>NW_025333737.1:15000000-17500000 GCF_019186645.2 Phyllostomus hastatus | reverse complement strand
GTATGCGTGCCCTGTTTGGGGTGCTAGGATGCGTGTGGACGTGCGTGTTTTCGTCTGTTCTGGGGGCACTGGTTTTTTCTGTATGTACTTGCCTGTGCGTGGGTCTGCGAGTGTGACTTGTTTTTTTCCCGTGTCTACGGACCTGCTGGGCTCGTCGCGCGCCTGAGCCTGCGTGCGTGCTGGGGCAGACTCGCCTCTGTGCCCACAGCTCTGGGCCTGCGTGAGCGCGCTGGCGATTCCGCCTCGGACACTTTGCAGGAGGAGAGACGCTGTCGCTTTCCGCGAGGCCCGCCCGCCGGCCTCACCTCGCCTTTGGGTTCAGAGCTGCCCATCCCAGGTGGGCGGGTACCAAGCAGACACTCCCGGGCTCTCCTGTGCCGGCCGGCAGCCGCTGACCTCGGGGTGACCCAGGCCAGGCTCGAAGAACCGCATCCTGACCTGGTGCCGCCCCCTCGGTCCCCGCAGATCACTCAGCTGAAGATCGACAACAACCCGTTTGCCAAGGGCTTCCGGGACACCGGGAACGGCAGGAGGGAGAAAAGGTGAGGGCCGCTCCGGGCCGCCCCGCGGCGGGTGCCTGGGGAGCGGCACGTGAGGGTGGGCGCGCTCCGCTCTGACCCTCGCCCTCCGTTCCTCCCCAGGAAGCAGCTGACGCTGCCGTCTCTGCGCCTGTACGAGGAGCACTGCAAGCCGGAGCGCGACGGCGCCGAATCCGACGCCTCGTCCTGCGACCCTCCCCCCGCACGGGAACCGCCGCCGTCCCCGGGGGCAGCGCCCAGTCCGCTCCGCCTGCACCGGACCAGAGGTGAGGGTCGGGCGGTCGGACCAGGGGTGGGGCGAGGAGAAAGGGAGGGTATCCTCCGGGCGCCGGCTGGCTCCGTGCTCGACGTCGGGCTAACCCTCTAGGCCCGGAGAAGCGTGCAGTGTGTCTGGGTTGGGGCTTCCCACGTGGACGCCGGGTTAAGGACCGTCCCTCGTAGTCAGAGGATCCGGCTGGACCCCAGGCTGGGTCCCCGGTGCTTTGTGACTCCTCAGTAAAGGGAACTCCACAGGGCTCGGCTCCCCCACTGTATTCAGGAGACTTGGATTAGGTGACCTGTCGCTGCCCCTTGCCCGACGAGGATCTAGAAGCCATCGACTTGCCCTCCCCGACAACAGGCCTTTCCAAGTCTCTCCGACGCGCCCCAGACCCCGGAAGGAGCCTTCGCGCCTTCCCAAGCCCCCGTAACCCCATGCTTCCCCTCTTCCTGCAGCCGAGGATAAGTCGTTCGCTGCAGACAGTGACCCAGAACCCGAGAGGCTGAGCGAGGAGCGCGCGGGACCCGCGCTCGGCCGCAGCCCGGCGCTGGACGGCAGCAGCCCCGCCCGCTTGACCGAACCTGAGCGCGCCCGGGAACGGCGCAGCCCGGAGAGGGGCAAGGAGGCGGCGGAGGGCGGCGGGGACGGCCCCTTTGGTCTGCGGACCCTAGAGAAGGAGCGGGCCGAAGGCCGGCGGAAGGACGAGGGACGCAAGGAGGCGGGTGAGGGCAAGGAGCCCAGCCTGGCACCGCTGGTGGTGCAGACAGACAGCGCGTCCCCCCTGGGCGCCGGCCACCTCCCGGGACTGGCTTTCTCCGGCCATCTTCACGGGCAGCAGTTTTTCGGGCCACTGGGAGCTGGCCAGCCGCTCTTTCTGCACCCGGGACAGTTCGCCATGGGCCCTGGAGCCTTCTCCGCCATGGGCATGGGTCACCTGCTGGCCTCGGTGGCGGGCGGCAGTGGCAATAGCGGAGGCGGCGGGCCCGGGGCCACCACCGGGCTGGACGCAGGCGGGCTGGGCCCCGCAGTCAGTGCGGCGAGCACCGCGGCGCCTTTCCCGTTCCACCTCTCCCAGCACATGCTGGCGTCTCAGGTAAGGCCTGTGATCTGGTGGCATCGGGATGGAGGGAGGAGGAGCAACGTGCGTTGCCGGGGTAGGCACAGGGCTTAGGGCGCTCTGAGATTCTACGGGCAAGGGCCCAGTCCTGGGGAGACCTGACGGGCGCTCTCTAGGACTCTAGGTTCAGGGATGCTCGGACTCTAGGTGCAAGGTCTGGCCGGGCGCTCCTTCTGACTCCTGTGTGACCTTGGGCAAGTCCCTGGGCCTCTCTGGGCCTGCCGCGTTCTCTATAACCACAACAGAGAATGAGGCGCCCATTAGATTCCTCCCCCTCGGACAGACTGGGGCTGCCCCTGGCCTTTGTGAAGTTCACTTTCCTGGCCTCCGGACGTTTTCCTTGGGGTCAAAGACCTTCTACTCACTGCAAATCCCTGAAAGCCACCCCCCCCCCCAAGGTGGCTGGACAAAGGGAGTAGGACATTTCGAAATATTTTCTGGACAACTGACCACCAAAAATGACCCATCTCCAGATGCCTTTTTCAGGCGCTCCAGGAAGTCCCCTGACCTGACAAAGGGCAAGGCTGTTCCTTCCCCCTCCTTGGGTCTCCTCACCCCCCAGCCACACATCTTTGGGAAAAGGAGCTCAGTTCCCCAGGCCCAGCTTGAAATTCTGAGCTCCCAGGGGAGAGTTCATTAAACTGTGGCCAGCAGCAAAATAAGGAGATCGGATGGGGAGAGCGGCCTCTTTGGTTGCTTGGGTGGAATATTCCCTGTGGAAAGATTTGGATTCTCTTCATTCATTTTCTTCCCTCTGAGGTTTCTGGCAAATTGAACCCTTGAGATCATATCTTACGGGAAGGAAAATAGGAGTTCAGGTCTGAGAAGGCTCCTTTGGTTTAGAAGCAAATATTTTTTTTAAAGTGGAGGAGGAGATTTTAAACAGGTTTGAAACAGAGTTCAAGGAGCGGGGGCTGTGGAGCAAGTGTCGGAGACACTAACAGCACATATCCAGGTCTCTGAGCTGGCAAGGAAGCTTCTGGAAAACAGAGTTCTGGGTCTGGAGGTGGAATCTGACTCCTTGAGTCTGTATGTACGTGAATGTCTCCTCCCCAGGCAAGTTCTGGTGAGGAGCATAGGCATCGCAGAGGTCGTGGAGAAGTCACGGCTTCTAGACAGGGCCTGACCGACAGGTGCAAGGTCAGGATGAGAACTCCCAGCACTCGGGAGGCAGCACTCGGTGCACCGCTAGTGGTTAAGGACCCGAGCCAGGGCAGCCCACCCCTGGCCATCAGGTAGAGCCAAATCCTGGGAGAACTGACGCCTCCCTCCTTCCTCCCAACTTGAGGTGCCAGGCCTGGATGCCCAGTAGGACTTGACCTTCTAGGAAGGATATTTTTTCATTTCTGACTAAGCTGCTGCTTTTTCCCCTCCCTGCCTGAGCCAGGCCTGAGTCTCCCTAGAAGCCCAGCGCAGTCAGCCCCCTGCCCTCCTCCCTGTACCCACACACTCTGGGGAGCGAGCCATTATTCCAAAGGTCAGATCCTCCAAAAGTCGGGCCTCACGGACTCAGGCGGTGTTCACCCAGGGTTTCCTGGCTACTGTGCTCTCCACAGGCAAAAGACTGCATTCCTTCCTCAGCTGCCACGGAGGTGCGGCCAGGAGTTCTTTAGAGCGTATTCAGGCCAGTTTGTGAACTGATTGGCATCTGTGCCCTTCTCCTGGCCTGGGCGAAGACCTCTGAGCAGGTCGACAAGCAGAAGGAGAATTTACAAAGCTCCTCCCCCATACCTGTGCTTCCTCAGCCCTTTGGGGGTGCCTGCAGGGCTGGGGAGGACACCGTTCTAAGTGAACAGAACCTCCCGAGACAGCCAGAGCTGACTGCTTGCCACCTGGCCCTGGCCCTGCCCCTGCGCTATTTCCTCCCTCCAGGCCTTTGCCTGCGCTAGTTCAGCCACCCGGAATGTCCTTCCCGCTACTCCTACTGGCACAGAGCTTGATGGTGCCAGGCCCTCATGTCAACCTGCAGGGAACCGTGGGCACATTGGCTCAGGTCTGACTGCGCTGTGTGGGGTCCTAGTGATGTGAGCTCTGGCCTTCTGTCCCTGAAACCGCAGGGCGAGGAGTCCTAGTTGTAGCGCCACCCCCAGCACCAAACTCACCCTCAGGGACACCTCAGGCAGGATGCCTAACCCTTGCGGTGTTATTTTTTTTCCCCAGGGAATCCCAATGCCTACTTTCGGAGGCCTCTTCCCGTACCCCTACACCTACATGGCAGCCGCGGCTGCAGCCGCCTCCGCTTTGCCAGCCACCAGTGCTGCCGCCGCAGCCGCTGCTGCCGCTGGCTCCCTCTCCCGGAGCCCCTTTCTGGGCAGCGCCCGGCCCCGTCTGCGCTTCAGCCCCTACCAGATCCCGGTCACCATCCCGCCCAGCACTGGTCTCCTCGCCACTGGGCTGGCGGCGGAGGGCTCCAAGGCTGCGGGCGGCAACAGCCGGGAGCCCAGCCCGCTGCCTGAGCTGGCTCTCCGAAAAGTGGGGGCTCCGCCCCGTGGTGCCCTGTCGCCCAGCGGCTCAGCCAAAGAGGCGGCCAGTGAACTGCAGAGCATCCAGAGACTGGTGAGTGGGCTGGAGAGCCAGCGAGCCCTCTCCCCGGGCAGGGAGTCTCCCAAGTGAGGGGGCTGCCCAGCTGCTCCGCTGCCACGAAGGCCTCCCGGGCTGCCTGCCCTTGCTGCTTGGGACCTGTACAGCACAGAATGGGTATTTATTTAAATAAAGGAGCAAAAGCGGGCTGCAGCAGCGGAATAGAGCCCTGACCAGCCAGCGGGGGCCAGGGACACTTCCCTGGGCCTCACAAGGAATCCTGCTGCCGGGATCACAGTCGCTTTGGAGCCACTGGACTCGGTCCAGATTTGCTCCGGTGTCAAGGTGGCATCGTCCGGGGGCATCTCCGGGTCCTGCAGCGCTGTGGAGAGACCTCGTGCCAGCCCAGTGGTCTCACGAGGAGCCGGAAGGTGCAGGGCCTCGGGGTGGGAGCTTCGGAAGGAGCCGCGGAAGGTCTCGGCCTCCTGCCCGGACCGCTGGGGAGTCGGGGGTGAGGGATGCTGGGGTCAGAGCCGACCGCAGTCAGTGCAGGCTTGCGCTGGGAGGGACCTGTTCCTTTCGTCCTCCCACGTCCTCCCCCCAAGAGACAGGCGCCCCTTCTACCCCTGGGTCCGCGGAGTGAGTGGCACTTCTGCCTTGAGTCCCCAGGGGGGAAAAAAAAGATATTTATGAAATAAATGGTAATTTGTGTAAATAAGCTTTAAGATTCCCAGAATATGCAAATTGGTATTAATTTATTCAAAAGTGTACATTGCTGTGTACATAATATTTAGAGATTAACTCATAGCATTTAAAAGTTTTTTCATTTTACATGAGCATCTATATTGTACAGGGCTGGCGGGCGGTGGTCCTCGGCTGCAGGAGGAAGGCCCGACCCGGAGGAGCTCCCACCCCGCCAGCCCCTCGGCCCCTCCGCCCGGGCTTCGCTCGCCTGGCCCCCGGGCTCCACCTCAGGTTTTCACTTTTCGCTCCGGAGTGAGACGAAACGAAAGAAAGAAAAGAAAAGTAAAAGAAAAGAGAGAAAACAATAAAACGCGAGAAAACAATAAAACGCTACACTGCGAAGTGAACGGCGCTGTGCGCTCTGTGGGCCGCGCGGGGCTGGGGCGCGGCGAGCGCGCCAGAGGGGACTGGAGGCGGGAACAAAGGGCCGGGCGCCCGGGGCTCGGCGGCAGCCGCCTCCCGGGGGCGGCCGCGCGGCGGGGCAGCGGGCGGAGCTGCGAGGCCGGGCGGCGCCGGTGCGGGCCGCGGGCTGGGCTGGGAGGCGCCGAACCGCCTGGAGCCCCGCGCGCTCCCGGCGCGCCGCGTCCCAGGCCGGGGATCGGGCTCCCCCTGCTGGCCACTCCGCTCCGCCCGCCGCTCTCGCGGCTCCGCGGATTCCCGGCTCTCTTCACGGCGCATCCGGGTGGAACCGCACCCCTTTTGGCGCCTCTGGGTAGGTGGGGCCGGTAGGGGGGGTGATCCCTCTCTCTCCTCCTCCGAGGCGTTTGGTTGTAGTCCCCCAAATACCGCACGCCCTAGAACTCTTCCATCTCCCTGTCTCCTGAACCTCAAAAAGAAACACTCCGTGTCAGGGCTGTCGACTCGAGTGGCAAAGTCCGGCCTGAAAGTTTTCCCGTGTGATTCATCTGCATCTCTCTTGGAGGTGTGGGGAGTGTGAGTCAATGGGCTGTTTCTTTCCTGCCTTGGTTTCCCGCTGGATAATAACGGGATCAGCTGGGGATTTCTCTGGGAGTCCCACTGTATCAGTCTCCAATAGGTGTGTGCCTCCCCCGAGGCCACTCCTGCAAGGACGGCCGCTCCCGCCCCCATGGCATCCTCCCGCTTCACCCAGGCAACGGGGATCTGCAGCCCCAGTACCAGCAGTGGGAAGGGGTAGGAGACGGGCAGGCAGTCACTCCCTCAACGCGCCTCTGGGCCACCCGGTCACTGAGCCCCTCCACTTTCTTCCCAGCCCTCCCCAGCCCTCCCCTCCCTCCGCTCTCCTCTCTCTTTTGGTGGTATCCTTATTTCTTTTTACATTCAATATTTTTTCTATGAGTTTCAGGTGTACAGCACAGTGGTTAGATAATCAGACAAGTCCCACCTGACACCGCACATAGTTATTCCAATGTAATATTACTGATTGTATTCCTCCTTTATGCGGCGCTTTACATCCCCATGATGATTTTGTGAGGACTGATTTGTGCTTCTCAGTCCCTTCACACTGCCACCCAGCCCCCAACCTCCCTCCCCTCAGGCAGCCATCAGGCTGATCTCTCTGTGAGTCCCAGTTCTCTCCTCTCCGGGGCCTGTGCCGCCCTGGCTGAGCAGGTTGTCCACCTTGGGACTTTGGGGAGTGGGAGGCACTGGCCCTCAACTCACAGGGGCACCAGCGACGGTGACACAGAGAAAGGGGAATAAGGTGGAGGTGGAATGGACAATGTCGGCCTCCAAGCACCCAGGACACCTTCCCGGGCCAACACATTTGCAAGGAAAGAGAACTAAGCCGCCTCTTCCAGGGAGGGAGCTGGCCCTTGGCCGCGCTGAACTGGCTAGGGTGTGGGTCAGTGAACTAGTGGGAGCGCTCAGGAGAGTGTCCCGGCCCCCAGAGGTGGTGCGCCAGCTTCCCCGCTCCCTCTGATCTTCAGGCGGGGGGAACAGGGGGAAGAACGGGCGGGGCATAGAGACCACTTTCTGAGCTCAGACAGAATCCCACGTGGACAGTCTACTTAGTCGGGGGGCTTTGGGCTGAAAAACCCCTCTAGGACTTGAAGAGCAGGAGCGCGCTCGCTCTTGGTTTCTCGCGGACAGCACGTCCAGGAGGAGTTGGGAGGAGGCGGCAGGCTCTCAGCGGCCTGCGGAGCGAGCTGCTGACACCAGGGGGCAGCACCGACCTGGAGCCGCGGGCGGGGTTCCAGGCGGGCACAGTGGGGAGCCCGAGGAGGGTCGCCGCGCGGCCGGGGCAGGAGGCGTCGCTGAGAGCAGCCGGGTGGGGTGGAGCGACACTCCAGGGTGTCGGGAGGCCCCGGGTCTCGAGCGCAGTTTGGAGACTCGACGCCCTTTCCCCCGCCTCCCGCTGCTCCCGTCCCCTCCCGGAGACGCCTTCGAAGCGCTCCGCTGGGTCCCAGCTGCGAACCTGAGTTCGGCTGCGCGAGTCGCGCGGCCGGCGGCAGGGCCGGGTTCCAGACAAAGGCCCGGCCGCTCCGTGGCCCAATTAAGCCGTCCGCCTTCCAGCCCTCTTTGTTCCCGGGGTCGCCAATTAGCCCAGGCTCCCCGGGCCCCGCCGCTCCGGTGCCCCAAGGCCTCCTTAACCCTTCAAGGCCTGGCACCAGGGGCCCTGGACGGCACAGTCGCCAGCGCACAGGCGTGTGTGTGTGGGGGGGGGGCGTATCTGGGGGTGACGGGAACTGAGGGGTCTCTGAGGCTTGTCGGTGAGCCGCTGTCGCCTCAGGTCTCTGGACCTGCGAGGCCTGAGGAGGAATGGTGCGCGTGGGTGTGGGGCTGCGACGGGTTCACGAGGCAGCCTGGCGACTGCAGGTGTGGCGGCTCCCTGAGACCTAGCGGCTGGGCAGCAAGGATTTTGAGACCTAGAGGGACCTCATTTCCTCTTCGGTTACTCCGAGTGTTCCGAGCCCGCAAACCATTCCTTCCTCTCCCACCCCCCACTCCCAACCGAGGGCTGCGGCGGAGGAAATCTCCGGCGTTCGTGGAGGGGTCCTGTCCTACGTGAACCGCGCAGAACTGGGGTCCGCCTCCCCAGCGCCGCGAACGCACACGCGGGGCACCCCTTGGAGCCACAGGGACGCGTTCAGCTTGGGGACACCCAGGACACCCACCGGTGTACGTCCCAGCTCGAGCGCCCCCCTCCCCGCCGCGCAATTTCCCATGTATAGGATGGTTCGAGAGACAGTGTCTGTGAGACCGAGGTTTAAACTCCGAGCGTGGGAAGCACTCAAAACCAGTACCCTACTCCGTCCCCTCCTTCGCGGTCCTCGACCCCAAAGTTTGGAGCACCAGTGGGGGGGGGGGGTAGGGGGCCAGCGAGGGGCGAGCGCTCCGTGCTTTAGGGACAGGGCCGCAGAGGGGAGACCGGTGCGCACCCGGGGAAAGGGGCGGAGGGAAAGGATCCTGAGTTCTGGGTGCTCCCGAGGGGGCGCCCTCGAGAGTGCAGCCTGGTCGCCCTCATTGAATGCGTTGATGCCCCTATCCGAACGCTCCTGGGACTCTGATTTGCCCTTGGAGTTCCTTTTGAGCTCTCTGGAGGCGCATATAGGCTCGTCCACGCCCCAAACCTCGGATCCCCACATCCGATGGCCACCCCCCTTCCCCCGCCCCTCTTCTCGGGACCTGTCGCAGCTCCCGGCCAGGAGCTAACCTGCCGCTGGCCTAGTCCGCGGGTCGCGGCAACTCCTCACGTGCCCACGAGATGGCGCTCCAGGCCAGAGGCGGGCGGCGGCCGGACAGGCCGCCTGCGGGGAGAGCCGGAGGTGGAGAGAGCCACGGCCAGATGGGCACAGAGACAAACCCACACTGACGTAGATCCAGGCCCAGGGACCGCACAGGCAGCCGAGGGACGGAGGCGCTCCGCCGAGCCCGATGGGGCTGTGGACGGGGCTGCAGACACAGGCATGGGAGTGCCCGAGGCACAGGGTGGGGCTCCTTCCTGGTGCTCGTGCTGCCTGGCGGGGCCAACGCCCGGGTGCGCGACGCCCCGGCTGCAAACACCCACCGGCAGCTTTCTGTGTGCCCGGCTGGGCTCGGCGCCCTCGCAGTCCCTCTCAGGGCAGGGGGCCGCCTCACTCTGGCCTTTCCGGCTTCTCAGGAGCCGGCCTATGAGTTTGGACCTGCCGCGCTCCAGACAAACTTCTCTGGCCCCGGGCGTGCGGGGGTAGGAGGCGGAGTCGTCTGGAGCAGCTGGCGGGTGCAGGGGGGTGGGGCTGGGCGGTCCACGTAGGCCCGGTCCCTCAGCTCTTCACTTTCCCCGCCCCATCCTCAAGGTCGACCTGGGGGATGTGCAGGATAAGCCCCCCTGCGGCGAGCCCTGCGACCCTGCTCACTTGGGGTCGGGCCTCCTGCGCAGGCTTGGGATCTGCGTTGTTCAGTGGGAGGTGGGAGGTGGCGGGGAACCGGGAGAGCATGGGGGTCAGCCTGAGAATCTCTCTCTTGGGTTAAAAGCTGCCAGGTCTGGGTCAGATTTGAATGGGGACCAAGGGATGTGAGGCCCAGTGGCCTGATCGCCAGTGTGACTGGGGCGGGATTTGGAAGCCTGATTCCAGCTGACCCTTAAGATTCCCAGATGAGCTCTGGCTCTCTTGCAGATTATCTCCGTAATTATTAACTACAGGCACACAGCCAGAAAGCAACCCAGTGCACACCGGCTTCCAGCATTTCCCGTGCGACACAGGCACCAGCTTTGTTGTGTGAGCTCAGCCGGGTGTCCGCCCTGCTCGGGTTCCAGCTCCTTCCCCTCCAGTGTACACCACGGGGTGGGGTCACACCTTTGGCGATTTAGTAGTTACCTGCCTGCGCATCTGCCGCTGAAGTTGGGGCGACAGGTACAGATCGAACTCTGATTCTAGCCGTGTGACCTTGGACGATGTGACTTTCTTCTCTGGGCCCCAAAATCCATGTACAGAAAATAAGTGGTTTGGACTAAAATCAAATTGATCTGTGAGTGATCAGTCGACATTGGTCCGTGTTCAGTGATCCCCAGCCTCCGATTCTGGCAGGAGACCCGGCTCTACTTTGACTGAGTGCTGGAGGAACCCAGGCCCGGGGGATGGGCAGAGTCACCCAGAGACCCACCCGGGCTGCTGTCACTGGGATTCTTGGGGCATGAACACGGCAGGTGGCCAGGATGAGTCACAGTCAGAAAGTCACATTCCAGGTCCTGAAATACTTGGGGACCGGCTGGCTCCCCCTGCCTGCACTCCTTGCGGGATGTGTTTATTGCCCCTCCTCCCTACACAGTGCCCCCGGCAAACTGCGGGAGAGGCACTGGCCAGTGGAGGGCGGATTTGGTACCCAGACCGCAGCCTGCCAACTGCCCGTGACCTTCCCAGAGGGAAGGGGATACTGATGGGGGACATTCAGGCCCTATGTTTAAAGGTGCCCCCAGACCTGGGGCACCCAGTGGGTTGGCTGATCCCTTACCTGAGTGGAACGCTTTGTGGTGTTGAAAGCGTTCTCACACATGGGCCCTCACTGAACTCTCACTGGCAAAGGGCTGATTGCGAATCCCCCTTCACAGACGATGACAGTGAAGTTCAGAGCCGTGTGCCCAGGCCACCCAGTAAACACAGGAAGAGCTCTTGTGCAATCTCATGGGCCTGGTCCCTGCAAACCTTAGCTGATGAAGTGATGATGGGTGAGAGTCAGCCCCACGGCTGGGAAAGGGCAAAGGTGCTGGGCCGGGGCCCTTCCGGCAGGGCCAGGAGGAGCGTCCATGGGAGAAACAGCCCGACCCAGCCTGAGCCTGGGAGACCAGCGGAAGGGTGGCCTTCTCAAGGCCTGTCAGGCCAGGAATGGACCGGTGGTGGGGGGAGGGCCTTTTCCTGTGTGAAACAATAGCAGGGGTGTTGAAGAGTTACCTGAGATGTCACATGGCAAGTGCTTAGCTCAGGCACAGATCATGTTTGCTCCCCTTAGTGATGATTTCCATCCCGGAGGGAATGTGATACCCTCCGCCCCACACGCCGCCTCCTCAGCCTCCCCGCCCCCACCCCCAGGAGCCGGGGAGCACCCGCTGTGTGCTTAACATTGGGCCTATGTCCTTCCTTCCTTCCTTCTTCTTCCTTTCTTCCTTCCTCTTTCTTTTTTTGTTTTAGATTTTATTTATTTATTTTAGAGAGAGGGAAAGGGAGGGGGAGAGGGATTGAAACATCCATGTGAGAGAGAAACATAGACTGGTTGCCTCTCATACACACCCCGACTGGGGACCAAATCCACAACTCAGGCCTGTGCCCTGACTGGGAACCCAACTGGAGACCTTTCACTTTTCGGATCCATGCCCAACCCACTGAGCCACACCAGTCAGGGCTGGGCATACATTTTTTAATTTAACTCTCAGCAGTGGGCAGTGGGCATGATTGTCCCCACTGAAAGAGGAGAAACCCAAGGTTCAGAGCTCTCTTAGCAAGGTGACCTAGTTGCTAAGAAGCAGATCACAGGTCACACCGAGATCTGGCTGACCCCAGGCCTGTGCTCTTTCCTGTCCCCTTAGGGTTCCTGCTCCGTAGCCCTGGGTCTTCCCAGTCCCCCGGGCATTTGGCCCAGCCCCCTGCAGCAGGCTCCCGTGGGTCTGGTTCTTATTTAGCGCTGGACTGGCCAGCTGGTTCCCTCACCCTGCCCCACAGGCCTCCCACAACCGCCCCAGCATGTCCACAGCAGCTCTGGTTTTGGTGTTCTCTCCCCTCCTGAGAAACCATGTCCTTCTGCACAAGTCTCCCAGCAGGTCGCCCTACCACTTGCATGCGACACCACATACAGATTCACCCATAGACATGCATGCCATGCACACATGTGGAGATCCATTTATAGTATATTAACACCCACACACACAAAGCCTTACAAAATACATACCCATGTGGACCAACCCGTATACAGAGGCACTCACTTAACAACCACATACGAACACAGAGACACACATACAAACACAGACTAGCACCCCCCCACACACACACATGCATACAGAGACACTCAGACATGCAAATGCACACAGACACACACCGTCCCAAGCTGGCTGGGCCCAAGCCCTTTCCCACCCCACTCCTCTGCCTTGCCACCTCTCCTCTGAGAGGAGATGTGTTTGTTTCAAGTCTCTGTCTCCTAGGAGATTGCTGGCTCCCTCAAGGTAGGGCGGCGTCTGTTTTGCTTATTGCTGGGTGCCCAGGCCTGAAACTGCTAGGCACATGGCAGACGTGCAAAAAGCATTTGCTGAATGAATGAGCTGCTCCCCCAGAAGCCGGCCCACAGCTGGTCCCTCCAGGGCATGCTTGCCCCGGCGCTGGACCGGAGCCCCTGCTGCAAGGCCACTCAGAGGGAGTCTGCTGCAGAGCAGCCCTGAGCACCCAGGACCGCAGCCCCAACCAGCGGGGCTTCCTCTCCTTCCTGAGGAACCGGGGCCGGGGGAGGATGGGTATCTTCCTTGAGGACTTGCCCCTGCGGGAGAAGCATCCAGGTTGCTAGGGTTTGAATATTTGTGGCCCCCCGCCCCCCCGCAATTCATTTTGAAACCTAGCCTCCCCACCCCAGGTGATGGCGTTAGAGGGTGAGACCTTTGGGAGGTGCTTCGGTCATGAGTCACCCTTATGGATGGGACCTCGCTGTTACAAAGGGATCCCTCTCCCTTTCTACCACAAGAGACATCCATGGTCTGGGAGGAAGAGGGTCCTCACCCTGCCGGCGCCCTGCTCTCCGACTTCCAGCCTCCAGAACTGTGAGAAATAAATGTGGTTTACAAGGTTGCCAGCGGGTGCTCATTTGGTTACAGCAGCCGAATGGGCTGGGGCCATCCGCAGCCAGGCCCTCCCGCCCCTCAAACCCGGGGGTCTGCGCTCTGCCGTCCTCTGGCCTCTCAGCCTTTGCTGCCACTGAGCCCTGCCTCGAGCAACACCCTGGCCTCCCCAAGCCCCCACTTCCAGGGCGAGCCTGTCCACCTAGGACCTTTGGGAACCTCCCCGGGCACGTGCCCACCAGCCTTTCCTGCCTGCTCAGACCTCCCCGGGACGAGGATGCAATGGGGTTGCTGCAGCCTTGTTCAAATCCCTCCGAGGCCTCACTGTGCTCTTGCAGCCAAGTCCAGGCTCCTCAGCCCCTACGAGTCCTGCCTGCTCCCCCAGCCCAGGTCTCCACCCCCACTGTCCACCCTCCCAGGCGTTGACGTTCATCTTGCTGACCTTGCCCTGGGGACTTCACACGCTTTCACCATCTCCCCTCAGCCTGGAATCTCTTCCCTTCTTCCTTCAAATCCCAGCCCATGGGCCCCTCCTCCAGGAAGCTTCTGCTCCGTCTTCCCCCTTCTGAGCAAGGCACTCACACATGTTGTTTTATAGTCAGTGTTCAATGAATGTGTGATTTGGACAAATTACCCCTCCTGGGGAGGCCTTGCCCGTTTGGAGGAGCCTAGAGGAGGCTGAGGGGCCCGGGGACCATCTGGGGAGAGCAAATTCTCCCCCACCCTGGGCAGCAGCCAGGGGGAACCCCCAGAGCTGCGTGGCCCCTCCTGCCCTGGAGACCAGTGCAGGCCACTGGGTTCCTGCCCTCTGGGTGACAAGCTGCCAAGACCCTGAGCCTGGGGAACCTGGCCTAGATTTAGGAGATTCTGGAGATTTAGGCTGGGGGTGGCCCAAGGGGCCTTCATGTTGGGGTGTCTGCGGCTGAGGACAGAACCCCCACAGGAGACTGGGCTGCCGCAGGGAAATCCTGAGGGCAATGAACCCGGTGCACAGGCCGGTTGATGGGCCCTTCTCTCTCTTCTGAGGGTCCCAGGCCCAGCGGGGAGGCGTTTTCTCCTGGCTCCTGTGTTGCAGGTGACCTGGGGGCTCTTGAGCTGCAGCAGTGACTCCCTCTGACCACTAGGTGGGGATCTGGAGTTGTTCAGCCCTGGAGTCCGGGGCTTGGGTTTCCTCCTGCCTCAGGCCTGTTTCAGTCTGGGGCTCCCAGCCTGCCTGGCTGCCGCCTTCAGGGGGAGCCGGGTCTGCGTCTGTGCCTCCATCCTAATTTATGACTAGGTCCTGCTACCGGACAAGGGCGCTGAGGGGAGTCAGCGCTCGGACTCTGTGCGGCCAGAGAGACCTGAGTTCGGATCCCAGCTGCTTCTCTATCGCTGTGGCTTTGACCCTTGAGCCTCACGTGTCCTCCTCTTTAAAATGGACTCCTGTCTACTGGTTCCACAAAGGGCAGGGAGGTGCGTGGCCGTGCTGACTGCCACAGAGAGTCGTGGGGACAGGCAGTGCTCTCATCGCTCATACTCAGGTAGCACAAGCAGACTCAGGAGGACAAACTGAACGTGGGCCAGTCTCCATCCGCCCCATCCAACCCTCCCCCGAAGCTGCTGCTTTCAGGGCCTCTGTGGGGGCCCTAAGGAAGCATGGCCCGCCCCCTCGCTCAGGCTGCCCACAGACAAGCAGGGTTGGAACAGGCTGGCCCACTAGGGGGCTTCAGGCTGTTTATCCCCCAAGGTAGGAAAACCCCATATTCCTTCTGTCCGGAATGCCCACTGCCCTTCCTTATTTTCTAAGACTCAAGTCAAAAGTCCTTTACTTCATCATGCCTTACTTCACCTGGCTGCTCCTCCCTCCAGTCCTGGGTGCCCACCGTCCCGGTGTGTCCCCATCTGCTGGCTCGGCTCCTGGATGAGCGAACTTTGGCTGAGTTCTGGCTTCTGGCACAGAGGAGGCGCTTAATGCACACAGCAACGTTGCTTAAAGATGAGGAAGACTGCAGAGAGAGGCCCCAGGGCAGGGTATCCGGGTTGCATGGGGAAGTGGGGAGCCATTCCTAGCTCAAGAGCAGTTGGGCGCTCTGCTCAGGGCAAGCAGCTCTGAGAGGAAGGCAGGCCCAGGAGGGTGGGGTGGCTGGGAGACCTGGAAGGAGAGGAACTGACTCCTTAGAGGGTCTCCCTGGAGCCCCAGACTCCAAACCTGCAGCTTGTCTGGCCAGGTGCTGGGGGCAACTGGGACTAAGCCAGCCTCTCTCCGGGGTCCTGGAACCACCTCCTCAGCTACCACCTTGGGGGAGACAATGAGGCCAAACCTTGTGATGGAGCTGGGCACTCAGGTGGCTCTCTTTGTGCCCTCCTGGGGGCAGTTGTTAATTCTTCTCATGGCTCGGTTTTCCAGGGGGCAGAGTCGAAAGAGCTTGCATTGTGGGGCCAGCCGTACCTGGCTTCTGACTGGCTCTGATGCCGCTCATCCGGGTCACCTTGGGCAAGTGGCTCCACCTCTCTGAGCAGAGCTGGCTTCCTCACCTGTGGAATGGGAGTGAGAATGCTCCCACACGCCCAGGTTGCCGTGAGGTGTAAGGAACCAACGTGTGTCACCACTAATGGTCGTGCTGTTTCTCCTCCCTCAGGGGACCAGTTAAATGCATCTCTGCCCCGCCAATGCCTCCCACTGGGGGCCCCAGGTTCCCTCCCACAGTGGCCCCCACAGTGCCATCTTCAAGAGGGCAGCTGCACTGCAAGTTGGCCTTGACTTCCCCACTCTGAGGCTGAGCCTGTGCCTCAGGCTGGTTTGTGGTGTCCGTGTGGCTTGCCCTCCCAGACCTGCACACTCTCCTGCACGCTGACCTCCTGAACGTGCAGGGCTTTCTGGAGAGCGCCCTGTTTTCCACACCTTCCCCGCCTCTCTGGTGGGAACTTTCCTTCCCAGAGCCCACTCCCTCAGGTCCGTGTTGGGTGTCGACCCATTTGCCTACTGTGCCCCTCCCTCCAGGGCCACGTGGGCAGCTCCATCAGCACCTGGAGGCGGGACTCTGGCCTGGCTCCTAGGGCACCATTGTCAGAGGCTCTGACATCCCCTCCCCCATCACACAAAGGCGCTGCCTTCTCTGCTTCCACTGGGCCCTGGGCCAAGGCTGAGGGATAATCTCCCCTTCTCTCCGCGCCCCCCACCCACAGGCAGGGAAACTGAGGTTCAGAGAGCCTAGCGCAGGTTGCACACGTGGGAAAGGGTGAAGGACTGGCCAGGGAAGTGAACAGAGCTTGGATTTTTCCTTCCAAAGGTGCCCCTTTCTGCCCAGAACTCCTCCGTCTGTCCGCAGACGCAGGAGGGATTGAGTGAGACTCACCTGCTGAGATATCAGAACTAGCCAGGCCCGAGGGAGCTGCTCTCCAGAGGTCTCCTCCCAAGAGGGAAAGGCAGAGGGCACGAAGAGGTTAACTGTTCCCGCTTTCAAGCCACGTCCACAAACAGTGCCCAGTGACCTGTACCCTGTCCTGCGTGCCGGCATCATCCTCACTCTCTCGTTTCTCTCCTCATTTCCACAATTGAGATATAATTCACGTACCATAGAGTGGACAATCCAGTGGTTTTTAGTATATTCATAAGGTATATTCACCACTATCTAATTCCAGAACATTTTCATCATCCCAAGAACGAATCCGGACCCATCCATTAGCAATCCTTGTCTCTGCCCCCAGCCCTCGGCACCTGCTAATCTAGTTTCTGTCACTATGGATTTGCCTACTCTGGACGGTACCTGTAAATGCAATCACGCAATATGTGTTTTTTTATAAATGGCTTCCCTTACTTAGCATAGTATTTTTAAGGTTCACCCACACTGTGGCATGTATCAGTACTTTCATTCTTTCTCACTGCCGAATAACGTGCTACTGTATGCATACGCCACACTTTGAACATTCAGGAGGGATGTCTTGGGAGTGAGGAGTCCCAGTCCCACACCAGGCCCCCCAGCTTAGGGCTCCAATGCCAGTGAAGGTCCCTCCAACTTCTGGCTGCAAAAACTAGTGGGGATTGAGTTGGTGGAAGAAACTGCTGGAGACCCAAGCAGTTACTCTTAAAGAACCCACACACGGACTCAGCTACTCAGACTTAACTCCCTCTGGGCTCTGGTGATGGGGTAGTGGCTTGAGGGGCACCAGTGGCATGCAGGGGGAGGCTGAAATGCCTGCCATCAAGGTGAGCAGAGGCCATTGTCCCTTTTCTGGGCCCTCCCGGCAAAGAGCAGGCAGACTTGTGCCACAGCTAAGATTCCACCACCCTGGCTAACACTGTTTGGTCTGCCTCGAAGGTCCCCAGAGACTCTGCCCCACCCAGTTTATAGACCCCCTCAAACTGCTTTTCCACATGAATGGCTGGTCTTGGCTCTTGCTTCACAACTTCCTAAATCCTCTCAAACAAGCAGCAGCTGGCTTCAGGGGGCCCCGGGCCGGTACTGGGAGTCTAGATTTACAGTTTGGCTTTGCCTGGGGACCTCTAAGCCCAGCACAAGAAGCAGCCATCTCAGACTGCTTTAGAGCCCAAGCCAGGTGTCTCTGGGCAAAGCACAGGCCGGGGCTGATCTTGGCCTGCACTACCCGGTGAACCCCAGGGGCCAGGGCACCCGGTGGACAACTACAGACCATGTCAGAGCACTACCACACTGCCCCTGCACAGCTGACCCTCCACGGAAGGCAGATGTTGGTGGTCAGTGGTCATAGCCAGTCCTTGCAGCTAACTGGCCTGGGTAAATCTCTCCCATTGATCTGCAATCACCAACTAAACCTCAACTACAAGAAGGTGTACTCAGCCCACACAAAGGGTGCACCTCGAGTACCCAGCTTGGGTGATAGGGGAGGCTGTGCCACTGGACCCTACAGGACACCTACTGCGCTAGACCACACTACCAAGACATGGAGTCAAAGCAGCTCTACCTAATACATAGAAACAAACACAGGGAATCTGTTAAAATGAGGAGGCATAGAACATGGCCCAAATGAAAGAACAGATCAAAACTCCAGAAAGAGCCCTGGCTGGTGTGGCTCAATGGATTGAGTGCCAGCCTGCAAAACCGAAGGGTCACTGGTCTGATTCCCAGTCAGGGCACGTGCCTGGGTTGTGAGCCAGGTCCCCAGTAGGGGGAGTGAGAGAGGCAACCACACATTGATGTTTCTCTCCCTCTCTTTCTCCCTCCTTTTCCCTCTGTCTGAAAATAAATAAATAAAATCTTTAAAAAAAAATAACTCCAGAAAAAGAGTTAAACAAAATGGAGATAAATAATCTATTAGATGCAGAGTTAAAAACACTGGTTATAAGGATGCTCAAGGAGCTTAGTGAGGACCTTAACAGCATAAAAAAGATCCCGTCAGAAATTAAGGATACACTCATTGACATAAAGAACAATTTCCAGGGAAACAACAATAGAGTGGCTGAAGGTAAGAATCAAATCAATGATTTGGAACATAAAGGAGCAAAAAACAACCAATCAGAACAACAAAAAGAAAAGAGAATAAAAAAAATGAGGATAGTATAAGCACCCTGTGGGACAACTTGAAGCAATCCAACATTCATTTCATAGGGGTTCCAGGGAGAGAGAAAGAGCAAGAAACCAGAAATCTGTTTGAAAAAATAATGAAAGAAAACTTCCCTAATTTAGTGAAGGAAATAGACCTGCAAGTCCAGGAAGTGCAGAGAGTCCCAAGCAAGATGGACGCGAAGAGGCCACTCTAAGACACATCGTAATTAAAATGCCAAAGGTTAAAGAAAAAGAGGTGGGAGGGTGGGTGTGGGAGAATGGGTGAAAGGTAAGGGGATTAAGAAGTACAAATAGGTAGTTAGCCCTGGGAATGTAAAGTACAGAATAGGAAAGGGAGTAGCCAAAGAACTTACACACAAAGACCCATGGATGTGAACAAGGGTGGGGGGATTGCCTGAGGGAGTGGGGGGTGCTGGATGGAGGGGGACAAAGGGGAAAAAATTGGACAACTGTAATAGCATAATCAATAAAATATAATTTTTTAGAAATGATTTTATTTATTTTTAGAGGGGAAGGGAGGGAGGAGGGAGAAAGAGATAGCAACGTGTGAGAGATACATCCATCAGTTGCCTCTCGTCGCACCTCTAACGGGGACCCAGGCATGTACCTGACTGGGAATCGAACTGGTAAACTTTGGGTTCACAGGCTGGTTCTCAGTTCACTGAGTCACTCCAGCCAGGACTGCATCATTGTTCTCAGCTCAGTGCCTGGCCCACAGCACCTGCTCAGTAAACGTTTGCTGAGTAACACCTGAGTGAAGACAAGGAGGGGCTGCACTTCCCCCAGTGCCACCGAAGCCCCCGCCTGTGTGTTTCTCCACCGCCAAATCTGTCATGGGGCCTCAGCCCAGACCGCTCGTGTTCTCACCCTCCCCGACCGGGGGTGAAGAGGAGCCCCACCTGCTCCTTAAACTGGGCGGGAGGTAGGAACAGCAAGTTTGTTCTCCACGCAGTCCTCGCAGCAGGCCCACCTATCGGATGGGACAGTATTTATGCACAAGACAGCAGTTAGTCAAAGGATTTGAAGGTGGCAGCTGGAGAGGGCATTTGAAGTGGCATTGGTGCCCTGCACTGGTCCTGTCTGTCCCCCTTCAGGACTCGGTCTGTCTCAGACACTGGCTTGATGGGAACGGACTGGCCTTACGCACGCCAGGAGTGAGGGACAGACTGGCCCAGCTGCAGAGCTGGCCCTGTGGGTGTTTTATGGCCGCGTGTCAGCCGGCCTCTGGGCACAATAGTCAGGAGTCCTCCAGTGGCGAGGGGCAGAGATCGAGCTCACGCAGGTGGAGAAGAGCAGTTCCTTGGGTCCCGTGGCACTTGGAAGTGCAGGAGGGGGGGCAGCTGGGGGACAGGGACGTGGGTGTCCTGGGCTCTCTCCCTCTCTGCCTTCCCTCTCCTTCCCATTCTGTGTGCTGTGTCATTCTCTCTGACCACAGATGGGCTTCTTGGTGGGACAGGCAGCTTGGCTGCGGGGAGCTTGGCTGCAGGCAGCTGGAAGCTACGGAACCCAGTTACTGGCCCCTGAGGGAGGGAAACTCCCTGCTGCTGCCCTCAGAGCCACCAGGAAATACTCCGTCTTGTCCAGCAGGGACCACGTGCTCACGTCTCTCGTAACCCGTGTGATCAGTCCATCCTCGCCCTGCACCGTTGTCACACGGTTACGCCAGAAAATCGGGCTTGCTGGTCTCCCACACTGCACCTGCTGAGTGCCAGGTACTTGGCAATATGGTTTCTTTTAATCCCCACACTGCCCTGCAGAAAGATACACTGGTCAGGGCTCTTTTGGTTCCTACTGACAGAAGCCCAACTCCAATTAGCTTTAGCCAAACAAACAAACAAAAAAAGGAAGTTATTGCTCACATCACTGACAAAAGCAGGAGTGAGCTTTAGGCACAGCTGGGCCCAGGGAGTAAGATTACTCTGGGCTGTGTCTCAGCTCCAGCTCCTGACCTGACTTACCACTGTGTTGGCTGGGCTCTTGGCCGAATTCTCCCCAAACAGCAAGAAAGTTGCCCAAGGTGGCTGAGGCCCAGATGGCTTTCCCAGCCCTCAGTCCCAGGAGAAGAGAGAGGCCTGCCTTTGTATGCAAAGCCAACTGCTTGGGGAGACTGACTGGCTCCTATGAAGGTCATTTATCTACTCAGTGGACAGGGGAAGGGCAACTGTAATTGGTCAGAGCCAGTCACATGTGAGGCTTGGTGCCACCAGAACCAGGAAGGGGCAAGCAGGTTACACATGGTCAGCTGCAGTCAGTATAATTTTCCCAACTTGCCCAGGGCCATACAGCTAGAGACACAGCTGGGATTGGAACCTATGTGCTGTCTGTTCTTCCCAGAACATTGCCCCGCCTCCTTTCAGAGTGATATTGACACATCACTTGAAGATTAGATTCCTGGTGTCAGCTGTGCCATTCCCAGCCCCCTTGCAGCAGCCGTGGCTGCGAGGCTGTCCCGGGAGGCAAGTGCAACCACACTCTCTACAAGGTCTTTCACAAGCCCCATCCCACGATGGGAAGAGTCTCTGAGGTCCTGGGTCCTGCTGCCGTACTGACTCAGTAACCGTCACCTGAACACCTTCTGTCCGAACACTGCTCCTGGCAGGGACCTCCCACCTCGCCAGGCAGGCAGCTTGCTCCAGCTCTGAACTGGTCTGATGGTTAGAGAACACCACCAGTGGCTGGAAACAGGGCAGTTTGGGCTGGTTCTGATCATTTGTCTTCACTCATCTACAGAAAAGCTTTTGCTTTATAAGGGAAGAGGAAAGAGAAAGGTAGAGGGTGGGGCCATCCAAACATTGGAAAGATGTTATGCATCCCCTTCCTCTATCGCTACCCGTTTATCTCCCCGAGTTCCTCAACTACTCTCCGCTGATGAGGTTCCTCCACTGGGTATAGTATTCTGTCTCTAGCAGTAGCATCTCTACTCTCAAGAGCCCCCTAGAAAACTGTGGGCCTCAGTAGGTGGAGCTCAGAAGACAGGGGTCTCTCTCCTCCCGCACTGGTTTACACGGAGCCCCGCAGCACTGGCTGATCGGCAGCCACAAAGCGCTGTTGGCTCAGGTTGTTCCGTGGGGTCTGTGAGTAGCCAGGACCTCTCTCCACTGTGGCCGTGTGACAGTGATGTTTTTTAAAAGTCAAAAGTGAGGGGCCGATGGTGTTTTTTAGCAAAAGTGTAAAAATCCAGCCTAAAATGTATATAGAATTCCAAGGAACCTTAAATAGCCAAAAAGAGTCTTAAGAAAGAAGAACAAGACTCACTTTTTCCAGTACATGGTGACCATGCGCTGGATTTTGTCCTCCTGTGTCTGGTTGGTCCGTGTCAGGTCGGTGCTCCTGCCGTTACCCAGTCACTTGCCGTCTCCCTCTGTGGGTCTGCCGTCAGCTCTGCGATGCCTCCTGAGCCGACACTACGCCGTCCCCCACCCCTATGATCAAAAAGTCAAACCAGGCAGAGCCCTGTGGCTCCTCAGCGCAGACCTCCTGCCACCTGGTGTCAGCCTGCTAACCAACGCTCCTAGGGAGTGGCCGTCCAACTGCCACTGGTCCTGCTTGTGCTTCTGGAATGACACATTGTTATGCCATGTCCTGCTCCCCTCCTCACTGGTCTTCTCCACATTTTCCCACATTGTCCTCGAAGATTTAATGAGAACTAGATCAAAGGCTTTACCACACTCCAGAGAGGGTATATCCTTTATCTGCCAGCCTGGACATCCTGTTATAAGAAAAGTGAGGTTGCTGTGGCCTGCCTGCAGCTTTGAAGGGGCAGGGGAGTGCAGGACCGTGGTTTGCAAATGTGAGCATACATCTGAACCACTTGGAGGGTGTTTCGGGGTCTGCCCGCAGAGTCCCAGGTTCAGGGGGGCTGTGTCGGGTCCCGGCATTTGCATTTCTAGTAGGTTTCCAGGTGATGCTGAGACCACTGGTCCAGGGACCACGTTTGGAGAACCACTGATGTGTTGGGATAAAAGGGAATGTTCTGGAGTCAGGTAGACCTTCACCTCTTTGAGCTGCAATTTCTTTGAAATGGAGATAATAATCCCTCCTCACAGGGTAGTTATGGATTAAGAGGGTAATGCATAAAAACTCTCAGCTCAGTTGCTGACCAGGTAGCTCAGTGGGTTAGAGCATCATCCCAATGCACGAAGGCTGCGGTTTGATCCGCAGTCAGGGCACATACAGGAATCAACAAATGAATGCATAAAGGAGTGGAACAACAAATCAATGTCTTTCTCTCTCTAAAATCAATAAATAAAAATTTAAAAAATGTTCAGCTCAGTGCCTAGCACATATGTGATCAATAAATACTGAGTCATGTATCAATACACCTAGTAACAAACCTGTGCTGGCTGCCTTTCTGAACTGCTCACAGCCCATTGCTGAATAATCCATCAGTACACTGGAGCAGGAGTCGGTCAGTTACTCACCTGCCTCAGTTTTTCCTGGGCTGATCTAGGTAATGGGTAGATTTCAAAACTAATTGCCTGAAGAAAGTAGGTTGATTAGCTAAGGAAGAATGGGGAGAAGGGCATAAATCTTTTAAGTGGGAGGCAGGAGGGCTGGCTGAACTGGGAGAGGACCCCTCTGCTTCCTTTTCGCCTCTCAGCTGGTCGCGTGTGGCGCTGTTAGAATTTTACATTCTACCACCCATTCCTAGACACCAGGCCAAGAAGATGGGTACCTGGCCACCAGCCCTCAAGCAGGGCCAACCTCTGCCCCAGATGGACGGCCCCTCAGGCAGTTCTCAGCTGCAGGGGCCTCCCCGTGAGCGCCCACCTTCCTGCAGCTCCTCGGATGCCAGATCTCCTGCCCTGCTCTCCAAATGCGTGTCTCAAAACTGACATGTTGCCTCAGCTTCTATTCCCAAGATTCCGTGTTGGTTCCTTCCTGAGCCTTCTGTCTCACCAGTGGCTCCCAGGCTCAAGGACTGAACAGGACTCACGGGCCAAGTCAGTCGGGAAGCCAATTCACCCACCATCTCTGTCTTCTTCCTCAGCCCACAGGCTTAGGTGCAGAGAGGTGCAGCCCACTGTGTACCCTCCCATCCCCCACCCCCAGGCCCCGGGAGGAGAAGGCTGTCCAAGGCCCCCCTCACCCAGAACTGTGGGGGCGGAGCCTGCACTGGTACACAATTCCTAACACCAGCGCGGGTGAAATGATGCAGTGGTCCTGGGGCTGCAGTGCTTACTCTCTGGCTGAGCAGCTGCAGACGCGCTAATGAAGCTCCTGGTGCTCCCCAGTCCCCTCCTTTGTCCAACTGGAGCTATGACCTCACCTGCTTCAGAACTGCCCAGGGCATTAAATCAGATAGTTTACTTCTAGGGTTTAGGACAGATCCTGACACATAGGAGATTCTTAATAATATTAATCTTCGTTACTCTTAGCTTCTGGGCCAGTTTTTTAAACTCATGGTCAATCTGTGGTGGGTTGAATAATGTCCCCCCGTAAGATATACCCATGTCCTATGCCCTGGTAGCCATGAACGTGACCTTATTTGGACAGAGCCTTTGCAGAGGTGATCAGTGAAGGAGCTCACCGTGACATCATGCTGGATTTAGGCTGGGCCCTAAGTCTCATGGCTGGTGTCCTTACAAGAGAAAGGGCACAGAGACAGACTCACAGGAAGGACGGCCGTGTGGAGGCCGAGGCAGAGATCAGTCATGCTGGCACAAGACAGATTCCTGTAGCTACAGGGAGCTGGGGGAGGGATGGAGGGGCTCTCCCCCAGAACCTGCGGAGGGAGGTTTCCTGGCACCTCGATCCCAAACCCTGGTCTGCAGAGCTATGAGAGAAGGTTAAGCCACCCTAGGAAACTAACCACCCCCTTATCCGAGGGGACGTGTCCTTGTGTACTGTCTGTGGTTCTGCCCATGGTTTCAGGGACAGTGCCAAACCCTATGTGTACATGTATGTGTATAATACATGTCTGTGATAAAGTTTAATTTATAAAGTAGGCAAAATAAGAGATTAACAACAATAACGAATGCAGGTATCTCCTGTTAACTCAATAGAGCATTCCTATGGAATCTTCCATAAGCCAAAATGGCGTAAAGTGAAGAAGCAATGATTTGTTGATCTAAAAACAGAAACCCTCTTTGGGTTTCTTTCTGTTAGTGAAAATAGGTACAGAACTAACATAGGCCTTTGGTAAAAGTAGAGTGTTTGATAAAAGCAATGTGAAATTTTAAAACGTGGAGGATACCTGTAATAAAAAGGAACAATTATATCAATAACTGTGATAAAAAGTTATGTGAACATGCCTTGGCTGGTGTGGCTCAGTGGATTGAGCATGGCCTGCAAACCAAAGGGTCACTGGTTCAATTCCCAGTCAGGGCACATGTGTGGGTTGCAGGCCAGGTCCTTAGTATGGGGCGCATGAGAGGCAACCACACATTGATAATTTGCTCCCTGTCATTCTCCTTCTCTTCCCCTCTCTCATAAAAATTAATAACTAAAATCTTTTTAAAAAGTTATGCAAACATGCTCTCTCTCTCCATCTCTCTGTGTGTCTGATAACGGATCTGATAACTGAAAGAGCTACTAACTGACGGGGCAGGTGACGCCGTGGAGATGCGCTGGACAAAGGGACAACCACGTTCTTGGCAAGATCCCATCACGCTACTCAGAGCGATGTGCAATTTCAAACTTACGAATTGTTTACTTCTGGAATTTTCCACTTAATATCTTCAGACCGTGGTTGACTGTCGGTGACCGAGACCATGGGAAGCGAAGCCGCAGGTGCGGAGGGACACCCTTCCTTGTGGTTGTGCACGGCCCTGCCCCCGCTCGCTCTCCCGGGCCGGGTCTGCCCGCGCCCCTGCCCCTCTCCTCGCTGGGGAACTCGCATCCCCCAGGGCAAGTGACCGCGGTGTTAAGTGGAAAAATTATGATAATGTAGTTAAAAGTCCTTCCCTCTGAGCCCTTAAAAACTTCCCTTCACCACCTCGCATCCCGAATGAAGCCTCCGGGGGGGAATGTGGTCTGAAGATGTCTGGGGTGCTCGCAGCCTTCCCGGCTGGGCGGCCCCTCCGCGGAGGCCGCTTCTGCCACGGCGCTGACCACGGCGCTGACCACACTGTAACGGCCGTGAGAGCCCTTTCTGTCCGGCTTTCTTAGCCTGGAGTGCAGGCTTGGCACATCGTCCTCCTAATAAATGTTTATTGATTTAATAGATGTGATGTCCCCATTCCTGGCCACCTCTACCCCAGTCCGAGAGAATTCCCTGAGAAACGAAACCTTACGTCCACACAGAGACTTGTACACGAATGTTCATAGAGGTTTTACTTGCAATAGCCAAATCTGAAACCGATCTAAGTGCCCATCGGCGGTGACTGAACAAACAAACAGGAGCGATGTCCATGTAACAGAACACTACTCGGCAGTGGAATGGATGCGTCTCAGAATTACTGTGCTGAACGAAAGAGGCCAAATACAACGGGACGCTTGCTGTGCAGTCCCATTTGCATATACTTCTAGAAAATGCAAATTACTCTGTAGTGACAGGGAGAGGTTTAGAAGTTGCCTGGGGCTGGGGTAAAGGGAGGATTGACTGCAAAAGTGGCAGGAGGGGACCCTGGGGTGGGATGGAAATATTCTGTAATTGATGGAAGCTGTGGTTACACCACAGTTTACGTTTGTTGGGAGTCATCCCATTGATACTTGAAATGGGTGCGATTTACTGCACGTACATTATATCTCAATAAAGTTAATTGAAAAGAAAATTCTGTAAAGCTTTTCACCCTAAACATTGCTTCCTCTATTAATAAAGACAGGACACGTGTCTTGCACGTCTCCCTAGAGAGGTCTACGGAGAATGTGTTTAGTCCACAAACATGTGTCCATCGCCAACTCAGTGCGGGCATCTGGTGGGCGCCGGGAGCAGGACTGTGCAGGTGGAACCCCAGGAGGCCCAGGACTGCAAGGAGCTTGCTTAGTTCTTGGAGAGGAGCCACAGCGAAAAGAATCTGCCAAGAGCAAAGAATACAAGTGTGTCTCGTCAGTGTTCCCAAACTTGCCTGAGGTGCTTGTGATGAGTATTGAAAACATCTGGGCTTGTCCCTGAGCTGCTGAGTCAGAATCGCTAAAAGGGCCGAGGAATTTTTATTTTTAAGTGTCTCAGGTAAACTTTGAAATCAGGTGCATTTAAGAAAAGTGCTTGAGTGGGTGGATCTCCATTTCGGGCAGAGCTGGCAATCGCTGTGCGCAGCTGATCAGAGGACTTTGAACTAGGAGCGGGTGTGAAGGTTGTTTGTCCACGCACCTGCCTTTGTCCAAGGAGAGTCCATCAGGTCGTTTGCTCCCTCCATTCCCAGGACCTCACGTTGGCCAGACGTCCCCGTCTGGTTAACACTCTCCCCCTTCCAAAGCTCATGATTTTCTGGTTCATCCTGGGAAAAACAAAACAGCTCCCCCTCCCCCAACCCCACCCTCACCCCACACTCTCCCATAAGGGTAAAGGTTTTTAGTAATCGATTCTGCAACTTGGGTCAGGCATGTAAGTCCTTTGGTGGCATTTCTGCTCCTGTGGCCCGAGAAGTCAGTGCTCACCTAGCAAAATGAGGGAACACATTTGCCACACACTGAGAATGGGGCTGGGGGCTGTGGGGGGACAGGGAGCTCACTCCTGCATTCACTTGGCGGCAGGGAGCCACGGTCACCATGGCAACCAGCACTGCGTCCTCTGCAGGCAGCCATTTTGTTGCCCAGCGCTGCAGGAAGGCAAGTGGTGGCAGTGGGAATGCATCATTCAGGAAAGGTCTACATCACAGCTAAAGATCACCCAGTACCCCAAAGTCAGCCTCCAGACCCTGGGTTCCTCCCCAGGACGCCAGGGCTGTGGGCAGGGGGCAAGAGTTCAGGTGGCTTCCTCCTTCTGGGTAGAAGAGGGTAACCAACCGCCCCTCTTCAAGAGCATGCTGCCGCGATTGTGTTTTGAAACCCCAAATCAGAAGGTCATGCCTGATTTTTAAAAAAAATTTGTAGATTGATCCATGTGAAAAGTCCTTTAAAGGTATATGAGCTATGCCTGGCTGGTGTAGCTCAGTGGATTGAACGCAGACCTGCAAACTAAAGGGTTATGGGTTTGATTCCCAACAGGCCTGGGTTGCTGGCCAGGTCCCCAGTTGGGGGCACAGGAGAGGCAACCACACATCGGTGTTTCTCTCCCTCTGTTTCTCCTTCCCTTCCCCTCTCTCTAAAGATAAATAAAATCTTTTTTTTTAAAGGTATACGAACCAAGTCACAGTGGTTTTTCCTGAAAATTCTAGGCTAGTTGTTCTAAACAAAGGTCACTTTGACCCCTGAGGGGACATTGGGCAATATTCGGAGACATTTGGGTTTTCACAGCCTGGGGTGGGGGTGCCACCTGCATGTAGTGGGCAGAGGCCAGGCATGCTGCTCCACATCCTGCAATGCCCAGGACAGCCCCTGAGCAAAGCGTTATCCAGCCCCAAATATTGACATTGCGGAGGCTGAGAATCCTGGCTTAGGCAACCTGGTGCTGTAGCAGGGGTCCGCCCAGGCACAGGTTTTTCCTCCTCCTGCTTTGGTCGTGGCTTTGACGCCATTGTCAGGTTGTCAGAAGGGAGAAGCTTGGGACCCCTCAGCTCTCCTCTGCTTCCTCTTTTGTTGGCAGATACAAGGAGACAACTGCCTTTGAAGACTATGGCCAGGGCCAGGCAAGGCCTTGGGTTAGCACCTCCCACGGAAGAGTGTCCAGAGCAGACGCCAGCGGCAGCCGGAGGGTGGGAGGAGCGCTGGGTTTAGGGGGAGGCCCTTGTGTTCTGGCTCTGGCTGACTCTGCCTCTGGCTTGGTCACTGAACCTCTGTGCCTCAGTTTCCTCAGTTCCTGTTCTGGGCACGGTTCCTGTTCTTGCCCTCCTTACAGGGTTGTAGTGAGGGTCAGGGGAGATGAAGGGTGGGGCAGGGTTTGGAAGGCACAAAGGTCAGGCAGCAGCAACCCACAGTGCACTGCCTGCGTTTGTTTCCCAGGTGGCTGAGCGAACAAACACCTGGGCCTGGCTGGAGCATCGAGGAGGAGGCCGTGGAGAGTGGCTGGCAGCATGGTGCTGGGCGGCTGGCAGAGCCTTCCTCTGAGGATCCTGCTTTTCTCTGTAGCTCTCAGACAGAGCGGGCCGGGGCTGTACCTCCGTGCAGGTGCCCAGAAGTGCGCCCGGGCCACCCGAGCTGGGGGAGGTCAGGGCGGGGGGAGAGGTGGGCTCTATACAGTTGACCCAACACAGGGGGACCAGCAGCACACAGGGTGTGACGTGATGAACACTTATACCCACCGCTGATGTCCTGAAAGTATTCATGTTCTTCGTTCCTTATGAAGTGGTTTTGCATCGTTTGGATACCTTTAATCATTCGTGTCCATCTTTTCAAGGGTTTCAAATGTACTTTTATGTTTCTAATTCTTTTGTAGCTAATGCTTTCTTCTCTGTTGTGTACATTAGCCGAGATCAGGCACGTTGGAGTGGTATGGCCCTAGACATATGTTGTGTATATTAGCAAACATTTTGAATAAGTGAAAAGTCAATCATTTATTGGAATAAAATTAGATATCTAACAACAAGGATTTATGGGAACAAACTACATGTTCACACACATATGAAAAAAACATAGCCAAAGATTATAGATTAAGAGAAATTTTAAACGTTTTGTAAGTAGAAAAAATTTGTCCAAACTCATAAATTCCTAAAAACATATAGATGTATGTGTATGTGTTTGTATAAATTTTTTGTGGAGGCCAGAGAGTAGAGTGGTCACACCTTCTGCCCAGACGCTGGAAAGGACCCTGTTTGCCAACAGGGAGACCGCTGGGCCGTCCCCCCTCCGTCTCCCCCCGACGCCGCGTTCTAGTCCGCGCGCAGGAGGTGGGCAGTAACCGCGTCGCCGGAGGGGCGAAGGAGCAGCTGACGGAGCGCCCAGTGGCCGAAACTGGACCGACCTGAGTGGTAAACACCGGAGTACTGGACCCAAAATGTAAAATAAGCTTCCGCGAGGTTGTACTGATATAAATAAGTGTTGGATAAATAAATAACGAATCTACTGTGGAGAATAAACAAATCTACTGTGAAGAATTCCGAACAAGGTCTGCAGGTGCACGTTCCCGGAGCAGGGGAGCGTGACCGCCCACTCCTGACCGCCCAGTCCTGCAGCGTGGGCCGCGCACCGTGACCTCCGCCCGCCCACTGCGGTGCGGGGGCGGGGAGACGCCCGCAGGCACCGCCTCAGCCGGCGGTCAAGGTCAGCGTCCTCTGTGAACTGATCATCTCGACAAGACGCACCTTTGATGGGACGTGATGAGAAAGGCGCGTCACTTCTTCCTCGGTCTGGCCCTGAGGGAAACATCAGACAAACCCCCGCGGAGGACGCTCGGCAGGGCGCCGAGCAGCGCGGCTCAAGTGTGTCAAGGTCACGGAAAACCGGGCGAGTCGGAGAAACCGTCCCAGCGGCGAGGAGAGGGGCGGAGGGGCCGTGATGACCAGACGCGATGGGACTATCTCGGATGGGAGGGATCCTGGAGGAGGGAGAGGACTTCGCGTGAAGACTCAGGAATCTGAGTCAAGTATGTACGGGCTTGAGTTAATAATAGTGTATCGACATTGACCCATTAGTTGTGACCAATACAGCGTATTAATATAAATGTTAACAGGAGGGGGACTACAGGGAGCTATATGGGAAGTCTGTACCCCATACACAGACTGCCTTTGCAACTTTTCTATAAATCTGTTCTAAAATAAGAAGTTGACTTAAAATTGGATGTAGTCTATGTTACGTTGTGCACTCAGGGACTTACCGTATTTTCGGACTATAAGACGCACTTTCCCCAGATTTGGGAGGAATAATGGCTGTTAATGCTGCTGTTGAGTTCTGCTTACATTTACATTGGTGAAATGTTATGTCACTTATGTTATTAAATGTTTTGCCACATTTTTTGCTTCAAAATTTTTTTTCCTATTTTCCTCCTCTAAAACCTAGGTGTGTCTTATGCTCCGAAAATATGGGGTGTATCAGGTATTTAGCATACTGGCACGTGGTAAATGTTTAAAGTTAGCTATTATTTATCATTATTGTTCTTATTCCTATTTTTCTTATTAAAATAGCAACCAATACATACTCATTCTAGAAAATTTATGATGAGCCAAAGACAACCGAGAAGAACACCCATAGTTGGGAATGTCCGAGACGACACCTCGCTGCGGACCCTGCAGAGACAGAACTGCACTTTCTGTAGAACTTGGGTCACACCGTGCACACAACTGGGCGAGTAGCCACACACTGCGTAACGTGTCTGTTGTTCCAGCTCTTTACTCTTACCCATAAGTCATGAGCACAAGGAATGGACTCGATGTTAATTAGGACGGAAAAAGAAAACCCTGAAAAATTCTAAAAACAACCTCGATGCTTAAATACGCACAAAGTGTGGCCAAATGTTCATTAAATCAACCCTCATATGAAGAGTTGATGACTTTTCTATTCTAGATCTGTTCTATTGCACGATTTTAAAACATTGTTTAAAAGTAAAGAAAAGAAAAGGGGAAAGCGTGCGGGGACTCTGGCCAGCCGCTGACCGTGGCGCTCTCCCTTGCCCCGGCTCTGATGCCGGCTTCTCTGCAAAGAGTGCGTTTTACTCTCAGGTGGGAGCAATGTCCAGACGGCTAACTCAACAGCAGGTGAGTGTTTGCTCTAGTACTTTTGAGCCAGCTGCCATTTTGCCTAAATTACTGGGTTCACTGATTTGCTTTCTAGGGAAGCTATTTACTATATAGTGTCCTAAATGCTTTCCATATATTTAATGACTGATGAAGTAAATGCTTATTTTGTTCACTTTACAGATGAGGAAACTGAGGCCGAGAGAGGCTAAGTTGCCCAAAATAATAATACCCAAACCACATGGATGCAGAAGCCCAGCTCTTTCCCACTGCACCACGCTGACCCCCAGACCCCCTGGGCCAACCTGCATGTAGCCAACAGCCTGCCCCAGGCTGGTAAGGAGGCGACAATTGCACTAAGCTTCATGATCCTGGGACCTGGCATCTGGAAGCCCTGGGAATCCAAGAGTCTGCAGAAGCCTCGTTGTGTGACGTGGGGATAGTCCCTTTACTTCCCCGAGCCTCAGTTTCCTTTTTGGCGAAATGGAAGTCCTTCCTGCTCCTTAGCACTGTTATGAGCACAGGTGCGTGAAGATGCTTCAGGAACTGTGATGTGTGCATGCAGGCATGGAAGCAAAGGAGAGAAGGGGGTGTCGTGTGAACAGAGGTGGGGACACGGGGCCGTGCAGGCCATTGTGAGGGAGCTATGTGCAGGGGACTCGGGGTCCTGACAAGTGGGGCTGGGAGGGAAAGGGGTTTGTTGTTAAACCCTGGAGGGTATTGTTAATGTCAGACAATAAGCTGGATGAGATTGGATGTGAGTGACAGTGCGGTGGGAAGGGGGACTGTCAGAGGGAGCCCACTGCGAAGACCCGGGGCAGTGGCGTGATTGTCTTCAGCCTCTCAGCGGGGCCTCCGGGCTCCTAAGCGAGTCTGAGACAGAGCTCCCCGGGGAAGGGCCCTCTGGGTAGGCGAGGGCCCCAGCCATGTGTCGGGACTACCTGACCAGTGTTCGCCAATGTCCATGAGAGAGAGGGATGGCACAGGAGGCGAGCACCACCTTCTTCCCAGAAGCCCTGGGAACCTGGAGTGTGAGCCTGTCTCAGTGGCTGCCCCCCTCCCCCCAGTCTGCTGTAGCCAGCCCATTTGATCTCCCTACTGCCTGGGAGGTAGGTAATCTCTTTTCTCCCCAGCACTCAATCTCTCTTACAAACGTTCCCCAGTGGCATTGAATTGCCTCCCTCCCCTAATCATTACTTTCTCCTCTTGACACTCTTGCCAGGATTTTATACTGCTGACCTCGCCTTTGCTCTGAAAAAGTTCCTTTTCTGCCAGGGCCATACGCTTGCTTGGCCAACAATTTAACTGATTTTTCTTGGGTTGCTTTGCTGTTTCCTTTATTCTTTCTCACACCCTCCAAGATTCTATTCTTGGCCTCCTCCTTTTCTCTTGCTATGAACTCTCTGTCTGCGTCCTCACCTACTGCCGTTCTGGACTCCCACCACCCACTCAAGTGTTCCAGCTCTTCAGCCCCCGAACTTCCAACTCCATCTCATCGTGGCTAAAACTGATCTCCGCCCACACCCACTGGCTCTTGCCTCACTTAATGTCATCACAGCCTGATAGAGTTCTGTCGTTGAAGCTGTTGAAGTGCGTGTGGCTGGCCCAGGCACAGAGGGCGTTTACAGGAAGGATGGGACAACTCATCGGCTTGGAGGAAAGGCTGCAGATCCAGGCTTGGAAGTGACAGCAGCTGGAGCAGCCCCGGAGTGCGGAGCAGCAGGTGCAGGTGGCTGAAGGAAGAACGTAGCATAAGAGTGTAGCTACCGCGTACCGCGTGTTGAATATTAAATGAGTTGTATGGGTAAGGAAGCGCAGGCCTGAAGAGGATGATTTAACTCCTGTCCATTCTTGCTTTCTGCCATTATGCTCAAGATCAGAATTCTAGAAGGAGAGCATCTAACATGGTCTTGGCAAAGCCCCTTCCCTGACGGTGCCACCAAACTCTACCCAATGGGAATGATTCCACTCAGAGTAAACCGGGTTTTGAACCTGAAAAGGGGGAGTGGACCTCCAGGGTGCAAAATCGCAAGTGTCTGCCATACTCCTGCTTAAGATGCCCTTAACCCCTGCCTCTTTCCTGCTCCACTTCTCCTAAAGGTCGTTCCAGTGATTTCCCTGCCTTCCTGACTGGCCTCCTTATTGCCACACTTCACCCCCAAATCTGCCCTTCACCCAGTCGTCTTCTAGAACACGGATCTGACCAGTCCAGACCCATTCCCTGCTAAGAACTCTTTAAGACTCCCCATTGCTGTCAGATAAGGTTATTTTTTGGCAGGGGGTCAGGGCTCAATTTAACTTTCGTGACCCTCATCCTAGGCAGGGTGTGTAGACATCAGGCTTTTATCCACTAGCTACGTGAAAAAATAAACACTGTAATAATCCATGAGATCCGAAATGAGCAAAAGCAAAAGACAAACTTTCCTTCAAGGAAAAAAATATTCAGACCTATGAAAAGGACAACAGTACTCATTTTAAAAAATTGTATTTACTTAGAAGCCTTCAGAATGTCAACAAAACTGCTGCAACCTTTTTATGTTCAGTTGCAGAACAGTGTTGAGAACAACGGTTATTTCATACAAGCTTCATCAGAGACTTCTCAGCTGAAGATGAGGAAGCTGCCATCCCCAACCAGGACTAGTCTGCGCTGAGACCAGCAGGCACCTGCTGTGAACACCCGTGCCGTGTGCAGCCCCCGTTCTGCACCCGGCGGGGATGGCAGCCTGCTGGAAACACCACCAGAGCGGGCTAGATGAGGACATACTCAGTAGTATCAACTGTGCTGAAAAAGACGTTGTATAGCTTTAAAACATTTAAACTTTTTTAAACCTCACCCAAGGATATGTTCATTGATGTGTGTGAGTGAGAGAGAGAGAGAGAGAGAGAGAGAGAGAGAGAGAGAGAGAAACATCAGTTGGTTGCCTCCCCCACACACCCCAACGGGGGATCAAACTCGAAACCTTTTGGGACGATGCTCCAACCAACTGAGCGGCCCGGCCAGGGCTACATTTGATTTTTTTTTCCTTTAAAAAGAGTGAGTTGTGTTTAAGGCAATTAAATGTTTTATAGACAAAAACAACAAAAACTGTTAGAGCCAACTTATTCATCATCCTCATCTTCTTCTTCCTCATCTTCCTTTTCTTGCTCTTTTAAGCCTTGACACCAGCCGAGCACCCTCCACACACACATTACGCTCCCCTTTAGCCCGGCATGCAACAATCTCCTTTCCGTTTCTCCTTCAGCCTGGCAGCCTTCTTTTCATCTGGCTGCTTGTCACCTGCAGCCGTGTGACTCCCCACTCCCCCAGCCTCTCTGCAGCATCACCAACGACAGGCCCAGATGTTCTCCTGGGATTTCCGCGCAGCACGCAGAACCAACGAGGAAGCCTGAAGAGGCCTCACGGGAGCTTTGGGGCCCTTGAACTTCCTTTCTGTCTCCCCTTTAGGAGGGGCGTAGGTTTTCAGGACGGGCCTTGCCCGCCTTTGCCATGTCTTCACATTTTCCCTTCTCTTTAGCATCGGTCTTCCCGCCTCTCTGGGCACTGCATAGAAAGAACATCGGAGACACTGACTGAGCCTCTGGGCACTGCTTCTCGTGCCCTTCCCGGCAAGCCTGCACGAAGGATGTGTGGTGATGATACCACGCCTCTTGGCCTCTGAGCGCCTGCTTTGCCCGTGTTTAGTTATTTCTCCTCGGCAAGGTGCCAAGTCGCCCAGCGCCCACTGGCTCTCTCACTGGCCCTGGGGCTGTCTCTGCGGAGCTCAGCTGCTGCAGCCGTTGTGTCGATAAAGTTATCAGCATGGTTTACGAGGCCCTCCCCAAACTTCACTTTTCCACAGAGCTGCATCTTCCCCCACTGCAGCCCCACCACTCCTCAAACGTGCCTTCTGTGCCCTCCGCACACACTCTGTCTCTCGGGATCCCGTACACACTCGTCTGTCAGAGATGGGCTCAGCCATCCTCTGCCATCTCCTTGCAGCAGCTCGACGAGGCAGCGTGAGTTGGTTATTCCCTCCTGGGCGCTCTGATGGCATTCAGTGTGGACTTAGATTGTAACCCAGAGCATGCTTTTCTGCTGCATTTGTCTACCAGTCTGTCTCCCCCACTATACTGGAAGCCCCCCAAAGCAGGGCCTGAGTGTTCCCCAGCTTCACTGCCCTATGGCTCAGCACCGTGCCCAGCACGTGGTGTTGGGGGACTCTTAAACGCATTATGCAGATAAGGAGACTGAAGCCCGTGCCTGGAACAAGTAACCTACCTGACGGAAATGGACGTGGGAGGGATATGTGATAAACCAGATTGTACTTTTAATGGTCTAGGCAGTTGCTAAAGGCTGTTTGCAGCCCATCCCACACCCACCCCACGACCGATGACCACCTATGTATTCCCTTTGCTTTTTGGGAAAACGGGGTTCAAATAGTTAGGAGACATTTAAGTTAATTAAAGATGAGGAAGGCCTTCTGGTTTCTGGCTTCTTGTAGTCAAAAAGGTGAGCTGACTCAGAATGTGTGGACTTGGCCCCTGAGGCCTTTAAAGAAGACAGAATCGATCAGGACCAAGTAAGAAGTCCTGTTAGAGGTGGACAGATGGCCACGCTGACGCCTGGACAGGCTGCCTCTTGAGGAGGCCCATGAGGAGCCAAGGAACTGGCCAGAGGACTCGAGAGTCTCCATGTTCCCATGGAGCTCGGGGATGTTTGGGGGAGGGGAGACGGACCAGGGAGCCCTTGCTAATTAAGCCTTTGCCCATGAGCGAATGTGAGGCTAATAAGGCGGCCCCATTCCAGGGCACCTCCACACCAAGCCAGCCGGTCTGCCTGTTTATTGCCCGTATGGAGATCATTAATGCCTCCTGACACTGGGGTCACCTCTAGGGTCAATCCCTGAGCCCGTTCTGCAAAACAAGGGGAAATGAACTTCCCAGCACATGTGGCTCAGGGTTGGTGGGGAGGGGGCCTCCTAGCACCCCACATCTCAGCTGTGGGATAGATCAGCACCCCAGGTTGTCGGGACCCCCCAACACAATCTCTGCTGCCCAAGCTGGACTCTAAGGGAGTGGTCTTGGGGAAGCACAAAGGGGAGGCCTTCGCCTGGGCTGGGACAACCCCCACTGAGGCTGTCCCCACCGACAGACGGACACTAATCCCCTGGCGACTGGCTGGAGTGGTGTCTGGGAGCTGCAGCTGCAGCCTGACAGGGGCCAGGCTCTGGCCGCAGGTGGTGGGAAGGCCCAGGCCAGGCGGCCACGTGGGCACGAACTGCAGACGGGCCCCACCCTCCCCCACTTTCCACTCAGTGATTGGGCCCCATACTGCTCTGGAATCAAGATGGCGCGGGGGCGGGGTTCCAGGCCAAACCAAGCTGCGATTGGTGAAGGCTAGGCCCTCTGAACTGAAAGATGGCCTGAGTGGCCACTCAGGAAGCTCCCCGTGGTGGTGGCGGACAGTCTGCTGCTTCACCTCACACTTAAGTAACCAAAGCCATGTCACTAATGCATTTCTCCCAGCCTGGGAAGGGCCAAGGTGGGAGCAAGGAACCCCCAGATGGTCCTGCATGGGGGCCCTTCCCAATTCAGGGCTTCTTCCTCAGTAATGACCAGAACTGGGAGTCAGACCCTACCTGCCCAGGAAGAAGTCAAGAAAACCCCCAACTAGCTTGGAGGAAATCGGTAGGATTATGAGGTTAATGCCAGAGCAGACTGAGTGGCAGTTTCCAAGTAAATGATCCCAGGAGGACATGGCTGAGGTTAAATGAAGCCCAATAAATAAAGGACCATGTTCAAAGGAGAAACTTCAGAAAATGTGGGGATGTGAGGGTCCGGCCTGAGGACTCCTTCCTGTCCTCCCCTTCCCGGGGCCTGTGGAATCCTGGAGGAGCCGCAGCCTCGGGCTCTGCCTTCCAAGACTGCACAGACTGGGGGCTGTGCCGTTCAGTGCCAGTGCTGGCACAGCTCCTGCGCTCAGGGCTCCTTGGCCAGCTCTACCCACCCAGCTTCGGGGGCTGAGTGAGGGAATGGAAACTCTTACTGGAGGTCTGAGCAGTTAACAGAGCCCTGACATGTCTCTGATTTCTTAGAGACAGAGAAAGGACCAGCTGCAGCAAGAGGGGTTGAAGGCAGATATTAGGAGGCACTTCCCAAACACTGGATAGATAGAGGCAGCCTATGGATCTTGAAGGTAAGGAACAATAGAGGATTTTATTCCAGATGAAAGCACATTTATCCTTATCCCATGGTAGCCAGTTAGTCAGGGCAGTGTGACCAGCTGGAAAGGGCCATCAGCACCATCTCCGCGTGTGGAAAGCTTGTGGTAGAGTCTGTGTGCTGTGCTCTCCATGCCACTGTCTGCGTGGCATGGTGAATGAACTGCCCACTCCCACGGATCCTGCTGACATCCCAGTGGCCAGCCTGGCGGAAGTCACGGGGAGACAGAGCGTGATGTTCTTGGGACAAGAAGGATGGGAGGCATGATGTCTCTTTTTTGGGGGGCTAAGGGATGATTAAGTCTTTGGTCTTTGGGTGGGTGTTTTAGTTTTTAGAAAATGAACAATAAGGATGGTTAAGATGTTGGGCTCCGGAGTCTTATAAGTCCAATGGGTTCAAATCCCAATTTCATTTTCTGGTTGGAGGACCTTGAAAAATTACCCAATTTCTTCATCTGTGAAATGGGGATTATGAGAGCACCATCCCGTCTGATAGGATGGTAAGGTTGGAATGAGAGAATGTATGTTTCCCTCTCAGAATCTGGCCAAACACGTTGCAGGAGCTCAATAAATATTAACCGTTACTGCGAGCCCTTACATCACTTTTGTCTATGATAGCACTTTATCCCTTCTGCTGCCCTAGGAGGTGGCTGCTGTTATTATTATTAAGTTCAGTTGAGGGATGAGGAAACAGAAGCTTAAAGCCGATCATGCTTCAGGTCGCTCTGTAAACAGCCTGCAGGGGACCTGAATTCAGATTTCTTTAGGTTCAAACTCCAAGGGCTTTGTGATACTCTCTCATGCTTGAATTCTAGTTTGTTTTAGTCCCTCATTCAAGAAAATCCTTGAGGATCCAAATTAAAAGCCAGTTTTCTATCACTCACGCTAAGGAAGAATGGAGGGGAGAAAGAGGAGAAAAGAAATGGGGTTTGGGTAACTAAGTAATTTTTTTGACTTACAATCTTTTTCAAGGATAAATCAAATTTATTGATTTATTTGTTTTTATTTATTTTTAGAGAGAGAGGAAGGGAGGGAGAAAGAGAGGGAGAGAAACATCAGTGTGTGGTTGCCTCTCACGTGGCCCCCACTGGGGACCTGGCCTGCAACCCAGGATTGTGCCCTGACTGGGAATCGAACTGGTGACCGTTTGGTTTGCAGCCTGTGCTCATTCCACTGAGCCACACCAGCCAGGGCTAACTTACAATTTTTTAAAACCTAACTCAGCTCTACCGTCCTCAGTCAGAGAGTAAAATAAGTGTGTATCTCAGAGAACTTCACTGAAGGAACCGGAAGGAAGTTGCAGTGTGAGAACATGTCGCATAAGGGGGAAGAAAATTTGATCGTTAAGGAACCCACCTGCAGACAGGGATTCTAGAACAGAAGGTCTAGATCACTAGCCCTGACTGTGGAAGCCCCAGCCTTGATCATTCCTGATGTCCATAGGGCCTTGGATGAGAGCTACGGGAGGGATCCAGTCACTGCCTGGCCCTCAGTCCTGAGGGGGCTCAGACCAGTCTACCTCGCCCAGGTCAGGGATCAGGCCAGCCCCGCCCCCAGTTCCTTCTAACTGTGAGTTTCCTGACCTTCTCTGTGGGAGGAGGCCTGGGAGGCCAGGGTGAGAGGTCAGGTGAACAGACCCGCATCTGTGGTACAAGGGGAAGCACCTGCAGCAGCAGCTGCCACCTACTGCCCATCCCCCTTGCTCAATCCTCCACATTTCCCGAATGGGCTAAACTCCTGCCTCCACCCGAGTTGTCCTGTGCTTGACAACCCCAGTGGCATATGCGCTGGGGAATCCCAGAACAAAGATTTGGGGCTACAGGGTAACAATAAAGCCACAGGGACAGGTAAATTTCCTGCTGCCTCGCCCGTCTTTTCCTTCGGGTGGTGCTTGGTAAAGATCCCTGTCTTAGTGCACAGCACACACAGAACACCGTGGGGGGGTGGGGGGCGTGGAGTGCGGAGGGATTTTGCCTTCTGGATTTGAATGGGAAGTAGTCGCCGGTGCATGAGGACGTGCGCAGACACTCAGGGAGGTTCTTTCATTATGGGGCACATCCAGACTCACTCCACGCCGAGCTGGGACCTTACATCTCAGGCGTGTCTTTGGCTGTAAGCAACAGACCCAGGCTAACAATAATGCAGAGAAATAGGGTTTCCCCCTCGCACTACAGGGACACCCAGGCTCTTTCGCTCTGATATCCCCAACATATGGACCTTCACCCTTCTTGCCTCCAGGTCTCTGGAGGGTGAGAACTCCAATGATCTCGTCCACAGGGGGAGAGAACTCTACGTCTTCCCCTCTATCAAGAAAGCAAAATTCCCCACCTTCTTCCCCTCCAGTCTCCCACCTGGGCCTCAGCGGCCAACAGTGCCATCCCTAGCTGCGCGGGAGGCCAGGCGAGCAAGGGATGGGATCCCCGTGTTGGGCGCAGAGCAGGAGTTCGCAGCTTGGCCCTGTACTCAGAGATTCTGACTCACTAGGTTTGGAGTTGAGGCTTGACATTGGAATTTATCAAATGCTCCAAAAACCTAGGTTTAAAAAAAATTGTGATGGCTTTTCACCACACAATGGGGCCAGCTCAAGCACATTGGTTTTCTTCAACCCAAACCACCCTAGGCTCAGGGCGAGCCATGTCTCTGCACTGACTGGGATTCTCCAGCTCATCCTGTAGGCCCTGCTCCCTTTGGGATTCATTATCTAGGCGACTAGTCAGTAAGTTCGCAGGTCATTCATTGGTGAATTTGCAATGAATAACTAGTTAGCCAATTAACTGACCAACTAAAGGAATGGTTAGTTGGACTTTCCTCTTGTTTATGTGCCTGGCACAGAGGAAGCACTCAATAAACATTTCTCTCGGTAAATGAATCCATGAAATGGAGATAAAGTACAACTAATACAGCATCAAATGAGATAGTAGCTTCGAAACCACTTTGTAAATGGTAGTATACTGTATGGATGCAAGAATGAACATTTACATGGAAAACTACTTTAAAATGTAGGATCAGGACAAAGGTTGCTCCCCAGCCCTTTACTGATGAAATTCTGTTTTCATGTTTCTGAAATGGAGACCTGCCTTTTTCCCTGTTGTTGATAAGCCAGATTTTGCTTTCAGTAACTTCCTCTACACTTAGTGATAACATGTACTCTTTCTCCTTTTTGCTTGATCTATTTTAAGACAAAATTTCTACTTGTATTTTTATTAGCTTATTGTGGTTAGGAACCACCTAAACCTTTTTGGGACAGAGATGGGATAAAACAAACAAACAAGCAAAAATACACGGGAACTAGCCTTTATTAACTAGGTACTGCACACCAGACATTGGCATTCATTAACTTAGCCAAACCTCACAGTAAGCTAGTAGGTCTTTGTGATCATCCTTATTTTATGTATGTGTTAAGGGACTGGCCCAATGCCACGGAGCTGCTAACTGGTGAGCTGAGAGTCAGAACCAGGTTTCAAAGCTGAGGTCAGTCTGACCAGACCTGAGGGCGTGCCCCTGAGCCAACCCAAGCTGGTGTGATAGAGGTTTGGTTACGGTCAACTGTTTGCTTACCTAGTTGAGAAGAATTTTTGTACCTTGAAATCCTCAAATTAGTTTTGGAAAATAAGTGATGTTTTTTCTTTTCTCCATAGGCCATTTAGCAGTAAATACTATACTTCATCAATTGTCATCTACTCTATTATTTTTTAAAAGATTTTATTTATTTATGTTTAGACAGAGAGGAAGGGAGGGAGAAAGCGAGGAAGAGAAACATCGATGTGTGGTTGCCTCTTGCCCACCCCTCACCAGGAACCCAGCCTGCAGCCCAAGCATGTGCTGAGACTGGGACTTGAACTGGGGACCCTTGGGTTTGCAGGCCAGCACTTAATCCACTGAATCACACCAGCCAGGGCAACTACTCTATTATTGAATGTACCACTGAGAAGAGAAACCACTCAACTATGGCACACCATTGATTTTAAGATGTATCCCAATTTCAGAGACATCAAAATGTGAAAAATGTGTGTGTTAGAATCAATAAAATAAAGTATCCCTCCCAGGAATGGAGAATGTGTGTACACAGCTTCCCTTTCTCTCCTACTTGCCTCTTGGCTGGTTTGCGCTCTACTTTTCACCCCCCAAACCTTGCCTGTCCCTCCCACATCTCCTTTCGCTGTGTCATCATGGACAAGTCGGTACTGATTTGCACTATGGGTCCAAAGGCCGTGACTGTGAGCTGAAAGTCTCCCCAAAGCCTTGCCCTTGCAGAAAGTCTCTACTCTAGTTCCTTGGAAGAGCTACACTGGGTGGTCTCATCGCGAGCTTCCTCCGATGACTGTCAACAAAATTCTTTGCTGAATCTGGCCTAACTCTCATCTTCCCGTGGCACCTGGAGAGGTACTGCCTTCCCTGTTCACCATTCCAAGGCCGGAGCCGGTTGGTTCCTCTGTGTACTGTTTGTTTACAGCCATTCCCTACAGGCCGTGGGAGAGGACATGGGAGGGGGCTTGGGAGCAGAAGCTGAGGCGTGTCATCCAGTTCTCAGTAACACAGGAAACATGACTCCCTAGGCGTCTCCTGAAACACCAGGGCCTTCCCTTTCTCGGCTTCAGGAGGAGGCAGGATGCAGGGAGGATTAAGCTTCTCTACCCCTCTCAGACCTTACTTCCCCTTCCTGGCCTGGGACTCCAGGAGCTGAGTCCGGAAGGGAAGATGGGGTGGCAGGGCCTGGTGCTGCAGGGGGAGAAGGGGATTCCGAGCAGCGGGCCCACCGTGGAGCCCGGTTACAGGCCTGGCAGCAGCAGTTGGCTTCTCCAAGTTGGTGTTCCTCCTTTGCTTCCTCCTTTGAGTGCAGCGGGGTGGGGAGGCACTGATGCTGGCTTTCCATTTCCTAGCATTGGAAAAGGGACAGACCTGTCCAGGGAAGGAGTTTCCCCCTCCTGTTCCCTTCCATCTGATCTTGAGGTCAGAGCCTGGAAAGGAGCAGAGGCTGATGGGAAAGGTTGGGGACACCAGGAGAGGGAGGATGCAGCCCAGGCTGCGGATCAAGGGGCTAATCCGGGACTCCTGTTGACGGAGGACTCTGGGGCCTTTGGGACAAGTGGGCAGGCCTATCCTTGCCCCAGCGTTCTGGGCATGTGTCCGGCAGTGGGGCGTGGGCCTGAGCTGAGGTCCACGTGGGGCTGTCTGCTGTGGAGCTAGAGGGTCCTGTGGGGAGGTACAGACAGACAGACAGACAGACAGGGAGAAATAGAGGTAAGTGGAGTCAGAGGCTGTGCGGGGAGGTCCCGGCAGCTGAGGGCGCCTCATTTTCTGAGGCACAGGGGCCGGCTGGTCCCCAGCGAGACTTCCCAGACTGGAGCAGGCGTGGGGCTTCCTCTTCGGCTCTCTGGGATCTCGGGGAGCTGCTGGCAGACTCCCGGTCCTCGCCGCAATTTCCCCAAGAGGCTCTGCCAAGCCTGGCACCTTGGAGCCTGGGCCTCGGCTCAAATTCAGAGGCTGGCGAAGCACCTCCCTGCCGCCTGCGCAGCTCCAGGCCTCCTCCCGGTCGGAGCGCAGGGCCTGCCCTCCCCCGTGACCTCCGGGCCGACTCCCAGCCCGCTATTCCCGGGCCCCGGACGAGCAGGGGCCGGCCCAGGCCGGGCCGCGCGGGCCGTCGCCGCGGTGCTCGGAAGGGACAGCAGGCGCGAGCGGCGCGGGCCGAGCGCGAAGGTGTGAGAATGTGCGCCGGGCGCGGTCGGCAGACGGCGCGCGGGGCTGCGGCGCGCGGGCCCCTGGACGGGGAGCGCCCGGCGAGGACACCGCGTGCGCCCTGGGCGTCGGGCTCGGTCGGGGGCGTGTGCGGGCCGGGCCCGGCCGGCCCCGCGAGGGCGGCGGTCTGGAAGCGGCCCCGGCCCGGGCAGGCCCCGCGGAGGAGCGCCCCGCGTGCGGCCGCGCCAGCGCCCGGGGCGTGCCGTCCGGGATGTCGAGCCGCGGGTGGGAGTCGCGCGGCGCGGCCGGGCCTCTCGCCGGCTCTTCCCGCCCCTCTAATCTAAACCATGCGGGCTCCCAGCCCGGCGCGGCCGGCGGGGCGGAGGGCACCGGGCCGCGCGGCGGGGGAGCGGCGGCCACACCGGGCTGGGGTCCTGGGGCCGCGGAGCCTGGGGACCCTGGAGACCCCCTCCACGGGGGGCGGCGGGCGCAGACTGATTGACAGCGTCGACGTCAGAGGGGGGGCGTCCCCGCAGGGAGGAGGAGGAGGAGGAGGGAGCTGAGGCCCCAAAGAGCAGCCTCGGAGATCAAGGGCCGCTCCAGAGCCGGGATGTGACCGGCCCCGAGGGCGCGGCGGCGGCGGCAGCGGGATCCTGACCCAGCGGCCGACTCGGAGCCCCGGCTGCCCCGCGTCCCTCGGCCCCGAGCCTGCCGTGGACTCGGGCCGCAGGCGCCCCGCATGCGGCAGCGCAGCTAGGGTGAGTGCGGGTTCGGGCGGGGACGCGGGAGCCAGGCGGACGGACCGGGGCCACGCTGAGCCCGGGCTTGCCCGCAGGGTGGGGAGGAGGGTGAGCGGGAACGAGAGCGAGGGACGAGGCCGGGGCGAGGACCTGGGACGGCCGAGGCCACAGCAGGGCGGCGTGGAGTGCCTGGGACCTGGCTGCCGCCTCGGCCCGACTCCCGGCGGTCGGGGCGCGAGCCCTCCTCTGCGAGGGACCGGGCGCACCGGGTCTGGGAACCCAGGCACAGAGGAGGTCAGGGCCAGCGCCGGGGAACCAGGTTAAGCCGCGGTGGCCTCGCAGTTGGTGTTACCGAGTAAGACAGGCCACGGGAGAGGGCTCGGTTTCCCGCGGTGAATGTCGATGTAGAAATGCGTGTGATGGGAACACTAGACTCCAGAGCCTTTGAAGTAACAGGCTCGTCAAAATTAAAGCAAGGGGCATTGTATGTAATAATGATCGATGATCCAGAATTATCAGAATGTGCGCAAGCAATTACCAGAGAAACAGGGCGAAGCGGGATAAGTAATACGGCGCTCAGACTGTAAAACAACAATAAAATAATAGTCACTTTCACAACCAAGTGAAAATCGTAACCGCAAATTTAAAAGGATGGTAGACAAAGTAACTTTAAATACAGGAACAATGTGATAGGAACCGTTGTATTAAAATCAATAGCAATACTATAAGAAATAGTAATAGTGTAACAAATGATAAAAATATAGGAAAAATGTGAATAAGATGTGCTATTAAGGGAAATGCTCATGTTGGTAAAGTTGACAGAACACTACCATATAAGTTATTATTGGTACTATCATGAATTATTAAATAAATATTAACCCAGATCTAAAGAGCAACGGTAATACAAATAAAGACGGCAAGTAGAATTGCTGGAGTGATAGACAATTTATGGCCAAGGTATTAATGGCCCAAACAACATTATAAATAATGGTAGAGTAACAAGAAGTATTGTACCAGTGTGATGAAGAATAATCAGAACATTAAGAACTACAGCAATATTACAAATTATGACAAAGTAACAAGTAATGATGTGATGAAAAATAACTAGCGAGTTAAGATCTGTCCTGTCACCAATTAAGACAAAGTAAGAAGATACTGGAACGATGTGGTGAGAAATGCTCGGAGTATTAGGAACCATCCTAACAAAACAAGTAATGACGAAACCACAAGAAACGTTAAATATTATAAGGATATGAAGAACATTAATGTGAATACTGAGAACGATAACATTACAGGTTATGGCAAGTGAGGTTTTGAGGCTGTGACAAAGTACAAACAGGAAACGTTTTAGGGATTTTAGGGGTACAGAGTAAAAATCAAAATATGCTGTGTTAACATGACCCGTTGAAACCCTAGGCCCTAGGATGATGGGGCCCTGACGGGACAGCAAGAAGGCCCATATTTAACAATGATGACTTCATAAATCAGACCCGTACTTTAACCATACAGTATTAAAAATAAAAAGTACCAATAATTTATGTGATAGGATAAATATTCTTCATGTTATTGAGCTGAGCAGACTACTAGTCTGGTAACAGGGATAATCTAAGTAAAACAGTTTCCCCAGAGCAAGAACAGCACCACCAGTGATCCAGAGTGAAAAGGAAAACGCGGGTCTCGGGAAACGAGGCCGCTGCAGGCAGCAGGCGCGGAGCCTGCCGGCCGCGCCCGCAGAGGGTCCCCGAGAGGGGCGAGCGCGGGCCGCGGGCTCGGGCTGCGCGCGGGACCGGCTGGGCCGAGCGGACCACAGGGGCGGCCTCTCCACGCCCGCCGGGCGGGAAGAAGAGGACGTTAGCGGGAGCTCCTGGGCTGTCGGGGTTCGGCTCCCTGAGCGGGAGGAAAGGAAGAGGTGAACCCCGAGGAGGGGGAGGAGAGCGCGGCAAGGCCCCGGGCCGAGCCCCGGCGGTGGATTGGGGTCAGCGGACCCCGGCGGCGGACCGGCTCCGCCCGCCGCGAGCTGCAGGGCGCCGCTGCCCAGTTCTGGGTGTGACAAGTGTCCCGCAGAGGACCTAGTGGCCAAGGCAGCATCGCGGCCGGGCGGCCCCTCCTCCTGGCCCCGCGCTTGCTGGCCGCACCTTGGACCAGCCGACACTGGGCGCCCGTCCCGACTGGCCCCAGTTACAGGCAAATGCAGCGTCTCGGGCCAGGGCGCCCAACGACCCGCACCTCGCAGAGTCCCCTCGCCCGGGGGCTCCTGGGTTCCCCAGCCCAGGCCCCGGGACCCGCCCGTGGGCGGAGGGGGTCCGGTTGCCGGCCCTGCGGGGCAAGCCCTGTTCCCTGCTGCCCGGGGCCTGAGGACCAGCCGGGCTGTCAGCCTTATCTTTACGGGCTTTTCCCAGCCCCAGCTGGCCCCGGCCCCCTTTATCTCCTCCGTTGCACTTGGCTTATTTACTTTGTGAGGCCCTGGGAGCCCAAGTCTAGGCCCTGGGATGGGGCGGCCAGTGGACAGGAGGGACGAGGGCCTACATCCTGGATTGGCCAGAGAGACCCAGGGAAGAGGGGACAGAAAGAAGGTGGGAGGAGGAGAAAGGGGGGACATTCTGCCACAGACGCAGGTACAGAAAGGCACCCGGACGTGCAGGAAGCCCCACCAGAGCGTGCCCAGACCCAGAAGGGGGAGAGGAGCAGGGAGGTGCACAGAAGCAGGAACAATGCAGGGTCGCACCCACGATGGAGGCGGGCGGGCAGGGCCCTGCAGCCTGGGCCCTTGTCCTGATGCCCAGGACCCGCAGGCACACGCGCAGGTGGGTGGATAGTCCTGACACCCCGGGGGAGGATGGCTGTGCCCTGGGGGAGGCCTGGGCTGTGCCTGTGAAGCCCCCACCCCCACCAAATACCCTGGTTCTTAGCTGGGAAGAGTCTGGGTCCTTTGCTCTAGAGCTGAGCCCTTTGGAGCTGAAAGTGTGAGCCAGTGAGCCAGTGAGGAGGGATGTGAAAGCGAGGCTGGGGAGGCTCCTGGCTGAGTTCAGGGCCTGATGAGGACCAGCCTCAGGAGGCTGTGGCTGCCTGGGTGACTAGGAGGCTGGAGGGGGTGCGGTGCCTGGGCCTGAGGATGTGTGTGCCGCGTGGGTGATGCGAGGTGTCGGTGCGAGTGGGGATGTGCAGGGCAAAAGCCTGTGCTCCAGGAAGCCTCTCCCTGACCGCCGTCTGAGCCAGTGGGCGAGGGCAGATGGGTGAGGAGGGGCCGCCCAGCCCTAGGCCTTTTCTGCAGGTGTGGAGCCCCAGGAGCTTGGGTCCCACCCTCCTGGCGGGGTGCTTCTCTCCTGTCTGCCCTGGCCCAAGAGGGAGCCTGGACTCCAGCTATTAGGGAGCAGCCCCCAAAGACCCAGGCATCAGGCTCAACTGGAGCCCAGCAGGAGGGCGGGACTGGGGGTATAGCTGGGGCAATGCTGAGAGGCGGTCCTTCCCCGCAGACCTCCGCATCGCGCAGCCCCACACCCTGGGCAGGCAGACCTTGCACCGGGCTCAGACCCTCCCCGGTCCAGAGCCCAGAGGGAGGAGGCGAGGGTCCTGCCCTGGCATATCCTCCCCCCCCCAGCTCGGGAGGGGGCGGGGACCACGTGCGCCAGGGCGGCCTCCCCACCCAGCCTCAGCTGGAGGGGGCTGCGAGGTCCTCTGACCAGTGTGGACTTGGGCCTGTGACCGGTGTGTGCTGTGCCCACAGGAGATGCTGCAAGATAAGGGCCTGTCCGAGAGCGAGGAGGCCTTCCGGGCCCCGGGCCCAGCGCTGGGTGAGGCCAACGCCGCCAGCGCCCCCGAGCCCGCGCTGGCCGCGCCGGGCCTCAGCGGGGCCGCGCTGGGCAGTCCCCCAGGCCCCGGGGCGGACGCCGCTACCTCTGCCGCCGCGGAGCAGGTAGGTGCGCGCCCGCCGCCGTCGGGGAGAGGCCAGGCGGTGGTCTGTCTGCCGGGGTGTGTCAGTCCGCCCCGCTGCGGGCAGGGCTCGCTTCCTGGGGGACCTGGCTGCGTCCTGGACAGGCTGCCTGTTGATGCTCCCCCGGCAGGGGCCCGCGCTCTCTGCCTTTCCGCTAGGAATCCACCGGGATCCCCCCGGGCTACTCTGGAACGGGTGGGGGAGGCGAGGGAGCCCAGGCCGAGTGTTCAGTCCCTGAGACCCGAGAGGCCGGGGGTCAACGCCTGGGACTGGGCGGGAAGAACGGCCCCGACCCGCCCAGTGTGTGCGGGAGCCGCTGCGGAGCTCGGAGGCCGCGGGGACTTCCCTGGGAAGGTCACGGTGATAACCTGAGGATGGCAAGGAACGCAGGCCTCTGTGCACGCGCGCCTTCGGCCTGTGCGGGTCTGCGGGCACGCGCGTCTGGCCGAGGAGGTGGCCCCTTCTGGGTCCGCGCGTCTGCAGCCAGCCGGTGGCGATGTCCGCACCCGGACTGTTCGTGTTTGTGTGCGAATGGGTCCCCTGTCCTGGCACGGGCAGTTTACGTGTCCTCTGCCGGCCCGTCTGCAGGTGCAGCTCCAAAGGAGGGGCTTCAGCTACCGATCACATGCTTTAAAAATTCGTCCATGATACGGGGTAATTTTGTGAAACGAAATCTAGAGGCGTGGGCTGCCGGGACTGGCAGTGTTTCTGCACAGTTCCTTGGGCCTGTGTTCTCCGTTCTGAGGGCTCCGCTGGGGCCACTGGGGCCGTGGGCCAGACGACACAAGTCCCCCTTCCTCCCCTCCCTAGACCATCGAGAACATCAAGGTGGGCCTGCACGAGAAAGAGCTCTGGAAGAAGTTCCACGAGGCAGGCACGGAGATGATCATCACCAAGGCGGGCAGGTCAGCTCTGGGAAATATGCTGGGGGTGGGGATGGGTGGGAGCAGTGGAGATCCCCAGGGGCACCCTTAACACTCTTCTGGGTCTCCAGGCTGGTGGGGTAGCTACTGGAGTTCCCCCCACCACTCTGGCCTTATGGCCCAGCCAGGACTTGGGACGGGGTCTCCAAAACCCACAGACGGCCACCCTGCCAGGGGCACCTGGAAGGAAGGAGGAGAGGGGCAGCACTATGTAAATGAATGCAAATAAAAATCTCCATGCTGGGGGTCTCAGCTAGGGCAGTTTTGGCCCCCTGCGAGGGGCTGCTTTGCCCTCCTCCTCTTGGAGACCTGCCGGGGTTTCTCAGGATTGCATTGACTGGGGACCTGGAGATGCCCCTCAGCAAATGGAGGAAGGGAACAGGGCCCTGCTTTCCTATTTCCATCACGATTGGCCGGCAGCGGGAACCTCCCGTCTCTGGTCCCACCAGTGCCGCTTTCTGCTGCCAACCCCCTGCCCCAGTTGAGGGGAAGGCACCGTTGGGCCCTGTGTGTGCTGTCTGGGGAGCAGCTCCCGGGTGGCTGCCAGAGAGGGATGATTTATAAAGTGGAAACATCTTTAAAATGCGCTGGTGTCTGTGGGAGAGAACCGGGAGGAGAGGGCGAGAGGGGGAAGATGCAGACAGAGAGGCCTGCTGCCGCCAGGAGTCTGGGGCGGGGCCGCCAGCAGAGCTGTCCTCAGGTGAAGCCGGGAGGCTGCGGAAAGAGAGGCCGGGAAGTTCAGGTTCAGAAACCCCTCCTTGCCCCCACTCCCTCCTCCACCCCTCCACCTCCTTCACAGGCTCACACTTGATTTTGATCCTTGGGGGACAGGTTGGGTGTGAAACTGCCCCTCGGCCTGGCTGTGGGCCCATCCCTGGGTCTTCCGAGGACTGAGATGGTGAAGCGTCAGGGGCCGGAGATCTGGAGTCAGGCAGCAGGGGCTTCAGCTCCGGCTCAGCTGCTTCCGTCTGCGCGGCCCTTGGCGAGGGTCTCTGCCCCTCCTCATCCCCAGCTGTAAAATAATAGGCCCTTCTTCATACAGTTGTATGCAAAGCATTTAGCACACCTCCTGCACATGTAAGCACACAATAAATGCTAGCTGTAACATGAATATAACAAATGCTAATAATATTAATCATAGTTAAGGGAAACGTCTGGCATCCATTCAGCATTTCTCTCTCCACTTTCTACAGAACTCTGCTGAGCTACTTAGACTATTCAAAGGGAATGGAAAGCTGGTGGCTTGCAGTGTAGGGGTGCTGTGGTCCTTCCCTTCTGCTCGCTGGCCAGCCTGGAGGTCTCCTTTGTTTCATTGTGGGTGGGGGGTCTGGGCACTGGCTGCCCTCCTGTCTGAGTCAGGGTGGCGGCCAGGGCCTCCAGGGTCTCTGTCAGGAGAGGGAGCAGTTATATGTCAGGGCCTGAGTCTGCTGCGTTTGGGAGGTGGGGAAGGAGGATGCATAGGGGGGCCTGCCGGAGGGTGCCACGTGGGGTGGTCACTGAGGACAGTGAGGGGCCAGGTATCACAAGCTCTCGCTTTTCCCAGTGTCCTGCTCTTGGGCCAGGGGCTACGCTCCCTGTGGCTTGGTGGTGGCGGGTAGGACTGAGGTGCTGCCTGCCCTCCCCTCTTTCTGCGAGGACGGGGCCTCAGACCAGAGGCCCACTGCAGACTGCTGAGTGGACGACAGGTGTGAGGGGGGCTTTATTTCTTGCAACTGCTGTGTTGGATGGAAGGAAAGGAGACAGAGAAAGCTCCAGAACTTCCATTTTTAGGCAGCAGAAATAACCTTGTCTCTAGAAAATAAATGGCCAGCATACTCTTTGGGCAAGCTTGGCCTCTGCCATTTTAAACAAAAGGCATTTGTGACTTTTCTAAGTGGGGTTTCCTGCATCTGCTTGGGTCCTCCTCCCTCCCACCCCCACCCCCCAGTGCACACTCACACGCACCCTTGCAGAGGGGACAGGCTGCAGGCAGATCCTAGCGCCTGATCCCCGTGGAGGCTTAGAGATGGGTCTCAGGGAATGACGGTGTAACTTAAAAATGGTGGTGATGATGTTGGCCACTTGTGGGCTCCTCACAGTCCTTCACTTCTCTGGCAGAAAGTTTTCTTCCCACCAGGTCAGGTCCTTAAGGAAGTCACTAGCTTCAGCCCCCTCCCCCACAGTTCTCCCAGACCCTTTTCCCTCCCGCATAGCTGCCCGCTGACTTCAGAGACCACTTTCACTGCTCACGTCCCCTCCTCCCTCATTGCCTCCCTCCCACCGGCAGCCTCAGGAGGCAGCTCGCTTTGCTCCGGCTGTGGCTCTTCACCCTCCTGCCCGGTGCCCTCCCGGTTCTCTTCTCCGTGTCTCTATCAGCACCCTTCCTGGGGCACTCCCCATCTCAGTAACCAGCCTGGACCTTCCTCCTAACCTTGACTCACAGATTCCTAGACTGTTACAGCTGGATACAAACCCCAACCCAGAGAAGGAAAGACACTTGGCTCTTGTAGACAGAAGCCGAGTTAAGGCAGTAGCCAGGTCTACACCAGCCAAGCCGATACCCCCCCCACCAGAACAAAGCCCCAACTTTGAGACATTTCTTTGATCGCCTACTTCAGGGCCAGCGCAGTGTTTTGAGTGGGGGTTGCTGCCCTGCCCTAGAGCGGGTTAGGGGCGTGACCGCTGCCGTCTGGCTGATGGAAGGGCAGGTCCCAGAGAAGAGGGAGCAGCAGGCTCTCCAGCCAGTCTGAGCCCTTGGGGTTACCAGCCACTTGCCTGAAGTCCTGGAAGGTCTGCGGGCCCAAGGAGCGAGTTTGGATTCTCAAACAATTTGATCTGGTGAATGAAACGCCAACCACCGCGTGGCCCAGCAGTTTCTGGATGCTCAGGAGCCCCTGATGCCCAGTGTAAGGTGTGGCCAGACCCCTCCGCAGCCAGTCTCTGCCCCCCTCAGGCCTTGCTGCCCAGAGGGTCTGTGTGCCGGGGGCAGAGAGCAGACCCCTTCCGCTGCCTCCTTCCATTCCCGTCAGGCTCCATGCCTGTGAGAAGCCGCATTTTCTCCCAAACACAGATAAAAGTGAGCTCCACAAAAATTTAAATATAAACCTCCCCAAAACGAAAATTCCCCAAGCGTCTGGCTGCTCTACTCCTAGGTCACGGTTGTGCCACCAGATAAATCTCCACTATCGGCCTCCACAGCCCGCTGAGTTCAATGTTGCTGGTGTCAGTGACAGTGAATTTGCGTTTGAAAAATGAACTACCGATGAGAACTCCTGTTGAACCTGTATTGTTTGTTATTCTGAGGCAAGGACTTGGCCTGGCTTAATCCGGGGCTTCAAAGCCAATTGCCCTCGCTCTGTATACAGAGCGTCAGCGCTCAGTGGCGTGGGTGATAAGAGAAGTAAGGGTTGAAGACACTGGGAAAGTGGGCTGGGGAGAGAGTGCTTTGATCTCTTTTTAAAGTATTTTCTGAAAGCAAAAGTCTATCAGAAGGAAATGTCTTTAAAAAAAAATCTAAGAGAAACAACTGACCTTCCAAAACAGCATCCATTCCACACGCCCTCGCTCCTGCCCTCCTCCCCACCCCCGGGGAAAATATGTCTTAAAAATGCTTTGAGCGAATTAGAAATCTGTGTGTGTGCGTAAAGTGGAAATCAATTACGTAGCTGTGTTATTGCTCTCAGAAACCATTCGTCTACAAAAGACTCGGGGCCTCAGCAGCCCCCCAACTCCGCCATGGGTGCTGGGCCCTGGCCTCTTCCCAAACCATCCAGAATGCTTCCTGAGGACCCCCGGGTAGTGGGGGTAGAAAGGCGGGTGGGGTTTTCTGTGGACCCCCAACCTTCTGCCTGCAGCCTGTTCCTTTCAAACTCCGGGCTCCAGGGTGAGTGTGAGAGTGTGTGTGTGTGTGTGTATTAATATATATATAAAATTTTTAATGCCAATTTTATTGAAGTGGAACATTCCTGCAGAAAAGTGAACAATTCTTAATTGTGCAGCTCTGCAGACTTTCACAGAGCGAACACACACCCAGATAAAGAAGCAGAGCATTACCAGCCCCCAGCACCCCCCTGGTGCGCTCCCGTGGTCGCCCCCGCCCCTCCCCCAACCTCTGTCCAGACTTCTCCGCCTTTCAACCTGGTCTTGCGCCTACGTTTAAGGGAAAGCACGTAGAGCGTTTCCCAGGCTCCCCGCCCCGCCCCCCCCCCCCAGGAAGTCGGGGCTGCGGTGGGTTTGGGGCTTGGACGCCCCGCTAGGTGGGGAGTCTGGCGGGTCCGGAGGGCCGCTACTCCCTGCCCCCCTCGCGGGACTGGCGGGGGGCGAGGCGGTCAGCGCCTCGAATTGGCGTCCCTCTGGGCCCAGCTGTAACCGTCCTGTTCCCGCTCAGCAGCAGCGAGGCTGCGTTTACGGATTTGTTGCCAAAATCAAAATGCCCCGAAACCGTTTCTCCCCGCGCCCCGTCCGAGGAAGCTTATCTTAGCAGCTCATTCTAAAACCATTTCCGAGGATGGAGGAGATAAAGGCTCCAGCCCCGCGCCCCTTCAGAGCCTGTGTCCTGATCAGAGGGGCAGCCCGGGCTTTCATCTCCTCCCCCGCCGGCGGGGCCGCGGCGTGTTTATTCCCGGCGGGGCCGTCTCTGCGGGTGCCGGGAGCGCCCCTCCTCCTGGGCGTCCGGGAGCCCAGGGCCGGGGCAGGACGCGAGGGGAGCGCGGAGCGGGTGCCGGGGGCACGCGGACGGGGCGCGGAGGAGCCCGGGGAGAGGATGGGGGATGCGGAGAGGCCGGAGGGGCTGAGCGCTGGCGCGCCCCCAGGTGTGTGGGACAGGCAGGCCGGGGCTTCACGTGCAGCGCGCCGTGCGGCCGCGTGGGATGCGGGCTGCTCAGGGCCGTCACCTCCCTGCTTGACCCGCCCTCCTCCCACTGAAGTGTCCAGTTCTGCCATAGGTGTCGGTTTTCAGCTACATTTCATGCCTGTCCTAAATCACAGAAACAACGTGCACCTCACCGCACCCTTTCGTCTGCTGCAGAGGCGAGGACCTTTGCAATGCAGGGTGGGCCCAGAGGGGGTCAGAGCTCCCCAACCCCGCGGGGCCTCAGTGGCTGGAGGCGGGCCCACCTGCTGAGGGCTCCCACTCCCAGCCTCCAGCTCCCACTCCAGCCAGTTCTGGAGCCTATGGGTGGGTGGAGCACGCGCTTCACCGTCGCACTCAGCCTTGTCCCCCCTCGGGACAGGCTGCCTTTCATCCTTCTGGAGCCCCCTAGAGGGGAAACGACTGCGCCCAGGGAGCCCACAGAGTGTGGGCTCCAAAAGCCCAGAGGCAGTCAGGGCCGGAGCTGTTTCCACGGAGGCTCGGAGCTCACTGAGTCCTGGAAGAGCCTTTTGAGGACTTTTGAACTCCCCATGCAGATGGGACACCCCACCTCCCCCCTCCAGCTTCTGAGGGCTGCTGCCCGGTGGGACCGAGGGCTAGGTGACACCTTCCTCCCCTGCCCAACTCCCCCCAAACCTCCCTGACTCTGTGACCAGTCAGGAGTCCGTCTCTGGTCAGAGTCCGCGGGAGAGGCCGAGTCCCAGGTCACCCACCCTGCTCGTCCAGGAGGGCTCTGCTCAGGCTCCTCACTGGCCTTCTGGAAGGTGCTGGGCGTCGGCCAGGCCTCCACGCCGAGAGGAACCAGAGGGAGGAGGACAGCACCCCTCACCCCAGGGGGCCAAGGAGCTCGTGCAGACTGTTGAGGTGGCAGCGAGCCACAGCCTTCAGCCTGTTGTGGACACTGGCCTGGCGGGAGCAGTGTCTGCCCTCTGCTGCTGCCACCTGAAAGGACAAGGAGGCCTCGGTCGGGGCACCTGGACCGGGCACAGCCCCATTTTGTGGCCGTGTCTGTGGCAGCTACAAAATGGTGGCCTGGGAAGGACAGGATTGTGGGCCCTCCCCCGGGGAGGGGGAGGGGGGCAGCTGCGCCTCCCCTTGCTCCAGCCTCGGGCCCACCAGGGGAGAGGCTGGGCCAGGGACGAGGGTGGCGCAGGCTCCAGCTGTGCCCCCAGGCCAGGCGGGGGGCTGGCGAGCAGGAGGCAGGATTGGGTTCCTGAACCCTCTCACTTCCCCGTTCCGGAGAGGGGGTGGGGTGGACATTTGAAAACGCTTTCAATTGACATCTGAGACAAATTCTTCCACGAGGTTTATAAGCCCCTAGACGTGCAGCTAGCGCTGCCCTCCTCCCTCCAGGCACGCACGCGTGCCTGCACGCCGCTCCACCTCACACACTCAGTCCCAGGCACTTGTGCATGCACATGGCCGCTGCAGTGCTGTCCAGGCCTTCCCTCCAGCCAGAGCGAGGGCGGCTGACCGGCCGAGCTGGGGTCTGGACTGGAACCCCTCTCCACCCCCCTCAGCCTCAGGGTCCTGCCCGGGGCTTGCTGTAGGGTCGGCCAGCTTATGGGAGTCTTGGACCCTTCGGGAAGCCTTGTCCTGTCCAGGTAAGCAGGTACCCATGTTGACAAAATGGGGGACTCCCATCATATGTTTCAGGAGTCCGAGACAGCTGGCCAGAGGCAGGGCCGCCTGGTGGCTGTCCTGCAGTGGGCCGGCCAGCCGGGCACTCTCCCGGCTCAAGGGGCTCGGTTCTGGAGGCCCTCCGTGTCTCCCTCTGGGGGGCCGCTTTTGTCAGAGATAGTCTCAGAGGAATGGGGCGGGGGGAGGACGGTAGTGAGAAGGCTCTGTCCGCCCCTCTGAGGAAGTTCAGGGCCAGGACCTGCTGAGCAGGGGAGGGAGCGGTGCCGCGTAGGTGCTGTTGAATGTGCGCATGTGCTGAGGGGTCGGGGAGGCTCTTCTCTGGAATACTCTTTGAGCCTCAGGGTCCTGGGCAGTCTCAGCATGGGCCGCAGGGACTGGAAAACTGTCTGTCTTTTGGTGAACCCATTTTCATAGAGGTAGGTCCCCCACTGGCTTGTGGAGAGAGGAGTGCAGCGGGTCAGCGTTCATAGTCCTGCATGGGTTCATTTAACCCACACGGCAACCCATGAGATACGAGGTCATCTCTGCGTTTCAGAGATGGGGAAACCGAGGCACAGAGAGAACCAAGTGAGCTGCCCTCCGCCCCCCAGCTGTCTGTGGTGGGGCCGGCTGTGAGCCTCGGTGGAGTGGTCCTAGAACCCATGCTCCGCTCCTGGTCGGACTTCCCCTGGAACCCGGTAGTGTGGGCAGGCCAGCCGGACATCCACGGGGACACACATCTCTGCTGAGCCCTCCAGAGGGATGCAAAGACTCCTAGCAGTGCTCTCCTGTCCCCTGCACGTTGGTTTAAGGGTCCCCAGAGACACGACCCAGAGGAGATGTCTCATTGACTAATAGAAGAGGCTGGCAGGGACTTCTGGGTCTTCTACTCTGGTTCCCATGGTGGCATCCCAGATCTTAGCTGTCCAGGGACTGGGGAGGCACAGGAGGGAGACTGAGGTGGACAGTTTGGTGATGAAACCCTCCCTCAGGATCCTGACCAGAGTCTCTAAGCTCTAGCTGCTCACAGCTACTAGGCCTGAATCTTTGGGGATGGGGGGTGGTCAGTTTGGGAGACCATGGTAAACCCTCCTCCTAGACACACTGACTGACAGCTGCAGGGGCTCAGAGAGAGGCCAGTGCATCCTCCTCCTCCTGGTGTGCGGGGAGGCTGGGGCCGGTGAGGGACCTGACTCGCGCAAGGTTCTGATGGAGGCCAGACCTGTGCTGTAGGGGCCGCTGTGCCATCTCTGCTGGTGCTCTGTCCATGTCTGCACCTCACCCTTTGGCTTCCCCCAGGAGGATGTTCCCCAGCTACAAGGTCAAAGTCACAGGCATGAACCCCAAGACCAAGTATATCCTGCTGATTGACATCGTCCCAGCGGATGACCACCGCTACAAGTTCTGTGACAACAAATGGTAGGAACCTGGGGCCCTCACGTCCTCTGCCTTCCCTCCGCTGCCCTCACCACTCGCCACACCCGTGGCCACCTGATGTTCACCGCAGGGACTCACCAGAGAGCCTGAGTGACCGCCCAGACCCACAGCCTGGGGAACCGGCCTGCAGAGGCTGTGGGGTCGGCAGGTGCCCGCCCACCCACCACAGGCTGGGCTGGGCCTGGGGTGGAAAGTGGGCTGCAGTGCTTGGTGGGTTTTGGAGGCCCCTGCTCCCCTGACAGCCGTGGACACACCGGGTTGCTGGCCATGCTGTGGGGGGACAGATGAACACCAACCTGGGGGGACTTAGGCTGTGGCCGTGCTGCCTGGGGAGGGGGACAGGAGCCATTTCTCTGTGGGGGTGGGGGGGGCCGGGGGTGTGGCGCTGCCTGTTCCCGCTCACTTCCTCTCTGTCTGGCTGCAGAGGGTATCCACCGGCCAGAGTGGGGGGCTGCCGCCCCAGGGGGTGGCTGGTGGGACCCTCTGGTGAGGGGCTGGGGGATACAGGTGGCTGAAAGGCAAAACCAAACTGGGTCTGGGACAGCAAACACTGGGCTCCACTTCCTGAGGCCACCTCCTCAGGGGCCTGTCCCCAGGGCCCGGGACAGCACTAGAGGAGAGAGAGGGGCTGAATGGGTCAGCAGCCCCGGGATGGGGCTCCACGGAGGGAGGTTTGTAGGGCCAGCAGGGACTGGGCGGTTGGGGTCCCCAGGTCCCGCCTAAGGCCGTGTTTCCACCCCTTCTCCCCGGGCTGGGCCTGCTTGCAGCAGGCTCTGGCTGAGGGGCAGCTACCGGCTGATTTCTCTGGGGCAAGAAACCCGAGAGGTGTCTAGGCCCCCTGAGAAGCTCCCTCCAAACAAGATCACTTACAGCATTTTGAAATCATCTCTATAACACGCGAAGCAGTGGAGCCTGCATCTCCCCCAGGACGTTTGTGGTTCGCCCTGTTCCTCCCAGCGGACATTTCCCTGTGACCCTCCTTTTTCCTTCACTGTCTCTTCTGCCCCTTCACTGCTCGCCAGTGCGGTAGGACCAGCAGGGATTTTCCCCCTTTGGGTCGGTGGGGATTTGCTCTCAGAGAGGGGACAGGGGCTCCGGGCTTCCCGGACCCCAGGAGACCCACCGCTCTGGCCCCACTGCTCTGTTGGCAGGATGGTGGCGGGGAAGGCCGAGCCCGCCATGCCAGGACGGCTCTACGTCCACCCGGATTCTCCCGCCACGGGGGCCCACTGGATGCGGCAGCTGGTCTCCTTCCAGAAGCTGAAGCTGACAAACAACCACCTGGACCCCTTTGGCCACGTAAGAACGGTGCACTGTGGACAGATGGATGGGTGCTGTGGGGTCTGGAGAATCCAGTCTGGGGATCTAGCTCCAGGCTTTGGCACTTGCCAGGCCAGTCTGTGGCGGGAGCACAAGGTGCCAGGCCCACAGCTGTACCATCCTCCCCTTAATGCTTACTGGCTGGGTGACTGGGGGCACGTTTCTCAGCCCTTTGGAGCCTCAGTTTCCTTGTCTAGAAAGTGAAGGTGACCATATGTGCTTTTTTCACGGTAGTGAGAACTAGATGGGAGAATTTGCACAGAGCACCTTGCATACAGGAGGCTCTAAATAAATGCCAACTGTGACCACAATGACGACGATGACGGGTGACACCTCTCAGCCTCGGCTTCCCCAGAGTTGGCCTTGCCAGAGCATGCGACAAGTGAACTTTCTTGAGAAAGAGTTGTGGTGAGGCTGAAGCCTCTCTCTGGCGTGTCCGCCAGCTGGGCCTGGCCGCCGCCGGCCCTCTGGAAGGGCAAGCCTTGCTCTGGCCCCAAATCAGCTCCTTCCTGGCCTTGCTGGGACCTGGCTCTGGCCAGAGAGATCCCGAAGCCCCACGGATGCTGCTGCTGACGCCCCGTCCAGGCTGCTGAAGGTTATTCTTTCGCCATCTGGCCCTGGCAGGCCCACAAAAGTTTTTTATGTGGAAATTTTTAGCGCAAAGTATGTGGGGCCAACTGAAGCCTGGGGACCTCGTATTATCTGCCAGGGCACAGCCGTACCCCTCTCCGCTGCCCATGGTTCCCCTGGAAGTGTGGGGTGGGGTAGGGGCGCGGGTGCACTAGAGGCTCCCAGATGCGGTTCCCTGGGCTGCACACTTAGTGCTCGGGGCGTGCACGGTGCGGGGGGAAGCAGGCTGCTGGTGTGCAGGTGAGTGCGCTCCTCTTCTACACCTCAGCTCTGTTTCTGGGAATGTGCGTGCAGAGCAGAACTCTGTGAATCACAGCTCCCCGTGGAGAAGGCCACTCGTGCTGCGCTTCCGATGGGCGTGTACGTGACTAGCAAGCAGCTTTTAGTTCTGCTTTTCCCGGCGCCTGTTCAGTTCTCTTCTGTGTCGGTGAACTATAAATCCTGGTCTAGGAGAATGCTTAGTTAACATAACCCCTGACTGACTGCTTACCTGTTTTGTGAGCAGCATGGGTTTCTCCCAGGCAGGGCCGGCAGGTGCTGTGGGGTGTGTGGCAGAGACGTGCGGGTGTGCATGGTGCCATGTGCTCGGGCAACCCTAGCCTGTTGTAGGGGCGGAGACAAGCCACCAGTCCAGGGGGGGGGGCCAGCCAAACCCCCTGCCCCCCACGCCCCGCCTCCTGAGCACAGGGCTGAAACTGAGGGGAGAGGCACCTTCCAGGTGTTCCTGGGGACCACCCTGGCTGAGACCCTGTGCCCAGCCAGCACCTCTCAGGTCCCCTGATTGGCCAGGCTGCAGTGGGGGCAGGGAACCTAGCTGACAGGCTCGTCTCTGCCCACAGCTGTACACACACAGACCCCAGGGACAACCCCCTGGGGTGAGCACAGAGCTTGGCAGGAGCTGAACCTCTGGGTGAGTGGCCAGAGGACCCAGGGAACAGAGGTCTGGTGAGAATTCTGGGTGCATAGCTCACCATGATGGTCCCCAGTTGCAGGGATGCCTCAAAGGACTCCTCTGCTTCCCTGACTCTCTGAAGAAGTGGCAGGGGAGGGAGTCAGGTGGCTGGGAAGCTGGAGCTGGGCTTTTTAGGAGTGGGAGAGAGACCTGCCTTGGTAGCCCACCAGTAGGTTTTCCCAGCTTGGCTTGCCTCTTTGGTGGCTCTACTGGGGCCCATGAGGGTTTGCACTAAGCCTGCATGTAGTCTTGGGTCTGAGTCAGTGGGGCTGCTCGGTGGGCTAGTGATGTCGGGGGAGCCCCTGGCTGCAGTTGCTGTGCCTGCCTGGGGCTCACCTCCCCTGGGCCATAGGGATATTCCCCCTACTAACTCGGCTTCCTCTCCAGAGGGTTGGGATGCAGGGTACCTCCCTGCCCCATCATCCCCACATTTCCCGAGCGTGCGCAGCTTATTGGCTGTAACACCCTCTGTGGGGGATGGAGCTCAGGGAGATGTCAGGCCCAGCGCTCTTTCAGCGTCCACACGCGTCGTTCTGTGCCCAGGGCTTCCACTGTTTGGAGCCCCAGTGCAGAGGGAGCAGCCTTTGGCCAGGAGGCAGGGGCTGTACGGACGGGCTAACTTCCTAGACATCGCAGGGCACTGTGGCCCATTTGGACCTTGGCTCTTGGCTCCTGGGCCGATGCCCACGGGAGTGGTGAGTGCTCCAGGTCACCCTTCCTGGCCTCTCAGTGCAGGAGCTTGGGACAGCGCCATCTCACACTGTAAACTGACCCCAAACAAGCCCTGCATAACTCACTTCCAAATTCTTCATTTTCCCTAGCTTCCAAACCTCAAGTAACTCTCTCTGGCCAGATGGACTCTGGGCTTTCCTCAAAGTGTCTCAGGGGCTCCATGGAGCAGTCACCTCTCATTGGCAGCCTTCTCCCAGGAGAAGGGTCTGGGGTCTGGGTGCGGGCTGGGGTCTGGCCACCTGTCCTACACAGAAGGCCGGGGCTCCAGAACAGGGACCCCTCAGCCCACATAGCCACACGTTCGGAACAGACAGGACTGGGCTGTGTAGGTTCTTGCTGTGAGTCTGGGAAAGACCTCTGTTCTTGAGGGTAGGTCCAGGGTATGACCCCTGGGTGCTGGGAGCAAAGCCCAAGGCTGAGGGCGGGCAGGCAGCAGGGGCAGAAAGGATCAGGGGGCTAGGGCAGGGCTGAGATGCCTCCGTACAGCTCCAATTCAGCCCCACTGCGGCGGCTCTGCTGGCCGCGTCGCTGTGTGCCCTGTAGGTAGGTAGGTAGGTAGGTAGGTCCTGAGCCACAAGGCCGTGTGGTGGAAAGGGGAGGTGCTTCCAGACGTGGAGAAAGGCCCCGCTGTGGTAGGGCCTGCGTGCTACGGCAGGACAGCAGGATGTAGGTCTTACTTTTCTTGTCTCCAGACTCCCAGATCCGTGAGGAGAAAGGTCAGTTTATGATTTATGATATGAATTTGATTTTCGAGCCCGTTCCAGAGGCTGAGTTCATCCTGGGCTTCGGAGTGCGCGCTGCACTTGCTCGGCCACAGAGGAGCATGCGCACAGCGCCCCCTGTGTGCCACCTCCGCCTCTTCACCCCCTCCGCGGCTCCGGAGCTGGGGACCCAGGCTCCGTGCCACTTCTTCGGGGACACAGGTCACGGTCCCCATTATAGGCTGTCAGAGCTTCACGTACCTTTTTGTCTCAGTATGTACCACAGCTGCAGGTTTATACTTTGTTGTCAGATTTGTTTTTGAATAGGAAATACATCCACCTGGTTTAAAAATGAACCGATGAATAAACAAACGTGCCTACAATGCGATGTCTCCCCCGCCCCGGCTCCGCGCCTCCCTCGTTTCTTCAGTCGCAGCCACAGGTGACTAGTGTCACTAATTCTTCAAAAAGCGTTTGTTTTTGCGGACACAAGCCGAGTACAGAATCTCACCTCCCCTCCTTAGACACCAGCGGTACCGCACCACACACACTTCTTGGCACCTGGCCTGGTCATCCTAGTGCATCACGGAGATCAGCCCATTTACATGCAGCGCCCGCACCCCTGCTCCCACAGCTGTGCAGATTTCATCGCGTGTTTGTTCCATAAACTAGGCAGCTGGATCGAAGGACTTGGGTGTTTTCCTGTATTTTTTGCTCTTTTGATTAAGCTGGTGCGTAGGGCATTGTATCCCTATGCCAAGAATACAGTGTGCCCATGCGGAGGGCGTTTGGACTGGTCTTTGGCAACCCTGCCGGCGCCGGTGCCCCCCCAGCCCGGTGGGGGAGAACAGTTCTGGATGTCTGCCAGTGTGATGGGTGAAATGTGGATATTGGTTTTAGTTTTAATTTGTATGCTTTTATTATGACTGAGGTGAGGCATCTTTTAATATGTATTTCCTCTTCTATGAGCTGCCGTCCTTACCTTTGGTTCATTTTTCTCTTCAGTGTTTGCTCCCGTATCAATTCTAGGAGTGTTTATAAATTGGGAGGTTTTAGCTCCTGTCGGTGGCGGGGGTCGCACATACGTTTTCCCCGTTTGCCATTTGTCTGTGGATTTTGCCTGTGGTGGTGTTCCTCTGCAGAAGTTCCTCACTGAATGGATTGGTCTTTTCCTTACAGATTCTGCATTGAAAGCCCCTATCCACTCCTTACTCAGAAGGGCATTTTCTTCTGGTTTCTTTTAGTGTTTTATGGATTTATTTTTACACTTAAACCATTGATTCTTTTGGAATTTATTCTGGCATCATTTGATAGGAGGTGTGAATCCAACTTTTTTATTGTTTTCTAGAGAGCCATCCAGCTGTCCCAATACCAACCAGGCACGGGCATGCTGGCCTCCTGGACCGGGAGGCCAAGTGGCAGGGGACTAAACCCGGTTGCATGGGCGTCTGCTCATGGGCCGGCGCCTGCGGCAGAGGCTTCAGGACGGGGCCGAGAGCCCGGCGGGCCTGGTCGTTTTCCCCTGTTGCTCTTCTTTTGCAGTTTTCTGGGCTGGATTTGCGTATTTTTTTATGTGAACTTTAGAATAAGCTTGCAGTGTGGAGAATGAAGCTTATTTTTATTTTATTTATATTTATGGGGCTAATGCTGGTGTGTGACACTGTATGAGGTTCAAGGGCATGAGGTTCAAGTGTATGCAGTTTGTGGTACCACCTCTGCACCTCCGCTGTGTGCTCGCCGCCCGAGCCTGCTCTCCCGTCATCTCACGTCTGACCCCGTGGCCCCCTCGTCCTCCCCTTTCCCTGTCATTGTATTAGGATCGCTATAGATGATACATTTACTCAGGGAGATCGGGAGGAATGCCTTTCTCTTCGTTGAAGTCTGTCTTTTGCCCTACAAAAGTGTATTCAAGTTTTCTTACTAAGGTCCTACACCTTCTTGTTCAGAATTTCATCTTGTTATGATTATAAATGCAGACTTTCTTCCACTGTTTCCTCACCACTTATTTTTGCTTGGTTTGTGTGCCTTCCCACTGATAGGAAACCATGAGGTGTTTATTTAATTTATTTTAATGAAATGTATTGGCTTGCCCTGGCTAACACTACCACATGAGTTTGGGCGTAATCGCCCTGATGTCCTGGTGCCGGGCTGTGTCTGGCAAACAGTGGGCGCTGGTCAGCGGGGAGTGAGCAGACTGTTGTGGGGGGAGGTGTTTAGACAGGGAGGCGCTTCCTCCACCAGGAGCTGGTGTCCCCCTGAAGCTGCTCTTGTTAACATGCCCATAGGGACCCAGAGCTATAGATCTCCCTCTCTTCCTCTTTTCTCCCCTATTTGCTGAGCCCCGACAATGCGCCATGACCTTGCCGGCGGTTTTGGGAGGTACGGGCATCACACGCACCTCCACGCCAGGGCCCGAGCTCACCAGCTGCACACAGATAGGAACTCAGGCTCGGAAATCAGTGCCAGTCCTGGCTCTGCCTCCCTCGGCCGGCCTGAGGCTGGGCAAAGGCCTTCAGCTCCGAGCTCAGCCCCTCGTCCGTCATGACCGTGGGGCTAATGATGACACCTGCTTTACAGGAATGCTGTGCAGGTGTGTGTCGGGCCCTCCGCACAGGGCCGGGCACGCAGGGCATGTTCGGTGAACACCGGGACGTTTCTGGGCCCCAGGGTTGCTGCCCTGGAAGTGATTCCCAACCTCGGAGATGACCCTTGAACAATCCCGTGTGAAGTGCGGGTCAACTGAAAAACAAATCTGTCTGTACGTGGATCAGCAGGGTCCACCCCGTGCTGCCCGGAGGTCAGGCCGTCTGCAGTTGCCGAACTGGCTGCTGGGAGCAGCGTGTGCCCTCTCGGAGGCCGTCTGGCATCTCCTCAGGATCCCGGCTCCCACCAGCTGCGTGTCCTTGGGCAAGTCGCGCTCCCACCCCGGGCCTCCTGGGCCTCATTTGTGACGTTGGGAGGCTGGACGAGAATGAGCCCCGAGGCCTGCCTCCCTGTGCCCCGACGTTCTGTGTGTCTGACGCAGACACACCCGGCCCCGCTGGCCAAGCGTGCTTTGGCGATCTCCCGAGGAGATGGATGTTTGGCGCTATCGCAGTCGTTAAAACATAACAGGCTTCTGAACTGGGGCCAGAACATAATGAATCCCATTTCTATAAAACGACGATGATGACGAGACCAGCCGTGGAGTGGGGTTTGTTGGCGTGGCCGGCCCGTCTGGCCCCCCTGTCCTCTGCAACGAACACAGGAGTGAGCCTCTGGCAAAGTCGTTCGGTGTGGCGCCTGCGGAGCTTCCGAGTACAGCCAGGCGTGAGTGGCTGGGCTGGCTCCCCTTTCTCTCGGGCTGACGGGGCCGAGGCTCCAGTTTATACTTGTGTTGGTGCCACGGGCGGGGCTTCCTTCCACCACCTGTCCAGGTTCCGGGCTGTCAGAGTCAGGGGGGTGTTTGAGACCACATAGTCAAGAGCCTCACTTTATAGAGGGAGACCCCAAAGGCCAGAAGGGAAGAGCTTTGCTGAAGCCTTGCAGCTGGTGAGCAGAGATCCACAGATGCTTGTGTGCTCCTCTCCATTTCTCCACGGCCGGGACTGTGCCCCCCCGCCCCCCCAATGGCTCCTACCTGCCCCTGCGGGTCTGGCAGTGGCCCTCTTCCCAGGTTCCCCTAGCCTGTCTGGTCCCTTCCTGGGGAAGGTATGTTTGACAGCCAAGGACTTTGTCTGATGGGCTAAGTAGATTGGCCATTATCCCAAGGGGCAAGAGGGGACCATCAAAGGTGGCATTATGACTGGACATCATTTATTGAGCCCTGAGTGCTGGCAGGAGTGGGGGGGGCGGGCATGGGAAGCCAGGGCAGGAAGTGCCAAGGGCCCCGCTCTCCAGCAGCCTGCGGTCTTCCTGGCTGAACCTCAGGGTCTGACAGGGGTGAGTCCTGACCAGCTGGGCCCCAGGGGACAGGGAGAGGACGCAGCTGGAGATGGGGAGGAGGCTGTCCCGAAACCCAGGAAGAGACCATGGGGTCTGAACCGAGGCTGCGCAGCAGGACTGGGGAGGCTTCTGTTTTACAGAGGGAGTCACAGGACTTGGTCACTAGTGACTGGACCTGGAGGTGGGTGACCATGAGGGAAAAAGGAGTTGACAGTGTCCAGGCTCTGGCTGGACTCTTCCAGACTGTAACTGCCCAGGTGGCAGAGGAGCAGGGTGGGGGCTGCCATTGGTCCTAAGGTGTCCCTAAGGGATGGCACGGCCTCACCGTGCAGCTGCCTGTGGTGTCTCTTTGGGTTCTGTCGGCCCGTGGTCCGCGTTCTCCCCGGGGTCTAGTCCCGTGTGCCGGGGAGCATGTGGGCGCTCCCAGAAAGGTGTCTGTTCACATGCTTCGTCACTATTTTTGAAAAATGCCTTAGGCTGTCTTGTCTCTAGTGAAAGGAGAGAGACGAGAGAGGAGTGGGCACAGAGCTGGTCGCCCTGGCCCAGGTCTCGCCATTCCTCTGTCTCCGCTGTCCACTCACTAGTTCCTGTTGTGGGAAAAGGGGCCTGGAGTTACCAAAGGGGTGAAAGATATGGCCCCTCTTCTCGAGGAGTTTATGGTTTAATTGAAGGGACAAGAAGAAATAAGGAGTCACTAGGAAGCAGTACCATACACCAGAAGTTCCAGAACTGGGAGTTTGGAGCAGGCCCTAGTAATCTGGGAAGGCTGCTTGGAGGAGTTGATAGGCCTAAAAGGTGAGGGAGAATGGGTGAGGGAGAGTGGAAAAAGAAGGTAAAACAGCAGCGGGAACTGCATGTGCAAAGACGCCGAGGTGGGAATCGGGAGATTCACAGGGGCATCCAGACTGGGTTGGTAGGTCTTCTGGGAACTTAGGTCCTTCGTTAGCTCCTGCAGCTTGGAAGAACAGAGCAGGGGTGACAGAGTAACCTATTGGGCTTGGGAGGTGTTTCCCCAAACCCAGCTCCTCTCCCCAGGGGACCTTTCCCAGCCTCCTGGAGAGGGACGTCCGTCTGTTGAGCCCCGCCCCCAGCCCCTCAGGACTTGTGTTCTCCGGTCTCACTCTGAGTTTCTTGTCGGGTGGCCCCCTTGGGCAGTGGCTCTCCAGAGGCAGGACCTGGTTTGGGACGCTCGGTACTTGCCCCAGGAGTGTCCAGAGGTTTGTCACTGAGGGCTAAGGGGTAGTGGCCAGTGTAGAAGGCAGGAAAGCTAGTTCCTACTGGACGGAGCTACTCAGCCAAACCAAGGGACCCAGGAAGGCCAGAGCCCACAGCCCAGCTGCTGGCCCCGCCCTCCTCAGCTGAACCTGCGCTCTGGGCTGCCCCAGTCCCAGGGGGTGGCGAAGGCAGAGCCCTCCCAGACCAAGGCTTCTGTGCAGGCTTTCCATGGAAGAGCTTGGCTCTGGCCCTTCCCTCGGCACTCTGGACACTCAGAGGTTAAATCTTTCACTGAGTTTCTGCACCAGGTCTGCTCCCTGGGAACCTGGGAGGGTGGGAGCCAGCAGGGCCAGCCCAGCCGGGCCCTGCCCAGCCCGGCTGGCAGCCAGGACGGGAGCCCAAGGGTTAACAAAAGCGGCAGTGCTGATAAAATGCCCCAAATTCCTGTTCCTGCCTCCAATGGGGAGTGCGTCTGGCAAATGTCAGCGATAAAAAATACATTTTAATGGCACCTGATGCAGTCGCTACCGTGGGGCTGGGGCGCAGCTGAGCGAGGCAGGTCTGGGGCAGCCACTGCCGGGTGTTACTCCCCCGGCTCAGGGCCACGCCCTTCGGGCCCCTCCCCTGGCCGCAGCAACCAGGGTGACCCACCTCCCCAGCCCCAAGCGTCCTCAAGGGCCCATGGGTGCCCGGGGGCCCCAGACTTCTCTGGCATTACTTTAGGAACTTGGCTCACCACCTACCTTGCTACCTTGAACTCTAGCCTTGGAGGGAGCTTCCCTCCGGGTCAGGATGCAGCTGAGTCTCCCAGCGCCCTCAGCAGGCGTCTGTGAGTGCGGAGCAGAAGTGAACAAAGGAGTGACTAGATGGCAGAGGTCAGCGAGCAACGTTTTCCTCAGATCCCTGCCCCCCCACCCATTCCACAGGCTCCTGGGCTGGGAAGCTGCTTTTCTTGCTAACAACTGTGAGGAGGGGCTGAGCCCCTGCAGTGGGCATTTCCAGGGAGGACAGACCACGTGTGAGCAGTGGGGAGGGGGTAAGCAGGCTGGGGGGCGGGGAGAAGAGGGGGGAGAAGAGCGGGAGAAGCCAGGGGGAGAGTCTGCCTGGAGGGGAGAACCTGAGGGAGGTAAGTTATGTACCACGGTCCCATTTTGCAACTATGGACGCTGAGGCTCAGAGACGGTCAGTGACTTGACTGAGGTCGCACAGTGAGGCAGCTCGCCCTGGACTTCTACCTGTGACTCAGAGTTCCCCTTCCAGCACTGTGCTGAGTTCACCAGGGGGCTTTGAACTAAGTTCACGGCCCCAGGGTGACAGCCTGTCACCTCAGCGGGTCCTGGGGGCGGCCTCGAGCTGCAGCAGAGAGGCTAAGTAGGGCCCCGGGGGCTGGGTGGGGGTCCAGGGGCCTGGCTCTGCAGGTGGGAACTTCAAGACCTTTCTGGGCCCAGGCCCTGCAGCCTGGCCCTGCAGCCTGGGCTTTCAGGAGATGAGGGCCAGCTCGGGGCCAGCTGAAAGAGGCCCAGGGTCAGGGGGTGGCAGACCTGGAGCTCAGAATGAGACCCTTCTCTTCTAGATCATCCTCAACTCCATGCACAAGTACCAGCCGCGGCTGCACATCGTGAAGGCTGATGAGAACAATGCTTTTGGCTCCAAAAACACAGCCTTCTGCACTCACGTGTTCCCAGAGACTTCCTTCATCTCTGTGACCTCCTACCAGAATCACAAGGTACAGCTGTGGTCCCCACAGCCTGCTCCACCCCCAGACACCCTGCGGCATTTCTGCTAGCATTTCAGAGAGGAAGCTCTGGAGGCAGTGGGGCTGAGGCAGGTGCAGCTCAGGGACCTCAGAGCCTGCCACGTCCCTCAGAGCAGTGAGATGTCGCATAGTGGGCAGGAAGGGGGACCAGACTCCTCCACCTCTGGCACAGAGTGGTTATGGCCTCTATCTGGGGGCTGGATGAAGTTGGCAACGGTAAAAGCTGGGGCCTGGAGCCTTCCCCATTGGCTTGAGTGCTAGGACCCTTGGTCTCTAATATCCCTCCCTGGTGGGCCTCAAGGGTCGCGTTCTGGGCCTGCAGAGAGATGGGAGGGAGTAAATGGGGAGGGGGCCCTGTGCACTGGCAGCTGTGTGGGAGCAGGGGCATGGAACCACCGCAGGCCCTTCCCAAGCTGTGCTCAGAAGGCCGGGGGTGTCCTGGCTGCCTCTGCTGCCCGCCCTCCCCCGCCCACCTCTCCGTGGCCTCTGCTTTTGCCCCGCTACCCTTTCTGGGTGCTCTTTACATCGTGCACACGGGACTGGTGAGGTGGACGGGGGTCACCATAGAGGACCGTAGGCTGTGGTGGGTCTTAGGCAGAGAGTGACAGAGTCAGATCTGCACTTGGAGTGGTCACTCAGAACCTGATGCGGCAGCTGCGCTGGACAGGGGTGACGTGGACAGGAAGCTGTTACAGGCCCCCAGGAGAGGATGATGCGGGACTGAAGCCAGCAGCGTGGGGAGAGCCGAAGGCAGACTTAGAGGGTCTGCAGCAAGGAGGGTGGGTGAGAGCCAGTGAGGAGATGCCAGCGGTGAGGCCAAGGAGGTCCCAGCGAGACTCCTGGCCAGCCCAGGGCTCGGGGTGTGACTTCCCCGGCCCCCGCTGTGCGTTCCGACCGTGCCTGGGGTGGGGCACGGGGACCAGAGGACAGACAGCCCGGCCCGCTACCCCGGCGACCCTGCTGTGTGTCCTCTCCTGACAGATCACACAGCTGAAAATTGAGAACAACCCTTTCGCCAAGGGATTCCGGGGCAGCGACGACAGTGACCTGCGTGTGGCCCGGCTGCAGAGGTGGGCTTCCCGGCCGGGATGGGGTGGGCGGACTGGGTTCTTGCGCCTGGAGTCCGTAACCTCAGGGCACCTTCGCCCCTTCCCTGTGTCCCTCCGCCTGTGCTCCCCGCTGCTCCAGCAAAGAGTACCCCGTGATCTCCAAAAGCATCATGAGGCAGAGGCTCGTCTCCACTCAGCTCTCGGCCAAGCCCGACGTCAGCCCCCTGCACGGCCCCCACCAGGCGCTCCAGCACTACCAGTACGAGAACGGCGCCCACATGCAGTTCGCCGCGGCCGAGCCGCAGGACCTTCCCCTCAACGCCTTCCCGGCCCAGAGGGACTCCAGCCTCTTCTATCACTGCCTGAAAAGACGAGGTAGCTCTCTCCTGGCCTAGAGGCCCCAGGGGGTCGGGGAGGGGTGCAGCTCTCCTCACACACACTCCCCACTGCTCATGGAGCGTGCACGATCGCACACCCGTGTGCTTGTGTGCACAGGCACACACACGCACGCACCTGGTGACTTGTGTGGCCCAGGGGAGCAAGCCTGAAAGGACAGGGACCACAGCCAGGCTCAGGGCCGGGAGGTTGGGTCTGGCTTCAATGCAGCCTTCGGAACGCTCACAGACAGCCCGTGGCCTGGGTGTCCCCAGGCCCCGTATCCCGCCGCAGTTCAGGTGCAGCTTCGCAGCCTGCGCCTGCGCCGGGAGCCCTGCACCGGGTGGCCCTGCCCCTGGGCACGGGAGGAGGCCGAGAGGTCACAGTCCAGCGTCATCTGCCAAAGCAACCTCAGTCCTAAAACAGGGATGAGCTAGAGACACGACGACGACAGGCTCCCACTTGTCACACCGGGACCTGCGAAGGCTTCCGGAGAGCGGGAACACGCTGCCGCGGGTGGGGGTGGGGGGTGGGGGGTGGGGGTGGGCTGCGCCGTCCCCGCCGAGCGGGCTTCTCCGTGAAGGACAGGCGCCCTGAGCGCCGGGACCCACCCAGCGTCCGCGCTCTGGTGCGGGGTCTCGGTTTCCTGGCCTACAAAATGGGGATGTTATTCCACTGGGAGACTTCCACTGAATTCCACTGAAATTCTCCTGGGAATGAGTTTGGGGACTTCGCTTGCATTCCAGAACGTTCTCTCGGCCCAGCTCCCAGCTCTGAGGATCCCCCGTGCCTGTCCCGTTAGAACCACTGACCTAGACCCGAGCTGGCGATCTGCGGCCCGTGGGTCCGTGTGTGCTGGCCTGTGAGCTGTACAACATGGTTTTCACGTTTTCAAATAGTTGAAAAAAATCAAAAGACTACTTCATGATATGTGAGCGTTATATAAAACACAAATTTTAGTATTCATAAAAAAAGACAGTGAAACACAGCGGTACATGTCTATTTACCTGTCGTTGTGGCTGCTGTCCTGCGACCACCGCGGGGCCGAGCGGAGGGAGGCCTGGCGCCGCCGCGGCCTCGGGCCTCACTGAGTGTCATGAAACCAGGGCGACCCCAGGCCACTTGATGTGGACTCGAGTTCAGTTCCTGCAGCATGTTTCTGCTCCCAGAAACATCACCACCCTTCTCAATGAAGACCCAAAACACTTCAATATTAAACTTTGAGATAAGTTAAACTGTATATACATTTAAGAAAGATTAATTTACAAAGGTAAGAGTGATTTTTCCAACCCACTGATCCCAGTTCAGAGTCTTGGGCGGTGAGAGCTGATCTCGCAGCTCAGGGCACAAGGCGGACCGCCCCGGACAGGGCGCCCTTCCGTCGCAGGACTGGTCACACCCCCAGCCCCACTCGGACTGCCACCACCCGGACCCGGACGACGCAGGCACGCCCCTCCCCTCAGGCACTCATCCTGGGACCGGGGAGGAAACCCGAGTGCCGGAGGAAACCCGCGTGGATGTGGGGAGAAGGAGCGAACTCCACACAGACGGTGGCCCTGGCCCAGAAATGTTTTTTCCCTCATCAACATTATAAAGAAATGACGTTGAGCAAAACAGCTTTATTCAGAGGCCTAATGCAGTCGTGACAGGTTCCATATGGCCCACAAAGCCTAAAATATTTACTATCTGGGCCTTTACAGAAAAAGTTTGCTCACTCCTGACCCAGAGTGACTGGGCCACTTTCCAAGTTCAAGAGCTTAGTGTTCTTGAGAGAAAGGAGGACTTGGGAGAGGAGATGGAGAGAGGGGACGAGTGGGGGACGACTGAGAGGGCTGGGTAGGAGAGAGGGAGGGGCGAGTCCCTCCCTCTCGGGGAAGCTGCCTCCAAAGGGGGCAGAGAGGAGCGCAGGCCCGCACACATGGCCACTGCCCCGGGCCGCCCTGCGCTGTGCAGGCACACAGCTCGCAGGACGAATCCCTAGAGAAGACCGGGTGGTGCGCCAAGAGGAGCCACTGGAGAAGTGTTCTTAAGTCTGCTGAGTAAGCTGCTGCCCCGGTCCCGGGGCCTGGGGCACCCCTGGGTGCCCGGGGTGGGGGGTGGGGAGGCCACGCTGCACCAGGCAGTCCAGCCCTCGTGGATGGGGCCGTGGGAAGACGCACAAACGTGGTTTGGGGCAGCGGCTGCCCTCTTTCCCGGAACAGACTATTAGCTTAGGCTCCCAAGTACAAGTCACCTTTTACTTATTACCAGCTCCATTTCTTAATTTTGTAAACAGTGTGATATTGGAATCTGTGATTAACAGTTTGATGGGACTTCTTTGAACATGCGTAGGGTTTACTTCTTCTGAAAGCAACAGGAACGTGCTACCCGGAGCTTTGGCTGGCTAAGGCCTTCGTGGGAGCGGAGGCTAGAGGCAGAGACGCTGCGGCTTTCATTTTCTGGCTAATTCAGACAGATGTGGCCTCTGGGCTTGGTTTGGTCTGGAAGTTGTCTCTACTTTCCTTGGCCAGAAGTGGGCCTCGTCTGAGAACGCCAGCACACATGAAGGCCACTTCCCATCCCCAAGCGTCAAGGCAAAGGATCAAAGCTGTGCGCCTCCTGGCCAAGCACATCGCTCAGTGTCCAGTGATGCAGTGTCCCCCTTGGCCTGTGAGCAAGGCCCATACTCTTACCGCTTCTTGGCTGCTGCCACCTTGTAGAAGCTGTGGCTGATTAAGATGGTTCGGGGAGTGCCAGGGCGACACGGGGCAAGGGCGGGCCCGAGTGACGAAGGTAGGCTGTCCTGGCATCGGGCCGGGTGCTCTGATCCGGGGGCTGGTGGGGGAAGGCCCTTCCTGAAGGTTTCTTTGTCTTCCAGCAGACAGTGCCCGCCACCTGGACTTGCCCTGCAAGCGCTCCTATCTGGAAGCTCCCTCCGCGGTGGGGGAGGATCACTACTTCCGGTCCCCCCCTCCCTACGACCAACAGATGCTGAGCCCCTCCTACTGCAGTGAGGTGACCCCAAGAGAAGCCTGTATGTACTCAGGTTCCGCGCCTGAGATGGCCGGGGTGTCTGGGGTGGACGACTTGCCCCCACCCCCGCTGAGCTGTAACATGTGGACGTCGGTCTCCCCGTACACGAGCTACAGCGTGCAGACCATGGAGACCGTGCCTTACCAGTCCTTCCCCACGCACTTCACCGCCACCACTGTGATGCCTCGGCTGCCTGCCATCTCCGCTCAGAGCCCCCAGCCACCGGGGAACACCCACTTCAGTGTCTACAATCAGCTCTCGCAGTCTCAGGTCCGAGAGCGGGGGCCCACCGCCCCCTTCCCCAGGGAGCGCGGCCTCCCCGCGGTGTGCGAGAGGAAGCCGCCCTCTCCGCACCTGAATGCTGCCAGCGAGTTTCTCTACTCGCAGAGCTTCTCCTTCTCCCGGGAAGCCTCCCTACAATATCATTCAGGAATGGGGACCGTGGAGAACTGGACTGACGGGTGACTCCCACGTCCCCCCCCACCCCGAGACAGCCCCAGGACCGTGGTAACCCAGTGTTAGCCCCTGTGGGTGGCCTGCACTACCGAGAAACACAGGAAGGTATTTTAAAGAGTGGGTGTGTGCGTGTGTGTGCGCGTGTATCGGAGGGCCTCTGTCTCCCGCCAAACCTCTGAGGCCACGACCAGGCAGAAAACACGGTGGTCTGAGAAGTGCTTTTGTCTGCAGGACCTGCGTCCGCTGTTACCGGACATCCCCTGAACATGCCCACAGGTGGGGTGGAAGGGACAGTTCGTGTGAGTTCTCGAGAGGTTTTTACAATGTCATACTGACTTACTCAGGGCCAGGTGGTGAGGTCTGCCCGCAGGGACAGTGGCGGGGGGACTCTCATTGCCGGGGTGGGAGGGCTCTCTGCAGGCCGCAGAGCTCCTGGCCGCAGTTTCATGAGCGGAGCTGAGAACCCTGTTGGGAGCCGAGCCTCGGCCCATGCCTGTGGCTTCTGGAGATTCCGGGAGGCTGCCTGAGAGGTGGGCCCGGCCCGGCGCAGAGCACACTCAGAGCAGAGCTGGCTGCTCAGCCAGTGGCCTGGAAACTCGCCCCCGGAGCTCTGGGGGCTGAGGGCTGACTGTCAGAGAGGGTCAGGTGCTAGGGGCCACCTGATGAGTATTAAATTTTTTTTCCTTCAAGAGGAGGGAAAATGAAACCAATGGCATCTCTGTCATCATTCAGGTTTTCTTATAAAGTACAGAGCCCGTCCCCTTTGGTCCCCGACGTGCAGGCTCTCACTCCTTCTGGGGTGTAGGACCTGGCCTCTCGGGCACCGTCTGCGTCCTGGCGCTGGCGACGAGGAAGCGCTGGTGCCCCGGCCGGGCACCTCCAGAGCCTGTTCCGCTCCGGGTCCCTCTGGGGCAGGGTGGCCCAACAGAGGTAAACATGAGACCGGAGAAAACATTCCCTCCTCCCAGTAAATTCAGCGCTCCGAGGAGCAGGGACGACTCTTCTCCCGTGGGGCGGGTCGGAGGGCCTCCACCCAGCGCTGTGGCATCACCAGGCCACCCGTGCGGCTGGTGCGAACCCTGTCACCAGATTGGGGAAGTCACTACATTCTTTGCATGCTGAATAGCTATTTATATATTATATAAGTAAATAAAGAAATATATATATATATATCTCACAAATGCAGGCCACATGTCAAATTCAGCTTTGCTTTTTACAAATGAATAAACTTTAAAAAGTGAAACGTTGGAGGGGGGTATTTGGAAAGACATCTATTTAAATTTTTATTACACACCTGATGTTAAAAATTAAGAATGGTGTAGAAAAACATATAAATAAATAAATATATATAGAGAGAGATATAAACACACACAGTACAGATTAAACTTCTATTAGAAGACACATTAGCTAACAGGGGACATGGAATTTCCAGTGTTTCATTATATAGCATGGACGTTTTATTTCACGTATCGGAACATAAAGCCATTTGACAACTGCGAAGTGTGTGGGTGCTCTTTACTGCTGGCTCGTCCGTTCTCGGTTCAGCAACGGCCTCTGCTTCCCCTTCGCTCGTGGTTTTCTCTGGAGGGCCACGCGGGGCCCTCGGTGCCGCTGACACTTGTATCAGGAGCCTCTCCACTTCAAGAGATGTCGGTTACGACACGGAGCAACTGGACTTTGACTTCATGCTCCTCCTCCAGTGACGGGCCCACGAAGACCCCGGAAGGACGGGGTAGGCCGTGCACAGGAACCCGTCACCTCTCAGTGGTCAACACACAACCTGGTGATTCTGGGAGGTGGTCTCCCAGTGGGGTTTGTGCAGCTGCTGCAAAAAAGGAGCTGAGCGCAGGTTCCCCTCGAGGCCGGTTCCCCTGGGCTGTCGGCCGTGAGGTCGTCAGCCACCCACACCCAGAGAGGCGGGCTCCGGGCCTGACGAAGCCGTCCACACGCACACTCCTCCGCTAGGTTCCCTGAAGCCTGGTCGCAGGAGGGAGGGGGGAAAGGGAGAGGGAATCCAGTCCAGGTTCTCCCTACTGGATTAGCAGAGAAACCGGTGTCAGAAGGTGCTACTGCGTCTCCCTCCACACAGCCCCCTGCCTCTTGCCCGCCCCTCACGGCTCCTGTGCCAAAGCCATTCACCGCCATCCACCACCTGAAGTGCAGGCTGGTCTGGGGCGCCAGGGGGACAGAGGGCGAGGGTGAGGGTGTCTTTTCAGCCCTGTCCTCAGCAGGATTAAGATGAGACTTTCTGCTGGATAAAAAGTCAGTCTTGTCTCCTGTTTCCTCGGAGTCCTTCCCTTGTGGCTCTCGGGTTTCTCTCTGGCTGGACTTCTTCCCTTGGCTGTTGGCTCCCTCCCTGGGCTTGCTGATCACTAAGGAAAACTTAACTCGTCTCGGGGGACAGGAGAGGGGGGCGGTGTGCTCTTCCGAACACACACTTGCTCTGCTCCTTCCTTTCTGGGTGAAGACTGCATTCTGGGATACTCCGTACCTTCTAGAGCCCCCGGCAGAGGGCTGGGAGCGAGCTGTGGGTTCCAAAGCTCTTTCCAGACACGGAGCTGCCTGCGTCCCAGGTAGAGAGAGCCATTTCTAAAGGGAGCGCTTGCCTGCAGGCACCCCGTAGCTTCCCACCAGCTTTCTGGGAAGCAGGAAGGAGCTCCGTGGTCTTCCCCGCCCGGGTATGGCCAGAGCAAGGCCTGCAGTGGGATTTGTGGAGCTTTCCTGCCCCTCTGGATCGACAAGTCAATAAAAAGGGGGCACATGGGATACCCTGGAACAAAGGGCACTATTCAGTAGCGCCAACAGGTCGTACATCATCGGGCCAGAAGCCTGCCACATGAAAAGTGTCTGCTTCTGCTGTGCCCTGCCTGGGGAGGAAAAAAAAGAACGATGAACATTCATCTGTGAGGCCACAGGCGGGCGCCCCCCAGGGCTCCGCGCCCCAGCCCGGGCCCAGGCCACTGGGAAAAGCGGGGCTAGGCTCTCCGCCAGCTCAGCCACCCGACAATGTCCTCCCGCAGCGGAAGAGGCTGGAATAACAAAAGGGAGAATGAGAAGAGAAGTTGTGTGGGTCAGACTGACAAATTGTTAAAAAACCAAACCAACTTCCAGCCTCTGCTGGGCCTCAGGAGGTCAAGAGGCCTCGGCTGGCCCCGCTAATGGAGCCTGCTGGAGGGGCAGCGCCGGCCCCTCGGTGTCTTATCTTACAGCATAAAATTAAAACCCACTTAAAAGGCCGGAGGGCATGTTAACATTCCCCCTGCTGTCTAATTGAAGTAGTTTCCAGTGCAAAGGATTTCACTTGAAAGATGTCCCCCTCCACGCCCCGGTCCTGGTCCTGCTGCTTGGCCGGCAGGGGCGGGGGCGGGGAGGGAGAGGCTGTCCTGTCGAAGACCAGCACCAGCTCCGGCCAGAAATGCGCCCCTTCTGCCTGCTGCCCCCACCCAGGCGGCAGGTGGCGACAGCAAAGGTTAGGACAGGTTGGGCTGTTTTGTATTTTTTTAAATTTACAAATTCATTAGCAGCTGTGTCAGCAGAGGCCAGACCCCTGACGAGCAGCCCTGGCAAGGACTCCAGTATGGCCAGTGCCACAGGCAGACCTGGCGGTTTCTGCGGCCGGAGGTTTCCACTCTGTCCCCCAGCGAGGCCCTCCTCCCTCCTATGCAAACGCGCTGCAGGTCTCCAAGGCATACGGAATCAATCAGGGACATCCTGTAAAGGTGATGAACTTGCACCGGCCATCCCGAGTAATGGGAACCAGTCAGCCCGAAGCCGGCTGGGACTGAAAGCCAAGGTGACAGCTATTAAGCAATTGTGTGCAGAACAAAATGGCAAAGGGGCCAGGTAATCAATTCAATTTCGATGGGCAAACCCAGCAACGGCAGCGTCTGTCGCAGCTGATTAGAGAGGGCCCGGCCGGGGCGCGCCGTGCGCGCCCATCGCAGATCAGAAACAGGCCCGGGATGAAAAGGGAGGGAACTGTCTCCTGAGAAGCAGGCGATGAAGGACTCTGTTTTATGTGACTGTGTTCTTCCTCCTCTCCTTGAAGAAAGAGCAGAAAAAAAGCAAGCAGTTTGGAGATTAGATAGTTTTCTTTTCAGCCATTTATCATTATGAAAGAAAGTAGACAGGGCAGGGGCAGAAAACTCTCCAGTGGGATTTCTGCAAAGTCTCACTAAGAAGGACCAGGTTTACACTCCGCGGCTCAGACGGGCCCTGCTCATTACCACAGCCTGACGGGATCTGCGCAGCATCCAGGGTCCCTCTCCTCTAACGAGGGTGAGCAGGCCCCCTGGCTTTGAGGATCACAGACATTCTCCTGCAGAAACCCCAAACTGCCAAATTGTATCATTTGCGAAAATTAATGCCCGAGTTAGAGTAATGGGGAGAGGAGGCAAACGGGGAAGCAAAAGATGAGATGGAGTTGGGCTGAGTCCCAGCGGGTTAGGCCCCAGCTGCGGCCGCCAGTTACCTGGGCCCTGCTGTGTGCCCGCCGTCAGCACTGGCCCTGGGAGGGCCCTGGCGGCCGGCCTGAGAACTCTGGGTCTGAGCCTGGTTCTCTGGTGCGGGCGCTGGGGGAGGCAGAGCAAGGGGGCACCCGCAGGCACAGAGGCAGTGACTGGCGATGGGGCCTGTGGAGGCAGCGGGAGGGGCTTGTGAGCAGATGGCGAGGGAGGCACAGCCAGGAGGCTGAGGGCGGCCCTGGAGCCCAGGCCGGGGAGTGAGCATCCGGGGTGGGAGGGCTCGGGCAGGGCTGGTGGGGAGGGCGGGAGGGGGCTCAGAAAACCAAAGCAGTGGGTGCCCGTGATCAGATCGTGGTTAGGAGGAGAGTTACAAATGGTTGATTAACCTGAACAGAACCAACCTCATCAACAATCTAACATTTAATTCAGTGACACAACACCAGTGTTATGTAACAAATTAATAAACTTCTAAGAAAAGACGTGGGGAAACCTCTCTCGGTCATTGCTGAGACTGTCCTAGTCCCTTGGAACAAGGCGGACAAAGGCTCTCAAAGTGTTCGCGCCCCAAAGATGGCAACCAGCCAGGGGGACCCGGCTTGGTGCTCTGTGACACTCACGGTGGTGCTGTTTGTAATAGCCCCAAATGGGCAGAAAGCAAATTACAGTTGGGTAAATTACGATATACTCTTATCCTGGAACATGATACAGTCAATGAAATTACGTTTAAAAAGTGTATTAATGACATGGGGGTTTGCTCTAAAACGAAGTGAAAAAAGCAGATCATAAAGAGTATGAGCTAAAGAATATTTGAAAAGGGAAAAAAATATTGGCGTAGCCAAACTCTAGATCATTCGATAGCAATCAACAGAGAATGAAATCTATGAATACATATGTCCACGATATATCGTGTGAAAAACATTTTCTGAGTAATGTGTACGGTCTCCTATTTATGCAAAATACAAAGTAAAAACCTCTGTGAGGGCACACACGTTTGTGCGGGGCACGTGTGCCAGGTGAGTCTGTGTGTGAGTGAGTGATGTGTGAGCCTGTGACATGGACTTGTGAGTGTGACTGTGTGTGTGTTAGGGGCATAGAGCAGGTGTCGGAGGAACTGTTTCTGATAGTTCCCTCACACGTCTGCTTTGTTTGACGTGTGACCCTGAGCATGGGTGACTCCTGTAACTAGAAGGTTTGCCGTCAGTAAACACGAGAGGACGAGAAGCTGTGATTGTAGACGTGCCTGGAATGAAAGAAGAAAGAGCGGAAGAAACGGCTGCTGCCCGTCCAGTGGAGGAGCCCGACTTCGGGCCCTCGCCCGACTTCCTTCCCTCCCGACTCTCGGCGCCCCCCTCTGGGGACACGGCCTCCTCCGCCCAGGCCTGGTGCCGCGGGCTCGGGGTCTGGGCGGCCGCCCCTTCTCCCCAGCTGCTCTCCCTGGGTGACGCCACCTCTCCCCGTGGCTCCTTCCACCGGCAGACACCGATGAATCTCATCTAATCTCGTCTCCCTCCTGAGACTGCCTCCTGCACGTTTCTGTTTAAGAGACACCAGGATCTGCAGCCCACCCCGTTCGAACCTGAAGCCGTCTCGCCCTCCCAACCTCCCCTTGGGTCCCGCTGGGTGGACGGCACCACCAGCCAATATCCCTGTTGCTCCAGCCAGGAACCGGAGCTTCAGTCCCGACTCCTTCCACCCCCTCCCGCCCCGCCGGCCGGAGCACTTGCCAAATCACACACCTTCTGCCTCCTGAAGGGCAGTGCATGTGCCCGCCCGCCCTCTCTCCCACCAGGCCCGCAGTGCCGCCCCAGTGGCCCGTCCCTGTGGCAGCTGCGTGAGGCTGCAGAGTGTCCGGGTGTCGTGAGCAGCACAGCTGGGCCGTGAAGTGTCACTCGTGGGGCGATGGCTGCGCAGACTTGGGAGGCCAGGGAACTGCCCGAGGAGGCTGCTCAGAGCGAACTGCGGCCTTCACTGGGGAATCCGCGTCCAGCCCGGTTCGGCCCGAGAACCCTGCTGCGCCGCCGCCGTGCGTGTGCGGAGGAAGCTGGGCACGGCTGTGGCTCACCTGCGGGGCCGCGGGCCATGCCCCAGGGTGACAGGCTGCCTGAGCGCCCTCCTGCCCTATGGGTCAGCGTCCGGACTGCGACGCTCACACTGACAGCTCTCTGCGGTCCGGTCCGACCCAGCTGCTTCCCCGGAGCAACCGAGCTGCGGGGATACCAGGTCAGGGCCGTTTCCGGCGTCCGCCCTCCATGTCCCCGCATCGCTTTCTCCGTCAGGGGTTCCAAACTGTCCCCTCCCCCAACCTTTGCGCGGGAGGCCACTGGGTCTATGACAAGACACGACTGGCCTTGTCTCCGAAGGAGAGAAAATCCAGACCACACCAAAGACAAGAAGCCCCCGACATGGCTCCTACGTCAAGCACCTGGGACAGGGTGCGGGCCTGGGAAATGCTGGTGCCTTGTCCGTCTGTCTGTCACAGGTGCCGAGGAGCTGAGGGACGGCAGCCGACCAGCCCCTCGCCAGCCTCCCCGCACACGCCTGCTGAGCTGGATGAGCTCCTCGGTAAGCTCCACTCCGGCCCTTCTTTAGAGTTGGGTCTGGGGAACTGGGAGACTCCTCTGAATCTAAGTTAGTGACTACTCGTAGCACTTAGGTTTATAATCGCCTGCACCAACCACAACTGCCCACCACAACGGGGCACCTACTGCCCTCCACCACACAGACAGGCAGGCCGGCCCGAGGAAGGGGGCTCGCCCTGCATTCAGTCTCACCGTCTCATGAGTCTGGGACAGTTTGATCCAAAGCAGGGGAGTCAGTGCGTGATCCCGGGACCTCTAAAACAACCGCTCGGAGTATCTGGGGGCGGCTCCGAGCCCCGCCGGGCGTGGGAGGCAGAGCCCGAGCGTCTGTTCCTTGCCTTTCCAGTCCCTGGTCACACGGGTTTCCTCGGCGTGACTTGGGAGAGGCTTGTTCTGGAGTCACTTTTCTTTAGCACCGAGAATTCCTAGCTGGGGTGCCTGAAGCAAGGGCTGGGTCTGTAAAATGACGTGTCTCCATTAGGAATGATGGAAACTATGTGAGCCGCTTTTAATAGGATCAAATATAGCACAGTACAGCCTCCTCCCTAGACCCCATGTGCTGAGGGCCTGGCGCATGTGCTCCGCCGCTCAGACGGAAAAGCCAAGCACTCTCTCCTCAGGGCAGTCGATGAACCTGAATTTACTGAAGACACAGCAGTGAAGGCTCAGGCGTTAAGGTCTGTCTGGCCTGCCCTGGCTGGGGTGGCTCAGTGGACAGAGTGCTGGCCTGTGAACCAAAGGGTTGCTGGTTTGATTCCCAGTCAGGACACATCCCTGGGTTTCGGGCCAGGTTCCCCAGTAGGGGGCGGGCAAGAGGCAACCACACAATGATGTTTATCTCCCTCTCTTTCTCCTTCCCCTCTCTCTAAAAATAAATAAATAAAATCTTTAAAAAAAAAAAGGCCTGGCCTGTCACAGTGGACAACCGAGTGTGATTTTCTAGCCCAAGACAACGAGCCTTTGGCTTCTCTTTACACCAGCGTGGAGAGGTGAGGAGAGCGTGGGACCGGGTGGGAGAAGGTGTGGGTCCTAGTCCCGGTCCCGTCACATGCTGCCGTGCGACCTGCCTCGGTTCTGGGCCCCCTTCCCCTCCGTCCTTGCAGGCCCTCGCATCCCTCGCAGCCCCAAAGGCCTGTGACCCCGTGAAAAATGTCTGCAGTCGTGAATTTCTTAGAAACGCGGGGCCTCTGTCCGAATCCATAGCAGGCCTCTCTCCAAAATAGGGTAATGGAAGGAAATACTAGAACTCCTTTATTTATTTTAATCTCATGCTTTTCCAATATCTAAGGCCTATCAGCACAGCAGTACATACATACAATGTATAAGTGAACTGATGAATAATAAATAGAATATTGGGAGTATGTGCCTTAACGCTTGCTGCTGAAGGGAGTGGACATTTAAAAAGTGTCTGGAGACTGCATGGTGACAGAGAAGCCGCTGCGAGGCTCCGGGTGCCACGCGGCCTCCCACGGGCGGTTTACCAGAGCCGGGGACGGAGGGGCACCGCAGGCAGGGCGGGAGAGGGGGCCTGGCACTCCGCCACCCATCAGACGAGTCCCTAATCTCCGGGGCCTCTATCTCTCCCACGTTAATTAGGGGTAATAAAGTGCTCAATTCCAGTTGCGCCCTCCCCCAACCCGGGATGCCAGTCTGCACGGGCTTCGTTTTAGATGCTTAAAAGATGTGAGACTTCTTTTCCTGGGAAACTCCTTTTATTGCTTTCCAGGACTTTATTGCTTCTCCTGTCTCACAGCTAAGCCTCCTTTAACAGATGTCCAAGCCTGGATCTCATGCAGTGAGGTGTGCAGTGCCAAGGGCAGGCATGCTGGAAGAATCCTGCTTGGTCTGTCCTGCCCCCCGAACACCTCACGCTTCCAGGGGATTGAGGCTCATCCAGGACTCAGGAGAAAATTCAAGGACACTTAGGGAAGGGTGCCTTCCAACAGAGAACCCAGCCATCTTCATCAGAGCCTCCAGGAAGGGACGGCTTGAGTTTTCCACTGCTTTGTCCAAAACCCACTGCCAAACTCGGTGATAGTGGGAACTGATCTACTGCTGAAAGAAAGTCCCAGCCCTGCCACTGGCTTCTCCGAGGTGTCAGACAAGTCCCTCAGTCTTTCTTGGCTTCAGTTTTCTCATTTATAAAAAGGGATGAGTAATAGCTGTGCTGCCAACCTCGAAGGCGTGGTTCTCGGGCCAGAGGAGGTGCTCTGCATCAGAGCACTCAGTAAGAATGAAAGGGATTGCAACTGCAGCTTCCGGTTGGCCCAGTTAGTACCAGTCCATGCTCATTTTTGCATTTTCATAAAAAAAGAAAAAAAACCACTGGTTTTTATAGACTAAAAATGGGGAATGGTCGGCGAGGTGTTGAGCAATCACACCAGCTCTGAAAGGTGCATGATTTAACATCATCACCTGCCTCATCATTATCCTTGCCCTGCCTGCATCCTCAGCTCCGACGAGATCAATTTCCGGCTCACAGAGAGGCCTGTGGCTGTGGTCAGGAACAATCGGCCACAGTGCTCCTCTCGGGTCGTTGATCCTTTCATTTCCTCCAGCAGACTCCTGCCGGTGGGACTAAGTTCTAAGTTTTACGCTGCTCTTTTGAACTGATCATTTACAACAGCCCTAAGCACCAGCCTCTCTCACTTTTGCTGTCCAGCTACTGCTCTGGATGGCAAGATCGCTAATTGGGACATGATCCCAGACAAATGGCAAGAAAGATCCAAAAAGCTGGTTCTCTGGACCTCAAATATCCTGCCCACAACTTCACAGCCCAGGCAGCCGTGGAGGAAGCATGAGTCATACCCAAGACGTGAGGCTGCTGCGTAGGGAAGGCCTCTGCAATGACATTTTTCACGCTTTTAATAAACCGCTGTATTATTAGAACTCACCAAAGCTGAATTTAATGAAAGTTTTAGGCCCTAAGGCCTGAATTTTTCTTTTGTGTTGCAAAACGAAACCAACTGGTCCAATTCAAATTAACCCCAGAAAATGCATAGACTTTATGTTTCTTGCATTTTCCTTTTTCGCTTTCTTTTTCTCTCCCTTTCTTCACGCTCTCATTTTCAAATTTTGCTGGTGATTACACTCCATGGGAAGAAAAGGAAAGGTACAGGAGGAAGAAGAAGTGAAATAGGAGAAACATATTCAGATAGTCACAAGTTTCTCTACAGACTTCTTTAAGAAAAGTTACTGGTGACTCAAATTCATACGAAAATTTTTAAAAAGGAGAATAAAAAGGCAAAAAGTACAAGGTACTCTCAACTTGTACTAGAGATATATTTGATTTAAAATTCAGTGAGACCTGCTAAACATCATCTCATAACCGGCAACTTGGCACAACATTGGTGCCCCCCAAACAAACACATACTCACTCCAGAAATAATGAGAAGGTAAGTCCTTTATTTCTCACATTTGCGGGGCTGAGCCCTCGGGGGAGGGGGGTGGAATGTGCTGCTGTGCACCTGGCCTTCAACTGTTCAGGAGCTTGGGCGGCAGGAAACGGCTCCCCAGCAGCTTCCGTATTTGCAGGAGCTAGTGAAAAGACACCTTTCCCCCCCCCCCCCACGGTTACATTCATACACAAATGCGCCCTCTCCAACCCTCACCCGATAGAGAAGGCTCTCAAATGCCTCCTTGTCCTTTAGAAGAAAGACACGAGCCCCAGGCTCCTGGCCTCCCGACCACCCGGTCACCGGTCACCGGTCACCATAGGGAATTTGCTCTCAGCTCTCCCCCAAGACAAGTCAGAAAATCCCCAGAGCACAGAGCCCCCACTTTAGCGGCCAGACCAGTAAAGTCACGCAAGATGTTGGCAGGGAGGGAAACTATTCCAAATGCACTGCCTTCAGCACGAAGGGGCAAAAGACACAGGAGGGCTGGGCAAGAAAAACAAAACCCTGGGTGCACAGCTGTCTTTGTCTTAGCTGATTCCTTCTTTTCAGGCTCAAGCTGAGCTCCGATTCCTGATTCCCAAAGGGAAGTCCCTGCTTGGCATCATGGCAGGCCTGAGGCATAAGATCCTAATTATTTGAATGGTATTTGTTTTCATAGCTCTTTTTTTTTTAAAGTATCCAGGTCGATGGCATTTTAATGCCTTATTAAACGGGGGTTTACAGCGGTCTGTCTGTTCGGCCTGGGCACATGCCTGTACTTTGTGTGCAGGGATTTTATCTTTCCTGCTGGCTGAAAATATTTTCCGAATTCCCTATAAAAGTTTTCGAGATTTCCTAAGACAAATAGAGCTCCACCAGCTCTAAAATGAACTTGATGCAGTCGCAATTACATTCAGACACAAGCGCTCCCCCTTGTTTACACAGAGAACTGAACTTCACTGTACTCATTAACTCCACCAGTGCGCTGGCGCACAAACACGCCCCTCTACCTGGCACGGCTCCCCAGGCCCCCATAGGTTACTGGTTTCTTCCATCCCATCCGATGGCCGCAGCGTCAGTGAAGTCTGTCCTGGGTGAGGGGTTTACACAGGAGCGGGCAGCACTGCACCGCTGAGGGGAGCAGCCAGACCTGCAACAGAAATACGGCCGTCACACTAAGCCCGCAGAGCCACTGGGAAGAAAACGAGAGCTCTTTTGTTTACTTGTTAGTGTCCACAGTTTGTGCAAATATGTTGTTCAGAAGGAGGGTGAAGGTGAAAGTGTTGAAATAAGCCACAAGTCAGGCAACTCAGTGTTGCAGAGAGAACCTAGAGTGGACTCAGGTTCCAATCTCATTGTCAGCACCATTTAGCCTGTGATCTTGGGCAAGTGAAAGGGGGAGAGTAACTACATCTCAGGGTTGCAGTGGGTTGAAATGAAGTAACGCACGTAAAACACCAGGGCAGTGGCTGACACAAGTGACTGTAAACAGTGCCACTGCTCTTCCCTGAGGGTCCTCGGCACTCAGATGTGCAAAATCATCGTGTGGACTCGCGCTTCGTCCCAGGTTCTGGAGGAGGGGTGCCTTAGAGACTGGAGCCCACTGTGGGCCAGGTACAGCACGAGCTGGTGGAACCAGAATTTAAATCCAGCTCTGACTCTAAAACCAGTGCTGGTTCCACTACTCAGCCTGGAGAAGTTACGTGAGGAGAATTATGTCACCTGCCTGCAGCACACCTTAAGCCCAAATCTGCAAAACGAGGCTTATTTTGCTTAGTGGGCCTCTAAAACACCTTCCAGCGCTAACTGCTTAGCCACTGGAAAAGCTTCCTCTGAATTTGTTTCACTAAAAATGCCGCATTTAACATTTAAGACAGAAAAGCACCCTGGAGATGGATTGCTAGGCATGCCCAGTGCACTCAGAACATTCCCCGCTAACCCCAGTCTGCTGGCGCTAGGCATTTCCCCACCAAGGATGGGAGCTGCTTGACACCCGCTGTTGGAAAGGATAATATTCAGGGGTCGTGGTCATGCTTCTAAGTTCAAAGCCTTTTATTTGTTTTCTTAACTAAGATGTTTCACTTTCATAGAATCAGTGAAAGCTCTCGACTTTGACAAATACATATTTCGTTTCTTGAAATTCTACTTGATTCCTTTTCAATTAAGTTTAGTCTTTTTTGAAATATTCCTTTTTTTGTGATCTCTTCTTTTTATGTGTTTAATTACCTTAAACATTTAAAAAAATCTCTCGATGATAATTATGTTATCTAAGGTTCTGGGGGTGGCGATGTCCAATTTCACCATTTATTGGGTCCACTGATGTTTCAGAACAAGTTTTCCCCCTTTTGTTTTATAATTTTGTAAGAACTCAATTCTAAGCTGGGTTTTATTCCTGGTCAGATCCCTTCGAAACAGTTTGGCTTTGCTTTTGAAGATGACCTTCTCATTGGCTTTCCAGCTTGGTGCCCTTAGACTATGCGCGAAGAGTGAATTCGAACCTCAAACCCAAAGGGGGGCAAAATTGGTCTTGTGCTGGGTGGGAGTTCTTGAGGGTTTTGCTTATTGATGAGTCTCAGTGTCCCCTCCGCTACTTTCCTGTCCTGACGCCAGTTACAGCTCAACCCCCTTGCACTGAAGAAGAATAAACCGTAGGACTTATTCTGTGAGAACTATCACACAACCCCAGTAATTAAAGCAGTGTGGTACTAATGCAAAGACAGACAAACAGGCCAATGGAACAGACCGGAGAGTCCCGAAACAGACCCATGCACACATGACGCCCGGATTATGGGAAAGGCGGCACCACAGTGGGGAAGGATGGTGATTGGTCAGCTGGATACCCACATGGGGCAAGACGGAGTTTGACCCCTGACTCACACCACACGCCCAAAATAAAGTCCATGTGGATTATTGTGATCTAAACAGGAAACATGTAATAATAGAATGTTTAAAAGAAAACATAGATGAGTATCTCCATGATTCTGAGGATATTCAAAGATGTTTTCATTGAATTTTTTGTTTTTGAAGAAGATGCAAAAAGTAGTAATCATAATGGGAGAGGCTGATAGGCTGGTCTATGTTGAATTAAAAACTTTTATTTATCAAAAGATATCAGTAAGACAATGAAAATCATACACAGAATCAAAGGTATTGAAGATATTTTTTGTATATATGTGGACTCAAATGCAGAACATTTAAAGAATCCTACAAACCAATAGAAAAATGGGCAAAAGACTTGAACAGGCCCCTTGTAAAAGAAGATAATCTAATTTGGCAAGAAATACACGAAAAGATGAAAAGATGTTCAGTTTCCACAGTGATCAGTAAAATGCAAATTATGACCATATGCAATGTTACTTAATTATCAGAATGGCTAAAATGAAAAAGACGAAGAATATCAAGGGTTGGTGGGACTTTCATACACAGCTGGTGGGAATGTAAATTGGAAAATTATTTGTTAGTATCTGCTAAACTGTTTTTCAGTATCCTACAATTATGTGTGGTAGGAACACAGGACCATACCCTATGGACAAGCAATTCCCCTCTTAGGTATACATGGGAAAGACGCATGCACATGCTAACAAAAAGTATGCACAGAATGTTAACAGTAGAATTATTCATTGTAACTCAACAGCGGAAACAGCCCAAATGTCCATCTGCAGTGGAAAGCATAAACAAATTGTGATATATGCAAACCCTGGACTACTATACAACAATGAGAATTAATGAATTACAATTTAATGCAAAAGAATAGATAAACCATGCCCTGGCCAGGTGGCTCAGTTGGTCGCAGCATTGTCCCATAGACCAAAAATCTGCGGGTTCAATTCCTGATCAAGGCATATGCCTAGGTTGCAGGTTCGATCCCTGGTTAGTGTGCATACAGGAGGTAGCCAATCAATGTTTCTCTCTCACACAGATGTTTCTCCCTCCTTTCCTCTCTATCTAAAATCAATAAACATATCCTCAGGTGAGGATTTAAAAAAGAATAGATAAATCATATAATGTTAAGCAAAAAAAAAAAAAAACGGACTTAAATGAGTATGTACTATGTGTTTTCATTATACAAAGTCCAAACAGGTGAAGCTCATCTGATGCTGTTAGAGGTTAAGATAGAGGACTCCCTTGGGGATGCGGGCAGTACCTGGCTGGGGCACCACGGAGGCTTCCTGAGCACCAGCAAAAGTCTTTCTTGGCTGTGGGTACCAGTTACATGAATGTGTTCACTTTGTTAAATTCATCAAACTGGACAACTATGATTTGTGCAAATGTTTGTGTGCATGTTACATTTCAAAAAAGTTTACTAAAAAAGTTTATTTAAAAAGACAATCTTTAACCAATTAAAAAGAGAAAAACAAAATTTAAGCCCCTGGGTTAATAGGGTTAATAAGATAGGTTCTCTACTCCTAAATAGTCCCAGTATCAGCTTAAACTTACAACTCTGTTTTTACTTCTTACATTTTTTGTTTTTAAGCATTTTTCTCATTTTCTTAAAAGTTGAGCTATGTGTTTAAGTAAAAGTTGCTATATTCTATCGATCTTTCAGGTAAGAGCATTTTCAGGATATCTAAGTCACAATACTGTCTAAACCAGAAGTCATCTGTGAAAAGGCACTCACTTTTAATAACCATCAGAAAAATACAAATTATAACCATGTTGCAATACTTCTATACCCCCATTTGTCTGAATTTTCTTAAGCACTTTAAATGTTCAAGTAACTGTTCTAATTGAAGCAGGAATCTAGGCTCAGTTAACCATAAGGCAAAAGACACTGGCAATTTAGAATAGTCTTCAGTTAACAAATGATTCCTCATACATCACCCCAGACTCACTGATGCACTAATCATTCTCCCGTTGCATAAGGTGATCCATCTGCCAGCAAGAAGATGAGGAGAGAGACCTAACAGGAGAAAACTCGGGTCTAAAAAAGTTTACTTTTTCTTCCCCTTGACCCTGGTCTGTTTGAGAATGCTGGTTCTTATGGTTATTCCAGCAGATTCATTTTTAAAAGGTCTCCCTATAAAATGTGCTCAGTTGAAGCAAAGAAATTTAATCAGAAGGCGGACACTAAATCTTGTCTCCTGGAACTATTAGTTCCCAGGTTGGAGGGTGGGACTTAGATGAATGTTTTGGATACAGTGATATTTGTTTATTAGTTCACCGAGTGGCTATGTAAGTCTGTACTTAAGGTACAAGTCAAATGAAAAAAATCCACAAGCACAGGATGAATTGGGTAGTTTCCCTCCTCTCCCGCTGCGGGTAGCTCCCTAGCAGGTTTCAGATGAGAAACAGAGGGAGGACACGTTTGCACAGCCAGGAAGTGTGTCACTGAACAGGGGAGGGGGGCAGTGCGCAGGCACGCTCGTGTGCTGCAGCCGCAGAAACGTGGGGCGTAGTCACCCCCGTGACGTGGGTCGAAGGAGAGAAGTTCCCTGAACTTCCTTCCCAACTCCAAACTTAGCCTGTTCCTTACTTTTTTATTGTGTATGGTATTTATATTAATACATTATATTTTCCAAGTGGTTGTTTCTGAGAAGAAAACAGTTATATTTTGTAAATGGGTACTATTACTCTCTTGGTTCTAGTAGTTTTAATTTGGTTCTCTTGAGTTTTCTAGTTTGATAATCTTTTCATTTGCAACTATTGAAAATATTGCTACCTCTCTCCTCTCCTACCAGGTTTCCTTCCTTTTATCTTTTTATTGAATAGAATTTACTTTAACAACAATGAGAAATAAGTGTAGTGATAGTGAACCTTCTTGTCTTGACCCTGACTTCTACGGAAATCTTCCAGCATTTTATCCTTATGCTGTCTTTTATTATATATTTGATGATCTCATCTGTCCCCATTTGTTCTATTCCTTTTACGAGCATCATTTATCCACTGGTTTCTACATCTATCATGTTCTCACTCATTATGGTTTTTCTTTTTCCTTGGAATTCTGTATGACTTCAGTTATAGCTTAACTTGAGCTCTACACACTAATGATTCAGAAGTCGAGACAAATAACTTCTCCTTTGACTACCAACATCTGTATTTCTATTGCCTTCTGGGTATTGTCACCTGATGTCCTATAGATACCTCAAGCTTTTCCTGTTCAAAACTGAATTCTCTCCCCACACACACAAAGCTCCTCCTCCTGCGTGTTCTAAGAGAAGTTGATGATTTATCAATCACCAGTCACCTATGCTAGAGACCTGGGGGCCAATGTCGTCTCCTTCCTTTTCTTCCCCCCTCCTTTTTGCATGTATTGAAGTGCAGGTGTTTTGTTAAATAAGGCCAAAAGAGCAAAATAGCAAAATCAGAAGCTGCCATGTGCAAGGTGCTATGAATGATGTGTGAAATAAGATATGACATCACTTGGCAGTGGTAAGAAAAAGTGCTATTACAAAAAAATTTGCCCTGGCTGGTGTGGCTCAGTGGATTGAGCACGGGCCTGCAAATCAAAAGGTCTCTGGTTCGATTCCCAATCAGGGCACATGCCTGGGTTGCGGGCCAGGTCCCCAGTAGGGGACGAGTGAGAAGCAACCACATATTGTTGTTTATCTCTCTCTCTTTCTCCCTCCCTCACCTTCTCTCTAAAAATAAAATAAATAAAATATTTTTAAAAATCAGATTGCTGCCGCTTCTACTATAGGAAAGTTAGCAGGATAGAGAACGCTATTGTTTAGGGAAACGCTTTGATGGAAGTCTTGGCTGAGAAAAGCACAGCCTGGATGTGCTAGACAAGAGGAGCTGGGTTTCTCTGTGGGGGGCAGGGAGGAGACCCAGGTTTCTCCAGGGAGTTACTGCGGAAAAGATGGGCGGGGACCACAAGGTGGAGACGTCTGGGGCTATGAGAGAACACTTTGGGGAAAGAGGGCCTGGGAAGATGGCGGTAAGCTAGAACTAAAGAAAAGAACATTCCTTTTTCTTTTTTTCTTCTCTTTTTGGAGGGGGTTCTCTGTAACAGGGATGGCCTGGAGACTAGGACGGCGGCACTCACTTCCAAGTTGTTCGCTGTCCCGTGTGGCTAGCTCCTTTCTGACTCCCACAAAAAGATGCTGAACATAACAACCTTGTATAAATGGTGTTGAAGGGAACTAAGGGTGAGGGCGATAAAAGGAAACGAAACCTTCTCCACATCCCCTCCTCGAGGCCAGCATGGCTGGTGGCAGCAGTTGGAAGAAGGACAATTCAAGGCTGTACCCTTGCAACACAACTGTCTTTCCTCAGAATCAGAAGAAAGTGACGTTTGGAGGAGGGCACGCAGACACTCACAGTCCAGAAGGGGAGATAACACCAGTAAAATCGTAATTATGCTACAGAGCAGTGTGAGAGACGTGCCACGGTCGCATACACAAAGAACTATTGGCGTTCCGCATAGGAAAATGAAAACATTGAAAATCACCACACCAAGGGAAGGCTCTGCTATTCATGAAAGTTAAATGAGGCAGAAGTATCTGAATGTACATATAATAAAAGCAATGTGCATACCAACAACACAAAGACAAATGTGCTATGAGTTACTAAAACTGTAACAGTAATTTCTGCAAGAGTAAATGAAGAGCACATTTTTAAAAGTAAAACTTAACACTCAATGTTTTTGATTGAATGAACGAATGAAGAGTTTGTTACTTTAGAATGAGAACATGATAAATGAACCAGCGCAACTGATCAAGCAGGAAAGAATGCAAAATAAAGGAGCGAACGGCTTATAAAAATTACCTGAGATCCCAGGTGACCAGGTGATTGGTACGTTCACTAAAAAGTAAATGTAACTAGAGAGAGAAGGCGTGGCACAGACGCTAGGGCGTCTCATCACGGTGCCAAGGTCAGACACATTGGAGCCCGCCAGGGCGAGGACAATTGTGAAAAGGTTGATCAGGGAGAACAGCCTTAGAAAGCTTCTTAAATCGTGATGAAGAGCAGAAAAGATGGGATCGGAGGCTTTTAACCAAAACACCTCTGTGACTGTTCCTGACTCATTCTGACATAGCTGGCTACCTGGAGCAGATTATACTAACTAAGAAATACATGTACAGGACTCTGTGTGTGTGTGTGTGTGAGAGAGAGAGAGACCATGTGGCATTTGTGAGTGAAACTTTGTGATTGACAAAATGATGCCCAATTGTACTTTGTCATAAGTGATCCTCCATAAGGTTCTATGCCTGTAAAAACAATATTGGCTTTTCATTTGACAAATATATGGAGCATGATGAGTAAGTTGAGTTGGAATGGCTAAACACATGGTATTAATATTCCTGAGTCTTTAAAGAAAAGGAAAACATCAGGAGCTCTGGCCAACAATTATTTCTCCACTACAGTGTTCACATAGGCCAAACGTGCAAAGGCAAGTCTGGGAGAGGGGCAGAGGAAAGGTCTTTTGCCAAAGTCCACAGAGGGCTGAACAGGGTGCCTGCTACTAAGTGACTCCCTTTCCTACGGGAAGGGGAGCAAACACTTGTTGGGAGCTGTGTGGCATGTACGCACTTCTTGATCTGGATCATCTCACTGATCTCACAAGGGGGAGAGGCAAGGCCTTTCGTATAACAGACAAGAAGGCTGAGAACCCGAGAGCTTACACAGTGCGTGAGGATTAAAACTCGGTTCAGGTACCAGGTTTGTTAGCTCCATCTTTTTACACCACCATGAACCCTAAGTAAGAGTGGGGATTTCTTTTTGCAATTTCTTACTGACTCTCGGGAACAAAAAAAATCTTTTTGAGACTTGGTTGTTTGACACTAAGCAGAATTCCCCCTGAACAGGTGAAAGTTATCAACAAAAGCCTGTACTTTTTGAGGGCCTCTAGAGACAGACTCCTGCTTCGGAAAAAAATATGTGTAAAATAAGCTGAATCAACTCCAGATTCACCCCAACTGATACTGTCCAAGAGGCACTAGGGGAGCCGTTCACTACGAGTGAACTAAATTCCAGCTATCCTTCCTCCCGTGAGAAACAATTACATAAGAAAAGAACAAAGACAGTGATAACAAACTATGTTAAAACTCCTGCTTAGCAAAAGTCAGCATAAATAGCTGAAGAGATGAGTCAGTAATGTGTTTGTAATGAATCAAGTGATAAAGATATAGCACATATAGAGAATTTCTACAAATGAATAAGAAAACGACCTCATAGATAACTGGGCAAAAGACTTGAACGTGTGCCTCACAAAAGAGCAGACACGACTGACTGATAAACATGAAGAGATGCTTAACCGTACTGAAAATCAGAGAATTTAAGAAATCAGAAAAAGATAACATTTCACATCCTCTATATTGCCAAAATTTGAAACGCCCAAGAAAACCTAGAACTAGAAAGAATATGGGGCAACTGGAACACACACACACTGCCGGTGGCTGGAGGACGACTGGACACTATTCGGGATATTGACGACGTGCAAACTGCATGGCCCAGCAGGAATACATCCCCGGAGAAACTCCTGCCAGATTCCCCGGGATTAGGTACAGTCACATTCAAGGCAGAACTGTGTGCAATTGCAAAACATGGGGGTCAATCCAAAAATTGTTCAAGAGGACAATGGCTAAGTACACTTCAGTAGAGTCTAACAATGAAATACCACACAGCACTGAAAATGCATTGAGCCATGCATGTTGACACGGGTGGATACCGCAAGCGTGTGGAATGAAAGAAGCTGCAGAATAATGCATACACTATAACACCATTTTCATAAAGCTCAAATAAAAAGCTGAGCAGGACAGTTGAAGGATACAACTCATGGAGGTGAGCCACGTGCTAAAAAAAAGGCGAGGATCAATAAACACCGTGTTCAGTACAGAACGAACGTCAGGAAGGAGGGAGCAGAACTTGAATCGGGGAAGGAGCGCACAGAGGCCTCTGGTGGTGTGGACAGCGTTCTTTTTCCTAGCCTGTGTTTTAGTACACATGTGCTTATCTTCTTCTTCTGCCTACTGTAAACTTCATATGCACTCTTCGAATGCACCACTTAAAAATACGAAGAAATAGTATTAAAGGCTTAGAAATGCAGTTGCTTCAGTAGGAACCTTACTAACTTCCCCTCCCCTAATCAGCTAATATTCATCAAACACTTACTTTGCCTTAATGACTCCCTTTGGAATGGAATTTACAGTGGATAAGAGGATTAGACAGCAGAGGTAAAATTGTTAACTGTTGGTAGATCTGCAGTTTTCTTTTGACATTTAAAAAGCAAAAGTTAAACTTCAGGTTTGATTGACCCCTAAATGTTCCATGAACATTTCAGTAGTGCTGCCATTCGTGAAGAAGATTTTTTCTGAAAATCCCTTTGTTGATAGAAAGAAACCTTGTTTCCAGAGACAGAAATCATGTTGGCAGCTTGGGGTTGCGGCTCAGCGCCACGGATTCCTCTCCTAGATCCCAGACCAGGCGCCACAGCCAGACCCGCCCTCTCTCCCCTGAGATAAGCCTTGAGTCTCCTGGACTGTCGGGCACCCAGGGGTAACTTCCTTCTGCCCACCGATGGGGAGGTCCCCCATGAGGGCCTCCCAGCCCCTGCTCTGCCCTTCCTTCAGCCGGGGCGTGTGCCTGCGTGACTGCCATTGCTCCGTTCCCTCAGCTGCCGAAGTCCCAGCACTGGAGAAGACAGGACTCTTCCAACTTCCCCCATCAGACTGACTGGTGTCTGGAGACCAGCTGCCTGAATAAGTCATCGGACTCAAGTTCTCACAGCTCCCGGCGACGCCTGCCGTACCTGCAGAATCATTAGCTTCTTGTCACTTGTCTGATTTCTCAAATTTGGGATTTATAGTGTCACTCTTGAGCGTTTTCTCTTGGGAAGTAATTTTTCAATTTACCTAATATTCTGAATGTCTTTACTCGCTGTAGTGGCCAGTGAGAGGTAGTGGGGGAGGAGTGGAATAAGTAGAAATCTTACCACGAAGAGGTCAGAAGAATCTTCACCATTAATTACTGTACATGCACTTGCTGCCGACAGAGGCCCACCTACAACATGGCAGGCTGTGTTGGCTTATCTTTTCTGTTTGCACGGAACCTTCACAGCAAGTGTAATTGAGGTTTAAATACCTATTGGTCCAGGTCACGTAACTTGTAAAAACCTAAATTCATTGCTGACTTCATCCCTCTGCAAAGCTGCTCCCACTTGGAAATGCAAATGCCTTTAAGGGCGGGAACAGCTCCAGTGCCCGGTGGGAGCGCAGGGCAGAATGCGCAGTAAGGTTGGATTCCACTCGCTTCCAATGCCCTTCTTCCGTGGTTAGAAAATCCGTAGTTCTGGAAAACAATATTTCTGGTGGAACAATAGCTGCCTCTTGTATGTGTCCGGACTGGAAACCAGACCCACAACCCAGGTGTGTGCCCCGACCGGGAACTGCACCGGTGACCTTTTGCTTTGCAGGCCAACACCCAACCAGCTGAGCCACACTGGCCAGGGCCTTAGAGACGCATTTTTACGGCATGAAGTTTTTGGGGTGCTTATTGAAGTCCCCAAGATGTCTCAAACTATAAATGTCTCCATTTTTTTTTTAGCCCACAGCTTAAGCACAGCTAAGAGACTGGAGGCCAAGCTTCAGCCCGGAGTCAATTTTTATGACTTGAGCTGTAAGCCTATGAAATTAGGAGTTTAAAATGGAAATGCTGACACAATCTTTGCACTTCGTAGAACGCTGAGTGCTGGTGGGGGTAGTGCTCTCCTCCCGCTGCGCCGGCCTCTGCGGTGCTGGGGAACTTCCTGTCCAGCTTTCTTCACTTTGGGGCCTCTTGTTCTCTCAGATCTCCCCAGGCCTCCCTCTGGCCCGACTAGGAAAAGCAGCTCAGATACAGGTCCATCTGGAGACGTTCAGCTTGAGGCTGGACTGGCTGCACAGCCCAGCCTGTGGAAGCCTCACTGGTCTCAAAGCTCTCCAGTGCCGCCCTGGACCGCTGTCTACCAGGCCCTCCAAGTCTCAAATCTCTCACGTGAGAGGCACGTGCACTGAGCCCTCATCTTTCTAGGGCCACCCACCACCTTCCTGTGAATCCATGCCGGCACCATCCATGAGATATCCAGGGCAGCCCCTTGGATCGACCAACAGCTTTTGGCTAGTGCTGAGTTTGCATCCTCCTGAGAGAAAACCTCTTTCAGAATCTTCTTCCTTCGTGCCACCAAGAGTGGCAGGTATCTTCGGCTGCCTGAAAGCTAGCTCAGATCAGCATGGCTTAGAGAAGGTTGACTTTGTCAGACTGCCTGGCTTCAAAGCCTCACAGTACCCACTCACAGGATTGTTTTGAAGATTAAATGAGGTAATACACACAGAGTGTTTGACACTCATGAGGGGAGTCCGAGGTGAGGGTGGTCCTCTTCTGCCCGGAACCAAGAGGCAGGGTCAGAACTAAGAGGACTGGCCCTGAGAGGGCTGCACCTGAGTGAACCCAAGCAAGAGGAGGATGGAAATTGATGACTTCAAAATGCAACTTTCTTTGCATGGTGCTTTACAGTTTATGGTGTTACAATTGAATCAGACTATCCTTATGAGGTCAGTTATCTCCATTTTACAGACTGTGGTTCAGAGAGGTTAAGTGACTTGGCCAAGGTCATACAGCTGGAAAGTGAAAAGCCAGGGCTTGAACCATGTTCTGATCATAAGTTTGGTAATTTTTTCACGATTCCATGGATTTTATGAAGCTGGAAGGAATGGATGGTGGTGAGAGTAGAGTCCTCACCACCTTATGGGATCTTAACTGATTAAGGTAATCTTAATCACTTAAGGTAATCTTAAATTAAGGTAATCTTAACTTAAAGACTGATTTTATCCCTTTAAAAAAGACTCACTGTCTAAAGAAAGATACCTTACATTTTCATCACTGAGAACCCCAGAAAAGTACTTTGGAATTTGTACAAACCAGGTCATAAATGAATGTCTAAGTTTTTAAGTGGAATTAAATTGAGTTGCCCAAATTAATTCCGCTTTCTCTTGTATTTTTCCAATTTTAGCTTTAGTAATTTTCTTTTCCTCAGATGTTGTGTTATAAAGCCTTTTGATCCATGATTACAATTTAATTAGAAAACAATAGAGTAAAATGACATAAAAACAAAAAAACACATCTAGGAATTTTTTTCGTAATTCAGTAACGTGCTTAGATATTTGATGTCCACATAGATATGGGCCTGAAATAATTAAGCAACAAAACTCCAGTTTGCTGCAGTCAGAAAAAATATCTGGTGTGACACCAGGACTATTATTTCTTCTGCACAGAAGACAAGACTTTTAGGTTGCTTTTTCCTTAAGAAAAGACACAGAGAGAGACAGAGAAAGGGGGAGAACACGAACAAGGCGGGGAGCAGGAGGCAGCAGAGCCGTGCCAGAGAGAGCGGGTGGTCGTGGCGCGCACGTCGCAGGGTGCGCGGCGGAAGAAACAGAACCTGCGTACATCACAGCTTTAAATGCTTCTGTCCGGAGCAGATGGGCAACAGTTTTGCCAGTGCTATGGAAATACAGTTCCGAAGACTGTAATTAAAGACAATTTTGAGCAACTGCAGTCAGAGAAGCTGAAAATTCTCTGCCGTTAGTTAAAAGCATTTGAACAAGGCAGAACAGTGAGGACTCGAAGACAGCGTGGGATCCAGAAGATGGGCACACGGTGACCCACCAGGCAACGCACAGGACCCGGAAAGAGCCGCCCCCAGTGCTCATCCATGTCAGACTGCATTATTTACGACTATAGATGTGTTTACAGATTTATGTTTAAATTAACTATTTAATAAAATATAGTTCGTTCTATAACATATATTTAGTCACTATCAAAAAATCCTCTTAAAAGTCTTTATGAAGTTCAAACTGACAAAACCCTTAACTGTTGATGATACTTGAAACAACTGGGTTCCATCTTACAAATACAGTCAAGATTTTATGTTGAAAATTGGTCAACAAGATAAACAGCTCAGAATGGTAGTGCCTGATTAAGGATGACCACACTTGCAACTGTATATGTTGTATTAATGTTTGTTATTGCTTTTTAATGCTATAGTCTTCATATAATTGCCTTATCATCTTGGCATTTATCTTCCTTTTTTATTTTATGGGTGGAAAATTACAGTCATACTTCACCTCTCAGCTTCTTATAGTCTCAGTTTTCTATGGTATCAGTCCACCCCTATCAGAACAAACTCCAAAACTGATACCATTAGAGGAGGATATATCTCACCTGAGGCAGTTATAACCTAACCAGCCAGAAACACAGTGAAAAATTAGGAGGAAAATTAAAAAATGAAGGGCAAAGTAAAAAAAGAGAATAAAACTTTTAAAAAGTTTAAAAAAAGATTTTATTTATTTATTTTTAGAGAGGGAAGGGAGAAAGAGAGAAAGAGAAAGAAACATCAATGTGCGGTTGCTGGGGGCTGTGGCCTGCAAACCTGGCATGTGCCCTGACTGGGAATCAAACCTGCAATGCTTTGGTTTGCAGCCCGCACTCAATCCACTGAGCTATGCCAGCCAGGGCTGAGAATAAAACTTTATGTATGGCCTACTATGTGTCCTGGACTCCATTGTAGACTTTATATATATTTCCTCATTTAATCATTGTCATTTTGTGATACAGGTTTTATTTTCTCTATTTTAGAGATGAGAAATCTGAGGTTCAGAGAGGTCAAGTAACTTGCCCAAAGTCACACAGCTAACAAGTAAAGGAGTTAAGATTCAGACGGAGATTTGTCTAATTCCCAAACTCATATTCTTTCCACTGTACCATACTATTTTGTGAAAGGGTCACTGAATAACCAAGACTTATGTTTCAAAGTGTAAGCCCAAAGTACGAGATCATGTATTTTATTCACATGCATAGTCTAAAACCCTCCTGCAGGACTTGGTTGCTCTCACACAGAGTTTTAAGTCATGGTCATCCAGTTTCTAAGTCCAGAGCAGATTACAAAGAGGTAGCAAATGACAAGATGGGAGAAGGGTTTTAGTGAGCAAGCATAGTGATTACAGCGGGGAGAGACAAGTGACACCTTGACTGAAGACTGAAAACCACATTAAAAAGCAGATATGAGAATGAAAGCATAAATATGAATAAAAGCTTCACATTAAGTGATGCTAAAACTAAAGAGCTGTCATTTAAATAGTATCTACTAAGCGCCAGGCTTAGTGCTAGATGCAACGATTTAAAAAACTCAGAGTATTTCCACTTTTACTTCTTCACAATGGGGCTCTGCATGCAATTTCATCTGGAGGAAAAATTTTGGGGTGAAAAACACTTAAAAACCACTGTGTTATATCACTTATTCTTTAAATCATCACTGCTAAATTGGATTCCACCATTCCCATTTTAGAGATGAGAAAACCTTAAGCAACCTGCCCAAGGTCACCCAGCTACTGAGAGCAGGAGCCAGTTCTCAAACGCAGGTCTGCTGACGCCAGAGCCTGTGTTTTCTCCACTGTCATCCTGCCCCCACATTCATGGGCATGGCTCTGAGTCATTAAAAGAAGCTTAACTTAAAACGTTTAAAAAGCCAGGGGTATTGCACTGGTTCCACTAATGGAAAAGTGTACTTAAATGGCAAGTCCCCAGCTACCTGGAAAACAGCTTTCTGGAATGAGCAGGTATATAATAACAGGAGCTACTACATAATAAGGATCCCGACACCTCTCCCAACTTGATCTCTACATTAGTGCGGTTTTGTAATTTGCACATCTCTCTTCCTCATCGATGATCTTACGCAGGCATTGCAGTGGGCATTCTGAAGGAATTCCAACTCAATGGATTTTGTCATGGTAATCACAAGACCTGTACACTTTTCAGTGGGGGGGTGTTTTCCTGCGTTCTTGGCAATTACTTTATCGAACCGCTATTTATTAGTAGAATATGTACAGACACATAAATATAATTTAGGAATTGTTATTAATAAAAAGATCTTTGTGAATAACAATCTGTGAACTGCATTATCTTTCATGACATCTTTCTAATGATATTGTTGGAGGGAAAAGGAGTGCTTATAAATCATTCCTCAAATCCCCTAAAGGGTGAAAGGCAAGTAGTAACTAGTCATCTTCAGAACTCATTGGATTTACAAGTTTATCCTTGAATAGGTTCACGACTGAAAGTAAGCCTCATTAATCTTAATCATATCAGAGCACCCAGTAAAGTCGGGTCAGAAACGGCTGCTATCAGAGGCAGTCAGGACAGACTTCAGACAAGAATGCACTCACTCCTTAGACTCGCATACCCAGGCCAGATAACAGCCAGGGATTTAGGAGAGATTCACTGGAGACACAAATAGTCTCAGTAACGACAATAGCTACAGAGAGCATCCCAGAGCCAAACACACAGCTAATAAAACCACTGAGCTGCAGGGTCAGACCAGAGTTAACCGCAGAGTCATCCAGAACACTGACTCTATTTAAAAAAAAAAAAGGCAACGGAAACCTCGTGCACAACAAGTGGCCTGTTTGCAGCACCAATGGGTAAACTCTGAGTGTCCCAGCAGACAGGGCTGGCCACCATCAAGGTCAGGAAGAACTGTGCTCCGAGTCTTCCATTTAGATGTGGAAGATCAACACAAGATGATTAAAAAGATTAAAAAGGGAGAAAGGAGAACCACATAATATAAGCAGATGTTTTCATGTGTCGGAGGATCTAAACTCCGCCAGTTTAGATGGACCTAACCAGAGAAGTGGAAAAGAGTCATAACCCAAACATAACAAGTCGGGTTAGCATTTTTGATTTTTTTTTTTAACCTTGTGAAACATACAAATTTGCCAAGAAACTCCAGGATATTCTCTTCTCCCTGTCTCTTCAGCCCAAATGGCTTGGTCACTTGCTCTATCAAATTTCTCCTAGATATAAACTCTTTTATTTTAAAACCTGTTTTATTGATTATGATATTATAGTTGTCCAATTCCCCCCCTTAACTCCCCTCCACCCTGCACACCCCCTCCCACCCACATCCTCCCCTTTAGTTCATGTCCATGTGTCGTAAATTCTTTAGATTCTACATTTCCCACACCATTCCTGCCCTCCCCCTGTCTATTTTCTACCTACCATCTATGCTACTTATTCTCCATACCTTTTCCCCCTCTCTCCCCCTCCCACTCCCCTGTTGATAACCCTCCATGTGATCTTATGAAATGTTAAAGGGATTTATTTAAGAAAAAGAAGATAAAAAATATGAACAGTAAAATGACAGCAAACTCAATTATTAACAACCACACCTAAAACAAAAACAAAAGCAAACTAAGCAAATCTGGAACAGGAACAGAACCACAGAAATAGATGTAAACTCTTTATGAACAAGAAAATCATACTTTATTCATCTTTGTTTCCCTTGAGAAGTCTAGCATAAAGCACACAGTGGGCTCTCAGTAACTGGATTTTAACCACCTCGCCAATCCCCTCCTCCTTCATTGTTATCATTGACCTTTACCTCTCAGTCCTAATTTTTAGAAGAAGTGTAAAGAAACACAGGACTTGAAAGTGACAGTGGATGCTCTTGTGATATAGAGAAAGGTCCCAACACATCAGATCTTGGGTGATTTGATTCTGGCCAGTCTGGACTTTCTGAGCTTTCAGATTTGTACTGCACTTAACTATTATTATTGTTTGTTTTTTAATTTTATTTTTCAATTACAGTTTACATTCAATATCATTTTGTATTCATTTCAGGCGTACAGCATAGTGGTTAGACAATCATGCACTTTACAAAGTGTCCTACCCAGTATTCCAGTCCTGCCCGGCACCGCACGTGGTTATTGCAGTGTTACTGGCCGACTAGATCCCCTACGCTGCACTTCACGTCCCCAGGACTATTCTGTACCTACCGATCTGTACTTCTTCACCCCGTCACCTTTCCCACTCAGCCCCCCACCCGCCTCCCCTCTGGCAGCCATCAGTCTGTTCTCTGCATCCGCGAGTCTGTTTCTATTCTGTTCATTTATATAGAAGCTTCCTATTTTGCTTTATTCTTTTTAAACACTTGGAGAATTTTTATTTGATGCTTCTTTGTAACAACAGGAGTAAGTGCTCTAATGATAACATTCCCTGCCTCTGATGCATTTTTTAACAGCTTTGCCTAGATATAATACATGTACCATACAACTCACCTATTTAAAGAGTACCACTCAGTGATTTTTCATATATTCACACAGCTGTACAACTATTACCATATTCAATTTTAGAATATTTTTATCATCTCGAAAATAGACCCTGTGCCCTGGCTTGTGTGGCTCAGTGGTTTGAGTGCTGGGCTGCGAACCAAAGGGTCACCAGTTCGATTCCAAGTCAGGGCAGGTGCCTGGGGTTATAGCACAGGTCCCCAGTTGGGGGCATATGAGAGGCAACCATACATTGATGTTTTTTCTCCTTTTCTCTCTCCTTTCCCCTCTCTCTAAAAATGAATAAATAAAATCTTTTTAAAAAGTAAAATAAATCCTTAAAAAAATAAACCCTGTATCCTTTAGCTGTCACCCCCTCAATCCTCACACACCCCAGCCCTAGGCAACCATTAACTGCTTTCTGACTCTATATTTGCCTCTTCTGGACTCTGCATGTAAATGCATCATACAATGCATGGTCTTTTGTGACTGGCTTCTTTCACTTAGTGTAATGTTTTCAAGTTTCTCCCATGTTGTAGCGTGCGTCAGTATGTCATCCCTTTTATGGCCAAATGATATTCCACTGTATGCATAGATTGTTTTTATTTAACCATTTATCAGTTAATAAGACATCTGAGTTGTTTCCACCTTTTGGCTATTAGAAATAATATTGCTATAAACACTTAAGTACAAGTTTTTGTGAGGATACATGTTTTCATTTCTCTTGGGTATATACCTTGTACTAGAATTACTGGGTTATATACTAACCTAACGGTTTGAGAAACTTCCAGTTTGCCAAAGCGGCTGCACCATTTTATTCCCACTGGCAGTGTACAGGGTTCCAATTTATCCACATACTTTGCCAACCCAGCACTGGTTATCATCTGACTTTTTTGATTCTAGCTATCCTTGCTGATGGAAAGTGCTGTCCCATCGTGGTTTTGATTTGCATTTCCCTGATGGCAACGATGTGGATCATTTTCAATGTGCTTCTTGGCCATTTGTACATCTTCTTTGTAGAAATGCCTATTCAGACACTTTGCTCATTTTTAAATTGGGGTATTTATCTTTTTATTGTTGAGTTGTACAAATTCTTTATATATTCTAGATATAAGTGCCTTATCAGAAATATGGTTGCAACTATATACTCCCATTCTGTCACTTAGCTTTTTATTTTCTTGACAGTGTTGTTTGAAGCACAAAAATTTTTAGTTTTGATGAGGTCCAATTTATTTACTTTTTTCTTTGTAGCTTGTGCTTTTGGCACCATCTGAGAATCCATGGCTAAATCTGAGTTCATAAAGATTTACCCCTATGTTTTCTTCTCAGAGTTTTATAGTTTAAGCTCTTACATTTAGGTCTTGACCCTTTTGAGTTATTTTTTGTATGGTAAGGGCCCAACCTTACCATGTATTTTTTGTATTGTAAGGGCCCAACCTCATTCTTTTGCACGTGGGTATCGTACAGTTGTCTCAGCCTACTTCTTGAAAAGACAACTATTTTTCTATTGAATGGCCTTGATGCTCCTGTCCAAAGGCGTGTGAGTTTATTTCTGGACTTTCCATTCCGTCCCATTGATCTGGATGTGCGTCGTTATGCCAGTAGCACACTGTCTTGATGACTGTGGCTTTGCGGTAAGTTTTGGGTTTGGGAAGTGTGAGTCTTCCAATTTCATTCTATTTTTTCAAAATTGATTCAGCTATTTCAGGCTCCATAGAATTTTGATATGTATTTTAGGATTAGTTTGTTGATTTCTAACAAGAAGCCAGGTGAGGCTCTGATAGAGATCGCACTGAATCTGTACATCAGTTTGGTGCTGCCATCTTAACGATGTGTCTCCTGGCCTGTGAACATGAGAAATGTTTCCATTTATTTAAGTCTTCTTTAATTTCTTTCAACAATTTTTTATAGTTTCCACAGTATAAGTTTTGTACTTCTTTTTAAACAATTCATTCCTAAGTATTTTATTCTTTTTGGTGCTGTTGTAAATGTAATTTTTTTGATTCTTATTTTTTAATTGCTCATTGAAAATGTATAGAAATACAATTGATTTTTGTATGCTATTATATGAAAATGACATACAGTTGATTTTTGTATATTGATCATGTCTCCTGAAACCATGCTGAACACATTTATTAGTTCTAATAACTGAAGAATCTTCAGTGGATTCTCCAGAATTTTCTACGTAGACCCTATCATTAGCAAATAGACATTTTTCTTCCTTTATAATCTATGTCTTTTATATCTTTTTCTTGCAATTCCCTGCCTAGAACCACCAGTACAATGTTGAATAGAAGTGTCCAGAGTGGACATTCTTGTCTTGATCCTAGTCTAAGGTAAAAAGCTTTCAATCACTCACTATTAAGTAAGGATGTTAACTGTGGCTATTTTGTAGATGCTGTTTATCAGGTCAAGGTACTTTCCTTATATTACTAGTTTGTTGAGTGTTTTATCATGAAAGTGTGTTGGATTTTGTCAAATGCTTTTTATGTATCTATTGAGATTGTCATGTAGTAGTATTTTTTACTCTATCGATATGATGTATTATGTTAATTGATTTTCCAATGTTAAACCAACCTTGAATTCCTGGAGTAAATTCCCACTTGATTGTGATCCATAATGCTTTTTATAAGTTGATGGATTCAATTTCCTTGAATTTTGTTACAGATTTTTATGTCTATATTCATAAAAGATACTGGTCCATAGTTTTCTTGATATGTCGTTGTCTGGTTGTGGTGTCAGGCTAATAGTGGCTTTATACAATGATTTGGGAAGTGTTCCTTCCTATTCTATTATTTGGAAGAGTTGCTGAAGAATTGGTATTAATTCTTTTTTAATATCCTTGATAGAATTTATCAGAGAAGACATCTGGTCCTGGGCTTTTCTTTGTGGGTAGTTTTTTGATTACTAATTCAATCTCTGTCAGTTCTATGATTTGTGTGTCTCTTGGCATCTGTCCATTTCATTTAGATTATCTAATTAAGTGGCATATGATTCATAGTTCATAGTATTCGTTTATAATCCCTTTTTCCCTATAATGTTGGTATGATATCCCCCTCTTTCCTTTCAGATTCTAGTAATTTGAGTCTTCTTTTTCCTTTTATTTCCCCCCTCTTTTGCCTTTTCAATCTAGGTAAAGGTTTGTTAATTTTGTTGAACTTTAAAAAGACTTTTGGTTTCATTGGTTATTTTCTATTGCTTTCCTATTCTTTAATTGCTCTAATTTTTATTATTTCCTTCCTTCTTGCTTTAGGTTTAGTTGCTCTTTTTTTCTTGTCATAATATGGAAGGTTAGGTTATTGATTTGAGATCATTCTTTCTTTAAAAAGATATAGCTATTGGCTGGATTGGGAGTAAAAAGGAGAAAACTGTATTTGAACAATGATTAAAATAAAATTAAAAAAAAGATATAGCTATTTTAGAGCTATAAATTTCCCTCTAAGTATTGCTTTAGCTGCATCCCACATGTTGCTACGTTGTGTCTTTACTTTCATTAATCACAAAATATTTTCTAATTTCCCTTTAGATTTCTTCTTTGACCCATTGGTCACTAAGGAATGTGTTAATTTCCACATACCTGTGAGTTGCCCAAATTTCTCTGTGTTATTGATCTCTAATTTCATTTCATTGTAGTAGGAGAACATACTTTGTATTATTTCTTCTCTTTTAAATGTATTGAAGTTTGTTTTACGGCCTACCATATGGTCCTCCTTGGTCCTCTTTTCTTAAGCTGTAGCTAAAAAATCCTTAGATCATGGAGAATCTGAATATGAGGGAAAAAGCACCATCCAACTGGGTTCTAAGCCCAGCTTCTCAAGTTGCCAACAATATGGACTTGGAGAGTCCATTTCTTTCTCAGGGATTCAGTTTCCTTGTTTGTATAAAGGGGACTGGTTTAGACTAGAGGGCTCATAAGGCCATATGATTGCTTTTAAATTCCAGTTTTCTCACTAGCTTGAATAAACCCCTTAATCTCTCTGAAGCAAGTTTCCCTATTTCTAAAACGGAGACAATAATATCTTAATTTGCTGAGTTGTCTTAAGAATCAAATAACATATGCATAATTACTGGTACATGGTAGGCCCTAAATAAATGAGGGGTATGTGTGTGTGTGTGTGTGTGTGTGTGTGTGTGTGTGTGTGTCTAATGATGATAATTGTTGACTTTTTTCTATGGTTCAGGTGAAGGGCCTGAGAGATTCATCCTGGCAGCAAAGAAGCAAGTTCTCTGAAGCTGTTTTAGGAGTTGGTTTGGAGTCACTTGTCTCTCAGTGGTTCAGGCCTACTGTGACCCAACAGACTGAGTTCATCTGACACACAACTTCTCTGGCTTTTGCCCTCTGAAGCCACTAACTAGAAGTGAGCCTTCTCATGGCAGAATCGATGTGACCCTCAGTGAGAGTTTTTTTTTTACATAGTGATGTTTACTATTTTATACTCAATGTCTATTTTCCTCCTTGGAGATCATGATGTCTCATAATTGTTTTCTTTATACTTACTTAGGCAGAACTTCTCTCTTAGCTGGTGTGCAATTACTTTTTTTAAGATGTGGACAGGCAGCCAGAGAAACCTGGAACTCAGAGAAGTACTGGGACATACTAGGCCGTACTCCAGAAAAAAAAACAACCCTCTCATTTTAATGGCTTTAACAGCCAAGTTTGTATCAGCTCCTTGTCTTTAGTCAATCCAACTCAGCCTGAGGCAAACAAGGTTGAAATCCAGCAGAAAGAAAGAAGAAATACCTGATCAGAACCCTACACTGCATGTAGAGATAAAATTTACCATACTACACAGCACATGTACATACAAGGGGTTAAACCTCACAATAGAAGTTACAGCACCAGACGGAGAGATCTCATAAATATAAAGTAAAAAAGGAAAGGTCGTTGTTGTCTGATGCTTGCTGAGATTACCCAGATACTGATAAAAGAAAAATCAACTCAAGTTTGAAGAGTGATTGTGGTTTACAGTTCTTGGGTAGAAAACCTGAAACTCCCTACTGTGGGATACTACAGTAGGGAATGACCAGGGGAGTGGAAGGCATCCTCTCGGCATTTAAAATATGTTTTTCTGAAGAAACCTGGCTATCAGATGTGCCAAAAAATATGAATTTGCTACCAACCTCATTTGGGTGGTGAAGAGGGAAGAGGAAGGAACTGGAAAAAGAAGTTATCTCCACACTCTCTTTCTTTCCTAAAATTAAGTCTGTTAACAACTCCAGTATTTCAATAATTCCAAGTTTTGTTAACACAGGAACACAGTCAAGTATAATTTATTCCTGGACGAAAACCTGCCAGGAGTCTACCAGGTGCCCAATCCCACATCCCAGAGAACAGCAACTGCACTAGAGGAACTGGCAGCTCTTCCAAACCTCTCCACCGGACCAGGCCTCCGAATGTGCCGCAGCCACAATGCTTTCCTTGGACCGGCCTCCAAGCTTTCATTAGCTTTTTGCTGTTTTTCTAGGTTAAACCCATTGGAAATTGGATTCCCTTTAAAAAGAAGTCCATTTTGATTGAGAATACAGAGTATATGGTATAAGCAAGTCAGGTAATCTCTGGGGTTTTGGATTAAGAATTCTCTGTCCTTAATGTATCATATTAAGTTTTTTTTTTTTTTTTGGTGAGTGGCTAGTCTAAGAAATTGTATAGAAAAATAAGCAATGATAAATTTGGAAGAATAGAAATGATGCCTGACTTAAGTGTTCAGTAAATCTTGAGGATTCTGGCTTTGTCCTTTCTGCTTGTTTCACGTTGACAGGTGTTTCCAGAAAAATAAGTCATATTGTTTAAGGCCAGTATTGGAAGCCAATAAAAAAGGCTGGACTTTTTGGCTCTCAGGTACAGTGTGATTTGAGGTTTTTCTCTCTAGTACATTAACTATGCATTCCTTAAAGAGTACTTGGAGTCCCGCAATGAATGTAAAATGTCAACACTGAACTAAGATCACAAAACTCCTGGAATCATAGCAAACATGTTATTAAGGATCACACTGAGGATGTGCAAATCAAAAACAGTAATTTAAATATACTCTCAGCTTTTCAGCTCATCCTAAAAACTCAACTGTTGCTCCCGATACAGGGCAATGGCCCCGCCTTCCTCTTCTACGTACTTCTCTGAAGAGCTCAGAGCACTTCCAGACGTGACTTCATTCATTCTCCCAGTAACTAAGAGTGCAGGAGGGGAGAGCAAGAGTAATTCTCTCTGTTACATGTTGAGGAAAATGTGGCTTAGAAAAGAAATTATGTTGGCGTTTCATAGGAGGTCAGGTGGAAGTCTGTGAGCCTCTCATGTCTCCTGACTTGGAAAGGCAAGTCTACAGAATGTGGAAGTTGGGCAGTAACTTCGATGCCACCCAGCACAGTGGTTTCCAATGTTTTGAATTCTATGTACAAGTAAAATTTCACAATAACTTAAAGGATTAACTATAATTTTTTTTCCAAAAAAAAGACATCTGAAGAACAATACCTGTCATCTCATGAAAAACGGGGTATTATAACACCCTGAGACCAAATTGATAACACCTGGTATAGAGGGAGAAGAAACTTTGTGCTCTAAAGAAGAAAGTAATGGAATTCAGAATAATAAAATTAGAATTAGAAGTGATGTTGAAGATGGTAGGTACCCCAGTTATCCATTAGTATAGTAGAAGAACCATCTCAAAGTAAAGAACAGTCTCTCTCAATGAAGGACCTTTGCAACTTTATGTCAACACATGCACACAAACACACTATATATTCCTAATTTTTATCATTTTACCTTCAAAGATCAGCATCAGCACAAGGGGAGATACAGGAATCTAGCCTACATCTATTTTACTAATGAGAAAATTCATACCTGAGAAAGGAAGTGGGGCTGCTAGATAAAACACAGGACACCCAGTTAAATTTGGATCCCATGCAACATTTGGGACATACTTATACTAATTATCTATTGTTTATCTGAAATTCAAAATTACAGGGCATCCTGTATTATTTTTATTTGCTACATCTGGCAACTCTAAAAGAAAGTGGCTTCTTGTTACTTGACTTGAAGTAACTGTTGCTTAGTGGTAGAATTAGGAGAAATTAGTTCTGACTCCAGTGATTTAAAAAATACACGGTGTTATCTTTTAATACATCATAGTCCTGCCCTGATTCAACACGACCAACCAACTGTACTAACTCATAGTTTTCATGCCTCCTGTCTTCAACCCCCACCTCTAACCCTAATAGTTATTCCAAATTCTGTTACTTCAGCCTTTAAACCCCACAGTTTTGCCCTGGCTGGTGTGGCTCAGTGGATTGAGTGCTGGCCTGCAAACCAAGGGGTCGCTGGTTCGATTCGGAGTCAGGGCGCATGCCTGGGTTGTGGGCCAGGTCCCTGGTGGGGGGCGTGGGGGAGGCAACCATACACTGATGATTCTCTCCCTCTCTTTCTTTCTCCTCCCCCCCTATCTAAAAATAAATAAATAAAATCTTAAAAAAAATAATAAACCCCAAAGTTTCTTCTCCCTCTTGACCCACCCACAGTTCTCAAATTTTTGTGTCAGGATCCTTTACTTTTAAAAATAACTGAGAACTCCAAGGAGTTCTTATGTATGTGGCTATGTCTATCAGTGTTTCTTACACTAATACTAACATTGAGAAAATTATGTATATTTATTATTTAAAAATAATTAGCCCATTACATGTTAATATGAGTACCATTCTACTTAAAAACTATATTTTTCAAAACAAAAAATAACAGGAAGAGTGGGAATGCTTTATATTTTTGCAAATCTCTTTAATGTCTGGTTTTAATAGAAGACAGAGGATTCTAATATCTGCTTTTGTGTATGATTTACTTGAAATAATTTGGTTGAGGCATAGGAAGAAAAAGCAATCTCACGCAAACACACAATTGAAAAAGAGAAAAGTGTTTTAAGTAAGCTTTGAGATAATTTTGGCTGTTTTTCTTTGATGATATACTAAAAATGAATAAGTGGGAGTTTCTTAAATGTTAGTTGCAAAATAGAATCTGAAATCTTATGAATAAACATTTGGTTTATTGATAAACCAACAATAAGGCTCTGCTACATTAAGATCACTGGTCTCTCACGCAACTATGAATGGTTCATTTACCCATGAATGATTTCGTACCATCACTCATTGGTAATTTGGAAAATACTTGTTCACTGAGTTATGCAGAGCTTCTAAATGTTGGCACATTGAATTACACAACACCAAAAAAACACACGTTACTATCATTATTGATATGATAAAAAAAGTCTTAAAGTTTTCCAAAATTCTCTTTTTGCTTAGAAGCTGTACTTCAATCATTGGCAACAAGTACTGTATTAGTTGCTGGCTCCCTTTTTTCATCATTGAAAAAAAAAATGTCTTCCAAATCTGAGTAACCATAACTTTTCTCGAAGTAGTTTTTTCAAGCAAAAATAAGGTTTTGTGAAAGAAATAGCTAGTTCAACTTGCAACTCAAACAACTGCCCAGTAACTTCCCTTGAGGCAGCCATTGTGCGCTGGTGCAGAGCAGAAGCGCTTTACGTACTTTTTGTTACACAGACCATTTAAATGGTGCTGTCGTCAAGAGCCGAGATTTAATAAAAGTAATAATTTTCACTGCTTCATCAAGATATTCTTGAGTGAAAGTGGGTGTTTCCATCTGTTGTTTTGTCCTCCTATTCACTGTGAGAGTGTGTTGATGAAGAATGCAATGATCACTATTTTATCTATCATTGCTTTAGATCATCAGTGCAAATGTCAACATAGTGAAAAAGCAAACAATGTCTTAGTATTGTTTTAACAAGTTGTTCTGCTTTACGGACTCCCTAAAAGGATCTTGGGAATTCCCAGGGGTCCCTCCAAGTTGAGATCCACTGCTCTATATCACCTTTGTTCTCACACACCCACAGCCAATTGAAATCCTGAACAAGAGACTCAGTAAGTCCAAAACTCATCAGGAGGGCCAACCCCTTTGTTCCCACTCGTTAACAAAGTACATAGCCTGCAGAGAAGCCTCAGAAGCCACTTTCTTTCTAACTTATCCAAAGACAGCTGTGGCCTACATGGAGGAAACTAGACTGTGAACTGCTCCCAAACACATACTGTTTCTTGGGCCGAGAATATTCCTTGACCCTTTCCTACCCCTAATAACTACACATGATCTTCAGTTTCAGTGGAGGCATTCTCTTCTGGGAAGTTTTCTCACATCCCCTAAGACAGTATTCCCAAAGCATCATGTTTACCATCAAGGGGAAGGGTTAGGATGCAGGCAGGGAGAGAACAGCATTGTGAAGTGCCTACCATATTTCAGTCACCATGCAGGACATTTAACATCGAATACTTACAAAAAGTTTCTGAAATAATCTCATGGGTGAGGAAACCAAAGTTTAGCGAGGCTGAGCACTGTGGCCAGCAAGAGGAAGAACCGTCTGACTCCAAAGCGTATGTTCTTTGCATTTGGTCATGGCTCAGTGTTTCCTGCTTAGAGAAATTGGATTTCATTAACAAAATTTCCCATCTAATCATTTATGAAATGATTTAAATCAATAATCTCTGATTCCTTTTAATATTACAATTATCAAATTTAAAATTTGCATTAAAGGTTTATAAATCTTGGCTTTTTAAAGAGGAACTGATCTTTTATTTGGCAGTCTCTATAGAGATAATCATAATTTTTTACATTTTGCTGAAAACCAGAGAGGCCGGAAGAAAGGCCGAAATGGAGGTGGGGTAGGGGAGGAGGAGAGAAAGGAAAGACGTATTCAGTCCATTTGTTGAAATCACCAGATGGCCGAGACTGAAATTAAAGTAAAGTCACACTATTAGAAAAGCCAGAAATAACTACACTATCCAAGGGCATAATTTTGAAAATCAAGGTGGAGAAATTTGTCTTACCAAAAAATCAAGATCTATTATAAAGCTATAGTAATTAAGGCACAAAAAGCATAGACTACAAAGAAAAAAATAATAAATGTGATTATTTTGAATATTAATACTTCAGTTTATCAAATGACACGCCACAGAAAAGCTGAACAGGCAAGATACCAACTAGAAAAAGAGACTTGTAGTACACAGAACCAACACAGGTATGTGGTCCAGATATGCAAAGAATTTCTGTAAATCTGTATAAAAAAGACAAATAATCCCTTTGTTCTCCAAAAGGACATAAGCTATAAGCCTATATTTCACAGAGGATGAAACACGAATGGTCAATCAGTAAACAACTATTAAGCCTCCTTACATAATCAGAGAAATGAGATCTCACACCCACCAGGCTAACAAGAACTACAAGTGTCGGGACGCCAAGTGTTGATGAGACAGTGACACAGTGCCGGCGGTGGAAGTGTAATTTGGTTAAACCACTTTGAAGAATAAATTGGTAGTAAGCAGGAAAAGTGAATATTCGTTTACTTTTGATATATGACCCAGCAAACTCTTGCACGTGCGCACAAACGGATATGCACGAGAATGTTCCCAGCAGCCAGGTTACTAAGAGCAGACAGTAATAAACAAGCTAAATGTCCCTCAACCTGACATTCATAAATATGGTGTAACCATGCGCTGTCATACCAGACAGCAGTGAAAATGAACAAATTGGAGCTAAATTTATCAACGTGGATGAGTCTCAGATATAAATTTTGAGAGAAAAAGCAAGTTCCATGACAATACTCATGGTATAATAACATTTACATAAAGCTTAAAAAAATGGATCCCACTCCTATATATTGTTTCGGGATACACACATGTGTATTAAAAATGCACAGAGTTGCCTGCAAATGATAAGCACCAGGAGGAAGCAGACGGGGAGGCAGGCACACAGAGGGCTTCGATTTTATGGCAAATGTTTCATTTCTTAAGATAGGAAGTGAGTAGAGGTGTTTGTTGCATAGTTTTTTACAGGGGTTTGTATATGTCATAGCACATTTTTAAAAACCCAAAGGCAAACGTCTAAAAAGTCATTCTTTCGGTATAACAATAAATATATTCTCTAGGCAGCCAAGAACTTTTTTTCTATATTCAGAATATTGGATTTTAACTATTGAATTGCCCTCAAGAATAGTTTTAGGCAAAATAACACAAAACCTCATTCTCACTAGTTAAGTTTCACATTATGTGCCTTCTGGATTAAACTAATGCAATGCGGAATCCAGCTTATGTCACGTGAGGTCAGGGGAAGAAAAAATAATGATACCTGGAAAATAGCGTGGGGAAACAGACCCTGTGTGCACAGTTTATTTGTTCAGGCTTGTAGCAAGGAGTAAGGGAAACATGAAAATACCTGGTCATAAATTGTCATGTAAAAGACAAAGAGAAACTCTGGAATATTATGAAACTATAAATTACTTCTGCTGAAAGGGTAGAATTTGCAGTATCCCCTTAACCGAGGTTTCACCTCCCCACTTTTGACAGAACAACTCCTGTTCTTTGGAGAAAAACACATGAAATAAATGTAAAACCCGAGAGGGAAATCATCTAATGTGTACACCACCTGCCTAATAAAATGAGAATAAATTTGACTGTTTGGCTAAGTAGATTTACTTATGTTTTAACTTAGTTAGAGGCACACGCCATCTAAATTACATATATATTTTTATTTCAAAAAGCCAACGTGAAGGGACAAAAAATAACTTCAGAATTTTTAAATGGGTTCTTTCAAAGCAGACACCATACAATAGAATTCATACTTCTCAAATAAGCCACAATCAGCTCTTAGCTTAACATGGAACGATGTCCATTTATTAATACCACTAATGGGATTCTGAAACAGCACAGTTTGGGGACGCCAGCTCAGTCCTGGGATCTCCAACCCGTAAATGCTGAGGTCCATGCAGGGCTCCACCGCCATATACTTTTGCTCCAGACACTGCCAGCAGCTTAGTTATGGAGCTAATGGCTGCAGGTACCAAACAATGACTCTTAAAAGTAAACATCTCTACTCTTTTAAAACTCTCTTTCTCCCCAATCCTAGAAGGTGGCAGTCCTCGTGAAGAGCTACCTGCAAAATCCTTCCTTTGAAGAAATACACAAATGAGTCAATCCCTGTTAAAGGATTTGCTAAAAACGAAGTTCCAGGAAACCACGTAAAAATGATTTGTGAGGGTGCTTGATGCCTGACATTTAAAAAAAAAATACCCCTTCTATGCCCCATTTCAAAAAAATGCATCTGCAGGCAACTTGACTGCTATTTAAAGCTAAATGCTGGTCTCAGATGTGTATTTGAGGCGTCTACTCAATCTGGAGTTTACTATAGCCAAGACCTAAACCATAAAAATAGAGTTGGTAATGAAAACAGGGAAAACTTCAGAGCCAGAGCCAGATCCCTATCCTGACTCCTCCAGCACCTTTCACTTATGAGTCGTTGCTGCCAACCGGGAGCGTGCCTCTTCCCTGGCCAGTGTGATTCGCTCCACTGGAACCCTGCAGCAGCTGGGAGCTGCTGGTTTTTGCAGTTGTGTTTGGTAAGACATGAAGCTAGAACTTCAAAAACCCATGCGGAAGGTGTCGCTTTGGCTCAATTCACTATATTAGATGACACAAGCAAGTATATATTTTCCAACGTTCTGTATTCTGTACAAGAGAGAGAATGGCCAGTATTTGAGTGTCAAAATAGAACCTCTTTTTGGTACCGACTGGTTCTTATTTTGATTGTTGGGAAGAAAAATTACAAGCAAATTAATTCGACAAGCATTTACTCTGAAAAATCATAACCATCATTTTTTTTTGAGGGTTTACAAGTTAGCCACTCTGCTTAGTGCTTTTCTGACCCTGAATTGTGTGATCCTCCTTAACATTTCCAACAACAAGACTATCATCTCTGTTTTATAAGTGAGGAAAGTGGGGCTCTGACATTAAGTAATGAGATCTAGATCACGAATTTACTAGGCGGCAAATGTTAAAACCATTTGCGCTACACTATAATGCTTCTTCAGAGTTGTTCTGTACGTGAGCTACTAAGTAACGCTTGGATCCGTTACAACACATCTTGTTTCCCTAAATAATGCACTGTGTAGTGGCAGGTTCCGAAAGCTCCGTTCTGCAGTGGGGATAAAGTGCGAGGCAGTTGGTTATTTAGTTTAACATTACACTGTAAGGAAGAGCTGTGGGCTTGACTTGACCCTTTGACTCTACTGCTCTAAGAAAGTTATAAAATACTCCTTATATGACTCTTTATTCTACCCCTGTGTTTGATCTGACAGCAATAGTTTACAAAGCCTCCTTTGTTTCAAAACAATGTTAAGTCATAGAAGGGAGAAAATTAGTCCCCACCCCACCCCCAAAGTCATGTACAAATAAAGTGGCTAAAAATACCAAAAAAAAAAGTATGAGCTCTTTTTGGAATTCATTGAAAGAATTATTACAGTATCTATATCCCTTTCCATCAACCTTCCCATCTGGAATTTATTTTTTAGGCACTCATTGCTTCTCACAGGTTCAATGTTACCCATTTCACACCATTTAACTATTGAAAGCACTTGAAATTCCGGACCCTAGAAGCAGAGCCCGTGTCTTTCCCAGTGATGCAGCTAATGTGTCAGACTTGTAAAATAGCTCTTAGTGGCGGGCCTCCATTTAGAGAAAGACGGAAACTAGCTTTAAATACTTAGAGCTTTAATATCTAGTCCATTATACTGAAGCAGGGTCTTGTAAAGAGTCAATTATGGGATACTTCTGATTTGATCCACATGCAAGGGAAATCCGCTTCTTTGCCTTTAAATCCCTGTTATAAGTGTCTTGTTTAAATAATTAGTGACACTTTTTCTTTGATCAAATTGATTCATATTGTTACTCTTCTATGCTAACTTAAAACTTAATCCATGTAAAAGTCTAAGGCAGATTTTAATCTCTCATGGAGGAAGCTTTCCCCCAAGATGGAGTTTTCCAGAAAATATTAACTGATTGAAAATAAATTTACTTTTCTATTAGGGACTTGTGAGTCAATGACAAGCCAAGATGGAAATGTTATTTTTTTTGTATGTGATGTATTTCATACATATGCACATACGCAATACATAATATATGCTTACTAGCATGTTAAACTACTAATATTACACAGAACTCTTAAGGCAATCAAAGTAATCTCATATTATGGCTTCGGACTAAAAACTTCATGTGGATTTGCAACAAACTGTCAAAGGGTTAACATCCTTAGTATTAATTTATTCACAAGCAAAGAATTGATAAGTACAAATAAAAACAAAATGCCAGACTTCACTTAGCAGATTCATATCTTTAAAAATTGCAGTTGGTCAGGGCCCTGGGAAACTGATCCTCTCATGAGCTACTGCTGGTTATTAAATAATAATTTACTGAAAGGCTTTTGGAAATAACTTACCAAAGACCTAGGAAATGCACACCTGTGAAGTGCTGTTTGATCCAGCAACAGTACTAGCAATTTAGGAATCTAGTCTCAGGAAATAATCACAATAAGAATTTTGTTAGAGAGGTATTTCAACACTGAGAAATATTGGGAAAAATTTTTAAGTATAACAAAAGATTGATTAAATACATTATATTTTTATTCACTATTGTATCCCTAGTATTTCCCTAGTATTTATTGAACAAATGAAGGAACATATATCCTTTTAAAAAGGATAGTGTACACAATATTTTTACGGTAGGGAAGATGATCACAAAATAAAATGCCATTTTTACTTTTAAAATGCACATATGAGAATTTAAAAATTGGCAGGTTATATATCAAAATATTAATAATATTTTGGGGGGCTTATAGGCTAATTTTTATTTTCTTTTTTCCTCCTTTGAATCTTCTGGATTTTCTATAATAAACATGATTGCTTTTATAAGGGTGTCATTACAAACATTTATGTAAATTTTAAAGTATTTACACAAGAAATATATTCTCACGAAAATTTTAAAAATATGTAAGTAGGTAACATAAATATTGAAAAGTTCTTTCTTCTTTTTTCTATCCCCAATTCTACTCCCATTCCAAGATGTAACTACTATTAATAGTTTGGTATATCCTTCTTGACCATTTTCCTACATATTTAATCTTATATATGTGTGTATATTTTTGATTTTTCAAATTATGTTTATAAATGAGATTGCATTTCATGAATCCACAGAACCAAAGTCTACTTAACTCCATGAATAGTTATACTTCTCTTGTGTATTTTGCTATTATAAACAATGCTTCAATAAACACCCTTATACATATTTCAACATATGCTGGCTCAAGTATTAATCTCGCATAACAACCAAGAAACTGCAGTGGTAGGGTGATGAAAATGGTTAAAGAGAACTTAAAGTCAGGCTCAATGATTCATGTGAGTGCCTGCCTGCTGCTTACACTCACTAACAGTGGACATCACCTCATTTTTTTTTCTTGGCCAATCAGATGAGCAAAAAAGTTGCATCTCATTTTGCTTTTCCTGATTGCTAGTGCAATGAACATCTTTTCAGATCTTAATTGGTCTTTTTTATTTGTCCTGTCAATTGCCCTTTTTACTCTTAGTCTACGATTTCTCCAACTGCTTTATGGTACTCTTTATATTTTGAACATTCTCATTATTTATTACATATGTTGCAAATACTTTCTCCCTGCCATTTTTTCATTCCCTTTCATAAAAAATTAAGGTATAATTTACATATGGTAAGTATACAGTTCAATTTTATAAAAGCTCACTTTTGTGTCATTTGTAAACACTGTGTTTTCAGTTGTACAGAAGTTTTTATTTACTATCTATTTTATGGTTTCTAAATTTTCATCATGCTTAGGAGGGACTTCAACAGATCAATTTTAAAATATTCTTTTAGTTTTGGCTGGTGTGGCTCAGCGGATTGAATGCTGGCCTGAGAACCAAAGGGCAGCCAGTTCGATTCCCAGTCAGGGCACATGCTTAGGCTACTGGCCAAGTCCCCAGTAGGGGGCACACAAGAGACAACCACATACTGATGTTTCTCTCCCTCTCTTTCTCTTCCCCTATCTCTCTAAAAATAAATAAATTAAATTTAAAAATTAAATTTAATTTAAAAAGAATATTCTCATATATTTTCTGATATTTTTATTTTCTATATTTAGCTTTCTAATCTATTTAAATTTAGTTTTGTATTTGATGTGAGATTGTGATATGCTTTTATCTTTCTAAATTGACAGTTAATTACCTCAGCAGTATTTGCTCACACATTTAAATAAATTTTTATCATAAACTAAGTTTCTTTGTATGAATGTGTCAGTTTCTGAGCTCTTTATTTGTTCCCTTAACCTAATTGTCTATCCTTGCACAAGTGTCCAATGTTTTACTTATCATAGGTTTACACTATACTTTCATATCTGGCAAGGCTATCCCCTCTCATGTAATCAAATAGTTTTCTTACAGTCTTATTCTGTTTCTCTTCAATAAATAATTGATAATCAGCTTCCACAAAAAAATACTTACTGGGATTGCACTGAACGTATGGGGCAGCTGAGGATAACTGGCATCTTTATAATGTTGGGTCTGCTAATCCAAGAATGTGGTATTTATCTTCACTGATTCTTTTTTTTAAATTACTTTCATTGAAGCTCAGTAGTTTATATAGGTCATTCACATTTCTTGTTAGGTTTATTCCTAGGAATTTATTTCATGTAATTGCCAGAATATGAGAAATCTATTGACTTTCTATATTGATCTTTAATTAGCTATTTTGCTAAATTAATTTCTCTTATTAGTTTTAGATCTATTGATTTTTCTAAGCACACTATCATGTGGTCTGCAAACAATGCAATTTTTGTCTGTTTCCAATATTTATCATTCCCATTTTTTTCCTTTTCATATTGCATTGGCTTTCAATATAACATTACAGCAGTTATTGTGGGCATCCTATCTTGTTCCTGATTTTTTAAAAAAGATTTTACTGATTTTCAGAGAGGGGAAAAGGGAGGGAGTAAGAGGGAGAGAGAAACATCAACGTGTGGTTGCCTCTTGTGTGCCCCCAGCCGGGGTCCAGGCATGGGCCCTGACTGGGAATTGAACTGGCTGCCCTTGAATTCAGGGCCCCTTTGGTTCCCAGGCCGGCAATCAGTCCACTGAGCCACACCAGCCAGGACTCTTGTTCTTGATTTTGAAGGAGATGCTTACATGTTTGCTGTGGATTTCTAATTGATAAACTTTATTAAGTTAAGGATATTTACTTCTATTCCTAACTTACTAAAAATGGTTATTTTTGTGTGTTTAGTGAGGAATGGTGCTGAGTTACATGAAATGTTCTTCTTTGAGGTGGGGACTGTTGCAATTACCTTCTTCTCCTCTGTTAATCTGATGGTTTGTAGAATATTAAGTTATATTTGCATTCCTGAGATAGATCCTAATTAGACATAATCACTCATCTTTCAATATATCACTGGGTTTGCTTTTTAAATATATTATTTAAAGTTTCAAATTTTACATAAATGACACTGGCCTATATCTAAGTGTATACTGCCCTTGTCTAGTTTTGGTTTTAGCTTAGGAGGCTGGGTTAGAAAGGTTTAATCCATTCCCTATGGTCCAGAGCACTTTATTTATCAAAAGAAATAGTGATGCCTTTAAGGTTTAGTAGAATTCATCTATTAAGAAACTAGGTTTGGAGTTCTGGCCAAGATGGGGGCATAGGTAGAAACTCTTTGCTTCGTCACACAACCAAAAGGAGGATAACAACCAATCTAAAATCAAGAAACAACCAGAAGTGCCAGAAAATCAAATTGCATGGAACTCCGACAACAAAGGAATTAAAGAAAAAATCTATCAGAGCTGCCCGACTGGTAAGGCGGCGGACCACGAGGGCCAGCTTGTGGAGAAAAACCACGGCGACGCTGCGGACTGGGCAGGCGGGGCTGCTTGCGGCCTGTAGGTAAAAGGCTGCATTGGCAGAGCTGACTGAAGAGGAAACTGAGACTCAGAGTTGATTCGGTGGTTGCTCCGGTGGGAGAAACTCCCAGTCTCACCCATTGGAAAGTGTGATAGAGAGGAGCAGGTGAGTTGCCTTGTTCCTTCTCTGGCCCCTCCCCCACAGGCAGTGCCTGCAGCACAGCAAGGAGATTGCCCAGCTGAATTCCTAAGGTCCCATCCCCTTAGAAGTTATCAGCTGTGCCAAGACAAAGAAATACATCCCAAATGAAAGAACAGATCATAACCTCAGAAAGATACCTAAATGATGAGGACATAGCCAACCTGCCTGATGGAGAATTTAAAGCCCTGGTCATCAAAATGCTCACAGAACTGATCGAGTTTAGTCGAAACATGAAAAAACAAAGGAAAGACACCCAAAATGAAATAAAGCAAAATATTCAGGGAACCAACAGTGACAGGAAGGAAACCAGGACTCAAAGCAACAATTTGGAACAAAAGGAGAAAATAAACATCCAGTGGAAACAGAACGAAGAAACAAGAATTCATAAAAGTGGAGACAGTCTTACAAACCTCTGGGATAATCTGAAACGTTCTAATATCTGAATTATAGGGGTGCCAGAAGGAGAAGAACAACAGCAAGAAATTGAAAACTTATTTGAACAAATAATGAAGGAAAACTTTCCTAATCTGGTGAAGGAAATAGACTTTTAGGAAGTCCAGGAAGCCCAGAGAGTCCCAAAGAAGTTGGACCCAAAGAGGAATACACCAAGGCACATCATCATTAAGTTACCCAAGATTAAAGATAAAGAGAAAATTCTAAAACAAGCAAGGGAAAAGAGAGTTATTTACAAAGGAGTTCCCATAAGACTGTCAGTTGATTTCTCAAAAGAAACCTTGCAGGCAAGAAGGGGCTGGAAAGAAGTATTTGAAGTCATGAAAGTCAAGGACCTACATCCAAGACTACTCTATCCAGCAAAACTTTTATTTAGAATGGAAGGGCAGATAAAGTGCTTCCTAGATAAGGTCAAGTTAAAGGAGTTCATCATCCCCAAGCCACTATTGTATTAAAGGGACTTATCTAAGAAAAAGAAGATGATCAAAAATATGAACAGTAAAATGACAACAAACTCACAACTATCAACAACTGAACCTAAAAGAAAAGAAAAACAATGAAAACAAAAACTAAGCAGACAACTAGAACAGAAACAGAATCAGAGAAATGGAGATCACATGGAGGGATTTCAGTGGAGAGGGGGAAGGTAGGAATAGGGAGAAAAAGGTACAGGGAAGAAGCATAATTGGTAGGCATGAAACAGATGAGGAGAGATACAAATGGTATAGGAAACAGAGGACTCAAAGAACTTATATGTACAACCCATGGACATGAACTAAGGGAGGGGAATGCTGGAGGGTTGAGGGGTGCAGGGCGGAGGGGGGATAAAGAGAGAAAAAATTGGGAAAACGGTAAATAGCATAATCAATAAAAATACTTTAAAAAACAAAACAAAAAATAGATATGATGTTTTCTTACAGGATGACTTCTTCCCACTTTTAAAATTTATTTTATTGTTGATATATTAAATTGTTTATCTTGTGGAATAGATCTTGCTAAATTATACTTTTCTAAAAAGACTTCTGTTTCATTTAGACTTTCAATTTTTGGTATTTAAGCACAACTTTAAATCTTTTCTAATGTGTTTATCTGTATTTTTTTTCTGGATCAGATTTGCCAAAGCTTTATATATTTTATTGGTCTTTAAAAACCCTCCAATTTTTTGTTTTATTGACTGGATCCATTAATTTGATCAGCACATTAATTTCTGCTTTCATTATGACAAATTATTTCCTCCTTTTAGGGCTTATTTTCACCCCTACTTCTCTGAGTTGAATGCCTAGTTAATTCATTTTAAATCTTTCTTATTTTCCTGTTTTGAAATAGTTTTCTTTTATTTTATTTGAGAGAGAGGAGAAAGAAAGGAGAAAGAGAGGGAGAGAAACATTGATGTGAAGGAGAAACATGGACTGGTTGCCTCCTGCAAGCGACCAGGTACGGAGCATGAAGCCTGAAACTCAGGCATGTGCCCTGACTGGGAATCGAACTGGACACCTCTCTGTTTGAGGGATGATGCCTAACCAACTGAGCCATGCCAGCCATGGCAATCTTTCTTATCCTCTAATAAATGCAGCTAAGGCTCTAAAATTTCCTTCAAATTTCACTTCGTAACTACTAGATAAGTTTTGCCTTTATTGGTTTCCATTTCTAGATAATCTGTGATTTGATACAATAGCAGTGTTTAATTTTTTTTTGCACAGAGATTTTGGGGGGATACCCTTTAATGATTAATTTCTAGTCACTGCTTTTACTGCACTTTTGTCAGAGATTTGTGGAATGAATGATTTTTGTTATTCTAGTATTTCTTAAAATTTCCATTATAGTTTACTACTTGGCTAAATTCTAAGAATTTTCTATGACTATGAAAATAGGTGCATTTTGTCCTTGTTGGGTATAATATTCTATCTGTATCTTTTAGAACAGGCTTGCTTGACTGTGTAATTTAAATTCTTCTCTGTATCTTTTCTTTTTGTGTGTGTACTTGATTATCTGATTTTTGAGACAGGTTGTTAGAATCTCCCACTCAATAGATTTGTGAATTTCTCCTTGTATTTCTATCTATTTTTAAAAAGATTGTATTTATTTATTTTTAGAGAGAGCAGGAGGGAGGGAGAAAGAGAGGGAGAGAAGCATCAATGTGTGGCTGCCTCCAACACACCCTCAACTGTGGGGACCTGGCCGACAACCTAGGCATGTACCCTGACTGGGAATCGAACCGGGGACCCTTTGATTTGCAGGCTCAATCCATTGAGCTACACCAGCCAGGGTCAATTTTTAATTAATACTGTGTATTTAAAAATTATGTTTTTAGTTGATAAAAGTTCAAAATTCTTATTTCTTTTTGGTGCATTGTAGTTTTCATCAATATGAAAAATCCTTCTTTGTCCTTTTGGTTACTTCTCATTTTTAGAATGAAACTAATATTTTGTCTGAAATTATAGTTGCTATATCTACTTTCTTTCTGTTAGCATTTACAGGGATATATTTTTGCATTTATTTATTTTAAACTATCTTTACTATTTTATATTATACATGTTTCTTGTAAATAGCATATGGTAAAATTTTTGAAAAACCCAACTGGATTTTTCTATCCTTTAATTGGAGAATTCAACTTATTTACATTAATTGCTATTGCTGGTATATTTAGGCTTAATCCTGCTGTCCGTATTTTATGTTTTCTATTTACTATGATTTCTTAGTTTTTCTTTCTTCTTCTTTATTGTCTTTGTTGGATCAATTCAGTTTTTCTTTTTCCCTTTATTTTCTGGGAAAATATATATTACATTTTTCTAACGGTTACTCTTACATATATAACATTGATTTAAAATGATCTGAATAGACATTTCTCCAAGGAGGACATACAGAGGGCCCATAGACACATGAAAAGATGCTCAACATCACTAGCCATCAGAGAGATGCAAATTAAAACCATATTGAGATATCACCTCACACCTGTCAGAATGGCCACCATTAATAAATCAACAAACAAGTATTGGCGAAGATGTGGAGAAAAGGGAACCCTAGTGCACTGTTGGTGGGAATGCAGACTGGTGTGGACACTGTGGAAACAGCATGGAATTGCCTCAAAAAACTAAAGATGGAACTGCCTTTTGACCCAGTGATTCCATTGCTGAGCATATACCCTAAGAATCGCAAGTCACCAATCGCTATTTACAATAGCCAAGTGCTAGAAACAGCATAAGTGCCCATCAGTAAATGAGTGGATCAAAAAACTGTGGTAAAAAAATAAAAATTAAAATTAAAATAAAAAAATAAAAATAAAAATAAATAACTGGTACATTTACACAGTGGAATACTGTGCAGCAGAAAGAAAGAAGGAACTCCTACCCTTTGTGACAGCATGGATGGAACTGGAGACTATTATGCTAAGTGAAATAAGCCAGTCGGTGAAAGACAAATACCACATGATCTCACTTATATGTGGAATCTAATGAACAATAAACTAACAAACAAAATAGAACCACAGGCATGGAAACATGGAACAGACTGAAAATGACCAGAGGGAGGGAGGGGCATAACGGTGGAAAGAAGGGGAAGGCCTAGACAAAGAACGTGTATGAATGACCCACGGATACGGACAACGGTGTGGGGACTGACTGTGGGAGTAGGGGTGGGCTGTGCAGAGGAGGGCAAAGGGAGAAAATTGGGACAACTGTAATAGAACGACAATAAAGAAGGATTTAAAAATTTTTTAAATAAAAAAAGTAAAAGTACTCTGGAAAAATAAAATAAAATAAAAACCCACAGCTCAAAATCTAAATAAATATGTTTTTCTGTCATTTTTCTCTCAATTAGTTTATATATCCACATACTTTCTGTCCCCAACAACACAAGAATCTTAACAAGCATTCATTCACTTCTCTCCACTTTCATCTCTCCCCTTCTTTGTCCATCCTAAAATTATCTGTTACGTTAGTGCCTGGTTGTAGTTAGTTATTTTTCATCATCCATGAACATCATTAGACTTACTTCAGGTTTGTTTCTTTGCTTACCACTTTTTAAAAAATATTTTTTACATTCCTTTGAATTCCTTTGGTGGAGAAGCTGAGTTACATCATTTAGTAATTTTCTAAAGAGAAGGTTTGTGGGTGAGAAGCTAGCTTCCAAGTCTTATCATGTCTAAGAATGTCTTAATTTTGCCCTCTCCCTCCACTTAGATGTGAACTTAGCTGGAAATAAGATTTTAGCTTTAAAATAATTTTCCTTCATTGTATTCAGATATTGTTTCATTGTCTTTGGCATCAAGTTGATATCTAGTCCTTTGTAGATTGTTTTTCCTCACCTTATCCTCGGTATTCTGAGCTTTTTCTTTATCCTTGGTGTTCTGATGTAGGCCCTTTCGATCTGAAAGCTTCCACTTTCCTTTAGATCTAGGGAACTTCCTTCGATTATTTCTTGGATTATTTTCTTTTATCCTTTGTATTCTCTTTCAGGGATTCTTCAAAACGGGTAATCTGGTTAACTTTTCCTTCTTTTTAATATGTTTTCTTACATTTTATAATTTTGTGGGGAGGAGAAGTAGGCTCATAATCAGATCACAATTTTAATCCAATCTCTCTGTGCATTATGAAGGAAATTTTAAAATAAATTTCAAATTACACCTTTAAATGTGATTGAATCGGGCTCTGGCTATTTCCTCAAAGAATCTTACTTGTCTACCTTTGGACGGATTCTCCCTCCAGAGACTCTTACAATATTTCTCACTCATTGAACCAGTGTTTATTTAGTGCCAAAGTGTTGTCTGGCATTGTTCCAGGTCTTGAGGGTCCTAAGCTGAAAAAGAGGCACAAGTTTATGGTCTGGCATAGTTTCTCAATCTTGGTATTTATTTATTTATTTATCTACTTACTTACTTACTTACTTATTTACTTATGCATTTCTAACCATGCATCAGTTACTCCACAACAAAGCAGTGCCGCACGGTGGTTGCATGCTGGCTCTGAAAGTCAGACCATACAGGTTTGAATTCTGGTTCTATTATTTATTGGGTCATCTTGGGCAAGTTACTTAATTTCCCTGTGCCTTAGTTTTCTATCTATAAAATGAGGATAATAACAGTACCTTCCTCATGGGTTGTTGTATTAAATAATACTTTCACAGCACTTAGCACTCAATGGATTTTAAACATTCTCAATAAATGTTACTTCTATCCTTCCACACATCGCCATCAGCCTTAGGTTTTTTAACACATGCTTTGTCAATTTTTTTTCCTTATTAATTCTTGTTCCCAATGATCTTGGAGACAATGACTGTTAAAGATTATGAGAAGCTGAAGACACCCCTCCAAGCCACCTTCATGGTATTTTGACCAACTTTAAATAGATCTTACCGAGACAAGGTGTCAGTAGCAAATAGCAAAGTATCAATAGCAGATTGAAAACATACTTAAAGTAATTGTTATCCGTCTCAGCTTCAGAAATTAAAAAAAATAGAAAATAGAAGATAAGTGACAGTGTTGAATGTAAGGGAAAAGCTGAGAAATAAGCACAGAGTCTGAGCAGACTGTAATTGTTTTAAAGAAAGTATGCTCCTTCTCATCGGATTCATATGGGGAGAAACCAACATATGTGAAAGCAATTTAGATTTACTTTGGATATAATTACACAATTTCACAGTATTATTTTTGCCATCAATTGCTCTCCCAACACCCCTTTTCTGTTACAATCACAAGAGGGAAGCAGACGCGACTGAAGAGTTAGGAGAGGGGGAACAGCCAACTCTCCCGCAGCGTGCTCACATGGAAGCATTTCCCGCGGCTCTGTGTGCCTGCCTTTGTCTCGGAAAGGGAGAACAGGCTAGAAACTTGGCTTTGCAAGCCTCGGCAACCTGGGGATTTCTAGCCTGTAAATAGATCAGGAGGGAATCTTGAGTCTGCTTAATTTGGTGAAAGTTTCTTCCATTTCTGCCCAGCAAAGGCAGCCAATTGCCCAAACAAAAGGCCGAGTATCTCAGGCTGTCATACTCGGCATCTCATACAGTCCTGGTCTGAAAAGCATGCCTATGAGGAAGGAGCCCTGACCTTTCTCTTGGATCTTGCCTGGGCTGATGGTCAGTCTCCATATTCTCGTGGATGACTTCAGAACTCATGGAATCATACCAGCCATGTACCAGCGGGTCTAGGACGATGTTCTTATATTTTCTCACCTTGTTGGTGTTCTCCCAGGCCATAGCTCCCAGGCCTCTCATCATGATGTAACACTTTTTAGCACGGGGGTCCCAGCTCTTTCTGCCAAGATGGAAAAACACATTCTTCAGAGGCTCCAGCTTCTGGAACCTCAGTTTCTAAGAGACCTTAGGAAAAAAGACACCATCGACGTCCTTTACTTCTTGCGCCAGGAGGTGGGGATGGAAAGGGGCTGTCCCAGGACTCCTCTGCCTTTGGTCCATGGAATTAGATTCTCTTGCTCGGAGCTCCAGTGCTGAGGCAGCAGCTTGAAAGGTGCCAGCAATATATAGGGAGGAACTGAATTGTCTGGCTTCAGGGTGAGAGCTGGGTGGCAGCTTTCTCCCAGACAGAAGTGCAGGCAGAGGCCACTGTTCCTTTGCTGAGCCCTCCCCAAGAGCCAGCAGGCGGGCGCCATATCTGAGTCCCCATTGCCCTCAACCTTGGCACTATTGACATTTTTGACTGAATGATTCTTTGTTATGGGAGACTGTCCTAGGAATTATAGAATGTTTAGCAGCATCTCTGGTTTCTACCCACTAGACACCAGTAGCACTCCCCTGTGTGATAATCAAAAACATCTCCAAACATTGCCAAATGTTCCCTGATGGGCAAAATTGCCCCCTCTCTCCCCAAATCACTGGCCTAGCAGGAGAAATACCTAATCTAATATGGGGAGTATGTTAATGGAAAAATATACACAGCACAGTATTCACACAAAAAGGTTAAGAGCTAACCCTGCCTGGAAGAGATAGGTGCTTGACCAGCAAACAGGGAGAGACAGAAGAATTAACAGTAGTATTAGAGAGAAAACCAGCATGTAAAAACAGGAAGGTTGATTGTTTGACGTGTTTGAAGAACTCTAGTTCCGTTGGAACACGGATTTGGGAGCTGTGCTGAGGGAGAAGGAAGCAACAAAGATAAAGAGGTAGAGACAAGTTATAAAAGAACTCGCAGACTATGCTAGGAAAATTTGGGCTTTATCGAGTCATGATAGTAAACCACTGAAAGTATTAAGCAGGGACATGGCATTTGAGAAAGGTAATTTTTTTAAAGAGGCGGGGAGTGGTTTAGAAGGAGATAAGATTGGAAATAGAGAGCTCAGTTAGGGAACAGTTGCAATAGCTCAGTGAAGGGTCTAAACTGGTGCCGTGGGGCCTAAAGAGATGGGACATGGCACAGTCAACACAGAGGGGGTAGAATCGATAAGATTTAGTGGTTGCTTAGCTAGGGAGAGGAAGGAATTGAGAGGAGTTAAGGACAATGTCAGATGCCGGTGGAAAGAGATGGTAAGTGGGAATGTTCTTAGTGAACTGTGTTCACAGGCAGATAATTCAAATAGAATAAAAAACAAAGCCCACCCTAAGTATCTTTCAGATCCATAGTTCTAAACATAATAGACAGCAAGTAAATTGGCTGTTATTACAAAACTGGAACTGACCCCCAAGACTCCCCCAAAATCTTTGCTGTTCTTCATCTTGAAAAACTTCAAAGCATTTTTAAACATTTCCTCATGGTCTTCTTATTTCAAAATTTCAAGAGAATGGCATATATATATTTTTCAATGTCCCACTGTTGAATTAACTCATTTTTGACACATTATTTTGGCTATCCACAAGATTGTAAAATTTTAAGCCAAGATAAAACAAGGACTATTTTTTTCATTTATTAATGACTTATGAGTAGACAATTACAACCATAAAATGACTAAGTTCTTCAAGTACCATGAATGTCAAATAATTCAAGGATGGGATACTTTTTCAGCATCTTAGTGGAAGAACTGTGGTACTGAGGACCTCTACTGGTGAGAATATGAATAGCTTCAATATTAAGATCAAACGTTCAGCAAATCGTCAGCCAGGCACGGGCAATCTACAGTCCGCCCAAAGCTCAGGAATTACTTTCAGAGGCTCACGGGTAGTTGTACCACTGGAGCCCGTAGGGTAGAATGGAGGTCTCCTCCCATCCCTAGGATTACTTCTTCACCTCCGAGCGCCCAGCACCCTAGTGCTGTCTTCTGGCACCAGAAGAATCCTTATTGGGCCTGATTCCTATTGGGGTGGGTTTGTTTGTTTTGTTTTGTTTATTTTGCAGCTTTTTTCTGGGGGCTTTTTGGAGGTACAATTGCAAAGCAAATTTAATGTTTATGCGATTTAAATCCACTGATGCTAAGAGCTGGAAGTAATCTATTATCTAACTTCTCCCAGTCTGTGCTTAGCTCCATTTAGAAAGGGAAGAGAGCGTTCCTTCTGCCCAAGCCCTGCCTCTAGAAAAAAGAGTTCCACCTAAAATGGTTAGTGATTAGAAATGCAAAAACGGTTAACAGAAATATTCTCTTTTCTAGGTAATTTTTCCTTTACGTAGTCTACCCAGATGCTGATATGTTGGCTAAAAGCACCAGCTTTTCCTACCAGCTACTCCCCCACAAAGTCTGAATCCAAAAGATGTCCGATTCTGCCAAGAGACAGAGCCTAGGACACATATTTTCCTTCGGACTTCCTCACCGTTGTCACAATAGATGTTGAAACAGTACAATTATTTTTAAAGTGTTTTCTTCTTTTTAGTGAAAAGCTTTTCTCAAGTGTCACACAAGCTATAGGATTGGGAAAGACTTCTACTGTAATTATATTTAATATATGCCTGGATATGGCCCTTTACATAGGGAGTCTTCCCTTTAAGGGAGACTTAGTTCCATTATTTACATGATACTCATTGATAGCAACTGAATGGACCCCAGGGCCTCCCCAGGTATAGTCTGGCTAATAAATTTCAGACATACTAGGGTTTGAATTTGGGCTCTGCTATTTATTAATTTACTGTTTGAGTTACTTAACCACTCTGACTCTCAATTTTCTCCTGTGTTAAATGGGAGAAAATAATATTTATCTTGCAGGTTTTATGAGGTTTGAATAAGTTAACATGTATGAAAAATATATGACAGAGACTAGCACAAAATCACTGCTGAGTGTACCTAAGTTTCCCTTCCTTTTCTTTTCCTTTATAAAGAACACGATAAATAATCACTTCAAAGTGAGAGCAATCTTTGCTACAAAAACATGCCTGGGTGAGGTCCTTAATCAACATCAGGTTTTCAAGCCAAATGTGAGTCAAATCAAATTCTTCTTTTTATCAGGCTGTGTTTTTACCACAAGAAAAGCAGTCAAATTAGGCTGATACTGACAAAAGAAACTGCGTATTAGAGGGTTTGGTTGCGCACACAAAGTCCCAAAGACATAATGCGTTTTGTGTAAGGAATTCAATAGAATGACGAAAGAGTGTAGCCAGCCTCAACGCTCACACGTGAACATGTCGTTTGGTGCAGGGGCTGCTGAGGGAAAATGCCCGATGGACGTTCGGAATGAGGCACCGAAGCCCCAAACGCAGAGGAGGCTCACGCCAGCCCCGGCGCCGTTCAATCCCATTCACGACATACGACATGGGCATGTACGCAGTCTCTACAAGGGAAGTTCAACATGCCCATGACATTTGTCACACACTTTTCTGTTAAAAGGATATCTCAAACCACATGCAGAGAACCAGAGGCAATAATAAGTATTCAGGCTAGCACATAAATGTATTTTCACACTGCCAGGAGATTTAGTTGTTTTTAATGCTTGGGGTGAAGTGTGAAAGCTAATGGCTCCTATTCATTCTGAAAATGAGGAAGGGGCAGCGATCGGGTTGGAGGAGTAGTGGGTCCGCAGTCAGGAGGTCGAGGGTCTAAACCTTCCTCTGTCGCTGCCTGTCCGTGGGCCCCGGGACCAGTCCTCTGAAGGCAGTGCTTCGGTTTCCCCACCAGAACGCTCTAAGTAACAACTCCGGCCTGACCTCAGAGGGAAAAGATAATAAGCACGGAACACTTTGCAATCGTCCTTAAGACAGTGTTACACAAATCCCGGTCATTACCACTGCTAATACGCTGGGATGATAGTACCTGTGGGGAGGTAATCGTCACCCTGGAGAGAGCGAGTAAGCTATTAATCACCTCAAAGCCCTCAAGTCGTGTGTCAAGTCAAGGACAAGTGAGAGATAGGCAAACTGTAGTACTGGTGTCAGAACGATTTTCTGTCAGCCTCGAGCCTTCCCTGCAAACGTGCCGCTTCTGAGAAAATGATTCCGAGTTCGAAGTAACCTCATTTCTGTAAGAAGACATAATCTTGACTAGTTCACCTCTCTCGAGGCTTTACATGTCGGCAACAGCGCCGTGCCTCCCACTTAAGCCGAAGTCCATGGGCAGGGATGTGCTGTCAACATGACCAGGAGGGAAGAGGCTGACGTTCACTAAGAGCACCACACGCAGTTTAGGGTTAGAAAGTGTCTTTCTAAATCCAAATTGTAACTGGTAACTTAGATTTTGCCTGTAGTTAATGTGGTCACTGCAGATCAAATATTGAGATTGATAAACGTGACTTACTTGTGCAAGGGACCCAGGGGTGACTGACTAATCGGCTGGAGAGGGAAGACGAGCCGGGGCAGCCTGGTCTGTCCCTGTGCCACTCAATCACACTAATCCCTTAAGGAGCAGGGCATCTGCACAGCAGGAAGTTAAACACGGACAAAAATAAAACCAAAGCTCCCAAATCAGTTTAGACACCTGTTTCAGAGAGTAAGTGTGATAAGATTGTCTGTGGGGAGCAATTTTTTTCTGTAAACATTCTTCAGATTTTTTGACCCAAATAAGTTAGGGCTCATTTTCATAAAGGTTCTGGGTTTTCTATAATGTAGATAAATGTTACATCCCAGGTAAAAAGCTGACCAGATTCTACCTGAAAGCAAGGGGTATCCTCTAACTGTGGTGACTAAACCATAAGCAATATACTTCCTGTTTCAGAAGGAAACCAATTTAGAGATTTCTCCTAGCTGCACCAAAACCACTAAATGTGATTCACGTTTCTATGCATACACTTAACCTATCTGATTCTGATCAATTTTCCCTCACAATCCTTACACTGTTTAAATGAACTTTCTGTAAGGCAGACTCTAACCTTTTAAAGTCCTAGTATATGAGAGGATTATTTAAAGATTTTTTTATCTATATGAAATATACCAATTTAAAGACTTTTATTTTTTCTTAAAAAATACAGCCAGTCTTATGCCGTCATTTGATGACTCTTTTTCCCCTGTGTTCCATTTCTAATTAAAATTACAGATATAAAAACACGTACAAATCTATTAAACATTTGGAAAAATATTAGTGAAAAAGTAAAGTAGAAAATGCTCTCTTCCGAGAAAAACCTACCGTTTACAGGCAGTGCTAATTAAAATGCTTTTACATTTAAAAATAATTTAAAATGGAAGATCTTTCACTAGAGTTAACTTTAAGCAGAATTTAGTTGTCCTTTAACAATGCAAATGTCCAGAAAATCCCGGAGATACCCGAATGCATGAGGCACCTATAGAGTAGCCGCACCCCAGCGGACACACTGGGAGAGGACCCGTGGAGGGGTTCCGTGACTACTGGGCAGACGCAGCCCAGAGCGCCACAACTCTTCACAACACACCAGAGTGGGGAATAAAGCATTCAGACACGAAATGGGCACTCAGCGAGAGCTGCAAGAGTCTTTTACCTAATTAAAAGCTTAAATTTACAGAACTTCAGAGCATTGCCGGTTCAGCTTAACTTTGCCAAAATAATCAAGCAGAATAAAGCAAAACAAATAGGGGAACAACAAGCCTACCACTCTGGTTTTGATTTGCTGCCCATTACAGTTGAGTCGTTTGGCCTGCTTAGGCTAGACTGCTTTCAAACGTCTTCCAAATGCCCTATAATGACACCTAATTTTACATTTAACTCTTGGAGGAAGAAGTTGTTTTCCTTGTGATAGTATTTGTTCTATTTGACCATTATCAAACTGTTTGTTCTAAGCTGTTGGAAAAAAACATAATATATTAGGCTCATCTAAAGGCTTTTCCTAGTTAGGAAGGTGACAGAAAAGATTTAGCTCTTTAGGCTGTCTTTAAATCTTCTAAATGAAAGATGATTTACAATTAAGCTATGAAAACGTGAACACTCTCAAGTCTGGAAAGTTTCAGTCTGAATCCAATGCAAAGGACTCTGTCTCACCAAACCAAATCTTACAAAAATCAGCCTCTATGGTCAAATCTTGTTAATAAATTATAAAGGGTTTACATACCGTGTCTAATTCAGCTGGTTCCAGCTGCAACATTATCAGTATTTCCCTATAATGTGCCATGGAAAAATAATGGGCTTATAGTTAAAGACAAAATGGCAAAAGTACTAGGAAATTGTCACACGAAAATCATTTTCCTGCTCTTGAAACCTATATGACCCGATTAACCAAAGCCACCCCAATAAATCTAACACAAATCCTTTTCCTTAAGAAAAAATGATTACATTTCTCATAATTTGATAAAGCAGAACAGAAAGATAAGGTTTGGTAGGCTCTTCAGAAGACCTCTCCAGGTTTAGTTGCAAATTAAGGTAAATTTTTACAAACAGAATCTTCAAACGGTTTAAATTTTTAACAGGTTTAGGATAATCAAGTCTGGGGGGTTCATTAGCATAAATTCCTTGCTTTTCCTTCTTTGCACTCAGTCAACATCCTTGCCCTTGTCCTGAGAACTTTTTCATTCAACAGGCAATACCAGTAGCACGGTAGAAAGTGGTTAGAACCCTGGGTTTGGAGCCAGGCTATACACATTCTTGTCACCAGAGCTCATTTTCCTCATCTGGAAAACCATGGAATTAGACTAAGCGTCTCTAAGAATTCATTCCAGTTTAAAACTCTGAGTTCTCGGCAAAGGAAGAGTACCAAGCAACGGCACCCACCTCTCACATCATCCAGGTCTCTCTGTAGACCTTTGAGTAAATGCTAAAAAATGACCCAACTAACTGAATATTGAAAACAAGAATGAAAGATCAAGAAACCTGGAGATTGGGGGGTGAGGCGAAGAGGGTTAATAAGTTAGACAAATAAAATCTAGAGAGAGAGAACATTGCATAGGAAAAGTTGTTGTACACAGTATGAGTACACGTAAGTTCCACTTCAGAGAGTAGGAGGAGAAAAAAGAGAATATAAATCCAGAAAGAAGACTTTGACAAGAATGAGATTTACAAAACGGTGTCAGAAATGACACTTCCCAAAAGTGAACACATAGAATTTCTCGATGCAATTTACTGGGGTGATGCTGGTGAATACAGATCGCACAGGCTTCAGGTGCACAGTCCTGTGAAGTACCGCCTGTGTGCCTCCCTGTGTGCGCACCACCCAGAGTCTGACCTCCGTCCGTCACCACACGTCTGACCCCCTTTCTCCAAAATGAGGCTGAGGCACTCACACTTTTTTGTCCCAGACACAATGGATGTGGTGGCTAGAACACGGAGCTAGCACTCAGAAGAAAGACTCTATTGCAGTTTAGACTTCTACTGTTCATTAAGAACTAAGTTACTTCACCCATCCAGACTATCATTTTACTTACCTGTTAAGAGGAATAGGTGGGGCTCAATCTTTAAAGTCCCTTAGAGATCCTAAATTATATAAACTGACATAATTAAACAAAAGCATTCTCTTTTTTTAATTTTATTTATTTATTTTTAGAGAGGGAAGGGGGGGAGGGGGGGAGAGAGAGAGAGAGAGAGAGAGAGAGAGAGAGAGAGAGAGAAACATCAATGTGCGGTTGCTGGGGGTTATGGCCTGCAACCCAGGAATGTACTCTGGCTGGGAATCGAACCTGGGACACTTTGGTTCCCAGCCCGTGCTCAATCCACTGAGCTATGCCAGCCAGGGCAACAAAAGCATTCTTAATGAAAGTTAGCCAAGATTCTAAGACTTAAAAGTTGAGATAATAATAGTATTCACTTCATACATTTTGGAAAACTTAATGAAATGGTGACTGTGAAAGTGTCTTGTAGGCTGCAAAACGCTGTATAAACTATGGCAGTGAATATTATTACTTATCAGCATTTTAAATAAATGAGGAGTAAAAGTTGATAAAATTTTGGCAACATGACAGTAGGTAGTCAACACGTGCTTTCTGAGTACATAATGGATTCAAAGTAACGTGTCTACTGTCATGATGAGAACAGCTGATGAACAGATTTGCAGATATCAGGGGAGGGAAGCTCACAGAAACGCTGTGGAGAATGCGGGAAAATAGGGAGTCTAGTTCCATAACAAAGCAGGAGAATGTCTGGAAGAATTTTAGGGGGTTGGTTGGTTGGTTTCTTTTCCCCACATTAGACTTTACCTTGAAGATCCTTTGGTTTCAAAAAACACTGTGTCAACTATGTGCAAGACTTGAGGTTAACTTCTTAAACTAGACAGTAGGTGTTTGGGATAAATAAGACAGTTCCTGCCCTGAAGCAGCTTACAATCAATTCCGAAGAATGGCAAATACATACTAACTATAATATAATGTTACAAGTACTATAATGGATTATTACACATGTAAGACCTTTCACTTCTACTTTTAAAAAGTCATGTGCAGTATAAAGACCTTTAGGTCAACTGCTGACCTAGGTTTGTCCCATAAGATTCCAATGGAGCTAAAATTTCCTACCAACTAGTGACATTGTAACTGTTGCAACACAGTAGTGCAGCACATTACGTCTGAGTTTGTGGTGATGCTGGTATAAACAAAACTGTTGAGCGGCGAGTCATATAAAAGCACAGACCATACAATTATGTATAGTACGTAACCCTTGATAATCATAAAAGTAATTGTCACTGGTTTATGTATGTACTACACTATCATTTTTATCATTATTTTAGAGTATACTCTTCATACACATATTAAAAAGTTTGCCGTAAAGCAGTAGGCTGTGTTACTCCAGCATCAACTCCATCCATCCTGTGTTTACCGCATCTCCTGACGGCATCATTTTCTCTTGTGCTTCATTTAATCTTGTGTTGTTTTGGACAGTGGCATGCTGTACACTTGTAGCCTGGGAGTAATAGGCTGTATCATATACCATAGGCGTGTAGAAGGCTATAGCATTTGGGTTTGTGTAAGTAACTGTGATATTCACACAATGATGAAACTGCCTAACAACCTGTTGGGAACCGCCCTGACTGGTATTAGAAGCTGAAACCCCCGCCTAGGCTAAGGCTAAGGGAACGCCCTTGGAACCGTGAGCCGGCAAGGAGACAAAAGCTTATCTTCCTGGCAGGAATGCTGTTTCTGCTGCTGAACCCCAAAAAGCTTGGTCGGTTAGCCAAAGGCGGGTAAGATTCCCCACGAGGGGAACAACCCAAGCCAGGCACGATCACTTTGGGAGGCCCCCCAAAAGAAGGACTTGGGGGGGCTGCAGCAAAAGGGGGTGATGGACCCTCACTCCTCGGCTTTGACAAAGTCTGAGTTCTCAGCGTCCGGAAGAAAATCTCCTTATCTCTCGGTGGCCTTAGTTCCCGCGCTCCACCTAAGCCTGAAACAATGACGGGGAAGTACAGCTCGGTACTGGGAAGTGCGGATTTCCCGGGGTGATCAGGCCTAAGAAAGAACATGTAAATTACTGTGAAACCTTCTTTGTTCAAGAATGCTCTCAGTTGAATGAGGAGGGTCTTAGGAGGAAGCTAGTTTGTTCCTCAGCCTTACAGCTCTTTGACCCCCCAACTCAATAGACCGGCAGAGTTCTTTGTTACTTCCCCCTAATGAGTATTGTACGTTACCTGAGTTATTATGTAGCATGAGCCCAATAAAAGCAGGTATGGACTGTAAATCGGCGCGCTCCCCACTAGGGGGGGGTGGCCATTCTGTCCCTACTTCCCCACAGAAACTAGTCTGTCTCTGTGCATGTTGTTATTTCTCGCGTGTTTATTGTCGAGCCATCCACAGTGTTCCGTGGTCACTGCTGGCCGGTGACCCACGCGCAACAACAACCCATTTCTCAGGACACATCCCTGTGTTAAGAGGCACACGACTGTACTAGAACCTATGGAACCATAAATTAGGGAAAATAATTCTGCTTGGGAAGAATGAAGGGTAGGGAATGGAGAACAATTTCTTTAGGTGATAATAATTAATATTCCTTGAAGGATAGAATAGGATTTCTTTAAGCTAAAAAAGTAAGATGGCTGAAAGAGAGTACCAGAGTGGAAATATAAGTGAGAACCAAAATCCAAAAGGCAAAAATTGAGTATGAGGGTGACTACGCTAAGGCTAAAGTTTTCATTGTTTGAGACATGACAGAAGTCACCCTCCTCACAATCATGATGCGTTTTCTAAGGGGGGCTGTTCTTGGGCAGATTTTTAAAAAATCTAACAGCATTGTTAACTCCAAAAAGCGTTGATATGAACACATGTGTTTTGCTGGGTATTTTACAAGGGAAATTACAAAGATAAAAAAAAATAATCTCTTCAGAGCTTAAATTTAGACTAAGGCAGTTGTGAGGACATCATATAGCTTTTTTCTTCTTCTTCAAGATTTCATGTTTTAATTCAAACTCTAAAATGGGCTTACAGGCAACATTGCCTGTAATAAACTGCACCAAAAACTATATAGCTAAATACGTGTAGTTAGGGCTTGGACTCTCAGTTTAACTCAAATCACATTTAAGCACTCTCAAGTCTATTTTGAAAAAGCAGGAGGCATGCAGTGGAGCTAACTTTTCTCCCTATGGCTCAAGCACATTACCTTACTTATTTCCATTTGTCCCTCCAGTGCATTCTTTCAGCTCCTTTCCGGCGAGGTGGCATGTACTTTACTCACTTTGCCGTCACATCTGACTGCCTGCTAACTAGCCAGGTTGAAATATCTTTTCAAACTTATCCTCACCATGAGTTCATCGTGACTTTTGAGGGCTGCAATGTAAGGCATACTATCCCTGACACGTTCTCAGATCCTGCTGGTTTGGGTCCAGAGTTTGGGGCTGGAAATTCAGTCAGAACAATGCTTTCCTATGGAATTTGACCTTTATATGATTTTTAACACATACAGTCCAACAGAAACAAACAGCATGAAAAGAGCTTCATCTATTAAGCACATGGAAAGCTGAGCGGTAAACATCCCATACCATGCCAAGTATATAGCTGCTGTGGGTAACGTTATCCAGCAGGTCTCTCGTGCGGCAGGTTCACTCAGCATTTTTGTCGTTGGAAGACATAAGCCTGCCCACCTGAATATGGCTGAGCTACACTAACACAGGTGGTCTGCTGGGGGTCCTTTGGAGAAGATGGTTCTAGTGAGACTCAGAAAAAACCCTGGGCTTTTCTTCAGTCCTTCTGCGTGTTCCACTAAGGTCAATCAACCTTTATAAGTGGAAATGAAAAGTGAAAAATCAGCACAAAAATTAAATCACCCCATTTTCTCACCTCACCCCACCAAAGTCAGGGTAGTTAGAACTCATATCTCCCCATTTCAACTAAAAAGTGGATCCCAATTTAGGATTTTATAAAAAAAATCTCTATTTCATATGCAGTAATTCTTCAGAAGAGGATATAATGCCGGTATTATTTTAAAAGAAGTAATGAATTAGATGATAATGAATAATAAAGAAAACAAAGGATACTTTGATTATTGAATCATTATTCAATTTTTCATTGATTTCCTTTACTGACTGTAACATATGTGTAAGTACATTCAGTGTATGTGTGGTTCTATCTTTAAATACACACCTATTAAAGAGGCAAACACATTATTTCTAGGTGCCAATCCTGAAAGTCCTCACTCGTATGACAGGTATGTCTTGTTCTGTAACACTTCCTTTTGCTGCCAGATGGAATAAATGCACTTTGTTTAAAGCATGTATAGTTTCAGATATGTACAATGTAATGGGAAGATTTATGTGGCAAAATTCACCTGTAGGGAGCACACAGTAACTATATTATACGAATTAATATTTGGGAGGCAGCATAGCATTGTGGGTAAGCAGGCTGGCTACAGATTCAGACCGCTGTGCTTGAATTCAGGCTCTCCCACCTACTATACTGTACAATCTTTCTTTGCCCTGGTTGTCTTATCTTCAGCGGAGATTACAACAGTACCAAGTATTAAATTAATTAATATGTATAAACTACTTGGCACTATGTACAACACACACCAGTGCTCCAAAAAGATAATTATTATTATTTGCATAATATTATGTGCTTTATTTTAAAATTTTTATTTATTCTTAGTAAGAGAGAGAGGAAGGGAGGGAGAAAAAGAGGAAGAGAAATGAAACATTAATGTGTGGTTGCCTCCTGGGCACCCCCAACTGGTGACCTGGCCTACAACCCAGGCTTGTGCCCTGACAGGGAATCAAACCGCCAACCCTTTGGTTTGCAGGCCGGCACTCAATCCACTGAGCCACACCAGCCAGAGCAATACTGTGTGCTTTACAACTGTCCTCACTAGCACCTCACTTGGTCCTCCTGATAACCTTGCTCCTGTGATGCAGCAGAGTGCAGTCATTAGAAGTATGGATTCTAGAGTCTGACTACTTAGACTAGAAGTCTACCTTTCCCACCTACTAACTAAGCAAAATAGCTGGATTTCTTTTCTAAAGCTTCAGTCTTTTTATCTGTAAAACAGGGATGATAATAGTAGCTACTTCATAGCATCATTGTGCAAACATGCAAAGTACTTTGAAGAATACCTGTAATATAGCAGGTGTTTAATAAATATTAGCAATTATTATCTTCATCTTAAGATGGAAAAAACTATATCAAAGAGGCAACTGCTTTGCCTAAGGGCAATTAGCTTAAAAAGTAATAAAGCCATAAACAAGAAAACAATACCTAGTAAACTCTTATAAATGTTTATGTTTACTCTAGAAAACATACAAACATAAGCATTAAGGTTAGGGTTAGGCACTCATGACATAAAAAGAGGACCTATCCTCTGTATACACAGAAATGATTTGAATACAATACGCTAAATGGAGATTTGCAGAGATCATTATGGGATCACAGAGAAAGGGACTTTTAAAGTACAACCTGGGACCTCAGGAGAGTAAAAGGTGGGTAATGATTAGCCAGGCAAAGATTCATGGGAAGGGCAATCCAGGTAGAGGAAACATAATGAGAAAAAAAGAAATCCGGTCTTACTAGAGCATAACTTTCCAGATGGAGCGAGGGATGCAGAAAATAAGAATGAGCCAGGAAGGGCCAGAGGTCTCAGGTGCATATATGTGAAAGAACTTGGGCTTTATCTAGGTGGCAATGAGGAACTACTGAAGCTGTAAGCAGGAAGTGGTAGGCAGATCACTCAGGACCCATTACGTGGGGCGGACTTAGAGGGCAAGATTAGAGAGAGGCGAGAAACTGGCTAGGAGGCAAGATGTGAAGCAGGGCTGAACTAGCAGATGAGCAGCAGAAATGGATGGGCTGCATCGACAGAGCATCGCAAAACTTGGGAAACAGGGAGCCTGGTCAAAACATTTTGTAGCAGTGATACCATCGTAACACGCTAATATATCACCAATATTGCAGTTTTTAAAAAATGACTTTTCTAATTGTTGACAGTTTGCCTGGCTATTATTTCGGTGTCATGTATATCTGGAACCCTATTCACACTGTACTAGTATATGTTTAGGTCGTTTCCTCAGCTAGACTGCGAGCTCCCCGAAGGCACTAACCTTTTCTAACACAGTACCTAGTCCATCACTAAATACGTAATGGGTGTACTGTAAATACTTGATTAGTGAACCTTAATTATTATATTAATATAGTGTGATCTTACAAGGAAAGCATCATTCTTACTATAATAAAGCCTAATATCAGGTAAGTAGTTATTAACTTACCTAAATATGAGACATTCTAAAAGTAAAACATATTCTCAGAATGGCCAATAATTAATTTTCAAATTACTTTAATGGGAGCTATTTTTAAAAAATAAATAATAATAATAATATTAAGAATTTCCAGCAAGGGAAGCTATACCTTTAAGAAAAGTTGCTGTGACATATCTGGGAAAGAAAACCTTTTCGCAGACATGATCAAAGGATGACCATGTTCAGTTTAGAAAGCAACTTGCACACCTGCTGAAATATTACTTTTCTATTAATGTTTACAGGGTACTAGACTCTTTAGTGGTTTCCTTACAGCTCTTCTATGGGATGGAGAGTTGACAAAAAGTTATTTCTTTGTACCTTTTGAAAATTCTACTTTTATTGAGAGGCTGAAACTTCTTTTGTCCCTCTCTTTTGTTCTGTTGTACCCACTGGTGAATTTTAATTGAAGTGACTCACCATTGAGGCAACTTGTGAAAAGTTCAACATAACTGGTAATTAAATGGAGGCATTTTGGAAAACATTACAACTTTTGTGTTAATGGGCGTAACCCAGAAGATGGGCCTCGTGAATATTCCCTTTTATGTATTATGACTCCACCACATTAAACCAGATGATAAGTAAACACCAAATACACTTTAAAGTGCAAGGTATTATCAAGCAGAAATCATTGATCTTGTACCTAACATGTTAACAATGACCAAACAATATCACCTGTGAGTAAGAGAGTACTGTATTCTATATAAATTGTAAAATGTTTGAGCTCATTCAAAAGTATTTTCAATTTGCCTTGAACTTCTTTTCACTGCCAACAGGTATTACTAGGAACTATTGTCTCCATGAAAATTAATGATGAAAATGAAGCAAAAGCAAACTGAAAATTCCTTAACAAACACTTATTTTCCTATAGAGCTGGAAGGTTGAATGTTTTAAAGCTAAAAGAAGTTTCAAGTACCTAGAACATTGAAATTGCCTTCTTTGTCTGGTTTTAAAACCTGTTGGTCTCCAGGACAAGAAACTGTATGGTAATTAACACAGGTTTCATTTCAAGTCAAAGGTCAAGAAAGAAACACGCTTTGGAAGGTGTTACAAAATTATGGTGACTAATTCTACATAAGAACTATTAGGTAGCTTTGTTTAAAATGTTTTATGTGCATTTTGGTTACTCAAAGCTAACTTACTTTAGATGTTCTGGGGAGCTCCTGGTGGGAAGCATTCCCTGCTTACCTCCACCTGTCTCCATTTTTTTTTAAACTTCCAGACTCAGTCACAGTGAAAAGAAGCCAGGAAAAAATATTACAAATGTGCAAGTCATTACTATACGCACTGAAAATAGAATGCTTCTACAGGCTCAGATTAGCTCATTTATCTCCTCTGCATTTACCTAACTACCACGCCTATGTTGACATAATGATTCACGGAATAAAATAAGAACCCATATTTAAGCATAAAGATCAACAGCAAAAATACCACGCAGGGAAAATATTGTTATGGAGTCAAATCACGAGTCAATCAGTAGGATGTATTAATGATTTGACAACCTCATGGCTCTGGTACCAGAGGATACTAATTGGAGCCAAACCTCTGGTCCATCTTTGAGTTCTGGCAGCGGACACTGTGAGCACGAAAAAGGGGCGGAGTGGGAGAAGGGAGGGGAGGACCAAGGACTTGCACCGGACTCCAGGCCAGAACAAGTGCCTTTCCTGAGTCAAAGGAGAGGTCTCTTCGTCACATACACAAGGTATGAAAAGTGGCCAGACTGGGGCAGAGCACACAGGTACCTGAGGGATGTATAAAACCACTGCACGCCAACGTCCACCCTCTGATAAAATTCATTTCTCACAGAAAATACGGTCAAAGATTAAGTTCGACCTGTTGCAAGTTCTCAATCTAAAAATATGTCACCTGAATAAGTTTAATTAACACTTAGAAAAAGATATAAACACACAGAGCCATGTGTAGATATTAAATGCAGTTATGATCTAGCCCATAGTTTTGACTTTATATGGTTATCTAGATAGATTTGTCCCTAAATTATCTGAATATTTTGAATGTACTTGGACTTCTCAATAGCGTTAATTTTTACAAAATGCTTGGGTTACATACATGGCTAATGTTCCCCAGAAAATGAAATATAATTAAACAAAAATTCTTGGGTATTTATTGTACATTATGATTTTCTTTGAATGCTTTGTCTTATAGCATAAATTCTGCCAGTTGGAACAGAAAAATATGTAGACCATAATGAGACTCAAATATCCACCAACTGGTGAGTGGTTTTCACTTTTTGCTATTTGTGAATAGTGTTCCCATGGACATCTGTATACAAGGTTTTGTGAGAATTACAGGTTTTCAATTCTTGAGTGTGTAGCGGGGAGTGGAATTGCTGGGTCATATGGTGATTCTGTAACTTTCTGAAGGACCACTAAACTTCTTACCACAGTAATTGCACCATTTTATATTCACCCTAGCCATGCACAAGGGTTCCAGTTTTTCATGTCCTCACCAACACTTGTTATTCTCCTTTTAAAAAAATTACTATAGCTCTCCTAGTGGATGTGAAGTGATATTTCACTGTGGTTTTGCTTTGCGTTTCCCTAGTGAGAAATGATATTTAGCATCTTTTCATGTGCTCACAGGCCACTATTTTAGTCCTTTACCCATTTTTAAACTGGATTGTTTGTATTTTTGTTGTTGGATTGTAAGAGTTCTTTATACATCCTGGGCACTAGACCTTTATCAGATACATGATTCGCAACCATTACCTCCCACTCTTGAGGCTGTTCTTTCATTTTCTTGACAGTGTCCTGTGATGTACAAATGTTTTAGATTCAATGAGGTAAATTGATCAGTTCTTTCTTTTGTTGCCTGTGCTTTTGGTGTCATGTCTGAGAATCCATTGCCAAGTCCAAGGCATAAAGATCGACACCTAAGCTTTCTTCAAAGACTTTTATAGTTTACATTAAGGTTGTTGATCCATTTTGAACTAATTTCTGTGTATGGTTTGAGGTAGGAGCCCAACGTCATTCTTTTGCATCTGGCTAGCCCCTTGTCCCAGCACCATTTGTTGAAGAGATCATTTTTTCCTCGTCTTGGCCCTCTTATAAAAAATATGACCATGGACACATGTATTTCAACACACTCAACCCTGTTCCATTGCTCTCTCTGTCCGTCCTTACGCCACCTCGCTTTCTTAATCACACCACAGAAGACAAATGGTAAACGCTTCCACAATGACATGGGATCCTTACTGCTAGTCTCACTTCGCCTTCAGGGTGCACTGCACAGCAATAACACCAGACTGGTATTTTGAGTAATTTGTATTCTATATGGTTTTCTATCTTCCCCTTGCCAAGAGGTGCCATTTTTCCTTTTTGCTATAACAGGGGGCTGGTCATAACTTAAAATCTCATTGTTTCCTTCCTAACTCATTATTTTTAATGCCTCTGTGAATTCAGATAACTGAGCTTTATCCATTCAATAAACATCTGAGCATCCACTATTTTCATTTTTGAGGGACTCCTAATGACTTTCATACTCTACGGTGAATATGAACATGTCCACAATTTGACAGACATGTATGTACGCAGCTCATTGTAACATAAAATGCTAAGTGTACTAATAAAGGTAAGAATAGTGTTGTGGGAGTATAAAGAAGAAAGTATGAATTTAACTCAGGAAGACGGGAAAGTTTCACAGGGTTGGTCACGTTGAAAGTATGATTTGAAAGATGAATTGGATTTTGTCAGATTTTATGAGATAGAAAAAGATGGGAAGTACATTTTAGGGAACAGGAGAACATACTATGTTTAGGGAACAATGAGTATTTTAGGGTGACTTCAGTCATGGTAAAAGGGAGGAGAATGAGAGGGACAGAGGTGGGGAGGAGAGGGAATGAGAGAAGGAGAAGGAGAAGAAGAAGCAGGAGAAGGCAACGGAGGAGGAGGAAGTATTCACTATAACCCCTTAGCATAGTGAATATTTTAAGTTGAAAAAATTTGAGAAACAGCATGTGCAGGAAGAATTTTCTGACCGTCCCTTGAAGAAGGTCATAAGACCATGCCTGACGTGAGAGGTGCCCTCAGTAAACCTGGGAGGAAGGAGAATCCTTATCTCCAAAGACGGGGGACACAGAGAGGAATCTGAGTAACAGGCCTTACTAACTTCCCCCCAGTTCACTACACTTAGCTTCTGCTATTTTTGTCCTATCACATTTTCCACAACTTTCCGCTCTTCATCACACCAAGCATAAAATCACTCAGATTTAATCGTTTCTATAGATCTTCATTTTCTTAGGAAGGCTCCCATGTCATGTAAAATTTATGTTAAATAAATCTGTACGATTGTCTCTTGTTAATCTGCCTTTTGTTAGAGGAGCCCCAGGTGAGATCTTGGAATGGTAGGGGGAAGGACAACTTTTCCTCCCCTGCAAAGGCATAAAAAGAGCACAGGCTTCCCGGTCACTAGAACCCCAGCTCGGGCTCTCCCAGCCCTGATTTGCCACGGGCAAGTTCCTAGCATGTTTAGGCCGTCATACAACAGATGCATTCACGGTAACATCACGGAGTTAGTGTGAAGTACTGAGAAAGCATGAGTGCTATTTAACAGAGGTCACTTTTCTTATCCTTCCCTTCCCAGGTTCTTCACTATATTTTTGATGGTTGAGATTGTCATTTAATTAATTGTCCTTGAGATTTAGTATGATCCAACGATTTCCTAGGTTATAGTTAAGGGCTGGTGAGAAAATAGGGATCCTGTCTCTTCGTTTTGAACTCACTTTTTTTTCTAAAATTTTCACTGTAGTATTAGAGCTAAATTATATTATTTAATGCACATAACATGCTTTGGTTTATGCTGCAGCTCTGTTTGGAACACCCTTCCTTTATCCCTTCCACTTGGCTAGTCTAGCCCATAAGATAAAACTGAAATATCATTTCCTTCGGGAAGACTCTGCCCCTCTACCCTGGGTAGGTTTGCCTCCTCTGGGTTCCAGTATGACCACATCATACAATGCAGTCAACGCAGTGATAGAGCACGCTGCTGCAGTGATCCGTGTGCACGCTGGTTTCCCCTAAACACCGGCGAAGGGCAGGAACTGTATATCACAGACCATGTCAGTGTTTCCTCAGTTCCTTCCTCCACTGGCTCCGGTACACAGCAGACATTTCATAAATATTTATTGAATAAAGAAAACACATTTTAAAAATCACCCACCACCCATTCTAAGTGCTTGCAAATTATATCCATTTTTCTGTCTTAAATCTCCCATGTCCTACCCACCAGTGTGTCTTTCTCCTTAGAGAAGCAGTTACAATTGCTCTGGAGAAACTGATCTTAGAATAAAAGAGACCCTGCATTACAGCCTGGCCCCACCTCTGTCAGCTGTGAAATGTTGGGCAAGTCATTGAATCTCTTTGCCGTTGCTTCTCCTTGTGCAAAGTAAGAACGGCTACGGGTTTGTAACAAGGGTTAAATATTATAGGGTATAAAAGAGCCTGACATTGTATCTGTCACATAGTGAGTTTTCATCTCTTATTACCTATGTTTTCCTTTCGTTAAAAATTTAAGTTAGAATATAGCTGGATGTAAAAAATGACTTTTTGTGAAAAACTGGGGTCTTTCATGCAGTTAACTGGATTATTCCGATCATCCAGAGAAGCCTGTAAAACCGCTTTTATTTTTGGTTCTAACTGTTATCACTAGCACCAGGATGAACCTGTTAACAAAAATAAAACAAAGTAAAACACCCAACCTCAAAGTCATTGCCAGTCATAAATATCTTGAAAGTTATTTAAATGAAGATATATTGCCTCTGTAATGGGGTGCTGTCTATAAATCAGGAAGAAAAGCAAACAAATAAAAGACCCATTAATGTGAAACGCTGACAAATCTGTGTTTTCAAAAGCCCTGCGATTGGTATTTTTAGACGTTCTAATAAAATACACATTCGTGGTGTCTTCCAAACACCACAACAAAAGGAACGCGCTCAACGCTTTCCGAGTGCGGCGAATTTGGAGGTGGACGCTCGCAGAGCAAAGGAAAGTTTATACCCTCGACAAAGGAGAACGGTGGCTGGTTTTCAGCGAAAGAACTGTGGTCCTCCGGGAACCAAAGAGCACTTCAGCTCTCCTTCAAATTCAACTTGGGAGGCTGTAGCGAGGACGCGCCAGTGTGATGCTGCCACCTACAGCCAGAACTTCCCATCTGCTTCCATAAAACGATGAAAAATAGCAATTCTAGGCCTGTCCGGAGAGCACACACTTTAAATAATCTTTTAGCCTGCTTAATTGAGTAAGGGAGTACTCATCAGCTCCAAAAGAATTTTTGGCTGAGGTTTCTTCCGATTAACAAGGAACCTATCTCAGTTTCACTTCAAAAGAAATCTCATCCAGAAGACACTTCCACTTCATACGAGTTTTCCTCAATTTCCACGGCACACCTTTCTTTCAGAGGGCATAAGTACAGAAATGCTTTTTAAAGAATTATGTCTGAGCACTCTAATGAGTATGTAAACTCAACTGAGGGTGAAGTTATAAAACAGTCAGGACAGGCAGCCCACGGGGGCGCGGACTCCCGAACATCCCAGCGCCGCTCCCTGACCACCGAGGTGGGCTCTCCTTTCCCCTCGCGCTGTGACAGCGAGCAGAAGGAAGAAGGTGACAGCAGAGGGCATCGGTCTTTTTCCTGGAGAACACCACCGCCTCACTCAGTAGCGTCCAGCTAATATATAAATCACATTTATAAAACACAGAACATTCACAGAAATAGCCAATCAATTTTACAAAAACGAAAATCACGCCCACTATTTCTAGCCTTTACCTTGTTAACAAGTTTGGTTGTTTTTAGGTAAGTAATTTGTGCTGACTGTCCCACATTTTTTTTCTGATTTTTCTCTTATGGCTCATTATGAGTCCTCTTATTTTCCTCAAACTACATTTGCTTCTCGTGTATCTCAATGCTCAGTTAAAAACAAAATAACGAAAATCAATAATCTCTCTCAAAAATACTAACATGAGTTAGCTTATCTATACCCTTGCAGTGTTTCAGTGTATTTTAGATTAAAACTTCAACTGGTTTCCCAAATGTGAACCAAGGTATCATAAAGAAACATGTATGTCATATCAAAAATATTAGTTTGTTGATGTCTTTCCAAGGCACAGATTACATGCAGTTACTTGATGTTATACAACTACTTTTGGTCATCATTAGCAGCCGTGTAACTAGACCATTCTTTACTCTCATTTGGCAGAAAAATTAGACAGGTAAAGGTTAAATGACTTACTCAAGATCATTTCAAGTAATTCGTGTAAACACTTAGAGAAGAGGGTCTTATCATTAAGGTCTGTACCGAAGTCCTAGCAAGAATGTTAGGCCTCTGCTTTTTTACTTCAAATTTCCCACCTGTAAAATAGGTTATCAACTTATCAAACTGACAGTGAGAAGAAAATTTATGACAGCCCATATGATTCCTAAGAGATAGAAGGGAGGAAAAATGATGCCATGTTGGAGAGTTCAAATTGGAATGTTAAAGAGAACAGGTTTTATCTAAACTTATGATGATAGTGTTTTATTTTCATACCTTCAGTAGTACAAATCACTAAAAAGTCATTCAGTGCAGGAATAAGTTATTCACTGTCTTTATAAAACAGTTTCAAAAAGATTACTAGGAAGCCCATTGCAAAGACTTAAGTAGGAAAATCCAGTCGACTCTCCCAAAATCATGAAATCCTTAGGATAAAACATAAATGTCTCAGTTATAATTTTTCAATTATACCTATGCTTTCTCAAAACATAAGCAGTTTTTTTTTATAGCTTGAAGAGAAAAGACAACCATTACCCCTCTGTCACCTTCAGATTTTTTTGTCTGGCCATGATATGCAATCATCTGTTTGAACTGTAAGTCAATGAAGGGAGGCAAATTTTTAAATTACTCTGAATATGTAAAACAAGTTCAGAGACATCTGAATTCTTCCTGGCCTCTTATTCATCTTTCATTGTGTTGCAAAACCATCAAACACACAGACTTTTAACTTTTCTACATGATGTAAACAAACAAGTAGGATTTGGTAGATGGCAGATTTCAAATTAAAGTGAAGATGTGCCCATAACACAGACAGTTATTTTATTAACTCTGAATAGTTCAAATTCTTACAACAGAACAACATCTTGAGTGAAAAAAAATCTCTATACATAATATCAAATCTGCTGAAGAGGGACAAGCAATTGGTATATTGTCCTCACATTTTCATTTTGTTTTTAAAATACAATCTATAGTGATGTTTGTACAACTCTGTGAATATACTAAAAACCACTAAATTACACTTGAAAGGGGTTAATTTTAAGATATATGAATTCTCTCAATAAAAACTTATTTTTTAAAAGTATAACCAAATGTGCCAAAGGAAAATCCTGCTAGGAAATAATATATGATTTTCCCCCTATTAGCATCACATTTAAGCATGTATATAAAAGGGAAATAAGCAAGAGAACTGTTCACTGCAGCTCAGATAAGGTGAGACTATCACCTTACCATTTACAGTAGGGTATCTTCTGCACTGTAGTTACGAACCCAAATTCTAACCTCAGAGATCTGTGTGAAATTCCCACTGAAACCAGTGACCATTACACTACAAAGCTTAAGGCATAATTTGGCACATTCTGCCATATACTTATATTTTTAAAGGATTCTTTGTTATAACTTTCATCTGTTTTTGTTTAACTGACAAAAGGATCAAGCAAAAGTTATGCTTTCGTCATGATATTTCTTTAAAGTAAATCTGGATAGAAACATGAAAGTTAACCCAGTATAGCCATATAGATTTCAACTCACTGAAAGTTTTTGGAAATAAATATTGCAGGCACTTTCCATTTGGATTTTGGAAGAAGTAGTTAGAAGGGTCATTCTTTTGTGGGAAAAATAGTTTTGATAGCATCAAAGAATCTTAGAGTCAGAAGCACTTCAGAGATAATCTGGTTAAATCCACTGTCCTCCTTGATGAAGAAATAGAGACCCTATGAGGTTAAGTGCCCTTGTGTGCAAGGTCACGCAGTATGCACGCAGAAAGAGTAAAATAAAGAATGGATCTCTCGATTCCCTCACCAAAGCTTTTCATCCTTTCATGCCCTAGACTACTATCATCTGGGGAAAATAAAAATGTGTTAGGTGTTTCCAGTTTTTTAAAAAATGTATGTAGACTAAGTCCATGTATAGAAGGAGCTTATTTTTAAATTATGAGTAATTTTTTTCTTTATTTTTACTGTTTTTTTACATAAAGTTTTGTGAGATATTTTGCAATTCATCTCAAAATACAGAAAAGTATACAGGGAGAGCTTGGGGGGGTGTTAAGGAGAGGGTCAAACAGCAATCACATTTTTTCTAAATATCACTATGCTTCATGAAATGCAGGAGAGTTTTAAAAATCAGCCATTTGAATGAACCATGAAATGAACACTGTCACACTCTGCTAGAGAGAATGTAAATTGAAACAATCATTCTGGAAAACAATTTCACAATTTCTATCAAAATCCTTTCAAAAGTTTTTATAGTCTAACCTAATAATTCTATACATGGGAACTAATTTTATAAATATAAACCAAAATCCAGAGATACAGCTTTTCAGAGAAATGTTCATTGCAGTATTACTTATCATGATAAGATGTGATAACAATCAGTGAGGCAATTGTTAAGAATACCATAATAGCCTTGGCTGGATGGCTCAGTGGATTGAGCACCTGATTGCAAATCAAAGGGTCGCCAGTTCGATTCCCAGTCAGGGCACATGCCTGGGTTGTGGGCCAGGTTCCCAGTTGGGGGTGCTTGAGAGGCAACCACACATTGATATTTCTCTCCTTCTCTTTCTCAGTCCCTTCCCTTCTCTAAAAATAAATAAATAAAATCTTAAAAAAAGAACATCATAATACACTCATTTGATGATTACCATTATGGCTAATAAAAAGAAAATTTAGAATAATTTAACATAAAAATTAAAATGATATGTTAAGTTTAAATAGCAAAATATAAAATTTTATATATGGTATATTTTTAAAATATAAAAACCTATGTTTAAGAAAATGATTGTTTGCCTTTGGGAGTAATAATATAGTTGGTTTTTCTTATATTACTCAATTTTTAAATAAAAATATGCATTGCTTTTATAGTTTAAAAAATCTTTAATAGATGCTATTATTAAATGTAAAATGAACCAAGCAGTCAAAAACCAAATCAGAAAATGCAGTTAGATTCAGAAAAATACAGTTCACTCACTTGAATGAAATATTTACAGGCTGTGGGTTCAGATGCCTTTTGACTACATCACATTATCCAGGGCGTCACTTCTCATGTCGTGGCCCAATGCTGTTCCATACAGAATCACGTACAATTACTACCTAATATAATACGCAGTCTGTTGAGATTCTAAGGAATGCCAGTCACTCCAGAACTTATAAATACTTCATTCCTTTGATGTGCTTGATCAGACTGCGCCAGTTAAAACCAAACTGCACGTCTCTCCCAAACTTAGTTCAGGTGGAGATGCTCCTGTGGTTTCTTAATTCAAGTCGCTCCCCTCTTTTGCTGTCCGTGGTAAAGTCGTGTTTTCTCTTTGTACTATGACAGCAACCAAACTCACACAAAAGCAGGAGGGGTCATCATTCCTCATTTCCCAAAATCCCAAGTTAACCAAAGTTGTCACACACTGGTCTGGAAGGATGCCGAACACTTTAAAGGTAAAAGCAACCGTCTAAAAAGACAGTAGGACATTGTTTTAAACAAGAAAAGGGCTTCTAATGAACTGTTAAGTAAAAATGTTCTTCATTTAAAGAAGACAACTTGTTCAAGGGGATTTCAAAATTCGTGAGTCTCACACTCGGAAAAACTCCCCCTGTTGCTCACACTTTGGAATTATAAGGCCAGATGGGAGAACCTTTTACTTCTGTCAGCGTGACTCACGCCCCAGCATTTGAAACGGAGAAGATCCCTTCCTGACCAGATCTCAATGGGACAACCAGGAAGGCAAGCTGACAACCTGGGTTTCTGCTGTCAGAGATTTGCACGTCAATCAATGAGACTCCATATGGCATCTGTTTTCAGTGATCATGTCACTTACCATCAACATCACATTAAGTCCTTGCGGTAAAAATGGGTTCTTTCCCCCCTATTCACAAGCAGATGAGCTGTGATTTCATCCTCAGGCCTCCAGGGTTGGGGAGAAAACAGTGCAACAGTGTCTCCTGCTGCCCATTATCACGGTGACTTGACCCAGTGCAAGGGAGGGACTCTTCCTGATGAAAAATGATGAAGACTTAATCCTTGGCAGTGCTGGGCTTCATTCCAGGGTATACTTTCTCTACATTCAATTAAGCTGTGTTTTGAATTGTGCGCTGCTCATTTCAAAGTGTAAGAATACCGTGATCTCTGGTATCAGAACTCTTCTATTATTGAGCGATTTCTCACATTCATTTAATTTTGTGCATGTTTATTTCCATACTTGCCTATCGGCACTCCTACTCTCATGTCACAAAAGTAATACAAAGTAGCTCGTTAAATCTGGAGAGCAGCTCTATTGACAGAAGGACCCGCATTTTAGATGCCCGAGAGAGAATGACTGGTGTCAGGACATATCCTCACAGTTCCGCAGGTTTGGCATAACATGAGTGGGAAATCATTCTGGATGAGTGCCAGGAAAACCCACACAAATACAAGCTGGCTCTTTAGTATTATTTTAGATCCTTGATGGAGGAAAAATACATGTCTGGGAATAATCACACTCAAGCATATATCTTCCTCTGATGCAATTTTGTGAATCCAACGTGATAAAAAGAAGTTGTGACTTCTGACATTACTAAATAAATTCCGAGGTACTGTTTGAATCAATCAGGTTACTTCTTCCCCTAAAATAAATCCAGTATGTTTACACTTACCATATGTTAAAAGAATGCATTTGGAAATCTCAGGAGTTGATTTATTTTTTAAAAAGGTGGTGGCAAGGGGGAGACCTCATGTAGAAAACTGCACGGTGTTGCCCCAGCTTTTTTTTTTTTTTTCTTCCATCAAATTTCCAGGCCTTTTCTAATTTTGAAGATCTGCTCCTGGGGAATGGCTAGTTGTTTTTTTCTTATATTATTATTATTTCTTGCTTTGGGAAAATTTGACAGGCAGGGTCGCACCCATTTTAGATGCTAATGTAACTGCCTTTGACCGTAAGGGTAGTATGTTCCAGATGTGTTCAGCGTTAGCTGAGGAAGGGCAATTGCCTTCCCCGGTCTCAGAGTAACTACTGGAGTAGTTAGGGTGCAACAAAATCACGGTGCTTTCATGGCTCCCGTTTCTAAGCAGCAAAACAGCCCCTCTGCTTTAAGATCAACGATAGATCTGGTTTTCTACCTTTCTACTATGATCTAGAGCACTTATTGTCTATTTTGGCACATAATCACATCCAACCTATTTTCCTTCCAAAAATGGGTTTACTTAAGGGTATCTTGAACGTGCTGTGGTCCCTCCAGCCCTAAGCACACTCGTTGAAACAATCTCTTCTTTCTTTGCCTTAGAAATCTCAGTGACAACGCTAGCAGACTTTAAAGAGTGTCATTGAATCAATCTGTTAATATTAGTACAGCACTTAAATAAAGTACTAGTATTGCAGTGGGTAGCAACTTAATAAGATAATTATCCAACCATTTCTAACTTGAAACTAAGTATGGACATGTTTTACTTCTGAATATTTCATTCTTTCTTCCTTTTATTGGCTTAAGCATAAGACTGCACATTCTGATGACTCAGTTTGAGGGGAAAAAAGAGACATTTTTAGTTTGAATAAGAATTACCTTACCATACACCAACATCATTTTCTCTCAGTATACAGAATGGGCTTTTTCTTTTTCATTTTAACATGCCATTTTCTAATGCCCAGAGTACAAAGACCGTTAAAGGTAAACACCTGAGTTAATCTCTAGTTAGAAAAGCATTTGATCACTGGCTTTGCTTTACATTGGAACAAGGACACTCTTTACAAAGACAACCAATCCCTCCCAGGTAGAAAGTGACTACTCATTCCTGCTGTATATACAGTTAAGCCTTCTATTATGTGTCCTGCTCATAATTATATTTGCTTTTGCAGTATGTATGGTGTCCTGATCTCTGAGCTCATACCTATTATAACCCTCCCTAAATAAATAGCATTTGAGTTCCAATCTCCTGGCAGAGACCATTTCCCTCCATTTTTTTCAAGCACTCTAGGGTCCAAGCATATAATGAGAATCTAAAATTATTTTAAAGCAAAAAATTGAGTGAAATGACAATCAGGAGCCACTACAAATTCATAAAATGTTTAAATGCATTCATCAATATTTTTTTGGCAAGGTATGATGTTTAAACAGTAAGACACTCTTAGTTTAAAGCATATTGAAAACAGGTAAGCAAAAAATAAATGAAACAATAATTCCAAATCAATAATAGAAAAAATAAAGAAAATCATTAGAAATAAATATTTTAAAATAAAAATTATAGTCTCATTCATCTTGATGAACATCAGGGTTAATGCTTTCATTACTGTAATATTACTCTTAAGAGAGAGTTCATCTTATTTTGTATCCTCAAATGCTTAACACAATGTCTAGAGCAATGAAGGCACTTAATAAATATTTGACAAGTGAGAAAATGAATAAATAAATGGATAAATGGCCAACATACTCTAAATATACACTGCAGTTTATACATATGCCTGTACCTTACCACAGATGTTGTTTATAGATGTTTCTCAGAGAGAGGAGAAGGGAGGGAGAAAGAGAGGGAGAGAAACATCAGTGTGTGAGAGAAACTGATTGGTTGCCTCTTGCTTGTCCCCAACTGGGGACCTGGCCCACAACCCAGGCATTGTCCTGAGTGGGAATTGAACCAGCAACCTTTCAGTTCACAGGCCAGTGCTCAATCCACTGAGCCACACCAGCCAGGGTAATTTATAGATGTTTCTGAAACAAAGATAAAAGAGGCAAACATAAAGAATCAGAAAAGGCATAATCCTAGGTATTTGGAAGGCCTTAAGTAAATTCTTAGGTTAAAGTTGGTGAACTTTATTGCTAAAAATTCTTCAAATTTTGTTTTGAATAACTTTTAATACTATTTCACAACTTCATTCAATCTTATACTATATGCAGATAATGTTTATACAGGTAAAGGATCATATTTCCCCAAAGTATACTTAATTTTCAAAGTCATAACCACATGGGAAAAAGCACAGGGAAGCTGAACAACATTTGGAGTCCTCACTGAGATCAGGGTCAAGAATACCCCCAGAAGTGTGTTTATTGAGGGCAATACGGAAAACCTTGGCATATGTTATCAATTTGGGAACAAGTACATGTATCTACTTTGGCATCAGGCAATTTGTTAGACCCAGAGGCAGGATTCTAAGTGATGTACTAACAAGGCAGAAATAAGAAAACCATTTAAAAAGTACATCATTAGATTCAGAATAAAAACACTACCCCAAATAGTTTATACATAAAACATACCACCTTGTGGAATAAAAGATAAATGCTTTACTATGTTCTGCCACTTGTGAATGATGTCATCACTGTGATTACATGGAGAAGTAACTTCTTAGCTCCAGATGTTCACCATTTGCTCTCTCTGGTAGCCCTGGTATTCCTAAGTCAGTATAATCTTTGTTCAATTCAATTGTGTAAAAAACACTCTGCCTTTCTCACTGATGAGGGTGGATGAGCACCTTGTCTTATCTTATTATTCTCTTCAGTCTTTGCTGATGTGTTTTTCTATCTGATTTATTCCGTTAGTATAGTGATTATAAGCTTTTCCTAGATAACCAGAATGGACTTTTTAAAACCTCCTTTCTGTTAGTTTCTAAGGGGATCAGAGATTTTGTGGGGGGGTTTTAAAGTGTTTATTAAACTCTCTTGCATTCAAGCAAAGATACTGCTTTACTTCCTACCTAGATGATGAGAGGTACCCACTAATTAATGTGGAAAGAAAAGAGTATGTAATTCTTGTTTGTTAACATTTATATACTAAATAACTATCTCAAACCTATTTCCAAGATGCCACAGAATTGAGAAACCACGTGGTTTAATATCATCATTTTTGAAACTAGGAAACTGAAGTTAAGCAAATCCCCCAGAGTCGCACTATCGGTTAGTGACCGAGAGCAGCTCCGCGCTCTTCCGCGCGCTTCCTGCCGCGCTTCCTGCCGCACGGCACACACTGCCGCTCGGGAGCAGAGCGGGTTTGAAATGGGCTCTGCAGACAGCGAAGTTCATTTGGTTTAGCAACTGTGCAACTTATGCAAAAGCTATTGATCTCTTCCGATTTTTATATTTCATGTCTTAAATGTAATGCTAAAGTTTCACTGTGGTTACTAGCTATTTTATTTATTTCTAAGTTGCAGTTTTTAAAAAACATGCATTTATTTTGAGACTTGCTTTGTTGTATGTTCATTTTAAAAACAAAGAAAACGGAAACACTTCTGATTTTTCCATTAGCTGTAAAAGCAATGTATTTGCTTCAAGACGAGAAAACATTGTAGGTATTTACTCTATTGCACATACGGATTCTGCCAGATGCTTGGCTGATCCACATTACATAAGTTTGATGACAGCTATCTTGCAATTTCTAATTGAAGGAGCTTTAGGTAATTGTGCTAAAGCCATGTTCAGTGTGTGCAGTGATGAAGAAGCCCAGACACTGGCGAGGAACCTTTCACTGGAGCCGTTAATAGAATCCAAATTCCAGTTTGCAAAGCAGCCAGCTGCAACCCACTTGTGATACACCATATGAAGAGGAACAGATGAATTTGATAAAAATGATTTATTTATGAAAGCAAAAATCTGCTATTTAAAATTCACACTAGTTGATTAAAAAAATACATCTTTGCTTTCGGACTATTTGAAATAAGAACAAGCAAACTAAGTAAAAATTCTTCGGCATCCTAAAATATGCAACACTGAGCACATATAATTTCCTTCTTTCAAAAAGTTTTTTTAAAAATATGGAATTAGAATATCAGTTGTATTGTTTCCTTTGTTTTAAAAAATGGGCATAAAATTCAGAAAAGACGGTTCTTGTATGATTTATATCTGGTAAACAAAATGTACATTCCCAGTTGAGTCTTACAATGAAATATGAATTCAAATACACTAGAAAATGTACATATTTGTCAGGAGAAAGAAGGATCATGTTAAATAACCTCTCTTATTACACTTGACTTGGATAGCTTATGTCATCATTTTCCCTTCCTTCCCCTTCACCTTGTTCTTCTTATTCTGGTAACTGTTGACAATTCAAAGCAGTAATTTTCTAATGATAAAATTTGTCCATCTTATCGGGTCCTGACCAGAATTTCTAAAAATGAAATAAAAATAGCGTCAAAGGGCATTATGCACACTGGGCATGGCCACGCTGAGTCTGAAGATAACAGGTATTTCTGAACTCGCAGGGAGCTGAGGAAGAGCAAACACGTGGCAGAGAGTTCTGGCTGAGATCAGGGTGTAGGTAGAAACCTTTTGCTTCCTTGCACAACCAAAAGGAGGATAACAACCAATCTAAAAATCAATAAACAACCAGAAACACCAGAAAATCAAATTTCATGGAACTCCAACAACCAAGGAATTAAAGAAAAAATCAACCAGAACAACCAGGCCGGTAGCAGCAAGGAGGGTTGCCCTGCCCGGGTGAATACCTAAGGCCCCGTCCCCTTACAACCTATCGGCTGCAACAAGACAAAGAAATACATCCAAATGAAAGAACAGATCATAACCTCAGAAAGAGAGTTAAGGGATGATGGATCAGATAGATCAGATAGCCAACCTATCTGATGGAGAATTTAAAGCCCTGGCCATCAAAATCCTCACAGAACTGATTGAGCTTGGTCAAAACATGAAAAAACAAAGGAAAGATACCCAAAATGAAATAAAGCAAAATATTAAGGGAACCAACAGTGACAAGAAAGAGACCAAAACTCAAAGCAACAATTTGGAACAAAAGGAGAAAATAAACATCCAATGTGAACAGAATGAGGAAACAAGAATTCAAAAAAGTGAAGACAGTCTTACAAATGTCTGGGATAATCTGAAACGTTCCAATATCTGAATGATAGGGGTGCCAGAAGGAGAAGAACAACAGCAAGAAATCGAAAACTTATTTGAACAAATAATGAAAGAAAACTTCCCCAATCTGGCAAAGGACATAGACTTCTAGGAAGTCCAGGAAGTCCATAGGGTCCCAAAGAAGTTGGACCCAAAGAGGAATACACTAAAGCACATCATTATTAAGTTACCCAAGATTAAAGATAAGGAGAGAATCTTAAAAGAAGCAAGAGAAAAGAGGAGAGTTATTTACAAAGGAGTTCCCATAAGACTGTCAGCTGATTTCTCAAAAGAAACCTTGCAGGTAGTATGGGGCTGGAAAGAAGTATTTGAAGTCATGAAAGGCAAGAACCTACATCCAAGATTACTCTATCCAGCAAAGCTTTCATTTAGAATGGAAGGGCAATAAAGTGCTTCCCAAATAAGGTTCAAGGAGTTCATCATCACCAAGCCATTATTATATGAAATGTTAAAGGGACTTATCTAAGAAAAAGATGACCAAAAATATGAACAATAAAATGAGAACAAACTCACAACTATCAACAAATGAACCTAAAAGAAAAGAAAAACAATGAAATAAAAAACTAAGCAAACACCTAGAACAGGAACAGAATCAGAGAAATGGACATCACGTTGAGGGATTTCAGTGGGCGGGGGGGAGACTATGGGGGGAAAGGTACAGGGAAGAAGAACATAAGTAGTAGACATAAAATAGATGGGGAGAGGTCAAAAATGGTGTAGGAAACAGAGAACTCAAAGAACTTACATGTACAACCCATGGGCATGAACTAAGTGGGGGATGCTGGAGGGTTGGGGGGGCAGGGTGGAGGAGGGATAAAGGGGGAAAATTGGGAAAACTGTTATAGCATAATCAATAAAAATACTTAAGAAAAGATAAAATGTATTTCCTACTATGGGTCATGGTTTACAAAGTTTCAAAGGCACTGATTTAGAGTAAAATGTTGCTAGCTTTCTTCAACATTTTGTGCATCATTTTTTTAGTTTCCTTCTTGGTAACCCTTGACTATTTTATCATTAATTGTCATATTCTGGAATTTACTTTCCACACGTAAAACTTTGCGGAAGGAAGAAGCATGTACACTCATAGATAACACATACAGCAGGTCCTCAAATAACATCATTTCATTCAATGTCATTTCACTGTAACATTGAGGAAATGTCATAGGAAGTAAACTCTTGTTTATATCAATTAGCCTATGGTAAAACTGGTTTTGTTGTATGTCAATTTGCTTAAGGTTGCAGCACCTGTATGAACATTGTTAAGTGAAGACTTACTGTACTGACATACATATTAGTATTCTAATGTAGACTAAGATAACTAAGGAACATGGAGCTAAACCCCCCTAGAAGTCAACTTATTTTTAGTAAATAACTAACTAGGAGTCAGGATATCTAAATATTGCTGCTATAATTGTCATAAGACTTTGTACAAGTCCTTTTGTGACATAGTTCCCTTCTATATTTGGTGAGAATAATTCCTGTTGGTAAATTACTTCTGAGAACCTTTGGAGAATTAGTACTAGCAGACTAGTCGTACTGCAGGCTGCTCTGAGCAAGACGTAGGATGAATACACGGACGGAGAGCCCTGCTAGAAGAGCAATTTAAGGACCCCTATTAATTCTTTCCATTGAATATCTTTTCTAATTGTTCCTTATATCCTTAAAATATTTCTCTTAAGAGTTTTTTTTTTCATGTGTTTAATCTTCTCATTACAATCTACGAAGCTTTTTCCTGGAATGTAGAGCATGACTTAGAGGGCTCAATAGGGTACTAAGACTCAGAAAAAAGCACTATGAAGAGATGTAAGAGATGTTTATAATGAATAATTAAATCATGATGAAGAATGAAGGACAGGTGAAAAGTTAAAATTCATGAGGAGCTAGAGGCAGACTCTACCCTCTTTAAAACAAACACCATGAAATCAGTCAGGAATAGACACAAGAGGAAAACACAAAGAAGTGTGGAGAAAGCATGCTAGTTTGTAAACAAGTTGAAAAAACTGATTTATAATTTGGCACGTATTTTAATGTAATGCTGATTTTATGACACACAGATTTAGTTATTTATTTCTAGTTTCTTTTAGTTGGATGTTTCCCTGCCATTGGGGATTAAAGGCTCTTGCATCACAGTATAACGTGTCCACCTACCTACCTGAGACAAGTCATGCTTCCCTCCAAGAGCCTCATCAAGGTCATCAAGTTTAAAGTGGTAATTAGATTCAGTTCCATCTACGTAATGGCACATTCAAGATGGAGAAGTGGCATAAACATTATGATGGTCAATGCATTCCTTGGGAGACTGACTGACAGAGCCTGGTAGCGTGGGTCTCACCCGAACTGGAGTCTGTGCTTTGAGACAAGGTATGGGTACCAGATTCAGTAACTGGAAATGTTTCACCGACACTCCCTTCTCCCACCCTTTTGTCCATATAAGGCTCATGGTCAAATGACAAGAAAAGTTCCCCATAGAGAAGGATCAGTGCACTGCCATTCTGTTGGAGGCAAAGGTCATGGGTAGTTGGTTTCCAGAGGGCAGGCAGTCAGAGGAAGGATCTGGGCCTCAGTAATGACTTTTTAGGCAATGAGGTGAGAAGTTGGGCATAATTCTTCAAGGATGGTTGAGAACACCACGAGAAGATGCTCCATGTTATAGTAAAAAGTTGAAGAAAAAATACTTAACAGAAAATTCTTGAGGCTCATTTTGAAGAGAGTAAAGCTGCCAGCATACTGTGACACTGGTGAGAAGATGGGCACAAGAAGAATTAGAGTGACAGAAATGGTTTGAAATGTGCCACCTTTGTACATGATGAAGGCCTGGCTTTAGTCCATTGTGCACTCTGAGTACAGTGGGAAGAACTTGGCGTTTGGGATCATGTAGACCAGGAGTCCTCAGTCTAGCTCTTCCAATTGCTAGCTGTATGACACTGGGAAAATTAACTAATCTCTCTTAGCTTTGGTTTCTGAAATGAAAAAACATTACTTGCATATTAAGTACTTAGCATAATTTCTGGCACATAGTGCAGGATCTAATGGGAAGATGGATTTATTTCTGTAGTTCAGTTCTTATCCATGATTTCCCTTGTGACCAGTGATACGTATTTGTGAGATGTCTGACCAGAGTCCGAAGGTACCATCTGTGGCAGCTGGACTCACTCATTAGCTTCATTAAACTGAGCCAATCTGATCTCACGGTAGTTGGTACCCTTGAGAGCTATCTCAGTCCGCAAAGGGTTATTCTATGTTTCACTATTTTTGCTGGGGGAGGTATTTAAAGGAGGTGTGCTAAAGGCACTTTACTTTGTGGTGATGTGTGGTCAAATTGCAATGATAATATGCAAGTGCTTTGCACATCATTAAATTCTCAATAATGATGATGATAATATTTACTAAACATTTCTGGGCTCTTTAACTATATCATGCTCTCCCTGAAGCTTTTCACAAGGCTTATGTGTATGTAGAAATTGTGTCTAAAGAAAACAAGAATTATTAAGCCAAACCAAACCAAACCAAACATTTCTGACTGTACACTCCTAAATGAGCAGTACCTCCGCAATGGAGCTCCCTTGAGAAGGCATGCAAACATCCCAACAGTCCTGCCGTTGCGTAAATGCACCGTCTGAACTTCTCTTCTGAACCTGCCGTAGGAGCCAGTTTATGAGATACATGGAAAAGTCAGAGTCATTAGTTCATAATCTCACATATTCTTGCACCTCTCATAGTACTACACAGCTTGATTTTCCATCTGGGCTCTGAGTGCTTTTGCTGCTTCCAAAGCAAAATCTAACCTCAAGGGGTGAATATGTGTCACCATCTAGGGCATTTAGAAGAATATGGAAAATGTTTTGAAGGCAATCTCAAAAAGAATTCCAGATGTTTGAATAACATTTCTCATGGCAATGAGATTGCTGAGCACAATTCTTCTCTGAATAGAAAGTTATAGTGTATTTTTTAACAGAATGTTTCATTCAACAAACTGTTATTGAATGCTATTGCCAGTTTGTTCATTCATTCAACAAGCATTTATTGAATACCTACTATGTGATGATAAGCATCAGGCTGTGGATCCAGTGGTGAACAGGACAGACATGATCACTTACTCTTACAGAAACTTCCTATAGTCAAGAAGGTAAATATTAAACAAGTAATTTCAGTAATGGGAGGTGTAATGGGAGAATGTTTCAGAGAAATCTAAGCTAGTTTAGGGTTCAGGGTTAACTCTCCTAAGGAAATGACTTTAAAGCTGAAATTTAAAAGATGAGTAGGAGTGTTCTAGATAGAACAAATAGCATTTAAAAGCTTGAGGACAAGGAAGAAGGATGTTGCAAAAACTGAAAGAAACCCAGTAGGACTAGACATCTGGGGACAATAACAAGAGAAGGCTGGTGGAGGCCAGAATGTGCAAGTCCTAATAAGCCATATTAAGGAACACAGACTAATTCAGCTGTAGAACAGATACACAACTCTGGTTGCCGAAAGGATAGTGAGAAGAGAGACTCAAAGTAGGGAAATCATGTAGTAGATTATTATACAAACTAGGAGAGAATAATGGCAGTGTGGATGGGGAGAAGTACATGAATTTGAGAAGTGCTCAGGGGAAAGCAACAGAACTTGAAGATTTATGGAATGTCACAGACAAGGACAGGGAAGAGTTTAGGATGATTATCAGGTTGTTGTCTTGGAAATTAGGGATACGACACTGTCACTCACTGACACCATCATTCAGTGGGGGAGGAGTAATCACTTCTCCTTTGGATATGTGTGTCTGGGTGTCAGACATTTATCCAAGTAAAGGTGTTAAGTAGGCAGCTGGACATACAAGTGCGTGTCTCAGAACAGAGATTGAACTTGGAATTATAGGTTTGTGAGTCATCAGCAGCAGGAATGGATCAGATCATCTAAGATTAGTATACAGAGTAAAAACCCTGTCCAGTGGAAACCCTTCTATTTAATGTGTTGTGAGTAGGAACTCCTAAAACTCAATAACAAAAACCCAAACAACCCAATTCAAAAATTGGCAAAGAACTTGAATAGACATTTCCCCAAAGAAGATATACAAATGGCATTTAAACACATGAAAAGATGCTCAATATCACTAATAATCAGGGAAATGCAAATCAAAACTACAATGAGATACCACCCCACATCCATTTAAGATGACAACCTTCAAAAAAATAGAAAACAACAGGTGCTGATGAGGATGTAGAGAAATTGGAACTCTGACACACTATTGGTGAAAATGTGAAATGGTACAGCCACTATGGTAAACAGTTTGATGGTTCCTCAAAAAAATTAAAAATAGAATTACCACATGATCCAGCAATCCCACTTCTCCGTACATAACCCAAAGAGTTGAAAGCAGTGTCTCAAAGAGACATCTGTACACACACATTCATAGCAGCATTATTCACAATGGCTAAAACATGGGAGCAATCTGAATGTCCATTGATGGGTAAATGAGTAAGTAAATGTGTTATATAAATGCAATGGATTATTATTCACACTTAAAAAGAAATAAAATTCTGACATAGACAAAGAGAGACAAACAACATGGACAAATCTTGAGGATATTATCCTAAGTGAAACAGGCTAGTCACACAAAGATACTGTATGATTCCTCTTAGATTATACAGAATTACAGAGACAGAAAATAGAATGGTGGTCGCCAGGGGCTGAGGGGAAGGAGAAAATGGGGAATCACTGTTTACTGGGTACAGAGTTTCAGCTTTACAAGATGAAGAGAGTTCTGGAAACGGGTGGTAGTGATGGTGGCACAACATTGTGAACGTGTTTAATACCACTAAAGTGTACACTGTAGTTACACTTAAATAGTTAAGATGGCAAATTTTATGTTATGTGTTTTTCACCACAATAAAAAAAGGAAAGAAAAAGTACTCACAAGGTGATCTGGGCACAGAACCCGACATATTTATGATCTTCCACAACCTTTTCTTGCTCAGCCCAATCCAACGAAAAAAATTAAAGCTGTTTTCCTTTTTTGAATTTTCCCAAAATGTTTGATTTAATTTCACAAAAACAACCATTTTCTTTTTCCTATTTTTATTTCATATAACAATTATGTAATGGTTTACTTACTAGTCAGCTAAATGATGTAATTTCTTTACCCAGCATAGAAGGCTGAAAACACAACTGATCCTTGGTAAGTCTACCGGTATCCAGTGGGAACAAAACTCCACGTGTATTCTAGGCAGCAGCACATCACTCACATGCGTTCAGTGTGTTGTGGGCGTCGGCCAGGATGTCTTACACAGGTAATGGAGAGTACCTGTTAGTTTGTGTAATGTTGGTTAAACAGAGGTTAGTTATAAGAGTTTCTACTTTAGTTCCAGAGGATGACCAAGAGGAAGTCAGAGTGCAGTGTAGACAGTAAGTAGAATTTGAAAGAATAAAAAGATTGAATTAGACCATTCTTTCAAGAAGCATGATTGTGAGGGATAAGAGAATGTAACATCTGAAGATATAACTATCATTGGTGGATAGATAAGTACACATTTTTCTTTCTTTTTAAAAAAGATTTCATTTATTTCTAGAGAGAGGAAGGGAGGGAGAAAGAGAAGGAGAGAAATACCAATGTGTAATAGATACATTGGTAGGTTGCCCCTCACATGGCCCCAACTGGGGATCTGGCCCACAGCCCAGGCATGCACCCTGACTGGGAATCGAACCAGCAATCATTCAGTTCGCAGGCTGGCACTCAATCCACTGAGCCACACCAGCCAGGGTAGTACACGTTTTTCTTAAGACAGATGAGCAAGTTTAAATACTAGAAGGAGTAGCTAAGTACAAAGGAGAGAGAGAACATAGTCAATAAATGCTCTGAGAATTAGGCAAGAATGGAATCCATTGCATACACAGAAAAATTCATCTTGAATAATAGGAAAGGCATTGTAACACAGAGACAAATGTCTTTTTCACTGTAAGAAGAGGGGAGGAGGAAAAGATGAATATGGGGGTGCAGGTAGGTTTTAGGTTTAGTGGCACAGTCAAAGGACTTCACGTCTGATAACTTCTACTTTTTTCCCCTGAGAAGTCAGAAGAGCTATCTGCTGACAGGAGGGGAAGACAAGAGAATTTAATGTTTATGGACAATGGAAAATATTTTACATAGTTGTTGTAGAGGATGAAGAAAATGATCCCTAAAAAGCCCAGTAGGATTTTAACTCTGTTGAAGTCCTAGTTGACAGGTAAGCACTGTGTTTTATGTTGGGTTGAAGAGAGTTGGAATGGGAGGAGTATGCAAAAATAAATGACATTGTTCCTGTTAATCAAATGGGGAAGACAGACACATAAACACACAGTTTAAAAGAATATATAAATTATGGCATATTGTTAAATTTAGTGAACTATGGCTTCCACAGCAACATGAATGAATCATAAAAATTTCATGTTGAGTGAAAGATACATGGCACAAAAGACACATACAGTAAAATTCCATTTCTGTAAAGTTCAAAAACAGATAAAGACAAGCTATATATTGTAGGAATCCATGTACAAACATGTGATAAAATACAAGGAAAAGTAAGGGAGTAGTTACCATGAAAGTCGGGTCATGGTTACCTGTGGGGGAAAAAAGAGGGCGATAAGGAAGGGAAGTATGGGAGACTGCTGGGGTGCTAGTGATATGCTATTTCTGAACCTGGATGATGGTGCATTGATTCATAGTCTCATCACTCTGAATTACGAAGAGAGATTTATTACAGGAATTCAACCTTGGTAATTATGGGAGGAGCTGGGGAAGTGAACTTCTTCGAAAGGGATGTGGAGGACCAGAGGAGTTACCAGCCAATCTGTCCGAGAAGCCAAGCAAATCCAGCTGCTGCAGTATGACTGCAAGGGAATAACTAATGAAGAAGTCTACGGGAAGTGATGGCCTCTGTAGGTCTGCAGCCAAACATCTGGGAATAGGCATGGGGTTGCTGCAGGGAAGAAGAGCTGCGCGAGAGCAGAGAAGAGCAAGGACAGGTTGGAACCAATGAGAAATAGATGCTGCTTCACCTCGGACTCCCAAATCTCACATAAGCTTCTCTTTAGGCCAGCTCTATAGCAGAGCCACACAGGCAGGGAGATTCTGGGAAACACAGTTCCCAGATTAATCAATTTAAAAATAAAATGATCCAACACAGGTGGTCACATGAGTTTCACTTTGTAATTATCCATTACATACATCTATGGTAAGTACTTTTCTGGCATTATTATAAATCACAATGAAAAGACTGTCAATCAATCAATAAAAGAACAAAAATGCCATTTCAAAGGCCCTTTATGACATAGTCCCATGTGATATTAGATTATATATAAAAGTTCTATGAAGCTAAAGGAATAACTCTGCCTGATAGTGTCAGGAAAGGTTTCACAGAAAAACAAACATTTAAAAATAGGAATAAAATAAATAGCTACCATTCATTGACTGCTTACAATGTGTCACACATTATAATATGCTCTTTACTTATATCACTTTGTATGATTTTCACAATAATCCTATGAGATAGATATTATACTTCCCATTTTCTTTATAAACTAAGGAAAAGGGAAATAAATTAATTTGCCCAAAGCCACATTACCTAATAAGAAACAGAGTAGTAACTTGAACCCACCTTTGGTTTAGCACAACTACCCTTAACCACTGTGCTCTACAGCCTTCCCTGAGGCTAGGCAGGTAAACACCCGGCAAGCGAAGGGGATGGCCTGCGCGAAGAACTGGGGATGTGAGGGAGTGTGGTTTGCTTGCAGGACACTGAGGAGGTCGATGTGGCTGGTGGATGTCTGTGCGGGTTAGTGAAAGAAGTGCAAGGGAAGAGTTGTAAAGTTTGTTTCAGGTTTTTTCCCAATGCCATGATAAAGTGTTCTAAACTTATGGGAAACAGAGTTTCACTGGAGTTTAATTAGTGGAGAAATTGCATCATTAGACTTATGTTTTAAAATTCAGGCAGTAATTACTTAATAGTTATATATACCTTTGTATATAAAAATAACCTCTTTCATCTGGACACTTCTTTATTCTTTACACAGAGCTTTCATGCACATTTCCTTTGCTTCTCCTAATTAGCTTATGAGGCTCAGTTATGTTAAATAATTTGCCCAGCGTCACTTGGCCAATAAGTGGCAAACTCTGGATGAGAAACCAGGTTTCTCTGACTCCTTGTTTTTTCCTCTTCTTCCTACCTCATACTGCCAAGCTTGACCTAGGCAAGTGCAAAAATAAGAAAAAACCAAATGAATCTAAATCCCCAAGCATATTCCAGTGAGTTGCAGCCAGATCTGGTGAATTTTCTATTTCTTGAATTCTAGAAGCTGAAAACTAATTGGCATCATCATGTTTTGAGAAATTGAATTTTACTCATGAAATTTCTATTTGAACTAAAATTATATGATTCATAAATATATTTCCAGAAAACTAAAAATGAAACTGCCTTTTGACCCAGCAATTCCACTGCTGGGATTACATCCTAAGACCCCTGAAACACCAATCCAAAAGAACCTATGCACTCCAATGTTCATAGCAGCACAATTTACAATAGCCAAGTGCTGGAAGCAACCTAAGTGCCCATCAGCAAATGAGTGGATCAAAACACTATGCTACATTTACACAATGGAATTCTACGCAGCAGAGAGAAAGAAGGAACTCCTACCCTTTGTGACAGCATGGATGGAATTGGAGGGTATTATGCTAAGTGAAATAAGCCAGGAGGTGAGGGACAAATACCATATGATCTCGCCTTTAACTGGAACATAATCAACAAAAGAAAAATACAAACAAAATATAGCCAGAGACACTGAAATTAAGAACAATCTAACAATAGCCAGAGGGGAGGGGGAAAGAGACAAAGAGGAGAAGGGTTTTCAGGGACTGCTATAAAGGACACATGGACAAAACCAAGGGGGAGGGTGGAAGCAAGGGAGGGAGGTGGGTTTGGCTGGGGTGGGAGAAATGGTGGGGAGAAAATGCAGACAACTGTAATTGAACAACAATAAAGTAATTTTAAAAATAAAATAAAAATAAATAAATTTTGATTTAAACCTAATGACAGCACATTGGTTTGTGGTGGCAATATAGTAATTCTGAATAAACATAAATTGTATGTTTCAAAATGGAATAAAGTTTTCTAATTGTAATGAGCAAGAGAATGTAATTAGTGCCAACTGACTAATGAGACACTGTGTCGGGAATTTCAAGAACAGAAACAAAAATTGTATTCGACACGCACGCAGGGGAAAGAACGCTTCCAGGGGACTCTGAGACTCTCCGTGGGGAGTGAGTTCCTTCAGTTCCTTTAATCTGCCTATCTGCTCCTTTCATCAGCATCAAGAATCTCCTCAATTTTCAAATTTCTGGTTTAATATTCTATGTTCCTTTATTAAAGTTTCTGGCATTGCCCTGAAATCTCCTCAGTTTATAAAGCCTAAATTTACCAAGGTCTTGAGGATGTTGTTTTCCGATAGTATGAAGTTTTTTCTTTTAATGTAACCAGTGAGGAAGAATACAAACAAGGACTGGACAGGGCCCACTGGCAAACAAAGAAATTGCACCTTTTTCTTTATCTCTTGCTTATCGTCTAAGAAAATGCCACAGTGTACGTCCCGGTAACTTGCTGTGACTGCTGAAGCATCCCCCTAATCCTGAGAATGATTATGTTGCAACTCAGAATCCCACCCCAAGACAACTTCTCTCAACTCATCACCCTTTCAAGAACATTACAACTGCATCACTTTCCGGAGAAATCAACAGCAAAGCAATGCAGAAAGTGACACCTCAGGTTTCTGTCTATTCCAGTGTATATTCCTGGCTCTCTGAACTGGCTTTTTAGCTACTATAAGTATGCATTCATACTGTCTCTTTGCCAAGCTGCTTAAGTCTAAAGGTTTAAAAACAAAAACAAAGAAGAATACATATATATTCTCCAAGATAATGAAATTTTCTTCTCATGCACTCGGAAACTGGGGATAGGTGTCAAAACATCATGTAATTCTAGCATCTTATTAAAATTGGTGGGGTTTTTTTTTTACCTACAAAGGCTTTCTCTCTTTCATTATTCTCACTAGGCTTGAAAGACACTGCTTTACACCCAGCCAAAAATATGAAAGACTCAAGTACCAAGCACTGAAGCAGTGAGTATATTGCAATGTGTGGTGGTGGCTTCAGCAGCCTGTTGGCTCCCATCCATCAGAACTCAAAATGGAAAATGTACCTAATGAAGGTTTACACATAACTTCTGGGAAACCTCTCTAGATTTAATTTTAAAAAATTTAACCCTATTATTCATTTCATATAAGTGGTCCCAGAGAGATCTGTGCTAAGTGGCCTGCTTTAATTTATACGCCTCAGGGATTCACAGCGCTATAGATGGAAGGGCTGGCCCTGGGCTTAAAATAACAGCTCCCTTGGTACAGGCACCATCCAGTAGTTTGAAATTAACCAAAATTAACAGAGCTGTATATTTTACCCCTGCTTCTTTAGCTACCTGAAAGGTTATTCTAACTGCATCTGGTCAAACATATTAGTTGAATTAGATTTAATCCATTGTTCAATACCAGTTCCTTTAGTGGTATTAGACAAATTGCCTAAATGTCCTGTCTTCTCTCAGTGTATAAATGGAGATTACACTCTTGCATTCTGTGGTGACATACTAAACCCCTGCTTTTGTTGCCACCACCCAAGGGCTTCGAGTTTCTTCCTGTGTTCGTGGCTTGGGAAAGTAGCCCTTCCTTTCTCTCGTACTTCTCGTCTTAAATTGTCCATAGCATCGCACCCTCAAAATACTTATCTTCTTTGAATGGGAAGAAGTCCTTTACTATTTATTGAGATTTATAAATAAGAAAAGTAAGACTAGATTAACATCACAGCAGATAAAGTCCCTCTATAATCCAGCATTTTGCAGCACAGGGAATACACCTAGGAAGAGATCTTGTTTCTGGGCACCTTTATTCAGACACATGGTCAACCTCTCCACTTAGTCTAATCTAGATCCTTTTCTGGTCAATTTGAAAATGAGATAACATTAGTCCAACCTTTTTTTTTTTTAACTTATGAGTAGGGCTTTTGTGCTTTGACTTATGCTCTTCCCTCTGCAGTTACACATTAAAAAGTTACTTAGAAGTTTAAAAATGAGTTAACACATTTAAAGCAGTTAGAACAGTACCTAGTACACAGCACTACATTGACATTTACTCTTATTAATATACTTCTATTTCAACTCCTTCGTGAAAGTCTTCCCTGTCCTCATCTGACCTCTCCTCCCTGTGCAACCATATGCTTCAGGGGCTTATCTTCTATTTAAACTTATATTGAACTTAATTGTTTGTGTTTCCCTCCCCCTCACTGGGCAGTAAGCTATTTGAGAGCAAGAACCATGGATCTTCTTTGTACTGGCATCCTCCCTGGCGCCCAGCATATTGCTTTTCAGGCATTGCATCCTTTATAAAAAGTGTTTTTTGATTTAATTGTTATGATGACCTTCAAAACCAGTGGGAGAACATATTTGCTGATACATCTGATAAGGGGTTAATATCCAAAATTTATAAAGAACTTATAAAACTTAACACCAAAAAAACACCAAACAATCCAATTAAAAAATGGGCAAAGGACCTGAATAAATGCTTCTCCAAAGAGGACAAACAGATGGCCAATAGACATATGAAAGGATGCTCAACGCCACTAATCATCAGAGAGATGCAAAATAAAACCACAACAAGATAGCACCTCACTCCTGACAGGATGCCTATCATCAATAAATCAGCAAACAACAAGTGTTGGAGAGGATGTAGAGAAAGGGGAACCTTTTGCACTGTTGAAGAGAATGCAGACTGGTGCAGCAACTGTGGAGAACAGTATGTAGTTACTTCAAAATATTAAAAATAAAACTGCCTTATGGTTCAGCAATTCCACCTCTGGCAATTTATCCAGAGAAACCCAAAACAATAACTCAAGAGAATATATATGCACCCCTATGTTCACTGCAGCATTATTTACAATAGCCCGGAGATGGAAGTGTCCAAGTGTCCATCAGTAGATGAGTGCATAAAGCAGCTATGATAATACTTAGTGTAAAAAGGAAAAATATTTTCCCCTTTGCAACAGCATGGATGGACATGGAGAACATTATGCTAAGTGAAATAAACCAGTCAGAAAAAAACAAACACCATATGATTTCACTCATATGTAGAATCTAATGAACAGACTGAACTAAGTAGCAAAATAGAGACAGGCTGACAGCTGTCAGGTCATGCGAGTGGGTGGAGAGGGGAGAGGGTTTGAGCAAAAGAGAGAGAGAGAGAGAGAGAGAGAGAGAGAGAGGAAGAATTAGGGACACAATGCGTGACTGGCAGGGGTGGGGGCGGGAGTAGGTGGAAGAGGGTATGGGGGGATTAGTGGTGATTAATGGTGATGGATGGAGACTTGACTTGGGGTGGTAAACACACAGTACAGTGTGCAGATTGATGTGTTGTAGAATTGTATATCTGAAACCTGTATAATTTTGTTAACCAGTGTCATCCCAATAAATTCAATGAAAAGGGATAAATAAATAAATAAATAAATTTAAAATGACTTAAATCATACATATGTTTTCTGACCACATTGCACTTTAATCAGAAATCAATAACAGAAAGATATCTTTAAAATCCCCAGATATTTGAAAATAAACAATATATTTGAAGTATAGAAATAATTCATTGGTCAAAGAAGAAATCACAAGGGAAATTAGAAAGTATTTTGATTAGAGAGAAGTTTTTAGTACTAATATCCTACATTAGAAAAGAAGAAAGGTCTCAAATAATTGACTTATCAACTAATATGTTAAGAAACTAGAAAAGGAAGAACAGATTAAACCCCAAATAAGCAGAAGACAGGAAATAATAAAGAACATGAGAACTCAAAAAATAAAAGAGAACAATAGAGAAAAATCAATAAGATCAAAATTGGTACTTTATCAAAATCAATATAATTACTAAACCCATAACTAGACTAACTGGAAAAATAAAAGAAGTAGAGACACAAAATACTAGTTATCAGGAGTAAAAGAGAGTGTGTTGCTACAGATCCTACAGATATTGAAAGGAAAACAGGGGTGAGGAAGACCTTTCTTAGCATGCACTAAATCTAGAAACTATCAACAAAAAAGACTAATAAAATTGGCTACATAATTGACACATAACATAAATTAAAGGACACAATTTAATAAGATACACAAAAGGTTAATATCTTCACTAAAATCCTGTTAGAAATCAATCAAGAAAAAGATAAATACTTAATACAGAAAAATGAAAAATAAACATGCACCTCCTGGTATTTCAAAAATGAATAAATCTAAAATTGTCAACAAATATATAAGATGCACTACTCTGTCATATTGAATTGGCAAATATTAGAAACATGGATCACACACAGAGTAGATGAGAGTGTGGAGTCCTCTTACACACTGTCGGTGGCACTGTAAATTTGTATATTGATTCGCTTAACTCAGAGTAATTTGAAAACATACATAAAAATTTAAAATATCTAAATATTTAATCCAATAATTTGAATTTTAAAAAGTTTATCCAAGGAAATCCTTAAATAAATGCAATGTTGTGTATAAAAGCCCCAAATTGAAAACAACCTAAATGTCCATCAGTGGAGAGATTTATTAAATAAATTGTCAATTACCTACATGGAGTTGACTATGACCAGAATACTATATCATCACTAAAAATTATCACTGATATCTACATGTATTGATATGGAAAGATATCCATGATATATCAAGTGAAAAAAATCAGTTTGCAAAGTATTATGCATAATATAACTAAATTTTAAAAAGTATTTTATAAATTTAAAAAACTAGAAGAATATACAGCAGAGTATTAACAATGGTTTTCTCTGAGAGGTAAGATTATAGATAGAATTTCCAATTTTGAGATTTTTGTATGGCTTGATTTTCACAACAAATATATATTTTAAGTGTTAAATATCAGTAAAAGATTTCCATTTTGAAAAATTCTGTTCTAGTGTTATTTAATAAGAATTTCATAAAATTATGAATAAAACTCACTCTAACTTAGGTTTTAAAATATTCTAACTGGTTCATTGAAAGCTTTTAGAAACTGTTTCTTCTACTGAAAGATCATAAACAATTTTCTTGAATTGTGATTTTTAAACATTTACAAGCAATGGTTCTTAACCAAATAGTTTTGAGCATGAAAAGTACACGATGTTGGACGTGTATAACCAGCTCTGAGTAAAATACATCTATCATCACTTTGTGAGATGACTTCCCACTAAACAAACACCTGGGCTAAGAAAATTAATGGATAAACCAATATTGCAAGCCTGGGCTACATTCATATATATTGGATTAGTTTTCATTCACATCATTACCACTTGTTGAAAAGTATTCCTCTTAAAGCAGTTTAAAAATTCACTTTTCCCAAAATATTGTCACATTTAAATATACACTAAACTACTCTGGATAATGTTATACAAAAACTACAAAACCCTGAAATTATTTTTGAAAAGATACTATATAATAATCATCCTTTCTAAATATTTGTATATGAAAACAAAGTACTATGAGAAAAACTAGTTATTAGGATAATGTGCCTCTAAATGAACTATCTTCAAATTTAAAAACTTCACATCAGGGAAAGTTGGCAAAATCAAGGCATGATTAAAGATAATAATAAGTTATACATCAAATGTGAATTGCATCACTACTCTGCACCAAATTTTATCACTGCTGCCCATGACAATTTAAACAAAAAAACCTAAACACATTATAAATCATGCACCCTCACACACACTCTCTTAAGCAAAAACACCTACCAGGTATACAATCAAATTAAAACTGTAGGAGAGATTTATTAGCTTGTAGATGTTCCTAATTATTTGAAAAACGTGTCTTATGTTCAATAGCAACATCTTTCAAGAGCATATTTCAGTCTTAGGAAAGGGGATCAAATCACCGTAAGAGTGATCAGAGAGTGTTTATTAAATCAACATTTCAGGGCAAAGCACATTTTTGGCAAGTATTGTGGGTTATTTTCTATAATACACACCATAGCATTCTGCCTTTGTCTTTTCTAGAAAACCTGCTATGTATAGGAGATACAATAATATAGAAGGTATATGGGGTGGGGGCAACATAGAGGGAAAGGGGGAAAGATTTATTACCTTCAATTATTTTTGTTAAAAATGCTCCTCAGGGCACAGGCACATAATATATTGTACTTTCCATTACTTAGTGCAAATGTAAAACATATCTAAAAAACACATTTCATTCTTATAACATATTAAAATAACAAGTAGGATGTCATGACGTTAATTTGACAGATGGACTGTCATTTAGCAATGTTGTACAACATTAGTTAACAGCAAATTAATATCATCATACCCAATTTTTCTTAACATCTAGAAGGTATCAGATTGAAAAAACTTTCCTAGTAAGGTATCTTTGATTTGCTTACTAATCTAACGAGGCAAAATAGCTAGCTAAAAATATGCAAATGTAATCCACATGTAATTTAAAAATGGCTTTCAAAAAATTTTAAAACAAATGGTAGAATAATCTAAAAACTCTGCTCTTAGCCACTATCCCCCAACTTTATCCCTCACGAAGGTAGTGATTTCTTTTTGACAAGTTCACATGTACATTATGAATCGACTCATAAAAATTTTCAGCATATCGTACTAGGTTTATTATAACCACCCTTACTATATATTAAGACCAGTATCTTTTCATCAACACCAGCTGTTAAGCAAACTCAAGTGACATAGTAGATTAATGATTAGTCAATAGAAAAGAAAGCAAAAATAGAGTGACATAAATTTCATTTCATTACACTTTGGCATCTAAAGCCACAATTTATGCCCCACTGACCACAAATGACCTCTCTATTGTAAAACAGTCTCGATATATACAATTCTAGTAGCAACAACATTCACCAAACGTAGGTTAATTTTCAAGTCTTCATAGCAAATATTGATGTTTTCTCAAATAATTGTAATAGCATTGGAATAACATGGGAAAATTATTTCTTGCAAATTTATCCCCATTGATAACTCAAATGTTTCTAAAGATGCTCTCTGTTAATATTCTTTCATTATCTAATATACAAAGGGGAAGGGGCAAAAGAGGAAGGAGAACTTCCAGCCTAGTATCAGGGTTTGAGTGAAAACATCAGCTTAGCTTGAGCTGGCTCTTGGAGCAGGAACAGGAAGAGTTGCAAAAACAAGGCTTTAAATCTTTAGAGCTACATTCTAGAAAAACATAAAAGAGTGATGTTATAGCATTAAAATAGGCCTGCTTCTCTGTTAAAAAGAATGGTAGTAACCATGCAGAGAAACCTATAATTTCCTAATGGAAACAAAGAAGACTTGATTTCAGGAATGACTGTATCAAACCTAAGGGAAGAATTGCATGCTGTTTATTTAAAAGTTGCAAATTTTACTGCCTTCAAGAAATTAACTCATTCCATACCAGTACCATATAACTTATGCCTCTAGTTGTCTTATGCATGTTAATTCAGTCACTCCCATTGGATTTTATTAGTACATTCTTTGTGCCCTGGCTGGTGTGGCTCGGTGGATTGAGCTCAGGCCTGCAAACCACAGGATCGCCAGTTTGATTCTCAGTCAGAGCACAGGCCTGGGTTGTGGGTCAGGTCCCCCAGTAGGGGGAGTGAGAGAGGCAACCATACATTGATATCTCTCCCTCTCTTTCTCCTTCTCTTCCCCTGTCTAAAAAGAAAATAAATAAAACCTTAAAAAAAAAAAAAGAAAGAAAACAGGGACCATGTCTTAAACTTCCCATCTTTCCCTTTATTAGCATAGTGTTAAGCACAGGATACGTACTCAATAAATACTTGACTATGAAATTTTAGCAATGTTTATCTGTTAAAATATCTAGATGTATTGTTTTACCCCAAGTCCAATTTTATTAGATAAGTATGTCTTCCTTTTTCTGCTTATGACTTATTTTAACATTTCCTTCATTTTATCTATTCATTACTCCTGATCTTTCCTTTTTCTTTTTCCTCCCACTCCCGGGATATAGACATAGATGGATACAGATATAGATCGAAGTATGCACACAGACACAATACTAAGCACATAACACTCTCACAAAATTATATATAAAATATATTATAATTTTATGTAATTGATTTAATCATAATGAGTATACTTTGTTTCTATCTTATTGCTTCAAAAAAAATCTAGAAAACTAAATAAGGATGATTTTTTTAGGTTATCTTAAATTGACTTTTCCCACCAAAATCATTGGTCCGCTCTTCTAACGGTTGGTTTTTATAATCCCAAAATACAGCAATGGTTTCACTCAAATGTTATTATTCCCTTCTTAAAATATTTAATTTTATTAATTTCTTTAAAAATATTTTAATGTGTTTTTTGATTTGAGAGAGAGAGGAAGGGAGAAAGAGAGAAACATCAATGTAAGAGAGAAACATCAACCGGTTGGTGCCTCTCACAGGCACCCCGACTGGGGAGCAAACCCACAACCCAGGTTTGTGCCCTGACTGGGGACGGAACCCCCATCCGTTTGGTATACGGGATGACGTTCCAACCAACTGAGCTGCACCAGCCAGGGCAGTTTTATTAATTTCTTGATACCTGTGTGTTTTGCTGCATTTGCTGATTCCATTGGAAGAAAGTGATGGTTGTTATTAATAAAAGAGGATTAAAAAATAATTCTCAATTTCTTCTCATGGTGGTGTTAGCAATTTTATGTCAGCTTTAATGCTCAGTCTTTTCTAGATTATACAATAAATCCTCATATCTTTCGTGATTTATGATCACTTTAGGATAAAGGAGGTACATTTAGTATAGTAATTGATACACAGACCTAGAACTTATTAGGAAATCTAAACTCAATTCCTACTCTTCTAATAACACAAACTGTGGTTGCTCAGTTTCTGTGTCTATTCAATTTGAACACTATCGTTCATTAGTCATAAGAAAATCTATTGTGTCAACTGGAAGTGATATCAATAAAAGGACAAATAAGATCTAGTAATGCAATCATTATTATATTATGCTATCACTGGAACATCAAAATATTTTACAGAAAATTATATTTAGTGATTTGAGTCACACTAGGAATAAGTGGGTTGAGTGTACAGGCTAATGGAAAGTTAGTATTCAGATTTGAGATTCTGGCACTAACAATGTGTGGCTGAAGAAATAAATTGATCTTTATTACAAGTTGGCTTATGATAAATAAGAAAATTTTCAGTGGGTAGAAACTGCATATTTCAAGTAACCTAAATGGTGTTTGGCATTTACTTTGTGAAGTTTAAGTTTTCTTAAAATATAAAACTGGAACCAGAACATCATTTTCATGATTCTTTCAAAGATCCATAATAACTGGTTACTTATTTCTGTAACATAGAATTTAAAACATTGCAACTCCCAGAAGAAACTGTCTAGTACATGTTGCCATTAATTAGCTGATTATCTCTGCATGTGAAATTCCATCAGAATTATCTTTTGAAATATCTCTTTGTTTTTTATCTCAATGACAAGTTTCTATAATTATAACCATTATGATAGGCAACTGTGGTATAATTAAAAACTGTATTTGTAGGGGGCGGAGGGATGGAGTAAAAAGGAAAAAGGACTCTGGACATGGATGACAGTGTGGTGATTCCAGGGGGAAAGGCAGGTCTACGGGGGGTTAGATGGTGATGGAAAAAATACAATAAAAAATAAAACTATCTTTGACCTTTGTCCCTGGTTCATGGTATAGAGCCTCAAAAGCCTTGGAATTTCCTGAGCTACAGGAGTGTCTTTATTATACTAGTGAGGTGACTTCAGCCTGGGCCCTAGACAGTTTTAAGACGAGGGCTAGTTACCACAAAGACCAATCACATTTATTAGGGAGTTGGAACTTCGGGCCAGCTCACCTTCAGGGAAAGGAGGAAGGCGGATAGTTCGATCACAGGGTCCTATGATTTAATCAGTCATGACTGTGTAATAAAACTACCTGGACACCCAGGCCCAGGGGAGCTTCCTGGTCGGAGAGCATTTCAGTACACCAGTGGCGCACTCGGAGGCCACAAGGACAGAAGCTGCGGTACTCAGGACCCTTCCAGACCTTGCTATGTGTCTCTCCATCTGACTGTGCATTTGTATCCATTATAATAGAATGGTAGTCATAAGTATAGTACTTTCCCACATTCTGAGAGTTACTCTAATTAATTATTGAACCTGAGGATGTTGTGGGAAGTTCTGCCTGAATTTGGAGTAGGCCAGGCAGAAGTGTGGGTGTTTGGGTGAGACCCAAAACTTGCGACTGGCATCTGGAGGGGGGCACCCCTGTGAAGGACTCTCTGTCCTAAACCTGAGGAGTCTGACTCGAATGTTGGGTAATTGGTGTCAGGACTGAATTGAACTGTAGGACACCCACTTGGTGTCAGAGATTTGGTGTTGGAGCATAACAACAAACATTTTTATCTTAAGAATTATAAACTTTTGGATTTACTTCTATTCTGCCCCTGCAATATGTAACCAAGAAATTTAAAGAGCCTTTAAAGGAAGTATGTCAGAGTGATGTCATAGCTATTCCTCTAGTTGCTTTTTCTAAATGTTTGAATCTTAAATAACAAAACACAATAAAAAACCCAATCTACTTATAATACATATGCTGAATGCACAGAGGATGAGAATAAAGTCCATTGTGTATATATTCAATGGTCTTTATTACAATGATTTTTATAAATGTCATAACTGAAGCCCATAGACTTTGATTTAATGGAAAAGAGCTAAAATGCCAAAACCTCAAAACACTAGCAATATAAAAATACAAAATACATTGCAGTTGAAACATTCTGTTTCATAAATGCCTTTGTAAACATGTCCTTGTTAACTATAGAATATTAATTATGTAATTTAAAATAAAGTTTATGTTAAACCTTCGATAAAAAAACACTTTGCTAACTTGTTTTGCTATAAAAGATGCACTTCACTGAAACAATTGAATTACAAATTAAGAGAGCCCTTGTATATGAGGCTATACTAAGAGTTAAAAAATCTTTGTAAACATTGGTGAATGCCATGTGTTTTAAAGAATTATCAATTTTAGAGACTGACGAGAAACAGATGAAGTACACAGTCAAGTTGTCACAAGGGCTAAGTAAAATCCTGGCCACTATTTTTACCAACATTTAATAATAATAGTCAACAACTCTAAAAACATTTGCTAAATTTACTCAGTAGAAACTGAGGGATGTGGAGAGTTAGTTATAAAGAAGAAATGCCAAAGATTAAGGGAAAACGTCAGCTTCTTTATGATACAACGCATGTCACAATTAAAATAATCCCTCTGGTGGCAGAATCTGAAAAACACATTTCCCAGCACACCTTAGGCACTTATCATAGTATAGAAAAATACATGGATTTCAGTTTGGTGATTTAACCTATAGCTTTAAATCTTTAATAAATAAATTTGAAATTCCAAACTTTAATAATGAAAGGGCCATAGCTGAAATGATGTCAACCCTGGATATGAATCTCGAACCAACACGATGAAAGCCCCACTCGTGGGGCTGCACTTCTGGTCGCAGCTGCATTCTCGCTGTAATGAAAGGGGAAAGGGTGCCGGCACGCCAGTGCAGTCCAAGACACGGCTGCTCCATAAGCAGCAGGATTAATTGCTTTTCCAGAAAGCTGGAATAAGCTCTCCTTCCACCGTCCCATCAGGATCAGCCTCCATAAAATAAGTGTAATAAGATAATGTATTACATACGCCAGTAACTCCTACCACCAGTATTCAGCTGAACAAAGCCATCCGTATTTATATCAGTCAATAAAAACTTCATTGCTACATATATTTCAGACATCACATTTTAGCTATGTCTTTTAGGTGGAGATAAGGGAGGCTGTAAAGACGCAAAAGTATACATCCTTACTCCCTAAAGGATCTGCCCACCTTTCTTCCAATATCTTCTTTGGCTAATGAGATGAGAAAAAAGAAACATGTATTAGGGATTTTGAAAAACAGCTCTACCAATATGAAGGATCTTATTTACAAAAATAAGAACTACAGATGTTTTAATTGGCACCAAAATGGCCATACTGATCATAATCAGCATGATTCCATGATTGATGAGATTTGGAGACATCATTTGATTATCCCATATACAGCCATGAGAAGGTACATTTAGGTTATGATGTACCTTGATGATTCCAGAGGCTCACCTTATCCTTTGGAAGTAAACATAAATGAAAAAATTATGTCTAATTAAAAATAGCACAGAAGGAAGCAAGACAAAGGCCACACTCCAATCAGAAAAAGAACTCTTTTCTTCTGGTTCCACAGTCTGGATGGAGCTTATCCACTAAGTCATTTGGATTTCCAGACCAGAACCGAAATATACCTTCTTGTGGTTATATATAAGATAATCAAATAATCTCTCCAAAATCCATCAATCATTTTGTAAACGATTGGAGAGCCTAAAAACCATAGTTTACTTTGTGTATACAAAAGTTCTGAGACAATTTTTGAAATTCTGGCCCATTTATGAAAATGACATGATGTAATATATTAGAAACTGCAGTCTTCCCATGATAGCTTTACGTAAAATAATGTGTAGAATAATACTATTTTCAAAGTAAGCTATAAGCTACTTTAAATGTTTTAGTAGTGTCAACCCAGCATTTTCTAAATTCTTGATAAAATTACTTTTTGTTGTAGCCTTTACCTACCCTGAAAAAATATACAATACTACCATCCTCTATTACAATGTCCTTGATGGTTTCCAAATGTTTCCTTGCTATGCAGTAGAAGTATATGATTTCTGATCCAGATGCTTTAAAAAGCAATTCTAACAAAGAAACTTAATCTGAGCTGAACTTGGCACAGACTCTAAAACCTATAGGATGATGTTTTGGAAGCTGCTCAAACAAAAACTGAAACAGAAATATGCATCCACAATCATATATCCCTGGCTGATAGCAATAAATGAAGGATACAGACTTTTTCCGTAAGTATGGGTGAAAAGAAGTTAATGCTTACAAAATACAATGTAAGTACCAAAACAGTATTTGAGATCGATGCGTCTTTTTTTAAAGCCGAAATATCCATTTATTTCACAAGAAGGTATAAATCAAAGAAAGATTATACTTATTCTTTTGAAAGCCAGTCAGAAGTTTTGCTGTTCTTCTTAAGAAATTATTTTCATTATAATATTTCACAAAGTCATAGTATAATATTCTAAAAAATGCTAACATAGATGAGGGCACTTTGAGCCAATTTATTCCAGTGAAAATGGAATACCTCCGGTACAGAAGTTCTGAGACTCCTTTTGAGTACCAGAAGAAGAGGAAAGGGAGAATGAGACAGAAAATATTTGATAAGATGGTACCTAAGGATTTTTCCAAACTCACAAGAGATATCAAGCTACACATTCAAGAAGTGCAAATACTTCAGGAGCAATATGTACAAAGAAAAGTATACTAGGAGCATCATCATTAAAGAGCTGAAAACCAAAGACAAAATCTTAGAAATAGCCAGATGAAAGTTCCTATATTTCAATGAAAACAATGGAAGTGAGAAGACAAAAAAACCATCATTTTCCAAGTAGTTATAGACAATAACTCCAACCTAGAATTCTATACCCAGTGAAAATACTCTTCAAAGATGAATGCAGCCCTGGCTGGTGTAGCTCAGTGGATTGAGCGCAGGCTGCGAACCAAAGCATCGCAGGTTCGATTCCTGGTCAGGGCACATGCCTGGGTTGCAGGCCAAGGCCCCCAGCAACTGCACATTGATGTTTCTCTCTCTCTTTCTCCCTCCCTTCCCTCTCTAAAAATAAATAAATAAAATATTTTTTTTAAAAGATGAATGCAATAGAAGAGATTTTCAGACAATTAAATATGAAAAGAATTCATCAACAGCAGACAAAAACTAAAAGAAATGCTACCAAGTAAAATATAATTTAAATAAAAACAATACATTATATTTTTGATGTTGTATTGTGAGATGTTGTGAAAGACACTGTATTAGTTCTAGTAGCCTTTTTGTAGATTCTTCATGATGTCCCACATAGGTGACATGTTGTCTGTGAAAAAGAAAAAAGCTTTACTTATTCCTTTACCTTCTGATGCTTTACTCCCTCCCCGCCACCTTTGCACTGGCAAGGGCATCTAGCACAGTGCAGAGGATGATAGTATCGTGTAAGTGGTTGGAGCGTATATCCTTATTTTGTTCCTATTCTTGGGTAAAACTATTTGATCTTTTGCTGTAATTAAGTGTATTACTGATGGTAGTTAATCATAATTACACAAAATCCATAAGTTACCTTAGGGTTTACTCTTGGTGTTGCACACTTTATGGGTTTGGATAATTATATAATGACATGTATCTTTCGTTATAATATCAACAGTGTATTTTTTTTTCCTGTTCTAAAAATCCTCTGTGCTCTGCCTTTCCATCCCCCATCCCAGTCCTGACAATCACTGATCTTTTTACTGTTTCCATAGTTATGCCCTTTCCGGAATGTCATACAGTTAGCTGGATTCAGAGCATGTAGCCTTTTCAGACTGGTTTCTTTTACTTAGTAACGTGCCTTTAGGGTTCCTCCACGTCTTTACATGGCTTGATAGTTCATTTCTTTTAGTGCTGAATAATATTCCATTATCATATTTCACGGACTGGATGTACCACCATTTATTTATCCATTCACCCACTGAAGGGATACCGAAGGCTTCCTTCGGTATCTCTCTTCGTTATTTCTTGGTTGCTTCCTACTCCTGGCAATTATGAATAAAGTTGCTATAAACATCCACGTGGAGGTTTTTGTGTGGACATATATTTTTCAGCTCCTTTGAGTAAATATCAAGCAGTGTACTTGCTGGATTGTATAGTAGAGTATGTTTAGATGTGTGATAAACTGTCAGACTTCTCCCAAACTGGCTGTACCATTTTGCATTCCACCAGCAGTGAATGGGGTCCTGTGTGCCACATCCTTGCCAGCATTTGACACTGTCAGTGTTCCTGATTCGGGTAATCTAACAGGTGTACGGTGGTATCGTATTGTTGTTTAATATGCATTTCCTGGATGACAGGATGTTAAGCATCTTTTCATACGCTATCTGAAACCTGTATACCTGCTTTGGTGAAGTGTCAAGGTCTTTGGCCTATTTTTTAATTGGATTGTTTGTTTTCTTGTTGAGTTTTGAGAGCTGTTGGTACATCTTCCATAACAGTTCTTTATCAGATGTGTCTTTGGCAATTGTTTTCTCCCAGCCTATGGCTTGCTTCTCATTCACTTGACACTCTCTTTTACAGAGGAGAATTTTTTAATTTCAATGAAGTCTAGCTTATTAGTTATTTCTTTCATGGTGTTGTATCTAAAAAGTCATTGCCATACCCAAGGTCTTCTAGGTTTTTCTCCTATGCTATCCTAGGAATTTTGTACTTCTGTGTTACATTTAGGTCTGCAGTCCATTTTGAATACTTTTTTTGTAGAGAGTGTAAGGTCTGTGTCTAGTTTCTTTGTGTGTGTGTGTGTGTGCGTGTGTGTGTGTGTGAGTGAATGTCTGGTTGTTCCAGCACCATTTGTTGAAGAGTCTACCTTTGCTCCATCATACTGCTTCTGCTCTTTGGGAAGTATTCATGTAAATGGTATTGTTTTTAATTTCAGTTTCCACTTGTTCACTGATGGTATATAGGGCAGAAATTAAATTTTGTATACTAAACTCATTTACTACAACCTTGCTATAATCACTTATTAGTTCCAGGAGAACTTTTTTGTTTTGATTGTTTTTAAAATTTCTACATGATGATCCTGTCACCTGTGAACAGGAAAATTTTATTCCTTTCAGATCTGTCTACCTTTTATTTCCATTTATTTTCTTTTTCATTAACCAGAACTTCTAGCACAAAGTTGAAAGGAAATGGTGAGAGGGGACATCCTCGCTTTGTGCTTCATTTTAGTGGGAAAGAGTTGAGTTTAAAGACTATTCTTTTTTTTTTTAAATATTTTATTTATTTATTTTTAGAGAGGGAGGGGAGGGAGAGAGAGAGAGAGAGAGAGAGAGAAACATCAGTGTGCGGTTGCTGGGGGCCATGGCCTGCAACCTAGGCATATGCCCTGACTGGGAATTGAACCTGCAATGCTTGGTTTGCAGCCCGCGCTCAATTCACTGAGCTACACCAGCCAGGGCTAAAGACTATTCTTAACCCAGTTGAGGAAGTTTCCTTGTCTTTCTAGTCTACTATGAGTTTTTTTCAAAATTATAAATAGCTATTGGATTTTGTTTACTGTTTTTCTGCACCTATTGATACGATCATGTGATTTTTTTTTTAGCTTGTTGGTGTGAGAAATTACATTAATGATTTTCAAGAGTTGGACCAGCTTGCAAATAGGGACAAATCCCACTTGGATGTGGCATATAGTTCTTTTTATACATTATTGAGTTTGATAATAATATTTTGTTGAGGATTTTTCATCTGTGTTCATAAGAGATATTGGTCTACAATTTCTTTTCCTTGTAATGTTTTTTAATTTGGTTTTATCAGATATTAGAGTAATGCTGGTTTACAGAATAAGTTAGCAGCTTCTCTCTTCTCCTATCCTCTGACACAGATTGTGGAGAACTGGTATAGTTGACTCCTTCAATGTTTGGTAGGATTCACCAGTGGGCTTGGTGTTTTCTGATTTGAAAGTTATTAATTATTAACTTAATTTATTTAACAGATATAGGCCTATTCATATTGTGCAAGTTATGGCAGGTTATGTATTTCCAGGAATTGCTTCATCTTGTAGGTTTTTCATAGATACCCTTCCTCAACTTGTTTATTGAGAATAAATGAATGGTGGATTTCTCCAAATGGTTTTTCTGCATCTATTGAGATATCATGAATTTTCCTTTTTAGTCTATTAATGGGGTATTTACATAAATTGACTTTTTAAAGCCATTTAAAAATAAGTAAAGATTCACAAGAAGTTGCAGTGATAGTATACAGGGGTCCTGTATATTCATTCCCCTGTTAGGTACATCTTACATAATTATAGTACAATATCAAATCAGAAAATTGACATTAGTGTAAAGTGTATATATTGTTCTATGTTGGTTACAGCAAGTATAGATTTATAATGCCACTACCACAATCCAGATCCAGAACTATTCTTCTCAATGGACTGAGCTTTTAGTGTCAAGAGCTGTTTCTTTAGGTCTGGATTCTAACTCCTGTGTTTTTTTTTTTCTGAAACTTTATGGCTTCATGTTTTACTTTTTTAAAAAAAAAGATTTTATTTATTTATCTTTAAAGAGAGGGGAAGTGAGGGAGAAAGAGACAGTGAGAAACGTCTATGTGCAAGAGATACATTGATTGGTTGCTTGTTGCATGCCCCCAACTGGGGACCTGGCCTGCAACCCAGGCACATGCTCTGACTGGGAATCAAACAGCAATTTGGTTCACAGGCCAGCGCTCAATCCACTGAGCCATACCAGCCAGGGTCTGTGCTTTACATTTAAGTCCATGATCCATTTTGAGTTAATTTTTGAATAATGTTTGAGGTTTAGGTCAAGGTTTGTGTTTTGGCCTGTGGATTTCCAAAAGCTCCAGCACCATTTATGGAAGAGACTATATTTCCTCCACTGGATTTCTTTTGCACCTTTGTGAAAAATCAGTTGAACATATGTGAGTGTATTTCTGGATTCTTTATTTTGTTGCATTGATCTATGTGTCTGTACCTCCAGCAATATCACTGTCTTAATTATTGTAATTATATAATAAGCCTTAATATAGCCTAGAGCACAGGTAGCAAACACAAGGCCTGCAGGCTGAAGGTGAGGGCTCGGGCCCTCCACCTTGTTTTATCCAGCCCAGCACCTCGTTTCTACCTAGAGGCAACACCGAGCTCCTTGCCCCTAGTTAAGAAGTTACGTTTACACAGTCTTAAAACTACATGCGGCCCTTTGAAGGCAACCATGAAGCTGATGTCCCCCACAGTGAAAATGAGTTTGACACCCCTGGCCCTAGAGTGACTCTTAAACCACTGTATATTCTTCTTTGTCAAGATTGTTATAGTTATTCTAGTTCCTTTGCTTTTCTACATAAATTTTAGAATGATCTTGTATATATCTCCAAAAACTCTTGCTGCTATATTGATAGGTATCACATTAAACCTGTATATCAATTTGTGGTGAATTGACATCTTTACTATAGTGAGTCTTCCAATCCATGCACATGATGTGTCTCACCATTTATTTAGATCTGCTTTTACTTCTCTCATGATTATTTTTTTTTACTTTTCAATATACAAGTCCTATACCTGTTTTGTTAGATTTGAATGTATTTCATTTTCAAAGCAATTTTAAATGGTATTACATTTTCTATATAAACTTTATAACTGCTTTTTTTTGATATCTACAAAATAGTTTTCTGGGATATTGATTTAGATTGCATTGAATCTATAGATTAGGTTTGAAAAGAAATGACATCTTAATAATATTGACTTTCCATCCGTGAACATGGACTATCTCTCCATCTAGATCATCTTAAACGTCTTTCATAAGAGTGTTGTAATTTTCTGCATACAGATTTTATATGTATTTTGTTAGATTTACATCTAAGTAATTCATTATTTTTGGAACTACAGAAAATAGTATTATTCAAAATTTCAAATTCCAATTGCACATTGCTGATATAGAAAAACAGTTAATGATTACATATTAACCTTGAATCCTTCAACTTTGTTATACTCACTGAATTAGTTCTTTTTTTTCAATTTTGGGGATTTTCTACATAGAAAACCATGTAATTAGTTAATAAAGACAGATTTATTTCTTCCTTTCCAATCTTCATATCTTTTATTTCCTTATCTTGTCTTATTGAACTGCGGTGTCCAGTATGAATTTAGGAATGGCTAGAGAAGATCTGATCTCATGGGGAAAACACCCAGTTTCTCATTCTTACATCTGATGTCAAATGTAGGGTCATTGTTCAGTGTTCTTCATCAAGCTGGGGAAGATTGCTGAGAGGTTTTAATCATGAATGGGTATTGAACTTTGTCAAATGCTTTTTATGCTTCAAATGCAATCATCATATGATTTTTCTTCTTTAGACTGTTGATGTGGTGGATTGCATTGATTTTCAGATGTTGACCAAGTCTTGCATACTTGGGCATGATGTATACTTCTTTCATACATTATTGGATTTGACTTGCTGGTATTTTCTTAGGATTTTTGCATCTATGTGCATGAGAGATAATGGTGTATAGTTTTCTTTTTTATAGTGACTTTGTCTGGTTTTGGTATCAGGGTAATACTAACTCCATAAAATGAATTGGAAGTGTTCATTCCTCTTTTGTTTTCTGGAAGAGACTGTGTAGACTTGGTGTTGATTCTTATTTAAATGTTGGATAAAACTCTCCAGTAAAACCATCTGTATCAGTAGATATCTTTTTCTGGAGTTCTTAAATTATAAATTTAACTATCTTAGTAGTTACAGTGCTATTTAAATTATTTATTCCTTATTGATTGAGTTGCAATAATTTTTGGTTTTTAAAGAATTGTTCTATTTAACTTAACAGGTTCACATGTAGAGTTGTTTGTAGTATTCTCTTATTTTCCTCTGCAGACTCTATGTGATATCCGTCTCCTTATTGACATTGGTAATTTGTGTCTCCTCTCTTTATCTCTGTGTCAGTCTTTCTAAATGTTTGTCAATTTTATTGATCTTTTCAAAGGAGGTTCTGCTTGGTTACTTTTACTATTGTTTTTCTGCTTGCAATTTCATTGATATTTGCTCTTATGTTAATTGCTTATTTCTTCTACTTGCTTTGGGGGTATATCGTTCCTCTTTTTTCTAGTTTCTTGAGGTGGAGCTTTGATCACTGATTTGAGGCTTTCCTTCTTTTTTTATTGAGGTATAATTGACATAACATTATGCTAGCTTTGTGTGTACAAAATGATTTAATATTTGTATGCATTGTGAAATGAATACCACAATAAGTCTAGTTAACACCCATTACCACACACGGTTACAAAATATTTATCTCATGATGAGAACTTTTAAATCTCCTCTTAGTAACTTTCAAATATGTAATACAGTATTATTAACTATAGTATGATGTACATTACATTCCCATGATTTATTTATTTGATAAATTGCAAGTTTGTACCTTTTGACCACCCTCACCCACTTTGTCTGTCCTCCCCAGCACCTGCCTCTGGTAACCACCAGTCTGTTCTTGGTAACCTATGAGTTTGCTTTCTGTTGTTTTTCAGATTCCACATATAAATGAGATCATACAGTATTTGTCTCTTTTGGCCTGACTTGTTTTACTTAGCATAATGCCCTCATGGTCCATACATATTGTCACAAACGATAAGACTTTCTTCTTTTTCATGGCTGAATAATTTGGTGAGATATATCTGTCCAGAAAGTATCCAGCCATTCATTATGAAAAATACAGGCATTTATTGAAGAAGATACAAGAAACATTGCACACAGGACAATGACACCTCAGTTACCTTCAAAGCAGGTACCTTGGGACCTCACACAGTTCTCCCAGCAGAAGAACCATGTTCCTTCTGCTCTGGTAGCAGAAACCTTGGAACAAATTTTGCCACAACACATTTCATGCCAAGATCTTGTGTCAAAATCTCGGACACAGTTCTTGGAATTCCGAGATCAGCTTCTAGTTCTCACACTCTCAGTCACTGATCTTTGTTGATTGCAGCCTGTACATACTTAACATTCTCAGGTGTTCTGCTCATTGCAGAACGTGGATCACTTGCAACAGATTCTCGACCATATTTGAAGCATTTGTGCCACTTTTATTTGTGCTGCACAAATTTCATCATCCTCAAAAGCCTTCTGAATTACACTAGTTCTCATAGAGAAATGTTCAAGCTTAAGGCAAAATTTGATGCAGATTGGTTGCTCTGCTCACTCAGTCATTTTTAATATATTTTATTGATTATGCTATTACAGTTGTCCCATTACCCTCTCTTCATTCTCCTCCACCCTGCACACCCTCTCCCACCCACATTCCCCCACTTTAGTTCATGTCCATGTGTCATAGGTTTTTAGCTTCTACATTTTCCATACTATTCTTGCCGTCCCCCATTTTCTTCCTACCATCTATGCTACTTATTCTCCGTACCTTTTCACCCTCTCTCCTCCTCCCACTCCCCGTTGCTAACCCTCCATGTGTTCTCCATTCTGTGATTCTGTTCCTGTTCTACTTGTTTGCTTAGTTTATTTTTGTTTTTGTTTTAGATGTGGTTGTTAATAATTGTGAGTTTGCTGTCATTTTACTGTACATGTTTTTTTATCTTCTTTTTCTTAGATAAGTCCCTTTAACATTTCATATAATAAGGGCTTGGAGATGATGAACTCCTTTAACTTGACCTTATCTGAGAAGCACTGTATCTGCCCTCCCATTCTAAATGAAAGCTTTGCTGGATAGAGCAATCTTGGATGGAGATCCTTGCCTTTCATGACTTGGAATACTTCTTTCCAGCCCCTTCTTGCCTATAAGGTCTCTTTTGAGAAATCAGCTGACAGTCTGATGGGAACTCCTTTGTAGGTGACTGTCCCCTTAGCTCTTGCTGCTTCTAGAATTCTCTCCTTCATTTTAATCTTGGGAAATGTAATTATGATGTGCCTTGGTGTGTTCCTCCTTGGGTCCAACCTCTTTGGGACTCTCTGAGCTTCCTGGACTTCCTGGAAGTCTATTTCCTTTGCCAGAATGGGGAAGTTCTCCTTTATTATTTGTTCAAATAAGTTTTCCACTTGTTGCTCTTCCTCTTCTCCTTCTGGTACTCCTATAATTTGGATGTTGGAACATTTAAAGATGTCCTGGAGGTTCCTAAGTTTCTCCTTATTTTTTTGAATTCTTATTTCTCTATTCTTTTCTGTTTGTTTGTTTGGTTCTTTCTTCCTTCTGATCCACTCTGTTGTTTTGAGTCCCAGTTTCCTTCCCATTACTATTGGTTCCCTGTGCATTTTCCTTCATTTCTCTTATTGTAGCCTGCATTTGTTCATCTAATTTGTGACCAGAATCAACCAATTCTGTGAGCACCTTGATCACCAGTGCTTTGAACTGTGCATCTGATAGGTTGGCTGTCTCTCAGTTGCTTAAAAGTACTGGCTCTGGGGCTTTCATCCTGTTTGAGCCATCTTTTTTTTTCCTTTGGTCTGGTCGCGCCCGTTAAGCATGAGGGGCGGAGCCTTAGGTGTTCACCAGGGTGGGGCACCTCATTCGCTGGGTTGTGACGTTGTATGTGGGGGCGGGGTCCGAGAGGGAACAAGGGTGCTTGCTCCGCTCCCCATCAGACCTCAGTCCCTTCTGCCACTTCCCCCAAGCAAACTGGGCCCCTCTGGTGCCAATTCCCATGTGGGTGGCCTTTGCATGCAGTGGGTCTTTCCAAGGGCCTCTCCTGTGAGACTGGGAGTCTCTCCCTGCACCTCAACCCCTACAGGTGTTTTCAATCAATTTCTGAGGCTCTACTTCCCAGCACTGTGATTCTGGGTTGTGCACAGTGCCTTGCTTCACAATTCCCACCTCACTGGGTCTGCCAGCTGCCGCTTGCGTGCTCAGGGTCCACCCACTGCAGACTTGCACACCCCAGATGCCTCACGTGCCCAGTCCCAACGTTCTCTGCTGTCCATGCTGGGACCCGTGCCCAGGTATCCGACTCCACCCCTCCTACCAGTCTGGATGAACGGGTCTATTTTAACTTCTTGGTTGTCCAACTTCCATACAGTTCAATTTTCTGTCAGTTCTGGTTGTTATTCTGCTTCTAAATTACTGTTGTCCCTATCTTGGTTGTGGGAGGAGGCACAGTGTGTCTACCTATGCCTCCATCTTGCCTGGAAGTCCTCACTCACTCAGTCATTTTGAATGCAACAGCCACACAGTACATACACATGCTCACTCAACAGCATCTATTGTCCCCCTGACTAGTACTGAAGTCATCATTATTCACACATGTGCATTCCAGCCCACTCTCCTTGGCTGCCAGGTCACATCAATGTCGCTCAAGCCATTCTCCTTATATTAACAATGGGTGGACTTTTCCCCAGTTGTGGGTGTGTGTGCACACCACTCTTTCTTTATTCATTCATCTGTCAATGGACAGTTAGGTTGCTTCCATATCTAGGCTATTGTAAATATAGAGGTGCATATATCTTTTCAAGTTAACATTTTCATTTCCTCTGAATAAATATCCAGAAGGGAATATTTGCTAGATCATGTGTTTTTCATAGTAGCTGCACCAAGTTACATTTCAACCAATAATCCATAAGGTTCCCTTCTCTTTCCATCTTCACCAATACTTGTTGTTTCTTGGCTTTCTTTTTAAAGGATTTTATATTTTTAGAGAGAGGGGAAGGGAGGGAGAAAGAGAGGGAGAGAAACATCAATGTGTGTGGTTGCTTCTCGTGTGCCCCCAACTGGGGACTTGGCCTGCAACTCAGGCATGTGCCCTGACTGGGAATCAAACCAGTGATCTTTTGGTTCACAGGCCAATGCTCAATCCACTGAGCCATACTACCCAGGGCGTTTATTGGCTTTTTGATAAAAGTTCTAACAGGTATGAGGTGCTATCTGACTGTGGTTTTCATCTGCATTTTCCTGATGATTAGTGATGTTCGGTACCTTTTCATGCACCTGTTGGCCATCTGCATGTCTTTTTGAAAAAATGTCTATTCAGATGTTCTGCCCATTCTTAAATCAGATTTTTTTTTGGGGGGGGGTTGTTATGAGTTGTATGAGTTACTTATAAATATTTAAATATTAACTTCTTATCAGATATGTGGCTTGCAAATATTTTCTCCCATTCAGTAAGTTGCCTTTCAATTTCAATGATGGTTTCCTTTCCTGTGCTAAGTTTCTTAATATATTAATATATGCTAACAAATTGAATTTAACCTAGTAAATCATTCAAACTGTTGTTAAAAGCAATTCATTTTTCTGATAAGCTATGTAAGTAACATTCTTGGCACAAATACATTTGCAACTTTAAAAATTCTAAAACTTTATTTAATGCCCTTGATATTTAAAAGTTAGGATGGCTGTTTCCAAAAACAACTTTAACAACAACAACAACAACACAAGTGCTAGCACGGATGTGGGAGAAAAAGAACCTTTGTACTCTAAGTGAGAATGTGAACTGTTACAGCCATTGTGGGAAAAAGTATGGTAGTTCTTAAAAATTTTAAAATAGATTCCTGGGTATATATCTAAAGAAAATAAAACCACTATCTTGAGGGGACTAGTACACTCCAAGTTTATTGTAGCATTATTCACAATAGCCAAGATTTTAAACAGACTAAATGCTGTCAATGGATAAATGGATAAATGGATGACATATACAATGGAATATTATTTAACCTTAAAAAATAAGGAAATCCTGCCATTTACAACAACATGGATGAACCGGGAGGACCCTAAGCTAAGTGAAATAGGCCAGACACAAAAGACAAATACTGCATGATCTCACGTACGTGTGGAATCTAAAAAAGTCTGACTGGCTGAACTAGAGAAGAGCATGGTGGTTGGTTACCAGGAGCGGGGGAATGGGAAAGTGCGGGTCAAAGGGTACAAACTTTCAGGTAAGAGATAAATAAGTTCCAGAGACCTGATGTACAACAAAGGGACTATATTTAATAATAATTTATTGCATGCTTGAAATTTGCTGAGAATAGATCTTAATTGTCTCACCACATATAAAATAAGGTAACTATGTGAGGTGATTGATACATTAATTAGGTTGCTTGTGGTAATCATTTCATAATATGTCAAATATCGAAACACCATGTTGTATATCTTAAGTAAATGTAACTTTTATTTGTCAATTTTATCTTATAAAACTGGAAAAATCCCAGATGTACCGTAAATCTAAATGAGAACAGTTAAACATAAAGGTACTAGAGAGCCCTGGCCTAGTGGTTTGGCTGGAGCATCATCCCGTAGACCACAATGTTATGGGCTTGATTCCCCATCAGGAAACAAACCTAGGTTGTGGGTTCAATCCCGGTCAGGGTGTATATGGGAGGCAACTGATGGATGTTTCTTTCTCACTTAAGTTTTTCTCTCTTTCCCTCTTCCTCTATCTTTAAAATCAACAAACATATCCTCGGGTGAAGATTAAAAAGAAAGGTACTAAAGAATGTTTTAAAAAGTGAATATTTTCACTCTTAAATAGAAATAATTATGACAGCCCATAGTAATCACTTCATTTATAAAATGTTGAACAATTAACTCATTCCTAATATAATTTGCAATATATAAATTTGAGAAGTTCAGTTCCTTAATAAAATATAGAACAATTAATATTTCCTCGCTAAAACTCCCTGGTCAGAAAACAAAAAGGACAATAACCATCTAATTCCATCTACTCAAAACTTTTAAACCAGATTAAAAAGCTAAATCCACCTTAACCCTTAACTGGTGAGGATTTCATTTCTAAGGCTGCAATAATTTCATTTGTAGCCAAGTCTCAATTCCAGGAGCAGACAGATTACCAAAGACATCCTGAGATCAGTATGAAGCACATTCTGCTCAATCCAATTATGATGAAATTGTCAGAGTGCACAGGACAGCCAGTATCATGCATTTTCATAGCCATTAAACTTATTTGATCACTAATATTATAAATTAAACAAGAAAGATGTCACACATACAAATCTTTTGAAAAATCAAAACCTCAGATGAAGGTTTTACAAACAAAATTCTGTGGGTCAGCAAGTATGATTTTAAGAAAATATGTTGTTGGAAAAATGTAAATTGATAAATATATTATTTAAAAATACTTTTATGATTAGTTTCTGCTTATTTCTATCTCATTGATTAATTTTAAGAGAAAACTAACATGCAAGTTTAATTAATGCATTTAGTATTTTCCCTGTTTCATTTCATCAATAAAAGCAGAAAATAAAATATATCAAGGTAGAAGAGCAATACTTATAAAATTCTTACTTTTGTACACTTTTAATACATAGATTCTGCATGCTGTTCTATAATATACACACAAAGAAACAAATAAATATAAATAGCAATTATTTCATGAATCCTTCAATATAAAAGCCTGTTTTGAACTCAGAGAAGAGGAATTCATATGTGCTTTTTCTAAGTACTTTATAGTGTGTTTGCATAATAATAAGATCCAATCTGTTAGAAAACAAGTAAAGGACAAATTAATAAGGTCATAATTTGGACTCATGGTGCTTAATACAGTTTTAGCAATCTGCTCAAGACAAAGGTGGCCACCCAGACATAGACAATTATGCATTTGTGAGGCAGATGAAATCTTTAATGATGAAGCTGATTAACATTCAATAATAAACACACAGCCTGAGAAAATGGCCAAGCACCTCCTGCAGACATCAACTGAGGCTTTGTTCAGATTGAGGTCAGACTGGTATTCCAGAAAGGCGCATTAGGATAGAAAGTTTATCAAATGTGTTAACATGGGTTCCCCTAAAATAACACAAAATCCCTATTACGCTAAGGTCACCTTTTAAATTTGTCTGATCAGTTAGGAAAATAATAGACCAAACTTCTTCATGAGTTATATGTATATAATTTTTTAGAGAAGTTTTAGTTTGGTTTGATCTCCAAACACTGGAAATATGATAAAATCATGTCATAGGACATTTTGCAGTTTCATTGCTTAAGTTTTTCTATCAATGATCGATCCTTCTGAGTAACTTGAAGTGATTCAGTTTTGCTTATACTTATATATTCCTAAAAATGCCTTCAATCCAATTAGGTTTGATAATTGTTTGTTATCTAAGTAAGTACTAATTAATAAAGTATGAAAGAAATTAGATGAGGATACCACAAATTACATTTTAAAAGTGTTGTATTAAAGAATAGCACATGTATAGAAAAGTACACAAATAAGAAGAGCTCACTAAGTTTTCACAGTGAACACACCCACTAACCAATAACTGGATTTAAAAGACTAAACATCAAGAAACAGCATCCTAGAAGACCCTTCCAGCCACCAGATCCCTCCCTGCCAGCACGCTAACCTGACTTTCAACAACATACATTAGTTTGGCCTATTTATGAACTTGTGTCTGTTTTTTCTCTCTCAACATTACGTTTGTGAGATTCTTTCAAAGTTTTTGAGCACAGTTATAGTTCATTCATTCTCTTTGTGCAAATATACCACAATATATACCCATTCTGTTGCTGATGGTGAAAATCTGAAAGCTCTTCCCCTAAGATCTGGAACAAGACAAGGATGCCCACTCTCATCATTTTTATTCAACATAGTATTGGAAGTCCTAGCCACAGCAGACAAGACAAAGAAATAAAAGGCATCCAAATTGGAGAAGAAGTAAACCTGCAACTATTTGCAGATAATATGACACTGTATATACAAAACCCTAAAAGCACTACCAAAGACAACTATTAGACTAATAAATGAATCCGGTAAAGTAGCAAGATAAAAAATTAATATTTAGAAATTGCTTGCATTTTTATATGCCAATAACAAACAGAAAGAAAAATTAAGAAAACAATCCCATTTACAACTGCATTAAAAATACCTAGAAATAACTTTAATCAAGGAGGCAAAATGCCTCTACTCTTAAAACTATAAGACATTAATGAAAGAAATTGGAGAAGACACAAATAAGTGGAAGGCTATACCATGCTCATAGATTGGAAAAATTAATGTTAAAATGTCCATATTGCCTCAAACAATCTACAAGTTCAATAAAATTCTACAAAAATACCAATGCCACTTTCCAGAAGTAGAGCAAATAATCCTAAAATTAACATAGGACCACAAAAGACCCCAAATACTTAAAGCAATGTTGAGAAAGGACAAAGTTGGAGGTATCACATGCCCTAATTTCAAACTATACTACAAAGCTAAATGAATCAAAACAGTATGGTACTGGCATAAGAACAGACACATAGATAAATGGAACAGAATAGAAAGGCCAGAAATGAACCCACATTTCTTAGTTAATTAATCTATGACAAATGAGGCAGAAATTTAGTGAGAGGACAATGAACGGATAAGACAGTCTCTTTAATAAATGGTGCTGGGAAAACTGGACAGATAATATGCAAAAAAGTTGAAGCTGGACCACTTTCTGATATTGTGTATAAAAACAAACTCAAAATGGATTAGAGACTTACATGTAAGACCTGAAACCATAAATCTCCCAGAATAAAACAGGACTAAACTTTTTGACATCTGTCTTAGCAATATTTTTTTTTGGATGTTTTCACAGGCAAAGGAAACAAAAGCAAAAATAAACAAATGGGACTACCTCGATCAAAAAGAACTTTTGCACAACAAAACAACCAAACCAAAAAGCAACCTATGGCATGGGAGAACAATATCTCCAACAACAGGTTAATACCAAAAATATATATGGAACACAACTCAACATAAAAAAAAAAACAAATAATTCCCTGGCTGGTGTAGCTCGGTGGACTGAGTGCAGGCTGCGAACCAGGCATTGCAAGTTTGATTCCCAGTCAGGGTACATGCCTGGGTTGCAGGCCATGTCCCCCAGCAACCGCACATTGATGTTTCTCTCTCTCTCTCTCCCTTCCCGCTCTAAAAATCTAAAAATAAATAAATAAAATCTTAACAAAACAAAACAAATAATCCAATTAAAAGGTAGGTAGGGGACCTGAATAGACATTTCCCCAAAGAAAATATATCAATGGCCAACAGGCATGTGAAAAGATGTTCAACATCAGTAATCATCAGGAAAATGCAAATCAAAACCACAGTGAGATATCACCTCATGCCTGTCAGAATGGTTATTATTAAAAAGAAATAACAAGTTTTGGCAAGGATGTAGAGAAAAGGGAACCCTCATGAACTGTTGGTGAGATTGTAAAGTGGTGCAGCCACTGTGAAAAACAATATGGCAGTTCCTCAAAAAATTAAAAATAGAATTGCCATACAACACAGCAATTCTACTTCTGGGCATTTATCCAAAGAAAATAAAAACACTAATTCAAAAAGGTAGCCCAGGCTGGATAGCTGAGTTGGTTAGAGCATCATCTGATACACCAAGGTTGATCCCCAGTCTGGGCACATACAAGGAGCAACCAATGAATGCATAAATAAGTGGAACAACAAATCTATGTTTCTCTCTGTTTCTCTCTCTCTCCCTCTAATCAATTTACAAAATTAAAGAGAGCATTTTAAAATCATAGAAGTGAAAGAAAGCAAGTTTTTACAAATTCCCTATTGAACCATTACTCTTGTTGATCTTAGGATACAATCCATGATTTTTAGTTCATCCCTCTTCATGCTTCAGAGATACTGTTATGGCCGTGACATAAAGATCCCAGCGTGTGACTAGTTACGAGGCAGAAGTGCTCTCTTAACAGAGGAGGGTTTGTTTTGGATTGACACAGTGTTCTCTTTTAATAGTTGCTAAATAGGATGCAAGTGCTTTCTATAATATTTTGGGTTTGGTGTGTGTGTGTGTGTGTGTTTGGTTTTTTTTTTGTCAGATTTTCTTCCTTGGTATGGATTTATTCTTGGTCTTCTAGCACGGTTTCCACTAAAATGAAAGCATCAAACAATTTATACATAGGTACATCATCAAGCCACATGTATAAAATGTGAAAATATTCCTACTGCCTTTACTACTGAAGAGTGTTACACTACCTACAACAGACAAAATATTTTTATGGAGTAACATAATTTTTACTGATGCAGTCATTGAAGGAACACTAGTAAGCAAACCCTAATTTGCCATAAATAGTAAGCAGCAAAAATAATTAAAAAATAGAACTATAAATAGGCAAAATGAGAGAAATAAGACAAGAAAACAAATTTACAGAAAATATAAAATTAATACTTAATGGATGTATTTAAGCTAAAAGGAAAAGGGGATAGGTTAAGAACTATAAGTCAGAAAAAATGTAGTTTGTTTCCCTCAGCCTGGTAATAAAAATATAAAGAAATATTTTCCACAAGCTATTAAATTATATATGATGTATCTGGGTTAAAAATATTAGTATCTCTGGAGCACACCTTATTTTCATCGATAAGTTGTCAACAAAAGCTATAAAAACCACTTTCATGAAGTCAGAAACAGCACAATTAACCCTTCATTTGCGAAGTACATTTGCATGTACGGTCACTTCAGACTTTAGATTTCCAAATAAATTCAATATTTAAAAAGAATCATTATATTAAAACAAGTAAGAAGGTAATATCTGAATTTTGTTGTGCCACTGTTAGGGAAGATTGAAAAAGAGAATAAAAAGTAAGTTATCTCCAGTAACACATGATGCTTCTATTCAGTTAACACGTAAGATGTAATTCCCTAACTCACTGATAAAAGTGTGTGATATGGATGGATATGATATGGACATAACTATAAAAGAGAAAGTTATATTTTAAAGCTAATTTCTACTTGTCCCAACCAAAATAAGGTTATGCTTACTCTCCTGCCTAAACTTCTTATCAGGCAAGACAACGGAACAAAACCTTGTTACAAAACTTTTATTACATTTTCAGTTGGGAAGAGTAAATTTAAAAAATAAAATACATAACCCTGCCAGAACTTTTCAATGATCCCTTACTGCCAATTTTACCTTCCATGGAAGAAAGACAAGTTTTATTTTTTTTTCCCCCACAGAGAAGTATTCATTGTAAGGCATAACTCACCAGCCCACAAAGGAACAGTACTCTTCCTGTGAGCATTCAATTAACTGCATGCTTATAAATGGCATTTCCTCTAAATGTGTATTGAAACTCACCTTATAAAATCCACAACAGTAGAGCAGTTCTTGTTGCTGAGGGACTATGATACTATTTCATGACACTAAACCAGGAATATTAAGAGTTTAAACAGTTCATGTGCCTAGCCATCATCAGACAATTTAAGTACTAAAACATAAATATTCTAACCTCTAATTACATTATTTAATGTTGGGATAATGAATAATTCTGCACTTTTTAAAAACTAAAGACTTTTATAGTAATATCAATAATAATAATAAGGCATTATTATCAATATGCTTATAGTTGCAAGAGCTCTTATGTCATGCCAGGCACTATTCTATGTGGTTTATAGGAATTAACTCATTTAATCCTTGTAACAACTCTACTGGTTAGGTATTACTACTTCCCCAGTTTTGCACAAAAGGAAACTAAAGCTCAGAGAAGTAACTTACTCTAGGTCAGGGAGCTAATAAAGAGGCAGAAGTAGAATTTGATATCTAACCAATCCATTGCAATGTTTACATTCTTACTGTCACACTATATTGCTAAAAAAAAATTTTAAAAATCTTATATTCAGTTACCTGGGATTTGATGTTTTTTTTAGAGTGACAGTATTCATAGTTCTTTAAGAACTTACCTAGTCTAATTCATAGAACATATTTGCTGAAAGTACTTTCATCCTTTGGTGGAACTGTATTTATACCCAAATTGTTTACATTATCACAATACACTGTGAATTTCCTTGGTTTAGGGCTGTGCAACAGCAGTTTACGTGGAGTGGAAATCCGATCCTGATTTTACAAGGCTAATCTTTGGCTCACGTCTTTGTCTCCAAAGTGTATTTTAATCCTGATTAGGCTTACATGCACAGATTAAAAAACACACAAAGAGGTAAAACAGAATGGCTTTAACAATGCAAGTTTTTAAAGTGTAATTTCACTGTCACGTGGAAACATAATATATCTAATTTTTCTATGCAGCTGCACTAAATGGCCTTTTAGTTTTGGCTTTAATGCCAAATTTACTAAAGTACTATATCTAGGGATAGTGCATCTTTAGTAGTATATCACACTTATTTTTTTTTTAGTTTAAAAGAAAGAATGGGCCTTATTAATATACTTATCTGCAGCACAGCAGTAGTTCATATATCTTAATCATAATGTAAGTATAGATATGCACAAGCAAGTTCCGCATTAAATTTCAAGAACAAACATATATAAACTTACCCTTGATTCAGCAATGTTTTTAGGGTCACTGATTTCAGCACCAATTAAAGGACATGAGAATAGAGACTGGTTGATACAATTTCTACACTGTAAGTAGCTGGTTAAAGAACATTCTTTCATATTCCAGATGGCATTTAAAGATAAACCTGTCTCCATGCCTACAAAAAACATAAAAAAAGGCCTTTCATAAACCCTGAACTACCAGATTCAATCTCAATTTCACTTATAAAAGTCTAACAGAAAATGAAGTGGATGTTAAGATTGGATAAAACTTTTGAAAACCATTAGTTTAACATATTTAACTTTTATAATCTTTGATCTAACATAGAAGAGTACAGAAAATAAGTTTAAAAACAGTAATAGCTTACATTTGCTCATGCCTATTATGCAAATTCATTACTTTATTCTCATGGCAACTCTGTGAGGTATCACTGTCCTCATTTTGCAGGTGAGGAAACATTTTCGGAGAGTATAAATTAAAGTTAGAAAGCAGTAGGCTGGGATTTAAAATGTCCAAAACTCATGCTCCAGTTTCTTTGGCTTGGTGCCTTCCTAAGAATCAAAATTGTTTTCGAGAGAAAAATGTAATTCTTTGTTTTCAAATAAAACTACATATAATTGGAAACACTATAAATAAATCTCCATATTCTACAATAAGAAAATCTGTCTATATGAATTGTGAAATGGTACTTTTCGGACATTTAACAGCAGTTTTATTTTTTTCTGTGACTGCATGACTTTATTTAATTTTTTAAATCTAATCTTCATTGTATTTTTTTTCCATTACCATTTAGTCCCCATCTACCTCACTCCCCCCAGCAACCAGTTAGTTTTAAAACAGAAATTTGTTTGCCCTACACATCTATGAGAATGTAACTTCCCACAATTAGAAAAGCAAAGCGCCTCTGCTCAAGCTTCCACACTGTGACACATCTGCGGGAGCAGGGTTCCTTTTACAGAACATTCATAACCATAATAGATGTCACTAGTACGTCTCCGGTTTCAGGACAGAGTTTTCCTACATCCTTTAGTTGAACAATCCACCAAACAAATCTCAAATGTGCAAGGACAATCTTCTTTGTGTTGGACTGCCTTTTGTGTAAAGTGAGGAAAACTCAAGTTTTTATGGGGCAAATGAGAGTTCCAGGTGTTGCACGAGCACCGCCACCTTCTTTCTGCACGGATTCGTGGTTAGACAACAAAGGTGTACAGTTCTGGCAGAGAAGAGACAACAGACCCAGAGAGAACCTCTCTCGCGCATTGCACTCCCCCAACCTCCTTTGCGACTGAATTACATTCGTGTCTGGAAGTCACTGTAACAACAGGAGTGGAAACTCAGAATGAGGAGACATTAGAAGATGTAGTTCAGAAAAAAATGAACAGAGCTTTTTTCTTGAAGCTCAAGTGTCTGCAGTTGAAATGGAAGAATTTGTGTAAAAGATGACTATGAATCTATGCAGAGTTGTAGCTCCCTCAGAAAACTTCTTACAATCTTCCATATTACACTAAGCCAAGAAATTTTAACAACCACATATTCATTTTTTGATAAATGAGTACATTCCCACAAGAAAGAATTTCCAATTCCAGAAAAAATATTGAAATTGGTCAAAGCTGCAAAGTACTAACGGGAACATTATTAGAACCATATGATCTGACCATATGTTTCTGCAGACATTTGTAACCAAAGTAAACACACAGACTTGTATGAATGGTCCACCTTTGAGGGGGTAGCTGAATGGTCCACCTTCGAGGGGGTAGCAACAAGAAAAATCCCAAGTTTTAGTTTTAAGGTTCTTTTATAGTAAAGTACTGAATGAGTGGGTGTTATCATAGAGCTTGTTACCTTCAGATATTAAATGGGTAGAAAAGTTTCGATAAATTAATTCATTGATGTTGAAAACGGGTAAATAATAGATGCCTGTATTATTTGAAGCCAGCATTTTGGAATACAAGTAATATACTTCTCCTTGTCCCTACTGCTTCTAGGAAGAGTGGAGCTTAGACTTATTTCTCAGTGAGTGGGATATATTTGGCCTAGTCCCTTTCTACCCAACATTAGAAACATGTATTGGCAGAATTAAAATGAACACGACGAGCAGACTTGAAAGTAGCTGGGAAGTTGTAAAAGGGCAGTAAGCAACCTGAGACATAGTTATGCAAAGGAAAAAGAGCTCGGGTTTATGGGCCATTTGTGCGTAAGCATCGATCCCACTGTTTTCCAGGGACAGCTGGTGGAAGCCAGTTGCTTTCATCCTGGCGGCTGCTCGCATGAATAGCTGCCCACCCTGCACCCAGCTCAGGCCTGCCAAAGCGTGCGTGGGATCTGGGCACGTGCGCCTTGTGATGCTTTTTGGGGAGTGACCATCAGACACAGACCCTGCCTCATCTGTCCTAATGGGACATTTCCCATTTACACACTTCGTTGTTTTGAACAGAGTTTGAAATTCTGTTTTATTGTTTCCTCTGCAATTCTTAAAACAGTGAAATATATTTTTAAAAGCAATTTAAAAATTGCCTTTCATTTGAGAATTCACATGAAAATAAAAAGGTGCTTTATGAACATTTGAAGGATTTAGAAAGCGACAAGAAAACTGTGTAGCTATTAAACAAGTTTACCTTCATTCTTTACTGAAGTCTGATAAACCACTAATGTGGTTTTTAAGTGGTTAAGGGCAGCACTGTCACCGATGACATAAAATACATTTTCTCCTTCTGAACTGTACTTGGACTCAGTTAAGCAATGGCAAGGAGACTTTGTGCAACTTAATTTAATATTCAGGAAGATTCTTTGGATTTTTATCAGCACGGCATTCTTGGAAAAAACTTTTTTAAAAATTCCTATAAAAATGAAGTAAAAAAAGATTTAGGAAAGGCATATCAAACTAACAATTCTATTAATTTCCTAGAAAGATACTGCTGGTTGCAGTAGTTTATTAAAGTCTGTTTGTATATGTATGTTAGTCAATCAAAAACAACTCAATGGAGAATAATTACTGTACATAGTGGTAACAATCAAACAACTAATATATTGTCATTAAAATCTATCATCACTTCTCATAGTAAACTCTATGGTTAGATGTAGTTACAAAGAATATGATTGAGTGGCTTTTTAATTTGTTACCTTCTTGGTCATTTACAATTATACCTTTCTCTACGAATGCTGTGAGAAAGGCTAAGTGAAGTTAGTACGAACTAAACTACATTAAAAAGAGTGTAGTGTGTCTCCATCAATGACTTTGGTCTGAGTAGTAAATCTCTCTGGAAACCAGTTACTTCATGTTTAATATAAGAAAAGGAAATGATATCTAAAGTTCTGGCCTACTCTAAAATATTAAAACAGTAATAAACAATATAATGACAAACCAAAGCAACACCTAAATAAAAGTAGCCAGTCTCAAAACAGCATGGGTCGGTTCAGTTGGCCATAAATTTGGTGCTTACTATTTTAAAGCGTGTACCAGATACAAGAGTGACAAAGACAACCCTGGTCTCACTTTGCACAAGTGTGTAAGTCCAAACCAGAAGAGAGCAAACATGTAAACAACACAGTGTTGACAATACTATCTTGAAGTCATGAACTGAGGGGCTGAGAAAGCTAGATGACGTTCACTCAATCAGCTGGGAGGTCCAGGGGGACGTGTTCAGAGGGATGACTTAGTTGAACTCCTCAGAGTGAGCAGGGGTTTGCCAGATAAAGAAGGAAACTCTGCGTGGGCGAAAGAGCATTAGCAAAGGCAATGGGGATAAAACGGCAGGATCTGGTTTTAAAACTGTTAAGTATAAAGTTAGCAAAGGCTGGCACATGAGGCTGGCGACGTTGGCAAAGACCAGATCACAAAAGGCCTGGCATGTCCTCATTGGGAATTTGACTTGGTCTTCTACAGGGTGGGGGAAAGTAGGTTTACAGTTCTGAGTATGTGAAACACAGTGTTTATTCTTGTATTTTTATTAATTATTGTATTGTTTTCATATGAACAACTGTAAATCTACTTTTTCTCCACCCTGTAAAAAGAAGGGTTTTAAACAGGTGAGTGACATAGTCAGATTTGCATTTGAGATTGGCTACTTGGCAACAAAGTGGAAAGTGAACTTTGGGGAAAGGACTGGTGACAAAGTAGCTAGTTAAGAACAACTGGATTTCCGGTCGAGATGGTGGTGTAGGTAGACATGGCTCACCTACTGGCACAACAACCACCACACATCAAAATTACAACTAAAATATAGACCAACCATCACTCAGAAGCGTCAGAAATCGAGTTAAATGGAAGTCTAACAACTACGAAATTAAAGAAACCACATCCGTCCAGACGGGCAGGAGGGGCACAGATGCAGAACAGGCTGGCCTCACACCCCCGTGGATAAAAATTCTGGAGGGATATCTCGGGAGCGAGGGGTCCTAGCCCCACACCCGGCCCCCCAGCCGGGGTTCCAGTACTAGGAAAATAAGTCCCCACAACTTCTGGCTACAAAAATCAGTGGAAATTGAGTTGGAGGAAGAAACTTCCAGGGTCCTAAGCAGTGTCTCTTAAAGAATGCATGCACAGATTTAGATCACTCCTTATGAGCTTCATCACCAGGGTAGCAGCTTGAAAGGCACCAGTGGCATATGGGGAGGAACTGAAGAGTCTGGCATCAAGGTAAACAGTGGCCATTGTTCTTCCCCCACAGAGCCACAGAGCGAGCAGGCTGGTGCCACATCTCAGACTTCATCAACCTGGATAACACTATCAGAGCTCCCCTAATCTCCTGAGATCTTCTGAGATTCTGCCCCACCCAACTTACAGGCCCACCGAAGCTGTACTGAGTGGCTGCTCTTGGCTCATGTTTCATAACTTCCTAAATCCTCTCAAACAAGCAACAGCTAGCCTCAGTGAGCCCCCAGCCCCCATACCGCTTGTTAAGTGGCCTCAGGCCTGGCACTAGCAGCAGCCAGCCTAGGTACACAGCTTGGCTTCACCTGGGAATCTTCTAGTCCAGAAAAAGTAGCAGCCATCTCATATTACTTTACAGCTCAGGCAAGGTGGCCCTGGGCAAAACACAGGTGGGGGTTGATCTTGGCTTGTACCACCCAGGAAACCTCAGGGCCAGCGCAACCAATGGGCAGCTATAGACCACGTCAGGACACCACTACCCTGTCCCCCCAACACACAGCTGATCCTCCATGAAGGGTGGAGGTTAGTGGTCAGTGGTCACAGTCAGTCCTTGCAGCTGACCAGCCTGGATAAATCTCTCGCACTGACCTGCCAACAGGAATCAAGGCTCAACTACAGGAGGAAGGTGTATTCAGCCTACAAGAAGGGTGCATCTAGAGTACCCAGCTTGAGTGATAGGGGAGGCTGTGCCACTACCTACAGGACACCTACTGTATTAGACCACGCTACCAAGACAGGGAGTCATAGCAGCTCTACCTAATACATAGAAACAAACACAGGGAGGCTGCCAAAATGAGGAGACAAAGAAACATGGACCAAATGAAAGAACAGATCAAAACTCCAGAAAAAGAACTAAATGATGGAGATAAGCAATCTATCAGATGCAGAGTTCAAAATACTGGTTATAAGGATGCTCAATGAACTTAGTGAGGACCTCAATGGTATTAAAAAAAAGTCAGAAATCAAAGGTGCACTAATTGAAATAAAAAACGATTTACAGGGAAACAACAGTAAAGTGGATGAAAATGAGAAATCAATGATTTGGAATACAAGGAAGCCAAAAACAACCAATCAGAACAAGAAAAAAGAATCCAAAAATGAGGATAGTATAAGCAGCATCTGGAACAACTTCAGGAGGTCCAACATACGGATCATAGCGGGGTACAAGGAGAAGAAAAAGAGTGAGAAATTGGAAACCTATTTGAAAAAATAGTGAAAGGAAACTTCCCTAATTTGGTGAAGGAAATAGACCTGCAAGTCCGGGAAGCACAGAGAGTCCCAAACAGGATGGATACAAAGAGGTTCACTCTAAGACATTATAATTAAAAGGCCAAAGGTTAAAGATAAAGAGAGAAGCAGTTAGTTACCTACAGGGGAGTTCTCATTAGACCATCAGCTGATTTCTCAAAAAAACTTTGCAGGCTAGAAGGGATTATCAAGAAATTTTTGAAGTCATGAAAAGCAGGGACTTGCAGCCGAGATTGCTCTACCCCATAAAGCTATCATTTAGAGTCAAAGGGCAGATAAAGAGCTTCCCAGGCAGCAAAGAACTAAAGGAGTTCATTGCCTCTGAACAACTATTACATAAAGTGTTAAAGGGACTTATTTAAGAAAAAGATGATCAAAACTATGAACAATAAAATGGCAAAAAATACAAATCTATCAACAATTGAATCTAAAAAACATACTAAGCAAACAAGAATAATAGAGAGTGAATCATGGATACGGAGAGTGCTTTGATGGTTGCCAGATTGGGGAGGGTGTGTGGGGGAATGGGTAAAGAGGTGAGGGGATTAAGAAGTACAAATAGGCAGTTACAGAATAGCCATGGGGGTGTAAAGTACAGTATAGTAACTGGAGTAGCCAAAGAACCTAGACACAAGACCCATGGACATGAACAACGGTGATTGCCTGAGGGAGTGGAGGTTGCTGGGTGGACAGGGGCAAAGGGGGACAACTGTAATATCATAATCAACAAAATATAATAAAAAAAGAATCATTACACTAGTAATATATTCTGAGGGTCTAAATTAACATAATCATAATGAAGATGGAAAGTAGGAGAGTTGAGCAATATTTCTCAACTCTAAAACTCAGATGGTTTGTTAGTTTAAGATTTGAAGAACGAGATGCATGATGATGTCACCAGCTGAAACAGCAAAGACCAGATTTCAGAAAAGACTTGTTTTGTGCAAATTAAGTTTGAGATGCGACAGGACTTCCAAGGTGTTGCGCAGTCAGATGGATGACAGGTCAGGAATCATCAGCACACAGTTCAAAGGAGGATAAGATCAGCCAGGGGAAGCACATCAACTAGAGAGGGAAGTGGCTAAGAAAAGAAGTCATATGTAAGTCTTGTCCACTAATGGTGGGTGAGGGGAGAACGAGAGAACTAGTCAGGGAGAATACATGAGATGAAAAAAAGTGTTAAGAATCCAATTAAGTCTAGAAGCCGTGACGCTGTACTTTATCCACACTACTACACAACCTTCATCAGCAGTGGCTCAACTTTCCAGAAGTAGTAACAGCAAAGGCAGACTGTGATTAAAGTAGGTTTGGCAATTTTCCAGGACTGAGATAGTAGAACGACCAAGGTACACAGGAGTTCAGGACACCAGTGAGAGAATAGTTCCAGTGACTATGAAGTACTTAGATACAAACTTGGCAGGAAGGAAGCGAAGACTGAAGGCGGATGACAAACTCGGAGAGAAGTGAGGGAGTAAGTGTATAAGGAGGAATGGAGTAAAAGCTAGAACAGAGGATTAAAAAGATAATCAGAGAGAAGGATATTAGTTTCAAGGTTACATAAGCAAGAAAGCCTTAGGGTCTAGTCAGTGGAAGTAGGTGGATGAAATGGGAGTGAGTTCATAAGAGGTGAAGTCAAGAAACAGAGGCTTTGGTATTACATAAGTTACTAAGTTGTTAAGAATCTGGAATTGGAACTTAAAAACCTGGGCACTATTTCTGGCTCTAATGTCACTAGTTAGCAACTTTATCTAAAGTGATGTTATCTAAAGCAACCAATTTTGGGGTTGTTTTGAGAAGATTTCTTCTCATAAAAAAGTATTTCCTGCCCTGGCCTGTGTGGTTTGGTTGTTTGGAGCATTGCCCTGTAACCAAAAGGTTGCAAGTTTGATTTCAGGTCAGGATACCTAGGCTGTGGGTTCGATCCCTAGGCCAGGCGAAACGGGAGGCAACCAATTGATGCTTCTCTCTCACATCAGTGTTTCTCTTTGTCCCTTCCCCTCTCTCTAAAAGTGATGAAAAAATGTCATCGGGTGAGGATAAAAATTTTTTTAAAATAGATTTACTAAGCACTCACTCTGTGTCAAGTATTATGCTATGCTCCAGGACTGTGTCTACCTTCAGAGTTTATATTCCTCAATGGATGTTAACATATTTTTTATTTATGTTATTAAAATACTAGGATTCTAGAAAGTACTCCTTTGCAAAAAAAGTAAGAGGATGAGGCTTGCTTTCAGAATTCTAAGACTATGCCTTTCACAAAGAGATTCTGGCAAACAAAGGTGAACTAAAATCAATATAAAAGTACAAAAATCGATCAAAACAGTGGATGCCCTTGATTGTGGTCTCATTACAATGTTCCCTTTTCCTCAGTCGGATAATACCAACTGTACTGCTGACTTTGACGGGCTACTTTGAAAACCTAATGAGTTAATGGTTGTGAAAGCTCCATGGTGCACTACACGGCACACTCAAAACCACCACAGAAGATGTACCTGCTATGTCCTTGCCCTGCTTTCCATCTTTTATTTAATTAAGTAAATAATACAGAGTAGACAGGCTAGGAGATCTGAAGATGGGATCATCAGTGGGAAAAAGCCTATCTTGAATTTCCTCAAGGATATATTTTAAAATTCTCAGTATATTTTCATTAAAAATTTAAAAGAAAATCTGTCCAGATATTTCCAATTAAACAAATTTTGCTGTTAACTTACAGACCCTCTAACTAGAAGCATAACTGCACTTATCAGTATGCATACACTCAGCAAACACTGCTGCGTGCCTTGCCTCTATTATAGACCTTACCACACTGTGCCGTGTGTTTACTATTATGCGAATTAGGCTATGAATTCCTGGTGAGTATGATCCTTGTACTACTCACCTTTGGTATCCCTAGAGCACAGCACAGCTCCTATTGCAAAGCATGCTCTCAAAATGTTAGCTGAATGGGCAGATGGATGAATAAATGCTAGGTAATATGGAAAGTTGTCCATATTCAGTATGCCAGAAATACAGACTTCTACACAATTAACTGCAATATCATATAATAAGTATTATACTGGGAACAAGCAGGAAAAAATAATTTCTCCCACAGTGGTAATGGGCTTCAAAGGCTCATGAAATAGTGACAATTTGGCTAATCAATTAGTTAATACAAAATTCATTTTTAGAATCCAGTTTATGGACATCTTATACAGAATTTGCAAAAGCCCAACATTCTTTTTTAGGTAAAGTTGGTAAATGTACACCCTTCAGAGTAAAAAAGAGAGAAAAGAGAATCTCTGGTCCACAATGGATAGAATAGAAAAAGTACGAGGCATTTCATGCTGGTAAGGCAATAAGAATAAAAAATTTGGAAAGAGAAGGGTCACTAGAGTTTAGAAATTGGTCAAATGAAAAAGGTATTTACAAGACCCGAGTGTCATATAACAAAGTCCTGACAGAAATACACACATTAATATAATGTTCCATTCAAGTCACAGTCAGTTAACACAGTGTTGGAAGTACAGGGGTAAACAACAGAGACCTCACCCCCCACAAAAAAAATCCCTGCCTTGCCCCATAGACTTACATAGAATGTTCTCAATGGATTTCAGTGTTCCTTTGGTAACTTGTTTTGTTTGCAATGTACATATACTTTGCAATATAAACATGAAATGTAAAAAACAAAATAAATTTTCACAATATTTAAGTCTTGCTAAGTAAAAGAATCACTACATCAAATTATTTTTTCAAAGAAGCTTTACATGCTTCTCAGCCACATGAACAAATTTTGAAGGTGCAGTACCAGGATGCTGAGGTAATAATTGCAGTAGATTACTGTTTCCATTTCTGAACAACTAATAACATCGAGGCAATGCTCCACAAATTATAGAGCACTTCCATATATTGTATATCATCTCATTTAATCCTCACAATAATTTTCTTAGGTTGGTATTGCTCAGCTATTCCCCCCTAGAAAATAAAGCTGAGGCTCAATGAAGTAAAATCCTATGACCAAGGCCGCTCAATAAACAGTAGGACCAAAACTCAAACTCATCCCTTTGACTGCAAATTGTTATCTTTCCCTTTGCCTGATGTTTTTTTAAAAAGCTTTTATGTACTCTATGGCATTGCAATTCATAATGTTTAATTTATTTCTTAAGTGATTCATTTCCATTTTAAAATGAAAAGACAGAAATTCTGAGAAGTTAAGTAACTTGCCCCCAGTCAGTCAGCAGGCAGACCCAGACACACGTTTCCCAGTCTGAGAGCAGAGTCCACGTGTGCTGTTAGTCACCTTTAATGACTGATACGGGGAAACAGTAACACATCAATCTACTTTACTGCTATTTAGGTGAGCCCGTACTAAGGATGGCACAAAGTAATTTTTTTGTATTTCCTACCTCCTTCTGCTTTAGGTAATAATTCAGTTCCACAAGCAATACAATAAAGTCCTGACTGGCAAGGCAGGTTACTTGGGTCCTTTTACAACAGATAAGAGAGATCAATGTTTGAAAGAATGGTTAATATTTAAATATGAATACCATAGGACAGTTTGGAAAAAAAATATATCAAGATAATACTTGATGCAAAATACTAACAATGGGGTGGGGGAAACAGGAGGGAGGTAGGGAGGGCTGGGGGGGGTGGGCTGGGATGGGGTAAAAGGCAGAAAACTGTACTTGAACAACAGTTAAAATATAAAAAAGCAAAAAAAAACCCCCCACAAAATAATAATCAGTATTTAATATCCTTAAATCTTTTCAACTACTATGAATCATATATAAATGATGACACCTAACTTAGTTTGCATTAATGATATTCTACTTATATAATCTCAAACTTCATAATAGCAAGAAACCAAATGAAACATTTTAACATCAAGTTTTGTAAATAGTGGAGTAAAATAATTTAATGTGAAATGATGACATTTTTGGGAAAAAAATTGAGAATCAAAATCATATAAACTGCTTAGAAAAGAAAGACCAAGATTTAAAAAAAAATAGAAATCTATTATGAAGAACACTAAGACATCTATATGACTTTGCCTTGTTAACAAATACTCCCTTTCATCAGTATTTACCATTAGATTTTCAAAGGTCAATTTCTAGAAACAGTAGGTTTCATACAACTTTTCTTTTCCTTCTAAAACATTGAATCTGTTTATTATAGTGTAGAATTTGGTATAAGATGGGTTGTTTTGGACCCAGTCCAAGAGTTTAGCTACTGAAAGCACTTCATTATTAGAAGGTTTCACCCATAAGGAGATCCACTGGCTCGGATCCCTTGGACATTGTAACAAGGCTCTTTTGTAGAGCACAGGAAGCCAGGCGGTTAATGGTTTGTTCTATCAAGCGAAAGCTTAAGAAACAAAATTCCTTTTTTTTTTTTGGCAGGCATGAAAATCATTTAGGGCTAGATAATCAATAAGCCTAGGTCATCTGTCTAAATTTCCATGTCCTGAGGGATGTTCTTTTTTTGCATGTTTAATAGCTGCACGGATACTTCATGTTACGGTTTTAGCTTCCTCAGACATTCGCTGTCTGATGCAGTTTTAAATTTACTTATTATTAAAAATTTCAGAATATTGACTTTCTACTTAACAAAAGATTGACTGCATTTGTCTATGTAGATAAAAAAACTACCAAGAATTCATAAAAGTTAAAGTAAAATCTTTTTGAGCTCACTAATAAATCTGAGATTAAGAAGAGCATGAGCGAGAGAGAGTGTGTGGTAATCACATACAAAAAAAATGACATCGCTGAGATCAAGGGACTCCAATAACGAGTCTTTCAAGCGATTTTACATCAGGCACTTTGATTTCATGAAATTTTATCAGCAATCCTAAGGAGTGAAAATTTCGATGTATTTTATTATAGGGAAATAACATGACAAAGTCTTACTGCAGAAAAAAAACATGGGAAAGCCTTTTAAAAAATTAATGTCTTGGAAGATCATAAGGAAAACTAAAAACAAAGCCTTATGTGAACTTTGAAACAGTGCCAAATAAAAAACCACGTAATAATTAAATGCATAGTAGTAGCACAGTAAGAGTGGTCATTAATTACCAACACAGCTATAACAAGTTTTAAATAATTCATCTAAATTTCAAAAGTCAAAACAGGAAACATCTACTCTTTACATTGTACCTTTCTTCCATGAATAAAGCCCTTTGTCCAACTGGTAGTTTTCCTGGTTCGTGGCCTGTATGCTCTACATACTTTCAGCCCTTGAATAAATTCAGTATTAGATAATTATTTCATATGAATAAAATGGGTAAAGCAAATTATCTGATAAGCAGTTTCTATCTTAAATATCTCAAAAGTCTTAAAGAATAAACCAAATAAATTTTCCTTCCTAGCACACAATGATTTTTTATTGTTGGTTTATCTATATCTATCTTCCTCATCAGCATCAGGAAAAGCTGTATATAAAGCAAGCATGCACTCCAGATATGTGATTGATTTACTAGCTAATAACTGATGGCTTACCACGTGCCAGATAGTCTTTTAAATGCTTTTACCTGTTTTAATTTAACTCTTTCAAATATCTCTTTAAAAAGCATGCAATCACTAATGGGCCCTGGCTGGTGTAGCTCAGTGGATTAAGCATAGGCCTGCGAACCAAAGCATCGCCGGTTTGATTCCCAGTCAGGGCACATGCCTGGGTTGCAGGCCATATCCCCAGTATGGGGTGTGCTAGAGGCAACCATGCATTGGTGTTTCACTCCCTCTTTCTCCCTAAATAATTTCTTCCCCATCTCTCTAAAATAAATAAATAAAATTTTTTTAAAAAAGTTTAAAAAGCATGTAATCACGAATGAAAATATTTTACCTCCTACGCTATTATAAAGACTAGTACTTCTTGCAATATCACCTTGGTCAAAGTTATGATATAAAGAGATACTTGTAAGTAGATACCTATTTCAAAAATTTTCAAACACCTCTTAGATTTACTAAAAGCTGTGGCACATCTCTACATACAAGTAACAGAAATTTTTAGCCTTAGGCAGAATTTGGAAGGAATATATATATATATTATCTAGGGAAACAGGATGGTATTTGAGATTAAGTTGAATAATAACACTAAGGTATGACTACAAAATAATGTGCTTGGTTTTTCTCATGTAGTTTACCAATTCTTCTAAAGGCAATCTTAAGGGCACGAAATGTTTTAACCACAGCATTGTTAAAGTAAATATCTTGGTTCCCAAGTTATTATGTATATATTCATAAAATTATTTCCTAAAGGCAGATGAGTATTATTTCACCTAGTCTATAAAATGATTTGCTTTACTTTACTCATTTTAGAACCAAAACAATTGAAAATTAAATGAGGATAAAATAACATATACTCCTTGAAATTATAGATTTTTAAAGCTAAAAGGGATTTGCATGATTTTATAGTACTAAATTCCGCATTCCACAGTTAAAACATTACCCAAAAGGCATAGTAATTGTCAACATGAGTAAGTGATTATGGGCAGGGCCAAGAAGAGCTGAAGTCTCTTTCCCTCCTCCACCTGGTATCTCTCTATGACCCCACTAACCTTATCTGTGAATTAAAAACTATACCAGACAAGAGAAATGATTATATCCTTTCAAAGCAACTTAGAAATGACCTTCTAATATAATGCTTTACAGCTCATTACTACAAAACTGAAAAAATATGTAATATTAGGTGGGCTATAATACATCCCAATCTATAGATAAATTCTTTAACTGATAAATTATCAATTTAAATTTCTTTGAATTATGCTTAGAATTGTAACATCTTGGCCTGTGGAAAGAGTTAAGCTGTATTCAATCTAAACACCATCAAAATAAAAGTAAACATATGCATATATAATAATTCATTTATCCAAATAAATAAAAGAAACCTGATTGCTGGGAATTTTGACTTAAACATAATAAACCACATCCACAACTTGAATGCATAAATTTTCTATTTACATTACTCACAAGAAGTCTAAATGCCCACAAGATAACAGATGCTTCTTAGAAAAAGATCAGTGAATGTAACTTTGGATTGGTGTCAGAGAAGAACATGTTTTATAACCATTTTTGATAAGAAATATAGCTTCATTAACAAAAAATATAAAGTCAAAACTTACAGAAAGGCGTACTGAGCTTTAAAGAAGCATTTTTTTCAGCAACAGTTACATGATTACATGTGTTTACCAAACTTACATGAGGTTTCCTACCTTAACAGTTGCAAAATTACAACCTTCATGCCAATGTCAGAACATGTCACTTTCCCCCCAATGATTATGAAGCTAGCTACTTAGGACTGAAAATTTGGAGTCCTTCATTTGCCATAACTTTACATAGGTTTGCTTAAAACATGCTTGATTTGAGTTTATTAAACAAACAAATGTAAAATAATGTCAATTTAAAAAATGTATGCAGTTTTCTTCCTTAATTCTTAATTATTAATGACTAGGCAGCTTAATAGAGGAAACTTTTCAAGAGAACTTTAATTTCTAAAAAAAAAAAAATGTCAGACCAATTTGAGGTAAAAAAATCTATAGTGAAACATAGCTAAATTAGACTGCTATTAATTTTTAGGTATGATATGAAAACAAATGGATGAAGACAACTACAAAATACAAATATTTATGTAAAATTTAAAATGCCCTAGACAACTGTATATCTTTTAGATTGATTTTGAATTGCACTTAGGTAAAGAAAACATTTTGTATGAATTGCTTTATCAAGACCCAAGGATAGTAAAACTTGCATTTCCAAACGTAATACTTTTAAAACTCTAATAACAATGAATTAAAGTAAAAACTATACCTCAAATTACAAAAAACCATACCACTTAGCCAATGTATAAAGTATCATTTATAATGGAGTTTAATGTAAGTCCAACAACATATATTTATAGCTTGACAGTTAAGTATTACTATCTAACACCAGGGAACACACCTTTATTTTTGGAAGGAGACTGTTTAAAGTTCTTTATCTCCATTTCATGAGTTTCCTCCAGTTCCAATTCATTTTTGTGAGTTGTTTCTATATTACTACCAATGTCATCAACTGCACTTTCTTTAATACGCACGGCTCCATCTGACTTTGTGTCTGGGCAGTCCTCAGCTTTCCTTTCCCTGACTGCAACTGCTTCTTTCACGGTCCTGATTTCAGTGAGATCTTCAGCTAAAATACAATTTGAATTATTTCCACCAGTTTCAGCTGGTTCATTTTTTTCTCCATTTGCATCTGCAGGATCATAAAGTTCAGGTGTAAAATAGATAGATTCATCTTCTGCTTCTGCTTCAAAAGCTCCATCTGAAGTAGAAAGTCCGTCTTCTTCACTTACTGGAGACAATTCAACGTCTGGATCCAGGGCTTCTTCACAGCAGAGTGGCTGCTTGGAATGATCGTTTTTAAGAAGAGCAGCATCGATCTTTATTGATGGAATAACCGTTTCTGACTGAGGGCCTGGTTCAAACCATGTGTTTACTCTTAGAGATGGGGACTCAGATTTATCAGTGAGTGGCAAGCCAGGTTTACAACCCTTTTCTATTTTGAAAGTGGAAGAACGAGAGACACAGTCCTCTGATGGCCTAAACTTAGGTGTTGTGGTCAGAATTTTACCAGTGAGATACTGTCCCGAAGAATTAAAGCTAGAGCAGCTGACTCTGTTTGTTTGTTTGCTGAACGTTGGACTTGAGGATCTGGAAATCACAATGTTTTCTTCTTGCACTGCCTGGCCAGCGTCCTCCAACAATACGGGATCATCTATGAATACAAAAATTCAAAAATGTTAACTTTCTGTTCCTAACATAATTGTTCTATTAAAATGATTTTGTTAGAAATACAGTAACTGTATAGAATCCATGATTTTGAGCCTACAAACAGTAGTAGCAAGATTTCTATTTTAGAATGTAAAGCACAAAATATTAACTCTGAGAAAAGTCTAGGTCTCCGGTGATTCCTAACCCAAGTTATAATGCTGTATGGTACATTTTCAAATTCCACACTGTGAACCTCAGGAGTGAATGAGAAAAGGTGGGGTAAAAAGAAAGAGGAAGAGGATGGAGTAAAGGAGGGAAGAAGTTGTAAAAATTTGCCTTGAAATTCCACTAACTAGTGACTGAGCTAGACTAATTCCCTCAAGGAAACTGACAACTACATAAACTAAGACATAGAACTGGTTAGTAATCAGACCTGGCCTAGAACCTAGGTTTCCTGATCACCAATATAATGACCTTGAATTCACTATAACATTTATTGCGGATAGAAGAATATACTACAAAATAAGTGTTTAAAACTTGATATACTATTATATATTGATTAAAACAATTGAAATATCCCATGATATAAACCACAGTTTGGCAAACTGTTTCTATCACAGGCCAGACAGTAAATATTTTAGGTTTTGAGGGTCATGTTGTATTTGCTGCAACTACTCAACTGTGCTGGTCCAGCGTAATACATGCCACCACTCAACTCTGTCTTCGTATATAATATGCAAATGAATGGGTGTGGCCATGTTACATTAAACTTAATTTATAAAAACAGATAGTAGGCCAAATTTGGTCCACAGGCCATAGTTTACCAATCCCTGATATGGGCCATTATACTTAATGTATTTTAAAATATTATTTTTTATTGTTTAGAATAAATGACTTTCATTACCCTACACTACGAAATTCATGTAAAAGGATTCTCTATAAACTAGACACTATCAAATGTGAATGGACAGAACTTTTCATACTTCTGTCCTTTCTGGAGCTGATGTCACCTGCTAGTAAAGGACTTTCAGTTACTCATTTTGGGACATCATGGTTCTTGGATACACAGGTTTGCTTTACCTTCCCTGGCATTTTCTGGTGATAGATGACTTGCTGCTTCTGATAAATAAACTGAGGTGCTGTCCTTCAAACACGCCATTTCAAGTGCAGACTCACTGCACTGAACAGACTTTCTGTTCTCTTTGGGTCCATCAATGACCTTCTGGTGCTTTTTGGAAAACTCAGCCAAAGACTCCAGCGCACTTTCAAAGGTTGAATGGTGCTGAATTTGCTGCCGTACCCATTTAGAAAGTCCTAAGAAAAAAGTAAACCCAGGGAAAAACTTTGGTTATTTCATTATTAAGATATTATGTACCGAGAAAAAACTTGGATAATTTTTCTAATAAAGTAACCTAGAATTTAGAACATATGGAATGGTTCTCAATACTCTTCCTGCCTTTTTACCCTCACACGTACAAGGTGCTCATACTCCAGTAGCATTTCCCTCCGTACGCAAAGATCGTCAGCTGGAGAGAGAGAGGCAATGGGAACAGAGTGGGGAGGGGGAGATTTTTATTTGTCAGTTTAGAGTAACTGGGGAATAAGAACTTATTCAAATTTAATTTCACAACTGCCCACAAAAATTGCCTGTCTTTTAATTGTAGGGAAACTAGAAGTTGTAAACAACACAATTTTGCATTCTGAATTTCTAAATTTGACTCCTTTTGCAAAAATAAGTTCGAGATTCCTGTCTCACAGTTTTTTTGTTCCTCTTTTCCCTGGATTCCAAATATGCCTTAAACTATTCTGGAGGGTAAACGGAATAACTCTTTTTTATGGGCAAATCGTGTCCCCTCTAAATATTACATTGTTTTTAAAATATATAAATGATCAAGTTGCAAGGGACAAAATTTGACCAGTGACATATGAAAACTGCATACAAATGAACTATACTGAATATAAGGTGTTTATTTTTGTAGTGATTTTAAAGAGAAAAACATGGATTTGCTATTCCACCTATTTATGCAATCACTGGTTGATTCTTATATGTGCCCTGACCAGGGATCAAACCTGCAATCTTGGCGTATGGGGATGAAGCTCTAACCAGCTGAGCTACCTGGCCAGGGCTAACGTGTTTTATAGACTCACTGCAGAATGAAATTCAAAATCAGATATTTGAACTTTTAGAAACTAAATGTTCTCTGCTAATATTGCTAAAATTATCCCCTTTTCCAGTAATTAAAAAAGTTACTGTGATGTTTTAAGTTCAAAGAAAGGTAAGACCACTATCTTATCTTCAAACAACTTGAACTACCTACTATATTTCTATTTCAAATACATTCCTTTAGTTTGTTGTTTTAATGGAGTTTTTCTATCAATCTATATTTAGAAAAATTGAATTTAAACAGAAATCAGTCATCAGAAGAAATCTGTATGTTGTGCTTTTTATTGCCTAGATAAGGTTTCACACTTTGAGTCTCAGAAAAAATAAAACAAAACCATACAGAAATAATAAAAAAATTTAATGAAAAAATTAACAAATCTGAACTGTAAGGTAAAAGTTTAAGTTCTAGATTTTAAAATAAGAAAAAAAGTAAATAGTAATTTCCCTTAAAGTTCTTTAGTTTGGGTTGCTAGAAGAAAATTATTACACCACATAAAAATATGAAATTTTCCAAAATTGAAAAATTTTTGTATTATAGTTACCTCTTCCATTTCGAGTATTTTGTAATCAAAGTAAGCCTTTTCAGTGTAAAATGTCAGTTTGCTTTTGAGACTTGAAAGGCTCTGAGCTCCACCTGCTGACTAAACATTAGCACTTAATATTTTGCTTTTAATTATGTCTTGACCTAAGCACAATGGCCTGCTTTACATCTAAGGGAAGAAGACTAATAAAGCAGTATTTGCTGCTTTAATCCAGGTAGATATGTTTTAATATCAAGCTAAATATAGTAATTAAGCTCTGAAGTGGAAAAAGTATAGTCCATACCATACCCATAGATAGCTAATTTGAAACAAATTTAAAATTTAGCATCTTTTCATTATGGTATGGTATGAACTTTATAACAGTAAAAATAATAATAAAGATGCAAATAATTCCAACAGTTCTTTAACAACTGATGGATTCCTGGTATCGTCTCTAAAGGGACTGTTTTACTGCAAAAAAACACAACAGATGCTCCTTGACTCATGATGGGGTCATTTCTCAATTAACCCACACTAAGTTGAAAATCTGGTTAAGTAGAAAATGCATTTAATATACCTAACCTACCAAAGATCACAGCTTAGCCCAGCCCACCTTTAATGTGCTCAGAACACTTACACTAGTCTACAGTTGGGTAAAATCATCTAACATGAAGCTATTTTATAATTCTCAGCATCACCACAGAGTATCCTACCGCACATCACTATCCCAGGAAAAGATCAAAATTCAAAGTGTGTTTTCTACTAAATGCGTATAACTTTTGTACCATTGTTCAAGTGGAGGAAAAACGACCACCTATTTGATTTTGCAGCATGCAATGGTGTTTTTCCATTTATAAAATATTAGCTCTGACTAACATAAACTCTAGAGTAACTGAAGCATTTCTAAACAAACCAACAAACACAGCAACAACTTCAACATAACCCAGAATGAGAGAATATAGAACCCTAAGCAGCCAAAGCAGATGTGCTTGTATGTTTAAATGTAAAAAGTTAAGATTTCTTAGAAAATTCATTTCTGTAGAACAGCCTTTTCCCTGACATGCTAAATAAATTATTATGTTACTGAGTCAGATCTCACATTCTATAAAATTGAAGTATCCTAAGTGTAAATACTATTTTGATAACTAACCAAATTCTCCTCTATAAAGACTTTTTTGCAATCGCATAAGCATTAAAAGGCTAGATTTTCAGTCAATATTAATTTTCCATGTTTGATCTAAGTATTCAAATTCTCACAATGCAATATACAGATGTCCTATGGTAGAATTGCGCACTTGAAACCTATATAATTTTATTAACCAATGTCACCCCAATAAATTCAATTTAAAAATTCTCTAATTTTTTGTCTTTAAAAGTAGAAGTCACTAAAGATTGTTATTTATTGTTACTTTAACCCCAGCTGAGAATCTTACCAGATATATATCGAGTTGGATTACTCCTGAAGCGGTCATCCACTAGAATAAGAGCTCCCCAATCATTTTTATGTCGAATACATCTATAAAAAAATAGGAAGAAAGAAAAATAGACATAACTTTGAAAATAAAGCTAAATTTCTAATAGGACAAATAAAATACTGAGAAAATCAATGATATGTCTTTGATTTATATTCCTTTCATCAATCATTATTATGAACAAGGTTATAGAAACTACTAGTTTGCTACTACTACTACGACCACTACCACTACATGGTTTTTGACGTTTATAAATTACGTATTGACTCTATTTATCTTATATTACTGATTTGTCATCACCTCTCTATTCCAATGGAGGTATCACAATTCTTAGATAAATCAATATTCAGGGTATTACCATTTATAAAGGTGAGTTACATGGTGCACTATGATTTTATTTCCTTTCTTATACAAGATTTGTTGTCTTCCTTGGAGTTAATAACCATCTCCATTTTTTTTGCTAATTTCTATGTTTTCTATCATTAATTAGTTCCCAAGCTTTGCCACAGTTGTAAAAATTCTTCTCAATATGGTCAAGCCCTCCACCCTCATAAACCGATCTAGACTGGTGCGGACGGGACTAGGGGACTGCTTGCTGCACAGCTGTCATCGCAGGCTTCCCTTCCTGATCGGTTTTGTGAATTCTCCTCCTTTCTTCTGGGTTTAAACTCCAGTTTCCAAGCATCCTTGATATTCTTCTTTCTGAATTTTCTCTTATTCCATGGAGCGTATCTTCCAGTAGCATCTTGAGAAAGTGTGCATTTTAAGCAAATGCTTCAGCATCCTTGCACACTGTCTTAGGATTTATTCTGTCTTACAGTTTATGAATCAACTGGGTTGTATAGAACTTAGATTGCAAGTCTAAACTTACTCTAAAAAAAAGCCCTGGCTGGTGTGGCTCAGTGGATTGAGTGCCAGCCTGCAAACCAAAAGGTCCGGTTCGATTCCTGGTCAGGGCACATGCCTGGGTTGCAGGCCAAGTACCCAGTTAGGGGGTGTGTGCAAGAGGCAACCAATCGATGTATCCCTCATACATCTACGTTTCTCTCTCTTCTTTCTCTCTCCCTCCCTTCCCCTTTCTCTAAAAATAAATTGATTAAATATTTTTAAAAATTACCCTAAAAAAATTGGAGATAATGTTCAACTGTCTTTTAGTTTCTACTGTTGGTTTCAAGAAGTCTGTTTTAATTGTGATTCCATATCTTTTGTATGAGACCTGTCTTTTTCTCTTTGGAAAGTTTTAAGACCTTTTTCTTGACCTCAGGTAATTTTAAACTACACAGTGCTGTGTTCTGTATCTTTTTCTACTTTACTGGTGCTTGAGTGAGCCCCTTCAATTAGAAAATTATGTCCTTAATTCTGAGCATTTGTCTTAAATTATTTCTCTGATATGTTTCTTTCCTCTACTTTCTCTAGTCTCTTCACGTGGATCATATCAGAGGTTGGCTCTTGCATACCGATCTTCTTTTAGTTCTTCTTTCCAATTTTGGCTTTGTTTTCTTTAATCTGGGAAATTTCAATTTTATCTTTTAAGCCCAATTCTGCATTTAAAATTTGTTGCTGTCATGTGCCTGGCTGGTGTAGCTCAGTGGATTGAGCTGGACTGCGAACCAAAGGGTTGCCAGTTCGATTCCCAGTCAGGACACATGCCTATGTTGCAGGCCAGGTCCCCAGTGGGGGCCGCATGAGAGGCAGCCACACATTGATGTTTCTCTCTCTCCTCTTCCCTTCTCCTCTCTCTAAATAAATAAATAAATAAAATTTGTTGCTGTCATGCTAATGTCTAGGAGCTTTTTCTTATTTTGTTCTTTTATGAAGTCACTATCTTACCTCTCACTTTTAAAACATTTATTTTATTGATGATGCTTCTACAGCTGTCCCATTTTTTTCTCCCTTTTATCCCCCTCTGCTCTGCACCCCTGTCCACCAGCATCCTCCCCCTTAGTACATGTCCATGGGTCGTACACATAAGTTCTTTGGCTTCTCCATTTCCCATACTATTCTCACGCTCCCCCTGTCTATTTTGTTCCTACCATTTATGCTTCTTATTCCCTGTACCTTTTCCCCCATTCTTCCCCCACACCTCCTGGGTGATAACCCTCCAATGATCTCCATTTCTGTGATTCTATTCTTGTTCTAGTTGTTTGCTTTGTTTGTTGTTTTTGTTAGGTTTAGTTGTTGATAGTGGTGAGTTTGTTGTCATTTTACTGTTCATATTTTTGATCATCCTCTTTTTCTTAGATAAGTCCCTTTAACATTTTATATAATAAGGGCTTGGTGATGATGAACACCTTTAACTTGACCTTATCTGGGAAGCAGTTTATCTGCCCTTCCATTCTAAATGAAAGCTTTGCTGGATAGAGTAATCTTGGATGTATATTCAACCTTTTGTGACTTTGAATACTTCTTTCCAGCCCCTTCTTGCCTGTAAGATTTCTTTTGAGAAATCAGCTAATAGTCTTATGGAAACTCCTTTGTAGGTAACTGTCTCCTTTTCTCTTGCTGCTTTTAAAATCTCCTTATCTTTAATCTTGGCTAATGTAATTATGTTATGCCTTGGTGTGTGCTTCCTTGGGTCCAACTTCTTTAGGACTCTGTGAGCTTCCTGGACTTCCTGGAAGTCTATTTCCTTTGCCAGATTGGGAAAGTTCTCCTTCATTATTTTTTCAAACAAATTTTCAATTTCTTTCTCTTCCTCTTCTTCTGGCACCCCTATGATTCAGATATTGGAATGTTTAAAGTTGTCCTTGAGGGTCCTAAGCCTCTCATTTTTTTGAATCTTTATTTCTTCCTTCTGCTCCAAATCATTTGAGTCCCAGTTTCCTTCCCTTCACTGTTGGTTCCCTGTATATTTTTCTTTATTTCACTTTGCATAGCCTTCACTTCTTCCTCTATTTTGTGTCCACTCTCAATTGTTTCTGCGAACATCCTGAATACCAGTGTTTTGAACTCTGTATCTGATAGGTTGGCTATCTTCTTGTCACTTAGTTCTTTTTCTGGAGTTTTGATCTGTTCTTTCACTTGGGCCATATTTCTTTGTCTTCGTGTAGCTGTTGTGTTGTAAGGGGTGGAGCCTTAGGTATTTGCCAGGGTAGGGCAACCCACTTTGCTGCGCTGTATGTGGGGGAGGGGTCAGAGAGGGAACAATGCCACTTGTCCAGCCCTCTACCTGCTTCTAGTCACTTCCCCTGCTACTTACAAGCAAATGGGGCCCTTCTGTTGCTGATTCCTGGATGGATGGGTTTGTGTACCTTCTAGGACCCTGTGGATGTCTCCAATGAACTCTCCTGTGGGGCTGGGAGTTTCTGCCACCACCACAACTCCCACAGATTTTTACAGGCAGAGGATTTAGTTTCCCACACTGGAACCCTGGGTTGCATGGTCTGCCTCGCACCCCAGTTGTTTCTCTTCATCCGCACACAAACGTGGGACTGCCTGGTCCTCCACCCACTGCCTTCCTGGGCATCCTCTCCACCACAACTGCCTGTCTCTTCCCTTCCTACCAGTCTGTATGAATGTTTCTTCTTTAACTCCTTGGCATCAGACTTCTATACAGTTCAATTTTTCTGGAAGTTCTGGTTATTTTTTGTTTTTAAATTTGCTGTTGCCCTTCCTTTGGTTGTGTGAGAAGGCAAAGTACAGCTACTTATGCCTCCATCTTGGCCGGAAGTTTTTACCTCTCACTTTTTTATTAAGTTTTCTTTTACCCGGAGGTCAGCCAACTATAACCCATAGGGAAAATCTGGTTCATATCTCGTTTTTATACAGTCTGCATGGTAAAAGTGGTATTTACACTTTAAAGATGTTATTTATTTTCAGAGAAAGGGGAAGGGTGGGGAGGAAGAGAGGGAGAAAAACATCACAGTGAGAGACAACAATGGGCTGCCTCTCGCACGCACCCAAACTGGGGACCCACCCACAACCCAGGCATGTGCCCTAAGCAGGAATCGAACCAGCATCCTTTTGCTTCATGGGGATGACACCCAACAAACTGAGCCATGCCAGCCAGGGCAGTATTTATACTTTTAAAGGGTGAAAGAAGAAACAAAGAAGATGGATGCAGACTGTATATGGCATGAAGAACCTAAAATATATACTATCTGATCCTTTGTAGAAAAAGTTTGCTAACCACTGTTCTATTGTACTGTTTCTGTTTTCTTCCATCCTGTTTTTATTTTATTGGTATCATTTTGTATTGTTTTGGTTTCTACTTTTCATGTTGAGATATTCTTTGAATATCTCAAGACTCTTTGGACTTATGTAAGAGTAAGGCACTAAAATGATCACTGGCAGCTTGGCATACAAGGTGGGGACTTAGAAGCTGGGAGGCTTTGCAGTAAGGTAATCTGGTAGGAATAGGGCCACTCTGTTACTATCTGCACACCCTTACTCCACGGAGTGGTCCGTTTCCCTGAAGAGAAATACTGTACCTTCCTGCCTCAGAGATACAAGATTGTCAGCCTACTCAGAGCTGAGAATAAAAAGGAGATGGAGTTCTCACATTCAGTAGGTAGACTTTCTTAACCCTCATCTTTTTTTTTAATGTTTTTTTTTAAAGATCTTATTTATTTTTAGAAAGGGAAGGGAGGGAGAGAGAGAGAGAGAGAGAGAGAGAGAGAGAGAGAGAGAGAGAGAGAAACATCAATGTGCGGTTGCTGGGGGTTATGGCCTGCAACCCAGGCATGTACCCTGGCTGAGAATCGAACCTGAGACACTTTGGTTCATAGCCCACGCTCAATCCACTGAGCTACACCAGCCAGGGCTAACCCTCATCTTTAATACATCCTTAGCTGTACCTGGAGTTGAAGAATATATAGACTCTAGTTTAATCTCTCCAGAGAGTAAGCCTGGGTAGGGAAAGGGGCTGTCCAACTATTTTTTTATACGAACTTACAACTGATCCTCTTGTGTTTAACCCCACTTTAACTGAAACTTTAGAGAGCCCCCAGGCCCTAAGCTTTTCCATGCCTGAATCTGGAGGATCTTACTAGCTTTCATGACTACAGATTAAATTTCAGGTTTTTTTGCTTGCTAAGTCATGTCACTATTCATCTGTTTTCCAGTGTTCAAAATTTGTTGACATCTCATCTGCTGTTGTCCCTTCTATCATGCTTTTTAATTTTGTAGGTTTTGCATTTTTATTCCTTTATCATCATGGGGTTTAGAGAGGGGGTGAAAATTAACATGTTTGATTTTTTTCCCCACAGAGATTTTTTTTTAAATCTAACTTTTATATGACATTCTTTTTTGATATAACTTTTAAGTAGTCCATGGGTTCCAAGGTGTCAGACCCTACACTTGGGCAGGACGGGAAGGTGGATGCTGCCAATATTATAGAATGGTGTTGAAAATTGACAGAAAGGCAGGATGTCACTCTGTTTGGATCTCACTACGGGTTATCTTTAAAGTGCCCTATGAAAGAAAGGCATTTAACAAAGCAGTTCAGAAACAAAGGTTTCACCTTTTCATTTTCCCATGGTTTTCATACTGTCGTCCTCAAGTGAATTATGCCCACTTGAGACAAAGATTATACTTTTAGTAAAGCAGACCTGTTAGGAAATTCATAGTGCAGTTGTAACCTAGTCACAAAACCATCTGGTCCATTCCCAAAGGCTGTTATTACATTTCATGGACTTATATTACTTCAAATACGCTAATAGTCCCACGTGGCCTTAAAAAAAAGACAACACTTTTTAAACACAAATTGTTTCTGTTTACTTTAGACCCTCTGGACAGATTCCTTGTAAGGGGAGTGCCTGAATATAAGCACCTTTTATGTCAATCAATACACATTATGAGTTTTATCAAATGAAGTAAAATATTTACTTGATTTTTAAATGGACACATATCTTTGTAAGTTGTTACTTGTGGATACTGTTTCCCTTCAAATCAGTACAGTGACAGTTGAGCTAACCATTTTTAATTAATAAAATACTAAAACTACAGTATCATATATCAATATTACAAACACATGCTTTTCATTAAATTTAGAAAAGTATGTTTTGAGGCTCTAGAAGCTCTCTGACCTACGTGGTATAATGAAAACATGCACGGAGCCTGGCATTGTTTAACAAGCATTAATTGAGCATCTATGCCCCAAGCTGGGACATGGTTATGGAGAATCCAAAAACATATAATACATGTGTAGGGAAGGAGGCAGAGAAATAACAGGCTATTATAATACAACGAGATATATGCTATAATAGAGATAATATAGAAAATGCTATGGGTTTCCTAAAGAATAAATAACTTTAGTTTTAGAAGTAAAAAGAATCTTCATAAAGGACATGATTTTCAACTAGGTTTTGACTGGCATACTTGCCAAATGAATTGTATGGTAGCTTGTACACTAAGGCAGAGAGTAATGAAAGGACACGGTACATTTAATAGTTTAATAGTGAGAACTTCAGTGGATGGAAGTAAGGAATAAAGATGAGAAAAACAGGTGTTGAGGTTTTAAAAAGAGGCAGAGTCAAGGTATTAAGATCCATTTAGTAGCTATGTGAAGTTAGATAAGTATGGTAATTTCATCTTTCACAACAGTATACGTAAAAAGGTTTACAAATGACAAAGATACAAATGTAGAGTCACGCACCCCTTAACGATGAGGACACGTTCTGAGAAATCCATCAGTAGGTGATTTTGTCATTCTGCACACGTCAGAGAGGACACTTGTGCAAATCCTGGCTATACGGTCTAGCCTATCGCTCCTAGACCACAAACATGCACTGAATACTATGGCAACTGTGACACAAATACTTATGTATTGTGTATGTAAACAAAAAAAGATACAGTAAAAACATGGTATCAAAGATAAGATGATACGCCTATACGGGGCACTTACCATGCGTGGAACTGGTAGGACCGGAAGTTGCTCTGAGTGGGCGGATGACTGAGTAGTGAGTCAATTATGAAGCCTGGGACACTACTGTGCACTACTGTGCACTTCGTAAACACTGTCCTTCCGACAGGGACAGAAATAGAATATCGAAGCTGTCCATGCTGCTTCATGGACAGGGATGTGGCTTGGACTGACTGTAATTATCCAGGACAAACTGGCTGGGTAAGGTGTGTATCACCTTAATGGTAACTGTCAGGAGGGAGCGAAAGGTGGCCTGAGAGTCAGTAGGAATGAGAAATCAAGATGGAGAGAGGAGGAACACAGGGGACTGCCATGGCCATGCAGTTTGGGCTATTGCACCTTGGAGCAGAAGTCAGATTAGAAACTTCTTGGTTTTCATAAAAAAAAAAAAAAAAAGAGGGTATAAACATGGAGAGGGTATAGAACTGAGAACTCAGTATTTTGACTTTGGAAAATTATTTGTGGTTCCACTGAGCATATCTGGCATAAAGGGCTCTTTCTGGCATTGAATTGATGGAAGAAATAAAACTTATCTATACTTTACATTATTACAACCTGAAAATACTTCTAAAATACAGGCACAGGCTGGTTCCACACTGCCACAGAAAGATTTACTAAAGTGGCAGTGACACTTACTTCCTATTCAATAGCTCCTGCGGACCTGTGTCCTAGTCCAGGCTCCCAGGTCCTCAACAAACAATTTATACCAATGAACTCTGAAGACCATCAAGCTAGATCTGGGAGGGCTGTGACACCCTCTGGTACACAGTGGTGGAGGGACAGGCTCCTCTGTGCTAAAACAGGTCAGGGGCTGACCCACTGGGATGTATGTAATCTGTGCACTTAAAATTGAGGTACTGTGAGTGTGAGGGAATCTATTCTAAGCCCCACAGATTTGCTCCCATTAGAGAAAAAAAAAGTCCTCCTGAACTACATATCCTCCCATTTCTGACAGGAAATCTCCACTCTACTCTCATGGGACCACCCTCGTATATGTGCTCCATTGTTGACCAAAAGGCTGTCCTTTTACTTCAGACAGTTTCTTGAAATTTAAGGCATTGCTTATATTACAAGGAAAAATAATCAACTGAGTAAGAATATTTTTCTAAAATTAAGTTGGTAATTTTACACAAGTATTTATTCTCCCCTCAAAACTATTTGCTGAACATTAAAATTCCAACAAAACAAAACAAAACAAAACAAAACAAGTCAATGAACAGGAAGAGACAAAGTAAGCAGATGAAATGCTTCAAGAACAACTTGTGGTGCAACTTGATGCCAAGTATCAGTGGAATTCCTAGGCAGAGGAGGGAAACAGCTTAACGAAGTCAGCACATTAACGACAGAGCTAGAGCATTCAGCTTGAAGTGAAACACCGACAGAACATCCATCTGAAATAATGGGGAGGGGAGGGGCAATGTGCCCTGGGACTTACATCCAGCAGGTGCAGTCCTATGTCATCAGCCACATGTAAATCTGAACTTAAACGCATTCTGCTCTGCTGATGTGTAAATGGGCTAATGTGAGTGAACAAGACACTTGAAAAAAAATCTGCGTTCTGAATTTGGCTAGGTCAGATAATGGTTAGCAATGGGTCTTCTGAATGAACTGAAAATATGTCAGATGGTCATGTTTTCATGATTTTACTTTTAACCTGTATTCTTTCATTCGATGTATCTAAAAGCCTTTTAGCCTCACAGGAAAAAAATTACTAAACAGTTGAACTAATTAGAATTTCATAAACAGAAAATATAAAATATTAAATTGGATTATTTAAAAATCTAATAATTATAGTGTTTAAAAATTAAATGTTGGTATCCTGTAATATGGAATTATGACATAAATGGTGATTTTAAAACCAGTTCCACAAAGTACAAATCTCAATGAATCAGAATCCTTAGGAAAAGGAGTATTATAATTACATTTTATTGTTAATTGGTGGTAATTCTTTAGGGTCACAAGCATGGTTTGGTTTAACCCTTCTTGAGGGGTTTACTTTTTACCCATAAAACCATCATGAGTCTGATGGCCATAAGATAAAAATTTTATTGTTTGGTGGTAACTTAAATAAATATTTACTGAACACCTTTGTGTGACATTCATTGTCTGAATAATCAAAAATCTTCTTTAAACTTTAGCAAGTTGAGTTTTGTTTTGGTTTTCATTTACTTCACTGATTCTTTTCAACTTTCACTTGGGCCATCTATCATTGAAGGATACCAGTTCCTGGGGTTCTAGTGAAATGAACCGGAAGGGTCGTCAAGGAACATGTACAAAGGACCCACGGACAAAGCCAAGGGGGACAGATTTATGATAAGGAGTAAAGCAGTAAGACAAGCTCTACGCAGAGCCCTGCTCACAGATAATGTTGCAGTAACACTGTGTTAAACTGCACTTCACTTACCTACCCAGGGCCTGGTTTAAGGCCCTGTATGCTTGGATTTCGTACCATTGACGACCGGGTAAAAGACCTCTCAATTTTGAATGCTGGTCATTATACTGGCGTTTTAGTTCAACCTAATAATTTTAAAATATAATAAAAATAGAGTAGATAATTAAAGTTCATTTTAAAACATCATATTAATTTCAAACATTTCAAACATCATTTTAGTAAGGTAGAGAGATTTTGTCTTTCAGTACTAAATTTGTTTCAGTTCATTTAAATATTTCTAATTTTTAAACTTTTTATTGAATTTATTGGGGTGACATTGGTTAATAAAATTACACAGGTTTCAGGTGTACAATTCTATAATACATCATCTATATATTATGTTATATGCTCACCATCCTAAGGCATCTACTCATCCTCACATTCCCTAAATTCCTAAATGCACATAAATAATTCTGTGTGATGATATAAGTTATATTGAGAAATATGCATACGATAAAATCCACAAACATTCAATGTACATGGAAATAAGTTTTGACAAATATGTATAGTCATAGAATCACCATCAGATTCAAGAATGTAGAACATTTTCAACGCCCTCAAATGTCCCTCCTATCCCTTTTCTGTTAATTGCCAGTACTGCTGACCCTGTTAACTAAAATAATCTGCAGTTTTGTGTTTGCTAGAATTCCATGTAAAAGTTATACAGCATGTAATTATGTCTGTCTTTTTTCATTTAACATAATGATTTTGGAATTCATTCATCAGTAGTTCATTCTTTCATGTTTATCCAGTCTGATAATCTCTGCTTTTTCTTTAGGATGTTTAGGCCATTCACGTGTAATGTGATTACTGCTATAACCTGGCTTAAATCTATAGCAGCAGAATCCACAGTCTTCTCAAGCACACATGTAACATTTTCCAGGACAGATTATGTGTTAGGTCACAAAACTAGTTTTAGAACTTTAAGAAGGTTGAAATCATACCAAGTATCTATTTCAACCACTAAAGCATGAAATTAAAAATCAGTAGCATGAGGAAAATGAATATTCATAAACATGTGGAAATTATCAAACACCTAAGCAACCAATGGGTCAAAGAAGAAATTTGAAAAATCAGTATCTTGGTACAAATGAAAATGGAAATCAAAATTATGGAATGCAGCAAAGTCAGTTCTAAAAGAAATGTTTAAAGCAATAAATGACCTAACTTTATACCTTAAGAAGACAAACTAAAGTCAAAGTTAGCAGAAGGAAGAAAACAACTAAGATGGGAACAGAAATAAATGAAATATAAACTAGAAAAAAATCATTGAAATTAACAATTCGTTTTAAAAAAATAAACAAAACTGACAAACTTTTGCTTAATAAAAAAACCTCAAATAAAATTATAACTGAAAGAGCTGATACTACCAAAATGCAAAGGATCCTAAGAGAGTTCTAGGAACAATTATATGCCCCAAAATTGAATAAACTCAAAATAAATAAATTCCAAGAAACATATAACCTACCAAATAAATAAATCATGAAGAAATAGAAAATCTGAATAGACCTAAAATAAGTAAAACAGATTGTAGTACTAATAAAAAAATCTCTATACAAAGAAAATTCCAGGACCAGACAGCTTCATTGGTGAATTCTACAAGCATTTAAGGAAGAACTAACACCAACCCTTCTCAAATGCTTCTGAAACATTGAAGAAGAGGGAACACATCCCAACTCATTTTAGGAGACCAGGAGTGCTCTCTTGCCAAAGCCAGATAAAGACAATATTCCTGATAAACATAGTTACAAAAATCCTCAACAAAATACAAGCAAACTGAATTGAACAGCACAGTAAAAGAACCATACACCGTGATTAAGTGGGATTTATCCCAGCAATGCAAGACTGGTTCAACATACATAAATCAATAAATGTAATACACCACAGTAACAGAATGAAGGATAAAAATCATATGATCATCTCAATAAATGAAGAAAAAGCATTTGACAAATTTAACACCATTTTATAGTAGAAAACGATTTTAAAAATTCAGTATAGAAGGAATGTACCTCAACATAATAAAGACCATGTAGACAAGCCTACATATAATATCATAGATGATTGTGAAGAGCTGAAAATTTTTCCTCTAAGATCCAGAACAAGACAAAGGTGCCCACTCCCTCCATTTCTATTCAACAAAGTACTGAAAGTCTTAGCCTGAGCAATTAAGCAAGGAAAAAAAAAAACATAAAAGGCATCCAAATCAGAAAGGAAGAAGTAAAATTATCTGTGTTTGCAAATGGCCTGATCTATATGTAGAAAACCCTAAAGACTCTATCAAAACAAAACAAAACAAAACAAAAACAAACAAAAAACCCTATTAGAACTAACAAACAAATTTAGTAAAGTTGCAAGACATAAAATCAGTAAGACCAAAAACTATAAAACTCATAGAAGGAAACCCAAACAGTAAACTCTGACATCACTCTTAGTCATATTTTTAAAATATACCTCCTCCAGCAAGATAAACAAAAGAAAAAAACAAATGGGACCACATGAAACTAAAAAGGTTTTGCACAGCAAAAAACCATCAACAAAAGGAAAAGACAACTTACCGAATGGGAAAAGATATTCGCCAATGATACATACAATAAGTGTTAATATCCAAAATACAGGGATGAGCAAAAGTAGTTTTATAGTTTGTTATATGGAAAAAGACATACAGGTTATAATTATTACAATAGCTTTAGAAACTCAAAAGAATATCACCATGGCACTTACGAGATTATACATAAGTATACTATGACATTGTGACATTCTTTTGAGTTAATAAAGCTTTTGAAATAATTATAACCTGTATGTCTTTATCCACAGGAATGAACTGTAAACCTACTTTTGTCTACCCCTCTATGTAAGGACCTCATACAACTTAACATCAAAAAAACAAAATATAATTAAAAAATGGACAGAAGACCTGAACAGACATTTTTCCAAAGAGGATATACAGTTAATGGATATACAGAAAAAATGCTCAACATCACTAATCATCAGAGAGATGCAAATTAAAAACAAAATGAATATTACTTCATACCTGTCAGAATGGCTATCATCAATAAATCAATAAACAACAAATTTTGGCGAGGAGATAGAGAAAAGGGAACCCTTGTGCACTGTTGATGGGTTGCAAATTTGTGCAGCCACTATGACAAATATGGAGGTTCTTCAAAAAATTAAAAGTAGAACTACCATATGACCCAGCACTCCCACTTCTGAATATTTATCCGAGGAGACCCAAAACACTAATTCAAAAAGGTATATATGCACCCCTGTTGGTTGCAGCATTATTTATAATACCTAACATATGGAAGCAACTTAAGCATCCATCAGTAGACGATTGGATAAAGATGACGTGGTACATATATATACAATGGAATATATTTCCCCTATGAAAAAGAAGGAATTTTTACCATTTGTGACAACACAGATGGACCTGGAGGGTGTTATGCTAACTGAAATAAGTCAGACACAGAAAGACAAATACCATGTGATTTCACTTGTATGCGAAATTTAAAAAACAAAATAAATGAACAAACAAAACTGAAACTCAGATTAAAAAACAAACTGATGGTTGCCAAGTGGGAGGAAAGTTGAGGAGCTGGGTGAAAAAGTCAAAGGAATGAAGAAGTAGAAATTGGTGATTCCAAAACAGTCATGGGGATGCAAAGTAGAGAACACAGAATATAGCCAATAATACGGTAATAACTACATGGTGTCAGGTGAGTACGAGATTTACTGGGTGGATCACTCTGTAAGTTATGTAAATGTCTAGTGACTATACTGTACACCTGAAACTAATATAATATTGAATGTCAACTAATTACAAAATTAAAATCTTTTAAAAACATACAAAATTCAGTTGTATTTCTATTCACTAACAACAAACTAGCCCCCGAAATTAGAAAAACAAACCCATTTTACAACAGCATCAAAGACAATTAAATACTTTGAATAAATTTAACAAAAGAGATAAAAGATCTTTACACTGAAAACTGTAAGATGATGAAAGGAATTAAAGAAACACAATTAAATGAAAAGATACTACATTTATTTATGGATTAGAAGAATTAATATTGTTAAAATGTCTTTAGTATCCAAAGTGATCTAAAGACTCAATGCAAGCCCTGTCAAAATTCAAACAGCATTTTTTATAGAAATGGAAAAATAATCCTAAAATTTCTGTGAAACCACAAGAGATCCTGAACAGCCAAATATTGAGATATCGAGAAACCTGGAAGCATCACAATTCCTTGTGTTAAACTACATTATGAAACTTTAGTAATTAAAACTAAAATTTGTATGGTATTTCCCTGGCTGGTGTGGTTCAGTTGGTTGGAGCATCATCCCATAAACCAAAAAAGATCACAGATTCTAGTCATTGAATTAGATATTATAATCATATCCCTTTTCAATGAGACCCAGAATTAACTATAGGGCATAAAACTACATTCCTATTAAAAGCAATGTCACACCAAAGGATATTACAAACCCAGCTTTCATCTGGTCTTCACAAAAGTCCCACAAGTGAACTACTTTTATACAAAGTCAGAATATATGCTATACATATTCAGACTGAGCTATTCAGATATATAATAAGCTTTTTTCCTGTAAAAAGCTCTCCTATAAAAAGTAAAATGCAAGTTCTGAGTGAAAGGAATTTCTGTTATGATTTTAATTTTTCATACACTAATTGAATGAAAAAAAGGGACTTATATTTTAAGCAGCTCTCAAGAATACTAGAGTTAACTATACCTTAAAGCTTAAAAAAGAAAACTAAATAAAAATGCTGTTAAGACATTAAAAATATAACATTTAAAGTAGAAAACTGATATAATGGGAAGACATTTTTGGTAGCTTAAAGAAACACTCTATTCAGTTCAATATTTACAGTTTTGGCTGTGTGTAAGGCATCTGTGAAAGGCACTGGATATACAAAGATAAGTTAAAGATATTTTCTGCCTAGTAAGAGTTTACAAAGATCAGGAAAAGATATGAGTATAAATGGCCACCAAGTAAATATTGGTGTTAAAATATTAACTTGGTTACAGTACACAGAAGTAAGAGAAGCTGAGAAATGATGAGACACTATGATTCTGGTGCAAGAGTAGACAGAGGGCCCTTCCTGGAAAGGCAAAGTAATGAAAAAGAGGCCCAGTTTGTAACACTGTGGAGCTACAGAATTTAAGTGACAAAGTAGATGTGGGGCTTATTGAAGAGAGAAAAGAAAAAAAATTACTCCAAAGCTTCCAGGCACTGAGAGAAGCAATCCAGAAATCCACTAAGAGAAGACAAGAATAGAAGTTCAAGGAAGAAGATAATTTGGATTGTTCTGTGTTAAAGGAATAATTTATAAACCAAGAACATAAATTGACAATGAGCAAGCTAAACAGAAAGTCAAAATTAAAAAGTTTCAAACCAAAGATCTTATTAATAATAAATGATAAATAATATATATTGAGTTCCTATAATGTTCCATGTGCAGTGCAGTGCTTACTACATATTACCTCATTAAATCCTCACAACAATGAAAAGGTAGATGTTACTACCCCATTTTACAGTTTAGAAAAATAAGGTTTAAAAGACTAAGTAGCATGTTGAATGTCACCAGACTGTAAGGTATAGAGCTGGGATTTTAATCTAGGTCTGCCTATCTCTAGAGCTTTTCTCTTAAAACTGAAAATTCTAGAGTCAACACACTAAATTGCTTCGTCGAGTAATCTGAAGTAGTCAGTTCTGTTAGGCTTATTTTTTGTATTTAAAAATGGGATGAGCCCTGGCTGGTGTGGCTCAGTGGACTGAGTGCCGGCCTATGAACCAAAGGGTCACCAGTTCCATTCCCGGTCAGAGCACATGCCTGGGTTGCAGGCCAGGACCCCAGTAGGGGGCGTGTGAGAGGTGACCACACACTGATATTTCTCTCCCATGCCTTCTCCCTCCTTCCCCTTTCCAAAATAAAGAAATAAATAAATTTTTTTAAAAAAATGGGATGAGTAAGAAAATCTAATTACAATAAAATAAAAAATAGTTCTCAAATTCAATGACCAATAACAGTTAGTATATAAACTCAAAGAAATTGACTATAATTCCTAGCAACTAGTTAATCCAATGAGAAGCAGCATGAATTGCCACTTTCAGTTTAGCTTTTAAAGATTCCCCTATGCAGTTTCCTGATAAGCCTAATTAAAGTTATGAGAAATTTTGTTGGAAAAAATTTTAGATTTTGAAGATAAGTGAACTTATTGTTTTAAGAAGTTGCATAACTACTCAAAAAAACAGTCTTCTGAAATCTATAATACTAATAACCTTTATACACAAAGGGCATGCTTTAGGAGAGAAAGCAGAAGAGTACACTTCTAACAAGTAACTTTCAAATTGGTAGGAAAGAAATTTTATTATATCCACTCACAAGAACCTGTCACATTTCCAAATTAAAACTTTATTAACTAGAATATAAAGAAAATTAACCTTTATTTGTGTCATAAACTGTGTTTTTAAAAGCAATATAAATAGTAAATAATCTTTTAAAAATATTTTAGAAAATATGCTTTAAAAATTCTACCCAACTGGGAAAAATAAACATTTCCTACTGTCTCTCAAAATCTAACTAAGCAGTTTCTCTACATTCTATAAGAGTATTCCTCCACTTCTCTTAACCTGGCAATTAATTATCCTTTGTCATATGTAATAACTTGAGGATTTTCAAAATTCCCTAAACCATATTCAGACAAATACCTTCTAATACTCACCGTGCCCAATGACAACAGTTGCTCTAGGTAGTATTAGTTATAAATAAAATAGACATGATGTAGCAACTATTAGATTAAATAAACAAAATTATATTATCTTTTCTTGGTCTTTTGTTTTTCATTAAAATGAATCAACTTATATATAAATATATCACATCAATTTCTTATAAATTTTCAAATACTCTTTAAAATCCAAATGGTAAGGAGTAAATGAGGTCCTGGTCAAGATGTGGGCACAGGCAAACACGGCTCACCTACTCGCACAACCACAGCAAAAATTACAACTAAACTACAAAATAACTATCACCCAGACTTGTAAGCAAATAAATAACTTATACGCATAACCATGGACATGAACTAAGGGGTGGATTGCCGGAGGGAATGGGGGTACTGGGGTGAGGGGGACGAAGAGGGAAAAATCGGGACAACTGTAATAGCATAATCAATAAAATATATTTAAAAAATAAAATCCAAATGGCTTTAAAAATACTACCAATATTTTACCTATTGAAATTAATTTAGGTGAGAAGAAGAAAGCTTTTGAAAGTAAATATATATAAAGGTTAACTTTAAAATACTTTTTATTATTCAAGAAATTGATTTTAAAAAATTAACAAATTATCATTGGGGGAATACATCTAATCAGGGAAAAAGCAAAACTAAGGATTTGGAAAAGGAGGGAGCCAGCATACCTCCTTTCACTCAGGAAGCATGAAAACCACTGCCCATTTTAAAATGACATAAAGCATATGTGAAAAAGCCAGTTTCTCCTGCCAGCAAATAGCCTAAATGTTAAGTAAACCAAAGGCTGGAAGGGATTAGTTGAAATGTCAAAGACAACCTTTTACTTTTACCTGCTCATCCTTATAAACTCATTCTCATCCCTCGGGCATGCTTTCCAAACAAATAGTTTCAATGTGCAGCAGCAAAAGGCCGATGGCAAGCTCTGCCATCTTGTAACTGTCAAAGAGATTAGTCTTTGATCTATTTGGGAGGTCATGTCCACATTCACATTAGCTGTGCAGTCCAACGATATTATACCTGTTGACCAATGCTTCTTAAATGCCTAATGAGGCAGACAGTTTAAAGTATTGGAAGTTAACTGTGAATGTTTTTTTCTAAGTTTTGGCAGAAAGTAAACAGCATAAACTGAGCAAGTGTGGTTTAGAAAAATGATCTTTTAGACCAGTTAACATTACTTTTCAAATACATTTTACAAGGCTTTCCCAAAATAGAAAGCTATATTTAATTGTACTCTCTGGAAGAGATTTAAACCAGTTGGTGCCCACCCCTCCCCAATAAATTAGTGTATGTGTAATTTTGGAGGAGTTTGTGAACAGCAGAGAGACGGCAAATTATTTTATCAGAGGTTGCAAACTGACGGGCCAAAGTTTGTTTTGCAAGGCCCTTACTGTAGCTTAAAATAATGTGAGCTGTTTGCCAACCCTCAATTAGTTCATTCATTTAAATAATCTGTTTAACTTCCATAGTGGCTTCAGTTTTGCAACCTATTGATTCAGATGTTGCATTAATTCATAAAATACTTTTTTTCATAACTGGAGTTCAAAGTTCACACAGAATAAAAAAAAATACTCTTAATGTGGTAGATTCTAGACAACTGAAAATACTTCTGCATCAAAAGCTAACCTGATATAAGTAGAGATGAGATCCTGAATAGCAAAAAAGAGATGAAGCAATACTGAAGTGGTACTCAGAGAATTATGTAAAAGTACCCATATAGCATATAGGCAGGAGTTATATGGTTTTGAATTCTGATTTTACCATTACATTACAATATACATGAGATCAAACAATATGCTCCTGAAGTCCCTCAATGACTCAGTTTTACTGGAGACAGTATAAGTAGTGTACTACTGATAGTAGTAGTACATATGAAATAACCAAAAACATTATATTATATACGTCAACAAGAAACTGAAATCATGATTTTGAATATTAGATTTTTTCAACATAGTCAAACCCAACAGTATCGGGCTTAAATAGCTCTCTTCAAGAGTAGCCTTTTATAAATTTTATAAGTAGCTTCTGAAGAAATAAAGGGTGTGATACACATAATTGGAACTATAAATGCATCTCTTCACTTTACTACTGCCTCATGTCCCAATTCATATAAATATGCATTATTATTTCAGTAATAAATGCCTCCCTAAAAGCAATCAATATAGGCAGACTACATATTTTTTCTTGTATGTCAGCTCTACCACAAGAGTTCAAGCCTTAAAATAAGACTAAGAACAAATAATCAGCTAAACTTAGTAATTAAAAATATTAAGAAAACTTTGCTTCAGAAAAATAAACACATTTGTCTAGCAAACACTCAAGAAGAATAGTTTTATCCTGAGCCAAGATACAGAACCTAAAACATAAACATTTATAGCAAACCAAATCTGGAAGACAGAGACTGTGCATTAGAGGCATTTACCGCTCCATAGCCTCACAGTGTAAACACTTTTATCAGGGTATCACAATATAAATTCCAATGGTTAGAGTTGTAACTCAGCATAAGATCTTGTATGTGAAATAATTTAGCTAGATAAAAGGAATATAACTGGTTTTATTTCATCTGGCACATTTTCAAGATTTCTGAAACACCAAGTTAACCAAATATAGTATACATTTTTTTAAATGGGGAAAAATGGGTTTCTGCCAAGAGTTAAGAAGCCAGGCTCCCTTTTAGATTTAAATTTTTTTTTAAAAAGGCACAGTAGAAATGGTTTTCAATTGTTATGTACTTTCCTTGTTATGTTAGGAATTGACCAAAATAATCTACCAAGAAATAAAAATCAAGAAATAGTAACAGACATAGTAACAGTAATATAACTTAACTCACATATGCTTTCGGGCTGCTTTGAATAAATTTTTTTCTTTTTTGCAGAAAAGTCTGTATTAAACTTTGTATTATAAATTGTCAGTAATGAAAAAAATAGCCTAAAATTTTCAAATACAAGAAAAAGAGCCAAATATATCCCCCTTAAATAGGCATCTCTTGTTTTCAACATACATACAGGGTGGGGCCAAAGCAGATTTATGGTTGTGAGGCATGAAACACAACAGAGCTACTGTAAAAATCATCACCTGCATGTCTTTTTCCGCACGAACAACTGTAACCCTACTTTTGCCCCTCCCTGTATGTATTGAACACATTCAGCCTCACCTGGTTATAATTTAACTACTACCCAGAATAGTTTAGTAACACTTAAACAATCTTAAATAAATGCTGTAGATAATAATAATGCAAAATCAGCATTAGATTTCATTTTTTTAACCATAAAAACAATTTGTCAAGATAAGAAAAGAACACAGGGATAAAAAAACAGAAATTAGTATGTTTCTATTAAAAGGTAAAAAAAGACAGTTAATACTTTAAGACATGCAAAAAACCTTAATTTTAATATGCTTATTCTATAGAGGGCTAAATTAAAAAAATCTTAAAAAGAGTAATAGGCTTTGTGGCAATTTAGTTGGGCTATCTACAATAAAATATTGTCTAAATAAATCTGAAAATGCTTAAATTATCTACCATCTGTAGTAAATGCCATATGTACATATATGTCCCCTCTTATTCTATAGCCCAGGGGTGTCAAACTCATTTTCACCAGGGGCCACATCAGCCTCATGATTGCCTTCAAAGGCCTGAATGTATTTTCAGCTCCTTAACAGTTAAGGAGTAGTTAGTTACATTTATACAGTCCTAAAATTATGCCAGCCCTTTGAAGGCAGCCACCAGGCTGGTGCGGCCCCTGGTGAAACTCAGTTTGACACCCCTGCTCTAGCCCATTTTAAGGGAAGGAGGTATAATGAAAAAAGCACATGGCACAGAGACAAGGCTTTGAGGCTTAGTAATTGTCTGACCTTGAACAAATCACAATACGCCTGATTTAGCTTCTTTTCTCCATTTATTCCTCTGTAAATGAAAGAAAACACTCCTGCCAAGCTTATCTCATAGAGTTGGTTGAAGAAATAAATGACAATGGACATGAAACAGTAAAGCATCATATATTAGAGGTAAGTGGGGAGTCATTATTTATCCCCCATTTCTAAAACCCACTGTAGGTTTGGGTGGGTTTTACGTTCTGTCATCATGTGTTGCTGCATATATGGGGGGGGGCAAAAATTTATAGTTGTTAGTATGTGAAACAGAGTTTATTCTTGTATCATTATTTATCAACCGTATTTATTTGTATTATAAATGTAAACCTACTTTGCTCACCCTTGTATCTGAAAAACAAAAAACAAAAAACAAAAAACGATAGAGGCAATGTAGGCCATCTAGCCAGTGCTGGCCATCCACTTCAGGCTGTTCACCTCAAATTAGGGTTTTCACATTTGTATCAACTCTCTCTGAAACTGTTTAACCTAGTTACTCTCTATATAGACACATTATTTTACGTGACTTATAAAGTAAGTTTCTTCGGCTTATGGAATGGCTACTTTTTTGCCAAGTATCAATGAAAGGACATATGTATACTAGCAGGATACACAGAGTTCAGTATTTAGTTTTGAGACACTTTTTTCTAAATGACTTCTGCAATTGATATTATTTTTTCTGAGAAATTGTAACACTGGCACTCTTTAATATCCTTCATAATGTTTTTTAAAGATTTTATTTGTTGATTTTTAGATAGAGGGGAAGGGAAGGAGAAAGAGTGGGAGAGAAACATCAATGTGTGGTTGTCTCTCATGCGCCCCCCACAGGGGACCTGGCTGCAACCCAGGCATGTGCCTTGACCAGGAATTGAACCAGTAACTCTTTGGTTCACAGGCCGGTGCTCAATCCACTGAGCCATACCAGTCAGGGCTCCTTCGTGGTATTTTTTTTTTTATCACTTTGCAACCTATGAGCTGTATTTAAAGCAGAACTATATAAAATATGTAAGTGGTGTAATCTATAGAGTGAGTACACGATTGGTCCTCTATTAGTCTAAATATGATTCATATCTTATAATCTAGAACTTCCTTTGTTAAAGTCATGAGACTTTTAACATTATGAGAGCCAAATAACTATGAATAAACCCTTTTAGCAAAAAAAAAAACCCACATAATGAAATATTATCTTACATAACAGAGCAAGTTGAGGCTGTAAATGGAAACCTAGGCTCTTAAAGGAATGAACCAATATTAAAAGGCTTTGTTAGTGCTGCATTCAGCAAGTGACAGAGACCTCCACCTTCTCCTCCATAACCAACCCTAGAGGATGGCAAGATCTCTCACAGAAGAGGCTTACGGATGCTAGAAGATACAATAAGTACTGTGCCTTGAGGAGGTTGCACACAAGCTTGGAGGCAATGGCAGGCATAGACAGTGGAAGATAACCCCAGTGAGAGGAAGCTCAGATTCAGAATTACATGATTACATTAAATGCTGTGACATTTAAAAATGAACATAAGCAAGAGAAAGTATACAAGTAAAAAAAAGATTACATGAATACTTGAAATACACTTAAAACTATAAAATTCTGTTTATCATCTCCATGGCTCAACAAATGAGGCATCTTGCCATCTACATTTTTATTAATACATTCGAATGTATCTTTCAAACATAGATACTCTTTTTTAAAAAAAAATCACTTTCTAACTCAACAATATTGTTACGAATGTTTGATGCAGAGCTTCACAAATGTAAATGTAGAGATAAAGAATATAGGATCATAATACTTTAAAATACTTGATCTTAGAAAGTAATGAAAAATTCTGGTTTCAGGAAGGCCAAAAAAAAAAAAAAAGACAGTTCTTCTTCCCTTGCCTCTTAAAAACTAACCCAAAATTAAAAGACAAATGAGAAAGCGAAATACAGTCTCCATCTTCAATTAAACCAAGGGACATCTGTAACCTCAAACCCCTGTACCTGAACGTGAAAAGCAGGTGGGCCAATGGTAAATGACAAAGAAGGGAGGTAAACGGTCAAACTGAAGTAGCCACAGAACTATTGATGGGAAATAAGCCAGTTAGGCCAGCCGGAGTCTAGAGAGAGTCAGGAAATAGATGCACAGGGAAACCTTTGGGAGATGTACACTACACAGATGAAACAGTAAACAAAAATCGGAAGAAGATCTGAGACCCAAGAAACTTGGGATCTAGCACAGAAGACATGCAAATCAAGACCCTCGGATGACAGCCAAGGGGAAACCTCGGGATGCTGGCAGTTAAGTGGGCTGAAAGAGTGACTTACTTAGTCCTGATTGAAGGAGGGGATCAGGAGGGACTGAAGGAGGGATGCCTTCAGGAGGAAAAGAAGAAGAACTGACCTGCTATCTGTCAGGTCTGATAATAAAATTACATTGAGAGGCATTGCACAGATTTACTAAAGGAAGACAGAAGACTTATTTAAAGATCTTTTGTAAAAAAAGAAAAGACATAAAAAAATCCAAGGAAAGAAAGCAATCATTTGACTATAGTGAACAATATTTTCATAGTTATCATAATGTATGTTGGCTATAAATTTAATACAAACTTTTGATAACATTATCTGGGAGTATAAAAAAAGAGAAAGGTAAAGTAAGCTAAATTATTATCGCATATAGGAAGTAAATAAAGTCTAAACCTGATTAAACAAAGATAAAATATGGAGGTAAAAATACCAGATAAAATAGGTAAAAGAAGTAAAAGTCACTGCTCCTCAGAAGCAGGGGCTGGGAATGGGGTAGAAGCCAAGGGCTGTTGCTATAAGAAGCAATCTGCTGTATTTAGCATAAATTAGGCCCTTAGGAAAAGCTTTATTGGACTTCTTTCAACTTGACAAAAATAATTTTAAAAGATTCATTTTAATTCATGACACGCGCTTGTATATCTTACTATAAAGCAATGGTGTTAAACCAGAAGATGCTGGCATGGCAAAGTCTAAAGACATTTTTTGTTGTCACAGCTGGTGGAAGAAGGGTTTGCTACTGGCATCTAAACATCCTACCACACCCAGGATACCACTCACAGCAAAGAATTATCCTGCCCAAAGTGTCATTAGTGCCAAGCTTGAAAAACCGTGCTATAAAGTAATTTCAGGCAACAAATTTGGAAATTTTGATGTGATAGGGAAATAAGTTGTGCAGCTTATTATATTCCCAGGCACCTCGAGGCTATTTGGCCCTCAGTCGAAAGCAGAAACCGAACTCATTCCCAAGGCATCAAAAGTTTACTCTCCGTGAAAAGCAAGAAAGACACGTTAGAAACAACAGGCAGTGATGTCTAATACAGCTTATGTTCTCTGAGACCCTGAAGTTTTACAGTTGGAAAAATATCTAATGACACACTCACTTGAAGTCCATCTGCATATCTACACCCTCAAGAGTGGCCTTTAGGGGGATCTAAGTAAATATATTAAAATCTACTACAACCAAAATTCTACTCTGGAAAGAAAAATTAAAGTTATTTCAAGAGAAGTTTAAAAACAACTCTACTGCTTCTCTTGAATCAGTGCTGCTGATTATGGCCTGGGCCAGCGGAAGTAGTTAAGTGTCAAACAACCTTACAAGCCCCAAGGTGGTAATTTCACTTTTAAGGCCTTCCACCTATTACGAGAGCCAAAGTGAAATACAAAGGTCAACAAAGTTCTTGTTCTCTCTCCAAAAATAAATAAAGAAATAAAAAGAACACAAGAACATAACTGCAGAATTTTTCAAAAACAAAAGTTTTTGTTGGTTTCATGACTTTTTTCCTAATGAAATACAATGACATGAGTATTGAGAGAAAAAGAAAGAGGCTATTAACCAAACTTTTAAAATTTTGTTAACTTTTAAAAATTTTTATTTTTCAATGACAGTTTACATTCAATACTATTTTGTTATTTAGTTTCAGGTGTACAGCATAGCGGTTAGACAATCATATCCTTTACAAAGCAATCCCCCCAATATTTCAAGCACCCACTGACACCACACACACTTATGATGATATTATGGACTATATTCCCTACGCTGTACTTTATATTTTGTAACTACCAATTTGTACTTCTTAATCATTTTACCTTTTTCACCTAGTCCCCCAACCTCCCTCCCTTCTGGCAACCATCAATCTGTGAGTCTGTTTCAATTTTGTTTGTTCGTTTATTTTGTCCTTTAGATTCCACATATAAGTCATATGGTATTTGACTAAAGTTTTGTGATTTTACGTGCTTCCTCCCCTGATCCCAAAACATTCCTTTAAGATATATGGGATCTTTAAAAAATTTATAAATTAAAAATATCTCAGCAATTCATCCATTTATTTTATTTTTATGTTTGTTTTTCAGGAGGGATAGGAACAAAGGATTTAGTTATTCTCATTTTTCACTTTAAAGGAATATTACAAATTATCAACCTAGATGGCATACTTAGATTTAAATAATATTTTAATTTTAGTTCATGGATTGGAAGAATTAATATCATCAAAATGTCCATACTACCCAAAGCAATTTACACATTCAATGCAATTCCTATTAAAGTACCAATGGCATATTTCACAGACATAGAACAAACACTTCAAAAATTTATATGGAATTATAAACGACCCCGAATAGCTGCTGCAATATTGAGAAAGAAGAGTAAAGTAGGAGGGATCACAATACCCGACACTAAACTATATTACAAGGCTACTGTAATCAAAACAGCCTGGTACTGGCATAAAAACAGGCACATAGACCAATGGAACAGAACAGAGAGCCCAGAAATAAGCCCAAGTCTCTATGGTCAATTAATATTTGACAAAGGAGGCAGCAATATAAAATGGAATAAAAATAGCCTCTTCAACAAATGGTGTTGGGAGAACTGGACAGCCACGTGCAAAAAAAATGAAACTTGAGCACCAACTTACACCATATACAAAAATTAATTCAAGGTGGATAAAAGACTTAAATATAAAACATGACACCATTAAAGTCCTAGAGGAGAACGTAGGTAAGAAAATCTCAGATATTTCACGAAGAGACTTTTTTACTGACGTGTCCCCTAGAGCAAGGGACATAAAGGAAAGAATAAACAAATGGGACCTCATCAAAATTAAAAGCTTCTGCACAGCTAAAGAAAACAGTATGAAAATTAAAAGAGAACCAACTGTATGGGAAAACATATTTGCCAATGACACCTCAGACAAGGGTCTAATCTCCAAAATATATAGAGAACTTACACGAGTGTACTCTAAGAAGACAAGGAATCCAATTAAAAAGTGGGCAAAGGACTTGAATAGACACTTCTCCAAGGAGGACATACAGAGGATCCAAAGACACATGAAACGATGTTCAATATCACTAGCTATCAGAGAGATGCAAATTAAAACCACAGTGAGATACCACTTCACACCAGACAGAATGGCCATCATAAACAAAGCAACAAACAACAAGTGTTGGAGAGGTTGTGGAGAAAAGGGGGACCCTAGTGCACTGTTGGTGGGACTGCAGACTGGTACAACCACTATGGAAAGCAATATGGAACTTCCTCAGAAAACTAAAAATGGATCTGCCTTTTGACCCTGCAATTCCACTACTGGGACTCTATCCTAAGAATACTAAAACACCAATTCAAAAGAACCTATGCATCCCAATGTTCATAGCAGCACAATTTACAATAGCTAGATGCTGGAAGCAACCTAGATGCCCATCAGTAAATGAATGGATCAAAAAAACTATGGTACATTTACACGATGGAATTCTATGCAGCAGAAAGAAAGAAGGAGCTCCTACCCTATGCAACAGCGTGGATGGAGCTGGAAAACATTATGCTAAGCGAAACAAGCCAGGCAGTGAAAGACAAATACCATATGATCTCACCTTTAACAGGAACCTAAATAACAAAACAAAGAAACAAGCAAAATGTAACCAAAGACACTGAAATAGAGGACAGGCTGATGGTGACCGGAGGGGAGAGAAGAGGGAATTTAAGGGGAAAGTGGGAAGGGTTCACAGGAACAAACTTAAAGGACACATGGTCATAGACTAAGGGGAGAGTGGTAATGGGAGGGAAGGGGGGTGGGTGGGAGGGGGAACTGGATTGGGAGTAAAAAGGAGAAAACTGTATATGAACAATGATTAATAAAATAAAATAAAATAAAATAAAATAAAAAAATAAATAAAAATAAAGGAGTATTACAAATTATCAACCTAGATGGCATACTTAGATTTAAATAATATTTTAATTTTAGAATGTCAAAATGTACTTAGAACCTGATTTAATCATACTTTTGGCCAAACTATTATTATTATTATTATTATTATTACTATTACTATTACTACTATTACTACTATTTTTATCCTCACTTGAGGGCATGCTTATTGGTTTTAGAGACAGGGCAAGAGAGGGAGAGACAGAGAGAAAGATGTGACACTGATGTGAGAGAAACATCAATCAGTTGCCTGGCTGCCTCTCCTACACACCCCGTCCAGGGACCAAACCCACAGCCTGGGCATGTGCCCTGACCAGGAACTGAGCCTGCAACCTTTTTTTGGTTTATAGGCCAACGCCAAACAACTGAGCCACACTGGCCAGGGCCCAGACTATCTTTTTAAAAATAAAGCTAAAAAAAGAAAGTTTTCTGAGAAAGAAAAAAAGGTTTAAATAATTGAAGATAAACTCATTCTAGATTTTCAGAGGCAACCGGTTTTTCTTTCATATCTGTGATTTGGCCTAAGTGTTTCCAACAATTTCAACAGCAAATTGCTGGACTCACAAATGTCGGAGTTCAGTGTTGTGGCCCTTTAAGTTTACGTGCACGGCCGTCTGTTCCCCTGGAGCCACATGTTATTATCCAGGCAGGTTTCTGTATCAGATGCTACACTGTAACAAGAACTCCGCTACACTCTGCCTCAGGCTCTATTCCTGGATTTGGTTTCCCATAATTTACAATAAAATCTCAAATCCTTAAAATGACATACAGGGGCCCTAAATGACTTGACTTCTTAATACCTCTCTCAACCTCTATTCACATGTCACCCTCCCCAAACTCATTCTCGACCTCAGCTTCTTTCAGTCCTTGGAAACTGCTATCCTCCTTCACACCATAGGGCCTTAGCATATGCTGTTCTCTCGGCTGAAAACACTCTTATCCATTCTTTGCACCCATATAACTCCCAGCCTTCTTCCCACTGTCAGCTGAGATATCACTTCCTCAGGAAGTCTTTCTTATCCCCCCAAAAGAGGACAGGATCCTGTTATACACTCTCTGAGTTCCTGTGGCTTTCTCTTACAGCTTTCATCACAACTGTGAGTAACTGTTTCTTCTTATATTAATGTTCATATTCTTCACCAGACTGTAAGCTCCATGAGACAAGGGGCTATAACTAGGGCAACACTATGTCACCAAAGTCTATTAAGTTACTGGTAGTCTAGCCAGATATTCAGAAAATAGTTGTTTAAGAATAGTTAAGATTATTCTGAATAATCTTAATAATCTGTATAGGTTTATAATCTGGCCTTTGATGAGGCCATTCCACTTCATCAAATGTTTGTATGTTTGAATCTCAATGTACACAACATTCATATCTTATCTTTCTGGCTCCTCCATCTATTTTAGGAAAATCTGTAAAGGTAAATGAATATTTGGATGGAAAGTGAAAGGTGTTGCTCAACCTCACCTTCCCTAAGCAACTGAACACCCAGATTATAACCCACCAAAACATTCTGTTAAATGTTTGAGTCCTTTACTAAATGATGGATATCAGACTTCCAGCCAAGATGGAGGTGTAGGTAGATACACTTTGCCTCCTTGCACAACCAAAAGAAGGACAGCAAATTTAAAAAACAAAAAATAACCAGAAGAGCCAGAAAGTAAAACTGTATGGAAGTCCAACAGCTGAGGAGTGAAAGAAGAAACATTCATTCAGACTGGTAGGATGGGTGGACACAGGCAGCCAGGGCGGAGAGAACGCCCAGCAAGGCAGCAGATGGAGGACTGGGAGGGCAAGGCGAAGGCTGGCTACTGGGTGCTCCCACATTTGCGTACAGATAAACTGGGGGGAACAACTGGGGAGCCAGACAGATCATGCAATCCAGGGTTCCAGTTCAGGGAAATAAAGCCTCAAAACCTCTGGCTGTAAAAATATGTGGGAGTTGTGGTGGCAGGAGAAACTCCCAGCCTCACAAGAGAGTTTCTTGGAGAGACCCACAGGGTCCTAGAATGTACACAAGCTCACCCACCTGGAATCAGCACCAGAAGGGCCCAATTCACTTGTGGGTAGCAGGGGAAGTGACTGAAAGCCAGCAGAGAACCAGCAAGCAGCATTGTTCCATCTCAGACCCCTCCCCCACATAAAGCACTATAACACAGCAAAGTGGGTTGCTGTGCCTTGGCAAATACCTAAGGCTCCACCCCTTACAATGGAACAGACACACTGAGACAAAGAAATATGGCCTAAATGAAAGAACAGATCAAAGCTCAAAAAAAAAAAAAAAAACCTAAGCGATGAAGAGATAGCCAGCCTATCAGATGCAGAGTTCAAAACACTGGTAATCAGGATGCTCACAGAAATGGCTGAGTATGGTTACAAAATAGAGGGAAAAGTAAAGGCTATGCAAACTGAAGTAAAGCAAAATGTACAAGGAACCAACAGTGAAGGGAAGGGAGCTGGACTCAAATCAACAATATGGAGCAGAAGGAAGAAATAAACATTCAACAGAACAGAACGAATAAACAAGAATTCGAAAAATGAGAAGAGGCTTAGGAACCTCTGGGACAACCTTAAATTTTTCAACATCTGAATCATAGGGGTGCCAGAAGGAGAAGTGGAAGAGTAAGAAATTGAAAACTTATTTAAAAAAATCATGGAGAACTTCCCCAATCTGGTGAAGGAAATAGATTTCCAGGAAGTCCAGGAAGCTCAGAGTCCCAAAGAAGTTGGACCCAAGGAAGCACACACCAAGGCACAACATAATTACATTACCCAAACTTAAAGATATGGAGATCCTAAAAGCAGCAAGAGAAAAGGAGACAGTTACCTACAAAGGAGTTCCTATAAGACTTCCAGCTGATTTCTGAAAAGAAACCTTGCAAGCTAAAAGGAGCTGGAAAGAAATATCTGAAATTATGAACGGCAAGGACTTACATCCAAGATTACTCTATCCAGCAAAGCTATCATTTAGAATGGAAGGGCAGATAAAGTGCTTCCCAGATAAGGTCAAGTTATATGAAATTTATATGAAATATAAATGAAATTTATATGAAATATAAAAGAAACTTATCTAAGAAAAAGATGATAAAAAATATGAACAGTAAAATGACAATAAATTTACAACGATCAACAACTGAACCAAAAAAACCCCCCAAAAACTCCAAAACAAAAAACAAACTAAGCAAACAATTAGAACAGGACCGGAATCACAGAAATGGAGACCATATGGAGGGTTATCAGCTGAGAGAGGGTGGGGGGAAAGGGGAAAAGGTACAGGGAATAAGAAGCATAAATGGTAGGTACAAAATAGACAGGGGGAGGTTAACAATAGTATAGGAAATGGAGAAGCCAAAGAACTTACATATATGACCCATGGACGAACTAAGGGGTGGGAGGGGAATGCTGGTGGGAGGGAGGTACAGGGCAGAGGGTAATAAAGGGGAGGAAAACATGGGACAACTGTAATGGCATAATCAATAAAATATATTTAAAAGTATTAAAAAAATTATACATATCACTAGTACAGAGAGAGCATCTTGTTTATTTTTGCACCTACTATACTTAGTACAAATTAAGCACTTAGTAAAAGTCTGTTAAATAAATTAAAAAATTAATGCTAAAATACTCAAAATCATTAACACAATTATGAAAGTGGTTCAAAAGAAATACATAAACTTACTCAGAATTATTAGATTGTTTTTGAAATCGTTCGTTTTGATATACCATAGCCCCTTGCATCCCTGCCTTCACTCACCTACTTGTGAATATTTACACTGCTGTAAATGCAACAAGAAAGATGAGCAATATCACTTTCCTTAAAATGAAATGCTGGATTTAAGAATTCTAATACTGCTATCATCTAATAATATTCTGACACTAGAAAGCACTGGTTTAATGTACACTCTCTTTTATTAATGATGTTAACCTTTGGGGCAAGCAAAGGCCTTTTTCTGAGGTATATAAAACCCCAAGAATTCATGGAAGGCTATAAATTAATGTATTTGTTATAAAGTCAATCACTAATTTAACAGAACTAAAATAGATGCCTATAGTTTCAATCATGAATGTAATTTTTCAAAATTAAAATAATATACTCAAATAATAGTTCAGTACCTTCAGAGCTAAGAGGTTTTCCTAAAAAAAGAATTCATAATGGTTATTATATGTCAATACTAAGACAACTAATCAGATCACTATCTGAATTTTAAATAGTTTCTAAATGAAATTATTTTGGTAACTCAATATACTATATTATTAAAGAAATATAGTACAAAAATATGAAATTATCTTAATAAATTATTTTAATAACTTACGTGCCCTTCAGATATTGAATATTACCATCAAATTTTATTAAACCAATTACAGTATTTAAAATTATAGTATATAATTTCAATTATAAAAATCAAACAAAATGTAGCCATATTCCATGTTTTCATAATTTTTTCCTCAGAAAAGTAAAGGCACAATACCCATGAAGGGAGAATATTTCTCTGTGCTCCTAAACTAAACTATGCCAAGAAATACAAATAAAATGCTATTTTTAAAATCTAAGTATTGTACTTTATAATGCCTCATAAATTATGGCCATGCTACCAATTTGAGATGTATGTCTGAATTATGAAGTTGAAGGCTTTTGTAGTTTTCAGATTATACTAATTGGCTACAGGATTTGCTTTAGATATCCACTAAAAGGGAAACCTTGTTATACTGTGACTTAATTATATTGTAAGAAAACAACTTTTCTTTTAGTTATACTTTTCCACCAGCATCTGATCATATAAAATCCTTGGTTCACTCTTCTGCCCCTCAAATACTTTGGCTTAGTACATAGAAAGTTTTCTTTTTAATTATCACATGATTAAGAATATCCTTATAGAATGATCAGGCGCATCTGGAAAAGGTGGATGTGAAAAAAATCCTCACTGGGAAAGTTAGCTTAATGCTTGCCCTTCAGAGTGGCCCATTATCAACATTTCATAGTGGGTTTCTTTATTTCAGGTCCCTGAGGTACGTGCAATAAATTATGACTTGAACTAAACAAGTCACACTTGGCTCCAAAATGAAATTTTCCTACCTCTACTTTCTAGTCCCCAAGGTGGGAAGAGGAAATCCTGGTCACAGCCAAAGAAGTCATATTTTTGGCTCTAACATACATTTTCCTGCTTCTCTAAAAGCCAAACTCCGCAATTGAGACTACAAAAGTCTTAAGTTAGTACTTTAAACTGTACTTTAATTTTTACTTCCATAACCTGCGCCTCAAATTTAAGAAAAAATTTTAGTATCATAAAATTAACGTCATTGCCTTCTTTTCCCCACTCAAATCACTTTTCCAACTCAGACACTAATCTTAACCATTCAAAACAAGAATTCAGTGCTCGCTTCAGCACCACATATACTGAAATTAGAATGACCAGAATCATTGAAATTAAGAACAATCTAACAATGGCCAGAGGGGAGGGGGGAGGGGACAGTGGGGAGAAGGGTTTTCAGGAACTATTATAAAGGACTCCTGGACAAATCCAAGGGGGAGGGTGGAAGCAAGGGAAGGAGGTGGGTTTGGAGGGGGTGGGGAGAAAATACAAACAACTGTAATTGAACAACAATAAAATAATTTAAAGAAAAAGAATAAGATCATCAATCTTAAAAAAAAAAAAGAATGATACAGAGAAATTAGCCCCTGTGGAAAGATGACACGTAAAAGAAAAATTCAAATGAAACAAGAAAATAATGCAGAAATAAATTGTTTCATTTTTATAAGATAGAATGTTTAAGGTTTGCACTTATAAATAACTTCTACTTATTCTTGCATGACAGACTGAATATTAATGCAGAAGGAGACAATAAATCCTAATCTGTGGCCCACTAATTTCAGGCACTGTGATAGTTTTGGAAAAGCCATTTACAGAAATCATTTAATTCACCATCCCATTTTACAGAAGACAAGAATATGGCAGACAGACCCAGAGAGTCGTGAGTTCTTGTATAACCCCCTCACCTTGAGTGAGAGAAGAACCTGTGACTTACTTCGAGGGTGATGGACAGTCACTCCCTTGGTTAGGTTATATTACACAGAGAAGGTACAGGGAAGTTAATTTGTGATTAAGTTATGTGGCTCCATTTTAGTAGGCTGGAGCTAGAGAATAGCTTGTTGACCCTGAAGAAATAACCTACTATGCTGTGAGAGGGTCTGGGAGAAGGCCCCATGGCAAGGAACTCTGAGTAGCCTCTAAAACATAAGAGCAGTCCTGGCTGGATCAGCCAAACCACCTTAAGGAACTGCATCCTGCCGACATCCTGAATGAGCCTGGCAGGAGACCCCAAGACCCAGATGAGACCGCGGCCCAGCCAACACCTTGGCTGCAGCTTTGTGGGACCCTGAGCAGAGGATCCAGCTAAGCCAAGCCCAGCCTCCTAACCCATGGAAACTGACGTAAGAAATGTGCATTGTCTTAAGCCAATTTGTTTGTGGTAATTTAAAACACAGCAATAGAAAACTCATATAAAATTGAGTGAAAGCCAGTATAATCAATATAAGATACCTTACCCCCTGTATTCATTATGTTCTACTATGCATTATACTCAGTGTAAATGCTATTGGGATTGAGCATTTCCCTTCCGCAGCGCCTTTAATGATTTACGATTATAACAATGCACTGTATTGCCTCATTATGTCATATTAATATTTACTTCTGTCCTTATTATCATCACCTAATCATGATTACTACCATTATTATGCCTTCATGAAGTGCCTAGATATGAAGGGTTGTTGTTTTTTAACAATATCAAGTAAAACAAACAAAACCAAATACTATTCTAATAACATATTAAATATAAGTATATTAAATGTATATTTAACTTTCACTTAAAATATTCAATATATATTTCATACTTAAATATAATACATTTAAACATATAACTGTGTATATTTGAGACTTAAATAATAAACTTATATTTAATCATTAATTAAACCAACATTTATTGAACACTCATTATATTACAAGGCAGTATTTTAACTACAGAAATGCAAAGATGTTTAAGAAATTGTCCAAACTTCAAGGGACACCATCTAACAGATTATAAAACAAACCTGTAAACACTAAAATATAGTATAATGAAGGCAGTGCAGAATGTGCCTGAAGAAGTAATAAAAGACACTGGTAAACAGGTAAATATAAAATCTAGTGGTTTTGTTTTATAACTCTCCTTTTTTTCCCTATATGATTTTAAAAGGTAAATGCATAAAACAATAAGTATAAATTACACTTATGAGCATACAATGGAATAAGATGCAATCTATGATAATAACAATATAAAAAAGGTACAGAGGTTAAAATATTACTTGTAATCCCCAAGGTAACATTTAAAAAAATTAAAATATACGCTAAAAGAAAGAAGGGAATCAAAACAGAAACAACAAATATCAACTTACTACAATAAAGGTCAGGGGGCAATAATGAAGGAATTAAGGAACAGAAGCACACAGGACACTTAGAAAAACAAATAGCTAAATGCAGAAGTCAGTCTTTCCTTATCAGAAATTACCTTAAACGCTCCAAATGAAAGGCGGAGATTGGCATAATTAATTATGAAAACATGATATAACTAAATGATGTCTACAAGAGTTGAAAGGAATAAGAATGTTGGACACACATCTTATGTCACAGACAAAAGTTTATTCAAAATAGATCAAATATCTAAATTTGCTACAGCATGGATGGACCTAAAGAGTATTATGCTAAGTGAAATAAGCCAGTCAGAGAAAGACAAATACCATATGATTTCACTTACATGTGGTATCTCATGAACAAAATAAACTAACAAACAAAATAGAAACAGACTCGTAGATACAGAGAACAGGCTGCCCCCTGCCAGAGAGGAGCAGGGTTGGAGGGCTGGGTGGGAAGGTGAAGGGAGTGAGCAAACAGAGAAAACCCTCCCAGACACAGACAACAGTACGGGATTACCAGAGGGAAAGGGGGTGAGGGAGGTAGAGGAGGGTGAAGGGGGATAAATGGTGATGGAAGGAGACTTGACTTCGGGTGGTGAACACAGTATACTACATACAGATGATGTGTTATAGAACTGTACACTTGAAACCTATGTAATTTTATTAACCAATGTCACACCAATTTAAATAAATAAACAAATTTAAGAGCTAAGACTATATGAAACTCCTCAAAAAAAAAACACATTAGGGGCAAATCTGCATGATCTTGAATTTGGCAATGGTTTTCTAAATATGACACCAAAAGCACAAACAACAACAAAAAAATAAATAAAGTAAACTTCATTAAAATTTCAGACCTTTAGCCCTGGCTGGTGTGGCTCAGTGGACTGAGACCGGCCTGTGAACCAAAGGGTTTGATTCCCAGTCAGGGCACATGCCTGGGTTATGGGCCAGGTCCCCAGTAGGGGGCACGTGAGAGACAACCACACACTGATGTTTCTCTCCTTCTCTTTCTCCCTCCCTTCTCCTCTCTAGAAATAAATAAAATCTTTTAAAATTTCAGATCTTTATATGTGTTTTATATTCCACTATAGTATACAAATAAATATTTTCAATAACTTGGTTGGTCATGCATGAATTTTAAGAAACCATTCATAATGATGCTCTAATTTACTTCAGATATTAGATATTTCAGGCATTAACTTCTATACTCTGGTCAATTCCAAATTTCTATTAAGAAGGAAAAAAGGACTTCCTAATTATTAGAAAAAATGCATACCTACACTGGTAAAGGTTATAAACATTAGTCTTTTGGATGGATGTCTTACAAATATCCTTTAGTTATTAAAAAAAATACATGCCAGGATATTTTGAAAGTCTTAATTCTAAATCTTTTGCCAAGTGTGGTGGAGAATTACTACCCCACCCCACCACCCTCATGTTCCTGACTTTGGCTTGGGCATAAGTGACATGCTTTGGGCAAAGGTTAGTAAATGTGCAAGTCCTTATACAGTCAAGTCTGCCCTCTTGTATTTCTGCCATTGCAACAATATGTTCTGGCTACTCTGCTGGTCCATGAAGTATGAGATACATATGAAGGACAGACCTTACCCAGGTGAATCCAATCTAAAATGGTCAAACCACTGCAGGGTAACTAAACCCAGCCAAAATTACCAAACTGCCCAGCCACACCCAGCCTAGATCATCTACTGCCCAAGCACCCGCCAGCCTTAGACATGCGTCTCCTAGTAAATGGTTGTTGTTTTAACTCATAGAGTTCTAAAATTATTTGCTACATAAGAACTGATAACAAGAAATACACTTGCCTTACATCTGGTATTGCCAGTAAAGAATTTCTCTTATCTGTCCCTTGTCCCTGCAACCTGGACTACTTTTGGGTCTATCTTATTTGGCCCTTTCAGGAACCACAGGGAATACTAGGCAAACTAGTAAACCTCTTTAGAATAGCCCTCCTCCCCCCAATCCAGACCTCACTGAATCTTCTTCTGTTGTTTTGCTGTTTTGCACAATTGGGATGCAGTTAAGTAGAACTATGACACGCAGGAAGATTACTGAGGAATGTCAGAGCAGGCTACTGGGCGTCATTTTTTTTTTGTATGACAGAATGACATGCTGCCTGGGAAGAACTTATTATGAGGAAGTAAAGTGTTAAAAACCCAAGACTGGCATAACAACAATGCCCAGAATCACAGCTGTTGGGAGAGAGGGTGGAGAAAATAGAAGGTAAATGTAATGTTTTTTTCTTCACAAGTAGCATTTTATTCAATTTTAAGTATCTAGAAAGAATAACATAACAAATGTCTATATTCTCCCCATACTTTCTTTTTTATTATTTTTTAATTTCTATTGAATTTATTGGGGTGACATTGGTTAATAAAATTACATAGTATTCAGGTGTACAATTCTATAATACATCCTCTGTTTATTATATTGTGTGTTTACCCTTTTCTTGATGCTTGCTTTTTACTAAAATAAACAAGCATTATAGAAAAAGCTAAAGTCCCTTTGGTAACTACCCTCAACAGCATTTCTCTCGTTCTCTATTATAATCACTATTAAACTCATAGTCACTATTATGAGTTTAAAACGAATCCCTTCAGGTCTTGTTACTTTGTACTTAGTACAAACTAGTATTCACTATAAAGTTGTCTTCTTTTCCCCACTTTCAAGAACTCATGTATAGGTCCAAAAAAAGAGAGAAGATTCAAGCCCAAATTGGAAGAGTTAGTTTTAGGGAGGAAACCGTATTTCAGGCATTGGGAGAATGTATGGTTCAGAAAGAAGGGGAAAGGAGTTCTTTCCACTCTAACAAAGCAGCATCAGTGCAATAAGCTGGGCCAAGGTACAAAATAAGACAAAAGAGACAAAAAAAGAGACAGTACCACTGCCAACAGCAGTGCCATCAGCAGCACGCAGCTTCAGTGGGCTGTAGCACTAAGACTGTTGACGGTGAACACAACAGCTCTCGTGTGGGTGTCAACTCTTTCATCAGCAGCGACAGCCAGAGGCAGCACTGGCCACTTTAGAACTGGAACCCGGGCGTGGCCATCAGCGTTCTCAATGGTAGCGCTGGTAGCTGCAGAAAGGTGCTGGAAGCCACAAGTGACTATAGGCTGAAAGGATTATACATCCCTTGAAGACTTTCGGAAATTTTGAGGAGGTCCAGAGGTTAGGAAAGAGTAGGAACTAACCAGAGAAACACTGATTATTATTGTTAATATTATAGAATTCAAAGTGTCTAGTAAAATATTAACAATAAAGATAACTGCTTATAGAAAGTAAACAAAAATCCTCCCTGATCGAAGATAATATCATCTTTGGCTTCAAATTATTGCTACAAATAATTTTTCAAATATAATGTTTAGCAAACAATCAGTGATAATGAAGCAAAACTCCTGTTTCTGGCCAAGACCAGAATAAATGGTTTGGGAATATCCCTCCCACTATAATTAACTGTAAAACTGGACACGATAGATAAAGCAACAACTTCCAGGGGCCAGGCACCAGGCAGCAGGGGACCAATCTCAGAGATAAGGGAAATCCATTAGGTGAACTCCGTGATTCTCAGCTCTCTTCCTGAGTGAAATGTCCTGACAAAGTACCGAACACTGAGGAGTAAGCAGCATACAGTTGTCCTGCCGAGCTGAAGTGAAAGAGAGAAGAATTTGGAGAAGCTAACTGGAGAGAAGGCAGCTGGATAGGAAAAGGGCCCCACAACTCTGGGGGACCCGTGTGAGTCTGTGGCTAAGAGCTTCACAGAACACATAGCTGGGCTCTGCCTCCATCATTTCTGATTCAGTAGGTCTGGATGGAGCCTGAAAACATGCATTTCTATCAAGTGCCTAGGTAATGCTGATGTTCCCGACCTGGAGCCACACTTTGAAAATAGCTCTTGCTGAACAAAACACAGGGTAAGTTAAAAATATTAAACCTTTCTCACTCATTGAGTGAACACAGAATTACAATAAAATTTCTGAAGACACAAGAAAAAGATATAACTAACTTTACGCAAAATCAACAACTTCTATGATAAGTAAAATTTCTTAAGACTCTGAAGGCCTACCTGAAGATCTTTCACATTTGGAAAAGGAATTCCTATGGTTATGACAGCGCGGGCATTGTCGTCTGAGAAATCCAGCCCCTCACTCACTTTCCCACGGCAAACCGCTACCAGGAGGGCTCCATCTTAAGCAACAAAATATAACATTTTTCAATGCATGCTCAAAATTCTCCCAAATTGCTTATTATCATTTTGAAAAGCTGTGATTTTTAAGTAATCATAGTAGCAAACTTAAAAGAATCAAAATTAAGACTATTATGAGATAGAATGTAAAAAGTTCAGTATCTTTAAATAGACAAGGAATACAAAATTACACTTAGGTGCAATGTGGCAGGAACCCTACCTTACAAGCTGTGTATCACCCAGAAACTTAAATGGTAAAACCACATAAGAGCAGCAACTTGCACATGAACTGAGCAGTTGTGAACCAACCGTTTTACCTTTAAAAACTGAAATTGCAATCATTACCATTACCACCAGCATGCAAAGTTCTCAGAACTATTTAAATTACTCTTAATTCATACAATATATCATACTGAGTCAATATTATATTGAAAACTATGTAAAATACACACAGAACACTCTATTATACAGGGATATTGACAATCATGTTATAAGATCTTTACGATCTTGCATTGTTCATAAATTATTACTATTAGTTCTTCCTGTCAACCTCCTTGTGGACATTCTCTAACTTTGATATTGAGTCTTCAGTTATGTTTTGAAAACTTGAGTTCACTTTATGTAACAGAATATAAGCAGGGCTCATTGGCTAGTAAGATACTTGAATTTATGCATGCTCTCTCTGCCTTCTTTCGCAACACATTGTAGGTAATATAGGGAAGACTATAGAATAATAGCTGAATATTTGCCCAAGTGAAAACATTTATAGGAGACAGCTCCAAATAAAGAATTTCTTTAACTTATTTTCTCTTTACTCAGGAGTATAAAATACAATTCTTTTAAGTTCAATTCATTTAGAAAGATAATACCGATAAAGTTCTAACAGCACCAACTTATTTTATAGTACAAAATATTTTTTCATTGATCATCCAGTAATTTCCAACTACCTTTCTCTCCTTTGTGCTTGATTGCATCATAGTACACCTGCAGTAATTCATCGAAATTAGTTTTTTCTCCTCCCTGTGGTTCTGCAATGACTGTCTTCACCAACTCCAGATTATGCCATAAACCAGTGGAGAGCCAACGTTCTTTTAACTTTTCTAGTAACTGAAAATGAAAGGGAAAATTAATTTTTGTGTGTCCAACTGAATAAACTTACCTTGATTTGTTTAAAGCCAATGTGGCTACAACACGACTATGGCAACCATATTAACACATTCCTGCGTATTACATGTCTCCCCTACAAAATGAGGAAAATGATAATATGTCACACAGTCATGACCGGGTTAAATTCATTAACTGATTTAGGTAGCTTTGCACAATGTCTGGCACCATGAATGTTAACTGCTGCTGCCGCTGCTGCCATTACTATTACTAGTAACACTGCTGCTGCTGCTGCTGCTGCTACGACTACTTCTATGGTTGCTATCTTGGGAATTTCAAAAGCAGGAAAAAAATGACTTCTATCAAAGTTGACAAATTTTAAGTTACCTTTTTAAACTTAAGGTGAAGTTCTTTAATATTCTTAACTAAACATTCTTTACATGAAAATTCTTTAAGACCATTTTACCTAATCCATAGGCAGCTAAGCTGTTTGAAAATTTGTCATATACAAAAAAAAAACCAAATAGATATATGAACAGAGACTGAGATAACCAACAAGCACAAAATACATAGACAAATAGAATATTCACAAAAATAGCCATGTGTTAGACTACAAAAGGATCTTCAAGAAATTTCAAAGAATCTTTATCAGATTAACCACATAGTCTAACAACAGTGCAACTCTGATTAAGAGTCAAGCCCCGAACATTGTGGCTTAGCTGGTTGAGTGTCAGCCTGCAAAGGGAAAGGTTGCTGGTTGGATTCCCCGCCAGGGTTCAGGCCTGGGTGGTGCTTTTGGCCCCAGGTCGGGGCATGTATGAGAGGCAGCTGATCAATGTTTCTCTCTCACATGGATGTTTCTATGTGAGAAACATCCCTCCCTTCCCCTCTCTTTCTCCCTCCCTTCCCCCTCTCTAAAAATAAATAGATGGAATCTTAAAAAAAAAGTCAATAATACAAAGTTAGTGGGGAAAAAATAAAAGCCCCCTGGCATTTCTCATATCCAATCTATTAAACTTGTTAATTTTTGTTTTCTTCTAAATATCTCTTCATATCCAAAGCCACCAACCCAGTCCTAGCTATCATAATCTCTTGAAGATCTACTCCTAAACGGGTTTCTTGGGTCTTACCTATCACTTTTAGGTCATTTCAACTGAAGCAATATTTTCAAAATATGAACTCACTCACATCTCCACTTTAAAAATTCAACAGGGGGTACATCAACGGGCCCTCCTTGCCCCTGATAGAAATATTGGTTCAAAAACAATAAACAAACCAAATATTTTTATAAAAAATCCTGAAACACCAATTCAAAATAACCTATGCACCCAATGTTCACAGCAGCACAATTTACAATAACCAAGTGCTGGAAGCAACCTAAATGCCCACAAGTAAATGAATGGAAGGGGAAAAAAAACCCCAACAACAGTACAGTTACACAATGGAATACTACACAGCAGAAAGAAAGAAGGAGCCCCTACCCTTCGTGACAGCATGGATGGAACTGGAGAGCATTAAGCTAAGTGAAATAAGCCAGGCAGTGAAAGACAAATACCATATGATCTAACCTATAAGTGGAACCTAATCAACAACAAAAAAAATAAGCAAGCAAAATGTAACCAGAAACACTGAAATAAAGCACAAACTAACAGTAACCAGAGGGGAAGGGGGAGAGGGATAATGGGGGAAAGTAGGGGAAGGTCCATCAAGGAACATGTATAAAGGACACCTGGACAAAGCCAAAAGGGGTAAGTTTGAGGGTGGGAGGCAGGGATGGGTGGCGCAGGGCCGAGGTGGGGTGAAAATGGAGACAATTTTACTTGAACAATAAAAAAAAAATTGAAAAAGTTAAGAGGTTCCTCCCTCCCAGATGAGCAGGAAACCAACTGCCTTAAAGATGGTAGGAAAATTAGTAGCACAGCTTAGTCCCTCCCCTCCAGCTCAGCATGGTGCAAATAGGAAAAAATTTCCAACGCCTGGATTCTCCCTGAGTAGAGAAAGGGAAGACTGCAACATATGTCCAATGTGTAGACTTTTAGGGAAGCCACTCAAGGGACTGGTTTCTCTCTTGCCTGAATCTAAACACTCATAAGAAATAGCACAAAAATTAACAGGATATAATGGAGAGACAGGCAATTCTACAATAATGGTAAAAGACCCCAACACCCCAATTTAGATAACGACCAGACGGAGTTCAATAAGGAAAAAGAGAACTTGAAAAACACTGTAAACTAATTAGACCTAACAGGCACGTATAGAACACACCTCCCAACAAAGCAGAATATGCATTCTTCCCAAGTGCACACCGAACATCCTCTAGGACAGGTAACAGGTTACACCACAATACAAGTCATAACACATTTTAAAAGGACTGCGTGGTTTTTCTGACTATAATGAAATGAAACTAGAAATGAATAATAGAAGGAAAAGTGTAAAATTCACACATATAGGGAAATCGAGCAATACATTCTTATTGCTTAACTGGCTCTAATTAGAAATCACAAGGGAAATTTTAAAATATTTTACTAAAAATATTTTTGCATTTTACTAAACTGCAAACAAAAAACAAACAAAACCAAAAGATATTTATAGCCATAAACACATAATTAAAAACAAGATCTCAAATTAAAACTAACTGTATTCCAGTTGTCTTACACACTGGAAGCATCTTCTTACACATTGGAAGATGCTTAGCAGCACCCCCTGGTCTCTATCCACTAGAAGCCCATAGTGAGAGAGAGTGTTAAAAAAAAACAACTATGCAAACTTGAGAGGAAGGAAAAATATGCAGCAAAACCTCTCAATTTCATATGCAGGCAAAAACCTATCCAAGCATTATATAGGGAAATGGACTTGACCAAACTCACTATACACTGTTAAGATCCACACTTAATGAAATTATTTGAACTTACATATTTTGTTTAGTAGAAATGCAAATAATTTCTATCTAGGAGAACAGATAACCCCAAAGGTTACAGTTTATTAGCCTGTAGTACATTAACCAGTTTTGTATCCAGGCCGGCAATCTTATATTCCATTCCTTTATTTAATTGCCTGTAAGAACATAGCTCCTTTCAATATTCTCTGAATCACCCTTAATTAACATCTATTCATCCTGTTAATCAATTAATTGAATAAACTCTTTGACAGATGTTCCCCTTATATTTATATGTAAGTCATGATCGCACCTTTTTGAAAATAATGTTGTAGAGAAAGTGAGCAGTTTATAAAATACTGGATTGGCCAAAAAGTTCATTTGGTTTTTCTCCATAAGATGGCGAGTAGTGCTGAGTTGTCTTTATTTCATTTGAAATAATTTTGTTAGACTGTATTGTGACAGCTGTCATATCAGCATGCATTTAAAAAGAAACTTATCAAAATTGGTGAATTTTTTAAACTTTTCTTGTTGTTCAAGTACAGTTTTCTGCCTTTTCCCACCACCCCTCCCCACCACTCCAGCCCTCCCCACCTCTTTTCCCTGTTTCCACCCCCCCTTGTTATTGTCCATGTGTCCTTTATAATTGTTCCTGTAAAGGAAAAAGGGTGAAGGGTTTACAGGAAAATTGGTAAATTTTTATGTAGCCATTTCAACATTGAAGATGGAAGAAAATACACAACATTTTTGACGTATTATGCTTTATTACTTCAGGAAAGGTAAAAACGTTAACTGAAACATAAAAAAAGATTCATGCAGTGTATGGAGAAGGTGCTGTGACTGATCAAATGTGTCAAAAGTGGTTTAAGAAGTTTTGTGCTGGAGATTTCTCTCTGGACAATGTTCTGCATTTGGGTAGACCAGTTGAAGTTGATAGCAATCAAATCAAGACATTAACTGAGAACAGTCAATGTTATACCACATGGAAGAGAGCCAACATACCCAAAATATCCAAATCAATAAAGTTGTTGGTGAAAGTGAAAAACGTGCCTTTTATTTTACAGAAAAAAAATGTAACAGACTTTTTGGCCAACCCGATATCAAAATTCAAATGATCTTGCCCTCTGGTTATCAGATCAATCCAAACACAGATTGTGGTACCATTCACTCATAAAGGCAACAGAGGAAAACAGCCAAGATCGGGAGGAAAGTTTACAAATGTGTTGCTTTTCAGACTCTCAGATACGTTGATCTGACATTGAGTGTATGACTGAAAGTGATATTGTGATTGATACTAAGAAATATATACTTGGTCTTTATCCCTACTCTGTAACGGAGCTCCTAAAACCCTCAGGATTTCCTGAGCAATAAGAGCTGTAGGGACATCTTTTGTTCCCAGATCCTAAAATAGCCTCAGAGCCATAACGGCGAAATTATTTATAAGAAGTCTCTTTCAACCACATCTGAGAGTATGTTAAATAGACTTTTAGACAGTCCTCAAGTAACCTAAGGATGGTGGCTTGCTGTCAGGAGAATCAACCACGTTATTAGAGGGTTGGAACTCTCAGCCCCACACCTGACTGCCAGGGAGGGAAGAAGGGCTAGAGGTTGAACCAATCACCAACGGCCAATGATTTCATCAATCATGCCCACGTAAGGAAACCTCCATAAAAACTCAAAAGTGCAGAGTTCAGAAGGCTTCCTCCACATGCTTGGGGGAAGAGGGGAAACACTCCATTCCACGGGGACAGAAGCTCCCATGCTTGAGATCCCTCCAGACCTCACCCCATATGCTTCTTCATCTGGCTGTTCATCTGTATCCTTTATAATACCCTTTATAATAAACTGGTAGATGTAAGCCAATGCTTCTCTGAGTTTTGTGAACCATCCTAGCAAATTAACTGAGCCCAAGGCAGGGGTAGTGGGAACCTCCAATCTGGAGCCAGTCAGTTAGAAGCAGAGATACAATCTGAATCTGAGATTGGCATTGGAAGTGGAGGCAGTCTTGTGGTTGTGGGACTGAGTCCTTAATCTGTGGGATCCAATACTACCTCTAGGTGGGTAGTGTCAGAATTAAGTTAAATTGCAGCTGGGGTCAAAGAATTGGTTGATGGGTAAAAACCCACACATCTAGTCATAAGTGAAGTTGTGTTGCAGTACATTGCTGAGAATAGAGAAGACACACACAAGTGATTTTTTCCCTCAGAAACTGGAAACCAAGACAATAAATGTTACTGAAAGAATGTACATAGGCCATGGCTGGTGCAGCTCAGTGGATTGAGTGCTGGCCTGTGAATCAAAGAGTTGCTGATTCAATTCCAAGTCCAGTCCAGGTCCCCAGTGGGGGCATTCAAGAGGCAACCACACATTGATGTTTCTCTCCCTTTCTTTCTCTCTCCCTTCCCTTCTCTCTAAAAATAAGTAAATAACATCTTTTTAAAAAATGTACATAGGTGAGATTGACCTGCAGTGACTACATACACAGAAAAAAGCCCGCTAAGAAAACCTTACTCCTTCTTTCTATCATACTGCACATCCAATCTATCAGCAAATCCTGCTAGCACTACATTCAAATACACCTAGACTCCAAAAATACTGCTGCCACAGTGGTCCCAGGCAGTGCTTCTCTCACACGACATATCGCAGTGGACTCTTACACAGTCATCTCACTCTCCACAGTCCATTTCCATACCAAAGCCAGCATAACCCCTTTAAATTAAGTCTAAAGCCTCAAATGGTTTCCTACTGCATTTAGAAAGTGTAGCAAAAAATATTGATTATGTTGATGACAATAGTCTACAGCAAATCTTCAGTCTGAGCTAACAAATATGTTTATGACTACAGCCTTTCCATTACCGCCACAGGTGGTACTCAGATGCCACACTTACACATCCTAATTACTCCCCTTGCCGGAGAAATCACACAAATAACTTAAACACACACAAAATTCAAGAGATTTTTAAATTCTCTTAAGTATCCCAACTAGGTACCTAAATGTCAAATACCTTAGAGGGAAGTACCGTGACACAGAGCCATCGCTTGGGTTTGATGACTTACCGTGCATGAGAAATGTGGAGTATGTCTGTTATAAAATCGCTTAGCTCATAAAGAACAAATATTACTCACAGACTGAGAGACTAGCCCTCATATAGTGACAGATGATTTAACCTACGATTTGGTGTTCACATCATTTCACTTGGATTCGGTAAACTCAGAGACTTTTTTTTTTTAAGTCAGATCTCACAAATTAAAAGACACTTTGGAATGTTATTTCCTTATCTGGTTATTGTCATTTTACTTTTTCAAACTTCTTAAACCCGGGATCTCACTAGGGAGGCAGAGCGTTAGAATGCAGCCTAGCGGGGAAGCCCTGCACTTGCTCACTGTCTGCGGCTTCTGCACAGTTCCAGATGTTCGGCGCATTAATAACGCACTGACTCAAAGCCTCTTTTTGAAACTTTAGAAAGTGCAAATTGCATTAAAACCTCTTTGCCCTCATTAATGGTATTGTTACAATCCTAGTCCTCTGGAAAATGTTTTTTGGCATGTGTTTAACTTTATAATATTGCCATTTACTTACTTTAATAGCCAGTACTCAAGTCTTAATGCTTTTAATAGGCCTGCCTAAACAGACTACCATCTTTTGTAATCTTTTTCACATAACTTACTTACACGTAAAACCTGTTAGATTTTTCCATCCATAGATGATTCTTCACTATTCATTTCATGAGGTACTAGTATTTAAGAAATGTTTACTTCTTTTATTCAGTTACATGTACCTATAGATGATACATGTTAGGAATAAAATATAGTTCCTTATAAATAATAATAATTGAAAATAAAGTAGTAAGGTTTTTATATAACTTTTTAATTATAGTAAAAATGAATATACCCTTAATTCTTGCTATATTCAAACATAAAATATAAGAAAACCAAAAGTATGAATTTCTATTGAAGCAACTTCCTAACTCTCACTATTTAGTGATATCTGATTCAACACTTTCACCTTAAGAGGCTCAGCCATATTTCAGGATCAAACTTTCAACAAATTTGGATGCAGTCAGTAAAGCACTAGGAAGAATGCTATGGAGGAATACCATATGAAGTGAAAGTAAGATCCCTTTTACTTGTTGCCAATCTAAATAAAAATGAAAGGTTCTACAGTTCTCTCTCGTAAGGAAAATTCCCTCGAATAATTTTGTTAAAAGAACAAGGACTCTGAAAAGGTTAAAAGCTGCACTACTGAAACTGATATGCTTATTTACAGTCATTTATTGATATAGTCTGATAAAAATGCACAATGATACTTACAATGTAAAAAATTCAAATAAAATAGAAATTCAAAAATAACATACATTTCCTCATGATAATCTACTTTGTTGAAATCTCTTGGACAGAAAACAATAAAGATCCAATAGCTATTTACATATGGAACACATTCCTGATTCTTTAAAACATAAAATCTGAATTTCTTTTGATTGATCAACATAGTTAAGTTCATCAATGTCTGAAGAAAACATGGTTAAATGCATATATCTGACCAGTTTTGCTACTTTAGAATTAAGAAGTGTTGGCTTACTAAATGTTGGCAGAAATCTGAACAAATGCCCTGGCTGGCGTAGCTCAGTGGATTGAGCGCGGGCTGGGAACCAAAGTGTCCCAGGTTCGATTCCCAGCCAGGGTACATTCCTGGGTTGCAGGCCATAACCCCCAGCAACCACACATTGATGTTTCTCTCTCTCTCTCTCTCTCTCTCTCTCTCTCTCTCTCTCTCTCTCTCTCTCTCTCCCTCCCTCCCTTCCCTCTCTAAAAATAAATAAATAAAATCTTAAAAAAAAAAAAAGAAATCTGAACAAATAAATTTAGTCACACATTCATCTATATGTTTCATTCCTTACCTGAGTAGATTAATTGTATGCAAAAAAAAAAAATAGCCAACTCATTTTCTTTCTATTCTTCTATTAAAAGACTAATAATTAAGTAAACTATGATGAGGTCAATGCACCTGTATTATAATTGAGTTGGCCCAAAAATTCTTTTGTTTTTTTCCATAAGATGGTTCTAGTAGCACTTAGTTTTCTTTAAAGTTGTAACATGAAAACAACCCATTTATTCTATCGAAGTTCCTGTAGATCACAGGAGTAGGCACAGCACAACTGGATTCCCTGCTCAGGGTCTCACTGGGCTGAAGTTAAGCTGTCTTCTGGGGCTGCAGTTCTCACCTGGGATTTGGGGTTCTCTTTCAAGGTCTGGTGGGTGATAGAATTCACTTCCTACTAACTATAGGACTATTGTTCCTTTTTCTCCACTAGCTATTGGCTAGAACTGCTCTCAGCTCCTATAGGCCACCTGCACTTTCTTGCCACATGCCCCACCTCTCCTACCAGTCAGTTTACAACACAAACATCTGGTTTCTTCCAGGACAGCTAGATCATGTCTCTCCGACCTCATCTTCTGCAAAAATCATCACCTGTGATTAGATCAGGACTAACTAGAAATCTCTTCCTATCTTAAGGTCAACTAATTCATTCCTTCCTTCCTCCCTCCCTTTCTTCCTTTTATTTAATCTTTATTATATTTTTTCCATTACCATTTAGTCACCTTATAACCCCCAGATTTCTTATACCTTCACAGCAGTACCCAGATTAGTATTTGATTGAATAAATGGGAGGAGTGTGCACACCAGAGGTCAGGAATATTGGGGGGCCATCCTAGAATTCTGCCTACCACACATAGGTAGATATGAAAATGCATGGCGGTTCAAGGCATTCATAATGCAATGTGCCTTTAAAAGGCACATTTATACATAGGATAGGGGCGTGCTAGTAGTAAAGCCAAAAAATACCGATGCTTTTAGGCAATGCAAAAGATTTCAGGCTTTATCTTTCAGAAAACAAAGAAATACTAAATGTTTTTAAACCATGGTACACTATTAGGGTCTGATGGACCCACTTTTCAATTTTAAACATTTCTAACTATTTGTAAAGATTGATATATCACCATTTTTCCTTAGAAACCCCCCCAAAACAAGCAAAAATTTACTGTAAAAATTGGATAAAACTCAATTGTATTTTGCAATGACCATGTAGTTTAACGAAATTCATTTATAATTCTAAGATTAATTATGGGATCTTAATGACATTATTTTTCTTATATTAAAACATTCAACTGTTTCAATATCTTACAAATTATTCCATAATTAGCCATTATTACTCATCAATTATTTCTAATAATGCTAAAAAAACTAAAATAAGAAAACAAGAAAGATGGAATCAGCTAGGATAATGGAATAATAAAGCAGAAAGCCCTGCACACGGATGTTCACAGCACGTTTACCAATAACGTAGAAACAACCAAGACGTCCTCCAGTAGGTAAATGAAGAAACTGTGGTGCATCCAGACAATAAGGTAATATTCAGCACTAAAAAGAAAGAGCTATGAAGCTGAGAAAAGACATGGAGGAACTTAAAATTCATAATACTAAGTGAGAGAAGCTAATGTGAAATGGCTACATATTGTATGATTCCAACCATATGAAGACAGTAAAAGACGAGTGGTTGCTGAGGATTGGTGACAGGGAGGAATGAATAGATGGAGCACAGAGAATTTTTTAGGCCAGTGAAATTACTGTGTGTGATCCTGTAGTGGTGTATACCTGTCAGTATACATTTACAAGAACTCATAGAATGTATAACACCAAGGGCAACCCTAATGTAAACGAAGGGCTTAGGTGATATAAATTCATCGAATATAATAAATGTACCGCTCTGGAGAGTGGCAGTGAAAATGTCAGAAAAATGCACGTGTTGGGGTAGGGGGCAGATGGGAGCTCTCTCTACTGACCACTCAATTGTACTGTGAACCTAAAACTGCTCTAAAAAATAAAGTTTTTTTTTTTAAAGAAACAGACATGACCTATAGCCTTTTCTACATGGAACTGCTATCTGTAGAACCTTTCCCTTGATGATATTTTTCCCTTTACTATCTGTCATGTTACTCTGACTTCCGAGTTATACCATCTTCAAGCTAACATTATCTCAACCAGGCAAGTGAGGCTAACTTTACATCTAAAAACTCTTCAGAAATAGTACTTTGTACCAAGGCAAATACGGATGCATTGGTATGAGTTCTATCCATTCATTCACCATTTCCTGTAGAAAGTTCTGCCTCTTTTGAAAGTTTAAAAATGTGGTAATCATAAGTATGAGGAACCTTAAAATTGAAGGCAAGAGACTTCACATCTATAATTTGCATATTTGTGATTATTCAAATTCTATTATAAAAGATAAGAAGCTAAATGGATAGGTAAAACTCATAAGATGTTTACACCATAGCTAGAAGCTGAAAACCTGTAAGATACATTAAACAGATAAAATAAGTATAGCATGTCCTTATAAACACAGAAAGAAATGGATGAATCAAGGAAACACTTAGTATTCAAGATATACTATATATGCACGGATCACCAAAAATTCAAGACATAGTAAACACATCTGATAAACTCTCAATATTCATGAAATATTAATTTAGCCACCTGCCGTGGTCCATGTATACTCTGCACAAGTAAGGCACATAAAATCTACAGTTGCTCAGCAGGCCAACTGGTGAACCACAGGGGTGGCCAATGCACTTGACCCTACTTTTCCCTAATAGAAGTGTGTGTCACTAGTCTTGAGCACTTTCCATCTATTGGGTCACCTTGCTCAAACCTCATTTCTAGTCTCTATAAACACACTACCTACAAGGAAATCTCATGTAACAAAGAAAGAAATCCATAACTCAGGATTTAGGTAATGTGACCCTTCTATCCACTTGGAATCTATCCTAAATGTGTTCCCTCAACTCTTCCCCTTTACTCAGTGTGTGTTTTAAATTTATTCAATAAACTATGTGATTCAAGCATCTTAATTTTTGGCTTGCCAGCTTCTCTCTGTCCCATTGCTTCTAAGATACCCTGATAAGAGTGTTTGGAGGCTACCATTGCATCAAGGTTATTTTCCACTAGACAATACCCCAAATTATTTAAATTCAAAAACTGCCAATCTGAAATGTCAAGCCAAAAAGAAAGTCCATTGGTCACTATTATGAAGATTAACTATACAAGAACATTAACGATTGTAACCAAGGCCCTAGCCAGGTAGCTTAGTTGTTTAGAGCATTGTCCCAACACTCCAAGGTTGCGTGTTTGATCCCCAATCATAGCACATACAAGAGTCAACTGATGAATGCATAAACAACTGAGTAGAACAACAAATTAATATCTGTCTGTCTCTCTCCCTTCTCCCCCCCTCTAAAATCAGCAAATAAAAATTAAAATAAATTGTTTTTTAAAAGAAGGTGGTAACCAAGCCCTGGCCAACTGGCTCAGTTAGTTGGAGCATAGTCTTTTACACCAAAAGGTTGTGAGTTTGATTCCTGGTCAGGGCACATACCTAGGCTGTGGGTTCGATCACCAGTCAGGGTGCATATGGGAGGTAACTGATCCATTCATTGATGGGTCAGTTTCTCACTCACATTGATGTTTCTCCTTCACATCAATATTTTTCTGCTCTCTCTCCCCATTTCCTCCCTCCCTTTTCCTCTCTCTCTCTAAAAATCAATAAAACACATAAGTTTGATAATCCTCACATAAGTGAGGATTAAAAAATGGTTTAAACAATAAGTTTTATGTTATGCATATTTTACAACAATAAAAATAAATAATGAGAGGAATAGATCACAGATTCAAGGAGCCTCTGTGGAACTGGAAAGGAGGAAGAATGAGGCAGGGAATTATTGTTTTTCACTATAATCATTTTATTATTATTTAATTATGTATGAGAATCAATTTGATAACAAAAGCTTCAAAAATTACAATAATGAATTCCATAACTGAAAAACTGGGGAAATTTTGTATGTATTATAGAGTTAATATCCAAGCAATATACTAAAAAATCTGTTAAAAAGTATATTTAAATGTTATAGTCTCTAAAGTCACCCAATATGCAATAGTCAATTTCAATAACTATAAAATTAATATTGTGTTATATCTGTTCCAAAAAATCAAAGTAGGAGGTGACATTCCATTTATTTACAGAGTATTACTTTGCTTCTATCAAGTGATAGTATTTTACCCCAATATGTCAATAATTAGAATACATTTTAAACTCCTAAGCTGGCTCATGAAAATTAAATCACTTGAGAGCACTGGCACCAGAAGGTAAGGTGGTAGGTATGGTGTGTTGTTCAACAAACAGGCTGTTTTCTTTTCAACTGTAACTTTTTCACTGACAATTATATTATTGTCCATTTAAATAACTTACATAAGATGTGGTTCTCCTCTATACATACTGAGAAAAAAACAAACCAAGATGGTTCCTTGCATATAAAGAATCATTCTTATCATGTCTTTGAAGCCTAGCAAAAAAATGAAATTGTTCATTTAGTCAACTGGGCATTTCCTGGCTCACTTTTTACAACTGTGATTGGAAAATATAAAAGGTTTTATTAATGTGTTGAAATTTTGCTTTACTTTAGTTCCAGGCTTAATTATTGGTTTTCTTTAATATAACTATTGAGTGTAGATGTTCACAGGAATAAATACTGCTTTCTATTAAGAATTTTTAAGATGTTTATGTCCATTTTATTTTGAGAAATTCTAATAAAAAACAATCTGATAAAATTTCTTCTAAAAGCAATTCCTTTAGTTTATCTACAGGAGGACTAATTACTGCATCTCGAGCTAACAAAGTATGTCTCTTAGCCCCATTCAGGCTGCTATAACAAAATACTCCTGACTAGGGAGCTTACAAACAACAGAAATTTACTGCTTACAGTTCTGGAGGCTGGAAAGTCTAAGACCAAGGCACTAGTGGTGGTCACATTTGGTGAGGGCCCTCTTCCTCGTTCACTGCTGGCGCCTTCTTGCTGTGTCCTCACATGGCAGAAGGGGCAAGGGGTCTCTCTGGAGCCTCTTTTACAGGACATTAGCCTTAATCATAAGGATTTTTTTCTCATGACTTAAGCACCTCCAAAAGGCCCCACCACCTAAGGTCATCATCACCTTTGGGATTAGGACTTTAACATATAAAATTGGGGGGGGGGGCACACTCAGACCACAGCAGTATGTATATAGATGGAGAGACAGCAGAAAAGCCAAACCCGATGTTTACATTCAAATATATTGCTTATACTTTGTCCTAATATATATAACTTCATATGAGAATCAAAATTGCCACTTCTCTACATTAGAACTCACTTTGATTTTTTTATTAAAGATTTTATCTATTTATTTTTAGAGAAAGGGGAAGGGTGAGAGAAAGACAGGAAGAGAAACATCAATGTGTGCTTGCCTCTCGCACAACCCTTACTGGGGATCTGGCCTGCAAACCAGGCATGTGCCCCAACTGGGAATCAAACCAGTGACCCTTTGGTTCGCAGGCTGGCACTCCATCCACTGAGCCACATGAGCCAGGGCTTAGCTTTGATTTTGCTAAATATATCATTGTCAGAAATTATATGTGGTCTTAATTCTTTGAATATTAGGACTAAAATATATTATATAACTCAATTTAACTGAAGAAAATATTAAGAATCAGAGTGAGTCTAAAAACAAGAAAGAAAATCATTTCTTCTAGCCAGATACATGAAGTACACAGGCAACAAAGAAAGTTGATTTTAGATTCAGATTACTGAAACTTTCAAAAGTGTAATTTATGATAGTAGGAAAGAATGCTACTTTTCTCTTAAACTATGAGAATATCAAGCTGCCCCTAAAAATAAAAATCCCATATGCATAAATTGTCCTCTTACGAGGGTATATAACTAACATTGCTTGTAAACTTTTTTAGTCTTTTAGACTGTCAAGTAAAACAGTGAGAGAACAACCAGTACCACAATCAATAAATAAGGAAAACAATATATGATGTTTAGGAAACTGTAATTCCCCTGCCTTGCTTCTGACCCTAGGAAGCTCATCAGGGTAATCCCACATGATTTTTTAAAGGCAAAATATGGCAGGAATGCAGACTGGTACAGCTACTGTGGAAAGCAGTATGCAGTTACCTCAAAAAATTAAAAAAGGAACTCCCTTATGACCTAGGGATTCCACTTCTGGGGAATTTATCCAAAGAAACACAAAACACTAATTCAAAAGAATATAAGCACCCCTATGTTCATTGCAGTATTATTTATAATAGCCAAGATTTGGAAGCAGCCCAAGTATCTATCAGTAATGAGTGGATAAAACAGCTGTGGTAGATTTACACAATGGAACACTACTCAGCTGTAAAAACAAAGAAAATTTTTCCCTTTGCAACAGCATGGATGGACCTGGAGAACATTATGCTAAGTGAAATAAGCCAGTCAGAGAAAGACAAGCACCATATGATTTCACTCATCTGTGCAATATAATGAACAAGCTGAACTAACAAGCAAAATAGAGACAGGCTCATAGACAGAGAGCACAGCTGGGTGACAGCCCGGGATAGGTGAGGGGGTTGGGGAGTGGAAGGATCAAGCAAAAAAGAAAAGAACTCATGGACACAGACATGACTGTGGTGATTGCCGGGGCGGGGGTGGCGGGCACGCAGCGGAGGTGGAAGACAGTATAAGGGTGATAAATGGCAGTGGAAAAAAAAACAATCCAAATAAACTATTAAAAATGATAATATAAAATTAAAAAATAAATATTCCCCTACCTTGTAAGATGGCAAGAAACACAAAATGCCTTGGCTCACAGTCTGGCACACAGACAACACCAGCGCTCCCACCTCATCCTGGAACTCGAACGTTTCTGTGTGCTGGAAGGTAGCACAGAGATTCCGACCCTTGGGGCCTGAGCCAATGGTGCCAACCCAAACCTAGAATATAAATACATCAGTATTAAAGTTATGCCTAGACCAGGCAGGCAAAATAGGATTTAGATGGGAGCTTTAATTACCTACATGTCAAAAGAAAATCAAACAACAAGTTTAAAGGAACTTTACTTCTAAGTTGTTGGAGTTTTTTCTATTACTTTTATATAATTATATATAGATTTCATTTATAGAAGTTTTACTTTTAGGCAGATCATTGAATTCTCCTATGATGAAAGCAAAAAGGGTTTCACTTACCTATCCCCTAAATAGTTTTACACGACTAAACATGTAACAGAATTTTGTTGGGTGATGTGGACAAATGAAATGGATAAATTAGAAAGAGTTACAAAATATTAGAGGTGAGGGCTGGGATGAACTCATATAAGCAAGTTTCTAAGACTCAACCAGGAAAGAAACTGCTCTTTCACAAATCCACTGATGCTCAGTGACCTGCAGTCATAAAACGTCGAGCCCACCAAATTTTACAGTTCTATGCAATTCTTTTAACTCATACAGTTCTAGTCTTAGTGTAGTTAATTTGATCAAGAGAAAGAACAAACTTTAGCAGTAATCTACAGGCAATACGAACACTTCAGGTTGCTGAAAACTATAATAGTACTGTATTTTGAAATGATGTATGAGGCTTCCGGCCAAGATGGAAGCATAGGTAAATAACCTTTGCTTCCTTGCACAACCAAAAGAAGGACACCAACAAATTTAAAAACAAAAAATAACCAGAACTGCCAGAAAATCGAACTGTATGGAAGCCCAACAACCAAGGAGTTAAAGAAAGAACATTCATACAGACTGGTAGGAAGGGCGGACATGGGCAGCCGGGCGGAGAGGACAAGCAGCAAGGCAGTGCCTGGAGGACCAGGGAGTTCCACATTTGTGTGCGGATAAGCAAGGAAGAACAACTGGGGAGTAAGACAGACCACACAACCCAGAGTTCCAGCCCAGGAAACTAAAGCCTCGAAACCTCTGGCTGTAAAAATCTGTGGGGGTTGTGATGGTGGCAGAAATTCCCAGTCTCACAGGAGATTTTGCTGGAGAGACCCACGAGGTCCTAGAACATACACAAACCCATCCACCCAGGAATCAGCACCAGAAGGGTACAATTTGCTTGTGGGTAGCAAGGGAAGTGACTGAAAGTGGGCCAAGAGCTGAGCAAGGGGCATTGTTCCTTCTCTGACCCCTCCCCCACATACAGCACCACAACTCAGAGATTTGGGTTGCCCCCGCCCCAGTGAACACTTAAGGCTCCACCCCTTACAACATAACTGGCACCCGGAGACAAAGAAATATGGCCCAAAGGAAAGAACAGATCAAAACTCCAGAAAAAGAACAAAGTGATGAGGAGATAGCCAACCTAACAGATTCGGAGTTCAAAACACTGGTATTCAGGATGCTCAAAGAAACAATTGAGTACGGATGCAAAATAGAGGAAGAAGTCAAGGCTATGCAAAGTGAAATAAAGAAAACTATACAGGGAAACAGCAGTGAAGGGAAGGAAACTGGGACTCAAATGAAAGATTTGGAACAGAAGGAAGAAATAAATATTCAACCAGAACAGAATAAAGAAACACGAATTCAAAAAAATAAGAAGCAGCTTAGGAACCTCTGGGACAACTTTAAATGTCCCAACATCTGAATCATAGGGGTGCCAGAAGGAGAAGAGAAAGAGAAAGAAATTGAAAACTTATTTGAAAAAGTAATGAAAGAAAACTTTCCCAATCTGGCAAAGGAAACAGTCTTCCAGAAGTCCAGGAAGTTCAGACAGTCCCCCAAAAATTGGACCACAGGAGGAACACATCAAGACACATCATAGTAAAATTAACCAAAATTAAGATAAGGAAAGAATCTTAAAAGCAGCAAGAGAAAAGGAGACCGTTACCTACAAAGAAGTTCCCATAAGACTATCAGCTAATCTCTCAAAAGAAACCTTGCAGGCAAGAAGGGGCTGGAAAGAAGTATCTGAAGTCACAAAAGGTTGGATATACATCCAAGATTACTCTATCCAGCAAAGCTATCATTTAGAATGGAAGGGCAGATAAAGTGCTTCCCAGATAAGGTCAAGTTAAAGGAGTTCATCATCACCAAGCCCTTATTATATGAAATGTCAAAGGGACTTAGTCTAAGAAAAAGAAGATGATCAAAAATATGAACAGTAAAATGACAACAAACTCACAACTATCAACAACTGAGCCTAAAAAACAAAAACAAAGCAAACAACTAGAACAGGAACAGAATCACAGAAAAATGAAGATCACATGGAGGGTTATCATCCGGGAGGGGTGGGGGAAGAATGGGGGAAAAGGTACAGGGAATAAGAAGCATAAATGGTAGGAACAAAATAGACAGGGGGAGGGTGAGAATAGTATGGGAAATGGAAAAGCCAAAGAACTACGTGTACGACCCATGGACATGAACTAAGGGGTGGGAGGGGAATGCTGGTGGGAGGCGGGTGCAGAGCAAAGGGGGATAAAGGGGAGAAAAAATGGGACAACTGTTATAGCATAATCAATAAAATATACTAAAAAAATGAAATGATATATGAAGTTGAAGTACATTTTACAAGATGACATCTAATAAATACCATAACCAACTAATTAAATGATCAACTAGTAATATGAAAAACTGATACTATGTTTCCTGATATAATGCAATGAAAAGTAACAATACAACAAGTATAGTATTCTTATCAAACTGTTTAACCTGAATCTTATCATGAGGAAACAATCAGATAAACCCAGATTATAAGCCATTCCTCAAGACACCTGGTGATTTAAATTCTTAATGAAATGTCAGAAAGACCAGAAAAAAGGGCAAGAAAACTGTTTTAAAGACTAAAGAGACACAAAAACCAAATGCAGTATGTAGTATTTATTTGGACCCTGGGTTAAGAATAAGAAAAATAAACAGGTTAAAAGGCATTTTGAGAGTAACTGGAGAAATGTAAATATTGATTCCATTGTATCAATATTAAATTTCCTGGGCACGGTCATGGTATTGTGGTTACGTAAGACTATGCACTTATTCCTAGAACAGATGTGCTAAACTAATTAAAGGCAAGGTGTCATGATGTTTCCACGTTACTTTTTAACAGTTTATCCAGAAATGTGCCATATATGTATCACATACATATTACACATATGTAATTTTTAACATTTTGCATTATTTCTCCTCTCTCTCATATATATGTATGTATATATATTTTCATATATATACACACACACACACAAAATGTTAACAATCAATGAATCTAGGTGAAGAGTATAAAATGTTCACTATATGAATATTGTTTTCTATTTTTCTAAAGTTTATAATTTTTAAAATAAAAATCTGGGGAATCAAATGAATGAACATACAGGCTCATATACAATGCATTTATTAATAACTTCCAATATTTATTTGAGCCTTTAAAGACAGCAGCTTTAAAATGTGAAACACATACTTTTCCTTCACTACAGTTTACAGCAATGTTTGTAAACAGGAGCACTCTGGCCTTCTGGAAAGCACAATTCTTAGTGATATAGGAGCTTATTCGGGCTCTCAACTACTAAATGCCAATAGTCCCACCCAAGTAACTGTGAGAAACAAAAATGTCCCCACAAATATACCTTGGTTGAAAACTACATCTTCATGAAGTATTAGAACACTGTTAGACACAGAGGTGGTGTTAAACATGTAGCTAACTGCTTTAAATTACTTCTTAAAAAACAAACAAACAAACAGAAGACAGATCGACAAATGATAATTAAAGCATTCCTAGGAAAACTAAAATAACATTTATATGGCATTGTTATAAAAATTAAAATCTTAAGTCACAGGACTCACAAGAGTACTTCTAATTCATTTCAGATATCGAACATGTGCTGAACAACTGCTAGCTAAGGCCAGGTATGCATCTAGGTGCAGTGGGAGAATGTGGACATAAGGAGAAGGAAAAGGATACACTATAGTCTAATGGAAAAGAGAAACACATCAACAAATCATTAACAATAGGAACTATAATAAAGAAGTTGAATTTTTTTGTTTTTAATTTTCACTTAAAAACAGTAAAACATTTAAATTAGGAAACTGTAATACAGTCTTTGCATCCAAAGTGTATTTTTTACTCACTGGGTTGAAGGAATGCATTTATTAGTAATTCCTTTTTGTTGACACTAGCAAGACAGATTTTCTTTTATTCCAAAACTGAAATGTTGAATTTCCTATCAGGATCTGTTTGCTAGTACTTAGGTACCTTCCAGTGTGTTTATGTAGCATTATACTAAGATCAAAAAAAGACGGAAAGCCTTCAAAAAAAATCCTAACCTGTGAATTATTAATAACATGATTAGCTTCCAGTTGGATAGTAAATGTAACACCAAGTTCTGATGAAAAGGATTTCATTGGTGATAATGTCCCAGATGTCAAAACAATCGTCCACACTTTGCCATTAATATCCGAAAAGGCCTAGAAGGAAACAACATTTGATATATAAAATCATCTTTAAAGAAGTCGAATATGTTTATTTAATTGTTTGTATTGAGTTAGAAGACAGAATTTTCGTATGTAACGATCAGCTTACCACAGCTGGATTTAAGCACCAAAAGTTTAGCACATGAACTGCAGTTTTCTGTCGTGAACGTTTCTTATTTTTTGGTACAGCAAACAACCCATTTTTATCTGAAGTATCAGTCAGATTTATCCAAGTATATGTCTGTTGAATAGCAACTTTAAAATCATCTGCAAACCTAAATGAAAGTAAAATAGTAATTAAATGGCATAACTTTATAAAACATAAAATGTCCCAGCTACATACAACATAAAAACTGGTAACATTAAAACTATAGTGAGAATCCTGCTATCTTCCCACTCAAAGATAATATTCTCCCCACCACACAACCACTATTAATTAAATTCAGTAATTCTGACAGAAAATAAGCCATTGTCTTAGAAGCAACCCCTCTTACAGGGACTGGGCATCATCGAATGACTCGCCCTCCACCACTGCCCCTCCCTATGTTCAAACACTACACACCTCCTGGCAGAATCGGAATTTAAATCCAAGCCTCCCAACTCCTAGTCCAGAGATCCCTGACCTCTGCCCGCACCTTAGTACCTGTCCATGGGTCGTACATATAAGCTCTTTGGCTTCTCCATTTGTTATACTATTCTTAACCTAACACTGTTCTACTTTGTGCCTAATTTACTTCTTATTCCCTGTACATTTTCGCCACTCATTCTCCCTCTTCCCCTCCCCACTGATAGCCCTCCATGTGATCTCCATTTCTGCGATTCTGTTCCTGTTCTAGTTGTTTGGTTAGTTTTTGTTTTTTAAGTTCAGTTGTTGATAGTTGTGAGTTTGTTGTCATTTTACTGTTCACAGTTTTTGATCTTGTATTTTTTTTAGCGTTATTGTTGTTTGAGTACAGTTGTCTGCATTTGTCCCCACCACTCCCCCTGCCCCAGACAACCCCACCTTCTTCCCCTGATTCCACTTCCCCTTGGTTATGTCCATGTGGATCTACTTAATGCTACTGAAATGTGCACTTAAAAATAGTTAAAATGATAAATTTATGTTATATACATATTACCACAATTAAAAAAAGCAAAAATCCTAGACCCATGCAGCACTATAACTTAACAAGGGGTAGTGTGAGGGAAGGTGATTGCTTTCATTTTCTATAATTCACTAAACAGAGGCTTCATGCAATAAGAAAAAGACTTCCTAATACTGGAAGCAACATATGTAAACTATATTTAAGAAAAAACATAAATGCTTAAGGTTAGTCCTAGAGGACTATAAATTTCATGTGTCTTAGTATATTTACTGATTTTAATATTCATGTCCATTAATAAAGACTAATTTTCAATTAATCTTAATCTGTGCCAATAAGAGTAATATTTATATGACTTATTTATGATTATCCCATGTACTCATAAAAAGAATGCATTAAACACATGCTAACACTCAATAAGGCTGATATTTTTACGAGAAAATATACAGATCAGATATCTTCATTTACCTGCTGTTTTGCCTAAAAAGATAGTCAAGTACCATAAAAAGTCCTTTGAGCATTATTTGAGTTGAAGCACTAATAATAGGCACTTCTATTGCCTCCTCTTTACCATGAATTGATAAAACTTTTTCTTCTTTTTGAAGGACAGCAGATAAATGTCCCTATAAGAAATTATAATAGTAAACATACTGGGGGGAGTGGTGAAGGAGTAAAACAAACTTTTCAAAACTACAATGAAACCCAAATAAAATATACATTGAAATTATAGGCAAACATTATTAATACACAAGTGCTAACAATATGCTATAGATTCCCACATGGTCCTAAATTCTCTTCAAAGACCTTTAATAAAATTATACATTTACTTCTTCAGGCAATTCAGGTATTATTTAGTGCCCTTCAAAAGTAATCAACTACATAAAAATGTACTTACCAAATGGTTTCTCCAAGGAACTTAAAAGAGTTGATAAGTCTCCTAAATAACAGAATTATTTCCAGAGTACTCTGATGCTTAGAATAATATGACTACTTATAGTATAAGAAAAGTTAAAAGAGCCCTGGCTGGCACAGCTCAGTGGATTGAGCACAGGCTGCGAACCAGTGTCCCAGGTTCGATTCCCAGTCAGGGCACATGCCTAGGTTGCAGGCCACAACCCCCAGCAACCACACATTGATGTTTCTCTCTCTCTCTTTCTCCCTCCCTTCCCTCTCTAAAAATAAATAAATAAAATCTTAAAAAAAAAAAAGTTAAAAGAATGACTCAAACCTAATTCTAAAATTCAAATGGCAGAGTAAGGCCAAGATAGCCAAGATGATTCCAAAGGAAAAGAACGAAGTGAGAATATATGCCCTAGCAGATATGAGCATTTTTCTAACAGTATTAACAAATATGACAGTGTAGATAAACAGATTTATAGGATAGAGTCTAGAAATAAATTCACACATGAATGAAAATTACATATGCAAGAGAAATGGTATTACAAACAGAGGGAAATGATGGACTGTTTAGTAAAAAATTGTAAGAAAATTCACTATCGATACAGGAAATAAAATGGATTCCTTACCTCACAAGATAAACAAAACTGAATTACAGACTGATTGAAAACCTTTATAAAAAATACTTTAACACTTTTAGAAGAAAATGTAGAACAGGATAAGGAAAGACTGCTAAAACTAAACTCAATCACGACAATTCATTTAAAAAACACTGATAATTGTGAACACACTAAAATTAAAAAATCTTTTGAAAAATACACCATAAATAAACCATAGACACAAGAATATACACATTCATTGCAATAGCAACAAAAAATTAGTACTTAGAATATATAAAAGAAATAATGAGTGATATATACAAAGATATATTTACAAGGATGTTCAAATCAGAATTGTTCCTTATTCTGGGAAAACTGGAAACAACCTATATTTCAAATGCAAGATTAATCAAATAGTTTATACTAAATGCACTGACAAAAATGTTACACTGAAGCTAATATGCAAAATAATATTTTTCTTAGGAAAATACTCATAATTTATTGTTAATGAGAAGAGGCTACAAGTAAAAATGTATCATATTGGAAATATATTTGTGCTGAGCTAATATACGCACAGAAGAAAGCATAGGTGGACATAAATCCAAAATAATAACCATCTTTAAGATGAGTATTTTTTCTTTTGTACTATTCTGTATTTTCCAATTTTTTTTCTTTGGCATATATTCATACATTTTTAATTCAAGAATAATATATAGAGTGCCCTAATTTTGTATACACAGTCCACTAAACACACATACACACACACACATGTAACTAACACTCATTCAGGATACAAAATGTTCCTTGATCCCAGATAGTTCCCCCTTACTCCTTCTCAGCCCAAACTGCTCCTTTCCTCTACACAGTGGTAACCAGTATTCTGATTTCTATTAGCCTAATTATGTTTATCTGTTCTTGAAATTCATAAAAATGAAATCATACAGTTTATACTATTTATTTATTTATTTATTTATTTATTTATTTATTTATTTATTTATTGAGCGACGGGAAGGGAGGGAGAAAAAGAGGGAAGGAAACATGGATGTAAGAGAGAGACATCAATCGGTTGCCCCGACTGCAGACTGAACCTACAACCTAGGCATGTGCCCTGACCGGGCATGGAACCGGAGAACTTCAGCTTTGCAGAATGATGTCCAACCAACTGAGCCATACCAGTCAGGGTCAGTTTGTGCTCTTCCTGTCTGGTTTCCTTTTATTCAACATTATGCCTGTAAGATTCACTCACACGGTTGTGGCAGCAGCGGTTCATTTTTTAATTGCAATGTAGTAGTCTACTATATGAATATCCCACAATGAACTTATCTATTTTACTGTTGATGTAAATAATCTTTAAAATGTACAACTTTTATGAAAAAAAAATCATAAAAAGATGTCACAATATTGCCCTGGCCAATGTGGCTCGGTGGTTGGAGCATTGTCCTGTAACCAAAGGTTTTCGGTTTGATTCCCAGTCAGGACATATTCCTAGGTTGCAGGTTCATTCCTGGTCCAGGCACAAGTGCACACGACCTCCAGTCCAGATGTGATCCCCGGTCCCAGCATGGATCCCCAATCTGGGTGTGTACAAAGGCAACCAACCAACGCTTCTCTTACACTGATGTTTCTCTCTCTCTCTCTCTCTCTCTCTCTCTCTCTCTCTCTCTCTCTCTCTCTCTCTCTCTCTCCCTCCTCCTTTCTCTCTCTCAAAAAAAGCAAATGTCTGTTTCCCTTTCTTTCTCTCTCTCTCTCCCTCTTTCTCTAAAAAAAAGCAAATGTCCTTAAGTGAGGATTTTAAAAAAAGATGTCACAATATGGAAAAACACTTATAATACTATATTGCATTTTTTAAATGCAGGGCAAAATTATAAGTAAAGTTTGATTAAAACATTTTTTGAATACTCATATGCCCAAAATGTTAGCAGTAATCATGTTGTCAATAGTTGTTACTTTCTTGGGTTCAAAAACTTTTTAAATCAATAAGGAAAACTACAAAACTCTAATTTAAAAAATCAAAGAAAATCTAAGTAAATGGAGAGATACTCCATGTTCATGGATAAAAAAATTTGGTACTATTCAGATGTCAGTTCTTCTCAGCTTGATCTATAGGTTCAGTACAATCCCAATCAAAATCCAAGCAAGTCCTTTTGTGGATACTAACAAACTGATCAAAGTTTATACAGAAAGATAGAAGACCCAGAAGAGCCAAAACAGTTATTGTAGAACAAAGTCAGGGGGCTGACACTCCCCAACTTCAAGACTTACTGTCAAGTACAGTAATTGAGACAGTGTGATATTGGGGAAGGAGCAGACAGAAAGATCTGTTCCTTGTTTCTGGGCTTCACAGAGAAAAGAACAGGGAGCCCAGAAACATATCCACATAAATACTGTCAACTGACCTTCAATAAAGGAGCAAAGGCAATGAAAGGGATCAAAATTAGTCTTTTCCACAAATGGTGCTGGAAGAACTGAACACCCATATGCAAAGAAATGAATCTAGACACAGACCTTACACCCTTCACAAAAATTAACTCAAAATGGATTAGACTTAAATATAAAATGCAAAACTATGAAACTGCTAGAAGAAAAGATAGAAGAAAATCTAGGTGACTTTAGGTTTGGTGATGAGTTTTTAGATGCAATAACAAAATCATGATCCGAAGGAAAAAAAACTGGTAAGTTGAACTTTACGAAAATGAAAAACTTATGCTCCATGAAAGATGTTAACAGAAATAAAAAGACAAGTCACAGGCTGGGAGAATATATTTGTAACACACATGTGAAGAAGGACATATATACAAATATACAAAGAAGTCTTAAAACTCAGCAAGAAAACAAACTACTCAATTGAAACACAGGCAAAAGATCGGAAAGAACAACAGGAACTTGCATTCGCTGCCCGTGGGAATGTAAAATGGTACAGCCACTTTGGAAGACAGCAGCAGTTGCTTGCGAAGCTAAACTCATTCTAACTGTATAATCCAGCAAACATGCTCCGGTCTATCCCAATGAGAAGTAAGCATGTCCACAAAAACAATGTACAAAAATGTTTACAATAGCTTTATTCATAACTGCCAAAACTTGGAAACCACTAATATGTCCTTTAGTAGTAGAATGGATAAACAATTGTGGTATAGACATACAACGCATATGGTTCAGCAAGAAAAAGAAACAAGCTATCAAGCCACGAAAAGACATGGAGGATCCTTAAATGCGTACTGCTCAGTGAAAGAAGCCAGTCAGTAAAGACCACATACTGTATGATTTCAAATACATGACATTCTGGAAAAGGTAAAATATGAAGTCAGCATAACAAAAAAAATCCGAGGTTGCCAGGGGGGTTCAGCGAGGGAAGTGAGATGTAGTGAAGGAATGAGTAAGTGCAGCACAGAAGACTTTTAACGCAGTGAAAAACTCCTGTATATTGTACTGGTAGATAGATGACTATGTTTTTTTATCAAAACTCACAGAACTATACAACACAAAGTATAAACTATAGACTTTAGTTAACAGTAATGTAGCAATATTGGTTCAATTGTATCAATGCACCATACTACTGCATGATATTAATGGGAGAAATAGTAACATCTGTGTTGGGGGCGGGGTTTGGGGAGGCTAGTGTATGAGTAATGTCCTCACTGCTAAATTTTTCTGTAAACCTACAATGACCACTCTAAAATGTAAAGTTTTTTAATTTAAATAATTAAGAACAAAAATGAAAACATCCTTTTTTTTGGGGGGTGGGGGCGGAAGCCTCTCTGAGAATATATGTCACGAAGCTTCTATTCAGAAAATGTACAAAAGTACACAGTCACAAAATTTTACATAGAATTTCATAATGTTCACAGTATCCCATGTTCCACTCAGGATCTCCATTCACCCAGGTTTATAACCTCTAAATTAAGGAGAACAAAATATAAGTCTATCCTTTTTTCCCCAAATTTTTAACTTTTACAATTAACAAAATAAACTTACAACCTAAAAATAGGTTGTAAACCTATTTTTAGGTTGTAAGTTTATAACTTTCTTTTGTCTTTGAATAAGCAATTAATTCCTTTAAGTCTTATTTCCTTCAAAGTAAATAATGCTACTTTTTCATCCATAATTTATGCCATCACACACAAGATTATAGAAATTTTAAAACAATTAAATTGTTACTGTTTTTACTCTAGATAAACTTATTCACTAAATGAATTTCCACAGGTGGGAAAAAAATCTTACCTGCAAAATGGGAAAAGTAGCAGTGGTAATACCCATTTTATGTAAATCTAAGAGCATTTCCCTTCCACTCCATATTTTACAGGATGATTCATAATCCCGTTCCACAAGATGTTCAGAGTTTCCTTCTAACCAACTGGAATGAAATAAAACAATTCCATCATCCAGTATTGTCCTATGTGCACCATTTTCATAGAACAGAGAATTGAGATACCTTAAGTCTGTATTCCTTGAAGCTCTTAGGACACAAAAGTGTCCTAAATTAAGACATATTTTTAAAAGCATGCATATCTCAATTTGCAAAAAAAAAAAAAACACAAAAAAAATTTACATAGCTAAAAAGCAAGCTTTTATCCAAAAAAGAAAAACATGCATGTCATTTCCCAGTTGTGTTTTGTGGATTTACACTGCTTTACTTGGCTGTCTCTCCAGAAGAGAGCCGTGTCTTAGGGCTCATCCCAAATGCTAAAAGGAAATATAAAACAACCTAATAAAAATTACATTTAGCCCTGGCTGGTGTGACACGGTGGAATGAGCACAGGCTGCGAACCAAAGGGTCACCAGTTTGATTCCCAGTCAGGGCACATGCCTGGGTTGCAGGCCAGGTCCCCAGTAGGGGGTGACAGAGGGGCAACCACACATTGATGTTTCTCTCCCTCTCTCCTTCCTTTCCCCTCTCTCTAAAAATAAATAACTAAATAAATAATCTTTTTTAAAAAATTAAATTTACATATTAACACAAAAAAGAGAATTACTTAGAAAATATATATATTTATTAATATATATACACATATATTCAATAAGGGCTTAAATGTCTATTATTATGCCAGACACTATACTAGGTCATAGAAATACAGCAGTAAATAAAATAGACAAGGCCCTTATATCATGGATATTACATTCCACTAAAGGGAGAAAGAAATTTAGAAGCAAATATATAAACAAGAAAATATCAGGTAGTAATAAGACATATGAGGTTAATGTAATCTAATTGCTACTTTAATTTGAATATCAAGAAAACTCTACCTAAGGTGACATTTATTTTAACAGTTGAAGGCAAAATGTACCCAGTCATGGGAAGATCAGAACAAACCATGCAAAGATCCTGAGGTGGTTAACAAGTTATCCTCATTGAAGGGCCTGAGAGAAAACCAATGCAGCTGCAGCACAATGGGCAAAAAGGAATAAAGGTATAAACAATGTTCAAGTGATAAGCAAAAATCAGATCATATTAGGCCAGGATAAGAAATTTGAATTCTATTCAAAGTACAATGGGAAGGTTTTAAATAGAGGATTGTAAATAAGAGAGAGACCAACTATTTTAGTGTTAAAAGATGATTCCTGCCCTGGCTGGCGTAGCTCAGTGGATTGAGCGTGGGCTGCGAACCAAAGTGTCGCAGGTTCAATTCCCAGCCAGGGTACATGCCTGGGTTGCAGGCCATAACCCCTAGCAACCGCACATTGATGTTTCTCTCTCTCTCTCTCTCTCTCTCTCTCTCTCTCTCTCTCTCTATCTATCTATCTATCTATCTCCCTCCCATCCCTCTCTAAAAATAAAAAAAAATGAATAAAATCTTAAAAAAAAGACCAAGATATATTAAAAAAAAAAAAAGATGATTCCTGCTTCAAAGTCAGAATGGGTTACAGGAGAAAGGCAAAAGTGAAAGCAGAGACCTGTTAGGAGGCTGTTACAGTGTTCTAGTTGGGAAATGATTGTGGGATGGTAGATATGAAACTGAAGGATTTCAGATATATTGTGCAAGTGGCATTTACAAAACTTACTGATAAATTGAATGAGGTGAGGCAGTAATCAAGAATAATGCTTAAATTTTTTATTTGAGGAACTGGTTAGTACTGTTTGCTTAAACAAGAAAGACAGGAAGAGTAGGTAGTGGAAAGGAATAAGCTTTGTTTTGGAAAGCTGAAATTCGATAACCAAAGGAAGATATAAAGTAGAGTGGGATATATGAAAATAGTATTCCAGGGAGAGTTGGGGCTAGCTACAAGTTCAGGCTTCAGCAGTACTGCCACAGTACATGTAATTCAGGGAAAGTGCATGGCTAGGGATGAAATGAGGTCCTAGGACAAGTCCTGAAGCACGTCAATATTTAGACAGCAAATAAAATAAGAGCTATCAAAAAAATGAGAAAGAATAAGTTGTGAGGAGGAGGAAAACCAGGAGATGTCATAGAAACTGCCTAGAAAAAACATTCCTGTATGTCTCCTCTACTCTTACTACTTCATTTCCGAAATCTCTGGTCACTAAATGTGGGGTTTTTCTCCTTACACCAAGCAATTCGAGACACCAGCTGGCTGTCTTATACAGGCATGTGTCACTTAGTGACAGGGATACATTCTGAGAAACATGTCCATAGGTTATTTTGTCACTGTGCAGAAGGAAACTTCCAGAGGTGAGGGGTATGTTTATGGCATAGATTGTGGTGACAGTTTCACGGACGTATACTTATCTACAAACTCATCAAGGTGCATACATTAAATATTTACAGCACTGTGTATGTCAGTTATACCAAAACAAAATGGTTTTAAAAAACATAAAATGTATTTTTATGTTTAAAATGGGGCTGACAAAAATGTATATATAGTATGCCATCACTTGGATAAAAAAGAAGGGACAAGAGCAAGTATTTCCCGTGACTCATAGATGCATAAACATGCACTGAATGGTAAACTTGTGTAGGAGGACAAGAACTACGCATATGGAGGATGGGGCGAGAAGGTTGTTACAACACAAATCTGTGTATGCCTTTTCTATTCACACAGGTGACTGTATAACTTTCAAATTTTTTGAAAAGTATACTGTAAAGGGAACAAAAAATGCTGCAGTACATGAAATGGGATTTAGAGTCGGGGATGTTTTTTTCTAAGATAAACAGATAAAAAACCTAATGTCTAATGAAAGAGAAATTATTCAATGTAAATTTTATTTTATCATTGTTTTTTATGGATTGTAAATTTTAATAAAATTCCTACTAAATATGATTTTACAGTATTAAAATCTTGATTAACTGAAACTCATTAAACCAAAATCCTACTCAAACTGGAGGATAAAGAGATTAATTAAAGCCATGATCCAGAACTTTAAAATGTTAAATGAGACCATTAGTTTATGTTCAGCCCAGAGTCTTATACATAGCCTATGGGGGTGTTAAAGTATCTATCCTGTTCAATTAGGATTAAGATTCACAATGATCAATTTAAAAGATTGATTCTGCCCATTATATTCTTTTGAATAAGACAAAAGTTTTGGACTAGCCAATTTTTAAAAGTTTAACTGTCAAGGAACAATCCATTTCCAAAGTGCCTGGTCAGTTTACTAACTGCAAATACTCTGGCCTAACAGAACATGTTCTTAACTCAAAGGCAGCACAAATGACACGGACAGACAAAGGTTCTCACTTAATGAGGCTGCAGCACACAGCCTGCAGGGGCGCATGGTCTTTCCTCCTTATGTTACTGTTGACCATACTATCCAGTTCGTCTCGCGCAAACCGCAGCTGAACTTCCGTTATGCTGTAACTCGCTGACTCCCGGGCACAGTCCTCAATGTTATGAGCTTCATCTAAAATGACAACCTGTTCCTTCAGATTGATATCCATCTATAAGATTAAAAAAATTTCCTGTAAAACTTTCAAGAAAAAATGGATTTAACAGCAGTAGGCATGACATTTCATTTTAAAAAATCACACTATAGGCCAATATTGCAAGTGCAATTACATAAGCAACTGATCCTAGGTCTTAAAACTTCTAAAGTACTAAAGCCAACCAAATAATCAGCTCAACATTATAGAGTTTGCCACGTTTCATTCTCAAAATACTTTGCAAACTTATTACAACCAAAATAATGTGTTAAGTGAAACAGGATCAAAGTACAGCTGACTACACAAAGGAGTATACAAATCCCACTATAAAGGAGTCTCCAACATCATTTAAAAAGCAGAGTAAAAAAACCTTCAAAACTAAAGCAACAATACAAAATTCAAAAGACTCTGGAAATAATATTGTAATATGATATGTATCTTTTGTTTAGTCTGTCCTGCAACATTTCATTCTGACAAGCGCTCTTCCCCAGCCCCCATGTGATGTTGGCAGGACTGTTAATCTATTCATCAAGGACATCTCCACTCTGACAACATGGGCAGGCTCAGAGGCCAGGCGTGTCAATTAAATCAAGTATCCCATCCCTCCATGGTCACAGCGACTGGTTCAAGAATGGATATGAGATCTAAACTAGGACAATCAGGGTAATCTGGAGATCAAACACTTTTTTCCAGGTTAGCTAGCTACCTATCTTTACCTTTGTTCCCATCAGAAAGAACTTGCCTTGAGCTAAAGCCATCACGAGGCTGAGTTAGTAGTTTTTCTTAAGCTTTACTGAAGCTGAGTTTATGACACTTGCAATTGGGAGAGTCCTGACTTAAGAAATGTCGCAAAGCAACTGTCAATGAGTTACTCTGAGGAAATAACACCACATGGAGGGTTGAAGATGACCACACAAGAGCTGGGAATACACCAGGGTTTAAAGAGGACTAGGATTTGGATTTGGATAGACAGAGAGGAGGGCATTTCAACACAACTGCCACCAAAACCAGAGATAGGGGAAAGAACCAGGAACCCTCAGGGGACTCTGACGTAATGTGTGAGGGGTTCCAGTAGGAGGTTTGCAACTGAGAAGGCTGAAAGGGTAGATTCAGGTCAGACTATTGAGCAACTTGAAGTAAGCTTAAGAAATATAGACTTTCCCCCATGAGCAAAGGGCAGTAAGAGATTTTTATGCAAAGGAAAAATTAATAAAAGTAATTTTAGAAGACTGACCTGTCATTGATCTGCAATCACTCAAGAAAGAGACCTAGCTAAGAGATAACCAATTAAGAGGTAGGACAGTAGGGATAGTAAACAATATCTATTAATTCCAAACTTAAGAAAATAGCTAATGAAAGTTTTGCAGTCAGATCTAAAGAGAGAAATAACAATTCAATATAGCAAGTTACTCACTTTTTTTGGTCTTATACTGTAACAACTAGAATGTTTCTAAGAAAAACCAGGCAAATATACACAAATGCTGTATACAAAGTTCACTTCTCAAAAGCTCAGAAAGCATAATTTGCAGTCTGCATATTCTCCCAAAATAACTTCTTCAAAACAGATTCTTCAGATAAATGTTTTAAAATAACTCTTTCTGCCCTGGATGGTGTGGCTCAGTGGGTTGAGTGCTGGCACACGTCTGGGTTTCGGGCCAGGTCCCCAGCAGGGGGCGTGTGAGAGGCAACTGCACATTGATATTTCTCCCTCTCTTCCCCTCTCTCTAAAAATAGGCAACTAAAATGTTTTAAAAAATAAAATAATTTTTTCTGACTATCCATAAATGGAAAGAGTGACAGCTATAAATGGGTCTCAGCTGGGGGCAATCTTGCCTCCCCAGGTATATTTGGCAAAGTCTGGAGACATTTTTGATTGTTACAACGTGAAGGTGCTGGTGGCATCTAGTGGATTAGGATGTTGTTACTACAAATGCACAAGATAACCCATCACAACAAAGAATTATCCAGCCCAAAATGTCATCACTATCAAGGTTATGAAAAACCCTCCTATAATCCTACTTCAGTATTGGTCCTTAAAAGTACAATAGTTATTATTTTGGGAATTAAAGTGACAAGGTCTAAAATTCAGTTTTTATTATACCTTAGAATGATTTCAGTATTCTAATCTGTTTATACACTTACATAAATTAACTATAAAACAAAAAATAAAGTAAAAGACATTAAAACATCTAAAAGCTTTTACATTCACCCTTATATCCCAATAAGTAGGAAAAATGTTCTAATTTTTATATATCTACTCACACTTTCCCTTATTTGTGCATCTAGAAGATAGTTGTAGGGACAAAATACTATATCAGCATCTTCCATTAGTTCTCGTGCTGTGTAGTACGGACATGCCTTTAGTTTTTTGCCCAAGCTGACGAGTTCTTCGATATCCCAGGCCTTGCACATCCCCTGCAGGGTCTGGAACGTCTGCTGACCACTAATTTTATGAACACCATGATAAAAATGGCAGGATTTTCCCTAAAAACAAATATGCACAACTGAAATGTGAATCCATACTGGAAAAGAAGAAATAAAACAAGTTTATCTCACAACTTCAGGAACATTAATGCCAGAAAGCGAAGATTTTATAAAGGAGACAAATTATACCATACCTACAATCCCAACCTTTTAAAAGACACTATATTTATTAGTTGACTCAATAGAGCTCCAGAACAGTATAGTTCCAGATACCCCAAATTAATTTGAGAAATATATTTTTAAGATTATGCTTGTTGTGGCTTTGTTCTGATCAAAGTGATATTAGGCAAAAATATTTCTGTAAGGATACACAAGAGCAATGGTATCACTAGTTGCTTTCAAAGATGAAATTCCTAGTGACTTAGGGACAGGAGAGGGAGAGGTTTTTCTCAACAGACACTTTTGTACCTTTTAAGTTGAGACATGAGACAATATTACTTAATCAAATCTAAATAGAAAGAAAGAAAGAAAGAAAGAAAGAAAGAAAGAAAGAAAGAAAGAAAGAAAGAAAGAAGGAAAGAAAGAAAGAAGGAAAGGAAGAAAGAAGAGAAGGAGAGGAGAAATGAAGGAGCTAGAGAGGAAGGAATGTCCCAAGGGAATAAAGAATGTTCACTCCAAATATTTGAAAAATACATAAGAGTATCAAGGGGAAAAAAACCTACATTATAATTCTATCACACACAAAAATGTATTATTAACATTTTGATATGTTTCATTTCATATATCTTCTACAGGTATATAGTACACATGTACTGATGTCTTTACAATATAACCTAATATTAAAATAATGAGAATGAAAAAATTCTCCCCAGGCACTGAGGATTATTAATAATCCAGCCATAATAATCACTTCTCACAAAACTAGGATCTCTTTTCTCTCTGCCTGTTTTAGTAAAACTCCTATAAGAAATATTTTCTCATATCACTAAGGATTTTTTCATTGTTGCCCACATCTGTACATTGAATTGATGTGCCACAGCTGATGAACCCATTTTATTATTATTGAGCATTTAAGACTGTTACTAATTTTTGCTTTATAAATAGTGCTGCAATGAGCATTTGTGTACCCACTTCTAAATATTTTCTTGTTATACATTTAGTATGGAGGTAGGTGCCTTCAGAGACTGATTAAAAACTGTTAAATTTCACATTAACGAAAACAGATATTCTTCTATATCTAAAATAATTTTTCTAGAACTATTTCTGGGCTAGTTGATTTTTTTTTCTTAACTGAAACAAAATTAACTTTTAAGAGAATAAATCCATTGCTTTTCCAGCATAAGAGAACTTTAGAAAGAGAAACAGTGAACAAAAACACATGTGCCTTTGGATCAAGCCAAAAAATCAGAAAGTTTACACTTCAAGGGCACTTAGAATGACACTCCTGTGCAGGCTGATAGCAAAACCAGAAAAGCTCATCGTTTTAGCAGTGTAACACAACCCTGAGCGGAGTCTGTCAACTGAAGTGTTATCACACTTTAAACTCTTTTTCACTCAAACTGGCAGTTATCTATTTATCATTTCTCTTTGGTAATTCAGCCATGGTAAAGACAGACACCTATGGTGACTATGTAATTGGCCCTCATTACAATACCAAATTACCTTGAGGGCTGGGAACTAGAAAAAGAATGTTCGTGTATGCCTAGGAGCTAAGCATTCTGAGGCAGAATTAGGTCAAAACAAACAGCCACAAGCAGCTATCTCCAATTATGTATATTCCTAATGTTCAAAAAAACAAAAGACTTGTTTACTTTAAAACAGAATGTAAATGCCAATGAAATATTCTGACCATGCAAGTCTATGAGATTACTTTTTATTTTTCCATGATTCACATTCATGACAGTAAAGATCAATCAAAAAACATAACCAGCACTACGGGGTTCTAGAGGATTACATAAAATAAGACTATCTGCTTTCAACACACAATCTTAAACTTTATAATTGCTTTTGATAATGAGACAATAAACTGTTATACTTTCCCCGATAACAATAAAAAGATCATGGCAATGCCAGCAAGTCTCCTTGCACAGACTATATAGACAAAAACAGATTTCAAGAATTTGAGGAATCCTGTAGATAAACTAGCCATTTATGGAAAGATGTCTACTTCAGCATAAAATTTACAGGGTTTTATCACTAAGAGCCTTTTATCTACTTTATTACTTTTTTAGCATTTGACTTTTCACTATTTTCATCTCTCCTTGAAGAGAACTTCTTAAATATTTTGAAAATTTCACAGTTCCTCAGTTAGTTAAAAAGAACTTATCAAAATAAATATAAATAGAATTTCAAAAATGGTTTTTTGATTCATTAATTTATATTTTCTTCCTAGCTCTGAACAAGTCCCTTAAGTTTTTCCACTGAATTTCCTTAGTAGTTATACTTCATTTACATGAATGTCTATTGAAGCATATTTTGAATGTCCCCAAATAAAATGAATAAATTTCCATCTAATAAAAGAAAGCACTGGGAAAGAAAAGCATAATACAAAATAAATTTATTTAAATTATAGAATAGAAGGTGATATATCAGTTAAACAAAACTCCAAGAGCTATGGCTCATAGCCTTTTGTGTAAAAACAACTTTGACAAGATACCAGTGAAAGATAGAACAGCTTTCAAAAACCATTAAAATATCACTGGTCATTTCATACACTATCAATTTATGGTTTACCAATAATTTCTGGATGCAATTCCAGACTCAGAACTTCCATTTCAGAGTAAACTAGTCATCAAACAGGTACACAGACTACCAAACTAATGCTTTGCCAACAATTATTTAACAATTATATATCTTTAGTAAGAAAGACTTCTCTATATCCACCTAGTCCAAATTCTTGTTATTCTAGATTTCCCTGGAAAACTTCAAAACCATCAATGACATATCTTTAAAGTTAATAATTAATATAATTTTTAGGAAGAGAAATTTGTGCTAATTAGAATGAGACAGGGTAGTCATTATATTTCTCATTCACTTATAAAAAACATTTTAAAACTTGCTCAGAGAAAGCCTAAATAAACAATCTTCCTTTGAAGTTTTTCAATATGTATAAGACAGCAATGGAATCTAATTAGACTAAATCACTTAAACACTTTTATCTCTTCATATGACGTCATCCATGTTTGACTATTTTTGGTAGAAGGACTTAAAAGAAAGAAGACATCTGATTAAAATGGGTATTAATTCCAAGGAATTAAATACCTCCAAACTTTAGGACAAAACCCCATAATTTTAAACTTCAAGATTTTCTTGTGGTAAAATTATTTTTCAAAAATATCAATACTAGCAATTAATTCAATTTTCATACATTATTTGATTATCACTGGAAATGTACATATGAAACAAAATGAACACCAAAATTTGAGTGACTTTAACCCTTGCAGCCTTACTTTTTCTCTAAAACAAAATAACTTTACTCACATTTTTCCCATCCAGCAATTCCATGCACTTCTCGTTTCTGTTGAAGTTCCCTACGACTTCAGGGTGGACACAAGTGTGATCTCTGCTGGAAAGAATAGTCATCGGGACCCCTGAGTACGCTGTCCTCCGGAGCTCTCTGGTAATCTGAGCGATCTGCTTGTGTGTACGTGTCCCAAAATATATTTTTGGTACCTTGGATTTCCCCCCATGATCCTTCTTAATGGCATTTGAAGAATCTTGACTGTTTCCTTGTTTAGTAGAACAGCAGCACCTAGAACAGTGACCAGATTGCTGTTCAAAAAAGAAAAAAAGAAAGAAAAAGATAACTGATGTCTGGACACCATAAAAAATGTTACGAAACCTCTCATGGAATCAGAGCCCATGAATCACAACTGTCAAATAAAGAGACATTTCAAGATACCATCTAAAAACTGCCATTAAAGAAAAACGACAAATTCCATTTCAAACTGGTTCTCTTTCACTCTTAAAACTTATAAATGATGTGTCCATATTTGTACTGGTTTCTAACATACCACTCCAACTCTCAAATTCTCAAATGTTTTAAGTACATTTAAACTTTCCTCTTTCAGGAATTATAAAAACAATCAGACAAAACTGAGGACAATCTTAATTTTTGCTTAGGCTTCAAGTGAATTTGTGATACTACAGCGTAGAGGTAATAGTACTGTTTTTGTTCAGAGCACAGTCCATTTAAATATCCTAAAATATACCAATATTTTTCAAAGTATTTAAAATATAGCTTCCAAAAGAACAGAAATGTCAAGTTGAATCTAGAGTATCACTGAACAAGAAGCGAACACTATTCTCTAGCAAAGGTATGAAAATGGATGCATATTATTAATATTTAATATGAAAGGCAGGTTGCTTGTGTGAAACAAGTACATCTGAAATCCAATTACCTGTCATAGAATGCAAATCCATCAGTAGAATTATCATTCAAGATAGGTTTTCCTGGACAATTTTACTCATAATTCAGTTTCATAATTGAAATGGTTATATGTCTCCGTAAACACACTATATGTAGAGCTTCAGGAATATAGTCTAATGTTGACCTGATTTGTTTTCTCTCCTGTTTCAAACCTCTCAAAAATGAAAACAAGTTTAATGCTATATATTAGAACCTTCTGAGTAACTACTACCTAACAACCTTAATTTCGGACAGCGCAGCCTCACTCAGAGAAATACTGGGAAATGGTTAGTTTATAGACATGGTCACTGTTGGAGGAAAAAAGCTAAGTAGCACAGTAGCTTAAAAGAATTTGTGCTGGAGGGTGATGGTTTAGCAGAACAAATCTGCCATTTAACTGAAGTTTTTTTTAAAAAAAATTATAGTCAGTAAGATTAGCCTTCATCAACAAATGCTAAGTCATAGCATGTTACACCACAACACTGGGGCTCAAGCTGTCTTTTAGCCTCGACCCAGTGGAAAAGCAAGTTCAAATTACTCTCAGTCTCGCTCAACCTTGTCCGCCATTAAATATTACAATACATGATAGAATGGATGTAAATGTGACCCTTCTGGAACTGTCACTCACTGGGATAAAAGGTTCACTGATGTGCCAAATAAACAGTCAAAGCAGATAAAGTTACAGCTATGCTGGAATTGTTACATTCCCCTCTCAGGTTGCCAGTAACAGCAGATTTCATTACAGAGTGCTGCCACATTAAATAGCCAGTTCCAAATATCCTGCCTTCTATATTGAATAATTACTTATTCACTGAAAGGATAAAAAGAAGAGTTATGAATGGGTCTCTTGTCAACAGTGAGGCAGGAAACAGCTGACATGTGGTTTATGTTACATATGTTGCAATATCTAACAATTTATGGTCACAGAGAAAATGGGATGCAAATTATATCATGATATTTCTGACTGAATTCTCCTTTGGCCTTGGCAATGATCACATTAATTAATTAACATACTAAAAGAATTAAGGTAACTCTAGGTGGCAGAATTAGTTTACTTTTTTATAACCTTCAATCTTTTCACTCAATTATACTATTTCTCTTCCCTACCATACAGTTAAGCTCATCCTGAATATTTGAATGCTAGGGTCCAATTCATTGTTATATACTATGTGAATATATTATATCCAAGAATAAAAGTAATCCATAAAAGCTAGAAAATCATCTACTTTTTGATGGAACACTTTCCAATACCAATTCCACTTAAAACTTTACCGCTTACACCTTTTAATTCCTTTCTTGTTCCTGACCAAAAAAATTCAAACAAAACAGAAATAAACAAAATAAATCAGACAAATAATTCAATATAAGTTGCAAATAGTTCACTCTAACTTGCAAACCATCATATACGTATAAATACATCTTTCATACAATTTTTCAAACAAAAAAGAATGCTATTATACAGTTTTATAACTTGCTGCTCTATATTCAAACTTTTTAATTTTAAAAGGTGTACATTGGGCACTAATAACTTAAAATAATGAAATGTGTTTATATTAAAATGTTATGCTAGTAGCTGCACTAACAAAAACAAAAAATTGAGAATTAGTTTCAGAAAATGTTTCCCACTAGAGCAGTTTTATTTAGGTAACTTAAATTTGTTTTTCACTTCATAATTAAGAAAATTATAAACCATGGCTGATTTTATATTAAACATGTTTTTGTTCACTAAGATTTATTTATTTATTTATTCTCAGAGAAGGGAAGGGAGGGAGAAGGAAAGGGACAGAAACACCAATGTGTGGTTGACTCTTGCATGCCCTCCACCAGGGACCTGGCCCACAACCCAGACAGGTGCCCTGAATGGGAATCAAACCAGTGACCCTTTGGTTCACAGGCCAGTGTTCAGTCCACCAAGCCACACCAGCCAGGGCTGTTTGTTAAGATGAAGTGCTCTTAGCCCTGGCTGGCGTAGCTCAGTGGATTGAGTGCGGGCTGCGAACCAAAGTGTCACAGATTCAATTCCCGGTCAGGGTACATGCCTGGGTTGCAGGCCATGACCCCCAGCAACCACACATTGATGTTTCCCTCTATCTCCCTCCCTTCCTTCTCTAAAAATAAATAAATAAATAAATAAATAAATAAATAAATAAATAAATAAATAAATAAATAAATCGTAAAAAAAAGATAAAGTGCTCTGAAATCATTATACCACCTATGAACTTAAGGTGACTCCTCAAGAAGATGATTTTTCAATGGGTGGATGGGCAAGTAGAGTAGAAGAAAGAAATTAAGAAAGATGATTCTTTTCCTTTTGCTATATTAAAGAGGAATTATTTCTTTAAAAGTGATCTTCTATTGCTGTTTCCATTTAAAGGATTTGGTACAATCATATCTGAGAATGGAAAAAAATTAAATGTGGCAAAAGAAAGGCTTGAAAAAGACATTTAATAACAGAAGAATTATTTGAACCCAAATCAGCCACTTTCAATGCTGTAAGAAAACTAAAGAATCATAATAACAGCAAAGACAGGAGGTTATAGGACTCCAATTCAATTAAGGGCTAACACTTTAAAAGACAGATAACACACTTCAGGAAAGATAACACATGGGCTCCCCAAACCTGTGGTTGCTAAGCCCTGTAAACCGGCCACACTGAGTGGCAGCCGCAAACCCTTTAAGAGATGGCTTCTTCTCCCAGAGCTGGAAACTGTCTAGAGTCCTTTTATTTCCACAAAAGGCAAGAAAACCCAATCCAAATAACAGCATACATGTGAGTGTTAACAGCTATATTATTTCCATATGTAGAATTCAATTGTTTAAAAATACATTTCAAATCGACAGTAGCCAAAACTGTTCTTAGATGATCAGCAACCAAAATTTTTTGGAATATGTTCCTCTAACAACTTCTATATATTCTCTTTCTTGTCCTGGTATATATAGACATAATCTAAATGGCTTAAAAGGATGAAGAAGGATTTTAAGATCTGATCTTAAAAGAAAAGCCAACTGCTCAATCCTTGCCAGTATTTCTTTCACAAAACTACAATTAGAAGTTCAAGTAGATTAAGATACTACAATGTCAACCTGTAACATTTCATAACTTTCTCCAACCTCTCCCCACAACAACAAAAATATAGCTATACCTAAATACTTGAAAAGAAAAAAGTAAAAGACAATCTGTTATTTTTCAAGGCTAAAAAGAAAAATCATCTTGTTATGCTAATACTTGGGTCACTGTAGTTGTGAGTGACAATGACAAACACATATCCCGATATATTCATTATTAACAGTAATGACCATTTATTAAAGCTGTCCCTGTGCTAACCACCTTATATGTACTATCACATTCATTCATTCATTCATTCACCCTCTACCCATCCATCCATCCAGCCATTCAAGAAACATTAGAATTCCTGACATATCAAGCCAAGTAGAAGATAATAACAATAGCCACCTCATCTCACTTACAGAGTTTCACTCTTTAACTGTTCTATAAAGTCAGTTTTTGCAATTTATTAGTATCAGTTTCACTCATGAATTAAAGAATTATTAAAGTTAGTACTCTAAGTGCATTATTTTCTGAATATAATTATAAAATATTCTTAAGGGTAAGCTATAAAATTAAATTCATAAAAACTAATTTAACTTATTAGCTGACATTTAAATCAAATATTCTCTAACAACATTCCCATTATGTTCCACAAGGGAAAAAAAAAAAAAACAAAAACTCTCAAGAGACTCTTTAAAGCAAGAGTCCACAATCTCTCTGTAAAGGACCAGAGAGAAAATACTTTAGGTTTTGTAGGCCATATGATCTCTGTCCCTATACAGGAAAAAATCTTTTATGATCCCAATGTAGGGAAGGATTTCTTAAGCAGTACACCAAAAGCACAATGACTGAAAAAAATAATCTTGTTAAGATGTCAAATTTCTATTTAAAAAGATACTCCCCTAAAAAAAATAGTAAAAAAAGGGCACAAACCAAGAGAAGATATCTGCAATGTATAAAACCAACTGAAGATCAATATTCATAACATATAAAAAATTCCAACAAATCAATTTTAAAAAGACAAATCCAGTAGATGGCCAAGAACAAGAAACCACAGGGAGGAGAAAAAAACTCCCTGAAAGGCCAATAAACATCTGAAAAGATGTGCAAACTAAGGCTCAACCTCATAACTAATTAGGAAAATGCAAATTAAAGCCATAACTAGATTCTATTTCACACCCACCGGATTGGGTGTTAGAAAAGGGCATGAAGCAACTCTCACAACTGCAATCCAAGTATAAACTGGCACATCCATTTTGGAGAGGAAACTGGTGATCCAGTTAAATCAAATATATATAAGCCCTCTGACACAGCATGACAATGGTAGGTAAAAATGCTAGAGAAACTCTTGTACTTTAAAGGAGATACAATAGTGATATTATTTGTAGCATTGTTTTTCTTAATAGTGAGGAAAACAAGCTAACTGCATCAACTGAAGAATGGATGGATAAAATGGGGGGAGGGCTCAATCTATGGAATACAATATATAATGAAAAAGTATAAACCAGGGTTGCATGTACCAACACAGATAAAATATCAAAAAACAATGCTGAGCAGGCTGAGTATGACTTAAATATTATTCTCCCCATAAAATTCCAAACTAATTGATCATAGGAATAAAAACATAAAAACTTAGTAAAGAAATAGGGATCCTCCCTATGGTAGATAATCCTCGGCACTGATGGCTGCAGTGGATGATACACTTGAAAACGCTACACGTGCTGCACAGAAAGCACAGCACAGCAAATATACACTGTGCTGGCTCTTCCTCGGCTGCTTACTACCAGTAGACTGCCTTTCATCGTAATCCCTCTGACCAAAAATTTTTAACCAAACTCATTAGGAAATAGGTTCTTAAATTAGGGCCCATGAACTGTTACAGAGGGTTAGAGATGACCCAGGAACTATAGGCACAAATTTGTCTGCATTTTTAGAAAGTGAGTCCATAACATTCATCAGGTGCTCAAAGAAGGTTGTGACTTATTTGGGTGAGGGCTTTACCCGCAAACTTATGTCTGATTTTAGGTGGAAATCAAATGAAAACATCATTTTCTTTACAACCAACCTGGCCAGACACAATTACTCTGCAAAGTAATAAACAAACTGATAACTCAAAGAAGATAATTTTATAAAGGTTCCTCTACTACTTGTAAGTTCAATTTTCTTTTAATGTTTGCTGGTTACCTAATTATTAACATAATTCTAAAACAGTTCATTAATTTTTAATTCCATTTTACAGATGGAAAATATCTAGAAAATTCTTCAAATTACTATAAAACACAATAAACTTTTAGAGAAGTTGGAATTTATAACCTTAAATCTTAAAACTTTAACAGAATTATTTTCATTAGCAATTAACTTGGCAAAAAACAAAATACTGCCCTTTTTATTTCAAAAAGTCATGCATGTATAAAGCTAGTGGTAAAAAGCCAATGAATGTAGAATTATACTATGATCTTTGGGGCATAAGAAGCAGGGTTTATTGTTAATCTTTATCAACCATTTGCTGTTGTCCAAGCCATCTAAACAGGTATTCAATGCCTGTTGTGCAAAATCTCACATAAGCACACACTCTGGTAAGATAGCAAAAGTGACATAACTATACCTTTTCAACTATTCTTTTTTAAAAATTCAAACAGTAGTAGTACTCTACCGCCACAGTTTCATGATTAAACTGCACAAAGCAGCTGTTTATCCACTCGCAGGAACCAGCAGGTGAACCTGATTCAATATTTATCACAGGCTTTCACAGATCACTGCTAACCAAGCAAACGTTTTAATTAAGCTGGAACTTGCTTCAAAGAGCTCATTCAAGATGTCAATCAGCAGGTAAGGGATCAGATACAGTGTCAGGTGAGAGTGTGTAATACAAATCCACAACTTTCTTCATCCCATCGCTGTAAATTAGCCTGCTCTAAAGTTCAGACTCTGATTGTAACAGACTGCCAGTCTCCTGGAATGTGTAACTGAAGTCACTCAAATTCTATTGTGAAGGTTGTAAGCAATATGTTAAACTGCAATGGGCTAGCACATTAAGACAGATCCTTTTCACGGTTGTTTTTTGATACCATAAGTGTTTGTTACCCTACTCTCCACTTACTGTTTACTTTCTTGCCTAGTGTAAATGGGAATTCCTGAACACAGTTGCCCCAGTTTCTGAAAAGCCTATGTTTCAGTAGAATTAATCAAGACAGACCTAAAGTGATATAATTTTTATCTAAGTTAATACTTGAACAATCTTATTCTATAAGAATTCTCAGTTTAAGTCAAAAACATAAAAATGTTCAACCTGCTATAAAGTAAACATTCTCCTGGATTAACAGCACTTCACACAGATGTGACTATACATACCAGTGAGTCCCAAAGTATGGTGACCAACTTCATAAAAAATACCTGGGGTGTTTATATGAAAAAAAAATGCGGGGGGGAGAAGCACTACTCAATAAAGCTTTCTGCAGTGGTAGTATGTTCTATATCGACACTATTCAATACACTCGCCACTAACCACATGCAGCTATTGAGCACTTGAAATGTGATTAGTGCAGTGGAGGAACTAAATTTTTAAAAAAGATTTTATTTATTTATTTTGGAGATGGGAAGGGAGGGAGAGAGGGAGAGAAACATCCATGTGTGAAAGATACAGGGAACAGCTGCCTCTCGCACACCCCCACCTGAGGACCTGGCCCACAGCACAGGCAAGTGCCTGACTGGGAATCGAACCCACGGCCTTCTGGTTACCAGGCTGGTGCTCAATCCACTGAGCCACACCAGCCAGGACTGGAACTGAATTTTAATGTTAATAATTAAAACAATTAGTTACATGTGGCTAGTGGCAAGTGTATTGAATAGAACAGTATAGACTTAAAGTATTACCACAAGTTCTGCATTTAATCTGGAAAATAAACTACTAGTTGGAATAACCAAAACATTTTAGAAAAACAAAATGAGAAAGAATGGTATATATTCTTATATATGTAAGGCTTTTGTGTATATGATAAAGATACTATGCTAGGCAGCTCTTTAGACACGTGTCCAAACCTTTATTCTGAAAACTGGTCATCATCTATAGCCTCTGCTGAAAAGGTTCACCGAATATTTACATTAATAACACATGACCATGCCCAAACTCAATGCCAGGCATAACAAGGCCAATCAGATTCACTTTCCTAGGAATTGGTACTTGGGACATGTAAATTCAGTTAATTAACTACAGGTAACAAACCAGAACATCTTGTAGTCTTGAAGCCTTCCATTTGGAGATGTCATGGTAAGGTCACATGAAAGAGGATATGTAAGCCCTGGCTGGCATAGCTCAGTGGATTGAGTGCGGGCTGTGAACCAAAGTGTCGCAGGTTCGATTCCCAGCCAGGGTACATGCCTGGGTTGCAGGCCATAACCCCCAGCAACCGCACATTGATGTTTCTCTCTCTCTCTCTCTATCTCCCTCCCTTCCCTCTCTAAAAATAAATAAATAAAATCTTAAAAAAAAAAAAGAAAAGAAAAGAAAGAGGATATGTATCCAGAAAACCAGTCTACAAAAAAATAATGAGAGAATTCTATGGAGAGAGGCAGGGATGACACACTTGAGGTCCCTAGAGAAGAGAGAAGTTAACTAAAAACTTTTGAGTTTTGATAAATATCAGACAAATGATATTTGGAGAAAAATTAGTTAGATCCTGCCTCCCGCCTACATCAAAATAAATGAACAAACAAAACAGAAACAAACTCATAGATACAGAGAACAGATTGACAGTCACCATCAACATAAATGCAAAAAGCCACAAAACATTATCATATCAAAACAAACAATGTGTAAAAATAATTATATACCCAAACCAAATGGATGTACTCCAGCTGTGCAAGGCTGGTTCAACATCTGAAAATCAATTAATGCAATCCATCATATCAATAGACCAATAAAGACAATGCACATGGTCATATCAATAAATGTAGAAGAAGCATTTGCCAAAATCCAACATGCAGTCATAATAAAAACTCAGTAACCTAGGAATAGAAGGGAACTCCTCACCTTGTTAAAGAATAACTGCAAAAACCCTACAGCAACCACAATGCCTCACAGTGAGAAACTTAAAAGCTTTCCCACTAAGATCAGGAACAAGGCAAGGATGTCATCTCTCACCACTCCTTTTCAACATCATACTGGAAGTTCTAGCTAATGCCATAAGACAAGACAAGGAAATAGAAGGTATACAACTTGGGGAGAAAGATATAAAACTGTCTTTGTTTGCTGATGACATGACTGTCTACATAGGAAATTAGAAATAATCAACAAAAAGACTTCTGGATCAAGTAAGTGATTATATCAAGATTGCAGGATACAAGGTTAATATGTAGAAGTCAATTACTTTCCTGTATACCAGTAATAAACAAGTGGAGTGTGGAATTAAAAACACAATACCAATCATATTAGTACTCCCAAAATGATTAGGTATCAGTAAATCTAACAAGATTTTCATGAGGAAAACTATAAAACTCTGATTAACGAAATCAAATAGGAACTAAATAAATGGAGAGATGTTCATGGATAGAAAGACTCAATATTGTTAAGATGTCAGTTCTTCCCAACTTGACCTATAGATTTAATGCAATACCAGTGAAAATCCCAGCAAGTAATTTTGTGGATATTGACAAACTAATTATAAAGTTTATTCAAAGACATGAAAGACTCAGAATAGCCAAACAGTACTGAAGGAGAACAAAATTGGAGGACTATGTGGTCCTACTTCAAGGCTTATTACAAAGTACAGAAGTTAAGACAATGTGATATTGGTGAAAGAAGTGATAAATAGATTCATGGAATAGAATAGAGAACATAGAAATAGAAGAAATAAACTGACCTTCAATAAAGGAGCAAAGGCAATAACGTACAGTGAAGTTAGTCTCTTCAAAAATGGTGTTGGAACTGGACGTTCACATGCAAAGAAATGAATCTAGACACAGTCCTTACAACTTCACAAAAATTAAGTCAAAATGGGTCACAGACCTAAATGTAAAACACAAAAGTATGAAATTCCTAGAAGCTAACACAAGGAAACCTAGATAATCTTGGGTGTGACTTCAGATTCAACACCAAAGGCATGATCTATGAAAGACATAACTAATAAGCTGGACTTCATTATAATTGAAATTTTCTTCTCTGCAAAAAATCATATCAAGAAAATAAGAAGACAAGTGACAAACTGGGGGAAAATATTTACAAAAACATCTGAAAAATGACTTATCCAAATATACAAAGAACTCTTTAAAACTCAACTAGAGGAAACAAGCCAATTTTTAGTGACTACGTTACTCCTTTTAGACCTTATTAGACCCTCACTTTTTCATGCTTATTAGAAAGCTCACCAAAGATACAAAAATGGCAAATAAACATATAAAAAGATGCTCAACATAATGCGTCATTATGTCATCAGGGAAATGCAAAACAAAATGACAGCAAGATATCATTACACACCTATTAGAATGGCCACAATCCAGAAAGCTGACAACACTAAATACTAACAAAGACGTGGAGTGACAGGAACTCTCCTTTATTGCTGGTAGAATATAAAATGGTCCATAGTGGCTACTATGGAAGACAACTGGCTGTTTCTTAAAAAACTAAATATACTCATCATATAATCCAGCAGTCATGTTTGCTGGTATTTACCTAGAGGAGTTAAAAACATATGTGCACACAAAAACCTGTACACAGATGTTTATAGCAGCTTTGTTCAACACTGCCAAAACTTGGAAGCAAACAAGATGTCTTTCAGTAGATGAATGGATAAACTGTGGTACATCCAGACAACAAAATATTTAGCACTAAAAAGAAATGATCTATCAAGCCATGAAAAGACATGGAGAAACCTTAAAAGCATATTACCACATGAAAGAAGCTACATACCATATGATTCCAACTATGTATGAAATTCTGGAAAAGGCAAAACTATGAAGACAGTAAAATGATCAGTGGTTAAAGGGTAGATAAATGGTGATGGAAGGAGACCTGACTTGGGGTAGTGAATACACAATACAATACATAGATGATGTATTACAGAATCATACACCTGAAACCTATATAATTTAATTAACCAATGTCACCCCTATAAATTCAGTTTAAAACAAAGATCCCTGACTGACAGTGGTTCTGGGGGAAAAGGATGTGATGAATAGGCATAACACAGAGGATTTTTAGAGCAGTAAAAATACTCTATATGAAATGATACTGATGGATACATGTATTATACATTTGTCCAAACCCTTTAAGTGTACAACACGAGGAGTGAACCATAATATAGAGTATGACTTTGGGTGATTGTAATGTGTCAGTGCAGGTTCCCCAACTATAGTAAATACACCACTCTCATGGGGCATGCTGATCATGGGGGTGGCTATGCATGTGGGGAGGCAAGGCCTATGTAGTAAATTCATGTACCTTTCCTTCAATTTTGCTGTGATCCTTACACTACGCTATAAAAATAAAGTCTCAATAAAAAATAAAAAATTATGAAAAATAACTGATGATTTAAAGCAAAAATATTAACAAAATATTGTTTTTTATAATATATAGAAAAGTAACATATATAACAAAAATTGCACAAAAAATGAAAATGGAAATGAAAGCATAGTGGTAGAAGGTTCTTACACGTTACATGTGAAGTAAAATATTCGCATTTTAAAGTACAGTGATAAATTTAAGATGAAGTTATAAACCCTAGAGCAACCCCAAAACAAATAAACCTTTGCAAGGTCACTTTGTAACCCTTCTCACCAAGAGGTAAACTCCATCCCTTGAATCTGGGTTTGGCCATGTGACTTGCTTTGACAACTGGGATATCAGCATGCATGACACATACAGGAGCTCAAAAGGTATCTGTATATCGGGGTTTCTTCTCATGCTGCGCCTGGAACCCTGGGGCCACCATATACACATACCAGGGTTAGTCTGCTAGATGATGACACCTACTCCACGGTCCCAGGGGACTGCCAACCAACCCCTGCAGCAGAGCTGCCCTGCTGACTTGCAGCTGACCTGCAGCTGACCAGACGCATGAGTGGCCCAGCTGAGATCAGCAGAAGAAATGCCCAGCTGAGCCCAGCCTAAACTGCTGACCCCCAGAATAATAAGCTAAATAAATGGTTGGTTTGTTACACAGCAATAGATAACTAATTATGTGTGTGTATGTGTATAAAAATAGGTAGCAAGCAAAATATCAGGGGTTAATACTAACGGGATAGTTGAATTAATAATTAATGTTAATAACTTAATTATACTTTGATGGTTTCCAAATTTGCTCTAAGAAACAGATGACTTTTCATATACAAAAAGTCATAAAATATATAATTCAATATCAAAAAATTATTTTTCATTATTTCCACCTAAATACCAAGAATCTAAAAAAAGAACATGTTTGACCTAGTACATTTGAATGAATTGACAGATTTTAAGTTGTATCAGAGTTTGGATATAAACAGTTATGATAATATAAAAAAACTAAATAAATGCCAAGGCAAATATTAACACTAGAAAAAAATAAAACCTGGTTCGTGGAAAAAATATATAATGGCAGTATAATATTGGTTCAGTTTTTATAATACTGACAAAAAGTTACAATAACATCAACAGCAAATATTGGAAGGGTTAAGGGAAAGAAGGAATGAGAAAATTAGAATAATAATAAAGCAATAGAAGGTATCTAAAACCAAAAATTTCAAGACAAAAGCAGTTAAGCATGTTATTTTTAATCAAATAAATAAATATCAGAAGAAACAGGTAAAATGATTTAAAATTATTGACTTCAAATAGTGGAAATTGGTAGAGAATAGAATTAATGCAAGGGTCTACTAATTTTTGTTTGAAGCCATATAGAAATCTTTAACTCTGACATACTATATACATACTTTGAAAATGTAAAAATTTAAAAAGGAAAAAAATGTCCAGGAACCAATTCAAGTATATATTTGGCATATGATAATTGCAAAACTTCCTATCAGGAAAAAAACTACACTTTAATTGACAGCAGGACTACAGATCATCTGTTTGGAAAAGCACACAGTGAAGAGCCCGGCTCATACATATATTAAAATACATCCTACAAATAGGAGAGTGAAATGTAAAAAACAAAAATTAATTATAACAGAACTATGAAAAATATCTACTGTGAATTTATACAAAAAGTCCAGAAAGATTCTCATTAAAGTGTTTTATGGTTTTACTTCTGGGAAGCAGAAAGAGGTGTGGGAGCAATATTTTTGAGGGAAAATATTTTGATTTTCACTCTTTATTGGTTTGTATTGTTAAAGGTTTTTCAAACAATTTTTTAAATTTGAGTTTTAAATTTCCTTTGACAAGTCTTTAGTAGATAAAAACACACCACTGTAGAAGATAATTTAATCTTTCTCCAACTGTAGATTGACTATTTAGTAGAAAGTATTTTAATGCCAGACATATTGAATAATAAAATCTATTTTCTCTTGCACGGTGCTTTCTTTTTTCCTCACCAGCCAACAGGAAAAAAATTTTTTTCCTAGCCATTTCTTTTCCCTCCGTTCCCCCCATTTATAATCATGAATCTATATTCACTCGATTCTAGAACTAGGCTCAAATCATGGTTCTACTATTTACCTGGAGTATAACCATAGTCAAATAATCTAATATTTTCAGGCTTTGATTTTTCTTATGTGTAAAATGAGATAAATATCTGCTGTGTTCCTCCTGGTGTTGATATAAAAATTAAGCAAGAAAACATAAATTTTCCTGGCATAAGTATATATTCCAAAAAGCTATCATCATATCATCATTAATAACTTTTTAGGAAATACAGGTTATTATTTTTAAGCATCTGGCATGTAATAGGTTTCAAAAATTTGTCTGCCTTGAATAAATTGTACTTCAATTAGTTGGCAATATTATTTAACAACTTGTTCCGAGTAGCTACAGAAATCAAATGTTTCTAATCTTTTGTTTATATTCAGCACCAATTTACCTGTTGGTCCGTGAAGTCATTGTTTGACTTTTATTTTTGTGTTTTAGTACATAAAAACTACAACAAAAATGTACCATAGAAGAAGAAAAAAACATTTTAAAACCTGCTTTAAGTTGCTTGTATGTAGAACCATCACACCGCATTAAGTACATGGATCTGAGTAAAATTTGTAAGTTACAAGAAATACTGGTAAATTATGCACGTCCTTAACTTTGGCCATTTTTTTTCATTCATTTATTTAACAAACATGTGAGTATCTACTAGGTACTGGTCCTCTGCCAGATACTGGTTATAAAAAAGTGAACAAAAGAGACATCACACTTGTCCTTACGGTTATCCTGGCAAGAAGACAAACAAAACAGTTAAGCCTACAAATAAGTACATAAACTTTGTTAAGCCTTATAACGAAAAGAACAAGCTGTTGAGAGACTAAATGAGGACCTACCTTAAATGAATTACCTATGTGGTACGGCAGACAACATGACCTAGAATAGTGCAAAACCGAACTATCTTTCCCCCAAAGATCGTCTGTAAGAGTCTATTCAGAGGCAGAACAGTGAGGTGGTTGAGAGGATCAATTCTAGAGCCGATGGCCTGGGTTTTACTTTAAACCAGCCTCTACATATTAGTTTTGTGCCATAAACAAGCTATTTAAATTTTCTGTGCCTTAATTTCCTCATCTGCCGCTGAGGAAAATATTAATACCTTTCTCATAGAGTTATAATAAGAACTGAGTTATACAGTTCTGTCTTATTTTGAAAACTATCAAATTCACAAAAAAGTTAAAAGCATTAACTCACACGAATCTGTATTTACCAGGTAAACTAGTATTTCTACAGTGCTTAGAAGTGTTGCTGGCACATAGTAAACATCGTATCACTACATAAGCAGTTATGTTAAATTAAATTAAAATTATGAGAAAGAGACTTGTAAAAGATTTTTCAGAGAAAATTGGTCATTTTTTCCTAAGATCCTAGAGAACATACCAAATATTGAAAAGAAGGAGGGAGAGAGAAAGGAGGTGGTGTGAAAGAGAAAGACAGACAGAGACTGAAGGGAAAGAAAAGGCAAGGATGTAATACAAAAAGGCACAAGGTTGTGCCGACACCACTTTATCTGAAGGTCAACAGCGCTCTCTGCTGGGCCCATATCCTTTCTACACACTAAGCCAAAGTAACACACTACTACTACACGAAATCAAAGAATATCATCACTTTTGTAAAGGAATATAGACAATGTTAGCATTTATTTAATGAACAAATAAAAAGTAAATATAAGCATAATAATGAATCTGTGAAAATATCTTACCCATTGTGAGGATTTACTAAAAGAATGAAGAGGACAAATAAATTCTAGAGACAATGGTTATAAATAGTGGAACAAAGTAATATCAGAATGGTATGTTCTATTTTAAAAAACAATGTTTTCTCAACTATATTTTACCCATATGGAGACTAATTCTTCGACATATAAGTTATCAGTACAAGAAAAGAATCTACATATCCATTCTAGTGGACAATGCAAGGTAATTCAAACAGAGGTACTGACACCCTTTTCTGACTTGAAGAGCATGTGAGCAGACTGAAGATGACAGGAAGCTAAAAAAGTAACTATTTAATTCTCCAAGTTGAAAACCAAATTAGTTTAATAAAAACTGAGAAAGTTTGAAAGAAAACCTAAAAAGTTTAATGTCAAATTTAGAGAAAAACAAAAATCATTAAACTAATTTGTCATTAAACTTATGCAGAAAAGTTTTTCAAAAAATAATACAACTACAGATTTCAAATGTATAAAGGTATAACATTTATATCTTTGTAGAGATAAAAGAACGAAATGTTATTTATGAATCCAAATAACCATTCTTTTAAAAAATAAATACTGTTCTCCCTAATATCATCTTATAAGAACCCAAAGAGGAAAAGTATCCTTAGAATTTAGAGGTGTTAAATATGAATGAAATATAAGGTATAATAAATCTAGACCCACCTTTTTCTTCCTATTGAAGGGACAGGTCCTAAAAAAGAAATGTTACTGTCCAAGTCCCTCAAATTACCGCCTTTAAGATATTTAGATGATCTAGATTAAAATATGATACATAAGCCCTGGCTGGTGTAGCTCAGTGGACTGAGCGTGGGCCTGAGAACCAAAGTGTCACTGGTTCAATTCCCAGTCAGGGCACATGCCTGGGTTGAGGGCCAAGTCCCCAGAAGGGGGCGCGTGAGAGGCAACCACATATTGATGTTTCATTCCCTCTCTTTCTCTTTCCCTTCCCCTCTCTCTAAAAATAAAATAAAATCTTTAAAAAATATATGATACATAAAATGTGAGGCATATGCTTTCTCAACATAAGTTCTAACATAGACTGCATTTTTAAAAATCACTTTAAGGGGTTTGGTGATAATTTCAGAAGTTGATATACAATAAATATTAAATCTTATGAAACTTACTTTTCTTCTACTTCTTTATTCCAGGATTAACAGAAAATGTTTTTGTGACTTATAATACTCTGCAAAGATTAAGAAATGTTGTACAATGAGGGAAGAACAGTGTCTTCAATAAACGGTGGTGGGAATACTAGACAGCCACATGCAAAACAATGAAATTCAACTATTTCACAACATACAAAAAAATAACTCAAAATGCATTAAAGAATTTAAGACCTAATATCACAAAAATCCTACAAGAACACATAGGTGATAAGGTCCTCAGCCCAGGTCTTGGTGATGTTTTTTTAACTGAAATAGAAAGCAACAAAAGCAAAAATGAACAAGGCTACTATACCAAACTAAAAAGCTTCTGCATAACAAAGGAAACCATCAACAAATGGATAGGCAATGTACTGAATGGGAAAAGATATTTGCAAATCATACATATGAAAAGGTGTTAATACCCAAAATATATAAGGAATGCATACAACTCAATAGCAAAAAAAATTCCAATTAAAAATGTACAGAAGAGCCCTGGCTGGTGTGGCTCAGTGGATTGAGTGCCAGCCTGTGCACCGAAAGGTTGCCAGTTGGATTCCCAGTCAGGGCACATGCCTGCATTGAGGGTCAAGTCCCCAGTTGGGGGGCCTATGAGAGGCAACTGATTAATGTATCTCTCACACACTGATGTTTCTCTCCATTTCTCCCTTCCCTCCCTTCTCTCTAAAAATAAACAAAGAAAATCTTTTTTTAAAATGCACAGCCCTGGCTCTTGTGGCTCAGTGGATTGAGTGCCAGCCTGTGAACCAAGGGGTCGCTGGTTCAATTCCCAGTCAGGGTACATGCCTGGGTTGCAGGCCAGGTCCTCAGTGGGGGCCGCGTGAGAGGCAACCATACATTGATGTTTCTCTCCCTCTCTTTCCCCTCCCTTCACCTCTCTCTAAAAAATAAATAAATAAAATCTGTAAAAAAAATGTACAGAAGATCTAAATAAACAGTTTTCCAAAAAAGACTACAGGTGGCCAATAGGTACATGAAAAGATGCTCAATATCACTTATCATGTAAATGCAGATCAAAACCACAATGAGATACCACCTCACAACTATGACATTGGTCAGAAAAAAAAGAGTGGGGAAGAGGAAAAGGGGCAAAAGAATGCAAAAAGTTTATAAAGGCCTAAACACTGAATAGGTAAATAGGAATTTTATAAGCCATCTAAAGACTTTTGAAATTTATTCCCAAAGTTAATGTTTTCTCATCCCCTACCTGAAAAAACAAAAATACAGACAGAATATATAACACAATAGTTTTTAAGATACAGGACATCAGGTTCGGAAGAATGATCCCTGAGAGACAGGAAACAAATGAGATAAGCCCTGTGACTGCCTCAGTGTATCTATCGTCTCGAGGGAGTTTCCAGTCTACGGCATAAGAAGGGGAATCCAGACATAGCCCAGGAACCCTGAGTTCCAGAGACACGGACTGCTGAGAGCCCAGGGAGACCACAAAGACTGACGTTCACAGGGACAAATACCAGAGTGGGGAGAGCTACACAAATGAACCCTAGAGATTTGCAGAGGGACCTCTGAAGTATCTGGTAGAGTATTGATCAGCACATGCCAATGGGGAAATAATCCAAAACAGTAGCAAGAACCTCCTGAAAAGATGGGGCATTCTCACAGGGCAGGGAATAGTACCTGTCCCTACCAGACAGGCTAGAAAAACCTCCCAATTCATGGAGCATGAGTAGATGACTCAACAGGAGCCAGCTTCTATTGAGCCCCAAACCAAACCTTGCTCAGGTCCCACCTAACAAATCTTAAAAGTAAGACCCAAAGGATCACACCAATTCAAAGTAACTTAACTGCATTTCAGAACAAAACTCAAGAGTATTTATAGAAATACAGTACAATAACATCCAGCACCCAAAAAGGTAAAATTCACAATACATTCACACACCGCCTCACATTTCAGTCAATAACCAATTACATACACAACGGTGGTCCCCTAAGATTATAATGGGGCTGAAAAATTCCCACTGTCTGGTGACACTGCAACATCAGAAGGCACGATTTGACCCACATCTTTGCGGTGATGTAGACGTAAGTAAACCTACTGTGCTGCAGTCATATGAAAGCACAGCACACACATTTATGTACCGCACACACTACTTGTTAATGATGACAAACCATTATGTTATGGTTTAGTGTATTTACTGTACTATACTTTTATCATTATTTTAAGAGTATACTTTTTCTAATTATAAAGAAATGTTTGCTTTGAAACAGTATGCCATGTTATGTCAGTAAAACCTTATCCATGTCATGTCTCCCAACTGCATCATTTTCTCTATGGTTGATTTAATTTCGTGCTGTTTTATACAGCAACAAGCGATACAGGCTTGTAGCCTGGAAGCAACTGGTTATATACCACATAGCCTAGGTGCGTAGCAGACTACAACACCTAGGTTTGTGGTAAGTGTATTTTATGATGCTAACACACTGATGAAATGGTCCAATGATGTTCTCAGAACATATCTTCATCATTAAGCAACCTATGACTGTATGTGGAACTCAATAAAAAATTACCAGGCATGGAGGGAGAGGGAGATGGGTGAAATACATGAAGATGAATAAGGGGTACAAATTTTCAGTTATAAAATAAGTCACAGGGATGTAATACACAGCATAGGGAATATGGTAATAACCTTGTACAGTGACGGACAGTTGTAGACTTATCGTGGTGGTCACATCGTAAGGTATATAAATGTCAAAGTACTATGTTGTACACCCGAAACTAACAATAATGTATGCCAACTATACTTTAATTTTAAAAACTTTGATAAAAATAAATTTTTCTAAAAAATTACCACCCTGGCTGGTGTGGCTCAGTGGGTTGAGTGCCGGCCTACGAACCAAAGGGTCACTGGTTTGACTCTCAGTCAGGGCACAATCCTGGGTTGTGGGCCAGGCCCCCAGCAGGGGGCACATGAGAGGCAACCACACATTGATGTTTCTCTCTTTCTCCCTCCATTCCCCTGTCTATAAAATAATTAAATAAAATCTTAAAAAAGTAAAAAGATTATTAAAAAAAATTACCAGGCATAATTCCTTTTACAGTAGTCCTCCTTATCTGCAGGAAATAGGTTCCAAGACCCCCACTGGATATCTGAAACTACAGATAGTACAGAACCCTGTATACATTATGTTATTTTCCTATACACACTGATAAAGTTTACCTTACCTCTGATAAAGTTTAATCTATAAATTAGACGCAATAAGAGATTAATAAGTAATAATACAATAGAACTACTAAAACAATATACTGTAATAAAAGTTGTGTGAACATGGACTTTTTCTCCCTCTCTTCCTCTCCAAATACTAACTACTCTGACAACCGGGACATCCACTGAGTGACTAACAGGTGGGTGGTGTGCACAGCACGGAAACAAGACACAAGGGGCAAATTCACATCCCAGCTGGTACCAAGTGGAACACAGCAGAGCACACAATTTAAAACTCTCGAGCCATTTATTTCTGGAGTTTTCCATTTTTGTAATGCAATTGACCATGGATAACAGAAATCTTGAAAATCGGAACGATGGTTAAGGATCACTATATATAACACTTGGAAATGAAAACTAATCCATAGTCACTGAAATAAAATCTGTAGCTGCACCTGTTGGAATGGCTATCATTAAAAAGACAGGAAACAACAAGTATTGGAGAGGACACAGAGAAAAGGGAGCCCTCGTGCACTGCTGGTGGGAATGTAAATTACTACACAGCCACTATAGGAAACAGTATGGAGATTCCTCAAAAAATTAAGAATAGAATTTCCATATAATCCAGCTATTCCACTTTTAAGTATTTACATAAAAAACATAACACTAATTGACGAAGACATATGCACACCTAGGTTCACTGCAGCATTGTTTATGATAGCCAAAATATGGAAGCAACCTAAGCGTCCATGAATAAGACAAATGGATAGAGAAGAAGTGGTGCACCTAGACAACAGAATATGACTCAGCCATTTAAAACAATGAAATCTTGCCACCTGCAACAAGATAGATGGAACTAGATGGTATTGTGCTGAGTGAAATAAGTCTGAGAAAGAAAAATACCATATGATTTCACTTACCATACATGCAGAATCTAAAAAATTGAATAAATGAACAAACAGACCAGAAACAGACTCACAGGTCCAAAGAAGATTTTGACAATCGCCAGATGGGAGGGGGGTTAGGGAGATGGCAAAAAAGGTAAAGGGGTTAAGAAGCACAAATTGGTAGTTACAGAATAGCCATGGGGATGTCAAGGACAGCATAGGGAATATAATGAATAATACTGCAGTAATTATACAAAAGGGAAGTAGGTTTACAGTTGTGAGTGTACAAAATGCATAATTTATTCTTATATTATTTATCTGTATTACAACTGTAAACTTACTTTTGCCCACCTTTGTGTGGTGTCAGATGGATACTAGATTTATCAGGGTGATCACTTCATAAGTTACACAAATGTCGAGTCACTAGGTCGTACACCTTAAACTAATATGATACTGTATGTCAACTGTAACTGAAAAATATAAATTACTTTTAAAAAAGAAAATCTGAGAAGAAATGAAGAACAGAAAAAGAATAATAAAAAATAAAATCACTGTAGCTATAAAAAAATAATGACCATCATTTTCTGACAGTCGTTCTTTCAAGTAAAAAATGATGTTCCATGAAAAACTGGCTGGTTCAGTGCATAATCCAAACTGCCCCAACAGACGCCCACCCTTGTCCTGTGCGAATGTGTTGTATGAGTATCACTCACTTATTCACACAGAATGTTAAACATCGCAAGCACTGAGATTTGATAAAACTAGTAATTTTTACTGCTTTGTCGAGGACATTCTTAAGTAAAACCGGCCTTTTTAAACTGAGTACTAATGATGGCGGAGAAAACTACTGTGGGCACAGGTTGATGCCACCACCACCTTGATTGTGCCGCAGCACCAACAGCTTTACCCAACACTGCTTCTGCTCATGAGTGCAAATGTCAAGACAGTGAAAAAAAAAAAAAAAAAAGCAAATAGCATCTTAATAGAACTATGAAAATACTTTTGGCCTCACAGAGCACCGAAAAATATCTCAAGAATCTCCAGAGCTCTTCCCTCCAACCCAGAGCACTCCGACTGCGCTGCCACGCCCTGCAGGCCGTCCTCAAAGGCAGCCTGGACCCGGGGATGATGGGCAGTGAGGCAGCCGCTCCCTGCCCTCCCTGTCCCTCCAGGAGCACCCAGCGGACGCTGAATTGCAGACGGATGAATACAGACAGCACTATTATGCAGCCCCACCGCTACTTCATGAGAAGTGCTGCTCTAAGGACACGGGCAGGACTTCAGGGACGTGGGGTTCACACAGGCGTGTCCAACCTTTTGGCATCTCTGAGCTAGAATGGAAGAAGAGTTGCCTTGGGCCACGCAGCAAATACATTGCAACATGTAATGGCAAAAAAAATAACCTCATGTTTTAAGTAAATTTATGATTTTGTGTTAGGCTGCATTCATAGTCATCCTGGGCCGCATGCAGCTCGCGGGCCGCAGGTTGGACACCCCTGTTTGAAGAGACAGAGGACGCTCAGACCTCTCTCAAGTCCCATTCTAGGATTTTAGAGCAGAGACATGATAGCACTTAACAATTCTGAGTTGTTTCATACTGTTCTTTGCATTACAGCATTCTTCCTCTTTCTTCAAAAACAGATTTAGCAAATTCCACATTCACCTTCTTTAAACTGAACAATGACATAAATACATACATTCTGTGCAGAAAAGGAATTGATCTTTCTTGGAGAGCTGAGTTCTGTGGTCTTTCCTGAGGCAACTTTTGTATCCAAATGGTGTACTTCCTTTTCAAAACAGTGACGTTTTCTAATCTGTAAACACAAAACCAAAATAAAGTTATAGTAAACTAAAAGTTTGAACAGCCTAGTTGTTCTCTAAGGTCAAAATAGCTATAGTTGTGTTTTCAGCATTTAAAAAAATTACTATTTCTAACTGGCAACAATCAAATAATTTTTAAAAATACAAATAGACGCCTCATTACAAAACTTAAATAAAATAGAATACAGTAATACCTCTGGAATCCTAACCAAATTAGCTTTAATTAATGATATGTCAAAACTACAGTACTGAAAAATTATCTTCCCATAAAATAGTTCTACCATATGAATACCAAATATGTATCATAGCAAAGTCCAAATTACGTATCTAATTAAAAACTAAATGCAAATAAAATGGAAACCTCATTCTATATTAAAAGACTCAGAATAAAAAATGTAAATGTAAATACTCATAATTTCCTACATGATAGAATAAATTATCTGATTACTATTATTACTACTACTTACTAGATAGTTGATAATCTAAGTTGTATTTGACTAAATTTCTTTCATAAATAACACAAAGTTCTATTTTCAAACTGTGCTTTTTCCTACTTGCCAAAACCCTGTTTACTTAAACTATAAAGCAGGGGGAGGTGGCATTTCTACTGATGATCCCGTTCCTACCGAAAGAGGAATGAGACCCAGTGAAATCAGGGAGTGAATGTTGTATGTTCATCCCCTCCTCACAACATCCAACTCTACGTACACATTTTTCTGGGAAAAATCTCTAAAGAGTCATGCTTCATTTGTAATTGGTGCTTTTCCAAAAATAAATTATTAGTTTATTCTAGTTCTAAAACCTCAGTTTAATTATGGAAGTTAAAGATTATACATAGAATAAATAGACTACATAAGAATGCAAGCACATTGAATATATTCAGTTAAAAATATACAATTATGTATAAATGACATGTTAATTAATAATCATCTTTTTTATTTGTAACTAAGTCTATTAAAGTCCCAGCCTCCCTATCTCACTGACATCAACTCTATTAAAAAACAGAGTATTCGCCCTGGCTGGCGTAGCTCAGTGGATTGAGTGCGGACTGAGAACCAAAGTGTCACAGGTTTGATTCCCAGTCAGGGTACATGCCTGGGTTGCAGACCATGACCCCCAGCAACCGCATATCGGTGTTTTTCTCTCTCTCTCTCTTTCTCCCTCCCTTCCCTCTCTAAAAATAAATAAAAATAAAATCTTAAAAAAAAAAAAAAAAGAAAGTGTGGTGGGAACATTTCACTTTAAAAAAACAGAATATTCATCTATGAAAAGTACATGTCATTTAAAATATCTAATAATTTAGGTTTTTAATAATTTTTAGAAATAAGCATATTTTATCATGTATCAATATTAAAAACCCAATAAATAAGAGTAAACCTTGTAAATGTACTGAAACTATCAATACCAAAAACATCCATGATATAAATATTAATATCAAAAGTACTTGGCCAAAAAAAATATGCCATTATTAGTTAAAAACAAGAGAGGAATTTAAAAGTACAAAGTAGCTACAGTATTAATAAATGCCATAAGTAAATATTTCACTATCAAATTCCTTGTATAGAAGAAAGCACCACCCTGGCTGGTGTAGCTCGGTGGACTGAGTGCCAACCTACAAACAGAAAGTTTGCCAGTTTGATTTCCAGTCAGGGCACATGCCTGGGTTGCGGGCCAGGTCCCCAGCCGGGGGCGTGCGAGAGGCAACCAACATCTGTATCTCTTGCACATACAAGTGCCACTGAAAACTAGATTATACTTGATGACCTTGTTCAGCTATAACTAATGGCGGATTATTTCACTGTCAATAAACTATTCACCTGCTGTGTAGTTTCTAAGGATCGAATTCTTTTCTTCTCTATTTGAAAATCATCATTTTCATCTCTGCATACAGATGCTTGCTTCCTGGCAGATAACTTTGCAGCCAGCGTAGTTTTTTCAGGAGAGTCTTACAGAAGAAATAATAATAATAAAAAATAGTACAAATAACTTAGGCAATTTTTCTAGAAAAAAACTGGAATCAAGGTATAGGCTGATTTCTGAAAATAACATATTCAAAAACATGAATTGCTAAACAAGTTTAAAAGCACTTCTTTACCATTCTGTTTACTTCAACAAAAATACAGCAAACATTTTAAGAAACATGCTTTCAATAGGCAAGTCCTATTGATTTAATAGGTTTATACTTTTGTAGACCACTCCCAATAATGGGATTTTTTAAAATACAACTGTAAGCCCTGGTCAGTGTGGCTCAGTTGGTTGGAGTGTCATCCCGTAAACTGAAAGTTCATAGGTTCGATTCCCCGTCAGGGCAGATACCTATGCTACAAGTTTGTTCCCAGTCAGGGTGCGTCCGAGAGGCAACCGACTGATGTTTCTCTCTCACATGGATGTTTCTCTCCTTCTCTTCCTCCCTCCCTTTCCCTCCCTGTAAAAGCAATAAGCATGTCCTCAGGTGAGGATAAACACATATATACTGTATAAACATATATACATGAGGACATATATAAAACAGTAAGATTAAAGAAAATGTTTCATTTCTATAAAAAAACTTTCTTTAGTGTCTCAATGTCCTTTTCCTATTAAACTTCTCAATCTTCAGAGGATTAAAAATATAGTAAAACTTATAATCTACCTTTTAATCTCCCCAATCCTAAAAACTCATTCTCAAGGTCATCAGTGGCCTCTTAATCACCAAATAATATTATCTCCGTTTTATAAATAAAAACACCAGGTTTTATCTCTTGTACACCCCCAAATGGGGACCTGGCCTGCAACCCCGACACGTGCCCTGGCAGGGAATCAAACTGTCGACCTTGTGGTTCCCAAGCCAGTGCTCAATTCACTGAGCCACACCAGCCAGGGCTGAACACTAGGTTTTAAAGACGCCATATAGCTAGTAAGGGGCAGAGCCTGGACATGACTAACTTCTGTTGTCTGACTCCAAAATCCAAAAGCATAACCTCTAGGCATAAAGCCAAACATAACACCCTGTCTTCTGGAACACAAACATATTTCCTTTTTCTTTAATGTCTGTAAAACTGTTTTTAACTATTCCTATACATTAGTTTCTCCCTTTCTCTAAATGTGTTCTTAAAAGTATGTTACTTTCTCTTTGCTCTTCTCTACATATTACCTTAAATTCATTTCGCAAGCAAGCATTTATTTTATCGAGTCCATACAATTCCAGACACCATGGAAATACAATGAAAAAGAACAGTTTGCAACCTTAAAAGACTTACAGACTATTAGGGGAGAAAGCCCTATAAGCAGGTCTAATACTGTTTTCAAACAAAGTTTATCTATATAAACAGAGAAGTGAATCTATGCTACAAAGCATTGGTTTTTCAAGATTTTTTGGAGGACAATATTCTTATTAAATTGCTTTTAATTTCCAGAATAGGATGAAAAAAAGACCTAGAACTTCTTTGATCCACCACTATCTTCTTCCCCCTACAAGTCATGTTTTTTCCTAAGATTTGTAGGAACATAGTTTGAAAACCACTATATTTCATTCCCACAAATGCCAGGACAGAGAAAGAATCCATCAAACACAATGAATAACCAAGGTAACAAAGGAATTCAGAAAGAAAATTAAATATCTGCAGAAAATAAACTTAAGTACCTGGGAGACTACCATTTAAATGACAGAGAATTTAAGATTGTAGTTCTGAAAAAACTAATGAGATACAAAAAAAACCTCAGAAATAAAATCAACAAATAAAAGGAGTACTTCACCAAAGAGATTTAAATGATAAAAAAGGATCAAATTCTGGAATAGAACGCAATAATTGAGATGAAGAATGAACTAGCAAACTCAGGAAATAGAGCAGACCAGATGAAGTAAAGAATTAGAGACAGTGAAGATAGAAATCTAGAAATCAGCCAGATGTAAAAAGAGAGAGAATCAAGAGTGGGAAAAAAATTGAAAGAACTCTATAAGAACAATCTGACTCCACTTCCAGTCAAGATGGAGGCATTGGTAGACACACGTCATCTCCTTGTATAACCACAACAAGGATCACAACTAACCTCAAAAACAAGAAATGTCAGAAAATCAAACTGTATGGAATTCCAACAACCAAAGGTTTAAAGAAGAAATATTCACCCAGACATGCAGGAGGGGCAGAGACAGGGAGCCGAGACGGAAGGGGCGCGATGTGGTGGCGGTGAGTCAGCAGCAGTGGCGGCCAGCGGAACGGGCAGTCCAACATTCACGTGTGGTAGACGAAAATCAGGAGGGGCACCTTGGGAGCGGGAGATCCCAGCCCCAGGTTAGAGCAGAAGAAACGACCAGTCTCTCAGGAGAGTCCATTTAAAAGGCACGCAAGGCCCTGGCTTGCGTGGCTCAGTGGACTGAGCACCGGCCTGCAAACCCAAGGGTTGCTGGTTCAATTCCCAGTGAGGGCACATGCCTGGGTTGCGGGCCAGGTCCTTGGCTGGGGGCATACAGGAGGCAGCCACACACTGATGTTTCTCTCTCTCTTTTTCCCTCCCTTCCCCTCTCTCTAAAAATAAATAAATAAATAATCTTTTAAAAACTAAAGGGCCGACACGATCCTAGAACATATGCAAACCCACCCACTCTGGGAACCACCACCAGGGCAACAGCTAGAAGGGTGCCAGTCACACACAGGAAGTGGGTAAAGTGATTGGATTGGGGTAAGTGCCAAGCAAGCCCCCAGCAGCCAGGCAGCCTCACTGTCCCCTCTCTGACCCCTCCCTAACACACAGAGCCACAAAGCAGTGACGTGGGTAGCCCCGCCCTGGCAAATACCTAAGGCTCCACCTCCTACAATGTAACAGGTACGCCGAGACAAGGAGTCAAAGCAGCTCTACCTACTACACAGAAACAAAACACAGGAAGGTTGCCAAATTGAGGAGAAAAAGAAATAAAAAAAACAGAACAAACCTCTAGAAAAAGAACTTAGTGAAACAGAGATAGCCAACCTATCAGATGCAGAGTTCAAAACACTGTGATAAGAATGACTCAGAGAACTCACTGAGTATGGAAAACATATAAGGGAAGAAATAAAGGCTACACTGAGTGAGATAAAGAAAAATCCACAGTGAACCAACACTGAAGGGAAGGAAGTCAGAGTTCAAATTAACGATTTGGAACATAAGGAAGAAATAAACAGTCAACCAGTATAGAATGAAGAAACAAGAATTCAAAAAAATGAGGAGAGAATAAGAAGACTCTGGAACATCTCTAAAAGTGCCAAGATCCGAATCACAGGGATGCCCAAAGGAGAAGAGTAAGAGCAAGAAATTGAAAACTTATTTGAAAAAATAATGAAAGAAAACTTCCCTAATTTGGTAAAGAAAATACATATACAAGTCCAGGAAGCTCACAGAGTCCCAAAGAAAATGGATATAAAGATGACCACACCATGAGATACCATAATTAAAATGCCAAAGGTTACAGATAAAGAATCTTCTTTTAAGATGTTACTTTTTATTTACTTTTAGAGGGAAGGGAGGGAGAAAGAAAAGGAGCGAAACATCAATATGTGGTTGCTCCACTGGGCATCTGGCCCATAACCCAGGCATGTGCCCCAAATGGGAATTGAACCAGCGACCCTTTGGTTTATAGGCCAGCACTCAGTCCACTGAGCCACACCAGCCAGGGCTAAAAGAGAGAATCTTAAAAGCAGCAAGAGAAAAGCAGAGAGTTACCTACAAAAGAGTTCCCATAAGACTGTCAGCTGATTTCTCAAAAAGAAACTTTGCAGGCTAGGATACTTACTAGCAAGAAGTATTCAAAGTGATAAAAAGCAATGACCTACATCCAAGATTACTCCATCCAGCAAAGCTACCCTTTAGAATGGAAGGGCAGATAAAGTGTTTCCGAGGCAAAGTAAAGCAATGGAGTTCATCATTACCAAGCCATTATTACATGAAATGATAAAGGGACTGATTTAAGAAAAAGAAGATCAAAACTATGAACATTAAAATGACAACAAACTCACAACTATCAACAACTGAATCTAAAACACAAAAACAAAAATAAACTAAGCAAACAACTAGAACAGGACTAGAATCAGAAATAGAGATCATTTGGAAGTTTATCAGCTGGGAGGGGAAAGGGGGAATGGCGGAATGGGGGGAAAAGGTACAAGGATTAAGAAGCATAATTGGTGGGTACAAAACAGACAGGGGGAGGTTAAGAATAGTATAGGAAATGGAGAAGCCAAAGAACCTATATGCATGACCCACTGACATGAACTAAGGAGAGGGGGTGATTGCTGGAGGAAAGGGGGATACCAGGCAGATGGGGGGAAGGGGGAAAATTGGGACAACTGTAATAGCATCATCAATCAAATATACTTTAAAAAAACTACCTGACTCATTACAAAAAAGCAATATAAGAATAATGGACATACCTAAGGAGAAGAGATGGAGAAGGAGGCAGATAGCCTAGTCAAATAAATAAACAGTGAGAAACTCCCAAATCTATGAATAAAACTGGGTCCTCAAATCCAAGAAGCTAACAGAACACCTAATTATCTCAATCCAAAAAGGCCATGCTCTGGCTGGTGTGGTTCAGTGGATTCAGTGCCGACCTGGGAACTGAAAGATCGCTGGTTCGATTCCCAGTCAGGGCACATGCCTGGGTGCCCAGTTGGGGGCATACAGAGGCAACCACACACTGATGTTTCTCTCCTTCTCTTTCTTCCTCCTTCCCCTTCTCTCTAAAAATAAGTTAAAAAAAATTTTTTAATTAAAAAAAAAGACCTTCTCCAAGACACATAATATTAACATTGTCAAAAAGTAACAACAAAGAAAGACTTCCCAAGGCAGGCAGGTAAAAGAAGATGGTAACTTACAAAGAAAACCCCTTTAGATGATTATCGTATTTTTCAGTAGAAGACTAGCCCCAGAAGTTCAGGCAAACTTATCAAGAATAAGTGAGGATAATCAGATTTTGTCTTACAATACAAATTAATATGTTTTATAAAATTCTATTATATAATTAACAATACTACCTACAAAGAACATTGATTTCTGAATATCATTTTTTCTGCCTTGGTTTCTTCAAAAAATAATTTAAGCTAGCAAAATGTCTGAATAAATTAAAAGTGAAGAGAAGAATAAAATAGTCCAAGGATTTCTAACCACTCTAAATTGTGCAACAATAATTCCATAGAAAATATGTGGAAGTTCACAATAAATTATGCTAACCAATACATAATATATCTAAATAAGGTCTCATAATAGCAATAAATAAGGCTTCTATTAGGACACCAACAGACCCATGCAAAACGTGAACTACCTCGCCAGGGTGATGCAGTGCCGTTTCTTTCAGAAGGGGGTGTACTGGGACTATTGAAATGATGCGAAGTTCCTGGGTTCGTGTCATCATTTGTAAAACTCTTTGAATGGCATGTACAACAACAGGACAGTGGTGCTTCAGCTTTTTTACTTAAGCTTTCATCCACTGGCTTTCCTAAAAAAGTAAAAGACCCTATAGTTATAATATTTCTAAATTAAAAACCATCAATCTTTCTGTGCAGGTAGGGTAAGCAGCCACACCAACTTGCCCAGGATTGGGAGGTGTCCCAGGATGCAAGATTTTCTGTGCTAAAACCAAGAAAGTACCTGGCAAATATAGACAAGCTGGTCACCCTATGTGCAGCAACAAACTGGGCAGGAAAATTATGACTGAAACACGTAGAGAAATTATTATATACATAATTTATACAAATCTAATAAAAGTAAAGAATTCATTCCCACATTATACTTCTATGTCAAACAGAAACATGTTTCATAATGTTATTGATTCTGATACATGTATCAAAATACATTTCAAGGTCAATATTCAAATTAAATAAATCAGGTAATTTTTAATACTTAAATACAGAATTGTAATGTCTATACTGTATGTCTATGTAACAGATATTTTTAAAAAGCCGAATAATGTATTTTGTTTTCTCTAAAGAGTACTGACATTATTTCTTATCTCTACTACATAAATACTACTAATTCTATTTTCCAGAATCTCTCATTAAAATTTTAAGTTATTAACAGATAATCTCATTTTTCCCAAAGATTAACATCAGTGAGAATCAAAATGGACAATCAAAAGCTTATAAATATTTGCTTTTTATTTTTAATATTTAAGTCTTATCAGTAACACAAACATTTCCTTTTAAAAAACATTATATATACATACAAATACACACATACACATATACAAACACACGCACACATACACATACATACACATGCACACAATGGTTGACTTTAAATTCTGGTAACTCTTAAGTTCAAAGCAATCCAATTATGTAAGTGAAGTGTATTCAATATTGTATTTTAGATTCATTATGTATATTAGATAGTCTTTCATAAAAATAAATATCACTAGGCATCTGTTAGCAAATAAAACAAATGTAATGGAAAATAATATGAATTCATAAAAACAATATTATACAAATGCTCATATGGCATCCAAACAAGGAGGAAGATCAACTAGAATGTTTTCTTTAGTATATATTCCATGTTTTAATGTAATGAGAAAGTAATAGATAAGTATATTAAAAGATTTACCAGAACTATATGTATATGTATTCCTGTATGTTATAGCATCATGACAACCCCTCTCTTATGTCTTTTACATAAAAATTATAATTATTTTGATAAAAATAAGCATTCCAAGATTCTTAGGTATACTCTGAACTATCAAATAAAGGACCATATTATGTTCAAAACTGTTTTGGGATTCACTGGACATATTTTGCCATACTGAAACTCTTTTGGAAGATATATAAACGTTATAAAGGAGTATCCTAAAAGAGAATACTTAAGTTAGCTAGAATATAGATGAACCATTCTGAATGAAAAATACTTTATTCTATCTCTTCATGTCCTGGTAGGACACCTGAAGGCAGCGTCCACTACTCACCGCTAAGAGACTGTTGCCATGCTAAAGCGGAACAAAGTAAGGCTAAGCTTTTCCCACTTCCTGTAGGGCTCTCCAACAGACAATGTTGCTTACTGTTTAATCCTCTGACAATCTGTGGATACGAAAACAATTTAAAAAACCAATACACAGGTCACTTCATTAGGGTCTCTTTCCATCAGAAGTACAAATACAACAACAATGAACATAATGTTGCACTCCACGGGAAATAGCAATAGACCAAGGGAGAACTAGTATTTAGTTAAATCCAGACTTTATTCCTTTATATCACTCCCTAAAACTATGTTGAACTTAAAAACGTATCATGCACAAAAGAGATTTAAAAAAAAAAAAGCAACCTGTGCCTTAATTATGCAAGCACCATCATCTCTAAAACTAGAGTAGTCCTGGCTGGTGTAGCTCAGTGGATTGAGCGCGAGCTGTGAAGCAAAGGGTCACTGGCTCCATTCCCAGTCAGGGCACATGCCTGGGTTGTAGGCCAGGTCCCCAGCAGGGGGCATGTGAGAGGCAACCACACATTGATGTTTCTCTCCCTCTTTTTCTCTCTCCCTTCCTCTCTCTAAAATAAATAAATAAAATCTTAAATAAATAAATAAAACTAGAGTACACTAAAATCATTGCTGAAAACTTAATGGGGGATGTTGCTAGTGGGAGTATAAATTGTTACAAGCACTTTGTACAGAAATTAACAATTTCTAGCAAAGTTGAAGATACCCAACTCCAGTAAGTCCAGTACTATGTATATGCCCCAAAACTTTTCCTCACAGACACAAAGAAACTTGTATAAGAACATTTCATAGCAGGCCCTGGCCTGGTAGTTCAGTTGATTACAACATCATTTAAACACACCAAGGTTGCAGGTTTGATCACTGGTCAGGGCACAACAATCCACAGGGCTACATCTTAAAACAATGTTAAGTGCAAAAAAAAAAAGTTTTACACTTTACACAGGATCAGTATAATGTCATATCATTGTCCAAAGTTCAAAAACATATAAAGTAACACTCTACGTTGATTGTGGATACATACATATATAATAAATGTATTAAAACACTGCTAGGAAACAAAAAGAACAAATTCAGGATGCTAGCAATCCTGTTATTTGTAAACAAGGTATAAAGTAAATATGGCAAAACATTAAGATATAACAAAGCTGGAAAGTTGGTTTACTCAAGTTTGTTTCTTAATTTCCTATATAATTGAAGTCTCAAAAAATTATGATGAGAAATAGAGTATTCTATGTGAAGGACAGTAAACACTTTGCAGAAAGCAGTAGTTCTGTAGAGCAGAAGTTCCAAATGAGCTCAGGACACTGTTCAGAATGTTCTCCTTTGCCTCCTAACTAACCATGGACACAGTTTAGCAGTGATCAGTATTATTTTTCCAAAGGTTAGATGTCCTTCAGTGAACCCAGCAAACATTTTCAATCCATTTACTATCTGAGAAACCAAATGTAGTCACAGACTCGATATATGTTATGAATTTAGGCATATGTATCTGAATAAACATGTGAAATAACCGCTGAAAACTACTTACAGCATTCATCATAGCAAGCTGCGACGGGTAAGCTTTACAGGGAAAGTTAATCTTCACCCCACCAATTGTATATTCAGACCATGCTGAAGACATCATGCTTTCTTGTTCGTTTCAGATTCCTAACTGCAACACAAACAAAAATCAATACTGCAACAGTGCCATCCAAGGAAAACTAGATACCCAACACTAGGACTGAAATCTGGAAATAAAAACTGGAATAAATATATAAAGCAAATGGAAGTAAAAGAACGTCTCAGTCTCCCCAATCACAGGGGTTGAAAGCTCCTCTGGGAATCTGACAGATCTCTCTGGGTGTGTCTCCCTCCTCTGCCAAAGCTGCGCGGACCTGGAGTGAGGAACCAGAGGTTCTAGATCCGGTTGTGACAATGCAGATGCCACCTTGCCGAGGTCTCTTCACTTCTCTAGACTAAGATCCTTCATTTAAAAACTGTTGTAAGGCGGGAAAAACTCCCTGGCATACAGAAGTAGGGACTCAGTAATTCTTCCTTAAGGGTCAGTATGCTACAGTGGAAAGAAGGGCGCTTTGGAGTAAGGCCAACCCAAGTCCGACTTCCACTCTGCGAATCACTTAACCTCTCCGAGGTTGTTTCTTCGCCTGTGAAATGGAGATAATACTATCTGCCTGGTGGGTTTTTATGCCAATCGGCCAAGCACTGCGTTCACAGTAAGGCAATGTACAAAACGCATCTGACACAGAGGAAGTGACCCACTTGAATCCCTGCACCTTCTAAACACCTTTAACCTCGGGTCCGCAGACGTTGCTCAGGGACCGTGTGACCTCTTCACAGTGTGTGCAAGTGTTTCTGTGCACAGCTGCATTTTTCTGGAAGAGAAAGTCCACAGATTTCTCATTCCCAGAAACACAGCCTAAGTAAATAATTGAAAATAGAGGGGGAAATGATACAAAGTTTTATCAACTGAGGGATCATTTGCAATAATGAAAAAAAAAAGGTAAATTCCATCTGGGAATGAAGATAGAGTTAAAACAGCAATGCCATAAATTATGAAGCCAGTAATAACCTTAACCATGGTTCAAGTGTTCCAAACAAGTTAATAAGCACTATTCTAACCTATTGTCTAGTTCTAATATTTTGTGACTTTATCTCTGAAGCTCTTAAAAGATCTGGTGGAATCTCGCTTCCGTTATCCGGAACAGAGAGCGCTGGCCTAGTGACTCTGATATTACCTAGAAATCAACCCATCCCCCGCCCCAATTGAGACAGCAAGCCTCTCAAAATGGGGTAGCTTCCCCCAAATATTGAATCAAGAAAGAAAAACAAAAACCAAAAAAATAAAAATAATAATAAGAAGAAGAAGAAATCGATCGCCCCCTGCCGCCAAGAGTTAGCGCGGGGCCCCGGGCTAACCACAGGCCTTCGCTCCAGGCAAGTGAAGACATGCTCCCTCCGCCCCAGGTTTTCTTCCTCAAGCTTCTCCCCTCCCTCAGCCACTGGAGATCCCTGAGGCTCTGGTGGTCCCCACAACACCGATGAGCCTGCCAGGCGGCTGGCGAAAGCAGAAAGGGTCCTTCGTGTCCTCCCCACGGGAGATAGACTTGCCTGGTCTGAGGCAAACCGAGGCGACGCTGACCCGGCTCCGATTCACGCAATCAAAGGAAACCGGTATCGGCGAGCACAAATGGCGGAGCCCTGGCACCGAGGAAAGGTCCCAAGCCTCTCTCTTCGTCGCTGGGCTGCTACTCCCCTGGCCAGGTCGCGGGCTCGCGGCCGCTTTATTTTTTTTCTCTCCTCCAGTTTTCATCAGTATCCTCAACAACTCTTCCCGACAAATTCCCGCCTCCCACCCCTCGACTCCCACCACCCAATCGTCGGTCGAGCTGAGACAACCAATCACAAGCCAAGGCAGTAGCTCAAGCAACCAATCCTAGCGCAACGTTAGGACAGGAGACTTCTGCACCCAATGGAAGCCTCGCAATAAGAATAGACCTAAGGTAATTGGCAGCACCGGAAGACGAACCCGGGAAATGTGAACGACTCCGCGCAAAACCCAGGGATTTCAAGGAGAAGAGGCTTCTCCGTTTGACTTTTTGAAACTGGTGATTTAACCCGTGTGTCAGTTCCTTTGGAAACTCAAAATTTTATTCTTAACAGTCTGTAGGTAAACGGAGAGGAAACACCTTTAAGCCTTGCCGGGTTCTTCGCTAAGCGTTCTTCAACGCCATTGGATTCGAATTTCCGAACTTTTAGAATACCCAGGGTATGGAAAAGAATGAGGGGAGAATTGCTGGAGTACTGAATCAACAAACAAGGTGAAAAGGATTGTTGACAACGGGCTACAGTATCTCAATAATCAAGGCTCTCCGAGATACCAAATTCAAACAGAGAAACGCTTTCGAGGTCTCTCTCCAGCACCAGATCACTTCTATCTCCATTAAGGCTTATTCCTCCTAAAAATAAGTTTCTTCTTTGCAAAGTACACTTCAGTTTCCTCAAAGGTAGGCGGTTAATCATGATCTCGCCAAATATATATTTTTTAATTCTGTAAGTCAAAACTTGACTCATAATAGTAGCGTACCAAAAAAGGAAAACCTGACTTTCTCAAATTCGAGAAAGTACTTTAGGGATAGAGGTTTTCTTCAGGAGAGAGAGAGCAGGAAAGTCAATTTGTCTCACCTTTAAGTTTACTACATTTTTCCCAAATGACAAAACTTAGTCATAAAAATAAATTCTACTGTTTAATTTAGTAATTTCAGGCTCAAATTTCTCCTAAAGAAGTAATCCTCATGAAAAATTGGTAACAGCGCCTATTGTATTACTGGGGAAAAAAAATCATATCCTTCCCAGCCTAGTAACAGGGAGATGGTTATGGTGTATCAATTCAATCATTATGAAGCCAATAGAATAATTATAAAAGCTAAACAGCCTACAAATTCCATCTAAAGTTAAATTAAAAAAAGACTCCACACTGGCTATTATGAATTCTGTTATGTGAAAATATAAGCAAAGATGAAGGGAAGGTATAAAGCTGTAATTTACTGTTAAGACAATAGAATAAGGGATAATGTATAATAATAAATCCCTGAAAATACCTTGAAATTGTTATTCTTTTACAGATTTTTAAAATGTCAAATCTTTTAAGTAACTGCTCCAAGGTAACTACACTGATTTTTCTCTCCCCAATTCCTAAGGTTCTCACCTGCCTCTAACCTTGTGCTGCCATTTAATGATGTGTGGGCTTAAGAGAAACGGATCCACCTAGGCTCTGGACCCAGAACAGCCCTGGGTTCCAGTTCCTTGAAATGAAACAAAAAACTACAAGTTCATTTGATAGAGAATATGAATGTTTATAAACCAATATTCAAAATAGCTGCACACATCTGTTTTCACTTGAATAAAAAAATCACATTGTGACAACTTTTATAACCTTAACTTAAAATACATGAATATTAACATTTACTAATATATTTACATATTTTATTTACATCATCAACAAATCTGAAGGAAAACAACATGTTATTACTTTAACACAGCAGGTGTTGACCAGTCTTTGAAAATTGACCCAGGAATGTGCGCTGCATTTAATTAGAAAACATATTTCACCTTTTCTGAATTCCTAGAGGTCACCTACTCACACAAAATGTTCCAAAGCCTCAATTTAAAAACAAAACAGAAGCAGGTGTATTTAATCTTAAAAGACTACAAAACTGCCTTGTTTAAAAATATGAAAATTCTTATGGTATTTTTTAAATGCTTTTATTTTTCACAAAAATTACTTAATTGAACATTAAGCATCTACCATCTATATGACACTGTGCACTTCATGATTTGAAACAGCTACAAATCAGTTCTCATATAATACCCTTATGAGGTAGGGCCAGTAGTAATCCCGTTTTACAAAGGAAGAAAGTGAGATGTAACTATTAGCTAGTAAAAAGGCTGAAGTTTAATTTCTTAAAACCCGTGCTTGATTAGCCTGCCTAATTTCTTTTACCAGTGAAGAGGTCTGTTTCAAGTGGGGGCAGAAGGCGGGGTTGGGGGCATTGTCTGTCATTCAGGTATATCTCAGAAAGCAAAAAGAAGTACCTTTTACAGTGGATACTTAAATAAGGAAAAAAATTAGTATTATGGACTACCTGAATGCATCTACCTAATAATCAATGGACGTTACTAACAGAAGACTGCAAAATCCTTCAGCAACATGGTATTTTCCTGTTTGTTTTTTTCCTGAGGACCAAACACTATATATTTTCTTACTCAAAGATCTTCTAAAATTATAATGTGAATTGTAATCTTGATGACATACCAAGAGCTCTTTAATCCAGTGGGTTTTCTTACTCTAAAATTTAAATAGGTACCAATGTATTTCTGACCATTAGATAAGTTAGTAAAGCATTATAAAAATAAATTTTAAAAAAACTAAATGAGACCCTCCTATCAGGTTCTTCTCTGCACAAAGATGTTTCTGTACACATTTTTAAGCCAGTATCTTAAAATCCCAAAGTATTCAAGTATCTCTTTAAACATATGGCTTTACATATTAGTAAAAATTGAAGCAAATATGTAAAAATCTTAAAATCCTTATCTGTAATTCTATGGAAATCATTTACAAAAAGCTATTTTCCTTTTTTAAAGCCTTCTCAATACTGCTTCTTGAGAACTGGCATTCTATCTGCATTACTATTACTTGCATTGCAAGCTTTAGAAATTTCTATTCGGGTATTTAAATTCCTAATTTTTCCTGAATTCTCCCTTTTTCTCCCTCTCATCATTGCATCATTGTCACACCCTGTTACTAGTTCACACAGGTTAAAAAAAACAAACAAATAAAAAAACACTAGGGCTACCCACAAACTCATTTTTTAGGAAATTAAATTAAAGCCATGGCAGTTTTTCTTCACTTCAAAAGCTAAATATAAGGACAAATTCACTTTCCAGTAATGAGTTTCTTAAATGTGCACCCAATGGGGAAAAAAAGCTCAGCTGGTACAATATAAACATACCAGTGAAGGAGATCCAAAGAACTGCCAATCGTATACAAGCAAGCATAATTCTCAGGAGAGTTCTAAATTGTATTCATGTTGAACTGAATCATTTTAGTGATTCAAAGATGTTACTGTTCCCGTTCAGTTTACAGTTGTTATGAGATACAAATTTATATTGGGCATATGCAGCAAACAGCTTCATTTTTTGTTTGTTTTTTTTAAATTCCACTAACACTCATGTTTATTATTTCAATTATTGTGCTTTCAATACAATGACAGAGCTGTACATCAGGGTCCATGCTTCCGATGTCCCTGGATCCGTTTTTATAAGATGGATCTTTGCAGACTCCAGACCATCTACTTGGTTTCTCCTTTATTTGTTGAAGACCTAAAAAAGAAGTAAAGAGAAAAATTAATCAAGACAAGAAATCTAAAAAGAATTTTGGTTTCTTTGTGTGTTTGAAATATTAAAACAAGTCCAAAAATAAGTTAGTACTTACGTGTAATGATCGGATCAATGTCTCTTGTCTGGGTGGCAACATCAGAGGCGCAGACTTGCCCTATTTGGATCAGCAAAGACATAATATCCTCATACAGTGGGGGAAACGCTCGACAAAAAGAAACCAAACTTGGCAGAGTTGGCATGAAAAAAGCATATCGCTTAGCCTGTGTTAAAACTGTTGGAAAGAATAAAAGAGAATTTTTGTCTTTATAGGTGTAAATTCAATACATGGCCTATAGTTTACAATACACCAGGAACCAGGCTCCATGCTGAGAATACTCAGTTTTCTAGGGTACGGCCAGACCCAGCCTTTAGGGAGCGCACAATCCAGTAGTCCGCCATCGCCCAGCATGTAAATCCTTATGCCCACGCACTGAGGTAAGTGCATCACACACACGATTTTATTTGCTTCTCACTACCTTCTCAATGAGGAAAATACTATAATGACACCTATATTCAAGAGGAAACTCTTAAATAAAACATAGAGAACTTAACAAACTTGTTCAAGGCCACATAGACAGTGGTAGGGATGGGATTGAACTTGAGCAGTTTAAGCTCTTAACCACTACAAATAAATTGTAACATGAGATGAATTCAATGAAAGGGAAAATAAACGGTATTATGGGAGCCCTGAGAAAGTATGAAATTAACTAAACCATTACTTTAAAAAATGCAGTTATAGTTCATACATTTTAAAGTAGTTTATTTTCATACCATTTCACTCTACAAACCAGAAGGTGCTTAAAATGTTAAGGTATGTTTTAAAACTTCAGGAAACAATATATTTATCTTATTTGTACATATTATATTTTTTAAAATTCTAAGCATTTGTAATGATGTAATTACATTCAGAAAGTAGATTTAATTTCCATTTATAAAGTATAGGAAGCTTATTTATTATAAATCTGTACACAGTCATTCACAAAATGAAAACTACAATTTGCCTACCTATTCATCTCTACACTATAAATCACATTTGTAATAGAAAAGTTTTCAGAAATGGCATAAATTAAACTATCAGTCACACAGAAATCAGTGTCACTAACTCCTGTATGTCAGAAGTTTCGTCATTGACACTGGCTGGCCACACACCTGTCAGCAGAGTCCCCATGACATTGACAGCTAAGCGAGCCACGCTGAGCGACTTGGGTAATGCGTACTGGATACACAGATGAGAAAGCAACTGGATGGCAAATATCTGCAACAAAAAATCCAAATCATATGTGTTTCTGAAAAATGTCTTTAAAAATTATAAAATGTTTTACATAACTAGAAAGACTGGAAAGATATCGAAATTCCCCTACAGCTCTAAATGCTCGTTACCTGTTTTTCAAGTTCTGGCTGTGCAATAAGCTCAGGTATGAAATCCAGACAGATGTGCATGGACGGAATACCCGCGACTGTCAGAGGCAAAAGTTCACATGGATAACCCTGTCCCAGCAAGAAAGAAGGGGAAAGTTGTAAGTAAAATAAGTGTAAATCAAATACAGATAAAAATATAAAGGAAGGTTTCACTTCCTTTATGTAAGAGTTGCGCGGAAGGCCACAGTGCCCCACATCCCTCCTGGCATTTCACCTTTCTGATGCACTAGAATAGAGATAAATTACCTGAACATTTCAACAGGCTAATATAAAATCTAAAAATGTTCATTTTTCTCCATATTGCAAAAGAGCATGATTAGTTGTGTCATCTCCAGTTTCCAAGCAACCCCTATTTAGTATTCAACCCCTAAGACCCCCAAAAAGTTCAACCATAAAGCATCATTCTTTGAAAACAGACCTGAAAGTGAACAAGCTTAGCAATGTTGGGATCCGCAATGTACATTTGGTGCAACAGACAACAGATAAGGCACTGAACTTCTCGAAGGTTACAAAGCAAATTGTCTTCTCCTTCTTCCGTTCCCTTACTTGGAGTGCTGGTAGTAATTACACTTTGAACATTCCTTAGCAAGCTGTCTGGATTGGCACCCTTTGCTTTCTCCTCTTCAGTAGGTAAACAAATCTCCAAGAGAATCTGGACAGCTGCACTATCCTACAAGCAAATAAAACCGTGAATTTAGGACGCTTCTGAGAAGCCCCGGCCTAGTAGTTAAGTTGGTTAGAACATCATCCCAATATACCAAGGCTGCAGGTTCAGTCCCTGGTCAGGGCACATACAAGAATCAACCAATGAATGCAAAAATGAGTGGTGGGGAAAAAAATCGATGTTTCTCTCTCTCAAATCAATAAATTTAAAAAAAGTTTCTGAGACGTTTGTTTGAAGATAAATCTGATTTTGTTTTCACATGAACAGAACTGATAAAAATAACAGTTACTTCTAGGGAAAAAAGTGAGCAATCCATAGGGCAGTGGGCCTCACCTTTTTTAGGGTTATAAGCCCTTTTAAGAATCTGTAGAAAACTATACACCCTCTCCCTATAAAAATTAACATAAACAAAACAAATTGCATAATTTCAGACTGGTCACATGTCCCTAAGGCAGATGCATGGACTCCAGTTGAAGAATATTGGTAGAAGATTTTTCTGATTCTATGACATCCAAAACAGTCCTTAGGCAAAAAAATGACTTCTACCAAAATCTCCTTTCCTACTTCTCCCAGGACCCTATCCTGCAATGCCCTCTTTCCCAACTGACTACCAAGTAATTAATTCCTCTAAAGATGGTGATTGATGATTAATGCCTGAAAGTCACTTCCCAATGCTTTTTCCTTTTAATTTGAAAATGGGCTCTTCAAGCCCTGGTTTTGCAAGGAAAGATTCTACCTTACCACCCATTCCACCTGCACGACTCAGTGCTGCCCCATCTGCAAGCTGGAGTGTCATTTCATAGAACAGTAGTTTCTTAGGGGGTCCTTTACTTGACACTCCTACATGTAAAGAAGACCTATAATCACTCTCACCCAGGAGGAAGGAGTTAAAATAAAGAATATATGACATTCATCTCCGAAAGACAGGCATTGCCTGAAGAAAACCATTCCTTCATCTGATTAAGAACATGATTATAAAGTAAGGTTATGCCTACATTATAATCACTTATAAAGTGAGGTCAGTTTTATTTTATAATCATCATTTTGGGTGGAGGGGTTTTTTGTTTGGGGTTGTTATTGTTTTGTTTTGTTTATGTCTGTAGACTCTGGAGCCAGACTGCCCAGGCTTGAATCCTGGCTCTCCCACCTACTAGATGTGTTGTAACCTTGAGCAAGTTGTTTAACCTCTCTGGGCTCATTCGCCTTTAAAAATGGAGATAATATGCCACATTTTGTAGGTTGGTTGTAAAGATTAAGTGAGTTAATATAAATAAAGAACTTAGAATAGCACCCTACATATAGTAAGCACTATATAAGTGGTGGCTATTATGATTCTCAATGCCTTATTTGAAACTCTGAGAGTCAGATTTATTTTAGAACTCAGAAATTTTTTTTGAGATTTTTTAAATTGTTTTTCTATTACAGTGGTCCCAATTTTCCTCTGTTGCTCTCCCCTGCCCCACCCACCTCTCACTCCCACAGTCAATCCCCACCCTGCTGTCCATGTCCATGTGTCATTTAAGAATTATTCTTACTGAAATATTATATAATACCTCCAGCAGAGACTAGGGGAGCACATTATGATCAAACATATTAATATTTCTGCAGCAAAACATAACAATATTCACATTAAGTGGGATAAAGGCCATAAATAGGTTCACGTCAATTCAGGTCAAGTTTTGTCACAAATGAGGTCACATCAGGTCAGGTTTTTCTGCCAACTGAAGTATCAAAAAATGTTTCAGGGGGCCAAGTCCTTCTGATCAAGGCCCCCCACCCAAAAAAATTCTTCAGATAATTCAAATTCATAGCCTTTTGTGTATCCCTAATACAGAAAAGGAGTTATGGACCTATTATTGCTGCTCTAATTCCTTTTAAAGCCAATGAAAAGATTTCAGGAAATATATTTTAGACTAAGAAAATATTTCTACTTTGCAGACTTCAAATTTCTTAACATTTAATCATCTTACATCTCCTTTATTATTCAAAATGGCTACTTAAGGCTTCAGTAAAATTCTACATTGTTGTAAAACTTTTCCAAATATAAGAACTGAATTGCTAATGCCATTGTATTTAACACTGCTTGACATTTTATTATACAGAGGGGTGGGCAAAAGTAGGTTTGCAGTTGTTCACATGGAAAATAATACAATAATTAATAAATAATACAAGAATAACCTGGCTGACGTAGCTCAGTGGATTGAGCGTGGGCTGCGAACCAAAGTGTCGCAGGTTCAATTCCCAGTCAGGGTACATGCCTGGGTTGCAGGCCATGACCCCCAGCAACCGCACATTGATGTTTCTCTCTCTCTTTCTCTCTCTCCCTCCCTTCCCTCTCTAAAAATAAATAAATAAAATCTTAAAAAATAAATAAATAAATAATACAAGAATAAACTTTTGTGCAACTCACAACTGTAAACCTACTTTTGCCTACCCCTGTACCCATACTTCTTGTTCTATTTGTCTCTGTCACTTCATTTATTTCCACCATTTGACTTTAAGGAGTCAAAGTCTTATATTTTGTTAAAATGTAAATCTTATTTCAATGGCTATTAAATGAACATCATGAAGATTATTCCTGATTTTAGTAATACAGTCCGTGTGAAATTCAGAAGTGAAGGTAATTCCACGGCAGCATGCTCTGTGACAAAAGGAGCACGCCAGGTGTCACCGTTTGCACACAGACAGCATAATATGCCTTCCACTTAACTGATTATATTAACAGTGAAGCCCTTGCCCTTTCTGACTAAATTTTACTTTATTACCTGAGCAGCCAATAATGCGTTTTTCAATTCTTCTCTAGTAACTTCTGGGCCATCCGTCTGTCCGATTAAACCTAAGGTATTGTTCTGGGAAGGTCTATCCTGCTCTGCGGTTTCCTTCAGGTGCGCACTAAGGTAGGCCTTGGAAGCAAGAAGATAGCCATTCAGCATGTGGAGAGTAATATCCATCAGTGGGGGGCATCTAGATACAGAAGGAAGGAAAATACATGAGAAAGAACCCGAATTTATAAATGAGCCAGAGCACGATCAATCAGTTTAACTTGAACAGTACCTGAAAAACCTGAAAAGAGCAGTAAAGTAACTCTTTCCCTATAAAGTAACACTTTTCCCGTTGAAATATTCTTTCACAAAATAAAAAAACCTGAAATGCCACTTCTCAGTCTACCACAGAGAGAACTGCATGTGTGCATAAGCAGGCGTTACAGCTTTGTTCGTAAGTGTGAAACATGTAAGAACTTAAGTGCCCATCAGTGTGTCAATGGTTTTTATGAAATGTCCAAACTTTCTGTAATAAACATGTATGTATTTATAGTATAAAAAAATATGTCAATGGTTAAAGAAATCATGGCAGCATTTTCCAAAATTGAAGATAGGAATCACCTGGAGTACTTATTAAAAAAAAATTCCAAACTCCATTCCAGATATTCTGTATTAGTTTTTGGAGGAAAGGCCTTAGTAATCTATAGTAGATAGAATACTATGCAACAGTTAAAACAAGTGAAGTTGAACTATGCACACTGATGTGCAAACCATGTGGAGAACATTAAGTTTTTTAATGTTTTTTAAAAGTTAATTGACTGATTGATTTATTGGTTTACAGGCGGAGAAAGAGAGGGAGAGAAACATCAATCAGTTGCCTCCCATATGCACCCCAAAACATGCCCTAACCAGAAACTGAACCAAGAAACATTCAGAACTGAACCAGCAACCTTTCACTTTGCAGGACAACACCCAACCAAACGAGCCACACCAATCAAGGCAAAAACAGTAAGTTTTTAAAAAACAGTAATAGCCTTGGCTGGTTTAGCTCAGTGAATTGAGTGCTGGCCTGTGAACCACAGGGTCACCAGTTCGATTCCCAGTCAGGGCACATGCCTGGGTTGGGAGCCAGGTCCCCAGTAGGGGGCATACCAGAGGCAACCACACATTGATGTCCCTCTCCCTCTTCCTCCCACCCTTCCCCTGTCTAAAAATAAAATAAAATCTTTTTAAAAAGTAAAAATAAACAATAATAATTCCCAAAATATACTACTACTACTATATTTTAAAACCACCCAAAACAAAAAGTAAATATTTCTATTTATAAATGTGTAAATACATAGAAAATAAAGCTACATACACACCATTTATGACAACAAAGTTTCCTCTGGAGATGGAACTGGGATTGGTCAAAAGAGGACAAAGAGAAATTTTGCTTTAGCAATGGCAGCATGGTAGATACGAGTAAGAACAAGACTGTTCACTGTAGATCTTTTTCTTGTTGTTAAACTTGTTTATTCACTTATTAATGTGTATTATAAAAAATTTCATACACACGTAAAAAAGGGGCCATTATAATGAACCTCCAAGAACTCATCACCCAGCTGCGACCGTCACCCACAAACAGCCAGTCTGACTGCATCTACACCTCAGTCCACTCCCTCCACCACCACAGGGCTTGTGCAAAGCAAATCCAAAACATCACATATTTTATATGTGGGTATGTTTTCATATTGTTTGATTTTTTTAAAACACATGTGAATGATCACTGTATAAAAAATTAAATTTTAAAAAATAAACAAAATTAAAAGACAAAACAATAGAATAAAGGAAAAGACAGCACATATATACACACAAAGGGCTAATATTTATTAGAAGGAGTTCTTTAAATAAAAAAAAGATAAGCAATCCAATAGAAAAGTAGGCTACAATATAAAGAAGAAATACCAGTAGCCAATAAGTATATTAAAATATTTAATCTAAAATATAAATTGAAACAGGAATCCATTTTTCACCTGTCAAATTGGGAAATCTGTAAGATAGTGTGCAAAAGTGCACAACATCAAACTCAGTATGGGAGCGTAAACTGGTTCACCATTTCTGGATGACAGAATAAACATAGGAATCAAAAGTCTTAAAAAATGAGCATGTTACTTTTGCCTCAATAATTCCATTTTTAAGAATCTATTCAAAGGGAACAGTACATGGAACAGTCACCACAGCACAAATAAAACATAGGAATACACAAAACAGAAGATTGGGCTAAACATACTATATCTATGTGAATACCATGTAGCCAATTTATATAACAATATCTATTAACATAAGAAAAGGTTCACAAGTTGTTTTAAAAAATCCAGGGTACATGCCCTGGCTGGTGTGGTTCAGTGGATTTAATGCCAGCCTGCGAACCAAAAGGTCACAGGTTCAATTCCCAGTCAGGGCACAGGCCTGGGTGGCCAGGTCCCCAGTAGGGGCCACGTGAGACGCAACCACACATTGATGTTTCTCTCCCTCTCTTCCTCCCTTCTCCTCTGTCTAAAATAAATAAACAAATAATATTTTTTTAAAAAATCCAGGCTACAAAACCATTACATACATATGACAGCATAATTTGACAACTTCTGAACAACTGGAGGCAATTCAGGTGAAAAGTTACCTACTTAAGTGGATTTTTAACACTGCTAAATTGTTTTAGCAGTGTTATTTACTATTATTTTTCTTTTATTAGATACTTAATGTCATTTATACTATTTAGTCTTCTGATTCCTATTTCCTATGAAACCTTGATCTCACCCATTCATATCTGGCTGATTTTGCACATTTTGTCACTTCAAGAATATCACCCCGAGGTTGGAGGGCAATGAGTCTATTCAAAGTATATCCTAGTCTTCTTGACTCCAGTTTCTTTCCCCTCTAAACCGCCTGGTGCAAAGCTTCCCTTCTTAAGTTACCACCTAGAAGACCTTTCAGCCTACTAGTCAAGGCTGTCCATACTGTGACCCCAATCTAGCTTTCCACTTCTTAAGTCCATTCCCAAAAACTTACCCCTCCACAGAAGTCATTTTCATTCTTTCTTCTACACTTTTGCTTATACTATTCTTTTGCCCACAATCCCTTCCTTGACCCCCTACTCACCATCATTATAGCATCTGGTCATCTAAACCCTATTTTTATTCTTTATAATACCATTCAGGTCCCACTTCCTTACCTCTTTCCTGAACTTTTAATAACATCCATTTACTATACCATTCCTCTACTTATGACCACATTTTTTAACTTTTCATTTATTGATCTTACTTCCCCACACAGGTGGTAATCACTTTAAAGGCAGGCCCCTCAACTTATATATATTTGATATTATTTAGTAGAGCAACTAGAAATTCAAATATTAACAATGTGAATTAATTCTGCCCCTGAGGTGAAGCTACTTCAAAGCAATTAAGTTCAGCAATTATCAATAAATTATAGACAAATGTGGGCTCAATGAAGCTAACATCACAGTTGAGGATGCCAAAAAGATCACAGTTTTAATGCACTTAATGGTTCACAATAAACCAGTCTTTTAAAAGCCTTTCCAACAATGCCAGCGGACATGGTATTATTCTGCACTGGTCTTGCTCTGAGAGAAAGAACAGCCATTATTGAGGGATGCCAACACCAAGAAGGACATTTCTTTAAGGCTAGGTTTTATTTGAAGCTGAATAGATAGTTCACGAACACAGACAACTTAAAAAAAAACCTCAAAGGTTGCACTGCCAGTTTTCTGCAGGAACATCAGATATAAGTTTAAACTGAATTTCAGTTTCTTTGACTCTCCAGAGCATAACTCTCTAATAAAAATGAAATTCAAATGACACATACCTGTGTACCCTCTGATCACATCTTAGGACGATGAGAGGATCTATCATCAGGTCGTTCTGAGTATACTTTTGTTGTCGAACAAACTTTATTGAAGGTTGAAGTGCATTAACTGTCATCACCCACAGCCTGGTAAGAAAATAATCACATGTTCAAAAACAGCTATATTATAATTGAAACCTGTAGCCATTCAGTCCTTTCTATCTTAAAAAGATTATTTTCAGGAAGAAGAATAGAAAACTGGTGTGAATGAACTTCAAAAACTTAAAAACTATAGAAATCTAACCTATTGTTATGTATCTAAAATAAATGAAGATAAAACATTAAACACAAAGTAGTTTCAAAGATCTTCAACACTGTAATGGAATAATCATGGCATATAAAATAAAAATTTGAATTCAATTCTCAGTAATACATACTTGCTATGACTCTATGTAACTCACCAAGCCTCTCTGAACAGTTTCGTTTGTGAAACAGGAATGTAAGAGTCATAATAACGTGCACACTGAACATTGCTTTAAGTGAAAATTCTGAGACAACTGTTGGGAGAAATGGAGAAGGGGGAAGTGTGTATTGGTGGAAGAGGGATTCACAGGGGAGGAAGGAGGTAAGAGTATTAAATCTTCATCTTGTATAGTAGGAAGTCCAAAGGTACTTTCTAAATCAGAAAGTTAGGAAATCATAGTAATTATAGGCATATTATTATGATATATATGGGGAAATATAAATGCCAGAATAAAAAGATAAAAGGTGGCCCTGGCTGATGTGGCTCAGTGGACTGAGCACCAGACTGTGAACTGAAGGGTCACGGGTTCAATTCCCCGTGCGGGCACACGCCTGGTGCAGGCCAGGCCTCCAGATGCATCTCTCACACATCGATGCTTTCTCCCTCCCTTCTCATCTCTCTAGAAATAAATAAACAAAATCTTAAAAAAAAAAAAAGATAAAAGCTGCAAGTATTTGTCTCTAGGGAATAATATTCTAAAATGGGAAGGTATAGGCAGGCCTTAGATACTATTTAACTTCTCAAGTTATGTGCATTTATTAATTTAATATGTTAATTTACTTATAATTAATATTAAAAAGTTAGGTGCTTATGATTTAATTTTTTTAACTTGAAAAGTATAAATATTCCCAGACCTACTGAATCAAATTCTCAGGTTAAGTCAGCCTGGTGTTTTTAGAGCGAGCCAAGAGTCTTTGGTACAATCTGTGGGCCAGTAGAGAGAGCATCACATGACTAAAGACAAAATAATTAATCCAGTGCTCTCTAAACTTTACTGCTCACTGATGTCACCTAGGGAATCATTAAAAAAATACCAGTGCTTATCTCTACCCACAAACCTGCTGATTCACTGGCATGGCTTGAAACTCCAGGGTCAGGAGCTTTGGAAGATCTCTGGGTAATGTTAATATTCAGCGAATGTGGAGCCACTGAAAGGACGATCGCAGCGCTGATCTCGGTGACAAGCAGCCACAGTGGCTTCCTGAGGGCTCACTTTTAAAGAAGCTCTCACATTGGACATACTTTAAGGTTTCTCTCTGTTTCTTAAGATAAAGTTTATGCTCTTCATTAAAGTTACAACAACTCTTTAATGGTCTGCAGGAAGGATTTATACTGTCAAATAGAATTTTTTAACATTTAAGTTTAGGTTATTGCATATAATCACTGCTATATATTTATCTATTTACACGAAAAATTACCTTCTAGGCATCACAGTATTCAGAACCATCCACAGTTTATTGACCGTTTGAAGAATTCGCCGCGGAACCCCTGAGTTCAACAGCTGGTTCATGTTGGATGTTAATACTTCTGCATACGGTATAAGTTCACTGGCAGAAAGCAGAGTCAAGTGTTCCAGAATCTGCATCACTTGTGTGTGACTTACTGGGACAGCTGAAAAGGCTAAAAGGAAAACTTAGCCGTCATAATCTAAATTCCATACAGCTTACCCAATAAGAAGTATTATTGCTCTATCACAGCAATTTCCAAACTTTTTTCATCTCATGGCATACATACACTAATTACTCAAATTCTACAGCACACCAAAAAATATGGTTTTTTGTTGATCTGACAAAAAAAAAATAGGTATAACTCTGATTCATTCCCAGCTACTGTTTTGTTGACTGTTGTCGTTTTTTTTCAGTTTGACAGTCTAAGGACAGAGAGGTCAGTGCCCCCGACCAAAGAGTCAGGTACAGCACGTTTCAAACACTGTTGCAGCACGCCGGGTGCAAACTGCTAGTCTGTCAGACTGCTGGCCAAGCAAATCAAGAAAACAACGTTGCTTTTAAAAAAGTAAAACTTTCAATCCTAGCCATAGTTTTGGCTATACTTAAAATAAAGGCATCAAGAAAAATTCATGTTACATGTAGTCATTTCATAAAGAACAAAAAATAATCTCATGTTTAAATGCATGTTAGTGACTCAAAGATAAATGTCATTTCCTTGGTGATTCAGACTGATTTTAAAAATTGACTGAAACAAAACATGAAAATATACCCTAGTACTGCTTTTGGTAAAGCATTCATTTGAAGGATTCAAATTTCTCCATAATTTCTTCCGGGTGCTCCCTGTATAAGCTGGAAGCACCCGGCAGACTGCTGTTAGTAAATAATATCGAGAATTGCGCTGCTAAAAAACAGTCTCTGGCCACATCTGGCTGTTGAGCACTTGAAATATAGTTGGTCCAAAATACGATGTGCACTAAATATAAAATACATACTAGACTGCAAAGACTTAGTATAGGAAAAACAGTAAAATATCTCCTTAATAGTTTTTTACATTGATTACATGATGAAATGGTAACATATTAGATATATTGCGTTAATAAAATAATTACTAAAATTAATTTTGCCTGCTTTAAACCTTTTAATATGGCTATACAAAGTTTAAAATTATAAGTGGCTCGTATCATATTTGTATTTGATAGTGCTGAGCTAGAACGCCATACATTCAAAACAAGTTCACCTGCTCTATTCCATAGCACTCATTTCTGACCATGTTAGGACCTTCCTAAAACCACATGACCTGTCTCATGACATAACTTAGGACTTACAAGGAAACAGGCAAAAGCACGTCACAACAAAATGGTTAAAACTCAAATGCAAAGAGAATTACTTAAAATACATTCACCAAAACACTGTTGTATCCCCAGGAAAATTCTGCATGATTTTACGATTTTAAGGAGCTTAACATTTCTTTATACTAGTAAAGGGGTAAAAAGGTTATCAATTTACTGTACCTTCTTGGAGTTGTTCAGGAGAGTGGTTTTTGGCATTGCTAGTCAGAAGCATGCGCCTTAACAGAGCATCGGTCCCTGTGATTTCTTCTTCACAGATCCAATCGTCCACGATGCATAAATGTGGATAATTAGTTGCAAGGAGACGTAGTAAAGCCGAATGCAACCCTTGAAAATTTACAGAAAGTCAACTGAATTCTTCATTCTTAAACACTAAAATCTTCCCTCTCCTCTCTCCCTTCTCCCATTAATTTCCAGCCAGTCAAAGGAGTCTGCACACTACAGTCTGAGAACTCCTGTTTAGTAGTTCAGGTGGGGAAATCTGCTTAAGATAACCAAGTGATCTGATACACGGGACATTGAAAACTACTTCTTTTATCAAAATTTCTCAAGTTTTCTTCCTCCCTATCCCAACATAAAAGTCTCCCACCGGGAAAAGCTGTTCAATATAGCAGTAGGTCAAGAGTTGAGAGGAGAGGAAAGCAAAGAATATCCATTTGGGGGAGATTACATGTGGTTTGAAAAGACCTCACTCAGAAATTCTTATAGGCTTCTATTGGAGAATATATTTTTTCCTCTAACCCAGTTGAGAATCATTGCTATAGATAGGTAAAATTAAAGTTGCCCACTTCTGAATACTTAAAAGTTCTCAGGCACTTTATGTACATTTTCTCATTTCACCCTAACATGCTACAAGGTAAGCAATATTGTCTCCTTTCTACTGTAAGGGAACAGGCTGTAAACATTTATTAAGGTTCCCAAAGTCACACAGCAAAGTACAAGGTCTGTCTGGAAAAAGCCCAGCTGTTGCTAAAATAATGAAAACAGTTTACACCACATCATGTAATCTGACAGCCAAAGGGAGTGGACTGGAATACACATGCATGAACAATGATGATTTCACTGCACTAATAGTCAGTGGGAGTGGTAGACACTGTTGAGTGAGCATGTGTACTGTGTGGCTGTTGCATTCAAAATGACTGAGTGAACAGAGCAATAAATCTGCATCAAATTTCACATTAAGCTTGAACACCCTTCCACAGAAATTATTTGGATGATTCAGAAGGTTTTTGGGGACAATGCAATGGGTGCAGTGCAAATAAAAGTGTGGCACAAATGCTTCAAAGATGGTCAAGAATCTGTTGCAAGTGACCCATGTTCTGGAAGGCCTGTAAAAAGCAGAACACCCGAGAATGTTGAACGTGCCCGGGCTGTAATCAACAAAGATCGGCAACTGATAGTGCAAGAACTAGAACCTGACCTGGAATTCCAAAAACTACTGCGTCTGAGATTTTGACACAGGATCTTGGCCTGAAACCTGTCCTGGCAAAATCATTCCAGGATTCTACTACCAGAGCAGAAGGAACATCGTGCTGCAGTTACTAATGACTTGATTCAAACCACTAACAGTGAACCAGATTTCCTCAAGGTCATGACTGGAGATGAACTGTGGGTCTACAGCTATGATCTGGAAACAAAGGCCTGTGGTCCCAATGGAAGTTGCCTGGTTCTCCAGGCCCAAAGGAGGCATGGCAAAATCACAGCAAGATCAAGACCATGTTAACTGTGTTTTTTGATTGGGAAGGTGTTGACCATCACAAGTATGCCCCTCTAGGCCAAACAATTAATAAGGAGCACTACCTCAGTGTTCTTCATCAGCTGAGAGAAGCAATACAATGAAAACGGCCACAGCTATCAACAACTGGTGATTGGCAGCTTCATCACGACAACACACCTGCTCATACATCACATCTTGTGCAGTTTTTTGGCAAAAGATCAAATCATTCAGGTGACTCAGTCCCCTACAGCCCAAATTTGGCACCCTACAACTTCTGGCTTTTCCTAAAACTAAAATCACCTTTGAAAGGGAAGAGATTTCAGACTGTTGATGAGATTCAAGAAAATATGATGGGGCAGCCGATAGTGAGTGGGAGAACTGTGTGAGGTCCCAAGGTGCCTACTGTGAAAAGGATTGAGGCATCATTATCCTATGTACAGTGTTTCTTATATCTTGTATCCTCTTCAATAAATGTCTCTATTTTTCATAGTGCGTGTCTGGATACTTTCTGGACAGACCTCTATGTTGGCCAACTGAAGCAGTACTGATAGTATCCACAAGAGGGTGCATTTGCCTTCTTTCAAGAAGAGTTAAGGACAAACTGAGCATTTCCAGAGGGATACAGGTAGGGGACTGGGCAGAAAAGGGGAAGGGGATTAAGAAGTACAAATTTCCAGTTATAATTCACAAAGCTGGAATGTACAGCACAGGGAACAGAGTCAATAAATTAACTATGTACAGTGATGGATGGCTGCTAGACTTATTGTGGTGATCACTTTCTAAGGTATATAAATGTTGAATCACTGTTATACACCTAAACTAATAGTTAAAAATAAAATTTTTTAAAAGGAAAAAGTAAAATAAAGTCTATTTTTTAAAAAAAGGTTAAAGAAGCCCAAAAGAAGTGGGAAATCTTCCTTTTATTAAATCAAAGTCATGTTACTAATCTTTTGCTTATAGCATAGTATGTTTATTCATGACTATTATTGAGTAATATCAATAATGAGAAAATAAATGATACTATAAATCATTCCTATTTAGATAGACAAAATACCACTATGTTTGGCACATAAATATCTAATAAATATTGTTGTTACTATATTGTTAGTATCATCATCCTCATCATTAGAGTTGAAAGAGTAGTAATGATAGTATTAGTAGTAATAAAAACACTTTAGACCCAGTCATCCCCTTATTATGCAACTTTAATCGACTCCTAATACCACTGCTCAGTCCTAACAGGGACAGCATCTGTTTCCTTTCTCACAAAAAGTGCTTAAAATTACTGTTTCTGTTTGAAAGGCACTAACAATCAAAAGTGGTATTATTTTAAAATTTAAACATCTAAATGCACAAGTATGTGTAAAGTTAAGACTATCCGAAAACAGTTACAGAAATGACTGCTTACAATAGTGCAAATTAATCTACATTTCATAATCTCTTCAAGAAAATGTGTTAGTTGCCAACTGCTGCCAAATATAACATTTCTTTGAAAATAAATTAAGCAAAGATATAAACGCAGACATCTGCCTAAAAGTGAACAAAGAATGTTCAAGTTCTGCCTTGAAACCAACAATAACAAAGAAAAAAAGAGGAAATTACAGCTTCGAAGAAACAAGCACACAAAAACCCCCAAACTCAAACATTATAAACAGAAATAAGGAAAATTACAAATTTCAAAAAATATTACCATATTCTATTTGACAGTTTTACAGTAAAAATATCATAGTAATTCCATGCTTTGGAATATGTGAAGCAGGTAAAACAATAAAATAGATCTACATGTGCTGATACGAAAAGATTTCCAAGACTACAAAAGAAAAAGCAAATCTCAGAAGAGATAGGGTATGATACCATTTATAATTTAAAAAATAATTTTTACTCATGCATCTATGAGCTTCAACCATATGAAATTGCATTTTTGAATAGTTGAATACCTGCAATTTCATATGGATCAACTTGGAGGAAAAAGGTCTGAAATTAGACACCAAAACAACACAGCTATGATGAGGGGGGCTGAGGTCAGGAGGTACGACAGTGAGAGATGTAAACAGGGATTTCACTCTGGAATATCTTGAATTTTTAACACTGAGCAACCTATTAAATTTATAACATTATAAGAGAGGAAATTTGTTAACATTGAATGTTAGCAGTAAAAGCACGTAAAACAAATACCTCCCAACTCCTGCTGCAGCCCTTGAGCTTGTCGAATGAGGAATTTGATAGGAATCTGGTCCATTAAAGAAGACGAATATGATTTTGGCTTTCTTTGCATGGCAGCTGTGAAGGATAAAAAGCAAAAGAAAAATAAAGTGTCAGAAACAAGAGAAATCTTAGCCTTCAATCCAAATGGGATTGAGTATCAATATCAAATTAGTTTTAATTCACTCAATCTGAGAATAGAGCTCATAAAAGATGAAGAATTGCTACCAAATCAGTGGATACTTAGTAAGAACAAGAACATACCTAAGAGCAACATCTGGAAAATGCCCAGAAATTGAAACTAGTGGGAGAAAAATCATAATGGGTAAGAGAAATCATCTGCAGAAATTCCTTGCACTAAAAAGGAAAACCTGGTAAGTGAAGTCTCCCAAATCTAATTAGGAAAACCAAATAGAGTCATGACCACATGACTTACAGCTTCATGGCCCAGTAGCCTTAATTTACCCTTATATCATTGTGGTGACTGACACTTTTTAAAAAATCTTTACTCTATTTTTTCCATTATCATCTAGTCCCCTTATACCCCCCATTCCCCAGCAGTCACCACACTGTTGTCCATGTCCTGAGACCTCTGTCCTTTTTGTTCAATCCTCCACCCCCTCACCTCCCCCGCTTTTTAAAGAAAGTTGAACAACTGAATTTGACTTCCTTTTCTCACAACTTCTACCTTCAGCCAGCTAACGATTCCATCCTGGTTTTTTTTTTTTAAACATGTCCATCTTAATTTCTGTTCTTTTTCTGCTGGACTAATTTAGGGTCTACAGGCCATCTCTTTAAACATCTATTATGGCCCAAGTTCCCTGACTCCAATTTCTCTTCTCTTTAACTCATCCTTCACACATAGATTTGGCCATATCACGTGTCTCTGGTTGTGTCCTCAAAGACCTTGAGTGGATCCCCAGATCCCACGGAGAAAGGTCTTGCTCAACGCTTTCTTGCTCTGCCCAGCTCACCATATTCTACATGCCTGGCACCCTCATCTCCGTCCAAGGTACTTTGCTTACACATCACAGAGCTACATGATCAGCTCAACCAGGATGGTCATAGAAAAAGCATATCCAATATATGTATTATTTTTCAAATACAAACCACAAAATGTAAAGCTCAACAAATTTTTCTTTTGGTTGAAGACAGTTGGTACTGCAAGTGGAAGGAAAAAGGTTGAGAATCATTGCCTATACAGACTATATACCTCTTGATTAGATGTAACCCCACTTGTAAATTAATAAATTAATATCCTAGTTTTCCACAGCAATCTTTTATGAACTGAGTAAGAATATGTTTCAGATGGTTATTAAAACAACAGAGGTTCCAGGGACACTGAAATCCTGGTTTCGACACTTACTAAGTAGAGAAGTTATTTAACTTCCCTGAGTCTTGGTGCTCTCACCTCTACAGTAAAGGTAACAACAGTTCCCATCTCAAAATTTTAAGAGTTCACAAGAGTTAGAGTATAAAGTGTCAAGTAGTGTCTGCCATGTAGCAAGCACTCAAATTTAACTAGTGTTATTAAGATCTTGAGTCCCCAAGATCAGCTTAGGGTAAAGTACCAGTATTTAAATTTCTAAGCCCTGGCTGGGCAGCTCAGTTAGTGAGAGTGTTGCCCCAATTCGTCAAGGTTGTGGGTCCAATTCCCAGTCAGGGCACATACAAGAATCAACCAATGAAGGCATAAATAAGTGGAACAACAGATCACCATTCCTCTCTCTTTCTCAAATGAGTAAAATCTTAAAAAATATATTTCATTTTCTAGACCTAAGAAACTGAAGACAAAATTCTGATCATATTTTAATGATCCCATCAAAGCACTAGCAGCCCATGAAGCTCTCCCTGAAGCAATTATTCTCTTTAACATCTCTGTAAAAATGCAAAAAATATTTTTTGAGAAAAAGAGAGAGGAACATCTATTTGTTGTGCCATTTATATATGCATTCATTGGTTGCTTCCTGTATGTGCCCTGACCAGGGATCGAACCTGAAACATTAGTGTATCAGCACAACGCTCCAACCAGCTGAGCTACCCAGCTGGGGCTTCTGTATTTTTCTGTGTTAAAAAAAGTTTTTTGCTAGAGATTAGTTTAAATAAAAACTAAGGGAGTATCTTGGTCCCCTGCTATAATATTAATGGTCTGAGTTCTCACTCAGAACACCTCCTTTTATATAATTCACTCCTCTACTATCTAGTTATTAAACCACAAGTGTCATATTCCTTAACAGACTTTCTTATATGTGAATAAAAGTGAGAGGCCATTATCTAATGTTTATTATTAGCCCACCTTGTCCCTAATGTGACAAAGACTATAATTACAGTTATGGGATATCAACTGTATAACCCTAACAATTATAGTCAGGAAAGAAAACAATTGAGAAATTCACAGTCTATTTAAAACACAATACTTCAGATAAATAAGTGAAACTGATGTGCCAAACACTGAAAAGTGACCTTCATTCATAGCTCACAAAAAGTCAATCACTCAGCTGTGCCAAAATAAATACCCGTACAAGAATGCAATTTCCCTGCATTATATACTCAATGTTTATAGTTTAATGATACTCTTTTTGGTTCAGGTATGGAACTACATACATTTAGAAAGCCTAAAATACAGGTGAGTTTTCTTTTTCAAATATAGGAAAACACACTACTTTATACTGATATCTTCCCCTCTAAATCTGACCTTCTGATATTGTATGAAGCAGCTAAGTGAGAAAACCCTGTTCAGTGATCATTTTAATGGCAAAAGACTTTAATGGCAAAAGTCTTCTGTTGTTTTTTCTAATGCTTTTGATTAGACTGTTATTCTTCAGACTAATGGAAGAAAGATACTGCAAAAAATGAAATCAAGAAACCTCTTAATTTATATTTCATTAATAAGGTCACTAAAGTTGTTAAAATACCAGCAATTCAGTCCTCTGCTAAGTCAGCCTGCTGGAAGGAGGACTGAGCCTTATGAGGGGTTAGGAGCCCCCACGGGGACATATTCATGCATCAGAACACACGATGCCCACACTGCAAGGACTATACAGAATGGCGCTGAAGGCTGGTAGAATATTTGACCTGACTTTTTCAAGTAACAGCTGGGAAAGTAACAAAATATAAACAAATAACATGAACCATCTATCAGTAGACACACTCCCACATGCACAACTTACCTAAAGTCTTCGTGTTCGCCAGCAGAGCTTCCTCATAAGACAGAACATAGTAAAGCACCAAAAGCTGTGCCGTGATACTAAAGCGCTGGTTAAGGCGGATGTTGTCGCTCTGGAAGTAACAGAAATGCTTTAAAATAATGTTAAGTTTCATGGGTGCTTTTTTGATAGCAAAATATTCAAAATAGACTATTCCCAAGCTCAGGTAAAATGGGAGAAATGTTGCTGTTTCCATTCCTCAAAGAGACAACTTGAAGTTTAAATTAAATTTTAGATGGTGTGGGAAATGAAAAGCAACATGCTTTAACAGTCTCTAAAACGGGGAAAAAAGGCTTCATCTGCTACTCAACAGAAATCCCATCAGGCTGCCTTGGGAAAACGCTTACAGGGGTCTCAAGTATTGTCTGAAATTACACATTAATATATATTTGTAAAACATGTGACTAGTTCTCCTTCTAACAAAACGGAGAGCCCCCAGCTGATATGGCTCAGTGGATTGGGCGCTGGCCTGAGAACTGAAAGGTCACCTGTTCAATTCCCAGTCAGGGCAGATGCCTGGGCTGAGGACCAGGTCCCCCGTTGGGTGCGTGTGAGAGCCAACTGATCGATGTTGGTCTCACACATTGATGGTTCTCTCCCTCCCTTCCCTCTCTCTAAAAATAAATAAATAAAATCTGAATCTTAACATTTTTAAAAAATGGGAAAAAAGTCTTCAGATCTTCCATAAATGAATCTAGGTATGTCTGAGACTCACGGGAAGCTAAACAAACCTATGCTGAATGTGTCTGAATGCCACACAGTCCTTTGATAAACAGTCTCCAGGCTACTACTTAGACTTTAAAAGAATTCCTCAAAAAAAATGCCTCTTTGACAAATTACTTGGAACTAAAATCATTCTTTAAATTTTTATAAGGAATCTAAAGAAATTTAACCCCATTTTAAATTCAGAACTTCTAATAATCAGTAAAAAAATATATAGAGTAAGTCAAAAGAATAAACTAAAAGAAAAATGTTAAAATAAATCGGTATCTTACCCCAGTGACTCCTTGGAAAATATTGAGTATCTCCTGTTCCGTGACTGGCTGGTTTGTGGCCTCTGGATTAGACTTGGACGCAGGAGTGAGCACAGAATTGATGTACACGTCAATCAGCGGAAGTAACTGAGGATGGAGCGGAGTGGAGGTTTCGCAGAGCTGTCTGTAAATCCAGTCCTAAAGAAAGAAGGTTGCAGGCACTAAATCAACTATAGCAATAAGAAAAAGCAAGTGAAATTTTAGAAGCACATACAATTTTATATGATTTATCAATCGTGAAACTATTAGCTTTTAGCAGTTAGAAATATATTCTCCAATTTCACATTGTCTTTGATTTTAAAATATTAATTACTTTTATATCCTAATTGAGAATACTGTCCATTGGAAGATAAATATAAAATGGTGAGTTTGGGTTTTGAATTTGAACTTAATGTTTCTAATCTAGTAGTTTTTACACTGTGGGAAAATGGTAAGTCCCTGTCCTCGCTGTACTTAGAGCACCGCGTGCTGTTGCAGAGGACCCCACGGCAGAGAGGCACTCAGGAAGAACAGCTCTTCACAGCAAACCCTCAGACAGACTGAGAAAGGGGCTCTGAGAACCACTGCAGGGAGACTATCACTGAACTATCTACACAGACTGAGGACATGCGGAAGTGCTGGGTGTGCATTTAGACTCCTAATTCTTTTCTGTTTCACTTGCTAAAAATATAAGTAGAAGACATCATGTAGCTACAAAATAGCTTCACTAAATCATAAAAACAAGGATAATTAAAAGTGATATATCAATGCATATATTGTTTATTGTTATTTATAAATAAAAGGGCCTCTAGAAAAGGCTCAAACAGATTTCTTTACCTCCTGGGATTCAACCTTTCCTTTGAGGATCTTTTAACCGTACGATTACACCAACTGTAGCAAACTGAAACCATATCAGTGTGTACCAGTGAGGTGTTAGATGTCCTCGCAGCAGAGGCACAAACAGTTGTTATGGGTGACTAGCAACTTTCTCAGTTTGGTAAACAAAACCTAACCATAGAAAATGGCAATTTCTTACTAAGGCTTAATGAAATAGTCATATACTATTATTGAGGATATAAATGAATTAGTAACACTATACATTTGTGAAATAATTATGTTATTTAAAAAAATCTAAAATTAAGTTCCTAATTACTATAACTATATAAATGACTAGTAACTAGACACATTTCATACACAAAATCCACAGCAAAGGCCCACAAACTGAACTAGAACTGGGAAAAAAACAATAACTTAGGTTGTAGCTTGAAATACAAATGTAAGGTCATACTTTTATTGACACTTTGTGCTTGGTGAAAGAACGGCTCCTGAGAAGCTGATAGATACAATGAATAGGCAAAAACCCAGTAATGTTGGCACTCAGGTTGCTGGTGACAGGGACCCGAACTGCATGAGCTGTGACAACCTAAGAGGGAAAAACAGTATCAATACACACGACAGAACCGAAAACAAAATTACCCCGAGAGAGGGAGGGTTAGCAGGTAGACTGTCCACACTGAATACAAGCGTGGGCCCTGGGAATGAACAACAGAACCAGTTATTACATGACTGAATTATTTCTGAATGATGAGGTAACATACACTTAGGGATCTGTAAAATCCTCTAATTTTTTTGCTTGTTTTCAAACACAGATATGTTGATGGTGGTGCAGTAAGTTGAAAATAGATATAAAATCAGACTCATAGTCTGTGCTTAACGATGTTACTTTGGTAAGTCATTTTATCTTCTGACTCTAGTTTCATATCTACAAAATGGGACAATACTTACTTGCTTCAAAAGGATTTTGTGAGGTGGAAAAGTTTTTTTAGAAAACATATGTGAATTATAAAGTAAAACATAAGTATAAACTGGAATTGTTACTGTTATTCTCCTCGTGTGATGCACAGACCTCTGTCTTTCAAAGCCCCTCCCCTAAGTTGTCTCCCAGTTCGTTCAGATTAAACAACAGGCAATTCTCCTGAGTCCCACGTGGGACCGGTGCGTGGTGGTGTATGTGCCCTGAGGGGCGGAGGGAGGCTTTGCTATGGAAATGAGAAATTACCCTAAAGGAAGTAATGACTATGGATCCATGAGGATTTTCAAATATTTCATTTTTTAAGACATATATTTTTGTATTCTGAGATTTAACTTGAAAAATGGATCTGGGAATTAATGTTAAATTTTACAATGGTCTCCTTCACTGAAAACATAAAATATCCTTGGAAATAACCAGGGGAAAAAAGTGCTGAGGCCAAATAAGAACATGTAAATACAAGAATAAGGAATTTAGACTCTAGTTTATAATCTAGTTAGGAATGAATCTTACAGCCTAAAGGTTTAAATAGGTCTCTATTTCATTTTTCTTCTGACAAATCCAAATGATTACCCCAGGTGAGATCCCTGCCATCACAAGACCTCAGACTATAATCTTAAGTATCTACTCAAGTCTCTAAAATATGTAAATTTAAAACATGCTTTGATATCTATTAAGTAGCTTTAAAAGTAAATTTTAAATGGGATTATTCTTTACAGATGTTGCAAAGATGAAATAAATCATCACTGGAAACTAAAAACTAATAGAAAAATGCTTTATTATTCTCTTAAACTGAGATAGATAAGTTGCCCCCAAAGAATGTTATAAAAGGAAGTTAAAGAACTACCTAAGAATAAAGTTAAAACAAGCCCTGGCTGGCGTAGCTCAGTGGATTGAGTGTGTGCTGCGAACCAAAGTGTTGCAGGTTCGATTCCCAGTCAGGGCACATGCCTGGGTTGCAGGCCATGGCCCCCAGCAACCGCACATTGATGTTTCTCTCTCTCTCTTTCTCCCTCCCTTCCCTCTCTAAAAATAAATAAATAAAATCTTAAAAAAACATAAATAAAAAAATTAAAAATAAAAGAATAAAGTTAAAACAAATACCTGTTCAGTAAAGATTTCCTGTGTGAAGATAGTCTTCATCCTGCTCAAGGAGCTTGGCTTAATTACAATCTAAAACAACCAAAACAATTCCAACAGCATATAAAAATATGTGAAGCACAATTTTCTCTCGTATATTACCACCTAAAGAGACTGGGATGTACAACATCAGCGTTCAGATACTCTCTTTCAGAAGTGGCTTCTCAGACTCAACATTAAAGTGTGCTTTTCCTTGGAAAATGAACCACCATATGAAAGTACTTGGTAAATACTATTGCTGACATTGCCAGTCAGTGGGAAGAAGTGGATTATTCAATAGAAAGGTGGGACCTTTCTGGGGGACCTGTATAGTAAGTACTCACTTAACACTGTCGGTAGGGTCTGCAATGTTAAGAGAAATGACATAGAGAGGTGGGCAAAAGTAGGTTGACAAAGAATAAGACAAATAATACAATAATTAATAAATAATAATACAAGAATAAACTTATGTTTCATGTATTCTCAACTGTAAAGCTACTTTGGCCACCCCTGTAAAATGAAAACAATTTTACTAGGGGCTAATTAATGGTAACAAAGAGTTAGGTTCCTGTAGCTTCTCTTCACTGTATAGCAAAATGACATTGAACGTGATGTTACGGGACCTGCTCTATATTTGCACACGACACCATTGCCAAAATAAACTCCAAATGTATTAAAGATTTAAATGTAAAACTTGAAGCCACAAAACACTAGAAGTAAATATAGGCGACCATTTCTATAAACCTGAGGAAAGAAAAACATTTCTAAGCATAACAGCAAAGTAAGAACCACAAAAGAAATAATATACTACACACACAAAAAATAATCATTTCTGCATGGCAAAAACAACTGAGAAAAAATCTATTGCAACATGATGTACTTTTCCACTTTTGAAGACACTGCGGATTATAAATACATACCTGATTTAATAATAGCTTTTCAAGAAAAAAAGGGGGAACACTACCACATTAATATCACACAACAACTATAAAATGAATCACCCCAATTCAACTGAATTGGGATGATTCAATACTGAATATGTCTTGAAATTGATGAAATATGATATATAAGGCATAATGCCAGGTCTTTTTATTTATATATAAAAAGCCCTTTTGAATTGGTGAAATAAAAATTAAATCTTACAAATACCTGAAGAAAAATTTGGACATCGATAAGTTTTTCACAAAACAGATAAACCACCCTGGCTAGTGTGACTCAGTGGATTGAGCATTAGCCTATGAACCAAAAAGTCACTGGTTCGATTCCCAGTCGGGGCACTTGCCTGGGCCTCGGGCCAGGTCCCCAGTTAGGGGTGTGCAAGAGCTAATTAACTGATGTTTCTCTCCCTCTTTTTCTCCCTCCCTCTCCTCTCTCTAAAAATAAATAAATAAAATCTTTAAAAAAATAAAATTAACAGCCAAAACACATAATTTTTTTAAATTACAAAAAAATCATTATAAACTATATAAAAACTAAAAACCAAGTTTCCCTAGTAATCAAAGAAATGCAAAATAAGTGAGACCATTTTTCGTCAACCTAATTTCGGTAATGCCAATGACGGTGAGAGGAGAGGAAAACAGTCCCTCTCGCGCACTAATGAAATCAGTGAAACTGCTGTTATCCTCCTGGAAGATAATGTGGCAGTACTCATCAAACTTCACATAATCATACTCTTGTACTTAGTACTGCCTCCTAGAAATTTATCCTTAGTAAGTAATACAAAGAGCATCTGAAGATATGTGTACATATTTACATAAATAAGGTTCTTTAAACTAAGCATTTTTTCCAAAATTAGCAAATTGGCATGGCAAATAAGAAAGGATCCATTAAGAAAGTCATGATTGGTCCATATAATGGACTACTATAGAAAGGAATATTTGGTATTAGAATTAATAATATGGTATTGGAATATAATATGGTATTAGAATATTTGATATGAGGAAATGGTATTAATAATATGGTATTAGAATACTTGAAAGCCCTGGCTGGTGTAGCTCAGTGGATAGAGCATGTGCTGCAAACCAAAGTGTAGCAGGTTCGATTCCCAGTCAGGGCACATGCCTGGGTTGCAGGCCATGGCCCCCAGCAGCCGCACATTGATGTTTCTCTCTCTCTCTTTCTCCCTCCCTTCCCTCTCTAAAAATAAATAAATAAAATCTTTCAAAAAAAATTAGCACTGTTTTTAAAAAAAATAGAATATTTGATATGAGGAAATGCTCATCATATATTGCTACGTTCCTTAAAATTATAAAATATGTATGTCAATTTAAAGAAAGAACAGACACCAGAATGCTGACAATAGTATATCTGATACCTCTGAACAATGGAATTCTATTTTTCCCTTCTTTACTGTGTTTTCCAAGCTTTCTACATTGAACATCTATTACCCTGATAAATAAATGTTTTCACAATTCAATTTTTCAAACAGTTCCTGATTTCAAACTGTTAAGCTAAAATTACTTCAAAATGAAAACCTACTTACTTTACACCACAAGAAAATGCCCAGCTGAGAGACAATTTCTTTAGAAGGAAAATAAAAGAGAACTCACCTTCATGCCCAAAGTGGAGCAGACCAAGTCAATGATCGCACTAAGCTGGTTGCTGTGAAAGTACATGGCAACCAGGAGTAACATCTCCCCAAAAGAAGCAGACACACCTGAAGTGCTGTTGAAAGAGAAAAGAAAACATGAATTTCCAAACAGAGGATAAGAAACATTTACTCAGCTAATTGAAACCAAGGAAGTCACCTTACCTCTCAAAATAAGCTTCTTCTTTTATCATCCAACTTAGCCACACTACCATTAGCTGTTCCTGTTCAGGAGTACTGTATAAAACATACCAGAATGTCACCAGATTAACTTAGATATACTAGCATAAGAATCAGAAAGTATTCTGAAATTATTTTAGGTAGAAATTATTTTCTCCTCTATTTTGAAACATCGATTCAAATTAACAGCGTGTTGAATTGGCCACTGCCATTGAAACATGAAGTAGTTGGAGATATGAAGAATGAGGACCTTCAACAATGTACTGTAAATAGTCAAAAATCTCTCAAAAGTCTTAGTTATTACATATGCAAGCTGGGGAGAGTGAACATCTCACATTCCTTGAAAAAGCAAAGGTCCTTTGAGATTAAAATGTTAAAAGGACCATATTAACGGCTGATACTTAATGTGTATAGAAAAAATCTAGTGTTAAAAATTAATCTTCAAAAAGTCACAAACTGAGTACCAGGACAGTAACAAGTGAGTTCATCTTTTACCTGGAAAATGAAATTTAACTTGTAAAAACATTTTGAGAATTTGAAATTGTAGGAAATAAGTGATCAACATTCAAAAAGAGAAAAAAGAAATAGAAAAAAGAGACAGCCACTGCTCATCATGTATGTAAAATGGTTATAAAAATATACCAACAATGACTTTAAAAGAAAATTCCCAGTTGAGATTGAAAAGTACAAGTTAACTTTGACCTGTGAAAATAATTTTCATCAATCTCCCACTTCATTGCAGTATAAATGGGGAAAATTAAAGGCCACTGAAAAGCCTGCTATTCCAAGCTAAGAACATTTGAAAGGTCATTCTCAATCACACCTAAATCATTTCACTAATAAAAGAAAGTGTTATGTAGCAGAAAGATTACACCCATTAGAGTCTGCAAGACAGACCTCAGTGGTAATGCCATCTATGCTAATTACTGGTACAGTGACCCTGAAAAACAAATTTAAATAATCTTTTTGAACTGAAGTTCTCCTCCCTATAAAATACAGATTAAAAATACCCACCATACAGAAATAATGAGAATTAGATATGTTTAGAAAGTACTTCGGGTAAAAGGAAAGGGCCCTGGCTGGTGTGGCTCAGTGGATTGAGTACTGGCCTGCGAACCAAAGGGTTGCCAGTTCCATTTCCAATCAGGACACATACTTGGGTTGCAGGCCAGGTCCCCAGTGGAGGGAGCACTCGAGAGGCAACCACACATGGATGTCTGTCTCCCTCTCTTTCTCCCTCGCTTCCTCTCTCTCTAGAAATAAGTAAAATCTTAAAAACAAAAAATACATTGCAAGACTGAATTTCATGCCACACAGGATGTGGACCACAGGGCTCAGCTTTAAAAAAGAGAAGGAAAAAAAAGAATGAAAGAACTGAATTTCATGCACCTAATTTCATGCCCTCCTGAAACTCCACTCAAACCACATTAAAGGGATTTCCTTAAAAAACCATAAATGCATAAGATGATGCTGAGGGACAACAACACAAAAATCCAAAAGCTAGAGTACATATGGATGAGTGGTAACTGACTTCGCAGTGGCAGCGTGGAGGAAGCAAAATATTGGACTGCCAGGAGGAAAAACCAATTTACTTTATACCACAGAATCCCCAAATGGTTCAGAAATGGCTTCAGGCGGTTCTTTAAGCGCTAAGAAAGAGACTACATTAAAAATGCTGGAGGTCGACGTGAGGAGCAGACCTCTGAATCACCTCCTCCATTCTACACAACTAGATGAACCCCCGCGCCCGAGAAGAGAAGACGGGAGATGTATTCTCCGGAGATGGTAGAAGGGGCTGTCTCAGAATGAGGGTCAACCAGGGATTCCTCAGAAAGTAGGGTAATTAATACCACGGTCACTATACCGCAGGCTAAGATCTCGCAGCCGTTAGCCCTGACTTTTCAACTTCATTTATAGGACTTTCTGTCAGACCTGCACTCTCCAGGCAAGAGGACAGCCTTCTCTAAGACTCTGATAGGCCTGAGGGCTTCCCAAAGACCCACCTATGCGCTTAGAAGTTCAAATCTGCTTTTAAGCTTCCCACCCTTAAATATGAACAAACAATCAAGAATTATCAAAGCCCTGTGCTAAAAAGCTCCTAACCTGAAAAATAAGGACCATAAAGAAAAATAAGGGGCAAAAGAGAAGAAACTGAAGAGAAAGGAAAGCAGGACAAATAAAACCCCTTCAGTCATTATGAAAGATACCAGAGAAACCATGCCACCACGGAGCAAAGACCCTGTACAGAAGGAACAGAGAATGGAAAAGAGCTCTTAGAAATTAAAAACTAAATAGAATTACAAGATACCATTGAGAACAAATCTTAAAAGGTAAAATGAACATAGAATGAGCAGTATTTTTCTGCAGTGATGAAAATGTTCTAAAATGTGATGGTGGTGATGGTTGTGTTAACTTCCTAATTGTACTGAAAACTATTGAATTATACACTTTAAAACTGATGAATTTTATGGTATGTAAAAATCAGCTCGATAAAGCTGATTTTTAATTTTACTTTTCTAAGGTTTTTATTTATTTTTAGAGATGGGGAGGGAGGGAGAAAGAGAGGGAGAGAAACATCAATGTGTGGTTGCCTCTTGCACACCCCCAACTAGGGACCTGGCCCACAACCCAGGCATGTGCCCTGACTGGGAATTGAACCAGTGGCCTTTTAGTTCACAGACTGGGATTCAAGCCACTGAGCCACACCAGCCAAGGCAAAAGCTGACCTTTAAAAAGGAGAACAAGCCTTTGTTCTTGTTCTTTGTTCTTGGCTAGGTAGCTTAGGTAGTTCGTCCCAATAAGACAAGGTTGCGGGTATGGCAGGGCACCAGTGAATGCACAAATAAACAGAACAATAAACTGATTATTTCTCTCTCCATCTCTCTCTCTCACCCTCTTTCCCCAACCCCCTCTCAAAAATCAATAAATTAAAATAAATAAACAAGCAAACAAACATACATAGTTTGGTACATATGAAGCACATTGTAACCACAAACCAAAAATATTCAAGAGATACACGAGATATAAAGAGAAAGAAATCCAAACACAACAGTGCAGAGAGTCAACAACATACAAAAGAGAGCAAGAGAATAAGAAAGGAACAGAGAGCTACAAAAACAATCAGAAACAACTAACAACATGGAAATAACTGCATACCTATCAATAATTACATTAAATGTAAATGTATTAAATGCTCCAGTCAAAAAACAAATGGACAGAGAAATGGTACATATATACAATGGAATACTACTTGGGCCTAAAAAAAGAATGAAGTTTTACCATTTGTGACAACATGGATGAATCTAGAAGGTATTGTCGTAAGTAAAATAAGCCAGAGAAAGACAAATTACCATATGATTTCATTTGTATGTGACATTTAATACACAAAATAAATGAGCAAGCAAGACAGAAACACACTCCTGGACGCAGAGAACAAACTGACAGTTGCCGAATGGGTGAAAAAAGTGAAGGGATTAAGTGGTACAGATTGACGGTTACGAAACACTTATGGCTGTGTGAAGTGCAGCGTAGGAACACAGTCGATAACACTGTAATAACTATACATGGGTCAGGTGGGTTCAAGACCTATTAGGGGGAATGTACGTTATAGAAATGTCTACCACTATGCTATACCCCTGCCACTAATAAATATTGAGTGTTGACTGTAACTGCAACTTGCAAAAATTAAAAAATGAACAAAAGCAAGCCCTGGCTGGCGTAGCTCAGTGGATTGAGCGCGGGCTGCGAACCAAAATGTCACAGGTTTGATTCCCAGTCAGGACACATGCCTGGGTTGCAGGCCACGGCCCCCAGCAACTGCACATTGATGTTTCACTCTCTCTCTCTTTCTCCCTCCCTTCCCTCTCTAAAAATAAATAAGATCTTTAAAAAAAAATGAACAAAAGCAGACCTTGACAAAAATAAAGCAACTTTGAAAGTACCTACCTGACTAAGGTAGAAAAGGCCAGCAGCATACAGAAGGAGAGCGAGACAAAGCGGACCCCGGCCGGTGTGGCGGGAGGGCGGCTCGTCATCAGCTGCAGCAACTGCTCAGCTTCCTCCTCGGTGGGCCTAAACGGGGAGCACATGACTAGGCTTTACTTTTTTCTACTTGAGGAAGGGAAAAGAAATAGGAACTTACCAACAGGTTAGCCATTCAGATACAAATTCTGAGCTTTGTAGTAACGTCTCCCTATTTATGAAGTCTTTAACATCTTGAGTTGCCGAAGCACAGCTGTGGAGTGTACGACCAATGTTCCTCCTCAGGCACAACCACAAGCAGTGCTCATTTTGCACACAGTGTGGAAGCATAGAGATCACCACACAGCCTCAAACTCTGCACCACGATCTTAATAATCAATGCAGAATAGTTTGCCAGTAGTACCATGACTTTTAAATTTTTTTGTCAAAACATTAAAAACTCTTTGTCGGTTATAGTGCTGGGGATATTAAAAAATAGTACAACTAATATTTATATTGCACTTTATCATTGAAAATATTAGACTCATTGGGAATTAAAGTGATTTCTTTGTAAAAAAAAAAAAAAGGAAAAAACTATCAATAGGTTGAACAGCCCTTGTCAAAACAGAGTGAATGTCTTCTCTAAGCCTTAATAAACTGTCGTGCCCTCTGCTAAGTTTGGATCAGCTCCCAACATTTTATCTTTGGCACTTCCAGTCATGAAACAGCTGGGAGTTCCTTTCATGGGAAGATTCTGGCCAGCACCACTTCCTCTGAGACTTCATCCTTTCTGTCACAATGACATTCCCCATCTACGCTGACAAGCTGTCCTTTACTAAGCTCATCTGGCTACACACCTAGGGTCGCTCAAGTGGCAGCTGTGCCAAACTTCTCATGAGTCAGCTGTCTCTTCTGTGACGTTCCCCGCGGTCACTTTCACCAGCACCACTATTTGTTTCTTTGCTTCCCTTTCATCTTTACTGGCTAAGTCTCTCTTTCAGTGGGGACTTATCAGCCCACATAGGTTGATCGCCGATAAGGAGACAATAAAACTACCTACCTTGCTATCTAATCATAAACTGAGTAATAGATGTGTGGTGGCCAGTTGCTGACAGACTTAAAAAAAAAAAAAAAAACAATGCAACTGGCTACTGATCATGACGTGCATGTTATTTACACAGTGACACTGGCTTAAAGAGCGCTCAGCAAACTGGCAGTTCACACAATGATGTGGCCAATGCACCAGGCTATCAGATGTTGAGGGAATGGTGACAACTAAAGAGTGGTAACTGAAATTCGCAAGTACCAAAGACATGCAAAGTGTAGACCGTGTAAAACAGTTGAGGACGTTATTGAAAAGGATATAGTGCACTGACTAAATAAACCTTGTGCTTAGTAATCCCATCATATCAATGTTAAGTAATTTATGATCTCAGTTGTAATAGGACACAGGGAAGAGATTTACTTCAACTAGCTGCACGGACTAGATAAAGCATCACTCACAGACCATTCGTTACACTCATGTCAAGCTGTGGTGAAGTCACATGTTTCTTAAACCACTTTGGCCATCCCATATTTACATAATTATATTTACAATCAGACCAAACAGACAGACACATCCCAGCTAGGGATGTTTTGTCTTAGGTCTTTATTCTTGATCCAGGCCAGGCCACTAAGCCTGACAGAAAACCCAAATCCTCAGAATAAAAGGCCTTTGGCTCCCTCTCTTGAGGTGAGATGACAAGAAGGTAAAATGACAACACGGTAAAATATCAAATCAGTGAATACTTGAGTCCAGCGATCCCCATCAAAGCACAGTAGAGACGCAAGAGCGCACTGGCTTTCACAACATGCTCTTCTTTCAGCCCCGAGCACACAGTCACGCTGGGCTCCGTCTCCATATCAGCTTCCTCCACAGCGCGGGCACTTCTCACTGTGGGAAGAATGCCCATCAGCTCCAGAAGAAGCTGCCTTCTCATCTGCCAAAGGACAGAGCTACTGGTCTCTCTTTTTCTCTGTAAGAAACATGTGCCACAAAAAGAAGAAAGCATGGAGCACTTAGTAAGTCGAAATGACGTTCAAACAAAGCTCCCTAGCTAGACGCTTGAAATTGGCCCCTTTAAGGAGGCTGTCATAACTGCAGAATCTCATTTTAATCAAATAGAGAAAACTCGAAATTCACTGGTTCATTTTAAGAATACTCTACTCACCCTAATTTGGATTGACTGTACAAAAAATACTAAATTAATTATAAACAATTTGAGTTGTAAAATATCATTTGAATGGTACTTTCAAATACATAATGGCTAATGGAGTCATGTGGTAACGTAGATAGTGATCCTATTTTGGAGACACAGATCTTGAATTTAAACAACAGCTCTGCTATTAAGTACTGTTAGATACATTAGTTAACCTCTCTGGACCCCAATTTCCTAATGACAAGGAAATGAATATCTGATTAATAGTATTTATCTCCCAGGGCTGCTGTAAGTTAGGAATCTATAAGTCTGTCACCTCCACAGCTTTTCAGGCAGGGATAATGTCTTAGTCATCTCTCGGCAGGGCCTATCATTGCGCCTGACATACGGCAGGCACTCAACATCCATTAAATAGACAAACAGATAATACATGTAAAGGCAGATCCAACTGTAATGGACTAGGCAAATGTTCGTTATTATTTTTAGTGTTTCCAAGTAAAATATGATAAACCTGCTTGAATAATAATATTATGTTCAAATAAGAAAACTTTACTGTACACAAAGGACCATTACACAGAAGATGAGCATACCAAGTGCTTAGCGCGGCGCCTAACAGATAGAAGGTACACAATAAATGTTACCTTCCTTTTTAAAAGCAAAGCTTAACATTCGTTTCCAAGCGGACTAGAAATGAAGCAAAACTTGGATACAGAACTTATTTGATGACCTAATGCAGCAGTTCCCATGGGTCTTACCTAGAACCCTAAAGATTCCCAAACACTTTCAGGGGTTCTGGAAGGTCAAAATAAGTCCTTAATAATACTAAGACATTATCAGCCCTTTTTACTGTTTTCTCACAAGGGTACAGTGCAGTTTTCCAAAGGCTATTAAGCCAAACATTAAAGACATTTGCAAAAATGTTAAACACCACCACTCTTCTCACTGAATATTTTTTACTTTAGAAAATATGGCTGTCATGACCAGTGTGGCTCAGTTAGCTGGAGCATCGTCCCATAACCAAAAGATTGCAGGTTTGATTCCTGGTCAGGGAACATACACAGTTTGAGGGTTTGATCTCTGGTTTGGGTAGCAACCTGTCAATGTTTCTCTCTCACATTGATGTTTCTCTCTCCCTTCCTTTCTCTCTAAAAGCATTAAAAAACAAATGTCCTCGGGTGAAGAGTTAAAAATATATACATGGCTATTTTTCATTAAAAATGTTAGGTTCAGCCTTGGCTGGTGTGGCTCAGTGGACTGAGTGCTGGCCTGTGAACCAATATATTACCAGTCTAGGGCACATGCGTGGGTTGCAGGCCAGGTCCCCAGTAGGGGAAGTACGAGAGGCAACCACACATTGATGTTTTTCTTCCTCTCTTTCTCCCTCCCTTCCCCTCTGTAAAAGCAAATAAATAAATATAAAACAAAATGTTAGGTTCACACATAATAGTATTATTATTTTTAAATAAATATTTCAACTATTTCAGTTTTCATTTCTAATATGATAAATATCAACAGAAAAAAGCATATAAACAAAAGTTCTTTGGTATCCTCAATGATTTTGTAAAATGTCAGGAGGGTCCTGAGGCTAAGATGTTTAAGAACCACTGGTCTAATGACATCATTCTAAAAGTGTTTCTTCCTATTTCACAGATTGCCTAAATATCCTGATCTTTATTGGCCTATACAGGTATTTATCCCTCACCTGCTGTCCATTTCGGATAAAAGTTCCAAACCAAGTCCGGACTTTCGCATTTGTTCCAAGAAGCAAACCACTAACAAAACAAACCAAGTCACTCACTCCATCTTCATTGACTTCATTTTTAGTGTGATCCAATGTCAAAGCTACTCCAAGGCCTGGCAAATGACATTCTTCCACCTAACATAGCAAAGAAAACAAGTTAAACTCAGTTTCATAAGGAAAGGGGCCAGGATGCTTCAGAATCTAAAGCCTCCAAAGTTTAGAGGAAGGTGTTTCACAAAACATAAAAACCAAGAGAGGAAAGTAATACATCGAGTACATATAACTACAATTTTCTGCAACATTCTAAAACCATCTTGAGAAAAGTTCCTGGTCCTAATACAAAGCCTTTTGTCTCATAAAAATAAGATCTCTTACCACCATGCCCCGGACTTTGAGGGCCTGAGAAGGATTCATTTTACATAAGAAGCGTAAGGCGTCTGTCCTGCGTCTTCCTCCAAGGCTTTCTTCATCTTGTCGTTCTCCATTTTTGATCAGGCCCCTACAAACTGAATAGTGAATGGCCTCTATCACTTTAAGCTTTGTAAGTAAAGCATTAGAAAAATATTTTCAGCCTTGAGAATCAATCAGTTATGCAGATTAGACGCTACAGAACAAAAGGATCGGGAAACCTGAAAGCATAGCAACAAAAACTGGCCAGTGAAAAGAGACAAAAAATGCACAGTGACCTGTGGGACAATATCAAGTAGTCAAACATACTTGTAGTTGGAGTCCCAAAAAGAGAAAGAGAATAGAAGACAAAAATATATTTTCCAAATTTGATGAAATCTATAAACCAAGAAACTCAATTAACTTCACTGATGAGAAAAATCTTAAAAGTAGCCAGAAGAAATAAACAAAGTAACCAGAAGATAAAAAGAAACATTATATACAGAGGAAGAGGGGTAAAATTACCATAGAGAATAGAATGACATCTTTAAAGAGCTAAATGAAAATGTCAAACTAAAATTTTATACCCAATGAAAATATCTTTCAGAAATAAAGGCAAAATGAGTTTTGGGGTTTTTTTCCGAGATAAAAATAAGCCCTGGCTGGTATGGCTCAGTGGATTGAGCACTAGTCTATGAACTGAAAGGTCTCTGGTTCAATCCCAGTCAGGGCACACGCCTGGGTTGCAGGCCAGGTCCCCAGTTGGGGGAGTGTAAAAGGCAGCTAATTGATGTATCTGTCCTACATCAATATTTTTCTCCTTCTCTTTCTCCCTCCCTTCCCCTCTCTCTAAAAGTAAATAAGTAACACCAACTGGGAAAATTTGTTATCAGCAAACCTGAACTATAAGATATGTTTAAAAAAAGTTCTTCATGCTAAAGGGATATTATACCAGATGAAAATGGGTAACTACAAAAAGAAATGAAAAGCACCAAGAAATGGTAAATGTGTATAAAGAAAAAGAGTTTTTTTCTCTTGTGTCTGTAAAGTCTTTATGATATAATTACCACTTTAAAGCAAAAGTAGCAAAAATGTACTTTTATATATGCTGTATGCAAATGAGTTTTATAACACATGTAGAAGTAAAATCTATTACAACAATGGCACAAAGGACAAGAGGCATAAATAGAAGTCTAGTACATTACATATGAAGAGGTTTAAAATCATTTGAAAGCAGACTGCCAAAACTTAAAAATGAATACTGTAAACCCTACAAACATAAATAAACAAATAAATAAATGCAAAGAAAAAAATGAAAGAAGTATAGCGAATAAGACAGCAGTGAAGCCCTGGCTGGTGTAGCTCAGTGGACTGAGTGCAGGCTGCAAACCAAAGGGTCGCCAGTTTGATTCTTAGGGCACATGCCTGGGCTAGTATGGGGCGCTCGAGAGGCAACCACACATTGTGAGTAACCACACATTACTCACCCTCTCATTCTCTTTCTCAGCCCCTCTGTCTAAAAGTAAATAAATAAAATCTTTAAAAAAAAGTATGCTATATGAGTGTCTCTGAAACATATATTCAAAAAAAAAGAGCAGTGAGATAAAATGTAATTGTAAAAGTTTCAATCCAAATAAAAAAACGAAAATGAAAAAATGGAAGGAACAAGTAGAAAACAAACAGCAAGATGACAGACTTAAATCTAACCACCACAATAATCACATTAAATCATCTACATAAATAATCTAAATAGGCCAGTTCAAAAGGCAGATTGCCACTGAATTTTTTAAAAACCTACCTGTCCATAAAAAAACCCATCACCAAGAAACCTGCCTTAAATATAATGAAACAGACAGATTAAAAAATTTTTAAATGGAAAAACCTATATACCATGCAAATACTTAAGTGAAAGAAAGCTGATACAGCTGTGTTAATTATCAGATAACATAGACTTGGGATAAAGAAGGCCACTCCATAATGAAAAACAAAAAGGCTCGATTCATCAAAAAGCTACAACAATCCTAAATGTACATGGACCCAATAACAGCTTCAAAACGCATGAAGCAAAACTGTCAGCCTGAGAGGAGAAATACACAAACCCACCAATGTCTGCAGGCATCAACACCCTTCTCTCAGTGACTGATAGAAAACGCACACAGAAAATCAGCAAGGACACAGCTTCCAAAAAGCTTTCACATATCATGTGATGTTCAATAAATCTCTTAGAAATATGAGGAAAATATTATCAATATCTCCACTTTACAGATGAGAAGTTAAATATCTTCATAGAAATCACACAGAGTAAGTGACAAGCCCAGAAATTACAACCCCAAGTCCAGTGCTTTTTCCTCTCTGGCTCCCAATTCACAAATTACCTTGCTCAATAAATGTTTTCATTTTTATATCATTCATACCCAAATAATAATTCTCAATCACTAGTAGTTTGCAACAGATGTCAAAATTTCATTTGATTTTTCTCAATGTCCTCCCTACACTCCCCTGTGAACTGACAGCAATAAGGCTGAAAAGCAAAGGTGTAACTGCCGGGCTCCCGACCACACACAGTGCGCACCGCGCACGGGTTGCTCTCGGGCTATGGCACAGATGTGTCTTCTCTCCCCTTTGCTCCCTGAACATAAGATCGTATCTTCCAGTTCTTCGGTACTTCTTGCTGTCCTATGACAGCACTGGCAACTAACGACAAACAAATTTGTGCTACATACTCGCTGTATTTAAATTGTTAATCTCAAAACAATTTTGAAATCTCTAAACTCAACATTTCTACAATTAGTACTCACTAATAAACTTCCGAAAGGTAAAATATCAAATAAAACCCCATAAGTATTTTTTATCAGCTCAAAAATAGGTCCTTACATGCCCAGGTAAATCTCTTCAATATCCCATTTTTAAATCATATTTACCTTCATTGAAACTATCAGGAACATTGGCCACCAACAGACACAAGAACCAGGCACCGTTTCTGACATGCAGCAAGGCTTCGGCTACATCAACTATAGGAAGCAGGGAGGGGAGCTCTACAAGAAAACAAAGTCGATGCTACTACCAGGGAGTGATATTTCAGTGCATTATACATTAAACACCTTGATATTTCACTGATGACACTTAAGAGCACTTAAATTAAGGCATTTTATCTTCATAGTCTAGAGCTGAACTGTCCACTAGGACAGCCACCAACCACATGTGGCTATTTAAATTTAAATTAAATAAAGTGTAAAAACAGTTTAGTTCTTCAGTCATATCAGCCACATTCAAGTAACCCATAACCACATGTGGCCAGTGGCAACTGTATTACCACAACAGAGAACACTGCCACCGCTACAGTGCAGCAAAGAGTTATTTTCATTAAAATCTTCTTTGCATTTTTATCTGCCATATCTTTTTTTTTTAACAGTAGGGTGTACACTGCCCCACTAGTGATATCAGATGGTCCACTGTGTGTAAAAATAATGCTGGGGAATAATGATTTTTAAAAATGAAATCCTGAAAAGGGCAGTTAAAGAAAAGAGACCAGGACTCTCTGGATGCCCGGGCAGAACTCATGGCATCACTTGCAGGTGGGGTCCTGCAACTATCCAACATGGGGAGTGTGACCTGCTCCGTGTTCAGCCTGAGCTGGGTCCCCACTCTTTAAACAACAGGGTACCCCAGGAGTCTCCCAGGAGCCCCGCACTTGTGCCAGGCCCAGTGCGGATGCCTGCTGTACCCAGAGCTGTGTTTCCCAGCCCTCGGGGACCCACAATCCACTGGCCTGAGCCTCTCCAGGAGCTAGAATGATAGGCGAGCTGCCACCCAGCCCAGCCACTGCTAACCTTAAAATGTGACTGTACATACCTGTTACAAAACTAGCTCTCGTCCCATCAGTCAGTTAATAATCTGAAATATTTTATTTTAATGTTTAACAAAAGTGGGATTATACTCTATGAACCATTTTGCTCTTTGCTTTTTTTGGTTTTAACATATTGTGAACATTTTCCCAAATCATTAAATTTTTTTGACTATACCATTTATTGGCTGTATAATATTCCATACTATGAAATATAATTTACTTAATCATTGTCCTACTATTAGTCATTTTTGACTTAACCTTTTAAGGTACTTTCCATGTTAAGAAGTTATACAGTATCATTTAACAAAAATGTATCTAAAATGTATCTTAGCACTCATCACAGTACCTGCTTGTAAAATACAAAGGACATCTGCAGCTTCCTCTAAATAGACTGGACTCTCAAACAGTTCAGATGACTTGATGAAAAATTCTCCGCTGGACTCAGACACCTTTCATCAGAAAGAAAAGATGAACTATTAAATTCAGGTAATTAAATCTCATATTAATTTTATAATTATTTGTTGAGCTTACACACCATGTCTCTTAATACGTCATTAATATTTGTGTACTGCATCAGGCCCTGGCCAGGTTCCTCAGTTGGTTAGAGCATCATCCTGATACAACAAGGTTACAGGTTTAATCCCCAGTCAGGGCACATACAAGAATCAACCAGTGAATGCATAAATAAGTGAAACAACAAATCAGTGTCTCTCTCTCAAAAAAATTAACAAAAAATTTTTTAACTTAAAATATATATGCCCTGGCTGGTGTGGATCGGTGGATTGAGTGCAGGCCTGTGGACAAAAAGCGTTGTCAGTTAGATTCCCAGTTTGGGCTCATGCCTGGGGTGCAGGCCAGGTCCCCAATAGGGGACGCGTGACAAGCAACCACATGTTGATATTTCTCTCCCTCTCTCCCTCCCTTCCCCTCTCTAAAATAAATAAGTACAATCTTTTAAAACAATAAATAAATAATAAAAAAATAAAGTGTGTATATATATTTACTGTATCAGAATATGTAGTATTCCATTAAGTTGAACCAATTTAACCAATTAGCAGTCACATTAATTATTCAGACATGGTATATAGGTCTCTATAATTTACGTGTATATAAATATTTGGAGATATCTGGAGTTAAAGATAAGGGAAACCAAAGAAATTGACTAGAAATGCTACCTAGAAATGCTACCTTAATGCTACATTAAGTTGTAGCTGAAAAAAAGGCAAAAGAACTGTAAACTTAAAGCAGTATAACAAATATAAATTCATGTTCAATTCCAAATGAACTAGGAGAAAAACAAAGAATAAAAAGTTAATAAAAATACTAAGTTTTTAAAAAATTTCCTACTGTAGTTTCATCACCACATTTCCCACATGCTGGAGAGTGTGAACTAAAAAGTTGGGGACCCCCCATGAGAGAAGGGGCACTTATTTTATTAGAGCAATCAAGTGAGGCCAGAGAAAAAGATGTGGGGAAAATATTGGCTAAAATTAAAGACTTTCAGTACAGTATAAAAGAGTAGAAGAAAATAATAGTGATTGAAAGAAATTTTTAAAATATTTGTAACCTATCCTAAAAAACTACCTAAAACAGCGCCCTGGCTGGCATAGCTCAGTGGATTGAGCGCGGGCTGCAAACCAAAGTGTCACAGGTTCGATTCCCAGCCAGGGTACGTGCCTGGGTTGCAGGCTATAACCCCCAGCAACCGCACATTGATGTTTCTCTCCCTCTCTCTCTCTCTCTCTCTCTCTCTCTCTCCCTTCCTTCCCTCTCTAAAAATAAATAAATAAAATCTTAAAAAAAAAAACAACTACCTAAAACAGATGAACACTCCCCCACCCCTCACCAAGTATTTTATTTGAAACCAGAATTTAGTTTTTTTCTCACAATTTATAAAACTAAACTTTATTTATTATAACTGACCTTGAAATTCTAACAGTAAATAACTTTTAAAAAAATTATTTATTTATTTTTAGAGAGAGGGCAAGGGAGGGAGAAAGGGAGGGAGAGAAACATTGATGTGTGAGAGATACATCCATTGGTTGCCTCTCACACACCCCCAACTGGGCACCCAGCCCTCAACACAGTTATATGCCCCAACTGGGAATCAAACTGGCGACCCTTTGGGTCACAGGCCAGTACTCAGTCCACTGAGCCACACCAACCAGGGCGAACATAACTTTTCCTTTAAAATTCTGGGCCTCATCTCATTTAAGCCATCTTAGTATGAAGAGCCAATTTAGTTCTTTACGTGGCAGACCCCTGACATTCACAAATTTCAAATTTAGAGTTTCAACTAACCATAATTTTACCCAAGAGTCCATGACCTAAAATAATATATCATTTTGGTGAAATGAGAAGTTGAACAGTCTTCATTACCACGTGGAACAATTCAGTCATCTGGTGAGTGAGGCTAGCCAACCACCCTACATTGATACAGCTCTGACATTCCCTACGTGCTGCTATGTAACAGGTAGTCAGAGCTCATTCGGTGCCTGAAGGAACTGTGTACATTTTTCAGCTATACATCACATTTTATGGGGGAAACTGTATCATTTAGAAGTATTATCAAATTTGGTAATCTTATGTATGAAGAAGCCATTGTAAGAACTCCGTACTAAAAAAATTCCTATGATGGAAAATACAGAATATGCATAAAGGAAAGAAAACAGTAATGAGAGAAAGAAAGCCATTAAGGCAGGCATTCATCCTTTCAAGCCTTAGAGTGGCAAACATGTAACAAATAGAAATATGTGTAGAAGAGGACGCTTCCTGTCTGCTTTCTTGCCTCTTTTTTTACCTTCTATATGTAGACATCAAATCATGCATATTTTGAGCTGTGATTAAAATAAATGTACCTTTGACCCAGCAATTCCATTGCCGGGATTATACCCTAAGAATCCTGAAACACCAATTCAAAAGAACCTATGCACCCCAATGTTCATAGCAGCACAATTTACAATAGCCAAGTGCTGGAAACAGCCTAAGTGTCCATCAGTAAATGAGTGGATTAAAAAACTATGGTACATTTACATGATGGAATACTACACAGCAGAAAGGAAGAAGGAGCTCCTACCCTTCATGACAGGATAGGTGGAACTGGAGAGCATTATGCTAAGTGAAGTAAGCCAGGAAGTGATAGACAAATACCATATGATCTCACCTATAAGTGGAACCTAGCCAACAAAACAAACAAGCAAAATAGAACCAGAGACATGGAAATAAAGAACAAAATGACAGCAACCAAGGGGAAGGGGGGAGGGGGGCAATAGGACAAAGAAGGGGAAGGGTCATCGGGAACATGTATAAAGGACCCACCAACAAAGACACAGGGTGGCTGGTAAGGGAGGAGGGAGAATTGAATGTGGGAGGTGGGGGTGGGTAGGGTGGGAGAGTAATGGGGAAAGTGGGGACAATTGTAACTCCACAACAATAAAAAAAGTTACAGTAGGTTTAAAAAAATAAAATAAATGTACCTTGTTCATAATTGCCAACAGCTCACTAAGCACAAGACGCAATCGACGAGGTGAATCACTGTGTTCAAACTCTAACGTCAGACCATGCTGAAGCTGTGACACCAGGATGCTCTCTCCAGTGCCTCCTCCAAGTTTATGCCTAAAAAAGTACAAACGTGTAGAACAGCAATTAAGAGAACAGTGGCATAGAAACGATAGCAGAAAAGTTACCTTTTATTGAAATAATCTACAAAAGAATGTATGGATTCTTTTCATACATTTCACGAATGTATTACTTCTGAAATACTATTTAGTTTGTCTCTTTCAGGAATTCACAACCAATGGAAAGACTCCATCATAAATGATAGGTAACACCCACTTCCACTAACAACAGTGGCTCACTACTGGATTCACAACGAGGAGGGAAAACCAAAACATCTGCCCAGAATTTGGGGGAATCGATGTAAGCTTTAAAAAAAACCTCTCATCTGATTCCAATAAATCCTTCTACTGGAGGGGACCTTACCCTACCCAGTTCCCACCAAGAGTAACTGGCCTAATCAGTTTAGCCCGAATACATTAGTGTATATATAGTCAAACTTCTCTATGCAACATTTTATAATATGGAATTCAAAATAATTTTAATTATAAATAGAAAAAAAACTAAGTAAAATGCTCCCCAAAGTTTAGGCTCTCAATGTTCTCTTTCCTAGAGAAGTATAACCAGTGAAAGCCCAAAAAGCTCCAAGAAATATTTGATTCCTTCTTCTTTGGCGAATCCAAGTAAATACCCCAATGCACATATTGTGTAACATAACATTACCTAAGCTGCTGTTCTTTGCTGGCATCCTGTTCCAAGGCATGAAAGTCCACAGACAATAACGCGACAATGGAGTTGACAGCTTCCACTCCAGAGAGAAGGCGAAGGATGAGTTTTTTATCCTGGGCCCAGCTTTGGCTCTGGTCAGCAGGGGCACAAAGCGCCATCCGCACCAAGCAGGGCAGGAGAAGTCTTAATTCTGGATCACTTAACGATGCCAAACGCACAACATCCACCTTCTGCATTGCCTCAAAAGCAAAAGGACTTACAAACTGGAGGCTTGTACACTCAGTCATTATCACCGTTGATCCTAATGATTAAAAATAAGTAAAAGCATGGGTGTAACACCCACATTCAAGCACCCCTCTTTTTAAATACCCTGGAAAATGTGGTCTATCTGTAATAAGCCCCTATGACAATGGGTTCCCAGCACAATTAAAGTCTCCCTATGTTTCTACTGCTATCTGGCAAATGAGAAAGAAAACAGTTTACTAATGTCTCTTCTAGCCTTAGGGACCTCCTGTCCTAATACTCTTATTTTGAAAAGGAATATGAAGTAGAGAGATTAAGTAAGAAGTCCATGGGACTTCTAGTTAGCAGCAAAAGCCAAGGCTGAATCCTCATCTACCATATCCTAGTCCAAGGCTTTCTCCATTACACCAGTCACATGAGTGACATAAGGTAAAATAAAAATAAATGAATGGCACAGTAAAAGAATGCTCCTCTTCTGCGCCTCCTTAGTTTCACATGACTGCCCAACCTATGAAAAGAATGGTAGGCTTCTCTTTCCACCCTCCAAGAGTCAGCACTTGTAAATCTCCTTGGCAGTCAAAATCAATGCCAGATTCAGAACTCTGGAGGCTTTAACACTATCCTATATACTCTGGGAATAATAATAATAATAATAATAATAATAATAATAATAAAACCCAGCTATAGGAGTATGATGAGTCCCACTTGGGCACTTCTCTGTCCTCAGGAGCAATGAAGAAAAAAAAAAAAAAAACAGGGACCAGTGAGCCAATGCCATCATGGGTAACAGTCTGTGGACAGAAACGCCGCTTTGCTTTTAGGCAGGAGGAGTTGGCCTTTTAACAGAGGGGCGGGCTGAAGGAGCAGAGGTGCCCTGTGCACTCATAGGTCTCACCCCTGGGGTAACGACAACTAACCAGTCCCTCTGGCTGCGAAGAGTCAGGCGGGGTGCAGACAGGGACGGGGTAACGCGCTGAGGCCTGAGAAGCGGAAGCTTCGTACCTGAAGATCTACCCTCTAACCTCCCGGGACCCCACCCGGATTCCGCGTCTCAGAGGCGGAGCGCGGTAGAAATAGACAGCGCGGTCCGAAATTGGGCCTAGGCGATAACCTGGATTCCCAGACCCTAGCTGTGCCCCGAGTCGACCCGAGCACCAAGAAGTGACGCCAGGACCAATCAGGTCAGCGGTGCGATGAGGGCTGGACGGGGACACCGCACCAGGGCCGAACCCAGACTGAAGGGAACAGAAAGCGGAGGAGAGTGTTTCAACCTGCACCCAGCACCTTCATTCATCCCCAGCGTCTGGCTCCCGTCGGCCACCGTACTGGATTGAAGGGAAGAGTGGCTGTGAGAGGAAACCCAGGGACGTCGGCACTGATGCAACGGTGCGCGTGCGCGGCCCCGCCCCTTCCTCCCCTGCTGTTTGCCCCGCACACTCTCACCTCCGAAGTGTGTTTTTGGAACTGTGTCGGGAGTGCGTTTTCCTCACCCTAACCGCTGTCATTAAGCCCTTTTGAGCTGCAGTTTCGTCTTTACAGGATTATGCTGGCATTCAAATGACTTAACGTAGGTAAAAGGAATGTTATAGTTATCCCCATTATTCTTTGGCCGGAACAGACTGTACTCTTCTTTCCATCTCAGCCTGAGCCCTCTCTGAACCAAAGTTCTGGAATCCTAGGATTTGTAAGAGAATTTAAAAAGTAATCTAATCACGAGCCTTCTTTCGTTCTCGACCTCACACACGGTAGTTAAAGGTCTTCATTTCAGGTTTCTTAAGTTAGGGTCAGTGGATCGTTAGAGCGCAATGGATGGAGCTTCAGGAATTCTCTCTGCAGTCTGCAGAAATTTTCAGTGCCTGGCAGGTTCGGAAAGAGGGTCCAAAATTTCAACTTCTCAAAGGAGTCCGATCACCCAGAAAAGATGAAGAACCACTACCCTCTATATTATTCATACTTTTTGTAGTACCTGGTTCAATCGTAGCGTATTTAGTTAGCACCTTCCGTTTACAAAACATTGTGTTAGGAGCTGGAAACAAGAATATTTGACAGAGACGGTGTTTCATACTTGACAGTTTCCAAGGCTTTGACAAAGGGATGATCTCTTTAAAAACAAGGTCTGCTTTCATATGAAAAATCAGCAAAGAAGAGAACGAATGTGTGTTGCAGCGTTTCTTTTTTCCACCTGACGCACAGTAATACATTTCGAATTATGTCTCAGAACACATGCATATATACCCAGTTTTAAATGGAAACATACATCTTATGAAACAAATACACATACTACATGTTATGTATTCCAAGTTATCAGTCACTGCGCACAAATTGACTTCACAACTGTACAATATTGTTATTTTTAAGCTGATATTTATTAAAGACTTATTGAACACTTGCTAGGCACTGTGCTTCATATCTATTACCTGATTTAATTCTCTGAGATGATAATAATATTCTCCGTCTTTAAATCCCGGAAATTGAGATTGAGAGAGGTTAAAAAATTGAATTTCCTTGGATGTTTATTTCGCAGGAAGAGTATGAAGGGGGTATCCAAACACCGACTTGGGGGATGAATAGAGAAAGTATATGTGAACTGATTTTTAAGATCTCTTCCAGCTCTGTTTATGATCCTGAAACCATTAATGGAGGAACAACATGCAGATCCATCTTGATCCACAGAAAACAGCAGATGTCTAGCCTCAGTAAGATAGCTGGAGTGTAATGGAGATCAGTGCAGACACTTAGCTTCCTCCAAGTCCCCTTTCTTCTCCTTTCAATTCTTCTCTCAGTTAATTATCACCACCACCCAGAGTTGCTCAAGCCAGAAACCTGGAAGTCATCTGAGACTCCAGCCTCTTCCCCTCATATCCACCTAGTCAGCAAGTCTTTTCAAAGCTATGTTGTAATGTTTGCCCATGAAATCATTTTGACAATCATATGGAAATGCAGACACCCTGGTGAAAAAAAGACTTACTCATGAACTTTTGAGTTTTAGAGCTGCCTCCTCTGAGTCTGATTATCTTACTATACTACAATCAATTTAGAAAAACTGCAGCTCACATATTTAGGCAGATTCAGGGACTTATAAAATGGTAAATAATGCTACAAATGAATTCATTTAGTTGCCTATAAACCACAAAACCTTTGATTATCAGTGGAGTATCATATATTTATGGTTTACCCTTTTGTAATTATAAAATTTTTTTAGTATTTTTTAATTTTAATTGTCGTTCAAGTAGTTTTCTGCCTTTTACCCCCATCCCAGCCCACCCCCCATCGTAATTTTTAAGGAAATACTTTTTAAAGACCAATGTAGCACTGAAGCTCATTACCATTTCTCTTCACCAAAAGTCATAGATTCTGTGGTGACTTTTTTCACATTTTTAACATGTCTGAAATTGTGATGCCTTAAAATCAATAGTGCTAAATTGTACTTGGCAGCATTTTTTACTTTTAGTGTACATGAAGTTGTGATGTCTTATGGTTGCTGGTGTCTTAGATCTGATTAAACCTGCAGTGTATGTAGTCCCTATACTTGAGGTCGAAAGAGAAGACACCTTCCTGGAGAGGTACGCTTTCTCCTCTGACTGGCTTGCTTTGAATTACTCTTTTCTACTTTAATTCTCAATCAGACTGGGGAAAATAAACAAAAAAGAGAAAAAGACCTTACCTACTGTTTCAGGAATAGTAGGTGCTTTTATGTAGACTATTGCTGAGTAAATGAACTTCAAGAAGTTAGAAGACCTAGGTACTTAAAGGAGGATCAATGTTCTTTGGAAAAAGAGTCACGGAATTTCAGAAGGAAAAGAATCTCGGGAGACACTGAGCTCCAATTTTCTCAACATGACACTTTACAAGTAATTATCCTCTTCAGTGTGCCTTTTATCTTGTAAGATTTCTTCCATTGTTTCAGCCCTTGAGATGTTTTGGACTCCTTTTTTACATTGGCTTCTGCTTTGATTGATTATACAGATCATATCTTCATTGATTTTGTGGATTTAAGTTGAAGAGAATAGGACCTAGCCAAGGTTCTACAGTATAACATTAGAGACGTCCCTCCAGGTTGACATAGCCTCCACCAATCAAGCCTTTCTGGTTATGATTTTTAACCAGTTATTAACCCAACTATTTTATTAACCAATGTCAATCCAATTAATTCAATAATAAATAAATAAGTCACCCCAGCTACTAAAACACTTCTCTGCTTGGGGGTAGTGTTGATTTTCCTCAAGGTAAGATCAGACGAGATCAGGCGCATTCAGGGTGGTATGGCCGTAAACCCTCAAGGTAACATCAAAAGACAGTTTTCCGTGGCCTGACATTTAACTCTAGTCTGAACTCAGACCAAACCCCACCACGGTGCCTCCACTTTATTTTCAGCTGCTTGTTTCCCAACTCCTTCTTGGTGTTCATGGGTCTTCTCCCCACCGTTCCTTGTCTGGAATATCTTTTATTCTCCTTCCTTATGCAGTAACTCCTATGTATATATCCTTTGGTAGAAGTGGTCTCTTGCTAGGAAATCTTTCCCTGTCTCTTCATTAGATTCAAGTAACCCCTTCCTCTTTGATGCTCCCAAGCCACCCTTTGCTTTCCTTCCATCATAGTACTTGATGCAGCACACTGCAATTGTTAGAACTTGACTGTCTCTCCCACCAGAAAGTGCTCACTTTGAATGCAAGAAACTATTTCTTTGCCCTTGGTGCCGTATAGCACTTAATACTGGTTTGTTGAATTAATGATTTAAGCATAAGAATGCCATAAAATCTTAATAACCTGCTGAGTACGCATTTCTACAATCAGTTCATCAGGGCTGTCAAAATAAACTGTAGAGATTGATTTCAGCCACTTCCTCTTGTATAAGCACTGCACTGTTATTCATCACTTTAGAGGGCTGATCAAACTATGTTTAGTCAAGCATGTTTCTTGGTAGACAGAGGGCTTAAGGTCAAAGGTTTTGTATCTCACAACTAGTGTAGAGATAGATAATCGAATTAGTTTACTAAATAGTGCTTTAGTGAAACTATGCTGGTTTCTAATGCTTTTGTTTATTAAGTCAAGTAATTTTGTTAGCAGTTTCTAGGACCTAACTTTTTAAAACTATAAAAACTGGGAAAGTTACGCATTTCCATTTTTCTAGCACCTTTCAGTTTTCCCCCAGCACTTCTGAAATCTTACCTGCAAGTTCTTTCAGCACCCAGAATGTAATTCATTTGGATTTGGAGATTTTAAATCAGTTAACTATCTCAGATTTTAATTGCATCATATGCATATTTTAGATCTCAAAGACCCTTCAAGCTTATTTCTTTTTATTGGGGGTAGGTTGGGACAGAAGGGAGATAAAGGTTAAGTACTAAACACTCTACTCTTTCTCATATACCTTTGCTCTTGCCAGAACTATACTTAAAAATCCTTGTTGTTGCTGTAAGCATTTTTTTTTCTCTTGCAAACCTTAGTTCATTTTGGATGTGACTCTTCCAGAGTACATAGGTATTTTATCAATCATTCCTTACAATTTGTATTTTACAAATTTCAAAATGGCTTTTGCAATTTCCTTTGAGGCTCACAAAGCTCATTAGGAAGAAGACCTGATCTGAAGCAAGGGTTTACATGGAAGTTTGGGGGAGGCCTCCAGGCAAGAATAACCACTGGGCTTTCAAACAACTCAATGACTAAGAGGCTAAGAGGCCCATTCTGAGGCTTGTGGAGAAGGAGGCAGGGAGCAGGTCACATAAGACTTGGCATGTATCTTTAGAGCAAGCAGCAGCCATGAAAGGTTTTAAGCTATCAAGAACACACTGAAGTAGAGACCAAATTAGGAGTATGTTGCAGTGGCCCACCCAGATAAAGTTTTTATCTAATATCTATATGGCATTGGATAATGCTAATTTAGACTAAGGTCAGGCCAGGAAAGGTAGAAACGAACATAACTGAAGTACACAAGACAGTTTTTGATGACTATTTACAAGGAAAAGTTTGTGGTTTGTACAACTGAATAGATGGTAGTGCTATTCACAGTTACACTATTAAGGACTAGGTGGTTTTTGTCAAGATTGTTGGTAGAAAATACAGATTTACTCAGGAAAACAAACAAACAGAACTGCATTCTGAATGCAAGCCTGGAAAATACTACATGGTTTAGGCATTATTTAAATGTATCAGTTAAGATTATTTTTTTCCCCTCTGGTAGGTAGTGGCAAAATAAGGAAGTCTTTAAAACATCAACCTTTTAACTGCACAACAGGTCATTCTTGACACAGTTCTGTTGGTTGGTCTGGAAGAAAACATAAAACCACCCCCAAATAATGAGTTTCTATCAATCTGAAACAGACTTTTTAGTCATAGCTGCAGACTGTGAATAAGAGTTCTTCAGTTTTCAGCCCAGGATTGATAACTATCCTAGAGTATAAACAGAGAGATATTGAAAACTAGAGAATAACAGAATAAATGACTCAGGAACACATTCAAAACAATTAAATTTCTCTTTTGCCATAAGCCAAATCCATGTTGGGTTCTCTTCCTTTCTCTTGTTTTTCTTTATATGGAAACCTGCAGATAACTCATGTGCCCCTTCGACTTCTGCATTCTTAATCACTCTTAATCACATGTTCTTGGGGATGTGAGGAACTATCCTGAACCAGCTAAAGAGCAATATACCTTTAATACCTTGTGAAGCAAAGCCTGGACCTTTCCACTTAACGTGCCTGAGAGATAAGGGTTCCTACTAAATGTCAATTCTTCTCTGAAAACTGTAATATTTCAAAGGTTATTTACCCCAAATGGTTTGAGTATAGTTCAACTGCCTTTCTAACTATCCTGTAGATTAAAGTGGATGTTCTGCCTCTAGATTTCTTAAAAACCTACAATGACCAACATATACTCCAAATATTTTTTTAACAATTCAGATTGTAACAGTTCTGTCTCAGGCATTATTTTGATAAAATCATTAAAAAATTGTCAGGACATATTGTCATTTTGGTTTTAGAAATGTGTTAAATTTATACCTTGAATAAGCAGCTGGTACTATTTCAAGTCACCTCATCAAGTTAATTAACAAATACATACATCTGTGTACATAATATGCTACTGGTATCGAGGTCAAGATAGTTACCATATAATTCCTTCTAGAACATTTCAAAATGTTCACCGTTTCTCACAGTTTTATATCTCATCTGTAGTTCTTAAAGCATAAGGAGAAATCTGACAAGAAATTTTGTTAAAAAAACACAGGGAAGGAATTAACTAGCATTTTGAGCTTTCAAGTCTTGGACTTTGCCAAATATAGCAGAATGGGTCATAATGTACAAACGTTATCTGCTTAGTGCTTAGAAACATATCTATCTTTAAGCAACTTGAATTCTTAAGAGAGTATCAACATCTTATGTACAGTACAGACAAGCATTTGGTTCAGCTACTGAAGAAAAAAACCTCTTTGCTACTAAATAGGATTTTTCAGAGCTTGGTTTTCAATACTGAAAACTACAAATAGTAAATAAAGATTGTATGTAGTTGTACAAGTGAATCCAGCTTGAGCTGCATAGTTATTTTTAGTCATACATAAGACTATACTAAAAAAAAAAGGAAGAAAAAAGAGGTAAACTGTGAGACAGAAAAAAATTTAAGACAGAAGTTCCAGCATACACATTTTTTTAAAATCCTCACCCAAGGATATATTTACTGATTTTAAAGAGAGAGAGAGACATCAATTGGTTGCCTCCTATAAACACCCTGACAGGAGATGGAACCTGTAACCTACATATGTGTCCTGACAGGGAATTGAACTCACAAATTTTTGGGTGGATGGGATGACATTCCCACTAACTGAGCAACTCAACCAGGGCACATACACATCCTTTTAAAGGATCATTTTTAATATTCTGCTGGCAAAAACTATTTTAAAATGACCACAGTTTTGGAATTTGTCCTTAGGTTAAGTTGAACAAAAATATTTAAAGTGGCTGCTTATAGAAATGGACAGAGCTATTTTTAATGGATTGTTCATATCTGAATACTTTTTTTAAAAAAATTTTTAGAGAGGGGGAGGGAGGGTGAAAGAGAGAGAGCGAGAAACATCAATGTGTGGTTGCCTCTCACATGGCCCCCACTGGGGACCTGGCCCACAACCCAGGCATGTGCCCTAACTGGGAATCGAACCTAAGACCCTTTGGTTCGCAGCCCATGCTCAATCCACTGAGCTATGCCAGCCAGGGCTGAACATTACTTTTATGTTTCAAAAACATTCATGTGATCAAAAATATAGAACAGAGCTATGCTTTAAATATTTGAAGGTAATCTAGACTAGCACACTAATAGCAAACTGAGCAGTCTAAAAGGAATTTGTATGTGCATATATAATTTTTCTATACACTATACATTGCTATATGATTAAAATATTTTTAAAAAATAAAACACTTCAGAGGTTAAAAGTCCATCAATCAGTTTTTAGTTTGCCCCTTTCTGCTTATAAATGACACAAAAATAACACTGGTACTAATTTTTATACAAACTTAACATGGAAATATTTTCAACAGAAGGAGACACCACAATGAAGGCTTCATGAATAATTTATTCCATTTGAAGTTTTGTTTTTTTTTTGTTTTTTTTTTAAAAAGTATAAACCTTTTCATTTCCTCAATCACAATTTGTACAACTCAGTGTTATGGCATTCGGCAGCAATAGTGTTTGTTCCTTATTCTTTTTTTTGTCACGTTAAAAAAAAAAAAGCAATTGGACCATATTAAGTGTCACTGCTAAACAACTTTAAAACGCCCCTTCATAAAGTGACCAAGCTATTCTGAGAGTTGATGCCGACACATGTCCAGTAATGACGTTACAATTTGTAGTTTAAATTCAGTAACTGTAAGGTCCACAAATCCAGTTTATTTTGAAAACTAAAGCTATTTTAAAACTTTATGAATACATCAACCTGAGGAGTATTTTAGGTCCCAAATCCAGTTTTTAAATTAATACTCCACAAAAAAGAAAGCGCGCGCACACACACACACACACACACATATATATATATATAAATTTAAACCACAGTTCTGGGCCCATTAGAACACCAAGAAAAACCAAAAGGTTAAGATTTCCAGCTGATTTGGGGGGTGGGGATGGGGCAATAAATGTATGTCAAAAACATTTTTCCTTAATTTAGACAAACAAAAATCTTAAGAGGAAACCCAGACCAAAACCTCACTCATGCACATTAAATGTATTAATAGACTGATATGCAATGCCATAGTGGGTGAGAGGCAAATTATATGATGCAACAGCATTTAAAAACTTCCTTTTAATGTATTCAATTTGAACATTTTAAATAATGCAACATAGTATTTTGATATTACAGTATTAACATAGTGCTTGATTAAAGATCTGGAAATCTTTGTAGTAACACATTAAGTTAAAAATATTACCTCAGAAGGTAAATATGAAGATGAAAGGAAAATATTTTAATACAGTAATCTGTGCCATACTGACAATTGATTACGAATACAGCTGAGGATAGTTGACTAAGTAGTAAGAGCTTAATTTTAGTGGTTTAAGAAAAGTTTAGAAAGATTAAAAATTACAGCTACTTTAAAATTTAAGTATTACATATAAGTACACTTGGTGGCCTTCTGGCCAAACAATAAGGTGTACAGAAATTTATTCATACAGTGTTAATTCACAGTCCTGATAACTGAATGGCTTGCATAAGAAAGGTATGGCTAGATGTTTCTCACTGGCTGGAAGCAGACATTATATAAGTAATCTTTTTAAATGCCAAAATGCGGAGCTTCCATCCTGCTTTGTAATGGATAACTGCACAAAAAACAGATATTAGCACTGAAACAGAAGTCAAGGTGTTGGTGATCAACTGGTATAAAGCATTACCTACTTAAACAAAAGAAAACAAAACTACCCACACTTGTCTGTGACAGTACATTAGTAAGTCAGATCCATCATCCTGCATAAAAGGCTTTTTTTTTCCTGAACTCAGTCTCCTGACCTTTTTTAATGGCTATTTAATATGTTTCTATTTGAGTGTGAACTTATATATGAAAGGAAGAAAAAAAATTGTATCAGTAAATCCTGTTAGTTAGGAACTACTCCCTGATGCCCAGATAAAAGGAAATTGTATACTGGGTTCCTTCCTTATGGCTCCATATAAAAGAAACTATCAGGGAATAATTTTTAAAAAATTTATTTTTAAACTGAGGTGTGGTTACTAAATGCTAGTAATTTTAAACAACTGAGATCATAGCTTTTATTTTTAAAAGTCACTATTGTGCTAAGTATATAAAAAAAAGGATACACTTTTAATAGAAATTCCAAATAAGCGTCTTTTCCTTCAAATCTCAGACAAGTTTTTTTAAGAGAAAGTATGAAACAAAACATGCCAACATAATCTGTAGTGTGTTAGCATAATTTAAAAATGAACGCAGGGATGTGATCTTTAAATTTTAATTTCAAAATATGCTGACCATTGGGATCACATTATAATTTTGAAGAAATGATTGAAAAATCTTTGTCACCAATTGTTTTCTTTATAGAAAAAGAGACTTGTTAATATTTTAATACACAATTTGAAGCAGTTATATTGTTCATAAGAAAGTGATATTTTAGCTAGGCATATAGTATTTACAAAACATTTCAGTAAAAAATAAAACAAAACATACTGAATTGCTGTTTTGTAAATACAATTGATTTTGTACTTATAGAGAATTAGTGAACTTATGAATTTGGGATTTTGCCAGACTGTTTCCAAGAAAAAAAGGTAGACTCGGCGACTGTGAATTCAAGCCAGCAACACGCGCAGGAGGCTGACTTGGACTCTCTGGTGAGCAGCACTGCAGAAAGGATTTTTCCAGGGGCAACGCCTGCATACAAGCAGTCATCTTGGCATGTGCAAACGAGAAGGGGAAAAGCTGTATGTGAGGAAGGGGTGAATTAAAGTCCCTAAAATTCAAGTCCCTTCTTTAGGGAGGTGAGAGCCTCCTTGGCATATGTCCTGCCTTCATCTGAGCTGTGTTACCGAAAAGTACAGACTCTGGTGTTTGGGACTGTCATCTCCAAACCAAGACAATTAAATAAATAAGAAGGCAAAGGGGGAACAAACGGGTTAAGTTTAGAAATGGTTTCTAACTAGCGAAAGAGTCTGAATACCAGAATTCACTGAGAATCTATTTACACCACAGTCTGATCGCACACACACACCCATACTTATGCAAACTCTCACACACATTCCCAATCTTTAATTTAAAAAAAAGTCAAACAATCAAGAGTGACTGCTCTTAAAATAATTTGTAAAATGCCTAGAGCTGGGCTAAATTTCAACCTTATAGCAGATCCTGAAGATATTTTCATAATTAATAATATTCCCATGCCTAGATGTGCCACTGTTAAAACTGAAGAAAATGTAAGCATGTAACATTAAACACCAAAATTAGTTTACGCATTCAGTAGCAAATGTTTTTCTTGTAAAACTAAGTTTTTTCACTGGAAATGGCCTGAAATATTAGTCATAGCCCTAAACCATAGTACAAAATATAACTGAAGAATTCTCATTTTATTCTAAGTTAAACCACTTAACAATATCACTTGTATATTGCCATCATGTTATTCGGTAAAGGTGTGATATATAAAATGCTGTAAGACCTGGTACCTTTCCCATTTATAAACACAGTGAACTTCATTACTGTACATGTACTCTGCAACTACAGCTTAGCTGTAAATCCTCCACACGCAATGGCATGGACATTATTCCCCGTCTATTCCCATTGAACTGTACATTGAGACAATACAAATTTACTGTCCCACCCCCCTTACAAAAAAATAATACTCTAAAAGCAACCCTACTGCAACTTTTTAATTAAGACGATTACATATATTTTAGACCAATTGCTTTAAAGCAAGAAGGCAGTATAAACCTTCTAGGAAAGTTTTTATAAAAGAGGTTAAGAAATATAAGACAATTTATACATTTAAAAACTTACAATAAATAAGAGATGCAGGCATTTTGAATACTAGATACTATACTCCAATACAAGAACATCTTGATGTTCTGAAGCCGTATGTTGAAATTCATTGTTCCTCGTTTCCTTTCCATGCTTTTAATATTCATTTAACATGACTGGGTACTATGGCTCATTACTTTTCACAAATACTGTGACTGGAAAAAAAAGGTTAATTTTGCTACGAAAATGTTATAATACGTTTTGTATGATCAGTCGTCATTCTAAAGAATTCAGTATAGTCAATGAAAAATAGCAGGGTTATAGCCCCCCCAAGTCTGAACAATATTTGTTGAAGTAATAAGAATTAGACCCCATCACAAATGACTTTCACTGAGAAGATAATTGTAACTTAATCTTGCAGCGAAATGTCTTTTTTCCTTGTTCTTTTCTTGTACAGTTCCACCAAATGAAGATCACAGCATATTCATGATAAAGTTATATAACTGATTCAGCACCACAAAATGAATTGGGAGACACGAGCGTCTGTCCTGGATTGCAGGGTCACAGGTCAGCCAGGAGAGTGCATTGTACTGTTCCAAAACAAACCTGAAAAACAAATAAACTGTTTTTATACTGTAGATTTTGGAAGCAGTTTCCAATTAAGGCATCTGAGATTCAAAGTCACTTTGCAAAAAAAGGTAGAAAGTATGGAATAGTGAATTCTGGGGGAAGATTAAAAATAACTAATTTTCATAACAATTTTTCTCAAAAGTAGATTCCGCATGTTAGAAAAACAAAACACTCATTCTGAATGATATAGTTCATCTAAAGACATAAGGGTGTGCAACTGTTAACAGCCAAAAGTGAGGAAAAATATGTAAAGATCAACATTATATTCATCACTCACAGTTACAATGGAAACCATCAATGGTAAAGACAGCTGTACCTGAGGACATCTGAAGTCTGATTTGAGTCAAGTGGGTGGGAGTGTTTACTGTGAAGCAGCTCGTCAGATTGCACTGAAGGCACGTGGAGGTGCAAAGAGGCCTAAAAAAGTAACAGGATATCAGCCAAATGAAAAACACCAAGGTCTCTTTCTTGATGCTCTCTTCATTTCAAGTTCTCTTACATTTTAGACCTATGTAAGGAATGGGAGCCCCTGCAAAAATGCTTGTTCTTGTTTAATTCAGCACAGAAGTAATTTTTAGGTCTGTAATGTACTGAATCTTCCTTTATTTCCTTCAGCTTTTATTGTTTTTGAGACCACATGATAGTCTTTAAAAAAAGGATTTTTCAATTATTTTCTAAGTGTAACGTAAGCATTTAAGGAAGCACTAAACTGATAAACCTGAGCACAGTCTGTTTCTAGGTTACATAGAGTTTAAGCCTATACAGATATACCTAAATGTTGCACTGAACAAAGTAAACAGGGGTAAGCATACAAAAATATTTTACTTATAAAGTTATAAATCTTTTCCTCCCCTTGGTTAAAATAACTTACTTAAAAACTGTAAGATTGCCCTGGCTGGTGTGGCTCAAAGGATTGAGCACTGGCTTGCAAACCAAAGGGTCACTGGTTCGATTCCCATCTAGGGCACATGCCTGGGTTTTGGGTCAGGTCCCCAGTAGGGGGCACACAAGAGGCACCCACATGTTGATGTTTCCTTCTCTTTCTCCCTTCCTTCCCCTGTCTAAAAATAAATTTTAAAACATCTTTAAAAATTAATAAATAAAATTAAAACTCTAGGAAGAAAGAGTTGGAACAGGCAAGGCAAGGGCAAAGAAATATTTGAAAAATCCAACAAATTTATTTTCATTTTGAAAACCAAACTGATTTTCAGGAAATACTCTTAGAAATCAGGTGGTTCTCTTGGGTTTTACTGATAGTGAACAATCAAAAATACCACACAGCTGCTATGGGTCCCTAGGCCATTTGAAATAAAAGTCCACCTCGCTTTAAAGCGTGCCCTGCAGGAAAATGAATCTCTAATTAATCAGTCAAACTGTGTTCATTTTCTGTACCCCTGACAATTTGTGTATAAAGCTATAAATCTTAAGCAAGGCTATCCATGGTAAAATTGTGAGCACTCTAAGTAATACACTTCACAGATGCCTTCTTCTGCCCCTCTATTTCAGAATAGAGCAACCACTGACACACCCATTTAGGTATAGCAAAGAATAAAATGAATGAATATGGTATTCTTCACATTTCAACTTTAAAAAGTGAATCCTTTTTAAGTCAACATATATAATAGTGTTAAGAAGTTTTAACAAGATGTACTGACTGCAGAAACTCTTGGCAGATCTCGTTTTGTATACTGTAAAAAGTCCTATCATATTCAATATTTACAGGTGCTCTTTCCTCCAAAAATGTAACATATGTATAAATTCTTTGGTTGTATATTCAAAAATATAACCAAAGATATATATGTTCCAAACTGTACATAAAATCCTGATCTGAGTTACAAGCAAAAGTCTCATATGGCAGATCACTACAATTAACATAATTAGCACCAGTGCTCTAAAATCTATGATAAAAAGATGTTCTGATCATCTAGGTAACAGCCTATTATTCTTCCAAGTGAAGGGAAACATACAAGGTGGTTTAACTCCCTGTGGCATAGAAATAAAATGGTATGTATGAAAACAAAAGGTGAGCAAATTGTGGTAAGTTACCGTATTTTTTTACTATAAGACACACCACCCAATTTGGGAGGAAAATGGGGGTGCATCTTATAGTCCAAATGTAGCCTTACCTGGCTAGCTGGGGGGGGGGTGGCAGCAGAGCAGAACCACAGGTTATTAAATATTTTACCACATTTTTTGCTTCAAAATTTTTCCCCTATTTTCCTCCTCTAAAACCTAGGTGCATCTTATGGTCCGGTGCATCTTATAGTCCTAAAAATATGGTATGTCTTACTAGGTTAATTCACAATAGAAGTCCCAATCTTGTTAAGCTGTATCTGAGGATGAATGCCTAGGTTACACTACCCTCTCTGCAAATAGATACAGAATAGAAAAGAATCTAGATAGTCCCTCAGACATTTTGTAAAGTGGTGTTTTCTTACAAACTGTTTTGTGAAACATTAGGGTTGTGAAGTATTAGCAGGTATTACACAATCCTTTTTTGTGTATTAAAGTAAATTTAGGAAATGGTAGGTAAACAATGTTATCTGCTGCTGTTTTCCACAGCATTTAATGTTCATCATGCGCTGTAACAACGAAAGCGGGTGGAAAGCATGTGGAGCTCTCCCAAAGGACCAAAGAAGCATTTGTTTTGTATGAACTCCAAGAACTACTATTCTGCAGAAACCTCCTTGGGTATAGGTTTTTGTAATGACATCTGCATAGACCACTACACATATACTGGAAAGGAAAGAAAAGTCATAAGATAAAACTAATTATTACCCTGACGGACACTCTCTAAATATATTATCTCATTAATAGTCAATTCAGGTCAACACCTATTGTATTCTTTATGAATGTACTACAGAAGTTCACTACTTAATCTCAAATGACACTGACTCAATAGTATGTGTGGCAAGGATATCAGGATTTAATAACAAGCTCAGAAGAGAGCAACAAGCCAATTGGTTCATGTACCCATTAAAACTGAAGCATACTATCCTACAAACTTCCTACAAAATTCTTACTCTACAAACAAAAATCAGTTAGCAAGGAATTAAATTAGCATGATTTATGGAATAAAAATTTCAACTTCTGGTGGTTTTATATAAGAAGATGTGATTCAGTTCTGAATTTGTTATTTTGAAATAATAGCTGCAGCTACTATTTTTTTAAAAGATTTTATTTATTTATTTTTAGAGAGGGAAGGGAGGGAGAAAGAGAGAGAGAAACATCAATGTGCGGTTGCTGGGGGTCATGGCCTGCAACCCAGGCAAGTGCCCTGACCAGGAATCGAACCTGTGACACTTTGGTTCGCAGCCCGAGTTCAATCCACTGAGCTATGCCAGCCAGGTATTATTTTGTTAATACAAACTCTGGATAAAGCTTTCATACCTTATATAGTCATTTTATGACTTATCTCAACCTCGTTATATCACTTACTAATGAGTTTGTTCTGGTAAAATAAGTCACTTTGGGTCTCAGAATCTCATTACTTGAATACCACTCAATAGTTTTAACAGAGTAATTTACATAATGCTAGAAAGCTTTCATAAGAGGTGGTAAATGGATTTAAATATCAAGTATCCTTACAAAGACTATCAATCCCCCAAAAAACATAGGAGTGTAGTATGAAGTAATTCAGAAAGTAATCATTAAAAGATACAGTTTTTAATCTTGAGTCTACTAACAAGTTATGACTTTAGGCAAGTGAGTTTTTCTGAATTCTAATGTACTCACCCAGAAAATGGTTATATTAAAAGTACCATATTTTTCAGACTATAAGACCCCCCCGCCCTGCAATTTGAGAGGAAAATACAATGGTGACCCTGCTCCAGTGCCCATCCCCCACAGTGAGCCAGGCAAGCTACATTCGGATATAAGATGCACCCCTCTTTCCTCCCAAATTGGGGGCGGGGGGGGGGGGGGAGGTGTCTTATAGTCTGAAAACTATAGTAACACAAGGGCCCTGGCTGGTGTGGCTCAGAGGATTCAGCACTGGCCTGCAAACCAAAGGGTTGCTGGTTTGATTCCCAGCCAGGGCACATGTCTGGGTTGTGGGCCAGGTCCCCAGTGAGGGGATGTGCAAGAGGCAACCACCTATTGATGTTCCTCTCCCTTTCTTTCTCCTTCCCTTCCCCTCTCTAAAAATAAATAACTAAAATCTTAAAAAATAATAATAATACAAGGTTTCTTCCAGCTATAAATTTCAGATATACAGTTAAAAATAATATAAGCAAGGGTTCCAGAAGTCCAAGATTTAAAAGTTCCAACTTAATAAAATTTAAAAATTAGAGTCGTTTCTTAATTAGATAATTCTCTTAGTGATACTGTGTAGACAGTCATATGTAGTGATGCATTTAAGACCTTAGACAAAAGCTACAATGTTTCAAAAAGCCACTTCTATATTTTGTAGTATATAAGCCATTAATACCATTATTTAGAAACTGGCATAGAAATGGCAATACCTTAAGAAAAAGGGGACACTGATATTGTGCTTGAGGACATGCTGACCAGAACCAGTCAGGTAATGGACCCGCTTTGGCAGTTGATACAAAGTAACCAAGGGCCAATGGTTGCTGAAGAATATTAGTTACTTCATCATGAGACTCTGTTGAAAGTAGCCGATCAGTACCTTGACCCTTAAAAAGACAAAATTAAAAGTGTGTTAGTTAATATGATATATCTAGACACTCGGTATAAATACAGAATGGTTTATGGAAATCAGTCTCATAATACTGTCACTTCAATCTTTAAAAAGACTGAAGTAGCCCTGGCTGGTATAGTTCAGTGGATGGAGTGCAGGCCTCCAAACCAAAGAGTCACCAGTTTGATTCCCAGTCAGGGCACATGCCTGGGTTGCAGGCCAGGTCCCTAGTTGGGGGCAAATGAGAGGCAACCACATATTGACATTTCTCTCCCTCTCTTTTTCCCTTCCCCCTCTCTAAAAAATAATAAAATCTTTAAAAATAAATAAATAAAATAAAATGACTGAAGGATATTTTTTAAAAATTCTCTGTACTTAGTAAGAATATCGTAATTAGTAATAGCATTAAAAGAATGAGTTTTAACAGGTGCATAAGGAAATGAAATGCCAGCTGTTTAATAAAGTTTATATTATTATGCCAAGCCCATGTTCTGTGTGTAAATCTTTGTAGCTGACTGAAAAATACAAAATGTTCAATGAAATTTCTACATTATTTCCTGAAACTCCCTAAACCACAGGTGGCAAACACAGGCCGGCAGGCCGAATCCGGCCCTCCATCTTGTTTTATCCAGCCTGGCACCTCGTTTCTACCCAGCGGCAGCGCCAGGTTCCTTGCCCTTAGATAAGGAGCAGTTACATTTATACAGTCCTAAAATTACATTCAGCCCTATGAAGGCAACCAAGAGGCTGACGTGGCTTCTGGTGAAAATGAGTTTGACACCCTTGCCCTAAACTAATTCCTGACCACCACACCCCCATCCAAAAGGTGGATTAAAAATAAAATTTAGCTTTGTTCATCTAGCACTACTTATAAAATACAATTAATGTTTTGGAAAGCATCATGACAACATAAAGGGATAATTATTAAGTGATGTTCATATCCTTTGAATTAGTCAATGTATTTTTTAATATTTATTTTAAGGAAACAGATAAAAAGAAAAATGCATGAAAATGTTTATTCCAACATTACCTGTAACAGAAAAAAATAAAATAACTTAAATGTCCAATATTCTGGGAATAATACAACAAATTATGCTAAAAAAATGCAGTGCAAAAAACAATGCAAAGAAACCCCAAAAGCTGACTATACTTACTGAAAGCTACAATACAAATACATGTAGAAGGTAATTTACTAAAAGTAAAAATGGTATTATTAAAGTGGTGAGATTATCGATGCTTTTCTTCATATTTTTTCCCAATAATCTCATTTCTTTTCAGTTAAAAAATGAAGGAAAGCATGTAACGTAAGAATGGACACAGACTCTTCCTTATTTTAAAAAGCCAGGTTCTAAACATATACATACTGAAATGATCAAATAACCACTAAATATAATTTTATTCAAATAAAGATGTTATTCAAATGAAGTCCAATTAGCTTCAAGTTCAAAAAGGAAGAGAAAACAGCCTGCTTCCATAACTGCTAAAAATAAAAAGGGGCTAAGGGACAGGGTGGTCAGTGTTTTTTCTGTTCTTATGAGAAAATTAGCATTTCTATCATGTTCCCTGTCACTGCCCTGACATCAATGGCAGCTCTTAGAGCAATACACTGATTCTCAGATAACCCGAACCTATACCTGAGTAGAAGCTATGGTGAAGTGGCAGGAAAAACACACGATTAATGCAAATGAGTGTAGAAGAAGTCAGAGAAAGCAGAGCCATAGAGACCCTCTTAATGTATAATTCAAAGCACTCATGTCAAAAGGCCGAACTGTATGAATGCACTGTTAATCTAACTATCTGCTGATTTCCAAGGGAAAAACAGCGGTCTATTTCATAGATCAATTCATTACTAGATTAATGAATGACATTTAGATAAACTGAACTTTTATAAGGGGATTACCTTGCCAGCATCACCTCCATGGGGGTAATGAGATCCTGGAGAATGTACAGGAGACCCCGTTGGAGATGCAGGAAGAATATTAATGATATCAGGGTCAAGATCATCTGCTGTGTCTAACAAATCAAAGAGACCCATTCCATCTGCTATAAGAGAAAGAAAAAAATATTAAATATTCCATTTTTCATCTTACAGTTATTTACAGGAGAGAGTTAAAATTAACTTAACCAACATCTACGGAATGCCTACTATGTGCCGAGTTCTATGCCAGGAGCCATATAAATAATTACGCATAAAACATAATTATGCGTGATAAGCACGTGGAATCTGAATAATGCTCCCTACCCCCTACAATGATTATCTACAGCCTAATTCCAGGGATCTGTGAATATGTTACCACAAAAAACTTTGTAGATATGATCAAGCTAAGGATCTTAAAAGGGGGAGATCATTCTGGCTTATCCAGGTGGTCCAATGTAATCACAGGAGCCCTCATAAGAGGGAGGCAGTAGGTTTAGAGTCAGTGAAAAAGATGTGCCAATACTATAATGCTGGTGTTGAAGATGGAAAAACAGGCCACAAGCAAGAGATGGAAGTGATCTCTACAGCTGGCAAAGGCAAGGAAACAGACTGTCCCTTGAAGCCTCCAGAAAGAAGCAACCCTGCACTGTCTGACTTTAGCCCAGTAAGACTTCTGACGTCCAGAACTGCAAGACAATAAGTGTGTGTTATTTTAAGCCACTAAGTATGTTGTAATTCCTTACAGCAGCAATAGGAAACTAGGACAAAGCAAACACAGTATGCACAAAATGAAAATGTATTTAAAATAAGACTATTCCATGATTAATGCACTCAATCCATTAAGACACACCAGCCAGAGCACATTGTCTTTTAAAATAAGTAAATGTTTATGAGGTAATTCACAGTACCAGTTTTGATATCAATAAGATAGAAGAATGATTATATTAGTTTCCTGTTGCTGCTTTAACTAATTGTCATAAACCTATTTACTTTAAACATTACACATTTATTCTTTTACTGTTTTAGGGTCCAGAAGTCCAAAATCAGTTTTGTTGGGCTGAAATCAAAGTGCTAGTCACTAGGCCAAATCAAGAAACCAGCAGGGCTATGTACCTTCTAGAGGATTCCAAGGGTAATCTGTTTCCTTGTCTTTCCAGCACCTAGAATTGTATTCCTTGGCTTATGGCCCCTTCCTCCAGCTTCAAAGGTAGCAGTGTAAGCACTGTTTTCCTACTTTGCTTCTCCTGTTTTCATCATTTGGCTTTCCTTTTATGTGTAGTCAAATTTACCTCTTCCAAAGATTGCATTTAGAGCTGAACTGCATGACGCTGGACAATCTCTCCATCTCAAGATCCTTAATCACATCTACAGGCTTTTCTTGCTTTGTTTTTGCCATTTAAGGAAACATTCACAGGTTTCAGGGATATTCACAAGACATGGACATGTTTTGGGAGGTATTAATGAGCCTATAATCAGCCATAATCATCAAGACTTATTTTATGTATGTAAACCTTTAAATAATTTACTTACCATTGTTGGGATTGAAAGCTAAATCCAAATTTTCAGTGGTATAAGTAGCTGAGGCTACTTGCACAGAAGCAGAAGTAGGGAACACAAGTATATGAGTACATGATGTATCCTGTGGGGTATTTAGCTGAGACGTCTGCATGTTTAGAGTGGTGCTTCTTCCGAATACAGAACCAGTTGACACAGAATCTGAATAGAAAATGAAAGGTATTTTTCTTTTAAAAAATGAAAACTCAATTTTACATTATATTTAGAAACTTAAGTGTTGAAGAATTAAAATAGCTAACCTGGCATAATAACAAAAGAGCCTTGGGGTTCCATTGCTACCAAGCAAGCACTGAGAATGCTGGGAGAGTCTGCAGCAGATATACCACACATTCTACACATGTCTTTGAGTCTTTTGCTTAGAGACTGCAAGTTCCGACGACTCAGCAAACAGCTCCAATCTGTGGGTATCAACAGTAAAAAAAAAAATAATACCCAAAGAAACATCATTATTAACAACCTCCAGAACCAAACTTAAAACAAAATGGTTTTAAAATTAGTGTCATCATTAGGCCAAAAGTGTCTATTGGTGATATTGACATTCTTTACCACCCTAGCTTTAATGTACATCTGTATCAATTAGTATCTGCTGAACAGAAGATGAGTTGAGTAATAAGCAAAAAAGAAGGAAATGAAAAATGAGAAAAAAGAATAGTAATAATGACACTGATATTAAAGTTGTAATATTGTAAAATGTACTTCTGAAATTTGAATTAACTCATTTGGCCTACACATCTATGTTTCCTCTCTAAAAATAAAAATCAATTAACAGAAAAAGTTTTTATAACCTATGTGTTTTTTCAGTGTACCTAGATGGGGTCTGAACAGTGTTATGAATTAACATAAAACAGAAATTTAAGTATTAAATAACAAAAGCACAATTTCACCTTTTAATTCTCCATGACCAATCCTTCCTAGACGGCCAATTACAACTCTCCATGGTAATGAACTCATTTGTACAAGTCCTAAGCACCATTCCCAAAGTTTCTGTAGACCAAATCTTCTAGCAGATCCTTTTTTCCTTCGAGCCCTGTTGTATAAAATAAAGAGACAGTGATCGGTATTTCTAAAATTCAAATGACATTTTCAAAGAGCTCAAATTGGTGAAAAACTGGTCCCTTAATTTTAATGCTTCAAAATTTTTACACAAGTCCTAAGCAAGAATGCATGTAAAATCCTAGGGTCAGGGTAGGGTACAGGGAATGATAGTTTGTGGAGTTTTTTAAAACATGCATTAAAATATACATTTAACTCTGAATGAAAATTGTCCATGAACCAACAAAATTCACCTGAAATACTGCTCTACATCAGAGATTGGCAAAATTTTTCTTTAAAGGGCCAATATTTTAAGTTTTGTAAGCCATCAAGATTGTACTATAACAATTAAACTCTGCTACCTCAGCATGAAAGCGCCCTAGACCATACTTAAATGAGTGTGGCTGGATTTAGCCCTCAGGCTATACAGTTTGCCAACCCTTGCTCTAGATTTTAAGTTGAAGAATATCAAAAATAACACCCCACTTCTCAGACCAAACACACGGTTGTGTTTTCTGCATGCATGTCCTTTATTAGGCAAGTATGTAACGTAAGTAACTGTGGCTGAACAATAGCTACCATTTATTGAATATTTACTTATGTATCAAGAATTAAGTCCAATTAGCCCTGGCTGGCGTAGCTCAGTAGACTGAGCGCGGGCTGTGTACCAAAGTGTCCCAGGTTCGATTCCCAGTCATGGCACATGCCTGGGTTGCAGGCCATGGCCCCCAGCAACCACACATTGATGTTTCTCTCTCTCTCATTCTCCCTCCCTTCCTTCTCTAAAAATAAATAAAATCTTTCAAAACAAAAGATTTAAGCCCAATTTACATGTAATACCTCATTTCATCCTAACAACTCTAAAACAAAAAAAACTATCCTCCCAATTCTGCAGGGAAGTAAGCTATACACCTCAGCTGCTTCAAGATCACATAGTAAGTGGCAGAGCAGGGATTCGAAACCAGGTCTCTATAACTATAGAGTTGGACCTCTTTCTTAACCAATCTACAACTTCTACTTTCCGTAAAATGGCAACACTGTTCTTGTATTGAAAAGGTGGTACTAGTCTTTCTCTACTCTCTTACCCTTCACAGATAAGCATAATTGTTCCAAAGATTACCATATTTTGCAGTGTATAATGAGTACTTCTTTGTCCAAATTTTTCATGGAAAAATAAGGATGTGCATTATACATGGGTAGTATTAATTCCGTGTGTATGTATGTATATGTTTTTAATTCTTTTATTTATGCTTATGCATTAAAAGTGTAACTCTAGACAGCAATAATGATATCTACATGCAAAATAATACCCTGGAATACAGTAATCAGTTTTATATACAAATAAAACATTGCATTAAAATATTAAAAGATTTTTCTCTCTGAAAGGTTGGGCCAAAAATGTGGGTATGCATTATACACAGGAATGTATTATACATGGCAAAATATGGTAATTAGTACAGCTGTCCCATTTTAAAACATCAAAATTGTGTCAAGGAAATGTATAATGTATTGCTTTAAGGTTTATAAAATAATAAATCTTTATAACCAAAAATATAAAATTGATGTTTCTATATTCTGCTTTTCCCTTAAAGATTTCTACACATAACCAATTTTGGAACTTAAAAGAACAGAACCTTTGTATTAAAGTAAAGGGTAGAACCAAATCTTAAAAGTAAAAATTACTGCAAGTACTTGCTTTTCAAGATCTCTTCGGTGGTGTTCACTAGCTTTGAAACATGTTACTAGAAATGTATATTAAGTGATAACAACATGAGGCCCACTGTTGTGACCAATTAAGTTACAGCCTTCATAAATAAAGGACCATGATATCTAATTACTCATGAGAAGACTTCTAAAAAGAAAGTCACCATTTTCAGAAGACACTCTGGCATAAAAATGGTAAAATTTTCAGTCTACAATTTCAGTAAAGGAAGTTAACTCAGTTAATTTAGGGACTATATCTTAGAAGATGAAAAAAGTAAATCTTCTAGGGTGCTTTACTAGATTTTTTTTTAATTACAGAGGGCTTTCTAGTTTCATGTTTCAAAAATTTTTCAGGCTAAAATCTTTCCTTCAAGCCTTACGACAGGAAATTTAGGGACCTTGATCTCTTTGTGCAACAGATTAATCAAAATTAATTAAAAGATATTTTATTGACAATGGTATTACAGTTGCCCCAATTTTTCCTCTTTTGCCCCTCTATGCTCAGCACCCCACTCCCTCAGGCAATCCCTACACCATTGTTCATGTCCCTGTGTCATGCTTGTAAGTTCTTTGGCTGCTCCATTTCCTATATTGTATTTTACATCACCGTGGCTCTTCTGTAACTACCTATTTGTACTTCTTAATCCCCTCACCTCTTCACCCATTCTCCCACACCCTGCTCCCATCTGGCAACCATCAAAACACTCTCCATATCCATGATTCTGTCTCTGTTGTTTGCTTAGTTTGTTTTTTATTTCCAGTTGTTGATAGATATGTGTTGCCATTTTACTGTCTGTAGTCTCGATCCTCTTTTTATTAAGGAAGTCCCTTTAACATTTCATATAATGGCTTGGTGACGATGACCTCCTTTTTTTGCTGTCTGGGAAGCCAACAAATATCTGCCCTTCAATTTTAAATGCCTTTGCTGGGGTAAGGCAATCTTGGCTGTAGGTCCCTGCTTTTCAGGACTTTGAATATTTCTTGACAATCACTTTTAGCCTGCAAAGTTTCTTTTGAGAAATCAGCTGACAGTCTTAATGGGAACCCCCATGCAAGTAACTAACTGCTTCTCTCTTGCTTCTTTTAAGATTCTTTGACCTTTGGCATTTTTATTATTATGTGTCTTGGAGTAGGCCTCTTTGAAACCCTCTTGTTTGGGACTCTCTATGCCTTTTCGACTTGTATACTCTGCATCTGGTAAGATTGCTCACCTCCATTTCATTTAGCTCTTTTTCTGGAGTTTTGATCTGTTCTTTCATTTGGGCCACGTTTTGTCTCCTCATTTTGTAAGCCTTCCTGTGTTTGTTTCTATATATTAGGTAGAGCTGCCATGACTCCCTTTCTTGGTAGCGTGGCCTAATGTAGCAGGTGTCCTGTGGGATCCAGTGGCACAGCCTCCCCTATCACCCAGGCTGGATACTCAAGGTACACCCTTTGTGTGGGCTGAGCACAACCTTCTCTTGTAGCTGAGCCTTGATTGCTGTTGGTAGATCAATGGGAGGGATTTACCAAGCCAGTCAGCTGCAAGGATTGACTATGACCACTGACCACCACCCTCTGCCCTCCAATTAAAGATCAGCTATGCAGGGGCAGGGCAGAGTGGTGTGGTCTATAGCTGCCCACTGGGTGCACAGGCTCTGGTATTTCCTGGGTGGTGCTGGCCAAGGTCAGCCCCCACCTGTGCTCTGCCTAGGGCCACCCTGCATGAGTTATAAAGCATTATGAGATGCCTACTTGTGCTGGGCTTGGGGCCACTTAGCAAGAGATACCCTGGTGGGGGCTTTCTGAGGCAGCTGTTGCTTGTTTGATAGAATTTAGGAAGTTGTGAAGCATGAGCCTAGATCAGCCATTCATATGGAAAAGTCACACAATTATCAATTTGAGTTGGCTCATAAGTTGGGTGGGGAAGTCTCAGGGGATCTCCAGGGCGGGGCAAATAGTGTTAGCCAGGTTGATAGTGTCTCAGATATGGCACCTGCCTGCCAGCTCTATGGCTCTGTGGGGAAAGGCCTCATAAAAGGGACAATAGCCTCTATCTGCCCCTTTTCTAGGAGAAAGCTGTCCTCCAGTTCCCACCTTGATGCCAGACATTTCAGTTCCTCCCTGTATGTCACTGGTGCCTTTCAAACTGCTACCCTGGTGCTGAAGCTCACAGGGAGTGAATCTGAGCCAATCCACATGTGGGCTTTGTAGGAAATTGCTTGGGACACCAGAAGTTTTCTGCATCAACTCTATCTCTGCTAGTTTTTGCAGCCAGAAGTTATGGGGACTTATCTTCCTGGCACTGGAACCCGTGGTTGGGAGGCCTGATGTGGGGTTGGGACTCCTCACTCCCAACATGTCCCTCCTGGATTTTTATCCACCACATGTGGATGTGGGACCAGCCCATTCTCCATCTCCACCCCTCCTGCCAATCTGTATAGACGTGGTTTCTTTACTTTCGTAGTTGTCAGACTTCATTCAACTCAATTTCTGACGGTTCTGAGTGATGGTTCTATACTTTAGTTGTAATTTTGATGTGGTTGTGCGAGGAGCTGTATTTACCTATGCCACCATCTTGACCAAAAATCTCAATCAAAATTAGTTTTAATTCTCGATTATACAATATAAGTATGTACTACAAAAAGTGAGAATACCCACAATCCAAAAACTTAGTATTTTAATGTACAGGACTTTCAAAACAGTTTTCTATTCATTAAAAATAAAATGTGATTGTGGATGAATTTTTAAAAATGGGATGAGATAATGATACATTTAAAGAAATATAAGTACCTATTTGGAACATCGATGTTAATGATACAAGTTTCTAAAAGTTCTCCATATAGATCTGTGCAAGAAGCAAGAATCCATCTTTGATCATGTGATAAGCAGTATCCCACAAAAAGAACATTATATTTCTGTCCAGCTTCTCCAAATGTTTCTCCTAGCTCTGTCTGTTTATCCTTCACTGGAGCCAGAATAAAGGGAGGTGTATAAAGGCGGATACACTCTGGTCTCTGTAAAACAAAAAAGTAAGATATGATGGTATACACAATCATGTTGAAAATGTGATATATTATCTCTATCCAATTAAAAAATAATTGAAAATTGAAAGCTAAATGGAGAACTGCATTCAGTTTTGTATAAAATGTAGAGTTTTTCAATAACTCGGATCATGGAACACATACTTACATCAGGACTTTTAAGAGCAGTTTCCATGGCTAAACCGGGACCAAACCCAGTCAATGTTTTCACATTGGTAGATGTTGGGAGGGGTCTCCGACACTGGGTAAATACTGAAAAAGCCAGGGATTTTAAATGCTGGGTATAGATTTGTCTGTCTTCGTGCTTCACAGGTTGCAACAGGTACTGACAAGGAACAATCTAAGAATTATAGGCAAATATCACAAATGTTAAACTTCTAACAAGATAATTAAAAAGGACTGTGGATTTAAAACTCTAACAACTTTATAGAAAATTTAAACAAAACCAAATTAAAATAATCAGCTAAGAATTCTATAGGATTTTAATAGTAAATTTTGCCAACAGGCTATGTAAAAACCTTTAAAAATTTCTACAGAGCATTGTATTTATATTGCTATTGACTACTCTTGCTATAGTCTATAAAGAAATAATTCAAGATCTCTGCAATAACTTAATATGGTTAAATTCTTTCTACTTTTATTTGCAACCTGTTTTATTTAGAACTCTAGTTTATGTAAGTCCATACTGTACTTTTGTATCTAAGTTTATGAATTTAAAAACTAGTTTATAAAGGTAACACAGGAGAAACATTAATGTACTTATTGCAATCTTTGTTTTCTATTACACTGTGGTTCCTTTGACTTTCCATTATTATGGTGGTATAATTGCAAAGCCTATCTTTTATAAGCTCTCTAAAATTTCTAGTATAATATCACTTAAAATAAAATCAATATAGTGGAACCTAGCTTTCAGAAAATCAATTTAGACACAGACTAGTATCTCTGATATTTCTGTCTAAATCCAACTGTTTTGCATAAATTTTATCTGCAACATTTATCATTCTTACCTGTACAGAAACAATATTCTTCATATGAGGAGGAAGAGTCTGGACCATTTCCAAAAAGCATCGAAGTAGCCCCAGAGTCCATACGTTAGAAGAATTAGTGCTCTCATCTTTATTTTCATATGTAAAAGGATCAATTATATAAACAACAACTGCAGGCGGGTAAGTGATTGCATGTGAGTCACCATCTGTGGGGATACCCACTTTATCCCGATCCATCGTGCTAAAATTCAAGTTAGAAATAAGATAGTTAAGAAAAAAGTTGTATTATACCTTTCTTGGGTAGGATCAAAGAAGGTTCTTAATACCTCACCCCCTCCCTTTCAGAGAGCCTTTCTAAAAATGAAGGGCATCTCTTTCTCTTCAAAGAGGAACATAAACACTTCATGTACAATTTTGTGGTGTACAAAGATTTTTGTGCTGAGGTCTTACATTAAAAAAAAGAAAGAGAATTCTTTAAAACCATAAAGTATGAGAATATAAGAGAGCTTAGTGCTTTGGTGATAAAGATAGGTTAAATGAGCTGCCCAAATCACAAAGCTAGCTAGAAGCAGAGCTAGAGTACAAAGAAATCAAGTTTCCAAGCTTAGTCAATGTTCCACTACATTTTTAGCTATACACATTCATTTCATACTTAGTAACTTCAAAGGTCAATAAGATTCATTCTTTGATGGTGATATGACTTTTTTAAAAGATTTTATCTATTTATTTTAGAGAAAGCGGAAGGGAAGGAGGAAGATAAACATCAATGATGTGCTAGAGATATTTTGATCAATTGCCTCTCACATGCCCCCAACTGGGGACCTCCCTGCAACCCAGTCAAGTGCCCTGCCCTGACTGGGAATTGAACCAGTGACCTTTCAGTTCGCAGGCTGGCACTCAATCCACTGAGGCACACATGCCAGGCATGATGGTAATATGGTTTTTTAAAATTTCAAATATAGTGAGATATTCAAGATGAATAAATTAATATGGGTAATTAATAGTTTATTTTTACTCACACAAGTGTAACTTTGAGCAAAACTGCATCTGGGTAGCTGAAAGATATAACCATGCTCAGGCTAACCTAACCTATAAATCAAAAGGGAAGCTCACTTAATACCTTCTTCATGAAGGAATGAAGAGAGCCGTCATCATCTTTGTTGATATAAATAACTCAAGCATTATGTAAAGCACATAATGTGCTTTATATCTTATTGCTCTCATTTTATAGATAAGGAAACAGGCTCAGAAAGGTGAGATAACTTTCCCAAAGTCACAAAGCCAATAAATATCAGAGCTGAGATTTAAATCTTGGTATGACTCTAAGCCTATGAACAGGCTGGTTGAATAATGACTTTCTAAATCATGGGAGTGATTTGCATAGACAAATCTACTTGACAGTTGTTTGTCACAGAGCAGATTCAAGTATCACAGGATAGTTGGACTGAATGGCTTTGAAGATCTTAATTCCCAGCCTGAGATTCTAGGATTCTGTGATAAAGACTTAATGAAGAGTCTTCATTATAATTTGTATGTAAAATACTGAACATTACAAAAACAAAATTTCAAGCATAGGACCAAAAAGCTCTTTTTGTTCATTCACAATGACTTTCTTATTCAGACAAAAAGCATCATATACTTATATTTCTGCAGAATTAGTACATTTAAAAGTACCTTTCAGATACATCAGGATGTGGCTGGGTGGGAAGAGAAGATGACTCTCCAGAAACCCCAGCTGTTTGTAGAGCTGATGACTGCTGCCCTCCTAGCTGGCCATTCTGAACTGTACTCGTTTGCGTAGACATGGATCCTGCAGCACTACTGTTCATACTGCCAAAGGGTGGAAATGAAGGTAGTTTATTTGATGATACTCCACTACTCAAGTTGGAGGATGATGAAGATGAAGTTGAAGTTGTGGTCAAAGTTGAATTAGCTGTGGCAACTGAAGAAGACATGGTAACACCTGAAGTCACTGTCATAGTACTGCTCACTGAAGACGGCAGGGTGGCAGATGGAGTATTAGCATTTCCAGGATTTGTCATCTGAGGTGGAGTGATCAAAGACTGACTTGTAGGGGCAAGAAAATTTGGCTGGGAAAGTAGAGAGCTGTCCAATGGCTGGGAAGCAAGATAAGGACCTAAAGATAATAAAAACAGGCAGGGTATTTAATTCTTTATTTTACTGAATGATTCTTCATTTACTCAACTATGTGAATAATAATTATCTAGTTGATGCTTTTTGGTAATTACCCTCCCTAAGTTGCTGGTTAAGAGTGTAGCACATACTTTCTATTTTGCTAGAAACTAAAGAAACAAATTTTAAGTGAAACTGAAAGATAAACCAGCATTTTCATGCAATATAAATGGTTTCCAAGAAAGAGTAATAAAATTCTATTTCCTGGGCATAATTAAATGTAAATAACAATATCTAGCAAATTTTTATCAACCCATTCAAAGAGCTGCTAAATCACAAGTTAAATAAATATTGACTACCTTGGGAGCTGATTAAATACAGGGTCCAGCACAAAAAATGTGCCTTTTTAATTACAAAATCATAAGTATGTAATTCTGTAACATAACAATATCACACTCAAGCATTCCATATGACATTTTAAGTGAAATGTTCAAATTAAAACTATAAATTATTACACCCACATTATTACCCTGCCAACCACACTCAAGCAGGCATTACTTCTGCTGGACCTTATATAAAAAATATTATGAGTTTCAAATTAGAGGAATGTCTAACGAGTCAATATTTTGGTTCTGTATCTCTTTGGATTAAGCCTAAAGTCCACTGATATTTAATTCAAGAGAGTTAAAAACAACTCTTAAATAGCTGTAATTGTCTTAGTTCCAACAAAGAACTGTTTCTTCACGTTATAAAGGTAACTACTACAAGTTATTTTATCTCTAAACCCTTAGCAAGTCAAAAATCTTAATAAACTTAAATAATAGCACAAATTCATCAGATCCTACAGAAACAACAGAAAATTATTTATAATCCACAATTTCCTTCTGCCCAATGGGATCCCTATTGCAGAGATCAGCAAACTTTTTTTGTACAGGGTCAGAAAGTCATACTTTAGGCTTTGTGCATCACAGTTTCTGTCACAACTAGTCTGATTTGATCTTGTAGTACAAAAGCAGGCAAAGACAATATAAATGAGCATGGCTGTGTTCCATTAAAATTTTATTTGCAAAAACAGCTGGTGGACTGGACTATACTTTGCTAACTCTAGCCTTATGTAATAAATACAAATCCAATACCTAGGTCATATCTGCAGACTTGTGCATAAAGCTTGAGTTTAGAAAACGCTTCATTGTTACCATCAGCTGCCTGGGAAAACCATTCTGCTACCAACTTTTCTGACAGTTTCTTTGATGCAGTAGATCCAACTCTCATGATCCCATCTGTTAACAGTCGAGAAACAGGTCTATGCTGACCTAATCGACAGGACTACAAATACACACAAAGAAAGCAGAATTAGTGAAATTAGTAATTGAGTGCATATTATAAAATAAAGCACTTAAGATGTTTAAAATAAGCTTATCACACATAATTAACATTTGGAATAAAAATATTAAAGGTGAGATGGTATCACAGGCCTTTTCCCTTTTTACCTTAGAAAGCCATTAAACTTCTTTTAAAATTAAACTATCTCCAATGAAATAAAATACTTAGATAATAATAATGGCACTAGAACCGTGTGACTTGAATAATGAAAATTTGAAGAATACAAAAACAAATGAGCATAAAAATGCAGTCATTTTAAGCTGTTCATCTATCCCAAGTTATGTGTATAAATATGTAAACCCTTAAAATCAAAATAAAAATTGATATATAAATATGCTATGTATTTGCCAATTCTCCCTCCAATTCAGCGGGGTACTGATGTTTGTCGTAAGAAACACACCAGCAAGTAAGTTTGCTATACTAGATTAAGAAAATTTAGACAGGATTTCTTTCCTGTGAGACTTTCAAAGGCTCTAAAAATCTAATATGAAGAGTGAATCTCTGTCAGGTAATGTAATAATATACAATGCTTCCTCAAACCTATATAACTAAGAAACTTTTTTCTGGGAAGATGTTGCAGGACTAGTGTTCCAAACAGCAGTCTTTGGGAAATGCTTATTTCTACAAACACACTACAGATAACCTTGTAATTAACATCTATAAGTAGTTTAACCAGCACAAACTAATAATTCAGATTGTGAAAGAAATTAAATTTTAAAGACTGGATTTCCAAGCACTTATATAGGGAAAGGAAGGTATAATGATTAAGACTTTATGTCCCACAACACTTTAAATTTGTAATCACTGCACTCAGTGATGGATATAACATGAGAATTATAACTTAAAAGATTAGTCAAGAATTTCAGAAAAGAAAAAAAATCTTACACAGAGCTAGCACAGCTTTATTTTATGTATGAGAAAAGTGAGGCCTAGTGTTAGTACCTGAGGTTCTAGAAAAGCACTAGAATTTTTATCAAAGTAATTTCCTTGGTTATTTAACAATGCTACCCTTTATTTTAGGAAAAAAAAATCTCTTACATGAGACATATATGATCTCAACCCCCTCCCCCCCAATATGGCAATTACCACCATGATCCACGGCATACACATCTAACAAAGGGTCTGGGTCACACACTGTAAAGAATGCAACTGGTTAGTATAAAAAGTAAAGATCTGACATCAAAGAACTTGACATCATTACTGTTCTGTCCAATCAACTGAATTGCCCAGTAATTTATATATAAACATAAAAATAAGGCAGTTTTAAAATGTCACCACTTTTTAAACACCTACCTCATATATTGCAGTAAGATCTCTAAAAAAGCTTTTGGCTCCATTTAACAAGGCTTCATTTTCTGGACATAGTACAACATATGCTATATCTCTTTGAGATCCATAGGGTTCCAGCATAAGTCTCTCCCAATAAGGGAGAGCAAATGGAGAAAGCACCAGAAAATCAAAATCATAACTCAACAAAAATGTGGGAATTGGCAGTGGTTCTGGAGATTCATCAGTTCCTAAATAATAAAGATATACTTTAAGAAAACATTTAAATGCAGGACATATCTTTTTATTTAAATGTCAAAAGTAACTGAAGTCATTATTAGTACTAAAAATATTTTATTAAAGACAAACATACTTAAGGCCAGTGACTAAGACTTTTCCAGTTAGGAATTTGCTAAATGTTCTTTAAAAAACATTTGACTTATACCTTAATTTAAATGCAAAAAACTAATTTGAATGAAAAAACTTAGAAGTTTAAAAGAACACATGAGAGGGGAGTTTTATTTTTAATAAATCTGGACTAGGGAAAGCCTTTCTAAGCTTAAATTTTGGTACAAAAAGAACAATAAACAATGCCAAATGATTAACAACAAATTGGAAGAATGATTCACAATTTACATGAAAAGCGATTAATATCTTTACCATATAAAAGAGACCTATAAACTCATAAGAAAATGACCAAAAACCTAATAGAAAAATGGGTAAAGGATATGAACAAAGTTCACAAAAAGAAATATACCTCTTTAAAAGATGCTCAAACTCATGGCAAAGCAATTAAAAATAATAGCAAACAATTATAACATTTATTATATGCTAGGTACTATTCAATGATCTTTGTTTTTATTAACTCATTTAATCCTCGCAAAAACCATATAAGGCAGATACTAATATCAATCTCATTTTAGAGATGAAAAAGCGGAATGGAAAAGTTAAGCAACTTCTCCTGTATCATACATACCAAGAGTGGCAGAAGTGGAACTAGAAACCAGGAAATCTTTCCTAGCAGTCTATACTATTCTGCCTATCAAACTACAATGAAACCACCATTTTCACCCACCTACTCAGCATCCTGCTGGTAAGGGTTTGAGGAAAGACACATTTTACTAATATTAATATATTAATACTATAGAGGGTAATTTGGCAACATTAAAAATATTCATATGTACTTTAAGCCAGGAATGTTTGAATTATATCAAAATAGTTGTAATAATGATGGAGATGATCTATGTGTCTATAAACGGTAGGCTGGTAAAAATAATACCACGTGTAAAGAACAATGGAATACATGCAGCCATTAAAAAAAAAGGCCTCTATATGTACTGGTCGGTAAAAACTGTGTGTGTGTGTGTGTGTGTGTGTGTGTTGTGCGTGCATGTTGTGTGTGCCCCTACTATTATGGTTTAAAAAAAAAATGTAAAAATACTATAATGAACCTACATTTTTCACTCAATGTCGAGTTTTGTATGAGATAAAACTTACTTAGCCATTAACAAAGGAGAAAAAGGAAAATAGGAGCAAATCTATTACTTCTGTACATAATGCATTCTAAAACCATGCACAAGTCAGAAATTTCATTGTTAACTATTATTCCATATATATTTTAAAAACTCCAATTACATCCCATCTTTCAGAGCCAATCTTCAACAGTTAAACATTTTTTAATGTTTTCTTCTATTACAGTTGACCATAAATCTGCTGTGATGGCATATTGAGAGTATTCATTTGCTATTCTTGTCACAACTAACAAATTTGTCTTTTTTTAAAATGAGAACTTAAGAACATTTTTTTAAAGATTTTATTTATTTACTTTTAGAGATAGGAGAAGGGAGGGAGAAAGAGAGGGAGAGAAACATCAATGTGCAAGAGAAACATCAATCGGTTGCTCCTCACATGCTTCCAATGGGGCACCTGGCCCACAACCCAGGCACGTAACCTGACTGGGAATTGAACCAGCAACCTTTTGGTTCACAGGCTGCCATTCAATCCACTGAGCATCGCCAGCCAGGGCTTGAGAACTTGCATTGCTAGTATTATCTGCTCCCTTCTTACTCCATTTTTCATTCAATTTTTCAAAATGATGATTTACAACAAAAGTGATGTTCAGTCTTTTTAAATTTTTGGCAGTACAATTCTTTCTACACAAAAAATCGTACTGGCCAGTCTAATACGTGAAAACAGATCTAATGTTAGCTCTCCTCTGAAGTGGAGTGGAGAACCCAGCAAACCGAATGCTGGCAATGTTGAAAGTAAGAAAGACTAGGATTGACCACACTACCTTCAGTCAAGTTTATGTCACAAACATAATTAAAGAAAACAACTGTGCTTATTCAGGTTGGGCATGGAAACTGAGGACTGATACAAAATTAGTCAATATACATATTACAAATTACTTACCATAAGAGCCTCGTCCTGCCATTTTATGAAACTGTTGCCAAGTGAGAGGGCCTTGAACCCCCCAAGGCCTTACTGTTCTTTTCTTCTGAATAGCATCCTGAAGAGCTGGCTGAAGAGACAGGAGCATTCGAAGTATATCCTGTGAGCACTGCATACTCACATCTACAACCATTAAAGGAACAATAAATAAGAATTGCTCTTGCTAACACAAAGAAATAACATTTTAAGATAATAAGAAATACAGTTAGAGAAGATTAAGCATCTGCTTGACCTATTTTATATATAGAAAACCCTAAAAACGCCACCAAAAATTAGTTGAAATACGTAAAGCTGCAAGGAACAAAAATCAATATATGAAATGTGTTGCATTTCTATATCTAACAACAAAAAATCAGAATGAGAAATTAAGAAAACAATCCTACATACAATTGCAACAAAAAAAAGAAAATACCTAACACAAAAAATGGAAATCTATTTTGTGCTCATGGATTAGAAGAATTAACATTGTTAAAATGTCCATACTACCCAAGACAATATATGATAAAAAGCAATGTCTACCAAAATACCAATGGCATTTTCCACAGAAATAGAAAAAAAAATCATAAAATTTGCATGGAACTACCGAAGACTCCAAATAACCAATGCAGTCCTGGGGGGCAGGGAGGCTGAGCACATCACACTCCTGATTTCAAACTATACTACAAAGTTATAGACACCAAAACATTATGCTACTGACAGGAAAACAGACACACGGATCCATGGAATAGAGTCCAGAGCTCAGAAATAAACTGACACACTTGTACAACTAATTTATGACAAAGGCGGCAAGAACATATAATGGAGAAAAGTGCATTTCTTCAATAAATGGTACTGGGAAAACTGCCACATACAAAAGAATGAAGGTAGTCTACCATCTTAAACCATACACAAAAAATTAACTCAAAATGGATTAAAAACTTCAATGTAAGACCTGTGACCATCAAAATATACGGAAGAAAACATAGGAGGTAAGCTCCTTGACATCAATCTTAGTGATGATTTGTGAATTTGACTCCAACAGCAAGAGAAACAAAAGCAAAAATAAACAAAAGGGACTACAGCAAACTAAAAAGCTTCAGTACACCAAAAACAACCTCATCAACAAAAAATTAACAGGCAGCATACCTAAACGGAAAAGATATTTGCAAATAATACATCTGGTAAGAGGGTAATACCCAAGATATATACAGAACTCATACATCTCAACAACAAAAATACAAACAACCTGATTAAAAAGTGGGCAGAGGCCCTGGCCAGATGGTTCAGTTGGTTTGAGCTTCGTCCTGTTTCCCTCCCCACTCCCAAATCAATAAAAATATACTCAGGTAAGAATTTTTTTTAAAAAAGATTTTATTTATTTTTAGAAAGAGAGGGAGGGAGGAGAGAGAGAGAGATAAACATCAATGTGCAAGAGAAACACTGATCGGCTGCCTTTCAAACACACCCTGGACTGGGGATCTGGCCTGCAACCCAGGCATGTGCCCTGACCGGGAATCGAACCTGTGACCTTTCAGCATGTGGGACAACACCTAAACCACTAAACCACACCAGTCAGGGCTCAAGGTATTCTTGATGCCTCATTTTTTTCTTACATGTATCAGCAAGCCCTATAGGTTTCATTTCCTAAATATACCTAGAATCTACTATTTATATCTCTGTTGCTTCCAATCTAGTCTAAGCTACCACCGTCCTTCTCCTGGACTACTACAATTGCCTCCTAACTGATCTGCTTCTACTTTCACCTTCACCACCCACAACACAATAACAAACAGAAAAAGGATCATGTAACTTCTCTGCTCAAAACTGTCCTATAGCTTCCCATCACTGTTAGAATAAACTATAAGGGCCCAACACATGACTTTGGTGCCTGGCCAACCCTTCAACTTCATCTCCTACCAGTCTCCCCATCACCCAATTCATTCCAGCAACACTGCCTCCTTACTGTTCCTCAAACATACTAAGCACACTACTCCCTCAGGGTCTTTGCACTGCCTGAAACACTCTTCCCTCGGTCTGTCACATAGCTTACATTCCCATTCTTTATGCAGGCCTTTGCTCAAATGCTATACCTCAGTAACATCTTCTCTATCCATACATCTAAAATGTCATGCTTGTTTTTTTGTTGTTGTTTTTGAACAGAAGAAGCAGGGGCGGAGAGAGAGGAGAGAGAAAAGAGAGAAAGAAAAAACACTGATATTTCACCTTCTCATATGCACCCAGTCAGGGGAATCAAACCTGCAACCTGGGTATGTGCCCTGACTGGGAATTAAACCTGCGACTTTTCAGTCTACAGGACAATGTTCCCACCAACTAAGCCACACTGGCCAGTATACTCCTGTCTTTTTCCACTCTTCTACCTGTTTTTCCTTGAAAGCACTTGTCACTATCTGATATTATATAATTACCTATTTTATTTTGTCCTCTCACTAAGGTATACAATCAGAAGAGCAGGAAATACATGGCCTGTCCAGAAAAAGTCCAGCCATTGTTAATATAATGAGAACAGTTTGTGCAATATCAATGTAACCTCGCAGCCAAGGACAGCGGACTAGAATGTGCATGTGTAAACAATGACAACTTCGTTGTACTAGTCAACGGGGGTGATAGACGTCATTGAGTGAACATGTGTATTGTGTGGCTATCGAATTCAAAATGAGCAAGTAAAGCAATGAATCTGCATCAAATTTTGCATTAAGCTTAAACATTCCTCTGCAGAAACTATTTAGGTGATTCAGAAGGCTGCAACCATGGGTAACTGGTGATTGGTAACTTCCTCACAGCAACATGCCCAGTCCTGCATCAACATCACAACAACACGCCCATTCCTGCATCCTGTCTCGTGCAGAGTTTTCTGGTGAAACATCAAATTACCCAAGTGACTCAGCCCCTCTACAGCCTAGATTTGGTGCCCTGCAACTTCTGGCTTTTCCCAAAACTAAAATCACCTTTGAAAGGGAAGAGATTTCAGACCATCAATGAGATTCAGGAAAATACAATAGGGCAGAGTTGATGGCAATTGAGAGAACTGTGTGAAGTCCTAAAGTTCCTACTTTGAAGGAGGCTGAGGTGTCACTGTCCTACGTACAATGTTTCTTCTTCAATAAATGTCTCTATTTTTCATAGTACATGGCTAGATACTTTCTTGACAGACTTCATATGTTTGCTTTGTTCAACACTACTTTATGAAAGAACAATGCCTAGCACATACTAGATGCTCAATAAATATTTAATGAGTAAAGGAATGTTGAATAATGCAGACATCTAGCAACTTTCTGCTAATTAACATGCAAAAAATACTTTTTATATTTCAACATAAGTACATAATAATAGATTTACAATCACTATACTTGTATTGGTGAAATTAAACTGGCAGGAAATTAAAATGTCATTCTTAAAGGAGTTTTAAGCCCAAATTTAAGTGTCTCTATTAGCTATGTGGGAAATTACCTTTAACACTTTTTCCTAAGAAAGAAAAGCAAAGCCATACAGCTAAAGGAAAACAAACAGAAAAATTATTCCATTAGCATACTTACCATTTCTTTTGGACCAGGGGTGTAAGCACGAACTTTTCACAAGCGCTTCATCAACTTTTCCTCCTGACATGTTATCCATGAACTGACGCCCATGCTCTAAAGCAAGGTAGCAGTCATTGCAACAGTCCCGCTCTTCCACACGTACCCAGTTGCTAACTACACCTATTTTGGGAAAAGGATCTTGGTCTGCTGCTCCAAAAGGTGAAAATAAATTAGTGCATTGATCTTGTAGCAATAATATTAACTCATCAGGCAATTTTTCAGATTCCTTTAGTCCTCCATTAACATGTTCAGCAGAAGTAGCCCTGAGAGCTTCAAAACGTTTTTCTGCTTCTTTGCCACATTCTGTGTTGCGTCCTATGATATCTAGTTCATCTTCAAGAAACAATCCTGAATTGTTTCCAAATTTTCTGTTCATGACAGCACTGAAGCCACAGGTACACCTATACTGTGCTTCCTGCGTTGGATCTGGAATGTAAACTCCAACATCGGCACCTTTGATATTCATGTTGCAGACACAGATACAACAACTATCAAAGTTACAGTCTTTAAACAAATTCATCACTGATTCTGAAAGAATGAGGTTTACATAGAGACTGTGTGCTTCAGGGATGGAAGGAACAGTTGCAGGTTCAACAGAATTAAGGGGTCTGCATGTGGATGGGGTGGAAGCTGGTGAATACAAGTCTGAATTTTCATATTTGACTGAACCTTGGGCACTAGCAGGTCCACCAGCTCCACGAGGAGTCCTTGGAGTCCTTGGAGTCCTTGGAGTTGGAAACCTAGGAGTAGACGGAGAAGGAAGAATTCCTGCTCCACCATTGCTGGGAGGTGCGCTGCTAGGAGGCATCCCAAAAGACGTATGAGTCTGAGGTGTATAAGCAGGGCCATATTCTTGATCCATTGTACTTCCATCACTAGTATCACCAGGGTAGAAGAAAATCAAACACATGCATAAAGGAACATATTAGTAACATGAAATACAACTAAAAAAATCTCAAATATTTTTTGGTAACACTAAAAATTATAAAAGCACAGTTAGTGCAAAAATTTCAAGTAAAATTAAAATATATTTCAGGTTAATATATTCACTATAGGAGATTTTTGTGGGCTGAGGACCAACCAACTAGTTCCAAACTTATAAATAATCAAACTTAAGAATCAAACCGGCAACCTTTCGGTTAGTGGGACAACGCCCAACCAACTGAGCCACACGGCCTGGGGTAACCTATACATTTCTTATACTACAAATACATTCCATTCTAAGATGACACAGACTGTAAAAAACTAAAACAAAAACCTGATTTTGGAGATATCTGTGTAAAAAGGGTTAATGACAAGAAGCTACCAATTATAAGATACCTCAATTTCACAGATTTTAAATTAGAAAAGTGTGTGAAATATGACAAACGTACAAATGGGAGTGATTTAAAATTTTAGACCAAAATAAAGAAGCCTTGAAGACAAAGAACCAAAGCATAACAACAGTCTTAAGTATCCAATAGTTTATCCATATCCAGCTAATTTCATAATCTATTAATCAGAAAATAATGTTTAGACTTTTTAAAAACCAGTATCTTTTTACCAGGTAACAGCATACCACATACTTCTATGAAAAAAACTAAAGCGACATAAGCATTCATATGCTATACCAGTAAAATAAATCTAAATCATACCCATCTTTGATGAATGGCATTGCTGGCCCTGAGGGAAGCAATTCCAGTTTTCCAACAGTCCAACTCTGACGATAAATACATTCTTCTGGCAGTTTAATAGGAGGCAGACATTGGCTTGGTAAAGTTTTTAGAGGTGCAAACATGGAACATCCCACTAGAACTTGACAATTTTCAGGCTTATAGACATAAGAAAAATCCTGCAATACAAAGACAGTGACATTCAGAACTTTATCTTCCAAGGGGAAAAAAACCCAAACCAATTCTAGCCATTTTTTCCCTCTCTTTAAACAAATAATAAAATGTAAATGTAATTCTTTTCTTAAATACATTCTTAGTAGTGTCACAATTCAGTCCTCAAATTTGTTAACTACAAAACTAGAATCAAATAATTTATAAAATTAAATTTAGTGAAGTAACATTGGTTAATAACATTATATACATTTCATGTGTATAACATTATAATTCAGCATCTCCATATAATTCAGTAACTCTACTGAATTTGGTTGGTTTGTGTTCACCAACCAAAGTCTCTTTTCCTTCCTTTATCATATATTTGTCCCTCTTTACCCAATTTGCTGTCCCCCAGCACCCCGCCTGCTCCAGTAACCACCACTCTATTGTATCTATGCGTCTGTTTTGTTAGTTCCTTTACCTTGTGTTTTATATTCCACATGAGTAGAAATCATATGGTTTTTGTCCCTTTCCACTTGACTTCACTTAGCACAATACCCTAATGACCCAACCATGTTGTTGCAAAGGCAATACGAAGTGGTTTTTAAATACAGCTAAAAAAAATAATTCTTCATGACATATAGGATGTACACTATTTTTTCAGAGAAATAAAGTACTTACTTTAATTTCAGAAGGTTTCGGGCTACAGAATCCTTCGTCAACCTCGATTTTGAACTGTGCTCCTATACTAGAACTATTTCCTTCTAGAACAGTTCCTCCAGGTGTTGTATCCATACTGCCATATTCTTTATTATTCATATTCATTGGGGAAAATCCCATTATATGTTGTTCCAATGATGGTGGTGTAGGATACATTTTATGAAGATCTGCAGTGCCTATATTTAATAAAACACATTTTAACATAAAACTAAAAAGAAGTTAATCTGTTCAAAACAAAGGTGTGGGAAACTTTGTTCAGATTAAAAGTTTGCAGATTTATCTGGAGCACAAATTTGGGAAGCTTACTTATGCAAGATAACGGGTCCAGATTTCCTGCCTTTGATTCCTTGCAGTTGGATTTATCATCTGATCCATTCGCCAATTTTTTAGATCCAGGCTATTAAAAAAAAAAACCTATATATTTATATTTATCTCAAGTTTTACATCCAAAGTGATCTCAAGATAGTAATCATTCATATGTAACTTGAAAGTAGAGCCCATTCATGAAAAGTAGCATGGTATTTTTTTTAACTATAAGACACACCTTATAAAAAACACATTTTTTTGCTTCAAAAAATTTTTTTCCCTACTTTCCTCTTCTAAAACCTAGGTTCATTTTATGGTGAGGACCCCAGACGCACCTAGGTTTCAGAGAGGAAAATAGGGGGAAAATTTTGAAGCAAAAAATGTGGTAAAAAAGTGTGTCTTATAGTCCAAAAAATTTGGTGTTTTGAATTTGTGCTAGAGCCAAATATATGCTAGATACAATTTAAAGACATAACACATTTTAGGCAATCTATGAACCCAGATTAGTTTGTTTAGAGCAAAAAGTTCCTCTAAAGCAAATAACCCATGCTTTCAAAACACTTAGACACAAGAATAACTTCCACTTAAAAACTATTAAAACAAAAACAAAACCTGAAATAAGAAGGGTTCATAATTAACATCAGAATTATTTTTTAGTAAAAGATACTCATAAAGCATCTGTCCCCTTAAATAACAGACATTAAAGTTTCCTATATAATCAATCATCCTCTTATTTCTTATTTATACCTTTACCTGGTTTAATAATCTCCTTACCCCTGCAAAAGTGCTTCAACAGGTAAAACTAAGCACAAACTTCAGAAAGATTTCATATGACAAAGCAAAGTTTCCCCAACTAAAAATAAATTTTAATACATTGCACAAACCAAGTTTCAGTATCTCCAGTCTGTCACCAATGTTTTTAGAGCTGATAACTTGGTTCCTGTTAGCCTAAAATACATTAACTGATCTCTGGTTACAACCTTTTTACCTCAGAAGAGCCATAGCTGATACATGAATGGTAGCAGAGAGGAAGTATAAAAGTGCCAAAGTATCAGGGATATATTTACCTCATAAATGGTAGCCTAAAATATACTATATTATGGGATATAGAATGAAGTTTATATATAGCTACATCTGCCTTATGTCATTTAATTAAAGACACCAAATGTGCATATATGTGTGTATGTATATGATGAGAGGATTAAAAGTAAATATATAGGACAAGAAAGACCAAATGTACTATAGAAGTTTCCAAGCTACCTTTATGCAGATGAAAAAGGAATTCCCTTTTATGATAATGCAGCACCCAATTCATTAATTTGCCAGACTTGACATTCTAGGGAATCTCATTTTAAGCTTTAATTCCTTTTATCTTCACCTTTCTCTGCAAATGGGTGTTAAAGATTAAATGTTACTTTTTCTTCCTCTTTCATTATTATAGTATTTAGTTGACTTATAATAATTACTGTGATGTCAAACAAATTCTAAAGAAGTGGTATTCCTTCATAAGTTGACAAAGCATATAATTTTAATGTTAGTTATTCTCTAAACAAGTCAATCTAGGGTCATTTCTCAAACTACAGGATCAAAGATTAGAAAAATAATTCTACTTTCTAAGAACTGCAGGAAAAAAAAAAACATAGGACAGAGCTCAAATTAAGTTTAATCATACATGTCCTTCAAACACACAAAGTAAAGAAAAAGAAACAAAGTTTGTAGTGGACAGGCACTATATCAACACTGCTCAAACATGAGGTTAAAAAACGAAACCAATTAATAAATTTTTATTCTACAATATTTCCTATTGTTCAGGGCTAAAATAGTATTCAACTCATAATATCACTTCTGAAAAAATTCATATAAAAATCAAGGAAGACTTATAGCCTTAATCATTAACAGGATACTCACTGTTAGTTCATCTTCATCAGAATTGAAGAGATTATCGAGGTCAGTATATGAGACGGCCAGGTCTGAGTCATAAATTAAGCTGGTTGATGGAGGGCGAGCATGACCAGTAGGACGTGGAGCATCTACACATGTCAAACAGGAAACAAAAAAAAAAATTCTACTACTGACCAAATAAGTTATTATTCTATTAATTTAAGATAGATATACAATTTTAATAGATAATGGTATAATGCAGTAAGAAACTGTGATTTGTTTAAAACTTAGAAATTTTTTTCATAGAAATAAAGTTGTAAATAAATGGTGATACTTTCCACAGGAACCTCATCAAAGACAATGTAATCCATAACACATCTAAGTACTCTATATGTACAATATACCAAATATACATATAAATAATACTATCAGAACAACAGAATACATACTCAGTTTTATTTTCCTGTCTTCCTAAATGTAAAGGAAGCACAGTACAATGATTAAATGCTCCAACTATTGAGTCAGACAGACTATTACTTTGAACTCAACTCTAATACTACAAGTACAACCCTGAGTAAGTTACTTAACCTCTCTGTGCCTCAGTAATGGTAAAAATTAAATGTGATAGAAGGCAGGGTAAAGCACTTTGCCCAGTGCCAGGCACTTAAGTACTCAATAAATATTACTTCCTAGAATTTAATTTTCTTTTTTATTTTTTTTTCTAATTTTAGGGGAAAAAATACATGATTACTTAAGAAAAAATACAAATACAAATTGAAGTTATTAAACTCCTCTTATATTCCCACACAAGAATAAACTAAAAACAATTTGCAGTTTAGTGTACAATCTTCCAAAACATCTTCAGGATGTCAAAAGACTTGAAAAGGCTCTCACTTTCAGAAAGATGAAAAGTCGTTTCCCAATGCCTTGCATGTCAATTATAACGGCTCACTAGAATAGTAGTTCTGAACTTTTAGAGTGCATAAAAATCACTTAGGTTACTATTTAAAAACCAAGATTTCTAAGCTTCACCTCACAAGATGCTCCAGAATGTGGCAGATGGTCCACATTTTGAGAAAGCCACACCACAGGAACAAGAAGCAATTACACATTCCCTATATCCTAGGGTAGGTAAATAGGCCAAAGAACCCAAATTTCATTCATCAATCTACTTAGAACCATCAACTACTAAATTTATTTCATGAAAGACCATCTCTTATTATTATTTTTGGCTGCTCAAAACCGACCATGTTTATTACAAATATTAAAACAATTTTGTCCCTAAATAAAACATACCAAAGGACAACTTCCTTTACCTCCATCAAAAGTTGAACAGATTTTTGTAAAAGGATTAACACACTATGTCTTTCTATTCCATTCCAAGGAGTCAGACGCTTTCAAAGCAAAGTCTTGACCATTGTATTCCCAGTGCTGAGAACAGTGCCAACACATAACATGTGCTCAGTAAGCACTTGTAAAATTAATGACCTCAGCAACAATTCTTCTAAATGTGAAGTGCAGGGGTTGGGGGGGGCGGTTTAGGGGAGAAAAAAAGCACAAGAAAATTACAGTGAAGTCCAATTTACTGAATTTTTAGATCTGAGGAGAAACTTAGGCGATGACCTCATTCAATCTCATTTTACAGATGAGAACTATTTTTATTTGTAAATAAGAAAAGTTTTATCAATTCAAAACAGAATTTCTATCACCTGAACTTGCTTCTCCTTGTATAAGGTAAACAGTGATAGATCATTTTAGATAGCACATATCACAGAAATCCATCCCTTTCTATGAAATGTGAATTATGCAAAGTCCAGTCCACCAATATCAGATTACAGTTGACTCTTGAACAACACTGGTGTAAACTGCACAGGTCAATTTAAACATATTTTTTTCAGCACATATACTGGAAAATTTTTTTGAAATTTCCTTACTACCAAGAATCAATCATATTCATTATACAAGGCTTCCATAAAGTAATCATATTGCTGCTTCTTCATTATCAATGCATACATAGGTACACCTTAAATAGTTACCAATTTCTTTTTCACGTTATCTTTTCATTTTTGATATGTAGGTGTTAGTGATATGCCTAATACCTACAGTGTTTTGTATCGTATAAGATGATATTAATGTAGGTACTGACAGATAATTTCATCTTGTAAAAGACAATGTAAGACATACGGTATCAATGCAGTACAGTACCATATATGCATTTTCTCTTATGATTTTCATAATGACATTTTCTCTTCTCTAGCTTACTGAATTGTAAGAATAAAGTATAAAATACATATAACATATTCAATATATATTAATCTACTGTTTATGTTATCAATTAAGGCTTCCAGTCAACAATGGGCTATTACTAGCTAAGCTTTTGGGAAGTCAAGTGACAGGCAGTTTTCGACCGTGCAGGAGTGTCAGCACCCCAACCCCGACACTCTTCAAGGGTCAACTGTAGTCTGTAGTAACAATCCTGGAATGCCATGTCTTGACTAGAAAATAAAAGTTTTACCTTGCTTGATAGAGGGACTAAATAATGACATAGCATCTTCTTCATGTGATAACACTGTTACACTAGATGACCCATCTTCTACCTGGAAATGATATTACATATTAGGCTGAAATATATAATTTACCAATAACAAAATCTACAAACTATTGAGTAACTATGTTTCAAGCATTCTGCTATGTGTTCTACAGACATTACCACTAATTCTCACAACTAACCTCTATGATAATTAAGTAGTATGTTCACCTTACAGACAAAAAACAGTTCTAAAGGTAACCCAAGTATTATAGCTGATATATAGTGGGAGTTGGGATTTCAACTTAAATCTGTCAAATTCCAAAGTCCACGTTCTTTTTACAGTAGCTACAGCCTTCTCAGCTCTTTCTGTTTTCATACTTAAAAAAGGACAAAATTTCAGGTACCTAGCATATAGTAAAGTTCCTGGAATAAAACTTCCTGAAGTGAAATTCTTTGTATTAAACATATTACTGTATACTTTCCACAATTTTACAGCTTTCAATTTCCATATTTTGTATTTAAAGCAAAAGACAAATACAGCAGTTATCTTGTGCTTAAAAATCTTCAAATATTTGATATTTAATATTTTAATCAAATAACTATTTCTATGTCCCACACTTTATTAATATAACATTTTAGTATCAGGGACACTGTAAGTTCTTGGCTCACGTATTAAAAAATATCATGTATTTTATAAACTCAGTGACATTTATTGTATTTTTGAAAATACCTGGTAATTCACTTACAGTATATTTTAACTCAGTATCAAAATAGTTTGTCTACCTAAATGTCCTGATTTTAACATAAGAAAAGTTAATGTACTCTTTCTCTATCCAAAAACTTTAACAGTAAACAAAAAAGATTTTTTCATTATGGGATATCAGCTATAATCTGAAGTCCATACAAGCTCTTAAATTTTATACAGTGTGCCTGATTTACCTATTTTTAAAAATGTTTTTGTAAGTTAAAATGATAAATCTGTTCTATGTTAAAAGAAAAAAAATCAATTTTGGGGCACATGCGGTGCCCCAAAGCATCAGAGACTTTTTGATGTCCTTTGATTTCTCTTACCTTTTGTTTCTTCCCAGCTTCTCTTTCACTATTTTGTCTATCTTTCTTATCAGGAAAAAGAAATTCCTCATCTCCTTCAACAAATGCATATGGATCAATTTTAGGTTCTTTTTCTGCATCAGATGCTATTGCTGAAAGACACTGATTCTTAATTTGATATCGCTGCACTAATTCATCAGATACTTTTAAAGGTTTCTTACACTGTGCCATTAACCTGCATAAAAAAAAATTAGAAAGTTAATTATATGTATTCTCCATAAAAGAACAAAAAATTTCCAAAATAATTTCACTATCCTAAAGTCTTCTTATAATTATTCAGAGTTGATCTAACCTGCAATCCTTCATTTTATAAATGAAGAAACTGAGGCATAGAAAGGTTATGTGATCTACTGATGTTTCAAATTTAGCAATAAGGAAACAGAGCTAAAACTCAAGCCTCCTATCCTTATTTTCTTTTCACCAAGACATGTTGTCCTTCCCTAGTCCTCAAGCACAATAACTAGACCAAATCCATTCACTTAAAGAAGTCTTAAATTTAACCTGCTCCAGGACAGGAACTCTAAAAATGTGAGTTATGTAGTGAGACAAGACTACTTTTATACAATTTGAACATTTATACATTTACACAATAAAAATGTCTATCCCTTTCCTATTGCCATAGATGTATTTTAAGTTAAAAAAATTTTAAAGGCCTGATTTGTATCTCATGAAAATAACATTATTAGATTGTTAATTATGGCAAGATGTTTTACAAAATGGCAAATGACGTTTCAGTTGCATATACTTGACTTTTTTTTCTAATCACATTGGAAACATCAGTTTCATTTGAGTCTTCGGGTTCCACATGAAAATTGATAAAAGTTTATCTGTATTCTCCTAAAATAACCAATAAAATGACAAAAGATGACAGAACAAGAGAGGAGACAACAGTGAAGCTAGGAAGATGATAACTAGTGGAAAATGACAGCAGAAAGCTAAACTCTAAGGCTTAAGAGAGGGACAACAAGCTGATCTGCACCACAGAACCCTGGAAAGCATCAGGACTTTTGTATCTCTGAAGGCCAGGGTGCTTGGTGAGTGTGAATATAGAATGATACAATTTTGGTTTGTTGAAACTTTTAGACCCCCCAATTCATGCTTTCTATGGCTTGCAAAGCTGATTCCCATGCTGCCGTAACAGTGGCAACCATGCTTAAAAATCCTACAAAGACTATTTTACTCTGAGTGAAAACCAAAGTCCTCATAAAATCCTATACCAAAGCCTTTCTCCTCTTTTCCTAACTTCATCTTCTACGATTCCTCTCCCTCTCTCATTCTGCTTACAAGGGGTTCCTTGATGTTCCTCAAATACACCAAACACACCCCTGGCTATTCCTTTTGCTTTGAACATTCATCTACCAGGCCAACTCCCTCACTTCGTTTAAGTCTTTGTTGAAATATCACCTTATCTATGAGACCTTACTTAAAATCATAATAGGCCCAACTGCCTCAATATTGATTCTCCTTTAACCTCACTGTTCCTTCTATTCCACTTATCTTTCAATACTATATAATTTACTTATGTTTATAGTTGACTGTCAACTCCCACTAGAATATGTCAGGGATTTTGTCTTCATTCACTGAATTATCTCAAATGTGTAGAACAGGGCTTGGCACATAATAGACGCTCAATAAATATTTGCTAAATAAATATATAAAATCTAGAAGCCACACAGGATTGAGATGTTATATTTGTACTAATAACCCTAAAACACAGTATCTTGTACTTTGAAATAAACCATCTTTATTTGTTAGAAAGTGATATTGCTGCCACTGCTTATCTGTCCCGAGTATTAAGATAAATTATAAGAGGTAAAATTTGGGAGCAATGTAGGTATTTTCTAGCTTACAAATTCTTTGAATTACATGAATTATTGTATTTCCCAATGCCCAGCACTAGAAACACTCTGTGGCCTCTAAACTTGAGGTTGAAACAGAAGCCATCAAAAGAATAACTGATTATTTTCTAAGAGTGTTACCAAACATGTCATTGTTATTCCCAATGTGCCCCAGATTCCGGACACCCCCGACCCCAAGCCTACAGAAACTTTCTACCATCGCAACACAGTGCTAACATAACTGTCATAGGAGAGAGGTTTGATAATTGTTAGAACAGTTCTGTTCCACAAATGAGTATTTCTTAAGAGTAGCTTTGTACCTCACCATGTTAGGCCCTAAAAAATTGTTTGTTCAATCGTCTATCAGATACTAACATAAATCTTTTCAAGATAGTATTTCTGTCTACTTTGATATATATGTTATTTAATACTTAAAATAACCTCATATCACAGGAAATGGAAGTTATGCTCTCTGACTTTGATGTGGAAATGATGTAGACAGAAATGGTTTGCTAAAGTCACACAGTGGCAGAGTTAGGACTGGAATGGTTTCAAGTGCAAGAACACCCCTCACAACCAGCAACCTGAAAGACACTACTATTCTTTATAGAGGAGCAACCTGAAAGACACTACTATTCTTTATAGAGGAGAAAACACTTTCTCATAATAAGTTGTCCTCTGGCAGAAGCATCAGAAACTGCCACACTGCTTACATAGGGAGTTGTTAAATTAGTGTGCAGTAACATTAACAGGATCAATCCTACTGCATGGGGCTCTATTAAAAATGAGTAAACCAAATACAGTACCTAAAAGGTAACGTTTTCTTATTTTATTGAATGGTTCTACAGACACTGGGACATGCAAAAAATTTAAATATAGTCAATAATATCAAAAGTATCAAATCACAAGAAATTAAAAAATAAATTATATATATTACACATCCTTCTGTATTTAAAACTGATAAAAATAGATCTAAAAATTGTGATTTTTCAAGAGACGCCAGATTAAAAGATCAAGTTATTGTTTCTGCACTATCCAAGTATATAATATACACATATTTTTGTGAATAGGAACAACACCTTTCCTTTTCTAAAAGAAACTTTCACATAGAATAAAACTACAGAGATAGTTTCAATCATATATAAAGCTGAATACAGACACACTGGAAGAGGATTAGATACAGCCATGAACAGGAAGCTTGGCAAAGTCCAAAGCAAACTGAAATTACTTTTATATTACTAATTTTATCTCCTTCTTCTACTATAACAACAGTGCATTACTGAAACATACTTGTAGAGAATTTAACATGGCATATAGCAGGGGGGATTTTTTTTGTCTTTATTCAATAAAAACTCTTCTGGATAAAGTATGACAATATTTTAGGGTTGACAATTATAGAAGGAAATAAGCTATAGAAGGAAATGTTTAGGAGCAAATAAATTTAAAAAATATCAAAAGTCCTCTATTTTTTTCTTTAGTGGTACCTTTTCTAGTACCATCTCCAATATTCAGAATCAACCCTTAAACCGAGTCAAGCTATCTGTCAAAAATATAGTTTTATTGCATTAAAATAAGATATCAAATTAGGAAGACTTAATTAAAAGACTTAGAATACAATAAGTCAAAACAAGTTTATTTCATCATCAACTTCTATAAAACAATTAGAACTATCTTTTAGCAATGAAATAATGCATTCTGTAACTATATACATACAAATCTGACATATCATCACTACAACACAGGAGCTAGCTCTACTGATGAACATTAAGGTTAAGATATTCTGACGTAGCCTTACTACTGAATAAGACATGGTAAGAACAATGCTCAAGTACATTCTTTCTTTGCTCAGGGTTTAGAAAGGTTTCCCTCTGAATCAGAATAGTAGACTATTTTAAGCAATCACAAATTCTACTAAAACTAGTGCTAAACCTTTGAAAAAAAATTTTTAAAAACTGTAATGTTTCTCTTAGCCAAAACTTTGCTATCTTTAAAACTCATAACTTTGCTGTCTTTAAAACTCATTAGTAAAACTACTAATTTGGAATAGATGCTATCATTAACTAATAGAGAAACTAAAATAATTAGTGGCAAAAAGAAGATAAAGATATTTGCCACAGACATGTAAATACAGGATGTGGAATATGCTATGCTCCACTCCCATCTCTCTCACTCAACTAAATTCTAACAAATTAGAAAAATATTTTGCTTTAAAATAGCTACTAAAAATTTGGGGCATCAACTGCTGCACACGAACATCTAAAAATAAGGGAGGTACTTAAAAATGATGAATTCTCTAAGTCAGTACTAGTTGAGCACCCATCACCATCTAAAACTGATTAGAAAAATTTACAGTATTGCTTTCTTTTGTCTGTCTGCCTATATTATGAAAGCAAAGTGCTACCATTTAACAGCAATCAATGAAAAGCTTCATTTATTTATACCAAATGAAAATTGAGTTTTTACTTAAATGTCTAAAAGTCTCTCCCACCATCTTCTTAAAAGGCACACACCTGTAAAAGCCAACTATAATAAACTATGTTTTTGTCTACTGATTTATTCTTGTACCTCTTTGCATTCTGTATCTACTGTAACTGGGTTTTTAATAGTTTCCTCTCCTAAGCTTCCGATACATGATTACAATTGTGTGATGAATCTCTCTAAGCAGACACCTCAAACTCAATCAAGTTTTACAATGTATTGGGTTGGCCAAAAAGTTTATGTTTTTTCTTCTACAATGGCTCTAGTAGTGCTTAGTTGTCTTTCACTTCATTCTAAACAATTTTGTTAGATTGTATTGCAACAACTGGCATATCACTGTGCATTTAAAAAAATCTTATCAAAATTGATGAATTTTTGTGCAGCCATTTTCATATTCAAAGAAAATATACAACATTTTTGGCGTATTATGCTTTATTATTTCAAGAAAGGTACAAATGCAACTGAAACGCATAAAAAGATTTGTGCAGTGTACGAAGAAGGTGCTGTGAATGACTGAACATATCAAAAGTGGTCTGTAAAGTTTCTTAGTATTACTGACATTTTGGACAAATAATTCTTTGTTGTGGGGCTGTCTTATACATTGGAAGATGTTTAGCAGCAACCTGGCCTCTACCCATGAAAAGCCAATAGTGGGAGATAGCTGACATACTCAACATATCCAAATCAGTAAGTTATTGGTGAAAATGAAAAACATGTCTTTTATTTTACGGGGAAAAAAACTAAAAAGACTTTTTGGCCAACCCAATTCATGCGCATTGTTGAAAGTCACATAGTACACAAAGGCATAGCTGGACTGTTAAAATTTCCCAATTCCTCTACTTGTTTATATTACCTAATTAGAGGTGGGGAAAAACTATGCATATACTACCATATATGTGTGTGTGTACACACACACACACACGAATATACCTTGTTCCTAAATGTTATAATCTAACCAGAGATCTTCCCATAATTTAGTCTATATAGATCTCCTTTACTTATTTTTTCCTGTAGAGATTCTATTTATTTATTTTTAGAGAGAGGAAGGGAGGGAGGAAGAGAGGGATAGAAATATCGATGTGTGATAGATACACCCATAGGTTGCCTCTTGCTCGCCCCCAACTGGGGACCTGGCCCACAACCCAGGCACATGCCCTGACTGGGAATCAAACTGGCAACCTTTCGGTTAGCAGGCCAGCACTCAATCCACTAAGCCACACCAGCCAGCACCCTTTGCTTTTTTAATTGAATATGTCATTATTCCTTACGGCCAGACATTCCTTACTTAAAAATACCTTACTTTCATAAGATCCATCAATAGTTACCTAAAGGTACTTCTATTTCTTTTTCAATTCATTAAAATTAAGTTTAAGATTTAGTCTAAAAGTGGGAAAAAGGAGTACTAGAAGGCTTCAAATTTGTTATTTTCCCTTTCATGAAATAAAAATACTTGTCTTTAACTCTCTTGCTACTCCCTTATTTTTATCATTCAACTAGCTGTAAAATTCTTTAGTCTACTCCACCATATCTGTAAATTCCATACATCCCTACTATCTCTAATTTCCTGTAGTGTGGGTCATGTACTACTTTATTTCTGAGCTATTCAAACAGATGTCAAAAGTGATCTCCTAAGCCCTGGCTAGCGTAGCTCAGTGGATTGAGCTCGGGCTGCGAACCAAAGTGTCGCAGGTTCAATTCCCAGTCAGGGTACATGCCTGGGTTGCAGGCCATAACCCCCAGCAACCGCACATTGATGTTTCTCTCTCTCTCTCTCTCTCTCTCTCTCTCTCTCTCTCTCCCCCTCTCTCTCTATCTCCCTCCTCTCCCTCTCTAAAAATAAATAAATAAATAAATTTTAAAAAATGGGATCTCCTTTCATACATATACACCCTTTCATTTCAGACAATCTTTCAATAATACTACTTGGCTAATATTTCTAAAATCCTTATTTTCTAAAATCTGTTATTTCTTCTATCTCAAAAACCTTGTAACAGTGCCCCCTATCAAATTAAGGATAATATATAAGCTTATAAACAATATTTTCCCATTCCACTTTATATCTCTGCTCAACTTGCCAGGTCCCCTTTTTCATCAAGATACACCAAACTACTCCATAGCACCCTACAGTCTATCCCTACCAAACTACATAATGCTTCTGGATCTCTATAAGTGGAACTAAATTATTCCTCACTCCCACTCTATTCTCTGCATCGTTACCACATTTTACATATACTTCTATCAGATAGTTTAATGCTATTTTCCATTAGGCCACCATTTTACTTAAGGCCAGCAGCAAATTTATTTTATACCCCAACAGTCTTTTGTGGCATCTTGCACATTAGAGAAACTTCAGTTTTATTCAAACTGATAAAGTTTATCTTTGAGGAATATAAATTTAAAAGGAAAGATAAACTTCCTAAGAAAAAAGAATGTAGGAGTTGCAAGAGCCTTTTAACTTCATTAAAATTAAATGCTGTTTAAATACACTTTCAAAATTAAAATATGAAAAAAACAGACATTTACAATGACTCGGTAGTATGAATTCAAAATTTATATAAAGCAAACTAGGCTTCTGAATCAATTACTCTATGACTAGAAAAGTGTTTGATCCTATTACATTTATAGAATGCTTCTACAAAGAATTTAAAATTGTTTAAATGTTATCAAGACAGCATAATCATAATTCACAGATTTTAATGACAATGAATATCATCTAACTTTGTCAAATGGCCTTGTCATATCCATAGGGAGATGATTCATCTTCATGAAATTCATCCTTAAGTAATATATTAACAGGCACCTGAATTACTAAGTTATTCCGATAAGACCCTTTTAACTATGAGGAAAAATAACTTTTGTTTTAGCATAATACAAACACTGAACCCCATATGCCAAGTATTTTACTGTGGTTTGTGGGGAGGAATGAAACAGACTGACCAAAACAGTATCAGGGACTTCCCTAGTAAAACTCATCAGTAAGCATGTTTCTGCCTATCTAATTTAATACCTTATTCTATAGTTCAAACTTCTGTTATAAGTTATCCATGACATTAAAGCACTCAATACTATAACAACTGGGCTGGATAATTCTTTGTTGGGGGGGACTGCTGTACACAGAATATTTAGCAACATCCCTGGCCTCTACCGATGCCTGTAGCACACCTCCAGTTTTGACAACCAAAAATGACTCCAGACATTGCCAATTGTCACCTGGGGGTGTGAGTGGGTAGCAATAAGCAACTGGCCCAAAAACTATTGCCATAGAATAACTCTAGGAAAAGGACAAATTTATAATTAAAACAAAAAACCAATAAACTTCTAACCTACCAAGTATAGAACATTATATTACATAAATGTTTCTAAGTTCATATTGCAACTAAGCTTCTGATGGCTGATTTTTTTGTGATATTTACCATAGTCTAATCTACTACTACAATACAGAAACAAGGATTCTATCTAAACATGAATGGTGACATAAAACACATTTTAGTAGCATAACCAAAGCAATACTCACATGAGACATAGAATTAAAAAAAAAATCCTTTTATTCAATCTTTTCTTTTTATGAGGCAGAAAAAATGGTGACTAGGAACAAGTAAAAGCATGTTATCCCTTTAATTTACATAATCATGACCCAGCACCATTCTACTCTGCATGCTACTTTTCTAGATTATGCTTCTCATTCTTATTCAGTGAAAAAATGTCAAAACAGATTCTAAGGTTAAGCTGTATTAACTTCTCAGAGATCTTCATTTCACTTAGAGATTCTCATGCACACAAGCAGCCAATATACTTATTTAAGGTTACAGCTAGAATTCTTGGATCTTATGAATATAATATGCCCTCACTCTTAAAGTTCTTAAAACTGAAAATATTTATGTCACTACATTTTAACATATACTAAATAATAAAATATAACCTAAAACAAGTTCTAAAATCATAAATTGACAGCCATACTGTCATTTCATTCACCCAAACATGCGCTGAATGTCTACCACGTGCCTAAGATTGTTCTAGGATATGTGTCTATGTGTTTGTTTATGCTGGAGGAACACAGCAGTAAACCAGAGTCCTGGCCCTCATAGAGCTTACATTCTAATAGGGAAAAGACCATTAGAAAATACAATTTCAGATAATGATACATACAGGGAGAAAAATGAAAGCAGTGTATAGGATAGGCAGTGATTTGGGGAGTGAAGAGAGGTCCTAGTTTAGACACAATGGTTAGGGAAATACCTCCTGAGAAGGTAACTTTTGAGCAGGATTACATAAGGAGGTGTAAATTGTTTCCCCCACCTGTAATGCAATTCTAAAGGCCATGGGAAAACAACTTGGCTGTTTAAAGGAATGGCAAGAAAGCTGGTATGGCTATTTCGGGAAGCAAATAGGAAAGTAGTAAATAAAAGTGAAGAACTAGCTAGGCAGGAGACTGTAGAATCTTACATATAAGAGTTTGGATTTTATTTTAAGGTTAAAGGGAGGTGGGCAGAGCAGGGAGGAGTAAGCGGGGGTGGGAAAAACTATAATTGAAAACAAGGAAAGTTAATTTGGCAGAAAGTTCAAAAGATATTTATCTAAGAAATGCTGTAATAAAGTGATGATATAATAAATGATGTAATAAAGTTTCTAAAAAAATTAAAATAAAAAAATAAAGGGAAACTACTGAAGGGTTTTAAGCAGCAAATGAGTAACAATATTTAACTTACAATGATCACTCTGACTGCTGTACAGAAAGTAAATGTAAGCCCTGGCTGGCGTAGCACAGTGGATTGAGCGCAGGCTGCGAACCAAAGCACCGCAGGTTCAATTCCCAGTCAGGACACATGCCTGGGTTGAAGGCCACAGCCCCCAGCAACCGCACATTGATGTTTCTCTCTCTCTCTCTTTCTCCCTCCCTTCCCTCTCTAAAAATAAATAAATAAAATCTAAAAAAAAAAAAAAAAAAGAAAAGAAATGCAGAGAAGTACAAAATAAGTAGACCAACCTTAGTTTCAGACAGAAGCTGAGGCTAGCTTAGACTTTTATATTCATCCAGCACAGATAATTAAGATCTTTGCAGACTTGTTTCCAAGACATCATTTGCTTTCATGAGACCTGTTGACTAACTACTAAAACAAATAAGCTATCTTCCATAATCATAAGAATATCTGGAAGTCCCTTAATTTCAAATCCAGATTAATTTTAATTTAAAAAAGATCATACTAGAAAACATTTAGATTCAGAGTACTAAACGGAAAAAAAAACCCCACAAACAAGCTTCTGGACAAGATGGTGACATAGACAAACATGGATTAATTACAACTAAAATATAGAACCAACACTCCGGAACATCAGAAATTGAGTTGAACAGAAGTCTAATAACTACAGAATTGAAGAAACCACATATGTTCAGACTGGTAGGAGGGGCAAAGACATGGAACGGGCTGGCCCCACACCCACATGGACAAATATTTGGGAAGGATACCTCTGGGGCAAGGAGTCCCAGACCAACACCAGAACCCCAAGCCCAGGATTCCAGTGCCAGGAAGATAAGTCCTCGTAACTTCTGGCTGCAAAAACAAGGGGGGATTGGTGGAAGAAACTTCTGGAGCCCCAGGCAATTCCTCTTAAAGAACCTACACATGGACTCACCTACTCAGACTCAGACCCTCTGAGCTCCAGCACCAGGGAGACAGCTTGAAGGGCACCAGTGGTATACAGGGGAAGACTGAAGTATCTGGTATCAGGGCAAGCAGAGGCCACTGTCCTTTTGTTGAGCCCTCCCCTCAGCTAGAGCCAGCAGCTGGTGCCATATCTGAGACTCCATCAACCTGGCTAACACTATGTGACCCACCTTGGAGATCTACAGAGGCTCTACCCCACCCAACTTACCTGGCCCACCAAAGCTTCTTTTCCATAAGAATGTCTGGTCTTGGCTCCTAAATCCTATCAAACAAGCAACAGCTGGCTTTAGTGAGCCCTAAAGGCAGCCAAATTAGAGTCACAGCTTGACTTCATCTGGGAATCTCCAAGCCGAGCACAAGTAGCAGCCACCTCAGACTGCTTTATAGCTCAGGCAGGATGCCCCAGGCAAAACACAAGTGGGAGCTGACTTTGGCCTGCACCACCTGAGACATCTCAGGACCAACGTGCCTAGCGCACAGCTACAGATCAAGTCAGAGCACCACCACCCTACCCCTGCACAGCTGATCTTCCACGGAGGGTGGAGGTTGGTGGTCAATGGTCAGAGCCAGTCCTTGCAGCTCACTGGTCTAGGTGAATCCCTCTCATTGATCTGCCAACAGCAACTAAGGCTCAACTACAAGAGGAAGGTGTACTCAGCCCACACAAAGGGTGCATCTCGAGTACCCAGCTTGGGTGACAGAGGAGGCTGTGCCACTGGACCCTACAGGACACCTACTACATTAGGCCACGCTACTAAGACACGGAGTCATAGCAGCTCTACCTAATATACAGAAACAAACACAGGGAGGCTGCCAAAACGAGAAGATAAGGAAACATGGCCCAAATGAAAGAACAGATAAAAACTTCAGAAAAAGGGCTAAATGAAATGGAGATAGGCAATCTATCAGATGCAGAGTTGAAAACAATGTTTATAAGGACATTCAAGGAACTTAGTGAGGACCTCAGCAGCAAGAAAAGGATCCAGTCAGAAAGGAAGGACACACTATTTCATGGGTGGCAAACATAAGGCCTTCGGGGCCAAATCCAGCCCTCCACCTTGTTTTGTCCTATCTAGCACCTTGTTTCTACCCAGTAGCAATGCCAAGCTCTCGTTTAACTGTTAAGGAGTACCACATTTTTCAGACTATAAGATGCACTCCCCCCCAAATTTGGGAGGAAAATTGGGGGGGGGGTCTTATAGTCCAAATGTAGCTTACCTGGCTTGTGAAGGGGTGCAGTGGAATGGGGTCACAAACTATTAAATATTTTTACTACATTTTTTGCTTCAAAAATTTTTTTTCCTATTTTCCTCCTCTAAAACCTAGGTGCATCTTATGGTCTGGTGTGTCTTGTAGTCCTAAAAATGTAGTAGTTACATTTCTATAGCCCTAAAATTACATTTGGCCCTTTGAAGGCAATAGTGAGGCTGATGTGGCCCCCGGTGAAAATGAATTTGACACCCCTGCATTAACTGAAATAAAGAACAATTTACAGGGAAACAAGAGTAGGATAGTTGAAGCCAAGAATCAAATCAATGATTTAGAACATAAGGAAGCAAAGGGGTGCCAGAAGAAGACAAAGAGCAAGAAATTGGAACTCTATCTGAAAAAACAGTAAAAGAAAACTTCCCTAATTTGGTGAAGGAAATAAACATACAAGTCCAGGAAGCACAAAGAGTCCCAATTATGATGGTTGCAAAGAGGCCCACTCCAAGACTCATCATTGTTAAAAGGCCAAAGGTAAAGAGAGACTCTGAAAAGCAAGAGTAGTTAGCTACCGGAAGGTTGCCAGATACAGATAGGATGGGGGAGGGAGAGAATGGGTGAAGAGGTGAGGGGACTAAGAAGTACAAACACCTAGTTACAGAATTGTCATGGGGATGTACAGCACAGTATAGGAAAAGGAGTAGCCAAAGAACATATACACAAGACCCATGGACATGAACAATGGTGGGGGAATAGCCTGAGGGAGCAGGAAGTGCTGGGTGGAGGAGGGCAAGGGGGGAAAAATCAGGACAACTGTAGTAGCATAATCAATAAAATATAATTTTAAAATAAAACAAACAAAAAGAACATAAACAAAAACACAAAGTGCTAGACAAAGCACACAGGTTTGCCTACTGAAATAATAATGAAGGACTTTAAAAAGAAAGTAAATCTCATCACAGCCAAGGGGCTCAATTGGTTGAAATGTGGTCCTGATACGCCAGGTTGCAGGTTCCATCTCTGGTCAGGGCACAAGAAGGAACCAATGAATGCATGAATAGGCTGAACAACAAACTGGTGTTTCTTTCTGCTTCCCTTCCTCCCTGCCTCTCTCTAAAAATCAATAAATAAAAATTAACAACAACAAAGAAAGTAAATCTCTAACAGTAGGGACAAATGAGAGAGAGCCTATAAATGAACCAGACATATTACTTAGTCTCAGGGAAGCTCAAAATCAATGAAACAGAGCAGAGAAAGTTCATGGCCTAGAATGTATAAGAGGAAGCTATAGGCAGACTATATAAACAACAGGAGAACCAAACTGCTTACAAAGCCAGAAAAAATCTGGACTTGTATCTCTAGACAGAAAAGAAAAAATAAGAGCTGAAAATGGAGGAACAGGAAAGGTTCCTCTTACAAGAAAAATGAATAAACTACCTGGTGAAGACCCAAGATCTGTCATCCTCTTCAGTCTAGAATTTTAGATACTACAAGGCCGCCCGTCCAAAACATCCCCTACCCCGTTATTATAGAGCGAAGTGTCTGGAACTGATACATAGTATACACTAAAATATTTATTGAATGAGTAAGGAAAGCCTGCCAATTAACAAGGTTCTGCATATATAGACACAAAATTTCCGATCAGTATCTCTATGTCTTCATTCTAAAATGTAGAGAAACAATAATTGAAAGAACTATGGCAGCAATAGTAAAGACAAAGACCAAAATAAGGCAAGTAATTCTGATGGAAAAACTACCAGACATTAAACAAGAGGATGCTATTAACAAAAATGTTTAGGGGGAAAAAGCATGAGAATAAATATTAAGACTTCAAGAAAGGGCTAGAAGAAAACTGAGAAATCCCCTCAAAGTACAGAGAAAAAAGACAGATGAAAATATAGATGATGTTCAACATCTGAATTATAGAGATTACACAGAAAGTGGCAAAAAAAAAATTGAGATATCATCCAAGAAAAAGAGACTTTCCCAGTGGCAAGACAAAAGAAAGAGAGAGAGAGAGAGAGACTGACTTCAAATTGAACCAATCTTTCTGAAATGCCCAGTAATAAGGACTGAATAAGGATCACTATACCTACACATTCTCTTGTTCAATTTCAAAATTCTAAAGCAAAATAAAAGACCTAAAAATGCTTTATTAACAGACTGAAAAGGAAATGTAATCTTTGCACTCGACTTGGCCTTCTAACCAAAATAAAAGGTAGACCGTTTTACTGAAAATAACAATGTTTTGTGGGTTGTTTTTCACCTTTTAGAAAAATATACAGATAAAAATGCAAAAGGCTTATTATGGGACAGACTAAGTATAATTAAAACAGCTACAGGAAGTAAAGGGAAACCTGAAAAAAAAAGCCTACTTTTGCCCAAAATATGTCAGATACAAAGTGGACAAAGAAGGCAAACAACAGAATGGAGGAATACGGCTGTAGCACATATTACTAATACAAGATTACTAGTCAGAATATGCAAAGAAGAAGTCAGGGGGAAATGGACTAAATAATATGAGGCACAAGCAATTCAGAGAAGAGGAGTCCTAAATGTCCAATAAACATGTTGAAGTAATGCTTAAACTCATTAGAAATCTGGACAACACGTATTATAAGACAATAAAATGCCATTCTGAATACATATTAACCTAATTAAAAGTCTCATAATACTAAGTACTAAGAAATATGTAGAATGATAGTCATTCTTATATTCTGCTGGTTGATGACGGTGTAACCTGGTTATAATCTAAAAAGTGGTAACAACTCTCAAATATGGAGATATACCATGGCCCAGCAATTCCAGTTTAAAATGTATTCCCTAGAGAAATTCTTATACAAGCATACAAGAAAATGTATACATGAAGTTCACTGCTACATCCTTTGTAATTGTGAAAAACTGAAAATAACCAACATGTCCAACCTCAAGAGAGTAGATGGTATATTCAAAAAAGAAATTCTACAGAGCAATTAATATCAATTAACTGGAGCTACATCTGTAAAAACATGTATAGAAATGATAAATACCAAATTCAGGAAAGTGGAAGGAAGAATGGAAGAAGAAAAACAGTACATTCTAACTGTACGTCATATTCTTAAGTTGGCTGATTGATCAACTTAAATCTTTAAGTTGGTTGGTTGCTGGATAAATATTAACATTTTCTCTACTTTTTTTGTGACTAAAGTATTTTATAATAAAGAGCTTCCCTGAGGAAAGAACACAGGAAAAAAAATTATGCAAATATAATACTCAAAGGATTTCTTATGGAAAATCCTATCCTGAAACCAATTCTGGAGTCCTAGTATTAAGAACTTCATTTTTCCACCCTTAGTTTATAATAGTGACTATTAAAAAAAATACATACTCTGTAACTGATGTTACACTTTCCTGTCCAAAAGGTCCAACTGGATCATCCTTGAATTTATCACTTGGAAGTTGAGGTGGTAAAAACTCTACATCTTTTTTCTTTGGGACCTTGTAATACTTCCAGGCTACATTAGCTTCATCTTCTTCCAAGTTTACTGCTGTACCAACATATATTGTAGGTTCTACAGCTTCCTGAAATTGAGCTGGGAAAGACTGGGATAAACTGTCTATCCTATCTTCCATTGGTTTAGAAGGAACCAAGGGATCCGGTGTTGGCATTTGATAAAAATGTTGACTTTGAGGGGTTGAAGGTGTTTTAGTCACTCCTTCATCAACCACATCACATGGGTGAGGACTAAGTGGGGGTGGCTGAGGTGAATTTGCCATTTCAGTGCCGTGCATCTGAGGAGTCTTTGCTACATCATTAGTTCGGATGTTTGAAAATCTCACTTGACTGTCTGGAGCAGATATCACAAGTCTTTGGCTGGCTGAATCTGTGTCCATGACAACATCATCACTAATAGATACACGATGGTGAAAAGGAGTCAGGGGGCGTTTCTGTGGTTTTTCACTCTTTTCCTGCTTTTCATTGGTCTTGTGCTTGGGAAGTACCTGTTGTTGCTGACTTAAAGATAATGTCTGTCCTTGCTGTCCAGGGTTTCTTGGTTTAAGATTTTTGTGCCTGAAAAGAAAAGTTTAATAGTTATAGTATCACAATATATCAAATATGTAAGTTAACACTAGACATTTCAGATCTTTGTTTTTCACACACAATCCTACAGAATGATATGAATTTACATGAAAAAATACTTTGTTCAGTGATCTAAAACAAAGAGCATGGAGAAAGACTAATCTGAATATCTTCATATCTGAATAAATACTGAGATTCTAGTTATTTTAAGATACAAAGGTATAAAAAAAGTCCTGAAATTTATTCATTTATCAATACACCTGATATTTCACAGTTAGTACTTATAAATCAATGGTTTAGCTGAGCTCAGTCATTATCTACAATTCTATACACAGCAACTGGCCAGAAAACCTATCCGACTGAACTGAAGTTACAACAGTCTGGATAGTGCTGAAACTGACTAACAGATGGCCCCATACTAAACCTATCTTCCTTCTTCCAAGGCTTACCACTGCACAAAGAATCAGCTGACTGGAAAAGAAAGCGAAAATTCCTAAAGAAAATTTTTTCCCATAATATGAAGCAATTCTAAACTGAAAAACAAAACTATCCATCTAAAATATCTAATAATTTTGTTCAGAGTTTCAAATTTCTTTCAATATAGTAAAAATACTGTGCACTTTGAGATTTCCAAACTCAACGAACATTGATTTATATAAAAATGTTTTTAAGTGAAAAAAAACTAGAAAAAATGTGGAAGAATATAGAGTTGAAGCATTCAGTATTCATTAAATCTTTTTAGCTTTCTTTTAAAATTTATTTTATAATGATTTTGTTATATCAGCTATAACCAGAAAGAATTATTAAAAAGCATTTTTTGAAGAACCTTCTCTATTAAGGGAATGTGCTGCTGAGACACCATTTTGTGCAGAGCCTGGGACATCTTACTGTGCATGGGAGGAGGGCATGAGGAGAGGCCTAAAAAGTTAAAAGTGTAGTTATGTCAAAAGATAATAGGAGAAATCTACCATTACCATGATACCAAAAGCAAAGACATTATGAGAATAGGAAGTCATAGAACAATATCCCTCAAGAACACAGATGTAAATCATTAACCAAATATTAACAATGCAGCACTATGTAAAAGGATAATATATATCATAACCAAATGGGATTTATCCCAGATTATAAGGTTTAACATCCCAAAGATAAAAATGAGCCCTGGCTGGCATGGCTCAGTGGACTGAGTGCCGGCCTGTGAACCAAGGGGTTGCTGGTTCAATTCCCGGTCGAGGCACATGCCTGGGTTGCGGGCCAGGTCCCTGGAGGTGGACACATGACAGGCAACAAATACTGGTGTTTCTCTCCCTCTCTTTCTCCCTCCCTTCCCCTCTCTAGAAATAAATTTTAAAATCTTAAAAAGAAGATAAAAATTGCTGTGTATAATGCACACCTCCCCCCCAAAGGTTTTTGAGGGAAAATAAGGATGAGCATTATACATGGGTATAATGACTACAAGCCATGGGTAGAATAATCCCATGTATAATGCACACAAAAACATGAGTGCACATTATACATTGCAAAATACGGTATTTCTCACAGTAGCAAAATGAAAGAGAAAACCACATAATTACCTCAACAAATACAGGAAAACTTGACATAATTCAACAACTATTCACAAAAAAAGACTTAGCAAGTAAGGAATATAACTTAATCTGATCAAGGACATCTATGAAAAACTGCAACTAATATACTTCATATTGGGAAGACTGAGGGATTTTCTCCTTAAGACTGGGAACAAAACAAGAATATTAATTCAACATTTCTATTCAACGATTTTATTGAAAGTTTTAGCCAATACAGTAAGTCAAGAAAAAGAGATTTCAAAAGAAGAATACTGTCTTTATTCATAATAAACATGATTAGAAGCTTTACAATGAAGGGGTCAGGATGATCACCACTTCTCAATATCAACATTAAAAGTGGGACAACCAGACATGTCTCTTATGATGTGACATGATACAACAACAAAGCACCATCTATTAAGTATTCTCACCAAAAATAACAAACCTAAATCTAAACAAGCATCTAGGTCAGCAATGTCCAAGAGAACTTTTTATGATGGTGAAAATGTTCTGTATAATAGGACTATTGAGGACTTGTAATTGAGGAATTGAATTTTTAATTTTTAAATCCAATTATTTTAAATTTAAATAGCCAGCAGTAGTCCTGGCTGGCATAGCTCAGTGGATTGAGCACAGGCTGCGAACCAAAGCATCGCAGGCTCGATTCCCAGTCAGGGCACATGCCTGGGTTGCTGGCCAGGTCCCCAGTGGGGGCCACAAGAGGCAACCACACACTGATGTTTCTCTCTTTTTCTCCCTCTCTTCACCTCTCTAAAAATAAATAAATAAAATCTTAATAAATAAATAAATAGCCAGCGGTGGTTACTAACAAGCTACTAGTATTGAAGAGCACAGCTCTACAAGTACCTTCCATTTACAGAAGTGCAAGGGATAAAAGAAATTAAATGACACTAAAAGAACAAATTAAAATACACGATATATCAAGAAATCCAGAATGTGGGACAGTCTATAGAATAACTGACCTAGTTTCTCCAACCAAGTGAATGTCATAAAAAGAGGGTAGGAAATTACAAGAGAGACCTAAAAGATGTATACAACTAAACGTATACTCCTCATTTGGATCCTAGTCAAACAAACCAATGAGACACTGCTGAGACAAATTTGTAGAGGGTACCAGAACATACCAAGAAAATAGTGTGCCTTTCATTAGGTGTGATAATGGAATTATAGTTATATTAATTTTAAAATGTTAACATTTTCAGAGCTGTATATTGAAGTAGAAATGAAATGATGACATTTAAGATTTGCTTTTAAAATCTTCAGCAAGAGTGTAGCACAGAGGCCTGGCCAAATAAAGTAGTGTATCCCCATAGTATTATGGAGTACTATGAGCTTAAAGGAAAAAAAAAACAGTACATCTATATATGTGCTAACATGGCAAGATACCCAGGAAAACTGCTTATCAAGAAAAGCAAGTTACAGAAGAGTATACATGGCTGATTTATTCATGTGAAGGAAAGCAGGCAGGCAGATCTACATACATATATAGGAGGAGAAACAATTTTTTGTTATTCATGTGCATTATTTGATTTTTTAAAAATAGCATTCTAAAAACATTTTTAATGAAAGGAATTGGCCACTAAAAAACAAACAGCAGGTCCTACTCAATGTAAAAATAATCTATCTGACCATCCTGTCTTTGAACACTTCCAATGACAAGGACCATGTTACTTTATAAAGAAATGTATCCCACCGTCAAATAGCTTCAATTATTAGAAAATAATTTATTTGTAATAGAAACTTCCTTTTTCTTTATCTTCCAGTCATTAGTCCTATTTCTAACTCTATTTCTAAAGCTGTGAGGTCCAATAACAGTATCCACAAGTCACATGTGGTTAACTAGGCACATAAAATGTGGCTAGTCCAAGCTAAGATGTGCTACTGGTGTAAAATATACACCCATTTTGAAGACATGTTATTTAAAAATAATGCCTAATATCTCATTAATGTTTTGTGTTGATTGTATGTCAAAAATTATTTTAGATAAATCAAGTTCAGTAAAATATACTTAAAATTTTTTAATCTTCAGTAAGAGAATAGGACTAGATGAATCATATATTGCAAGTAAATATGAGTGGTGGATATACAGGAATTCACTGTCCAATTCTCTTACTTTGTGTGCAGGTTTGAAATTTTTCAGAACAGAACAAGGTAGAAATAAAATGCTAAAAAAAATAATAATAATAATAAGGCATGAAAATAACGGGAACAAGATGAAAGTGTCCCAAGGTCCTTGTTAGATTCATAGAGACACTGATTAACTTTAGACTTTAAGGAAAGCAAACAATAAATGTTTAATTCAATTAATAAGAGAATCAAAATAAGAGTAACTTCCAACCAGGGGAAAAAAAGGAAAAAAAACACAGTCAATAATCACAGCAGGAAATGGGAAGAAAAAAACAAAGGAAACAAACAGAAAACAGTAAGAAGGTATCATTTATCAATTATTCAAATATTTTAATGTCTACTATAAAAGTTCACAAAATATGGTGTCCGTGGACTCTTTCAGAGGTTCTATAGGGTTCAAAGCCATTTTCCAAGCACCAAGACATTACCTGCCTTTTTCATTATGTTACTATTACAATGATGGTGAAAAAACAATGCACAGTGAAACAGCTGGCAGCCAAACACGGAGCAAGGCAGTGGTACTAACTAGTAGTAGCAATAGTAGTAGTAGTAGTAGTGGCTGTCATTATTTTTTTCACCACCATACAGTTTTTTTTCAAAGCTTGTTTCACTTAAAAACGTCCTTCATGAAGACAGTAAAAATGATTTTTATTAAATTTCAATCTTTGCATATAGTTTTTTATATTCTATATAAAGAAATAATAAGTACACATAAAAGCACCTGTGCTGTACATCAAAGTACAATGGCTGCTTTGAAGAAAAGCACTTGTATAACTGAATTACAAGCTGAACTAGCCATCTTTTTCATGGAATACCATTTTTATTTTTTAAAAAATCATTGACAGATAAACCATGGTTATTCACATTTGGTTACTTAGCAGACTTGGTTATTTGGCAAACTTGGTATTTGGGTCTCAATGAACAAATGAGTATATCATTTTAAGGATGAACAAATGATAAAATTTGAGCTTTTAAGCAAGATTTAGAAATTGTAAAATTTTATCTATCACAGAAAGCTTGACAGCTTTCTAATAATTTAAAGATTTTCCTGATAAGATTGCCAGTGATAGTAATAAATGCAATCTTCGGTACTACATAACAAATGTGCTAATATTTAGAAGTTCTGCATAACTCAGTGAACTATTTTCCATATGATCAATGCATAATATTACAAAATCATGCATAAGTAAAAGACTCAGTTATTGGTGAAGTATAAGAATTTCATTAACAGGGCTTCAGATTCCACACTGAGCCTTTAAGTAGCTACCACTCCTCAAATTTTGGTGTAGCATCAAAAAATATCCACAATTATCTGAAAAACTATTAAAACACTTTTCCCTTTTCTAACTGCATAGTGACGTGAAGTTGAATTTTGTTCACATACTTCAACCACGACAATATCCAACAAAAGATTGAATGTAGAAGCAGATCAGAATCCAGCTATTTTCTACTAAGCTCAACATTGAAGAGATATGCAAAACTAAATAACAATGCCCTTCTTCTATTTTTATTTTTGGTACTATTTTGGAAAATAGTTGATTTCTATAAAAGTATTTTATTCATGTTAATATGTACTGATTTTATTGTTATTATTTAATAAATTAAGTAGTACTTTAACATTTCTCTAAAATTGATATAAATAGACAAAACCTGCATAAATAAAAGCATTTTGGTGTCCTCAATAATTTTTAAGAGTGTAAATAAGTTCTGAGACCAAGAGCTTAAGAACTGGTAAAGCTATGCAAGGCACTAAAAAGGGACAGGGTCTCCAATAATGTAAGGTAAACTACTTGGTTATATTCCAATAATACAACGATGTGAAAAGAGCCATACATTCACTTAACCCTTCTATAAAGGTAAAAAACTATTAACTCAGGCTATATACTAATAGCAGTGGCTCTATGAAATTTTGGTAACATCAAATTGCAGCCCCTTTCTTCTATATATCATGTTGAGGATAAACAAATAATAAAGCTAGTCTTTTTTAGAGAGAACTAAATTTCATACTACAACTCAACCAAACTAGGACTCTTTCTTAAAAAGTTGTTCTTAAACATAATCCAACATAGTAATCCCTTTAGATTCTTTTTCTTACTGATTAAGTTCTTGTGTTTTATTTAGTGTTAACACCTGAAACTTACTGTCTCGATCTATAAAAGTATAGCCTTCTAAGTACAAATTTTCTTATGACATTCCACCAGGCTAAAGCCTAGTATCAATAAATGTGCAATATTAAATCTCACTAATAACTGAAAAATGCCAATTAAAACAATTTTATGCTTTCCACTTACTGCAAGGACAAAAATAAATAAATTTTGGACAGCTCTCAGAACAGTGAAAGCACAAGAAACCCAGCACTCTCATATGCAAAAAGTGGGAATGAAATTTGTAATATCTTTCTGAAGTCACAAGAAGTGTTTAAGTAGCCCCTTTGGCCCAGGCTCAGTTGGTTAGAGCACTGTCCTGATACACCAAGGTTGTGGGTTCAATCTCCAGTCAGTGAGCACACAAGGAGCAACCAATGAATGCATAAGTGGAACAACAATCAGTGCTCACACGCACGCTTGTGTGCGCTCAAACTTGCTCACTCTCTCTCTCCTTTCCTCTAAAAAAGAAATTAATAGCCCCCTTGCTCAGAACTCACTCTCATATCACCTACCTAATTTTATGTCCTTCCTAGCACTCAACACTCTTAAAATTTTTAAAGTTTTTTTTTGAAGATTTTATTTATTTATTTTTAGAGAGGAGAAGGGAGGGAGAAAGAGAGGGAGAGAAACATCAATGTATGGTTGCCTCTTGTGTGGCCCCCAGTGGGGACCTGGCCTGCAACCCAGGCATATGCCCTGACTAGAAATCAAAACTGCAACCCTTTGGTTCGCAGCCCGCACTCAATCTACTGAGCTACGCCAGACAGCACTAAAATTTTTAAAGTTTAAGAATTCTTTTTAAAAACAAACTATCTGCCCCATTCCCATTACAGTGCAGGAGCCTTGCTCACTATTATGTCCTGACAACATCTACTACAGAGTAACTTTTCAAAAAAATGTAATAAATAGCTGATAGTCATAGAAGCATGATTTTTTTTTAAGAAAACAAAAAGTCTTTGAAAACAACCTATCTATCCATCAAGCCTCAAATGATTCAATACGCTATGGTACTTACAGTCAATGGAATACCAAAAAGTTTTTTCAAACAATAAGGCAGATCTACAAGTAACCAGGAAAAGCTAAGACACATTAAGGGGGGGGTGGGGGGGATCCCAATACATCAGTATTATATTTGTGTTGGGTAAAGAAACACATACACACACAAAACTACAAAATAAAGTATGCAAGGATAATATCCAATTGGCAAAATAGTAGCTTCTAGGGGGAGAGAGTAGGATTTGGAAAGAGAACTTCAACTTTCTTTGTATAATAATTTAAATTCCTTAAAATCACATATACTAATGCAAATTGCTTATATAAAAATGCAATTTTTCCCCTCAAATCAATTTCCAAGAGATGCCAACATATCAGTCAGGGTGCAGTCCTGTCTTTCACACAGAGGAAATTTACTACAGAGATTTTGTTCCAAAACAAAAAACAAACAAACAAGAAAAAATAGAGGAAAGTCAGGCAACCTAGAGACTAGTAAAAACTAGTAAACTAGAGACTAGTAAAAAAAGACTAGAGAGAGCCTCAATCACTTGTAAGACTGAAAAAACATTAAGGTAAAGTAGCCTCAACCATATCACAGAAGCTTAGGATGGTACTAGAACCACATGGAAGAAGGGGTTGTTGTTAATAGGATTCAGAGCTGCTGCTGGAGTTGGCTCAAGATCAGGGTGGGGAGATACCCGGGTTTCTTTCCCTCCTCTCATCAACCAATCTTCTATTAGTGCCCACCATTAGCCAAACCCAGAAAGCAAGTAAGCCTAATGAAATCATCACATTATACACCTTAAATGTATACAATATTGTCAATTATATCTCAATAAAGCTGGAAAAAATGCCTGTAGAAAACAAGGGAGCTAAGGAAATGTAACTATTTCTCTTCAGTATAGATAGAACACAGCAGGGAAAATGTAAGACAGATTTGAGAGCAAAGAGGCTCCTCTATTCTACAGCAAGACAGTATATACACATACGGTGGCTCAAGTCTTTTCAACCTTATTTAAGAACTAAATAAGAGAACAATATTTGAAGGGAGAAAAGAGGAAACCTGAAACCTATAGCACAAAATGAAAGAGTAAAAAAAAAAAAAGTTATGTGATTGGAGTGGTAAGCTTACCAAAGCAAGTCATATGTATAAATTATACAAAATTTTATTATATCAATTCTACATATGTCTGGGAGGAATTTCTGGAACTACAAGAGACAGCAAGTTTTTAAAGATAAAAGGTTCATCTCAGAGACCAAGAATTTAAACTTAAACTTATGTTTACCAACATGCATTTTGAATGTCTTCCTCTAAAACCATTTTAGATAAATTTAGTTAAAATCCACACCTTTAAAAAAAATAAAGCACAAGTCTAGGTTACAAACTAAAAAAAAAAAACAAACAAACACTGCTTGATAAAAATTCCAATACATACAAGGAAAGAAAAGTCTAATTTCATTTAAGCATTCTATTGGTCTTAGATCAGGGACTGGCAAACTTATTCTGTCCCAAGTGTAAAGGACCAGATGGTAAATATTTTAGGCTCTGGGGGCCATGCAGTCTGTGTTGCAATTATTCAACTCTGTGAAAGCAGCCACAGTTATTATGTAAATGAACGAATGTAGCTTGGTTCCAATAAAACCTTATTTATGAACACACTGAGATTTAAATTTTGCATAATTTTCACATGGCACAAAATATTCTCCTTTAAATCTTATTCAACTATTTAAAAACATAAAAATCATTTTCGGCTCACAGGCCATACCAAACAGGCCATGAGCCAAATTTAGTCAATAGATCATCGTTTCCTGACCTTTGATCTCAGACAAATAATGCCGTGAAAACTTGTATTTCAAGACTAGGTTTGTTTGTTTGTGTTCCCCCTAGGTGGATATGGTTTTTAACTCTTTTTAAACTGTTAAACAGGAGCTAATATATCCATATTTTTACTCCAATCGATCAACAACAAAGGCAAGTTTTCAACAAAGTTGCCAGACTTTAAAAAAATTACGCAGTCTCACAACTCTGGCTGGTGTGGCTCAGGGGACTGAGTGCCGGCTTATGGACCAAAAGGTTGCTGGTTAGGTTGCTGGTTCGATTCCCCATCAGGACACATGCCTGTGTTGCAGACCAGGTTCCCAGTTGAGGGTGTGAGAGAAGCAACCGATTGATGTTTCTCTCACATACTGATATCTCTCCCTCATTCTCCCTTTCTTCTTTCTCTAAAAATAAATTTTAAAAATCTTTAAGAAAAATTACAGTCTCTCATCCAAAGAATCTATGCAAGAACACACCAGAATACTTGAGTCTGTCACTATATTCAATCAGAGTTAATGTAAGGAAAGTCATGTCCCTAACCTGCAGGTAAAGCACCAAAAGGGGTGGCCAACTATTTGCTCACAAGCCCTGGTTAGGGATGTTAATAGTATTACTTGTTTACCTGATCACAAAAGCATTTGATCTACCTTTAATCTGTAATAAAATAAACTCTAGGCAATATAACCTTAATGTCTCTAATAACCTAATTTAATCAAAGGCCCCAATATGCACAATAAATACAACTGCCTAAAGAATTCCAAGTTCATAATTCTTCTACTAATCTTTCAATCAATACACTCTATTACAAAGCTTTTATTTTCACAGTACAGTTTTGGTCTCATGCTGAATGAGACCAAATCTTATTTTGCAAATCTTATTTCCACATCTCACCTACATCTTGCCCAAAGGGATGTTATATAGAAACTACTACACAAACCCTATACTATTGTTAGTATTAAAAAGATTGTGGAAATTTTTATGTAATAAATATCATCTTTTTTATGAGAACCCTGGGAAAAATTTCTTGGGCATAATGCCACCCATGAACACCTCTCAAGACATGTATGCCTTTTACTTTATAGATGCTGTATATACTATAATAAAGTATAAAATTCTTTTATTTGGCTGTGAAGCCAAGCATTCATAGTCCAGCCCTGGTAACTGTGTTTGTATGTACTTCCATAATCAGCTCCAAATTACTAAACTCTTTTTCCTCAAATATTCTCTTTTGACTTTGGCCAGGTAGCTCAGTTGGTTAGAGCATTGTCCCAAAACCCCACGGTAGTGGATTTGATCCCTGGTCAGGACATACATAAGAATCAACCAACGAATGCATAAGTTTAAGTTGAACAAAAAAAGTCAACATTTCTCTCTCCCACTCCTCTCTAAAACCAATAAATAAGTTTAAAAAAAAATTTTTAAAAACACCCTAACACACTGTGTTTATGGAAGCTTCCCCAAAGTTGGGGCATAAGTATTCAACAGCATAAGGAACTGCCTCACACACATATATGTATATAGATATCAACTAACCAAAAGAAAAAAATGTACCTCAAACAGCAGCAATTTGTTCTTTGTGTGGCTTCAACAAAATCCCAGGATGCTACTTTATCAGCTGTCTCTTCTTCACACAGACCACTTGATGAAACTGAATACTTCCTCCTAAGATTTGAAATTATAAAATTATTTAGAATTCATAAAACTTTCTGTAACCCTGAATTAGGCATTAAAATTGTATTTTTAAAAATCAGTTTTCTGAATTAAGAAAATTTCATGCAAATGACTGTTTATACTATTTACAAGTAACTATTATAACATGTAATTTTTAAACTTGAAAATGAAAATACATACTTGTTCTGTGCTCTGTTCATATTGCATTCTTGCCAAACTCTATCCACCACATGATTTGCTAATTTTCTGGGTAATTTCCCACCATGATGGCTAGTACTATCTGAGTTGAAACCATCAGATACTGAAGAAAATTTGACCCACTTCTGAGCAGACTGAGGATCAACTGAAAACAAACAAAAAAAGAATAAGCTGTAGAAGAATAAAGTTGATTTAAAGTAATATTATGTAGGTTTTTAGAAGTAACTTAGTGATACAACTTGCCCCAGCTACTTGGTAAGCCTTCTTATATTTTGGGGCAAAAAAGGTTCTTATTTAATTGACACATATGAGCAGAAAGCAAAAAATCTGAACAAGGAATGTGAATTGGACGATAGTGTTATATAATGCTGATTTCCTTACTCAGAGGATTAAATGGTAGTTACATAGGAAGGTGTTCTTAATTTTAGAAAATACACTGAGTACTTAAGACTGATAGAGCAGTTGCTTTCAAACGGCTCAGAAGACAACTAATGATGTTTATAGTTTAGGAAATCTGGATAAGGGAATTCTTTGTACTGTTATCTGCAAATAAATTTTAAATTAAATGTTTACTATATTACAAATAAGACAATCACTAGAGCTAATGAAACAGATTGTAACAATACCTGTCGGGACTTCCTCAGGAGATGTGGGTGGTGTGAGAGTAACCGAAGACATAGCAGGATCTCTTGTGGAAGCAGGCACTTGGTGGACACCCAAGCAAGAAGTTGAACAGTGAGAGGATCCCACAGAGCTGGGAGTAGGAATGTCTGACTGAGAAACTAGAACAAAACATGCTGGGTAGATCATTCGGACACCAGCTTAAAGGAAAAAAGACAGGAAAACCAATTACTATTATGATTGTAGTAGCATTCATTTCACCCAAAAATACCCTAAAGGAACAGTAGGTTTTATAATACAATCACATTTAAGTAACAATATATTTAATATACTATTATAAATATATGTTCTTTTGGCAAAATTTTTCTGGAAGAAACCACAAGAAGCTGTCAGCCGTGGTATCTTCAGTGCGAGAGACTCAAGAAGAAAGCAGCTTACTCTTTTCATTTTTGGATTTTCTAGTCATGAAAATGTACTACTTGCACTACTTTCTTTTAAATCCTTATTTGCAAATTTGACCAACTATAAAGTATATTAACATTAATTTTTTAAAGATTTTATTTATTTCTTTTTAGAGAGAGGGGAAGGGAGGGACAAACAGAGAGATATCAATGTGTGATCAGTTGCCTCTTGCAGGCCCCCAACTAGGGACCTGGCCCACAACCCAGGAATGTGCCCTGACTGGGAATCAAACTGGTGACCTTTCTGTTTGCAGGCCGGCACTCCATCCACTGAGCCACACCAGCCAGGGCAATTTTAAAAGTTTATAACAAAGGTAATCTGAGCACTAGAATTATGGACCATTTTTTGTTTTCTTCTTGATGTGTCTCTATTTAAAAAGCCTAATATATGTTTGTGTTTTGCAACTGTTTTTGTCACAACTGCTCTGATAGTAATGTATTTATTGAAACTGAATGTTGATACTCTTATTAAAAAACCCAAAACCACAAATGAGGCAATCTTCATATATAACATTACCATATGATTCCATTAAACACAGTGTTGCAGATTCTAATCCCAATTACCTTCTCAATTATACATTTCCCACATCTCCCATGTCTAAGGTAGAATATACAGCTTTATCCCATTGTTAGGCTTGGCTTTGTAACTTGCTCTGAAATGTTAATGCATGTGATATATGTCACATCCCAACAGAAGCTTTAATTTAAATGTGCTTGCAGGATCAGTGCAGCCTCTCTTACTTCTGTCCTCTCCCTTGAGATTAGCATATTTCAAATATAGTTTACGTTGCTAACCTAGGTCCCCAAAGGAGAAGACATTTAGAATATAGCCAATATGAATAGAGATGACCTGGGCAGAACAGATGAAAGACCCAAGTTCTTTAGGTACATACTATATTCTGCCTTTTAAGCTATCAGAGGTGAAAGAATAACCAAATGTTAAAATACTGTATAACAGTTTGTCAACTTTTCAGCTGCCAAATATTATTCATTCACAATTATTTTCTTCCATCCTTTCTCATGCTCTCCTTTTGATAAGACTATATTCCCCTACCCCAATGACTTTGCCTTGGCTATGTGACTAGTTTTCTCTAATGGCATGTGAGTAAATGTACCCTTGTAGAAGCTTTAAATACAATTACATTGTTAGACTCGGTTCCTATTATTCCTGTTCTTGTGAACAGCATGTTCCAGATACTGGGTACTCTTTGAACCTAGGTTGCAGTATAAGAAGATACAAGCAGCTGAACCACAACCAAGCTGAAGTCCTTAAGTAATGTCCTTATTTCCTAAAGCAGGAAATAAGGAAGAAATAAATGTTTGGTGTTGAAAGCCACTAAGGTATTACAGTTGTTTATTACTCAACAAAATCTAACTAATACATGCAATCACATATTTTCCCCTTAGCATTAATACTCAGAATCCATACCAACAAGAACTTCTACTGCAGCTAAAGAATCATCTTCCCAATCCATATCTTCCTGTTTTTCTTCAGACATCTCCTTCAAGCAAGATGAGATAGGATAGAACTGTTTCCATTCACCAATTAATTTTTTTGTGGCTGAATCGGACATCTTGAATGCCTGTCCTGTGAGAGTGCCATTTAGCCCAAATGGGCTTAAGATAACTAGAAATCCAAAAGAGAATCAAGTTAAGTAACTAAAGACTGTTACATCAAATAAGATCACATTGAACAGTATGGCAAGTAATTATGCAATTCTAAAAAAGTTAAAGGAAAGCCATAATGATCAATTTATTGTACTTCATTATTGTGAAGATAAGTACAGCATTGAGTTTATTACAGAAACTTAAAATGTGTCTACCCCCAAATCTCAGATAGACAGAATTTCACAATGAATTGCAAATCTGTATATTCTTCAAGTTACCCTGATTTCACTAAGGAAAAGCAATTTGGGGGGAAAAAAATGTGACTATATATATTTAAGTACTTAATATGCAATGCCACATACATTTTTAAAAAGCAAATACTAGGCTCAGGAAGTCCTTAAAAATAAATCAGCAACCTTCTAACGTATTTCCTCTAAATAAATTATACCTATGGCTCTGTGTTAAATTTTAAAAATGACGTATGTGACCTGACATGCAAGATGACCAGGAAAACATAAACACATATGCCTGCTACTTGCTTTTTAAAAAGATACTCTTTAAAATATGCTGCCATTCAAGTTACAAGAATTTTTAAAATAATATCAGTATTAAGAAGTTATTTCATTGACTTAGTACTCTAATGGGGAAGGAAAAAAGTAAACTGTATCAGAATCATCATTAGGATAAATCTCAATCCCAAAATGTCCAAATACCAACTTTGATAATTTTCTTAAAACAACTGTAAAAGATCAAATACCTAAGCCAATAAAATAATCTACCTTGAAATGGGCTATTAGACTGTTGGGCAAGGGTGATATGCTCTTCACTAAGAAGGTACACAGGTTGATGTTGGTTAATTTCCACACTGGTACAAATATTGCTGTCTCCATGCAAGAAAAAGGTGAAAGAGCAGGACAAGTGTTCACTAGTAAAGGAAAAAAAGTTGTATTTTAGTGATAATATGATAGAAATATTAATTTGCTTTTCTTTAATATGAAGTTATACCACAACAATGCACATTCTTTAACCCAGAAATTCTACTTCATCATCTGAAGGAAAAAAATCACAGGTATGATAAAAGATTTAGCTATAAGAAATGTTCTTTGCAGCATTCTTTACAGCTAGAAAAAGCTGCAAACAGAGAAACCAGGTATGTAAGCTAGGTATACACATACATACAATTATAATATAGCCACCAAAATAAGTAAAGGTATGAACAGGGTTTGATGAAAAGGGTAGACTACCAAAATAATCTAGTCTCAATTTTTTAAAAGAAAAGTTTCTTTGGTGAAAAAAATCTAGGTATGCAACAGAATTAAGGGTGACCTAATTTTTACTTTTGTTGACTTTTCCTCTATATAAAAAATTAAATACAAATAAATTTTCTCATTGTATTATTTCTGAATTGGGCTGCATGCAATCAGTTAAGCATTAAATGCACAGTCCTTCCCTCAGCCCCAATGAAGTTATTTTTTTTTAAAGATTTTATTTATTTATTTATTTTTAGAGAGAGAAGAGAGAGAGAGAGAGAGAGAGAGAGAGAGAGAGAGAGAGAGAAACATCAATGTGCGGTTGCTGGGGGTTATGGCCTGCAACCCAGGAATGTACCCTGGCTGGGAATCGAACCTGGGACACTTTAGTTTCCAGCCCGCACTCAAACCACTGAGCTACGCCAGCCAGGGCTCCAATGAAGTTATTTTAAAGCAATGATGGCTCTTACAATTGAAGACATCCTATAATCAAAGCTACATGCAAAACAATCTTATAAAATTTAGATATGGCCTGGTATACAGGTAGGAAAATAATAGTTCCCAAGAAAAAGAAAGAAGATATTTCCTTAGGATAAAATTTAAAAAGATCAAGTGGTCCAGAAGAAAATATTGTACACTAAGATTGTACTTTTCTTATTCCTTCTCCACATATTTATCTTATAATCCAACTTAACCAGTTATTTACACTAAGCTCAATGCCTGTTGTATGTATCTATAAGCCCTCTTGAATTATTTCTGGATAAGGCAAGGGCATAATTAAAAACTAAGGTATAGTAAAAGTAATACTACAGCTCACAGAAGTGGGAAAACAGAAAGTAGGAAAGTGGTGAAGTGTAATGCAGAGCTGAGAATGTCTTCACTAAATATACATAGGGTGGGGCAAAAGTTTACATTTGTTCATATGGAAAATACAATAATTTTTTATTTTATTGATTATGCTATTACAGTTGTCCCATTTCTCCCCTTTACTCTCCTCCACCCTGCATGCCCCCCTTCCCACCCACATTCCCCCACTTTATTTCATGTCCATGGGTCATACATACAAGTTCTTTGGCTTCTACATTTCCCATACTATTCTTATCCTCCCCCTTTCTATTTTCTCCCTACCATCTATGCTACTTATTCTCTGTACCTTTTCCCCCTCTCTCCACCTCCCACTCCCCTGTTGCTAATCCTCCATGTGATCTCCATTTCTGTGATTCTGCTCCTGTTCTAGTTGTTTGCCTCATTTGCTTTTGTTTTAGGTGTGGTAATTAATGATTGTGAGTTTGCTACCATTTTACTGTTCATATGTTTTATCTTCTTTTTTCTTAGATAAATCCCTTTAACATTTCATATAATAAGGGCTTGGTGATGATGAACTCCTTCAATTTTACCTTATCTGAGAAACAGCACTGTATCTGACTTTCCATTCTAAATGAAAGCTTTACTGGATAGAGCAATCTTGGATGGAGGTCCTTGCCTTTCATAATTTGGAACACTTCTTTCCAGCCCCTTCTTGCCTGTAAGGTCTCTTTTGAGAAATCAGCTGACAGTCTGATGGGCACTCCTTTGTAGGTGACTGTCTCCTTATCTCTTGCTGCTTCTAGGATTCTCTCCTTCATTTTCACCTTGGCTAATGTAATTATGATGTGCCTTGGTGTATTCCTCCTTGGGTCCAACTTCTTTGGTACTCTCTGAGCTTCCTGGACTTCCTAGAAGTCTATTTCCTTTGACAGATTGGGGAAGTTCTCCTTCATTTGTTCAAATAACTCTTCCACTTGTTGCTCTTCCTCTTCTTCTGGCACCCCTATGATTTGGATGTTGGAATGTTTAAAGTTTTCCTGGAGGTTCCTAATCCTATGCTCATTTTTTCAAATTCTTATTTTTTCATTCTTTTCTGGTTGGATGTTTCTTTCTTCTAGTCCACACTGTTGATTTGAATCCCAGTTTCCTTCCCACCACTATTGGTTCCCTGTACATTTTCCTTTATTTCACTTAGCGTAGCCTTCATTTTTTCATCTAATTTGCAACCAATTTCAACCAATTCTGTGAGCATCCTGATTACCAGTGTTTTGAACTGTGCATCTGATAGGTTAGCTATCTCTTCATTGCTTAGTTGTATTTTTTCTGGAGCTCTGATCTGTTCTTTCATTTGAGCCTTTTTTTTTTTTTTGTCTTGACACGCCTGTTACGTAGTGAGGGTCAGAGCCTTAGGTATTGACCGGGCAGGGTAACCCACGTTGCTGTGTTGTGACACTCTATGTGGGGGTGGGGTCTGAGAGGGAACAATAGCACTTGCTCTGCTCTCTGCTGGCTTTCAGTCATTTCTCCTGCTTCCCACAAGCAAAGTGGGCCTTTCTGGTGCTGATTCCTGGGTGGGTGGGTTTCTGTATGTTCTAGGACCCTGTGGGTCTCTCCGACAAACTCTCCTGTCAGGCTGGGAGTTTCTTCCACTGCCTCAACCCCCACAGGTGTTTTCAATCAGTGGTTTGAGGCTTTATTTTCCTGCAGTGGGGCCTTGGGTTGTGCAGTCCATCCCGCTCCCCAGTTGTTTCTCCTGGTTTATCTGCATGTGAATGTGGGACCACTCAGTCTGCAATCCGCTGCCTCGCCAGGTCTGCCCGCTGCTGCCTTGCTGGTCAGCTGCAGCATTGGGCACTCCACTCCACAATCCTCCACCTCACTGGGTCCGCCAGCAGCTGCCTTGCCGCGAGTCCTTTCTGCCCAGCTACCTGTCTCTGCCCCTCCTACCGGTCTGAATGAATATGTCTTCTTTAACTCCTTGGTTGTTGGACTTCCATACAGTTTGATTTTCTGTCAGTTCTGGTTGTTTTTGTTTTTAAATTGTAGTTGTCCTTCTTTTGGTTGTGCGAGGAGGCACAGTGTGTCTACCTATGCCTCCATCTTGGCCGGAAGTTGGAAAATAGAATAATTAATAATAATATAAGAATAAACTATTTTACATACTCACAACTATACACCTACCTTTGCCCCCCCTTGAGTTAGAGAGGAAACAAGTAGTGAAGTTGATAGAATAAACTGAAATTTAAGCTTATTCGAGGTTAAAAAAAAAGAGCTGAAAATACTATATCTAAAATCAATATAGCTAAAAAAAATATCTTTTATGGTAAAGAATCAGATGTAGTGTCTATAGTTGATTAATCGAGGCCTAGAGTTAAAGCATTTATGGAATTATGGCAGTAACGACCAGAAGAAATAAATTTAAAAAACAAAAATAAAAAACAAACAAAACCTGGTTACTTGCAGGGAATTAGACTAGAGCAATAAAGAACAATCTTAATTTTTTCTAAATTTATAATAATATTCTGTGCTGCATGAATCATGTAACTTTTAAATTTTTTCAAAATTTATGAATTCTATACATCAATCCCTTTCCCCATTGAAGGGTCCTGGTACTCTTGTCAAAGATCATTTGAACATATACATGAGAATGTTTATTTCTCAACTTTATTCTACTCAATTCGTTTACGTATCTGTCTTCTTGCCAGTACCACACTTTTTTTATTACTGCAGCTTTGTATTATGTTTAACAAAAAAATTTTTTATCCTCATCCAAGGACATTTTTTCATTGCTTTTAGAGAAAGGAGAGAAACATCAATGGGAGAGAGAAACATCGACCAACTGCCTGCCTCATACACCCTGAGCAGGCAACAAACCCACAACCTAGGTATGTACCCTGACAAAGAATTGAACCTGCAACCTTTTGGTGCACTAGTAACTGGACAAGGGTCCAATCGAGCCACCCCAGCCAGGGCTGTATTATGTATTGCTCACTCCTCTTTTTATCCAGGCTCTTTGGTGTGATTTTGTAGTTCTTCCCATTAAAGTGATACATACTCCCCCAACCCTTGGCTCATGCTTGTTTTGTGACTTTCTCTGGCCAAGTAGAGTCTGGAAATGAGCTTATGCAATTTAGCTTGTCCTCTAATGCTTCTTTCATCACCTTATGCATGTCCTGGCTAGCTCAATGGTCTAACGTGGATGAGAATCATGAAGTACACCTCTACCTACCTATAGTTTACAGCGTGTACTAGACTAGCTAATATCTGTTTGACCTGCAGATACATTAATAACAATATATAACTAATGTTTTAAGCCCCCATATTTTGGGGGGGGTTTGTTACAGAGCAATAGCTGATACAGAAATTGGCACCAAAGGTGAGGTGTTACCATGACAAAAACCTAAATATGTGGCATTGGCTTTGCAACCAGATGATGGGTAGTAAGGAATATAAGACACTGAAAAATGGTGAGAAAATTATTATGAAGGGCTAAGAAAATGGTGAACCCATTTTATGTAATGAAGAAATACTTCATAGCATTGTTGCCTAAAATAATCTGGAAGACAGAAGATGTGCCTAATGAACTTACAGAATTTGGGGAATGGATAAAGTCAAAGTGCAATTTGGTTGTCAGCAGTTATCCTTGATAAAGTACTAAAAGAAAGAAGTGAACTCAGAAAAGAACTTGCTGATTTGCAAGCATAATTTAGAAATAATACAGATAGCCTCGGGCTAGAAAATAAACTTTTGCAACCAAGTGATGGTGTGGACTATAACAAAGCCTCAAGGAAAAGATCAAATCGAGAGTGTGACTCTTAATACCCTGTGTTAACACAAACATGATTTTTTAAAAGATTTTATTTATTTTTAGAGAGGGAAGGGAGGCGGGGGGAGAGGGAAAGAGAGGGGGAGAGAGAGAGAGAGAGAGAGAGAGAGAGAGAGAGAGAGAGAGAGAGAGAGGGAGAGAAACATCAATGTGCAGTTGCTGGGGGTCATGGCCTGCAACCCAGGCATGTACCCTGACTGGGAATCAAACCTGCGACACTTTGGTTCGCAGCCCGCGCTCAATCCACTGAGATACACCAGCCAGGGCACAAACGTGATTCTTGATACCAACTGAGACATCAGGATTTTTTTTTTAAGATTTTATTTATTTATTTTTGGAGAGGGAAGGGAGGGGGAAAGAGACAGAGAGAAACATCAATGTGTGGTTGCTGGGGGTCGTAGCCTGCAACCCAAGCATGTGCCCTGACTGGGAATCAAACCTGCGATGCTTTGGTTCACAGCCCGCGCTCAATCCACTGAGCTATGCCAGCCAGGGCCAACATCAGGATTTTAAAAAATTACCCTTATGTTTCCATATATGTATTTTCTCAAGGAAGGTATCTCATGTAAACAAACATGTATACAACTAATTTTGTTACTATTATGTTGGAAGGCAATATGTAGACATATTTGTGCTTTTCTTTCCAGTGTCCTCTTTTCTGACACAATTATATAATTGAGTTATAGAGCATACAGAATACACAATATGCCCTGGATGGGTGACACAGTTGGTTTGAACGTCATCTCATGTACCAAAAGGTTGCAGGTTCAATCCCTGCTTGGAGAGTGTTCAGGAGGCAACCCATTGATGTTTCCTTCTCACACTGATGTTCCCCCCTGAGCCCCACTCCATCTCTGTCTCTAAAATGAATTTAAAAAATCCTTGGGTGAAAAGAAAGGAAGGAAGGAAGGGAGAGGGAGAGAGAGACAGAGAGAGAGAAAGGGAGGAAGGAATACACAATCTAGTTTCTGAACAGTATTTTTATTTTAGTAAACCATTAATGTTTCCTTTCTGAGAGGGAAATGCCCATTATATGTATTGACACAAAACAGGCAGAAATCAATTTTCAATGCATTTTCTCTCTAAGTAATAAAAAAGGGCATGAGAATTTAAAAGCAAGACAAAAATCGTAAGAAAAATTTATATTCAATTGGTTAGAATGACTATACATTTTTTAACATTAGAAGCTTTTTACAGGTTTTTTCAAGAAACTTTAAAAAACAAATATTTCTTAGTAGAGGAGGTAAATTTAAGTTGAAAGGGAGAATTACTAACTAAAATGACTTATATCAAGGAAAACATTAAGGAAGTGACTCAAGCAAGAATAATCTATTACTAGAGAAATTGTAATTTGATTAGTCTTAGAGATCTAGTGAGTATGCTATACGAATGATTATGAATGCTAAGTGCTTACTCAGTAACTGAATAGCAGATTTAAAAATCTGAATTGCAAATACTTCCAACAACATTTGCAAGTATAAGCAACAACCTAAAACAGTCTGATGTTCTTTATCTTTAAAAGACAAAGAGGCTAGGAGACATGAATTTTATAGCCTCATATTTACTGTTCTTTTAATCAGTGAAGTATAGTTCTTAAAAATACAGCTTTCAACTATGTGTTTCATTTCATACATAAAATATTAAATGAGAATAAAAAACATTTAAAATGGATTTTGCCATGACATAAAAAGCAAATAATATGACTAAAAACTTTCCTGAACAGACTATTATAATGTGGGTAATGTTAAAAAGAATCACATTACTTAAATTCTAGTAAGTATTATTTAGGAAAATAAATGTAATCTGACATACACAAAAATCACGGCCACTAAAAATGAAGGACAAATATAGCCTTTCCATATATCCAATGAGCACTTGAGCACCTTAATAACTTTTAAATAAGAAAAGAAAATGTGGCTTTGATGTAAGATGATCATTTGTCTCCAAGGGGTCTTTGCAAAAAACCAATATTCCAATATGCAAAACATACGATCAATCAACCTCTCACCCATTTATCTGCACTGCTCTGTACTCACCAGCAGCTCTCAATTCCAGCTGTCTATGATTAAAGGAAAACGTCACCTCCTATACTGCTAGCATGTTCCCAATCTAAGGGTTGGCATACAGTTGCAAGTATGAAAAATGCAGTTTATTCTTATATTATTATTCTTATTAATTTATTGTTTTCCATATGAAAAACTGTAAACCTACTTTTACCAACCCCTACATAAAAATGGTTTTAAATTACCCAAGTTTGCATGACCTAACAGGAAAAACTAAACGTTCTAAATATGGAATAAAATTTCTGAAATTCTTATATTAAAGGCAATATTCTGGTCAGAAAATTGTCTAGGACAAAAAGAATGGGAGTCAATAAAAACTAAATTCAGAATGGCTTTTCTTTCAAGGAGAGAGATCATTGATATTATCTCTCAATATTTTTGGTACTTAGCACTTAAGAAAGTGAAGTTAAAACAAACACATGTAACTACAATGAGAATCCAAGGTACTGTTAACTACTATAAAACTTCACAGAGGATACCACTGTTCTCCAGGAGTTTACACTATAATAACCAAAACCAAAAGTTGTGAGTGAGACAGAATTTACAGATGAAACTTGAACAAGAAAAATGTTCCTAGTTTAAGTACTGAAATTAAACAAGATTCTTTATTTCTAAGACAGAAAATGAAAATATGCTTACAGATTAAAGCTAGCTGTTCTGTAACGGTTAAGTGTGGACACTGCTTTAGAAGGCACCATAGCTCATCTATTTTTTAGCATTTCTGCTAGGTGGGTACAGAAAAACAATATCCTATTTTGCTGGTAGGGAATTCATGGCACAAAAAAATTAAGATGGCTTAAGAACATAAACCAGTTAAAGTGAATGTTGGCTTAAAGTCCCAGTCATTCTAAAGACCAATTAAAAATGGGCAGAGAACAGACATTCATCCAAAGAAATTATACTAATGGCCATCAAGCACATGGTAAGATGCTCAATATCATTAATCATTAAGGAAATGCAAACCAAAACTACAATAAGATACCACCTCAAAGATGGGAAGAGGAAGTAGGAGGAAAAAAAGGGGGAGAGAAAGGAAAGGGAAAAGGGAAAAAAGGAGAAAGGGAAAGGGAGGAGGGGAGAGGGATAGGAAGGGGAGAGGAGAAGAAGAGAGGAGGGGGAGGGGAGAAGAGAGGAGGGAGGAAGGGACAGGAGGGAAAGGGATGAGAGGGGAGGTAAATTTGGTTGTGCATATTTTGCCACTGTTAAAAAAAAGTCCAGATTATTCCTAGATTATTACAATAATTCAACAGTTTTCAAACCTGTCTTTCATTAGAATCACATGGAGATCCTTTAAAAATTCCAAAGGCCACACTCTCAGGTTAAAATGCAAGCATCAGTAATTTTTAATCTCTCAAGATAATTCTACATCCAGACAAGTTTGGGAATTACTGCATTAATCTATTATTTCTGTAATCCTCATAGTAATTTTTTTAAGTTCTTAAATTTATGGGTACCATTTCAATATCTGGTATTCCTAACATAGTCCCCTGAAGAAAGGATCTATTTTAAAATTCAGAAGATAAAACATGGGTGAATTTTGTATATACTTCTGCTCACTTAGTAAACATATTATTAACCTTATACAGTAAAGAATTCTTAGAAAACAACATTTTATTCTGGTTTAATGATTCAATTGCTCTCCAAGTACTCTTATAATCTTGTATTTCCCCAATATAAGTAATTTTTAAGCATTCTGTTTTATTATTTCCTATCACTTTAAGAAGATGTAGGTAGAGCCCTGGCCAAGTGGCTCAGCTGGTTGGAACACTGGCCCATGCACTGAAGGATTGCCAGTTCAATTCCCGGTCAGGGCACAAGTCTGGATTGAGGGTTCCATCACCAGTTGGGGCACATACAAGAGGCAACCAAGAGATGTTTCTCTCTCTCTCTGACATCTCCCTCTCTCCTTCTCTTCCTCCCTTCCTCTCTTTTTTTTCCCTTTCCCTGCCTCTCCCCAGCACCCCACCCCTGGTCTCGCACGGGCGCGCGTGAGTGTGTGTGTGTGTGTGTGTCTCTCTCTCTCCCCCCCCTTCCTCCCTCCCTCCCTCAAAACCAATGGAAACAGGTCCTCGGGCAAGAATTTTTTTTTTTAATGTGGTTATAGCGGTCTACAGGGTCCACAATCAGTCTCATAATTTTCATACCCTATAATCCAGCTCCAACACTTGCAAGCTTTAACCTTGGACAAGTTACTTAACCTCTCTGTGCTTCAGGTTTAACTGTAAAATTGGAGTAATATAGGGTTGTTGTGAGAATTGAGCTAGTTTATATAAAGCCCTAATTTCAAATTGGCTTAGTCAGTTCTCCTTAGGTAAAGGTTTCTCACTCCCCCCTCCCCTTCAGAAAAAAATTTCTCTATTATCATTCACATCTAAAAACTAATACTTCAAAACACAGATTTGTATGAATCTGTAGTATGAATCACAGTAATGAACGATAGTCAGAAAAGCTTATCTTAACTGGGAGGAAAAGAGAGAGAAAGAAGTCTTCCTTAGCACTTAATTTTTCTCATAAATGTTTCTGGAAAGCATGAGGATGTGAAAAACTAACCATGCCAATCCTAATGATTCAGGCATTGAAGAGAAATTTCATGGGTCATAAATACTATTATATCATCACTTAATATTTCAGAAGTAGAATGAATAATAATCTTGACCAGCATAGACAGAAGCAGAGAGGAAAAAAGACACAGTAACTATGCCGAAATTGGAAGAGTGGGTACCCTGACATAAAAGTGAAGGTTTCCCCACATTCACAATTTAGCACACACTTCCAAGAAGGTTCACAGACCAGAGAGAAGATATCTTTTATCAATAAACACTACCCTAGCTCAGCTGGACTTAAAGCCCTAGAATGGCGCTATTAATGTAATAGCCAGTATACAGATGTGACTATCAAGCACTTGCCATGTAACCAGTGTAAATTCAGATGTGCTCTAAGTACAGAATATACATTTCAAAGACTTAGTTAAAAAAAAAAAAAAAGAAAGCAAAACAACTCTTTAAATCTTTTGCACATTTAATTATATGTAGAAATGGCATTTTAAATATACTAGGTTAAATTATTAAAATGTTGCTTTTTAAAGTAGCTACTAAAAGATTTAAAATTATATGTGACTCACGTTGCATTTCTATTGGACAGTACTACCTTAGAACACAAACAGGGGAAATAAGTCCTTAGAAAACATAATAGTGATACATCTTAACTTTCCTATTAAGTTCAGATTTCCAGAAGTATTCAGAAACCCAACCAAGTAACATCAAAAAGCTTTATTATTAAATAGTTAATACCTGTTCAGGGGGGAGTTAAATCTTATTGTGCTTATATTTAAATAAAATGTTAGAGATAAAGAACAGTGGAGAAGTTACAGGTATGGTAAAAGATAAACATAGCTTTATGGATGAAATCTAAGAATAATCTTTCACGTATTGCCTTAAAAAAAAAAAAACAAAATCAATCTTGACCAACCTCTTTACTGAAGCTCTCAAAGTATTGTTAATTATAAGTGTCAAGACTCTGATGTAGCCCTGGCTGGCAGAGCTCAGTGGATTGAGCACAGGCTGCGAACCAGGCATCGCAGGTTCGATTCCCAGTCAGGGCACATGCCTGAGTTGCAGGCCACGGTCCCCAGCAACCGCACATTGATGTTTCTCTCTCTCTCCCTTTCCTCCCTCTCTACAAATAAATAAATAAAATCTTAAAAAAAAAAAGACTCTGATGTAAGTAACAGCATCCGAAAGAACTTTCTGCAATGACAGAAATATTCTACATCTACACTATCCAATACAGGAGCACTTGAAATATGGCTTGGGCAGGTAAGAAACTGAATTTCATTTTAATTTTACTTTTTCAATTATGTAATTGAAATTTCAATAGCCACAGTGGCTGGTGGCTACTACACTGAACTGTATAGTTTTGAAACTTTTTAAAAGAAAAAAAAAAATTCAATTTCCTTATTCTGCCCTAATATTCTAGTTACAATTAATTCCAAACAAGTACTTAGGGATATACTCCTGTCCTTCCTGTGAAATTCTTCACTTGCTTCACCCCACAAGACCAAATATATCTTTGTGGAGCACGTTCTTTGCTAATACCTAACCCCTTAATTCCAGGACCCAAAATAAGGGCTTAGAACACACAGAACCAGACACTGGATCCTATCACATTTGTTATACATTCAGCAAGAATTTACTTATTCTATCCTGTGTGCACGTGTGTGCATATCCTATATTACCATTTAAAATTGAGGTTAAAGATAAATATCTTACATAAAGTAAACATCTCCAAGTAAACTTATCAACTAAGCAATATATTTTTTCCATAGAAATTAATTAGCCAGTCAAGATGAAGGCACAGGTAAACACAGCTCGCCTCCTTGCACAACCACAGCAAACATTACAACTAGACTACAAAACAAGTATCACCCAGAATGTCAGAAAATCGAGCTGTATGGAAGTACAACATCCAAGGAATTAAAAAAGTCACATTCATCCAGATGCATAGGAGGTGCGGAGACATGTAGAGGCACACAATAGGTGGTTCCACAAACGTGCAGTGAATAAAAATCGGGAGGGATACCTCAGGAGCAAGAGATCCCAGCCTCACACCAAACCACCCAGCCCAGGGTTCCAACGCCAGGACTTTAAGTCCCCATAACTTCTGGCTATAAAAACCAGTGGGGGTTAGGGTGGGAGAAGACACCAGGACCCTCAGGCCTCTCCTCTTAAAGGGCTCACAATGAACTTAGGACTTACGAGACTCACTCCCTCTGGGCTTCAGCACCAGGGTAGCAGCTGGAAGGTCACCAGTGGCATAGGAGAAGAAAATGAAGCATATGGCATCAGGGCAAGTGCCGGGGGACAGCTTTCTCCCGGATAAAACTCCAAAGGCCAGGCAGTGGTATCATCCCCTTTCTGAGCCCTCCCCCTACACAAAAGCCACAGAGCAGTGACACTGTATTGGAGACTCCATCAACCTGGTTCATACAGGTTGCCCTGACACTTACCTAAGGCTCTGCCCCATCCAACTTACCAGTGCTCTTTTCTACAAGAGCCCACACTATTAAGATAGGGAGTCAAAGCAGCTCTACATGATACATAGAAACAAACACAGGGAGGCTGCCAAAATGCAGACAAAAAAAAAAACATGGCCCAAATGAAAGAACGGAACAGAACTCCAAAATAAGAATTAAACAAAATGGAGATAAGAAATCTATCAGATGAAGAGTTCAAAACACTGCATATAAGGATGTTCAAGGAACTCATTGGGTACTTCAACAGTGTAAGAAAGACCCAGGCAGAAACAAAGGTTATGCTAGGTGAAATAATGAAAAATTTACAGGAAAACAACGTTGGATTGGATGAATCCAAGAACCAAATGAATGATTTGGAATACAAAGAAAAAAAATATTCAATCAGAACAGCAAGAAGAAAAAGAGAATCCAAAAAAATGAGGATAGGCTAAGGGGCCTCTGGGACAACTTCAAATGTACCAACACTGGAATCAAAGGGGTACTAAAAGGAGAAAAGAAAGAATAAGAAATTGGAAATCTATTTGAAAAAATAGAGAAAGACAAAGAAAACACTCCTAATTTTCTGAAGGAAATAGACACACAAGTCCAGGAAGCACTGAGAGTCCCAAACAAGTCGGACCCAAAGAGGACCACACCAAGACACATCATAATTAAAATGCCAAAGGTTAAAGATAAAGAGAAAATCTTAAAAGCAGCAAGAGAAAAGCAGAGAGTTGCCTTACAAAGGAGTTCCCATAAGGCTGTCAGCTGATTTCTCAAAAGAAACTTTGCAGGCTAGAAGGGATTAGCAAGAAGCATTCAGAGTGATGAAAAGCAAGGACCTACAACCTACATTACTCTATCCAGCAACACTATCATTTAGAATGAAGGGCAATCACTTCTTAGCCTTCTGGCTAAAATAAAGTGTGGAACTGAAGGGCAGATAAAGTGCTTCCCGGAAAAGGCCAAGCTAAAGGAATTCAACATAACCAAACCATTATCACAAGAAATGTTAAAGGAACTTATTTAAGAAAAACAAGATCAAAACTATGAACATTAAAAAGGCAACAAATTCACAACTATGAACAATTGAATCTAAAAGACAAACTAAGCAAAGGAGCAAAACAGAAACAGAATCATTGATATGGACACCACATGGATGAGTATCAGTTGTGGGAGGAGGGAGAGAATGAGGGAAAAGGTGCAGGGATTAAGAAGTCAAATTGGTAGGCACAGAATAGGCACACAATAGGGATGTTAGGAACAGTATAGGAAATAGAGTAGACAAAGAATGTATAAGCATGACCCATGGACATAAACTAAGTAAGAGGGGGGCAATTCCTGCAGAGAATTGAGGGTACCAGGTAGAAAGGGGCAAAGGGGGAAAATCTGGGACAACTGTAATAACATAATCAATAAAATATATTTTAAAAAATACAAAAAGAAATTAATTATATGGCTACATCTTTAATTGAGGAAATGGGATAAAATTAAAGTATATATTAAAATCAAATGTGTTCCCTATTAACTTATTATATTCCTGTACTATCTCACTGCCACTTAGCAGGTCTTTGTCAATACATACTGTAAAATATTGGACTGTCTTAAAAAAATGTTCTAATACCTTTCTATCTTGTATAACTTCCTAGAAGCATTTATTCAACACTTACTAAACATACAAATTTAACTGTTAATTCAGCTAAATTGCTATAATAGATTTAATTAAATATGACAAATAAACTAAACAAAGTTCTTTTCAAAATAATCTTATTCAAATGTGCTAAAACATCACAAGTTTGTAACATCTTTTTCTAAGGGACTATCTAAAACCTGCAGTAGCCCTGGCTGGTGTGGCTCAGTGGACTGAGTGCCAGGCTGAGAACCAAAGGGTCACCGGTTGATTCCCAGTCAGGGCACATGCCTGGGTTGTGGGCCAGGTCCCCTGTAGGGGATGTGCAGAGGCAACCACACATTGATGTTTCTCTTCTTTCTCCCTTGCCCTCTCTCTAAAAATAAATAAATAAAATCTACAAAAACAACAACAACCTTGCAGGAAGCCACTGGTACTTATTACAGTCTATTTACCTGTGGTTTCACTAGCAAACATAATGACTACAGTATAGGAAAACACCTAAACTGTTCAAGAAAAACAAAAAACAAGAACTGGTCATTCTTTTAACAAAATATCTAAAGATCAGTAACTCTTTTAAATATCTTGTTAAGTTTGTTCCAGTGTTTAATTGCCCTAATATTGAGGGTTTCTTTACAGATAACCAGGCTATACCCCTAGATTTAATTGTTGGCACTCTGTCAGTCTCTGAAAACTATTACAGCTAACCAGACAATTAACTACACAGAAACCCAGATTATTATTAGAAGATGAAAGTCAATATTTAAGGGGAAAAAATAGAAAGAAGAAAATAATATTCCTGATCTTTTCTCCTTTGTTCAAATAATCCAGCTTCACAGTACAAATTTTCCTCAACTGTGTTAATTCTTTTTAAGAATGTTTATACAATTGGTCAGTAAACAAAAATAGTAGATATGATGCTCCTTAATGGTTTAGCTCATAATGGCCTAAAAATGCATTAATTTACAATCCAGTCTTGATCCAAACCTTCTGATTATCATTCCATTGAATTCAATGGAAAAGTAAGTAGTCCCAAATCATAACTAAAAAAACTTGAGAGACTTGGCTGCTTGATTTTTTTCTACTTGCTTTTCTAAAGGGAGGGGAGGTGCCAGGTAAAGTTTCTTGGAAAAACAGATTTCAGGCCCAGCATTTATCTTTTGGATAAAGTCAGTTTTGTACAGTAATGCTTTAGGAATAACTCAAAAGAGCATATACTATTTCTAGTACCACCCTACTAAGAAAACACAATTTCAATTTAACTCCCCCTTTAAATGGGTCAGCCCATGGGAAAACACTTGTGCTCAATTACATGGTTAAATAAGCAGAATCTATTGGATCAACGGAACTCTCCAATATAAAAAGTTGTATTTTCTATTATTAACAGCCTATTAAGAGTTTCTCTCATAAAAAAAGAAAAAATAAAGACACCTTCAGTATCTTACATGGGTGAGTGAATACATTCACTTACCTCTACTTATTTGTGAAGCCTATATAGATAGTGAAGGGTAAGGGGGAGGACAAAGAGAATGGTAGAAGTCACAGCAGGAGACAAGAAATGGCCCCAAAACCTGGGGAGCTAGCAAGCAAAGGCAAAAATGGTAACTGACTTACTAGATAAAACTAAGGGGAGAAAGCCAAGATGTAAAGTGAATCACACCACAGAATCCCAGAAAGGTTCAGAAGTTGAAGACACTACAGTATCTCTGAAAGTGGATATATAGTAACTAAAAACAAAAGGAAAGTTCACATAAGTAAGTTAGACTTCTCAATCCACTTCTCCATCCTGTAGGCATCCTAAAGAGCCTATAGACTTCCCCAGGCTCTTTACATTGTTCCAGATCAGTGGAAAACTTACAGGTGCTCACTCTCTGCAATGGATGAAACAGGGGAACTCAAGCACCCAGAGATGTTGAATGGACCTGAGGTGGATTTATTTAAAAACAAATAAAGTGAAAATTTAAATATTACACAAGTAACCCCCAATGTAAGTATACAGGTACAGTACCCTTTTCCTAATAGGCTCCCTAAACACTGACAACAAAGTCTATCCACTCTAGTCAGGACACTGAAGGACTCCTCTGGGAAAGCCAATTAATTTAAAGTGGTGGGAATGAAGGGACACAGAATGTCGGGTAATAGGCCCCCAATAAAAATGGCCAGGTCTCCAACCAATTACACTACTAAAGCCTGCAACTTCATGGCTACTCAATACATTGTACTTCCAATCAGTATTTTACTGCCCAGTACTCTTAAGAGTAGAAAGGAGGTAATTCAAACATTTGGGATCCAAAAATATTACTTCTCATGTACCCCCTTCTCAGGAAACTACTGGTGGATTGCCACCACCAAAACTCTAAAACAAATACAGGAAATATAAGATCTAGGAAATAAGTAATTGAACACAGACAAGACAAGGTAATTTCTAAGATGACTACTGTGAAACAGATCTACAGAACTAGTCCAAATCAGAACTGAAGAATGAAGGGCTCAAATACGGATATTAACAGGAGAGAGAAAGGGAAAAAAGAAACCAGTAGATTACACAAACTCCTTACAGGTAAGGAGACAATACTTATACTTCTGGGTAGATTGGCTAGGGGTGAATTATCTATCAATAGGTACATATATCAGGAGTCAGCAAACTTCATCTCTAAAGAGCCAGAGAATAAATATTTTAGGCTAAATATTGTAGGCTTTGTGTGTCACCTGTCTTTGTCACAACTATAACTATACAACTTTTCTGCAGTGTGAAGGAAGGCATAAAATAAACTATAAATGAGTGAACATGTCTGTGTTACAATATAATTATTTACAAAAAATGGCAGGCTACATTTGCCCTGTGGAGTGGTAATTTATCAACCCCTAACATTGATAATTAAGTGAAAAAAGAGATAATCATTAAAATTGGGGAAAACAAAAAGTTGCACAAGAAATGGAATGGAATCCTAATACACTGTATGGCTCAGCTATAAATAATATATAACCATAATAATATAAACAGTAAGTATTGTTTTTACCAAATCTTATAGTAACTATATTAGCAAGACAAGGAAAGAAGGAAGGGAAAAGAGTGTATACAAGTATGCCAATGACCAAGTGGTGGGTATAAGGGGTATTAGAAATAAAACTGTCAATAGAAAGTCAATAGATTAATCCTGAATAAATAAAAAAACTGAAAACTCAAGAATAAGTATGCTATTTGCTTGTAAAATTTTTTAAAGATTTTACTTATTTATTTGCCCTGGCTGGCGTAGCTCAGTGGATTGAGCACAGGCTGGGAACCAAAGTGTCCCAGGTTCAATTCCCAGCCAGGGTACATGCCTGGGTTGCAGGCCATAACCCCCAGCAACCGCACATTGATGTTTTTCTCTCTCTCTCTATCTCCCTCCCTTCCCTCTCTAAAAATAAATAAGTAAAATCTTTTTTATTTTTTTAAGTAAAATCTTTTTTATTTTTTTAAGTAAAATCTTTTTTATTTTTTTAAGATTTTATTTATTTATTTTTGGAGAGGGAAGGGAGGGAGATAGAGAGCGAGAGAGAAAAACATCAATAGTGCGGTTGCTGGGGGTTATGGCCTGCAACCCAGGCATGTACCCTGGCTGGGAATCGAACCTGCGACACTTTGGTTCTCAAGCCCTCGCTCAGTCTACTGAGCTACGCCAGCCAGGGCTGCTTTTAAATTTTTTAAACACATAAAGTAAAATAAAGTTAGAAGAATTAAAAGGGATTGCCCCTGAGAAACATCTAATAGTCAGGGCTCAGGACTACAGCTTTTCATTTTAAATCTTGTTAATCTGCTTTATTTTTTAAAATTATATAAATGTATACAGTGAGCATTGCTAATTGCCTACCTGGTATCTATTTCCTCTTCTAATTTCCACTTACCTAATATCCAGTCTCCATTTCTTCTTACTAACCAAAAGTCTTATTTTGTTCAGAGGGGCAATGTCCCACATAAAAAAAAAATGTTGTTTTTTTTAACATAGCCAATGATATGTCAGCTAAATTTTTTAGAAAAAAATCTACTTTCTGATCCCAGGGTCAACTCCCTTCTTGCTCCTTTCTTTCCTTCCTCTTCCAGCCTGAAATCCACCATGAGTGAAGCCTAGAGGTACTACAACATCCACTGGGACCATGAGAATGAAAGTCAAAGGCTAAAGATGACAGATCAGAAAACTCCAGGGAACCCAAGTCTTTGATGACATTATTGAAAAGATACGCCACCAGTATTGAACTATCTACCTCCAGACTCCTTGCTATTGAGAAAAATCAATTCCTACATAAGCCAGGCAGTTTGGTTTTCTGTCATTTGCAACTGAACGCATTCCAAACTTATATAGTAATTTTGTTGACAATAAAGGTTTATTTTGATAGTTAAAAAAGAAAAACATGAAAGAGCCTTGATTTGTCCAGGCTTATCTGCTCATCCATTCTACTAAAAGTAGAAACGGAAGTATGAAAAAACTCTACACGCACATGAAAAAAGATGTGCACATATGACATAAAAGATGGCATCTCAATGATTACAATAACCACCAAATGTTTACTTCCTATCTTCACATCTTTGAGCAAAAACTAATAAATTTCCTTCATTATTCTCTTCCTCCACATCCCATCTTATCACAGTTTCATCTCTCTTGAAGCCTCACTATTTCAACAACTATTTGAAACCAAATCTTCTAACAAATTGCGACTTGTATTATGTAAATTACACAATTATAATAATCTAAAGCTTTTAATTGCAGGGGAAAAGAAGGTACCTTAGTCTTTTGCCTCCATGTAAAACCTATTGTACAAATTAATGTCATAAACTTTCTTAATTCAAAGTTCGAGGAAATTATTAATACTGCCAAGAGTAAACATGTCTTACAGAGAAAAACACAAACTTAAATTACTTTAAAGCAAAATGGGAGGTTTGGAAATGTAAAAGGTTAACTCAACCCAAAACATAACTACGGATCACTGTCTTTAACAAGTATTAATGTTACTTAACAGAATACCATGAATATACATTTCCACTAAAACTAAAAAAAATAACAAATGCATAAGCTTCTGCTTTCATCAGACATTTTTTTCTATCATTCCAGAATAAAACTTAGCCCAGTGTATTGACACACAGCCTATTCACACTGCAAAACAATTCTTAAAATGTGTAAAAGAAAGGGTGAAGTGGTCAAAGAAAATTGAATACTTATAGTACTTTGCCATAATTAACCTTCTAAATATGTCTGTTAATATATTAGCTTGTGTTAGTTCACATTTTATGTAAAGCCATAAAAATTGACAAACGTAAAGAAGTATCAAGGGAGAGTTTAAATAAGATAGCCTACCTTTTATTTATAGGTTTTTCATCTTTCTCATAAGGCTTTACAAACCACTTGCCAATACGTACAAAGTTCCGGTTCATTAAACACCGTTCCAAGAGATTGTGAACTGCTTTGAAAAGCAGAGTACGGCATTCATAAGAAAGTCCATTCTCCCAAACCCCATCTTCCTCTTCTGCAAGAGAAATGAAAAGAAACAAAAAGTAAAGCAGTGGTGCTATATCTACTCAGAGCCAAGTAAAAAGTTTTCCAGTTTAATCTAAATACATAAGCCCTACTTCCCCTCAGTATACTGAGATATAATCACTTCCATATATCTGGAGACATTAAAATACCAGGTTTCAAAATTACCCTGCAAGGAATAAAAGGCCTAAGTGCCATTTAGTCTATTAAATTACCTGAAAATGATCTTCCCACCGTATGAAAAGGTAATGCTATATTGCAAATATAATGATTTGGTTTCTGTATCAATGAAAAGGACATGTGCATAACCTGGGAAATAGTAAACATACTCTGTATCTAAGAGGCCAATTTCTAAGCTGGCTCACTTGTTAGTTACTTTGTCCTAATTCCTCCAGTCAGTCACCCAGTGTGCCAAAAAAACTAGCCTGTTAATAATTACACTCAAAACATTTTACGCCCATCAGCATTCTAATACATGACCCAACTATAAAAATAACTGAAGAATAAAAAGGAAGCTTTTGGCTCAGAGCCTAACAAGCAGTGCATTATCAGCCACCTTAGGTCTCATTTCAACCATATGATTCCTATGATTCAGTACAGGATCCTCTACTTGAGGGATAAATTTAAAGCTTTTAACATTTAAATTTTAAATGGCACTTCTGATATAAAGTTATAGCTATCTTTACTAACTCTATAGCCTCAATTTTGCTGGCTAATTTTGCTCACAAATATGCTTGTGAGCAAAACCACTCCAAATTAACTTACACATACTACTTCAGCATTTTAACTTTTGTCATGTTTTATAAACTTACTTTAAATACAATTTACCACCCTTCTCTTAGGCTATATACCTATTTATCATTATTATTATTATTGATTTTTAGAAAAGTTGCTTATGTGCCCCAACTAAAGATCAAATCCACAACCTTGGCATATGACACTCTAATCAACTGAGCTACCCAGCCAGGGCTGGCCTATATACCTTTATAAACATTTTATAAATATTGGTCACCTTCTTTCAATTCAACACTAATTCAACACTAGAAATGTATACACTATACACACAGGAAAAAAAAAACATGCTTTTGAATAAAAGCAGAGACATGTATTAAAAATGATATATGATTTATATTCAAAACTTGCACAAATGGGCAGAATAAACATTAACTAAAGGGTACGACTGAACTTTAAACTGCAACAGAAATTTGTGCCACTACACAGTTTAATGTTGAATTTATGTTGTTCTTTAAAATGTTTCCTAAATTATAGTCAAGTAACTCTAATCAACTAATTGTCTCATCTTAAAAGCTTTAAGAAAAATGAGATAAGCTTTAGAAAATGACAATACTTGAGTTAGAATAGTTTTTAAATCATTAACATTTGGCATTAATATTAAATAGAAAAAGTTCTTCATATTCTATTATATTACAGACATCTTTATATACTTCTATTTAAAGCCTTAACAAGTTTCACTTTATTAAAGAAAACAGTAAGCTAGGAGAAAAGGGAAGTGGCACATAGTGACATTGCTTTAATTATTTAAAGGTCTGGATCACAAGCATATTTGTGAGTTGCTAAGAGAAAAAATAAAAGGATTTCCAGTAAAGATGGAGGCGTAGGTAGACACGCTTTGCACCTCCTCACACAACTGCAGAAAGAATTACAATTAAATCTCAAAACAAGTAACACCAAGAACTGTAAGAAAATCAAACCGTATGGAAGTCTGACAACCAAGGATTTAAAGCAGCCACAATCATCCAGACTGGTAGGAGGAGCAGAAAATCAGAGACTGGGCAGAGAGGCGAGGAGACTCAGTGTGGCACGGAAAGGTGTAGGCGGTGGAATGGGCACAGGCAGTCCCCACATTCTCGTATGATGGATAAAAATCAGGAGGAATCCCTTGGGAGCAAGTGATCCTAGCCCCAGGCCAGCCTGTGCAGCCCAAGATTCCAGCACCGGGAAGATAAATCCGCATAACTTCTAGCTATAAAAACCAGTGTGGGATGGGGCAGTGAACGAAACTGTGAGATTTTCAGGAAACTTCACTTAAAAGCCCACACAGTCTAAAAATGCACGCAAACCTACCCACTCTGGGATTCAACACCAGGGCAACAGCTAGAAGGGCGCCACTCACATACAGGGAGTGGGTGAAGTGCCTGAAAACAGGGCACGCGCTAGGCAAATCCCCAAAGGTCAGGCAGCTGCGCCATCCCCTCTAGGAGCTCTCCCCACTATGCAGAGCCACAAAGTGTGAAGCAGGTTACCCTACCCTGGCCATTACCTAAAACTCTGCCCCACACAAGTTACAGGTGCCTTTACAGGGAGTCAAAGCAGCTCTAATACACAGAAAAGAAAAGGAAAAAAAAACCAAAAACACACAGGGAGGCTGCCAAATTGAGGAGACAAAGAAATATGGCCCAAATGAAAGAACACAACAGAACTACAGAAAAAGAACTAAATGAAACAGAGGTAAGCAATCTATCAGAAGCAGAGTTCAAAACACTGGTGATCAAGATGCTCAAAGAGCTCACTGGGTACGGCAACAACATAAAGGAAGAAATGAAGGGTTACACTAAGTGAAATAAAGAAAAATCTACAGGGAACCAATAGTGAAATGAAGGAAGGAAGCTGGGATTCAGATCAACGATTTGGAGCATAGGAATAAATATTCAACCAGAACAGAAAGAAGAAACAAGAGTTCAAAAAAAATAAGAACAATACAAGAAGACCCTGAGACATCTCCAAACGTAGCAACACCCAAATCATAGGGATGCCAGAAGGAGAAAAGAAAGATCAAGAAATTGAAAACTTATCTGAAAAAACAGAGAGAGAAGACTTCCATATTTGGCAAAGAAAATAGACACACAAGTCCAGGAAGCACAGAGTCCCGAACAAGTTGAACCCAAAGAGGACCACACCAAGACATACCATAATTAAAATGCTAAAGGTTAAAGATAAAGACAGAATCTTAAAAGCAGCAAGAGAAAAGCAGAGTTACCTACAAAGGATTTCTCATAAGTCCATCAGCTGATTTCTCAAAAGAAGCTTTGCAGGTTAGAAGGCACTGGCAAGAAATATTCAAAGTGATGAAACACAAGGACCTACAATCAAGATTATTCTATCTAGTCAAGTTATCATTTAGAATGGGAGGGCAGATAAAGTGCTTTCCATACAAGATAAAGCTAAAGGAGTTCATCATCACCAAGCTATTACTATATGAAATGGTAAAGGGACTTATTTAAGAGAAAGAAGATCAAAACTATGAACATTAAAAAGGCAACAAATTTACAACTATGAACAAATGAATCTAAAAGACAAACTAAGCAAAGGAGAACAGAAACAGAATTCATTGATATGGAGATCACATGGAGGGTTATCAGCAGGGAGGGGGAAGGGGACGAATGGAGGAAAAGGTGCAGGGATTAAAAAGTATAATTCATAGGTACAAAATAGGATGATGTTAAGAATAGTATAGGAAATGGAGAAGCCAAAGAACCTACATGCATGACCCATGAACATGAACTAAGTAAGGGAGGGGGTGGCTGGAGGAAAGTTGGCTACCAGGCAGAGAGGGGCAAGAGGGGAAAAACTGGGACATCTGTAATAACAACCAATAAAATATACTTTAAAAAATGAATCTTTCTCAATCTGCTTTCAGCTTAATCAGGTTCTATAATTTCAAAATTAAATAGCTACATTAAGAGTTTTACCTTGCCCTGGCTGGCATGGCCCAGATGGCTAAAGCATCATCCCATAACCAAAAGGTTGTGGGTTCGATCCCCAGTCAGGGCACACACCTAGGTTGTGGGTTGATACCCGGTATCTATATGATCACTGGTCTGGGTGTGTATGGGAGGCAACCAATTGATGCTACTCTCTCACATGAATGTTTCTCCCTCTCCTTTCCTCTCTCTCTAAAAGCAATGAAAAAATGTCCTCAGGTTAGGATAAAAGAAAGCGCTTTACATCAAATTACGTGACTTGTGACTAAAAATACACATGTTCTTAATTTCAAGAGGATTATGCTGGACATATCTCCCAACTCTTCACTTCTTTATAATCAATTCAGTATACTTTATTTATGTTGCTTTTTACCTCAAAAATCCTGACCTTTTATGCAGAACAATGGTTGTAACATTTGTCCCACACAAGTAGCCTTTACCAAAATCTTTTTTCTAACTACTTCCAGGTTTTGAAGCCTCAAAGATCCAAGACACAGTTACCATTATGAATCAACATCATACAGTCACTATAAATTTCATCAGAAAATTACTCACTTAAAACCTTAGACTGAATTTGCCTTCTTCCCCAAAAGAGTAAATAAAAAATCTTTGGCATAGTAAAGGCTCAATAACTTATATAAATTTTCACATAAAACTCTGAATTTTTTTAGTTTTATTCATTTAAAAAAATCCATTTCAGTTAAGTCTGTATGTAGTTAAATGATTTAAGAATAGTACACTTTAATCATTTTACATTATATCCTCAAATGCCCACAATTCTCATTAACACTAAATGAGGGTTATACATAAACAAAAACAGACGGCCTGTCAGGGTTTTCTAAGGCCAACAAATCTCTGAAGTACATCTTCACCTATGTGGCAAGTAACTAAGCAACGATTACACTAAAGTAATAAAATTTCATTTTTCATTGCTGAGGAAATAATGAGAATTAAGTCCTAATAACACTCAATAAAAAGTCCGAAAGGGATGGGGGTGTCACTTAGAAACAAGAAGCCTACTAAGCCAAGCTTCTAATATCCTGATGTTATAATACTAATAAAAGTACTTCTGTACATGCTCTTCAGGGATATGAAAAACGAAATGGTACAACCAAAACAGTGACAGGTAACTCTTACACTGATTAAAACTAGTCCTTGAATCTCAATGCCAGCAATGTATTAGGAAAGGGAGGGAAAGAGGAACACATGACAAATCTTTACCTACCTCTTTGAATTTAATCAACCATAGCCTAATGGAAAAAGTCTACTTAATGCTTTTAAATAAATGTCTTCCTCCTCTATTATCTGTATCCCCAGAGAAAACAGTTTCAGTTCTGCGTTTTTAGTACTTTTCCGTTACTATTAGTATTAGAACTCGTAATCTCTACTACTTATTTTTACCAAGTATTTATTTGAACAGTGCAAAAGTCCAAACGCTAAATATGATTACCATAAAATATTGTTTTCTGAGGATACAGATTATAATGATACCAAAGTATGTGGTAGGTCATCAAAATAATGCTCTATAAGTGGGGCAAAAAACAAAATACAAAAAAGCTGATATATCTAGTACTTGTACTCAACATTTTTTCCTAAAAACTGACATCTTTAAATATCCCCATAGTGATAAGCTGGCAGAGAAGGAATTGTTTCCTAAATAATTCTGACAAGTTATTAAAATGCAACATATACTAATAATTAATGAACGGGTCAAAACTATCATGGTAGAAAATACCACATATTTCCTGAAAGAATAAAGAAAAATGTTTAACTGTCTAGTTCAGTGTTTGTCTTGAACAATAACTGCCCATTCATAAGCCATTCATTCAACAAATATTACTGAGAGCCTTAAGCTGGCAACACCATTGAGAAATGGCAAACGTGAAAAACCAACTGATTTAAAAACAGCCTAATGTGTTAATGACCATTTTTGAAGACTTAAAATACACAGTTCCTTGTTAAAAATGGATAGTACATAGAAGAAATAGGGCAAACAAAGGTGTCCCTAGATAATCAGCCAATATAAAAAGTTGAGTCACAAGTAAATTAAGGTACAGAAGACAGAAATTAATGAACTCTCCAGGCTACTTGGAGATCAAGACAATTGTTTAGTTTGTAGATTTCTACACTTGGCTGCTGTTTATCTGTCAGTACTGTTAAAGTTGCCATTTAAGGTTAAATTCCACTATAATTAATATCCTTCAATAAGAAGCACCCAAAATTAACTTCTAAGACTAACCAATGGCCCATTTAGTGTGGGTCCATCAGTACTATGATGAATTTCCAGCATAACAGAAGTACTGGGTTGGCCAAAAAGTCTGTTTAGTTTCTTCCGTAAGACAGCTCTAGTAGTGCTTGCCTTTAACTTTGTTCGGAACAATTTTGTTAGACTGTACTATGACAGCTGTCATATCAGCGTGCATTTAAAAAATTATCAAAACATGTTCAGTGCATTATGCTTTATCATGTCTATGAGGGTAAAAACACAACTGAAACACACAAATAAAAGATGTGTATACAGTGTATGGAGAAGGTGCTGTGACTGACTGAACTTGTCAAAAGTGGTTTGCAAAGTTTCTTGGTATGACTGACATTTTGGCCAAAGATTTCTTTGTTGTGAGGCTGTCCTATGGACTCGAAGACGCTTAGCAGCACCCCTGGCCTCTATCCACAAGAAGCCAATAGTGGGAAATAGCGGACATACTTAAAATATACCAATCAATAAAGTCACTGGTAAAAACGAAAAATGTGTCCTTCATTTTATGGAAAAAACAGACTTTTTTAGCCAACCCAATATTTGGACATGTTGCTAAAACCCCATATGTAGAGCACAGGATCTAGGAAAAATAACAAATATTTTTTGCTTTGAGTTCTGTTTTTCAATTCTCAAGGTATCACTTTTCTCAAAGAGTCTCATCACATTCTAGCTTACTGTGATTTTTTCTTTAAGATGCTAACATTGGGAGAAGGAGCAGTCCTAGTTTTTATTTCTGTTATTTCTTTTAAAGAAAAGATTATTAGTCAATGATGACAATAAAATTCCAAAAATGTTAAGGCACAGAATAAAAATATCCAGAAAACTTTTCTCCTTCAAGGACATACTTATGTTAATGAAACAATCTTGCTTTGAAGAAAACAGTGCATCTGAAAGAACCAATCAGTCCTACCCACTACAGAGATTTTGACAAGAGCAACTAAGCTAAAATTTTCCCACCACCAATTTTTGCTTCTACCATATAGGCACTAAACAGGTCTGCTACAAAGTTTAAATTCAAAGAACAAATAAAATTCATAAGGCTGTAATCAGAGATGGGGTTTGTTCCCTAATTCTTTTTCTATCAAAACATAGGGACATTGGTTCAACTATCCATTCTCTAGACAGAGGGAGCAGAGCAAAAAGTTTTGGGTGTTTTGTTTTGTTTTTTTAATAAAAGCTGTTTAGCATTGGGATTCAAGGGATATGTTGAACAAATATCTTTTTAGAATGTTATAGTTTAAGCCAATACTAGCTACCACAAATCCTGACCAAAAAATCATCAGGTTTTGCAAACAGTATTGCAAAGTGTTCAAGTTTTTAAACAGGTCTTACTAATCACTATAGATTACAACTACAAGTAACTGAGGGTTTAAAGTACGCATCAAATCAGACTTGGTTTGTTGTACCTGCAATCAGCAATAAAACAGGTTTATATTCTATTTCTACACATCAACTAAATTTGAAATGAAGGTAACCCAAACATGTGCTAAATGATGTAAGAGAGACAGGCAAAAATTTAAAATGCACTATCAAGATCATCAAAAACAAGGGAAGTCTGAGAAACTGTCTTAGTCTACAACAGCCTAAGAAGGCATGACAAATGGAATGTGGTAACCTGGATGAGATCACAGGATAGAAAGAGGTTATTAGGTAAAAACAAAAGTGTAAACTTAGTTTATACTAATATATCAATATTGGTTCATTAGTTATGAAAATGTACCATTCTTTTTAAAAATGATTTATTTATTTATTTTCAGAGAGGGGAAGTGAGGAAGAAAGAGAAGGAGAAAAACATCAATGTGTGGGTGCCTCTTGTGCACCCTCAACTGGGGACCTCACCCCTAACCCAGACATGTGCCCTGGACCGAGAATCGAACCAGTGATCCTTTGGTTCGCAGTCTGGCACTCAATCCACTGGGCCATGCCAGCCAGGGCAAAATGTACCATTCTAATATAAGGTGTTAACAGGAGAAACTGGGTAAGGTTATACAGGAGCTGTCTATATTATCTTTGCAACTTTTATATAAATCTAAAACTGTTTTACAACAAAAAGTTTACTTTTAAAAATACACTATGAATGACACGAAGGTGATAAAGGGGTTAAGCAAAGGCAATTCTGTATTCTGTACTTTCACTACTGAACATTTCAGTTAATAAAACTGGGAATTCTTATCTTTGCAAAACGAAATGCCTTCTCTCCTTCTCCAACAAGAATAATATTATCACCATCATTACAAACATTTCAATAACAAGATGTGGTAGTTGCTGAACCAAACAGAAGGACACCACACTGAGGAGCAACCTCAAACTAAATTAACCAGCTTTTTAGTTACCACCTGGGTCCTTCCAGTTCCCCTTTCCTCAGTGCTACACCTCCACTTGAAACTCACGATTGCCTCCTGCAGCTGATGCCACCCCTACTGTCCAGATGCTCTTTTCTCAGGGGAGCTTAAAAGAAGGAAATAGAGTGCCACAGATGGGAAGAAATGAAAATGTGTTAGCTAGAGAGACAGAGGCACAGACTAATTACCCCAAAAGGGAGGCAGACTGTGTCCCTGGGGCAAAGGGCGAAACAAACTCCATCTGAAAAGACCTTACTATTCTTTAAGATAACTCTGATTTAAGTAACAGCATTCTAAAGTAAATGACAGGTTAAAAAAATCTAGAACATTATATAAACACACTGCCTATAAAACTATTTAAAAACATTACAGGACAAGCTGTGGAATACCAAATAAATGATTATATACAACTCCTACTATATTTTGGTCTACTATTTCAACTGCTTTCACTCTGATAAATATTTACAAGTTATTTATCCTTCAATGGCATTCAGCAAAATCTGACAACACCTATTCTTCCAAAATTATTTTAATTCACATTCAAAATCAGTATTTTAAAGTAGAGGTATTACTACTTTTAAAATTACACTAAAAATTAAACTGGAGAAGAAATGTTTTAAACTGTAACCCAGTTTCAGAAGAAAACATTTAAACTCATAACATGAAACAGAAAAATATCAACATAATTTTAACAAACATTAAATCAGCTGACATTTATTTAATGCTTTTAACTTTCAAAACATTAGTCCCAATATGATATAACTAAATACTACATATCTGTTAAAATTATCTTTGATTCCACAAAATGTATTTCATAGAATCTGGGAGGAAAAATGGTCTGTTCAGATGCCCTGCCAACTTTACTAAGAAGACTGAAGCCACTGAGACGGCATTGTAGTTTACCAACAATTTGAGCTTATTTATAGTTCACAGATCGTTTATCAACATTAAAAGTCTTCAAACATTTTAGTAAGGTAGTAGTTTTTATACTACCTAAAGTAAAGAAAATAACTCAAGCATACACAAGTCAATGAAAGAAAAAGGAAGCAAGCAGGCTTGGCTTTTGACATGACAATTAGAAAGCATCATCTTGCTGATGCATAAAGGAATTGTATATTGTGAGATATATGTATAATCATATATGGGTACATATATACATATATACACACACACACCCCCCAACACATAATTTTACACATTTAAGAATACATTACATACTTAAAACTAAGGACCAGACTCTCTAGCAGAGGTCTTATTAGGAAAACCAAAAAACATTTATCACAAAAGAATTGCAACCACTCTCAAAAATAAGGATTAACAACAAGGGATTGTTCACTAGAATGTGAAAAGCAACCATCAAAACAAATGTAACACATGTAACACATGCATTCATGCACAAAAGTTGGTCTTACTAAGTGCTTGAGATAGTCATCTGGATTACATTACATCCAAAAATAAAATAGGTCCTACAGATTAAATAGACAATAATAGAAACTTCGGTGTACTCAATTTCAAATAACAACACTTTTTTTTAGTAATCTAACAATCCTAAATTTACCTGGCAAGAATCACCAAACATCTTGCTGAAATCTTTGGTACCTTGCAGCAAACAACTAATCATTTACATTCCTATCATCAAAGATTCAGTTTACACTGACTCTTACAATCTAAAGTACATAACTAATTCCTCAGAGAGCTACAGTTTATCTTTCTAAAGTATCATTTGGTCCTAAATCAAGAAAATAAGATGAAAGAAATCTTAATGATTTGCTCATAAAATTATTTCTGTGTAACTTTTTAGATTATGACCCTAACATCCTAAAAAGCTAAATAAATTGGCACTCTTCTCATATTAATGATAGTCTTTGATGCCACAGTATTTAAAATAATCACTTTCCAAGAATAACCAAATTAACAAGTCTTCATGTTGATAAAATAACAACCACAAATAACAATAACAAATTAACTACATGTCTTGAAAGAACACATGAGAAAGTTACATTTCTAGATACTCTTACAATTGTCTGCATATTCATACAGAAGAAAGCAGTGGCAGAATTGACTCAAAGTTGAGTTACACATGACTTCAAAAGTATTATGACTTTCTTAGGAACTTCATGCTCCCTGATATCATTTTTCTTAGGTAAATGTAACATGCCTTTCTTAGGCCCTGTCTATGAGAAATTCATAAAGAAGCTGAGTGGTGAAAGGTTATTTAAAATTTAAAAAGCCTGCCACAATATGGATACTTCAAGTCAAAAGAAAAAAATAATAATAATCACAGTAAGTAAAACATGAAGCTGAATTTTTATGTGGCTTCATAACAGTGTACCATGAAAAAATTCTTAATACAAGTGATTCTCAGGGAAAGTATATGACATTGCTGTATTATTAGCAAGAAATGATTAAGTTGCTTTCACCTGTTAAGTCATGGTGAATAAGGTCAGCAAAATTGGGGTCTTCGCCCCACCAAAATATCCACAATTCTCTTCTTCCAGGCCTTTGATCTCGCCGCCAAACACCAAGTACATCTGCCTTAAGGCAGCGACTAAAACTGCTCAAAATGGGGTCTTCTTCTGTCACCGGAAACAGAATAGGGGCAGAAGTTGGCCCTTGCCATACATATCTTTTCCATTTAATTCCCGTCAAGTCAGCCTGAAGAAAAGAAAGCATGAATTTTTTTATTATTGCACAAAGTCAAAGGTATTCACTACAAAGTTGCTTATTTCATTAGGACATTACAATTTTCCAATATATGCTTAAGATATTGAAAGCAGATTAACCAAAAAAAAAGTTTACTAATTCTGGTAACGCAACCACCAATATAAGGGAAAAACAGCTTAAAAATTAACACTGGCACGTCACTGAATAGCAAGTGACTGAATAGCAAGTCAAGAAATGTGCATCAAGAGAAAATAAAAGAAATGTAATAGCATAAAATATAAACATGTATTTAATACTAAACATTGAGTAAACATTTCCTCTCTATACTAAGTTCTGTTCTAACTGGTCACATTTGTTCCTTTAGTGTCAAACTCATAACAGAAAATTAATTTTTAAAGACTCTCATTCCATCTTTACAGAAGTCTGAACTATAACAAAAAGTTCTTGTTAATTCTTCACATATCCCTTTTAGGAAGTCAAATAGCTACTCACAAAGAACTGTCAGATTTGTACTAGTCTATCTTCAAAGAACCTGATCCCAAAAGCACCAAAAATAGACTGAGCCGGAGAAGATAGAAATGTAAAACCTGCCATACGTCTTATTACATCTGGAGAGATGCTGATTAAAAGACATTGTACAGAAAAAAAAAAATCATGGGAGAAGGGCATTAAACATCGTAATTTAGCATTTGGAAAAAAAAATCCGACAGAGGGAATTCAGCAATTCTTTAATGTAACTTAAAAGTGCAAAGTATAGGTGCCAAAAATGAAACTGCTGATACATGACTGGCAGTTTACACTTGCCAACTAGTTGTGCTCCGCCCACTCAATTCACTTACCTATCACATACACTCTCAGTATTTTTCAAAGCACAGTGAAAATGAAAAGAGAAAAACCACCGAAACTTTAAAGCACTAATGAAGCTGAAGTACTGTCCAATTGAGGACTAAGTATTTGCAACAGTTGCTACTTTATAAAGTCTTAAACAGGTGAGATGCTCCCAGACCTGGGCCAACCTACACAATTGTCACCCCTGCATCCAGCTTCCCTAGACTTTTCAATAAAACATGGAACAGGCTGCTCAAAATTCTAAACACGCAAGCAAAACAGACAAATACAGAAATATTTAGTGCAAAACCAGAGCACCTCCTCCATTTGTCCGTTCCATTCTCACACAAACAAATCACACAAACATATTCTAATAAAAGCAAGATGGCTAGAAATTGTCAAACGGCAAACTAACTGTTTTTAAAGTTTAAAGAGAAACGTACGAAATGGCATCTGCTGGTTTTTACTGAGCTCTTAAGTCACCGAAGGCTGAAACTAACCTGTTAGTTTGACTTACATAGAAAAATTGCAAAACGAAAAGAGACTTTTTAAGTGCCTAAGTTCCGGGGTCCCGTTTATTGAGGGAAACAAACTCCCAAAGTGAAGCATAAAGACAGTGGGAGAATGGGCAATAATGTTAAGTGTGAAGACGGATACATGGTCTATTAGGAGAAAAGCAACAGTTAAGCAAGACGCACGGAGGGAAATGTTAGTGTCCTGCCAGATAAGCAGCCCAAGTTGAAGACTGAAAGGGGGGGGGGGGGGGTCAGAAACAAGACAAGAAAAAAAGGCAACTCTCCCAAAACAGAGCACAGGACGGAGGGTGAACGAACGCGGCTCCCGGGTCCGGCGGGGCCTAGCCCGGGGATTCGGGCATCTGGATCAGACCCGGACCCCCTCCCCCACGGCCCAAGGGCGCACCTCGCGGCCCCCTCCCCCACCGCCCCGCTCGCCGCGGTCCCCGCCCGCGGCCCCGGCACTCACCAGGCAGAAGAGGTTACAGTGACAATCTTCCAGGCTGGCCCCGTTCGGCACGAAGGAGGAACTCATCGTCCCTCACAGCAGCCGCCGCCGGCGCCACAACCCACCATCCGCCATTACCGCCGCCTCCGACCAGAGAGAGAAACACAGACACCGGGGAGGGCGGGGGGGTGCTGGTTCGAGGGACAGTGGAAGAGGAGGCCGCCGGGCCGCCCGTCCTCCCCACCCACCCCCCCGCCGCCGCGAGCAGCCCCCGCCGCCCAGCCGGCACCCAGCCGCCCGGAGCCGCGGGCCGGAGGCGGGAGGACCGTGGGCGCTCGCCCCGCTGGCCGGACTGCGGCCGCCGCGGAGCCCGCGGACGTTCGTCCCTCTGGGGGACAGCGAGGATGTGTGTCCCTTCACAAGAAAAAATAATAAATTACACAATAAATAATTAAAATCTAGTCCAAGAGGGGAAGCGCCCAAGCCCTGGAGGGTTCTCCGGGGCGGGGAGGCGCCCGCAGAGGGGCGGGAAGGGCGAGAACCGGAGAGAAGCCCAGGCCCCCGGCCCGGCAGCGCCGATGTCCTTAAGCCCAGTCTCCTCAGTGGCGGAGGTGGTGGCGGTGTCTGCGGGCTCAGACCATTCTCTGACTGTGTCTTCGTGTAGTCCCTGGGCCAAGCTGGCCTAACGTCTGCTCTCCTGCGGCCTCACCGCCGGGACGCCGTAGTCTCCCCCATTTTGTGGGCCCAGCGGGCGGTGTTTTTCCCCCTTTAATCCGAATTCACGGGTTTTCCCTACGCTTTAATGGCGGCCACAGGGACCAGCTCGCCCTCTCTGCTCGCCCATTGGCCGCCTTGAGGTCACGTGGGCCCGGGCTCCGTGGGGAGGGGGAGAGAGAAGGGAGTGAGGGAGGACCGGGAAGCTTTCGGCGGAGGCGGTGAGCCCCGGGGACTGGGCAGCCAGCTGGTGTCTACTAAGATAGCGCCATCTGCTGGGTGCCCCGGCCAGTGTAAGATGACCCTTGGCACTGGCCCTATGTTTCTCCTTGCTGGGGAATTGACAGTTCAAGAGGGTTCACATCAGAAACCTGAGAGTTGCGTGGAAAGCAATTTGAATTCTTTGGAAGAGACAGTGTTGCAAAAATTCCAAAGATCCTCATTTATTTCACGCGGTCGCTGGGATGCAGAGCAAACCCTTGGGGTGGGGAGTCGGATGATCTGAGCTAGGACTCAGCCACTTAAAAGCTGTGTTATTAAGAAAGAAAACATAAAAGAAACAATATAGCCTTGTGTTTAAGAGCCTGGGAGTTAGAGCCACATTCACTGGGTTCGAACTTTGAACGAATCACTTCACCTCTTTGTGTCTCAATGACCTCACCTGGGGAAAAAATAATTTTTAATAAATAAATTTTAATTATTTTTAAAAATAATTTTTAATAAATAAATTTTTCCCCAAAATGGGGAAAAAATAACCTCTACTTCAAAGGATTATTGTGATAATTGAACTACTACAAAAAAAACCTGGTAGCCCAGTGCCTGGCACAGATAAGCATTGTTAATAGTGATCTATTATTGTTGTCATCGTTACCTAATGTGGTTATTAGGAGAAGTGTAAGTGAATCAGTGTACTGAAAGTGCCCGCTAGAGTGTAATCATCGTGGGAACTGGGACTTTCTCTTGTTTACTGCTCTATCTGTCGTGCCAACAAAAGGTTCCTAGCACAGAGTAGGTGCCTGATATTTGTAAATTTGCAAATGAATGAATGGCAAGAAGCAGGAACCAAATAAAATGTTAGTTTCCTTCTCCAGGAACACATAGCTTTTGCCTGGATTATATTTCAATATAGGAGTTCCAAGATTTTTCCTGAGAGTTTTAGAGAGGAAAGTAGAAGAAAGGGGGAGGAGAACTGCGGTGGGGAGAAAGGAGGAAGGAAAGGGCAAAAGTGATTAAAAAGTTAGAAACATCAGTGAGTTAGGACTTGCCATAATTTTAAATCGTAAATGCCTCTGTAAAATAAATGGTGGGCACCTCCATGTCACTTCTTCGGCCACAGAATGAAAAGCATTTCTCATCCATCCATTCATTCATCTCTGTAGTTGAGAGCCCAAATCTTGAACCCAAAAGCTTGTAGAAAAAGTTCTACTACTTACTAGTTGATCTTGAATCAAATTTGGCTGTAGATCAAATTAGTTTCTCTTACTCTCAGTTTTCTCATTGTAAAATGGGGATAGTAAAAGTACTTTTTACCTAAAGTGTCCAGTGAATGAAACAGTGTAGGTATAGGGCTTGCCACAGTCCTTACTAAATGTTAGCTATTAATATACTTTTAAAAATCATTATCAAGCACCTGTGTGCTCAACCAAGTGTGTTGCTAGTCTGTGCTGGGCCTTGATACAAATATGAATAAGATATCTGCCTGTCCCTCCAGATTCCTGAAGAGAGGCAATAAAGGAACCATTTCCCACAGAGTAAGATAAAATGTAGTGGAGTTAATTGCTTGAATAAGGTATGTATCAACCATGGCACAATGAGAGCTCTGGAGGAGGAGCACCAAAGTCGAAGAAGGCGTCTCAAAGCAGGTAGCATTCGAAATCAGATTTAAAAGATAAAATGAATTCTTATAAAGCCCTTTGAAGCAGTTAAATCTTATTAACCCCAATTCAGATCTAAAGGCCACATATCAAAGTCAATTATACAACCAGGACTAATTCAATCTAAGAACTCAAATCAAGTAAGGTCCACATCCTTTCTGAAGGCCAGCACCTGGAGACAGCAATCCCCATATTCAACAAAGTAAGAGCCTCTGCCCATCTCTTTCCCTGAGAAAATTCTCAGACCTTTGTTCTCACTGCTTTTGTCATTCTGAAATGTTCTCTCCCACCTCTTAGTTTATCCAAAACATAGCCATCCTCTTTAGAGGTCTCAATTTCCATTGCTCCCTGCACCCCAAGTTGAGCACCTTCTCAGGACTCCAGGGGCAGGTAGACTCTGCCTGAAACTTACCAGGTGCAAAGTAATATTTGACTGATCTTTCATTTTAATGTCAACCTTCTCCAAAGAAGGGGGAGATAGGAGACAAGAAGGGAGGAAGATCCAGAGGAAAAGCCTAAGAGAGGGTCACCAAAAGGAGCAAGACAGACAGAGACAGAGACAAAGACAGAGACAGAGACAGAGACAGAGAGGGAGGGAGGGAGAGAGAGAGAGAGAGAGAAGAGAGAAAGGGAGGGAGGAAGGAGTGAAAAAGCAGGAGAGATTGAGAGAATGAAGGAGCAAAGTTGGGGAGAAGACACCAGCTGTGAGGGGAATGGAAACATCATGGGGAGAACAGAGTGATGTCAGCGCAGAGAACATGTCAGTAACCACCTACATTGTCTTACAATGACATTTTGTATGATTTAAAGAGTAACATAAACAAATAAAGACAGTATATGCACATTGTCAAAAGTTTGGAAGATACAGAAATGTGTAAAGATAAAAAATTCAAAAATGTACATTACAAAAAAAACCCCATAACACCACCAACTTTTAATATTTTGATGTATTTGCTTCCGGACTTTTCCATATGTATCTGAATGGCTGAAGTGGTACTATATGTACATTTTACTGTACATGTGCATTGACCATCTAGTATGTGTCAGGTCATGTGTACAGACAAGGCACAGGGTACACAGGGAGCTCATAAGCTTGCTGGGTATAGCACTTGGATGGTTGGACCGACGGGGGTCAAATGCCACACCACACCTGCCAACACCCTCACTTCCATTTACTCATTTGTAAAATGTGTATGTAACAACAGCACCTAAATGTTAGAGTTATTGTGACAATTAAAAGAGATAACCCAAGTTAAATGGAGTAGCTAATCAAGAATTAAAGTGAGTCTGAGATGTTGCCTTGGGTCGATAACCACCCATCGTCCCCAACTCTTTGAAATGTGGATCTGCTCGGTGATCTAAACCTGTTCTTTAACTCCTTCAGTTTTTAAGGACTCCGTTCTGACTGGGACAGTGGAGGCACCTACCTTCCAAGAAGGGTGACAGAGCGACGTCACCTGAGACAGAGAAAGTCCAGGAAAGAGCCCGGTCTGCCCTCAGGACTAATGCTCCCCACCTGATTCTGAAGAATCCCAGAATCTAGAGCAGCGCTTTGCAGTAGAAATACGAGACCTAAATAAATCAATAAAAGTTTTTTGGTGGCCACGTTAAAACAGATTAAAAAATAGATGAAATTAATTTTAATTATATATTTATTCCAATATAACAGAAATATTGTCATTTCACATGTAGACAATATAAAAAATTATCGAGATTGTTTGCTTTTTTTAACTCAAACTCTAAAATCCATGTGTATTTTCACTTACAGAACATTTCAAGTAACTAACAGCCACATGTGGCTCGTGGCACCTGTGTTGGATAATACAAGTCCAGAGTCAGACGCTGAAGGATAGGAACCAATTAAGCTGTGAAGTGAGTGGTCTTGAGCCTGGGGACAACATTGATTTTCTTAAGGTCATGTTAATGGTTTGATGCTGTACTTAATTCAATAGAAAAAAATGGTTGAGGAGTTGCAAGTCATTTTATTTAGTGAATGCACAAACACTACTTTGTTGAATATAGAAATAAACAGACAAAGTAAATAAACAAGTTGGGACAGATAAGAAAACATTTTGGCTCTAAGCATCAAATATCCTGAATTGACTTGAAAGATGCCCTGACTTGCCATTTTTCTTAGTAGTGTGGCATCTACTCTCAACCTCACATTTATTTCTCGATAAATATTTTATTATTTAATTTGAAGTCAATTTCCCCATAACTTCCTCATTTTGAAATTTGGTTTGTAAACCTTAAACAAATCAGATGTCCCCCTGCCCTTAATTTTATGCTCCTTGATGACTCTGGATCTGTCTTTCTCAAACATAATGGAGACATTAAGTTAAATAGTTGCTATGATTTAATGCCTACTATGTAACCTTTAGTATATGTGAGGCACTATGCTAAGTATTTTGCGTTATCTTCGTTGCCACAAACTTCAGAAGTAAATGTCGATACTGTATTATCCCAATTTCCAGATTGGGATGCTGAGGTTTAGAGAGCAACTTGCTCACGGCCAAAGAGGTCTGCAAAGCAAATAAGGGACCCTAATCTATCACGGAGGGCTCAAGGGAAACTTCCTGCAGGGAGAGCTGAAGGTGTATCTTGAAGAATGAGTTGGGTTGAGCTTGAGAAGATTCAGATGAGAGGGTAAGGAGAGGGCAGAAGGAAGGGGGAGAACCGAAAAGCTTGGTGATAGTAAGAAAAGATTTGGCTGAAGAAGTAACCCCAAGGACAAATCGTGAAGAGTTTGGATTTCGTCCAGAAGAGAATGAACAACCATCGAAAAACTTTAAACACGAGCGTGCCGAGCTAAGATTTGTTTTTAGAAACAAGATGCCAGGAGACTTGTTGGGGGCATTGTGGTAATCCAGGCAGGAAGTGAAGAGGCCTGAACTAATTACACGAAGCTGATCTAAAAACCTCTTTCTGTTTTGAGTTTATTCCATCAAGCATCAGCAAGGAAGATAGGGATATAGAAGAAATCACTTTTGCAAAATGCTGAGCATTGCTTTCTTACTGAGCAGAGGATTGTTTTTTTTCAGAGTAGCCAAAGGTGACAGAGGAGACAACTGCAGTTCTCTGAACCCACTCCTCCTGCTAAAGAGTTCCTGGTAGGACTTTGGTCTCACGGGATAATTACCCCTGTGCACAAACCAGTTTGCAATTTTATTGTTCTCTTCCTCCAGGAAAATATTCAAAGGAGTTCAAAAGATGTGACCAGCCAAGAAAAATAGGAAGATTATTTTAGAATCTCTTGGTTCTACCATGAGTATATAAAGGATTTCATAGTAATATAGACCAAGGTAACAGAGTTTTATATCATTTGTACCACTGGCTTTGACATTCATTCATTCACTTAATACCTACTGACATTTAACATGAACAAGACTCTGTGCTCGGTGCTACAATGATGAGGTAATACGCGACAGTGAATCAGAAATAGATCTGACCCTCAAGAAGCTATTAGCTCTTCTACGAAGAAGACATGTACGAAATAACTATAAGTTATGTTGAAAATGCCTAAAATGTAGATCAAACGCTGTGGAACTGAAAGAAGATGGGGCTATCCCCATCTTCTTTAGTGGAGAACAGGCTAGTGGAGAAAAACTTTGCATTTAAAGTGTATGATAATTGATGTATATATTTGGACTTGCAGAGATTGGGGGGAGAGCAATTTCAGGTCAGTATTTCCCAAAGTGGAGTTTGAGAACAAGATTCTGAAGAATGTTACTGGGAATTCCACAAGTAAAAAGGGTTCTTGGTTGTACTGGTAATTTGCCTATTTGTTCTTAGATTAATTTCCTTCTCTCCCCCTGCCCTATTCTGCATTGAAAGAGGTTGGTCCTTGCAAATTATATTTCTTAGGCTCTCTTAAGGTTTGGTTTGGCCAAAGGAGGCAAGAGTAGCAGATGAGGGGTCACGGAGGTCTTTCCTTCTCCCTGTGCTTAAGGCAGTATCTCCAGTAGTGGCCACATCTTCCTTGTGGCTCCAACTGTAGCTGGGCAGCCCATCTCTGCTGGGCAGTCCTGGCTCTTGGGCTGGTGTATTTGTTATCTATTGCTGTAGAATAAATTACCTTGAAACTTCACAGCTTTAAACAACACAGGTTTTACTATCTCACACTGTTCCTGAGGTTTAGTAATCTGAAAGTGACTTAGCCAGGTGTTTCTGGCTCAGGGTCTCTCATGAGGTTGCAGTCAAGATGTTGACCGGAGCTGTAGTCATCTCAAGGCCAGAGTACAGCTGAAGAATTCAAGTCCAAGTCCACTCACATAGTTTGCAGAATACAGTTCCTAGCTGGCTATTGGTCTGAGGCTTAAGTATGAGTATTCTGCCAGGCGGCCTTCTCCTTAGAGGTGCATTCAACATTGTGACTTGCTTCTCCAACAGAGAGTTATCCAAGATAGAGAGAGAGATAGAGATAGAGATAGGAGCAGGGAAGCTGCACTCCTTTAAATAACCTAATCTCACAAGTAACATATTGTCACTTCTGCTACATGATGTTGGTCATACAGACCAACTGTGATACAGAATGGGAGGGGCCTACACAAGCGTGTGAATACCAGGAGACAAGGACAATCGAGGCTCTCTTGGAGGCCAGCTACCACAGTCCATCCTCTGGTCCCCAATAATGCATGTCCCTCCCATATGCAAAATACACTCACTTCTTCCCGAAGTCACCAAGTCTCATCTTATTACAGCTTCTGCTTGGAGTCCCACATCTCATCATCTAAATCAGGTCCAGTTGCAGTTGAGGCTCCTTGGGTGTAGTTCCTTAAGTAGCTCTTTGAGTACAGTTTCTCTCAGTGAAACTATAAGTTTCCTGCCCCTCCGTGCACCCAACATACAATGAGGACACAGTAACAGAGTAACTGCTATAGGTGTTCCTGCTCAAAAAGAGGGGAAATGGCAGGCACAAAGGAGTCACAGTAATCCTGAAGTCATCTGAGCAAACACTGAAAGTCCCTTCATTACGTTGCAAGGTCTGGGGATAATTCTCCCTGGTTCTCAGCTCCACGTTCTTGCATCTTGGTTCTGATTTCTGGTTCATCCTCTCTTTTTCATGAAAGACAGCCCATGTTTACAGCCCAGGAGTTTTCTTTCTACTTCTTGCCAGTGGGTGTTTGAGGGTCCAAAGGCCTCTTTTCATTTTGCAATATCTCTATTTCTTTTGGTCCAAGGTGGCGATGTTTCTAAATGCATACTTCTTTTACAAATTTTATGAGTCGTCTGTGAATCTTATTGAGGTCCATTCCATTAGATGAAAGCCACACCTACACGTCTTTCAGACAAGCTCCTCTCTACCTTCGGCTTCTGACGAAATGGGTGAGGGACAATGCCTAGATGCTTTATCATTTTATTGAGAGACTGTGTGAGACAAACCTTTAACTTCCTTGGAGGCCTTTGTCTAAACAAACACCACTGTGACGCACAGCCTTAATTCTTCCTGAGGCAATAACGAGAGTTTGTAGTCACACCTTGGCTTCATCTTTGGACCAGGTTTTACAGGCAGTGCCCTGGATTTGACCTTCGCTCAGAAGCTGTGTCTTAATTTTAGCATTGTATGCCACTTGGAGAGGCTAAGAATTTTCAAACCCAAGAAATTGTCTCTTTTTTGTTTCACTGTTTTGCCTTTAGTTTACCTCTCTCCTCTCACGTTTTACTACAAGCAGGATCACCCAGTTCTTTAGACACATTTTCTACCTTTCAGTTACTGCAGGCAACAGTGTTGCTGAACATTCTGCTACTGTATAATAAGGATCCCCCGTCGTCCAGTTTTCAATAACATTACCTCATTTTCTTGCAAACCTTCACCTGCAGCCACATGAAAGGTCAAGATGCTTCTATTAACAGATTTTTCTGTGTACTTTAGACTTTTACTAACACTCTCCCCAAAGCCCACTAGCCATTTTAGGATTTTTGTTATAGCAGAATCCCACTTCAAGGTACCAACACCTATATTAGTTATCTATTTCTGTGGAGCACATTATTCTGAAACTTAATGGTTTAAAACAACTAATATTTATTATCTCAAACAGTTTCCTAGGATCAGGAATCCAAGACCTCGCTTACCAAGGTGATTCTGGTTCAAGGTTTCTCATGAGGTTGCAGTCAAGGTGTCAGCCAGGGCTGCAGTTATCTCAATGCTTAACTGGGGCTGGAGAATCTGCCAAAAAAAAAAAAATCTGTTACTACATCTGGACAGCGCTGCCTCCTTTAATCATAGAACCCTAGGGGTTGTATCTCTGTCCTATTGCTCAAATCTGGGCTGTCCACCATCCTCCTATTTACTCTTTCAACTCCTCCAAAATTGTGAAACTAGTTTCTCATATTAGAGTCCGTGTATTGATCTCCCTAGCATAGGTGTTGTTTTCTGTTCTGGATCCTGACTCGTGTAAGTCTTGTGTTGAAAAAACAATTGAGTTGAACAGATTTCTTTACTGTAGGACTTTTCAGAGCTTTAGGACACTACTATGCATTGTAAAGCTCCCTGAGGAGTCTACAGCATGCAGCATTGCCAAAACTTTTTTTTTAAATCACAGACCTGTATTTTTTTATTGAACCCTTTACCATTATATAATGACCTTCTTTGTCTCTTATTACAGTATTTTTTTAACCTAAAGTCCATTTTGTCTGATGTAAATGTAGCTACCCCTGCTTTCTTTTCTTTGTTTTCCATTTGCATGGAATATATATTCCCATCTCTTCAATTTGAGCCTGTGTGTGTCCTTGCAGGTGATGTAAATGTCTGGAGGCAGTGTATAGTTGGGTATTATTTTTTTTTAAATCCATTCAGCCACTTTATGCCTCTTGAATGGAGAATGTAATTCATTTACATTTAAAGTAATGTTTTGTTTTTACATGTCCCTAATGGCAAGGATGCACAAACCGTCCATTAGAAACCATGAGTGTGTGGAGGAAAGCAGTGGAATATGAGGTAAAAAGAGGGTAGAGGCTAAATCATGTAGGCCCTCCCCTGTATTATAGGGCAAAGTGTTTGAACTTGATCCTGTAGGCACTGGGGGGTCATTGAAGGTTGCCTCCTGCTGGATGAAAAGTCAGAATTTTTTAGCTAAACTGTTTAATCATAGTAATACTCATTTCAGCTAATAAAAGGACTTATATTCTTCTCACAAGAACAACCTCAACCTTCATATAGTCCTTCTGTATGAGACTATTCCAAAGGTAAGCTACTGCCGTTTCCCTCAGTGATTTGCCAGACAGAAGTAATGTGGTGCATAAGCTTTGGAATTAAAGATTTGTATCCTGAGTTTGCTAGCTGTGTGCCCTTGGGCAAGTTACCTAACTTCTCCAAGCCTCTATTTACTCATCTGTAAAATGGGGGTAATAACACCAAACTGCTATGAGAATTAGATGCTATAATGTAGTTATAGGGCTTCGCACAATGACTGTTGGAGCAAGGGCTCTGTAAGTGATAGCAATGGTTAATAATCCGAGCGAGCAATGTGCCCGTGAGACGTTCACCTTCCATTCTTCAGTTCCCTTCTACGCCTAGTTCTACGGAGCATCCGTGATTGGTGATCTTCAAGTGCTGAAGTGCAGGAACTACAAAATAATAATGATTAAAGACCTCAATTTTTAAAAAGATTTTATTTGTTTTATTTCTTAGACAGAGGGGAAGGGAAGAAGAAAGAGAGAGAGAGAGAAACAACAATGTGTGGTTGCCTCTCGTGCACCCCCTACTGAGGACCTGGCCCAAAACCCAGGCATGTGCCCTGGCTGGGAATCGAACTGGCACACCAGTTCGCAGGCCACTGCTCAATCTACTGACACACCAGCCAGGGCTAAAGACCAATTTATGGGTGTGCTACCCTTTACTTTTATGTTTTCTCCAGATGCAAAGCAGTCCAATTAATACCCAATTCAAATGTGAACTAGAAATCTTTTTTTAATCTGCTTTTCCCCCATAATAATAACTGTCAAAACATATAAGAAAATTCAACACCACAAAATGATAGTTAGATTATCAAACTGAGCTTAGTTTTCCCAACTTTGGAAAATAAAATGTCATGACTCTTGAGACATTTTGAGAAGTACTGAATGAACTTTGGAGGTATTCACCTTTGTAACACTCTTTCCCTATTTTCCACATGGAAGGAGAGGGCTAATACTTTCAAAAGCCTTTTTGTGTATTCAAATGCAGAATAGCCATGATCAAAGAGATGAATTACAAAGAATAATCAGAATGTACAAATTATGAATCAGTAATAAGCGGATTTGACAGTTTTTGATGCAAAACTATTTCATACTTTGTATATTTTTATACCTTAAGAATAATACTTCAAAAACATACAGAATGGCTGGTCCACTTTTAGAAAAGAAAATATGAGTAAACAGATTAAGAATATATGACTTTTTAAACATAATTTACAAAGCAGCTGCAGTTAACACAAAGCATTAGTGTTGGCTCGTTTTCTTTCTTTGTGCAACTCAATATGATGATTCTTAAAAGACCATAGCCTATATGATAGAATGCCATGTAGCTACGAAAAATGACAAGAACCTGGCTTATGTCCATGGAAATGTGCAAAAACGGAAACGGAAGCAGAAAAGAAGAGACACAAAATGGCATGTGTACTCAGATCAAACGACGTGAAAACAGATGTGTGTATGTAACGTAACACAGTGGAAAGAACACCGGGGATCAGAGGAGCTGAGTTCTGGTTGTGGCAGAGCCTTCACTTGGCTGCTTGTCGAACGTCTGCTTGCTCTCAGTTTCCTCAGCTGTGAGATGGAGTTGACTGAGACTGATTCCAAGGACATCCTTCATGCTGAAGTTTACGGATTCCATAGTGCAAAGGTTTGGAGTGACATAAATAGTTTCCTGTTACCACCTTCTTTCTCATATAGTTGTTTAGGTTAATAATAATGTTAAAAAGACACTGCACGTCTTCAGGAAGATCTAGGAAAGTAACTATATCTATAAATAAGGTTTAATGACAGATAAGCATACTATTTTCTTTAAACTTTGCTTAAAAAAGAAAAAGGCAATCAGAAGTCACTGAAGAAAAGAACTTGTAAGTATGACCCATGGACATGAACTAAAGCGGGGGAATGTGGGTGGGAGGGGGTGTGCAGGGTGGAGGGGATTGAGGGGGGGAATGGGACAACTGTAATAGCATAATCAATAAAATATATTTTTTAAAAAGTCACTGAAGATTTTGGGGTAGAAAAGGGACATGATAAAAGGAGCATTTTAAATGAGGCAGTGGCATGCATTATTGCTGAAAACAAGAGAGAATGAACTCAGAATGACCCATTAAAGGGTGACCGACAGTCACCCTTTAAGCAGGCAGCAGTAGGGAGGGCTTGAACTTGGGAGGGGACAGTTACTTCCTCATGTATTTATTTGTTATTTATGGGCCCTCACTGTGTTAAGTGCAGGGAGAAAAAGATACTGTGAATACACACAACCATTCTCTATCCCCTTTCCCAATTTAATTTTCTTCACAGAACTTACCATTGCCTGAAATGTGTTAATCTTTATTTACTTATCATGGTATTCTGCCTCACCCTCCAGAATAGAAGTTCCATGAGGACAGAAAGTACCGCATACACAACCACTCAGTCAGTACTTGCTGAATGAAAGAATAAATGAAAATCATATTGAGTCTTATGGACAGAGTCAAACATCTTTTCTGATACATTTTTATGGCTTTGTAGCTTCAGGCTAATTTAATGCCAAAAGCCTTTATAGACCCTCCTGCTGTGCTCATGAGAAAATTAACTTAAGAAATTATTCCTATGACTGCCATCCTTTCAGCCTACTACTGAGGTATTTCCCCGTACATTTGGCTCCCCTTCTGTTCAGAAATCCTCCTGTCTCTGATGCAAATCAAGCTAGAAGAGAGAGATGATTATCTGTGCTTTACTCTTAGCTCTCCTCTCTGCATTACCTATATCTAGATATTTGTTTGTTAATCTAATACAACGATTCAATACTTATTAGCTCTTTCCTTACAGCCTCAGTTCACAAACTGGGTTTGAAGGTAAATGACACTGAGCACCTTCTCCATCAGGCGTCAGGCCCGTTGGGAGAGGGGGCGGAGGCGAGGGCCAGAGCCCTGGCGGAGAGCTCACAAGGACCACAGTTAGCTTTAGAACTGCTCGACTCGGCCACGGGGCTCTAATACCCCTCTGCCTGAGCAATGCATGAATCTTTCTTCTTCTTCTTTTTGAAAGAGTTTTCTTTATTTACTTTTATAGTGAGGGGAGAGGAGGGAGAAAGTGAAGTAGAGAAACATAGATTGGTCACCTCTTGTACGTGCCCCAATCAGAACCGAACCCGCAACCCAGGCTTGTGCCCTGGCTGGGAATGGAACCAGCAACCTTTTGCTTTGCAGGACAATGCCCAACCAATGAGCCATACCAGTCAGAGCTTGAATCTGTTTTCTTTAAAAATAATAGCATTTCAGAGTCACTTGTACAAAACCTGGTCAGAACCACCGGCAAGAAAAATAATAGCATTTCACATTTGTCAAGCACTTAAAAGTTTACAAAATGCTTTTGACCCCCCATGATCTTACTTAAATCTTACTTAATCTCTTTATTCTCAGATAAATGACTTTTTTTCCCTAGGAGAACTAAGGGGAAAACTAGAGTAACAGATGTGGGAAAAGGAAGTTTATAGACAGTGAATTATAAACTGACTAAATGCTAACACCATAATCATGATGAGACCAAAGCTGTTTTGACTGGCTCGGTTTGTTCACTCTGGATAGAGCTGATTATTACCTTCCGAGGGCCTCCCCCCACACCCCACCCCCGCCTCCTTGTCTTCTGCTCTCTGGATCATCCATAATTAGTTGTGCTGGAAGGTTCAAACTACTCCAAAGGGAATGTAGGTCCCACTTGTCTCTCAGGAGAGTTGGTAGCTGACTCTGTCTTCTCTGCAAGCTGAAAGCCGGCAGTTCCTCATCACAGTCCGCGCGTCCAGATAATCTCTCCGTTGGCTTGGCCTTACTGCCTGTTAGGGCTTTTTTGCTGATTGAGAAATAAGTGACTTTTCCTTTTGTTCTGATACCACTCCTCCAAATTCTTACTCCTATTCACCTGACTTCAGACTATTTCTATGTTTCCTTCTTGTTGTTGGTGTTGTTGTTTTTTTTGATACTTCCTGCAATCGAACTTGTTGATTATCTTTTCAACTTGTGAATGTGGGCAGCCGATAATCTGTTCTGTCCCCATTATCTCGGGTTAACAATTCCACCCACTTCCTCTGATATTAATCACTCAGCTGCCCAAAGTCATCTAATTCCATTTTCTTACCAAGGCCAGTCCAATACCAAGGGCCTCTGGTAATAATAAAATAATAACAATTGCCATTATTGAGTATTTACTACCATGTAAATACTCAAGTTACTAACATGTAGTACTAAATTTACTAATTAAATACTGAATCTGCTAACATGTGGTACCAGGCAATTTTCATAAGTGATTTTATTTCATCGTCCACACAAGCCAGTGAGGTCAAATTTGAGCAGGTGAGTCAACAGAGGCTTTATGTGTATGATTATAAATTAAGCCACATACAAAAGATTATTACCGGGTATGTTGGGGTACGTGACTAGCCCTATACTCTAGGATCCCCAGCTCTCAGGAAACACTTTATAGAGACTGTACTATACGTAGAAAACACCCTGAGTGGGGAGAGAGGTAAATCCTGGCGTGCATTTACTAAATCTAGAGATCGCAAATAAAACTCATAGGAACATTTCTTATGGAAGTCAGTTACATTGATAGCCTCGGATCCACCATTCCTTCTGGCATTTTATACCCTTGTGAAGTCCCTCCCCCTTGAATCATGGCTGGGCCTATGACTTGTTGTAAGGAACAGAATATGACAGAAACAACACTGTGTCTGTTCTAGGCCTAAGCCTTAAGAATGTTTGACAGCTTCTACTTGGATGCTTTTAGGAGGCCCGATCCACCATTTGTAAGTCCAGATGGAGAAGGAAAAGCCCGAGGACTACACAGTGAGAAGGCGGGATCTTGCCTGGCCAGCATCCCAGCTGAGTCTGGCCTTCCAGACAGCCCCGGCGAGGTGTTGTACTCGGGAGTGGAGCATCCTGGAGATTCCAGCCCCAGCTGCCATCTGACTGCATCCCTGTGGAAAACCCAAATGAGACCAGCAAAACTGGCCAGCAGAGCACCAACTAGTCAACCCATACACTCATGAGAAATTTTTTTAAAACCCAAAACATTCTTTTAAGCCACTCAATTTTGGAGTGGTTTAGTAAGTAGTAACAGATAACCAAAACACTACTAATGTTAATAAAGTAAAGAGTTATGGTTGGTTTAGAGTACCACTAGGTAATTTAAGTTCAAGAGGATTAAGAAGATCAGAATCCTGCCTTAAACCATAGCCATATCCCTGCTTCAAGGGCTAGAGGGAGAAATACACACAGGAGACAGTGGCAAAGAAAAACAAATAACACTTGAACTTTGCCTAGGCTTGCACTCTCTGATAAGGGGGTCTGAAGTCACATGCCAGGAGCTGGAGGTTTACAGGGCCTTTTCCAGGGGTAAAATTTAAAATATTTCACGACCATGACTCTGCCCAATCATAATGGACACTGACTGAACCGGATGTGCCTTCACGGTGTAAGTACCACCTGGCTGTTCCCTCTCTCTAAGCCTGAGAACCCACCTGGGTTGGAGTGTCATTCAGTCCCACGGGGACGAAGAGAGAAGAACCCAGAGGGATCCATACCCATGTGCACAATTCCAAGCACACTGTGCGTGCTCCTGACTGCTAGGAAAATGGCCTGGTCAATGTGTGGGAATCTAACCAACCAGGTCAGCCATTTTTCTCATGGATGGTAGGAAAAACACGAAGGGTGAGAAGGAAGAAGCTGACTGTGTCCCCTTCCCTAGACCCTTTACATATATGATCTCATTTAATCCCCACAGAAACTCTGAAACAGAAATTTTTCTTCCGTATTGCCCACAAGAAAATTAAATGTTAGTTAGAGAGGTTGAGAAACTTGTTTGAGGTCACACAGTTAGCAACTACGAGGAGTTACAGGGCTGTGTTGGGAGAGGTCAGCAGGAGAGCTGGGTTTTGAGTGTGGCACACTGTGAAGTCACTCGGACTGTCATCTCAGTTGTTTTTTTGTTCAAGTAAAAACAAAGTCAAATGAAAATGCTGTACCGTTAGAGGCGCCCAAGGAAACAGGGCCCAAAGTCACCCTTTTTTGTGGCTTGATTATGGAACAGGTGGGAGGAAGGCATCTCTCTCCAGTTCAGCAGAGAAGAGGCTGCACGCCAGCTGTGGTTGGTGATATGAGTCAGAAACTAGCCAGCCAGAAATGTATGTGCGACCTCCCTGCCCCCAAACATCCTTGAAATGTACAGACAGGACCTGCAGTTCCAATGATCTTGTGGAGGCTGCTACTGTCCATCCTGTACTGCAGGCCAGAGAGACCTGGAGAGCTGTGCATTACACAAACATTACATCTCTGACAGAAAGCTCTGTTTGTTCCACCCCCACATTCTCCACTCAAGTTCCCAGAAGTTTGCAATTATCCACGAACGAACAATGTTTCCAGACAAGACTTACTCAGCTTTGGTTTTCAGTAGGATGTGATTAATTTTGTTTTGTTTTGTTTTGTTTTGTTTTTCATTTCTTTAAACTTGGGTGACCGTTTTCATTCCACCCCAGGCTGGTGTGTAAAGGCCAGTCATAACTCACGCACCTGTTCCCATTCACTCTCCACCTGCTGCTTCTTTCTCTCCGCATCCTGGATTCGGATATGAATATCCTCATCTGCCACTTTGATATCTGCATCTCCTTCTTTCTTCGTGTCAGGCACACTTCTTTCTCCACTGGCCTCCACTTTCTCCTTCGGGCTGCGTCCATGTTGACCTCTCATTTTAGCTATTTTAGAAAAAAATTCAACCAGTTTTCAGTTGTACTAACTCCTCTGGTTTGGTATCTTGACTTAGCTGAGAATCTTCATACTAAGCACCAGTCCTGCAGAATTCGACCAGCCAACTGCACCTGGGTGGCGTGTATGGTTCAAACCTGGTTCCTTGGGAAAGAAAACTACCTGACAGAAACAACGGCACAGGAGGAAACAGTTGCTTTTAACCTTCACTCACTTGTTGGCACTGCCAGCCAAATTTCTACCTGCCCACCTCTGTACCCCTTTCCTTCTGGCGCCAAGAGATTTAAGAAAGATAAAAAAAAATACGTGGTTACAACAACTTCAGAAAACTGTTTGGCAGTATCTACTAAAGCTGAACATATGCATACACTTTTACTGAACAATTCGACTCTTAGATACATACCCGACAGAAATGCATACATATGTTCACCAAAAGACATGTACCAGAATGTTCATAGCAGGAACATTCATAATAGCTAAAAACTGGAAGCAATCCAAATGTCCAACAGCAGTAGAACAGATAAAGGTTAGTGCATTCATACAATATACTGTGTAACAAGGAAAAACACACTACTGCTATGCACAACAACACAGATAAATCTTACAAACATAGTGTTGATCCCCCCTGAAAGTCCCACACAAAAGAATACATAATATATATTTCACTTATATGAAATTCTAAAATAGGAAAAACTAATCAATGTTGTTAAAAGTCAGAATAGTGGTTACCATATGGGGAGTGGTAACCAGGTGGGGACATGAGAGGACTGGATACCGATAATGTTTTATTAATCTGGATATGGATTAAACTAGTGAATTCACTTTGCAAAAATGCATCCAGCTGTATGCTTGTGATTCATGTATTTTCCTACAGTATACGTGAATAAAGTGGATGATAGAAAGGAAAATCTCCTTGCTCTCTCCTAACGTGGTTATAAAGGACATTCAAGGTTAGTGGCTGGTTAAGTAGCTTTTCTTGTGTTCCTGTCATTTTGGAAAACCTAGCAATTCCTATTAGACTGTAAAACCTATAGATTCCTCTGCTGTAATGGAGACATCTCCTCCCAGCCCCCCATCATGGTACTTGGCAGGCTGTGATCAGTGGTATGGCACACAGCCAACACAGTACGGGTCTCCATCTCTTGGTTTCCAGGTGGGATGGCCCACTGCGGGCCTAGCTCTGAGACAGATTTGGGGGTGTTCTGGGACGAGTTAACCAGAATGGCAGGATGAGACTGCTTGCAGGCTGTGGAGCAGGGGCCACAGCAAATCTGAACACTATTAAGGGTTAAAGCTGGAATAGAGGACCAAGGAGATTGCCTCAGTGAATTATCCAGCCAGGGAGAGCAGGCAGAGCAGCGGAGGCTAGGTGCAGGCCAACGGGACGTAGATGGAGACCACCGGGACAGAGCCAGTGGCTTTGGAGGAAAACGGGGCACGGCAAGGAGCAGCCACAGGCTTCCTGTGAACCCCGTACAGCCCAATGGATTGGGAAAGAACTACAGAAGGGCTGAGCTATTTTAGAAAAAGAATTCTACACTCTTTCCACTACTCTACCCAGCCTCCGTCAGGGGCTCTCTGTTTTGGTGACATCTCCCACTCAACCTACTTTCAGACTCTTCTCTAAAGTCTAGAATTTTGGCTTCTGTGTTTTGGGCAACTCCCATTGTTTTAGGTGAGAAATTCTGCACTTTAGCCAACGACCTCCTGCCCCAACATCTGACTGTCCCATTCCTGCATGGGTCAGCCATACCTTCTCTTTCTGGTACCATCACCCGCTGGGGGGGCGAATCCCAGATAGAAAGGACAAGAGCAGCTGGAACCCAACAAGCCCACATCACCTTATAACTCAAGGTCATTTCTTTGCTACTAGAGCCACTACACCTTCTCTGATACTCTGTCCCTGCTCCAATCTCTTCCCTTTCAGACAGTGTTACTGTACTTGGCGAACCCACGCAAGCTGGCCTGGGAATCTTACAACCAGGTCCACTGGTGTCTGTCCTCCATGTTGGGAAATCCTCCAGACTATATAGTCTTCTGTGTCCCCTTTGCTCCTACTTTTTTCATTGGCTCCCCTTGTCTTCCTGCCCACATTGGTTCTATGCCTTAGCACCACTCAACCTGGCCACCTTTGTCCCATGTCATCCTCTCAGGAGCAAGTAAAGTATTTCTTGCTGTTCATCTGGCTATTTGATATTCTCTTTCCTAAAATGTTGCCAGCAGCAGCAGTGAAGGATAGTGGAAGTCTCCATTTAAGAAACTGATAAAATGGGGTTCAATTTCTGGATCTTTCTATCACCTTAGACAAGGAACTTGACCTTTCTAAACCTCAGTTTCCTCATCTGTAAAACAGTGATTTAGTTTTGGAGAGTTGTTGGAAAGATTAAGTAATATTATATGAGGATAACATCTGGCTTATATGAACTACTTAATACATGCTGGTTGTTATTGTTAGCAGATTTGTTATAAAAGCAGTCATCATCCACCTTCCTAGTTACTGAAAGATGTTAAGGAGTCCAGCTGATCTGAAAAAGAAAATGCAAAGGAAGCATAAACAAGTTCTGCAAACAAGCACATTCTGAGGTGCAGAAGAATTAAGCACCAAAATCACATTATGCACAAAAAACATACATTTTAAAAGTCCTAAGATACTGCCAATCTCAATCAATAAACGGCTTTTGACCATGGAAGGGCCCAAGGGAAGCTGGCTCCAAAGTGGTAAACGTTTGGTCTGCGCGTACAGAATGCTAGAGAGAAAGGGTACTTGTGGGGAATGTGGCAGCAGGCCGAGAGTACAAGAGAACGAGGCCGCAACAAGAATTGCAAGGGTTTGGGCAGCAATGAGACAAAGGCCACTTAATAAACAGAAATCAAGGGTAAGTAAATAAATATCAGAAGGCAGAACAAGATAGAATGACCAAAGTACACGCAAACAGTCTGCAGGGAGGACAGCTGCCAATCGAACAGTTGGCCTCTGAGAGTCACAGGAAATGTGGAAGAGGCAGAGTCGGAGGGAGAACAGCCAGTACCGAGGCCCAACAGCGAAGGGCTCTCCATACAGGAGGAGCATGCTCTCTTGGCCTCAGCAGCCATTATAGTTCCCTCACCCTGGGGAGGAGGCATCCTGGGTGAGCCTGGTCTTCGGTCTTGCTGGGAGTAGCAACTGAACGGTTGGGAGTGGGGGTGGAACTTAACAAGGCTCTCTGGAAAAGTATTTCAGGGCCGACCATGCTGGCTTCCTGGGTGCAGGTTTATCTGCATGCCATTGCTGGGAAGAGAGGACTTGATTGGAGCATGAATCTGCTCAGTAAATCCCCATGGGCCATCCCTTAGGTCCACAGCATTCCCAGTTAATAAAATGGCAGGATATCCATGGTCTCTTTCTGAGAAAAATATTTAGTATCTAACAGCCTTCCTGCTTATACAACCATGGTGGGAAAATGGAAGCCTTCTACCCTGGGAACATGTTTTCCTTTCAAATGTGTGATGCCAAGTACATCTTTAAAGAGCCCAGGAAAGTCAGTCTTAAAGCCTCTGAAGGGAACTTTTGTCTGGCACTGTATCAGCTTTTATGCAGACGAACTAAGTTCCACAGAAAATCTGGAAAGCCATGGGACAGAGTGGGAAATGCATGAGTTTTAGTGCCTGACAAATTAGGTCTGAATTCCAGCTTCGCCACTTATCAGCTATGCAACTTTACACAAATTATTTAACCACTCCAAGTCCCCATTTGTCCAACTGTAAAATGATGGAGATACCTATTGGAAAGAGTTATTGAGAAACAAAAACAAACCCATACACACAGAGAACAAACTGATGGTTGTCCACTGGGAGAGGGGCTAGAAGACTAGGGGAAAAAGGTGCAGGAACCGAGAAGCACAGTCTGGTAGTTCCAGAATGGTCCCGGGATGAAAGGTACGGCATAGGAAACACAGCCAGTAATATCAGAATAACTATGTGCGGTGCCAGGTGGGTGCTGCAAATACCCACCAAAGTGGTCCAGGGGGACAACTTGGTAAAGTATGCAATTGTCTGACCACTATGCTCTACACCTGAAGCTAGTATAAAATAATACTAGCTTAACTGTAACTGGAAAAATTTTTAAACTTAAAAGAAAGAAAAAGAAAAAAAATAGGTACAAACAGCCATTACAAAATAGTCATGGAGATGCAAAGTACAGCTTAGGGAGTACAGTCAATAACACTGTAATCACTAGGTGTGATGTCAGGGGGTACTAGACTTACCAGGGGGATCATTTAGCAAGTAAAATTAATATCTAAGAACTATGTTGTACACCTGAAACTAATATAATATTGAATGTCAACTGTAATTAATACATTTTAATTTTAAACAACTTTTTAAAAAGAGCGGTTATGAAGGTTAACTGAGACAAATGTATACATCTCACTATGCCTGACACAGCGAAGCCAGTGGCCCTCAAAGCATGGCAATTCTCTTCCCTTTCTGCTGATATGTAATGGACAAAGCCCTACCTCATTTCTAATCGCAAGGCTCCCTCCATCTAGCAACCTACTTGAGCTTTTGGACCTACCTGACTACTGTCTTGATCCTAGATGTTGCTAGAAGAACATAAAAGGATTTGTAACTGCAGAGTGTAACTACAGAATAAATGCTCCCCTGAAAATGCCCATGTTCCACTCCCTGTGGCATATGAATATGTTACCTTCCCTGGCAAAAGGGAGGATGTGATTAAGGTTAAGAACCCTTGAAATGAGGAGATTATTCCGGATTATCTAGGAGGCCCCAACACAATCCCATGAGTCCCTAAAAGCAGCGCACGTTTTCCAGCTGAGGTCATTCAGAAGGAGATGTCATGTAACGAGGACTACATTTGTCACTGTTGGCTTTGGAAATGGAAGAAAGATACCATGAGCCAAGGAGCGGGGGCATCCTGTAGACGCTGGAAAAGGCTAGGAAAGAGAGTGTCCCCCAGAGCCGCAAGAAGGGGATAAAGACCTGCTGATAGTCTGAATTCAGCCTAGTGAGGCCCTTGTTGAAGTCCTATCCTACAGAGCTTTGAGGTGATAACTTCGCCTCATTTAAGCCATTGCAGGAGCAGCACGGAACCAACAGAGACAGGCACCAAAAGGGCTCAGGGCCACAGGGGTAACTGACAGTATAGACGTCCAATTAACCAATTGATGATTCATATTAATGAAGCAGCAATTATTGATGATGATATGATAAAAATGATCTTTATAACTCTTCCTTAGTTTTATTAGAAAATAATACTTATTTTTCTTTTTAGTGTTCAATTTTAAAATGTAGGTATGGCCAAGAAAATTTGGTTGCCCTTGCTCTAGTGTGCTAAGAAAAATGTTTGGAAATACAGGGGGGGAAAGATATGTATGGCAGTTCTAGCCTGAGCCTACGCAGTGTCTCCACTCTGAATTCGAGCACGTCAGGACATCTCCACGTGGGCTGGCCCCCGTTCTGTTCACAGAAGGGGACAGTGTGCTGCATGGGAAGAATAGTAACTGCATTCCCGGAGCTCACAGGGTGTGCTCACACTCCCCAAAGCTGACACTCCTGTGACGTGGCAATTCACTCAAGTTAGCAAGAAATGGTTTATTTTAAAGATTGTTATTCATGGAAACTCAGAGAAGGATGAGCAATCAGGGTCAGGAAGAACAGGAGTAGGAGGGTGGCTATGGATTCAAGGCAGTTCTAAGACCTCAGCCACAGATTTTGTGAATTTTTACTTGTGAGTGACTCAGCTACCCCCGTGCGTCTGCCATGCTCTCTCCACGCACTGCTGCCTGGTTTCTTACCATTTACTCTGTGTGTCTTTTCTGCATCATAGGTTCTGCTTACTCATAACTTGGCTTACTCCTAACTTGACTTAGTCAAACCTTTGACTCATTCAAGTCCCCTGCTGACTTCCTCAACTTTATTCATGCATTTGCTCATGAGTTTTTAAATTCATAAGTACATAGTGCCTACTATGTACTTCCATGCAGTTTATTGTCTAGTTAGAGACAGAAACAATCAGATAACTACACAAGGGCTTCAGGTGCATTCTGATGGCCTCCGTTTATCTGCTCAAACCAGGCCTTGGGATCAGTTGCTGGACACCCCTCGGACTGGCTGCCTTCTGGAGCAGCAACAGTAGGCTGTCATGTTTATTCCTAAATGACCTTCCCTCTCCCCCAATGTCCAGACAGAGCTGATTGGACTGATGGTTGGCATTTGACCAAAAACAATTAATATATTGGCTGGCAGTTTAGCTCAAATTAATTTGCTTCCCTTTGAAGGAACAAATAATAGCATAACAGACATGACATAGATTGACACATTTACCATAAGGGTCTCAAGCTCTTTACTTGAGAGCAGTAATCTGAATGTGAGGGAGGGGGTTCGGGGATGGGTGGGAGTGGGGAGAGGGGTCAATTGTATGGTGATAGATAGTAACTAAATTTTGGCAGCGACCACTTTGTAATGTATACAGATGTTGAATTGTGATGTACACCTGAAACCTTCATAATAACAAAAACAATGTGGAAGGACTTCATTCATGGGAAACTTTCTCACTCACGAGATGGGAAGTGAGAGGGTGCCTGTCTGACTCAAGGACTCTGACTAGGGAGGAGGACACAGGGCAAGGTTGGTTTTGAACACGGCACAGGGCTGTGCTCGGTGCTCGAATGACGACCAGGGTGAGGCCTGGTGAAACTGCCATTCCTTGCAGAGGGATATTACAGCCTCAGATAGAGGTAAATCAGTCATAGTTTCCATGAAGTTTGCTTCCCAGGGCTGGCTGGGAGAAAGTGCAAGAGCAAGAGGATTCTCCGGGCCAGTCCTTGGTCTGGGGTTAAGTGCCATGGGGTTCAACATAGCACAGGCCCTTCTGCCAGACTCAGGGTCACTGTGTTGACCTTAGGCGATTCTCAATGAGGATCACAGAGGCATCATGGCCCAGCTACAGCACATGACCTTGAGTTTTCCTGCCGCATCCCACAGTGAAAGACAGTCCTCTACAATGTTGACTCTGGGCTGGGAATGAGGCTGGCATGGTCAGTTGGCTGTGGGTGTTGTGTTGTGTTCCTGGTGTGGCTGGAAGGGAGGTAAGGCCCCAGGGATGTTGAACAGTAACAGCATTCTCTAGGAGGCAGATTGACGAAAGGGCTGGTAGTTCCTGGAGTTTGTGTATTTTGGTTTTTGGAACAGGATGTTGGCACATTTGTTCGGTTGTCTGAAGATAGGCTTTATTTTGAAATAAAAACACACCGAGAACTATGTTTTCTCTGAGGCCATCTGGTAGTGTGTCCGAAACCTGACTTGGACAGAAGGGTCTGGTGTCGGTCCAGAGTTCCTGGGGGTTATGATGATGTGTGCAGGCCCCAGTCGAGGTCCTAGGACGCGGAAGCGGAGTCCGGGAACTGTGGCTCTGCCTGGAGCGGAGCACTGACCGACAAATTGGACGTGCTGGCATTCCCTGGGAAAGCCCGCCGGCTGGGGAGGGCCAGGCACGGAAAGGATCTGGAAGACTCCCCGCTTCGCACTGCCCTTTAGAGGCCATCTGGTTCAGCGTTCTCATGTTACTGCTGTACATACTAAGGCCCAGAAAAGCCGAGTGACCTTGTCTACTTCAATTAGTGGTTAAAGCAAGAATGGGACTCCCTTTCAAGCAAGGTCTGGCCTGGAATGATCACGGTCAGGGCTAAAAACAGGCAGTGAAGTGTCTCTCATGTGAGCACCACATTTACATGCATGCCGAGAGTGTGGTGTTCAATGTTATCTTGGCATGCAGTGATGGTGCTGGTAAAACTGTCCTGCATCCTCTGCCCCAGCTGTTGAGTCATAGCATTTACTCATCAGGTAGGGCAAGCCCAAAACCTCAGTGGCCCCTGATTCCCCAAGCTGCGTCTAGTCCATCACCAAGTCCTGTTAACACCACCTTCTGTCCACTTCTCCTTTTCCTCCTTAACCACTCTGGTCTGAGCTACCCTCTGCTCTTGCCTGGACTTCTGAGACAGGTCTCTCATGGTGTGCCCATATTTTTCTGACTCCAATCGACTTTGCTCACAGCAGCTAGTGATCTTACCCCTCCCTACTTGTGTATTAAGCAGGGGACTATTTTTTAGAGCAGTTTTAGGTTTACGAAAAAATGAGCACATAGTACTGAGTTCCCTTATACCCCCTCTCTACTTTATTCCTGGCGTCCCCTATTTCGAACATGTTGCATCCTGTGGTACATTTGTTACAACTGTTGAACCGATGTTGATACATTACTACTACTGAAGCACGTGCTCATACCGGTGTTCTCTGCTGGCGCTGTCGTCCAGTTCTATGGGTTTCCACAAATGCACACTGCCGTGTGTCCACCATTGCGGCGTCATGCAGAACGGCTCCACCGCCCCGGAAAAGCCCCTGGGCTCCACCTATTCGTCCCTTGCCGACGGTCTTTCCCAAATGCAGATCTCACCCTGTCACCCCCCTCACTCAGCCTCACCTTGCTCCACTCTCTTTCTAGTTCTGTCTTCAACCATATAGCTCTTTTTGTTTCATTTCCTCAAACCACACTCCAATCTGCCTCAGTGTTTTGCTCATGCTGTTTCTTCTGCCTGAAATGCTCCTTCCTACCTCCCAGCCCCACCTGCAGGTCTTATCATGGTTTGTGATTACGTTATGTGTGTGATTACTGAATTTACCTCCTCCTTGACTGTGAGCTCCCTGCTGGCGAAGCTGTGCTGATGAATCCACAGTACCTGGTGCACCGTAGGTGTGTGGTAAGTATTTGTTGAATAATAATAATGAATAACTTAGTAGCTGAACAGAAAGTTTCCCCTGACAGTGTGGAGCTTGGGACGAGCAGCGAAGGTCGGCAATGACTTCAAGGGATGCAAGGGAAAGCTGACAGGAAACAAGCGTGAAGGTTTACCCAATGGGCCGAGAACACCCCTGAAAATGCGTATAGGCCTCAGACCATCAGGTTGTGTCCAAAGAGAGACCTGGATGGGTAGTTAGAGTGGTAGAGACTTTGTATTTTCTAGGGCAGAACTGTTCTGGTGATGACAATGGACAGGGTGTGGCCATAGGAGGACACCAAAGTGAACCAGAAGGGAAGATGATGAATCTGAAAGGTCACGAAACTGAGAAGCTGGGCCATCCAGTGGGTAGTCCACGGCGTCAGCGAAATCCCCACAGGATGAAGCATTTAATAAATGTGAGGGTATAAATAGGTTGGTGGAAGACAGGAGAAAAGGCGACTAGTTTAATGGCGTGGACCTCAGTGGGGCAGGAGTTTTTCATGCTAGAATAAAGGAGACACTGCTTAGAAGAGAGCAAAAGAATGTCGCTAGTGCCTCTCTGTATGTGGGGCAGGGAGGAATAAATAGCTTCTACTTAAAAGGACTGCAGGGGAAGTGGTAACCTCAGGGGAAAGCCAGGTTTCAGTTCAGTACACGGTGGTGGGAGATTAGCTCCGTCTCTGGTTGCATGTAACAGAAATCAGCTCTAGCTCTCTGTGGCCAGCAGGGAGTGGAGGGTTGGGGGAGTATTCAAGGGTAGCTCCGGCACACTAGACAAGATAGCAGCCGCAAGCCCATCCTTGTGGGAGAGGAGAGGTGCTATGACGGTCTTTGTGAGCTGCGAAGATACTCCAGAAGGTGTCTACTACAGACAGCTCTATAAAGAAGTTGAGGAAGTAGGGGAATTTGTTCACCAACAGATGGGTTCGTTCCATGGGACACAGAGAGAAATGTCTATGGGATAAAGCAAAACAGAAGCACAAAGGAGTATGGGAATTGGAGTGGTTTGTGGGTTCTAAATGGTGATGTCAGGAAGGTGGTGCCTAGAATGGTACCCATAGGAAGACCTAACAGCACACAGTGGCAGCTGTCCCATCTGTCCCGCACCTGATCTCCTGTTCAATTCCAGGTATCTTTCTGCTCCCACTGAATCTGAATTGCCACCTTCCCGCCTCATCCTCTCCCTTTGCCCCAGAACGTACCTTAGAGCCTCACTGTGTCAACAAACCTTCGGCCGCCTCCCATGGAAGCTGCATCCTGGGTTCTGAAACTAGCACCCAGTGTGTGGGGCTGATGCCAGCCCCGCCTGCATCCCGAGCCCCGTCAAACTTCTTTATCTTCTAACTGACCACGTTATATCGTAGGTATTTTCATATGTCCTCGCCTCTTCCGAGATTCTGCAGAGCAGGGATCAGTGTGTGTTGTTTGTTTTTATTCCTCCCCTCTAATGCTTAACACATTGCCTGTGCTCGGATTTGTTGGGTGAATGACCAAATGGATGACTGATGGAATAAATGGACTTCTCAGTTCCCTGTTCCTGCAGCCTAGAGATGTTGGACTCAGAGACATGGCCCCTCTGACAAGACTTTTTCATTCTTTCCTCCCTTTTCTATGATTATCAATTTCCTGGCCTTTATTCCATGCTTGCCAGACACGGACCATCTGCCAGGCTAGACATATGCAGCTCACAAAACACCCTGTCCTGATTTTCCCTGGATTGCCTTCCCACACCTTTCCAGAATGTGGGCCTGTCACAGACTGTCTTCTCCATTCCCTGAAATGACGTTCCTTCAGCACGGGTTGAGTCCCCACTTGGTTTCGGGCCAGGATCACCTGGCCCGTATTCCCCAGGCTGATCCTTCTCCCACCCTCTCCATCTCTCCCATGCTAGCAGAGGGGAAGCCTGGGCTAAGTGTACAGGATGGCAGAGCATTCCCACGGCCACAACAGCCACTGGATTTAGGGCATGTGATTACTTCTGGAAGAGCGGGGACGTGGGGGGGGACCATGGGCAGCTATGGGTGCTTCAAGTATAGGTGATACCTGGTTTCAGAAGATGAGTACCCCAACACTCATTATTCTTTAGACCTTCTCATGATTCTGAAGTGTTTCTGTTTAAAAATTTAGAATTAGAGGCATTCTGCTTGTACCTTAGTGCAATGCCTGCAGGTGGACCTGGGGACGGAGACAGCACTGATGGACTCTGCAGGCTGGGGACATTCCACCAACATGGTCAGCAGAGGGAGGACAGCAGGGCCTCGGAGGAGGAGGGGGGTTTCTGGGCTCAGGGCCATGTCTTAGACCACAGGGCTGGAGGTCCGTCTGACTGACCATGAAAGCCCATGAATCTATTGTGTTTACTGGTGAAAAGCCTCAACATAGGCAATTTCTAGCTTATAAATTTATTTCTTGGCCTGTTGTCTGGAACTGGGAACGTGTTTTCCATAGAAGCAATATTACAAGTGGTGACTCTGCCCAAAGGTCAGCCCTCAAAAGATTAGAGAACCCTAATGTATCTAAAATATTATACTACTAATACTAAAGACCCTGACCACTCTCTATAACAATATTTCTGTGGGAAAGTGCATTTAGAGTTTTAATGCCAGTAACACATATTCCTCAGCCCTGTGAGTCCCCTGGACTCTTGACCTTACTCCCACAGCAGCCGATTCTTATCAGTGACTCCGTCCATACGTGGGGGAGGGCAGAACAGCTGCTTTCTATTGCCACAGGACTCAAGGTGGAGTTCCAAGCAATTCATCTCCACTGAGATGACCCCAACCCCTACCTGTACCCTGGCCGTGATCTAAGTTGAGCCTCCCAAGCACAATACAGAGCCTCTTACTTGTAGGTGTTTTCCACGCCCTATCACAAATCAACACTTAAATTCTGTCACATTAGGGACCTCATTTGCATGTTTCTGGGACATCAGGGAAGACCTTGTTTTGTAAGAGAAATGGTGCAGGAGACTTTGGGACTAATACAATCCTGAGACACTGGGAAGGGAGCTAAGCCTGGGACAGTCTTTGAATAGGAGATAGCATGATCAAGAAGGGAATTCACCCTGATTTGGGTCAGAAAAAGATGAAAAATGTGCCTCAGGTTAGGACACTGGTGGCTGTAGCAGGGACATGCATTCCTGTGTGTGATACAGAGGAATGCGCTCAAGTATTCTCACTTGTAGAACTGAAAACCGAAAGAGTCACACGGCATTTTTCACTTAGGCCCCACAGGGCCTAAGCGTGAAACTATCATTTCTCCATAGGCAAAATGTCTTGCTCGTTGACTATAAACATTGTAATTGTAGGAAACCTTCTCATTATGCCCAGAGTCCCAGCCACAGTGATGGAGGGCAATGACATGTGGTGATCCTAATGACACGGAGAAGTGGTGAGGATTCACATTTTGACCTTAGGAGGGCTGCAGAAGCCACTGAAGGAGGGTGGGAATCTCCGAGACACCCAGCACTTGGGCAACTTTGGACCGTTGAGGCTCAGAGCCCTAGTACCACACAAAGCTTATTTGGGCAATAGCACTCTAATTGGGAAATTACCTTCCCCCACGGTGTGTAGACTCGATGGGAGCATAAACTAAACGGCCTCGTTCTCCCATTGTCAAGAATCTAGGCGAACAGATTTTCCTGGGATGTGAATCTTTCTTTTTTTAAAGATTTTATTTATTTATTTTTAGAGAGGGAAGAGAAGGAGAGAGAGAGAGAGAGAGAGAGAGAGAGAGAGAGAGAGAAACATCAATGTGTGGTTGCTGGGAGTTGTGGCCTGCAACCTAGGCATGAGCCCTGACTGGGAATTGAACCCGTGATGCCTGGTTCGCAGCCCGAGCTCAATCCACTGAGCTACGCCAGCCAGGGCAGGATGTAAACCTTAAACGATGTAACCTAAACCCCAAAAACCTGGTTGGCACCCACTGTCCCAGCAGCTGTGCCCTCAGACTGTCAAGGACTTCCTCCCACCTGAACCTCTACGGATGTCCCGGTTCCTGTCCTTCTCTAGGAAGATTCCCCACCTTTCCCATTAGTTCCATCAGCTACCTGTTATTCCTGTTATCCTTCTAAAACGTTTTTCTACTCAAACTTTCCAGAGTGTGCTTCTGTGGTGTACACTTGAGAACTCTAAAGTAACTCAAAGCATAAGTCAGCTGAGGGCATGGTGGTGGCACGTCACCCCCACATGCAGAAATGACAATTCATATCACTGAGATGCAGTGGGCTCTCCTCCACCTGAGAAAGCAATGGTGGGTGGGTGGAGGGAAGGTTAATATAAACATCACCCTGGGAGCAGGTTACCAGTTCCTAGCCCTGCACTGTTATTTACCATGATGACATAATAAATATGATGGTTGTATTCCATTGTTACCACAGTTTTGCCTCATTTATTTACAGGAATAAATATATTTATTTATATTAATAGAAAGGTTTTTAGTGCAATAGGCAAATTGCAATACCATTCCTCCTGTCATCATTTGAAAGGATGGAATTAAGATTCATTATTAGACTAAAAATAACGACTGAGACAAATGTGTCTGCTTAATTAAACAAAAACAGTTGGGCAAATAAAGTGAGGTATGTTTCAACTCAACCAGTTGACATTTTCTATCATGTCCACGATTGGCAGGCTGGGTGGCGGTGCTGTTCTGAGAAAGTGCTGGCTCTCTTACCCATCGGTGCCTGGTCCAACGAGGTCCCCGTCACCACCCCAGACGGCCTGCGGGCCCTCAGCCCTTGGAGCAGCCTGGTCTCTGGCTCACGAGTGGATGCTGCACACCCCAGTGGAGCACAGGCCTGTGTTTCAGGCAGCTTTCTCCGGTCTCGCTGGTCACTCTCCCACCTGACAGGAAGCCACTGCATTTAAATAAATTCACAACAAAAACACTGTGATCCAAATTTAGAAGAATAGCTAACAGACAATTCACAATAGATGAAATACAAATGGCTAAAAATATGAAAATATATGGTTTTATTAGTACTATAAAAATGTTAACATTAACTTAAGTGAATATTCTATACTGCTGAGACTGTAGAGAGAAATGTAGATCTGACCAAATTTTCTGGAAAATAATTTGACCTTATATATCAAGAGTCTTAAAACACTAAGGCTCTCTGAACCAATACCTTTATTTTCAGGAACAGCTTCTAAGGAGATAATCAGAAATGTGAACACAGTTTTATATACAAAAGATATTTGTCATAGTATAATTTATAATAAAAAACAACTTAAATACTCAAAAGTAGTGAAAGTGTTAACATGATTTATGGTACATCCATACAAAATTTATGGCTCTATATCCAGCCATTAAAAAGAATTTGTTTTGCCCTGGCTGGTGTGGCTCAGTGGATTGAGCACCGGCCTACAAACTGAAGGGTCGCCAGTTCGATTCCCAGTCAGGGCACATGCCTGGGTTGCGGGTTGGGTTCCCCGTTGGGGGAATATGAGAGGCAACTAACTGATGTCTCTCTTCCTCTCTTTCTCCCTCCCTTCCCCTCTCTCAGGAAATAAATAAAATCTTAAAACAATAAATGAATAAAAATAAAAATAATTTGTTTCATAGAGATACTTGAGACAGGATGGTAGGTGTAAAAGACAGAATACCAAAGAGATTACACTCAAAATCTATATATTTAAAATAAGATTAAAAAACCAATTAAAATTATGAGAATACAGCCCTGGCTTGCGTAGCTCAGTGGATTGAGCACGGGCTGTGAACCAGGCATAGCAGGTTCGACTCCCAGTCAGGGCACATGCCTAAGTTGCAGGCCATGACCCCCAGCAACTGCACATTGATGTTTCTCTCTCTCGCTCTCTCTTTCTCTCTCCCTTCCCTCTCTAAAAATAAATAAATAAAATCTTTTTAAAAATTATGAGAATACAAACCATTTTTTGTTTTATTCTTTATATATTTTTTTATTTTCCCTATTTTTGAAGCCCAACAAGTGTTTTTTTTAATTGACTCTGAACTTCTAGCCAGTAGTGCTTTTATTGTTTTCCTACAACTTTATGCCATAATGAATTTTATGGTGGCAAAGAATTGCAATGTGGATAATAACTGGCAAAAACATTTATCATATTAGACAATTACATATTAAATAACTTTGATGTTTAATATTTACTCTCAGTAGAGTTTACTTTAAAACTGAAATAATCATTTCACAGTTTATCTGAGCTGGTTTGATACTTTCAGCAGACCCCCTCCTCCACGGCAGCCCACATGCTCTGTCCAAGGCTCCTGCCCTCCGCTAATTTTGCCTCCAGTCATATCTCGAGGCTTCATCTTTGCCTCGCTCACTTGGCCTTGCCAAGCTTCTATACAGGTTCTTCAACTCAAGCCTGATTCTTGATCTCTCCTAACCTTCTTGTCTTGCTGTTTTAACAGTTCCCTGCTTCTCCAGCCAGATCTTTTTGAGACACGGTTGAGACTTCAAGCCAGACCAAGCACAGAGATCTCCCGAAGCTCTCTGAGTTTCCTTGTCCTAGGGTTCCAGGGTCCCCATACAAGCCAGTAAGGCATACATTACTTTATTGGCCCTCTTTCGTTTCCCTCCTTTAGCTAGCTCTCGCTGAAGTTTCCTCAACCAGTTAAATTGCTTGGGCCGATCCCCATCCTGTCCATCTGGCACCCTCTGGTGGCCATGAATGGATGTGTCTTGGCTAGCAGTGTGTTTCAGGCCCTACACCCCAGGCCTGTTACCGCCCTCCAGTGACGTTAATAGGAGCTGCTATCACAATGTACCGATACTATCACATCTTTTTTTGTTTGAAATTGATTTTTTTTTTTGAGAGAGAGAGACAAACATCGATCGATCTGTTGTTCCACTTATTCGAACCTGCAACCTTGGTGTACCGGTGCTCTAACCGGCAGAGCTTCCCCACCAGGGCTACTACCAGATGTTGGCAAACCCTACTTCTGCCTGGTTCTTTGCAATTCACCTCCTGTAATTTGCTGATGGAGAGATTCACCAAAGGCCCTGTCTCCGCCCCCCCTTTTTTTTTAAATAAATGTATTTGTATCAATATATGCTAAGATCTATATTCTCAAAGGAAAAGCCTTTTCTGGTTTTGCTTTTGGCAAGGAAGTAATAATAAGTACGAACTTAATGGAGTGCCAGATGCTGAGCTAAATGCTTTACATACATTATCACATACAATCTTCACAGCACTGGGAGGTAGGCACCTATTTTTAATCTCCATTTTACAGGGGAGAAAACAGACTTAAACTCAAGGTTAAGCTTAAAGGTCAAGATCTCTCTGCTAGTTGATAGCTAAATTTAGATTCAAAACCGGCCCACCTGCCTTGGGACCCACGCTTCCTAATCACTAAGTCATATAGTCTCTGTAGAAAACTGGGATTCCCAGAGGCCATGTTTTCTATTCCTTTTAGCAGAAGAAGGAATAAAAATATATAGAGAGAAGCAGAGCCGAAACATAGAACTAGAGTTCTAAGATGGCTTGAGTCCTTGGTTCCCGTTGTTCCTGAGGCGCAGAGCATCCTTGTTCTTTCCCAGATGGGGCTGTTTCATCAGATACTTAAATCCTTCCAGTACACTCCCCCTTTCAGGTCAGTGTGACGTGGCTTCCCGCCACTTGCAGTACAAGAGTCCTACTATGACAGGAAATGAGTAGGGCACATTTGAAGATATCTAGGTGTTAACACACAGAGCAGCATTAGACAGAATAGTCATGAATTCTGTGGTCCATACTAGGTTATTCTGGTTGAAAGAAACAGACTGAGTCCAGTTACTAAAGTTACTTATCACTCAGAGACAAATCAAAGGGAGGGTTTATAGAAAAAAAAAACAAAACGCGCACTAAAGCCTGAATAAGCTGACCTGCAAGGCCTCAGGAAGAGGTGGAAGTGCAGCAGTAGGACTAGGGAGCGGTCACTGCCTCGTCTCCCCCAGAGCTTTTTGACCTTCAGGGAGTCAGCACCTGTCCCAGGACCAGCCTTCCCAGCTCACTCATCTCACGCCTGGCTGCAGAAGCAGCCACTCTCACCCCTGCACCGCTATGGCCTTCCAGTTCCCACACATACCAAAACTGTAGCTTCCCTTTGTGTTTCTCATTGCGGGTTCCCAAGAGAGAAGATTTGACGACTTCTGCTTTTCTTTTTAAACCAAAATACACGAGACATAGGTCACTGGGTATAGTTTATGGTCACTCCTTTGGACCAGCTGTAAATTAGTTGTGGTCATGGTCATGTGACCTGCTGAAAACTCGGTAAGGTCAGTGGGTAGGGATTTTACTAGAAAGGGGGTAAGCAGGTCAGTAATAATCGGTATCTCTAATCGAGCCCACTTAAACGTAATTTGAACCCTTGCCAATAACAAAAATTAAACACATTGCAAACCTGAGCAACACATTCTCCAAAGACCCTCTCTAATTGTCTCAGGTTGGCAAGAGTTCACCTTCTGGTGCCTGTAGGCTTGTGTGCTATGCTCTGCCTCAAAGTGCTGCACCTTCGTCACGCTTCCAGTCCTGCCCGCACCTGCCCTGAACACTGTGCAGTGAGCCAGACCACTCCGCTCACTTGGGAGTCTATTAATTTCTTCTCTCCTTAACCACACTAAAGACTTTGCTTAGTAAAGCATTTTGAAGATTTAGAAAGTGACTGCTCAGTCTGCTTAGGATTTATATCCCAAACAGATGTGCCAAGAAGTCATAGGAATCAAACTGCTGTTCTGTGAGTAGAATAATATATTAACATGCCGTTTAGTAGTTTCGATTACACAGCTGTACAAATTGGAGTGGAGTCTTCATAGCTAAAGTTGCTTTTATCAAAAGCACATCACTTTGTCAGGGTAGAGGTTTTAACATAGCAAGTATCTTGAGGGGTATACATCTTTGTAAATATAATACTTCTCATTACTTGAGAGAAAATCATCCAGGTAACTGAGATATTGTAGTACTTAACTCACCTTGAGGAGTCCTCTGCCCTTGATCATAATAACTGAACCAGGTCATTTCATGTTGAAAATAAGGAGCTCCTAAATAACAGGACCATTAAACTTTTAGTCTCTGTGAGCCTCAGATTTTTCAACTGTTACATCGAATATTAATACCCATCTTATTAAGTGTTGTTGTAAGGAGCAGATGAGAGCTTTAGGAAAGGCTTAGCAATCTGCCAAACGTGGTAAGGGCTCAATAAGTGTTAGTTACTATAATTATCATCACATTATGTTTCTCACCTCACTATTTTTCAAGGTATGTTTCAGACAGTTTCTCGTTTTATCCTTCCAACTTGTGGGTAGGTATGGTGACATGTACATCCTGATTTTACAACACAACAAACAGAGGCAGAGCGGTTAGATAACTGATCTGGGAGAAGTGACTTTTCCAAGGCAACATACACAATCTTTCCCATCTCTGACTCCCAACTGAGTGTTCTTTCTGCACAGAACTCAAGTTCTGAGACAGGGGCTTTAGTGAAAGGAGAAACTTGACATTATACTAAAGGAAGAATCCTCCACATCTTTCATCCAAGAATTGTTATTCAGCTGGAAATGCTTGTGTGGACATCCATTTTTTGGCAGCATGGAAAGCTATGTAACCTAAAGAGGCAATTAGCTATGAGACAGTTAAATCCCGATTTGAATCAAAACTAATATGCATTTTAAAGTTTTGCTGTGGTTTCATGAGAGAGATCAAAAAGAAAAAAAGAAAGCTCAGATAAAAATAGGGAGCAATAAGCAAACATAAAAGCCAGAGCTGGCCAGGGCATATGTCAGTACCAGTCCAGGACAAGCTGGAGACACGCACCACAAGGTGTGGGAATTACACTTGAGATTCATGCTTTGAGCCTGGTTCTGAAAAAAAGAAGAAGAAAAAGAAGGAGGAGGAGAAGAAGAAGAGAAAAGGAAAGAAAGCTTCAGAGATCCTGGATAGGTTAGTTGCGTCCCATGCCTCCCCTCAGAACCAAATGCAAATACTCTCTGGAGGAAAGCAACTCCCAGTGTGGGTCCTTGGGATTTCCATAAATTAAATTCAATAAAATATCAGCTCACAGTTTTTAAAAAAGATTTTATTTAAAAAAGATTTTATTTATTTATTCCCAGACAGGGGAGAAGAGAAGGAGAAAGCAAGGGAGAGAAACATCAGTGTGTGGTTGCCTCTCCCACGCCCCCCACTAGGTACCAGGCCCATAACCCAGGCATGTGCCCTGACTGGGAACCGTACAGGTACCCATTTGGTTTTCAGGCCCGCGCTGAATCCACTGAACCACACCAGCCAGGGCTCAGCTCACAGTTTTAAAAAATCACCAACACATGAGCCACCACGAGTTAGGATCAACAGAAACAGCAAACAATAAATTTATAAGAACTAAAGAACTGGAATTTGAATTGTCATTTATAGATTATTAAATAACCTATTATGAACCTTATAAAGAAATCAAATATGGAATGAAGTAGGTTAAAAAAATTATTAAAATAACCAAAATGAGTAATAAAAGAACCAAAGAGAACTTCTTGACCCAATATATATAGATTTTGAAACTAACAACTCAATGAATGTGTTAAAAACAGAATAAAAACAGCCTAAAACAGGATTAGTGTTCTGGAAGTTATATGTGAGGAAATTACCCACAATATAGTACAGAGTGTGCAGGAAATGAAAAATATGAAAGAGGGGTTAAAAGACATGGAGGGTAGAACAATGTTTAAGGTTTAACATCTAATCAGAATAAGAGAATAGGAGATAGGCAATACTGAAAAAGATAATAGCCAAGAATTTTATTGAACTGATTAAAGATAAACCCACAGAGAGAGAGAGCACAGCGTGTGTCAACCACGATAAACAGACATATTGAGATGAAATGGCACAACACTGGAAGCGGAGGCCCTAAACACCCCAGAGAAAAGAGAAAGCACCTGTAAGAACCAACAGTAAGCGACCACAAGACTTTTAATAAAAGAAAGTATAACCATGGCCAGTTAGCTCAGCTGCTTAAAGCATCACCCCCAACTGAAGGTTGTGGGTTCAGTTCCTGGTCAGGACACACACAAGAATCAGCCGATGAATGCATGAATAAAGTGGAACAACGAATGGATGTTTCTCTCTCTCTCTCTCTCAGTCAAAAAGGAAGTACCATAATAATAATTTATTAATGCTCACAACAACCCTATGTAGTAGTTACTATGATTATTTCTGTTTTAAGGTAACTCTGGCTGAGCGGGAAAGCCCAAGGTCCTACAGATACACAGCAACGAGCATGGGAGCTCAAAAACATAAAATGAGTAGAAAAAGCAGGTCATGGAACACCGTGTCAGCCACATGCAAAACAACACAAGAATCCTAGAACACAACCTGAGGGTAAAGCTTGGAAACACAACATGGTAAAATAAGCAGGTAGCAGAAAACCATATACAGGAAGATCATTTGTACAAAGTTAACAAACAAAACACAGTAAAGCTTTGCTTAGAAATACATACCCTCATGATTAAATTGTTTTTGTTTATTTTAACTGTATTTTCGCATTATGATTAAATTATTTTTAAAAGCAAGAAAGTAATTACTACAGGCTGAATGTTTGTGTCCCCCTGAATTCACATGTGGAAACATAATGTGCAGCGTGATGGTGCTAGAAACTGGGGGCCGTGGGCCCTCACGAATGGGATTAGCACCTTCATAAAATAAGCCCAAGAGAGCTCCCTCGACCCTGTGGCCAGGTGAGGTTGCTGAGAATAGACAGCCACGTCTGGGGAGCGGGTTCTCGCCAGACACGGAGCTGACCATGCGGGCACCCGGAGTTTAGACCTCCAGACTCCATTACTCTGAGATAAACCATCCAGTCTGCGGTACTTTGTTACAGCAGCTGGAGCAGACTAAGACAGGAAAAAATAAAGTTCAGGGTACTCTTTTTACCTTTATATTTACACAGGTCTTTTCTGCTCTTTTGTACGCATTAAAAGTTACATAATTAAAAAAGAAAAGAAAAGAAATTGCCAAAGGGCTAATCTTTAACTGGATTTTTATAATGTGTATTTAAAAGCCACTGGTTAATCCTTCTGTCTGAAGGGTGAGGGATATAATCCGCCTCTAGAGTTTAACTGCCATTTTTTTTGTAGTGAATCTCGAAAAGGCTTCCTACATAATTAGTGAAAGACAATGATAGAAATCATTCTTGTCTTGGGATTTTAAATTCCGGGTCCTGTATGTTCTTCCAAATGAAACAGTCTATTCACACAGCTCTAATAAGAGGTGTGTTATTTACATCATTTGTATGGGTATTTTTAACCTTCTGTTCCAGATGGTAAAGAAAAATTTCTACATAGGAAAAATAGGTCTATAGGATAACCATATTAGAAAAACACTAATTTCACTTTGTGTTTGATGTCAGATAATGAAGTTGGTAACAAAGGAAAAACCAACTGGTGTCTTTGGGGTGGGTAGTAGGAATATAAAATAAATTCGACATTGAGCTTCAAGTGGCTTCAGGGGTCCGCTCAGGAGTCAGCAAAACGGCAGGAGACATCAAGACCAAAATCAAGAGCTTCAGGGCCACCCCTTTTTAACAGCGGCTTCCCCAGCCAGAACCAGACCAGGAACTGCAGGCAGAATGACCCGGACTTCCCCACTGTGAGAGGGCAATGACCGCCGAAGGGGGCGACGTCTCCGGGTGGGAATGGTACCGGCAGGTGTACAAGTCCCTCTGCCCCACATCCTGGGTGTCGGCCGGGGATGACCGCCAGGCGGAAGGCACATTTCCTGGGAAGATCTGAACTGGCTGCACCCCACCTGTCCTCTGCCCTGCATCTTTCCCCCAGGGAGGGGAAGGGTACCTGGGCACATCCCACCCCAGGGTCCTGAATCATGGCTTAACTAATAATAAAAGCTTGCTGGAAAGGTTGAAGACTGTGTATAGGAAAAAGAGAAAATGATAGGTCACAAAGCTGGGTTGGGAACAGTACCCAGACCAGTAAGTAAGAGGGGCTTTGGAGTATTTTTTGTTTTGCTTTTAACTTCTATTTTATCAAAATTTGACCACCTCCTCTGTGCTAAACAAGAGAGTGAATGATTATATAAAATAGCCTGAAGCCCCTGTATGTACTAAAATTTATCTGCATGATCCCTTAATTATCTGTATAATTTAAAAAACTTTTCTTAGGTAATGAAAATAATATAATAAAAACATGTATGTACCTCAAAAACAAATAAATACATCACTCTCTCATATCAAAAATTTTATAAACCAGTTAGCTCAATTTTAAAGTAAATAAATACACCTGAGTTTCTGTTACAGCAAGGGAGATTTACTCAATAAACTCTGTGCAGATATATTCGTACTGGACTAAATTTACGTATTAATCAAGTTCTAATTGCTTTTTTTTAGCCAATTTTATGCAAATATACTTACTGCTATTTAAACATTTTTCAGAAAGTTTGGAAAGTGTCCAATCCAAAATTAACAGTTAGAAAGCAAAATCAAAATTGTCTGATATTTTCATGCTATAGCTTATGAGCCAGAACACTTTGAAATGATATTGTCTTATGTTTCCATCCTCATAATAAACTCAAAATTACTAGAACAACTAGAATGAATAAACTTTAAATGACTTCTCCTGGTCTCTGTTTTTGCTGCATACCTTAATAGTTTGTAATCATCATTAAAACATCTTTGAGTTAGACAGTTACCTGACACCAACATTGAGTTTTACCTGTTTTGTGTGTGTGTGTGTATGTGTGTGTGTGTTTAACGTAATGACTGAGGTCTATACTAACTTCCCACAATCAAAGTCCATCAACTTGATGTTCCCTCAAGAATTTCACCAAAAAATCTCAACATCTCATACTCTTTTAGTATGGTAGAGTGTTTACTAGACATAACACATGCAACTTACCCTTCATGAAAGATAAAGATTAATTTGTTTTCATAAGGGTAAACCAGCTTAGTGGTTTATTAGGTGTAATGCATTATGAATTGGAAGACATGATTTAAAAGATTTCTATATAATTTTTCATTCTTTTTATTAGTTATATTATCTAAAATTAATACTATAATTTCCTGGAAAAGTAAAAAGGATTTTCCTGTAGATAATTAAGATTAGCTCTCAAAATGCATCCTCACTGAATCTGTATTTACTAATATGCTGGGTCTCACACTCTCCTAGTGTTTGTGTTTTGTTTTGTTTTTTAGTTTTTCAAAGTGATATTCATTAGTTTAAATACATTTGTGAAAGTAGAGTAGACTTTGGCATTTGTAAAGCATTTGTCCAGAAGCCTTTATTATTCCCCAAATTTAAAACAAACAAACACTAGTAACAACAACAAAAATAAAACTTTATAGCATAAAACTTGGTCCATGGAGAGAAAAATCAAGTCGTAAAGAGAGAAGAACACAAGAGAGCCAGAATCTGAACCATTCCCCTGTACTCAACACTATTCGCTCCTTGAAACCTGGCTGCCTCTCAGCCTGAGATAACCCTTTACCCACCTAATAAATTCTCTCTTTTGCTTCCAGCTACTTCAAGTTGGTTTGGTTACCTTTATCAAGGGCCCTAATGCACATATGTACACTGAACTATCTGGTTATATATAATTTATCCCACTGCATGGACCCAGTGACTTTCAGCTAATCTTTTTGATATCTAACTGATGTCATGGAGTTAAGAATCCTTTTGTTAAAGGAAGGTACCTGAACCAATTGGTTTCAATCTGACTTTTGCAAACAAGATTTCAGGGCTCAATGAGCATACCGAGTAGAAGCACCCTTTGTGGAAGGCTGCCCCTTCTTATTTGAGTAATCCACAGATTACACTGTGCAACTAGACATAAGTGATAATGAAAAGAGTAAAAGGATTTCAGTATACCAGTTCTCTGTGATATAGGTCATATCTCTTTCTTTGAAGCCTAATACTAAAATCAGATGCTTAGCTTTATGACTTCCTTCTCTCAAACAAGAAGAAAAACATACATAAGTCAGTTAGCATTACAAGGATTATTAGTTTTGCTGAAAACATAATGCCTTTGGAGCTTTGAATGAAAGTACTAATTTAAACCATTCCTAGAATGAATAAATATTCAAAAAGACTGCTATTATAAGCTTTGCTTGCTGTAGGCTAACAAGTATTTATGACACTATCATGTATGTTCTCTTTGGAATTTTTCTTTCAGATGAAAAGTGATTCTTTCACCTGGATACCTTTTAGAAATCAAATTTAGATACAAAGCAGTGACAATTTAGATCATGCCCTATGTATAATAAATAAATTCATATAACTCCTTTCCATTAAGAACAGCTCAGCCAAGTGGGCATGCTTTAAATTAGCCTGATATACAAGAGTCTAGTCAAGTTGTAAAGCTATGGATTATAGTCTCACCATCTAACTCTGTGTTTTGTAAGAGTCCCTTAAAGGGTGTACACTTTATAATGAACATTTTAGCAACATCAGGATTGTGTCTCAAAATACTCCGTAAGCTCCTCAGAGTTGTTTGGTCGAGTGTAGAGCTGGATTACTAACAGCAATGGGAGAATTGGGCCAGAAGAGGAGAGATGAAACAACGTGGAAAGAATGTGGTACCAGACTTGGTAAATGGACGGAGGCCAAGGGTAAGGAAAAACATGGAAAGGAAATGAGAGCAAGAATGAACCAAAATTTTGTTTTCATGAAAAATAATACAATAATTAATAAATAATAATGCAAGAAGAAACTGTGTTTCATGTACAGCTATAAACCTTTTGCCCCACCATGTATGTATGTATACATGTATGTGTGTATACATGATCATGTATGATTTAATGGACACTTAAGTTTCTTCCATATCTTGGCTATTGTGAATAATGTTTCAATGAAAGTGGGAGTGCAGATATCTATCTGAGAACTGATATATCCTTTGGATATAATACCCAGAAGTGTGACTGCTGGATCAGACAGGAACCTCTATACTGCTTTCTATGATGGCTGTACCAATTTACATCCCCACCAACAGTGTATAAGGGTATCCCTTCTCCATAGCCTCAGAAGCTTTTTAGTTTGATGTAGTCCCACTTGTTTATTTGCTTCTTTGCCTGTGCTTTTGGTGCCTTATCAAGAAAATCTTGTAAATAAGTCCACCAGATTTATTATAAAGGGACAACTGGGGCAATCATTCTCTCTGTCTCTGTGTCTCTGCCCCTCTCTCTTCACCTGTGCTCTCTAATTTACTCCACGCTCTCCAGCTGCATCGCAGCCACCATATCTAGGCTGACAGGTTACAGAGTAGAGTGTCCATTAGTGTCCTTATGATGACATCAGCAGATGGGGATGGCAAAATTAAGGCATGTCAGAGAAATCAGGAGTAGTATAAACTCTAGACTGAGGGAGAAAGCAGACGTTTTCCTGGTTCTGCCTTCAGAGGCTACTCCCTAGAGCAGATTCTACATCATGAGGTCCTGGGTGCCCAGCTGTGCTCTGTGGGACAATGAAATTTCGTCATCCTGCCAAACCTCTTAGCTCCACCTTCTTCATAGCTACCCTGTGTTTCTTAAGACTCACCTGCCTCCCTCACTGCCCAAACCTCTTATTCTTCTTATCCTCAGGGCCCCCATCCCTCTTGCTCAGCCTTCACAATCCAACTCAACGGACATGTTCTCAAACTTTCTACAGTCCTTTCTACCTTACTACCATCACCATTCTTGCAGCTGCACTCTCCTCCTCCTTGAATTTCTGGAACATACCATTTACCCCTCTTTCACAGCATCGATCACCATAAAACTTGTGACATGCTTTAAGCCCATGCTTTATCTCCTTTGATAGTTTGGTGACCATCGGCACTCTTTGGGCGGGGTTCATGTTGGTTTAAATTTGTGTCCCCTATGTCACCTAGCGCAGTGCCTTTGACATTGCAGTTACTGAATAACATTTATCAAATCAACCATTTGGCCTTGCTCCACTACAACTGCCATTCCCTGAAGGTTGGGACCCTGTATGTGCTCACTGCAACCCCCTTGCCTCTTGGAAATCTCCCTCTGGCCCTTTCCTCCCTTTCTCTGTTCTTTCCCTCCACAAGAATTCTCTCATGGTTGCTTCCTGCCCCGTCTCCTAGTTAAACCCAGACATTGCTCCTTTAGAGATGTGCCTTTTTGTCAGCTGCTGATCCTTTCCACCTCCTGCTCTTCCTGGTGTTTACATTCTTAGCTCTGCTGATACAGACAGCCCTGGAGGCTCACTCTGATCAGATTTCACCTGTTCAAAATGATAGGCAGGAAGGCCTCCAAGTACAACTTGCTCCCAGTTTTTCTTGGAACGGAGCCCAACATTATAACATAGTGAAAAGGGGAGACAACAGTAGCACCTACTTGATAATTGTGGTGTGTTAGCCTTTTCATGTAAGTAGTTTTTTCTTGTGGGAAACAAGACCTAACTTGTTCTAAGTATAAATCCATATAATAAGCCAGGTCCTAGTGTAACATTTACCCACTTGCTGACTTCAAAATACTAAACTTGAAAGAAGAAAATATACCTTTGAGGATTTAATACTATCAGTTTGAATTTTTCTAGCTAATTCCTAACACACACGCACACACACACACACACACACAGCTTTTTAGAGAAATTTTTCTACCATGACTTGTAATTAGAGGGGAGGCTGCTACAATTTACCAGTGAGACTCTTGGGCTTAGAGAAGTTTGCTTATTGGTTCCATGGCCTACAGCAAAAAATTGACTCAGGCTTGATCCCTTTGTATAGTAAATGAACTTTCTTTGAACTCTCATCTCCCACTTTCTTATACATGACACCTTTCTTTGAAATTTCATTGTTCAGTTCCTTATACATGACAACTATATTTCCATTTTTCCCCTTCCTAGGAAGAAAATATCATTAGACAATGTGATACATGGTAAGCAATTATAATGAAAGTCAACATAACTACAGCAGTCAGTACTAGTTGCTTCCCCCAAATATGTTCTCCTTGTTAGCAGAACTCTTACATCACTGGGAAGATCAGTGTAAGCTAAAAGACCAGCTCCCCTTAAAAACCCTATGGCCTCACGACTAAATTCTGGACAAGTAGATAAAAGCAGAAATGTTATGAGGGACTTGGGGATAGACTCCTTAGAAGTAAACACAATCAGCTGGGAGTTAAAATCCTTTTGCCCTTCCTTCTTTTTCGCTGTCCGGAATATGCAGGAGATGAATGGAATTCTAATAGCTCTCTTGGACGATCACTAGCTATACCCTAGTATGGCTGTTCTATAAAATAGAAGGAAATTGGGTATCTAATAACTGAAGCTGCCAAATCAGCCCTAAATATCTCTTTCTAAACTGATTTCACATGAAAGAGAAATAAACTGCCTTACTTAAGCCATTGTTATTTTGAATTTTCATTTATGTACAGCTGAATCTAATCATAACTAACAAAATAAAGAAAACTGGTAACACATTTTTTGAGTCCTAAATGGACAGCTTAGGATTGACTTAAATATCTTTCTTCTTCTCTGACACATGACTGCTGGCCAACCTATTTTAATTTACCAATAATATCCTTTACCTTTGAGGGTGTATGATCGTGAAAGTCATGAGGAAAGCTCTGGGATGCTGGTAAAGTTTGTTTCTTGATCAGGTGTGTTTAGTGTGTGAAAATGCATCGAGCTGGCCTTGATATATGCATACATCTCTGTATGTATTTTATATTGTACATCACTAAAAATGTTTAAAAATATATCCATTGTAAATGTGTCTTTCTTAGTGGAATTACTAGCTGGTTTAGTTAGGATTAGAGATTTTAAAAGGTTAAGTCCTCAAAGAAGTGTGAAGATGAAATGAAATAATAAACATAAAGTATTCATTTTTAACCTATTGAGTCATGCATCCAATGAATATTTTTTGAGAACCTATTATGCACCAGACACCCAGGGTCAGCTATTACTATTAGCCTATGTAATTGTTTGCCTATTTGTGATCCTCCTACCGATTATAAGCTCCATGGGGAAGGGGACTCTATCTATTTTGTTCATGTTGTAATCACAGTTGTTTAACACAGTGCCAGCCAAATAGTGGCTCTTCACGGAATAACTGAGTGAATATATTATAAGTTAAATAATATCTTGTGCACCACTAGGAGAATGCATTTCAGTTTCAAACAGCTGACTTAGAAGTGATTTTTTGGAATTCACTTGTAAATTAAGGGCAATCTAGGGCTTTTCAGCATCTATATTAAATCAAGAATTACAAATAAAATTTCAGACAATGCTTTTTTAATAAAAAACATATCTTGTTTTATTTTAAATAAATATATTTTATTGATTATATTATTATAGTTGTCCTACTTTTTGCCATTTGCCCCCCTCCACCCTATACCCCCATTCCCTCCAGCAATCCCCCCCTTAGTTCATATCCATGGGTCATACATATGAGTTCTTTGGCTTTTCCATTTCCTATACTATTCTTAACCTCCCCCTGTTTATTTTGTACCAACCAATTATGCTTCTTATTCCCTGTCCTGTCCCCCATTCTCCTCCTTCCCCCTCCCCACTGATAGCCCTCCGTGTGGTCTCCATTTCTATGTTTCCATTCCTATTCTAGTTGCCTGGTGAATACATGGCTCTGCCCCTGACAAAGTAACAGGTGCGTTGACATGGGGAGTCAAAGCAGCTCTACTTAACACGCAGAAACACAGGGAGGCTGCCAAATTGAGGAGACAAAGATATACGGCTCAAATGAAAGAACAGACCAAAACTCCAGAAACAGAACTAAAGTGACACAGAGACAGCCAACCTGTCAGATGCAGAGCTCAAAACACTGGTGATCAGGATGCTCAGAGAAATAATTGAGGACAGACTCAAAATAAAGAAAGAAGTGAAGGCTAATCAAAGTGAAACAAAGAAAACTATACAGGAAACCAACAGTGAAGGGAAGGAAGTCAGGCAATTCTCTTAACACTTCAGAAATTATGTAGTCCAAGACACAGAAGGGTGAAAATCATAATGCAATTATCACAAGAAACCATCAAAAGCCCTTAACTACACTAGTTAAAAAGAGTGGAACAAATTAACTTCTTGATATCATAATGAAAATGCAAACACTATGACTAACACATACCATATCAAAATAGAACATTTCATTGCAAGGCAAGGAAGAAAAGATGTCTGTGTTTTAAGCAATCAAGGAACAAATTGAAAATGCAAGCAAGTGGAAAACGACCGTCCATAGAAAGTCCCTGTTAAAACACAGAAAATGTATGACTATAAATTTTCTATGTAATTTAGAATGTACTCCTTGGTGGTTTTAAAAAAATTGTCTATATTTCAAAAGGAGAGAAACATCAGTTTGACATCTGTAGGAGACCTATTTTGGGGGTACATACCCAGTCCCCAATACTTTCTGTGAAAACTGCCTCCTTGACAAAAGAGCAAGCCTACACAGCCATTTTTGTCAAGTAACACTCCAGCCACAGCTTACTGGACAATTGCAGAACTCTTGACCTAAGCTGAACGATTCAGAATCTTTCTCCTGAAAACCTCAGTCAGTAGGCACTGAATCTATAGGTAGTGATGAGCTCCAGAACTGGAGGGTTGACTAAACTTGGCACCAAAGATTTCCAAAGTTTCACAAAAGCCAAAATTATGAGGGAGCAGAAGCTATAAGTAAGCAAAGAAGCCTGTTTGAAAAAAAAATGGGATATTTATGCAAAAAAAAAGTTCAGAAGAAAGATATCATGAGTAGAATGCAGGATAGGGGAACAAGCTCTGTTCCTGAGTTTTAAGTTCTCATGATGTCTGACTGACTTTGTTTCTTGCTTTTTTCCCCCTCATAGATATATGAGTTTTTTATTGGCCTCCTACCCTGCAAGGGGTTCCCTGTTTTCGTGCCTTAACACCTCAGGACTTTGGTGTCACTGACCTCAGACACCACATTGTTGTCCACAATCCTGTGGGTGGTGGTCTTTTGGATGGAGTTGCTGTTGTTCAGGTATCACCAAGATCAAAGTCCTCCCCTTCTTCCAGCAGATGGAGGTAGGCAGTGATCTCCACCTCCTGCTTAACCTCGATGTCCAGCAGGGCTTCATACTATCGGGCCTGGTACTGCCCCTCTGTCCATGTCTGGGCCAGCTCTGACTCCAGGTGCAACAGAATCCTGTTGAGCTGTTTCATCTGCATGGCATAGCGTGTCTCTACCTCCCTCAGGCTGTTCTTCAGATTTCAGACTGGCCTTCAGATTTCTCATCATGTCCAAGTTAATCTCCACGGACTGAACCATGCATCTCACCTCTGTCAATGTCATCTCAATAACTCCTATCTCAGTGGTCTGTGAGGTGACCGATGTGGTGTTCTCCTTAGTCTGATGGGACCAGTACTTGCCCAGATCCTTTTGGTTCTTCCAAGCCAGCTCATCATAATGAGAGTGGATGCCCTGAGGTCCTGAGATTTGGGGGCATCCAACTCCACAGTAAACCCAGAGCTGGCAATCTGACTTTGTAGACCCTTTACTTTCTCCTTGTGGTTCTTTTCATGAAGACCAGCTCCTCCTTGAGAGCCTCAATCTCTGTGTCCAGCTGCAGTCGAGTGACACTGGTATCATCAATGACCTTTTGGAGCCCATTGATGTCATTCTCCACAGACAGCAGCATGGCCAGCTCCCTCTCCTACTTAACTCTGAAGTCATCAGCAGCAATCTGGGGCATTGTCAATCTGCAGATTGATGGAGGCATTGTCCACAGAACTTGCAAGGATCTGAGCCCTCAGGTCCTCAGTGGTCTTAATGTAATGACCCCAGTCTCTGACCTAGGGTCCCTTCTCTAGGTGTTCCTGAATATTGCTCTCCAGTCTCCAATTATCAGCCTCCAGGGTCCTCACTCTCTCCAGGCAAGAGGCCAGGCTGTCACTCAGGCGTTGCCTAGTCTCCTTCTCATTCTGGATGCCCATTATGCCCACCAGACCTCCATCAATCCCCACAGCCAAGTCCCAGAACCCTAGTCATGCACACACTGGTGGAGTGGGACACAGAGATTGGGGCACCAAACCCCCAGGACCTGCATTGATGCTGCTGTGCTGCTGGCCAGCCAGCCCAGGGGCTGGTGACAGCACAGAGCCCAGGGGCTGGTAGCTGGTGGAGGAGCTGGTGAGGATGCTAAAGCTCACGTTGCTTGCGGAGGAAGGTGAGAGGCCAAGAGCCAGGTTCCAGATGCTCTTACCTTATTTTTTAGCGTTTATTATTTTAAATTATAATTATATTTTATCGATTATGTTATTACAATTGTCCTGATTTCCCCCCTTTGCCCTCACTCCACCCAGCATCCCCCACTCCTTCAGGCAATCCCCCCACTGTTGTTTGTGTCCGTGGGTCATACATACAAGTCCTTTGGCTACTCCATTTCCTGTATTGTACTTTACATCTCCATGGCTATGCCTTTACTTTTTTAATCATTAAAATAATTCACTAACACCCCTGTCCCTGTCCAGTGTTCCCAACCCTACTTTTTAAAAATATTTCTTCAGCAGTTACCATTTGTCAGACACTTTTTTTGGCACCAAAGATATAGTAGTAAGTAAAGAGAAAAAGGTCATTAAGTTATTGGTGTCAAGTGGGATAATTGTAATGAACATATGACAGATCATTATAACACAGGGTGGTAAATGCAATAGTAAATGCAATAACAAAGATAAATATAAGCTATTACATTAGAAGAATACCTTACTTGGCTTAGGGTGAGCCTCGCCCAACATTTTATTTGAAACAGTTTGAGTGCAGTTTTGTATATCTTGCAACCAAAAAAAAAAAAAGAAGAACCCCAGCTTGAACATGTTATTTAAATATATTTATATTGTTCCCCTTGTCTTCCACCCTCAAGGAGTTAAGAATGACAATACCCTACCAAGGTTAGAATTTACGCTCCGCCACTCACTAGCATATGACATAGCACATATTACAGAACCTCTACGTGCATCAGTTTTCTCTTCTACCCCATGGGGTTGCTGTGAAGACTCAGTGGGTAGTTCACATGTAAAACTTTATAAGTATGCCTGATATTTGATAAGAGCTGAACAGTTGTTAGTTGCCATTATTGTTGCAGTGGCTGTTACGTTAACCTTGTGTTTGTTGTAATCTGAGGAAGTGGCAGCTGGGAAAGACTAGGTGGCAGTACTTGCTTGTATGTGATTGATGGTGAAGGTCTAGTCCTTAGCTTTGCTAAACTAAATTGTCAGTGCACACAGAGACTGGCTCACGTTAGCTCGGTACATAGTCAGAAAGTTCTGCTGAAGGGACTGGCTCCACTGACTCAACTCTGTTATCAGAGAACCAAGCTGGCCACTCTCCATTACCAGTCTCTTTAGAAACAGAGTAAAAGACCTTTTCCTCAGTGATGACCTCAAATCAGCCCTGCTCCCTGAGGTATTTGTAGGCCACCTGCACTGGATTTGGGGTGCCCAACTCTTCTTCAGTCTCACTTTAACAGCAGATTTCTCAGATCTGCCTTTCCTGCTGATGGGTGATCTCATTCATCAAAAGAACTTTTGAGGCTTTCCTAATTCTATTTCTCAGAGGGAAACCTCATCTTCAGCTTTAGGGGTGCATTGCAGTCACCCCAATATGAAAGATCATGTCAACCATTTAAACATAACTTATTCTATTTAAAATTATCATGTGCTTTTGATCCTAATAAAATCAACCAGTATTCCTCAATATGAGCTGAGTCTAAAATTGTCTTTCTCCCATCTTCTTGGAACCCTTGCTATTTAGAAATCTCCAGGGGGGCAACTGCATAAAACTTTGACTTGTCTATATGAGAGACAGAACTTGGCACTTAAGTATGCTTTCACAGTTATAACTCGACAGAACAGATGTTTGTGTGTTTCATGGGCATCATAAATATTAAGAATGGTGTTATATGGTTTGGAAAGCACTTCCCATCAATTGTTAATGCTCACTATGTGGGTAAGAGAGGGTGATTCCTTGGGGGGAAATCAAGATATATTTTTATATTACTGTATTTCAGTTTCAGGGCTGGGACTGGGGAGAATTAGTCTCTGATTTCTTGACTATCATATGAAAACTCTAATTAATATAATGCTTGAGTGTCCCTTGTTCCTGATAGCTTCATAGTGAGATATGTAACGTGTAACTACAACAGGAGATATGATGGAAGGAAAAGGCAGAGGTACATTCAAAGGCCAGTTTCACCTCTGCTTGGCTCAGTGACCATGGACTTACTTAGCCTTTATGAATTTAGTTATTTACCCTATAAAATAGAGGCTAATAACACATATAACAAAGAGCTGTTATAATTTAATAAGAAATAGGTATAGCCCTGGCTGGGGTGGCTCAGTGGATTGAGTGCTGGCCTTTTAACCAAAGGGTCACCAGGTTGATTCTCAGTCAGTGCACATGCCTGGGTTGTGGACCATATTCCCCAGTAGGGGGCATGCGAGAGGCAACCACACATTGATATTTCTCTTCCTCTTCCTCCCTTCCCCTCTCTCTAAAAATAAATAAATAAAATCTTAAAAAAAAAGAAATAGGTGTAAAAATCCTAGGTCAGTACCTGTTATTTTTGCTTTGTATCAAATTAGAGATGGTGAGTGCTTGGTGTGAGCTACACACACACACACACACACACACACACACACACAGCCAATGCATGACTAAATTCTTTGAGTTTTTGGCAACTTAAGATTGCTTGGGGTTTCTGCCCATGATATACAAGACTTTGCCCAGTGAGATTGCAGATTCTTCATCAATGTCCCACATGCAGGCCTGGTGCTGGTTGATCTTTCCTAGCTGCCCATGGCATTCATTCATCCATATTGAAGGCACCCTAGGTGTCTTCACGAAGACAATATGGTCTCTGACCTGAGCAAGCTCATAGTTTAGTAGAGGACAAAGATGCAAAAACAATTACAGTATGGTCTCTAGCAGAGCCCTGTAGAAGACCAGAGGGAACACACAGTTCTGTTTATTTGAGGGACACAGCTGTATTAAGAAATAATAAATCCAGGTACCTGTCCCAGATACCAATACAAAACCAGAAATGTGCTAGTTCACTAAGATTTCTATACAAAACTCACTTCCTAGTGAAGATAATTTTGTTTTTCTTCTACCAAAGAGGACAATGCTTTCACATGGAAATTTAAAAAAACAAAGAATCAGAAACCTCCTCTCTAGAGCTGACCTATGTCTGTTGATCAGTTTTGCCATGAACAGCTGCAGATGAAGTCAACTGAAATTCTGAAATCAAATCATGCATAGAGCCAAGCTGTTTTTTTCTGGAATGAATTTCAAACTGTTGAACAAAGCCTAAATTTTATATTCTTTGGTATGTCTCCCAAGTAGTCTGATTCAGTAAATTGCAAAAGAAAATAGAAATGAGAACAAGAATTACAGAAAAATGAGATTTCTTTTTTCCAGAACACTGACTCTATTTCAGCCAATGGGAGTGGTTGAACCCCCTTTTCTAATATAATAAAAATATTGGTTTCTCCCTAACCCCACCTAAAATTTTGAATAAATATTTTAAGTATATTGTTTCGGGGAAGCACCAAATTATTATTCTGTCTGCAACACTTTCACATCTCAGTATTTCCCTGGGAGAGAAGTGGATGAAAAAGGCATCAGGGAAGAGGAGACTTCACCCTCAGGGATGAAGTTTGTCTGGGAGGAGAAAAAAGGAGAAAAAGTAATGCTTCCTCTTCCCCCAGATTCATCACAACAAAGTCTGTGATTCCTTGCATATGACTTTTTTCTCTCTGGAATGGTCTCTCCTACATCTGCCCATTTCACCACCATGCTGGTGAAACATAACCATTTAGTATGTAACCATTTCTTAGAAACTTTCTCAAATTGGCAAACCCACTGAGATAATTACCAAGATATTTCTTGACACACGTGATATAAGGTTATTAGTTAGGATTCCTATGAGGTATTGGATGTTTATTAGGCTCAGGCATGTGTGGCTTTAGAATATCTGCATAGAGTGGACCAATGCAAATGAAGAGGAGAATAGGACCACTGGCACAGGAGTTTACATATTCATGCTTTTAGGTGCTTGGAATCCAGGATCCTTCTCCCTTTAATCCTGAAGTGGGGAAAGTGCCTTCAGGTAGTAGTGGCTCTAAGTCCTTTGCTCCATGAAAAATAGCCAAGGACAGTTGAGCAGGGCTTATGGTCTGAGTGGGGTTCCCAAGCACCAGGCTCTGTCTCCCCCCAAGCTCAGCTAAAAAGTGATGATAAAAGCAAAGCCTAAAATTTGACTGGATTATCTGGCTCCAAGATTAGGGCTGGAAGGGCAGCTTTCTCCCAGATGGAAATGCTTGTAGAGACCATTGTTCCTTTGCTGAGCCCTCCCCTCTATCAGAGCCAGCAGGCAAGCTCCATATCTGAGACTCCATCAACCTGGCTCACACTGTTCACCCTGCCCTGGTGATTTCCTGAGATCCTGACCTACTCCACTTGTGGGCCCACCCAAGCCCTTTCAGTGGCTTTTCCATACAAGAAGCTTCTCTTGGTTCATGCTTTGCAGTTTTCTAAAACCTCTGAAACAAACAGCATCTGGCCTCTGTATACCCTGTAGCTCTTGCTAAGTGGCTCCAGGCCTAGCATTGGCATCAGCCATCCTCAATTCACAGATTGGCCTCTCCTGGCCATCTCCAAGCCCAGCACAAATAACAGCCATTGGCAGATTGCTCTGTAGCTTTGGGCAGGGAACAGGCAGTGGCTGACTTTGGCCTGTACCTTCTGGGAGGCCCTGAGAGCCAGTGCACCCAGTGGACAGCTTCAGACCATACTGGATTACACCCAGCCACCTCCACAAGTGATATATTCAAGCAGAAGACTTGACAGGCACCAAAGCCCCACTGAAATGAGTCCTGCTCCATGGGGTCAGCCCCAGCACAGCAGCTCCTCCACTGTAATCATAGCTGGTCCTCACAGCTGAATGGCCCAGGCAGTCAATCCCCCTGAGTGATAAGCCAACAGCAATAAAGTCTCAACTACAGCAGGAAGGTGCCCATTGCTCAAGTGACTGCAGAGGCTATGCCACTGGGACCTCTGGGACACCTGCTACATAACGACATCTACCAAGACTGGAAGATGTTGCAGCTACCTAATACATAAAAACACTAAGAGGCAGCCAGAATGAGCAGACAAGAAACAAGTCCCAAATGAAAAAATAGGACAAATCTCCAGAAACAGAACTAAATGAAATGAAGGCAAGCAAACTACCAGATACAGAGGTCAAAAGAGTTGTTATAAGGATGCTCAAGGAACTGAGTGAGAACTTCAAGAGCATAAAAAAGGACATGGAAAGCATAAAAAGGAACCAGTCAGAAATGAAGAATACACTAATTGAAATGAAGAATACATTACAGGAAATCAGCAGTGGAGTTGATGAAGCAGGTGATAAAAACAGTGATTTGGAAAATAAGGAATCTGAAAACACATAATCAGAAAAGCAAAAAGAAAAAAGAATTTAAAAAACTGAGGATAGTATAAGGAGTTTCTTGGATAACTTCACATGTACCAACATTTGTACCATGGAGATGCTGGAAAGAAAAAAAGAGAGCAAAGAATTGAAAACCTATTTGAAAAAATAATGACGGAAACTTTCTCTAACATGGTGAAGGAAATTGACATACAAGTCCAGGAAGTACAAAGGGTCCAAAACAAGATGAATCCAAAGAGGCCCACACCAAGACACATCATAGTTAAAATGCAAAAGTTAAAGACAAAGAGAAAATTTTAAAGGCAAAGAGAGGAGAGCAGTTAGTGTCCTGCAAGTGAACTCCCATAAGACTGTCAGCTGATTTCTGAACAGAAAATTTGCAGGCCAGAGGGACTGGCATGAAATATTCAAAGTGATGAAAAGCAAGGACCTACAACCATAATTACTCTACACAGCAAAGCTGTTATGTAGAATCAAAGGATAAATAAAGAGTTTCCCAGACAAGAAAAAGCTGAAGGAGCCCTGGCTGGCGTGGCTCAGTGGATTGGGCACAGGCTGCGAACCAGAGCATCACAGGTTCGATTCCCAGTTAAGGCACATGCCTGGGTTGCAGGCCATGGCCCTCAGCAACTGCACGTTGATGTTTCTCTCCCTCCCTTCCCTCTCTAAAAATAAATAAATAAAATCTTTAAAAAAAAGCTGAAGGAGTTCATCACCATCAAACCAGTATTACAAGAAATATTAAAGGGTCTTAAAGAAGAAGGAGAAGGAAAAGAAGAAGAAAAAGAGATAAAAATATGAGTAATAAAATGGCATGTTGGTGGGAATAGAAAACAGTATAGCTGTTATGGAAAATGGTATGGAGGTTTCTAAAAAAACTGAAAATAGAATTACCTTATGATCTAGTAATTCCACTCACTCCTGAGTATATAACCAAAAGAATTCAAAGCAGGGCCTCAAATACATATCTGTATAGCCATGTTTATAGCAGTATTATTCACAATAGCTATATGTAAAGCAATCCAAGTGTCCATCAATGGATGAATTAATAAGCAAAATGTGCCATATTCATACAATATATTATTCAGCCTTAAAAAGGAAGAAAATTCTGATATATGCTACAACATGGATGAACCTTGAGGACATTACACTAAGTAAATATGCCAGTCACAAAAAGACAAGTTTTGTATGATTCTGCTTATATGAGGTACTTAGAGTAGTGAAATCATAGAGAGAGAAAATAGTATAGTGGTTGTCAGCAGTTGAGGGGAGGAAGGAATGGGGAATTATTATTTAAGGGGTTTAGAGTTACAGTTTTGCATGAAAAAGCTCTGGGGATAGATGGTGGTGATGGCCGCACAACAATACCAATGTACTTCATGCCTCTGTACTATGTACCGGGTATGTATCTTACCATTATGGAAAAAATGAAAAAAATAGTAGAAATCAATGTTTTGTGTTCATGATATGTAACACAAATAATATCCATGTGGTCTAAAATTGCAGTTACTTTGGATTTATGTAATTGATGAGGATTAGTATCTTGTGTGTGAGGGTACTTAATGAATATTTGTTAACAAATGTTTCATTTCTCATGGGGATGTTCTCCAGGAGCAGTGATCAGAGAGATGTCATGATAATCTGCATGTAACATTTCTAAAATTAAGCAAAGATGTTTGGGAAAACATAAAATATCTATTTGGGTTTTTGAAAACAATATTTATAAATTGTACCTGTTCTCAATTTAATAGTTGCTTTCTTGTTTTGAGCATTTTGGATTGCAACTACATGATAGAAATTTAAAATTTAGTAAAATTGGTTTTCATATTTCATATAGCCATTTTTCCTTTTTCTTAAAATGAAGGCACACCTGTCCTTTGAAACAAACTATCCCCAAGAGGTAATATACTCCTTATTGATTCAACAATGTACTCTCCAGTTGGACTCTGTATTAAATAGATCAATGTAATAAATACCGGAATTTTTTTAAAGTAGCTTATATAATTTGTTTTTCATATATGCTGTATAGATTCTTTAATGAAGTTTTTTAGTTTAAAACTCTGCTTTTAAAAATACACAGACATGTATGGAATAAAAGCCAAAGTTTTAATTTATTCTATATTATGTGCCACAAGCAATACTAATAAATTGTGACACAGTTTCTTCTCAAAGCATTTAAAACTTCATACATATTTATGCATAAAAACATATGAAAGAGCACCTATTAATGTACTAGCAGCAACTTTCTCTGGGCAGTAGTGAAACTACAGGCAATTTTTTACTTTCTTTTTCCCTGTTCATACTTTCTGGTTTTTTCTCAAGTAAACATATTAAAATGTAGAAATAACTATTGGGAAAAAGTAAGCTGCTACGTGAAAAATGATCTTTGGGATATTAAACCTGACATTTGGGAGTCTGAGTTTCCACTTAGCACATTTTATCACCACTAACGGATTAGAACTACAGCTCGCCTTACCATCTCTTGAATGGAAATGAAAGAAACCTTCTTCCCACAGTCATTGTCAGAACAGTGGAGAGCATATATCTAAAGCACCTCTCATTGTGCCTGGCACACTGTGTGTGCTTAATAAACTACAGCTGATGTTATTATCAGTATATGCTAAGACCATAAAAATAAACTCCCCAGGCACCCTTTAATCCTTCTTTAACACTGTTCTCAAATCAACAGGAGACAAACACTTGGGTCCTTTAGAAAAGCAATCAGAGAATTAAGTTGCTTACTTTATTCTTAGTTTTCAAATTTTCAATTAATGAAATATTTCAAACATACAGAAAATAAGAGAAACCCATCCTCTATCTTACTCTTTTTAAAAGTGAAATATTATAGATAAAACTAAAGTCCTAGATTCTTGATTCTCCTTTCCTTTCTCCCCAGAGATAATTGATTCCTTAAAGCGGACTTCCAAAAGCACTTTTGTGCTTTTCTACTCATACCCATACTATCCATACGCATATCTATATTTTATGTTCATAAATAATATATACAATTGTTTATGTGTGGGGAAACATGAAGCCTAATCAGAAATTCCTTCCACTTGAGATGCTTTTCTTCCCCATTTCTCCATCTTAAATAATAAGTCTACATATATTTTTAAATACAACTTCGCTTTAACAGTATGAAATTACTCCAATTATAAGCCTTGCATTCCATATTACTGCATGTTTAGCTTTAAACCAGATACAATTGTAGAAAGATAAGCCAAACTTCCTAAAGGCTCCATGCAGAATAGTTTATAATCCGCATTCTAATTATTACTTTTAAAACAAGAACTTAGAAAAGTAATTATATCTTAGTAAGTCTGTTCATTTATTAAACTGGGTTTTACTCTAAAATATTTATGTTCTTATGTAAATGGAACAGATCTAATTAAGCAAGTCAACAAGGAAAAGCACAGACAGAAATAAAATATTTTTCTTTATTTAAATTTAAAGTGCTAAACCATTGTTGGAAAAGAATTACTAATTCTCTAAATTGTTAATGCCAACCCTATCCCCTCAAATGTTGTTTTTCAACCTGAAAATATAATTTATGGAGACATGGTGCTGCAAAGTACTAAATGTTATAAGCACATACACAGATAGAGGATTACAAACAAATTGATGTCAACTCGAATGGTGAACTCATGCCATTTCCTACTGCTCACCCTTCTCTTCCTAAATAACCACAAAACATCCACTTTAAGAGCCATTCTAGCCCTGCCTGATGTGGCTCAGTGGATTGAGCACTGGCCTGCAAACCAAAGGGCTGCTGGTTTGAGTCCTAGCCAGGGCATATGCCTGCATTATGGGCCAGGTCCCCAGTTGGGGGTGTGATAGGGAACCACATATTGATGTTTGTCTCCCTATTTCCCCCTCCCTTTTCCTCTCTCTAAAAATAAATAAATAAAGCTTTTTTAAAAAATACTTCTTCTTCTATCATTTCCTTTTAAAGAGCCATTCTAGGATTTTGACTGCACCAGCTACCAAGTTCTCTTCTAGGATGGGCAGAATTAAGCCCTTAATTCATTTTGAAAACTAGCAAGCCTTCAGTCTTCTAGCACTTCTGTTGTCTAACTAAAATGTCTAACTAACATTAAACTAAAATGATGGCAACAACTGAGTTATCTCATCTGTAAGATTTTTTCATTCTTAGCTATAATCCCTCTGGGCGAACAGCTTTAAACTCAGTGAGGTTTTATTACACTATTCTCTAAGTATCATCACCCCTATCAAGGTCTTTGCTTGCCTCTTAACCATCTTGTTTCCTTTTCTAGTCATAATATCTCTATCAATACTTCTTGATAGCAGCAAAATAGAATTTGAGTAGATCCCTTATCCTTTGCTTTTTTCCCCCTTAACATTATGCTACCCATGCCAGTGAGTCTAGTCACTGCCATTGGTATTAAAAAAGCAAGGGGAGACAAACAAAAGAGCTGAGGTTACCTCCTTCTAGCTCTTCTTTCTGGCGAGCAATTAACATTCAGCTTCCTTCTCTCCACACTTCTCTCCTCAATCATTCCCTTAGAGTTGTGTAAGGGTTAAATAAGGGAACAGATGTAAGAGCCTTGGAACAGTGCTTAGCACTTGCACAGTACTCAACAGATTTTAGATATTGTTAATATTTACTCTGAAAGATAAATAAGTTTTCCAATAAATGGTTCTGGGACAACTGAATATCAATATGCAAAAGAATGAAGTTGAAACCCTTTCCTCACACTACACACAAAAATCAAATCAGATGTATTGTAGACCTGAATGTAAGTGCTAAAACTATAAAACTCTTAAGAGAAAATATAGAAAGAAATCTTTGTGATTTGGGGGTAAGCAAATCCTTCAAAGATACAACACCAACAGCACAATTGACAACATTAAAAAATAGGTAAGTTGACCTTTGCAAAAATTAAAAACATTTGTGCTTCAAAGGACATCATCAAGAAAAAGAAAAGACACCCACAGAATAGGAGAAAATATTTGCAAATCATATATCTGATAATGGAGTGATATCTAAAATATGCATATATTTATAAACTCCTACAACTCAGTTAATAAAAAGACCAATAACCCAATTAGAAATGGACAAAGGATATGAATAGACATTTCTCCAAAGATATATAAATGACTGAGTGCAAATGAAACTATGCTCAACATTATGTAGGCATACTCGTAATGCAGAGATGCTCAACATTAGTCATTAGGGAACTGCAAATCAAAACCACAATGAGCTACCACTTCACAACCATGAGGATGTGTTAAGAAAACAGGTAATGACAAGTGTTGATAAGGATGTGAAGAAATCGAAACCCTTTTATGCTACTGGTGGAGATGTAAAATGCTGTATCCACTTTAAAACAGTCTGGCAATTTGTCAAAAGATTAAACATAGCATTACTATATGACCTAGCAAGTCTGCCCAAGAGAGATAAAAATATATACCACAAAAAATCTTGGATATGTATGTTTATAATAGCATTGTTTATAATACCCAAAAAGTAGAAACAACTGCAATGTCTATTAATGAATGAGTGAATAAAATGTGTATAGCCATACAATGTAATATTATTCAATAATTTAAAAAGAATAAAGACTTGATACATGTTACAATATGGATGAATCTTAAAAACATTGTGTTAAAGTAAAGAAATGACTCAAAAGACCTCCTGATTGCCTTTACATGAGATGTGCAGAGTAGGTAATCCTGCAGAGATGGCAAGTAGACGAGTGGCTGCCTAGAGCTGCTGGGGAGCTGGGCTAGAGGGAGAGCGCTTCCTGGGTTGAGGGATAAGAGGTTCTTCTGGGGGCGATAAAAATGTCCTAAAACTGATGGTGAGGATGGTTGCACACATCTATGAATATCCTTAAAAACCACTGAATTGTATCCTTTAAGTGGGTGAAATGTATTATATGTGAACTACATCTCAATGAAGCTGTAGATAGATGATAGATAGATAGATAGATAGATAGACAGATAGATAGATTGACCCAGCAATTTAGAAAATTCCCAATGTTTAGGAAAGTTAGATCTCAGCCCCCTGTTTACAACGTAAGAAATAAAGTGAGTAATAACGGTCTATGCATGTGAGTAGGAAAAACTCTTCCTCATGTGTGTTCCTTTACTACTCACACAGAACACTGCACTTCTGATACTTCTGGTCACCAAAGGTGTAGGTGTTTTCTCCCAAAAAGCAGTTCTCTATGATATCAGCTGGGTGTCCCATAATTCAAATCACTTCTGACACTGTCTGCCTGGAGTTAGCATCAGAGCTCACAAGTTAAGTGCTCAGTCCGACAAGACTGTACCACAGGCCCCCACTCCAGATGCCAGTCACAAGTCCCTGGTTGTCACCTGTACTTCTGACAGGATAGCTATAAAATCATTCAGGTTCCCATGGTCCTCTTCTGGGGTTCAGTAATTTGCTAGAATGGCTCACGGAACTCAGGGAAAATTTAACATTTATCAGCTTATTATATAATAAAAGACATAATAAAGGATACAGGTGAACAGCCAGATGAAGGGATACATAAGAAGAAGTCTAGGAGGGGCCTGAGCACAGAAGGTCTGTCCCTGTGGCATTGGGGTACATCACCCTCCTGGTACTGATGTGCATTCACCAACCTGTAAGCTCTCCAAATCCCACACTCTTGTCATTCTTACAGAGGCTTTATCACGTAGGCATGATCAGTTAATAACTTCATATCCAGCTCCTCTCCCCTCTCTGGAGAATGGGAGTTGGGACTAAAAATTCCAAGCATCTAACCATGGGTACTCCCTATGCAGGAGCCACCCCGGAGCCCGCCAGGAAATCCCAAGGAATTTCAGAGTGCTGTGTCAGAAACTCAGATCAAAGACCAAATATTAGAACAAATGATGCTCCTGGGGCTCTTGTCACTTAGGAAATCACAAGGGTTTAGGAGCTCTGAGGTCAAAGACTAGATACGAAACAAATTCTCCTAGTGCCTCTATTTAAAAGGGATTTAGGAGCTCTGCGTCAGGAACAGGGGGACAAAAACCAGTACAAGTATTTCTTATCATTTCACAGATGATACCCAACCCTCTCTCTTCCCTAAGAACTTCTCTCTGCTTTCTCATATAGAAGTCTTATCATGAGTTTGTCTTTTCTGGGAAATACAGGAGTAATTTCATTGTTTCATCTCCTGGTGTCTGTCTGTCTGTCTGTCATGCACAAGCACACCTTGTGTTATTGTGTTTTGCTTTATTGTGTGTCACACTGTGTTTTTACAGATTGAAGACAAGACCCAGCAAGAAGATTACTACTCGCTTGTTTGTGATACTCACTTTATTGCTGTGGTCTGGGAACGAACCTGCACTGTCTCTGTGGCATCCCTGAATATAGGGGCCCCTTCATCTTATGATTTATTTAGAAAACCAAGGCCCTAAGAGGATGGATCCAAACAATAAACTTGTTAAACCCATATCCTCAAAGCCATCATATTTAGTAGGCAGGATTTACTCTAATATAAGGTAAAGTCTTGACTTAAGGCTCAGACCACACTGCAGATAATTTAGATACGATAATATTGTGTTCAAAAGAAGTTCAAACTATAATGTATGATCTCAACTTTTTCAAAAATGTAAACTCTGAGCCACAGAGGGCAGAATTCATATTTTATTCATCTTTGCCCTACAGCCACCTCTGGCACACAGCAGATGTTCTCCGAACATCTAAATGAAGGAAGGAATGATTAAAGAAATAAAATTACTTTTAGTGGGCTTATGTTCTTGGCACTGATTCAGATATGTCCAATTTTTTTAGTCTGGTAAAATCTTTTTGAATGCTGCCCAATATCTTTATTTCCATCATATTATATCTAATTCTAATATGTATCTTTTACATGATGCATCTCTTATGGGTAATTTATTTGGATAATTCAGTTATTTTTCCTGAAAAAAAAAACACTGTGAAGTCAATGGTGCATCTTCAATCATTGACATCTCAGAGTTGAGGAAATCAACTTGCCAGTAATAACTTGCTATCCACATTCGGTGTCATCAGAAAATTTGAAAGCTGTACATGTAAGTCATTTTAAATTGTTAAACAAGTAATGGAAAGACAGAACAATCTAACAGGGATAAATATAAAATCCTACATTGGGGTCCAAAAATTCAGCTGCATAGGTTCAAGGTGAGGAATATGTGGCTCAAGAGCATTACAAGGGCAACAGATTTAGAAGTTTCAATTAACTGCAAACTTGATAAAAATCAATCATGTAACATAAGTAGGCAAAAAGCAATCCATGTGACTAGAGTTTCCAGCTCAAGTTAGCCCTTTCTCCATTTCTTTCTGTCCTCTAACAAAGCACTGGGCTACTTCTGCCCATAACACTTGAAAAATAAGCCATGCCCACAAGCCTGCAATCAGAATGAAGAGCATACTGAAACCTTTATCATACAAAAAACAGTCAAAGGAATTTGAGTTGCTTGTACCTCTAATGACTGAAAGGATAGCATGTCTCCCCATAGTTGAGTGTCTTGTGGAAAATCGTTTTGGAATTGAATTAGAATTGACGAGTAGATGTTATCAGAGATAAGTTAAACCACACTGCTCCTCAAGAATGGATTGAGCTACCTCTCAAACTAGCTACTCATCTCTGGAGGTGCTTACACAAAAATTAGATGGCATCCTGTAAGGCACTGTAGCCAGCCTCCTAGATGGCCCCCAAATCCATAGCTCCTGGTATCTGTGCCTTTGTGTCATCCTCTCCTTGATGGAGGGATGGACCTAATGACTAATAATGAATAGAATTAGGCAGTATGCTGGTGTATGACTTAGAACAAGGTCATAAAAAGGTGGGCAAGGTGGCACCATTCTCTTTTTCTTGTATCACTTGCTCTGAGAGAAGTCAGCTGTCAAGTATTGAGCATCTCTGTGGAGAAGCCCACATGATGAACTGAAGGTTTCTTGTCAATAGCCACATGACTGAACTTGAAGTGAGTTATCTAGACTCAGTCAAACCTTAAGTTGACTGCATCCCCAGCCAACAGTTTGACTGCAGCCTCATGAGAGATCCTGAATTGGGACCACCCAGTTGAGCCTCTCCAGGGTTCCTGAACCTCTGAAACTGTGTGAGATAATAATTGTTTTAAGTTGCTAAATTTTGGGGTAATTCGTTATGCAGCCACAGGCAATAAATACAGACATGTTATAGATGGTTCAGGTATCTTGTTGAACTCTTTGTCATTTATGGTCCCTTTGGCTTTGGGAATCTATGATCAGGTATGAGATGATGTATTTGCCCACAAGATTATTTCCCTATGGGAACTTTATTTTAAAAGATTCCTTCCAAGCCCTGGCTGGCATAGCTCAGTGGATTGAGCGCGGGCTGGGAACCAAATTTCCCAGGTTCGATTCCCAGCTACGGTACATTCCTGGGTTGCAGGCCATAACCCCCAGCAACCGCACATTGATGTTTCTCTCTCTCTCTCTCTCTATCCCTCCCTTCCCTCCCTAAAAATAAAATCTTTAAAAAAAAAGATTCCTTCCTTCCTTCCTTCCTTCCTTCCTTCCTTCCTTCCTTCCTTCCTTCCTTCCTTCCTCTCTCTCTCTCTTTTTAAAAAGATTTTATTTATTCATTTTTAGAGGGGAAGGGAGAGAGCCCCCCACTGGGATCCCACCTACAACCCAGGCACATGCCCAACCAGAATCAAACCAGTGCCCCCCACCCCTGGCAGGCTGATGACACTCAATCCACTGATCCAAGGAGTTAAAGAAATATTCATCCAGAACAGTAGGAGGGGTGGATACAGGCAGTAGGGGCGGAGAGGACACCCAGCAAAGCAGTGGCTAGAGGGCTGGGGTGGGTGGCAGCAGCTGGCAGACTGGGCAGTGCCACATTTGTGTGTGGATAAACTGGGAGGAACAACTGGGGAGCAAGACAGACCAGGCAACCCAGGGTTCCAAAGTGCAGAAATAAAGTCTCAAAACCTCGGACTAAAAACACCTGTGTGGCCTGTGGCAGCAGGAGAAACTCCCAGCCTCTCAGGAGCGTTCATTGGAGAGACTCACAGGGTCTTAGAACATATACAAAACCACCCACCAGGAATTAGCACCAGAAGGGCCCAACTTGCTTGTGGGTAGTGGAGGAAGTGACTGAAAGCCAGCCAAGAGCTGAGCAAGAGGGACTGTTCCCTCTTGGACCCTCCCCCACACACAGCACCACAAGCAGCTAAGTGGGTTGCCTCACTCTGGTGAATACCTAAGACTCTGCCCTTTACTACAGGTCTGCTGAGATTAAAAAAAAAAAAAAGGCCCAAATGAAAGAACAGATCAAAGCTCCAGAAAAAACACAACTAAGCAATGAGGAGATAGCCAGCCTATCAGATGCACAGTTCAAAACACTGGTGATCAGGATGCTCACAGAATTGGTTGAATTTGGTCACAAATTAGATCAAAAAATGAAGGCCACACTAAGTGAAATAAAGGAAAAATGTACAGGGACCCAACAGTGAGGGGGAGGAAACCAGGACTCAAACCAATGGTTTTAGAGCAGAAGGAAGTAATAAACATTCAATCAGAACAGAGTGAAGAAACAAGAATTCAAAAATATAAGGAGAGGCTTAAGAACTTCCAGGACAAATTTAAATGTTCCAACATTCAAAGCATAGGGGTGCCAGAAGGAGAAGAGGAAGAGCAAAAAATTGAAAACTTATTTTGAAAAAATAATGAAGGACAACTTCCCCAATCTGGCAAAGGAAATAGACTTCTAGGAAGTCCAGAGAGTTCAGATAGTCCCAAAGAAGTTGGAACCAAGGAGGAACACACCAAGGCACGTCATAATTACATTAGCCAAGATAAAAATGAAGGAGAGAATCCTAGAAGCAGCAAGAGATAAGGGGACAGTCACCTACAAAGGAGTTCCCATCAGACTGTCAGCTGATTTCTCAAAAGAGAACTTACAGGCAGGAAGGGGATGGAAAGAAGTATTCAAAGTCATGAAAGGCAAGGACCTACATCCAAGATTACTCTGTCCAGCAAAGCTTTCATTTAGAATGGAAGGGCAGATAAAATTCTACCCAGATAAGGTCAAGTTAAGGAGTTCATCATCACCAAGCCCTTTTTATATGGAATGTTAAAGGGACTTATCTAAGAAAAAGAAGAAAATAAAAAAATATGAACAGTAAGATGACAACAAACTCACCACTATCAACAACCAAACCTAAAAAACAAAAACTAACTAAGCAAACAACTAGAACAGGAACAGAATCACAGAAAGGGAGATCACATGGAGGGTTATCAGCTGGGAGGTGGAGGGAAAAAGGAGGAAAAGGTACATAGAATAAGAAGCACAAAGGGTGGGTACAAAAGAGACAAGGGGAGGTTAAGAATAGTGTAGGAAATGGAGAAGCCAAAGAACTTATATGCATGACCCATGAACATAAGTAAGGGGGGAGCAGAATGTAGGTTGGAGGGGGGTATAGGGCAGAAGGGAATAAAGGGGGGGAATGGGACAACTGTAATAGCATAATCAATAAAATATATTTTTAAAAAACAATCTATTGTGGTAGGTTTTACTATTATTACCCTTTAATGGAGGAGTAACTGACCCTGACTTTGTTTATCCATCCAATTCTCCTCCCATTTCTGCGAAGCAGGTCTCTGTTCTTAGAATCCTTCTTATAGGGACACTCATCAACCAAAGCAAGTCTACAGTTTCTTAACTCTTGTTTCCACCATTGCATCCCCACCAACCTGGGCCTGACTGGCTCACCTAGGTTTGCTTAGGTGTAGGCTTTGTCCCACCTAGCACCTGTGCTCTCACTTCTGATTTGCCAGATCTTAAGAGTCATTATCCACTCCTGACCATGTTCTAGGCCTAGGAAGCTTCCCACTCATCCAGTATTCCAGCCCATCCTTCCTCTCCCTCCTTGCTGCCCTGGTCAGTTAGTCCTAGCATATGGCCTCGGACAGGCACAAAGGTATCAGTAAATTTTGAAGCCTTTTTTGGCCGGTTCAGAGTCATGTCTTATTTTGAACTCTTTCAGGTGGGGTACCCATTAAAGCTCATTCTGTCCTGGAAACCTAGATTTTCATGATTTCTACTCTACACCTTGTTGTGTACATTAGACCTTTCTTTCATTTGTCATTTTAAGTGATTATCTAAGGTCTCCTCTCTGACAGTGTAACATTGAAATGATCTTTGGAGATTCATTTTAACCATTCATTTATAAAATTTTACATATGCTCTTTGTGACCTGGCACTAAGGATTGCCCCTAAGACTTTAAATACAACTTTAATAAAGTAGTGGGTTTTTCTTTTGTTTTGTTTTTTTTGTTGTTGTTGTTTTTAGAGTACAGAAATGGGGCAGAATAGAGTCTGAAGAAATAGTTACTGTTTTAAACATGTTCATCATGATCTACTTGAAAGTAACTAATTCATGAATCTACCTGGGCAACATCTGTAGCATTCATGATTTCATACCTGACATTCTTCTGCTGTACTCCAGTATGAGGAAGGCAACAGAATCTGAACAACCAGCAAGTAAACCAGATAAATGTCTACCTGTTTTCCTAAAGACCCGCGAACAAACTTCGGTACAAACCAGTGCCAACAGTTACATTAAAAGTAAATGAAAAAGAGTTATTTTGGATGAGTTTAGCACCTATAGAATACTCAAGCAAAATGTGACCAACACTTCCCTGGCTGGTGTGGCTGGGTTGGTTGGAGCACCATCCCATAACCGAAAGGCTATGGAATTCCTTGTTCTGATACCTGCTTCCTGGTAACACTTTAGGGAGCTCACTGATGCATCTCAGCATCCGCTTTAGCATTTAATTCTTGCTCACACCACTTTCCCAAATTCTGAGGAAGATAAAGAAAGAAAATATTGTACTTCATAAACACAATAACAATGTGGGAAATAAATGCTTACTTTTAAAATTAGTTTTTAATTAATTTAGTCAACATAAAAGAAATACAGCCTCGTTAAACAAGATTTTTTTACATTAAAAAAATCTTTTTTGATTCCTGGTCAGGGGCATATACCTGGGCTGCGGGTTCAGTTCCAAACTGGGCATGTCTGATCCCCAGTCTGGGTGCGTATGGGAGGCAACCAATCAATGCTTCTCTCTTGCATAGATGTTTCTCTCTCTTCCTTCCTCTCTCTCTAAAAGCAATGAAAAAATATCCTCTGGTGAGGATTTAAAAGAATTGTGACTAGTTCTGTCAGTCAAATAGATGATCAAAGACATCTTTTTTCCTTTTGATTCTGGTTGTTCAGATTCTGTTGCCTTCCTCATCAGTACAATTCACTGGGTCTATAGATAAAATCTGCAGAAACCTCAGCAACCAACGGGCAACTCCACAGCCTTTTAATTATATTGCTCTCTACCTTATTTTAGCACCTTATATTTCTCTACCACTTTACACCATGACATTCCTACACTGAATTCATTATGTAAAACAAACTGTGGTGAAGGAAAGTAGTTGTCAAACTTAGAAAGATCTGGGCATTTACACACCTGAATCTTCCCAGTGGGCAGTTCAAAGGCAAAACATCTTGTCACAGAGTGGGAGAGATAAACTGAAATTATGACTATTCAGTGTCTATATTACTTTGGAGACCAAAGTGTGTTTGATCCTCTCTGATAACTGCTTCCTGGTAACACTTTAGGGAGCTCATTGATGCATCTCAGGATCTACTTTAGCATTTAGTTCTTGCTCATACCACTTTCCCAGACAATCATGAGGAACATAAAGAAAGAAAATATTGTACTTAATAAACACAATGACAATGTGGGAAACTTACTTTTAAAAATAGTTTTGAATTCATTTGGTCAACATAAAAAAATACGCCCTCATTATATATGGTTTTGAAAATGTCACAAAAATTAAAAATCATTTTATAGCCCCAATCCAAAAGATAACCATTAATAATACTTCAGTGGATTTCCTTTGGGGCTTTTAGTCATGCACATTTAAAAAAAAAAAAAACAGCTTGTGCCCTGGCTGGTGTGGGTCAGTGGATTGAGCACTGGCCTGCAAACTGAAAGGTTGCAGGTTCCACTCCCAGTCAGGGCACGTGCCTGGGTTGCAGCCCAGTGCCCAGCTGGAGGCTGTGCGAGAGGCAATGGATTGATGTATCTCTCACACATCAGTGTTTCCCTCCTCTCTTTCTCCTCCCTTTCCCTCTCTCTAACTAAATAAATAAAACCCTTAAAATAAATTTAAAAAAAGATTACTGTGATCATCCTATATATATAGGATATATATACACTTTTGTGTCCTATTTTCACTTCCAATTATAACTCAAGCAAAAATGCATACTTTGAAAGTTGATGTGAATACAGGGTTTAGTAAAAATATGTGTTTCATTTAAATTGGAAGTCAAGATTATATTACTTTGAACATCATAAAACATATTTCTTTATCATTTTACCACTCCCTTTTGCATTATTTAAGTTGAACACTATATTTTTCCAGATTTTGGAGAGTTTTATCTTTTTGGACAGTAAATATGATTGCTAGCAGTTATTATATTTTATGGCAAATTAAAAATGTTGTTTTAAATCTGTTAGCTTGCACTAGGCCTGACATTTATATCATGGAATATTTTATTCAATTCATTAACATATTACCAAAGATCTGTATTACCTTTGAAATAAAATAATTCTATTCTTACTATGATGGCCTTCTGCAAATCAATGATTTAAAAACTCCAAAGCACAAATATTTATCAAACTCTTCAATGTTACAACAGTTTTCCTCCCATTCACCCATCCTGCAGTCCTGATATGACACCATAAGGAGTAGTAATCCCGAATTCAAGTTTTTCTTTTTAAAAACCAACAAAGGCTTGCTACACCAGAATCAGCGACAGGAGGAGAAATGTCTCCAGTCTACTACACTCCCCTCCAAGCCAGGCTTTAATTTGTTGAGAAGGGGGGTAGGGGGGAAGCCTATAAAAATCTTGGCAAAATACAGAGCTGCTAATTTAATCAATTTTAGTAGTTAAGGCAGTGATTTCAAGTGCTAACACAATCTGTTGAAAACTAATTTCCAAGGTAGGGGAGATTCAGTTATTTCTACTTTTTCTTCCCAGTTTTCCAGTCTAAGGGAATGAGCAGAGCCATCATGGAACCACTCACTGAGAGACCGCCCCACCACCACCACCACCACCACACACCAAAATTTAGGAAGCTTAGGCTCTAACTCAAACCCTAAAGTAGCAGAGAAATATACTCTCCTTTCACCTGGGGAGCGATTTTGAGATGGCAGTGAAGTAGACCTCAACTGATGTGGAAACGTACACCTGCCCGAAAGTGCCCAAAGAACTAAAATTGTGTGGAACCACAAGGAAGAGCTGAGCACCTTTTCCGCAGGAGGAGAGGAGCGGGGATGGGGAGGGGAGAAGGGATGCTCTCCCTCTCATCTGTGACTGAAATCTTCCAGTTCTCATTGCCTCTAGTCATTAAATTTATTTTATATGATAGTGGCACCATATTTTGATATATTAACAGGTATGTTTCTAATTCCTGGTAGTTCCTTTATGCCCTATTTAAAAAATAATACAATGAAGCATCGATTACCTTGGGGAAGAACTGTTACAGCAGAAAAGGCTTTTTGAGTAGAACAAGCGCAAAACCTGAAGCTTTCTGAGCATAGACAGTTGGGGAGATCTGTCGGTATCACCCCTGGGACAAAATATAGTTTACCTGGACTGGAAGATCAAGAGAGAAAATCAGAGGAGAGAGTTCAGGGTCCTCCTCTGATTCATACCACCTGGTATGAGGAATCCAGGGGTAGAGGAACCTGTGTGCAGCCCAATAGAGCCCAGGGAGGTTTCAAGATACCATAGGCCTCCTTACCCATCACGACAGGGTACAGAAGAAATATCTGTGTCTTGGAAGGTGGGACAGGGGCAGCCTCAAAGCATCGCCTGGGCCTCAGTGTGGTGCAGGTAGAAGCAAAATGCTTTCTACACACCTAAGAGTAACACAGACTTGGGGCAGGGCTTAGACACTCCAACTAGTTCTTTGTAGTCTAGGAATGGTGAGGGAGCATGAAAGTAGGGGAAGTGTGTTTAGAGAGCCTCTGCCATCAGGAGGAGAGACAACAGAACAGCCACCTGGGCCAAAGACAGACAGGATGTGGAATATTTCAGCAGATGCCAGCATGAGCGGATGAACAAGGACAAGACACTACCCATCCCCACCCTGATGCTGTGCCACTAAGTCCCCATGTCTCAAAGGAATAGAGCAGTGGGAACCCTAAACTGACTAAAATTTAGTATCTGTCACTTGGCGGAATGACAAAGCGGGGGGAAGTTGTAGAAAAATGAAGAAAGGCACATTTCTTACAAAACTGATTTGTATTTATTGAGATCTGTGCCAGTTACATGTATCCTATAGAATTTCCAATAAATGCATACCATAGACCGAATCCTTTTTAAAAATGTCCTATGTATTAGACTTTGAATTAGAGTTGGACGTCACGTAGACATATGAAGAAAAGAACAACTTTGTCAAGTTCTGAGCAATATCATTTTCAGATTGGAGTCGCAGTTTTACCATATTTCTTTGGGAGTGGGGGTAACAATTCTCCTTAGTTTGTTCAGAAATAGACGGACTGATCCATCAAGAGTGAAAATGGCTGAGGGCGGTGCTGCACTGCCTGCTTACACTGAGCGCTCAGTTGGTGCACTGTCATCATTTCTTCTCAGTTCCGGGGGCGAATTAACCCCAAAGGTCACTACCATGGCCCACCTTTCATCAACTCCTATGTCCCTTCTATGCCTTGGTGTCCTGGGAAGGGTTGTCAGAAGTCACAGATTAGACAAACTGTGGGGGAGCTCCCCCAGGGGAGCATTTACTTCAGTTCTTGCTCCCAAGCAGGTCTGCAGCTAAATCATTCAAGAAGAATGACTGTCTGTCTATTCCATGTTTAAAGATCCCCAAGGAAGGCCATCTCTAATAACCTGTTTCAATATATAATCTGTATTTTGAGAAGGCTCTTACGTTTAGAAAACCCTAACCTAAACCCATCTCCTTTTGTTCTCTTTTATAGCAAATTGTGATAAAAATACATCATATAGTTCTGTTGTAAAATAATGTTTGGGGCTTAAATGTTGGATTTTAGCTTAAAGATAGCATTTATTCTGCTACACATGTCTGACCCTTTTAGAAAGAGTTTCTGGCTTACACGAGGAGTTTATAAATTGCTTCTCAGAGGCGGGCTGCTGACTGCTGAGTGGTGACCCTATGCTGAATGAGAAATAGTGGGGGTAGCTGGACTCCTCTGCAAAGAGCTCTTTCTGTCACAAGCTGTCTGTATGGAGGTACTTTTACAGGACCAGAGAGATGTCTTCAGTTATGTCAGCTGAGAGGAAGGAAGGCACAAGAAGCTGAACCTGAGGCAGGACATCCCCTTGCTCAGCCCACCCCCCAGGCGGGGGCACCTGGTGGGTAGTGACTGGGATGGGACAAGCCAGAGGAGAGGTTTTGGTGGCAAAATATCTTCAAGTCGTGAAGTCCCTACATGAACCTTGGATAGGACATTACTCTAAGACAAAGATTTAAGATGAGCTACAAAGCAGTATTCCATTCAAGCCTAGAAAGAAAACCAGGACAAGATTGCTAAGTGATAAATAAAGGTTAAAGGTTAGTGGATAATGGAGCGAAGTGTACTGAGGTGCTTTTGGGTTTTGCTTTTCCCACTGTTACGAATTACATGAGTGATAGTGACATGCATTAGCTTTGTAAAAAATCAAGTGTTAGAATTATAGCTAAAGTTTTCTTTTTCCACTTCTCTCCCCATCCTATTAGTCTCCCTAAAGTAGGTTCATTCCTGTTTTGGGGAGAAGACTTTCTGCTTTTCTGGCCGGTGCAGCCCCTCCATCCTGGTGTAAGGCCAGATGATGAAGCAAATGGTGGGGCGAGTCAGCATTTCCTTTATTCTTAGACACTTATGGGTTCAAAAGAGAATCATCAAGTTTCTCAGGCCCACGAAATCATGACGCAATTAAAAGAAAGAACCTATGATTTTGGCATATAGACTTTCATTTTTTAATGGACACTATCATTGCCACAACTTTTTCTATATCTTTACAAAATATTTTTTTGTTTCTTTGGGCATTTTCAAGAGAAGTTGAGAAAAGGCATATCAAGACCAACTGATCTGCCACCATTAACCTGGAAGGTTTTCATTCCATTTCCTGTGCCATTAATCTTCTCTGGAATACTGCAGCAATTTCAAAGTGGTTTCCCTATTTCCCCATCTCCTCATCTTTTGTCTCTCAACTCCCTTCCCTCCAAGTCATCCAAATATAGTGGTAAAATACCATTGTTATTTCGTTAGTCTTCACTGTGTTCACATTGCCTACAGCATAAACTCCCAACTCCTTTGGTGGGCGTTCCACAGTCTGATCTCAGTGTGTGAATCCACACTTCACTACTCTCTACTCGAACTTCACAACTCTTGTGCTTGAACATCCTATGGACTCTGCTTATTTCAATATCATCCCCAGCCCTATCTGAATTTTCCCCTTCATTTACCTGAATTCTCTCTGTCCTTTAGAGCACTGTGCTAGCTCTGTGTTACACATAAATGAATTTGCTACACAAAAATTCTCTGCTCGTTTGGAGTTGTAATTTGACTATACATTTCAATAACCACAGAAATGTTCAAATTCTTGGGTTTAATAATCCCACTATTGAGGATTTATTCTCTAATAAACAAATAGAAGAAAGGTTAAGTCAATTGTGGTGCATACACTTAATCAAATAAAATATAGCTATTGAAAATTATAATTAAAAGCACTATATAACTTATGGAAATGCTGATGTATTTGTCATAAAAAGGAGAGAATAAAATTGTGATTAAATATGAAACCTTGGAAAGGAAACTAGCCAAAGAATCTGTGAGGGGTGGGATAGTGAGAAGGTAAGTGGTTCTTTTGCTTTTATTTTAATTCCATCGTTGCCATCTTAATGCCGTTATTACAATATACAGTTGTTCTGAAGAATAATCAGAAGTTCAGATTCAAAGTATCTGAGCCAACCTATGAGCTGAATCTTTCTTTTATTAAGATTCCTTAAAATGATAGCAAAGGAATTTTAAAAGGCATTAAAAACACAACAATAAGGACATTGAAGTGGGAAGAGCTCTATAAGGTAGGATTAAGTTCACTCTGAATAACAGGAAATCTAAAATAATAGTGTCTTAAACAAGATAGAATTTTTTGTTTTCCCTTATGTTTCAGGAGTCCAGAGGTGCCAGCAGCATCGGGGATCTCAGACCCCTCATTTTTTACTCAGCCTTGTTTCTATTCCCAAGAGCATGTTATGGTCCATGGTGGCCGCTGGAGTTATAAACTATTTGTTTTGTGGCCAGAAAAGGAACTGGGAACAGGTCCTGTGGAGGGCATGAATTATCCTGCATGGCAAAATCCCCCGTATCATCTTCAAGAAAGTGGAGAATATTAGCTTTGCAGGCTCAGAGGATTCAGAGGAAGTTTTAGCGCATAGACCCAGAGGATTTTCAATTCATTGGTCCAGAAGTCCTCATCACAAATCTCAGGGCCACACCTCCCCAGTCAGGGCCAGGCCTTGGTGCAGCAGACCTGACACAGGGAATCCAGTGTCCACCAGAACTCTGCTACTCTTGTAATTAAGTCCCACTCCTGCTCCTCGAATGTTCTGTCCTCCAGCTACAGGTAGTGAGTCTCCTCACGCGCTGCCAAGGAGGGCCTCTGGTTTCACACTGCACCTTACGCAGGTGAGGTAGCTCTCTCTGACCCTCAGCCTTTCATTGTCTTTCTCTAACGCATTAGTGGCCAGAAGAAACAGCCATCCAATCCCAAAGTCATTACATAATTATGTCCCTTGAAACTTTCAAAGTACTCTCCAGCGCTTCACCTTCCCCAGCCTTCTGGGGTCCTGGCCCTGACTGGTGGAGTTTTGACAATTACCCACAACCACTTGCCAAGGGTCAACACTCACGCAAGTGACCAGGTCTTTTCTGGAAGCCAGATGTTGGGTGAAACAGTTCCAAAGTCCCACTTTAGAGTCTTCTTCTCAGGATATCTCCCAGTCCCAACTGTCATAAATTGCGTTCCTTGGGAAAGACTCTCAGATTTTCTGTAGGCAGGTGGTTTGAGAGTGCCATGGGGATAGGGTGCCCAGATAGAATACCAAATGCCCAGTTGAGTTTGAAATTCAAATAAACAACAAATAATGCAATATTTGGGACACGCTTATATTAAAAATTAGTCTCATTTATCTGAAATTCAAATTTAACTGGGTGTTCTGTGTCTATATTTGCTAAGTCTGGCAATTCTATCTAGGGAACAGCACCTTTGAGAGGTGAGGAGAGCAGGCCTGTGAAGGGGAAGAAGTGAACTATGAAGCAGTTGCGAGAGAGGCTTCAGTGGACTCTGCAGGCAGGTCTGGAAATCGGAGATCCGCTTGAGGGCTCTCTGCCTTGTGGAAGTGGGGCCAGACTTGACTTCCCCACACCAACCAGCCACTGCATGCAGGCTGCTCCATGGCCGGGCATGATCTTGGGTGAGGCAGCTCTCTTTGGCTGAAGGTAATCACACCCCTAGCTGATTGGGGAATGAGCACCTTAGTCCCAAAGGTGGGGATCTGGTTTAACCATTGCATCACTGCACCTGCTGAATCAGAATAGGTGTTTTAACAAGATCTCCAGGTGACGTTTATGCACATTACAGTTTGAAAAGCATTGGTGTTAAGTTCTCAAACTTCTATGTGTATTAGAATTACACAGTGGGCTTGTTAAACCACAGCTTGCAGGGCCCACACCTGGAGTTTCTGATTCTGTATGTTTAGAGTGGAACCTAGGAATTTGCATTTTTAACAAGTTCCCAGTGATACTGGGCTGCGGCTGGCTTCTGGTTTAAAGATGACACTTGAAGAACCACTGGTTTAAAAAACAGAGACATCTAATATCTTATATACCTAGAGACAGGTGGATATTAAAGCTGGTTCAGCTCCTCTAAAATATCACCAAGGATAGAGGCTTTCTTTCTGTTTTGCCATCATTAGCATATTGGCCCTTTTTTCATGCCGATCACTTTCCGGCTTCAAGTTGGCTGCTGTGCCTCTTGACAACCACGGTCAAGACAGGATGAAAGGAAATGGGGGTATCCAGCTGTGACCTGTTTCTTTTATGAGGAAACAAAGTAGTGTTTTTTTAGAGTTTCTCACTCATGCAGACTTCTTTTTAAAATTTTCATAAATCTCTATTGTTTTAATTACTTCAATGATACTTGCAATATATCTGCGGAGGAGTGAATTGATATAGTGGGCAAGACTATTCCAAGTCTTCACTAGGAATATTACAAAAAAACAGCAAAGATAAAAATATCCTTCACAACTGTCATTCATTCCTAGGAAATGATATAAATCCAGTCCTAAGCAGATATTTGTCAATTTCAGTAAAGGTGTCAAAATCTGATTAATCTCATTAGTGCTATTTATTTGGAAAGAAACAAAAAACATATTTCTATGACTTTTTTTTTAAACTTTAAAAAAATAGAAACAGACTCACGGATACAGGGCACTAACTGATGGTTGCCACGGGGGAGGAGGGTTTGGGGGCTGGGTAAAAAGGTGAAGACAGAACTTCACATTGGTAATAAGAAAACTGTCATGGGAATGTAAAATATAGCATAGGGAATATAGTCAATAATATTTTAATAATTACATACGGTGCCAAGTGGGTGCTTGAAATATCAAAGGGACCACCTTATAAAGTATATGATTGTCTAACTACCATGCTGTACACCTGAAACTAATATAAAATAATACTGAATATAAACTGTAATTTAAAAATAAATTTTTAAAGTATAAATATGAAGAAAATATTAATTCTGAAATATTCAGTAACAAAAACAAAAAAGAGAGCAGTTTTAGGTTCACAGGAAAAATGGGAGACAGGTGCAGAGACTTCCCATATGCTCCCTGCCCCCACATGTGCACAGCCTTCCCCATTACCAACGTCACCCACCAGCCTGGCACACTTGCTACAACTGATGAACCTGCATTGATACATAATCACCCAAAGTCTACAGTTTACCTTAGGGTTCACTGCTGGGGTTGCACATTCAGTGGGTGTGGACAAGTGTATAGTAACATGTATCCATCATTGTAATATCCATAGAGTATTTTCACTGCCCTAAAAATCCTCTGGACTCTGCTTCAATGCCTTTTTAAAAAATGTATCTGTTCAGCATTCCCCCCCTCCCCAGTTCTTGTCTTTTCTTTTTTCTTTGAGAGAACCACCTTTGCAGACTTCTTTTTATATCCCATTTTCCAGGTGGTACATGACCAACCTACTTGAGAAGGAGGCTGGGAAGATGAGTCTAGTCTTCTAAACTTTGTCCTAGAAAGTGGTAAATGAGAGAATGGTTGCAAGAATGGTTCCAAGTTAACCATAAACATTTTATCTTGAGCAATGGAGGCAATCAAAACCAGAAACTTAAAAGGATGTGAGGAGTGAGAGTGGGAAACTGAATTTTCATAATAAGATCTTCTACACAATTTGATTTGTTACCATGTTTATTTTTTACTTTTAAGTTTAAAACCTGTAACTCCACTCCTTTTCTTATACCCCACTTCAGCAAAGCTTGTTGGGTTAATTCCAAAGGATTTCTATAATCCATCTCATCGCCTCCACCACCACCATCACAGCCACCTCCATCCTTGCCCTGCTGGGATTCATGCTCCACACAGCAGTTCATGCTCCTTTACAAACACCTCTCCTGTGTACAGCTTGATGACTTTAGCTAGCAACATGCTGTTTCATATATTTGAAAATTTCCAAGAGAGTAGATATTAAAAGTTCTCACCATAAGGAAAAAAACTGTAACTGTGAGTTGATGGATATTAACTGAACTTACTGTGGTAATCATTTTGCATTATATATGTATATAAAATCATTATGTTATTCATGTTAAACATATACAAATTTAAATGTCAATTATATCTCAATATAAATAAAAATAAAATAAAAATGCTAATCCAATAGAAAAATGGATTAAGAATATGTAAACAGCCAAGATATACATGAAAAGATGCTCAGCTGATCCCCTAATTAAAGAAATGTAATATCAAAAAGAAGAAATATGTATCTCTCTCCCTCCTGTGCTCAAAATGCTTCAACTGCTTCCCATATCACGTAAAGTAAAACTCAAAATCTTTGTAGTGGAGTACAAGCTCCTACATGATATTCTGACGTCATCTTGTCTCTCTTGTTCACTAAGCTACAGTCACACTGGACACTTTAATATTTCTTAAATGCATAATGCATGTTCTGACCTCAGAGTCTTGCAATTTGCTCTACCCTCTCCTCTGCCTAGAGCATCCTCCCTCCCTCCAGGTATCCACCTACATTGCTTGATCCGCTTGATCCCTCACTTCCTGCCTGTCTTTATTCAGATGACACCTTCTGAATGCATGTGGAGACAAGTGTCCAAGAAGAAATAAGCAGTTTAATCTTAGCTTGTCGACTGAGGCATAGTATACAAAGTTACTCATTCATACAACATATTATTGGGCTTATATTATGCAATTGATTGCCATTGTGCTGGATGTTACAAATATGAAAAAGGCACAATCTTTGCCAGTAGGAGCTTGTGATTATATTAATTATATATAGGGCAAGTTCTTTTATAGTCAAGCACTTTCTGTTTCAGGCAGCAGCAACTAACTCACACTGGCTTAAGCAATACAGGGGATTTATTAGCTCATGCAACTGGGAAGAATGAAGTAGACTGAGGGACTCACACAAAATTGTTGGCTACACCTACACACACACACACACACACACACACACACACACACACCAAGGCATCTCTTAATACCATGTTAGCTTTTGACCCAGATAAAAGAGAGAATGTCTTTTTTTTCGCTTCTATAAATGTTGATCCCTGGAAAAGAGTGGTCTGCTTTGATCACATGTCCTGATCCCCACAAATCTTTGAAGCCAAAGCAATAATAGACTGTTATAATGCTGGGTACATGTTACCCCATGCCCAGTATAGTGGGGTACTGCGATTGACATCTACACCAGGACTAAATCGCTGGAGTGGAAAGAGAAAGAGGTGGAGGTAGATCCCATTACTAGAGACAGTGGAAAGGGATGCTGTGCAGACAAAACAAATGTTCATTACAAGGGCCAGGGAATTGACTTAAAACACTTAGGAGTTTACAGCAGGAAGAGGGAGCTAGGAGTTTACAGCAGGAAGAGGAAGACAGGATTTTAGGAGGTACAGGTGGTAAGAAGGTTTAGGTGAAGGAAGGGTTAGGCAAAAGACATTGCAAGAAAGCAAGGCCTGGTTTGGAGTGTGTTTCCGTTTGGTGGGTTCCGGGGTTCATATGCGAACTGTAGGGAATTAGTATAGTGGAGTTGAACTCTGTCTAAATAGAGCTCGACTCGGGAGTCTCATGAGTTGGGACCTGCCAGGAATCTGTTTATATGAGAGACTGAACAGACTCCCAGGAAACAATTACACAAACTCTGCCTAATAACCATATAGTGGGGGGCCGTTAGAGGGAGAATTTGAGTTCTTAAATGTTTATTTTAACTAGATTCTGTCCATTGAAAAACAAAGATATGTAATCTAACAGTTCAAAAAGGTATTCAATGAAAAATGCTTCTCCCTCCCCTCCCAGTCCCCTAGTGAGGGAGGGAGGGATTCTAAGTTCATCCCGGTGGCCACTGTTCACACATTTCCCAGCCCAGCCAATGGGCCCATACTTAGATGCCATGTAGAGAGAGGGGGTTCAAAGTCAAAAGTGGAACTTCTATGTTCACTAAATCTCTTAAAATAATCTGAGGAGGCAAGAGGGCCATATGGACAGCTTGGGTACCATTGCATCAGAGTAAGCTCAAAGGGTAAGAATGTATTCTGCCTACCTGGGTAGGGACCACACAGGGCTGTGAAACTAGAAGGGCTCTGGAAACAGGTGAAGCTTTGAGATATCAAAGCTTCCAGCTCACCAGTGACTCAAATAGTGCAGGTGCAGATCCAGGCCCAAGGCTCTGGTGACAGCACCAACGACTTTTAAGCAGGGAAAGAAACACTATAAGGCAGAAACACAGAAGTCAGCTCGGGGGGCATAGCATCTGTGGAATTCCCCATCCTCAATGGTGCATGGTGACATCAGAAGGTGTCCCCACAGTGTGGTTGGTGGTTTCAAGGCAGACCTTTGGAGCTGGCCTTCCAGGGCTTTATCCTGGCATTGCCACTTACTAGTTCCTACTGTACTTACTGCACAAGAGATTGTGAGGATGTGCTCAGGTAACATAGGTGAACAGTGTGAACCAGTGTGTCTGGCTCCTAGTAATCTTGAGTGTTATTTTTTCCTTTAAAAAATTGAGGTATTATTGACATGTAATACTAGTTTCAAGTATAGAACATAATGGCTTGATATTTGTATACCTTGAGAAATGATCAACCTTTAGTGCCATTATTCTTCTTAAGGGACCTATCAGGATGTGGTCACCTTAGCAGACAACCCAAGTGAAAAACAACAGAGCCAAAGAAAAAGGACAGGAGCCCCAGAAATATTAGGGGTCTTTGCAGCAATGGAGATAGGAGAATGCGGTTTGTTTTGGTGAAGGTGAGTCTGTTGTTTTTATCCTAGGTCTCTGAGTCCTCGGGAGACGTGAGTTACTCAGGCCAGACAGGGAGTGAGGCTAGACTTCACAGTGGATTTTGAAGTCTTAGCTGAGAAGCTTGATTTCATTAAGAGGTTATAAAGAACAACTGAAAGAACAATATTAAAATTAATCCAGAGATTTATACGAAATAGTCAGAGAAGGGGAAGCTCTGAGAGAGAGACCAATTAAAAGATTATTTCCATGGACTGCTGGGGGAGAAGACACAAGGAGCTGAAGTAGGTTGGTAGCACTGAGAATGGAAATGAAGGGACAGATGTGAGAGAAACGCTTGGCGACAGAACTATCCCAGGATATATAAAGCATCTGCTTGCCCAAGTTTTCAGTGTGTTCCAGTCCAAATCCTCAAGTTTTAGAAGCTGTGAAAACCAGCACCTTGCCATATGCAATTCAACAATCTATTGGGTTTTTTTCTATTGTTAGCATGCATTGTTTTAAATAATTAAGTATTTTTACCAGAGTGAGTTTTTAATCATTTTATTGGACACCACCTTAAATAATGATTCTGTAGCACAGATATCTTAAATGATTTTCTCTTCCTAGGTCATTTTACATTTGTGAATTTTAAACTATTACATTTTACCATCTGCTGATCCACATTATATGTCATATAAATTATTAATGAAGTTTATAGTAACTTAACTATTTTGTGCTGTTGCTAACAGATAAGTGCCCATTTCTAACATCAATGGTTTATTTCTTTTCATATTGATTTAAAATATTTATTCTCCATTTTAAAAGAAGAAAAATAAATGAAAAAATCAAGAGAAAAATAAACATGTCAAATAAATTTATTAACAAATTATAACCAGATCACCAGGATTTAAGAAAATATATTGACATTAATGACTTTGTTTATTGTTATTACTTGCCACTATCTTCCCAGAAGTAGAATTTTGATATTAAATTCAGAACTAAGCATTAGAAACATTTAAAAATGATAGTAAGTCATAGATAAAGAGAACAGACTGATGAATCTGGGGGGACAAGATTCTGTCTGCCCCCCAGAAGGGAGGGGGTTTGGGGGACTGGGTGAAAAGGTAAAGGAATTAAGCAGTACAGATTGGTAGTTACAAAATAGTCACAGGGCTGTGAAGTATAGCATATACTTTATGTACAGCATAAAGTACAGGGAATATAGTCAATAATACTGTAATAACTATGCATGGTGCCAGGTGGGTGCTGGAAATGTTGAGCGGCACACTTGGTGAAGTATACGATTGTCTAACCACTACGTTGTCACCTGAAACCAAGACAAAATCAGACTGAATGGGGAGTATATCATATCACAGTAACTAGGTTATTCTTCATGCTCATTTCTACCCCCAGCCCTAAATACTGTGCCAGATACTGACACCACTTAGACACTAGTACAATGAAAGATTACTAGAAATCATGGAGATAAAAGTGGTTGATCATATTCTCTTCAATAGTTTAAATCAAGGTAAATCATCTGTATGAACTTGAATTACTACAACCTAGTATAGTCATAAACTACAGTCACTTTTTGTTTTCTCAAAAGCAAAAATACAGCATATTTCTAAAAAGCATCATATACAAATATCAACTAAAAGGGTAATGTAATAACATATCATTATACTCTAATAAGGGTAGAAAGAAAGTGCAGTTAATATATGCAAATAGCATTAGTGATTAATATGAAATTAAACAACATTTTCTTGTCAGCATGATATCAGGTAAAATAAACTGATGGAATAAAGATATCACTGCATAAGTTTCTACAGTGGAATGAATTTCAATATGTAATATAAAGTCAGTGGAATTAAACTGAAAGGCAAATATTTGAATTAGATGCCAAAAAGAAGCTTCCGCAGAGATGTAAAGTACAGCATTGGGAATATAGTCAATAATATTGTAATAACTATGCATGGTGTCAAATGAGTACTAGACTTACTGGGGTGATCACTCCATAAGGTATATAAATGTCTAATCACACTATATTGTACATTTGAAACTAATATTGTACATCAACTATGATTAGAAAATAAATTAATATTTTAAAAGATTCTTCTCTAAAAATAAGTAAAAATTTTAAAAATAAAAATAAAAAGCTTCTGATGGCCCTGGCTGGTGTGGCTTAGTGGGCTGAGCACCGACCTGAGGACCAAAAGGTTGCAGGTTCAATTCCCAGTCAGGGCATATGCCTAGGTTGTGGGCCAGGTCCTCAGTTGGGGGCATGTGAGGGGCAACCAATTGACGTTTCTCTCTCACATCTATGTTTCTCTCCCTCTCTTCCTCCCTCCCTTCCCCTCTCTCTAAAAATAAATAAGATCCTTTTTTAAAAAGAAGCTTCTGATGAAAAATCACTACAGGAATAGATTACTGAGCATGTTATAGACTCTCACTGGATGGACAATTACCTATCTAAGATAACTTAATTATGGTTCTGCCTCAAGGTATGAGGCTGACTTGATGACTTCTATAGTGGGATTTTATCTTTCTATTTTAAAAACCTGCATAATTTAAATTTATTATGAGGCATATAATGGAATGCATCCATGTAAAGATCAGATTGTTGATTTACAGATGTGAAATCTATAACCTGCTGGCTGGCGTAGCTCAGTGGATTGAGCTCGGGCTGTGAACCAAAGTGTCGCAGGTTTGATTCCCAGTCAGGGCACATGCCTGGGTTGCAGGCCATGACCCTCAGTAACCGCACATTGATGTTTCTCTCTCTCTCTGTCTCTATCTCCCTCCCTTCCCTCTCTAAAAATAAATAAATAAAATCTTTTAAAAAATCTATAACCTGGATTTTGTAGAATCCAGATTCTATACAGTTTTTATAGAACATTTCTCTATAAAGTGCCTGATATTAAAAGAATACATTTGAGAGTTCTTATCAGTCTAGTACTTCCTTCACTTACAGGTATACTACATTTTATTAACATAGTATACAAATTACTTAGCTTGGTCTTTTACACCCAAATATGAAATTATTCATCTACAAAACTATCCTCTCTGATAAGGCTATGGGGGCACATGGGGTAAAATCAGAATTCTCTGTTACTCATCCACTTACACGATTGCTGGATGCAGGCAAGTGCACAGTCATTTCCAAGTCAGTTTCAAACAAAAAACACTCATTAATTATCACATTAAAAATAGCAAGGAGTCAACCAGGTAAGTTAAAAAGTTGTCTTATGGCCATTAATTTATAGGCATTAAAATGCTAGCACAAATGGGTCTGTTGAAGAATCATAGAAATGATTTATACACAGGTCACAGAGAGAATGTACCAAAAATCATTCAAAATCATTCAACTAAGAAATAGCATTGTGGTATATTTCTTCCCAGTCATAATAAGTGGTTTTACATAATATGTATTTATATTGATAGCATATAAATATGTATTTTTATATTCATAATTTGTTCTTAACTGTCACACTGAACATTTTCTTCTCCTGTTTATTTTGATGTAATTTCAGAATTACAGGAAAGCTGCAAAAATAGTATAAAGAACTCCCGTCTACCCTTCACTCCAATTCCCTAAATGTGAACATTTGACTACACTTGCTTTATTCTTCCCTTTCCCTTTCTCTCTCATTCTCTCTCTCTGAACCTTCTGAGAGTAACCTAGAGATATGAAGCCCCTTTACACGTCAATAGTTCATTGTGTATTTCCTAAAAACAAGGAATTTTCTTGCAATGGCCACAGTACAATGATCAAATCAGGAAATTAATATTGATACAATACTATATCTAATCTTGCTCATATTTTTCCAATTTTCTGAACAATGTCTTTTATAACAAATGAAAATCCTGGGTCATGCTTTGCTTTTGGTTATGTCTTTTTAATTTTCAGTCTTTTTTAGTGTTCCATGACATTGACATTTTTGAATAATAAAGATCAGTTATTTTGTAGAATGTCCCTTGATTTAGAGTTGCCGATGTTTCCTTGTGATTAGATTCAAGTTATGCTTTCTTGGCAAAGATACCATATAAGCAATGCTATTATATTCTTAATGTGTCTTGTTAGAAGGCATATGATATTAATTTGTCTGATTATTGGTATTGACCATGAACAGTTTTGCATCCTATGTTTTCATTCACAATATAAAATTTTTCATGCCTTTCAAAATTCATGGAAACATCATTTCAGTGTGTATACAATGTTTTATTAATGGATGTCATACTTTGTTAACTGATCATATTTCTGTATCGTGTCACTGGACTGGTAAGAACTTCTAGAATTATATAGCAACAAAGTTGGTAGATGTCTCCTTTTAATGGAAATATTTTTAGTGTTTTGCCATTAGGTATTTTAAGAAACATCTGCTTGTCCAATTCATTATTCATTCATTCATGACCATATACCTGTAATTGCCTGCTCCTCACTCCAATACATACATAGTGCAATACGTGTGTCCAAGCTGTATTTCTTTATGATGCTTTGTTCTCTTGTCCTCTGGAAATTGTCTCTTGTTTGTTTAGAACTTGCCATTCAAAAACTGCCCCCTCAGCTGCACTTCAGAACAAATACATTTCATCAGCAATTGCGAGTTCTACCCTCTCCACTCTGAGCTCTGTCTAGCTGCTGACCTTGGCAGAGAAAGCAGTGAGAGAAGAGGGCTTGGTAGCTGTGGCAGGCAACAATGGTTAGAAGCTGATGGGAGGAACTCACAACCTGATGTTAAAAGTTCAGCAGTTTCAGGCTTGTGCAGGGCAAAAGGACAAAGCTCTTTTATCTTCTTTTGGAAAGCTCTAAGAGTTTCTGTCATACAAGATAGTTTTTGACACCCTTAGACTTACATAAATGATAGCTCCACAGGGGTGTCTCTGAGAGCAGGGTTTGCTGGAAGACATCAAGCTGCTGTTGCACTCTAATAACTGTTACTAACTACAAACTATGGAAGTGTATGAAAGATTGATTTATATATGCCCAGCCAGTTTACTGGACCAGTTTACTGAATAGTTTCAACTCAGGGGGTATAGACGTGAAACTTTTTTTCTTTCATGGGCTCAACTGTGCTATATTAATCTCTTCTTTCCCTTTAACATCTTGGGCAAATTCTGTAACTTCCTGATCCCTTTTGAATGTTAAAAGTCTAGCCCTAAAAAAATTACTGTTAATCCCTCAAACCTAAATGTTAAATTTAGAAACATGCAGTATTTGGGATATACTCACACTAAAAAATTATTTATTGTTTATCTGAAATTCCAATTTAATTGGGTATTCTGTATTTTTATTTGCTAAATCTGGTAACCCTGATTTTAACTTCATTTCTTCCTTATTCACCTCAATTCCCAGAGCAGGCCTGACCCAAAGCTGGAAGGATGTGAAGTAGGGAAGAAGTGTGGTCTACTTTATTACTCCTTCTTCCTCACCTTTCTCGTCCTGCTTCCCTGCTGTTGGTGGTGGCAATAAAGGGTGGAAAAGGAAGACATCTGTCTCCAGTTGGGTATGGAAGTAGGTTGTCATGATTTCTCTAGTAAATGCTAACTGGTCAAGGATGCTGTATCAGTACGAGTCCTCTAAAAAGTAGATACAACAGAGTTAGGAGCACCAGAGGTTTACCGAGGAGTAATACTTGTAAAAGATAAAGGATAGAGTAGGGGAAACAGAATCTGGCAGGGAGAACCTCGGCCTGTAATGCGGATCTGATGAAGTCTCAGCCAACCAAGAGAGCTTTGGCGCAAAGACTGCACATTCGAGGAGTCTGGCAGAAGTGACCAGGTCTTAAGTGTCCCTTCTGTGCTCTGTCAATTGCTAGGGGATACCCAGGAAAAACATAGGCCCCATCTAAGTTTATTTGTAAAAACAAATGCTGCGGCTGATCCTGAAGATGCTGCAGCTGAAAGATGTCATCTAACTGCACTCCCTGCAGCTGAAAAGCAGTTCTTACTTAAAGAAGATCTGGACAGCTCACCACCATGAACACCACAGGTATATTCTGCGTGGCAGGTATCCAACTGCCCACTCCCTCCTGAGGCTACCGTGTGGGTTCTTTGGAGAGCCTGGTTGGGGCTCATCACAACTCAGGTCCTGGTCTTGAGAGATCTGGTTCCAGCTTCACTACTGTCACCTCTGTTTCCATCTCCCTCAGCCTCTTGCTGTTGGGGTGCCTTCAGCTAGGGGTTAGCTTTCTTGGACAGGCAGCTGCTTTCTGCAGCTCCCCAAACCTCAAGAAATGCTTACATTCTTGTCCTGATACAGAGAAATGCAGGCTGCTCCATTGATCCCTGTTTCTGTCTCTCCATTTTTCTTCTATTTACTCTTTCCTTGCTCAGATAGGTACGGGTGATAGATCAGGTGTGCTGTATAAGCAGATGTATGGACATCTGGGATACCAAAATGCTAGGCACCCCATCTTGCAGGCACCCCCACTCAAAATACAATTTACAGGTGATTGTCTAAGAATGTCTGTTTTACTGGGCTTCCTGTGGGGAAGGGAGGGACTTACCCTTTTGCCTGAACACTCCCTATGTGGCCTATGGCTCTGTTGTCCTGTGGTGGTCAAGAGACCACAGATGTGCTTTCTTGAGTAACAAAGAGAAGAGTTTGAGAACACACTTCAGGACTGTATATAACCTACACATAAACTTACATGGAAATCATTCTTTGTGCATATTGTAGCAGGAAAAAAAAAGAATTGAAAACCACTGTTGCAGAGATAGGATATATAAATAGACCAGAGATACTGATAAGATTCAGGATCTTATATAAGTGCCCTCTTAAGCCTTTTGGGAACAAATAGATAAACAAGTGTAGTTAATCAGAATAGTAGACATTTGTGATTTGCCTCTCCAGCATTTATTATTCCTTTTCCAAGTCACAGCTAGGGTTACTCATACAGCTACATAGGTTATGCAAAACCTGAAGGGCGGGGACCAATCAGTCACACTGCAGATTGTGTGAATCGTGATCCTTGGAGTTGGGCAAGCTTCCACCTGCACAACACTCACAGTAGTCCTGGCCACAGTCCAAGTTTCCTTTTGTGATTCAGTGCTTATCCTGTCATAGTCAACATGACCTGATAGGACACTACCTGTGGCCTGGAGTTAGAGCAAAGGATGAGTCCTAACACATCCATTCCCCTGGCCCCTTGGTAAGTGCGGGGGCATGGGAGGTGGGCACAGGAGCTAAACTTAAACTAGTCCAATCAGAGTGGATCTCAGGACTCTTAATGAGAATGTATATCCCTATAACATAATTTTCCAAACAAAAACTCTGACTTTTTTTCACAATAACAGTACCTAATGAAGAGAGTAACTATCAATTACTGTCCAGATGAAGCACTTACGTTTCTTTCCCAAGCAATGATAATGGTATCTTCATTAACATAGTGACTTCCTTGTTTAGTCTCTGCTGTGCCTAGCTGACACTGAGATTGGGTTACAAAGAGTCTGGTAAATATGGTCTTAGGAAAAACGTTTTTTCTGACCAAAATGAAGACTGAACTGGCATTGCCACAATCTCTAAGCAACCAGTCAAGACTAGAACAAATAGGCCATAATGGATCAGAGATTCTAGATTCCCATCACTTCAGGTGACCAAACCCAGGTTTGATAACCCAGGTAAGTTGAGGGGACTCAAACATCCACTGGGAACATGGAACATGGGCCATTATGCTGCCAAGGTGATGTCTTCAATGCAGTCTTTTCTATAGTAAAGATAGTCAAACATATGCACACAAACAGAAGCATGATAATCTAAAAATTAAATAGATTGTGCTATCAGTCTCCTTCAAAATTGTTTGGAAGCACAAGAATATGAACTGCTTTCCTTTTCAGGTTATCATTCAACTGAATTGTGACGCCAGTATGACAAGATTATGAACCAGGTTCTTGGGTGGTTTTCTTCACAATTTTGTTGAGATAGCCTACTTCTTTGTGTATTGTTATTTTTATATGTTACTAATTTTACATTTTATGAAGGCTCCTCCCATATATTTTCCCCATGTAGCTATCTAAAAAGCACATACACAACAGAGTAACTAATTTTTCTTGTCATTTATGTGTTTTGCTTTACCAATTTATTTACAGATTTATGGTTCATTGATTTTCACAGTTTGAAAATTAATGGTAAATCAATACTTTGTATAAATTTATTATGATTTCACTGTAAGTTATTTTGCAATACATTGTTTGACTGATGTGATATAAAACTCTATTGTATATAAATGAAAACATTAAGCAAGTTGAGGTCATAAAATCAGCTAGCAACCTAATATAGCAGCTTACAAGTGAGAAACTATATAGCATTTTTATGTATCATGTGGGAAAACTATGCAGCATGGGAGTTTTGAGTATTAATTCTACAGTTGTACTAAATCTAACATGTCAGTCTTTATCTACAATCTGGCCAGATTTAAAGTGCTAAGTTGCTGCTGTACTGAATGCTGAATTATCTAAGACAGTAGTGTTCCAGAAAACCCATCTTTAGACCACTTATCATCTATACATGAAACATGTGTATTTCCCATGTACCAACAATATTTATTAAAACATCTATGTGTAAAATTAACTCAAAATAAATCATAGACCTAATTGTAAGAGTTAAAACTGTAAAGTTGAATGAAGAAAACTGATACAGACTTAGTATTTGTGTCTCTTCAAAATTCATGTGTTAAATTCCAACACCTACAACGATGGTGTTTGGAGGTGAAAACTCTGGGAAGTGATTAGGTCATGAAGATGGAACCCTCATCAATGGGATCAGTACCCTCATAAAAGAGCTCAGAGAGCTCCCTTGGCCCTTCTGCCATATGAGGACATGGTGAGAGAAAGCAGTCTATGAACCAGGAAACAGATCCTCACCAGATACTAAATCTGCCAACACCTTGATCTTGGACTTTCTAGTCTCCATCATAAATTTCTGTTGTTTATTAGCCACTCATAGATATCTATTGCTGTTTATGGTATTTTGTTATGGCAGTCCAAACAGATAAAATAAAAAATATAGGAGTAAATCTCTGTGCTCTTGCGTTAAGCAAAGTCTTCTTAGATATGGCACCAAAATACAAGTGACAAAAAAAAATAAACTGGGATTTATCAAAATTATAAACTTTTGTGCTTCAAAGAACATCATCAAGAAAGTGAACTAAAAAACTGGAGAAGATAATTGTAAATAATATATATATATACAATGAGCTTATACCTAACATATATATATGTATATATATATATTTAAAACCCTTAACACTCAATTTTAAAAAGAGAAATAACCCAATTAAAAAAATAGGTCAAAGATCTGAATAGACATTTGTCTAAAGAAGATATACAAATGGCCAATAAACACATGAAAATCTTCTCAACATTACTGACCATCAGGAAAATACAAATCAAAACTACAATTAAATCCATCTCACATTCACTAGGATGGCTATAATTAAATAGAACAATCCTCAACAAAATATTGGCAATCCAGCTCTGGCTGGTGTGGTTCGGTGGATAGAGCACTAGACTGTGAACCAGTGGGACGCAGATTTGATTCCCAGTCAGGGCATATGCCTGGGTTGCAGGCCCGTTCCCCAGCATGGTGTGTGCAAGAAGCAACCACAGGTTGATGTTTCTCTCCCTCTCTTTACCCTTCCCTTCTCCTCTTTGTAAAAATAAATAAATAAAATCTTTAAAAATATATATTGGAAATCAGATACAGCAATACACTGAAAAGATCATACACCATGATTAAGTGAGATTTATCCCAGGGATGCAAGGATGGTAAAATATTCACAAATTGATAAACATAACACACCCCATTAAAAAGTAAAGAACAAAAACCACATGATCATATCAATAGATGCTGGAAAAGCATGTGATAAAAATCCAGTGCCAATTTATGATAAAAACACTCAGCAAAGTGGGAATAGAAGGAGCATTCCTCAACATCATCAAGGCCATATACAAGAAACCTACTGCCAATATCATACTCACTGGGCAAAAACTAAAAGCTTTACCCTTGAGATCAGGAACAAGACAAGGTTCTCACCATTCTTATTCAATATAGCACTGGAAGTTCTAGTTACAATGATCAGACAAGAAAAATAAATAAAAGGTATCCAAATTGGGAAGCAGGAAGTAGAACTGTCATTATTTGCAGATGACATAATAGTGTACATAGAAAACCCTATAGTCTCCACCAAAAAAACTACTTGCTCTAATAAGTAAATTTGGCAAAGTAGTGGGATAGAAAGTCAATATTCAGAAATTGATGGCATTTTAGTACACCAACAGTGAATTATCAGAAAGAGAAACTAGGAAAAAATTTCATGTACTATAGCAACAAGAAAAATAAAGTACCTAGCAATAAACCTAACCAAGGAGGTAAAAGACCTATACTCAGAAAACTATAGAACACTGAGGAAAGAAATTGAGGAAGATACAAATAAATGGAAACACATACCCTGTTCATGGACTGGAAGAATTAACATCATTAAAATGTCCATACTACCCAGGCAATTTATAGAGTCAACACAACCCCTATTAAAATACCAATGGCATATTTCACTGATCTAGAACACAAACTCCAAAAATTGATATGGAACCAAAAAAAGACCCCAAATAGCCACAGAAATCTCGAGAAAGAAAAATAAAGTTGGAGGGATCCCAATACTCAATATAAAACTGTACTACAAGGCCACTGTAATCAAAATAGTCAGCTACTGGCATAAGAACAGACACATAGATCAATGGAACAGCATACAGAGCCCAGAAATAAACCCATGTTTCTAAGGTCAATTAATGTTTGACAAAGGGTGCATGAGAATACAGACAATGGAGTAAAAATAGTCTCTTCAATAAATGGTGTTGAGAGAATTGGACTGATACATGCAAAAAAAGGAAATTAGACCACAAATTTATACCACACACCAGAATAAACTCAAAATAGATAAAAGACTTAAATATGTCAAGATACCATAAAAGTCCTAGCAGAAAACATAGGCAGTAAAATTTCAGATACCCCATGTAGCAATATTTTTTGCCAATATATCTCCTAGGACAAGAAAAACAAAGGAAAAAAATAAACAAATGGGACTACATCAAATTAAAAAGCTCCCGTACAGCTAAAGAAACCATCAGAAAAATGAAAAGGGAACTGATTGTATGGGAGAAGATATTTGCCAATGATACATCAGATAAGGGTTTAATCTCCAAAATATATAAAGAACTCATATGACTCAACATCAGGAAGACAATCCAATTGAAAATGGGCAAAGGACCTGAACAGACACTTCTCCAAGGAGGACATACAGATGGCCAATAGAAGTGTGAAAAGATGCTAAACATCACTAGCCATTAGACAGATGCAAATTAAAATCACAACGAGGTATCACCTCATTTTTGTCTGAATGGCTATCATTAATAAATCAACAAACAAGTATTGGCGAGGATATCGAGAAAAGGGAACCCTAGTACACTGTTGGTGGGAATGCAGACTTGTGCAGCCACTGTAGAAAGCAGTGTGGAATCTCCTTAAAAAATTAAAAATGGAGCTGTCTTTTGACTCAATGATTCCACTGCTTGGAATATACCTGAAGAATCCTGAAATATCAGTTCAAAAGAACTTATGCACCCCTATGTTCACAGCAGCACTAGTTACAATAGCCAAGTGCTAGAAACAGCATAAGTGACCATTAGTAGATGACTGGATCAAAAAACTGTGGAATACACAATGGAATACTATGCAGGAGAAAGAAGGAAGGAACTCCTACCTTTTGTGGCAACAGCATGGATGGAGCTGGAGAATATTATGCTAAGTGAAATAAGCCAGTTGGTGAAAGACAAATATCATATGATCTCACTTATAAAAGGAATTTAATGAACAAAATAAACTAATGAGTAAAATAGAACCAGAGACATGGAAACATGGAACAGACTGACAGTGGCCATAGAAGGTGGGGGGAAGATATTGATGGAAAGAAGGGGAAGGGCCTAGACAAAGAACACGTATGAATAACCCATGGACATGGACAACAGTGTGGGGATTGACTGTGGAGTAGGAGTTTGGCTGGGCAGAGGAAGCAAAGGAAAAAAAATTGGGACAACTGTAATAGAATAACAATGAAAAAAATCCTAAAATAAAAAGAAATTCAACCATTAAGTATATTTGGTTATTCAATCACTAATAAACTGAAATGGAGTTCTTTTTTCACTAAATATTCTATGAGAAGCTAAAAAAAAGAAGAGATAATACTGAGTTGAAGATGATGTAGGGAAATTGGAACACTCATACATTGCTGGTGGGAATGTGAAATGGCACAACTGCTTTGGCAAACAGTCTGACAGTTCCTTAAAATGTAAAACATATAGTTACCATATGACCCAGAAATTTCACTTCTAGGTATATTTCTAAGAAAAATGAAAACATGTTCATAGAACACCATGTAAATAAATGTTCACGGCAGCATTATTCATAATAGCCAAAAAACAAAAAAGTCAAATGCCACTCAACCTATGACTAAATAAATAAAATGTGGTATATTCATAAAGGGAATATGAGCCCTGACTAGTGTGTCTCAGTGGATTGAGTACCAGCCTGTGAAACAAAAATCTGCTGATTAGAATCATGGTCAGGGCACATGCCTGGGTTGTGGGCCAGGTCCCCTGTCAGGGCCATGCAAGAAGCAACTGATTGATGCATCACTTGCATGACAATGTTTCTCTCCCTCTCTTTCTCCTTCCCTTCCCCTTTCTCTAAAAATTAAATAAAAAAAAGATTAAAAAATAAAGTAAGTTATTATAAAAAATAAAACAAATAAACAGAATATGAACAATAAAAAGGAATGGAGGAAGGAATACAACCTTGGGCAGCCACTGTGGAAAGCAGTATGAAGTTACCTCAAAAAAAAAAAAAATGGAACTGCCTTAAGACCCAGAGATTCCACTTCTGGGAATATATCCAAAGAAACTTATTTGAAAGAATATATGCACCCCTGTGTTCATTACAGCATTATTTATAATAGCCAAGATTTGAAAGCAGCCCAAATGCCCATCAGTAGATGAATGGATTTAAAAAAAGTTGTGATATGGACTACTATGAGACAAAAAAAAGAGAAGGAAATCTTACCTTTTGCAACAGCATGGATGGACCTAGATAGTATTATGCTCAGTGAAAAAAAGCCAGTCAGAGAAAGAAAAGTGCCATATGATTTCACTTACATGTGGAAACTAATGAACAAAATAAACTAATAAACAAAATAGACACAGACACAAATGTAGAGAATAGAGTGACAACTGTCACAAGGGAAGGGGATCTGGGGGCCTGGGTGAAAAAGGTAAAAGAATTAAGCAAAAAAAGAAAACCCTCATAGAGACATACAACAGTATGGTGATTACCAGAGGGAAAGGGGAGCTAGAAGAGAGTAAGGGGGTAGGGTATAAATAATAAAGGAAAAATACTTGACTTGGAGTGGTGAACACAAGATATAATATATAGATGATGTATTATAGAATCGTATACCTGAAACCTATATAATCTTATTAACCATTATCACCCCAATAAATTCAGTAATTAAAGAAAAGGAGTGAAGGAGGCTCTGGTCAAGACATTGGTATAGGTCAATTTGGAACCTCCCACAGTCACTTCAAAATTACAAGTACAGAATAACCATCATTCAGGACCACCAGAAATCTAATTGGAGTCCTATAATAAGGATAAATAGAAGAAGCCACAAAGAGATAGATGGGAATGACAGAACTGGCTGGTCCCACATCCACATGTGGCAGTTAAAAATTGAAAGGGACAGCTCAGTTGCAGAGGTCTTCCCTGAGGGGTGAGGGGTCCAGGCCCCACACGAGATCCCCCAAGCCTAGGGTTCCAGTGCCAGGGAAGATGCCCCCATAACCTCTGGCAGAGAGTCCCAAACAAGATGAAGCCAAGCTATATCATAATTAAAATGCCAAAGGTTAAAGACAAAGAGAGAATGTTAAAAGCAGCAAAAGAGAAGCAGTTAGTTACCTAAAAGGGAGCTCCCATAAGACTGTCAGCTGATTTCTCAACAGAAACTTTGCAGGCCATAAGGGACTGGCACAAAATATTCAAAGTGATGAAAAGCAAAGACCTACAAAAAGGATCACTCTACCCAGCAAGACTATCATTTAGAATTGAAGAACAGATAAAGAGTTTTCCAGACAAGAAAAAGCTAAAGGAGTTTACTATCACCAAAACCAACATTATAAGAAATGTTAAAGGATCTTCTAGAAAAAGAAGGAGAAGGAGGAGGGGAAGAAGAAGAAGATGATGATCATCAAGAGTATGAATAATAAAATAGCAATAAATACATATCAATCAACAATTACTTAAAATGCAAATGGATTGAAATCTCCAGTCAGAAGACATATGGGTGGCTGAATGGACAACAAAACAAGACCCTTATACATGTTGTCTACAAGACACTCCAGACAGAAAGGCACACACAGACTAAAAGTAAAGTGATGGAAAAGATATTGCATGAAAATGGAAAAAAATAAGGAAGCCAGGTAGCAATACTTATAACAGACAAAATAGACTTCAAAACAAAGGCTATAAAAAGAGACAAAGAAGGACCTAGCAATTTGACTTCTGGGTATTTACCTGAAGAAACCCAAAACACTAAATCAAAAAGACATATACATCCATATGTTCATTGCAGCATTACTTAAAATAGCCAAAATATGGAAGCAACCTAAGTGTCCATCAAGAGATAAATGCATAGCCCCAGCTGGTGTGGCTTAGTGGATTGAGTGCTGGACTGTAAACCAAAAGGCCACTGGTTTGATTCCCAGCCAGGGTACATGCCTTTGTTACAGGCCAGGTTCCCAGTTTAGGGGATAGGGTGAGAGGCAACCAATCTCACATCTCTCTAAAAATAAATAAAGTCTTTTAAAAAATAGATAAATGGATAGAGAAGAAGTGGTGCATATATACAATAGAATATGACTCAGTCAAAAAAAGAAAAAGATGAAATCTTGCCACCTGTAACAACACAGATGGACCCTGAAGGTACTGTGCTGAGTGAAATAAATCAGACAGAGAAAGACAAATAGCATATGATTTCACTTATATGCAGAAGCTAAAAAAACAAAGTAATGAACAAGCAGAGAAAGAGACTCAAAGATACAAAGAACATTTTGAGAGTTGCCAGATGGGAGGGAGGTTGGGGATGAAAAAGGTGAAGAAATTAAAAAGTATAAATTGGTAGTTATGGAATAGCCATGGGAATGTCAAGTACAGCATAGGGAATATAGTCAATAATATTATAATAAATATTTACAGTGTCAGATGAATACTATATTTATCAGAGTGATCACTTTGAAAGTTACATAAATATCTAATCACTAGGTTGTACACCTGGAACTAATATAATACTGTATGTCAACTACTTAAAAAATAAAAAAATAATTAAAAAAAGGAATAGCTGATACATGCTACAATACAGATGAACATTGAAAACATTGTAAAGGAAATAAGCCAGTTACAAAAGATCACATATTTTATGATGCCATTTACACAAAACGTCCAGAATAGGCAAGTCCATAGAGACAGAAAGATGAGTGACTGCCTAAGGCTGGGGAATGGGCAAAATTGGAGTCACTGTCAATAGGTATGAGGGTTTTTTCATGGGGGTGATAAAATGTTCTAAAATTGATTGTGATAATGGTTGTACAACTCTGTAAACATACTAAAACTCATTAAATTATACACTTTAAATGAGTGAATTATATGGTATGTGACTTACACTTTAATAATACTGTTACATTAAAAAACCTGTTATGTGCCTGGCAATGTTCTAGGTGCTGCAAATACAATAGTTGACATATGTCTTCCATTTAGCCTTCCACATTTCACCCTCCACTCTTCACACTGCACTCTGTCCCTAGCAGCTGACCTAACAGACTACATCAAAAGGGTTCTCATGCTTTGGTTGGGTTTGGCCAACAAGGAGCTCAAGGAGGAGATCGGAGTGTGTTAAGAGTGTTTGTTCTTTTGGTTTCCTCACTGAAAGGGTACATTGGGCCTGCTGTGTCTCTCCATTGAAGGTCCTTCCACTTACCTTCCAAGGCAGCCAACTTCACATACTGTCTCTTTTAGGTTCTACTAACTACTATAACTATTCCTCTAGTCATTTTGGGTCTAAAGATGGTAACATCACAGCTGCTACCAGGCCCAGGATACTTCAGTAGTCTTCGTGGTTTCCCTATACTTCCATCTTTGTAAATAATCTTTTAATAAATAAACAACCATTTTGTGAATAAATTTTCCTAGAATTATTTTTAGTGTACCATCTGTTTTCTATTGGGATCCATACTAAATCAGAAAAAAACTGTGCTACACTTTAGAGCTTTCATTCCAATGATCAAAGAAAAAAATAAATTCATAAATATATTCCAGGCAGAGAGAACAGAAAATGCAATGGTGCTGTTTTAGGCTGATATTTGGCATGTTTCTGTGCAGAACCAGCGTGACCAACATGGAATGACTCAGTGGGAAGTTGTAAGAAATGAAGCAGAGTGGTGGGCAGGGCCAGATCATATAGATTTGTATGCATACTATTAAATTTTTGCTTGTCTGATATTCTTAACTAAATATAGACAAAACACACATACACAACACAACTTTTAGTATTTGTAATGTAATATGTTATTTGCATCCTTGATTTAAAAACCTCATGCTTTGTATTATAGGACTGTCAAGTACTTTCAAGGACAGAAAAAAGGTTTAATTTTTTATTCATAAAAGACAAATTCAGATAGTCAAATGAACAGCCATGTCTTGAACTGAACATGTCATTATATATATGTCATTAACAAAGACAAATCAGAAAATGAGATTCATGACATATTCTTTCCCACAACCTAGCCCCTTAAAGGAGAGATCTTTTTCATTCAATGGCACAAAATTCACAAAATAAATATTCTGTTTTTCCTACATCTTATAAATAAATTATATCATGCCATGGGTAAAGATTTTAAATAAAAAATTGCTAAGATGAGAGCCGAAATTCTCTGGCATAAATTCACTGACAAGGGACTACAGTACAATCTTTTTAACAATCTTAATATCCAACTTATTTACTCTAAAGAAAAGGGCATGTAGAGTCAAAATAACTTCAGGCCTTATGTTTTCCATCTGTAAAGGTACAGTACTGATTTTGACTTCTTAAAAGTGTAACTCCTAGCAACAAATGTATATGCACTTGCAATTTCTGACTGATTAGAGCGCCCTCATGTGTGCCTTTGTGGTAATGTTTTAGATATCTGAAAGTATTCGTCTCAGCAGAACTACAATTAGTTTTGTCTTTCTTTTCCCATTTATAAGTTTCAAGTATCACTTAGTAAACTCTAAAGAGTATGACGTCTCACTAACCAACTTTTCATGTGCCAAAGTTCATTCTAAACCAATGAAGTTATGATTGTTCTGGTTTAAATTTTAATGAATTCAAGGGTTTTTCCCTTAAAGCAACAAAGACAAGTTTTTCATTGTATTATTTTATTATCATGCTTGAAAGAAAATGTATAGCCAATTAAGACATTAACTATATGTGATAGCATGTAAGTACCTTTTTAGGGGTGGATAACAACTCAAGGGGCCAATTCTAACTCAGTTTTTCCAAACAAAAGTTTTCTTGTCTACAAGCCAAAGATTTTCTCCTACTGAGAAAGACTATGCTGGAAGGAGTCAAAGATAATCTCATTTTTTTAAACTACATTTTTAATTTTTGTAATAAAAAACCTCAAATCCAATCATATCTGAAATTGCATTTATCCAATGAATATTTATTGAGGGCCCACACTCTGAGTCAAGAATGAGATGCCAAACTGAAGGAAATCAAAGACACTAAAGTAAAGCAAAAAAGTACTGTTTCCTTCCCCTTCTATAAAATTATTTAGTAATAACTGCCTCACCCAAGAGAGTTGCCATAAAGATCTAATAGCATGGCATACGTAACCACATTTTCTAAAGAGAGAAATGTTGTTAAAATGTATACGAGAGAAACCCTGGTGATTCCAAGGACATGTTTTAGGGGTTCCTTTGTATATGGAAAATCCTTGAATCTGAGGCTCTGCTTTAATTTTTTTTAACTAAAAATTTTCTTTAAATTTTCATGACAGAAGAGAAAGTAGGAAGAATTGCATCTCCTAAGAAAAGAAGTCTGAAGCTATTCTTCCTTGACTCTTACCCTCTTTTTCTTAGCAAAGCAGGACACTGATTGGTTGGTGATACCAGTTAAGCCAAGAGGTCAGACTGGATATACCAGACTAACCACAATGCAGCAATGAAGCCACCCTGACAGAAGCCAGAGTTTTCACTTTCCAAAAATCCCTGAAATCAAACACCATTCTAGGCCCTGTAGAAAACTGAATATACTGTTTTGGTGTCCTACCACCACAGGTCTTCTCTATGCCCCAGTTTAAGTTCCCATGCTTTTTTTCATGTAGCCAATTGTTCAATTGTTTCCAACCTTTTAAAGTTTGGTGATGTCCTTTCTCTAATTTTTAAACTTATTGTGTAAATTATTTAACATTTCAAAAGTAGAAAAAATGTTTAATAAATTCCCATCTACCCATCCATCCAGCTTTAACTATTATCAGCATAATGGGGAACTGCAAGCAGTTTGACTTGGTTAAAACATATCATTAGAGTGGGTAGTGATTAGAGAATCAAACAGGGTTTCTGAAATAAAAGATATAATATTTGAAAGTATAAAATCAGTGGAAAAAATAAACAGCTGAATAGCTCAGCTGAATAATTCTTGAACTAAAAGACAGTCCCAAAGATGTTACCTAGAATATAACATGGAGACAAAGAAATGGAAAAAATTAAAATAAGATTATGGGTCACAGATGATAAAATGCAAAGTCCAATGTGAATCTGGTGTTCCAAAAGGAGGAAATGGAGAAAACAGAGAAGTCATATTTGAAAAATTATGACTGAGAATTTTCCAGAATTGATGAAACTGAAATTCTTAGTTTGAAGAAATGAAATGAATCTCAATCTAAATAAATAAAAATAAACCCACATCAAGACACATCATAGTGAAACTACAGAAAACCAAAGACAAGAAAAAAATTCTAAAAAGAGCTAGAGAGAAATATAGCATACCTATAAAAAACAAATGAAAATGACAGGACATTCTTATTTTGACAAATGGAAAGATGCTCAACATCACTAATCATCAGAGAAACACAAATTAAAATCACAACAAGATACTATCTCACACCAGAAAGGCTATCACGAATAAATCAACAAACAACAAGTGCTGGCGAGGATGTGGAGAAGGGGGCCCTTTTGCACTGTTGGTGGGAACACAGCTGGTGCAGCCATTATGGAAAACAGTATGGATTCAGCTCAAAAACTAAAAATGGATCTGTCTTTTGACCCAGCAATACCACTTCTGGGAATATATCTGAAGGAACCCCAAACACTAATTTCAAAGAACATAAGCACCCCTATGTTCACTGCAGCATTATTTATAATCACTAAGACATGGAAGTACCCCAAGTGTCCATCAGCAGATGAGTGGATAAAACAACTATGGGACATTTACACAGTGGAATACTACTGGCCATAAAAAAGAAGAAAATTTTACCCTTTGCAACGGTATGGATGGTCCTGGAGAACATTATGCTAAGTGAAATAAGCCAGTCAGAGAAAGACAAACAACATATGATTTCACTCATGTGTGGAATCGAATGAACAAACTGAACTAACAAGAAAAACAGGGACAGACTCACAGGCAGAGAGCGGGATGACAGCTAGTTGGGGTGGAGGAGAGCAGGTAGAGGGATTGAGCAAAAAGGAAAAAGGACTCATGGATATGGACAATAGTATGGTGATTGCTGGGGGGAGGGGTATAAGCAGATGAAAAGGTAACATATTTAAAAACTATAATAAAGATTAAATTTACAAAAAAAGAATATGGCAGGACATTTCTCAATGGCAACAGTGGGAGCCAGAAAATAGTAGAATAATATCTTTAAAGTCTGAAAGGAAAATAATTGGCAACCTAGAATTACATCCTAGCAAAACTACCTCAAGAAAGATCTTGAAATAATGAGATTCTCCAAGAGACTATGGGAATCACAGGAGGAACCAGCAGTGGCACGGGGCCTGTGCACTTCAGGTCTGACAGCTGGGAGGAAACTGGAGGAAAGATGCCCCCTGATTCTTTGTTTGACTGCTGAGGCTTGATTTGACTCTAAATGGTTGAAAACAGATACACAGCTTGCATTCTCAAGAGATGGGCTCTGTGGTCTGTGGAATGAAATGGTTAAAGGTGGAGAAATTGTATATTATGGGACAAAACTTACCCAGAATCAAGAGCTTCCTCCTAGAAAAAGTGACGGTGTTGATACTCAAAGTGAAACAAAGAAAGATCTGAACTAGAAAAATAAAGGCTGAAGAAACTCCTGTACCACACAGAGCCAAATCAATCCTAGAGAGCTGGGTACAGGACAAGCAATCAGTCATGCGCTGCATGACAATGTTTTGGTCAATGAAAGAATGCATATACAACAGTGATCCCATAAGATTATAATGGAGCGGAAAAATTCCTATTGCCTGATGATGTAGTTGTAGTCACGTTGTAGTACAGTCCATTATTCATTTATTTGTTGTGATGCTGGCATAAACAAACCTATTGTGCTGCCAGTCATATAAGAGTATAGCGTGTACATGATACTTGATCATCATAATTGACTATGTTACTATATAGTATCTACCATATAATACATTTTATTATTGTTTTAGAGTGTGCTCTTCCTACTTACTTAAGTTTGCGATAAAAAATGTCTTTTATATTTTATTATAATAGCTATAATGGGAAATAAACTCACCAAATTGTATTTTAAAAAGGAAATGAGCTAAAAACAACATAGATGTAAGTGGAGCTTAAATAAACCTTTGCTCAGTAAGATGAATGTTTTCACAGGGGAAGGAAAGAGTTTAGTAGTAAAAATAATGTAAAGACTTACATTATTTTAAAAAGCATTTTTTATTTACTGTGGATGGTCAAACATCATTTTAAAATAGATAGTAAATCTGTTGGACAGTAAAAAGTAATGACATCTTGTTTCCATTTTCCTATTCCTTCTAGTTTATCTCTTTATTGTAAATCATTTTCCATTGTGGGAGGATATCAAATTTACATCAAACTGAAAGGAAAAAAAAACATGTGGTTATGCTCATAAATTCATGTTTCTACGCACTGCTACCACTTACAGCCATTTTATGAAAAACATTTCAAATTGATCTATTCTTTCTGGATCTAAACAAATTAAGAGTCACTTTTTTGAACAAACAGCTCTTTCTGAAAACCTATTTACAACAAGAAATAAAAATTGATATAATTATTATACAAATATTTTAAATGAATTTTAATACTCTCATGAGAATATATCTAGAATTGGCAAGCATTTGAGAAGTGGTAATAAGTTTAATTTGTAAACATAAATAATAACTAATATATAGAGTACTACCATGTTCAGACTATTCTAAATGCTATACATGAGGCTGTGTATATGAATCCTTATTCTTGTGTATGTCTCTCACAATAATGTAAATAAATAAAAATTCCTCACAACAACTCCATTAAGATGAAACAACTGAGACAGAGCTAGGTTAAACAATTTTTAAAAGCTGAATCCAGGAAGTTGGGCATCAAAGCACATGTTTTTAATAATTACTATATGTACATATTAAGAGCTCTGAGGAGAACACAGAACAAGCCAATAGATCCTTCCTATCTTGTGCTGAACTTGCCCTCTATAAAATACCAAATGCTTCCTTTGGACAGTTCTGCTATAAGAAAGGAGTTCACTGCCCTGGGTGGTTGGAGGGTCATTCTATAACCAAAAGGTTGTGGGTTTGATTACTGGTTAGGGCACATACTTAGGTTGTGGGTTTAATGCCTGGCCTGGCTGTGCATGATCCCCATTCTGGGCACGTATGGGAGGCAACCAATCAATGTTTCTCTCTCTCTCCCTCTCTCTAAAAGCAATGAAGAAAATGTCCTTGGGTGAGGATAAGAAAAAAAATTTAGGAAGGAGGTAACTAGTTTCTGGATTTTTTTTTAAATGTCTGTTTTTGAAACCTCTTTCTTCTATGACAAAACTCTAGATTTAATGAATCCAAACAAATTTTCAGTCTAGAGCTCATTAATATCAAATGTAAATACACTGTAAAAGATGCAACGGGGATTGAGACTGGAGGTTGAGACCAGGAAGGTACCAACAACCCTGGAAGCCCAAGGCCAGTAGCCAGGACCAGCAGCTGCCCTTGGGCACCCTCTCATGTGTGGCTGCCTCGTCAGTCACCCTTCCCCCTCCTGAACAGGGATCTGAGAATGTGCCAAGAGACTCTTCACCCTTGGCCAGCTGGGTCTGTATACAGGGCCAATGTGCTATTAATAAGGAGGAATATCTTCTATTTTTTTCTTACTCCCTCCACAACCCACTGTAGGGGAAGAAGAAGTTGTTTCAAAACAAAGCCGAGGCACCACAAGTAATTGTGAAGTTGCCAAAAAAAAAAAAAAGGTTAATAAATCCCCATCTTTATTTTCTAGAGGATTAACCACTGAAACACATGATAGGAATAAATTTTTATTTAAGTAATACATCTACATGGATTTTTAGTAAAAAAGCAAAGGAAAACATACTTTTAAGATTATGAAGATATTCAACTTCATACAACCTTAGAAGAATTCCCAAAGACATTTTTATTTGGGTGGAGAGGTAAAAATTGCCTCCCAATATGCTAGCTCTAAAATCTGATTATTTTATGACATTTTTCCTAAAAGCATTCATTTAAAACATGTCCACCTTGTGCCAACTTCAACTGATAGATAGTGAATACCTGGAATTCTGCGTTAAGAAGGACTCTGAAGCTGAGTGTAAGCTGAAAAAGAATGACTGCTATTAATTGTCAGTATCTGTCTTAGGTGAGGGCAGTGAGAAAGGCAGCGTAAGTGCTATGCATTTACATCCCCTGAATTACTAGGTATAATTTCTGTTTTTAAAAAATCATGGTTTATACCCAGAGTTTAAAGTAAAACTTAGAATATACATGTCAAACCAATAAAGACCATTTTAATAAAAATAATATCCTCTCACTATTCCCCCAAATGAAAAACCAACACTACAAATTACTCTTCAAATGTTTAAAGAATGAACAACTGAGGATCAGTCACATCACGTAATGGTAAAAGAAGGAAAAATAAAAAATGTATTCAAAGAAAGCAAGCTGGGGCCCAGATTTAAAGAAAGCAAGAGCCCTGGCTGGTGTGGCTCAGCAGATTGAGTGCTGGCCTGTGAACTAAAGGGTTACTGGTTCGATTCCCAGTCAGGGCACATGACTGGGTTGTGGGCCAGGTCCCCAGTAGGGGTGTGCAAAAGGCAACCACACATTGATGTTTCTTTTTCTCCCACTCTTTCTCCCTCCCTTCCCCTCTCTCTAAAAATAAATAAAATCTTTTTTAAAAATTAAAGAAAGAAAGATAATAACTGGACACAAGGAAAGGAAAAAAACATTGTATAAGGGAAGGGCAACAGTTACAAAGGAAAAGAGAAAGTAAAGTTTTCTTGTCTAGGGTAAAGAGTATTAAGAAAAAATATCCAAAATTTGAAAATAAGCAAAAGAGATTACTGGGGTCCTTTCAATGGGATGCAGGATGTAATTTAGCAGACCCTCTAGGATTGACCTGATTAAGTAGGGGAGTGCATCTTCATTTGACTTTCTTTTTTAGTTTTTTAAATATATTTTATTGATTATGCTATTACAGTTGTCCCATTTTCCTCCCTTTATTCCCTCCACCCTACACACCCCCTCCCACCTGCATTCCCACCCACCTTTAGTTCATGTCCATGGGTCATACATATGAGTTCTTTGGCTTCTATATTTCCTATACTATTCTTACCCTCCCCCTGTCTATTTTCTACCTACCATTTATGCTACTTATTCTCCGTACATTTTCCCCCTCTCTCCCCCTCCCACTCCTCCGCTGATAACCCTCCATGTGATCTACATTTCTGTGATTCTGTTCCTGTTCTAGTTGTTTGCTTAGTTTGTTTTTGTTTTTGTTTTTAGGTTTGGTTGTTAATAGCTGTGAGTTTGTTGTAATTTTACTGTTCATACTTTTTGTCTTCTTTTCCTTAATAAGTCCCTTTAACATTTTCATATAAAAAGGGCTTGGTGATGATGAACTCCTTGAACTTGACCTTATCTGGGAAGCACTTTATCTGCCCTTCCATTCTAAATGAAAGCTTTGCTGGACAGAGTAATCTTGGATGTAGGTCCTTGCCTTTCATGACTTTGAATACTTCTTTCCAGCCCCGTCTTGCCTGTAAGATTTCTTTTGAGAAATCAGCTGACAGTCTGATGGGAACTCCTTTGTAAGTAACTGTCTCCTTTTCTCTTGCTGCTTTTAAGATTCTCTCCTTTTCTTTCATCTTGGCTAATGTAATTACGATGTGCCTTGGTGTGTTCCTCCTTGAGTCCAACTTCTTTGGGACTCTCTGAGCTTCCTGGACTTCCTGGAAGTCTATTTCCTTTGCCAGATTGGGGAAGTTCTCCTTCATTATTTTTTTAAAATAAGTTTTCAATTTCTTGCTCTTCCTTTTCTCTTTCTTGCACCCCTATGATTCGGATGTTGGAATATTTAAAGTTGTACTGGAGGTTCCTAATTTTCTCCTCATTTTTTTGAATTCTTGTTTCTTCATTCTGTTCTGATTGAATGTTTATTTCTTCCTTCTGCTCCACACCATTGATGTGAGGCCTGGTTTCCTTTCTGTCACAACTGGTTTCCCATACATTTTCCTTTATTTCACTTCTCACAGCCTTTACTTTTTTCTCTATTTTGCGATGATACTCAACCATTTCTATAAACCTCCTGATTACCAGCATTTTGAACTGTGCATCTGATAGGTTGGCTATCTCTTTGTCGCTAAGTTGTATTTTTTCTGGAGCTTTGATCTGTTCTTTCAGATCAAAGGCCTTTGGGCCTTTTTTTTTTTTTTTTTTTGTCTTGGCAACACCTGTTACGTAGTAAGGAGTGGAGCCTTAGGTGTTCACCAGGGTGGGGCAATCACATGGCTGCATTATGACGTTGTGTGTGAGGGGGAGGTCCAAGAGGGAACAGTGCCACTTGCTCTGCTCTCTGCTGGTTTTCAGTCACTTCCCCTAATCAAGCTGGGCCCTTTTGGGGCTGGTTCCTGGGTGGGTGGGTTTGTGTACATTCTAGGACCCTGTGGGTCTCTCCAACAATCTCTCCTATGAGGCTGGGAGTTCCTCCTGCTGCCGCAGCCCCCATAGGTGTTTTCAGTCAGAGGCTTTGAGGCTTTATTTCCCTGCACTGGAACCCTGGGTTGCATGGTTTGTCTTGCTCCCCAGTTGTTCCTCCTGGCTTATCTGTACTCGAATGTGGGGTTACCTAGTCCACCAGCCACTGCCTTGCCCGTCTCAGTCTTCCACCCAGATGCCCGTCTCTGCCCCTCCTACTGGTCTGTTTGAATGTATCTTCTTTAATTCCTTGGTTGTCCAACTTCCATACAGTTCGGTTTTCTGGCAGTGCTGGTTGGTTTTTGTTTTTAAATTTGTTGTCCTCCTTTTGGTTATGTGAGGAGGCACAGTGTGTCTACCTACACCTCCATCTTGGCCAGAAGTCTGACTTTCTCTTGACTAGACTATTCTACAACTTTCTGGGGGCAGTGGTTAACCTGTAGACAACTGATAACAAAGTAATTGCGTTCCCTGTCATAGAGCAATGGAAATGATTCCTATCCTTAGCACTACAGATACAAATGTCTTGGTAGAGATTTAATTGTTTTGCATCTGGTAAAAAAAAAAAACAACCCCAAATATTATGCCTCTTGCCTTGCAGGAATTTCCACTGACAATTTTATTTCAGCATTCCTTTGACTATATAAATTTTTTGTTTCTTGACTTCTTCTGTAAACCAGTCTTAATATCTTATATGTTCTATTATTTAATGAGTTAAATAAAATATCTGAAATATTTATATTTGAATAAGTGTGTTTTTAACTTATATCTTTTTAATGTTTATGGCTCCAACATCTAGTACAATTCTTGATATTTAGTAAGTACTCAGTAAATGCTTTTTAAAATTAATTAATTAAAATATCCATTTCCAACATTTTAGATGTCAGTGGAAGGAAAATTTATCAGATAAACTTGTCACTGTCAAATCTTGTCATTAACTCAGGACTTTTTACTGCTTCAAATGTTACTCAGTCAAGTTATATGAATGGAATGTAGTTCTAAGTGTACTAATGAACTTTCAATATATACTAATATATCTTCAATGTGTTATGAAATTGTTAAAATGAGAATTTAAACATTATATTACAGTGCATAAATGTACTAAATTCACAAATGTGCCATATTACATTAATTATTTTTAATTATTAATGTACTAAAAATTATGAATGTACTAAATCATACTGATGCCCCATTGTGACTGTAGCTGGATTATGTGAGATTGAGTCTCTTTTATGTTTCCTAAATTCTCACACATTTTAAACTTTAAAAGAAAAATATCCATGTCATAGTTGACATGATAGAATACATACAAATAAGTCTCACTGGAAAATTCACTTCATCCCAGATATTGGCCCTCAGCCTTTGTTACAGACCAAATGTTTATGTCCCCCACACAAAACTCATATTGAAACCTAACCCACAATGTGACAGTGTTAGGAGGTAGAGGTAGGTGATTAGGTCACGAGAGCAAGGCCTTTCTAAAAATATTACAAAGAGCTCCCTCCAGCCATCCACCATGTGTGAGGACAGAGCAAAAAGATCACATTTGAGTAAAAAACAAAATAAAACAAAACCACATTTGTCTCTGAACCAGGAAGCAGGTACTCATCAGACACCAAATCTGCTGGCGCCTTGATCTTGGACTTTCCAGGCTCCCAAACTGTGAGAAATAAATTTGTTCTTTATAAGCTATCCAGTCTATAATATTGAAGCCAAAAAGGGCTAGGGCTGCCTTACTGACCCAGGAACCTATTTTGTTGGACAGATAAACATTAGCCAAAACTTACATTCTTGGAAACTTATGAATACAAAACAAACAAGCCACTATCTTAATCCACAGTGAGAAGCAGATCTGAGAGGGGAAACGCTTTCCTAACTAAGGGAAATGGTTTGGCAACAGAACTAATTGATTTAAGCACAGTCTCAAAGTGGGTAATTGAGGTAAAACAGTGGATACAATTTACTGATACAGGAGAAAATGAAATGGAAACAATGTCATGGTTCAGGCGCCTCAAAAATCACCACCAGCGAACTAACCTGGGCAAAATTGTTGTGAATAGTTTTACACAGAGCAGTAACCAATAAAAAGACAAAGCCTTATTCTTTCCACCAGATATTCAACTCATCAAGTGTGTTTGTATGCAAATTTATCCTCTCTAGTGAGGAAAGACTGAACCCCTTGACAAGTTAACTCAGCGCACATGGAATAGAATATTTCATTTAGAGAACTGTGGCAAGACTATCAAGAGGTATTTACTTGACATGAATGTCTATTAAATTAAAAGGATTACGTTGGGGAGAGTCAGAATGGAAAGGCTATTGGTGGTTGGGGAGGGTAGGGGAGATTCGTGGAATACATTTATTATCCTTTAAAATACAGTCTGGGCAGGAAACAAGAGGCAGTTATTTTGTTTCTTTTGCTTAAGCTTTTTCTTAATAAACTTTTTGTTTTAGAACAGATGTTAACAGAATTATAGTGAAGAGAGTACAGTTCCCTACACCCCGCACAAGGTTTTTAAAAATCTCACTTCAACGTCCACCCCTACCTACACTCTCCCCCACGTCTCTCTGCTTCTGTTCCCCCCAGGTTTTGGCAGGGCCGAGTTCACTCAACCCAACTTTGCGATTTCAAGGGAAAACCAGCTCATTTAAACCTTCGCCACCACCAGCCACAACTAGGTCAGAAGTCAGGCTCCCGAAACCCGAAGGCGGAAACCCCAACGCTCTCGCCCCGCCCAGAGACGCGAGGAAACCTTCGCCAACGTGGCTCCTCTAAGTCTGGTCCCCTGAGGCGAGCGCGAAGCGGGGTCAGCAGCCTGGGCAGACTCAGGAGGGAAGGGCCCTGGGGCTCTGACAGAAGCGAAGGGCGGGACTAGGACAGTCCCTACGTCAGGCCCCTCCTCCGAAGGCAGCTTCTGGAAGCCAAAACCTTTTTAACCTCTAGACGCCCACAAGGAATATGGCGGGTTACCCACATACATGCACTACGTGTCGGTAGTTTTGTTTAATGCAGACGCCTGGGCTGGGGGGTATCCTCTCAGGCGCAGCCCAGCGCCCACCACAGCCAACACCCTAAAGCGCCTGGCTTCCGCTGGGGAACCTGGTCGCAGCGTGTCCCTTGGCGTGTGGCGCCGGGGCGGGCACGCGCACGTGAGGACGTCAGGGGAGCGAGCGCGCCGCCGCCACCGACGCTGCCGCCTCCGAGCTGTGCCGGGTTAGCCGTCAGTGGGGCTTGAAGGTGATGGCCCTGACAGAGGTCCGTGAGTCTACGTCGCTCGCTCGTTCTGCAATTGGGGCCGGCGACTGTGTCCCCTCATCGTCATGAGAGGTCAGGCCTGAGGGAAGCGGGCGGAGGCCCCAGCGAATGGGCTCTGGGGGGAATAACTGAGACTCTCGAAGCTCGAACGTGGGTGGAAAATTCTGTCCTGGGGATTCCGGAAGAGTTGTTTGCGTTTTTCTTCCTTTTCTTCTATTTCTTGCTGTTGCATGTTGGAAGGTGGGAGGGTTCAATTTTTTTTTCATGGAAAAGACCCTGAAACTGTCACGTCCAACGTGTCTTCAGAGGTTTGAGGGAATAAATAGCACTCTTGGCATCGGTGAAGCTTTTAGTGAAAGGAACTAAAAGCCAAACCTCCATACAGTAACTGAAAAAAACAAAATTCAAACCTAGGAATGAAACAGAATGACCTGCCATTAACCCTAGTTTCCTCCTACAGAAAAGCCAGGCTGGCATCCTCGAAGGCTGCCCCACTGGTCATTTAGGGATCCTTTCCTGCCAGTGTCCTCTTTCGTGACCGCCCCCTCCAACCCCACACGCACACCGATGATGGCATTTTTAATGGGCAGACTGTGTATCCTTATTAAGCCTAGGGTTACCTAGCAATTACATGGTGACTCCACAAGTCTCCCTAATTTAAAGGTATTTGGGTAATATTTGGGGTGGGAGAGGTAATACTAGAAGCCTTTTTATTAGCTTTGGGAAAGATGTTTCAGCATAAAACAAATGTGTAGGTCACCTATGTGAAAAGTTTATTCGTTCTCCATGATGATACTTAGTATGACTTCATTTTTTTTCTTCCTAGCCTTTCCAAGCCTTTAAAAATTATGATTCTTATGAAATGTAGTATCTACATTGGAGATGAAACTGCTCCCAGTGGGCACAGTACATGTACTGAAGTATTAAAATATGAATGAGTACTCGTGCTCAGATATTCACATATACTGGGCACCCATACTCTGTTCTGCTGATTCCTTCTCATTAGAGAACTGGATGCATCAGTTCAACTTCTCTTGTACCAGATGTTCCCTAAAGTATAGTTTGTGTAAGGCATACAAGCCTTGGCAGTAAGGGAGGAGTCTAGTAATAAATGATAGATAACCTGAAAATAATTCATCTGCTGTGGTTATCAGCCACTCCTTTAGTGAATTGTTCACTTAGAACATTTTCTGCTCTGATTTTTAGAAGACAGAGACCTGAAGCAAAGAAATCTGGATCACAGAAAAAATATTCAAGGGTCATGCAAGCCAACTGTAGCCAATTGCACAGTCATCCAGGAGCTGCAGGCAGTGAGGATGCCTCAGCCTCTCAATGTGTCCACACAAGATTGACCGAAGGTTCTTGTCTTCATTCTGGAGATGTGCATATCCAAATAAATTCCATACCTAAAGAATGTGCTGAAAATCCAAGCTCCAGAAATACAAGGTCAGGTGTCCATAGCTGTACCCATGGATGTGTACATAGTCGCTTACGGAACCACTCCCATAATGAAGCAAGGCAGCCTGATACTTCCATGGAATCTGGAGATCATGGTAGTAACTCCTTCTCAGAATTCCAGTATCTTTTCAAGTGGCTGCAAAAAAGTCTTCCATATATTTTGATCCTAAGTGTCAAACTTGTAACGCAGCATATAACAGGTAGGGTATAATAAAATATTGAATTGTTTCATTGATAAATTCACTAAATTTTATTTCTTTTTGGTAATCTACTTTAACCTATGTATTTTAGTTTCTTATTTTCTGCTAGCTTTTAAAATTGTAAATGTTTCCTTTAAGTTCATGTCATTGAACTTAAGTTCATGTTGGCTCATTTATTTTTTTTTCTTATAATTAACTGGAACTTATTATCTAACAGGAATTTCTCTCGGAATTGGACTGCTTACAACTTTTATGTATGCAAACAAAAGCATTGTAAATCAGGTTTTTCTAAGAGTAAGTACAATAAACAATTAAAACAGTTACTAAATGTTTCTCTCTGTAGATTATATACTAATTTTTGAGAGAAATAGGAATTAAAATAGTTTGACAAATTTAAATATATGGTAACATCTATATTAAGTTTTGTTATCTAAATGACATGGTATAAATGATTTGAATCGTTTTCACCTTAATAATCTTTGTAAGTCATGTTCCTGATAAAGAAAAACTGGACAGGATTAAAAAGTTTAGAATGCTCTATTTGATCTGATCTGTCAAGTGCCATCATATTTTATGAGATAGTTTAACCACAATAAGTAATATAATTGTCATTAAAAACTTAGCTATTGCATTGTCGGATTTAAAGTAAACAAAATGTACATTGAATAAATGGGTATTGAACTATTTACATCTCTCTTAAAGAAAATTAAACCCAAGAAGTTTTCCCCTAATATAAATTATAAAAGAGTGGTATTCATATAAATTACTAGGATTAGTTTATAAAATTTCACCTTCAAGCAACTTTAAAGGGCATTACCTGTGTAAAGGGTCATGAATTTTGACCTGGAAATTTGTAGTTAGAATCTACCAAACCATTAAAAAGTTAACTCAGGGTTTAAAACTAGTAAAAGTTTTAATTAAATTAGTAATTAGAAGTTAATTTTAGGCCTGGCTGGTATGGCTCAGTGGATTGAGCACCAGCCTGCAGACCGAAAGGTCCACCCGTTAATTCCCAGTCAGGACACATGCCTGGGTTGCAGGCCAGATCCCCAGTTGGGGATGTGGGAGAAGCAACTGATCAATGTATCTCTTACCCATCAATGTTTCCCTCTCTCCCTTCCCTTCTTTCTAAAAATAAATAAAACCTTTTTTAAAAATGTAAAAACTTAATGTTAAAAAACAAATTACCTTATTAAATTATTGTTGATGTCTGAGCATCTAAAAATTATGAACACTGATTACTTAAATGCATTTTTAAACATTTTATTTTGTCAGGGAGACAAAAATAGGGAGCTGCAGAGGTAAAGTTTACATTTGGGTGGGTCCTTTATGTCAGCTTGTAGATTTGGCTTCTTTGAAACATAGGAAATGTTTTTTATACAATGAAATAACTTTTATTTTTAAAATGTGGTTAAATATGGGTTCTGTTTTGTTCACTAAAGGTATATAAAAGAGTGTGATGATGTACATTTTAACATATTCTATACTTTTAATAAGTTTAATCTAGTAAAACATTCTAAGTTAATACATTAATCATTAAAGTAAAAATAGTTTAATGATACTTAAAATTATGGCATAATCCAAAGTAACAAATTATAAAATTATTTATTTTTCAGGAAAGGTGCTCAAAGATTCAATGTGCTTGGTTACTGGTATTCTTAGCAGGATCTTCTGTTCTTTTATATTACACCTTTCATTCTCAGTCACTTTATCACAGGTAATTAGAGGTCCAAGTACACAATCACATTTTTTATGTAATAATATTCCTTAGCATTTTGCATATATTTTACTTGCACATACTTATTGTTAGAGTTCAATTTTTACCTGTCTGTCTCCTTCCAAGATTGAAAGCTCTAAGTGACTTACTCAGATTTGTATACCCAGTGCCTTGGCTCCTGACAGGTGCTCAATACATATTTGATTTTTGATACTTAAATTTTTATTTCTACAATCATTATTAAGTACCATTTACTTAATACTGGTGGTGGTATTTTTTGTTTTTTATTTTTGACAAAAATATTTAAGTTGTACAATATGATGTTTTGATATATGTATACATTGTGTGATAAGAACACTTGATCTTTGTTTCTAGAAGGAGATGACTTGCTAAAGGACAGTAGTTGTTAAGTTTTCATGTTAGATGGAAGTGTTTTGAATTTTTGGCTTTAATCAGATAATTAGAAGTCCTGGTTTTCAGTAGTGTTGGAGAGATATGGCCAATCTTGGATATGATTTGTAGATGGAGCCAGTATCACTCAGATTGGATTGGGAGGGTAGGCAGAGGGGTAAATCAAGGATGACTCCTGGAATTTTAGTCTTAAGCAACTGGACAGATGGTGGTACCATTTACTAGGCTTGGAAAGACTGGGAAAGTAGGTGGTTTTGAGGGGAGAAATCCATCATTTTGTTTTGAACATACTAAATTTGAGATGCCATGTAAAACTCTTAAGAAAGCGATTATAGATATATGTCATGAGCTCAGAGTAGAGGTTGGGGTTATAAATTTTGGTGTGATAAGCCTATGATTGATATTTTTAAAACCAAGACTAACCAAGGAAAGTAGTCAGAGGAGAGGACCCAAGACTGGCCATGCCCACATATACAACAAAGGAAACTAAGAAGGAACCATCATCAGTCACAAAGGGGAAAAAGCAGGGAGTATAGTGTTAGAAATCTAGGAAAAAAATAATTCAGGGAAGGAAATGGACAAAGAGACATAACCTTTGAATTTAGCAAGAGGGAGGGAGTTGGTGATCTTGACAAAAGAAATTCAGTGGAAAGGGGAATGGAATCCTGATTCGAGTTGGTTGAGAGAATGGCAGATATCTAATTTCAGTGAATTTTCTTAGGTTACAGGATAGCAAGGTACCAACCATGAACAGTTAGGAAGACTGTTTTTTATACTATGGAGGAAAGATTTGAAATTCAAACATTTTAAAAATCTCTTTAAAATAAGCAAATGATCTTCTGTTTACATGAACTCTAACACTTGCCAAATTCATATTTTTTACACATCAAAGTAAAATATTCAGTAGCAAATTAAAAACCAATATATGAATACTTTACCTTTGTATGTTGCTCTGTTAAGTTTTGATGTTTTTCTCTGGGTAGCTTAATTTTTTTAAATCCTACTTTGGACCATTCAAGCTTCTGGGAAGTACTTTGGATTGTTGGAATTACAGACTTCATTCTGAAATTCCTCTGCATGGGCTTAAAATGCCTTATTTTATTGGTGCCTTCTTTCATCACGCCTTTTAAATCCAAGGTAAGAAACTAACATGTTTTGTTGGTACAAGATCAGCAAGCCACATTAATGCTATTTAGTCTCAACCTAATTTTATTATCTCAGAATAGCAACAATTTGCTCAAAGACTTAGACCAAAATATTAATCTATTAAAAAATCAGAATTATATTTGCTTCAGAATCATCTAAAAATCAGTTCCGACCTCATATATGGAAAATACTTAGATTTGTACTTTTATTCTCCTCCAGGGCATTATCTGACTATAATATAACTGACTATATGCTGTTATTCGATGTTTTTCCCATTTTCAATAAAAACTTTAATACAAATTTTTGTAATTAGCAAAAACACACATAAGTTTCACTTGTAATATACATAAAACATTTTCACTATGTCATTCTTTGGAATTCTTTGAAAACAAATCAGTGAGTGACCATAATATGTGAGAAGCAGGTTGAGGTTGTTGGTCATAACCATTAGCATTATGAAGACTAATTCATAGTTATTTGTGTGATTGTGTCATATACTCATGATGTTCTCAATCCAATATGAAGCATTTGTGTAATGTATGTAATTAGCATGGGTAACTATTTGTTTTCTTTTTCCTTCCTTTTTAGGGTTACTGGTATATGCTTTTAGAAGAACTGTGTCAGTATTACCGAACTTTTGTTCCCATACCAGTTTGGTTTCGTTACCTCATAAGCTATGGGGAGTTTGGTAATAGAACTAGAAGGAGTCTTGGGATATTGCTAGCTTTACTCTACCTCATACTAAAAGTAGGTAACGTTATTAATTTTGTCATTGTATGATTCATATAGTGATTACAGATTTTATTTACTATTGCTTTCTTCTTTAACTGGCTTAAAGTTTATCATCCTATCACTAGTTTGACATAAGTTTTAGATCTAGTTAAGGATGGAGGAATGGAACTATATATCTTTATCTTAACCCAGTGGTCCTCAGATTTTATTGGGGCAGTGAACTTCCACATAGCATGGATTATCTACACTGTGGAGAAGTGGGGAGAATAGAAATATCCATCTCCAGCAGTAGCATCTGTCATACACATAATTCTGACACTAGTGGAGTATCATATCCTGTTTCTTCTATGCCTTCTCCCCTCAGCTTAATCACTTTTATGAAACTATAAAATCTAAATGTTAAAAACATATGGACCAGGTAAAATTGCCTTGTCTTTGACATAGTTAACTTTTTGTCTTAATTGTACCTGTAGGTATTCAAATGTACTTTTTTTGGGGGGGGGGGTTGAGTTGGCTGAAACCTGTAAATTGAGTAAAAATTCCATAATTGGATTTTAAATATACTTAGATTGAAATTAGTTGTGATATGTGATGAACATTATTATCAGTATTTGATATTATGGCACCTTAGCTTTAATTTCTGGGTTTAGCAGATAGAGCTTTTTGAATCAATAAATAACCTCTTATTTCCTCTTTCAGCTTTTGGACTTTTTTGGACATCTAAGAAGTTTCAGACGGGTTTTGCGAATATTTTTTACACGACCAGTAAGTACTTTTTAATCATTTAAGAGAAACACTTGTAACCTTTCTTCATTATAAGTAACTTTTAATTGAGCAATTTTGCAAATGTGGATTTCCTATTTTTAAAAAACTTTTCTAATACTTTGGTACTTAGGGCTATGAGAATGATTTAGGAGTATCTGTGATCAATTTCTTGACTTGTACATTAACCTGATTAACCTGAAAGTGGGTATAATGCTTATGTATTTGAATGTGCTTCTTGCCCCTTCTAATCACTTGACATTCTTAAGGTCTTAGAAACATTCCCTTAAGTATCTTATCATGAACTTTGTAGCTGTTTCTTTTTTAATCTACACATACTAGCTTTGTGTATTTCCATTAACTCCTTATTCAGCTTCTATGAAAACACTTTCTCTGTTATTTATTGTGTATGAAAAAAGCTTATTACCAAAAATCATGTCCCTTGCAATTTTCTTACTGGAAAAATCTCCCCACTGATACTCAACTCTGTATGCACAAGTAAGTTCACAGCATGGAATTTAACAATAAATTGAGACTTCAATGTTAGTTATAAATGTGATTATTATGTGATCCTACTGATGTTACAAATTGCAGACAAAAGGGTGTCATAGGCTCATTTGCTATTTATAGTCTTTGTGGTCACCAGATTTCAGAGTTTGATCCTCAGTTTTGCAGTGCATTAGGTACTTAAACAATTACATGGCCAGGATTCAGGGCATCTGACTAAAAGAATGCCAACATAATAATGTATGTTGAAAAAACAAAAAAAGAGGATTGTATCTCCCAACTAGACTACACTAACTGGTCAAGGTACCCTGTCCCTAAGATAATAGTAATATAATACATTTTGCTGCATACTATTCAGACTTCATCCTTTAGACAAGATACAGTATAATAAAGAGTTCAGCTTTGGTTAGGTTTATTCATTATGTGAGTCTCAACTATTTAACTCTAATTAATCTAGTAAGGTTTGTATGACAATAGTTTGACTCTTTGTCTCTGTGAAACAGAATATCACAATCATCAACTCTCTTTGATTTACTCGAGTCTCTTAGGAACATATACATGGACATATGTATATTATGTTCCTTAACTTTGCCAGGGAAATGGCAATCACCATTAAGAAAGGAATCTGCAAAATGCCAAAGTGCTAATTTGAAAGCTTGTCAGGCTAAGTATCTGCAGTGTACTCCGCTAAATGACACTGAAGGGAAATTGGCACCAAGGTCATCCACCAGTAACCTGAAGAAGTCTTAATATTTTTATCCATTGTCTTAGTTTGACTTTGTTAACCCTTGATATTTAGTATAAGAAGTTTAGATCATAGCTTCAGATTGAGTCAAATCATGCTTTGCTGTCACTACCATGACTGACTGAACTTCGATGTTCTTACTCCCCTTTTAGCTTCCTCTTCCCCATAATTTCTACAAAAACTGATCTTTTATAATATTTTGATATAGCTAGTTAATAACTAAGTTCTACTGAATTTGGTGAGGAAGTTACTAATATCTTAAAGAGATCAGAAAATTTTTTAGGACCTCAGAAGAAAAGGAAAGTCAAAGAATTGCATTATTGTTCAGCCAGTTAATTTTGACAGTAACTCTACCCAATTTACATTTTGCAATTTTTTTTCAAATTTCTTTATTTTTTAAAAGATTTTGTTTGTTTATTTTTAGGGAGGGAAGAGGGGGAGAAAGAGAGAGAAACATCAGTGTGTGGTTGCTTCTCATACGGCCCCCACTGGGGACCTGGCCAGCAACCCAGGCATGTGCCCTGACTGGGAATCGAACCTGCGATGCTTTGGTTCACAGCCTGCGCTCAATCCACTGAGCTATGCCAGCCAGGGTGCAATTCGTTTTTAAATAAAATTCTACCATTCTTTCCTAGTACTAAATGCTCTGACTTTGTGTTAATAATTAAAACTATTTTTAACAGGAACGCGTATAAAGGACACATGGATAAAAATAGGAGTGGGTGGAAATGGGAGGGAGGAGGGGAGGGCTAGTGGGTGGGTTGGGATGGGAGTAAAAGATAGAAAATTGTACTGTAACAACAATTAAAATAAAATTTAAAAATAATTAAAATTATTTTTAGACTTAATAGTAAGGACACTGTTTACTCATCCCCAACTCTTCTTCACATTGAACCCATCTGGAGTTTACAAAAATTAGATTCCTGTTGTCACATCCCCATATATCTGGACCCACTGAATCAGTCTCCAGCAGGGAGCACAGAAATCTGTTTTTTAACTTTTTTTATTGATTGATTTTAGAGCAAAGAAGGGAGAGAAATATTGATTTGTTGTTTCTACTTATTTATGCACTCATTGGTTGTTTATTATATGTGCCCTGACTGGGGATCAAACTTGCAATCTTGGTGTATTGGGACAATGCTCTAACCAACAGAGGTACCTGGCCAGGGCCAGAAATCTGTTTTTAAAGCTCTCTCTCCACATGAGTTAGATTCAGCCAGCCAAGCTCTGGACTGACTTTTTTTGATCTATTACCATAGATAAGTGGGCTCGATTTGGCAATGCAGGGTCACCTAAATATATTATTGTAGATTTTATCATACTTGTATTTCAGACTGCTTAGGCTCTTAAGCCAGTTGAACCCATGTTAAATTTGAAGCCCTGTCATTATTAGGAATCTAGTGAATCTAAAAACCTTTCAAGATCCTGTTATGTGTTTAATGAATTTACCTTAATGCAGCCCATCAATATGTGGGTTCTGCATATGTAGTTCAGCTTTGAAATGTTTGTGCTGTTTGGGAGAGTTTTCAAGTGCCTAGTTCCAAGTAGATTTGAGAAACACAGCATCATCTACATACTGGAAGAACAAGAAAAGAATTTGTAGATGAACAGAACTTCTTATCTTCATAGAGTTACGGAGTGGCTGCCAGCAAGAGACAGTGTTCAGATGTGGATGATATTTGTTCAATATGTCAAGCTGAATTTCAAAAGCCAATTCTTCTCATCTGTCAGGTAATTATATTCCTAAGCAATCTAAATACACCACTTCTGTGACTTGTAAAAGTCACACTTATGTTAGTTATAAGGGGGAGGGGAACTACAACATTTAGCAGAAAGTAGCATTCAAGACACATACTGGTAATTTATTTGTGGTTAGGGGTTTGGTAGGTTAGTTAAATCTAGTCCCTTATGTTCTGATGATTTTTACACAGAGGAGTGTATGAAGGGAAAAAGTAATTCATATGGCAGATTGGTTACCCTATGATTAAAAAACATGCTATTTTTAATAACTGGACACTAGTCTCTTAGAATAATACCAGTATTTCTTTTTGGATTGTGTAAGGCCCTTTCCTATGCTTTATGGCAAGTACTCTCGGAGACTTTATTAAGCCACTAAATCATTATGTTTGATCTTCAAAGTTATCACCTAGGGATAGCTTGTATTTGATTAAAAGTGGTTAAATGGATAGTACCATCAAAAGAACACTAGTGACCCTTACTCCGGAATGTCATACTTACTGTTTTCTAATTTGTAAAATGAAGGGATTAGTGCTCTACAAAATCCCTTTTCCCTCTAAAAGAGTATGATTGTCTACAATGTGGTGAATTTAAAATAAAAATGTCATCAAGTTTAAAATGTAGTTCTTAATTCCCTTGCAGCATATATTTTGTGAAGAGTGCATTACCTTATGGTTTAACAGAGAGAAGACATGTCCGCTGTGCAGAACTGTGATTTCAGACCATATACACAAATGGAAAGATGGAGCTACTTCATCACACCTTCAAATATATTAAGTTGTATAAACTTTTAAAGCCACAAAACACTGAAGTGTTGTAGTCCAGTTCATCAAAAGATTGAAAGAACTCCATGTTTTAAAAAATATATATGTTCAACCTAATGCAGATGCAACATTATTCTATACTAATTATTTGACAGAATGCAGTGTTAAATTGTTTTCTTGTTACCAAAAAAGCAATTGGATAACTAGAGCTAGTTCTTAGAGGAACTCAGGTATTCTTTCCTAACACTGTTTTCAGAATAAAGAATATTTTCCTCAATATTTTAAGAAACACATTATCTGAAAGTAGAATTTTCTTTAGGGTTGACTTTATAATTCCTATTCTAAAAGTTCTTAAAATTTTCATAAAAGTTGTATTTTTAAATGAAAGTTCTAAATGCTATATTTTACATGTAACAATCAGATTTTCTAAGTAAAGATTGACTGAGGGTGATATATTTTAATACTGCATTGTTCTCTGTAGTATGATTAGCAGTCGGTGAAAATTGATGATTTAATTTATTGTTTGTGGACCTCTTATATACAATCTTGCCATCAGTTCGTGACCTTGCTTGTTGTGTAGTGCCACGGACTATCTTGAAGTAATTATTAAAATTAATTCACATGGAGCCCTAGCTTGTGTGGCTCACTTGGTTGGAGCATCGTCCTGTAAACCAAAAGGCTATTGGCTTGATTCCCAGTCAGGGCATGTGCCTGGGTTGCAGGTTGAGTCCCTGGTGGGGGTGTGTACAAGAGGCATCTGATCAGTGTTTCTCTGTCACATCGATTTTTCTTTCCCTCTCTCCATCCCTTTCCCTCTCTTTATAATCAATAAGCATGTCCTTTGGTGAGGCTAAAAAAATTAATAAATAAAATAATTCACATGGATTACCAATAGTTGGCTTCATGGTAATTTGAATAGTTTTGTAAACATGACCAACTCAAATTTTCGAAAAAGAATTCCTCCTATAACTAGTGTTCTCCAGAAGAGTTCTGGAATCTAATGCTTGAATCCCCATTACTTGGGAGATTAAAGCTTGCACTCAGAGGCAACCAAATGCTTGGATTGTGTGATTTGTTTGCCTCTTAAGTATCTGCATAGTGTGGTAGAAAAAGGAATTAGGCACTCTACCCTTGAAACCTCTAAGAGGGACCAATATCTGTAACAGAAGTCTGAAGTGGTGGTTATATCTAAGTTTAAAGTACAAAGCCTCTGCCCATTTTCTCGATCACCATCTATCAGTTTGAATTACAAGTAAGATATAGTGGGAAGAAGTTAGGTAGAGGTAGAAAACCAATTTGCAGTGTTGGTAATGATAAAGGCTAAACCAGCATATAGATTAATAAGAATCGTGACCAACCAGCCATAGGTTAAGTCACGTTCATGCTTGTATGGCTACCCTAATTTGCAAAAGAACTTTAGAAAGCCTGTAAGTTTTTACCTCAGGTATATACTGCCAGCATATAAGTACACCTGTTTCTATACATTCAGCGATGATATATTTAACTATTATCTCCTTTGAGAACATTGCAAATATTGAAACCAGCTTATTTGGCCTTATATCACCTTCCTAAAAGTTATTTAGGCATAAGGCAAGGGATGGGTGAGAAAGACAATTTGGGATTACAATTTGGGAGTGAAGATAAATAAGCTGACTTGTTAAAAGCATAGGAATAGCACTTTACTGCAGGGGTTACTTCCACCCTACTATTGTATAATACCTACTTACCCTATGGCTATATTCATGGCTTTGTTTCCCAATATAATTTAATAAAGGAGATGCCCAGTGGACAGTGTTTGTTTGTTTTTTTAACAAGAAAGCATTTCACACGTGAATTTAAAAGGAGGAAAAATGTAATAGGAGTGTTATGCCATCCACTAGCAGCACTGAAACAACAGAAGCATTTCTCTACTTCTATTCCTTCACCTCAAAGAACGGGAACAGGAATTCAAAGAGTCATGTGTTCTGTGAAATCACATCACACCTTTTTAAAGATTGCTTCATCACCATTAAGAGTTGCTATTATATGTTTTATAAAAAAAAGTCAAGTCAGTTTGAGAACCTCTATAGAGAAATAATCTTGGCAAGTGTGATAGAATTGCCTCATAAATAAAACATGATTTATACAAAACTTTACCCATCTTACCCTATATATATTGAGACATTAGTTAAAAATAGATTTGTGCACTACATTATTTTGTGTATACACATCAAATAATCAAATGTAGTTGACAAGTGTGGCTGAACAAACTTGATTATTAGCATAAGAAAGTCTTTTAGTGTTTTTATGTGAAGGTAGCTTTCACACAACTTTTCACATGAGCTTTTTTTAAAAGCAACTAATTCAACTTGGAAATCACAGATGTGTCATATCTAATATATAAAACCAGTACTAAAACTTGATATATATTTAAGTAGCTGCAATTTCTCAGCAGAAACACTTTTACAACTGTCACTCCTCACCTGTATAGTAGAGTTGATCCTTGAATAATGTGAGGATTAGGGACACCATCATCTCCCCCACCTCCATCGAAACCCACATATAACTTGATTCTACAGTGGCCCTTCATATCCACTGATATGGAGGGCCAAACATATTTACTGAAAAAAGTTCTGTGTGTAAGTGGATATGTGCAGTTCAAACCCATGTTGTTCAAGGGTCAACAGTAGTTTATTAAAGGTGAGAACCTGAACATATCTGGCATGTTAATGAAAAAAATTATTGAAACTATTTGTGTACCTGTTATTTCTTCCTATCTTAGGATAATAATAAAAAAATCACTTCTATATTATGTTCATTCAAATTTGCATTTAATTTCTATTTACATTCATTCAATCTGAAATCAAATAATACAGTAAACTAAATACAAGATGAAAAGCAGAAAAGGTGTTACCCTCATAGCACTCCTAATAAGGCAGCTGAAGAATTTATTTACTCTGATAGATGCAAAGCCAACTTGGGATAAGAAAAAATAATAGTTTAAAGAGCAAACACAGATGAACCCATCTTTCAGGTGTTATTTCAAATAATCCACTGAGATATAATACTTGTGCTGTAGTGGTAATTTAAGAATCACACAAGAAAAGTTCTATATCAATCAGCAACAGACCACAGGTCATAGTGTGACAATTACTTTTATGACTGTCCAGCTTGCTAGTGTTTACTCCTATGAAAAAAAGGTAGATGTTTGGACATTGATGTTATTATTTGAGAAATTAACCATTTTCAAAGTCTCAAAATCCATTCTTCATAAATTCAACATTTCTCATGGGAATAATCTTAGATCTAGCCCTTGTAAGCTAGGAACCATATGACTGAGTTACCAAAAGAGTTAGGTCCTATGTTAAATATAAAATCCAAGGCTCAGTATATTAACACTACTGAAGATGCATCTTGTTTATAATCATTTATTACTTAAAGAATGTTGAATTTATGGAGCATCATACATGCATTCTCCCTCACCCCACCCTCATTATCTTCTATCTCGAAAAATAGTATGGAAAAATCCTTCTTGAAGGATTCAAATTAGTTAAGACCATAAAGGGGAAAGAATATAATTTTCTAAAAAATCTGGTTCAAGTTCAATAATTAATACTTTACATTGTTAATCACAGCTGGTTTATAAATCCCAGTTTATTCTGTAATGCTACAAACCTTAAAAAATCAAAATTAGTAAACTTCAGTTCTCAGTGATTATATTTTAATTAAAAAACAGCATGTATATAAAATTAAAAAATATCCTGCAATAGCTGATTTTAAAGAAAATAATCAAGTGATGAAAGAAAAGCACTTAATCTCTTTTATACACTTACCTGGAAGAATCATAAAGAACCCTCTTAGAAACTCAAGACTAGTAATATTGACATCATATATTTTAAACTATGCTTGGATTTTTACAAATAAATATAGGGCAAGCCATTTTGCATAGGTGTGTGCTTTCTGTCTGTGACACTACCGTGGCACTTGACATGTTTTCACAGTCACAGCAGGGATATCCATTTATGAAACACAATTTCTCAAACCTGCCACAGCATAGGAAATTAACTTCCCTTAATGTTAACTTGGAAAGCTGTATTTGTGTGGATGGTAGATGTGCAATTAATGTTTTTTATGCAGAGAAGTTGCAGTATTTGCCACTATTGCTAGCAGTACTAATTATGAAAATGATTTAACTATGGGGTGTTCATAGCCAGCCAATCACAGTGCAAATGTTAGTAGCAAATAAGACTAAGAAGGAATATTTTGGTGTAAAAATTTTGCTGGAATTTGGTCAGGCAGTCAACACCACAATTAGTAAATACATTTGAAAACAAGTATCAGAGTATCACAAGCCATTTACAGTCTGAAATAGAGCCTATAAAAAAATCTGTACTTTAAATATAATTTCTGCCCTTATCATTATGGTAGCTACTAATTTATTAGCTACAGTTATAAAGTTCTCAGTAGGCTGCTACAATAATGGGGAAATGGGGAATTAGGAGTGATTAAAAAAAAAAGCTTTCTGTCCAAAGTTGAACTGTTATCAATTCTTTCATTTATTGCCACAATTGAAAGGATATTTCCAATCATTTTTCATGGATCTGTTTTTACTTAATGTCATAGGATTTCATCTCATCTCACTTGAATTGCCATTAAAATAAGCAAAGCTCTGCTCTTTTCTGACTGATTTCAACATGCATAAAGAATTTTATGGCTTGGATCCTATGGCTCAAAAAGGTTTGGAGAACACAGCAAGCAGCATCTATTTAAAAAAAAAATCATAGGGTTGCAAAATATTACAAATTGACTTTGCACACTCAGACTAAAGACATTATAAAAGACAGAAAGAGGCGATAAGACTTAACTGCAACTGCATGATCATCTATTATACCAGTATGCACTGAAATATATTTTTATAAAGCTCTGCAGATATTAAACCCTTTCACCAGCTAAAGTCATGGAAATGCTCTCTTTAAGGCAGGAAGTATTTAAGAAAGGTAAAGTTACCTTTATTTTTATTCTGTGTACCGGTAAATCATTGAAGATTTTGTTACAATTTCAAAAACATAATGTCTGTTAACATGTTTCCTTAATTAAGCCACTAAGTTTTCTTATTCACTGTGGAAGACATTCATCAAAAGGCCATCAAATATTTTTACAATCAAAAAATGTAGCCCCAGTATAGGAGAAAAGAACCTTTTCCCTTTTAAAACTGTTGAGGAAAAAATGTAAGGAAGGTAGACAGTAAAAAGTAAAACTTCAAACCTTACCAATCTGTTGTAAAGAGATTAGACATAGAGAGTGGACTATGGCAACACCCTCTTCCCCTGGATCTCCCTATTTCCCTCACTTTGCCGCCCTCAGTATGCATTTTATCCTGACTCTCTTCCGTCCTTCTTCAGCCACAGGCTGAACACATTTGGCGTCTTGAACCAAATACTGGTATAGGAACAGGTGGCGATATTTTTCCAGTGCAATGCAGGCCCAGGACAAGGATGAAATGTAGGACATACAACTTATGCCCATCCCAAGGCTTCCAGTTAAGCTTAGCACATAGCAGTACTGCAAATAGAAATGATTAAATAGATTTTTTCCTAATATTACAGACAGGTTGCAGCTGGGTTACTGAAAATAAACCCCAGGTCCACCCCAATCCCTCAAACGAGCCACAGCTGTGGTTAACAATGATCATTTGCATTTTTATTATTTCATCAAGAGAAGAAACAGAAGTTGTCTGGCTTTCTTCACACCAACCAATAATTTCGCATTTTAAAGTTTGGGCTGTTTTCCATGATGAGCTGAATCAAAAATCTATTTGAAAAATATATATTTATATAAAAAAAAGATTCAGGTTGTCTGCACGTAAAACATCAATTGATAAGTTTCTTTTGTCTTTGATTCCATGTTGCTGGAAAAAGTTTGACCAAGCTTGCATGCTAATTTGTCCTTGGTTGCAAGTATTACAGGCAATTTCATATTTTGCCTAATAAAAGGATAACCCTTCTTCGACACAATCAGAACTCAACAGTGATTCAAAAGCAACATCCTACCCTTAATACTGTCAGTTTCACGCCATCAACATGAATATCCTTGATAAGGTTGAGAAGATGTCACTAGGAATCAATTAATTGATGTGCCTAAGAGTTCTGCAATACTATTTTGCTTAAGTTTTTTTTTTTTTGCACCATTGATTGATTTTTTAAAATCCAGGTTTATTTTCCCTCCGTCCAAAGTGTTCTATGTAATGACACTGAGTCTTCGGGACTGTCATGTCCAGCCTTGGTGTTTCACCCTGCAGCATACTCATAAATCCTTTCCCCACCTTTTTTGCCTTAAATTCATTAAAAGCATTGCTCTGTCATAGATTCATACGCAGGTGCTCTGGTCGTTTGGAGATCATGGGAAAAGCTTGTTTTTTGTATGGCCCGGAGTTCGGCTGTCGTATTGGAAGTGGGGCTGACGCTTCCCCACTCATCGTCACATCCATCTGCTCTATTCCACTTGTTTCCATTGGGTATTCCACAGGCGTCTGAGGATTTGCTGTGCTGGCTGAAGCACCTCTTCCCCAGAAATCCCCAGGAGAAAATTTGACTGGGCTTTAAGACAATGAAGAGCTATCATTCATTTGTCTGAAGGATTATCTCAACAAAAAAAAAGTATTCCTTTACATTTAGAGGGAATGGGATAATACGACGTTTATTTTCATTTAATTTTATTTTTGTGTGGATTAGTAACAAGGCAAAAGTTAAGCCATCTCTCCCCTAGATGCTAGTTTACCAAATGGTCTCTATCTTTATACTTGCCCCAGTAAAACTTTCAATGACAATTAATTTTTTAAAAAATTCACTCCCCTACTTAAAACAGGTTCCCATTGCATTTAAAATAAAATACTTCTCCAAAGCTTTGCCATTCTATTACTCACTCGCACTTCAGGAACACAGACCTCCCTCTTACTTCCAAGAAAAGGCCTAATTTTTTCCTCCCTTAAGACTTCTGCACAAGCTATTCTACCTGTAACCTCCTTGTATTTCTACTTTTTGTATGGCTAGTTCTTTCTCTTCATTCTTAGATGTTACTTTACCAGGGAGGCCTTTCTCTGACCACCATGAACATGAGCCCCTTGTTAATAAATACTCTTTGCTCTCTACCACCATACTCTTTATTTTTTTTCATACAGCACTTGGCACTACTTGCAATTACATATTTTTTGTATTTCCTTTTTTGTTTGTGATTCTCTCTAAATCATAAGCTTCATCAGGACCAGGGCAGTACCTGGGCTAATCATGTGCCCCAGCATGCAGCACAGCCCCTGGTACACAGTGAGTGTTGACTGGAAGGGGACAAAGGACAGCTGTCACTGCAGCCGCTTACTTTTAGGAGGAAAGGTCAACTATATAGCATATTATCAGAGATTAGTACAGACTAGTCACTTACAGTATGAGAAGGTACAGATGCTGGGCTTATGTCAACCCAAGAGAATATGATGCCAGATCTTTCATTTATGTAACTTGGCATAAATTTCTTAAGACATGGTCTTCTAGGTTTTTGTTTTAAAGGTGAAAATAAAGTCTGAATACCTGACAGGTGTTCGTGGGCTGCCAATAAATCTTCGAGGTGATCGGATTTTTGGTTCAAAGGAAAACTTTTCTTTCACGCTTTCAAGTACAGATGGAGCCACATAGGTAAAACCCTGAAAGACAGTAACAGTGGACTGCAGAAGGTCATTTGTCATACATACCAAGCAAATGTGTTAGTTCAGTCTAACACAGTCGTGCACACCCAAAACCACTACTCCGTATACTCTCCCATCTCCTCAATCCCATTTCACACTTTCTAACTTCTTCCCAGCCATTTCTTGAGGCACAGACTTCAAGAAAGCAGAATTCTATTGAGCCCCATATGCCAGCAAACAAAATTCCACTCGACTGAAAGGAGTAGAACGAAACAGGTAAATGTAGGCTCCATGTTCAGGTATTAAATACTAAGATAAATGCAAAGAAAATTCTAGTGTTTCTAGCCATGTCACATCCCTATAAGCACCTAAGAGTATCAACCCCCAAACAGTTTCTCATTATTAGGCCAAAGTAAAAATAGAATTCTCTAACTTGGCACTTGTGATTTTTCTGGTTTTACCCCAGTGATTGGATAGACTTAGATTTGGTAATCTTGATGAATTAAAAGACTGTTTTCACAGCCAGCCATTGTGAAAACCCTCAACTGTAATAGGAGATATGCAGTGTTATTAGCTTTAGTTCTTTTTTGGACCTTGCTATTAGGTTACAAGCTGTCATTTCTCTTGCTGTCAATGTTCATTTCTTTAACTATCAGTCTTCCACCTATCTTCCCTTCTGTGTATTAGTCTAGTCATCTTTGAGTAGGCATTATGAGTTATGATAAAAGGACTAAATGACATTCTAGATGAAGGCCTAAAGCACAGGTGGCAAACACAATGCCTGTGGGCTGAATCTGGCTCTCTACCTTGCTTCTACCCGGTGGCAGCACCAAGCTCCTTGCCCGTAGTTAAGGAGTAGTTACATTTACACAGTCGGCCTAAAATTACATTCGGCCCTTTAAAGGCAACCACAAGGCTGATGTGGCCCCTGGTGAAAATGAGTGACACCCCTATAAAGCATGAGGTGCAATTCTGTAGAGCATATGCTTTATGATGGCCACATGTGGACTTCAGAGGACATTTCCCACATGTTCTAGTGGGCTAAAGCTGTAACTACCAAGAGGAATAGGCTGTGCTTTAATCATCTTTGAATTTCCTTTAAAACTATGATAGGAACTTAAATATTTATTGAAGTTTCCACAACTCCAATATTTAGGTAAGTGGGTATAACTATTTTTATTACTTTTTTGAAGAGAGCTCCTTTATGTACAGAATTCTGGCTATAACCTAATAAATTAATTATTCTTTAGTTAGCCAATTTAATTAAAAACTCAAAAATACTTTAATTGACAATGAAAGTTTAGCTTTGTAACTTTTGCTACCACAACTTTGGATTTCTTTTTAGCTAAGTAAAATGTTTCTAGACTTTTTGGGCAGGGAAAAGCATCAAACTAGTTGAAATTCTGCAACGCCCAACTGAGGAAAAGGTCACCATGTTAGATCAAAGGTATAAATTCCATATCATAATAGAAAATAAAGCAAAGCCACAATTAAAATGAATCATGCCTACTTCCCTAACTAAACAGAAGAGATTTTACTAAGGGGAATACAAGGACTCTGTATCATGAAAACATAAATTTAACAACATGCATTTGTCCTTCATCTCTTACCTCATGAAAAATACCGTAAAGTTGTAGTTTGCATATATCCTCTCTTCTCACCTCACTACATAATGATATGTTCACAGAATTATTTCTATTCAAAGTCGTTTACACAAAACCATACTGCAGGGGTGTCAAACTCATTTTCACTGGGGGCCACATCAGCCTCCTGGTTGCCTTCAAAGGGCCAAAATAACTTGAGGACTGTATAAATGTAACTGCTCCTTAACTGTTAAGGAGCTGAAATTACATTCGGCCCTTTAAAGGCACCTGCAAGGCTATTGTGGCCACCGGTGAAAATGAGTTTGACACCCCTGCCATACTCTATTACAGTAATTTAAGAGTAATTTTAAACATACACAGTTTTGCACCCCATGCTAACTTTAGAATTTACTCTCCACCCAAATATATATTACTTTGTGTTACACTGTGAGCAGTACAAAAAAAAAAGGTTGAGAATTAAGTTAGTTGACAAATCCGGTAAACTTGGAGACAAATAGGGAAAAAAAAAACCCAGCTTCCAAATGATTCCTTTGCCCATATTCCATTCTCTGTAAAGGTGGTCCACAAAGAAATGACAAAGCATAATGACGAATGACAAAGGAAACAAATGTTACAAAACGAGGCACATGTTTATGTGATACATAAATATAATAAACATAAGTGTATGTGACACTTAAGCAAAATAATATGCAATGATGGTTATCATATATAAATCTATCACTTTTGTTGATCAAAATCTAAAATCCTCGGTTTTTATCTGAGGAGACAAGGTATAAAATCAATACAGATACTTTACCAATGAAAATTAATTTATTAACTATCACAAATGAACCTATATATTTTGTTGTTAAGTACTCACAACAGGTTAACCCCATCACCACCCCCTGGACGCGCCCCCCCCGTTGCCTCGGGTAAAGACTATGTTAAGAGTATCAAAAATCAGTTTCAGGAAATAGTTACAGTGAACTCTTTTCTTACTGCCATGGCTGTGTAGCTTTTGGTTGAGACGCTGAGCCAAATATCATCTTAAGTCAGTGAGTGGTCCATCCAAAAAAGGAATCACACTCTGAGGAACCATACACTCCTACTGTAATTGCTAAAATAGAATGTTGGATTATAAGGATCAATTTTCTAACATCAATAAGTTAGTATGGTGATAACTTAAAAACATAGCACCTCAGGTTATCTACATGAAACTGCAAAGCAAGAAAATTGAATTTTCTTATTAAAAATGGCTTTTCTGGTTGAAAAGGGCCCATCCTCATACTTCAATTTTCCATGCCTACATGGAAATTCTATCACTTACCAGAAAGACCTGGTTGGCACTTTCACTGAGAGTTGAGTCATCTGGGCTGTCAACAGGTGTCTGACGTGTAAACTTTGAATCAAACTGACTCACATCCTCTTCAGATTGCTTTATAAAAAAATTATTAGAAAATGATGACTAGTCTATATTATACATATCAAATGCACTACATGCATCAGAGAAGACTGTAGATAGAGCTCTTTCACAGGGTTTGACTGTACTAACAGAATAGTCGTAGCAGGCACAGAGTAAAGAATAAACATAGGTGGAAACTATCAAAGGGCAAATTACATGCTCAAATTTTAAAAATATATTAAATAGATTTTAGTACAGTTATCATTGCTATTAAAAATATGAATATTAGCCCTGTCTGATGTAGCTCAGTGGACTGAGTGAGGGCTATGAACCAAAGGGTCGCTGGTTTGATTCCCAGTCAGGGCACATGCCTGGGTTGCAGGCCGGGTCCCCAGGAGGGGGCATGTGAGAGGCAACCACACATTGATGTTTCTTTCCCTCTCTTTCTCCTTCCCTTTCCCTCTCTCTAAAAATAAATAAATAAAAATCTTTTAAAAACTATGAATATTAATCTTTCTCAGTTACAAAGCTTTGGTGTTCCTAGTACACTAGCTAAATCCCTTTATAGAGATAATTTGCTTCAGTAGTTGCTACAGGTTTGTAATAAACCTAAAAACTATTGAAGCAGAGTTTAAAAACAAATCACATTTGAAAGATACTCTAGTTAAAGTTTCTTTCCATAGCTTATTTCATTCCTTTAGATTTCTTGAGGAGCAAAAATAATATGCTACTTTGCATGAGTATATTTTATTGTGAAAGAATATTTCCACCCAAATCGAACCACCAGATCTGTTTCTTTAATCCTTCTCTCTGATACATCACAGTATGCGGTGTGTCAAAAGAACTCAAGAACCAACATGATCAAGTACACAGTGTCCAAAGGTGGACAAAGCTAAACATCAATTTAAAAAAACTGCAATGGACTGAAACTCAAATATGTTAAAAGACATGAGCTCATAATTATATTAAATTAAAAAATTACATGAGCCCTGGCTAGTGTGGCTCAGAGGACTGAGCACCAGCCTGTGAACCAAATGGTTGCTGGTTTAATTCCCAGTCAGGGCACATGCCTGAGTTGCAGATCAGGTCCCTCATTGGGGACATGTGAGAGGCAACCAGTCCATTTATCTCTCACGTATCAATGTTTCTCTCCCTCTCTTTCTCCCTCCCTTGCCATCTCTGTAAAACGAAATAAATAAAATCTTAAAAAAAAAACCTTTAAACCAAAGCATCACAGGTTCGATTCCCAGTCAGGGCACATGCCTGGGTTGCAGGCCACAGCCCCCAGCAACCGCACATTGATGTTTCTCTCTCTCTCTCTCCCGCCCTTCCCTCTCTAAAAATAAATAAATAAAATCTTTTAAAAAATTAAAAAATAATGAATTTATAAAAAAAACTTTTAAAAAATTACATGATTCATTGGTCACTTTTGGAAGATGTTAGGAAACTAATTCATTATTTTGAAAACTGGGGAAAAAAACATATCTTGACCTTCCTTTATGAACTGTACCTCAGGTAACCAAACAACTGATATAAAGAGTATTTTAAAAAAGAGTGTCTTTTTATGGAAGAATTTCAGCTAATAAATAAAGAATGAGTAATAGTATTAGAGTAAGACAACTGTGCAAACCCCTAATGAAATCCTGGAACTAGGCCAGAGTTTCTCAACCTCAGCACTACTGACATTGTGGGCCTGATAATTCTTGCTGTAGGGGCTGTTCTGTGCAGTATAGGATATTTAGCAGCATCTGCAGCTTCTGCCCCTAGGGATCGGTAGCACCCCCTTCCCAAGTTGTGACAATTTATTCCAGATATTGCCATACTGACCCTAGCTGAGAATCACTGAAGTACACAATGACTAATGATCACTAACATTGTAAAATGAAATACAAATACACACTATGTCTCCTGATGAAAATATATAACATCAAAAGTTTAATCTCAATCAGATCAAGCATCTAAATCTAACCACCAGTTTTTAGAAATGCAGGGAACAGATGAACATGGTCAATGACAACCATGGTGTTAAAATCAGCAAAATCAAAATGTGAGGAGCCCTACAGGACAAATGGTCTTTTTTTTTTTTTTTCAATAAGTCCTCAGGAGAGGAATTAAAAGGGGACAGCTATAGACAGAAAAAGACCTAAGAGCCACAGTAACAAAACTGTACAGGCCTTGACTGAATCTTATTGAAACAAACCAACAGGAATAAAAAAAAAAAAAAAAAAAGGAAACAACTAAGGAAACTGTCAGCTTTTTAATGGGAATGATAGCATGATGGTTACATTTATGTTTAAACAAGATGATCTGACCATTTTTGAAGTTAGGTAGTTGCTACATGAGGGTTAATTATCCTCCTTACAATTATATAGGTTCAAATTTTAAAGCATGTCACTTTGTACTTCAAGAACCCAAATCATCATCATCATTGTCTTCCACTTCTCTTACATCTTCATCCCAAGAAACAGAAAAAGAAACTGCATTTTCTCAAATTCTGAGGTGGCACAGAGACAAGAACTAAGACACAAATTCATTCACTCATAAACCTGTTGTTACGGTGTGAGCTGTGCTCCCCCAACATCTGTATGCTGGAGTTCTAATGTCCAGTAACTCAGAACGGGACCTCATTTGGAATAAGAGTCACTGTAGATGTAATTACTTAAGAAGAAGACACACTAGAGTAAGGAGGATTCTAATTTGATATGACTGGTGTCCTTATAAAAAGGGGAAATTTGGACACAGACCTGCACACAAGGAAAATGCCACGTGAACATGAAGACAGAGATTGGGTGGTGAACCTATATGCCAAGGAAAGCCAAAGACTGCCAGCTAACTGCCAGAAGTTAGGGGGAAGGCATGGAACAGAACTCAGCCTTCAGAAGGAACCAACCCTGTCAGTACCTCAATCTCAGATCTCTAGCCTCCAGAACAGTGACAACTAATTTCCGTGGTTTAAGCAGCGAGCTTGTGATACTTTGTTGCTGCAATCCTGAAAAAATATATATGCTATATTTTGAAGGAAAAAATTCCCAGAAAAATAAAACTTATAATAGGGCTGAATTAAGCAAAACAAAGCAAAAAACAAACAAAATAAAAGCCCCAAGTACTTAAAATATTTAATTGTCTTAGGCAATCAACTTAAAAATAGTTAACAGTCATCAATTGCTACTGGCAGGAGTTCTTTTTTAATTGACTGACTGATTTTGGAGAGAAAACAGAAGGGGAAAAGCGAGAAAAAAACATTGATTTGTTGTTCCACTTATTTATTCATGTACTGGTTGATTATTTTATGAGGGGGGACCCCCCAAAAAAACAGAATTTATTTATAAAAAATTGTGTATTTATTCTTACATGTTTAAACTTGAGTCACCTTCAAAGTACCCTCCATTTGATGCAATCAATACACCTAATGAGATGTTTTTTCCATTGCTCAAAATAGTTTTTGAACTTGTCAATTTTGATGACTTTTAGTGCTTCTACTGTTTTTTGTTTTACCTCTTTCACATTGGCAAAATGTTTTCTTTAAGGACATTTTTCATCCAGAGAAACAAAACAAAGTCACTCAGGGCAAGACTGAGTGAACAGGGAGGGTGGGATACAGCGGTCATGCTGTTTTTTGGTCAAAAAATGCTAAACACTCAGTGCAGCATGGGCAACTGCGCTTGTCAATCACCCATCATGAAATGGGCAAATGAGTTGAAAGAGTCTTCAAAAAAATTCACTGAAGCCGAACACAGACTCTCACAACACCAGCTGATACATTGATACAGATGGGTTCCTAGAATACTCATCTAGCAAGAGAAGCCTGTACTACAAGGGGCCTACCCTTCAGAAGGTAATTATGGTTTTTCTGGGTGACCCCCACCATATGTGCCCTGACTGGGGATTGAACCTGCAACCCTGGCATAACAGGATGATGCTCTAATCAACTGAGCTACCCGGCCAGGGCAGTTTTTGAAAAAGACTACAAAATGAAGATTTTGAAGAGAAGAGACAATAGACCAAAGTTTATCAAACTGTTAATAAATGTTTCTGACTGCTCTGAGATTTTCTTACTCAAAAAAAGTATCAGGTCCCTCAAATCATATGCTTTCTTGTATACATACCAACAGAGGTTTAAAGGGGGGCTCCACCTTCCGAGCCAGCAATTCTTCCCAATTAATATGTCTGAAGAATGGATGAGCCTAGAAAAAAAAAAAGAGCAGGAAGAACAGTCAAGGGGAATAGACTTCACAGGACTGACAACTGCCTGCCTTAAGTTACCAATCACAAAATAAGCTATACTTATAAGCCACTACACACAACCTTCACAAACACATAAAATTAGCATTATCTTCCCCTCAAACCACCAAGCTTGCCAATCCCTACTTGAACTTCTCCAGCATCCCCAGGACCAGCTCCGAGACGAGAAGCAGCATTTCTTTTCAGCAGCTTTAGGAAGAAGGAAAAACCACTGATAAACTTTACTTAGCTAAATTGATTTTTAATAGAATTTTTAAATAGAATTTGCTTGTCTATTTTGCCTTGGGAAAATATGACATACTAATTATTAGTAAACATTATTTGGAAATAAAAAGAAATAAAATCTTTAAACAAATTTGTAGTTTTCCTACAAAAACTGTGGGCTTTTTCATTCAGTATCCATGCATGAATTTTTATTCAAAATGTATGTTGAATTCTATTTAAATTCTAGTAGTTGAGGCTTTTGGTTTCAATACCTATTTAAAAACCTACCTTTTTAAGCAGATCTCTGGCTTCTTGTGTGAGGTAGGGAGGCAAATTGAGTTTACATTTGAGGATTTTGTCAATCGTTTTCTTTCTATTCTCCCCAGTGAACGGGGGCTAAGAATGGAAGAGAGTAAGAAAACTTAGATATAAAAAATCAAATTTTACATATCAGAATTATCCATTTCCTGAATTAGTCAGTGATGCAGAGAGATCAGAAGTGTGTGCTATGATATGGTGACTGCAAAAGACCTGCAGTTTTCACACAATAAGACAGAGGAAATAGCAATGTGCTAGAAGGAACTGAGTTTCCACCATAAACTTTGTGTGCTAATCAGTGACCTATGTGATTTTATGCTTCATTTTCTCCATTTATAAAATAAGGGCAGTGTCTATTTTACATCTATTTCAAAGGACTGCCATGACATAGATAATCTAAATGAAAGTGTTTTTAAAAGTACAGGGGCCCATACTACTTACTAAAAAAGCATTTGTAATGCTACATTTTAAAAAATAACTCCATTGGTAATATTTTCAAGAAGCACAGGAAAGGTCTCTTGCTACAAGGACTTAGCAACTACTCAGCACAGACCATACGTAATACATGTAGCTTTTAACTGTGCACCTACTGCTCCAGTCAGCATGTCATACATTAATGCTCCCAAACTCCACCAATCCACAGCACGATTGTGGCCACTCCGCATCAAGATTTCAGGGGCCCTACAACGAGAAAAACAATATGCCTAAAAAATTCACCCATTTGCATATCATCCGAGTAAGGATTTTAAAAACAAAATATGAAGCCAAATAATGCTACAGAAAATTCAGCACACTATTACTTAAACCAGGTTAAAAGATAGCTATTGCCCCCAAACCAGTTATATTTCTTTCAACATGCAGCTCACATGTATTCTATTGTTCCACAAAATGTGTGTGTGACTGTTCCATCATGAATAGATTCTTTGCATAGTCCAAAGTCTGTTAGTTTCACATGACCTACAATGAAAGATTATAGCATGGTTATTCTGAGAATTCTAAGTATATGCAGTGTTTGAACATATCATACAAAATAATAATCTACCCTTCCACTTAACTCTTTTCTGCTTTACTTTTTTTTGAAGATGTCAAAAACTAGCAAGGTGCCAACCATAAAATGGGATGTTAACTCTTTAAGGCTAGGGCAGAGTCATCGTTTGCCAATGATATTATCTATCTAGAAAAGGGAAAATAAAGATAAAGGAGTGAAACAGTTTGTCTAAGGCTCCAGCCTTTCCTATACCAAGAATCCTCTAGCATCCTGAGAAAGTAATTCCTGGAAAAACTTGATGAAGTCTGGTTTAAATACACAGACCCTAATGAAGATATTCTGCATCTTTTAAACAAAGGTGTGATACCATACTTCAAATATAGAGTTTTTATCATAGTGAACTGTGAGTTGACAGTTCTTCAGATGGTCTCAGAAAGTCACAATGACAAGTTAGCTCATTCAACCAATATGCTACCAGTTCATAAAAAGAAATAAAATTGCTACATAGCATGGGACCATCATCACAGATTCAGAAAGTGATAAACTTACCACCTTACACAAAGAACATTTCAGTTCAAGTTCAGCTTTACTCAGCTGTCATTAGATATCCAGTGGTTCAACAACCCCAAGGATCCTACTATTCCAGGCTTATTTCAGAAAAAAGGGAAAGGCAATGGCCTATTGATTCAAGTGTGAATATGTACTTTACTCTGACACAGAAGAAATATGACCTCTATTTTCACAGAACAACATGACACACCCAAGCTTATGAATCAAAGAAGTTAACTAGTCACTTCCCTATTCTATCTTTTGCCTTATAATTCTGAATCAGTATCCATGTTTGGGGGATGGGTGCAGAACTGCGAGGGAGGGAAATATATATATTCCCATGACGTGCTTGGTTAAATATAGTATTTCTCCTTTAAAAAAAATGAAAGGAAAGAGGAGAAAATAGAGCAGTTTGAAACATTTATACATATAGGCATTGTTGTCCATATACCGCTTTCTGCCCAAGAATTTAAAACTGTTAACTACCTTGTACATCATTTTGTAAACATCTAAGTATCAGCAGCTGCTACTACACCCCCAGATGCCCTGATGAGCTTGCTTCCAGCCCCCCTGGTACCCTGGTTTAGCTGGTTGCTCCTTTGAAACATGAGTGAACTGCCAAGTCTACCCAACCCAGATTACTCTCACATAAACTGAACTGTCTATACCCGGATGTAATTAAAATTAAAGCCCACTTTGCTGGACCTATAGCTGTATAGAATATTAATGACTGATTTTCACGTTTGTTGTCACAAACATACAGCAAGAATAAATTCATGTCTACTAAACATTTTATTTCCAAAGCCACATCAATTATTTTGGTTCAGTTCTATGTCTGTCCTTTTTTATAGCGTTAATAAAAATGATCACAAAAAGTATTGCTTCCAATAATTATGTATTTTCATCATTAAAGAAACCCCAATATGTAAAGTTAAGATTCACTTTCCAATTTAAGGAATAAACCAAAATTTGTGTTTGGACTGGCTTTGGCTCACCACATTTTACATAAGGATTTCTAAAAAGTGATAAGCTATAAAGAGCAAGAATTAAATTTAAAAAGGTACTTGTGTGGCCAGTTATCCTCAACTCCCTTTAACCGTAAATAAATACCATAAATACCACAAATCAAACATAAATACCTAAATATTTAAATCTCAGCAAGTATCATGATGCCACAAAATCTGATGGAGAAATGTATATAATAATAGACACATGAATATGGGACTTTGAAAATGACCATGACCTGTGTGAGAGGATTTTAAGATGATTATTTACTATAGAATTGTTTACAGTATATCTCCACCTTGGTGATTAAGCATGATATTCTCCGGCTTCAGGTCTCTGTAGATGATCCCCTTTTGATGTAAATGCCCCAAAGCCATGGAGATTTCTGCCAAGTAAAAGCTGGAAACAAAAGTGATTTAATAAAATTAAAAAGAGTAATCTACTCAAAGCAGTTTATGTATGGAGCAAAATACCTTGGAAGAAATAGACATGCACCAAAGACCAAATTAGTGGCGGGGGTAATATTGAGGGAAGAGATGGCATAGGATGCTGCCAAAAGGCATGGAGACATGTTTCACTCATTTAGTGAAACTATAAATGTTTTATTTCATCATCAGAACATAATGCTAAAATTGCAAAGAAGTCTAGAATATGCCAAACTGTTATTGGTCATGTTTTGTTCTGTCTGTGTAGGAACTAGGCCAATAGTCATTCAGATCAAAGCAAATTTTTCCCACCCATCCCCAATTATAAAATCCCATAGGAAATAAGAATTTTTTTATTTTCAATGAGCAAATCTTAGTTTCAGAGGATATCTCATAATCTGACCCTTAGAAGCCCACTCATCCCTTACTTATACAGCTGCATATTTATACACAGTACATGCCCACAGTATCTGCCCTCCCTCTTGCCAGATAGCCCACAACTATAAACTGTGTGACACTCAAATTTATCTACCTCAAAAGAATAAAGGGCTGAGCCAACCCTGTCTGGATTCGAAAAGCACAAGGCACTGCAATACTGGCTGCATAACAATGGTGCAATCCTGCAGATTACTCCAGGATGGAGAGGGTGTGTCCTAGAGGACTGAGGCAGTTTCACAGCCAGCACGACCACAAACAGCCTCCAACATGGCTCAGAGAGCCTCCTCCAAAAAAAGGCACTTCATCCCTAAGGCTCTTAAATGCAGCTTCTGTGTTAGAAAAGGCCTGAAATTAAACAATGGAATGCAGTTTGGTAATTAAGGTAGAAAAAAACATTTAAGTGTTTTCTATTCAATTAATGTGTAGGATAAACTGATTTATTGTTACCCAATACTGTCATCTCACAAAAGGATGTGTATATTTTTAATCTGAAGCAGATGCCATCTTAAGAAATAGCGTGACGGTAGATCCCATCCTAGCCATAGAATCAATCCACAGATGGTATGTGCAGGCTTATCACCTCCCTAAGACTGCAACTTGGGAACTGGAAAGTCTAAAAAAACGAGATGATTGCTGATACTTTCCATTGTTCCACACATAAAGTTTCACTGGAAAATCACACTCACCCACAACCAAGGCAGGCAGCTCACCAATTCAAGGAAAGAAAGCCCCAGTGAGAATGGTTCTGTTAGGAACTGGCGTGAAGAGCGTTCCAACCAAGGCCTGGAGGCAAAGGAATGATGTGACCTCCAATAGCTGCCCAGCTGCAAAGCTGCTTCTCCCCCTTTAAGTCCTGAGTGACTACTGACTGGCTCCAGAACAATTTATTGAATCATTTGGCTGCCCACAGTGGGAATAAGGCTTTGCTTGTAATTATATAAATCATTACCTGAATCCATGCAACCACAAAAATTTCACTTACCAGGCTGTGTCTTCCATAAATATTCCCTCTCTTTCTAACTGCATAAATAATTCTCCTCCTGTAAATAAACAGAAAAGACATTAAAAAATAAAACAATCTTTATCTCCAACTCATTTCTAATGAGAGGGTCTGTGCTTTCCTTTTAACCATAATTAAAAGACATCAGCTCCTTAAAAAAACAGATCCTAAAAATTATAGGTTTAAAACAGAGTCCTCAGGATTCTATTTTTAGCAGCGTTCCCACTCTTATGTGAAATATGTAAATTTTGGAATTCTAGGTTTTATATCTATAAACTTAAAAATATTTATTCCAGACCCAAGTTAAAAAAGAAATCTTGATTAAAGCTTCTCTAACACTTCACCAGTTAGTAGAAGAATGTTAGTATATAATTTAAACCACCCTTGCAAATTAGCAAATGCCCAGCCTCATAACTCTTAGACTACAATAGGCTGGCAGTAGCCTTGTAAAAAGCACGACACAATTTGAGTATCAAAATCAATGATAACAAAGGGTTACACCCCACTGAATAATCTTAGAATCCATGAGTCCACAGTGGTATAAACCAATGAATAGACAAATCTTAGATAAGTATATTTTTTAAATGGGAGAGATGGGAAAGTTCTTCATTACAGCTCAATGCCAAATAATAAATGAAGGAGGCATGATGGAATAAGAAAAATCACTTGACAACCATTACAGTTAACTGTTTTAGGCAAGAATCAATGGATGCTAAAACCATATGTGAAAAGCTTGATGACAGATGAGATATTTAAGAAATCTCAAAATATCTCCTCATGCTACTTATTAATTACAAAGGGGAAACCTCACCAGGGTAAAAATGGGCAGACAGGACTTTATACAAAGATATACGTATCAGGTCCCTCCTGATGTGATACACAAAGAAGGAAACGTCACCTGGATGGTCCTCCCAAAAATGTATAACCTGAGGAAAACTAATCCTGAGGAAATATCGGATAAGCACAAATTGATGCATTCTACAAAACAACTTGCCTGTACTCAAAACTAATCCTGAGGAAAAACTAATCCTGAGGAAATATCGGATAAGCACAAATTGATGCATTCTACAAAACAACTTGCCTGTACTCATCGAAAATGTCAAAGTCATGAGAGACAAAGAAAGACCGAGGAACTCTTCCAGATTAAAGAAAACTAAGGAGATTACTATATCAATGTTAATTTCCTATATTTAATAATTTTAGTATAGTTATGTAAGATACTATGATTGATTTTAGAAAATATACACTAAAGTATTCAGGGGTAAAGAGAAATCATGTTGACAACACTCTCTTAAATAGTTCACAAAAAATTACGTATATATGTACCCATGGGTGTATATACATATATATACACACGTACATATATATGTATACAGAGAGAGAAAAAGGAAGATGGGTGAAACAAAACAATTGTGGTAAATGATAACACTTAGGGAACCTAGGTGTAGGGTTGTGGGAATTATCTGTACTATTCTTGCAACTTTTTGTGGAAATCTGAAATTATGTCAAAATTAAGTTATAAGAAAAAATGGCAAATGTCATGAAAAAGTTAACTAAATTCTTCAGCTTTCTGTTCTGTGTTTCACACTATCAGGAAATCTCTGTTTTTCAGAAAACTCAAGTGTGTTTGCTTGGATCTAGAAATGACAGGAGCACTAGTTCCCAGGAGGTGGTAAACCCTGGAAAATATGGATGATCTTGATTGTAAACTGCTTAATCTATCGATAAGCCTCCATGAAACCAAAATACTTCTGTTCTAAGATGCATTTCTAAAAAGACTCAATATCTTAAGCAACGCTGTCAGTGAGTTTTCCACTTCAGTTTAGAAAGAAATACTTTAGTGGTTCATTTGAATTACAGTATCTTACCCAAGTGCAGTCAATTTGATGGCTCTATCAAGTAGGTGTCTGTTATTTTACTAAAAAACTGATTACAAAGGAAATAAGATAAAATTTTACAGATGAGAGAAAAAAACCTTAACTTTTAAAGTTTCCTTCATATTTGTCTAGAAAAAGAAACATCTGGTCACACCTGAATTCTTTAGTCAATGTAGTTGTCAGTTTTAAGAACTATTTGATCACATTGGGGAAAAGCACTTTTCCATTGGAAACTAATGTTTTGACCCAGTTTCTGGAGCAATGCAAATAATTACACCAAACTGTGTGTACTGACCGCTGAGATACTCAAGGATGAGGTAGAGTTTTCCACCAGTCTGAAAGGCATAAATTAAATCCACAATGAAGGGATGCTTTACTTCCTCCAGAATATTCCGTTCTGCTTTTGTATGAGCTGTATCTTTAGCATTTCTTACTATCATTGCCTAAAGGAAAAGAGATGATCTATAAGAACAAAATAGTAGACATTTGATTCTACAGTAACTGGAAAATCTAATTTGTGCTTTTCTTGCCAATATTAAGCTATTAATCATAGTTACCACTAAAAATGAGATAGGGATCAAAGGAAAGCACTTAAATCTTATATATATCTTATATATAAAAAATCCAGAGTTTGGATTTTTTGCAGTGAACATGTACAATGAATGAAAACCTAAAGGTACTTTTTAAAAAATGTAAACAGATTAAGTTTATTCATATATTCATTAATTGTTGAATGTCTACTATGCTCTGGGCTCTGTAACATGAAAGCAGAACTAACGGAAGGAATCTGTAGCCCATAGGAGCCTCAAGTCTCAGGGAACAGATATAAGTTAATGGAGGAAGACGTAAGGTGCTATAGGTGAACAGGGCAACTACATTTGACCAGTAAGAGGTCTTCCTTAGAGCGGTGGTACCTAAGCTGTATCATGAAAAGTTACTAGGACAAAATGTGGAGGACATAAAAAAAGCATTCCCAGTCCAAAAGAGGCTTGACAGGATAAGACATGTCTAGTGACTCTATAAGTAGTTTAGTATGGTTAGAAGTGGTTATAGATTAGGCAGAAGATGTAGTGGAGGCCAGGAAACAGAAGGCCAAGCATCTAAGCAAAGGTGTTTGCATCCTATCTTAGAGGCAGAGGAGCAATGCTGAGGTAAAAGAAATGAGTAACTGGGCTTTCAGAAAGACAGTTCTAGTAATAATGTGGAATTCTAGGAAAAAAATGTAATGAGACCAGTTAGCAAGCCAGGATAGTGAACTAAGGAAGAAGTCAGACCTGTAACTAAGAAAATGAAGGCTGAAAAAAATAGAAAGGATAAAAGCATATCATTAGCATTTGCTGACTAACTAGATGTGAGAAGAAATGATAGCATGGTTCCTGTTTAAGTAATAGCATAGACAATGGTGTCATTTAATAACAGGTAACGGACATGAAGAAAAAAGTTTGGGGAAAAAAATGATGCATTGTTTTGGACATGGTAAATAAGTTCTTGGACTAATTTCTGGTGCATCTCCAGCAACATGAAAAAGCATACACACAAGGTTATTAGTTGCAATAGGATCTGTAAAAGTGAAACATTAGAAACTTCCTAAATGCCCATGCATAAATATTGGCTGAAAACCTATGGACTAGCTACACAATGTGTAAAAAAAAGCTACACAAAGAATGAAAAACATCTCTACAAAAGCAAAGTGCAAAAGAGCATATATTGCATGACAGTATACACAGTAGGGTACCTTTTTGTTTAAGAAAGGGGAATTAAGAATATGTATATATGTCTCTGCTTATATCTGCAATTATAAAACACAACTAAGATAAACCAAAGCTAATGACAATAGAAAGGTAGGAAAGAGAATTGAGACACACCTTCTGAGTAACACCTCAATGGTTTTCTCATTCATTTTTTTTCTGGCCTAAATTAAATATTACTATGATTATAAAATGGAGATTTTGAATTCTGAACCATGTTAATATTTTATACATTCCAAAAATAAAGTTAAATCAATACAGATGGCAGAGGGAAAAAATACTGAACACAACAGAAATACATATATTTATATATTTTTATTGATTGATTTTAGAAAGAAGGGAGAGAAAAAAAACAAAACATTGATTTGTTTCACTTATTTATGCATTCATTAGTTGATTCTTGTATGTGCCCTAGCCCAGGATCAAATCTGCAACCTTGATGTGTTGGGACAATGCTCTACCCAACTGAGCTATATGGCCAGGGCTCAGAAATACGTATATTTAATTGAATGTTACAGTGAAGTTTACCACAGTAGACTAAAGATATTTAAATAAGCCCTGGCTAGTGTGGCTCAGTGGATTGAGCACAGGCTGCAAACCAGGGAGTCACTGGTTTGATTCTCAGTCAGCGCATGCGCCTGGGTTGCGGGCCGGGTCCCCAGTGGGGAGAGCATGTGGGGGGCAACCACACACTGATGTTTCTCTCCCTCTCTTTCTCCTTCCCTTCCCCTCTCTCTAACAATAAATTTTTAAAAAGTCTTAAAAAAAGATATTTAAATAAGTTTACACTATACACTCAGTGACATATACATAAGCAGAGCATCACAAAAACTGTAAAGAAATCTTTTTTCTTTTTTTTTCAATTACAGTTTATATTCCTTATTGTTTTTGTATTAGTTTCAGGTATACAGCATAGTGGATAGACAATCATACACTCTACAAAGGGTTCCCCCTGATATTCTTGTACCTACCTGGCACCACACAGTTATTACAATATTATTTACTGTATTTCCTATGTTATACTTAAGAAACCTTAAACAACACTTAGTGGGTTTGTAGCTGCCAGTAGTACTGATATTCTTAAACTATTATGCATATATTGTACAACTGAGCAAATGAGTAAATTTACTGACATTATCAGGTATCTTACTATATAAAGCAGATGTAAATATGGACTGAGGGAAGAAGAACCTTATGAAATTGGACTGGAATTAGGGTTATCAAAATGAAGCCATGATTTTAAACAAAGACAACCAATGTCATACCAATAAATTTAATATAAAAATAAGATAGATAGATAGATAAATTCTGAACAGTAAAAACAAACATTATGGCTAGAAAGGATATTACTGAGACAATGGGGAAGTGTGAGTATAGACAATGTATTTGAAAATTTGAGAACACTACTGTATATCAATGTTAAATTTCCCAAGTATAACAATTATACTGTGGTTACATATGAAAATGCCCTCAGCCCTAGCCAGTGTAACTCCATTGGTTGGAATGTTGTCCTATAAACAGAAAGGTTGTGGGTTCAATTCCCTGTCAGGGCACATGCCTGAGCTGCAGGTCCAGCCACCAGTCAGAGCATGTGCAGTCCCCAGTCAGAGCGTGTGGGAGAGGTAACTAACGAATGTTTCTCTCACATTGAGGTTTCTCTTCCTCTCTATCTCCCTCCCTTCTAGTCTCTATAAAAAGATTCACTAAGCATGTCCCAGATGAGGATATTAAAAAACAAGAAGAAAAGAAAATGCCCTTATTCTGGAGAGATAGGTACAAAAATACATACATAGATTAAAAAAAAATAAGAGTGAAGTGCTACTATATCTGCAATAAAAATAAAATAAAATAAAAAATTGTAGGCCCTGGCTGGCTAGCTCAGTTGGTTATAGTATCATCATCCTGAATTGCCAAGGATATGATTAGATACCTGGTTGGGGCACATACAAGAAACAACCAATGAGTGCATAAACAAGTGGAACAACAAATCAATGTTTCTCTCTCTCTCTCTCTCTCTCTCAAATCAATTAAAAATCTTGAGGAAATGACAAGAGGGAGGGGCAGACAAAGAAAACATGGCAAACTTAACAACAGTGATTGTGACAGTAGTCTTGCAACTCTTTGGAAAGCTTTAAAAATTTCACAGATACATTATTTTTTAACTGTTCAGGAGGTTTGAAAGAGGCTAATTTTTTAAATAAATAATTCTGAGAAAGTCTGAGAGGTAAGGATTAACAGGTAAGATAAAAGATTAGTAAAGTAGAATCACAGAAGTCAAGGAAGCAGTGTTTCAAAATGCTGCAAATAGTCTCAATGCAACAGAGAGGTAAGTTAAGGATGAATTATATAAAGATCATTAAATTCAGCACTTAGGAGACCTAGGGGACAGTTTCACTGCAATAGAAATCATTAAGTTAAAATATAGTGAGGGGAAAAAAGAATAAAACATGACTTCTCAAGAAATTCGGCTATGAAAGACAAAGGAGAAAGTCAAGGGAGATCTTGAATGAAGGAAGGATGTGTTTGGCTAAATATGCCAAAGACATGAATATATATAAATAAGAAAGAAGTGGCAGAGAAAAGCCCCTGAAGAAGCAGAAAGGGATGGGATCCAAAACATAAAGAGAGGGTTTAGCTTTAGAAAGAAGGAGAAACATGTCTCCGAATAAGACTGGATAGAAAGAAGTAGAGATAGATGAAAATGCAGATTAATGTGGTACTGAGGGTGGAGTTCAGCACAGAAAGTCAAAGGGAGTCACATCTGACAGCCTCAAGCAGAAAGAAAAGCAGTCTGCTAAAAGAAATAGAGGGAGGGATAGTAAAGGCTCTAACAGTTGTGGAGAACAGAAGCAGTTGTCTAGGGATACGCAGAAAAATGTTTGGTGAGTTCTGAGGGTCCAAATGAACTGGGGACTATGCATTTGACCCAGCAGCAACCTTGAAGTTTGTCTGACTTCTGACGGTAATGCTCAGTAGCTGAGATACAAGAATAAAAGAGCACTGACAACTAAATAGATTAAGATTAAGACTTTCCTAAATATAAGGTCAACAGAGCTAGCAAATGACTAAAGTGGTAGATCATGTTGATTAGGCTAGATTCAGAATAACGTGAATTATCCAATGTCACCCCCAATAAATTCAATAAAAATTTAAAAAAAATTTTAAATAGCTTATACATTAAAAAAGGAACAAGTATACAATAAAATAAGAAAGAGGCTAAGAACTTGAGAAAAAAAGAAGAAAGGTCAAAAGACTAAAGGGCTTATGGCCAAAGATCAGGCATTATGGGAATAAAGAAGTAAAAAAGTTGTTTTTCTATTTTAGCTCAATATTTCAGAGGTAGAGGATATGACCATGGGGGATGGTGAAGTGGAATAGAGGTGAAAACTAACAGAATTGAGATCATTAAGGAATTAAAAGGCTAGGCTATTGATTACTTTTAATATAAGGACAGTGAAGACACTCAGCATGACAAGACCTGGGAGTGTGAGAAAAAGACTTATAAAAGGTGAGAGCGTGCTATATGCTTACACCTCAAAGTAGTGTGGGATCTTGACCACAGGGTAGAAAAGTAATTTTAAGAATAAGGAAGGCCCTGGCCGGTAGCTCAGTTGCTTAGAGAGCCATCCTGATATGCCAAGGTTGCAGGTTCGATCTCTGGTCAGGGCACATACAAGAAGCAACCAATGAGTACATAAATAAGTGGAACAACAAATCAATGTTTCTCTCTCTCCTTTCCTCTCTCTCTAAACTCAATTTTTTAAAAAACTATTTTAAAGAATAAGCTAATCAGTACTTCCCTTGAATTACACAGTAAGCAGAGTAAGAGGCAGAGACTGTATTTGTTTCAAAGGCTAAATCCTAGTATCTAGCATAATGCCTGGTACATTGCAGGTTCTCAACTGGTTCAATAAAAGAAAGAATGGAAGAAGTAAGACCTATCGGGACTTCTGGCAAGATGGAGGCATAGGTGGACACACCGTACCTCCACACATAACCAAGATTAGAACAACAACAATTTAGAGGCAGAATAACACCCAGAACTGACAGAGAATTTATCTGAATGGAAGTTGGACGGCCAAGAAGTTGAAGTAGACCGGTATATCCAGACCGGTAGGAGGGGCAGAGACGAGCAGCCAGGTGCAGGTCGAGGAGTGCGGAGATCGGGGAGAGCTGGGCGCCTGGGGCAACCAGGAGCACATAAGGTATCTGGGGCGCGCAAGATCGCAGCGGGTGGACCCTGAGTACGCAAGCAGCAACTGATGGACCCAGTGAGGCTGCGACTGTGAAGCAGGGCAGAGCGCGCAACCCAGGATCCCAGGGAAGGGACTGGGATCCCAGGAGAACAGAGCTACCGCCATTGTTCCCTCCCGCCCCTGCCCCCACATACAACGTCACAGTCTAGTGACTGGGGTGCCCAGCCCCAGTGAACACCTAAGGGCTCTGCCCCTCACCGTAAAAGGAGCAATCACACCAAAAGAGAGAGAAAGAGAGAGAGAGAGAGAGAGAGAGAGAGAGAGAGAGACATGTCTCAAACAGAAAAACAGATCAATGCCCCAGGGCTCATCCTTTTGAGCGACCAAGAGATTGCCAATCTATCAGATGCACAGTTCAAAACACTGGTGATCAGGAAGCTCACAGAATTGGTTGATTTTGGGCACAAATTACATGAAAAAATGCAGATTACCGTAAAAGAGATGAAAGAAGATGCACGGAGAACCAATAGTGATGGGAAGGAAACTGGGACTCAAAACAACAGAGTGGACCAGAAGGAAGAAAAAAAAACCAAACAGGAAAGAATGAAGAAATAAGAATTCAAAAAAACGAGGAGAAGCTTAGGAACCTCCAGGACATCTTTAAATGTTCCAACATCCGAATTACAGGGATACCAGAAGGGGAAGAAGAAAAGCAACAGATTGAGCACGTATTTGAACAATAATAAAGGAGAACTTCCCCACTCTGGCAAAGGAAATAGACTTCCAGGAAATCCAGGAAGCTCAGAGAGCCCCAAAGAAGTTGGACCCAAGAAGAAACACACCAAGGCACATCATAATTACATTAGCCAAGGTAAAAATGAAGGAGAGAATCCTAGAAGCAGAAAGAGATAAGGGGACAGTAACCTACAAAGGAGTTCCCATCAGACTGTCAGCTGATTTCTCAAAAGAGACCTTACAGGCAAGAAGGGGCTGGAAAGAAATATTCCAAGTCATGAAAGACAAGGACCTATATCCCAGATTACTCTATCCAGCAAAGCTTTCATTTAGAATGGAAGGGCAGATAAAGTGCTTCTCAGATAAGGTCAAATTAAAGGAGTTCATCATCACCAAGCCCTTATTTTATGAAATGTTAAAGGGACTGATCTAAGAAAAGAAGATAAAGAAAAAACATGTATAGTAAAAGGACAGCAAACTCACAATTATTAACAACCACACCTAAAGCAAAACCAAAAGAAACTAAGCAAACAACTAGAACAGGAAGAGAACCACAGAAATGGAGATCACATGGCGGGTTAACAACAGGGGAGTGGGAGGAGGAGAGAGGGGGAAAAGGTACAGAGAATAAGTAGCATAGATTGTAGGTTGAAAATAGATAGGGGGAGGGTAAGAATAGTATGGGAAATCTAGAAGCTAAAGAACTTATAAGTATGACACATGGACATGACTAAAGGGGGGGATATGGGTGGGAGAGGGTGTACAGGGTGGAGGGGAGTGAAGGGGGAAAAATGGGACAACTGTAATAGCATAATCAATAAAATATATTTTAAAAAAAAGAAGTAAGACCTATCTGTGAGCCACGAGCCTTTGGTCAAAGGTTCTAAAATTTATAGCATAGGCCAAACTAATGCCATAGGCAAAAACAGTTTGTTTCCAGAGTGCTTTTTTTTTTTTTTTTGGCAACAGTAGGGTAGAGGGATACTTGTTAGAAACAATCTTTTCCTCAACACTCCACCATGAGCAAATACCCAAATGGGACCATACCTATAAGGGCTATAAGTTGTTTGTCCAGATACAAATAACTCATTTAAGAAAAGGGACCCCTGGTTCTACTCTGCTTTATCCTTCAAGGCTTTTAGAACGCAGTATATTCTCACCACCTACTCAGGTCATAGGGTTAGTCCTCTCCACTTCCAGGATAAAAAAATCAGAAGAAATAAACTCAGAGAAATAAACTCTGTATAGAGTTATCTAACCTAGGGATTTAGGAATTAAAACGCTGGGCAGCAACCTCTTCGCTTTCATTATTTTTCCAGTGAGCCTTTTCAGGGACATCAAAAGAAGAATGGGATTGCATCTGGTTCTCTAGCCAGGCTTAGGGGAAGAAAAACCATGAAAGTGGGAAGAAGCGATGGCTAAGTAAAAGGAGAGACAAGTAAGTTAGGTCTTAGAGGCCTGGGTCCAAAAAATGAGGCCTGAGATGTAGCAGTAATTAAGTCTATGGATTTCCTAACACACCACACCTACCCACCTACAGTGGGAAAAAAACAACACCCACTTCATTACAGATAGCTGTGTCAGAAATGTATCTCACTCAAAATATAATTACTGAATATGACTAATTATGGTCAGCCCTGATTATCAGGCATGAATAAGCAACATATCAAAAGGAACAGATTACTCTAAGAATACTGACCAGTACTTCTTTTAATATTTCTAAAATAAGCATTATTATATGGTCTCCAATTCTACACCTGGTATGGTTTACAGATTAAAAATCATTAATCTCAAATGATTCCAATGGGAAAACCAGATAGCAGATTAATCCTGACCTGCTAATGCAGAAGTTGATGTTCTGGTACCTAAATTGCTTCTTTAAACAATCACCAATAATGTGTGGCCATAGTATGTTCCACAGATTTTAAAGTAAAATGCTATTTACAATGCTTAAGTGAAAATAGAAAAGAAGCTAAAAACCAAAGTATTAAATACCCTACAAATTTTTTAAAAACTCATTTTTATGACTTTTCAATAGTTTTCTACTAATACTTGCTTTAAGACAGGGTGGTCTTTCCAGAAATTAAGACCAAACACATAGAATCCATCTTCAGTAAAATGAGGAAACATGGGTAGTTTCATACCTCAAAAAGGTGAAGACAGAAGGGGGCCAGAGCAATAGTACATGACTTAACAGAGTGGGGTATGATCAACCTAAATGCGTGACAAGAATAACTCAAAAGAAATCGATTCCATACAGAGAATCCTAGCAGGGCTCAAAAACTAGAGGCAAAAATAAAAAGAAAGGAAGGGAGATAAAATAAGAGTCACCAGGGACTGCAGCAAGCAGAAGGTAGAGAACTAAAAACAGGGAGATTTCTTTGGAGATTATCTGAAAGTCCGTATAAGGAACTGTAGACTTCTACAAAGAAGTCTACATACACAGAACTTTTGATCAGCTTTTCAGAATTCCACAATTAAATATGATCAGTGAAGGACACCAGACATCTGAAGAAGGCCTGGCCTTTGACATGGAAGAGAAAGGCTAAATCAAAGTCAAACAAAACAGAAACTTAGAAAAGTGACATAGCCCTGGTTGGTGTGGCTCAGTAGACTGAGTGCTGGCCTGCAAACCAAAGGATTGCTCATTCAAGTCCTGGTCAGGGCATATGCCTGGATTGCAGGTCAGGTCCTCAGCTGGGGGCGTGCAAGAGGCAACCAGTCCATGTTTCTCTCCCTCTCTTTCTCTCTCCCTCCCCTCTCTCTAAAAATAAATAAATAAAATGTTTTTTTAAAAAGTGGCACAATAAAGTTCTATGCCCTGGCCAGGTAGCTCAGTTGGTTAAAGCATTGTCCCAATATGCCAAAGTTGTGGGTTCAATACCCCATCAGGGCACATACAAGAATCAACCAATGAATGCATAAGGAACAATAAATTGATGGTTTTTTCCCCCTCTCTCCCCCTTCCTCTCTGTATCTAAAACCCAAATCAATCAATCAATTTCTAGAAAAGTCTCAGAGTAAATGCAGAGACAAGAACTGAACAATTGTAAGAGACATGAAAATCAGATGATCAGTCTAGGAGATTCAATATCCAACTAACTTCAATTTCAAGACAGGAAAACAGTAGAGGGGTAAGGTATCAAACAGATCATAATACAATTTCCTAGAGTTGAAGAACTAAAACTTTTAAGACTGAAAAAGTAAAAATAAACAAAATAAGAATCAAAGCAAAACATATCACTGTAAAAATTTAGAACATCAGAAATAAAAAAGAAAATCTTAAATATCTTCAAAGAAAAATAGATCTATAAAAGAGTGGGAGTTAGAATGGTAAGGAATTTCTCAACAGAAACATTCAAAACCAGACAAAAATGGAGCAAAATCCTGAGTGAAAATTACTTTCAACTTAAAAATTGCACCCAATCAAATAAAGATGAGGGCATAAGAAGATTTTCAAATATGCAATATTTCCCGCCCCACAAATTTACCGTCATGCACCCTTTCTCAGGAAGCCACTAGTAGGTGATCATCAAAACAAGAAAACAAGAGCATAAACTAGGAAAAAGGAAGATATGGGACCCAGAAAAGAAAGGATCCAACGCTGAAGGAGTCAAGAGAATTCTAAGGACTGTGGTAAAGGGAAAGTCCAGTATGCCTAGAGAGCTATCAGCACAGAGGTTCCTGTGGAATGTCTCTGGGAAAGTAAAGGGAGCTGACAGATCAGCTGAGGAGTAAGACCACAGAACACTGGCCTGAAAAGTGTTTTACGGAGCTGTTGGAAAGTATGGGAAGACAATCATAGATTCAATAAAACTGAAGCAAAATGAGAGGACAGGGTAAAGAGAGGAAGGTGTAAAGAGTCAAATAAAAGTCAATACATAATTCTAAAACTGCTGAGTTAAGTGACAGCAAAATATACTTATTACTTAGAAATATGGAGACCAGATCAAAGAGCTAAAAGAGTTACCTCAGAGAAGACTGAAAGAGCTCTGCTTTGTACCCTCCCCAAGCAGAAAGAAAATAGGAGTAGTAACAATGAAACACATCTCACATTCTAAGAGGACTTATAATTGTGTTAAAATATTTTTGACTGAGAATTTTAGGCCAAAATGTAGATTTTATAGCAATTAATAATATAGGTTGAGGGGAAAAAGAGGAGGGAAGGAATCACCTTTTTAAGCACCTTCATGGCAAATATTTTCCCAGTATTTGCTCCTGTTACTTTTCGTACTTGGAAAACCTGTATAAAAATAAAAGTGTTTGTATGTTATTAAAGTCTAAACTATGCTAGTCACATTCCTTTAATTCCTATTGATAAGAAACAAATGATACAGTAGTTTACGTTCTCATAAAAACTAGTGCCAAGAAGGGCTGTGTGCAAAAATGAGGGGCTACCAGAGCAGACCGTATTAAAGAGTTAGCAGTGAAATCTGCCACACAACACAGGACTTTCCCGTTTGGTGTGCTGGCATTTGGCAGCAAAGTTGGGCAATGACCATGTAGTGATGAGCACTGCATGTTTTTACATAAAACTGAAGTTTGCTTAGAAAAAGCTATAATCAGGATTCCCAGAAGCCTAACACCAAACTTAAAAATTATAAAATATTTCACAAATTTCTTCTGAGGATACCATTGTTCTTACATCACATAAAACTATTTAATAAAGTTGACAGGAATTATCCTTTAAAATAAATAGTCCTTTAAATAGCTAGCTATAACATTTTCATGCAACAGCTAAAATATGTGAGACTCAAAGTGCATGTGTTACACATTCAAGATGGTTAGAACATATTAAATGTGTCGTTAAGCCTAAGAATATACCACAAATGTCATGCTTGGTGAAAATTAACGCTACACAAAACATAGTTACCCAACTTTGATAGAAAATGGCTAGATATAAACTGTCTTGGGCAAAACACTCAAAGGTCTTAAATTAGAAAGCCTTGGGAAAAACTATGAAACTGAGAAATTCTATTCATTTTTCTTCTCTCCTCTTATATTCATCAACTTCCCTAAATGTTGCTCTAGATACTTTTAAGTCAAAGAAAACCACTTCAGATTCATAAACAACAGTTATATATTAATGTACCAGGCCTCTTGAAAGTAAGGAGTGATTGGTTTGTTTTTTTAAAGAGGATACCTATAGAAAGTATTAAAATCAAGGAAAGAAACGAATCCTCTAATAACAGACTTTATCTGGAACAGTTGCTATTTATTACAAATACTGTAATAATTTATAACAAATAATATAACATTCATAACAAATACTGAGTATCAATTATGTGTATGGTGGTAGAAAGAGGAAACTGCTGTACATTCCTCAAATAATACAGGGTTAGTGATTCTACCCTTTGCTGATAGCTAGCAAATACAAACTGAAGAGGACTACTGAAACCAGGGTGCAAAATAGGAATCGACCAGAGACAGACAACAGCTCTCATTTCAAAAATACTTCCTACCTTTCCATAGCCCCCTTTACCAAGTACCCGAAGTAGCTCAAAACATTCTGGTCTGATTTTTTCTGGCCCTCTGTTCACACTAGTTTCTGAGATTTCAAATTTCTCACAATGTTCCATGCCACTAGAGAGAAAAGCAAAATCAAAAGTAAATTTGCAAAAAGTTAAATTACTTTCAGCATATTGTTAGAAAGAGAAATGTAATCTAATTTAGTAAAAAGAAAAAAGTACATGATAGCAAATGTAGTATCTGGGTTCTAAGTAAACATAAAAATTCAATAACATGGTAGGTCAAGATTTGGGTGGCTTGACAAACTGCCTACTTATTTGTTTGTTTACATAATGTGCTGGCCAGTATTAATTTTCATATGCATCAAGCACCCCCCAAGCTAAGAAAAATTAGAAAAAGTTGACAAAGGAAAAAAAACTTCTAGTTATTCAAATTTAGTTCATTCAAAATGTCTATAAGATCAGGTATTATCCAACCTCAGCAGAAAACCTGGAAGCACTCAAAAACCTGGAAGTACTCTAAAAGTACTCAATTAGTTCACGTTTATGCTAAATTCCTGCTTATAAAAACATATCCACACACCTTTCCATATGGGCTATGAATGTGATTTAAAGACTCCAAAAGGGTGGCAATTTTGTCAGTCACTTAAATGCTTTCTATATGAGTGATTTCAGCCTCCTCTCAACCCAAAGGTTAGAGTACAAAGCAGATTAATCACCATACTCCCCTAATGGTGCATGCCTAAAAATACTTTAGACTGCAGAAATCTTGGTTTGAATGGTATGTTATAAGCAAAACAAGAACCATTTGACTCCTAGGGGTATTTCTAATAATCCTACTTTTCAGTAAGAAAAGTTGGTTCTCTACTAAACTAATGAAAATTCCTAACCCAGTCAGACTCATATTTCATATACTCTGAATCTGAATGAAGATCTTTTTCTCAAAATTCACACATGATTTCAAAACCCTGGGTAGCTTACTCTATTGATGCCAAAATCAATAAACTAATTCTCTATATATGACTAAATATTTAAGGACAGTTCACTGGAATCACATGGTGGCTATGAACTAGAGTTGATAAACCTACTGGTAAGACAGAGAGCACAACGAAGTATTTTCATATAAACTTACAGTTCATATGGTCCAACTCCCCCATGGTCCATGCTTTCATTTAACTGACCCTGAAAAATATGTTAAAGTTTTAAAGATAAATAATCTCATAAACATAAAATAAAAATGTTTAATGCTTCACCCCATTACTGAAGGAGGATAAATGAAATAAACCATACTAAAAATTCTCTATACTTTCAATGGCAAATGTAGTTAGTGATGTATACAAAAAATACTATACAAAAAAAATTCACTTATAATTTTATATGACCACTAAGTTAGACATACTACTCATCAATGATCTACAAATAAAACCAGGTGACTTTTTCCTTCAAAAATTACATATATTTTGTGTATAATGACAAGGAAGGTACTACATTCTGAGTTACTAAATCCAATGTTTTATACAAAGTGCTATTCTGATATACAAGACTAAGATAAACCTTATATAATTACAACCTAACTAAGCCTAAGTTAATCACAACCAGCCCAAGATACTATAATGTACAATGTAGCTGATCAAAAAAAAATAATTAAGCAACATTCTCAAATTGTTAGGAGTCATGCTGGCCAAACGTTTATTCTGGCCATAGTATAAGCAAATGCAAAATTTAATTAATCTCTGTACACCAGCAATGAATGATTCAAAAATAAAATTAAGATAGCTCCATTCACAACAGCATCGATAAGAATCAAATACTTAGAAAAAATTAACAAAAGAAGTGTAAGACTTGTACGCTTGATAACTATAAAATATTACTGAAAGAAATTAAAGAAGACCTAAATAAATCAAAAGACATCCCATGTTCATGGATCAGATGACTTTATTAAGAATGGTAATACTACCCAAGTTGGTCTACTGATATAACTCAATCATGTCAAATTTCCAGGTTCCTTTCTTGCAGAAATTGACAGGCTGATCCTATAATTCATACAAAAAACGCAAGAGACCCAAAACAGCCAAAACAATCCTGAAAAAGGAGAACAAAGTTGGAAGACTGACACTTCCTGGTTGAAAAATGTACTACAAAGCCGCAGCAATCAAGACAGTGTGATACTGGCATAATACAGATATACAGATCAACTACATAGAACTGAGAGCCAGAAATAAACCCTTACATTTACAGTCAACTGATTTTTGACAAAGATGCCAAGAAAATTCAATGGGAAAAAAAATCTTGCAATAATTGGTGCTGTGACAACTGAATATTCACACACACACAAAATACTTGTGACTCTACCTCACACAATACACAAAAATTAATTCAAAATAAATCTATAAAGAGCTAAAGAGCTCTTTATAATAAAGAGCTAAAACTATAAAATTCTTAGAGGAAACAGGAGGGAGTATATTTTCATGATCGTTGGGTAGACAATGATTTTTTAAGACATATAACCAATGACATGAACTATTAAGGAAAAAAATCAATAAGCTTTATTTTTCAAAATTTGAAACTCTTGTACTTTAAAAGATACCATCTAGCAAAGTGAAAAGAAAACCCACAAAATAAGAATCTATAAAGAATATACATGACAGTGACCAGAGGGGAGAAGGGAGGGAATTTCAGGGGAAAAGGTGAAGGGTTTACAGGAACAAGCATAAAGAACACAAGGACAAAAACTAGGGGGGATGGAAATGGAGAGGGCTAGGGGGTGTTGGCTAGGATGGGAGTAAAAGACAGAAAACTGTACTTGAATAACAATTAAATAAAAAAATAGGCCTATAACTAGTAAGAAGATTTTATTACCTCCTTTTGTAAGGAGGTAATAAAAAAAACCTCCTGACCAAAAAAAAAAAAAAAAAAGAGTATATGAAGAACCAGATAATCCTATTTTTAAAAACTGGAGTATATGAAGAGTATATGAAGAACCAGATAATCCTATTTTTAAAAACTGGGTTAGGACCTGAATAGGTATTTCTCCAAAGAAGATATACAAATGGCCCCAATAACCACATAAAAAGTTGTTCAATATCACTAGCTATTACAAAAATGCCAACCAAAAACTACACTATGATACAAATTCATATCCACTAGGATAGCTTTAATTAAAAAGACAGAAAAATACCAAGTATGGCAAAAGTGTACATAAATTGGAACCCTCATACACTGCTGGTGGGTATGTAAAATCATATAACCACTTTGGAAAAACAGTTAGGCAGCCCCACTTGGTGTGGCTCAGTGGCCTGAGTGCTGGCCTGCAAACTAAAAGGTTGCTGGTTCAATTCCCAGTCAGAGCACATGCCTGGGTTGCAGGCCAGGTCCCCAGTTGGGGGTGTACGAGAACCAACTAATTGATGCTCAGTCACTCTCTTCCCCTCTCTCTAAAAATAAATTTAAAAAATGCAGTCTTTTCAAAAATTAGAGTTACCATGTGACCCAGCAAATCTATCTCCCCAAATCTACCCTAAGTCATTTCTCTACTCAAGAGAAATGAAAATATATATTCTGTGAAGACTTGGGTACAAATGTTCACAGCAGATTTATCACAATGGCAAAAAAAAGAGGAAACAACTTAAGTGAACATCAATTGGTAAACTAACAAATATGATGTAGTTGATCCATACAACAAAATACCATTTGGCCATAAAAGGAATGATGTGCTGATACATGCTACTACATAGACAATCCTCAAAAACATCATGTTCAGTGAAAAAGCTAGACACAAAAGGCCACATACTGTATGATTACATATATGTGGAATGTACAGAAAAGGCAAATGTATAGAAATGGAAAACAGACTAGTGGTTACTAGGGCTAAAGGTGACCACAAGGAATGGACCCAAAGTTTCTTTTTAATGCTCTAAAACTAAACTAAATTCGGTGATGGTTGTACATTTATATTAATATTAGAATTATAGCTTTAAAATGAGCATTCTTGAATATAGTCTGATTATGAACTTTCAAAATTTATACAAAAGGATATTGCTTAATTGAAAATAGGCTCTATAAAATTAAAAGCTTTTAATGAAAATTTTAAGATAAATCAAAAAATCTTCAAGGGAACACATCTCTCTTCAAAGGTACCAACACACAGTCAAGATACACAAAGAAAACTGACAGTAGTCTTATACAATGAATGCTGAAATACCCCAAACAAGTTTTTAGACATAGGTTGTTCACAGTACGAACAAGTCAAGATAACATCTAACACTAAAGATGTGTGTTTCACGATTAGACTGAAACATATGGATGGGACAGTATCAAGAAAAAAATATTCTTGCAATTTCAAGTTGATTCAGTTTCTTGTGGGGGTGGGGGTTGAGGTGGTTATGGATAAAAGGTTTTTTTTTGTTCATTTTGTTTTTGGTGCTTCATATAATCACCTACAATGGTGTCACTTTAAAGACAAAAGACTAACTTCTCTCAGCTATAATAAAATTAATTATTATATAATTTTTTTCTTTAATGTTAGTTTTACTTAATTCTAAATTAAAGACCACAGACTAGTTAACACTGAACCGTGACTTTGAAGCCACCTATAAATACATGCCCCATGGCTATGTTTCATTTCCGGAGCTGGCCAGGCCTGTGTTACCACCTGCATCTGTGTTTAGAACTTCCTCCCGTTACTTTCTGGAGCAAAAGCATTTCAGGCACAATTCTTTCATTATTTAAGTTTCTTTTAGAACAGTTTTATACCAGAAGCATAAAACATTATATAATAAATACTGACAACTCTCTTTCACAGCAATCTCTTTATTCAGATTTTCTTTTCTGCTGCTTTAAGCCGTATGACTCAACCAGTGCTTTTTATGAGTGACACTATGATTGACCAAGTAGAATCATGCTCACCTAAGGGTCACAAGATACACAATTTCAAACTAGCCCACCAGGCCCTGATTGGTGTGGCTCAGCGCAGTAGACATCTTTACCCAAGCCAAAAGGTCACCAGTTAAATTCCAGGTCAGAATGTGTCTCACATCTACGTTTCTTTCCCTCTTATTCTCTCGCCCTTTCCCTCGCTCTAAAAGTAAACAAATTAAAAAAAAAACACAAGAAAATATCTAGACCACAAATATCTATTTGCAGAGTTTTCGATTAAAATTGCATAAAGTTCAAGTAAATATGCCTCAAGTCCCAATGAAAGCAAGCAGTTTATAAAAATTTAAGTAGTTACAGAATCAGTAAAATATTTTTAATCCAGACATTCATTAAATCATTTATCCATTTGCTTTGCTATTCACAGACATTTCCTTATAAAGTAAGATTCAGTAATTCAGATGAATTGGAAAAAAGGGGTAAATTTGCCCAAAATCTTGGGCTATTTAAAAATGTCTTATAGTAAATCCCAGAAGAAAACATAGGCAGGAAAATCTCAGACATTTCTTGTAACAATATTTTTCTGATGTTTCTCTTCAGGCAAGGGAAACAAAAGAAAACAATAAATAAATGGGACAGCATCAAACTAAAAAGTTCTTGCACAGCAAAGGAAACCATCATTCGATCATTTGAAAAGACAAGCCGCCAAATGGGAGAACATATTTGCCAATGATTCATCTGAGGAGTTAATTTCCAAAACTTATAAAGAACTTATACAACTCAACGCTAAGGAAATAAACAGTCCAATTAAAAAATGGGCAAAGGACCTGAATAGACACATCTCTAAAGAGGACATACAAATGGCCAATAAACATAAAATCATGCTCAACATCACTCATCATCAGAGAGATGCAAACTAAAACCATAATTACATATGACTTCATGCCTGTCAGAATGGCTATCATCAATAAATCAGCAAACAGCCCTGAATGGTATGGCTCAGCATATTAAGCACTGTCCTGCAAACTGAAAGGTTGCTGGTTCAATTCCCTGTCAGGGCACATGCCTGGGTTGCAGGCCAGGTCCCCAGTTGGGGAGACAACCAACTGATATTTCCCTTGCACATCAATGTTTCTCTCCCTCTCCTACTCCCTCCCTTCCCCTCTCTCTGAAAATAAATAAATAAAATCTTTTTTAAAAAATCAACAAACAAGTATTGGCAACTATGTGGAGAAAAGGGAAACCTTGCGCACTGTTGGTGTGAATGCAGATTAGTACAACCACTGTGGACAACAGTACAAAGTTTCCCCCAAAACTAAAAATGGAACGGGCTCATGACCCAGCACTTCCACGCGGATAAAAAAGTAGTGGTGTACTGACACAATGGAATACTCCTCAATTGTAAAAAAGAAGAATATCTTACCTTTTGTGACAGCATGGATGAATTTGGAGAATATAAAGTTAAGTGAAATAAACCAGTCAGAGAAAGACAAGTATCATGTGGTTTCACTTATATGTGTAATCTAAAAAACAAAATTAAGTAACAAAACAGATACAGAGAACAGACTGACAGTTGCCAGAGGGGAGGTGGGGTTGGGGATCTAGGTGAAAAAGGTGAAGGGATTATGCAAACAAACAAAACAAAAATGCAGACAGAGACAACAGTATGGTGACTGGCAGAGGGAAAGGTGGGTGGGCAAAGGTGGAAGGCACAGGGGAAAGAGACTTGACTTTGGGTGGTGAGTGCACAGTGCAGTGTGCAGATGTGTTGTAAGAGCTATACATTTGACACCTATATGGTTTTATTAACCAATGTCACCTCAATAAATCCAGTTAAAGAAATAAAAAATAAAATGTTTCATGATATGTATCTACTACAAAGCAAGATAAGCATTGATAATGAGCTTTTTTCTGTAATTTTTCATAATCATTAATATTTCAATGTATACTATCAATGTATATAGCACTTTGTTTTTCAAGGCACTAAAAAATTTTAAACTTTTTGCTCAATAAAAACCTGATATCCCAATCTGAAACTCATTCAGTAAGCTCTGTGACTAATTCAAATTTTTATTTAATAGAGTAAAAATTGAGAATTTTAAATATTCCATTGTAATTTTCTATTACTCTTTTAATTTTGTGTCTCCACAGAAAGCAGAGGTTTCCAACATTTTCATAATCAAATGAAAATATCTAGGGGAAAACTCCCTTAGTTTCAACTCACTGTCCCTAAATTATACCATCACCAGAAAAATAAAAATAAAAAAATAAAAAGACCTACCCTCCCCGGACCAAAAAAAAAAATCTCTTATCCATTGGTTTTATAATAGTCTTCTGAGGTATTCTATCAGGGTCTTTTTTTAGTTAGGTAGCAAACATTCAACTTTATCCATAAACATATTAAATTATTGTCCACATCCTTTACTCACTAAAGAATTAACAGTGCTATATAAATACATATATTTACTAATACAGATTCACTCAGTGTAACATACCTAAAAAATGTATTTCTAAATAGCACTGATCATTTAATTTAAAAAAAGATACTACAGCCCTAAAAATATGACCTCTAGTCACATTTTTATTGCATTTATTATTAAATCTCTAGGCGGAGATGAGGATAAACTTGAATGATTGATTCCTTGGCAATGTGTAACAGTGACAAGCTATATTTCCATGAATTAGCTAAGTGCTTAATATGCCAAGATATTTTAAGAGTGCTTTATACACTTTATCTCACGCAGTCCTCATTTACAGAGAAGTAAAAGCATGTCACATATTAAGCAATTTATTCTAGGTCACATAGTCATTGGGCATGGCTGGAAAGATTTGAATTCACTTTTGACACACCACAAGGAAACACATTATGAACAAGACTAGTAAATGCAATGAAGAAACTGTGCAAGGGGATGGAGGGATTGAGCAAAAAGGAAAAAGGACTCATGGACATGGACAATAGTGTAGTGACTACTGGGGGGCAGAGGGTACAAGGAAACTAAATGGTAATGGAAAAAATACAATAAAAGATAAAAAAATTAAAAGAAGCTGTGCAGTGAAGTTTGCTGATCTGAGTCAGAAGACATTACCACTAGTTATCTATGTGGTCTTGGACAATCATCTCTCTGGCCTATGCCTCAGTTTTCTACTATAAAATGAAGAAATGAGGCTACTTTGATATGCACCTATGTTTAAAAGTTTGTGTACTAAAGGTTATATATTCATAAATCGCCAGAATATAATTATATTATAAATTTTTTTTCGAGAAAGTGAGAAAGAGAGAGGAAATGAGGAAGGAAGAGGGGAGGGGGACAGGGAGATTTGTTTTCCACTTATTTATGCATTTATTGGTTGATTTTTTTAATTGAGTAACTCCTTTTATTTTTATTTTTGACTTTAGAGAGAAGGAAAGGGAAAGAGAAAGAGGGGGAGAGAAACATCACTGAGAAGCACAGATTGGCTGCCTTCTATACGTACCTCAACCAGGGACTAAATCTGAACCCAGGCATGTGCCCTGACCAGGAATTAAACCCAAGACCTTTCGGATTGCAGGACAACGCCCAACTGAGCCACACTGGTCCAGGGCCATTAGCTGATTCTTTTATATGTACTGACCAGGGATCGAACCTGCAACTTTGTGACAAATCGGGACAATGCTCTAACCAATAAGCTACCCGGTCAGGGCTAGTATTATAAATTCACAAGAGCCTGATTTTCTAAAAATATCTAAGCTTCTCTCATTTTTCAGAAAATTTAAATTTTAGAGGAACCTCAATGTCACTGAATCTCCTTGGGTGGCCAACCCAATCCTGCACCAACTCTTTTTGCTTTTCCACCTTGAGGCACCTATTAAAATAACACATTCAAAAGAAACATTTTCAACTCCAAGATAATTGCTAAGTAAGATATATGACTGTCCAGAAAAAGTCCAGCCATCATTAACATAATGAGAACCATTTGTGCAGCACTGATGTAACCTGGCAGCCAAGGAGAATGGACTGGAATGTGCATGCATGAACGATGATGACTTCAAGGTACTAGTCAGTGGGGATGGTGGACAATGTGGAGTGATCATGTGTACTGTGTGGCTGTCACATTCAAATAACTGAGCAAGGCAATGGGGGTATAAGGGAACTAAATGGTAATGGGGAAAAAATACAATGAAGATTAAATAGAAAAACAAATGCTGTTGGGCCTGGAAAAAACTCAGGTTCACCCCTCAAAAAGGAAAATAGATTCACATTATCATTTTAAAGGTTTTATTATATTCCATCATATGGGTATATCATAATGTATTTGACCAATCACGTATTGATGAACATTTGTTTCCATTTTTTCATTACTAAAAATACTTCTGCAACAAGCATCTTTTTAATGTTTACATGATGACTTCCATAGGATAATTTTTTTGAAAAAAAAATAGCTAGTGGTTCAAAAAGTATACACATTTAAAATATTACTGTATATTGTCAATGTGCTCTCTAGAAATGTACCAATTTTTACTCCCACTATAAGGATTTAATAATGAAAAATACACCACACTCCCAAATTTGACCATTTGGAGGGTAATTCCTCTACCCTTATGTCCTTTCTATTTGGTCTAATATTTTAAAGTAAAGAGGTAAGAAAACTAGGGACAAGATAGATAGTAGCCAAAATAGTATCTTTATATTTCAGCGCCTCACACCATAGCATAGACTACAAAGTGGAGTGTGGGGTTATTATCAATTATTTCCTCATGACTTCTCACCAGTCATAACCTAGCTTAACTGCCCCCACCTAAGTGCCATTATTACCAGTGGAAAATCCAGACTTAGGTAAGACCCTCTCAAAAAGACAGCGAGTAGAGCAATGAATCTGCATCAAAGTTTGCGTTAAGCTTGAATGTTCCTCCTCAGGAACTATTTGGATGATTCAGAAGGCCGCAGCTATGGGCAACTAGTGATTGGCAGCTTCATCCCAAAAACGTGCCTGCTCATGCATCAAGGCTGGTGCAGTTTTTTGGCAAACCATCAAATCGCCCAGGTGACTCAGTTCCCTTATAGCCAAAATTTGGCGCCCTGTGACTTCTGGCTTTTCCCAAAACTAAAATCACCTTTGAAAGGGAAGAGTTTTCAGACCTTCAGTGAGATTCAGGAAAATATGACAGGGCAGCTGTTGGCAATTAGAACTGTGTGAGGTCCCAAGGTGCCTACTGTGAAGGGGTCTGAGGTGTCATTGTCCTATGTACAATATTTCTTGTGTCTTCTTCAATAAATGTCTCTATTTTTCACATTATACGGCTGGATATCTTCTGGACAGACCTCGTATTTTGCTAAAACTCTTCCTCAAAATTCTCTTTTATTACCTTTGCTCTTTCTCCAACATTCCTCTCCCCAAAGTAGTGGCCATATTTCTGTCTTTCCTATTTCTACCAATTTCTCCAGTCTCCTCTTCCACACCTCTCACAACCTTACTGACTTATACCCAACAAAACAAATGTCCAGGAGTAGGCCAACCAATGAGGTTCTAGTTCATAACAGGTATCTTAATACAGTATTTTACTGCCAATTCCTTTAACTTCCTCTGATAAACCAATAGTCTGGAAATTCTATCATTTCAACTAATGAAGATTTTATAAAGCACCCTTCCTATCAAGTTTTCTTCCCTGCCCTGCTCCAAAGCCACTACCATATGGAGTCAATGTAACTGACAAGAGCAAGCTATATGTAACAAAAGTTATCCCATTTTGTTTCAAGTTGTATCCAGATGTATCACATGTTCCATTAAGAGGCTAACTGGAATTATGTATCAAAACATATTTAAAGTACGCATCTCAATATCCACCTTCCAAATGGTAATGTTGACTTAGACTCACTTGATCATGAAAAGAACAGTACTATTTTAACCCGCTGAGTTTCTTAAAGTTTTCAAAGTTCTTTATATACAGCATCTCAATCTTTTGTCAACAAGCAGGGCACAACTTGCTAAGGAGAAAAACCAGGTGAGAGAAAAGGAAACCCCTTAAGCAGTGAGAGCAAACAGCAGACATCAGTCATTACCCCACATACTCTTCTAGAGAACGGAGTTTAGAATCTAAATCATCATGAGGATTTGCCCAGAGTCAGTGATTCAGTATGATTACACCATTTTTAAACTGAAAGTAAAATTTGTGATTTTTCAATAAATTTATCTTAAAAAATATTCCATAAAGAATGACAAACTATTAAGACAGCAAAGGTAAAACCAAGCTATGCATTAGGAAAAACAATTCTAAATTTAACACCCTAGATTACAGCAAGGAGAGCCCTCACACCACCATTCACAAGTCTCAGTTCAAGCAACTTATTTTTGGCAAGCCAAATCACAGCTGTCAACGCTGGGTTTTTTCCCACCCCAAAATTACATAAAATATTTTGAAAAAAAATGTAGACATCTTCAACTGGGGGAAAAGTAAGTTACAAATGCCGTGTGTCGTTATAAATGCTTTTTTTTAAAAAAAAAAAGAAGTCACACGGAAGGGGGTTTAAAAAAAGCAAACAAACAAACCCTGGAAGATGCAGCAGAGCCCCCTTGCTCCCGAAATAAAACTCCTGGTGGCTGTAACAGCAGCGGCAGCGCTACTCCCGACAGAAGTTTTCAGCTGTCACTTCTAACAGCTGAGCGCTTCCTAGGAGAGAAGCGACAGGCCGAGAAGAGAGGTGGTTGTGGGAGGTCTGAAGATTTAATACTTGAAATCTTACACTCCAGGGGAAACCCTTCCGCACTTCACCTGCACTTACGGGACACCCAACAAACGCAGTCCCCCTTCCCCCAACACACGTTACACCACTCGCGCCCGTCACACTCAAGTCCAACAGCTGGAGGAATCGATCACGCTCCCTTTCTCCCCCCCACAAACTGCTCCGGGCTGCGCAGATATGGGGCTAGGGACGCAACCTGCACCTGCGAGCCCCGCAGCGGCCTCACACCTAGGGCCAGGTCCGGTCCGGTCCGCCCCGCCCGCTCCCCTGTCTCCGGCTGCGCGGCGCTTTTGCTTCTAGAGACTACTCGGGCCCCCTGGGTCTCCGCGCTCTCGAACGCGCCGGGCTTCCAGGGCCCGCGCCGCCGCCCCGGCCCTGTCACCTCCGGTCCCCCGGGACCCCGGGCCTCACCCCCTCCTCCAGCTCATCCTCAGAGCCCGCGTCCTCTGGCTGGTCCAGGTCTATGTCAAACACTCCTGCCATGTCCTCAGCTTCCCTGTCTCGGAAGTCCGGCGCTGGGTAAAAGCCGTCCCGCCTCCGTCGTCGCCTCATGGGCCCGGACCCGCCGCAGCCACCGCCGCCGCTGCCGCCATCACTGGCTGCTTGGGCTTAGTGCGTCTGCGCTTAGGCCTTAGACTGGCTCCTCAAGTTCAGCGCTAGAGCATGCGTACAGGGTTCTGTGAAGCCAAACTGTGGGCAGTGAACATGCGTAGAACTAACGCCAGGAGTCAGGTATTGGCAGAGACCTACGCAGAACCCCATCCGAAGCCGCTCGAGGAAGCTAGATCATGCGCATTGTCAACTAAAGCGTTTGATAGAGAGTGAGCATGCGTACTGTGTCTGAAGTTGATAAATTGAAATTGAACATGCGTAATTAACCTTTCGAATAGGGAAAAAACACTTTACAACAAAACTCTTCGTTGGTGGAACGTGTTCATTTGTTTCCCTTAGCTTTTTGGAATGTTTAAAGTGAGCATGAGCATAATGGCTCTCTGAAGTTTGAACAGGACAGAAACGCCGGCCCTGGGGCTGTCAGTGAGTGGGGTTAATTGAAAACTCTACGGGTTGGTGGGGAAACGGCGAGTATTGACTTTGCTGTTTACTAGGTAAGCGGCCTTGCGAAAGCCACATAACCTTTCAGAGCCTCAGTTTCCTTAGCTATAAAATGAGAATAATGATAACTAGTTTGCAGGGTAGTTCGAAAAGTGTAAGTACAGAGTATGCCTCACAAGTCCCTGCTCTTTCCAGTGCTGCACAGACCTGGTATGAGGTATTTACCAAAAAAAATTGTCCCTTTTCATTGTTAAAAAATAGTGAAGTTTTGCTGTAATATTTCATCCTTTCCAGGCTTGGTCTTCCTTGCCGTCCTACCTGAGCTAAACACAAAGTCTTTTTTATGTTACTGTAGCTACTAGGCCAGAAAGGTTATTGGTGGAGAGAGAAAGTCGTTATTTAGAAGAGAGAAAATTAATGTTAACTAAATGTATGATTGTTGAGCTAACTTCTGCGTTCTATGTGTCTCTGTGGTGGGAAGTGTATGCTATTAATTCCTTCGACCAGCATTCATTTTGTTTCGTTTTGTTTTAAATGTATGCACAGGAAAGTAGCAAATACAAATCGGACTTTGGAAACAAGCTGTGTATGAATGGATTTGGGTACAGTAAATCCCAAATCCCAAAACCATTAGAGAAAAAGAACAATTTCTTTAAGTGATTGGCTACTTAGACAACATAGCTATTTCATTTATAACACCATATACATAGGTGGCGTTTTAAAATTATGTCTTTTTATTTATGTATATTAACACATGTGGCATTTTATTTTTTCTTTATTGGTAATGTAGTGGTTCTCAATGCCTTTATTTTTCTATTACAGGTTGCTCACTTTTTTGAGGAGATAGGCCTAGTTTTTGTCTCAGCATGTCAATAGTAACAGTGCAACTTGGTCAGTGTGGCAATCAGATTGGTTTTGAAGTGTTTGATGCTTTATTTAGTGATTCACACTGTACCCAGGGGCTTTGCTCTAAAAGAGAGAATGAGGCATATCAATCATCCTGCAAAGAAAGATTCTTCAATGAAGAGGAAAATGGAGGTATGTGTGGTCCACAGTTCTCTCCTTTACTTGACATAACCAACTGCTTGCTTCAAGACCAGGCCATCCACATGGTGTTCATCTGAACTCTATCACTTTCCATCCTACTAAGGAATGACTTTGCTCTCCATCCTTTGCTTTTACATGAGCAACTTTTGCCTCTATGGTGGCATCTTTCTTCTCAGCACAAGAACATGCTCAGATCTTGCCAATCTAAAAGCAAACAAACATGCCCTGATTGGTGTGGCTCAGTTGGTTGAGCATTATCCCATAAAACAAAGGGTTGCTGGTTCATTCCCCAGTTAGGGCACATGCCTGGGTTGTAGGTTTGGTTCCCATTTGGGGTGTGTACAGGAAGCAACCAATTGATGTTTCTCTCTCACATCGATGTTTCCCTCTCTCTAAAAAAAATAAATAAATAAAATCTTTAAAAATATTTCTTAAAAAAACAAACAGAATTTATCTCTTGATTATAGCTTTTTTTTTATTACCTCTTTGCCTTCTCATCTAAGAGTCTCAAAGGATGACACTCTAACCAGCTATAATCTTGCTTCTGCCCTATACCACTGAAGCTGCTCTAAGAAGAGTTCCTAGTAATATCCTGGTTACCAAATCTATTGACTTTTTTCTTTTAAAAAAATTGTTTATTTTTAGAGAGGGGTAGGGAGGGAAAAAGAGAGGGAGATAAACTTCAATGTGAGGTTGCATCTGGCATGCCCCCCACCCAGAACCTGGCCTGCAATCTAGACATATGCCCTGACTGGAAATCGAGCTGGTGATCATTTCGTTCACAGGCCAGAGTTCAATCCACTGAACCACGCCAGCCAGGGCCATTGACTCTTTTCTTAATTCACTTAACTTCTCTATTGGGTTTGATAATATTAATTATAAAATTCCCTCCTTGAAACTCCTTCACCTTAGTGTCTGAACCTTTCTTCTCCAGTGGTTGCATCTCAGGTTCCCCTGTCCTTACTCGTATAGTTCTCTCTGGACAATTTCAGTTATTCTCATAATGTGTTACATCTTTTATGAATGACTCTCAAATCTCTAGCCTAGCCTCAGTTCCAGGCTGCAGACTGATTAGTGGACCTCTCCACTTGCAATTCCCACGTGTACCTCAAACTCAACATCTCCATACCTAGGTGCATTCATTATCTTTCCTTTAAAAGTTGGGCTGTTACTGCCCACATACCATCAAACATCAAGATCTGCTTAACTTTCCCTGGCTGGTGTGGCTCAGTGGATTGAGCGCTGGCCTGCAAACCAAAGGTTGCCAGTTTGATTCCCAGTCAGGGCACATGTCTGGGCTGCAGTCCAGGTCCCCAGTAGGGAGCGCTCTAGAGGCGATCACACATTGATGTTTCTATCCCTTTCTCCCTCCCTTAATTTATCTCCTGTATGTGTTTCTCGAAACTCTTCTGTACTTTTCATCTTCACTGTCATTTCTATAGTTGTGGCTCTTGCCCTCTCTCACCGGGACTGTTTCGAGACATTATTTCTGAGTTTTCCTGCCTAGACTGTTGTGTTAATCACATCTATCCTCCACACTGCTGTATTTAAAAAGACATCTGACTGTTTCTCCCCTGTTTGAACATTTTCAGTGGTTTCACATTGCCTAAAAGATACATTTCACGCTTTTATAGCATTGCATACAAGAACTTCCAAGAGCTGATCCCTGCCTGCTTTCCACCTCCATCTATCACTTCTTCTACCCCCTCTTTCTACATCTGCTTCAACAATCCTAAACTGCCTGTCGTGCTCATGGTATTTTGTACCTTGGAATATACTACTCCGTCAGTGTGGATTTGCCGTGGGTCATCACATGATGCAGTGGTCATGTGTTTCATCTCTCCAGCTAGTCCTTCTAGGGCTGGACTGATGTTGTCTTCAACTCTGTGTTCCCAGCACAGTACATGGCACATTGTAAGCATTTAACAGATGTTTGTAGACCTGACCCAGTGATCATTCTAGCTCACAGTGATTCAGCCTGCTTAGCAGAATGTTAGACATTATGAACCCTCCGCACGTACCTGCTGTTGCCCACCTCAATTTCTAACCAGTATGACAAATCTTTCTGTCCTCAAACTTTGGATTTGGGGCGGGGGCAGAGGACTTAAGAAGTTCGTGTTCTGTGTTAACCCAAATAAGACATATGAAATACTGTTTTGATTTTTCCCCCTTTCTAGTTCCAATTGCCCGGGCTGTACTTGTTGACATGGAACCTAAAGTTATTAATCAAACACTATCAAAGGCTACCCAGTCCAGCCGATGGAAATATGGCCAGCGTTCATGCTTCTGCCAAAGACAAGGTTCTGGAAACAACTGGGCATATGGGTAAGAATAATTCATCATGACTTTTCAGTTTAGATACAGCTACACAGTCAATTAGTAGACAGTGTAGTTACAACTGCAGAGTTGATATAGCGAGCTTGTAACCATGGAACTGGTGTTTTGAAATTTAGGGTGTCGCTTCACCCAGAAGAAACTCCTGTTCTGTCTCACATATGTCTGTGCTTCGGGTCCAGGTAATGGTGAAACCACGGATCCCTTGCAGCAGGGTTTTCCACTTCTTCACTGTCGTTCTGCCAACTCACTTATCATCAGTATAATACATGTATGTGGCAGGTATTCCAGCTAATAGGCAATACAATGAGGCAGCAATATTTCCTGGCTTCTTTGGAAAATTCCAGTGCCTGGAGCTCAATTAAAAAATTCTGATTTGATTGGCATGGGATGAAGCCTGGATGCTGTGATTTTTCAAAGCTTCCCTGGGTGATTATAATGTGCAGAAAAGTTCAGGAACCATTGCCTTGGGAGTACTGTTATGAGTATCGAATGTTATGGTGTACCACAAACTTACAGGACTGTCTGGTAATTGGAGTCTCCAGCTATAGGACTGGCCTATAACAGAATTTTCTGTACATAGCAAATTCACTCTTTTAGCAGTCCTACTCCACCTGTTAACTATGTTAAATGTGTGTATTTTATTTTGTTAAGGATCATATTTATTTATTTATTTATTAAAGATTTTATTTATTTATTTTTAGAGAGGGAAGGGGGAGAGAGAGAGAGAGAGATATCAATGTGCGGGGTTGCTGGGGGTTGTGGCCTGCAACCCAGGCACATGCCCTGACTGGGAATCAAACCTGCAACACTTTGGTTCATAGCCCACACTCAATCCACTGAGCTATGCCAGTCAGGGGATATTTGTTTATTTTTAAGAGAGAGGGGATGGGAGGGAGAAAGAGAGGGAGAGAAACATTGATGTGAGAAAGAAACATCGATCAGTTGCAGTTCTTACATGCCCCAACCAAGGACTGAGCCTGCAACCCAGGCATGTGCCCTAATTGGGAATTGAACCTGTGACTCCTCTGTTTGTGGGATGACACCCAACAAACTGAGCCACACCGGTCAGGGCTAACTTTTGTATTTTAAATTTTATGCCTTTCATGAGAAGTAGTTCACTTTCATAGATTTAAAAAGCCTTCTCTATCCTATATCTCTCTCTCTGTATTGCATATCTCTGGTTAAATTTTAAGGTGTTTATATTTGTTTCTTTGCATTGTGTAGTTACTCTGTTCATGGACCCAGACATGAAGAACCTGTAATGAACCTAATCCAGAAGGAAGTAGAGAAATGTGACTCTTTGGGTGGTTTTTTCTTCATAATGAGTATGGCTGGAGGCACAGGATCTGGACTAGGAACCTTCATTACACAGAATTTACAAGATCAGTATTCCAGCTCTTTGAAAATGAATCACATTATATGGCCTTATGGAACTGGTGAGGTATGAACATATTAATTGAAATGTTTATATTTTGCATTCTTTGCAGTTGAAATGGATGTAGGTAAAAGATTGATCTGACCCTTTCTTTGGAAATGTTAAGTTACTGCATCAGGAGTTATTATGCAATATGATACTTGCGTGAACAATTCATTTAACTTTGCTCAAACTTTTCCAAACAAATGAGGAGTCCTTGTTTTTAAAAATTGCAAAGAAGACAATTGTACATTTTCTCTCTGGAACCCATTCCTGGGTTAATCCCTCTGGCTACAAGCAGCAGGGACCTTGAGAAATTATAAAATGGAGGTGAGGTAAGTCAGTTTGGAAATGATGTAGGCAGAAAGTGTGATAGTAATGCTCGTGGCTTATTGAACCCTTACTATATACAGGGCACTGTTCTAAGTGCTATACATGCATTCTCTCATCAACCTTTACAACTCTAGGAGATGGGTATAATTATTATTCCCATTGTTCAGATGAGGTAGCTGAAGCATAGAAAGATTAAATAACTTATCCAAGATCATATAGCCAGAAAGTGATGGAGCTGGGATTTGATCCCAGGCAGGATGCCCTTAGAAACCACCCTCTAACCACTGTTCTCTCCTGCTTTTCTTATTTCTGACCTTCTTCCCTCCAGGTCATTGTTCAGAACTACAACTCCATTTTGACTCTTTCTCACTTGTACCGATCTTCAGACGCCCTCCTTGTTCATGAGAATGATGCTGTTCACAAGATCTGTGCAAAATTGATGAATATCAAGCAGATCTCCTTTAACAATATAAATCAAGTCATCGCCCATCAGCTGGGAAGTGTGTTCCAGCCTACTTATTCTGAGGAAGGCTCATTTCACTACAGAAGAAATCCATTAGGTATTGTCCTCCTGTATGTTATTAATAGGAAAGTCTTATGCTCTGAAAGCCTCAAAGTGATTCTTCCTTGGCTTCTCTCCTCTGCTTGAGATATACTAGGTCTCCCTCATCTCAAAAGCCTTCCTAAATAGCTGCTTAGCTCTCTGCACTGTCTTACTGAAAAGTTTTGGGAAGTTACTAAATTTCTGAAGAGTGGTGGATACCTACCTTCTCTGTTCTTTAGGATTTGTTCTGTCTCTCTCTTTTTTCTTTTTAACACAAACTTTAAGATATAGCCCTGGCTGGTGTGGCTCAGTGGATTGAGTGCTGGCCTGTGAACCAAAGGGTCACTGGTTCAATTCCCAGGCAGGGCACATGCCTGGATTACAGGCCAGGTCCCCAGTAGGGGGCGTACAAGAGGCAACCACACATAGATTTCTTCCTCTCTTTCTCCCTCCCTTCCCCTCTCTCTAAAGATAAATAAATAAAATCTTAAAAAGAAACTTTAAGATATAATTTACATACCAGACAATTCACCCATTTAAAGTGTACAACTCAATATTTTTTAGCATATTCACAGCCGTCATTTTCATCACTCTGTAAAGAAACCCAGCTTATCTGGCAAATAGTACCTTATCAGTTCAAACTGTCTAGAAGCAAAGGACATCACAATCTATACCCCACATCCAGGCCTAATCTCTTTCCCAACTAGTTACCTGTTCCAGTTTTCTTAGTTGACTCCACCATCGTCCCTTCCTCTTCCTTCTCCTTCTTCTTCAAATTTAGCATGTTCTGAATAGATTCATCATTTTTCCCTGTCTTCTTCTCTCCTGCCACCTCTCCCTCACTTCCTGTCACCCGATTTCTCCCACCGTCCTCATATCTCATCAGTATGCCCAACCTGTGGGTTCGATCTCTGTCGTCTGTCTGCATTCTTCCCCTACGCCCCTGCCTCTCTAACATTGGTTCAGAGTGTCAACACCTCTCAACTAATACCGCATACAAACACAAGGCACACCAGCCCCTTTCTATTCTCATTTTATTTTATTTTTGGAATAAAAACAGAAACTTACATCCATGAGGACATTCCTGTGTTAAGGTGGCCCTAATGCTGCTTTCCTTCTGGGGGCCTGCCTCTCCCCGCTGCAGTCCCTGTTGGACACTGAGCCGGAATGAGCCTCCCTAGTGCACAGATTTAACCCTTGCTCTCTCTCACGCTCAGTCTATGGCTCACGCATTACTTGCCAGTTTTGTCAGAATGCCTTAGTCTGACCTCTGCATTATGCCCTGAACCCCAATTTTCTAGCTTCATTACCTGTTGCCTCCTCTGCATGGATCCCCGCCTGCTTTTTATCCCACCTGCACTGTTTGTCTTCAGTCTGGTACGTTCCTGCCCTGGTCCCTTTGCTCACTGCTCCTTCTCCGTAGAAATTGCTACCTCCTTCCCTTCTTCACCTCTACTGAAACCTTACTCATCCTTCAGGCTCCAATTCAAGAGGTGAGTTTTCTGCAAAGCTTTTCTACTGAGGCCTTTGCCTAAAGTAACTCTCTTCTCTGTGATCTCCGGTGGTATTCTTTACTTCTTTTATGTCATGTAATGTTTTCTGCCTTTATTATTTCTTTGTGTGTTTGCTTATCTTTAAAAGTTACACACACATTCATTCAAGGAGTACGAAAGGATATGCAGTCAAAAATATACCTCCCTCCCACCCCCAACTCCTCCCCAAGTGTAACCAGTACCATTTATCCCCGTAGAGAGGAATCCTGTCCTGTGTATGTTTTGTTAATGTCCCACATTCCACAGTACTTCCCATATTGCAGATCTGCTCATTCAATCAATATCTATTGATTTCTTGTTACATGTCAGGCACTGTGATAAACATTAGGGATCCAGTGGGGAGCCAGTGCATACATTGTTTTCACTATGAAAGAGAGACATTAACAAATATAACACACGACTGTATAACTAAAAATGAGTTAAATGCTCTGAAGGAAAAAGGTGCAGTTCTAACACAATGTGTCATGAAAGAACCAGACTTAGACTGAAGGGGCAGACAAGGCTGCCTGGAGGAGATACCACTTGAGCCAAGAGCTGGATGAGAACTTGTAGTTCACTAAGCAAAGGGAGGGAGAAGGAAATAGCACAAAGGGAGGGAATGGCATGTGCAAAGGCCCTGTGGCAGAAGGAAGCATGGCCCATCAAGACCAGAGAGAAATCCAGTGCTGCTGGGGCACAGCAAGTGATGGAGGAGATGATTGGAATGAGCCTAGAGTGGTAAGCAGGGGTGGACCTTGTAGGTTCTGGTAAGTCATGTGAAGGCCTTCCTCATTAACCTGAGAACAGGGGAAAGCCATGGAAAAATTTTAACCAGGTTGGCGACATAATCATTTACTTTTGAAAAGGTCCACTGGACTGTGGGTGGAGAGCCCATGGGAGGTTGAGACTGCAGGCTGGGGTGGTCATTGCCCGGAGATGCCGCGCGGTGGCTCGATCACACCGACCCGCACTGAGAAAGTAAAGGCCATCTGTTAGAGGGGTGCTCCCTTGACCCCCACGAGTAGGTCTACAGACTTTACATTTGCCCTTCGCCTTGTGTCGCAGTGGGGGCAGGTCCTGCTCCTGTCAAAAGCCAACTTCTCACTTCGGTTCTGAGACCCATTCCCTCCCCTTCTCAGGGACTTAATTCCTTACTCATCTCTCATCTTCCCACATCATTAACTTGTACCTCTTCCCTGGGTTACTCCCCTTATGACAACTTTCTGGCTCCTCTCACACTGAGAAAACCCTCCCCTGACATGACCACCGATAGCTGATGACCCCATTTCTCAGTCATTCTTTAAAACCACCATCCTCAAAGGTCTGTCTCTCCTTGCTGTCCTCATTTCCTCAACACGTAGTCACTCTTCAGCCCACTCTGATCTAGTTTCTCCCCCACCACTTCCCTGAAATTGTTTTTTATATGTCACAAACGTGCCCACACTGCCAAATTCAGTGGCTACCTCACTGTTCTCGTTTCCATCAACCCTCAGTGGACACCGACATGCCTGACCCTTGTTTTCCAAGTGTCCTCTTTGTGTTTTGTGACAGCCCCTCCTAACTTTTCTCCTATCTCCATGACTACTCCTTCTGTTCCCCCTTTCCCTCCTTTTTCCAAGCTCTAAATGCTGGGCTTGGACCCTCGCCCCAGCCCCATGGCTTTAAACGCCATGTGTGTTCTCCAACCTGCCAGTTTGTCTGCAAGTCTGACCAATTCCCAAAGCTCCAGAGCTCTGTACCCAGCAGCCTTCCTGACCTCTGCATATACGCATTTCACGGACATTCCAAACATACCGTGTGTAACACAGGTCTCTTAGCTTTCCGCCAGGAGCGTGTCTCCTCAATCCTTCAATTGCTCAATTTTTAAAAAATATATATCTCTTGCTGATTTTAATTGAGGGGGGAGGGAGAGAGAAAGACATCGATTTGTTGTTCCACATATTTATGCATTCATTGGTTGATTCTTGTATGTGCCCTAACTGGGGATCGAACCCATAGCCCTGGTGTGTCAGGCACCCTAACTGACTGAGATACCCAGCTGTGACTCAATAGCTCAATATTTAAAACTTAGGTCCACTAAGACCTCAATACCCACGTTGTTCTGCTCAGGTGTTTGAGGAAACATCATCTCAACAAAGCCACTGGAGATCGTGAATTCCGAGGGGTCCCAATCTGCCATGTGGGTGACTTTCATTAGCTGTGCTGTCACAGGCACAGGCAGTGTGAGGCATGGGGCTGGTCCAGATTGGATTTCCCACCAGAAAGATCTGATGAAGAGACAGGGGCACAGAGCTGCACAGGGAAGGAAGTGAAGAAAGGGGAAGACTGATGGGTTGAGGAGGCAGGCGTTCAAGGATTAGTCTGTCCTAGTCTGCTCGGGCTACTGTGACAAAAATACCACAGGCCGAGTGGCATTTAAACAACATGCGTTTGTTTCTCACAGTTCTGATTATTATTTCATTAGACAAAATAAATTACAGATCTAGGACAATTTCTAAAGAACTATTTAGTGAATACAGAATGACAATAAAAAGCATATTAACTTTCATGCTTACTTTGTTTTCCTGGGGTTTAGCTAAATATTTTGTTCATATTTCCAGTTACTTGGCTTCTAAACTCTCATTTCCTTTTTGGCAGAGTGTTATTTCTCACTCATGCTAAAATTGGTGCCAAAATCCAACAAATACATGGTCTTTAATAGATTGTCTCTGAAATTTTATTTACGTTTTAAAATGTAAGCAGTTCTGGTCTTGGAGGAGAAAACATCCAAAGGCCATCAAATCATGGTTGTGTGTAGGCCAACGGGAACTCCGTGGACTCAAGTTAGCAAAGATTTTTTTTCTTTACAGGAGACTTAATGGAGAATTTAGTTCCCCATCCTGAATTCAAGATGCTGGGAGTCCGTGACGTTCCTCGCATGTCTGAGAACTCACTGGCATACAGCACGTTTACTTGGGCTGGCCTCCTCAAGCGTTTGAGACAGATGCTCATTTCTAATGCGAAAATGGAAGAAGGTAAATGGTATTTTACAAATATGTAGCCCACAAGCTAGGAAAAATGCCTGTACTGGAGTATAAACTGGTTTGGGCCAGCTGAAATAATGGCCCCTTCTTCTGGCCAGGGAGGTGCCTGCAGAAACTCACCAGGACACCCCAGGAGGGCTTCTTAATCACTTTGCAGTGTCTTCCCCAAGACAATTTCAGATGAGTGGGACATTTATTTTTACTTACATTTTATTTTTGTCAAACTAATATATGGACAGTTTTTTAAAATCAAGTAGTCAAAACTCATTTAAGTGTACTCTTAAGTCCATTTTAATTACAGATTTATATTGTAAAATATTCACAGATTTTATGTTTACATATATTGCATTATATGTATATCTTAATTTTTTTTAAAAGACAAGTAATTGTCCCACATGAATTTCTTTTCTTTTTCTTTTTTTTTCAAGATTTTTATTTATTGCCCTGGCTGGCATAGCTCAGTGGATTGAGCTCGGGCTGCAAACCAAAGTGTCGCAGGTTCGATTCCCAGTCAGGGTACATGCCTAGGTTGCAGGCCATGGTCCCCAGCAACCGCACATTGATGTTTTTCTCTCTCTCTCTCTCTCTTTCTCCCTCCCTTCCCTCTCTAAAAATAAATAAATAAAACCTTTAAAAATATATTTTTTTATTTATTCATTTATATATAAGATTTTATAAATAAAATCTTAAAAAAAAGATTTTTATTTATTCATTTATATATAAGATTTTATAAATAAAATCTTAAAAAAAAGATTTTTATTTATTCATTTATTTTTAGAGAGGGAAGGGAGGGAGAAAGAGAGAGAGAGAGAGAGAGAGAGAGAGAGAGAAACATCCATGTGCGGTTGCTGGGGGCCATGGCCTGCGATCCAGGCATGTACCCTGACTGGGAATCGAACCTGTGACACTTTGGCCACATGAATTTCTAACGAGGGAAAGAGCAGACCCTTGTGCTAGACTCTCCCCCACCCAGCTGATGCCCTGCTTTCAGTGTTTTTAGCTGCTTCTTCTGGAATTTGCTTCCAAAATCTCATGCTTATATGGTTACTTGTTTTATTTTCCAGGTTTAGATTTATCAACTGCCTTTCTGATGTGAAAATTGGGGATGGAACCTTCTTACACCCCTACACACACACACACACACTTTTGGGTTAGATCCGTTTTCAGTGTTTGAATTACTTTTGCTGTGTAGCTATCATTCACCATTGAGCTATGTACTATACGATATATATACACAGATTACATTTTATTTCATATAAGAGTTTATTTTTTTCCTTCTAGAGTTAATAATTACATTTATTTGGTTGACAGTCTATGTACCTATCACTAATATATCCCTAAACTTTTTCATAAAAATGAATCCCATCTCCATGTGTTCAAACCCTCATGAAACCCAATACTTTCATTATCTGCTTGGCGCCGTTGCAGAGGGAGACCTTCCTCCTCCCGTCCAGCCGCACTGCTTGCTTTCCCGGCTCAAAGGGCAACCACTGGCATCTCTGCCCCATTCTGTCCTCTCTCCCATTTCCTGGGCTTCATACCTTCCCGTTTCTATTGATAGACCACACCCTCCGGGAGTGTCTTAACAAAGTTCAGAGAAGGTGAAAATTTTAAGGCTGCCGATATCATTATTCTGCCCTCACAGGATGGCCAAGTATGGGGTTCAAGCGGGGGGGGGGTCATTTTTCCTCAGTATTTTGAAGGCATTGTTCCCTTACCTTACAGCTTCCAGGGTTACTTCGATCTGATTCCTACCCCTATTTCGTTTTCTCTTGAATCTGTTAGGATTTTCTCTGTCTTTAGCACTCCAGAATTCCTTAGTGTGGACCTTTGTTTTATCTCAGTAGGATGAAAGCAGTTGTTGTTGTTGTTTTTTAATCTATTTTGTTTCCTGCTATATCTTCAGAGCCTGAAAAGCAGCCCAGCACAGGCCAGAGCCTCAGTGGCTTAGCCTTTCCTGACCACCGACCTTCCAGGATGAAGGGGTGCACTCTCCCTGCCCTGGGAGTGGGCGGGTCTGGGGCTCTCACGGCTTCTCATACAGATGTTTAATCCTCCTCTTTCTTCCTCCGCCTGGCCTGCTTCTAGGACCTCCACTGTGGGCAGAAGTTGCAGCTTTCCCTGGTTGCTAAATTAGTAGCCACTGGTTCTTTTGCTTTCCAGCTTCCCAAACTTTGTTGCCATTATCTCCTGTGCCACTTCCTTTTTCTTGCTTATGCCTTTTAAAAATCCCTGTATTGTCTTGTTAGTGAGATTTGGGGAGAAAGTGGGGGTAAACTGGTGTGTGTTCAGTCTGCCATGTTTAACTGGAAATCACTACTATGTATTATTATTTTTTAATTTCATTTATTTTATTTTTTAGAGAGGGAAAGACACAGAGAAAGATCAGTGTGTGGTTGCTTCTCATGCCCTCCCATCTGCAACCCAGGCATATGCCCTAACTGGGAATCGAACAAGCGACACTTTGGTTCACAGGCAGGCACTGAACCACTGAGCCACACCAGCCAGGGCTTATGTATTATTTTTGTAGTATATGTTTTACCACAAATCACAATAACTTAAGTTTTAATACTATGAAAGTGGATTTCTTCTACATTTACTTGCAATACCTTATGTATTTTATTGTTAAAATTTTTATTGATTTTGAAAAGAGGAAGGGAGACAGAGAGAGAAACATTGATTTGTTGTTCTACTTATTTGTGCATTCATTGGTTGATTTTTATATATGCGCCCTCACTGGGGATCAAACCCACAACGTTGGCGTATTGGGATAATGCTCTAACCAACTGAGCTACCAGGCCAGGGCTTGTGATACCTTTTGGACTTTATTTTTTATTTTTTATTTTTTTTAAGATTTTATTTATTTATTTATTTTTAGGGAGGGAGAGAGAGAGAGAGAGAGAGAGAGAGAGAGAGAGGGAGGGAGAGAAACATCAATGTGCGGTTGCTGGGGGTTATGGCCTGCAACCCAGGAATGTACCCTAGCTGGGAATCGAACCTGGGACACTTTGGTTCCCAACCCGCGCTCAATCCACTGAGCTACACCAGCCAGGGCTCCTTTTTGACTTTAGATTATAGTGCCCGAGGTTTGGAGATAAGTGTATAGTTCACATCTTAATTTATAGCTCACATCCTGAATTTTTTTGGCCATGGTACATACCTGTTTTTCTAGTAATACCTGTTAACACCTCAAGGAACACAGTGTTCCTAGGGATGGTGTAAGATGTGCTGCTGCTCTGGGCTCCTAGGTAAATAAACCATGATTTGCTTAGTCATTTTCCTTTGAGGTACTTGAGGGTTTAAACATTTTTTTCACAGTTACAGATAAGAGCTTCGAACATAAAAAGTGTTTATATGTAATATATGGATACATAAGAATAAATATATATGTGCTACTAACCGGGTTGAAGAATAGAGTTTTAAAATGCTTCATGTGTTACCAGACTGTTCTGTATGAAGGTTGATCACACTAACTGATACTGTAATCAGCAGTACAGGTGTGTTCACATGTCCTAGTAACAGGAGGAACGAATGGCCCAAGAGGGAGCCAGGCACAACATCGTTTCTGCACCATCCGTTTGGTTATTAAGGTCAACCCTGTCCCATGTGGGAGGAGACCACACAAGAGCCTGAATTCCAGGGGGCAAGGATGCTTGGGGTGCATCTGAGAGGCCTGCTACCACTCTCTGCCCTCCCATCTGCAGAATACATCGAACCCCTCCCAAGGCCCCCGGAAGCTCTGTCCGATTAGCATAGCAGCCTGAAGCCCAGGATCTTGCTATCCAAAAACAGGTCCAGGTGTGAATTTATACTCCTCAGGTGAGATTTCTTCACTATAGCTCTTAGGATACAGCTCCTGCTCCCTGATCCCAACAGACAGTGGGAGACCAGGCATAGGACAACTGGTAGACACTCCGTTTCAAAAACGGGCACATGGAAGGCACACAGGAGTCACTGGGCTGGGACAATTCATCAGGCACTTGCTGGCAGTGTCTTGATTAAAATGTAAGGCCTGGGAAAAACTTCCCATGGCTTTTGGCTTGGCCCTCTGAACCAGCTAAATTACACTTTCACTTGTTTATTTATTTTTGTTTTATTTAAAACATTTTATTTTCATTTTCTTTTAATGTATAAAGATTTTATTTATTTTTAGAGAGAGGGGAAGTTGGGGAGAGAGAGAGAAACACCAGTGCTTGAGAGTTGATTGGTTGCCTCTCATGACTGACTAGGAATCGACTGGGCGACCTTTTGGTTCTCAGGCCGGCATTCAGTCCGCTGAGCCACACCAGCCAGGGCAAAAACATTTTATTTCTAAACTTTATTTCATTAGTTGATTTATTTTTGCTAGTTTGAATTAATTTATGCATGTGGGAACTAGAAAGAGGTCTGAGGGTATCTATAAATGGACTTTTCAGAAAATAAAACTGGCATCACATTATATGTGTTTTTTTTTGTTGTTCTACAACTTTTTTCAACATAACAATATTTTGTGGTCTCCTTTCAAATTTAGTACAGTTGGCCCTGACTGGTGTGGCTCAATGGGTTGGGCCTTGTCCTGCAAACAGAATGGTCGCTGGTTCTATTCCCAGTCAGGACACGGGCCTGGGTTATGGGCCAGGTTCCCAGTTTGGGGCGTGTGAAAGGCAACCAATCAGTGTTTCTCCCCCTCTATGTCCCCCTCCCTTCCCCTCTGTCTAAAAATACATAAATTAAATATATACTTTAACTGGCTTCATATCCTTTTTCTTTTTGAAACTTTTTGATGAAGTCTCACCTTTATTTCAGAGTAATGTCAGGTGATGACTTACCTAACTGCAGCTTTGACAGCACGCAATGCACTTCGCAATGATTTCACTGACGTGGAACCCGCATGCCCTACGCTCCACCTGCATGAGTGCACTGCCCAGCGATGTTTCCGCAGGTTGACGGAGCTGTGTGAGCACTGTCACAATCCAGTGCTAGAACAGTCCCACCACTCCAGAAAAGTTTCCGTGTCCATTGGCATACAATCACTCCTTTGACTCCTAGCCCCAGACAACCCCTGATGTGCCTTTTGTCCTTATAGATATTGCCCATGTTGGACATTTCATACGAATGGAATCACACAATATATAGTCTTTGGCGTTTGACTTCTTTCACTGAGCCTAATGTTTCTGAGGTTCATCCATGCTGTAGTACATGCCAGTCTCTGTGGGGACACAAGTTTCAGTCTCTTGCAGATATGCCTTAGAGTGGCACTGCTGAGTCGAAGGACAAGCACCCCCATTCAACTTCTTACAAATTGGCTAAATTCTTTTCCAAAGTGGTTGCGCCATTTTGCATTCCCACAAGTGGTTTAAGGTGGTTTTGGTTTTTCCACGTCCTTCCCAACATCCGTCTTTTGGATTAGAGCCGTTCTAACAGGTGTGCATTGTGTCTCCTTGTGGTTCACTTTGAGTTTTCCTGATGACAATGATGCTGGGTATCATTTCATGTGCTTATCAGCCGTCTGTTCATCTCCTTTGGTGAAATTTCTATTCCAGCACCTTTCTAATTTTTAAATTGGCTTGTTTGTCTTACTGAGTTCAGCATGCCAGAATTTTTTATTTGTTGTATTTCTATTTTTGCTGAAAATCAGTGTTACTGCGCACTCAATTTTACCCCTGTCCTATTGTATAATTTGAGTATTTTCATCATATTTCCACATGGCTAGTAAATTTGCAATCCTATTTTGGTTTTGTGTGTCTATATCTCTTAACACTTTGTATGTGTTTTGCTTATTCGTAACCATATGTAGAGTGAAGTTCGGCTTTTTTCAGTGTATAGTTCTATGAATTCTGACAAACTTACAGTGTGTGACCGTTACCACAACTGAGACAGAGTATTTTCGTCATCTCCAGACATTCCCTCATACCCGTTAGCAGACGATCTCTTCCCTCTACCTCTAGTCCCTGGCAACTGCTGATCTCAATTTTGTTCCTGTGGTTTTGCCTTTTCTAGAATGTCCTGTGCAGGGAATTATGCACTGTGTGGTCTTTTGAGTCTAGCTTGTTTCACTTAGCATAGTGCTTCTGAGATTTATCCATGTCGTTACGGGTATTGGAGTTAGCTCCTCTTTATTGCTGACTGAATTCCATCTTATGCACCTACCACCAACCTTTAATAGTTGGTGAGGAATGTTTCATGCCTTTCTCAGTAGAGTTTGGATCACTTTAGGTTAACCAATACAAATTTTTAAACTTTTAGCAGAAAAAAAGAACTTTTAGTAACTGAATAAAATTTTATGTAAAATACATACATTGTAATACATTTTTCCCTTGTTGTTCAAAGCCATTTATAAAATCTCGTTTTTGTTTGCTTTTGGTAGGTATTGATTGGCAGGTACAGCCTCCTTTATCAAGACCTCCTCCTCTTGGTAAAAGGTCCCTCAGCGAGCAGCTCCGCTTTAACACTTCCATCGCTAACCTGGTCGTCCTGCGTGGGAAAGATGTGCACAGTGCAGATGTGGGTAAGCAGCAGTAAAGATGAAAATTAAGATGTGCTTTTTGCATGTAAAGATGTCATACATGGTAAAAAAAAAAAGAGTCCCTGAATTTATTCTTAGAGAAAGGAAAATAGTAACTATGTTTTAGTAACAAAATGTAGCCATTGTATCAATTACTATGTGACTGAACACCAAAATAGAAGTGGTTAAAATAAGATACTAGTTTAATTCTTTCTTCCCGATATCTGGGTGTTCTGTTATCGTGACAATTCGGCTTCCTCCTTGTAGCCTAAGATGTCTGTTAGGGCTTCAGCCATCCAATCAGATATGAATGAGCAAAAAAGGACACACTGCCCCCTCCCGGGGCTGCACAGTGCACTCGTGTTTATATCTGCTTGACTGAGTCATGTGCAAAACCCAGCTGCAAGGGTCACCATGAGCACAGTTAACATTTGGGGGTTCCGTTATTAAAGAAGGGAGAACAGGTATTGTGGGACAGCTCGTGGTTCCTGTGCTAAGCATTTTGTTAAAATTTTCAGGAAGTTACTCTGGCCAGGGAGCTCAGTTGATTAGAGTGTCATCCTGATATGCCAAGGTTGCGGGCTTCATCTCTGGTCAGGGCACATGCAAGAATCAACCATTGAGCCCTGGCCGGTGAAGCTCAGTGGCTGGGTGTCATCCTCTCAACCGAAAGGTCACTGGTTTGATTCCGGGTCAGGGCACATGCCTGAGTTGCAGGCCAGCCCCCCAGTTGGGGGCGTGTGAGAGGCAGCCAATTAATATTTTCTTCTTTTTCTCTTCCTTCCCCTCTAAAAGTAAATAAATAAAACCTTTTGTAAATAAAAAATAATAAATATGAGTGATATTTGTTGAAGTGGAAAAATGAATCGCGACACAGGTGACTGGAAAACATGGGCTCCAGAAGAGCGTATGCACAAACTGCACACACGAGGGTCAGCGAACGTTCCTCATCATCTCCGGGTGGTGGCACTTCGGCTGTTCCGTTGACTTAAACATTTTCTTCATTGTACTTTTCTGAATGGTGTGAGTTATTTATTTTTATGATGTGTATAAATCATGTATCCAAAAGCAATATAAAACTAGCTTTATTTTTTATTTCTTAAAATTTATTTTTCAATATTAAGCTAGTTTCAAAAGGCAAAAGAAAAGATTTTTGGTGAAATGGATAAGCACATATTCCTTTATCAATGTGTTTTCAAAAATAATTATTTACCATGTGAACAATGGCTTATGTTGTCTTACTCTAGGGGGATTTAAAGATCCAGCTCTCTATACTTCCTGGTTGGGACCAGATAATGCTTTCAATGTGTGGAAAACCCAGCGAGCCTTTAGCAAGTATGAGAAGTCTGCAGCACTGGTCAGTAACAGCCAATTCCTAGTAAAACCACTTGATATGATTGTGAGCAAAGCATGGAATATGTTTGCTTCAAAGTAAGTAAATGATAAATCTACAAACCTTCCTAACCTTAGGCAGATAACATAATGCTAAAGCCCTGGCCAACTGGCTCAGTTGGTTGGAGTGTCATCCTGATGCACCAAGGTTGTGGGTTCAATCCCCAGTCAGGGGACATACAAGAAATAACCAGTGAATGCATAAACAAGCGGAACAACAAATCAATATTTCTCTCCATCTCTTTCTCTCTGTCTCTCTCCTTTCCTCTCTCTCTAAAAATCAATAAATAAATTTTAACAACACAAGGCAGGATCTGGAGTGTCTTAGTCCACTGAGGCTGCTTTTTCAAAAATAGGCCAGGTAGCCTATAAAGAATCAATTATTTATGTCTTACAGTTCTGGAGGCTGGGAAGTCCAAGATTAAGGTGCTGGCAGATTGGATGTCTGGTGAAAATGCACTTTCTGGTTCACAGATGGTGTCTGTTCTCTGTATCCTCAAGTGGCAGAATAGGCGAAGGAGCTTCCCTGGGCTCTTTGACGAGGGCACTGATCCCATTCATTTGGCCTCCACCCCTGTGACTTCATCGCCTCCCCAAGGCCTTACTTCCCAATACCATCACTTTGGGGAACACAAACATTCGGTCTGCAGCCTGGAGTAGGCATGGCTGCCACTTCGCAGGTGTGAAACTCGAGGCATATCCCTTCAGGCTTCGTGTCCTCGTCTGTACAGCGGGTCCGAACTGAGCGGCCCGGGGTGAGGATTAAGTGCGGTGCCTGACTAGCCAGTGGTCAGTCATTGTTGGATATTGTTATTACTGTTGTTGACTAAATTAGTTTCTAAATGAAAGTAGAAACTTCATTGTGAGACAAAGACAATAAGGAAGTTTTCTAAAGTCAGATCCTTGGAAGAATGGAAGAAATCCTGATCTTGCTCAGTTAGAAACATTGCTAGTGCCGCCCCACTCGATACTGAGAAATGTCCACCTGGCACTAAGAAATGTGCTATCGGGTTTCCTGACCTCTGCCACACTCACGGAATGTGGAAGTAAAGTTCCTCAAGTGATTGGACAAAGCCTTGCATTTGATTAGCCAGGATTCCCAAGCCCTGCCTTCCTGCATGTGGTCTTTCCAGAACCCCCACTCCTCAGGACGGGGAACTCTGTCCTTCCCCGCCTCCTTGTCTTCCCCCTCTCAGTAACTGGTAGCAGCTGCTGCTCCATCCGTTTAACTCATGTCTGCCCTGGCAACTCTCTTTAACATGTTTTCTCCAGCCTCAACATTTTGGGGAGTAGGGATATTAAGGGGAACCTGGCATAACTGCAAATTAAGAGTTGTCTGAAAAATGCTTGGGAGCCTTCACTGCGTTCCTAGAACTGCGTTAATGTCTTTCTACTGTTTCAAGCCTTAGATGAAAGTTCCCAGGCACTTTTCAGAGTTTGTGCTGAACCTGGTCATCTCCTGTGGAGTGTTGGACATGCGCTGGGTGGGCAGCCAAACCTGAACCTGCCTCTCTCCCTGTGTGCTTCCTGTCATCACTCTCTTGGACACTAAAAAAGGCAGGGAGCCTGCATCAACTTGGAAAGTTCGCTGATCTTTGGAACACACATTGAAGCAAATATAAAACTTTGAAGAGATTCTGCTGTCTTTAAATGTTCATGAGCTAGGAACTGTTGTTTGGTTTTAAGAGTTATTTATGTGTCTGGGATTTTTCATTTTACATTTTCTGTTTCTTTTACCAGGGCCTACATTCATCAGTACACAAAATTTGGAATTGAAGAAGAGGACTTTTTGGACAGTTTCACATTGTTAGAACAGGTTGTTGTCAGCTACTGCAACCTGTGACCTTGAACAGATGGCTCAAGGGAAAAAGTACCTTACGTCACTTTTGGACTAAAATATTTTCAGTACTGTTTTCCCTGTAAATTTTCAAATTTTGATCTTTTAAAAGCAGCCAGGTCAGATGTTGATTTCTTTTGCATACTGTGCCCACAGACAGGACAAAAACCTTTTAGATGGAAGACAGCATGTTTTCAATGAAAACATCTACTTGTTATTTTCATTTTTAGGAAAAAAAAATTGGTGCTTCTATAAAGAACTTTGGAAATACTTTGCTGAAATGCTGGAACTCTGGAACTGTGCAAAAAAGGGAACATTCTGTTTATTCTCTATATAGCTCTTTCCTCTTTTTTCCAAAAAGAATTCATGAAAGAGGAGCTAAACTTTCACAGCACAATTTTAAGCTAAGAAATTGCAATTCTGTATTTAAATGTATTTATCGTTGAAGTGAATGCTTTGAACCACAAGAGGGAGCTGTCGTTAAATGCTACAGGGTGAATGTGTATTTTGAATATTTTTATTCTATAACAGGTAACATTTTCTACTTCAGGCAGCTATTTAAAAATAAATGTCAGGATTTTGTTACTAAATCTACATCATGTGTAAGTATACAAAAGTAAATAAGTAAATGTTTCTTTTGTTTGCATTTCTTAAACTTTTTATATATCAGAAAGTTGGGTCAGTTTTTCTTTTAGATCTTAGAATGCCAAGGCAGAAACTGATTTTATTTGACTAGTGCTTTAAAATTACTTATAGTTATTTAGAAGATGGCTATATGCTTTTCAGTAAAAGGGGTAAGAACTTTCAAAAAATTTCACTAAGTTGAGAAAATCATCACCAAGGAAATACTGTGTCGGATGAAATTGGCACATCCAGATGTGAGTTTCACTCAGAAGGACAAAAACACAATTGGAAATTGGCAGCAGAGTGAGGGTAATGGTGTATTTCAATAAAACACATCACATGCAATGTATTAACAAATGTAAAATGGGAAACAAATAGGAACATTTGCCCTTTCTGCCAAATCTACCAGTGGTGAATTATTTTTATTTGGAAAAATGACAGTTCACAGCTTCACTGTTCTTCCTTTTCTTTCCATATGGAAATGATTACCTTTTTGCTGTTTTTGTTATCAACTGTTGCTATGATTTAAAATACTGAACCATATCTTATTTCTAAGGAATGTAAAAAGTGGTCTGTTCAGCCGCTAACAGGCACACCCCACTGCTGCATTTTGTTAACCCAAGTATACTTGAAAATAATTAGATCATAATTTTTACAAAATAAAGTTAAAAGTAATTGTTTAGCATTGAAGAGATCCAAAAACCAAAACAATTTCCCAAACTAGGCCAGCATTAATAAAGACCTGTAACTGAATGATCTTGCCACGGGTGAAGCTGGTTCTAAGGAAACTTGCTAAAAGTTGAGCTCAGAGAGAGTCAAAAGTTGAAATCATTTTGTATTTAAGAAAGGTACCCTGAGGTACCGTGGGGACAAGTATATTTCTAATGTGGCAACTTATGGAACCAATGACAGGTAAACATTAAAATAAACCCTAGTTAGAGCTCTGGATCCACTCGCTTAAGTGAGTTGATCCTTTTCATGGTCCACAGCTGCAGTATTTGATACATGTGGGTACCTAAATATTTGCAAAGTTGTTTTAAACATTTACATGGAAATATTTTTCCTTGTCTATTGGAATAATAATTTTTTTTTTTACTATTAGAGCTGGGATTTTGACTTAACAATTAACACAAAGAAGCTGGTCCCAAACTTCAAGCTAAGGGGTGGCCTTGGAAATGTACTTTGTGTGCACAAAACGGCCCATCAGCCAGGACGTCAGAACCAGAGCTTCCTGGGCATCCCGACCCGGGAGGTTTGAATATGTAGTTTCTTTGTTGGGGACCGGAGCACTGTTTCCCCCAGACACCGCCCCCCAGAGGCAGGATGTCCCCCTCCAGGCAGTGAGTACGGAGGCACACGGGGAAGGACCCTGCACTGGGAACTCTCAGTTTGTCCGAAACGTCTCCTCGCTGACTCTGCAGGGTCGACTCCTCCGTGCACATACCAGAGATTCTTCTGCCGACCACCATGTTTATCACACTTGAATTCCTGTCCATTTAAAAACATGCTCCGTATGTTCCTCTCCCATTATTCTCTCCCCATGAACCCCAGGTTTGGCAGTCAACCCTTTCCTGTTCTTCCACCTACCTACCTACCAAACACAGCTTTACCCCACTACCTCGCCATTTTGGGCAGCTAATCAGTTATCTAAGAGATATTTGCTTATCTTATCAATCACATTGTTTCCTAAGGGTTTTAGGAATGTGAGCTAAAAAAATCTGACTTTACATTTTTAACTAACTAATTGCCTTCTCCTGTATTCAGACGTTGCAGTGCCAGCCTTATAGATAGATGGAATTCCATTTCCACCAGCTGGGACGCTTGCATAAGAAGTTAAGATAAACAATGTGAATATTTCAAGTTTCCGGGGAACACAGTGTGGGGGTCAGTGTTGGCAAAGATGTGGCATTCAAGGGAAAGAAGGGGAAGGATAGAAAAGCCCAATCATTTGGACTCCAGGGAGCCAGTGCAGCAGGAAGAACCAAAAAGGAGTGTCAGGGGAACTGGTGGTGCCCCCAAAGGACCAATAATAGCTTTGCAGCATTTCAGGGGAAAAAAAAGGCTCTATGGTTTTTGAATTATGGACTTCCCTGATGATGAAAAACCTAAAAGCTTACAAGAATAGTTCAAGAAGAAACAATAAGCCCTGGCCGGGTAGCTCTGTTGGTTAGAGTGTCATCCTGATACGCCAAGGTTGCAGGTTCAATCCCTGGTCAGGGCACATACAAGGATCAACCACTGAATGCATAAATAAGTGGAACAACAAATCGATGTTTCTCTTTCTCTCCCTAGAATCAATAAATAATTTTAAAAAGAAACAGTAAGCTAAATTACATGTCACTTAGCAAATAATTCCATTTATCTCTTTTGCTCTTGATGCAGCAATGAGGTAGACACTTTTTCTGGCTCTCTTGTCCTATTTAAATTTAATTATTTACATGGTGAGTACATAAAAATTCAAAGATTATATACCCATGCTGTGCAGAGAGGTAGCCATTAGCCAATTGGGCTAGTGCTAAGTTAAAATATACATGGGGTTTTGAAGACAATATGAATAAAATAATGTAAAATCTTAATATTTTAAATTAATTGTTGAAATTGAATTACTCAAATTGGTACACCTGTTTCTTTTTAGATTTTAAAATGTAGCTTCTAAAATTTTTCAAATTAGGTATATGTCTTGCATTGTATTTCTATCGAGCAGAGCTACCCAACATTTCAGGAGCAGAGTCCTGGGAATTACAGAAACAAGCTGAGCATGCTTGTCCTCGCTGGGGGAGAGAGATCACAGACACGTGACAGCAAGAACCATGACACACACAAAAGACAGGAGCTTCCTTTTTGAAAAAATAGGCCTTTGCTTGAGCTCGGCTCCTGTGAACAGTATGAAAGAGGCAGGATGTGAGTTTAATTCCACAAACATCCTTTGAACACCTGCAAGGAAAAACACTGCTAGGACGGGAGATTTTAAAAATGAATCAGACCTGGCCCCTGCTCTCCAGTTCACCATTTCATATGTTCTTTCCTGCAGAGCATATGCCTGGCTCATGGCAGAGACTCCCTATTCCCCGCACGGATTAAGGTCAACGTCCAAACACCAGCGGAAGAGATATAAAGCTGAAACACTAAAGGCTCACCGTGAAGCCCATTAAAGCTCCCATGTTGGCGACAGATCTCACAGCCATTAGCTGAAACTAAGGGCCTGGAAATAGAACTATACTTCTAATTATTTTGTCTCTGAAGCCATCTTCTATCATTAAAAGCCCTTTAAGACAATATAAATTCAAACAATATGCTAAGAGAATGAAGAATTGCCTTTGTTTTGAAATTATTACCTATAATCTAAACTCCTTGCTCTGGGACTCCACGCCTTCCAAAGGGTGGCCGCTCCCTGTGTCCCGCGTTCCCGGCACCACGTGAGCTGCAGTGGCCGAGGCAGACGGAAGTGGCCGATGAATGCTGCCTGGAGAAACAATGGCTCTGTCTACGTGCTGCTGTTTCATTTTGTGCAGTAAGGACAGGGATGGAGCCATCTCTCACTGACCTGAAGATCCAGGTGGCACATGCCCCAGTGACCCAGCCTACCTGCTGTGCCCCCGTGCCCCACGCCCCCGCTGCCAGGCCCCTGAGACCAAGAAGAGGGAGCTCGGAGCATTTCTGAGCAGGACTGACAGGATACACCGGATGTCAGAGCAAATTCCTTGCGGGGAGTGTCTTTCTCAGGGGATTTACTCTTTTATATTGTGCATTTCTTTTGCTTGTATTCTTTTTTTTTTTAAACAAAGCCTTTAAAGATAAAATAACTCAAATGATTTGTAAAAGGATGTTAACACCTGGAGACAGTCTGAAGAACAGAGGAAGTCAAATGAATCAAAGGCAGTAACAAGGGGCGGAAGTAGTAAGCAGCATTGTTCGACGAACTACCACCAAAATAGTGCAGGAAGTACAGGATGCTTCAGGTTTGCTGGGGGTGGGGGGGCGGGGGGGAATTAAAGGCTAACTTGGTGATCCCTATCGCCTCACTGTATTCTTCTAGTATTCTTCTAATGGACACTGCCTACTCTAGGGAGGACTGTTACATGTACAACACACACGCACGCGTGCAGTCTGGGAGCAGCCTGAAAAGCAGTGTGTCAAGTCAGACAGCTTCTGCATATGGAAGAACGTTTTATTTCCTCCTTGCAGAGACAGGGATATACTTTATATTCCGATTCTTTACATCTGAAGGAAATGCAGGAATTCTGAAAATTTCTTTGATAACTCTGCTTTTCTAAAAGCACCCTTTTCAGCTTCCCATTTCCCCCAAAACTGTGCAAAGCACCCCCCACACAGGCTCTCATCAGACCGGCGTGGTTCCGTCCGACAGCGAGGAAGAGCGACTGCCCGGCTCACCCAGGCTTCGCCAACTGTGTGTCCGCCCGCCTGGGAGTGGAATACTCAAGTTCTGCATCTCTTTTCCACCAAAGGATTACTGCACAAGTAAATCTTTTCCTGAACCCCGGTTCTCCTGGTGAGTGGTGTAATTGTGGTCACATGTCATTTATTCTGAAGTCCCATCCAGCCAACTTCAAGAAGGATAACTCATTTCCTGAAGCATGTAAACAGCCCCAGCACCAAAGCAGCCAAATGGGAAGCCACTTTGACCACATGCTCTAGAAGGTGCAATAAAACTCTGATCCTGCCTTTTGGCTTGGCAAAGGCCGTTGGGACGGTGCCCTCGTGCTTACTCGGGACTACTTACGACATCGGGTTTTAGGTGGCTGCCCCTGCTGCCTAGGCTAGCACTACTGGAATCTTGGACTCTAGCAGAAATATACAGGAAATCACATTGCCAAACTTTTCTCCTTATAAAGACAGACAATCTATCCAGGAATTGCCATCCTCCCCGCTCTCGGAGGGAGGAGCCCCAGGGTTAAGGAAGCAGGATGCACCAGGGGAGAGGAAATTTAAAGCGATTTCCTCTGGCGCCAAGATGCAGTCACAGTGCCACCTCCTCCAGAACAGAGCTGCACAACAAGGCTTAGATGATCCCTCACGGGAAAGGGAGAGGATGTGTGACTCTGGAGAATTCTCGAGACAAGTCCAGTTCTTCTCTAACAGGGAGAAGTCACAGAGTGGTCTAACGGAAAGCTCACTCGCTAGGAGCCTTGGAGTCAGGAAACCCGAGATGCAGGCCCACAGTCCGCCCCACCCTTCTGCTGCTCAGTATCTTCCCCTGGAATGTTCCAAACACAATCGTGTCTCTCTCCCTCAAACCTGCTGCTGCTCCTCCTACGTTCCTGGCGCAGTGAGCGACAGGCCTTGCTGTCTTCCCAGGGTTCTCTCGTTCCTTCTTCACCTCCACTCCACCTGCTTTACTCTAGCTTTGCGGACGACCCTGGACCCTATTTGGGCGGCACCTCCGGCCTGCCTTTGCATCCCCTCTGCTGCTTCACCCGAACTACTGCAATATTCGTTCAGCAAACACTCGCTGCGAGCCCCCCAAGTGCCAGGCCCTGCACACACAAGTGGGAAAACAGCAAAAACAAGAAAACAGACGGCAGGGTTATGAGTTATGCAGAATAACAGAGGGCACTGACACACTGGCCTTGTGCCCTCTACCCACCCGTCACAGGGCTCCCCCGTGTGCTTTCCTGAGTCTCGCATGCCATAGGGCTTTCGCTAATTAGAAGACCTTCCCTCTCCCCACCTCCACCTGGCAATTCAAAGGCCACATCCTCATGAAACCTACTCAGCAATTCTCTTCCTCTTCTCCATTCTTTCCTTAGGGCAGGGGTCCCCATACTCCAGGTTGCTGACTGGTACTGGTCGGGCCTGTTAGGAACTCGGCCGCCCAGCAGAGGAGATTGAATGTGATGAGCTGGAATCATTCCGAAACCATCCTCCACCCTCAGGTCCACGGACAAATTGTCTTTCCAGAAACTGGTTCCTGGTGCCAAAAAGATTGGGGAACGGATGCTACGGTAAGGCAGTCCCACTACATAGTTATCTGCATATATGCATAACACCCCCAAGAAGACTGTGCCTGGAGGGACAGCCTTTCACACAATGTCTTAAACCAGTAGATGAAAAAAAAAATTTCCCCTGGTGTGGCTAATGCCTCTACTGGACCTAGCTATTCCATAAGGTTATTATGAAGCTCAAATAAAATTCAGGATGTGAAAGTGCCTCCCTGACCAGCTTGGCTCACTGGGTTGGGCACCAGCCTGCAAACAAAAGATACAGGTCACTGGTTTGATTCCCGGTCAGGGCGCCAGCCTGGGTTGCGAGCCAGGTCCCCAGTTGGGCAATTGCGAGGCAACGGATCAACGTTTCTCTCCCTTTCTTTCTCCCTCCTTTCCCCTCTCTGTGAACATACATAAACTCTTTTTAAAAGAAAGATGTGAAAGTGCTTTGAAAAAGGAAAAAAAGCCTGTACAAATAGAAACTGCTTTGTAACCATAATTGTAGCAAACACCACTCCGGGAACTGCCCACACAGGAGCTGGCCTTCCCCACCCCTGGAACAGAGAAGCACAAAGGCTGCTCATCTGTTTAAACAGCAAAGCTTTTTAGACGGCGGCCTTGATTTTTTTGTCGTCTCCCTTTCTCCCTTCCCTACTTGTGATCACAAGCTAAAACAAGTGCGCAGGAGCCTGGACTTCCCCGCAGAGTGGAGTGGCTAAGAGCCAGAATGCCTGGGTGTGGATTCGAACTCTGCTACTTCCTTACTTCCTCCAGCAAATCGCTGAATCCTCCTGCTTTATTTTCCTCATAGGGTTGTCCATAAGGATTTAATGATTAAATACAATGCACACGGAACAGCACTGAAAACAGTGCCTGGTACAAACTGAGCAAACAGTGGTCAAGTTCGCAGTCCACTCTGCTTCCTGGTACAGGGCAGAAAGGTTCCTGGGAGCTAATCTTGGTTGCTGGTGGTGTGCACAGACACTGTGGAAGGGGCTTGGGGATGGGAAGTGGCTGGTGAAATGGGCGGGACGGAGCAGAGGTGTCTGAAGAGCCTCCAGGATGGCCAGACAACGGGAGGCTTGGTACAGAAAGTTTGACGGTTCTAAGAGGTTTCGTTCAGACACTGTTCAAGTGAAAGTGACTCTCAAGGGGCTGGGAGCTGCACTAAAAAAATGAAACAGAGAAAGGCCTCCTCTCAGTATTTTGGGCTTCCATCATTTTAACCAGTGAAGAGGCTGAGAACGCGGTTCCTAGTGACATGGTGCACGGGGCTTGGCACTATTGCCCACAGCCGTGAGCCCTAGGGCCTCTGTGTTTCCCACACAACCCGGCAAGGAGCCAACAGACAACAGTGATCTGGCTGGTCATCACTCCCCCCTCCCGCCCCCCCCTCCCCCCGCTTCAGGGGGAGACAGGACCATCCCTCTCTCCCGGGGCGCCTCACTCCATGAAAACCCTCTCCCCATAGGAAACAAACTGGGACACAATGAAGCAGTACTGCCAGTCAAAAGCAGCCTGAAGGTAAAAGCTGCTCATGCAGTTCCCCAAAGGGACAGATGGAGACACAGGGAAATGCCATATTTGGCATTAGCTGGGGGAGAGCAAAGTGGCCTGTAGAGGCCTCTTCGAACAAGGCTTTTCCTTCAAGAGCCGGCTAGGATGGCCAGCTGTGGTAGGTGGCTCAGGGGTCTCTCTTAGTCAGATGCCCAGAATAGGCTGGAGTCTCCCCGTCAAGAACTGTGGTCTCCAATGCAGATAAAGACTGCATTGTAGACACAGCGCTGGAGTGTGTCCAGACCCTCCCTCCACGTCCTTTGAGTCATTTGGGAATGGTTAACACACGGGTGGAACACCTGGGCTGATTACCCCGGAGGGGATTTCCAAACGCTCGTATTGTAAAATCATCTCTTCCCTTCCCAGAGCAGTCCCTTCCCACTGCTCTGCGGTGCGCCCTCACGGTCCCACATTCCTGGACTTCGGTTCCAGGCTTTCTACCGCAGCGCGGTAACTGCTGCTGACACAAAGAAACAAGGAGCCAAGCAACTTTGTGCTTTTTAAAGTTTGTTTTGAATTAAGAGGAACAGATGTCCAATGTTTCAAAAGGCCGCACATTTGTGGATTTGGCTGACGACAAACCCTCTGAACTGCATCTCATTTCTGTTCCCATAGAGTCAGCCAGCCACTTACAACTGACTCACTCTCTCTGGGCCATGATCTGGGCCCGTATCCCAACTACAGAATTAGAATCTCAGATCTCCAATGAATCCAGGGTGTTTGGGTGGCGAGTGAGGGCCATCTGAATCAAACTCTTTTCATTTAACTTAGTAGTATCAACACCCACACAGTGACTGCAAGGCCAGTAGGTCAAAGAATGAGCAAACAGCTGGCACCTGCCTATCCTAGCACCAGGCGATTCTAAAGGCCATGAGTAAGCAGCTGCTCAGCACAAGTTTTTGTTACAATCTCTCTTATGACTACTGGTCAGATATGCAAATACATGTAGGTTATTTGCTGCAATTCAAGGCCTCACCCTAAGGCAAAAAGCATTACCTTAGGTGAACTCTCGGCCTTGCTGGGAAGGGAGGGACAGGAACCCAAGCCCTTGACTACCAGACACGAATGACTCAACTGTTTCTAGACTCTTCAAGTACATTATGTGCTTTCTTGTCTTTGACAATAAAGGGACAAAACACTTCGGATGCCACTTTGGTGTAGCATTTCGTGTACCACGTTTTGTGAAAGACTGAGAAGCTCTGACCAACGCGAGTCAGAGATGGGATGTTCCTCGGCTTTCAGAAATGGCAATTGAACCCTTGAATAGTTGGTTTTAACTTTTTGTGAGCATAATTATTAATGAATAAAAGAAACCTTTTTTTTCCCTAACAGAAATGAGATTTTGAGGCCTACTGAGGAAGATCTTGCATGCCACTACATTAAATAAAAACTTTAAAATTGATTCACACCCATCAAATCTTAGTAGATGATCTAGATGGAGATTCTAACAGGGAACTAAAAACTGGTAGTCCCTCTTCCACCTTCCAAACTTTTTAGTATGAACTGTCTTTACACTAAAATAAGCTGCCAACATTTTAAGGTGGGAAGGTTAGAAAAGTTATTTTCAATTATTTCACAGTAAATTTGTATACTGTTGCTTTGTAACCTTAACTAGGCTAGTTAGGGGCTTATTTGTATTTGCTCCAAAACAAGGACATATATACCAAGAACATTTAAGAACATTTTTGGAATAAATGTTCCAATTTTGTATAATTTTTTGCATGTGGATCAAATACCATCCTTAATAAACTAAAAGTTGGGAACATGTAAACATTTATGGCAGTATTTTATATTTTATCTGATCTAATCCTTCAGACAACCTGGCTATCTATATATGTGTATGTTTTTATAGCCGAGATCTAGGCTCAGTAATTTTCTCAAGGTCACTTATGTGAGAGGCGGGACTCTGAACCATCGCCACAGACCACCACCGCACGTGGGGGCAAGTGGGTTTCAAAATCTATGGAAAGGCAACGTGATGCTAAAACGCTGGGCACCTCTGTGAGCTCTTTACCTTTACACACGGGTCAGTCAGAACACAATTCATCCCAGGGTACAAGAGGGCAATCGGGATGTGGCTTAGTGCATTATTTGAACTCAGTCAGTGCTGAGGGACTGGTGAAAGCAGACAGGTCTCATGCTGCCCAGCTAAAGCTACACAGACAGCGCAGAGCACACTGGGAACATGGGCTGAGCCTGTTTGTCCAGGAGCACTTGCTCCCACAGACACAGGACCAACCAGTGCATTACAGAGACTTCACTCCAGCACTGTTTTCCAGATTCTTAGAGAATGGGAATAGTGGCCATTATAAATGAAAGTAAAAATCTCTTCTTCCTCCAAGTCCCATGCTCCAGATGATACACAGACAGGGGACACGGAAACCAACACAATGATTCCAAACCGCGCAGTTTTAAGGGAGCTGCTCTGCGGCACCTAAGTGTGTGAACTGCTGATTTTTTGCACTGTATTGTCTTGTACTCCTAGACAGTCACTGAGTTGAGAAGTGATAAAACACTGCAGATATTTAAGGACAAAATGAGGCTTAAACAAAAGAGAGATGGAATCAAAATTCCCAGGCCCTTTTTTTTATTTGCAGTAATATCAAACCATCCATTTACAAAGTTTCTGGTCTCCCATCAGCTGGAATGAACTAGGGATGTCTCTGGGATGGACTGCGTAGTTGTCTGCGCCCACTCTGGTGGACACAAGAAAGGAACACGCCTGGCACTGGAACACGGGGTAGTGGCCTCCTACTCCAGCTGGAGTCCAGCAGGACGAAAGGAGGAGAGATGCTCTTCGTTTGTTTTCAAAGCCAATTCATTTGAAAGAGTGAACAAACTGTCATCATTAAGCCTAATGTATTAATCACTTAGACCTTCAGACTAAGACACATTTTTTTCTTTTTTCTAATACCCTACCCTGAAATAAATTTACCAAAAAAATCCCCAAGATTTAGTACAAATAGAACAATTCATACTTGCTTTCCTCTTTCCTTTCTTTAGACAAACACCAAATAAAATGCAGGTGAAAGAGATGAAATACAACTAGGTTAGAAGCTGGCTTAGAACGTTACATGACCCCTACAGAATCTAAAACAATTATGCTTTTAATGTGAATCTATTTAAATAAAGCATTTGGGTACTGCTTTTTAAATAAGGTAACAAACAGTCATACTGCTAGAAAGTCCCTGGGTGGAAAAAATAGATTAAGAACAACCTTTTCAAAACCCACAAGGCTGGTTGCTTATACTTTATTTGTCTGTGGTCATGGCAAGCATCCCAATTTTCCGTAAGATCCTCCTGCCTATGCTGCAATATCACGACATAAAAGATTCGAAGCGCCACTGGACAGAGGACAGGGTTTCTGCAGAAACCATAAACCATACACCATGATGCTGGGTCATGTGAGGATGGGAACATTCGGAATGGATGGTCAGATGAGAGATACCAGAATGTCGGACAGCCCATCGACTGCTGTTGCCATGAGAGTCAACAGTCAACATCAGTCTGATAAGCTACCCGACAAGGTGGTACGGCCATGGAGATGTCAAGACGGTGGGCACAACAAGCAGACACTCAGGCGGGTTTGACAAAACCGACCGGGCACTTCCGGCCTGTTAGATGTACACCCACTCTACCTTCAATGCAATGTCAGTACCAAACTTCCCTGAAGGGAAAAAAGCGAAATTGTTTATTTCCCTCCCAAGCAAAAAACAAAATGACCAAGTTAACTAGAAACATCACAAAGGAAAAAAGCACAGAACAAAACTGAAAAGGGCAAGAAAAGTAGGTTACATATAAATTTCTCTTAAAACCAGAGGACACGCTGAGCTAAAATTAACACGTGAGAAAAGTGTGGGTTTTTAAAAACACGAGTTCTCTCTCCAGTGTTTACTTGTATGCTACCATATCTCCTGTTCCCACAAACCAAGAAACCCCTCACCACGCCAATTCATAGGGTGCCATTCACTTCAGCAGCGTGCAGCCGGCTGCCCGACTCCAGCCTAACCAAAATGCCTCCTGGTGTCCCTTTCCGTCCAAGTAAGTGAAAGCTTAAGAAATTAGGATTGTAGGTGGGTTTGGCAAGGCTGCCATTCAGTTGGTAGAAGCTAAAAGAAGTGAAAAATCAAAACGCTCAAGAAAACGAACACAATTTTGGAATGATCAAAGAGGTCTTTATAAAGTTTTGTTTTATGACTTCATTCTAAATGTACAGAATAAAAAATAGTGTCAGCTCATTTGAGAGACACCAACCAGATTTTCCTTATACTGTCTCAAAATTTAAAGATCAATTTCCCAAGAGGGTGTGCAATGCATCATAAAATGGCCTTTTTTTTTGCAGGTAGGAGAGGAAGGGCCGGGCAGGATGGCATATTAAATTTTACCATGATAGACATGCAAGACTGTTATCCCATCTAATAATTATATACATTTTGATGACTTAGAAAAACAAAGCAGTCATTTGTGACAAGCCTAAAAGCTTGACATATTTAACATACTTAGGAACTTTTTTTGTGGTGTCCGGAATTCTTTAATTGTATGATGTGGGCCTTTTCAAAGTCACAAATAAAAGGCCAGTTTCTGTTGCGTTTGCTGCTGAACATCACACTCCACCCTAATAAAATACAATCTGAATTGAATTGAGGGTGGATACCTTACCTTAACACACAAAGGAAAAGTATGTCAGTGCAAGATATGGATTAAACTGCTTTCAGGAAAAAGAAAATTAAACTGATACAGGATGGAAAAGGGAATTTTCTTTCCTGGTCTGGAGTCCTCCCAATTAAGGCAGGACCCATCCATTCAAATTTCTGCTGTGAAAAAACTTCCTGCTTATTTAGTTTTCTCCTCTGAGTCCAACCGCTGCTGGATTCTTTTGGCATAGCTTTGTGCCATGGAGTTAACGATAGACAGGATGAAGTAACAAACCATCACCACGACCAACTTCTCAAACACCCAGGACAGCCAGTTTTCTCCCTGCAGGAACACACACAGAATGATCGAGAAACGCTGCATCATTTCAGTAGTGTTAAGGGGATCATCTACAATGTTTTAAGGAAAACAATGTGAACTCGGGAGCTATAACCTAGAAAAGTTTAAACAATTAAAGATGAAAAGTCCTGTTCTGTAGCTACCCTGAAATCTACCTTCAGACCCTTTTACATCTGGTTATTAAAATTCTCCTTTGTTGGCTATAAAGTCAATGTCGACTCATAGAGTTTAGAATGGGGGAACTGTGAGGTCATCTCGTCTTTTACTTCGTAAGAACAAAGCCTTTGATTAATTCTACTATGTGAAGTCACCACATAGACACTTGTACAGGATGGTGTCAAGATAGTTATATATTCTTGTTCCAGTATGGGGAGCAACTTTTGAAACATAAATGTTTATCTATTCCTGAAATCAAGTTTGGTCAACGGAGGGCAGCAAAAGGCCACCCCGGAGCACAGGGCCACAGAGAGCACACACAAACAACGCGGCTGCGCTGCCCCGAGTGTCCCATTTCAGCTCCCTGCTTACTCATCCCCTTCCAGCCAGCTCCCTTTGTCACAGGACTGTTTACAGAAAAGGCAGGCTCCATGTAAGCTAAAGTTTTTATGTTCAGCTGTATTAAGAGCCTTGGCTTATTAAAAATGATTGTTTTCTTATCTCTAAAAAGAAAAATAGTGCAAAAATGAAGGGAGATGTTCGAGTGACCACGTTAAGTCCAATACTGTGTTATGCTATAAATCTCAACATTTTAATCCATTCAGGAAGTAGACTTGCTAATAAAGCATTTAAGATCAAGGCAGTAACTCCCTCTGCAAAACTGGTCTATTATTTTCCATTAACCCTACCCTTGCTTTGGGGAGAAGATGTACAAAACACAAGTTACATTTTCTGATTCAAAGACAGATTTCCCGGTCGGGGAAACAGAGCCACAACTTCTGTTCGGGAAGACTGACTGGCACAGAAGAAACCTCTGTCTATTTGTCTAAAAATGCTGCGAGTGCCGAGAATATAAGTTCAGCCTAAAACTGGGGGGTGGCGGGGAGGGGAGAAAACAAAGGTAAGTCTCACCTGCGGTGTGCCCATCTCGCCTCTGTGGTGAAGCTTCTGCCGCTGGGCCTCCAGGTACTCCTGGAACGGCTTCTGCAGAGACGGACCTATGCCGGGGACAGCACTGGGAGCAGGGACAACAACCCAAGGAAAAAGGCACATTTGGGAAGAGAAGAAGGAAACATGTTAAAAGAAAAATCCACTTACCGCCTGGATTCAAAAAGCAGGGATTGGTAGAAAGAGAAAAAAACAAAACTATCAGTTAAGCTGGCAAAATCCTGTTAACTCTTTCTAGTGGATAAAAATCCATCCTTTAACGACCCCTTAAAGGAGAATCATCTCTCCCACCAACGTGTGTGGGAGAGAGTAGGAGCCCAGCTCCCTGCTCCCAGCACGGTCGGTCCGCAGTGGAGCGAGCTCCGCAGAGGCTGCACACTGGGGTGGTACAAAGAGTAAAATGAATGACTTCTGAGAAGTCCCACATTTATCACCAGCAGTTCCTGTAAGAACTGGTTTGAACCGATTAATAAGGAAATGACTTATGCTTGTGTCATCCCTAGTTGAAAAAGAAACTGCCCGCCCTCTCTCTGACTTGTCCCTTCTTCTCAGAGGGGGTGGAACTTTTTCAGTCTAAGTCCTTATTAGGACAATCTGTGCGTCATCCCTTTCCAAAAAGAATGCATTAGCGAATTTGGAAGGCACCTCCCACCAGTCAGAAGTCAGTGATTAACAAAGGGACAAAGAAGGAACTCTGAACCTGGAATCACTTCGGGGTTTCTGGCAGGCGGTGTGCACAGAAACGACAGCACGTTGCCACACAGCGTGTTCTCAGAAGTCGGGATAGGGATCTCTGATAAGCCCGGGTACCCGGAGCTCCCTCTCACCCAGAAGCAGGGGAGGCAGTGCTGCTAAACCGGTTTGGCAACTGGAGCTACCGGACTCCGGGTTTAGAAATGCTCGCAGGCGTTTTAAAATGGTAACTTGGAGCAACTTAGAAAATCAAACACCTCTATTTTCTGTGCCCTTTAGTACCCCTTTATTTTCCCATCTGTCGTAATAGGGCTAAAAAGTAAATAAGCCCAATCTCTTTTCTGGGGCCAGCAAAAGGCAGGTCAACATGTGCCTAATGCTCTCCCTTTTAAGTAACTAGATTAACCTCACCTCATTTCTAGAACAATTAGTTGCTGCTTTCTGTAATCAAAAGCAGAGGGGTTGAGGGAGAGGACTTTTTGCTATTATATTTACCAGAAGCTAACAAATATAAAACTCCTGGCAGACACTTTTCTTTAGTTATTTTAATTGCCGACCACCAAACACTTAATGAAGTTCTTATTTTGTGTCCAGCACTAACCGGCACTACGGCAGGTATACAGTCCAAGCCCACAAGAGACTTAAAATCATTGTGAGAATTCAACACACACGTGTGTAAGCACACACACACGAACTGATTTGGGAACAAAAGAGTTTACAAATCCACACTAAATTTGCTGGTACAGAGATATGCTGCAAAAGAACTGGAAGGAGAGAGAGCAGTGTGGGGTGAAGCTGACCTTGAATGAAAACTGAAGGATATGTGAAAAGCCCTGAATAGTCGTGTGCAGTAGAGGCTGTGGCTGCACCGATTGGACGGGGAGCCCCGAGTGACAGACAGGCAGATGGAGAAGGGCGACGTCTCCCGACCCACAGCCTCAGTCTCTGTTAAGCCGCCGAGCCCAGAGCAAACCCAGAGCGGTGTCTGAGCTGTGCTGCGGTCACCAGCCTGATTCGGACGAGAAATGGGTGAAGCGACAGCAGCACCACAAACTTTCTCTTCTCAAGGGATTTTCCTCGTGCAGTTCTGTATGTAATGCAAAAGGGAATGCAAATATCTCATCCCTTTACACTCGCAACAAATCACATTAATATAAAAAAAAACCAATTCTACCGAAATACACGAAACAGTGACACTGAAGACAGCAGATTTATAAGGACTTTCCTTCAGAAATTGACTCATTCACACTTAATACCTATGCCATTATTTTTTTTAAAGATGAAAAAAATCCCTATTTAGACAGGCTGCACTGATTGTATGCTAATTTAAACCGCTAGGCTGTTCGAGAAATGACTTGAAAAGCCCCTTTCTGAACGTCCGCCAGGACCTGGGTCCCATCACACGAGTCCCGTCCGGCTCCAGACCTCTGCCTCCCGAAGGGAGCAGAACAGAAGCCGGGCTGACAGTTCCCCTCGAGCCCTTCTTGGGCTCTGGGGTCAAGCGATTGTTTAAAGAGAAAATTAAGAACCAATATCCAAAGGCTAGGAGGGTTTTAACTTTTTGTTTTTGTTGTTGAGGGGAATGAGGGAGGGACCGGCAACAATCATTGTAGACTCCCTTCAAAGTAACTGGAAAAGATAAATGATTTGCCATCGGAAGTCCACTTCAGCTGACAGAGAATATATGCCATTATATATTTACATGATATGCAACTTTCAAAGAATTCTCCTGGGCTAATGCTGAGATCAATTTTTCAAGGTGTTATGGTGTTATATGCTTTGGGGGGGTTTAAGTGTTATATAAGTAGTTATCACATCATCTTAATCTGTTTTATATATTCATAAATTTCAGTTTTTCCTTTTCTTTTTGCTAGCTCTACAAACAATAGCTTAGGCCAGATGCCTCAGCTTAGACAAAGCAGACTTCCAGTTTTCTGAATTAACACTAAAACTACGTTAGTCATGGACTAGATGAAAATTGGAACTACGGCTGCCACTATCAACATGCGTTTAAGGGAAACTACAGCACCAGCCCTCAGCCTCGCCTTCCAGTTACTGTCAAACAGCAGACAAGCATCCATTCTGATACTTAAGATTAATTATATATATATATGTATATAAAATATATATAGGCTGGAGGAATAACCTGCATCACAGTTCAGTGGGGTTTTTTTTATAGTTGGCTTAGGAAATAGCTTAAATGCTATTATCTAAAGCCATTAAATTGAGTAGTACCCTGTGCACCTGGCTAGGAACTGGCATCTCAACCCAGAGTGAGCTGAGAGTTCCTAGTGGGTGAAGTCCTCCAGGTGCTACTAAGTGCTGATTAAATTCCAAAGTGTTACAGTTTTGTGATATAGAAGAATATATAAAATAGGAGGATCACAAACACACAGAACTATTTTTCAGTCAACTGTTAGACCTAAATATGTTTAAGCTAGCCTTCTAAATAGCCACTTTCTCTAGGGAAGAAAGCTGAAAATGAAAAAAAGAAAAGAAACACAGAAATTTATCTCATGTGCTTTTTCTTGCTTGTAGACCTTCAACTTGGTGGGTAGAAAAAGCTTTTATCTTTTTTGTGTGTGGACAGTAATATCTTGATATTTATTTTCTCGGCACACACATTTTTCAGGTGATATAACTCATTAAAAACCAAATTTCTAACAAACTATTCTAATGGCAACTTCTGAACATTTGTTACCCATTGTAATAAAGGGGAAAAAAAAACTCAAAAAATGCAAACGAGAGAGCAGGGTAAAAAGGGAAAAAAGCCACAAAAGTTCAAACCCACCCAGAGCTCAAGAGCGCTGTCGTGGGACCACGTTCTGCCGAGCTGACAGACCCGAGTGTGTGTGACAGCCGACACGAGGCAAACTCCCCGGCAAAATTCCCTCAGGGGCCCTGAGCAGTAGGCAAACAAAATCTATTCTTTTTTTCATAGTTTTTAACACATATGTGGCTCTGCTTCTGGAAATCAGTTATCTGGTAAGAAAACTGTCTTGAATTCTGCCCGTATCAGCCCGTTAAAGGTGTGCATTATTCTCTGTGCGCACAAAAGCCAGAAAACCTTCCAGAAGAGGCATCGTGATTGGCAGAGGCAGCATGGACTGTGGGGGGTGTGATCACACCGTGTTTTCACAGGGCTTACATTTTCATGTGTTGGTTAGTCCGGAGCGCACTCCCACTCCAAAAATGCACTGGTCATTATTGCTCCTGTTTTCAAAGGACTCCTCTCAAACTGTGCGACTCTGAAACTGGCTCACCAGACATGAGACATATACCATGTGATCCACCTTCCATCACAGAGATAGTCATCAAACTAGGCCTTGCTATTAGAAGGCCTGAAATTTTCCTGTTCATGATTCTGTTTGGATTTTTCCAGCCAGGTGTGTTGTTTTTTGTTACTATGTGCCAACATACAGCTGTGGCACAGTGCTTAATAACAGAAATAACATGAACTTTAAAAAAATGGATTTCTTATTGTTTAGCTGTATTTACACAGGGCCTATATGAAAGTTAAGCAGTTCAAATGCCTAAGGGAATTAAAATTTTTATTTAATATAGGCTTTCTTCCTCTCTTAACCACTGTTTTGAGGATCTTAGCATCAATGTGGTCATGTAAGTTATACTGGCTTTCCAGAAAACAGTGACATGGGTTCTTAGTAAGGTCATGGAGTAACGAACCTTTATCTTTCTTAGCGGAAAGTAGGGGCACGTGGTTTCTCACCTTTGTTTCACTATTTGTGAAATACTTTCAGGCTGATTTATTTAACATACCTCTGATGATTAATTATATCGTCACATAGGGTGTGATTAGTTAAATCTTTGAAAACTTACAAATATGAGGAAATGTTTTTAGAATAAGATTCAAGCCAGGAGTAGTATAAAAAGGGAAAAGAAGGATTTAATCAATTCTACAGCTGCTGTAATTCAGAAAGCATAATAGAGATCTTCTGAAGTAAACCTTCTGAAGTAAACTACCGGTGGCTTTTATTTACTTATTTTTTAGAGAGAGGGGAAAGGAGAAAGAGGGAGAGAAACACAATTGTACAAGAGATAGACTGATCAGTTGCCTCTTTGCACTTCCCCAGCAAGGGACCTGGCAGGCACCCCAGGCATGTACCTGACTGGGAATTGAACTAGCAACCTTTTGATTTGCTGGCCAGTGCTCAGCCCACTGAGCCACACAAGCCAGAGCACTACCAATGATTTTTAAAAATTCTTATTGATTTTAGAGAGAAAGAGGTAGAAGGAGAAACATTGACTTGTTCCACTCATGCATTCATTGGTTCATTCTTTTGTTTTTAAATTTATTTTTATTGGATTTTTCCCATTACTATTTATCTCCCCTATACCCTCCCCTCCACCTCTGCAATCACCACACTGCACTGGCTGATTCTTGTATGTGTCCTAAACCGGAGATCGAACCCACAACATTGGAGACCAGAACGATGCTCTAACCAACTGAGCTAACAGGCCACAGCCACGACCAGTAGTTTTGATAGTGGCTTTTAAGGAGCCTAGACCAATGGTCTAAAAACATATGTACTTTTTAAAATCCTCACCCGAGACCATGGCTATTAATTCTAGAGAGAAGGGAAAGGACAGAAAGGGAGGAGGAGAGAAACATCAATGCTCAAGAGATACATCAATCAACTGCCTCTCGCACACGCCACAACTGAAGACTAAACCTGCAACCCAGGCTTGTGTCCAGGCAGAAATGAACCATGACCTTTCAATTTAGGGGATGATGCTCCAACCAACTGAGCCGCACTAGCCAGGGCTAAAAACATTTTTGATGTACGTATCTAATACTTATGCAAACAATAAAATGCACAAAGACAAAATTAAAAGGATAAAATAAAGATAAACATTTTTTAAATTATTACTTAAAAGTTTTTAATTGAATGTATTGGTTTTAATTGAATTTATTGGGGTGACATTGGTTAATAAAATTATATAGGTTTCAGGTGTAGAATCCTGTAATACATCATCTGTATATTGTACTGTGTGTTCACCACCCCAAGCCAAGCCTCCATTCATCACCATTTATCCCCCCTCTACCTCTTCGAAAAATTACTTTAAAGTATTGCTACCTATGATGGCTTTCATGCGGTCATGAGTGACTACTATTTCAAGGCACATTATACACTTGTCCTGTGTTAAGATTGATAATTTCTAAATATTTTGGCTAATTCCTATATATATATATACACACTAGGAAAAGGTGAAATACCATGCTGTAACTTTTTCTGTTGTTTCTTGTGAGTGCATTATTTGTATTATCTTCCTTCTACCATTTCTTTATGGAAAACTCTTTAATCCATTTGTCTGTTCGAGAGGATTAATTTAGGTAAAACTAGGAATTATAAGTCATTAATCTGATTAATGAGGAGAGAAAAAACTCAGTAAAATGCAACATGCTCACGGTCAGCGTCCTCTGGGCTGCGGAGCCCACCCTCTCCCCCTAGCCCGTCTGCAATCCACGGCGGGTGACCTTCCGGCACGGGGGCGGAAGGAATGGCCATCAGACTGATGGTAAACTATATTCTCCACGTATGTACAGCCAAATAAATTTTATATATGGTGCTACATGATAATATTACACGTCACAAAAATACACAAGAAGAAAATAACAAAGACTAAAGTAAATATAAGTAAAGTCCTATAATTTTAGTTCCACTCCGATAGAGAAGACCAGTGGTTTAGACCGTGAAGCTAAACTGCATGGAGTACAAATATACTTTGTTCACAAAAGGTAAAAAATATCTATCTTAAGGTTTATTTAGCAGACCAACTCGTTGCAGGGTTGCTAGGTAATATATCAGGGGAAGAATATGTATATTTCTACAGAGATGTGGGCTGGCTATCCCCTTTTTGCTCATCCTTCTAATAGGCCTTTAAGAATTTGGAAGCCAAACCTCAAGGGTCTCAAACCCTGTGTCCACAGTTAAAGCTTATGTTTCAAATGAACATCAGGATCTTTAGAATTTTCTTGATTGGGTGGGGATTACTGCGTGTAAATCAATACACTGAATTTATCCTGACTCCAGAGAAATCTTTTATCAATTGAGACCTGGCCCCAGAGCATAGGAGCAGAGCCCTACATAGAAGACGGTCTTTTCTAGACTGACTCTTCTGCTTCCGAGACTGAACTGTACTATAGGGCACTACTCACGGTACTAGCAGGAGAGGCTTTCAGGGATGAAATAAAAGCTTCTCCGTACCACACTCCCACTACATCATTTGCACAAAAGAGGCAATGGCAGTGTGACAGAATGCAGTAACAAGATGGACCAGAACTTTTCTTTCTTGGTAAGTCTTATAAATAATTCTTTGTTTTCAGAGATGTCATATTTTAGTCAATCATTATAGAGTTACAATTTCCTCCCCACCCCCAAGGCAGTGATCTAAACAGGCTCAACGGTTAGTATTTTAATGAGTTGTCATTTCCTGTCTGATAAAGATTCTCACACTATTTAACCACCAGTTTCCCTGGGGCCCAACCAGTACTCAAGTCCTACTCATGGTGACTCAAACTGGATCTCAGACTCCTGGCCTGATTCAACACTGATAGGTCACCCTCCAAATGAAACTCTTTCTTCCTAAGGTAGAATGCTCAGGAGAGGAGGGAGGGGAGAGTTTTATCAGGCAACCATTCTTGAGAGGCTGAAGGCCATCATGCGGTGGCCTTCAGAGATTAGAGAAAGAAAAGAGATAGAAAAAGAAACAAACTGGTATCTAATTAACTGAAGAATATGACAAGGAAATGAACTGGTGCTAACTGCAAATCAGCTTATGTTTAACCTTAGTAATAATGAGATTCGGTAGTCCTCTGTGACTTGAATGAAAGGGTTATAAATTTTCCCATTTAACTGAATAGAGAATATGAATCTTTGAAGCTGATATTTTAAGAAAAAAATATTCTACTTGCATTTGGATCTGAAGTGTGGTAGCCCACCAAAACCAAGTCCCTTTACATCTCAGGATCTTGGAAGACTACCACAATAAGTAAATTCAGAATAAAAATTATGCAACACATAAACAATCAGGCTTTCTCATTTACACCAGTTTGGGTTGACGGTCTTTGGCACCATTTAAAATACGTTGTGATTCAACCTCAGGACTTAGAATTAAAACGTCTTGCATTGCATTCACATCTGTGCCCCTTTCAGATTATTAAAGCGTCTTTTGTACTCAAATTAGTCCATTGTGTGCTAAGTCGTATTATGAACACATGACACCTCCCATTTCTTAGTGGCTGTGTAGAAGGAAGACCACTGCTTTACCTAGAAACATGAGGTATATTGTTACTGCCTCAAAACATATTTCTTTTACAGGCACCTTTCAAAAAGAAAAAAAAAGAATGTGCAATTGTCCTTGCTTTTGAACATTTGAAATTGTTTTCTGTAAGAGTCAGAATGAAGGTAAGACCTCCTTCTAATTAGCAGCTATTCTTTGAAATATGCTATCATTAAAGGGAAGCTTTTGAAAACAAAACCTCATTTCAGAATTTAGACTTGAGCAGTAAGAGACAAGCAGGCATTTATGCTAATGACGAGGCCACCACTAAAGGAGTGGTCTATAAGAACCAAGTAAAAGTGATTGGCTGCCAAAACAAAATCTGTTAAAAATCCAACTGATTTCAGCTCTTGAAAATGACAGACTGGAGAAGATTTATGGGTGGCAAATCAGTCTGCGGCTAGTTTGAAGACCCAGTGAATTACAGGAATAAAATCAGCAACAGGGACTCACAGACCTAAAGGTCAAGAATAAAGAATAGTTTGCCGAATTTTAAATTTAAGGTAACGTGGCATGGGAGCTTACTGACTTTTAGCTCATTCAAAGTGGTATGATGATGAGTGGATAAAAAAAGTGAGAGTATTATCCTGGCTGGCATAGTTCAGTGTATTGAGCACAGGCTGCGAACCAAAGTGTCACAAGTTCGATTCCCAGTCAGGGTACATGCCTGGGTTGCAGGCCATGACCCCCAGCAACCACACATTGATGTTTCTCTCTCTGTCTCTATCTCCCTCCCTTCCCTCTCTAAAAAGACATAAATAAAATCTTAAAAAAAAAAGTGAGAGTACTGATTGGAATTCAATGTCATCTAAGAACAGTCCAATTATTCCAACCATTACTTAGGCAGAAAATCACTAAATGAAGTAGATCAGAAAAAAAGTCATGATTTCTGCCATCAAAGAACTTACCATATTTTGCCATGTATAATGTGTTCCCATGTATAATAAGTATCCACATTTTTGGCCTAAACTTTCAGGGAAAAAAACTTTTAATTTTTTAATTCAGTTTTTTTGTTTGTTTATATTTAGAAACAAAACCAATTACCATATTCAAGTATTGGTTTGCATATGGATATTGTTACTGCTTCTAGAATTATACTTTTAACACATAAGCATAAATAAAAGAATTAAAAACTTTTATACAGATACAGAATTAGTATTGCCCATGTTTAATGCTCACCCTTAGTATTCCCTCAAAAATCTGGGCAAAAGTGCACATTATACACGACAGTAATCTAATAGGGTGATAAAAGAAAAAGATACATGTAAACCCACAGTACAAAAACCAGTAGGTTTTTCAAAGTAACACCCGTAGTTAACTACTTTCAGCTGCGCCAGGTGCACACACTTGTGAATGAGAGGAGAGTGGACAGAAAGAGTTCATGCTGACTCCCTATTACAAGATTCGCAAAGCAGCCATTTGAAACTGACACTGTTGTCCAGATTTTTAGCTCCAATCAGATTACTTCACTGCCTTCCATAGTGCTCCCCAATGGCCCTCTTCTCTACCTCTGGAACAGTGCATGCTCACGAAGTGCTGATTTCCAACCCACATCCTTCCTTTTATTCATTTCTATTTCCCATCTCTAGCTTCCTAGTTGCCCCTCAGCCTAAAATACAAAGAGGTCTCTCCTAACAATGAATGAATGAATTCATGGAGCCAACAAATATTTACTGAACACTTAAAATGTGAATGACCTTGGCCTGCCTTTTCCTTTACTCGACAATTCTATGCAATCCAATACAACTGAGTTTTAGTTTTCATCATTCTACAGAGATGCTCTAATTATGGTTAATAGTAACCTCCTAATGTTAGGTTGGCCAAAAAGTTCGTTTGTTTTTTTTCTTTAAGATGGCTTTAGTAGCGGTTGTCTTTAACTTAATTTGAAACAATTCTGTTAGATTGTATTGTGACAGCTGTCATGTCAAGGTGCCTAAAAAAACTTATCAAAATTGGTGAATTTTTATGTAGCCATTTTAATATTGATGATGAAAGAAAATATACAACATTTTCAGCATATTATGCTTTACTTTTTCTTTTCTTTATTTTTAGAGAGAGGGGAAAGGAGGGGGAGAGAGAGAAGGAGAAAAACATCGATGTGAGAGAGAAACATCAATTGGTTGTCTCTCACAGGCTGCCAGCTGGGGACCTCGTCCGCAGCCCAGGCATGTGCCCTGACCAGGAACTGAACCGGCAACCTCTCAGTTTGCAGGCCAGCACTCAAGCTACTGAGCCACACCAGCCAGGGCACTTTACCATTTCAAGAAAGGTAAAAACTCAACTGCAATGCGAAAAAAAAATCTGTGCAGTATATGGAGAAGGTGCTGTGACTGATCAAATGTATCAAAAGTGGTTTGTGGAGTTTTGTGCTGGTGATTTCTCACAGGACAATGCTCCATGACAGGGTAGTTGATAGGGACCAAATCAAGACATTAATTGAGAACAATCAACATTATACCACATTGGGAGATGGCTGACACACTTAAAATGCCCAAATCAATAAAGTTATTGGTGAAAATGAAAAATGTAAAGACAAACAAACAAATAAGAAAACGAAAAATGTGTCTTTTATTTTATAGAAAAAGCTAAACAGACTTTTTGGCCAACCCAATACAATGTTAACTTCTTACATTAACAGTGTAACTCCAGATTTCCTCTTTGACCTTTAGTTATGTTGCCTCCCAATATCAGTAACAAAAATATAGAAGAGTTAAGACTCAAAAAAGAAGATAAACTACATGAAGAAGACATGAAAAGGAAAGAGTTTTCAACAAAATAAAACAAAATTCAACTGAGTAAAATTTAAAGATCTTATTGGCTTTATTTTACAATTCATGGGTCAGACAGCATCCCATCTAAGCAAAGAGAAAGCAGCTCTGGCCCTGGCCGCATGGCTCATTTAACTGGAGCATTGTCCCATACACCAAAAGGTTGTGGGTTCAATTCCCAGTCAAGGGACATACCTAGATTTCAGGTTCAATCCCTGTTGGGAGCACATACAAGAGGCAACTGAACAATGTTTCCCTCTCACATCGATGCCTCTGTCTCTGTCTCCCCCTTCCTTTCTCTCTAAAATCAATAATCATATCCTTGAATAGGGATTTTTTTTAAAGGAGCTCTGAAAAGCTGTATAAAATGAAGTAAGTCCTTTAAAGGCAGGACAGAACAAGGAAGTTACTAGGCAAAAAGTGGATAGTTTCAGACAAAGTCTCCTTCCTTTGAGGGATGGTAGAAGTCCATCAGGCAGGTTATCTTTCTACTGCTGACCAGGTGATTACAGATTGACAGGTTTAAGATTCCACTCCTGGGAGAGGTTGAAACTGTAATTAAGTTAGGTATTAAGTCTCAGTTTGGTATCATGGGCTTAGCACAAGTGACTCCATTTAGGCCTGTTGTCTCTCTTTGTTAACATTTTGGGGGCTTTTTTTATAAAAAAAACTATTTTATTTATTTTTGAGGGAGAAGGGAAGGAGAAAGAGAGGGAGAGAAACATCAATGTGTGGTTGCCTCTTGTGCGTGCTCCCCACCAGGGACCTGGCCCACAACCCAGGCATGTGCCTTGACTGGGAATCGAACCAGTGACCCTTTGGCTTGGCATTCAATCCACTGAGTCACACCAGCCAGGGCTGCTGTCTCTTTGAACACTACCTAAATTACAGAAGATTATGATAAAATCAGTGTGTATCACTGAATCTCAGCAGCTGGGGTCTTAAAACCTATGAAACCTTTTTCAGTTAATACAAATATTTGTGTTCCACACTCCCATAATTTTTCCTGATTATTTTACAATAATCAAAGTCAAAGGCAATGAAGTACAAGCACCATTTCATATTTTAAAATGAAAGGATAGATTTTCTTTCTGTAGAAGAAAAAGTCCGGGCCAAAACAACTCATTCTGACCACTTGTTACAGAATAATGAACAAGAAGCAGTATTAAGATTCAAACATTAATTACTCACTGGTTAAAATGATCTCTGTTGCCACAGGCAAGTCTGACTCTGAGGTCAAACATTAAGTTAACTCAGAAATAGGAGACAGCAAAGAAGAGCGTGGAACATTCTGTGTCTGGTAAAAAGTCCCTGCTCTAGCCAGCCCCATCCCCCAAGTTCAGTGATTGAGTTATGGAAACTTTCTTGTGTGGTAAAACTGGAGACTCTGTCTTCTAATAAGACCCTGGCAACCTGACAATGAGCCAATGTTCTGCATATGGTTTGTTATGGGTCATACACTTAATGTTATTTTTTGGAAACTCTCATCTTTCTTTGGTGAAAATACTGGACATATCATGACTTTAAAGCTAGACGTGGTTCTCTTTAAGAAACATGCCCAGGTCTTTTTCATTGGAGAAAGTCTAAGATTAAATAAAAATCAGTTTAAATCTTAAATAATAATAAAAAAAGACAGCAATAAACAGAATGCCTTTGAAGCTCTAAAGCTCCATGGTTCTTGTCCCCTGACTTATTTCAACTTTGGACACTCAAGAGTGAGAATTCCATTACACACCTAATCTGTTTTCAGAACCTTCCTTCTGTCCTCCTAACAAACATACCATAAACCAAAATGCTCTTTCTCAAGGCTATTATTTGTATTCTAACCTCTTTCAGGATATCTGATTCATTGCATCTGTTCAGATTTCTATTTATCACAAACAAACCCTTTGATTTAGAGAGAGGTAATAGGGATCCCTTTCCCTGAACCTAATGACATTGGCGATTACTGTCCAGAACTCTCTCAGAAGTAAATCTACTACTTACTATTTCCAAAGAGAATCACTTACTTTTAAAATTACAGTTAAATTTGTAATTTCAAATGCAAAGAAGAAACTGCAAAACTGTTATTCTCCAGAGCATCTGAGATGTTGCTCCCCAGCCTATGCTGTCAGTTTGGCTCAAATACAGTCAGATTGCCCTGTCTGGTGTGGCTCAGTGGCTTGAGTGCCATCCTGTGGACCAAGGGGTTGCCGGTTCGATTCCCAGTCAGGGCACATGCCTGGGTTATAGGCCAGGTCGCCAGTGGAGGGCATGCACAAGAGGCAATCACACATTGATGTTTCTCTCCCTTTCTTCCTCCCTTCCCCTCTCTCTAAAAATAAATAAATAAAATCTGTAAATTCTTTTTAAAAATACAATACAATTACAGTCAATTTTGAAGTTAGGGCTTATATTCTCTCTGGGACCTTAGGACTATTGTACTAAAAACACACTGTACTAAAACTACCAGAGGTCATATTCAGTGGGGTCACTCTGTAGTCACATTAAGACTAGCAGCCCATTGGGGACAGGATACTTCCTTCAGTCATCAGAGCAGCACTCAAACCTGCATAAACTAATACTAAACCTCACCATTACAGATGTAACTGGTCAACACTAACTCTTTGCCTGCCACCCGCGGGGAGGGGTAGCCTGGCCTGGCAGGCCACCAGTAGTGGGATTTTGCTCAGTTTTGGCACTAGACAAAACTAAGGTAACTTATAAGACTAAGGGTTATCTTGCTTCTATGCCCCATCGCTCTGTTATTTATCTTATCCCTCTTCTGTGTTGTCCCTTTCATCAAACCCTTCAGCTCCTTACTGTGTGCTCAGCTATCTTACACTAAGAAATGCTTGTATTTATTCAAAATAGCAAAAAAAAAAAAAAAAGAACATATTCAAAATGTCTATCAGTGGGAGAGTAGATGAATAATTACCCAATAGAATATACAGCAGTCAAAATAAATAATTTTCAGCAACACACAACATAAGCAATATAAGTGAAAAGTCCCCAAAAATTACATATAGTATGAACCCCCTTTTATGAATTAAGAAAAAAAAAAAACTAAGATAAAAAAAATCAGCCCTAGCTGGCTTAGCTCAGTGGATTGAACGCGGGCTGCGAACCAAAGAGTTGCAGGTTCAATTCCCAATCAGGACACATGCCTGGGTTACAGGCCAGGTCCCCAGTGGGGGCCACGTGAGAGGCAACCACACATTGATGTTTCTCTCTCTCTCTTTCTCCCTCCCTTCCCCTCTAAAAATAAATAAATAAAATCTTTTAAAAAATCATGAGTTTTTTTGACCAATCACAGCCCATTTCTTAATCAATAAAAGGGGGATAAATACCCATCATACATGACCGAAATGAAAAGTGAACAGTAACATTATTTATATGCACACAGAGAATGCTCAGTATGTTAAAAAAATAGTATCCTCAAGAATTATTTATATCATCTTTAATGAAAAACTGTCCTGATTCAAGGCATTTTATGGATCAGAGAAGGCACAGGAATGGGTCCTTTCTTTAAGGAGAAGTAGGCCTTCCCTCAATCCTCCCTGAGAACACACAAAATAGTCACCTAGGAGTTCACGTTCTGTCCAGTCAGTGAAATTTTTGAAAATGAGTCTTTGAGGACACAGGTAACATAAAACTTGAGAAGAAAGGCATTTAAAAAACCCGCATGCCTTGGAATGTTAAATCACTTATATAAATATGTTCAATTACACTATATGACATTTTTTTGAAGATTTTATTTATTCATTTTTAGAGAGGGAAGAGAGAGAGAGAGAGAGAGAGAGACAGAGAGAGAGAGAGGGAGAAACATCAATGTGCGGTTACTGGGGGCCATGACCTGCAACCCAGGCATGTGCCCTGACTGGGAATTGAACCTGCGACACTTTGGTTCGCAGTCTGCACTCAATCCACTGACCTACGCCAGCCAGGGCTTATATGACATTTTAATAGAGGAGAGTTCACATTCTGACTGGAAGTTGGAAAGGGCATCGGAAGCCTGGAAAACTGGAAAAGGAGACGCTGCTCAATTCGTGTTGTTTGAAAGAACAGTGAACACGAAAGGGAACAACTGTGGTGGAGTTCATATTTAAACCTGGGTCTGTTTTGTTCAAAGCCCGTGTGCTCTTCATCTTCTATCTACAGCTGTCCTCACTGTTGAGAATCACTTTTCATTCTCCCACGCCTTAGCATCTCATAATTTTATTTTAAATTTGAACTGTTGCTGACTTTTTCCCTAGTCTTTTGATTTTTCCTCTCTGCCGTGGCCATTCATCAGTCCCTTAATTGTAGGCACAAAGTTTTAAATATCCTTCAACAGGCTGTATTCCAAGCTTTACTAGTTTAATTTGATAACGTGATTTACCATTTAGAGTTTTAACAGTGTAAAGAGGGAAAACTAATAATCAAAGGTGAATGCTTCTATGGCAAGCTACAGGCAGCATTTTGAGTTCAGCTCAACAAGGGTTTAGGGAATCAATCTATCCTCTTTCCCTTTTCTGAAATAAACTGCTAAGCTACTTATTGTGATATAAAATAACTTCAGGTTTAATAAAAATTCTCTGGTGTTTAACTTAATTATCAGTTTAGGTTTAGTGAGTCTCTTTATTTATTATCATTTGAACACACTAGTTACTCTATTTAATATACTGTCTATAAAAGAAGTTGATGAGGTAATCCCTGTAGACCACAGGTGGCAAACACAAGGCCCCCGGCAGAATCCAGCCCTCCACCTCGTTTCTACCTAGAGGCAACGCAGAGCTCCTTGCCCCTAGTTAAGGAGTAGTTACATTTACACAGTCCTAAAATTACATTCGACCCTTTGAAGACACCTGCAAGACTGATGTGGCCCCCCCGTGTAGATGAGTTTGACACCCCTGCTGTAGACAGTACTGGGGAAGTGGAAGGTATCAGGGCACGCCAACATCTGCCTCCTGAAAACAATTTTTCAATTAGTAATAATCGTGCCTCGGATAAACCTCATTGGCTACGATATTGCCACTGCTCAAAGCTGAAAACAATTTTTAAAATACAACACCACCCATCTAGTTAAATAAAAATAAAAATTCAGAAGGTCATGAGTATCTTAGAATAACTCGTAGCATTATCTTTAAGAAGAAAGGATCACTGGAGTTTTGCTAGAGGAGATGGTAAAGGGAAGGAAATTCTGACTGTGAAAACCATAAGAAATTCTAACTTTAAAAATGGTGGTTTAAGCTTAAAGCACTTTCATTTCTATTTACTATAGATAATATAACTTCTTAGAAACTCCAAAGGCCAGAGAAACCGAAAAATCTGGGCTATACCTATCATTTGCTAATTTTTATTGGCCGTATCTTTAAATTTAGACACAATGTGTTCCTTTATTCACCAGGTATTTATCTACCACCTGCTTTGTGTCAATCGAGATGCCAACTGCTGTGTATGTAAAAGTGAATAAAAAGAGGCATGGCCTCTGACATTAGGAAGCTCATAGGTTAGTGGTAGAAGGACAATAGTCATATGCTCTCAAACATAAATGTAACAATACAACTGTCAGTACATGTAGTACATGATCCTGTGAACAGAGGTCCCTAAGAAGGAAGGTATTTGACTTCGTCAGAGAAGGTGCTTTGTGAGTGTAATAGCTGAAATCTAAAGGACATTAGCTAGACCAGGGGTTTTTAGTGGGGATATACTTGTCATGGGACATTTGGCAATGTCTGGGGACATTTTTGATTGTCCCAATAGGGACATACCACTGGCACCCAGTGAGTAAAGAATAAGGACGCAACTACCTATCTTAAAATGCACAGGAAAGGGCCCTACAACAAAAAAGTCTCTGGCTTAAAATGTTAATAGTGCCAAGGCTGAGAAATCCTGAACTAGGCAAAGGGAAAAACACAAGTCAAGACGGTGGTGGGAGACTCTAGCAGAGAAAACAACGGGGGCTAGATCACTCAAGGCTTTCTAGACATGTTAAGGAGTTTTGGCATTACTTAAGAATTAAGGGGAAAGAGTAAAGGGTTTCAAGAAGAGGAGCTGAGGGGTGAGGACAGTGGTGGCAACTTGTTCTGGGTAAGATTTTTCAAGAGTTACTAACTGCAGTATGATGAACAGATCGGAAGGGAATGAAACTAAGTGTGGGTGGAAGACACAGGTGGCTAACTAGTCTAACTTTTTAGAAACTCCACAACCTGGGGAAACAAAAGGTGGTGGCGGCGAGGATGTAAAAATGGCCAAGAAACCTCCTCCTATGAATGTGCCATACAGGAAAAGGAGGAAGGGAGGGTGGAGGGTGCTGAGTGCAGTCACTCCTACACCGTGGGTTTATGGGGTTGAGAGCGACGGGTACCAGTTATGCCCTTCAGAATTCTCTCCAAGTGGGACAGCAATCTCTAAGAAGTGCCCCCTTTGTATTTAAAACTAAGGGAGAACAAGAGTATTCCTTCTTTCTTTTGAAATGCAACATATGTTTACTTACTATTTTATTTGTAAGGATTCAACCAACAAAAACTGGAGCAATTAAATTTTAATGTACAAGCTATAACCCACATTTATAATCAGAAGTTTAGGAAGTGATAAAACCAATGACTGGCTCCACTGAGTATATTCTCAAGAATGTGTTTTTCCTCAATTATTACATTAAAAACTAAATAGAAAATATTAAATATTACTTTATTACAAAACATATGCAGAAAAGAGAAAATATTATATAATGTATGGTTTAAAGAATAATTAAATACTCATGAACTCACCTCTTAGTGGCAATTTTTTAAAATAGCAAAAATTTTCATAAATGTTTTGTTTCATAAATGGATTTTAATATATAAATTTATATTAAAACTACATAAAGGACACTCAAGGTAACACTTTTCCACCACTGTTAGTAATATCATTAAATGAAAGAAAACCTCTCTCCTGTAAACAGAGTAACGATTCATATGTTTAAAAGTTTCATTTAATATCTGACAGTATTCACATTCCAGGTGAAAGTTAATTTGATCAAACAAAATGAGTCCTTCTTTTTTTATTGTTTTATCAAAGTCAACTCCACAAATTTGTAACATTATCATTGAAAACACAGGTTAAAACTGGTCTTACCTCTAGACACATAAAAATAAAAGCTTTGCATAGAAGCCTTTTGAAATGACCTGATTTTTCTCTAGTGACTGACATATTTTGGCAATATTATATTATCATGTCTTATATAATGAAGTGTTAATATCTTATGCAGATTTGTAGTTAAATGTAACCGTGTATCTGGCTAAAAGACACAGCACTGTACTGAAGCATTACAAGACAGCACTAAAGCATTACAAGACATCTTTATATGAACAGAATTTCTTATTTCTTTGGAGGAGCAATAGTCTCAAACTCCAAAGTTTCTGATAAATCAAGAATTGTATGGCTTGATACATGTCTGGTTTAAAATGAAACAAGGATAATCTCAGCTTCATCCTTTCCAGCTGCAGTTCAAGAAAGTCTTCTTCAATTTAACTAATAACAGGGCAAAAGATATTTCCTCAAGAAACGAAGAGCTATCATGATTCTATCCCAATTAAGTCCTTTATACATTTCCTCCCACCCAAACAGTGATATGAATATTAGTCCTTAAAGAATTACTCACCCAATGAAAGCCACCATCTGTTCCACTATGTGTTTGCTGAATGTTATTATAACAAAGATTTTCTGCAAAGAAAACACCAGTTTTAATAGGAAAATAATTATTTAATATTAATGAAATATTAACTATTTCTCATCAAAAAGAGAATACAAATCCACACTTCTGATAAATCTAAAAAGGTGAGATGCTGCCTCTAACTGCAGTTCAAAAAAATTCTTTATAAAATAACAAGAAACATGATTTGCTACCTACTTTGTATTTTAAAAATGTTTTTCCTTAAGCACGGCTCTAGTCTTATTAGGATACATGACCAAGTCTGACGGGAAAATATGAGTCATGAAACCAAGACTGAGTGGACATTCCACATGTATCTCAGAATGGTGAACACAGCTGAAGTCACGGATTCCCATAGAGCCCCCACCACTGAAATTAAAGCTGATCGGACTGATGACAGGAGTCTAGGCTAAACCTAACCCAGAGCATCTTGAAAAGACTGTACATCCTTAATGGGAAGTTCTTGTTGAAGGAAGAAGTACCATGAACGTTCCATTCTGAGATCCTGAATGAGCTTAGATGTTCAGGGTTAGGGTACAAACACAGGCATCAACAGAATACTGAGGATCTTCATCAGACCTAAGTCGTTTTCAATTTGGTGTTAGTGAGATAGGCTCATTAATTAAAGATGTTGCTACCTTGCCTTACCCACAAGATGCTTTAAGGGCCAATAGCTAATAAATATTCTCAACTCAATTCGATAAATATTACAAAAAGTATTTACTATGGATAATAAAAGGCATTATTAAGAGTTTTCAGGGATAATACAAAAATGAGAATACTTCTTCAATGGCCTGAAGGTATTTACAAGTTTTTCTACACACAGTAGAAAAATGGCAAGTCCTGTGTGTGTGAGTGTGTGTACATATACAACTGTGTATGCCATTAGTGGTGAAAGCAATGTGATGTAGAAGTTAAGAGAAAGGAAAGGTTACATAAGTACAATTAATCAGACTAAAGAAGGTAATATTAAAGTTTAACTTTAAAGTCACCGAAAGATGAAGGCATAGGTAACCACAGCTCGCCTCCTTGCACAATCACATCAAAATTACAACTAAACTAGAGCAACCATAACTTAGAACCATCAGAAATCAAGTTGAAGGGAAGTCAGAAAACTACAGAATTAAGGAAACTACATCCATCTAGACTGGTAGGAAGGGCAGAGATGTGGAACGGGCTGGTCCCTCGCCCACATGTGCTGGATGAAAATTTGGGAGGGCTATCTTGGGAGAAGTCCCAGCCCTATACCAGCCCCCCCCGCCCCCCCACCCCCCCGACCAGGGTTTCAGTGCCAGGAAGGTAAGTCCCCATGACTTCTGGCTGCAAAAACCAGCACGTATTGAGTGGGTAAAAAAAACTTGGAGTCCCAAGCAGTTCCTCTTCAAGAACCAACATACAGACTTACTCAGAATCACGCCTTGAAATGTCTGGCACCAGGGCAAGAGCTGGAGGACGCAGCCTTCTCCCAGACAGAAAAGCAGGCTTTTCTGAACCCTCCCTGCACACAGCCATAGAGCTGGCAAGCTGGTGCCATATCTGAGACTCTGTCAACCTGGCTAATACTGTTTGCCCAGCCCTGGAGATCCCCTGAGGCTCTGTCCCATTCAACTTACCTGCCCACCCAAACCATTAACGGTGACTTTTCCATTTGAATGGGTGGTCTTGGTTCATGCTTCACAACTTCCTAAATCCTCTCAAACAAGCAACAGCTCGCTTCAGTGAGCTCCCGGCCCCTGTACCTCTTGCCAAGGGGCCCCAGGCCTGGCACTAGCAGCAGCCAGCCTAGGTCCACAGCTTGGCTTCATCTGGGAATCTCCAAGCCCAGCACAAGTAGCAGCCATATGCACATTGCTTTATAGCTCAGGCAGGGTGGCCCTGGGCAAAACACGGGGATGGGAGGGGAGGATGATGAACTTGGCCTGTACCACCCAGGAAACCCCAGGGCCAGTGCACCCAGCGGACAGCTACAGACCATGTTGGAGCACCACCACCCTGTCCCTGCACAGAGGATCCTCCATGGAGGGTGAAAGTTTGTGGTCAGTGGCACAGCCAGTCCACAGCTGACAGGCCTGGGTAAGTCCCTCCCATTGATCTGCCAACAGCAATCAAGGCCCAACTATAAGAGGACGGTGTACTCAGCCACATGAAGGGCACACCTCGAGTACCCAGCTTAGGTGATAGCGGACGATGTGCCACTGAACCTTACAGGATATCTACTACATCAGGCCACGCTACCAAGACAGGGAGTCATAGAAGCTCTACCTAATACATAGAGACAAACACAGGGAAGCTGCCCAAATGAGAAGACAAGGAAACATGGCCCAAATGAAAGAACAGATCAAAACTCCAGAAAAAGAACTAAACCAAATGGAGAAAATTGATATCAGAGGGAGAGTTCAAAATACTGGTTACAAAAGATGCTCAAGGAACTTAGTGAGGACTTCCACAAAATAAAAAAGACCCAGTCAGCCATGGCTGGTGTGGTTCAGTGGACTGCATACAGGCCTACAAACCAAAGGGTCACAGGTTCAATTCCCAGTCAGGACACATGCCTGGGTTGCAGGCCAGGTCCCCACTGGGGGATGCACGAGAGACAACCACACACTGATGTTTCTCTCCCTCTCTTTCTCCCTTTTCCTCTCTCTAAAATTTTTAAGGAAAAGCACATTAAAATACTTAAAACAAACAAACAAGCAAACAAACAAAAAAAGACCCAGTCAGAAACGAAGCACACACTAATTGAAATAAGGAACAATTTACAGAGACACTATAGTAAAGTGAATGAAGTCGAGAATCAAATCAGTGACTTGGAACATAAGGAAGTAAAAAACAACCAGTTAGAAAAACAAGAAGAAAAAAGAATTCAAAACAAGGATAGTGAAAGCAGCCTCTGGGACAAATTCAAGAGGTCTGAGTGGGGATTCTACCAAGAAAAAGGCAGAGACTATGGACCAGCCCACTTCGCCGTGTGCAAAGAGGAAAAGTGGGGAAGGCGAGAGCAGGAAGAGAAAAAGATATGGGTGTAGGGAACTAATGGGGGCAGTGTGAACAAAGGACCTATCTGTAAAAGAGTGTCCTTCAATGGTAAGAAGATTCGCAGACAGATTCATTTATTAAATGTTCACGGAGTGCCTACTAGGCAGTAGAATAATTCAGTGAGTCAAGAGACAACAAGAGTCTCTGTCCTCATGGAGTTTATATTCCTGTATATGTGTGTCTGGTGGTGGGTGGGAAGGGAGAGAGGCAATAAACAAATACACATGATAAGTAATTGTATGGCACATGAAGTACTACCCATAAGCACACTGACTTCTCACCTTCTTCATCATCGTTTCTAAGTGTCCTTCTACAGGCAGAGGACTTCATCTTGTGGGAGGGGAAATCCTGATTTAACATTATTAGGTGGGCTGATCTGACATTTTTATGGGAGGTTTAACAAATAACAAAATATAAAAATAAAAACAAAAATAACAATATTTATCCAGGAAAATTGTCCAGTGTAAGGTGAGGAATAAAAAGAGAACCAGAAGAGACAGGTTTACTCTTAGATTACAGAAAAATCTGTGTGTGGTGTCTCCTTTGTTTTCAGAAACAGTTACAATGTTTATATTACTCACTAATACTGCTTACCCAAGGAATGAGAAATGTTTGTAGCCCTGAGCTCCAGCTGGATGTACATCAAGTGACATGCCTTGAGAAAGCACGTCTCTCTGATACAACGGAACAAAGAGAGCAAACATATCCCACGTTCTCAGTCTAGTGAAGGAACTCAGATTCTTCCCTTTCAGAAACATAGATGGATTTTAACTGTTTTTTTTTTCTTCTACATAGGAACAGGGAATGAGCTTTAAAGTTTAAGTTTGAATCCTGGGCCTTAGGCACATATTTTATCTTTTCTAACAACTCAGTTCCCTCATCTGTGAAATAGGGAAAATAACCACTTCATAGGACTGATCTGAGAAAACCAATGCCAACTGCCTGGCACAGGCCCTGATAAATAGCAGGCATCAAATAATCCAGTTTTCTTAACCATATAAATAATGTATAATTAAGAAGACAATTCAAAACACTGGAAAAAACACTGAACTTGAGGCCAAAAGACTAGGGTTCAAATTCCAGTTGCTACTCACACTTAAGTACCTATTACTTATTAACCTCTGGAGGTTTAATATTTGCAAAATGGGAGTAATACTTTCTCTATCCCAGGATTACAATGAAATCAGATGACATAACATTAGGTGCTTTAAAGTGTGAAGTACTACACATATATAAAAAAGCATTATTGCAACTCTAAAAAACCTGAGAATATTTAAAAAATATACTATTTCTTAAAATATTTTTATTTATTTTTAGAGAGAGGGGAAAGGAGGGAGAAAGAAAAGGAGAGAAACATCAATGTGTGGTTGTCTCTCACACCACCCCTACTAGCGGGGACCTGGCCCACAACCCTGGCATGTGCCCTGACTGGGAATCAATCCGGTGACCCTTTGGTTCGCAGGCCAGTGCTCAATTCACTGAGCCACACCGTCAGCGAAAAAATATACTATTGTTCATTATTCTGCAATGAAAGGTTTGTTAAGTTGCATACTCTATCACTAGGGTACTTTTGGCATAATAAATTTTGCTATAATTTATCGAAGAGTACTACCTACAGCAGGATGCATAAGTTTCTGGATTCCGACAGAAGTTGCTGTTATAAAGGGAATTAAAGAAATCTGTTGTTACTTTCAAAGACCTCCCAAAAGCTAAATGATAGCTTCTTTCTTTCTCCAGCAAGAACTAAAAAGATTACAGAGAATATTACCTTCAGATACATTGTAAAATGATATATTACTCACCACAATATTTTATTATTTGAAAAATCCTGATATGGTATTTAAATATTTACCAAAGAAACTAGCATTCCAATATTAAATAACTCATGCTCATTGCAAAATATACTTAGTGGGAGAAAAATATATTCCTTGAAGGAGGAAAAGCATATCCCTGAAATGCTGAGTGATTGTCATGAAGGAGAGTGTAGGACACGTTCAATAAACTCATCTCACACATCATAGGCTAGTGTTAGAAACTGGGCAGATAGAAGCAGCTGAAAATTTTGTTTCATTCTTCTCTTCTAAGAACCAGAGGCAGAAAAATGTTAAGAAGAAATCTGGGAGTTAGGCCTGTTTTTAGTTATTAAGGGACCATACCAGGGCATAGACATTACTCACTGTTCTTGCCTTTCCTTTGGTGAATGCTTCTTTGCTGCAAACCTCATTGATTAAGAAATTCTTTCCAGGTTAATTTTATTTTATTCTGGTGACATGTGCCCTTAGAAGGAGATAATTCATATCATAGTCCTAGAAGCACATATCCATTTCCCCTCATTTAAGTTTTTTTTTTTTAGTCTCTTTTCTTTCCTTTAGTCATATAGTATATATCAAAGATTTTTGTTAAAAATGGCTTTGAAGACTAGCATATTTTCACTTCTCTAACCACAACCCACAACTTTTTGCCTCTTCAGAGACCCCTTTCTTCCCCATTCTCTCCTACACTAGCATCTGTCTGGTTTTCTGTAAAGGACACTGGTATCTTGAGAGGAAGTGCTCTATACTCAGTGTGTGAAAGAAAAGCTGAAATAGTGAAAGGCAATATTCTCTCAGCTCATGGTCAGTAAAGGTGCATTTTTTGGGACTACATATGTGAAAATAATGTATGTTTGGTGAAAGTCCTGGATGAAGAGTTTTATAAGGCAAAAAGTGAAATAAAGAAAGAAAGAGACAAAGAATGAAGGTAGAAAAGAAGGAAAGGAAACAAGGACAAAAATAATAAGGGAGCACAATTTTCTAAGGGAACACAATTTTCCAATAGGGACAGGGAAAACCTGCCAAAAACCCACTAACTTCTAAATGACATGGTTAAAAACCTAGGCAAGCTACCAACCAAAAGAGGCAGAACCGAAATTTTAACAATTCAGCTTGCAATGGGCAAGGGAAACATATTTCAGTGCCTTTTAATGGATCATTATCATTATGCAGGAGATAAGACAATTTACTTACCTGAATATGCATTTTAATTATTGCTTTTCCAATCAAGGTTGCACCAAAGAAAGTCCAAAAAGGTACAAGAAAGTGTCCACATGTTATTCCAGCCAGGTCAAATAGAGGATTTGGAATCTGCAAAAATAAATAAATAATGGAACTTCCACATATAATCCAAAGAACAGTTTAATTTTACACCCTGTAAGTAAATTCTTACTCAAACTACAAAGAGAGGTATGGTTCCTTGATCATACTAGGCTGTTCAGAAGTTTAGACAAGTATTCTTATGTGTCTACAAATTTGGTCTCATATTCATCTCAGGCTGTTGTTCAATCTACTCAAAGCAAACCAACTGTCCTTTTGCTTGCATTACTTATGGCTAATGCAACACAATATATTTTTTCTATCCAATTCACATTAGAATTGGATAAAGCTAATGGATCCAAGGAATGTAATACTATTCAGTGGACACTTGGCTATTTGGTAGCTATTTTCTTTTTTTAAAGATTTTATTTATTCATTTTTAGAGAGAGGAGAAGAGAAGGAGAAAGGGAGAGAAATATCAACATGTGGTTGCCTCTCACATGCCCCATATTGAGAACCTGGCCCACAACCCAGGCATGTGCCTTGACTGGGAATTGAACTATGAACCCTTTGGTTCATAGCCCACGCTCAATCCACTGAGCTACACCAATCAAGGTTTGGTAGCTATTTTCTAAGGTGAGGTATAAATGAGAAAAAGTCTTAAAATTATTTCAGAAGTTATTAGGGTTTGAAAATCTTTAGCCTGAAATAGAATATTATCTATATAGATCAAACATTCTTATAAATTCATAAATACATTTATGGGTGGGTATGTTTTCACTTTTCAACATAAAAAATAATTCAGTATTTGTATTTTATTTTATGAGAGCCCAAGGCTGTGGGGCTGTATGATACATTTTAGAAGGAAAATAAAGTGTGGAAATACAAGAGAACTGATTCAGATGTTTTGAATATTTAGTCCCAGACAAAGAGTGATTCACAACAAATACCTTTTCCAAACATTTCCATATTTCAAAACTGCTCAAAGACAATGTCATATAAAAATGCAAAGAAACCACAAACTGTTTTTGAGTGCTTCATCCATTTCCCCCATCGAAGTACTCTGTCCTTGTGGCTGTTTGACCAAGCCATTTATCAGTCAATTAATTTATATAATTTCATTTTGGAACTTTCAAAGAAAAGCCTAGTTATTTAAAAATTATTTGTCACATAGACCTTTTTAAAAACGGCCATACTAAAGTAGAACTCAAGTATTCTTCTATTAGTAACACTTGGATTCAACAACTCAGTTTTTTTTCCCATCTAAATTCAAAGGCTTTATAAAATTTCATCTGTCTTACAACCAGGTAATAACAGCATCATTTTCCAGCCTTACAACTGTCTTACAACTCTGCAAATTACAATTTTTATCAGGCTCCACCTCACACAAGAGTGTGAACACCCAATCATCATGCTTATGAACTACAAAAGGACCCACACATATAATCTTAATCTTCACACAGGCCTTGGTAATGCACGTCTTATCGCTCCATTTTGAAAATTAAAAACCTGCTCAAAGTAAGCGGACTGAGGTGACATAGCTTGTTCGAGTCAACACTGGCTTAAGAACCTAAGCCTGACTCCAAAGCCAATTCTTTCCACTGCAGCACACTACAACATGCCTGTAACTGCTCGAATAGTTAAGATCAACATTGTGATAAAGGCACATGTATATTTTAGAATATTTCTAGGATGCTGATATCAGGTAAGAAGTTTTGGCACCCAATGATCTCCTTTTTGGCCATTTGCTTTTTGCTAAAGGGTGGGAAGGGGGTATTCAAAGATGTATTAATGTTCTAGTATGTAATGGAGAAAATAGCTGTGTTAGTAGAAAAGAATTTTGTGAATTTTACTTATAATGGCAGCTTTTGTCATATGAACTAGGTACACCTAGTTATTCTGGCCAAATCCACCAGTGAACTACCCACAATTGTGTACAGGCAACCAAAGAAAACTTCGATCAAAATGCTCCATTTCAAATGTAATTGTTTCCATTATATTAGAAAATGACCAGGATAAACACTAACTCATCAAAGAATATCAATTTCACACATCTGCAATTTGAGACATTAACTAAAAATTTTTTTCAACTACAGTTTATATTCATTTTTATTTTGTATTAGCTTCACGTGTACACTAGAGTGAAAACATTAAGTTTTTGACATACAGGCTTCTTAGTTCGCTCTAACCCACAGGTGGTGAACACAAGGCCCGTGGAGCGAATTCAGCCCTCCACCTTGTTTTATCCGGCCCAGCACCTCATTTCTCCCCAGAGGCAGTGCTGAGCTTCTTGTCCCTAGTTAAGGAATAGTTACATTTACACAGTCCTAAAATTACATTCAGCCCTTTGAAGGCAACCACGAGGCTGATGTGGCCCCCAGTGAAAATGAGTTTGACACGCCTGCAAGATGCCCTTCACTTTGCCACTGATGTTCCAATTATCTAACTAGGTGTTCATGTCACTTAAGATAGGTTTTATACAAATTCTTCTTTGTAACTAATGCTTGAAACTTTGGAAGAAGACGACTACTTATCTATAACTCTGGAAAGAATGAAGTCATTGTTATTTGATTAAATGCACTTCATTATAAATTCTTCATGGGAAGGATGGATTTTTTCTCTTTTGTTCTTATTGAATCAAGCCATTTAAGACTCAAGTCATCATGGCATGATGAAATACTTAAAAGTTTAACAAATGAAATATGAACTTGTCCAACAGAAAACACTCATTTGATGAGTAAGATGAATGAATAATAAAATTACATATCCATTAAAATTGATAGCATTGTTGTTCATTCAGGCATGTACCTTTAAAAACTAAAATTAGATCAAAATATAAATCTACCATTTATTGGAATTTCTCACTTTTAATACAATTTACTTACTGAAGCACAGGCCAAAATTCCAAAAAATCCAACCTTCTGTACTAGGTTCTGAACTGCCAGCTTAGCCCGGGAGGCAAAGTCCTATATAAAAGAAGGATATCAAAACATTAATGAAAAGTATAAGAAAGAAGGAAAGATGACTGTTTATAGAGTTTATAATATTAAATGTCTCACAATCTAAAAGCATTGATTCATTTAACAAGTAAGATGAATTATTTTTAAAAATTATGGGTTGGCCTGGAAAACATGCAAATAAAATCTCTGACAGAACATTAATTATATTCTTAATGATAAACTTGTACCAGATTTCAAGAATAAGCCCAGACGCTGCTAGGGTCCTTGATTTTTTAGGATCCCCTCTGGATTATCTAGGGATGAACAAAATGCTATAAGCTAACCACAAACCAACTCATTCTTTTGGAAATACTGGCCTACCACATCTTCCCTTCTACAACTTGCCAGACTCATTCCCTGATTAATACCAGGGTAAACAATCACAGGATTTTTCAAGACGGCCGAGGAAGACACCTGTGCTGATCACTAGTCAGAAGACTGAAAAAACATTTATGTGGTAATAGCTAAGCATTCATTATACTCAAAAGCAAAATAACATCTTATATTTGCACAGCTTGTGCTAGTTTATATAAAGTGTTTTCATAAATATTTTACTTAAGACTTTAAATAATGCTAGGGTATAGATAGAGCAGATTCTTCAGAGTCTGAAATCAGTCCTCTTTTTATTTCCCTGTTGTCACTTCTGATGCTGAAACATGCATTTGGCTGGCTAGCTTATTTCCACAATTCTCCTCTTTCAGCATGTCAATGCTACAATTATATATATATGTATCTATTTTTCTTAAAAGTACCAATCTGAAATTTGACAATTCTTTTATTTTGAAATGGCATATACTTCAATCAAAATGAAAAATACTAGCTACTGTGTAAATATCTTTTTAAAAAGTGTTCACGCCCTGGCTGGCGTAGCTCAGTGGATTGAGCGCAGGCTGCGATCCAAAGTGTCGCAGGTTCGATTCCCAGTCAGGGCACATGCCTGGGTTGCAGGCCATGACCCCCAGCAACCGCATTGATATTTCTCTCTCTTTCTAGCTCCCTCCCTTCCCTCTCTAAAAATAAATAAATAAAATCTTAAAAAAAAAAAAGTGTTCACATCATAGAATCTCTTTCTCTCTCTTTAGTTCAGTACTCTAACAGCCAACAATCCTATAGAAAGGTCAGGATATTAAAAAAAAAAAAAAAAGAAAAAGAAAAAAAAAAGAGAAGGTTCCTTCATAGAATAAGAACAGGATTTAAAGCACTTCTCTAAGCCACAATGGAAGTTGTGTATTCCTACTTAAAACAAACAAAACCTTTAACAAATAATAGATGGAATAACCCTACAAGTTACCACAACATTACAAGTATTAAAAATAATAATACCTTCCTCCTACCTACTTGTTGAGGGTGGTGAAAAAGTCAAAGGAATTAAACCAATAAGGTTTTTAAAATATATTTTAAAAGATATTAATAGTCAATGCAAACACTTTGAAGTTTAAGTATATAGGCTCTCAAAGTGAATTATTAACTAAATTCTACAATGTAATTTTGTAGTTTTACAATTTATTTCCAAAGAGAGAATTTTTCTTTTGGGAATTAGCCTTATTTTTTCAGTAAGTCCTTGTATCAGGTTTAATATCGTTGAACAGCTAAACTACTGCAGTACAGGCCACTTTCCATTTCATCCATATTTCTAGCTGATGATTTAATGTTTCCCCTTAAGTTAACAACTATGCATTAAGGGTGAAATAAGGGTGATTTTATTGATTTAAAAACTGTTTAAGAACATACAATAAAATTCAGTTTTCCAAAGTAACATAAAAACAAATTACACTCCTATTTATTTTGAATAATTTACACAATCCAAATTACTAAATTTGTAATTTATTTGAAGCACTAAATAAAAACTGATGAGCCATAATGAAAAGATGTTCTGAGATTTTAAAATGTTAAACAATATATTTAGATTATGAACCAGTTTTAAAATTTTTATTAATATAGCCTAACAGTTAAAGATATAAATTCAGGAAAATGTCTTCTTTTTAAAAAAATTGTTGTTCAAGTACAGTTGTGTCCACTACTCCCCTGCCTCACCCTTCCCCACCTCCCACCCTCAAAAAATGCCCTCTTAATATCTTCAGAGCAAATCCACTCTAATAAGAAATAACACAGCACTCAACTTCTAAAAAAATTAAAAATAAGAAAAAAGCTACACAAATTTTATTTTAAAGACAACATTCTTTTTATAAATGTATTTTCCAAGTCAGACATATGTGGAAGCATTTTTCTATCACAGGATTTATGTACTCCTCAATATATAAAATTATAGAAAATTAGATTGTTACAGAAAGTAGTATAAACAAAATCAACAGTATTTAGAATGTTTGGTGTTCTGGGTTTTTTTTTAATATTTCAACTACAGTTGACATACAATATTATAGGTATTCTGTTCCTCTTTATCTTAATTTCATTTCAAGGCTTTAGAATCTTACATTTATTTAAACCAGGTGACTATGTTAGTGACATCATTTTAAACTGATGGTATTTTTCTACTAGAGATAGACATATATACAAACTTAAATTGGAAAATAGGTATAATTATACCAATGGGTTTATACAAAAAATTTAAATTAAACATTATGCAGGTCACCTAATATTCAAAATAATAAAAATGTTTTTAAACCTATAAAAGGTCAAGGAATCGTGTTTTTAAAAACACCCTGAAAGTAAGGAGACATTTTATCCCTTTGGGGCAGAATCTCTTTACTCAACAGAAATCAGACAAGAACAAAGGAAAATAGACTCCTTGTTCTTTCAGATGCCTGGGTGCCCATCGTTAATTATTCTTAACCGGTCTTCAAGAATTTGTATTTGAGGGAAAAGCATTACTCTATCCAAATAAGTAAAGTAAGAAACCTTTCTTAACCTTACTTTTTAAATTATGTTTTAGCTGGCATATATTATAAGGAAAACAAGTTAAGTGCCTTTTAATGGGGAGTTTTTACTTTTTAAGAAGTCTGAAAGTAATGTACTGAAAATGGATTTCATAAATCTTATTATGTGTTTAACACGCACGCACACAGTGACCATGCTACTTTCGGTTCCTGTAATTCATTTTCCAGGTCTTTCACAATATTCTTAGAATTGAAACTACATTTATACATTCAACCACCCATGAACATTTGTTTAAATTAAACTAATATAAAGTTTGTACAATTGTTTCATTACAAGACACCAAAAGTAGCAGAATATGCAGCTCAAGGGAGTAATTTCTTGATGTTTTTTCCTTGTCAGTGTAATTAAACTCAAGGAATCACTATGTTTGTATTACACCAAATCTAAAATAATTTGCCATAGTAAAAGAACTCATGTTTAGATTTCATACACACAATCATATTCTGTCTTTATTTTAAACTTATTTCACTTTAAAGTCATCTAGTCAAAACTTACTGATATGGCTTTAGAAGCTTTAATAAAGCTTTTAATAAAGCAGCTTTTAATAAAGCTTTCAATAAAGAATCTTTATTAATACAATTTTATTGAAACATTCTTCTTTTATTGTGTAAAATATTTTTCATGTAGTGGTACTTTCTGTGCTTGTTGCTCTGTAGTTTTAAAACTGTAAACAAGATGGTACTTTTTCATTATTTGAATAATTTGACAGCTCTTTCTTATGTTGATTTTAAAGTAGCATTCTGGGCATTTAAATATTTATATTTCCACCTGCTCTGAAATAGAGAGAACTGTCCTATGGGTATACTATTTGACAATAAATCCAAATAAGCACACACATACACCCCTAAAATCAGCAAAAACTCCTATTTTAGTAAAGTTTAAAAAACCATTTCAAACAAAGTTTGCTGTTCTTTTTAGGCCATCAAATAAAATAAATAAGCCAAGAAAAAGTATGCACCAATAATAAACAACAATATTTTAAAGAGAAAGTTTAACAAATTAGTATGTTAGGTACTCAATATTCAAATAAAATATAAAAGAAAAATAGTATTTCATTTTAAATGTTTTGGTGTATTTGTGGGAACAAAGTAGTAAGTTGAATCTGATTACTTCCTCAGTCGTTACTCTTCATTTAAAAAAAAAATCTGTGCAACTAAAACCAAATTCCTTTTAATAGTTTCATTTCTCTGGATTCACATTTCACAACATTTACCTATTTCACAATTTAAATGCCTGAAAGTTTCATTCTCCAGCTCTACCTAAATAAATAGCATGCATTTATAATTAGTTATCACATACCACTTTCCACTTTTTAAAAATAAATAAAAATACAAGTAAATAAAATGATCTTTCTTGCTTCCACTAATAGTGATCATGTGTATAACCAATCATGTTTCTGAAACTAAGAATGAGAGACACAGGCATATTTCCCAATGACTACAAGAAGGCAGATGAAGAAAACCTAAGTGATATCCTTATCACTGAGATTTCAAGGAATAGTAATAACAATAATAATAATAATAATAATAGTAATAAACCACACAAAGCCTTTAAGTATGAATATTCTATACTATTTTTGCTTTGCATTTCTTTTTCCTAAGAAATACTATATGTTATGATTAAAGGAGAAGAGAAACTGTATTGCTAATTATAATTGGCTTGTAAAATAACAATCTTTGAATCTAAAGATGTCGACTTGGAGCTAAATATATGAAATAACATTTATCTTCAAATGGCCACAGTAATCTGTTTCATTTTCCTAAGTGACCACATGAAATTTCAAGATCTCTTTAAGGGTGACAGAAAATCCCTGTCCATGTTAAATGAATGCAATGTCACTGGAGATAAATATGTTGTTGGTTACTAGCTCATGTTAGCTGGAGTTGACCCATTACTATCAATGTAGTGGTAACTGCTCAGCAATTGCATAAATTTTCTGTCTTCTTAACCCATTATATGTGAAAACTGCTGAAGTGCTCTTCTTGGGGTTGGTATTAAGAGTTACTTCACAACCAATATTAAAAACCACAGAGCAACTGTTGCAACAATAATTCCTTGTGTAAAGGGAAATTTATGTTAAAATATATTATATTTGTGAAGTTTTCTACCATCTAAAATAATTTGTTAGTGTGTCCTAGTCAATTATGTTACATCAAGCAAGTAAAACTCTATTAACCAGAAATGGAGGTAAATAGTAAGAATGACTTAATGTAATAAGCTGTTTTAGCATTGTGAACAATCACTCTGAAATATTAACTTGTTATTAAGATCCCAATAACCATGTAGTGATTTTTGATGATGAAATCATATTCCACACAGTAAATAACACAATTACAGGGTACAATTGCTTCTCATCTTCACGGAAAGTGCAACGAAACATAACTCATAAACTTTAAATATTTCTCATCTTAGACTAAAATATGTCTTAATTACAATTTTCTACCCATTATCAGCACTGTTGATGAGTTATTTTCATATAAAAAATATAGTCTTGGCTGGTGTGGCTCAGTGGACTGTCAGCCTGTGAACCAAAGGGTCGCTGGTTCAATTCCCAGTCTAGGGCACATGCCTGGGTTGCAGGCCAGGTCCCCAGGAGGTGGTGCATGAGAGGCAACCCACACATTGAATTTCCTTCCATCTCTTCCTCCTACCCTTCCCCTCTGTCTAAAAATAATTAAATAAAATCTTTTTAAAAACAGAGAACATTAATTCATTCGATTCAAAGTGAACAAAATACTTTTACTGTTGACTTCCTCAACGATATCATTTACTTAACTGCTGTTTTAATCTTGTATATTTGAATGCTCTCCTTTAAATTAAGCATGTTTTCAAAAGAGCCACGAACACCAATTCTGTTTTTGAATTATAATGGAATCAAACACACTGATGAGATGATCATTAGGAAATAAGCTCTAGGATAATAACAAGAAAAAGTAGGGACATTAACTTGATAAGATAAAAGTGCTTGTTAAAATTTTAAAATTTACTACCAATAGGATGCTGGATTACAAAATGCACAAACATTTACCAGAATGTAGTAATCAGGACAGGGTTGTGCAACTTTGGAAATGAAATGTGTGGGTTTTTTAAATAATATCACTTTCTTTAAAAACTATTTTATGTATTATTTTTAGAGAGAGGGGAAGGGAGGGAGAGAGGGAGAGAAACACTAATCAACTGCCTCGTGCACACCCCCACCTGGGCACCTGGCCTGCAACCCAGACATGTGCCTGACTGGGAATCAAACTGGTGACCTTTGGGTTTGCAGGCTGATACTCAATCTGTTGAGCCACACCAGCCAGGGCAAAAGAAATGTTTTAATATCCAATTTGTGGCTTTTATATTATTAAACCAGAGATAATCACTGGAATTTAAATAAATTAAAAAGTAGAGCCAATTCTATAATAGTGTAAGTAGTATACATCACATAAACACATTTCCAAAAAGCAAGGCAAAGGGATTTTATTCTGAAAAGTAACTGGGAGATTTAGAAGTTTTAAAGAGATATTACAGAGCTCTGAATCAAGATGATGGCATAGGAGGATTAAGAACTCACTTCTTCCCAGGAACAAACGGAATCCACTGCTGCATATTGAACAATTACCCCTGAAAGAAACCTGGAAACTAGCTGAGTGACCCCTAGTATGATGTCCTGGATGTTGGTGGGTACCACCCAGGGGACATACCCTTGATAACGTGGTTCTGGCGGCCAGTGGGGCTTGTGTTCATGGGGTCAAGGATGGCAACAGACAGACAAACAGGTCTTAGCTGGCTTTCTCCCCAGAGCTCAGTGCAAAGAGAACAAATAGAAATGCCCGTATTCCTGTTTTCCCCTGAAACGGGTATATTTGTATTTTTTTAATTTGCTGCCTGAGGGTCCATCTTCCAATCAGACTACCTAGGTGCTGAGTAAGCTATTCCCCTTTGAGACACTGACAGGTCTCACACACCCTCAACTATTGGGAGACACTAAGAACAAAGACAGCAGACTACAGACAATCACAAAGATTGAGAGACAACCAAGAACTAGGGTAGGGTTGAAGGCTAAGAGGTTTGTCTCCTAAAGGGAGTGGCCTTCTGAAGTCTACTCCCTTTAGTGTGGGAGAGATGGCTGTTTCACCTAATGTAAGAAAACCAACATAGAGAGTACGTCACAGAAATTGAAGAAACAAAGGAATATGTTCCAAAGGGGGAAAGAAAACACACCAAGATACAGCCTCAGAAAAAGAGGCTTTATATGAAATAACATTTATCTTCAAATGGCCACAGTAATCTGTTTCATTTTCCTAAGTGACCACATGAAATTTCAAGATCTCTTTAAAGGTGACAGAAAATCCCTGTCCAAAGATTTACTTTAGAGTTCAAAACAATGGTCATAAATGTGTTCACTGAGGTCAAGAGAACAAAGCATGAATAACGTAAGAATTTCAACAGCAACAGAAAATGTAAGGAAGTCCCACACAGGAGTCACAGAGGTGAAGTCTGCAACAACAGACCTGGAAAACTCAACACAGGGGTTCAGCATTAGATGAGATAAAGCAGAATAAAGAATCAGCAAACATGAAGACAGGTTAGTAAAAATTCTCCCATTAGAGGAGCAAAAAGAAAAAAGAATGAAAATGAGTGAAGACAGCTTAAGAGGCTTATGGGACAACAACAAAGGAACGCATATTTACATTACAGGAATGCCAGAAAAAAAGGAGAGTGGGGAAGAAAAGTCATTTGCAGAAATAATGGCCAAGAAGAGACATCTAAATTCAGGAATCCCAGAATTCCAAAAATGATGAATCTAAAGAGACTCACAGCAGGCCACATTACAATTAAGTTGTTAAAAGTTAAAGACGAGAGAATCTTACAGGCAGCTAGAGAAAAACAGTACGTTATGATGCTAAATACAAGGGGTCATGCATGAGCTGACAGGTGAATTTTTCAACAGAATTATTGAAGGCCAGGAGGGAGGGGCAGAAATATATTCAAAGTACTGAAAGAAAATAACTGCCAACCAAAAATACTCTAGCAAAGTTGTGCTTCTGAACCAAAGGAGGAACAGTTTCCCGGAGGAGTAAAATCTGAAGGCGTTTAGCCCCACTAGATCAGCCTTAAGAGAAATGTTTAAGCTGAAACAAAAGGGCACTAACTAGTAATAGGAAAACATGTGACAGTACAAACCTCATTGCTAAAGATAAATACATAGTTAAATTCTGAATAAGCTAATGTTGTGAAGGTGGTAGGCTAATCATTTATAAAGCTAGTATGAAGTGTAAAAGACAAAAGACTTAAAAATAATTATAATTACAATAATTTGTTAATGGGTACACAAGATAAAAAGATATATACTGTGAGATCAAAAATCATAAAAATGTAGAGCTTTAGAATGTATCTGAAAATAAATTGCTATAAATTTAAAAGAGACGGTTATAAAGATAAGATATATGGAATGTTGGGGAAAAAACTCCAAAGAAATAGTGGCAAGGAAATGGTGGTGGGGAAGTGAAATGGGCAAAGGTGGTCAAAAGGCACAAACTTCCAGTTAAAGACAAACAAGAGTTGGCAGTGTAACGTACAGTATATTGACAACAGTTAACAATACTGTATTGTATATTTGAAAGTTGCTAAGAAAGTAGATCTTAAGAGTTCTCACAGTAAAACAAAATTATAACTGTGTGGTGATGGACATTAATAAAACTTATCATGGTAATCATTTTGCAATATATATGTTTATCAAATCATTATGCTACATATCTAAAACTGATAAAATGTTATATGTCAATTGCATCTCAATTTTAAAAATTAGTCGCTAAAACTCAAGGAACTAATGGAACTGGTTCACAGATGTGGCAAAAATCAAGAGTTTAAATAACAAATATGAGATATGTGTGTACTCTAAAGTGTAATGAGCAGCTGTCTTGTCTTCTTCATACCCCAGCCAGTACATTAACTTTTTAGAGAGTTAAAGATAATGATTGTAAAAGAGTACTGGGTTCTCTGGAGTGCCCATAAGACTGTTAGCTGATTTCTCAAAAGAAACCTTACGGCAAGAAGGGGCTGGAAATAAGTTTTCAATGTCATGGAAGGCAGGGACCTAGATCCAAGATTACTCTACCCAGCAAAAGCTATCATTTAGAATGGAAGGGCAGATAAAGTACTTTCCATGTAAGGTAAAGCTAAAGGAGTTCATTATCACCAAGCCATGATTATATGAAATGTTAAAGGGACTTATCTAAGAACAAGAAGATCAAAACTATGAACATTAAAATGGCAACAAATTTACAACTATTAGCAACTGAATGTGAAAAAACAAACCAGGCAAACAACCAGAACAGGAAGAGAATTGTAGATATGGAGATCACTTGGAGGGTTATCAGCTGGGAGGAGGAAGACTGAGAATGGGGGAAAATGTACAGGGAATAAGAAGCATAAACGGTAGGAACAAAACAAGGGGATGTTAAGAATAGTATAGGAAATATGAAGCCAAAGAACTTATATGCACGACCCATGGACATGAACTTAGTGGGGGATTACTGGAGGGAATGAAGGTACTGGGTGGAAGGGGCAAAGAGGGAAAAATTGGGACAACTGGAATAGTATGATCAGTAACATATACTAAAAAAAGTAAATGTTGGAGAAGATGTGGAGAAAAAGGAGCCCTTGTGCACCACTGACTGAAATGTAAATGGATGCAGCCAGTGTGACAAACAATATGGAAGTGCCTCAAAAAATTAACAGATCTACCATATGATCCCACAATTCTTTTGGGCATTTATCCAAAGAATATGAAAACACTCAACTGAAAAGATATATGTACCCCTATGTTTACTGGAACACTCCTTAAAAAGGCAAAGATATGAAAACAACGGAAGTGTCCAATGATGGGTAAAGAATAAAGAAGATGCGTCCGTACACACATGGGACGCTCCTCAGCCACAAAGAGATGAAATACTGCCACTGTGACAACGGGGGCGGATCCTGAGGTAGGAATACGTTATGTGAAACAACGCAGAAGAAAAAGGACAAAAACTGTGATTTCACTCATGTGGAATATAAAATGAAAAAGTAACAAGTGAACAAACAAAACAAACAAAAACAAATTCATAGATATAGACAACAGACTGGTTACAGGAGGGGAAAGGAATAGGGGAGGGCAAAACGGGTCAAGTGGTTTAAATACATGGTGATGGACGAAACCTAGACCTTTGCTGGTGAGCATGCTATAGTGTATAGTGGTATCAAATTACAGTGTTGTACACTTGAAAGTTACATAATGTTATTAACCAATGTTGCCTCAAAAGAACATAAAATAAAGACCATCATCTTCCCTTCAAAAAAGGGAAAAGGTTATATATAAAAATATAATATAAAATCAGATCTTACATCAATCAAAATCAGTAAGGCATACTTAAAAATAAGCACAAGTGCAGAAGGTCTTGTATAGTCCCTAAAACACCAGAAACATTTGTTTTGGCAGCTAACTAAATTTAGTAAGTACTTAAAAAAAAAAGACCCACCTAGAAATCTAGAAAAAAACTTCAGATTTTGTTCCTCTTAATATTCCTATGTTTCTATTACTTAGTGCAGTTTTATTAGCCTGTATATGTGAAAGTTTAATAGGTTACAAATACCATGTTTGTTAATATATAGAATAAAAATATGATCTCAATCTATGTGAAAGAATACTGTTTCATGAAACAGTTCTTTTCAGTTACACATCATGGACTCTGCATTAAGTATAATCAATATATTCTGTATTATGGGGTACAGTAAAAAAAAAACAAAAAACAAACAATGATACCAACCTCCTCCACATCAAACCTTTCAAGAATTATATGATAATGGTCAGTAAGATTTTCCACATCACAGTATACATAAGGAACATAGAATCTGTAAATAACACACATTTCAGACAGTTGTGCTCAAAGTATGAGGCTATCAGCTATATCTGGGTCAAAATCAGGATTAAATGGATGTCTGATACGTGTGTTGTATATACTGATGTATTTGTTATCCAATTTACTCTGGGGGGAGGGCCGTAAAAATATTCTTTTAACTGAGGCACAACAAATACACAGTAAGGTATACAAATCTAAAATATACATCATGATGACATTTTATAATGAACACACCCATGTAACTACCACCAAGACCCAGATATAGAACATTACCAGAACTCCAGAAACCCCACTGGTGGCACTCCTAGTAATTACTCCTTCCCCCAAAATAAACACTATCATTGACGTGCATTACCACAGATGTAGCTTGCCTATTTTTGAACTTTACATAAATGGAACTAAATGTAGGTCCTCTTTTATGTCTAGCTTCTGTAGCTCTGCATTCTGTCCATGTGATTCATCTATGCTTACTGCATGTAGCAATTATGAATTTCTTGCTGTTGCTGTATAGTACTCCATTATATGAATATACCACAATTTATCTATTCAACTGAACAGTCTCATCCTGGTCTTTTGGCACACCTTTCTGCTGGGCATAAATTTTCACATGGACTTGCTATATCATAGGGTATCTGTATGTTTAACTTTAGTAGATAGTGCAAACATTTTTCAAAAGTGATTGTAACTCAGATTACTCTTAATATTACTTCCATGTTGCAAAGTAATAATAATTTTCAAATGAAAAAAAATCTAATGGAATTTCCTTTGCTACTGATGGTTTTCATGAGTTTGTGGTAATTAGCAGCTTTGATAACTCAAACATATAAAGATTAAGAAAATTCAAGCATGCAAACAAGAGGAAAAGTTTTAAGTATTTTAAATGCTAAGTTATAAAAAAGAACACTTATATGATTTTTGTTCACAGAATTTTAGAAGACACAATTAGAATCTTTTCCAAAACCCAGAATTCTTATTTAAAAGCTATTAAATTCAACCAAATAAATCTGGTAACTACTGTATGTAAGGTAATAAAAATACAAAGATGAGGTCACAGTGGCCCAATCATTCATTCAACAAAGGACTATCAAGTGTTTATTACATGCCAAGTACTATCGAAGGAGCAGGGGAGACAACACGGAATCAAACTGGTAACAGCCTGGACCTGCATGCAGAGGAGAAAAACTACAGAATGGGGGGGCAGGGAAGATATACTTTTAAAATAGGATGGTCAGAGGAGGCCTGACAGAAAAGGGGACATTTGATTAAATTCTAAAGGAGACCAGGGAATAAGCCAGGCTAAGAATCCAGTGAAAGAGAGTTCCAGCAAGTTTTTTCCTTCGAGAGATAAATACATAATCTGGTGTGCGTGTGTGTGTGCACGTGCGCGGGGGCTTGGGGGGGGGGTTATGACTGGCAAAGAGAAGGGGAAAGAGATGATGAATAACTCAGGAAACCTACAACGCAAGGGAGAGCATGAAAAACAAAGAAAGATGAGAAGTGCTTCCAGAAACAACACAAACACCAATTCTAACAGAGTTCTTGTGACATCAAAATGATGGAGCACAGATTACGCTGCCTTCAAGCCTCTCTGAGCCAGTTTCTTCATTTTTCCTACAAGACTGTGATAATCTTATCAGTACAATAAATAAGAGACAAAACTGATTATGGGACAATAGCATTTAGAGTGAAGTTACATTACTTACTGTTAAAAGATGAAAAGGCTGAGAGCCAATAAAATAACATATCTTGTCAGAATTCTTAGGCATTATGATGAGCTCAGTTCTAGTGTAATCCCACAAATCAGGGGATAAGAGGTTTTTTGTTTAAACAATTTTTTAAATCTTCACCTGATTTGAAAGACAGAGGGAGAGAGATCGATCGGTTGCCTCCCATACACGCCCCAACCAGCACTGAGCCTGCAATCTCCGTATGTCCCCTGACCCAGAATCAAACCCTCAACCTTTTGGTGTACAGAACGATACTCCAATCAACTGAGCTCCTCGGTCAGGGCTTGTTTTTCATATCAAAAAGAGAAAAGCAACATGCTAATATCGAGCAATGAAGTGAGCTATAAAGCAGGAAGGAAGGAAGGATGGATATGCATTAAGAATTGAAAATTTATCAAATCTGCCTTGCAGTGCCACCAATTAGTTTACTTAAACCCTCCCTCACAAGTGGGTAGGATGGATGAGATTACCACTCCCATATGCCAGTTCTTTATTTAAACATTTTATTTTTCAATTACAGTTGACATTCAATATTATTTTGTATTAGTTTCAGGTGCATAGCATAGGGGTCAGATAATCACATACTTTCCAAAGTGTTCCTGAATTGTGAAGTTTTAGTTATTTATATCAGTAATGGTAATCTTACTATTAATCTTAAAACTTATAAATAATCTTTAAATATAAAATATCTCTTGGGCCCTGGCTGGTTTGGCTCAGTGGATTGAGTGCTGGCCAAGCGAGAACCAGGGTGGGTCACTGGTTTGGTTCCCAGTCAGGGCACATGCCTGGGTTGCAGGCCAGGTCCCTGGTGGGAGCATGCGAGAGGCAATCACACATTAATGTTTCTCTCCCTCTTTCTCCCTTCCTTCCTGCTCTCTAAAAATAAATGAATAAAATCTTAAAAAAAAAAATCTCTTGGGTATTCTAGAAGGAAAGAAGATACAGAAGAAGTAAGGTTTCAGGAGGTTTTCTCAGGTCTGACCACCAGTATGTATTAACATTTTCAGATAAAAAAAAAATAGAGAAGTATTTCTGGAAGTTCAGATCAGCATACGTTGCTTTCTTCCTCCTTTTCATAGTTAGGTCAAATTAAAGCCATAGTGCAGTTGGTTGGAGTGTTGACCCAATATGTCAAGGTTGCGGGTTTGATTCCCAGTCAGGGCACATACAAGAACCAACTGATGAAGGCATAAATAACTGGAACAGCAAATCTCTCTCTAAAAATCAATAAAAAAATAAAATTAAAGTCCAAATTACCACCATTAAAGTTGGCAAGTATTTGCTGCTTCCTTTTCCTCTGTGTCTCTCTCCCTTTTAAAAAGAAACCCAGTGGTAATTCCTAGGCAGGCAGGCACCCACTCCCACCAGTGCCAGCCTAGCCTCTACTTGGAGAGCAGAATGGACTCAGTAGCCCACAAAGAACAACAGTGCTCTAGGCACTCAGGGAAAATGTCTGAGTATGCAAGATTTATTTGAAATGACACATACAAGTAATGAAATTTTCTTTTCTTCTCTTTCTTTTTCCTTTCTGAAGCCAATTATCTCATGTGATATCCTCATGTCTCACCAGAAAGGGTATTTAGCAAATCCCAGCTGATGCTGGAGGGAGGGGGAATCACCTCATTTTTAGCACACTGATTGTATTTTGGTTACAAGTAAGTCATGAATAATATTTATTTTCAGATGCAGACTGGAATCTAAAAAAACAAAAAGCACATGACAACTTGCTACATTGGTAAAACAATAATACTATTCTGTGAGTGAATAAAAAAAGGTAAAAATGGTTTAGATGAACTATGTCCAAAGCTATGAAAACTAAGTCAGTATGGAATTTATAAAACTGTCAGGGACAGGAAGCGTAAGAGACTGAAAACAAAGGGCAGAGACGAATGGGATCTTCTCCATTAGGAGAAATGTAAATACTGGGCCTCTTTCCCAGGAGAAGACCAATTCCACTTAATAAATTTATAAATAGCCCTCGAAAAAGGAGCAGAGATTTAAGTTCCAAATCTACAGTTGAAATTATAAGTGCCAAATTTATGCCAATAAATTGAAAAATCATGTAAACTTAAGTGCCTAAGAAGAAAATGGCAGGTAAATTTCAATGTGGACAAGAGTAGATAACATAGTTAGGGAAAATCTATTTAAATATAAAATGGTGACTTATAAAAGTTTTAAGACACAAAGAAAAAGGAAATGTAAGTAGTTTCCCAAGTAAGCAGTTTATTGAAGTAAACAATTTATTAAGAAATACTAACAAAATGCATTGCCCAACAGGACTGCAGTTGTAGAAGTCTGAAAAACATGAGTGCAGTAACGTCGCTGCCCTGGGAAAATCCCGTGCAGTTTTGATAACTTCATGGTACGAAAGATATAAAGGTCTCTGAAAAAAATATTAAAGCCCTGGCTGGTGTAGCTCAGTGGATTGAGCATGGGTCTGTGAACCTAAGGGTCACCAGTTCGACTCCCAGTCAGGACACATGCCTGGGTTGTGGGCCAGGTCCCTAGTATGGGGTGCATGAGAGGCAACCACACATTGATGTTTCAATCCCTCTTTTTCTCCTTCCCTTCTTCTCTCTCTGAAAATAAATAAATAAAATCTTTAAAAAATACATTAAAGCATTCAAAGTGTTTGGAATGCATTCAAAGCTGTTGGAAATAAAAACTAAATGGTTACCTTTTCCAGAAAGGCTGAAAAGGCAACCAACTTAAATCTATAAAGTTATAAAAAGAGGAACAGGGAAGTGCTAAAAAATGTTACAAGACTAGAATGAGAGGCAAATTTAAACAAATGGAAGCATTGCTTTAAATAATAGGTCATGATTTTCTGAAGTCATTACCTCAAGAAGAAGTAAAAGTACAAATTTTTACACGTTTTGATAAATTAACTGATGTAGATTCATATTAGGGAAAGGGGCAAGAAGTCTAGAGTGCATGCCTACCTTGAGGGGAGCACTGGATTAACTATCATGCCCACTTCCTGATACATCTGCATAGTGCATTAGTTTAAAAGCATGACAGCGTATGCTTTTACATTGTAAGGACCAAGACAGAAAAATGGGAGGAACACTCTACCAAGAAAAATTTCTTTAAATATTCAACAAGAGAGAACTACAGATCTATTATGAAAAACCACACATTGTGGCTAATTAGAAACAAAAACACCTTTTGTGATATGAAATGAGTGTAATGGTAATCCTGCCATCCATTTCTTGCATTAAACTCTGATCTTGGGCTAGGACCCCTGGGAGCACTCAGCAGTTTTAACAAAATGTGGGGTTGTTTTTAATGTGTTAACTGATTTGCAAACTCATGCGCAAAATCACAGCATACACAGTCTGTTGGTCCAAGTTTCAATGAAAGGGGCCTTTCTAAAGGCATTTTACAAAAGGTTTGAAACATAAACCTGAAAAAAATCTTTAAATTAGTTTAACAAAGGTAACTTAATCCTTAACGCCCGCTTACTTTTTCCCATATCTGTAAGCAGGTGTGCAAACGAAAAGAGCAGACGTAAACCAAAACTATGCTCTACTCCAATGCCAAGCAAACTAACAAGAGAAACAAACTTTATTTACTGTGCTTTGTGAAAGACCAGGCTATATTGCCCTCTTTTTTTTTCATTTAAAAATCATTTCGATTAGAATTGCTTCTTAATCAAAATATTTTTTCTATTTTAATTTGATCATTGACAGTGAGCACTGCTAGCATATAAACAATTTTAAGCTTCCACTACTCTGTATTCTTTTCTGTGAGGAATAACTAGCTCAAATTTTTTACTGTGTTCTTTCCTCTAAATTAATTTTGTTACAAAAAAAATAAGAGTAAAAATGATTTTGAGGAGGTTGGATTTAAAAGTATTCATTAAATTTATTTTTAAAATAAAAGTCTGCTGAGATGACATGGTTAAACAGAGAAATGCACATGGAAAAACAAATGGATTCAGTAATGCAGAACGAGCAGACAATCTCCTAGATGCCATTTATTCAGTAGCTTGCATCAGGTTATAACTCTCTTGTTCAGTTAGTTAAACTATTATAAGAATGGGTTAAAGAAATAGAGAGGAGTCAGAAAACAAAGAAAGATGAAAAGTCTGAAAGTAAGGTGGTGAGAAGAGTTTAAAGTCAAGTTGCCTGAGAAAGCAAATAAAATGAGGCGTTAAGAATTCCCCCATAAATCATGCTAAGTATGTTTAGAGATTACAACTGTGTGCTGTGTACAACTGAGCTGGCTCTGACTCCTGGTGACCCTATGAGTAAGTGATGTCCACGTCGTCCTCAACTCAACGGCCCTGTTCGGCCCTGTTCAGCCCTGCAGACTCATGCCCACGGCTTCTTTCAGGGACTACAGCTACAGAACTGCTTCAAGTGCTCCCTTTTCTTACGGAACCAAATGTAAGTAGGTGACCTTTATGTACCAAAGCTAACTCTGCTAGTTATTCAATATCCTGCAACAAAATCCTTGAAAAGAGACCAATTAAAATTGCTTAATCTTGATGGTACTTTGTGGTAAAATCATGAGCCAGCTCTGAAAGAAGAAAAAGCCTGCCTTTTCAAAAACTAAATGTTGGGTGTGGTTGGTTGACTCTGAAAAGAGAAACTACAACAAGCCTTGGTAGCTCTGACATGGCCTTTAAATGATAAAGAAATGTGTTTAACATGTGTCTCTGATGTTCATTATGGTAAAGGTTATCAGTTTAACCCTTTGCATACAAGCAAAAGATCATGAGAGCAGGAAGCTTTTCTGTGGAACTCCTGACGCAACACAAACCATAGCAGTTAAGGCCAAGCTTAATGCAAACCCTCTAGAGTCCACGTTGACAAATTCTTTAACAAGCCCTGTGGTTACAGGGAAGCTGGTTTCACTCTGACTCACTCCTACTCAAATAGTTTACTGGAAATGAAGGGGAGGGGGAATTTTCAGAGAAGTCATGTGATGGCCAGACAAACCACAGCCAGTAAAGGTTCAACAGAGTCAAAAACAGGTCCCAGAAACAACGGACACCCAGAGTGTTCAAATGGCACTAAATTACATGTAAATGAGTCCTGTTGGGTTTCATATCATCCACACCGTGAACTCTTTCATAAATCTCAGTATGTAAAGGAACAGATACTTCACAAGGGAAAAAACCAGCAGGCACTGACATGGTGTGGGTAGCTAAAAACACTTCATAGGAAAATGTGCTTAACAGAGAATAGCATCAAAGAAACGTTAAAGCACTTGAGTGTATAAATAATCATTATTAAATGCTTTCCCATAGTCTCTAAGCTCAAATGATCAAACACATATTCTACCATCAAAAGAATGTCAAAAGAACCTTTAATTATCCCCTTGTACTAGGAGGATGTTCACCGGGTAATGCATGAAAAGAAAATGCACTAGCCATAGAATGAGAGCTACCATTAATTACAATAGGCAAGCTTTCTTCAGTGTTATCTGTTTTCACTAATAAAATAATGTACATAACTTGAAATTTCTAAACAGGATAAAAATTCTATTAAGCTAAAAAAATTGTACAGCCTTAAATATATTTAATACAAACTAGTAAGCTAAAATATATTAATATTTCAACTTAATTTGGGGATTTAACTTAAATCATGTAAGTGGCAAGTTTTAATTAATTTAAATACCATAGCCCTAAACAGAAGCTAAAAAAATGCTCCCTTAATATATATTAAATCCAGGAACTATAAAATAGCCTTTGAGGCAATATTTAACCTAACAGACTCATGAATTATATTCAAGAGAAAATCAAGTTGGTCAATATAAATATGGAGGAAAAAAATTGCATTCTTTCACAAGATGAAGTTTTAAGGAATTTCAGTTTCTTATTTCTGACTTAATTCTCAATTTCCGATATCAATAGGAACAATATTAATCAAAACAGCATGGTACTAGCATAAAAATAGACATATCGATAAGTGAAAGAGAATTTAGAGCCCAGAAATAAATCCACACCTTTACGGTCAATTAATATTCGAAAAAGGAGGCAAGAACATATAATGGGGTAAAGATAGTAATTCAATAAATGGTGATGGGAAAATTGGACAGATTCATGCCAAAAAAAAAAGAAAAGAAACTAGACCACCTTCTTTCAACCATACACAAGAACAGACTCAAAAGAGATTAAAGATTTAAATGTTAGACTCAAAACCATAGATATCCCAGAAGAAAATATAGGTGGTAAAATCTCAGACATCTCACAGCAACATTTTTTCTGATATACAGTATCTCCTGGGGCAAGGAAAACAAAATAAAAAAAATAAACAAATGGGACTACAGCAAACTAAAACGTTTTTGCACAGCAAAATGAAATCAGCAAAATGAAAAGACACCCTGCTGAATGGGAGAACATTTGTCAATGACACACCTGATAAGGGGTTAAGTATCTAAAATCTATAAAGAACTTACAAAAACTCAATACCACCCACCCCAAACGATCCAGTTAAAAAACTGGCAAAAGACCTAAATATACACTTCTCCAAATAGGACATACAATGGTGAGAGAGAAATGGAGACAACTATACTTGAACAACAATAAAGTGTGTGTGTGTGTATGGTGCTCAATAAATGCTTTTTTAAAATGGAGATTGAAACAAAAACAAAAAACAAAGAGGACATACAGATAACCAACAGACTTATGAAAAGATGTTCAGTGTCACCAATCATCACAGAAATGCAAATTAAAAACACAACGAGGTATCATCTCACACCTGTCAGAATGGCTCTCATCAATAAATCAACAAACAAGTGCTGGTGAGGATGTGGAGAAAAGGAAACTCTTGTGCACTGTTGGTGGGAAAGCAGACTGGTGCAGCCGCTGCGGAAAGCAGTATGGAGTTAACTTTAAAAATTAAAAATGGAACTGCCTTATGACACAGAGATTCCACTTCTAGGAATACATTCAAAGAAACCCAAAACACTAATTTGAAAGAACATAAGCATCCTTATGTTCATTGCAGTGTCATTTACAATTGCCAAAATTTGGGAGCAGCCCAAGTGTCCATCAATAGATCAGCTGATATAAAATCTGTGGAAATGTAATGTGAAATACATTTACACAATGGAATACTACTTGGCCGCGAAAACCAAGGAAATCTTACCTTTTGTAACAGCATGGATGGACTTGGAGAGTATTAGGCTAAGTGAAATAAGCTAGTCAGAGAAAGACAAGTACCATATGATTTCGCTCAGATGTGGAATCTAATGAACAAAACAAACTAACAAACAAAAGAGAAACAGCCCCATAGACACAGAGACGAGTATGATGATTACTGGAGGGAGAAGTAGGGTGAAGGAGGTATAGAGGGTAAAGGAGGATAAATGGTGATGGAAGGAGACGACCTGGGTTGGTGAACACAGTATAATACATACAGATGATGACTTATAGAACTGTACACATGAAACCTATAATTTTATTAACCACTGTTACCTCAATAAATTTAACTAAAAAATGAGAAAACTATAAAATAACCTTTGAGGAAGTACTTAACCTAGTAGACTCATGAATTATACTCAAGAAAAGACAAGCTAGTCAATATAAATATAGAGGAAAGAACTTGCATTCTTTTAAAAAATGAAGTTTTTAAAACTTCAATTTCATACTTGACTTAATTCTCAATTTCCTATATTGACAGGAATAATAAGAAGCAGTTTCACGTAGTCCTCAACCTAACATTTTGTAAAAAAGAATCCAAGTAGCTAGGTCATTTGGACATTTAGGAAAGCACACTTATTCAAACCATATTCTTCCAAGCAAATATGTACAACATTCCTATTCTATTGTGTAAGCTTTAAACACAGAAAACCCACAATTAGCCTCATGATCCCATTCCCCATCACTTCAATAATCCTGGCTGCCCTCATCTTTTAGGATACATCAAGCAAATAAGTTCCTTTATTTTTCAAACTTTTATTCCTAATGTTTTAAATTTTTCCTTTTTCTTTGGTTATGCAGCTTAAAGAATAAACTAGTTACCAGAAGAATCTTCATTTGCTTCTAAAGTATAGAATTTTACAAATGTTGTTTTACTTAATGTGAATTAAAAATTAAGTCATTCAATACAATGTCTCAGATATTATCTTTAACCCTTGCTCTCAGATGACTATTCTGAGATACAAAATTGTTCCATCTTTTTCTCTTACTTGATATTTCTTAGTTTATTCAAAGTATCTACCTCACGAGTAGTATGTGCAAGAGCAGGCAGGCATTGTTGAAAATGCTCACATTTTTTGTGGCCTTCCCTTAAGGAGCTTCCAGACTCCTGGGAGAGATAAGAAAAGTCCATAAATACTTTTAAAAGGTAGAAAATGGTAAGTTCGTAAGGAAGATAAAGCAAGAGACAATTTCCAGGAGTTGGGAGGATTTTTGAGCAGCAAAGTTCTATGATCAGAGATGTTCTTCAGAAAAAAATTTTTAAAAATTTTATTTCCTTTGTGTGGGAATAATAGATTGGAAAAAAAGAACTAGTAAAGAGGGGCTCTATTAGGAAGTCACTGGAAATGTTCAGGGAACTCATGATAAAGGTCTGAATCAGTAGTGGGAAGGGAAAGGAGAGGGCAGATACGAAGACCCTGTGAAGATAGAATCAAAAGGCCTTGAAGAATGACTCAGATAAGGGAGGCAAAGAGGGAGTCAGATGACCCAACTTTTACAAATGATGTTAGAATTGTTCAAGGTCATAGGAAGCTACATTCATTCATGTCCACCTCCCACAGACATCTACTGAAAACATGATAGAAAGCCAAGTGCAAAAGGAAGTCAGTTTGGTGGAAAAATACTGCCTAATCTCAATACTGGACCCATGAAAATAAATTAGGTACCATAGGAATCAGAATTCAAGTAAATGTGTTAATGCTCTTTTCCCCTCATCAAAATACCTATAATATCAAATCCAAACATCAGTCAAAACTGGAATTTAAGCTAATACTTAGCTTTAAAATTGTTACCTAGTAACCACTTCCTAGTAAAAGCATACACACCCTTTAACCCAGTTGGAGAGCACAAGGTAAAGCAATGAGAGCCAAGTACTTTTTTCACCCTTCCTGCTGATAAACTTATTCTACCAAAAGGGAGAAAAAACACATTTTTCTACCCAAGTCTCAGGCCAATTTTAAAATTTCAATACCCACTCAAAATTATTCATTTTGCATAATTTATTATTTAGCTACTGTTGACCCAACTTTTCTGTAAAATCCAACTTAATGGATTTTACAGAACATGTGTATCTATGAGGAAATTCCAACACCAAAGTCAGATGAACTTTTGGATTGTTGTGAAAACTTATTACTGAAAGAACTTTTTAATCACAATCAGTAAGACATAACTAAAAAGATATCAGTAAGTTTAGCTTCCAAATAAGTAAAAACCTAATACCATTTAAAATACTATTAAAAACTATTTACAAAATATAATATACAATTTATAACAATAAAATGTTAGTAAATACTAACATTAAAATCACCAGGAAAAAAATTAATTACCTGAAAAACATAAAGTAAAATTCTTACATTTTATGATGGTAAAATATTGTAATAGATTAAAGATTTAACAGTAAAAGAATAAAGCCATAGCTTCCGGCCAAGATGGAGGTGTAGGTAGATACATTTTGCTTCCTCACACAACCAAAAGGATAACAACCAATTCAAAAACAAAAAACAACCAGAACTGCCAGAATATAGAACCATATGGAAGTCCGACAACCAAGGAGTTAAAGAAACATTCATCCAGACGGGTAGGAGGGGTGGAGACAGGAAGGCGGAGCTGCAAGGACGTGTGACTGGACGGTGGATGGCGAAGCAGGCAGACCAGGTGGCATACCAGGCGGTCCCACATTCGTGTGGAAATAAGCTGGGAGGGACAACTGGGGAGCAAAACAGACCACACAACCCAGGGTTCCAGCACAGGGAAATAAAAGCCTCACAACGTGTGATTGAAAAAACCTGTGGGGTTTGCAGTGGTGGGAGAAACTCCCAGCCTCACAGGAGAGTTCATTGGAGAGACCCACAGGATCCTAGAACGTACACAAGCCCACCCACCTGGGAATCAGCACCAGAAGGGCCCAATTTGCTTGTGGGTAGCAGGGGAAGTGACTGAAAGTGAGGCAAGAGCCAAGTAAGCAGCATTGTTCCCTCTTGGACCGCTCCCCCACATACAGCACAGCAACGTGGGTTGACCTGCCCTGGCGAACACCTAAGGCTCCACCCCTTACAATGTAATGGGTGCGCCAAGACAAAGACATACGGCTCAAATGAAAGAACAGATCAAAACTCCAGAAAAAGAACTAAGAGATGAGGAGACGGCCAACCTATCAGATGCAGAGTTCAAAACACTGGTAATCAGGATGCTCACAGAATGATGGAGTATGGTCACAAAAGAAGAAGAAGTGAAGGCTATGCAAAGTGAAATAAAGAAAAATATACAGAGAAACAAGAGCGAAGGAAAGGAAACCAGGACTGAAATCAAAGGTTTGGAACAGAAGGAAGAAATAAATATTCAACCAGAACAGAATGAAGAAATAAGAATTCAAAAAAATGAGGAGAGGCTTAGGAATCTGTGGGACAACTTTAAATGCTCCAATATCTGAATCATAGGGGTGCCAGGAGGAGAAAAGGAAGAGCAAGAAACTGAAAACTTATTTGAACATAATGAAGGAGAACTTCCCTAATCTGGTGAATGAAATAGACATGCGAGTACAGGAACCTCAGAGAGTCCCAAAGAAATTGGACCCAAAGGAAGCACACACCAAGGCACATCATAATTACATTACTCAAGATTAAAGAAAAGGAGAGAATCTTTAAAGCAGCAAGAAAAAAGGAGACAGTTACCTACAAAGGAGTTCACATAAGACTACCAGCTGATTTCTCAAAAGAAAGCTCACAGACAAGAAGGGGCTGGAAAGAAGTATTCAAGGTCATGAAAAGCAAAGACCTACTACCCAGATTACTCTATCCAGCAAAGGCATCATTTAGAATGGAAGGGCAGATAAAGTGCTTCCCAGATAAGGTCAAGTTAAAGGGACTTATCATCACCAAGACATTATTACATGAAATGTTAAAGGGACTCATTTAAGATAAAGAAGAACATCAAAACTATGAACAGTAAAATGACAACAAACTCACAACTGTCAACAACTAAACCTAAAAACAAAACAAAACAAAAACAAACTAAGCAAACAACTAGAACAAGAACAGAATCACAGAAATGGAGATCACATGGAGGGTTATCAGTGCAGAGAGGATGGGGGGAGAATAAGGGTAAAAGGTTCAGGGAATAAGAAACATAATTGGTAGGCACAAAATAGACAGGGAGGTTAAGAATACTATGGGAAATGGAGAAGCCAAAGAACTTAAGTGTATGACCCATGGACATAAACTAAGGGGTGGGGGTTACTAAAGGGGAGTGGTGCAGGGTGGAGGGGGATAAAGAGAAGAAAAACAATGGGACAACTGTCATAGCATAATCAATAAAATATACTTAAAAAAAGAATAAAGTCATAAAAATACTAAAAGAAAGTACTACTGAATATTTACTATATAAGTATAAGGGTTCAGAAAGATAATCTTAGGGACTACTCCAAAAGAAAAAGTCTAAGATATTGATATAAAGAAAAAAAATGTAAACTTCTTTATTCAAAAAGTAAAACAAAACACAATAAACACTATGGAAAAAATATTGCCAGCATATGACAAAAGGGATCTCCTTAAAAGTGTCAATCCATAAGAAAAATAAAAACTATGTTAAATATAAAAATTGGTAAATGAATCAGTGTTAAAGTTTTTCCTTTTTGTTTATCTGTGTTTTCAACATTTTATACAACAAACATACTTAATAATCAGAAAGTTGTTATAAAAAGCAATGATGTAGAAAATATCTGACGACACTGGAAAAATGTTCACAGAATGATTTTATATTCAAAACAAGTCACAAAACAGTAAATAGAATATGACTCACTGATAAATATTTATAGAGAAAAAGACCGAAGGATGTAGGGATTATTTTTAAGTATATATATATTTATCAGTCATTTACAATGAGCTGTGTCACTTCATAGTAAGAGCACAGTCATAAAAACCAGTATCAAATGTCTATTATATGTGAAAAAAGAAGTTGACCCTAATATGTATTATGTGATCCTAGTTCTTTTTTAAAAAAGTTATACATGCAAAGAAAGCTTAGAATTAGAGAATTATTATCCTACTTTGGTGAGTAGATGTGTAGGTTTTCTCTTTTTACTTTTAATATTTCTGGAATGTTTCAATCTTATTACTATATGCACTTATGTAATTAAAAATATGCAAATCTGGGAAATATAACAGAAGCAAAGATCCTAAGACAAATTTGTTACTGAAAACAAAAAAAGTTCTTAAGATAGTTTAATTTAAAAAGAAAATTACAAAAAAATCCTCTTAAATTGTTACAAATTTATTTGCATCGTGAAAACCGGAAAATCAAACCAATAATGTATCACAACAGTGTATCAAAACAGCTGAGGTACAACAGATTGTGTTTGGGTACAGTAATAGTAGATAGTGTTAGCAAGAGCAAACAAAACCAAAGTTTATTTTGCCAAGCCACAGCAAAGAACTCTAATTTGAACAGGAATTAAAACATTAGTAGTCTCTGATATAATTTATAATGTGGAAAACTGGACAACAGTCCCCTCCCCAACTGTTCTTCCTCTACCCCATCCAACTGAAAAATAAATAAATTAGCCTCTTTGCCAAACCTGGCAAAACATATGTAGGGATAAACACACACATACTGTAATCTGTAATAAGCCACAAAATTGATGGACACTTGTAAAAATGCATAAAAGGCAATTAAAAAAAGAAAAATCAGATCAAATCTAGGAGAAAGGAAATATTTAAATTAGTTCTTCATTTTTTACTGCATTTAGCTGGGTGAAAATAGTGCTATAATTTGGTATGGTGAGCAGAGCACTAATCCAGAAGTCAGAAAATTGATTGGGGGTTGAATGCCGGCTCTCAGATGCAATAGGTATGTGTTCGTGAGTGTGTTTCCTATTCACATCAGGAAAAATGACTTCTATGTCACGGCTGTACTATAAAGTGACTCATACACAGGTTTTTCTATTGATTAGAAAGAAATTAAAGGGGAAAACCACAAAATTATCAGGAACAAGTTACTATTTTATCATATTATTTTAGTTATTTTCTAGTTTGCATAATCAGTTGATAATACATATAATTGCAATTTTGGAAAAAGATTTTAAGATTTTTAAAAAATATCTATCTATCTATCTATCTATTTATTTTAGGGAGAAGGGAAGGGTGGGGGAGAAGAAAGGGAGAGAAACATTGATGCTCAAGAAAACCATCGATGCAGAGATACACTGATTGGTTGTCTCTTCACGCCCCCAACCAGGGACTTGACCCACAACCCAGGCATGTGCCCTGACAGGGAACTGGTTAGCCAGCCAGTGCTCAATCCACTGAGCCACACCAAAAAGAACTGAATAAAGATTTTAAATGAAATATTCATAAAGAATATATAATTTATGATTAAATAACATGAAATGGAATGTGCATGCTTTGCTTACTTAATTTTTCAATGTAAGCAAATATGAAATTAGAGAATAAGAAATATATAGTTTAACCTCAAATAGTAATTTTAATTATTGACTTTATAGGATGAAAACAGCCAAATCTCATAACCTTCAGAAGTTTTATGTGCAGTGTTGTTTCCAAAACTCAGAAGAGAGTAGAATTAGAAAAGATTCAGCCAAAAAGTTAACTGAAGTTATCAGGGTTATAATAGACGAACAAAAAAAATTATTAGCCCAATGGTAGAGATCAAGGATCTTCAAGATTCTAAAATCCTCAAGAGCTCAAATTATATGTATAAAATGAAGTATAATTTACTTCATCCAATTCTAGAAGATCTTAGTTTTTGGAAGTTGAGGTTTTGGATGTTAACAAGTTTATAGAATATATTGTTTATACTCCCAGACTCAAAAACCTACAAATAATGAAGTGAATCACCCAGCAGATGCTGTATCCAATACAGGGAGTACTATGCATGGATCCATGAAAGACACCACCTAGAGAGACAAGTCACTCATTCTTTTTGAAATAGCAATATTATTTGTATACAATTAAAATTAATACAAAGTTCCTTTTTAACATTGAGTCAACGTGGATCTCAGAAAACTTTTAGCCATCAATTCTAAGACAAAGCTTACCTCTGGAATTTGTCAGTGTGAGTATATTCTCTTGCTACAGGAAAGATAAGTTTTTGTATATTTTACATGCTTATCACTTCACCTTTTTAAGGAAATGTCTAACTTCTTTTCAAGAGTTCCTCAAATTACATGATTTTAAGATCATTTACACTCTCAGTCCTTTCCTTCGAAGAAGCTCTAGTTGGTCAATGTTCTAGCCTATTAAAAACGATATTATGGAAAGTTTCCCATTTCAAGATGACAGAATAAGACCTTTGCCTATGGTAGATTAAAGATGGTTGCAAATTCTTGCTTAGTCCTCCCACTGAGAGGTGAAGTTTAATTCCCCTCTCTGAATCTGGGCCAGCTTTACTGATCTCTTTGGCCAACACAATATGGCAAAGAACTGGGATTTCCGAGGTTATGTTACAAGAAAACATGCAGCTTCCACTTGGTTCTTTCAGAACACATGTTCTTGGAACTCTGGTGCCACAGTATGAGAAAGCCCAAGAAGCCCCGTGCATAGTAACGTGAGGTCCAAAACTAACAGTCCAGACAAACTCCAAGCCAAAAGCCAGAATCAACTTGTCAGTCATGGGAGTAAACTACCCTGGGCGTAGATCCTCCAATTTACAGCCAAGCCATTTGTCCAAAAGGCATTATGTGTGTAATATAAATGAACTTTGCTGTTTTAAACCACTAAATATTGGGTTGTTTTTAGTCAAAGATAGATATCTGTAATGCCCTCCAATCCCCTATCTTAATAATCCCACAATAGAAACATGAACTCTCTCTTTGATGAAACTAGCATTAATAAGTGAAGACAGGGCCAGTTGGAGGAAGAGATTATACATGAGAGCCAGCAGTGGAAGACATGGAAGAGAAGCAAAGTGATTTGCACAAATCTGGAACTGCAGAAGACACTGGGTTAGGCCTGAAAACAGGAGGCTGTACAAAAAGTGGACTCCCAGGTCCCACTCCTGTTTAGCGGAGCCAGATATCTTCCTCCCTTATCCCCAGAGAAGATATCAAGCATGTAGTCTCTAGACCAGGGGAGTCCAACCTTTTGGCATCTGTGCGCCACACTGGGAAAAAGAGTTGTCTTGGGCCACACATTAAATACATTGCAACACGTAATCCCCCCAAAACTCATAATATTTTAAGTAAATTTACAATTTTGTTTTGGGCCGAATTCACAGCCATCCTGGGCTGTATGTGGCCCATGGGCCGCGAGTTAGACACCCCTGCCTCTGGACAAAGTGAGCCAGAGGTTCTGGGCTTGGGACACATTTGTGCAGGTGTCCACAGAATGACCACAAAGCAGGTTAAATGAAAACTGACATGGTAAATGGAGAACTCTAACTTCCCTTCCACAGCCTCACTTCAGAATGTCAGCTGCAAGATTCATATTCTCCAGGCAATAAATTTAGTATCCATCACTACAGAAATGGAACCATCCCAAAGGAAAGATCTATAGGAACTGACGTATGGAGGTTCCAATAGATAAGGAAGCCTGCCACTCCGACACCTTGCCTCCACACATACAGCTTCCACTCAGCTTTGTGTGCCTTATTCATGAATCACCAGGCATTGAGGAAAGCTTCTAACCAGAAGTGGAACAGGCAAAAAAACAAACAAAAAAACAAACAAAAACAAAAAAAAACTCCAATGCCTGGAATAATAGAAAACTTGAAGTAATGAAATACCTTCAAAAAAGAGAAGATAAACCATTTCTTGGAAATATAATGCCAACTAATTTTCGGGGGAAAAAATGACAGTGGAAAAACATTTTAATATTAGAGTTAGAAGATAAAGCTGCAGAAATCACATACAAAGGGAAAAAAAAAGACAAATATTAGGAGCAATATGATAAAAAAAATTAAAATGTTGGGTGTTGGAGGCCCAACATCAAAATAGTAAGAATTCCAAAAACCTGAGACTAGAGTCTAAAGAATATAAATTGACACAGGGGGAAAAAAATATAAGAACTAATGGACTCTAGACTGACAAATGTCCCGAGTGCCTAGCAGAACTAAAAATAACAAAACAAACAAACAAACAAACACAACCCATCCCTCAGACAATGAATCTGAAAGCTTCTAGAGGAAAAAGAGCCCACAAAGAGGGCTCGGCAGGACACTCGCCCCGTCAATATCAACACCAGAAGCCTGAAGGTGGTGGAGCAATGCCTTCCGAATTCTAAGTTAGAAAAACCATTTTCAATTTAGATCCTACATTCAGTTAACTGATTAAGCATGAATGAAGAAGACACCATTTTCAGAATGTTCCATCTACTCATCCTTCCTCAGGAAGCTACTGCTGAATGTGTTCAACACAACTGAGAGAGTAAGTCATGAAGGAGTGAGACGGGGGCCCAGACAGCCAGGAGGTAACCAAGGTAACCAAGGAGGTAACCTAGTCCAGGCCGGAGCAGGAGCATGGAGGACTTCAGAATGGTGGTGCCAAGGAAAAAAGGACGTAACTGATACTAGGTATTTCATAGTTGTTACCAAGTGGAAGGTGATGTCGAGAGGTGCTTTACAGAGATGGTAGAAGGGAAGGAGGAGACTGAGGAAACTATGCAAATGAAAAAGTTAATTCCAAACCAAAAAGCCTTAAAAATGGAAACTAATAATAGCTTTTTGGTTGGTTTAACAGAGAATAGTACTTATACCTTTGTTTGGCACCCAAGCCATAGCATAAAAATTTTAAGCTACAGGCCATCTTAGACTTTTTCTAGTTCAAGTAGCTGACTGTATATAGGTGCAAAAAAGTTTTTAAGATGTTAAATGAGGCCCTGGTTGACATAGCTCAGTGGATTGAGCGTGGGCTGCGAACCAAAGCATCACAGGTTCGATTCCCAGCCAGGGTACATGCCTGGGTTGCAGGCCATAACCCCCAGCAACCGCACATTGATGTTTCTCTCTCTCTCTATCTCCCTCCCTTCTCTCTCTAAATATAAATAAACAAAATATTAAAAAAAACACCCCAGCAACTTAAAAAAAAAGATGTTAAATGACATACATTAATTAGTGCCACAAATGACAGAGGTGTCCTTTGTCAGAAGAGGGGATACTCAGCCATCCAAGTCTGCGGATGGACACGGTTTCAGTGATGCTGGCATTCTGAGCTCTGGTTCCAGCTCTACCCCTAAGCACGTAAAATTAGGGAGGGAGCAACGTCCAGATCCGCAGTTTTCTGTAACATTTGAAGAAAGGTACATTTTCCACACTACCTCAGAGCAAACTCAGGGTCAAATCTGATGCTGGAATTTAAAAGGCATTAAAAACAATTAAAAGTTGTTAATGTTGGAAATAATGGTTGGCCTTAGTATGAGCACTAGGACGTGAGGGAGGCAGATGGTGCTGCCGATGGAGCAGGCACGGCTGACACGAGGACAGACAGCCACACGGGCAGACGTCTGTCTGTGGCTCGTTGGTTCATTTGCTTTATATTCAGAAGTTACACAGTTATATTTGAAAATTTGTTTTCAATTGAAAACTATATTTATTCTTGGTTAACTTCCAAGCTTTTAATAAAACTTTTTAAATAAGCTCATCTATCGCCTTGGCTGGTGTGGCTCAGTGGACTGAGCGCCGGCCTGTGAACCGCGAGGTTGTGGTGTGATTCCGTCAGGGCATAGGCCTGGGTCGCGGGCCAGGTCCCCGCTGGGGGGCATTTGGGAGGCAACTGATAGAGGTTTCTCTCCCTCTCTCTGAAAATAGATAAATTATTAAAAAAACAAACAAACAAACAAAAAACTTCATCTGTCATTAAAATGGGCTTCTAGACCCTACCCCACCATAGTAACAGTTTTTTGGGTCTCAGACTGCACTGAGAAGAAAAATATGAACTCATTCCTCAAAAAAATGTATGCACACTTACACGGGCATATATATTTACAAACACAACAAGGACATAATTTTTTAAACAACTTCATAGATTAATGAGCAAATCTGGAGACTCAGTTAATATTCCTAGGAATTTTCCTGCAGACACCAAAACACATATTTTGTAACATTAAAATACAGGCTGATACAGAGTTTCTACTCAAATGTAAAAAACCCTTTTCCTCTCACTGATAAAGGATAACTCTTAATTGTTCTTGCTTAACTAGGAGTTTCCAAATAACTTCATCTAAACACAGTAAACTGCGTTGACGTTATTTTCAAAACATTTGTGTGGAAGTCCTACTTGGACTCACAGCCCTTTTGTCCCCTGCTCCATGTAACAGCAGGTCCTCGAATAACACTGTTTCCAGTGTGAATTGAACATCGTTTCATTATGAATTGCTTTGCTTAAAGTTGCAGAACCTACTGACAATGTTAAATGAGGAGTTACTGTACTTATAAACACATAATGAACAAAGAATGTTTCAGCTCCTTAATCTCACTGGCAACATGAATTTACCATGGTTTTCTGGCAAGGTATTTTAGCTGAGTCTGAGTTGTCTCATTTGAATCTCTCTATTTCTCTATTCTAAGATCAAGATTATCATTGTTTTCATGTTTCAGCTTTTCTGACTATTCTATCCCAAACTATGTATCATTTTGTTTTTACACTAGCAGTTTCCTCCTCAGAGTAACAATGAACAATGTCACCTTAATCATAAGCTCTTTAGAGATAATTATTCTATCTACTTCCCCCCACTGTTCTTACTTGTGCAGTCTCTGCATGTTCCAGCATCTCTTCAAATTCTTGATACTCTTCATCATCTGGTTCAGCACCCGAGAGTCGAGCTGCTCTGGCCATAAAATATGGAGGCAGTTCTCCGATTGCTGTACCGACACCCTATGTGAAAAACCAACATACTCATATGAGATTCTGTTGTCAACATAGTGACACTAAACACATCAAATCTATATTTTTCTATATCATCAAAAACATGTTAATATGTATGTATTAGGGCTCTGGCTTCCATGGATTAGTGGATTGGGTGCCGGCCGGTGAACCAAAAGGTTGCCTGTTCGATTTCTAGTCAGGGCACATGCCTGGGTTGTGAGCTGGGTCCCCAGTTGGAGGCATGAGAAAGGCAACTGATGATGTTTCTCTCCCTCTCTCTCCCTCCCTTCCCCTATCTCTAAAAATAAATAAATAAAATCTTAAATTAAAAAAAAAAGATGTATTAGGGAGAACAGCATATAGTATAGTACATAATCAGGAGTATGTGAGTTTGAATCTTGGCCCTAATACTGACCTATGCAGCTAGGCAAGATAAAATACATAAAACTGTCAGACAATTTGTAGTGTATTGTAGACACTAAATTAAATGTTAGTTCTTTAGCATTTCTACTGATATTCTACTATTTTTGTCATTTCCCTCCACCCCCTTTTCAAATATTCAAGTGGTTTGGTAATGAGCATTCACTAGCATGGCTATTAGACAAATATTTTCTAGGAAATCTCCCGGTATTGAGGATGTTGCTTTAATCCCAGAACTTTTTTTTTGTGCAGAGTTAAAAGTTTTAACAAATTGTGGTCAGGAAGCCCCTTGAAAACTCAGCATTAGGATGGGTAAATTTTGACCACAGGAAAAATGTTTATATTTCCTCAGGACATTGACTCATGTTTTTAGTCTCTTTTTGGATTCTTGTTTTTGAAGAGAGTTTTTTTTCCCAACCAACTTAGGATGTAAGGGTTGAAAACAAAGGTGAAAGAATCAGGAACCTGGTTTAAACTTACATGGCTCAAATACAGCTCAGGCAATAGTGCAAGAGTCATATAGTCTCGGAAAATTCTCAAGTTTGAGCCGTCCTTCTCTGCCCTGAGTCCCAGTGAATGAAAAAGGCAACTGCTAGCTCTGGAAGCAACTTCAGGCTCTTCTGGTTGCTCTGTCCTATGGGTGTCCTACGAATGCCGTGAAAAGGATCCCCAAGGAATGGTATCAAATCCAAACATTCTGTGTTCGCAGTGTCCCATTCCAGTGTGTGGAATCACTGATCCAAGTGAAACTGCGTTACCCCCACGTGAAACCAGAGTTCTGAGACAAGAATAAGGCCATAGCTAGCTAAACACAAAGAGAAGGGAGGGACAAGAGACCTGTACTGAGACAGACACAGGAATAAAGTACAAATCATACTTTGCTAAACAAGAAAACTTGATGCCAGTCAACTCTGGAGGAGGTTAGAAAACCAACTTACTATTGTGAAACTGGTACATCAAGAGAAAGATCAAATATTTATCCTGTCTTACCTATATGAAAGATACCTCAAGGTAATCTAATTACTAAAAAGGATAAGTTTCTCTTTATAAAAGTATTTCAGTCAATAACTAAAGAAATAATGATATAATAATTGGCATACCCTCATTTTATAATCCCTAATAATGAACTTATATAATAATGCTGCTAATATCACATACAAAAAAAGACAACCAGACACTATTGTACCTTCTGATAGAAATATATAAGACTCTGAAGTACATTCTTATCAAAAAGAAATTTTTTTCGAGCCTCTCAATCTATCAACTCACCAAAAATAGAGGGAACATAGAAACATATTTAAACTACACCAACTGGAATACAATCAGTAAGAGTACAACCCAGGCTGTGGGAAATTGTACTCAACAAGCAACCCAGTTTCAATAACAAATTTGAAAAGAAAAATGAAGAAATAAATACAACCAAAACAAATTTGAACACTAACTGGTTAACTGATTTGAAGAGACTATTCCTAATTTCTCTTAGGCGTGGTAATGTTTTCAAAAGTCCCACAGTTGATATTTACAGATGAACTGTGATGCAATCGAATATATACTGAGAGCAGAGTGGTCCAGTTAAAACAGTGCTAACCAGGAGTTAATATTAGCTGAAGTTGGCGAACAATATATTGAATTAACTATGTAATTCTTTGTGCTTAAATTTTTCCATAACAGAAAGGAGGAAGAAAAGTTAATTGCAACATTTTATTTAAAACATGAACTTCTCTTAAACCCTAAATTTTAAGTCAAGTCAAATGTTCAAGAGTTCTAGAAGCAACCATGTGATTCACACTCATGACAAGTTTCCTTAAAGTTAAAGGGAAGTAATAATGCACTGAAATCAAGAGCTACATAATGCCTTAGATTCAATTGACGCATTATTATATTTTAATTCTGCTCATGTTTTCCCATGTTAGCAAGGCACAAGAATGGTGATCACAAGTCAGTATTCTACTTTTTAAGCAAATATGTAAAAAGGAAATAGAGTCATCCTAGCAGGTCCCCCAAAACACACTGTATTCCAGACACAGAAGTTTATTTAGCCAGTTATCTCAAATTAGATACTGAAGTACTATAATTTCATGGTTCTTACAAAACAACTTTATAATTCTTACACAATCAAAACAAAATAACAAAACACAACCGCGGAACACTAAAAACTGTCAGCCTACGTTTAATTAAGGGGAAGAAATGACTGGCTTCCTCACTGCAAAAGAAAGACAAGTGGTATTTAGTCAAGGAATAACTCAGAAAGTTCTTCTAAAAACCATCTACTACTCTGAAGTCCCTGCTTCTTGACTGGAGTTTTCAATATGCACAAAATATGCAATGCCAAGAGAGAAACTTCCTGGACTCTTCATTTTATTCAAAGATTTTTGGGAGAATTTTAAAAAGTTTTGTCAAGTGGATTCACAAGCAAATCAGCAGCATCTTGCTTTTCTATGTAGGGAATCATAATTTTAATGGTAAAAATCTGGAGATAGAATTTTTTATACATAAATAATGACTACTGAGAAATTTCGGTAGTTTTGTATTTTCAGTATGTTAATAATCTTTAAAAACAAAATTACTTTTCAATTAAATGTTCCAACTACAAACATGAATCAGAGGTTGAAGGCGTAAGTTTGGAGGATAAGTGTAAAACCACTGAGAAATTCAGGGTTCTTACAGCAATGTTTAAATAACAATCACACCAATTCTAATAAAATCATCAGACTTTTATAGAATTGTTTTACAGATAAAAAGGAAAATTTGCTTCTAGTTTTCTAAATATTTATTTATTTACTTGAGGGGAAAGGAGGGTGAAAGAGAGGGAGAGAAACACTGACCAGTTGCCTCTTGCATGCCCCCAACTAGGAACCAAAGCTGCAACCAAGGCTGTGCCCTGCCCAGGGACAGAACCAGTGACCTTTGGCTTTGTGGGAAAATGCTCAACCAACTAAGCCACACTGGTCAAGACTCCTGGAGGTCAACTTTAAAACAGCCTTGGAAGGAATGAAGTTCTGATACATGCTACAACAAGGATGAAACTTGGAAACATACACTAAGTAAAATAAGCCAGAAACAGAAAGACAGATGTCCGAGTTCATTTCCATGCATATCTGGCTGGAGTAGGCAAATTCACAGACAGAGAGTACAGCAGAGGCTACCAGGGGCTGGAGAGAGGAGGGAATGAGGAGTTATTGATTAAAGGGCACAGAGTTTCTGTCTGGGATGACAAGAAAGTTCTGGAAATCAATACTGGCAATGGTTATGCAACATCATGAATTAATTAATGCCAGGATGTTGCTGTGCACTTAAAAATGGTTAAAATGGTAAACTTCATGTCATGTATACTTTAGTACAATTTAAAAAAACAAAACCATTAACTTAACAAACAAAAACACTTTTAAGGTGATGCTCTCTGAAAATCATCACACAGTGCTCTTCTCCCCCGCCCTGCTGTTACTCCCCCTACCCCACTGTACTCCTTGTTTTCCTGAGACTTTAACTGAATCACAGATAGGAAACATTTGTGTTATGTTATAGTAGATTTCTCCTTCATAGCACTTACCAAATTTTGTTTAAATATTTACACATATCTAATTTTCCATAATACTTACATCTTCATTTTCCCATGACAATTACTCCCTGACTACCAGGTACAGCTCCGCGAGGGCAGAGACGAGCACTGCTCCCTCGGACTCCCCAGCACTTGGGTGTGTGTAACTATCACTGGGATTCTGAATGAAAAGAAAACGTATGAAGCCTTGCTATGGTGATACAGCCCAACTGTGGAGGATCAAAAAGATGCAAACTGAAAAAAGGTAACCTCCTGATAAGTAACATAAAATAATTCACTTCAATGTGCTCCAAATACCCGTGTGAACAAGTTAAAACTGAGGTTGACCCTGGCTTTTATCTTGTAATTAGAAGTCCTACACATTTTAATGATTTCACTGACTCAATATACTTATAATGATAGTAAAGGCTGTAAAGACATTTTAATTTACAAAGTACAAATTAAATAAAAACTTTAAACAACTTATGGGTTTTTAATCAAGCAAGACATTCCCCAGAAAAAAAACCACACATATGTAATCAAAATTATTAATGATAAACTATAAGAAACAAGCCAACACATTCTACATCAGGTCTTTCAATCTCAGGGAGTACTGACTTTTTATGAGTGTGTCCCATACATTTGACCCTTTTTAAATACACAGTTCAGGGGCACTAAATGCACTCACAAGGCTGTGCAGCCAGCATCACTATTTCCAGGATTTCCCATCACCCAGATGGAAACTCTGCATCCACCACACACCAACTTCTCATTTCCCCCACACACGGCAACCTCTCACGTGTTTTTTGTCTCTATGAATTTGACTCTTCTGGAGAGTTCGCGCAAGTGGAATCATACAATATTTGTGTTTCTATGTCTGGCTTATTTTGCCTAACAAGGTTTTCACAAAGTTTATTGTATTGTTGCATGTATCAGCACTTCATTCCTTTTATGACTGAATAATATCACATTACATATGTATAAATATACTGTATTTCATTTATCCATCTATCTGCTTCTACCTTTCTGATAATATGAATAATGCTGCTGAACGTGTGGCATACATATCTGTACTTACATTTGAGTCACAATTTTCAGTTCTTTTGGATATTTATGTAAGACTGAAATTAGAGAAGGGTCATAAGGTAATTCTATGTTTAAATTTTTGAGAAGTACCAAATTCTCACAGCAGCTGAATTACTTTACATTCCCACCAGCAATCTACAAGGGTTGCAATTTCTCCACATCCTCACCAATGCTTGTTATTTTCCTAAAACAAAACAAAACAAAACAAAACAAAACAACCCAGCCATCCTAATGTGTGTGAAGGGGTATTTCCTTATAGTTTTGACTTGCATTTTCCCAATGATTAATGATGTTGAGAATCTTTCCATGAGCTTATTGGCCATTTATATGAATTAATCTTTGGAAAAATATCCATTCAAGTCCTTTGCTCATTTTTAATGTGGTTTTATTGTTGAGTTATACGAGTTCTTCAAACATTCTCGTTATTAAACCCTCAACAGATATATGATTTGTAACACTTTCTCTCATTCTGTGGGTTGTCTTTTCATTCTCTTGATAGTGCCTTTGATGCACAAGGTTTTAATATTAGTAAAGTTCAATTAATCAATTTTTTTATTAAAAAATTTTATTTACTTTTAGAGAGAGAAGGGAGGGAGAAAGAGAGGGAGAGAAACATCGGTGTGTGAGAGGTACATGGATTGGCAGCCTCTTGCATGCCCCCAACTGGGCACCTGGTCCGCAACCCAGGCATGTGCCCTGACTGGGAATCAAACCAGCAACCTTTCAGTTTACAGGCTGGCTGGAGCTCAATTCACTGAGCCACACCAGCCAGAGCTCACTTTTTTTCTTTTGTTGCCTAACCTTTTGATGTTACATTTGAGAAACAGTTGCCAAATTCAACATCATTAGACTTTTCTCTATATTATATTTTCTTCTAAAAGTTTTATAGTTTTAGCTTTTAAGTTTATATACATGATGCATTTTTAGTTAATTTTTGTATATGGTGTAAGGTAACAGTCCAGCCTCATTCTTTTGCATGTGGATATTCTATTTTCCTAGCATCCTTTGTTGAAAGGACTGGCCTTATAAATTTTGATAGCAATGGGAACAAATTTAAACATAACTTGATATGTGCTACATATTTTACATGATAGGATAGTTATCAAAAAAAAAAAAAGGAGAGATATAAAGAGCAAACATTCAGCCAATTAGTATTTATTGACAGCCTTGTACTATGTGCAAAGTCTAATACTGAGTGCTGTGGGTGTAACAAGTACAATGTACAGCCTATATTTTTTTTAGGAGCTTAAGACACTGCCCGGCTGACTGATTTAAGGCATGTGTGAACCCAGGTCAAACGTGTACGACGGAAGTTTGGAGAAGGCAGCCACCACTGCCAGTGGGGATGGAATTTTTTCTTTATCGGCATTGGTGTTAATCCAGCTACATAAGTCAATTTTGAAAGGGCAAAAGAAAAACAGAAAACCAGAGTGTATATACATAGCCCCCTTCTAGCATGTTCCAAGTATCTTGTTATTTTAATAAAATTTTTCATCAAAAGACTAATATGGTCAAATTTTAAAAACAAAGGCAACTAGTACAATGAATCTGTTTCCAGTGTTTATAAAAGAGTAACAGGAAACATGACAATTTTTCCTGCCTTTCATATTCAACAAGTTCAATGTATGGCATTTCCCTTGTAATTCTTTTAAAACACAACATAGCTGCTACCACTTAGATGTCTTTGAAAACTATGCTTCTTCTGTGGGCAGAGTATTCATATTCATCTTCATTTTAGTTAAGATTTTTAAGCAATCTGTTCCACATTTTTTATTTTATAAGAAACGCTAAGGGAAAAAGTTACAGGTAATGTTTAACTTAATAAACGCAAATTATGAATTAAAAAATAATTCAAATCCTAATAGGAAGTCTTGAGCAAATGAACTACTCCTCAACGACAAGTACCTGAATGAATTTAAGTGTATAGAAGAAAAAAAAGAGAGAAAGTTTTATATGGGTTAAAATGCATTTGCCATCGAACACATAGTCCAAAAACCTCCCAACATGTACTTAAGCAAATCATTAAAAGGTAACTGGTACAACTAAAAGGAAGATCACAACATACAACCACATAGTCCACTACAGTAAAGCCTGGTTTACAAAGAAATGTCCCACCTTACTTTAGTAGTATAACAACTCAAAAAGAAAAAGAGTCCTCTAAGAATAAACACTGAGTATTTAAATTTAGCAGAGAGACATTACGGTGACCAATCTGAGACTGATACATAAGCATCTGCTATGTGTTTATCAGGACATAAACACCAGTGAAATTCTGCAAAGCAGTCCAGTCACAGCACCCACACCCCCTTCCCCAGCTGCTGTCCACTTGCCTTCAATTGCATCATGATACCTATGGCTTCACGCCCTCCTTCTGAATGCCATTAAGGAACAAAGACCACTTGAAAAGGTTTTTAATGCTTTTAAAAAAATACAGTCAGCTGACTTAAAAATATATTTTTTAAATTTATTGATTTTACATGTATGAAGGAAACAGTGAGAAACATCAATTTGTTCTTCCACTTATTTATGCATTCATCGGTTAATTTTTGCATGTGCCGTGACCAGGGATCAAACCCACACTCTTCTAAAAGCTTTGTTTTACCATATTTGTCGTGTATAATGTGCACCAATGTTTTTGGCCCAAACTTTCAGGGAAAAAAACCTTTCCATTTTAATTTTTAAATTCAATTATTTATTTATTTGTATTTAGATACCTGAAGGAATTTTGTTTTTGAACATACGGATATCGTTATTGCTTAGTAGAGTTACACTTTTAACATACAAGCACAAATAAAAGAGTTAAAAGCATTTATATAGATCGGGAATTATTCCTACTATAACACACACCCTTATTTTTCCCTCAAAACTTTGGGCAAAAAATGCACATTTTACACAGCAAAATACGGCATGTGGAAGCAGGCCACTGACTTGGTACAACAAAGTATACAGACAGGTTCACTGCAGACAAATATGAGAATGGACATCTTACCCACATGCAGGCCTCGATCCTAACTTTTGAGATGATGCTCCACAAAGAAATGGATCCTTCGATGCCCTCTTCATCTGGACAAATAATCTGATCAGGATAGGGTGGTTCGGGGAAATTAACTGAATTGCATTCATAAGCGGCTAGTGTAACTGACGCTATGTGTGGACCCTACAAAACAAATAAGAGAAACCTGATTAGAAATACTAATGAAAAGGGAATCGTTAATACACATGCCATTTTAATGGTACCTTAGTTGCTATATATTAATAGAAAAAACCTAGCTTTTAAAGAACAAGAATCTATTTAACTAAATTATTTCAAGATATAGATGGTAATTCGAAAAACTCCTTCTCAGTATGTCCTCCTGACTGGTTTGCTTTAAAAAAAAGTCCCTCAGACTTATTGATAATTTAAATATGATAAGAGTCACTATTTTACGCCTCGATTACACGAGTTTTGACAAATATCCACCTGTGTAACAGCAACAAGTCATTTCCATCACTGCAGAAAGTTCCCTTGTGTCCTCTGTACTCAGTCCCCAGCCCTCAACACCAGCCCCTGGGAACTGGGACTGCTGGCTTCATTCTGATGTGATTTATCCATATTTCTCATTTGTAAGAATGTTGTATCTCCTTTGATAACAATTCCCTGTGCTGCTATTCTTTTAGGCATAATTTCAGAATATCACTTTTTGTCCTTAAAAACTGTTGGTGAAATAACTACCTCACTTATCTTTCTCACTGACATCAAACAAACAAGCAAACAAACAAATCCCCTGGAACCAGTATCAGTGAGTTTTCCTTTTATAGTAATTTTTTCTATGAAAGCCCTTGTGCTACTTTGTACCTTAATTTTGAAATATTATAAATCGGTAATAATCATATAGATTAAAATGGGTTAATAATACAATAAAGGCTTAACCTCAAGGGTTTCCAAATACACATTTATGCCAAAGTGAGGTTTCTGCAATAAGATTCAACTAGGGAGTTTGTTAAAAATATAAATTCCTGGGACTCCAAAGCACAGATTGATTCAACAGGTAAGTATAGGAGCCTGTATGTTATACACGAGCTCCTTCGGAGTTTCAAATAGGTTAGGTTCTAACAGGCTAAGCCCAGGAATCACGGAGAATATAGTAAACTAAGGGTCAGGAAATAAGCAACCCCGGACAAGCCACTTAACTCTCTGGGCCTCAGTTTACTCTCCTGCAAGGCAAAAGAATTAAACTCATTTTATGGCCTATCCAGCTACAAAATTAAAAAACTCCAAATATAATCAAATATGTAAATAAAAATCCAATGTCAGTTTCCAAAGTTCTCCTGAGGTGCAAGATCTAAAGTTGGACATTCTGAACATGTTGCTTTAACACACACAGTATAAGTATTTGTTTTAAAGCACACTGCAGACAAAGTTTATAGAGTAGTGGTCATAAGCATAACTCCCAGGGCCAGACATTCTGGTTTCAGTGGTAGCCTCTGCCACTAACCTGAATCTTGCTTTGCTCATGTATAAAATAGGAGTAATAAAATACCTTCAGGATTTACATTCTCAAGATGTTGTAAGGTTTAAATTAGTAAATTCATATAAGGCATTCATCTTAGAACAGTGCTTGGCATACAGTAAGCCCTCAAAAAGTACCAGCCATCAGTTGTTATGAAGAAAGATACTATATTTGTAGAATTAGATATGCACAGACACACATATATACACATGCACATGCAATAAGTGGTCTAAAGAATTTGTGGTTCAAAGACAGTACATAAGATACAGTGATAAATATAAGACACTACAGAGCTCCTACCACTATCAAGATAAAAGGCAATATAAAACAAGATTATTTGTCGCATGTTAACATGAAAAAAGATATTCACAAATCTAAGCTACATTTTCCCTAAATACAATGGGTATTTTTGATCAAATAAAACCAAAAAATGAAGTTCTATGCTTAGCACTGAATTCAATTTAGTTATTAGGTTCTTCTGAACCAAAAAAATCTATATGAATTTTTAGTTGGTTCCTCTTTTTCTTGAGTTTTATTTCATAACAATCCATAAGTGGTATACGTTTAAGTTTTAAAATAATTATAGTATGCTTCTTAGAAGAATGCTTTTGAGAATTCAGGTTAAAAAAAGTTATTAGCCATGAAAACTACAACTGTTTCTTTGAATACTATATGCATAAGAGATTTCATAAATGGGGAAAAAATAATTATTTTGTAACCTTCAAAATAACTCCCAAGTTTAAAGTTTAGGGAATTTAAAATAACTGAATAAACAGTGAAAATTTTTTCACTGTACACGTATAGCTAAGCATCAGATGCAGTTTTTTTTTAAAGTGTAACTTTCACCTTTATTGTCTGAAAACACAAAAGAGAAATGTAATACCAGTAAGTAAAACAAATTAAAAAAATTCAAGAGTCTGCCCACAGCTGCCCCCCGCAGACTGCAGGAACAGCCTGCCCCTCAACTCCACAACAAGGCTGAACTCTCCTGGAAGATAAAACAATGAGGTTTCTGAGACAGATAAAAAGGAATAAACTGCACTTCTATTATAAAAATGTAGATAAAATATGCAACCCATCAGATTAAACACATTATCCAAAAAGACAGAAGACATTCATAGTTAATTTTAAGTGACTCTAAAAAGGGAAATTTTCAGCCATCTGATGAGAATTTTTTCCCTAAAGATAGGACAGTTCATTCATACAACTAAACTGACATACACTTTCCATAACCACACTAATAAGTCATGATTACTCAGCCTTAGAGGCAGATGTGGTGATTCCCAGACAAAATGAACACAAATAACTCAGCTTCTTGTCCTTTGTTCATTCTCAAGAATCTATTCAGCCTGTTCCTTGATATTTCAGTTTAGAGTGTTAACTGATGGGAAACCTCACAAATTCTTTTCAACATTACAGGCTAATGATTCCTAAATATAATTGACTTAACTGAAATAAATATTAGTTTACACACATAAAAAAAACAAAAGCTTAAAAAATCATTTTTATTAAAAGAATTTTAGAAGTTATACATACTGAACTACGCTTTAAGTATATTTTTCTAAAACCTGCAAGTCCTGTTACTACCGATGTACCAAATATGAAAGACTCACATTTTAACCACACTAAATGAAGAAACATGAGATAAAGACAGCTATAGTAAAAACAGAAAAGACTACCTGGACAGAACCACCATAAAACACACAAATCACAGTGTTCCAGCTCTCATGGGGGCATGCAGGTACTGGTACGCATCAGCCAGAGATCCTGGCCTGGGTCAGAGGGCTTTCCGCCTCAGGTACGAAGTAGCTGGTAGAGACTTTTAGTCCTACAGCAAACAACCAGAAAACTGGACAAAACGTATGGAACAATTCTTTTCAGACCCTGCACCACAGGCAGTACAGGACGTGACTGCTGCAAGAAGGGACACAACTAAGGAAACCCTGTGATGACTCTGACTCTCTTGATTTGTATACAGGCTTTGTGTCTACAGCAAAGTCCATGGCCCAAAGAGGAGGAACCCAAGCACAGCACGGTGGTCTTGCTGAGGTGAGGGCAGCTGAGTTTAGGGAGGCTGAATACTTGAAATTTGTGTGGCAGAATACTAGAGAAGAGGGAAATATGAGGGTCCCCTTGAAACTCTGGCATACAAAGCTGCATTGCATGCTAGGGTGAGATTCCAAGAGGCCAAAGTACAGCCAATGGGAAGAGAATTAACAGGTAACTGTAGGCTGAACAATTCCTGGAGTTCATATAGAACTAGGAAACACTTGAGCTTCAATAAGCTAGAGAAGAGACTCCGGGAACACCTTAGAAAGAGCCTCAGCCCTGGCTGGTGTAGCTCAGTGGATTGAGCGCGGGCTGGGAACCAAAGTGTCCCAGGTTCGATTCCCAGCCAGGGTACATTCCTGGGTTGCAGGCCCTAACTCCCAGCAACCGCACATTGATGTTTCTCTCTCTCTCTCTCTCTATCTATCTCCCTCCCTTCCCTCTCTAAAAATAAATAAATAAAATCTTTAAAAAAAAAAAAAAAGAAAGAGCCTCGAATAAAACCTACTCCAGAAAGGCCCAAACAGGATTTTTAAAAACCCTTAAATAGGTCAAGTTGACCCACAGGTAACTTTAACTGCCCACCAAAAAAATGAATGCTCTATAAGGGAAGACAACAAAATGTGTACAATCAACTGTTTAACACCACATGCCCAAGAACCAATAATAAATAACTAGATATGTGAAGCAGGAAAATGTCATCCATAACTGGAATCAGTATTAGTCCAAAGAAACATACCCAGAAATGCCAGATGCAATGCAATCAGTAGACAAGAACTTTAAAACAGTGAATATAAATATGTTCCAGGGATTTTTAAAAAAGATTTATTTATGTATTTATTTATTTTTAGAGAGAGGGGAAAGGAGGGAGAAAGAGAGGGATAGAAACATCAATGTGTGGTTGCCTCTCATGTGCCCACTACTGAGGACCTGGCTACAACCCAGGCATGTGCCCTGACTGGGGATCAAACCAGTGACCCTTTGGATTTGCAGGCCGACACCCAATCCACTGAGCCACACCAGCCAGGGCTGTTCAAAGTTTTGAAATGGCAGTTGGCAACTTCAGCCCCATGGGCCAAATTCGGCCCACCACCAGTTTTATAAATAACGTTTCAGAGAATACAGCTGTGTGCATTCATTTACATGTTGTCTCCGGCGAATTCTGTGTCATGACGGCAAAACTGAGCAGCTATGACAGAGACTCTATGGATTGCAAGGTCTAAAATATTTACTGTTGGCCTTCTACAGAAGTTTACTGATTGTGATTTAATAAATCCAATGAGGAAAGAAACAAAGTATGAAAAATAATGAAACTTCTAGAACTAAAAGTATAGTATCTGAATAGAAAAACTCATCAGATAGATTATCAACAGATTAGATACTGCAGAAAAAATGTTAAAGAACTTGAAGCCAGGGCAATAGAAAGTATTTGAACAGGGAGTGAAGGCTATGAAAGAAATGCACCTCTATACCCCATGAAATAACACCAACTGGTCTATTAGCCACGTGGCTGGAATGCTAGAAAGTTAAGAAAAGGTGTATGTGTTGGGGGAGGGTTGTGTGCCAAAAAGACAAAAAACATGAAGAGTAGCCAAAATATTCTCAAGATTTGATTAGAAACTTTGGTCTACCAGCTCACATAAACTTCAGTCAGGATCAAGAAAAAGAAAATAAAATGTATCAAACTGCTAAAAATCATAATCATATCATAGTCAAACTGTTATAACTCAGTAATAACAAGAAAATCTTAAAAGCAATCAGAAGGGATAAAAAACACTATCTATAGGAAAATACAGATAAAGCTTCTTATCAGACATAATACAAAGCAAAATACAATGGAATAACTTCTCTAAAATGTTTAATGGAAAAAAAAATCTGTCAATGTAGAATCCATGGAAAATATATTTCAAAAATAAAGATGAAATAAAAAGCATTTTCAGATAAACAACAGCCAAAAGAATTTGTTCCAGCAGGTCTGCACTATAATAAATGTTAAAGGAAATTCTCCAAAGAAAGCGATACCAGATGGAAACTTTAATGTACGCAAAGGAGTGAACAGCACTGGAAATACAGAAGACCTTTTCTCATTTAAAAATCTCTTTAAAAAACAACTAGCTGTTTACAGCAAAAAAGATGATAAATGCAAAATGTGTGACAACAGAACCATAAAGCATGAGAGGGATAAAATGGAGCATGATGCTGTAAGGTGGGTATATTATATGTAGTTAAAAAATGCTCAGTCCAAAAGCAGGTAGGAAAAGAAGAATAAAAAACAAATGGGGCCCGAGCTGGCGTAGCTCAGTGGATTGAGCACGGGCTGTGAACCAAAGTGTCGCAGGGCACATGCCTGGGTTGCAGGCCATAGCCCCCAGCAACTGCACATTGATGTTTCTCTCTCTCTCTCTTTCTTCCTCCCCTCCCTCTCTTAAAATAAATAAATAAAATCTTAAAAAAAATGGGAAAAATATTTTGAAGGTAGACTTAAACCCAACTACATCGCTGACTACATTAATTGTAAGGGCACCAAATGTACAAATAAAAAGCAGAGTGTCAAGCTGGATTAAAAAGGAAGACCCCAGTACATGCTGCATATAAGTCATTTTAAACATCAAGGCCCAAAAGTAACAATAAAGGAATGAAAACAATAAACTATTTTAAGATAATCATAAAAAAGATGGACTGGCTACATTAGTACCAGATAAAGTAGACTTCAGGATAAGGAATTACTAGAGATGAATAAGGACATTTCATAATGATAAAAAGGCTAATTCTCAAGAAAGCAAAATAATTCCAAATGTGTACACACTCTATTAACAGACTGTTAAAATACATCAAACAACTGGCAAAACTGAAAGGAGAAATAAACAAATCTGCAATTATAGTTGGAAATTTAAACACCCTCCTCTTATTAATTAATGGAACAAGTAAACTGACAACCAGTGTGAATAAGAAGACTTGGACAGTATAAAACACTCCATCCAGCAATAGCCAAATACACATTCTTTTCAAGTGTCCACGGAACATTCACCAAGAGACCACATGCTGGGGTATGAGTCTCAGCTCATTTTAAAAGAATGTGTCATGTGGCAAGGTAAACATCAATACAAGGAGTCCTTCTTAAGGAAAATGGCAAATAAAGATCCTCAAAGATCCATTTCTCCAGGTAAGGACAGTGTCCTTCCATCTTTGTGCGGTAATAAAAGGAAGTCAAACAGCTATACACCACCCAGGCTGTTATTCCCCAGCACAGGAAACTGTAACTCCCTAGTTAGCAACCAGGCCACAGGCAACACTCACTAAGGGCACACACAGCTCCTGAGAGTTCCTAATTGCTGTCAGTATAAGTTCCCTCTAGTGATAAGGAGACTGAACTTGATGATAGTGATTAAATGTTACACTCTCATCAGAGTGACAGGCTTTAGGGTCCTCACTGGGGGTGGGGAGTAATTCAGTAGAGTCATTCTAAGTGAAGTCAGCTCAACAAGATGGCTCAGTTATTTGTGACATATCGAACATCTGGTTTTGCTTCAGTTCAAAGCCTCGTGCATCTAGTCTCATGAGCTGTATTACATTATATTTTCCAAAGTTTTCATAATGGATTAATTCTGCCTGGCCAGAGTAGAAGATGCAGTGCTAGGCTGGCAAGAGTACGTCTGGGTGAAAGCAAACCCATAGTTAAACCAGGGGTAAGATTTCTAGTAAGAATAGATAAAAGTATCGGTGGAAAAAGTATTTTAACTTCTAAATATTCTTTTAAGATACATTTTAGGTCACATTTCTACAATGTATATTGTTTCATGAGCACTGTAAAAGAGGACGTTTCAGTGACTGATATAAAAAATTAACAGAGACAATTACATGGGATTCATTTTTACTCTAGCTCCAGGAGTAGTAATATACTACTAGTCCTGTCTAATAAAGAGAACCTTAGCATTACAAGTTATCCTAAAGAGATAAAACAGTCCCTCCTAACACTGCACTACACAACAATGTTCTACTCTGGTAGCTGAGAAGAACCAGGCTGCGCCCTGACAGGGATGGAGTGCCCATGCAAGCCTACAGAAGGAAGACCTGGTGCCACACACGCAGATTAGGGTCTTTGAAAGGAAGGTGTGGGATATTCGTATCTTAATCCCTGAAAAAAAAAATCAGTAAATGAACTAGAATGTGCATTGCTGCCTCATGAAATAAGATGTTTTCTGTCTTTTGGGTTTATTTTAGGGCCCTTTCTTCCAGAGATATTTGTGTTTTTTTAAATTTATTGATTGATTTGTGTTTTTTCCTCATTACCACTTATCCCTCTTATATCCCTTCTTCCTCACAATCACCACACTGCTATCCATGCCTGTGAGTCCTGTTTCCTCCACCCGCCACCTCCTCACCAGGTCCCCAGTGGTCATCCCACTCTCTATCTATGAGCACGTCTCTGTTTTGCTTGTTAGTTTGTTCATTACTTTTCTTAAAAAGTAAAAACCTAAAATGGTCATGTTAGTTAATTATGAGCCTAATTTAGCCAAGTGTCTTTACCAACCAAGAAGAAGAATATGACGCTACATGAAGAGTGCAGTGTGTGTGTGAGTTTTCGTAAGGAAGATGAGCAGACAGACAGACATTCTTCCACCCCAGGCAGCTCCCTCAGAACTGATACAACATTCCTGAAGCCTGGGGTTGTTTGTATAACATCTGTAATGTCAATTCACAGCCTAATCCATCATCCATACACAGAAGTCCAGTGAGATCCCAAAGGCAAAATTTCCAATTAGTTCTGTCTGGAAAGTCTAGAGCAAAGGTAATAAAATCAAGAATCCCGCACTGATTCACTGGGAAAACATTTGTTTGCCACACTCCTTCTCTACAGGAACAAAAGGAGTCAGTGGTTAGTCTGGAATGTGATTCATTAGGAATATCTTGGTGATAAATACATGAAAGATGACAAATGGTTGTGTGTATGACTTGCAAAACCTTTGTTTTCTTTCATTCCGACTGTAGAAATGCTTTTGCAAACAAATTCTACTCCTCAGATTCTTTTAATCATTGCTTTTCTTATTATGGTCAGAAAACTTACCTGAAGTTATGGTGCACAACAAATTCTAGAAAGCTATAAAATAAACCATTGATTCCAAATGGGCACTGAGAAATTTAACTAGTGTTTGTAGTCTTTTTGTGAAACAGATCCCAGGTTTACAAATTACATTTCTGTACCTTCTCTATAGAATGCAATATAGTACATCAAAAAGCAGTCCATGGGGCATCGGTCAGTGCAGTTTGGGTTTTCGGAAGCTGTTAGTAACTTTCTACATGTAATCCGACTTCTGTCTCACATTCCTCATTTGGTGAAAAGTGTAATAATAATAACTATGATAATAATGCCTGCACAACCCAGGTAACAGGGCAAGGATATATGAGATTATATAGTAAAAAGTATTAAAAGTATAAAAAGCACTGCTAACCAAAACAAAAAATGTATAAACCCTATCCATTCATGCTCCAAATTATAAGGACCTGTCTTTGAAGTCATTTTTATTATGTTGAATCAATCCATAAAGACAAATTTCATTTTTCTTCTCTAAACCTAAGCAACTTTTGATCATAAATTTAAGTGTTTAGCAGAAATTAGCCACATACAAAGAGAGCTTTTAAAAAGATTACAAATTGTTTCAAACATATATCTAATAGTACAGATTTCAGCTTTCTTCTTAGCTTTACTTTAAGCACACATTAATAAATAGTAATGTAAGGGCAGGAAGTTATCCAGTCTGTGCATACCCCTTCTGTTTGGTGAAAACCCACCCCCATGTCACGGAGACCTCAGGGTCTTCTTTGATGTGGTGATGTGCAAAAGAGTTAACACATGAGTCATTCCTTGGGGAAAGACAGGGCGAAGAACAGATTATGCACTCATCAAAACAAGGGCAAACAGACCTTTTCTAAGAAGGGCCTGCTGGTCTTCCCGGAAGAGCCTGAGTCACTACATACTTATAGCCAGAATCATTATACCTATATAGAGCAATATCAAGTCACACCAGAATCTCACTTCAGGCAATCTCTTCCCTTTTGTGTCTTACAGAGGTACAGACAGGTGAGCAATGAAGCAATAATCAGAAGTCAAGCAGAAAAAAAAGTAAAGAGGCTGGCTAGCAATTTTTAAAAAGAGTTTATTCCACCCAGTGGCATTAAACAATTAACTGTAATATGTCTCTCACTGAAACTACCACACTCCTTCATTTCAGTCCATATACATGCAGTTTTCAAAAAACATTTAGGCAATAAAATAGCCACTGGGAGTCAAAAAGTATAATAAATGTCTATACTTAAGGAAAAACCAGCTTTATGAAGTACCAGATACATAGAAAGTACTAGATACATACTATAAAGTAAGGACACAGGGCGCTATATACAGAGGTATTCTATAAATATTCAACAGCAATCAAGAGATCAGGGTTTTTAAATGTACAATTTTTACCACATATTTTAGTAGTGAAATAATTCTAAACTTCAAAGCAGAAACTGCCTCTGAATCTTACACATGGACAAATATCTGACAGCTTTCTTTGTATTTATTTTATAACAAAGAGCCAAATATTTTTCTATTAAAATGGTAACATTGAACAAATGGTTCATAAATATCATTTAGATGATAATGCCTTGATGTTATAGCTTCTATTAAAACCTGATCTAGTCTACAATGTAATTAAATAGTTCTAAAAACTTTTCTACACCCCAATGCATGTAGATAGGACAACTCTAATGCTTTAAAATCCCTCCTATTTGATTCCCAAAGGTGATAGAAAAACACATGCCAAAGACGAAAGTTATCTGTAAAATATATTCACCCTCTATTTATAGCTTAGCATTTGGGTGCCTTTTAAAATTATAAAACAACTGCTGACAGTTTTTGTTCTCAGGTTCTTTGTCTAGGAGCTGGGCTGAGTCAAAAGAAATAGAGAGAGGGCTCGTTAAGCCTTTCTCCGGGACACTGCTCCACCTAGTGTCAAAAACTATTCATACATCACATTATTTGGGACTCGTGATTCTTGTGGGACTCTCTTTGTTATTGTTGAATAGAACAAACTTTATAAATCATTAATGGCACATATAGTTTACAAATGACTTTAATTTTTGGCTTGTCTTGTAACTTGATGAATAATAACGTACATGCCTGCAAAGATCATGTCTGAGACACATTTCTCATTATCAAGTACCAAAGTTCCTGTTTTTGTTAACCTGGGTGTTTACAGAATTATGAATCATGTGTTTCCAGTACTGGGAATAATTCTAAGGTAGCTACTAAAATAATCCCATTACTTCTTCCAATTGTTTATAACAATCTACACTTAATCCATAAATTACTTCTCAAAGAATCGCAATCTTTATTAATTATTATATTATTTTCCATGCAAACAGCTATACAATAATAAAAAATAATACAAGAATAAACTTTTGCATACTCACAACTATAAACCTACTTTTGCCCCACCAAGTATACTGTATTCTTACAATAAAGTAAGCTAATAAAAATGTTAAGAAAATTGTAAGGAAGAGAAAGTACATTTACAGTATGTACTGAAAAAAATCCATGTAGAAGTAGATGCACAGTTTAAACCCATGATGTTCAAGGGTCAACTGTATTATGCAAAATAAGAAAAAGCTATACATAGATTAGGTCATTTTTCATCCAGAGTCACAAATACTACTTAGATGTTAGGAACAGACTATTTTGTCAATTAAAGTCCAATTATTCTGCCTCTCCTAACCTCCCACAGGGTTTTTCAAAGATTTTATTTTATATCTATTTATTCAATGCACACTTATTGAACACCTAGTAAGCACCACATACTATTCTAGATGCTTGCAATACAGCATTAAGCAAGGTAGGAAAAGATCCCTGCCTTCAAAGAGCTTGTATTGTAAAAGCGAAGCTCTTATTTCAGTATAGTTTTTCTTATTCAGCATCTACACTGCCACACACTATCCAGTCCCCCAAATTTGAAATCCTTTCTGTTGTTACTGCTTAAATCAGGTAATTACTGCCTTTCATGTGGACTGCTGCCTTCCAACGGCACTCCTTACTTTTAGTCACTTTCCCACCAAATCTCCCCTCTACAATGCTGTCAATTATGGTCCTAAATCACATGTTAATGCTTGTTTGAATAACTTGGTGACACATAAAACCTAAATTCCCTACACCTGACTTTTAAAGCTTCACAATTTGGTACCAACCTATTTTCTGAGATGGGTCTTCTTTCCATTTCCAAGGTACCCTAATTCCATAATTCTGGACCAACTGACTGCCTTTTCTCTCAACAAACCCCTCTGCATGAACTTTTCCTACTTCTTCTTCCTTCAAGAGAATTGCTCCCTATTTTAATAGCCCTGTAACAATTTATGTATATCATTACGATAGTATTTAGCACAATGTCCTGCAGTGTAATTATTTATATAGTGTGTATCTTCAGCCTTATATGTTGCATTCCTTTGGTAATTTACATAGTATTTCAGAGTGTCTTACAGAGTAAATGGTCAAGCTTTTTGAAGTGAACTTAAATTACAAGGGATGATTTTATTTAAAAGTTTTCTTAAAAAAGTTTTATTGAAAAGTTTTTGAGGATATAGCCCTGGCTGGCTGGTATGGCTCAGTGGATTAAGTGCCAGCCTATGAACCAAAGGGTCTCCAGTTTGATTCCCAGTCAGGGCACATGCCTGGGTTGCAGACCAGGTCCCCAGCTGGGGGGCACACAAGAGGCAATCACACACTGATGTTTCTCTCCCTCTCTGTCTTTATCCTTTCCCCTCTCTCTAAAAATAAAATCTTTAAAAAAAAGTTTTTGTGGATGTACAAGACAGCCCATTTGTTCTCAGCCCTACTTTGAAAAAGTCTCATAAAAATGAATGTTATCTAAAAGTAGTATTTCTGATTTTAGGAAGTAGGTAGATGCCAATGTAAACTAACTATAGCAGATAATATTCAAATGAACTTGGGCAAAAATGACTATAAAATTCTAGAACAAAAGAGATGTACTAAAACAGAATATTTAAGTATAACACACATAGCAAAACACATAATGCATACATCTTAATGACGTATTACAGACACAGGTACCCTCTATTCAGATCAAGAAACAGAGGCACACAGTAGAGGGACATATCCCACTGGTTGTCAACTATACAGCTACTGGCATGAAAGAAGTTTCCATCAGTTTTCCAATTTCTACAAAAATACTTACTCAAGTTTTGACTGACACTGCACTGGTTCTGTAGATAAAACTGGGAAGACCTAACAAACACCATCACAATATTGTGCCTTATAATTCACTAACATGATATATCCCTTCTTTCATCTGATCTTTTTGCTTCCTGTAATATTTTAAAACTTTATGTAGAGGCCAAGCACACTTTTATTAGACTTATTCCTAGATTTTTTGCTTTTTTAAAAAGGATACTATTATAATGGTACCCTGAATTTCATTCATTCTCTGTATGTTTTTTAGTATACAGAAATACAACTGTTATGTGTATGTGGAGATTATATCCAATGATCGTATTACACTCCCCTATCAGTTCCCCAAGTTTGTGGAAGTTATCCCTTTCTCTTTGTAGTTCTGCCAGGTTTTGCTTTTTATAAGTTGTTGAGTATATATTATTAAATAAACACAAACTTAGAACTGTTGTATCTTTCTGATGATTTGAATCTTTTATTATTAAGAATGGATACATTAGCCCTGGCTGGTGTGGTTAAGTGGATTGAGGGCCGGCCTGCAAACCAAGGGGTCACCGATTCGATTCCCAGTCCGGGCACATGCCTGGGTCACAGGCCAGTCCCCAGTAAGGGGCGTGTGAGAGGCAACTACACATTGATGTTTCTCTCCTTTCTCTCCCTCCCTTTCCCTCTCTCTAAAAATAAAATCTTTAAAAAGATAAAAAATGAAAATTATAATATAAATCTTGGTTTATTAAAGTCTTACATAAATTAATCTTTTATAATTAACCTTTTCCAGGACAATGCAGACCTCACAATAAGTGCAGTTACTCCACATCCAATTTGTACATCATGTTTTAACTCTCTATACATTTTAAATAACTGTTTTTAATGTCAATTTTAATTTAAATTTACCCATATATTTATCCCTTTTGTACTCTTTATTATTTCTTTGTTTTGATCAATTTATCTTATCTCCTCAGATATGATTATTTTTTATTGTATGCTGGACTTATATATGAAAAAAATATAGTTAATGTGACACCTAGGATTTTATTTTCCTCCAGACTTAGACTTAAGCGTGAGCTCCAGTCTTCATATATAGTTCACCTTTACGTTTAAAGTGTGGCCCCTCAAGGTTTTAATCCAAACCTTATGGGTTTATCGGAGTATAACCTTGGCCAGTCTCACCTCTGTGGGTTTCCTCTTTAAGATAAATATTGACCTTGTAATTCTTGCTCTTTTTTTAAAATCTCTGATTCCTTTAAACAAATTTTTAATTTGTATCAACCTTTTTATGATACTTCCACTTGAGAGCTGATCCAAATCGCATAATCTATCATCACTGGAAATGGAAATGAACAGTGATTTTCAACTATGCTATGACATACTGCTACATTAAAATCAACTCTGGGGGCCCTGGCTGGCGTGGTTCAGTGGATTGAACATGAGCTGTGAACCAAAGGGTCGCTGGTTTGATTCCCAATCAGGGCACATTCTGGGTTTCAGGCCATGTCCCCAGCTGGGGACATGTGAGAGGCAACCACACATTGGTGCTTCTCTCCCTCTCTTTCTTCCTCACTTCCCCTCTGTCTAAAAATAAATAAATACAATCCTTAAAAAAAGACACATTCTATTAAAAAATCAAATCAACCACAGAAAATGTTGCTTATAATTTCTTAAGAATAATAGCTAAAGCATGTAAATTAAAAATGGTCTCTTTTTAAAAATAAAATCAGGTTAAGAATAATGATAATCATAATAGCTGCTATCATTTATTGAACATCTTATATACACTAGCCACTGAGCTGAAAAGTGTACACACTTGTTATTCCAATTAATCCTCAAAACAGGTAATCCTCAATACCATTATGATAGGTATTATTATTATTATCCCATTTCAAGTTGAATAAACTGAGGCTTAAAAATTAATAAATTTACCAAACAGCACAATAAGTAATATTTGGCAGGGCATCCAGACCCAGCTGTTTGACTCTGAACATGCCCTATTACCTGCCATGATAAGAATGAAAGACTTTAGTCCCAAACAAAATCACCTTCAATAACTTGTATATTCTTGAATATTAAAGAAAAAGATGAAATTATGCCATTGTATCTGAAACTGAGCATGCTACTGGAGTATGCCCTATATGTAAATAAATGTCAGAATGGAAAGGCTGACTGCTGTTAAAGTAATTAATGAATGTGGAAAACTATCAAGAAAATTATTTTCACTCACATTCATTAACTGGCATTATGTAGGCATAAATACATATAAATAGCAGAATCTCTCTCTAATTTAAGTAGAGTTATTTGAGGGTTTCATCTTCGGAACAGAAACTCCTAGTACACTACATTGGTTGTATCAGCAATGCCACCTAGTGGCAGCCAAGTACAGAGAACTTAGGAAAAAAGTTCTAGAAGAGTGGTTGGTTCTTAACCTTTTATGGGTTACAGTCTTTGGAGAATCTAATACTATAGTTCCTTTTTGCCAGAAAGATGCATATTTAAAAAGACATGGAGTCAAAGCAGCTCTACCTAATACACAGAAACAAAGGGAGGCTGCAAAGGTGGGGAGATAAGCTATGTGGCCCAAATGAAAGAACAGAACAAAACCCCAGAAAATGAACTAAGGGACACAGAGATAGCCAACCTGTCAGATGCAGAGTTCAAAACACTGGTAATAAGGATGCTCAAAGAAACAGAGTAGGGCAAAAACATAAGGGAAGAAATGAAGATTACACTAAGTGAAATAAAGAAAAACCCATAGGGAACCAACAGTGAAGGGTAAGAAGCCAGAATTCAAATCATAAATTTGTAACATAGGAATAAATAAACATTCAACCAGAACAGAATGAAGAAACAAGAATTCAAAAACAAACAAACAAACAAACAAACAAAAAATGAGGAGAGTATAAGAAGACTCTGGGACATCTCCAAAAGTGCCAACACCTGAATCATAATAGGGGTGCCAGAAGAAGAGGAAAAGCAAGAAATTGAAAACTTATTTGAAAAAGTAATATAAGAAAACTTCCCTAATTTGTTGGAGGAAATAGACATACAAGTCCAGGAAGCACCAAGTGTCCCAAGCAAGTTGGACCAAAAGAGGACCACACTAACACACATAATTAAAATGCCAAAGGTTAAAGATAGAGAATCTTAAAAGTAGCAAGAGAAAAGCAGACAGTTACCTACAAAAGAGTTCCCATAAGACTATCAGCTGATTTCTCAAAAGAAACTTTGTAGGCAAGAAGGGACTGACAAGAAGTATTCAAAGTGATAAAAAACAAGGACCTACAACCCAGATCACTCTATCCAGCAAAGCTGTCATTTAGAATGGAAGGACAGATAAAGTGCTTCCCAGACAAGGTAAAGTTAAAGGAGTTCATCATCACCAAGCCATTATTAAATGAAATGTTAAAGGGACTTATTTAAGAAAAAGAAGATTGAAACTATGAACCTTAAAATGACAACAAATTCACAACTATCAACAACTGAATCTAAAAAAACAACAACAAAGCAAACAACTAGAACAGGAACAGAATCACACATAGACAAAGATCATTTGGAGGGTTATCAGTGGGGAGGGAGAAGGGGGATAATGGGGGAAAGGTACAGGGCATAAGAAGCATAATTGGTAGGTACAAAATAGACAGGGATATGTTAAAAATAGTATAGGAAATGGAGAGGCCAAAGAACTTACAATGTATGACCCATGGACATGAACTAAGGGGGGTTACTGGTGGAGGGAAGAGGGGTACTGGGTGGACTGGGGCAAAGAGGGAAAAACTGGGACAACTGTAATAGCATAATCAATAAAATATACTTAAAATTAAATAAAATTAAAATTAAATAAAAAGAATTCCTTCTGAACTTAAAACTTGCACTCTGATCAAGGGCAGAAATAACTGGTTTATTCATGGAGGCCAAGACTTGATTTTTTACTCAAATCAATTTTGTAATGAATGCTTATTTGTATGTTTATAATTCTTTCCTGGACATGTGGATCAATGAAATCAAACTAATAATGTTTTCACATCAAGACATTTTGTAAATGTTATTTTATAAAGGTTTCTCGGGGATATAAAAATAAAACTGCCATGCTTCAAATATCTTTATTCTAACTTATTGTACAATTTATAAGTTTTAACAGAATCCCTTTTAAGGTACAGCAGAATCTGCTGTCTGGGTTGCTTTTTAGATACTTTAAAATTAACCCAATGCTACAAATGAGTTCCTGAATCTGGGTTTCCCAAGAAAACCCAGAGAGCAGGTCTAGAAAAGAACCGAAAGGTAACCTGTAATTACTTCTTTTCCTCAGTCTTAACCTGTAGTGCAGCATTATACTTCTAATGATGTAGTTATTAAAGAAACACTCACATGGGTTACTTCCCTAGGGTTTACATCTCTACTTGCAATAAAATCAGCAAGCAATCATGAACAAAATTCTAAAATCCCAGGTATTAAACACCCATTCTCAAACTATTCTTCAGACCATTAACTCAGCAGCCTTCAAAACAATAATGCCTTAATACTTATACCTGCTTCAGAAATGACTTCATTGAAGCATAGAGATTGGAAGTGTCTGCTAGTATTTAACAGTTTTCAACACTTAGTACTGCTGTGACAACTTTTCACTTGTTTTTCCCCAATCAAGATCAAGCTGTTTTCAAATGTGGTATCACTGTCAATGTACAGGACAGGAATGCAGTGAAACAAGAGAGGCATCCAGGGCACAAAGTTAATGAGGCACCCACTCAGCAACCTCACACTTCCACGACCCGGAAGTGCTTATTTAAATTCTGTGCCCCAGATGCCTCACTCCTCACCCTCTGGTCCTACCTCTGCTATATTTGTCCATGTTCAAAGGAAAACCTATCTTTACCTCTCTAATTTCAACTAAGTGAAAACATATTTTTAGGAGGGGTACATTTTATATTTTGGTTTACACGGGTTTAGGAAAGCATTTTGCTCTATATACATAATACTTGATCAACTAACTACATTAGTAAAAATGCCAAAGTGACTACTGGGGTATACACAGTGTTTGAGGATGTGAGGGAAGACACTGTTTCTCATTTGCTAAGAGAAAGTAAACTGTCCAAATTAATTCTAAGCTGTACACGGAATTTTGTGCATTTAAGTAACTTCAATTATTAAAACAATTGCATAAGAGAATCATTACTCCAAAATCTGGAAAGAAAAAATATTTCCTGGCTGAATTAATTTAAGGAAAAAAATCTCATTTGCTTAAGAATGACACTGCCCCCACCTTCTCTTTTTAAATCCTCACCCAAAAGGAAAACGAAAACAGGATTCTAAATCAAATTCAAAGCACTGATTTGAGGGTTAGAATGCTTATAAAACACAAAGGTAATTAAATACCAATCTTACAACCTTAACGTCTGAAGTAAAAAAAACAATCAAAATATAATCTCTCTTAATATTGCTTAAAAGTTATTCTTACCAGATAAAGCAAAAACGTATGCAGTCCTGTTCCAAGCCCAACAGAAGACAAAATTCCTAAGCCTATCCAGTAGGCATACAAAAGAAACTGTTTCTCTATACGTTGCACATACTGAAAAACAAAAGGGATGAGATGAAAAACCAAAACCAGATTTGTTTAAACAGAAATGTGGTAGTTATCAACTACAATCAAAGTAAGACAAACCAATTAAGTAAGTTTCCAATAAAAACGTACTAATATTAAAACCCTTTGAAGGGGACTAATTCCTTTAATGTGCAATAGCAGAGATGGCAAAAAAATTCATTAATTGAAATAAAGCTCTTGTTTCTAGACCCTAAAAATCCTACTACTGCAATGATATTTATAGGAAAAATGCTAGTTACTCATAAATAATTATAAAAATAAAATTTTTCAAGATATTTAAAAGTCACAAAAACTTTAAGACACAGTGGTAAGAGGGGAGCAGTTATTTCTGTAATATTTGTGAATAGAATACATTTTTATTTATCTGAGTAAAAAATGAGGATAAAATTTTTAGTGTATTTAAGATCAAGATGCTTTTCAAACAGGAGCAAATTTACATCCATTGGGATATGACCTTATGGAGGAATGCCAGACTGAAGTCTGGGTTCTCACGCTGGCAGGTAAATTCATCAAGCCAAGTTCCCTACAGGTTCTTAATAGCGCACTCAGATTTCTTTAAAATATTTTTAAAAATGTATTTAAAACTATAAAAAATGTCCGAGATTAGAGATAAACTGCTTTAAAATATGAAATGATACATTTTAGAACTATATCCTATTAGAATACACTAATGTTTTGCTATTTTAACAAAAGTTATTAACAAAATGTCTCATTTTCCCTTCACTTATGTTGTACTTACAGATGATAGGCAAATGAACTACCCTTTTTATATACATAAAGCCTAACCTTCACTCTAGGATGAGTGCATCTGTCTGGATGGATCACAGAGAGGTGTTCAAGAAGGTTCGAAGACTTTGGTAGCAAGTAGAGGATTCATGATGCTTTGACTACATACTGTCGGGAAAATTACACTTGAATCCTTGAAGCTGAAAAGGGATGATCTATACCAAACAGAAATGCTGAGCAGCCATGAACTGCCACAAGAATATTTTAAATATTTGGCCTTAAAAGTACATTAAGAAACCAATTATGAGATAAATTTAAAAAGTGAAACCAAGCCTAAAAATGTGAGAGTAGAAATTCTACGTAGTCCTCCACAGTCCCATTCGAAACTGGGATATGGGAAGGTACGAGGACAGAAACAAAGTGACCGAACCTCTTACCTGTTGATGTGCTCCTTCAACACAATACGCAGCTATAAGCACAGCAAGCAGCAGTAAACAAGACACCACAGTGTTCTGACGATGCCATAATCTTAAAAACATATTTAAAAAAATAAATGAAATATCTCAGTTCATTTTCAGGATTCATCATTCTCAAAAACAATTTCCTGTTGAAGCAGTTAGGTTACTTGGCTCAGCTACAGAACCCATTCCTTCTGGGATGAGCTCTGTGTCCTTGAACTCTATGGTTCCTTGGGGTGTGGAAGGGGGTCAAAGGAAGATACATGGGTACAGAGCCCAATTTCTTTCCCTCATCCGAAGACTGGTCCTGTCCACACCAAACTTCTAGGTAGAAGCGTTCTAATATAACGGAAAGAGTGATGGCTTTCAAGTCAGAAGACTTGGGTCAGGATCCCAAGTCCCTTACATATTGTACTTTGAGTAAGACACTTAAACAATATGATCGTTTCCTGTTTTCTTGTTTTTAAAATCATGATAATCATATACGTGTTTTACCTTCTCTGTGGAGTTGCTTTAAGGATCAAATGAACTAAAAAATGTTACCAAATGTTTTATAAATTGTAAGTACAATAAAATTCCAACATCTTACAGATAATACCTTGGAAAGGCAAGCCAAAAATGATAAGGCATGTATAGTTCAACTTGCTCTTTATGGTATCTGAAATAGGGCTTACAAGTACTTAATTAAAGTTGAACACATTTCCTTGGCAGAGTCTCTTCTCATTGGCTGAAACTACCAGCACCAGTGCCCTGTACCCTGACCCTTGCTCTACTAAAGAATCAGTGTATCCAATGTACACAGGTCTTTCTCCTTAAAGTAAAGCCAGGAAAAAAAAATCTCATTTTCAGTATTCTGCTTTGCATAAAAGATTCAACATGAGACAGGGGCCAACTGCAAGTAGCCCAGTGAGCCAATAGCATTATGTTCCCTTAACCTGTTTTTCTTCAAACTATATGTAAGGAAAATAAGTATGTCCCCATCACATTCTAAATTTAACCAATTTGATAAAGTAGGTGGCAGGGAGTAGGGGCTTGTTGTTAGTAAACAAGACTTATATAAAAGATAATGGAAGACTCTTTACTTTGAGGTCCATTCCTTCAAGATTGCTAGGATTTCCAGAGAAAAATACTGCAAGGTAATGAGTGGCTGTTTCCACAGGACAATATTCTGCCTTTCTTCCCGATCCCTCTTCTTCTTTTCATTCACTGAAGAGAGGTCTGAAAAACATTAGTGCAGAAGTTAAAACAAAATGCTCACTGTTTCCAATCACTTTCGAAATTCATCCACATTCCCATCCCACATCTGAAGGACTGTGTATAAACCTCAACAATGTGGCTCCCATTGTGACGATGGGCGAGGCGCTTCTGTTTTGTTCTTCATGCAATTATTGTATTGTTAGGACACAAGTTTATCTTATGTACATTACTGGAATACTAAATTATCCCACCCCTATGAAGTGCAATTTAGCATCGTACTGTGGAGCAAAGTAGGTTAGAGCTCAAAATGTGAAGGCAAACTACTTGGTTCCAAATCCTGGTCTCAGCACTCCCTAGTCATGTGAACTTGGGCGAATTGGTTAACCTCTCTGGTCCTCAGTGCTCTCTTCTTTGAAACCAAGATTAAAAGAGTACTTACATTATAGGGTCATTATAAAGATTAAATGAATCAATATATGTAAAGCTCTCAGAAGTACTGTCATCATCTATCAAAATTGCAAATGCATAGAGTAGCCCCATCTTATATGTGGTTCCACTTTCAGTACCCATGGTCAACCCTGGTCTGATTCCAGAAAGAAACAATTCATATGTTTGGGGTTTTGGGGGTTTTTTGGAGATAGAGGAAATATTTATTTGATTGGGCTGAGGCAAGAGGACAAGAGAGTAAGATCTCTCAGAACCATCCCCCCAAAAGAAAAAGTAGGGCATTTTTGTGTAGCTAGGGAGCAGGGTTTTTTCTGGGTTTTGTTTGTTTGTTTGTAATTCATATGTTTAAACTGTGCGCTGTTCTGAGTAATACAATGAAGTCTGGCACTGACCATGCTGTCTCTGCTCCCTGTCACCAGTCACTTCAGAGCTATCTCTGTTATCAGATGGACTACTGTGGTTATCACTGTGCTTGTGTTCAAGTAATTCTTATTTTACTTGACATTAGCCCCAAAGCACAAGACTAGTGATGCTAAGGATTTGTATGCCAAAGGGAAGCCATAAAGTATATGAATGTGTGGAAAAAAACAGTACATATAGGGTTTGGTACTATCCATGGTTTCAGGCATCCTCAGGGGACCTTGGAAGGTAACCCCCATAGATAAGGGGGGACTACTGTACCCTGTAGCCCAATAATTCCATTTCTAAGAATGATTAGGTATAAGGAGAAATGACTTTTGTACGAGCTTATTCAATGAAGCATTATTTGTCCTAGCCAAAGACTATATAAACAACTGAAATGCTACCAGCAGAGGACAGGGGAGTGATTGAAGTATGGTATGCTTATACCATGGAGCACTAAGCAGCCTTAATAAACAGTAAGTTCCTATGTACAGTTGCAGCACAACCTATAAGAAATATTTAGTAAAAAAATAAAACCCATGGTAAAGAAGGGTATGTCATACAAACATTAATTGTAAATTTCAGGGGGTGGAATAGTAGGGGAAGCATGTATAAACGTTACATGCTTGTTGAAAGGACAAAAAACCATGTAAAAGCTACTAAGGGGAAGAGACTATGACATATACAATGCCCATCTCTGAGTCTGAATTCTGAAACTCTTAGTGAAACAATGTAAAATTGATCTGCAATCAAAGTAATCCAGAAATCAGGTAAGTGCTGCAAAATGTGTCCTGCAAGGCCATGCAGTGATCAAAACAAACACATGGAAACTATTTCAGGTAGCTTACACTTCTTTTATAGAAGAAACTTTCTGATATAATTATGTTACCATCCTGGAGTATAAGTGTGATGTGTTTGAGACACCAAACAGTTTAGAAGCTAAAAAGAAAACCTTTTATTGTCCTTTAACACACAAAGGAAAGTTTCTTATTAAGTCATCTATATAAATAGTAATTTTCAGGGTAAATTGTAATTTTCAGGGTAAATGTATGATAAGAGTGAAATATGCTGCAATTTACCCCACAAATTTCAAATTTGGTTAAAATATAAATTTGTCTCAAGATTTTGAAATAAGTCCACAATAATCAAATTCTGACTTTTTTGATAGCTGTATAATTTAGGGTTAGTGTACACAGTACATTTATAATCTATCTCTAAAGTTATAAAATAGCATGATAAAATTGGGCACCAAATAAAAACTGTTTTTAAAAGATTTTTTAGAAGATTTTATTTACTTATTTTTAGAGAGAGGGAAAATGAAGGAGAAAGAAAAGGAGAGAAGCAATCAGTTGCCTCTCTCACACACCCAAATGGGTGCTGACCTGCAACCCAGGCATGTGCCCTGACTAGGAATGGAACTGGCCACCTTTCAGTCTGCAGGTTGGCGCTCAATCCACTGAGCCACACCAGCCAGGGCCAAATAAATACTCTTCATATTATAAGATTAACAAATAATAATCTTTTACCTAGAATACTAAATGTAATAGTAGCCAGGCTACTTCTGTTACCAGCATGAAAAAAATCACCTTATAGGCCCTGACCCATAATTTAATTTACAAAGAAGAGCAACAAAATATCATTAATCTTATATAAGATATATAAGAATCTTTTATTATTATATAGAGTATTATTTTACTATCAAAATAACAAATAGATATATTTCTATTTTATTCCAATGAAGAGGATAGCATCTAAACCCATCGATCCTCTCCCTCCAAGCCACCATACTTTACCTGTGAATTTTCCATTATATTGTTCCTTGTTCATTGCTACACGTCTCTGGTCACAATTTTTTCCATTCTCTGCCATTTCATAGATCAATAACTCTTGAGGAGCTAATAAGGCAAAATAAAATCCAGTGATACATTACATAATTCTGCTTTGCACCTGTGACTAAATAAACCTGAATAGAGACACAATGTGGCAGTAATACCAAGCATGCAATTAGAACACGGTGTTTACTTTATTCGTAGTTGCAGTAGTTGAGGTTAAATGAGACCCTAAGGGTGGGGCCCTAATCCAATAGAACCGGTGTCCTTAGAAGACAGATGAGACACCAGACACCTGTCTCTCTGCAGGCACCCAGAGGAAAGGCCATGTGAGGACACAGGCAAGCAGCTGTCTACAAGTCAGAAAGAGAGGCCTCATCAGAAACCAACCATCAGCTCCTCAATTTTAGATTTCCAGACTCCAGAGCTGTGAGAAAATAAATTTCTGTTGTTTAAGTCAACCAGTCCATGGTAGCCCTAGAAGACTAATACAATGCTGTTAGTATGCACAAGGGGAACCAGATCACAGGATAGTAATATTTTTCTTGGTAGTAATAATAAACTGGTATTCTGGTTTGTGAATTTGGTTAGAATAGTTCCATCCCCTGGAGTCCATTCAGATATATATTTACTACTTCAAATTTATAAGCTAAAAAGCAGGTAATCAGACACTAAAATGCGGCATCTATACCACGATCCAGGTGCCCTGAGTGGACTTCACTGTGTGAGCCAGACTGTCTTCTACCCAGGGAATAAATACCCTGAGTACTTTGCAGCATGGGTATTCAAACTGCAAAAGTGACTACGCAATCCAGCATTAATGTACCTTGCTAATCTTACTCATTATCATTTGCAACATCACAAAAGGAGCTATTTTATAGGGGAACAGAAAAACCTGGCTCTTCAAAGGGGCCAATATGTCTTCACTGGTTTGAGGCCACATCAGGGCAAGTGGCCTTTGGACTGGGTATTTCACCCATCTGCATCCACGCCCTGGGACTGACTGCATTCCACCCTATTCTAATTCTGTTCTCCTCAACCAAAAGTTGCTTAAGTTCTTGGAGCTAAAAGAATCCTTCCAGCATCACGTATTTATTGGCTGTACAACTTCAGTAACCAATTTTAGCTTTTGCATTTGCATTCATTTGTAAAATATCCCCATTTCTATGTTCACATCATCCCTAAATCTATGTGTGTGTGTTGAGAGTGTGTGGGTACTCTCAGTAATTTAGTTTCTCTGCTTCAAGAGAAATGATATAGAACTGTCCTACATAGCAACAGGCACAGAGCAGGCACTTAATGTCAGTTTCCCCATGCCTGTTTCATGGATGTCTTGATTTTCCAAAATCATCATAGTAAATTCTGCCCTGAGACACTGGTTTTCCGTATTTCTGCACTACACGTAGGACTGCATGACTGGTTTCCACAGAAGCAGCTGCAGATTCAGAAAAATCTTAGTTTGTTATGTTGGACAGCAAAATGAATTATTTTATCATCAATCCAAACATTCTGAAAAGTACTAAAAGGACAATTTGTTAAAAATTATTATGGAGTAAATGGGCTCTAGCCTATCTATGAAGCTAGGGTAAGATGAAGTAATAATTTTTAAGGAGAGCCACTTTTCGCAGCTGAATGAGCGGCATTAATTTTGGAAACCTGTGATGAAACAGTATCCGTCAGACTCCTGTACGTGGGAATAAATCCAAAGTATTCCTAGCCTGTTTAAAGGCCTGAAATCTCAAACTGGAGTCTAGCATATCTTCCTGATATTCAATGGAGCTTTGTGGTGAAAGTGTTGTAATACAATTTTAACAGCATGTATCGAGAATTAAGTTATTGAAATAAATTCTACATGTCTGTGGATGAGAAGGTAGAAATAGGAAAGCATAACTCAAACAGCAAATATAATTTTCATTGTGAAGCTATATCTAGATATAAGAAATGTTTTAAAAGGCTGTAACTTGAAGATTTTAAACACAGCTGAAGCATTCAAAATAAAAGGCTGATATTAAGACATGTGGATTTTTTGTTTGTTTCTGGCAGAAGTCCTTAGAAAATACTGCTAAAATCAGCTCACAAAGGTTCTTTGTAAGCTGTACATCCAGTGCTAAGACTATAATACTCCATTCATTTTGGACATTAGCTACACTTGTAATGCAAAAACAATGTGAAACTAAATTATTGTGAATTCTTCAAAGCAACACAAAAATGTTTAAAGATAAAAAGAAAATAGCAACCCTCTGAGTAACACAAGAGTTACTGGAGAATTTAATAAGATGAAAAAGAAAAGCAAGATCAGTGAAACCACTGTTTGTAATTTTCTTAGCCCACTCTGTTCCAAAATAAAATGGATACACTCCCTCTTAAGAAAATAATCTGTCCAAATGATTCCACTTTCTCACAAAAAAATTAACTTGGCTTTCTCAATAAAACACGTTTTTTTCCACACAAAACATGAAAGGCAGCCAACTTGAATATTTATTATACCTTTTTTGCTTTCAGAAGTGTGTGCCCTTAACTGGATTATTCAGTACATTCAGTCACAGACTACTGCAAAGGAGCTGTAGATTTTCCTAAAACTACTAAGATTAAAAAATTACAATTTGTTCTTGGAAATTTAATAATCTAAGTGAGGAGTAATGCATCTTGACTAGTGAGGCTTTGCTACAGCGTCCCGTCTGCGCAGGGTTATAAAGCCGAAGATCTCTCAAGCACCACGTGCAGCGTCAGAGAGACTGTGGGGTCCTCGGACTCTGAGAGCCACACAGCACCTGACACACAGTTACAGCAGCTTAGGAATGTGTTCCTGGAAAATTCATTATTTGAATGAGAATATATGAAAAAAATCCTTTGAATCTTTTTGAGCTAAGTTTTAGGGAACTCAACAAATTAAAACTCCAAGTTAGGATATAATTTAAAAGCATTCAAAATCTCAATAAATGTCCCAGTAATGGCTTAGTAGGCTCTGAGGGTATGTTATTTCTAGCCTAAACTGTTCCTCACATTAGTGAGGTATAAACTACATTCAATTCATCACAGTATTCTGAGTGTTGGAAACTGCTACTGCTCCAGATCTAATTTTTTAAAATTTTATTTTAATTGTTGTTACAGTACAATTTTCTATCCTTTACTCTCATTCCAACCCACCCACCCAGCCCTCCCCTCCAGATCTAATTTTTAATGAGATAAAAATTTAACTAAAAATCCAAATTTTAAAAAGATATAACCTGAAGACATTTTTAGGGATTCTACAGTTTTGATAGTCTGATAGGTTTGGGGAAAGCTTTCTCATCTTTCACTTTCCATATGTAAAATAGCATTTTATGTTCCTTTATGTAAAAACACAATTCTATTTTCAGGGGGAAAATGAGTAACTCGTAAAAATACAGCTTGAAAAATCCCATTTCTCTTTTTCTTTCAACATACTCCTAAATGTTCATTCAGAAAGATGGGGGAGGAATAAGAGTAAGGCCAAGAATTGAGATAGGAAAAAGAATAACCGTATAGAGTTGGGAGACTTAGCTCACTACGAGACCTTGGGGACATCACTTCACGTCCCTGAATCTCTCCTTCCTCATCCAATCATCAAGTCCATGGAGTAAATGATCGCCATAATTTTCCTTCTATTCTAACAGTCTAAGAATTCTACCCAGCTCAAGTCCAGGGTTTTGGATTTATGTAATAACTACTTCTGTGTGGTTACTCACAATTCACATATAGATTAGCTAACACCATGCTAACCACCCTTGCACGAAGCAGTTATTTTTACCCTCGCCTTCTACAAATGAGAAACTGGGGGCTCGAGTGGCCCCAAACAGCACTTCAGCAGCATGTGAATAGCACAGTTAGAGTTTCAATCTAAGCCCAAATTCAGTATTTCTTCTACTACACAGAACAGTCTGATGATAATCTTTTCAATTTTCACCAAGGAATTCTGGAGTCACAGAAAAAAAATAATAATCAAAAAGCAGTTCCAAATATTTAGCTTTTTCTAATATTTACAAATGTTCTTCATTTCTAAAATTAAGAGAACATTCATTTCAATTGACTTTCACTATTTAAACTGTCATGAAAATCAGATGACTGCACCTTTGCTTTTTTTGGTCATTTCTTTGTGGGTTATTGCTGTTTGTGCATTTTGACAAAATTTAAAATTCAAATTGCTTAACAGACCTCCTTACTTTGTAGCCCCTAAAAACTTGGTAATATAAACTGGTCCATACAAGTCATTAATAAGAAAGTAAGTTAAATCACTGAATATTTTCAAATGGCAAAAGTACATGCTTCAGATTATTTATAACAAAATGAAGGATTTGATACAGATAATTCTAAAATTTATGATCTATGAAACAATTTATTATCCACTGTGTGGAAAAATACTAGAACCTGCTACATGTCCTCCATCTATTAAAATAGTAGTAATGTCCTCACTCCACCCATTAAGATGGATACTGGAGATGACTGTTGGTATTTTGGTCATTCAACATTTACTGAAACCAGAATTACCTGTAGCACTTTTTAGAGGGTGAATTGTCATTCTTTGCCCACTTTCAAGGATATTTTGTGTTTCACTTTCTTTTAAATATTAAAGAGCTTCCCAACGATAATCACCAATGACCTTCATTTCTATCTTAAGAAAATTAGAGCCTACTGAGCAGGTAAATTATGGTGTGATTATTTGTACCAAAATGAATTCTTAGCATCCAAATGGCTTCATGATAGGATTCTATAAAATAGTGCATTTGGAAAAATGTAAATTAAATTTTAGTAACACTTATTACATGAAGTCTGGTATATGTACTAGGAACTTTGAAGGACCCTTACTCTCCAGGAAAATTAGATCCTGGATTGGACATACTCTTTGAGACATGACTGGTCTCGCAAAGGAGAGAGGGCGTCTCCATGATCCCTTTCTGTCCCTCCAAAATTTAAGCAAACTGTACAACAGACCCAGAGAGACTAGATGGCCCAAGAGCTAGGATGGTTGTGAGGCATGGTGGGAACAGAGGGGAACCTGAGCAGCAGGAAGGAAATGAATAGGAACAGCTAGCAACCGGGAGGGACAAGGCTACCGAGACAAGATCCCTATAACAACGCCCCTGTAGGAAGACTGACTTTGAAAGTAGGAGGCTGAATGTGTAGCCTACTCTCTGGACTGAAACCCATGATATATGGGCTAACACCTATATACAGAATATGCCACCTCAAAATATGCCACTTTAGCACATTTCTTACTTTGAAATTAAGAAACTTAAAACAGCAGGCATACAAAGACACTCTGACTCTCCTTTTTCCTCCTAAAAGCAAGAGATAAAACTCCCACATGCAAGGTAACCTCCCTATACCAGGAGGAAGACATTCTTATAACCAGAGATGGGGAATTTGGGGACAATGAATCTATACAAACGAACCTTGTTAAACTAACCCTTATCTTCCTCATTATTTCTTCATCATTTCTACACCTAGCTCAAACCTCTTTGTATTGTTAATTGTTCACAAATTTATTGTTTGTCTTAAAGGTATAAAAGCTTCCTGCTCTGATCACTTCATCGGGTCTTCCTTCTCTTGTGAGAACATCCATGTACATGTAGTTTTTCCTCCCCTACAACCACAGGGCCACTGAGGTAGTTCCAAGCCTTTATAGCTCTAAGTAGAAATAGAAGCAAACCCTCTTTATAAATTATTTAAACTCTTTATAAACCCTCTTTATTCAGTGGGAGGTCCACTGGACTCCCACTGAATAAGGTCAATCCATAAATGTATAAAGGTACCAGAAAGCACACCATTATGAGTAGAGTACCCCACCCCCACCCACAATTCCATATAGATTCAGGACAAGAATAACACATATTACAAAATCATATGCAGAATAAATCTTTTATAGAATAGCTATGTCTAAAATGTTTACAGAACAAAGGATGTAATAGGAATATAAGTACACAATAAGAACTATTACAACTACATTTGAAAGAAAGAAAAGCAAAAGGAACTTCTAGAAATAAAAAATACAACTGTTGAAAAATTAAAAGCTAATGATGAATTAAACAGCACAGCAGACACACTGAAGTGAATTGGATAAGCTATCCAGGGGATTTATTAAGAGCACAGCAGAGAGAGATAAGATGGAAAATACAAGCAAATAAGAGAGAAAAAAGATATAACGAAAAGGTATGCACTTGTTTAACTGGAATCCCAGGAGAATAGAAAGAACAGAAGAAATGCAAACTCAAAAAGATAAAGGCCTAAAATTTCCAGAATTGGAAAGATGAACGCCAAATTTTTCCATAAATGAGTACATCGTTCTAGTAAGTACAATGCACTCCAAACAGAAGAAATAAAAATAAATCTGATCCAGAAACACCACAATCAAACTACAGAACACTTAAAGCAAAGAGATCTTGATCTTGAAAGCAGTCAAAGAGGAGAAACGGATTTCTGAAAATGAAGGGACAATTAGAACAGAAGCAGGTTTCTCAATAGCTACAATAAAAGCCAAAAAACCAAAGTAATAATATCATTAGAACTTGAGGTAAAATAGCCAGTTTAGAATTCTGTGCCCAACAAATAAAGACATTAATAGTAAGCAACGAATGGGAATTTACCAAGTCTAAATGCTAGAAAAAATATTTCTAAAGAATATCCTATAAATAGAAGCAATGATCTCCCCAAATTGGCTGAGATATAAGACATGTAGAAAAATAAAATAATAAAGGCAAATAAAAAACAACTGCATAAAATAAGAATGTTGAGTGTCTAATTGTGACAAGAGCTTTAAAAAGAAGTGAAATTTGGACAATCGTACATAAGTCAGGAAGAGAAAGATTAGAGCTACAGTGTTCTGAAGTCGCGGAGCATCCAAACAGACCAAGTATGTGAACAATCAAAATAAACATAAAAGATCAATGCCCTGGCTGGCACAGCTCAGTGGATTGAGCGCGGGCTGGGAACCAAAGTGTCCCAGGTTCAATTCCCAGCCAGGGTACATTCCTGGGTTGCAGGCCATGACCCCCAGCAACTGCACATGGATGTTTCTCTCTCTCTCTCTCTCTCTCTCTCTCTATCTCCCTCCCTTCCCTCTCTAAAAATAAAATAAATAAAATATTAAAAAAAAACATAAAAGATCAAACACACCACTTTAAAAACAGATTGCAAATTGTATTTTTTAAAATTCCACACTTTCTTATAAAAACATATAAAGGCTGAAAATAAAACAACAGACAAAAGTCTTTCTCTAATAATGAAATAATGGACATCATAGAAACAATGATGAAAGGCTGAACTCACCAGGAACATACAACAATTCTGGGGGGCAAAAGGGGAACATCTGTAACAGTGTCAACAATAAAAAAATTCTAAATTTAAATGCACCTAAAAGAATATAGCATCAAAACTTATAACACAAAAATTGGTAAATATGCACAGAGAAATGGAGAAATCCAACATTATATTGTGGGATTTTAAAACAACTGTTAATTACTGATATTTCAAGCAAACAAAAACAAAACATTCAGCAAAGGTAGACAATTTTAATGATTCAATTAAGAAATAAAATGTAGGGAAGTACATGTATAAGATTCAGCACCTCATGATCAGAGAATACAGATTTTTTTCACAAGTCACTTCCTATGAAGCAAGGAAACAAGTCTCAAATTCCAAAGAATGGGCACCACAGACCACATTCTCTGATAACCCAGAAATTAAGTAACAGATACGAAACTTGTACATATTTAGAATGATTAGCACAGAGTTCTAAATCACATGTCAAAATAGGAGAAAACTGAAAAATGCTGAGAACTACTTAAACTATTAAGTGAATTTTTAGCAAGGTCACAGGATATCAAAGGTCAAAACCAATACTCTTTCCATAAACAAATAAATGTTAAATTTTAAAGTTTCATTTACAGTACTACCTGAAAACATTAAATACTTAGAAGTTTAACAAAATACATAAAAGACCTATTCTAAAAATACTCATAGATCAATGGAACAGAATACAGTGTATAGAAACAGACCCACACACATAGGGTCAATTAATTTTTGACAAAGGTACGAGACAAGTCAATGGTAAAAGGAAAGTCTTTTCAACAAATGGCACTAGAACAAATGAATATTCTCATGAAGAAATGAGCATTGACCCTTATTGTGTGCAACTACTGACTGAAATGGACCATAGATCTAAATGTAAAAACATAGTTATTAAAACTACAAAGCATCTAGAAAAACAAAGGAGAAAAATCTTTGCAGTCTTGAGGTAGACAAATATTTCTTAGGATTTAAAAGCATAAACCATAAAAGAAAAAAATTGATAAACTATTAATTTTAAAAATTTTTGCTCTTTGAAACAAAACGTTAAAAAAAGATTTTAAAAGGTAAGCCAAAGAATGAGAGAAAATATTTACAATTCATGTATCTAAGTTCTTATATCCATTCTCCCTCCCTCCCTCCCTCTCTCTCCATACATACATACATATATTTGAATTTTTTCTGTTCACTGCTGTCTCTAGCATCTCAAACTATGCCTGGCACACAGTATGTACTAAGTAAGCACTTGTTAAATGAAAAATTCATGTTCACTGCTGTGTAACATTTCATTATGTAACTCTACCCCAATTTATTTATCTGGTCTCCTGACAATGATGTTTGAATTGTTTATAGCTTTTGCTATTAAGACCAGTGTTGCTAAAAATATCACTGTCCATAGATATTTCACATGTGCAATAGATTCTATTGGCTATATATACCTAGGTATAGAATTGCTAGCAAGAGTATGCCAATATTCAGCTTTACAAGTTGTTTCCCAGGCTTTGCTATTGTTATTCTTCCCAATTTTTGCAGAGGAATGCATGTAAAGAATGCTGTGGTGGATTACAAATTCTTCTCATTGTATGCATACCCCTTTGCAATATGGTTTTACCTCCTAGAGTTTGTTATTCTAATCCTTGACTCTGCACTTGGCTATGTGACTTGCTTTGGCAAGGGGACATCAGCAAGTGTGACATAGGGGCTTTGCTATGTAAAATTTCTATGACACAGAAACGGGAGAAAGGGTGATAACTCCATGATTACATTAAGAGTTTATTAATGGAACTTACATGCCAATGACATCTTGGGTGGTGGAAAGACCACATGGATATCTGCTATGCCTTTTACCTGCCAGACTGTTTTATAGCTAAAAGCAGTGAGTACATGGAAGAAAGGAATGTGTGTTTAATCTATAGGAAAGGGAACCACCAAGTGCCCAGAGGCTCTGGCGACAGAGCTGGTTAAGAGACATAACCAAGGGCATCTTGTCCAGAGGCACAGCCGAGTTCTCCTGCACACGGGGGCTCGGCGGGGCCAGGGTCGTGGGTAGCACAGTCATAGATGGTGGATTACCTTCAGCTGAAGTCAGCTCTGTATGCCCAGGCTTGCAAAGCACTTGCACATTGGGACCTGTCATCTCTTACTGCTCTTTGGAACCCTCCGCCCACGTGAAAAAAGCCCAGGCTAACCTACTGAGGCAGAGGGAACCACGTGGAATAAAGACAGGACATCCCAGCAGAGACCTGCCCAGCTGAACAGCCAAGCAAGCTATCCCAGACCAGAACTGTCCAACCTAATTCAAAGAATCATGAGAAATATTAAATGAATTTTTAAATCACAAAATTCTGGAGCTAAGTTGTTACACAGCAAAATACTTGTATATCATCAGATAGTGATAATTGCTACAGTGAAAAAGAAAGAAATTTGGTACAAGTTTTAGTAAGGTGGATAAAAGCAGCTTTCTTTGAGAATGTGACATTGGGGAAGAGTGCTGTAGAGAAAGAGGAAAAGTACAAAGACGCTGAGATGGGGGTCCACTGGCATGTCTCACCGACAGTTATTAAAGTCACTGATAAATTCTACTATTTAAATTTCTAAAAGTTAAGAGTTTTGATCCCAGCCAGGGTACATTCCTGGGTTGCAGGCCAGAACCCCCAGCAACCGCACATTGATGTCTGTCTCTGTCTCTCTGTCTCTCTCTCTGTCTCTCTCTCTCTCTCTCTCTCTGCCCCTTCCTCCCTTCCCTCTCTAAAAATAAATAAATTAATTAAAAAAAATTAAAAAAAAAAAAGAGTTTTGCAAATACAAAGATCCTAGCGATATCTGTGATTATTTAGTATAAAGAAAATTCCTCTACCCACAGAAGCAGTGCTAAAATCTCCTAAAAATTAGATCTTAAAAAATTAAAAGGGGCAGGAGAACCTTGTACACTCCCCTGATTACATGGTTTCTGCAATGTGGAGATTTCCAAGTTTCTGGAAGGAAACAGACTCAACAATGAGGGAAGAAGTGGCCAGTCAGATCGACCAATTCCACTTTACTGGACTTCATTCTGTCTTCTTCTAGACCACAGAGCAGCTTCTGACAGAGCTAAACATTTCTTAAAAGAATTCTGAGTGGGTCACATGCTTTAGAAGATACACACACACACACACACACACACACACAAAAAAAGGTGAAAAATCTTGTCCGTCTCTGTGCCTCATCTGTCTAGTACTCCCCATGCCGGATGCAACCACTTTCTACTGGTGGTGTGCGTCTGCTCATTCTTTCTTCAAACACTCATCTGTCAGTCCCTTTGCCAGCTCTCATTTACCTGACTTGGCCCATTGCCAGTTTTCTCCAAGTGACTTATCTGGTTCCATAGTTTAAAATGCTGGTGTGAACTTGTATTTCTGGTCTCTAGATTCCTGAGCTCTAGATTTGTATTCCCAATACTACCACTCGGATGATTCCCAAGCATCTCAAATTTAACACGTCCTCTTTAACCCATCCTCATCTCTCTTCTTGTAACAAACCCAGTCCTCCCTAAACCCTCCCTCTCCCAGTACTTGACACTAGCATCCACCCAAGTACGAGATCCAGCAGCATAGCCATCCTTGACTCCTCACATTTCCTGACACCTCACATCTAATCCAGGTCCCAGTACTATTCCAAATATATTTAGTATCCACCCACTCACGGCTCTCCACTTTTTGCTGCCATCTGGATCAGGCCATCTTCGACTCTCACTTGGACTACTGGAAGGGACCCCTTCTCTCCATTCCTATTCTTGTCCCCTTCAATTCATCCTTCACATACAAGCAAGAGTGAACTTCATATAAATCATATTTCTCCCTACTTGAAATTGTAGAATGACTTCTTACTGCATTCAGATCAAATCCAAACTTATTTACATAGCCTGCAGAGCTCCACATAACCCGGACCATACATATGTTTCCTATCTAACCTCATACCACAGTGTTACAGGTGTGCTGTGCTAGAGTCTCCAACAGGCAGGTATCCACATTAATTCTCCCTCAGACCCTTTGTTGTTTACTTTGTAACATGTGTTACACAGTGTTTATGTTCTTCTCTATCAGGTTTCTGACTAAAATATGTTTATCTTTGTTTCCCACTGTTTTCCCCAGAACCTGAGCTATAGGTATTTTGTTCAGTGACTGGATGAGCAGATGTCAATGCAAAATAATCTTTCCACGCAAAGAAAGTAAGTGCTAGAAGACATCCCTAAACAGCAAATCCCCAAAGTTTAATTCCCAAATTCTATGTTATGGCTCACTACACAGATAATCTTGTAGGGAAAGGGAAAAATTCTTCCTTTCTCTGGTTCTTTTTGGCTGGTTGAATAATAAAATCAGTATGAGATAGATTGACAAGAGAAAATAAAATTTAATTTCGTGCCAATGGGAAGCCCATCTACATCAGAGAGTCAGAGTCCCCACATACACAAGAGATTCAGAGACAGAAAGGGAAAATGAGGTGCAAAAGACATCCTGAGTTTAGAATGAAGGCACCTTTGGGCTTGAGAGTCACTGCAAGACTTAGAGCAGATAGTAATCAGTAGTTTGCCCTGCCATATAGATAGGTCAAAAGAGGTTATTTCTGATAATCTCTTATGGTAGGCAAGGCCTCTAATTCAAATTCTTCTAGGTAGTTGGGGGAGGGGAGGCAGAAGTTTCTCTATCCTGCAGGGTCTCAAAATAATCTGCATGCCACGAAAGCACACCTTGGGGAGACTATTCTGAACCCTTACAGTATGAACTGTTAACAATAATCCAAAAGGGTTAAGAAAAATGACCTATAAGAATGCCTCATTTTGTTAAGAATCCCACGAGTAAAAATTTACAAAATAAAACTGTGTATATAAATACATCTATTTACTGAGATTTCATTAATAAGCAAACAATAATCAAGTAAGCAGCATAATAAAGATGTGCTTGCAAAAGAGGGGAAAGAGCTCTTTGCAACTGCTTAGCAGGCCACAGGAAGATGAAGATGACAGTCATGGCTGTCAGGCACTATTCTAAATGCTTTCTGTGAATCTGCTCATTTAACCCTAACAATAAAGGTACTGACTACACTGTCAAGGAGGAAATCGATACAGCAAGAGGTGAAGTAACGAGCCCAAGGGTTTCACAGAAGTAGGGCTGGAATTTGAACCAAGGCAATTTAGCTTCATAGCCTTGACTCTTATCACCACCTACCCAGTCCATTCAGAAAAATTTGTAAAGACCAAGGTTATTATTACTAATGAACCTCAAGAAAAAGAGAAACATCAAAATATTTACTAAAAAAAATATGTATTTCTGGAATACTACTAGCAAACTCTATAGCAATTATAGTTACACCAACTGGGATAGGATTACTCAATAGGTTACTCGTGCTTAATTTAAAAATGCCTTAAGAATCAAGTGGCATCTTTTACGTGACACAGAAAAGTATCACCTATTCAAATTTCCAAAACCTTCAAGAAGGATATTTTAAAATGAGCTTTGTGTAAGGCTTTACATAATACATAATATCAGTTCACTCTACACAAAGGTGCTTTCCAGGCAAAACAAAAAGTTTCCTGAAGCAATTAACTCCTTAAAGGTTTACCCCGCAAATATTTACAAGTCTTTGTGAAAGTACAGCATTAACTAACACAATAACAAACAAGTTATCACTTCCATTCATCTAGTTTGTTTTGAAGGTTAGTCAGGATTCTCTAATCTGGAGTTTTTTTCCATACCCAAGACAGAGAGAGCCAGAGAAAGAGACCAAAAAAGAGGGTGTGGGCAAAAGAGCAGTGATAATAAGTACCTGGCACTACAATCTCCAAGGACGGGGAGAGAATAAACAGGTTTTGTAAAATCAATGGAAGCAAAAAGAGTTCCCAAGAAATCAAAGCATTGACTCTTCTACATTGTCTATTTATCCAGAATGAAATAATTACAGAAATGACTCCACAGATTAAGAGATAATTAACATAAGAGAATGATGGGATTATAAACAGCTTGGAGAAATTTTTTAGCAGGAGCGAAGTAATTAATGCGGTTTCATCATACTTATTAGCAACAACATTCACTCAGTGAGACGCTTTACAAAGATCCTATGTCTTTTCCACTTGCCAGAAAGAAGACACCTCGATACCTGATAGTAACAAAGCATGAACTTGGAATAACTGTTCTGAAGAACAGAACTCATTTTCTTTCCGTAGAACATTCCACTGCAGATCTTGCCAAGCACGGTGTTTTTGTTTTCACAGAATTTACAAGACTCAATCAGCTAAAAGGAGGAAAGATGTATAGACACATACAGATTTCTTTATACATAAGATAAATCATTTTAATGCAAACCAGCAAATATAACCAAACCATATAAAGATGACTGGAGACAACTTAGCAGAACAGAAAGAACATCTGGGATCTCTTTTCCAGTTCAGGTTCTGGCATTAACTAAGCCATATGGCCTCAAGCAAGCCAATTACTGATTGTTTGTGGGCCTCAAATTTTTCCCATTAAATGAGAAGAATTTAAATATATGTTAAGAGAGGTTGCTTCTACTTCTAAATACTGCATTCAGTAGGTTTCAGTGAAATGATAAAATATCTTACTTAACATGAGTAAGGCTACTTCTAACCTTTACTTAACTATATGCAAGCACCGAAAGCTTCAGCTTCCTCTGCACTTGTAAATTCTTAAGTGATAATACATAATGACCAAAAAAGATCAGCCTTAAAACTCTCAAACGCAAAGCTATAATCATTTTCCAGTCATCTACTTACTAATCAAGGTGACTAAGTCAATGGTATTACACGACCAAACTATTCCTGGCTAGCTTTTCAAAAATAGGGCAAAGATCATCTCAGTAAAGCATATAATATTTTCAGATAGATAGCACACTTGATATAAAACATCAAACTTTGAAATGACACAAAGCAATAGTATGCTGCACTGATACATGTCCAGAGTTCAGAGTAAAATGACAACATCACCATATTTTCATTCATACAGAGACACCACATTTACTATCTCAATCGCTGGGACAAACCTGTGAAATAAAGTGAGCAGTCCTTTTATCAATACAATCCAGACCAGATCATAAAGTTAGGCAACCTATAACCCTTCACTCAACAAATGCTGGGGCCCAGACTTCAATCCAGGTTTTCTGATTGAAAGTCTTTAGCAATCCTAAAAAGTGGTTATTCAAGCCAAGGCAGGAAGAAGGTGAAAAGTGACAAAATTTGGATAATCAGTTCCTGGATAACTGAAATTGAACAAAAAGAATATAACATCAGGTTTGGCAGTTATAGTCCAATAAGTAAATTTACCAGATATTGAAACTAATCATAACCTTTAATTTATATAATTCTTCATCTCAAAAATCTTGTCACCACATTTCAGGCAAGTGTGAAATTTTTTTCTAAATAAAAAATAAGAAAAATATGTAAATTAAACAACAAACTGATGAAACTAGCTATAAGTGAACTATTAAAAGGCACTTACTTAAGTATTTCAGAAACTTGGTTATTCTGGAATGAGCATCACAGAAACGAAAGTATATTAATCAAATAGGATATATCCTCAGAGTAAAAGAAAATCTTCAATGTTTAAAAATAATATAGGCAAACAAGTAAAAGATGAAAGATTTCTAGTGTGGAGTCATTTCACAACTACACAAACTGACTACATTTGTCTGGATACCAAGCACCCATCTTCCAAAGGTCAAAAAAAAAAAAAGAAAAACCCAACCTAGAATGCACAAAATGTTGCCTAGTAAATAATAGTTTCTCTACCATCATTTATGCTAATATACAACCAAAATCAGAACTAATGATACAACTAATAGGCAGCAGTTGGAACACTCAATTCTCTATCATGACAACACTGGAAATACTTGTACAAGCTTCCCCAAAAGATCAGTGCAATATGTCTGCAAAATTTCTGACAAGCCCCAAAGGAGAAATGAAAGACATTAAAGTTAGGAAAAGGATCTTTGTTGCCAAAATAGGTATGAACAGTGCCAGAGCCTATACATTATGAGATTTTCTAATGAATTTACAGGAAAACAAAAGATAATGTAAAACCTACTGGAGGTCCTAAGGAATCTTAGCAGTGTGACACAAGACCACAAATGGCTTCTCGGAATTTGCGATTAAGCCGACCTTCACGTTGGACGGCAAATACCTCCACTGTGATGAAGTACAGGGATAAGAGTGGCAAGGGATTTGGAAAAGGTAGAGAACTCTACTTTTCATGAAAGTAGTGGGAGATGTGTGAAGGTCCTCTGCAAGCCATCCCCAGAGCGAAGGCCCCACTCCCTTTGCCACCAACGCTTCAGAAGGAACTTACATATCTGAATTTTGTTCAGAAGTGCGTCTATTTAGCGTCGGGCGCTAGTGTTTGGGGAAGTCAAGAATCCAAACTGACAGATCCTGAGAAACAGCTAGGTCATCAGCAGGGAAGATCTCCACTTACTCTCAGGTCCTACACACCTGAGAGGGAAGAGAAGATATAGCTTCTCTACAGAAGCTCAGAACAGGTTCCAAATCAGTGGCTCTCAGATCAAAACGTCGGGAGTCTAAAGTATGGGTTCAGCGAACCGGAGGCCAGCCAGGAAGAGGTGTCCCAAATAACCTGGCTACCGCCAGACTGAGACTTCCAGAGTCCGCAGCACCCGAAAACACTGCTTGAAGTCGAAATCACGGTGCCCCAGATCTGCACGGTCTAAGTGGGAGAGCTCAAGAAGAGGCCAAGCTCTGAGGACAGTGTCAGGCTTCCTTCCCCAATTCCCCGCGCTCGTTTACCTATCCGCTCCGACTCCGGCTTCTCCGGATCTCAGGATCCTGGAAGCAGCACCTGACCGACTCTCACACCCGCCGCGGGGCTCCGGCCAACCGGAACTGGTACGTCACTTCCGGTCCATGTTCCCCCGGGAGCATGCCTCCTGAAGAGAAACGTTCCCACCTCCTTTCGGCAACCTCGGCTGACGGTCGCGGTATTTCGATTTGGGACCTGTGGGCGGGGCGAGAGGAAGAATGACTGTTCTCTTAGCAGTTCTCGATCCGGAACTTGTCAAGGAACTACGGAAACGGTAGTCCGCGCGCTGGAAGCGTGTTCGCTACTCAGAACCGAAGAACCTAAAGACGCCGGTGAGTTGAGGGGACGTGCTGTAGGTAAGTCGGCCTTGTGTCTCTCACAGGGCGAGAGATAAAGATGTCGTTCTTTCTCTCTCCAGTTGGGTTGTTTCTTCCCACCTCTTTCTGCAAACCCCCGCATTCCCACCCCTTCATCTTCGTAAATTGTTTTCCGCCCAGTGGTCGCCGGAGTCCTGTGTTTGTTCTACCAGCCGTCCTTTGGAAGGGACCAAGATGCTGGGGAGTGGAAGGACCCAGAATTTTCAGTTCCCAGACAAAGCCTCCATTCAGGCAGCATCGATGTGCTCGCCCCGATCGTGAGAAAATACCAAGCAGGCCTCACCTCTGCTGAGTATTTATTGAATACCCGCAGCGTGTCAAATACTAGAAAAGTATTTGATTCTTTACTGCAGTACCCCAGGCAGTGTACTAGATGCTGAGATATGACCCATAGTGGTTATGTTTAAGTGCCACAGCAGCTCTGAAGAATAAATAGTTAATACTGGGGTACAGTGAAAGATTCCAGAGACAGCCATTTGAACTTTGCCTTCACCGGTGAAGAGGATGTTTTTTGTGTGTGTTTGTGTCTTTAAGTGTGTTTGTGTGTGTGTTATTGTGTTTATGTTTAAATAAAAAATAATTGCAAGGAAAGATTGCTGCATCAAAGGACCTAGTAATTTGTTGTGTCTGGAGAGTACAGGATGTAGCAGGAGTATAGGCTGGAAGGATAAAGAAGATTATAACCAAACTGTGTGGTGCTGAAAATTCGTGCAAAAGGATTTATGTTTTATTCTTTAGGCGTTTATCTAATAATTTTTGAGCAGGGAAATTAGAGAATCAAATTCGTGTTACAGAAGTATAATTATAATGGCAGATGGACTAGAATGAACCAGGGCATGAGTGAAGCAAATGTGGAAAGATGAGAGGTAGTGAAGTTAATTTTGGAGATATTTAGAGCTCTGCTAGGAGAGACAAGGAGATGGTTTAAGACAGATACATTCAACAAGTTTTGGTGACTGGGTGGTAGGACTAAATGGGAAAGTCCAGAGTTACTCAGAAGTCAAGAATACAGGAAAAAGAAAATTTGGAAGGGAAGGGAAGATACTAAGTTCAGTTTAGGGCCCCGTTTGGAGTATTTCATGGACATCTAAGGGGTGAAATCTAGCAGAAGCTGGAAAGTCGAGTTTGGAGCCCAAGAGAGACTTTAGGAATCCTCAGACATGATGATTTGGGAATAAGTGAGACTGTTCATCTGACTAACTGTTTATGGTCTGTCTCCTTCGACTGGAATGTTAGTTCCCTGAAGAGTAGGACTTTGTTTTGCTCCGGGCTCCAGCTCCAGAGTCCAGAACAGTGCCTGGTGCACAACAGGCCCTCGATAACCACTGATTGAACGGAAAGAGTATATAAGCCAGCACTGTCCGATGGAACTTTCTGTGGTCAGGGAAATGTTCCGTATTTTTATCTGATAGAGTGGGTCCTCACCATTTTTAAGTTGTGGAGTTACTGAGCACTTGAAATGTGACTAAGTGCAACTGAAGAACTTTTTATTTAGTTTTAATTAATTTAAATTTAAATAACTACATTTGGCTAATGGCTACTATATTGGAAAATGTAGGTATAGACCGAAAAGAGAGCCAAATACAGCACATACCTCAGGGCAAAACAGCGGAGACCCAGGGGAGGAATCTGGAGAAAAGCTCTCAGAAAGGTAGGGTGGTAATGGGGTGAAAATGGGGTTAAAGAATTCAAGGGAGGAAAGTTCAAAGAAAAGTTATGAGTGATGCAGAAAACTCAAGATGAGGCTTAGAAGGCAACTATATGACAGCAAGTGTCTGATTCCTTAGCAATTTCAATTGAGTGGGGAAGGGAGGCAGGAAGTTGAGGAAATTTAGAGGTCAGTGGAAGAGGAAAAGTGAGGCATTGGTTTAAGGTCCAAGAGGAAAGGTTTTTTAGGTTGGAAAATGCCAAGGGGCAGTAGCCAATGTAATCAGCTTAGTGGACGAGCATGGCTCAGGGCTCAGGGCTCAGGACCTAACGGGATCAAGAGCATGGGTGAAAGGGGGGAAGTCTGGCAGAAGAATTAGAAGGCACCACGGAGGGTTTTAGAGGACAGGCTTGTTCTGTGAAGCCCTCATTGTCCAGGATTATCTGTAAGACTAGTTATTTCTACCTTGGTTTCAAGAACTGGGTTTGTTGATATTTTTATAGTAGATATCCAGAAAAGGAAACAGGCTGAAACACCCTGTAGTGGAGTTAGATGCTAATCTGATCGGGCTGATACAAGATTAGAACAAAGATGTTAGTATTAATTTTAACACAACTGGTCAGTGTGATACCATTGTAAAACATTATTAATCTTAACCTTGCTTTTACATGACTTTGCAATCCTATTGTGTTTTGCTGCAACTTTAGTCTTCCTCTTCTGAACTCCAGCTTGAGTTTTGTTTGTACAGCCTCCCTCCCTCCCTCCAAGGAACAACTTTCTGCCTCCAATCCCACAGATGTGCTTGCATCTGAAACTGTCACATTGACCCCTGGCCAGGTAGCATCATCCCATATGCCTGGTCAGGGCACAAAGAATCAACCAATGAATGCATAAAAAATGAAACAACAAATCAGTGTTCTGCCTCTCCCTTCCCTTCTCTGAAAAATGAATAAATTTAGGTCCCTTTTAGGTCCTCTCTCCCCTACTACTTTGTATTGTTGTTTCTCTATCCTGAGCATCTACTTACCTACTACCTTTCTTCTAGCTCTATTCATTGACATTTAAGTATGCTCAACCTTTAAATATGCTCATCTTTCCTTTTCTCCATACCCCCTTCTATTGCTTTTCCCCCCTGCTCTTTCACTTTTTTTTCTATTTCTTGATGCCACTTCAGACTAGTCTCTGCCCCCCACAACTCCACATTAGTTCCTCACCATTGTCCTGGTCTTCCTGCTTTCTGTATCTGTAAAGCTGAGCATTTAAGAAGGTAGCTCCAGAAAGGATTACCACTAGAGAAAGGGATGAGTGAACTACTATAAAATGCAGAGGATTTTTTGGTAGGTATTTCAGAAAGTGTCTGAATAGTAAAGGATTCTAAGGACTCCCAGGAAGTGAAATAGTTACAGGTTTTATAATATTAAGTAGCAATTTTGGGGAACTTAGTATTGTTCTGGGAAGGGCAAGGTTTGAATTTGAGATTGCAAGTGCTGGGATATTGGGTTCCCCACAGTTTTTAATACTGTACCTATGATTTAGATACAGCCTTTGAAAACCAGGATATAATACAGCAGTATGTGTTAAATTATACTTTTATGATTTTGAGATACATTTATAAACAATTCTTCCTTTTTCTTCAGATATTGAGTGTAATCCATTTTAACAAACACTGAAGGTCTGTTGACCCAGCTTACCTCATTTTTAATTCTCCCAGTCCTTTGAGGTCTGGAGACAGCCTTGACTTAATATGAAGATCTATTTGCAAAGGCATTGTTTTCCTTGTTTCTGAACTAGAGATGAGTTAAAAGGCACTAGAGCAGTGGTTCTTAACACTATCAAACCCAACATGTACTTTTAAAAGAGTCATCTGTAATGAGTGAAAAAGGGTGCACTTTAGCATGTAGTTTGGCAGTTCCTCAAAAAGTTACAAAGTTGCTATATGACCCAGCAATTTGACTCTTAGATATAAACCTAAGAGATATGAAAACATATATCCACAGAAAAACTTGTACTCATAGCCAAAAGGTGGGGAAAACCCAAATGTCCATCGACTGATGGATAGATTGTGGTATACTCATACCACAGAATATTACTCATCAATAAAAAGGAATGAAGTAGTGATGCATGCTACAAAATGAACGAACCTTGAAAACATTACACTACATGATAGAAGGCTGAAATAAAAGGCCACATATTGTATGGTTTGATTTACATGAATGCCCAGAATAGGCAAATTAATAAAGTAGAGTAGTGGTTGCCAGAGGCTGTACTCGTGAGTACAGTGGTTTCTCCAGAGCAGTGACAATGTTCTGGAATTAAATAGTGGTGGTGGTGGTTGCACAGTCTTGTGGGCATATTAAAACCACTGAACTGTACATGTTAAAGTGTGGCTTTTATAATATGTGAATTATATCATGAAGTTTAACATCCCCTTCCCCTGTACTACTATGTTCATACTAAAGTATTTGATAATACTGTGTAACCTACCATATAACTTTAAGAAAGCATTAATGCATCCTAATTTTAACATAAATGAGAATAAAAAGAAACTTTATAATGATATAAGGTGTGTATTTCCAGGACTTGTACCACAGTGTCATATAAACCCAACAGCCTTCAATGTAGACTACATTTTATTGGTGACTCAAATACCATGAACAGCTTTGCTGGGGAAGCAAGAATTCCTAAAGGATGATCTTCCTTTATTTTATATACTTCTGGTAAATTTAGTGTATATTAAAACTATCCAAAAAATACTTTTGTGTTCATACGTAAAATGCAATTAGAGTCTAGTCTCACACATTAGTAGTTTTGCACCTATAGTAATGCCCAGTGGGTCAAATCTTCACTTGTAAGGCTGTTCTCATTCCATGCTCAGGTCTAATGTCAGCAAGACACCTCTCACTCCACGTCCATTCTACAGACAAGCAGGAACTTCTCCAAGGAGCTGCTCCCATTCCCTAGAGAACCGTTGCATTATGAGGACAGAATTAAATACACACTATATTCCAGAAAAGGGGGTGGAGGAGTTATTCTTTTATTTAGACCCTTTGGGCATCCTGGTGAAACAGAGTATGTCCTTGTTCCACAAAAGCAAGAGACTGAGGAACAGAGCTTTGCTATGTCCAAGAACAAGAGATATTCCTCTCATTGAGATTCAAAATGACCTAAACTGTTTCATCTGTCTTCTTGAATTTTTTCTAGTGCACTGAAAAAGTGGCACACCCATAAGATCCAAAATATATTTTGCTTTTTTTCTGGATGACCTCAGTTTTTTTGTTTTGTTTTGTTTTGTAATTGATCCTAGGGAGGAGGGAAGGGAGGAAGGAAAGAATCATCAGCACTAGGGAAAGTGGTCGGTTGCCTCTTTCTTTCCCCCCACCTGGGGACCCAACCTGTAACCCAAGCTTGTGTCCTGACTGGGAATCGAACTGGCCACCTTTTGCTTTGCAGGATGACACCCAACAGAGCTACACTGGCCAGGGCCTATTTTACATATTGTTGAGGTGTTTTACCTGATAAGCCTATAACTTTTCACTGCTACATAGTGATAACCGTTTTCCTTTCCTTTAGGATGCTCTCCAAATCCTTGGTTATGGAATATCTGGCTCATCCTGGTACACTCAGCTTGGCTGCTGGAATAGCATGTGGCATGTGCCTGGGCTGGGGCCTCCGAGTACACTTTGGGACGGTCCCCAAAAGCTCAGTGAATGAGACAGACACAGAGACCAGAACTGAAGCAAGCATCTTAGGAGAGAGTGGGGAATACAAAATGATTCTTGTGGTTCGAAATGACTTAAAGATGGGAAAAGGGAAAGTGGCTGCTCAGTGCTCTCACGCTGCCGTTTCTGCCTACAAGAAAATTCAAAGGAGAAACCCTGAATTGCTCAGACAGTGGGAATACTGTGGCCAGCCCAAAGTGGTGGTCAAAGCCCCTGATGAAGAAACTCTGATCGCCTTGTTGACCCACGCGAAGATGCTGGGACTGACTGTAAGTTTAATCCAAGATGCTGGACGTACTCAGATTGCACCGGGCTCTCAAACTGTCCTAGGAATTGGGCCAGGACCAGCAGACCTAATTGACAAAGTCACTGGTCACCTAAAACTTTACTAGGTGGAATTTTGTATGATGATTGTCCCCCCACAAGTGTCTGAAACTGTCAAATTCTAACAATAAAAGCTGAATTTCTGTCCCCAATTTAAGTATTCTTGAGGTGAAAATCTGTTCGTGTTCTTCTGTCATGTACTTGGCACAGTTACACAGTTATCTTGGGCTAAAAAACAAAAAACAAAAGGTTGGGTTAAATTGTCCTGGTGGTGTAAGTCCTGAAACAAGAATATTTAAAAAAGAAAACAGGTCATGACAAAATTGGGTTGCAAGAGGGGAACAACGTCTCCTATGCATGGTTAGGTCCCTCTGCATGTTAATAGCTCTTCTTCCCCAAGACTGTGTTGCTGTCACCCTTGGAGAGGACCAGCGCTTCGAGGGTGGTCCCACCGCAGTTTGTTTGCACTACCGTAACGTTTTGGGTGGTGCAGAGGCTACTTTATTAATAGATGGTATAGCTACCCACAAAATGTTCTGAATCTAACCCATTGGGTTTTTAAATTTATGTCTCAAAGTTGAGGTTTAATAGCATTGACATAACTCACCTGTGCAGTGTTTCATGTTCATTTCCCTCACAGTGGCCAAAGGTTCTTAGCAGTGGTTCTACATCATAGCCTAAAAAACTTGCTTTACTTTCCCTTCCCTAACACGAAGGCACTGAAACTTGTGAAGTGACTTGTATGGACCTTGAAGGTGGTAATGGGCACATGTAGGAATTTATGGCCATTGTGAAGTGGTATGTCATCCCAACATCCTAGTTTCCCTACAACTTCAGGAACTTAGGTAATTCAGTTAATTAGGGCACCTTTATTTGCCTTTTGATCTTTGTACATTTAGCATGACATAATTCCAATAAAAACCCACACATATTTACCAGCTGCCCAGAATATAAAGGAGGTCCCACCTCCCCAAGCTACATAGCCTCCCACCTTTTTGCGTCTATTACAGAAAACCACTTCTCCTGAAAGCCTTTTAGGGGGACCCTCATAGTATATATATCCCTGAGAACTGTGATGATGCCAGGGAGAATCTGGTAACAGGCACATGTGAGTGGCTCCACCTCTCCATGGTTAACTTCAACAGTTAGCATTAGTTAGCAGTTAACTTCAACATAAGCAGCACAATAGCACAACTAAGGTCTCAGTTCAGTGGAGTGTGCAGGCATAACTCTAAGGACTACTGCAGCCAGTCTTAAACATTCTAATATTTGGTCATTTTTCTACCACTCACACTGGCCCATGACAGCACAGGAGAAATTTTAACTGTGAATGATGCCACAGTAGCAACTGTTTCTAAAGAGAATGTTTATAGTACTAGATTCAAAAGTGATGCAATGGCATGCAACTGAGTTCAAGGGAACTCAATCCTAAATGCATGATTCTGGCTCAGGTAATTTCTGAGGCTTGCCTCAGAGACTGATGGTTCATGTTGAAAGAACAGTGCATTCCCCACAGAATGGCCTGCTGTGGCTGATTCAAATTATTGTAATAAGTTGTGACACATCTACTAGGTGGAACAGTATACAAATTCTGATTCTGGAAATACACCGTTTTCCAGTTCACTTGTACTTACAATTATTTTATAGGATTTGTAATCTTAAAGTTCTTGAAGTACAGGCAAGACCTCATGGGTTCTCTAAGACACTTTCGGGAGGTCAAAACTATTTTCATAATATTAAGACATTATTTTTCTTTTTCACCATGCTGACACAAAAGAAGTGGTGGGTAAAAATGCTGGCATCCTTCACAAATGCAGGGGCACCTACCTGCACAAGTGGTTTTCACTGCTCTTCACCCACAGTTAAAAAATAGTTTCACTTAATGTCCTTGGGGAAGCAGTAACATTATTAAATTTGACCCTTGACTATAACATTAATGAACACTTTGGGTGCTCACCAAAGTATGAGAAAAAGACTTAGGAGGCTGAGTGGACAGATGAACTAGCTGCTTTTGTCATGGAACATTTTTGCAGCAAGAACCACTGAGAAACTAGTTACCCGTATTTTTTCGGACCATAAGAAGCACCAAGGTTTTAGAGGAAAATAGGAAAAAAAATTTGAAGCAAAAAAGTGGTAAAATATTTAATAACAGAAACAACATAATATTTCACCAATATAAATGTAAATGGAATTCAACAGCAGCATTAACAACCATTATTCCTCCCAAATGGGATGGGGGGTGCATCTTATAGTCCGAACATACGGTAACCAGAGCTGAGTGTTTGGCTGTAACTTCCTCATAGAGAACAACTGTCAATATTTAGGAGAATTGTATCTGCCTCTCTTCCAAGCTCCTCCAGAACTTAAAACTTTTCTGAAAAGATCAGTGTTTCTCAAAAATGCAATTTTAAAATTTATGTAGTTGACACATTATAACTTAGTAAATCAGTATTTTCCACATAACCAATGCATGAAAGTACAAATCATGCATGGGTAAAAGATCCATTCAAAGTAAAGATAGACCAGTGCATTTTAATATAACAGTATAAAAGTTTCACTTTTATGGTTTCAGATTCCACATTTCAACTAATTCCAATAACCTAAAAAGACTATTAAAATTCTTTCCTAATTACAGTTCTATTATGAGGCCACATTTCCATATACTTCAACAAAAACAACATATAACAGACTGAATATAGGAGATGAGAATCCAGCAGTCTTCTGTTAAGACAAACTTTGAAGAGATTTATATGGTTAATTCATAATTCTTTGTTAACACAGAATGAGTTCATTACTGTTACATTTAAATGAGTTAATAACTTTAAAATTATTTTAGCTACCAGTAAATATCAATAGATACAACCTCACATAAAACTAAATAAAGCTCTTCAGCAATTTAACAGTAAAAAAGGACCCTAAGAAAAAGTGTGAGGACCACTGGGGTGAGAATGTCCGCACAACTAATCAATCCCAGGAGAGTCAGGCAGCCCTACCTGGAAAGCCCCAGATGGCCTCTTGCTATTGTACTGTCTGTATTGAAATGGTTGTCAACAATCACCACAGGTTTTTATGTACAAAGGCCTTCTGAAGAGTGTCCCAGTAATGTCTCCTCTTCCTCTTCATTGTTTCAGTTACATTTACAGTGCTAAGGACTCTTAGTATCCTTGCTTACTGTTTTTAATTCTTTCTAGACTATCAAGCTATTTGGAATAATGTTAGGAAAAATACCTTAAAATATAGCTTATTGCCAATTGATTCTACTATTTATTGTACAACATCCAGTCTTGATCTAAGCATTTTTGTGATTTAAACATATGCCTGCAAATAATTCTGACAACTACTCATACTGTTAGCCACGTGAGAGGACAAGCTCAGAAGTTCATCTTGCTCAGGGTTTGAACCTAAGTTAAAGAAGTTCAACAGCAGTTTCTCCTCCTTCTACAGCCCATTATATAGATGGCTTAAGTGGCAACTCATTATCACAGGACACAGCACCAGATTAATACAAGGCTTTCTTGTTCTTACTTTTTTTGTAAGCATGCTGTAAGAAAACCTTTACTGAAGTATTTTACCTTGTTTCTATTAGGGAAGGGGAGGGACAAGAGTAATTCCAGTCATTAAAAACTGGTTGACTCAAAAGTATGGGGAAGGTCTAGAACAAATGTTGACTCTGAAAAGAATGAGCTCACCGGAACCATTAGCTCCTGGTTTTGATAATGACGATGAAAGAGAGCAGAGACCCAGCACAGCCAGGGCCTGAATATGAAATATGAAAAAAAAAAAAGGAAAAGATTTTCTAGCTAATACTATAATTTCCTATGGGAAAATAAGGGAGAGAAATTAAAGATGAGGGAAAGAAAAGAGATTCTTAAAAAAAAAAAACCTTCTGTGGCAATACAAGTCTAGGCAGGAGACTCTCTAACACTGATGATGAACACTCAAATGAACTTTTATGAAACATTCTTAGCTATCAGCAAAGAGTGGGATTCAAACACTTTTTAAAAACTCACCTTAAACTACCCATAATTTGGAGACCATTACAACTTCATGGCGAGGAACAGCACATTGACTATGTGTTTCTGTACTTTTATTTCAAGTTAATATGATTTAACATACATGACCTGTTCATTTAAGTGAAATGCTTAGTTAATACTTAAAACTGCCACTTGGTTAACATGACGGAGGTAGCTGAAATGCAGCTCACTATGGTATTGACTGGTTCTCTAAACTACTGTATGTGCCTTAGTAACCACAGCAGGTATGCACATGATGTGAAATAGTGTTTCACATGTCCCATCCCTAATTCTCCTGCTCTCGTACCTCCCTGTTCCCTTGGGAGCAATATAAAACTACCAAAACCATGGTTTGTTTAGTTTATGTTTGAGAAGTATTTAATTAAAACTGCCATTCTACATGTTATTTCCACAGTCCAGTAATTTATTTTAAATTTGAGTAATTTTAAATTCCACAAACAAAACTGAAGAACAGCAATATTTTGTTTGAATTCTCTCTTCTGTACACTCAGTGATCTAAAACACCACAATATCCAACATACACAAACCTCAGGGAAGGGTTAGTAAATACACACAGATTGGAATCATGGTGCTCTTTGTTCCTGAATGGAATGGTCCCACAGAAAAAGCACAGGATACAGCACAACATAAGGGCACCTGTTACATAGGAAGTGAGCAAAAACACACTAGCATTTTCTATATGCGTAATGAGGAAACCTGCATAGGTTAGAGGGCCTTTTATGCTCATTTAAAAGTCAGGCAAGTTGTCTGTAACGCATTTTCAGATAATCTGGAGAGCACTGCAGTCCAGTGTAGCATGTGCTGTTAGTGTTGTCTTTGTTGCAATGACAGTCTTGCAGGGTCACACACCAATATTTTCGCTTTAGCTTGTCTTTGAATAAAAGAGATTTAAATGCATTTAGACAATACATATTGTAAGCTGTTTACATACACTAAATTTAAGAGCTTCAATATTAGAGTTTTTCTTTAAACACTACAGAGTGCAAATCAGGTTCTTCACAACAGATTGAATATTAAGCAATTTTTCAAAGAACAAGAGGGAAGGGAAAAAAAGCCCAAGTGAATAAAAAACATTGAAACTATTCCCCTTTGAAAATAAATTCTAAAATGATGTGGAATGTGAAATAAGCTTTTAACATAGGAGACCCACATTTATAGTTAGAAACAAAAAGTAGTCCTTCATGAAATAAAGGTTACAAGAACATGTGCCTGTTTTCCTCTGTTATAAACTGAGAAGCGGGCAGAGACGACGTTTCAGTACGAAAATAGGCGACTACAGGATCCGCTTCCCATCTCACATGCTGTACCCAAAGCCAGGCTGTGGCTGCCCATAGGGTGGTGCAGTGTAACCATAGCCAAAAGGTGCCTGGGGAGGGACGGCCACACTGGGTCCTGCTGTCAGCATCAGCTGGGGCTGACCTGAAGATGGGAAACAAAAAGGAGCAGGGCGGGGGGCAAGGAGGCAGTAAACATTGTTAGTGTTGAAGGATTATCACACTCCAATCTCCCTTACTCTAGCAGCATAGTCAACTTTGGGTTTTGTGGGGGTGCTTAAGACTGTCACAACTTTGGCATGACCATCACCCTAAGAAGGATCCTGCCTAAAAAGCCAACAAACAGTGCAGAGCCAAGGGCCAGAACCGTACCAGTGACTATGTTACTTCATATCATCTATGGCAATATGCACATGCATGCTTGACATGATCAGGCAAGACATCTAATAAGCTTTCTACAAGATGGTATTTGCACATTGTATTTGGTGACAATATAAATAGCACAGGAAGACAATTGTTTAACATAGTTTTAACATAACTTTTATAGTTATATTTAAATTTCTGATTTAAAACATCTAAATGATAATGAAACCTAATGCATTTTGAGCAAACAATCCAGTACTAATTTAGAAAAAGAAAAAAAAAAAAGAAAAAGAGACATATTCAAATACACATTAGGTATGAATTAATTAGAACACATAGCCTCTTTGAAATACTTTGTTACCATTCTTAGGAAATTTAAATAGTTGTTGACCATATACAGAACATGACCCAGGGAGAATCTGGCTTATTGAGAGGGAGGAAACATGTATCGCCTCTTCCCAACGTCCACAGAAGGACTCACTCTGCCACTAGAATGCAATCCTAGAGCTAGGTTTCTCCCAATACAGGTGTCCTCATGTCTCTTTTGTAAACAACATCCAAAACTGTCAGTGAGAAAATTTTTGGAAATAAGTAATTTATAAAAATCACTTCTAACCTTGATACTGGCACCTATCTTGAAATGTAAACCCTATTGCCAACTACCAACAAGGCCTGTCTATTTAAATAGCCTCAAGGCAAGCCAAATTTAGTAGGTGCTCCCACATTATTACACCCACTGTTTTTGTTCCTACTGTGTTTCCCATCTCAAATACGTGAAGTATCTTGCTCCCATTTCTAGCAATCTACTTAACATTCTACAACTTTATCAAAACTGCCCTGGTCCTCTAAATACCCAAAGTCCTTTATATTTATACTTATAAAGGAGATGATGCTAATAGATTTGAATATTATCATTTCCTTTAGCAGGATGAGATATAATGGTCATAATTTTATGCCCTCCTCCAAAACACACCTGGTTATAGTGCTCTAACCTCCACCCTCAAATTCATTATTCAGATAATCTGTTCACCAAGAGTGAAATGATAGCAGGAAATAGTTCAGATATGCACATCTAAGAAGAACTACATTGCCTTAAACATTCAGTGCGAGTTTGAAGATCCTATCTCTCTGGAAAGTTCTCAAATGGAAACTCCAGCCAAGTTCTCTGTCCCAGTTATAATTTAAAGAGAACATACACTCTTTAAGACAGCTTTGGCACTTGTGAAAATTGAATTCACCAATATGTATTATGTCCTCAGTAATTTATGAATAAGCAATTAATCAGTGACCAGCCAACAGAAAAACTGAGGTTCTGCTCTTAAATTTTTTTATATTGTCTTTGCATTTAAGATTACCTTAGTGAATGATGTCAATGCTTGCTTTAAGACTGATTTCAGGGGGGAAAAATGACAGGGAGATTTATTTCTTAACTCAGTGAGCCATTTGCAATTTAGAAGCTATTCCTATATTTCTGTGCTGAGGCAGAATCCTGAAGAATGAAACATTATCTACATTTCTGTGAGGTTAAAGAGAGATAGAGATTACCATAAACAATAGGTTGCGTCTCTGTAGCTTGTTCTTCTTCTTTTCTCAGTGACTCTGAAGCATCTAATTTATCCACCTGGAGAAAAACAGGTAATGTTAATTAGCACCTCAAAAATATTATAAACCTAGGGTTATGGCAGAAAGTGGAAAAGCCTTAGTGTGTTAAATTTTGTCAAAATAACTAGAAAAAACATTCTCAGGCCCCCTCAAATTCAATGGCAATGTCCATACTTCAGTCAAGGTGATTTTTAGCACTGTCATTATAAACCCTCAGGGAGGAGGGATTTATAAATGCCATGGAAGCGCACGCCAGGCTAAAACTGGGCATGCTAGGTTGCAGCCAGCCTGAGGGAGGGAGATAATGAAAAGGAACCACGTTGTCAAATGAAGACTAAACCCTACCAAAGACAGTAATAATGAACTCATGACCTGGCAAGACTTCCTCCCCAAAGGAAATGGTATTCAAAAAAGTAAAATGAGTCTAATAATCGGACAAATATTTGTGCAGAATAAGCCATCTTTTGCCCAGTGTGCACAGCTTCTGCTGATACTGATGCTAGGTGCAGACTGCAGTTAAGACTCGAGTGGCTCCGAATTTGATTATCTTTATATAAAGATAGGCTGCATGTTTTTATGCTCTATTTTCTAAGAAGTACTAGGAATACTTAATTTTGCTTCAACTTCTTTAAGGAATTTCTTCCCTTTAATTAGCCAAAGTAAATGGCTATTATATGCAAGCTATTCTAAATAAAAGTGGATACTATCTGACAGAAATAAGACTGTAGAGGAGACCAAATGTGTTAGTGGAAGAAAGCAGCTAGAATACACAGGTCCTTCCACTAACTAGGTGTGTGACCTTGGAAACCCATTGCACTGACCCTCAGAAATGTGCTTGTCTATATAATGAAGTAGCCAAGTGAGATAACCTGCAAAGTTCCTCCTAGGACTAAGATTTGATTCTGAAATTTTGTGAAGAATTAGGAAGAAGTGGCATCAGGACACTCGGATTAGGGAATCTCCACCATATACCTGCCACTTGCCTTTTGAACCATATGTATCTTTTAAACTATATTCAAAAGTTGGTATCTCAGCCAAAGTAAAACTACATTATACTTGAAGTAGAACTAAACATCAAGCCGCATGGTTATTACTTCCAGTGGCTTTCGAAGCCATAAGTGTGCGGAGTGGGACGGTGGCAGAGTGCAGGAAGAAACTTTATAAATGGTCACTGCACGTTCTTCAAAAAGGCAAATAGTGAAAAAAAAAAAATCACACACAAAAAGACATGCAAACATCAGTGAAAAATATATAAAGACTGGGCCCTAAAAAGGTAAAAGCAGCCCCTAATTTCTTTTTGAAACGATTTAAAATAGAGTGTTGGAGTCTTCAGATAGACCTTTAAGGTTAGGACAGCATTTTATACACACATGTAAATTACTTCATATTAAATATCACAAATACGGGTCTAACCCATCCTAACATGTCAAGGAACAAATATGAGAAGAGTAAAATGAGGCAGGCTCTAGACACCTTTAGATAAAATGTGGTTTCCCCATCGTAGGAAGATGAGTTGGTTTACTTTTGTATTACTTTTCCTGTTTTATAGCCTAAGTGTTCATGTGTTATAAATCACCCAATGTCAAATTAAAGATCGCTATCAATTATAACGCCATGAAAAATATCCACTGCTCGGTATGCAAACTGAAGTTATTACAGCCATACACTTTACAGCACAGTACGTGCCATCAAGGATCAGATGGGGTTTGCTAACCTAAATAGTATCCAAGAGTGAGCTAAAGAGGTTGCACACAAAAAATACATCAATGAGTATACATTAATCACCTCTAAGAAGAAAAATGAAACAAAAAAACCACCACTGCATAATACATTTCCAGACTTTCAAGGAAAATAATCTAAAGTGAACACATGTTTAAAAGTTAATGTCTAAGTCAGATGTTGAAAACAGAAGTCCTATCAAAAGAAGTACATGTAAGACTTAGAAGAACTAGCAACGTCACCATGCCCAAGCACGGACATAGGCAGGCTGGACACAGGGAAAAACAAAAATAAGAACTCTGAAGGAGTAGCCCCAAGCTAAGCAAAAAAAAAAATATTGATTTTTCTATATAATGGGACAGCCTCTGGGACAGCAACATCCAATTTTTGATTCCGCTGACCCAATTTAGATTGTTCAAAAAAGAAATGCAGAGAAGGCTGTTAAGAACACAATGCTTTTTCAAGAGCTGTAACAAAAGTTTCTGATCCTTGGATTTAAAAAGAAAAATTACAGGTAAACATGTCACTGAGTTCAATTCCATCTGTACTACTGAAAATCCACTATAATGTAAAAGGCTTTTCCACAAAGACTGCAATATGCTGCAGAGGAAAAGTTAACATGCAGTCAGTTATTTTGGTGTATGTGTGCATGAAAAAAAGGCAAAAGTACTGAAGCAAGAAGTGAGATCTGAAGATGACTGTTGCTATACAGGCTCTCAAGAAACACACACAGCCCACAGCAATGCTTGAAGAGTTTCAGAACTAGTATGATGTAATTGCAATGACTGTTGTACATGCTTGATTTAAAACAACGCATAACACTGCAGTTCAATTACCTGTTTTTCACACACACGCTTTCTAACTGCCTTGCTTACTAGCTGCTGAAGGGCCTCACACACAATGCATTTTACTCAGGTTTGCCCTAAGTTCCAATGGTGATTCCAGTTTAGTTCAACATAATTCCAAGGCATTGTCCCCCACCCAAATTCTTTTAAATTTGTTTCAACTCTCCTCTATCTTCCCACCCTTTTCTTACCACAGTTTGATACTAGATATAAGTTTGTAAATTGGTTTCATTTATACTTGGATGGAGACAAACCAATTACAGAAGCAGCAACCAAAGGTGCCTAAATTTACCTTGGACAAGGCAACAGATAAGTAAGAGAGCACATTTTAGGTGGCTTCAGAGTTGTGCCTTATTACAAAAAGGAAAAGTTAATACTGCTTCTTATATACAGAAACAATTCATGTTGCTCAGCAACAACTAGAGCAAGCTACTCTCATGATTCAAAGTTTTGATTCCTCTTGAAAATGGACTAGCACCATAAGAACTGGACACCTGGAGAAACATGAGGAAAGTCTCTTCGGAAGCAGCTAGTATCTCTTGTATCTACTTTCAGCAAAAAATTAGTAAGAATCAAGAGATCAGAAACTGGATCACAGTCCTTTAATACCAAAAAAAAAACCCCAAAAAGCCTTTTAGGGCATGTATATACATATATAAATTCAACAACTGTCAGGCAAGCTCACAAAATAAAACCAGAGGCTGTTTAAATTTATTTAGAGTATTAAGAAAATCCTATTATGGTCCAGATACCCTGACAGGGAAGAGAAATTTCCTGAAACTTTGAAATTAATATGGAAACTCACCATGCTCAGTTTTCAATAATATATTTAAGAGAGACTGTGAACCAACTACTGATTAGCCTCCTGCCCTTCCTAAAGCCTATTAGCTGATTAGTATCAAACATCTACTAATGTCCTACAGCTCTATTATAGTTATGTTTCAAGGGACTTGCAGAGGCTTTAGTGAAAATTTATTGGGGGGAAAAAGCAGCAGCAGCAGTGTAGAAAAGGAAGGAAAAAATCATGCAAATTCCTTAGACTTAGTCCTCCAGACTTAAAGACGGAAAAGAATCAACTTTCACCTTTTCCTTTATTGCATCAACCTGCAAAGGAATTCAGAAGGTGCAGCTTAGAAAAAAAATCAAATTCCATATTGAGCATAAAATGGTAGAATCAGCAACAAAGGTTTAGGGGAGAAACATCTAACCACTAAAAAAGGTATGAGAGAAGTGAAAATAAAGGGCATACTGGAAGCAAAATTTAGAATATATATTTTTTAAACCTCAGAGCTTACTGCAGAAGAATTTATGCTAGAGTCAGTGTGAAAGAAAGCAGCTTAATCAATAGTGAAATTTACAGCACTTCGGTTAACAGCAGCTTAGAGCCGGGTCTCCAAAGTCAGCATTACGAGTAAGAAAAGAAGCTATTCTCATCTGCGGCTAACATAAGGCAACTGTTTTTTGTCTTACACTGTAAGCGGTTCATACACAGAAAGTGTTAATTCTTGAAAAATCATTACTGAACACAATGTTATCTACTTAGATGGTTGCCAAAGAAAATATTCAGTACACTGGGGGTTGTTAGTAGTGTGCTATTTCCGCCCTTTAAACAGACATGCTGAAGAGATCAGATGTGAAACTGATTTTAATAAGCATGTTTTGCTCTGATGAAATGGACCCTTTAGGACCATTTTTAAATGTTCCACAGCAAGGAAGCTAGTAACTATTGAAGTCAGGGTGAATAAAAAAATACTCTAATGTGAAAAGGGACACTAAGATGAATAAGTGACTTTTATAAGATTATCATCACCGGCTTGTTTAATGCACTTTTAGGAAATGGGTCATTACTTGTTAACCTCCTATAATATTTTAAAATTAGGAATTAAACTATGAAAATATTGAGAAGATTAACAGGATGTTAAGAATATAGATGTAGCTTCCCCAAGGGAAAGGCATACATGTTAAAGTCAAGAAATAACCAAATAAAGGGAATCTACACTACTAAGTTATGGACATCTGAGTGATAAGACTGATCTCAGAAAAATATTTTGGAAAAAAAAAGTTTTAATCAAATATTTAAAAAAACAAATATACAAGGTAGAAGTAATACTACTCATCCTCAGAAATACATTGAGGATAAACATTCTGGCAAGTTATGTCTGAGTTCTCTTTTCCATGCCATGTCATCTGTCAAACATCAAAAATGTACAGAGAAAAGGAACACTTTTAGATCAACTAAATTACTTCTTCTTGAGAAAAAAACATTTGAAAAAATAAAAAATAAGTCTGCATCGAGTTTTACAGATTCAAGATAATTAGTTCTGAATACACCCAGAGGTGCTGTTACCTTTGTCAAGTATTCCTTCATGACCTGGATGAAATAGGGCATGGCAAAATCCATGATATTGTGCCTCCAGGCTGTTTCCAAGACAACATCTGGCCTTAAAAGATCGTAACAGGTAAAGAGACAAGCTCCAAAGCACTCTCTTTTTTCTTCCTGCAAAAACCACTGTAGGAGTTCTTCAGCCAACTCAGTATCTTTAGACTCAGAAGCATACTGCATTGCATCCTATTCAAAGGAAAGGATGAAAGTCAAACATTAAATCCAAATATACTGAACTGGTAAACCAAACAATACAATAGGGGGAAAAATCTTCAATTACATTATTTAAAGATTTGTTGCAAGAAAAAGAATAGACACACAGGGTAATGCATCATTTAAAAAAAAGTTTGAAATAAGATAGCCCCTAGAATCTAGAAACTGACTTAACAACGATCTCCTGTAATGGGGGTTTAAAGGCAATTCTCATATTCGTGAAACTAACACTTTCAGAGACCAGAATCATGTGTAGTATGCCACACCTCAGAGTTAACACAGATCATCTAGTAGTTGGTTTAATGGCCCTGCCCCCACCAACTTCATCCACCTTGTACAGGCTATCTTTCTTGCACAGCTCTACACTCTGTTTCCAGCGATTGTTGCCTTTGAAGAGATAAGCAGCAATTCTTCTAAACTCGATGAGTTCGTGTTTTTCCAAACGCTGAGCAAGCGAGATATTGTCAAAGTTGTCATAAGCATCAATTGATGTTCGCAGAGCCTTAAAAAGAAAGCCATCCAAAAGAAAGCCAAATCAATGTTTCATTCTAGTTTTAAATTTATGTTGCATCATTTTTATCAATACCCCATTATTGTACACAACTAATTGTATATGTGATCAATATACTGTATGATATGTACGTATAACACGATGACGAACAAGTCACTACCATAATAAGACAGCCTAGAGTCAAGCATCAAACTACAAAGCTGTAATCTTAACAAATATCAAGATTCTTCAATCTAAAATTATGTAATGAAGTCCTCAAAGGTACTGTAAAATTTCTAACAGTGCAATTTTCTCCAAGGTTTTCAGTATCAGGGACTGAACTGAATGATTATGAAACTGGGAGAATTTACAATTTGAAGGGTAGGGAAACTGACAGAACTCAACATGATGCTCATTCCTACAGATGGGCATGGGATCTGAGTTTAAACGATAGCAATATTGACATCGAAAGAAAAAAAGCAACCCGCTGAATCTTTAAATTTTGTTTTTTGTGAAGTCCTTCACAAGGAAAAGTGTATTAAGGGCAGACACTAACATGGTATTGGGCAAGAAAGGCAGTGAATAAATATAGTTAATACCAATAAGTTTTATGAACTATTATAAGAGATCAAAGGCTTTCAAAACTATCTACAATTTAGATATTTAGGGATGAAGTAAGCCTAATTTTTTCCAAAGCAAGACAAGACCTAAGCAAAATTCTGCAAACCTGCTACTTAATTAGGGGGAAGTCAGATTTATCAATCCTGTAAACCTCACTAAATTTAGAGTCTAAGCACACAAATACCTACTGTTTACAATTTTTAAGGATAATGGCCTTTTTTAAAACTACAAAACATACCAATTTTACAACCTAATTATAACCTGATTTTTGAGAATATATGCTAGAATCAAGAGGTTTTTACCTGATAATCTTCTTCTGTAATAAAGAGGTTGTTAAGTGATTCATTCACAGACTTGTTGTTGTGGTTCTGAACTGAACGCAAATATGGTTTCACCAGTGGTAGCTGTTTAACCTTTAAAATAAAGAGTTTGTCACAAATGTAGCACATGGTTAAAATTCCATGGACAAAAGTTATTCAAGTATGTCTCAGATCCTTGTTATAATATTTTGAAGTTTTAAAAATTACCTTGCTGAAGAAATTGACAGCACGAGTATGATCCAACCGTGGAGACAGCACCATCAGCAAATCATTTAACAACAGAGGCTTGAATTCTAAGTAGAACTGTATGGCTCTATAGTATAGTTCCACATTGGCAACCTGAAATGGGAAAAGTCCATACACAAGTCAGTTACTTCCTAAGGAGCTTACTCATTCTGAAGGCTTTGTTTTGTGTTCCGAAGCAGGTACAAACCTTGGTAATGATATCTTTGAACTGCCCTTCTTTCCATGCATCAGTGGGATGATTCATCATAGTAATTATGGCATTATCATATTCTTCATACTTGTCATACAAAAACACCAACTCTGCCCAAAGATGAGCTTGTTCCGCAGCTCTTAGCACCTGTGTAAGAAAGACTGAACTGCTTTAGATAGAAGTCTTTAATTCTAGCTGATAGTCTGAAAAAAAAAAAAAAGAAAAAGATATTTCCACACATTAACTACAGAATTGCCTCACAGGTTGTTTACCTTAAAGGCTGTTTACCTTAGGTATATTCACTCTGGACCAGAACAGCTCCAGGTGCTCCCTCATTTTCTGTGGCTTAAATTTAGAATACAGAATGGCTAATTCGGTAAACATCCCCATGTGAGCTCGCTCAAGTCCCAGTGCTGCTTCCAACATGGTTATCAGTTCTTCAAAATATCCACGATCCTAAATAAGGGATATATGACATTAAAGATGGGAATACCTGTAGGGTAACATCAATTAATGTAAAAGACTCCTGTTCATTACCTGATAGTAGTTGATAAGTTCCTCTAATTCATCTGCATGCACTACAATGTGGAGCCCACACATCTGAGCAAGACGGAATTCTTTCCCATCTACACAGGCAAAGCAGACCTACAATGAAAATTTCTATAATGTGAACTCAAATGTAAACATGGCTGGTTAATTCATCAGTTTAAAAGGGCATTTCTAAGTAGGATCTTAATTCTTCACTCAAATGGGTGTTGAGATTACCTCTTTCCATGTTCGAGTACTGTTAGCTTTCCTAGCTCCATCGACAGCTGCCTGATATTCACCCAGGTGAACCAGGGTAGATGCCAAGCGTCCAAAATTGGAAACGTTATTGTACAACAACTTAGCAGCATCATACATTTTTTCATCATAACAACGGTCACCAACCTGAAAAAAAGACAATCCATTTTCAGTGAGCCTAATTCAATTCTCTTTCCAAAGTCACAACTCAATTTAATACAGAGAAACAATATTTTTCCATAAGATTTTTTTCCTTGGAAAGCTAAGGCTGTGATGTCTTATGCTACTAAGATAATGATGTTGCTCAACTGTTTATTTTTACACTCTTCAAACAAAAATCTCGACAGTAGACCTACTTGTTGGATATGAGCATTATTTGGCCCATTGATGAACTCTTCTAACTCTGCAAGGCGGTTTGTTTTAGCCAGCGCGAATATCAATTCTGTCTCCACATAGGACTCACGAGCCTTCTTACGGGCCATCTGCAAGTACTTTACCAATTCTTCCCAGTTTCCTAGGTATAGAGAAAGAAAAAATTAATACAAACACTAATATCTTAACATTTATCTTTTCACCCAGACATATCATAGTAAGAAGTCATACCACTAGTATTGGCAGCCTGAACAACTTCCATGTAGGATGAAGGGTCGTCTGCTTTGATGTAAGAATCAATGGCTTCTTTCACCATTCCTTTCTGCAACTGGGCTTTTGCGAGCTGACTCCAGACTGCAGGTTCATTGCAGCGCTCAGCAAACTCATATGCCCGATCCAAGTTTCCAATATGTTCAATTAAAACCTAGGCAACAAATTTCTGAATTAGAGTTACAGTAAAACAAATCCTACCACACAGCAATTACACTTACACAATCAGGATTTTTTGCTGTTCTATACCATAGCAAGAGATTATGTCCATCCTCAAAGGACAATATATATATATTGCATCATGATAAATCATTATTACATTTAGTAAATCAACTTGGGTAATCTGAAAATTTTTTTACCTGCACTGCTGAAGTATTGACATCAAATTTCCGGAAAATGGCAAATGCTTCTTCAAACAGCTCATTGCTGATGGCTATGTTGGCAATATCGGGGGCATCATAATTATCCAGGCGGTTAATATACTCCATGACACGTGTACGATCAGCCTTGATTGCAGTAAGGATGAGGAGGTTCTGTAGATTTCTTGAAGAAAAAAAGATTTAAATGCAATAATTTAAATGCTCATTAGAAATAAAGATAAACACTGTGACTACAGAGTCTTTTTGTCTCAGGAGGTAGGGTGAGAAGAGGAGGGTATTAAAAGTGCGAACTCAGATATCCTCAAATCCTCTTTGTTCCAAAACCCACAAGCCATATTTAAAGACCGAATATAAGTAGCCAATGGACCCTTCTCCTAGCATACCTGTGTTCACTGAATACAGAGTTATCAAGGACAATTTTCTCCAGCAATTCGATGAGTTCATTAGGAAGGTCTGCAGTCATAAAAGCCTTGACAGTTACTGACACTTCTTCAGGGTCCTGAGTCTCAGACAAGGCTGTCTGTACAACCTACAAAGTATATACAGGGAAGAAGCACTGAGAATCAAGGTGATTTTTGAAAGATATTATCTAATAAGAGTAAGATGGTCTCTCAGTAGAAAACTTGAAATAGGTTGAAAAAATGAAGGAAAAATATACTTTTACCACCCAAATGTATTTGTACACAGATTCATGAATACTCATGTGTACTTCTATTATCTTGAAGAATTACCCTAATTATATAATTTCTATCTTTTCCCTGATTAAAACTTTACCCATAACTACCACTCCTCATGATCACTTTAATGGCAACATTCAACTACATAGGTGTGGCATTATATACTCAGTAACTCCTCTGTTTTTGGCTATTTGCATGGTTCCCAGATGCTGCAATATTTTTTTCCAGGAAGCTTTGTATTTACTTTGAAGTTTGTCTTAGCAATGTTTCCTAGAAGAGGAATGAAAAGACAATAGCTTTTATTCTCTTCCATATTTATACTTCCACAGGGTGACTTTAAGAACCACTACAACAACCTTCAATTTCTAGGGTTTTAAAAATGTTTTTCAATTTTATATAGTTATAAGCACACATCTCTTTCGCAGTTTTATGCTGACTAGGGAGATTCAACCTTTACCCCACTTGGTCTTTTGTATTTTCTGTATCAAATCTCATCCTTGGCTAACTTACCATTGTCTTGAATGTTTCTAATCAATTTAATCACTTCTCAGTTATTAATAACAGCAATTCACATGCAGTTTATTAAATGTTTACTCTGTTGTTTTCCTTTTTGCTATGATTAAATCATCTCTTCTGAGATATATCTTCTTGGGATATATTTTCTTCTTGTTAGCATTTACAATATATATATTTCTTTTAATCAAATCTTTTAAATTTTCTTTTTACTGCCTTCTTTCTCAATTAAATATGACCCATTTGGGTATATGAAGAGGGAAAAGAAAAAATTTTATTCACTGTTAAAAAGATGAGCCTTAAACACCTTTGGCAGTTTTACCTGGTCAATGAGGGGTCTCCGGTAAGGGTTGCTTTCCAGCAGCACACTACCCCATAATTCTGGGTCCTTCCGGCGTACCAGATAGCGGGAAAGACTTTTGAAGAGGGAATTCTCATTGCAAACCTAAATAAGACATTAAAGATTAATTTCAAGGTAAGACATGAAGAGTTTTCATAACTGACAACTTCTAAAGGTTTTTTCCTATTATTTATACCTTATTTATTGTTTTATAGGACAAAAGATCCACTATTTTTACATATAATCTTTTATAGGTCACTAGCAAGTTTCTCTTAATAAAATTCAATCAACAAAAACAACACAGTTATTAATTTCTGGAGTCTTTTAAAAAACAGCCTGATGCTGGATCTGCACTTGGACTTCATATATTACTCTACTGGTCTATTTATGCACCAGTACTGCATGTTTTAATTATAGAGGTTTTGTAGTGTGCTTTAGTAACTGGTAGGACTAGTCTAACTTCACAGCTTTCTTTTCAGCGTCTTACAAGCTCTTCTTGTGTTTGTTTTCCCAAGTGTAAATGCATACATACATGTTTATGTATATGTATATACACAGATGCAGGTATTTCCTAGCTCTAATCACCAAAAAATCCTAGAAGCAAATACACATTGCAGCTCAGATCTGAGTTTTTATTTGCATTTCCCACTATAAAGGAATGGGAATGCGCTGGAAAAATCGCAGATTCTAGGGCTGGAGGGTACAAAAATGAGCATGAGTAACTTGTTATGCCAAAAAATAAGAAAAGTACTCAAAGAATGATGAGACCATGACACAAATCCTGCGAGGCAGGCTGAAGGGGTTTACATCAGCCAAAACTAGGATCATCTGAGCATCAGAACAACAGTGGTGGATCACAGCCGACTACATCGAACAGGAACCTACTGGATAGAACAGGAATTCTGGAGTGCATGAACGCACGAGTGCTGAGGAACAAATGTGTGCAAAGTGCTCAAGCTGGAAAACTGTCATTTTGCAACCAACAGATTAAAAATGGTTTATAAAGAATCAATAGATTTGAAATTGGTGGGGAAGAGGAGACACACGATATTTGCATGTTTTAAAGTGTTTCTTTGCAGACATGTTAAGATCTATAAGAGGAAATACAATAATTATACAGTAAAGAAATTGATGGTGATAAAAAGTGCCTCCACAAATAAGGGACAAAACAATGTCAAGTGCTTCTACATATAACAGCATGAGAAAACAGCACTTAAAAAATATTCTGGAAGGAAATGTACAATCGAAATTTAATCATGAGGAACCATAAGAAAACTTGGGAGTGAAGAACATTCTCTTTGTAATTTTTAAAAATTGATTTTAGGAAGAGAGGACAGGAGAGAGAGACATCAATTTGTTGTTCCACTTACTGATGAATTAATTCACTGGCTGAATCCTTTATGTGCCCTGACTGGGGATCAAACCTGCAACTGTGGTGTTATCAGGACAATTCTCTAACAAACTGAGCACCCAGACAGGGCAGAACACTTTCCTTTGAAAAATGAGACTTAATTTATATGAAATGTACTGAGTAGGTAAATCCTTGGGGACAGAAAGCAGTTTGGAAGCTGTCAGGGCTGGGAAGCACAAATGTGGAGCAGCTATAACTGCTTAACAAGTACTGAGTTTCCTTATGTAGCAGTGAAATCTTCAACCTAGATAGACATAGTTATACAACACTGTGAGCGTACTAATTTGCCACTGAATTATTTACTTAATGCTGTTTTATGTGAACTTGACTGCAATTTTTAAAAAGTAGAAAAAAAAACCTGTTTCACAGTGATGTCACTAACATAAAAAAGACAAAGGCTGAAGAACTGTTTCATATTAAAAGAGAGTGAAGAGATGTGACAACTATACTCAGCCTGTAATCCTAGACTGGCAGGAAAAGCGCTGAAAGAAACATTACTGGGTCAACTGACGAAATCAGAACAAATTTTAAGAAATATTCTGTCAGTATCAAACTAACTGAAGTTGGCATCTACAATAAGTGTATGTAAGAGGACATCATTATTCTTAGGAAATACACACTGAGGAGGTACAAGGCCATGATGCACGCACTTACATATTTAAAGGATGTATGCATGGGGGTGGGGGTGGGTGTGTGTGTGTGGGGGGGGGGTGGTGTGTGTGTGTGTGTGTGTGTGTGTGTGTGTGTGTACGCGCGCGCGCGCGTGCTTGAGAGCATATGAGAACATAAGTGATAAAATTAATGGGGTGAAAATATTGATAAGTGAATATAGACTTGATCTATTATGTTGGCAACTTTAAATTATTGGCAAATAAAATTTTTTAAAGAGCGTATGTCTTCCAAAAATGCTGTTTTAACTGAAACCACTCTGTAACTCTAAAAATTCACTAACCTGAGCTTATGTAAAGGTTTTTAACAATGGGGCATTTTCTGTACACATTTGGCGAGCAGTACTCACATTAATAAGTTCCAGATCACACTGGCCACGTTCATAAGCAACACAGGCCAGATGTGGATCTCTCTTCTCACAATACTTTCCAACAACACGACTGTCATAATAAGGATTTTCACGAAGAAATCTCTCTGGGTTGTTATTACTGTCTATGTAGATTTTGGCCAGTGCATTGTGAGTAGCAGGCTCCTCACAGCCCTCGTGAATTCTGGCCTCTAGCCATGGCAGAAGCAGTTTCAATCTAGTAAAACAAACAAAAAACCCCATGATACATACTGTATTATTAATAGCACACTCTTGACATGCTATTTAAGTACCTTAGAGTCTGTCATGTGCTTTCCTGTATATTATTTTGAATTCTCAACAACCCTATTACAAATTGAGAAATTAAGACTCAGAGATGGTTTAATGATTTGCCCAAGATTACACAGAAGGTATATAAAACTACCTTTATTCTCTCAGATCTATCATTACATTATCTAGATAGGATACAGGAAGAAGAGATTATAGATTCATAGATTGTCCTTTTTTTTTACAGGACAAAGTATCTAGACTTTAGGTAAATTTTGTTTAAGAGTGTACTGGGGATGTGGTATGAGAAAATAGTCCAGATTATCTGAGGGTTCTTTCATTTTAACACAATTAATATACAACATTACCTACAGCTAAAGGAGTCAGTACCCAATACACAGCTGGAAACAAAATCTGGTAGCTTTAGCAGCTCTGGGTTTAATAATTCTAGCAGTTATATGATCACTCCACCAAGGATCATAGCTTCACTAAGCTATAGCGTATGTTTCAATGGTTTAAATATCAAAAGTACCCAGAGAAAGAGTAGTGTAGGCCATTATTTTGGCTAGCAAATTCATGTAGTTTTTATGAGCACACTCCCATTAGGATAAAGACACAACTTTTAACCCAAGCACATGTGCCCTGGTAACTGACAGAATAAAGATTAGCAAATGTACATTGAAACTGGTGGCTTATATGTGAATCTAGTTTATCACAATATAATCTGTCAATTAAAGACTAAAGTGTTAGCTATAACAATCTGGCTCTTTGCCTAGAATACACAACAAATAAGACTGTTTTCAGGGATTAGACTTAAGACTCAACTGAAACATGAAAGTTAAATTGTTATGTTCCATAAACACTTTAGACTCAAACTTTTTAAATCGGCATCATATTCTATCTTCATTGTCCTTATATGCAGAATTTTCCCATGTCTGAAACATTCAAATACAAATTTTATGAATACCATTAGTAGGACACCCATACCAACTCAGGTTAGAATTAACCCCCATAGGATTTCCTGGTATTTTTTTCATAGCTAGAGGAACTTCCCACTTTTACACCAACCCACAAACCTCATTTACTACATCAGTACCTTCTGAACACTAGTTCATCAAAATGTCCCAGCTAAAATAAGATTTCATTGTATAATAAAGATTAGAAACACTTACATTATCATGTTCTCTGTGGGAAATTCATAATTAGCATCATATTAAGGTTCAAATAAAAAATCAATTTAAACCAGAGTTACACAGAAAACACTTTTTTCTCATTATATTCGAGAATAATTTATCAAAGAATTAGTTATTAAATACAGGGGTATTGTACCCAATTAAAAAGAGGCTTTTCAGAGTTTACCTTAAAAACACATACCAAGCCAACTCATATAGTTATAATTATCAATATGCAAAAAAGTGATCAATCAGCTTAACAGATTTTCTGTATGACAGCTGTAATATTCCAGAAAAGAGTTTTAATCAATACTACAGGTAATTTATCACTTCTAAATTAGGTGTTTTCAGAGAATTATGGTCCATTTATTTCTGGAGTAGCTTTTAGGCAACTGACGAGTTACGGCTTTACCCATTACCACGCTGAGAAAGACTAATCAGTGCACTCCTGTCGTGAAGGTGAAAAGGGTACTGCACCTGTTTCTTTTTTCAACCTCAGCCACAAGCTCATCAGTAGAAAATTGACCTCTTACAACAAGAATCAAGTTTTTAATGACATCTTCAGAGCAATCAACATCCAGTAACCCTCCAATAACCACAGGAAGTCGACTTGGATTCACCTAAGGTTAGAAAAAAACAGAATAATGCCATCATATTATGAATAAGCACAGCAAAAAGGAGTTTAAAAAAATTAAACATTCCCCCCCTTTTAAGCTCAGGTTTAAAATTGAAACAAGTCTAGATGTGCAACTAGACCAAGGAATTTAGCAGGAGGTTGGCTTAGTTAATTCATCACCTCAGCATTGCTCCAAAGGATAAGTAAGTCCAAACACACTAAAGCGACAGAATGATTATGGAAGACTGTCCAGTAAAAAGGCCTCCATTATAGCAAAACTGCCTCTCCATTTCTGGAGTTAGAAGGTACAGTTTCTGGTATCTATATTTAAAGTGGCTTTACAAGTGTGCTTTGGAGTCTATGGCCTCTACAGATAGCACAGGGGCTATCACGTCAGGAGGGTGTAGGCCATCCAACTTTTTCAATGACAGCGTTCTGCTCTGTTTTACACACTTGACATGCATGTAAAATTTTAATCAAAGAAAGGACTTTGGTGGGAAAAAATGTTGAGATTTTAATTATAGGAGACCACAGAGTTTTAAAAGGATGAAGATTTCCAGAATGTGAGAAGTAAATTCTACAGTGAGATTTAATTTTTAAGCTATCTAGATATTACTTACCTTTTGTACATATATCTCTATATATTTTTGAAGATTATTTCTATATAAGTAGAGCACCAAATCATGGACAAAGTCAAATCGATCACATACAATGATGAGTGGTAACTGATCTGTTAACTTCGCTTCCTAGAAAACAAAAAAGAAACCTTAATTTACTCCTTCTGTGAGATATGAAATCTATGTAAAATATGAGAATCTATTTTATACTGATGGGAGAAGCTCATATAAACTTGGCTGTTCTTTTAAAGAAAGAAATGTTCCAATTGCTGGATAGTGCCCATTGCAGTTTGATTAAATTTTTACTAATCAATACTTAGAGTCACAGCAAAATACTAGGTCCTTCTCCTATACACCCTCTACCAAAAAAAACCAAAAAAACCAGTTAACCAGTTAAAATTTGTGAGCCACAACTGGCATTCCGGATATAAAGTCATCAGAGTGGGACTTTCATTATAGTAGTGATATAACAGAGTTCAGCTGATTTAAGACCAACAGTCACATTGTCAAAACGATGGCATAAATTACTCGTACTTGTTTCAAATTAATGACTTATTTTTCACCCCTGCCCAACTGCATTCTATCTGGCTAACTTCTAACATTCTATTATAATAGAGCCTACAAGGAGTAGTATGATGGTGACAGCCATGAATTAAACATACCACATGTTGCTATAATTAGAAGAAAGCTAAGCAAAAGCAAGCACTTGAAGAAATCTTTAAACTACCTATTGCTTTTATCATTACAAATACCAAGATATAATATATCCTACTTTATAGATGGACACAGATGTTACGGATAGAAGGTTAAGACCTGTACTGGGCATTTACCTGATACATGTCCTGTTACATTCCACAGACATAAGGTAAAGCACAAAAAACAACAGTTTCCATCAGGAATTCATTTACACACAATTAGACATTCCTCAATAACTGATTTATCTACAACAATCTACTGAGGAAGTAGAAATAAGCAGGACAGGACTTTCCCCAATGACAGCCACTAAAAATATTATCTGCAAGGTTAGAATAAAATAGCACCTAAGTTTAGCACACATGAGTCACTCAATTATAAATAACCTGAAGATTAGTCTAGGAAGTGTTCAGGGAACACAACCTGTATCTGGGAGTCATGAAAAATCCTGAATAAAACATCAAAATGGCACGCCTGGGTTGGATTTATGGCGAGCCCATCCTCCTGGGTCTCTCACAGCGCCCCATGTCAGAGGAGACTGCAGCCTTAAACCATTACCTGGCCTCTTGCCCATAGGCTGCAGGCACTGAAGTGGGTGCCTCAGGGCAGCGGGGGTAGGGGGAGAGAATCAGAATGGCTGTAAATCTGAAGTGAAAGTCCAACTGCAGATTTTTCACATTAAGGAAAGTCTAAAGCAAGTATTTGGCAGCAGGAAAACTCTGTAGTAAATAGCTACTACAGTCATTCTAGAAAGAATGTTTAATCTATGCAAAGACTTCAGTCCTACTAACTAAACATCAAAAAGTCAGTAGATCAACACACCAATCAGCTTTATCTTGTATAATATACATATAAAATTTTATGTATTTCACTACTTAGGGAGACAATACACCTGCAAGTAATCTAAGATTACTTAGATATTCTAGTCTCATGCATGGGTGTTTAAGATTTCTGCTAGTGAAGACAAATATACTATATTCCTAAAGAAAATTTAAGATTGAAAAAGCAGACAAAATCTAGAATACTTTCTTGATTGCCTAAATTTGCACATGATTTCATACATGTAAGTACTGCTATTATCATTTTGAATTATTTAAAAGGTTACCATGTAGCTATTATAGTTAGAGATTTTAAGATCAAAATTTAAATTATACAAACATACTCAGGTTTTCATAAACATGAAGTTATTCATTTAACTAATACTTCCTGAGTACCTGTGTACCAGACACTGTATTAAAGCATGGGAGATAGAGCAGGGAACAACATAAGTATTCTCTCAAGGGACTTACATTGTAGTGGCAAGAGACAATGTCCCACAGTGCTAAGTGTTATTTAAAAAAGCAGAATATGGGAAGGTAAGGATGGAATAAGGATAGGTTAGCATAATCTGAGACATCCTTTCTCACAACATTTAATGAGAAATCTTAAAGAAGATTAAGGATGTAGATCATGAAGGTCTAAGAGAAAAGTGAGAAAGGGTACAAGCAAAGGCCCTGGGGCAGGAGAAGGTACGGAAAGCTCCAGAAATAGCAAGCAGGCCAGTGTGGTTCATGCAAAAGAGGAGGAGGAAATTGATAGAAAAGAAGATTGAAGACAGGAAGAAGCAGATCATAGGTCTGAAGAACAGGTCCATGCTTTCTATGGAGAGTTATAATTCCACAGTAACTTAGGGCATGAGCCAAATGATGCTGATGTCATCACTTCCTCCTGCTTCACAGGTTACCATAGATGGGAAGTCATATTTTACCAATCTTTGTATTGCTGGTGGCTAGCATATTAATTGGCACTTGAACATTCAAGCTCAGATTCAGATAAGTATTTTTCTTATCATCAGAGTTTACATAAAATACCAGTCAATTATCACACAGCTACTACCTCCAAAATAAAGTTTAATAATAGTGATGATGAGATGAGAAGTAGCATTGCAGATGCCATACTGCAAGTCAGTAAGGAGAGTGAATAGATGGTCTGGTATGTTCATTCTCACTACTAAGGTTAAAGGCTGGATACAATAGTATTGTACCTTAGTATTGAGCTCCCATCTCAGATTATTTAAAGATACGACACCAGATTTACCTCTCAGACTGAAATTAAAATTCCTTCTAGGAGTTAAGAATAACTCAAAACCAAAAAGAAAACAAAACTTGCCTGATAGAGAGAATTCACATGTAGGCCAACTCTACCTTATTTTCAAGGCCCACCTTGAAAATAGATTACTGACAACTGTTTTCACTTGTACACCTACAGCATATTGATAAACAATTTGTGGTTGAAGAAACCAAGGCTGAGTTAATTTGCTTGAGGTAACAGGTAGACATATACTGGATGAACAAACAGGAGCTAATAATGGAAAGAAATGGAATTTTGAACCAGGTTTAAATGCCTCAAAAGCCCATAATCCATATATACGTCCCCACTCCATTAGGCTTGCACCCGATTCACAAGTGTTGAGGGGGGAATCCTCACCTAATTACATTTCATGGGCTAAGTGATGGCTGTACCATTCTAGTATCCAGATAATGTTTTTGAAGCTTAAGAACATCATAATTAAGTAAAAATAATTTAATCTTGATTTACAGATATGTATGTCTATATTATATAAAATAATTCAAATATTAAAACCCAATGCTAAAGAAATTGTGACTGAAGTCTAAAATCTGAAAGCTCAATTAACAAAAAAAAAATCAGTGTAAGCACCTGGTAATATTTTAAAAAGGAAACAGTACTGATACTGAAAGGAGGAACTGAACTGGTGTTAGGGGTACACTAGCCAAGCATAAAGCATCAATCTTTCTCACTGGGAGGGATTTTTTGACAACAGAAAATCGTGGGTTCAAACACATCACACTCAGGCCACTCAGATATTTGTAATGGCCTAGACATTATAAAGCTGTAGTTTTGGGGAAAGTTTCCTTTTAATCTATAATACAGAGCCACTTTAGCACTTTTGACTACCTCATTACACTGAAACACCTAAGATTTTATCTATTTAATCTATAGCCCACATAGCAAATTCTTCAAAAGAACAATCAGCTAATACAACTACAGATCAATTAAAAATGATGACAAATAATACAACTATAGATAAACTAAAAACGAAGACAAAAAATGCTTATGAACATTATATTGAGTCTCTGGGATCATTTCATACATATAAATAAATACACATTTAGGGGGATAAACAGAATGTTCTACAGTTTTCCTGATTTTTAAAGGCAACTGACTATTTTATTTTTTATTTTATTTTATTTTATTTTATTTTATTTTATTATTTTATTTGAGACAGACACAGATGCAGATAGACAGACATTGATTTGCTGTTCCACTCATTTTTGCATTCATTGGTTGATTCTTGTATGTGCCCTGACCAGCGATCAAACCCACAACATTGGTGTGTATTGGGATGACCCTCTAACCAACTGAGCTTCCTAGCCAGGACTTGCAACTGCCAATTTTGAAGTTTTATTTTCCTCACAAATGAAGTAGTAGGTATGAGAATAAAGCTAAAGTTAAACATTAAACAAATTAACTGCCCTTAGGTATATTTGAAAGAGCTAAGAATCTTTAAATCATTTCTTTGCACTCCAAAGGCAGTTCTTATTTCTCTAAAACTAAATTCATGTGCCACAAAGCTGAGGATTTTTTGTTTGATCTCACCCTCAATTTATGAATTATATAAGATTAGTATTTAGTTTCTAGGGTCAGGCTAATTTGATGACAGAGATAAACCCATGTCTTTTAGAAACAGAACCCTCTGCACACAGTAGAGGTTCCTTAAAATGACACTAAGGGTAAGCCGAACTTACTGTTCAAAAGAAGACTAAGTGGTATATTCTAAAGAGACATGAAGAGTCTAAAACCACTTTCAAAATTTTTCTTCCAAAGTTGAAGTGAAAGAAAGGAAATTCCTTTGAAATAGTGTTATTTTTTTTCTTCTTTTAAACACATGGTCAATCTTAAGTATTACTAATTTCCTTCCCTATTTCAAAAAAAACCCACAGAGTATTAAATGTGGAAGAAATAATTTAGCAAACAATTTCAGAATGCTAAGAATTTCACATTTAGGGGGAAAATTTTTCTAAACTAATCAAATCCTTGTGGAACTGCTGATCTTCAACCCAACCAGAAACCGCATTACTCAAAATCACTTACCTTGAGAAAATTCTTGACTCGCTCAGGATCATAGCAGTTGCTTTCTCTGCAGATTCTTTCTACTTCTTTGATCTGCCCAGTCTTACAAGCTGCCTGAATATATTTAAAGTGCACATCTGGGTCCTGACTAAAGTTAACAATAGATCCCAGGAAATAAAAGAGACCTTGAGAGAACAAATAATTGAAATTAACTATAGGTACACTTTTGAGAATGGCAGAGCTGAACAAAAAAAAACAAAACAAAAAACAGTTATACTGAATACTCCCAAATAAAAACTGGTTGCTCAAAAAGCCCCACCAGAATACTAATTAATCCAATAATCAGTTCAATAAATGGCTCTGCACTCGAATCCCCATAAAACAGAAAATTCAATCCAATATTTTCTAGTAGTTGAGAAAGAGTTAGGAGGCAGCTACTTAATACCAAAGCTAACTATCACACCAAATTCCACATGAGAAATTTTAAATAAAGTCCCTTATAGCAGATGTTTTTCCATAAGCAGTTAATAGAAAACATGGAAAAGTAGTCTGAAAAGAATTTAATGCAGTGCATTCCAATACAGTAACCATTAACCACATGTAGCTACCAAGTACTTGAAATGTGGCTAGCAGGACTGAAGAACTAAATTTTAATTGTATTCCACTTTAATTACTTTAAATTTACACGGCTACATGCTGCTAATGATTGCTGCATTAAATGAATACTAGAAATTTAGCATGAAGTTAACATACAGAAACTGAGAAAATGAAGAAAACTAGTGGATATCTTATTCCTTCTGTCTAGAGCAATAGTACAAAAAGAGGGAAGAAAAGGTACCATATTTTGCTATGTATAATGCACTCCCATGTATAGTGTGCACCTGCGTTGATGGCCCCAACTTTCAGGGAAAAAAACCTTTCGTTTTAACTTTTCAATTCAATTTATTCACTTATTTACATTTAGAATCCAAACCAATTATTGTATTTCAGAGTATTATTTTGCATACAGATATTGTTATTGCTTTCTAGAGTTACACTTTTAATGCATAAACATAAATAAAAGAATTAAAAACATTTCTATAGGTACAGAATTAGCACTACATGTATAATGCACATCCTTTTTTCCCTCAAAAATGTGGGCAAAAAAAAAGTGCACATTGTACATGGCAAAATACAGTACTTGGGGACCAGAAATTTAGCTAATAAACCCAAAAGCCACCCAAAGTGGTTACATTAGTATACTTAGAACAGCAGTGGTTCTCGTCTGGAGTTAATTTTCTTCCCCAGAGACACTGGGCAATGTCTAAGACATCTTCTGTGGTCACAACTGGTGGCACCGAGCCACTGGCATCAAGTGAGTAGAAGCCAGGCATGCTGCTACACATTCTGCCCGCGCCACCCCCAATAATGATCTAGCCCATCATGTCTGCAGTGCTGAGGGTGAGAAAACCTGCTGTGTAGCAACAATTCACAGAATGTCCCTGGTAAGAAATACTTGCCATTATGAGAGTCAGACAACATAAGCATGACATTTTATTATACCTGATCAAAAGTGTTTTCACCCTACACAATTATGACAAAGCCACTATATACCTGTATCTTCAAATTTTGTCTTTATTTCACCTATAAAAGATCTAAGCAGCCTGCTCACTGCATATCCCTACAATCTAACATAAGATTCCTGACAACGTTTATTGCCCAATAAAACTTAAACTGCCCCATAAAATTAAGCTTGTAGAGACAGAATTTATAGTAACTCATGATCATAACAATACCCCTCTTGGCTATCTTAATTAAAACACAACTCAGAAACTACTAATTACCTTCAAAACTCTTGAAAGATTCAAAAAGTTCAATCAGAGACTGCGTTGACAATTGTTCGTGATACTTAGAAGCCACTTGAACACAGATTTGCAGATTCTGACGAATATTGGCAGACAGCATGGCCCTGAGGCATTCTAGGGAGTCTTCTACGGATAGGGATCCAAAGTAATTCACTAGCCACTAGAGGACAAAATAAATACGTGAATAAATAAATAACAGTGAACCTAATGCTAGTATGAAATTATTATCATTCAGCACCAGAAACACATTTTCAGTATACCAATTAGTCATAACTAAAACCATGTGTTAGGTAAGAAAAAATACCTCGGGGTTAAGAAGATGGGTGTGAACAACTGCACGCTTAATATCATACAAATCAGTGAAGTGTTCTAATGCACGCTGAAGTAGGCCAGCCTTCTCACACAGCTGAGCAATATGAGCCCGGTCATAATGTGTGAACATCTGATTCCCCAGAATAGCATCTGCAACCTATAAAACCACAAAGAGGATGAGTGTATTTTAACAGTCCATTTATATCAGTAATTCTCTGTCCAGATTACACAGATAAAGATTCAGTATCAAACTGATAAATAAGAGAAAATACAAAGGAATGTTAGCTAAATTTTATTAAATGAAGAATAGTCATCTCAGCAGATTCAAATAACTTACTCTACGAACCTCTGAGTAACTACTAAAAGAGTGCTGGAATGTGCCTCAAAAGCATGAAAACACATACCTGAGGTGCATGCATCAGGTTCATCTCAAGTAACCTAGTCTGCAGAGGACCTTCAGATGGGCGGTTATTCTTCAGAGCATCAAGCAAAAATGCAGTACACTGCTGAATTAGATTGTATTCCATAAAGACATCCACAATCTGCAGAAAGATTTAAAGAATACTGTTTTAAGATGTTTAAAAACTGCTTTATGATACTGTTGATAATATATAAATAAAAAGGAATTAAACATTATCTCATTTTTTTTGTACATAAAAAATTGCCAGATCAAATCACAAACTTCAAAAATACTTGGACAACATAGCTTCAAAATTTAAGAATAAATTTTTGTCTTTCTAGGGTTACTTTTAGTTCTAGTAAAAACTACAAGACATTTCAACATACTATATAATAGCAGAATATAATCAAATGATTTAAAATTTTCATGAACTATTTGAAATATACAAAAGCATAAATATGGAATCTGTGACCCCCACTTCTATGTGCACCTCTCCCCTCTCTCCTCACCCAGTGGAAATAACTATCCTTTGTATTTTATTATTCCCATATATTTTTCACATTTTTAATACACACACATCTCTAAACAAGAGTCCATTTTGTACATTTTAAAACTGTATATAGATGGTATCTTACTGTCCATTCTTTTGCAACTTGCAAAGCTCAAATTTCTACAAATTGAAAGTTTAACCCATTCTTCTTCAAGTGGTTTAAACTTAGGTCTCCCCATTCTCTATTTAAATCAATTTCTACAGAATACATTTTAAAGTCTTTACCTGTGTGATATCAGCAAGAGGTTCTTCATCCTGAACTAACATTTGAGCAAACTGCTGTCCCTGATCTGGACTGATACGCATGACATTTCTCAGCAGAAAGATCCAGTCTGGAGTATATCCAACCTACAAACAGAAATTGAAATGCCACAGCAAAGTTTCATTTTTAGATCATTTAAAGTTTTTTTTTTCTAAAATAGAATCTTACTAATATAGAACTAGTGGTGAAAGTAAAATTTCAGTTTTAATCTAAGACGCTCAATTTGACGTTGGTTTATTAGGCAAATAGATACCTTAGTGATAACATATTTGATTAAGTAGTGGTCAATTTTTATAATTGGCTTATTCATTTTTGATGAATGACTATTTCAAAAAGTTTGTTCTAACAGATTAAACATGCCCTTGCCATCTTAAATTCTGATAAGCCATAAGAGTAACTGCTTCCATTTTTTCAGAAATTATAATTCTATACATCAGAACTAAAATAGGGTTTTTAAACTTTTCCCAGTGATTCAAAATTTAAAAAATATTCACTATTAAAGTCACTTAAGAGTTTCTACAGGTTAAGTTCTCTTTAATGTTTTAATGAATTTTTGTTGAAAATTTGTTTCATTGAACTCACTTTTTTAGCATACAGAACAATCTTCTGAACTTGACCAGTTTCTGCAAAGCACTGAATGACTTTATTTGGGACATTAGCCCTTAAGTACACACTAAGTGCCAATGTAGGGTCCACAGATTTCACAAGGTCACCCAGTTCTTCAGAACATTCCAGCTATCCAAAGAAAAAAGAGATAGTTTAGTAATCCATGAGCTGTTTTATGAGTGAGCAGTTGACACTATTTCTACTATAAATAATATGATAAGCACTTAGTTACTCAATTGTCCCAGAATATGCTATAAATATTCAGGGTTTGTGGTTAATAAAGACCCTTGATCACCATGTATTTATAACAATGCCTCAGTTAAATTTCCCACACATCCTACTTAAGAATCAAGTGCTCACCAAGATTTCACGCATAAAGATATCACCAAATACCTTGTAAGAAATGTAAGTACTTAAAAAGCAGAGTCTTGTACTTCTATCAAGGATATTAAATATCAGACCCACATGGCCCCCAGTTTTTTTCAAAATAATGCAACTTGCAGGACACTCTAATTTCGCAAGGCCAAACAGAAAAAAATTTTGGAATTTTTAGGTGATATACAAGCAGACTCCCTTCTTTGTACATTCAACCTGCCTTAGTCAGCTGCCCAATCTGGAAAGCAGCCTCCCTAGAAGAGTTTTGGTTTACACATTAAGAGTTGATTTTCTATTTTTAATGGTTATGTCAGAGAACAGCCCTTTCACACTGTTACAAAGGTCAAGTGGGTTACCTTAGCTGTTCCCTCTTTCCTTATCTTAAACAATTAGGATGGACCTCAAATACTCGCTATTGTGGCTATTAACTATTCTTCAACAGAGACTCTTGTCCAAACATCCCAACTCTGAGGTACTATTCTCCAGTATCCTGTAAAACTGCCAGAAGCTGGGTGAAGAAATAGGGACTTAGAATAATGTAACAATATTACCAACATACACTAAAGCTGAAAGGTATAACATTAAGAGTTACTCACTACTCAGAGAGTGCTTTAAAACAGCACCACCTCATTCTTGACAATGGCATAAGAAATTGCAATACAATATTGCCACTTTATCAAGAAAGGCTTTTTACGGTGGTATGAAAGGAATAGTAACATTGATGGACTGTTCAAACTTGTGCCTTGCCAATAAGCAACATTTTCCATAATGTACTCTAGAAAACAAAGTACTATTAGATGCTCCATGTAAAGAAATCAGAGCCCTGGCTAGTGCGGCTCAGTGGATTGAGTGCCAGCCTGAGAACCCAAAGATCGCTGGTTCGATTCCTAGTCAGGACACATGCCTGAGTTGAGGTCCAGGTCCCCATTGGGGGTGTGTGAGAGGCAACTGATCAATGTATCTCTTGCACATCAATGTTTCTCTCCCTCACTTTTCCCTTCCCTTGCCCCCTCTCTCTAAAAGTTAATGAATAAAATATTTAAAGAAATTAGTTAAGTAAACAAGTAAAATCATAAATAAATAAGTAAATAAATGACATTTCACAATAATGAAAGCTGGTTAACATTTTTAAAGGCCCATATTTAAATAAATTTCAAGAAACTGTCTTAAATATTTTCCCACATGCTAATTTACATACTGTGAAATAACTCTGGGAATCCATATCACTGCTAATTAGACAGCCCTGCTGTCTTAACATATCTATGGTCCAACATTTTACATAATGTTTCCCTTTCACATCCAAATATAGCTACTAGTAGCCAATACCACAATATTGATGATACTTGAGACATTCTCAAAGAAAAGATATATTTGTATGGTTGAAACTACTGTGCATACTAGCCCTGGCTGGTGAGACCCAGTGGTTTGAGTGCCAGCCTGCCAACCAAAGGGCACATGCGTGGATTGTGGGCCAGATCCCTGGGGGGGGGGTGTGCACGCAAGAGAGGCAACCACACACTGCTGTTTCTTGCCCTCCCCTCCCTTGTCTAAAAATAATAAAATCTTTAAAAAAAAAAGAAACTACTGTACATATTAAATGTGGGATGTAGGAGATAGGAATATATCCTTATGTCCAAATGAGTGTTACACATATTGACAAATATGAATGCATACTCTCACACTAAGCTTTTCCTGAGGCAAAGGATAATAATCTGCTGCCTCCAAGTTACTAGTTCTAACCACCCAGCACAAATCCTGGATTCCATTTAAAAAAACTAAACAAAGATATTCTACCTCAAAGCATTATAAAGATAAATTTATGCATCTCATGCAACGTCTGCTCTCACTCTATTCCTATAAGCAATGAATAATAGATGTTTTGGTGCAGCCTAGATGTTTTTAATTTGCTAACATGGTATATAATGCAATCAAAGCAAAAGTATATTAACTGAAGTTAATGTACCTTATCTTCTTTTAGCCATTTCTCCAAAAGCTGTTTCCGCCCTTGTTGGAGTACAGGCCTACACAGTTCCAAGGACTCAAATTTGTTTAGCTGGCCTTGGTCCAAAAGGATTCCAAAATACTGAAGTAGAGGAGAAGTTTGACCTGGCTGGGCTGGGACACTCTGGAACCGACGAATAGTGTCTGGGGTGCGAAGGATTCCCTTTAAGAAAAAGAAATGATAAAGACTCCTTTTAAAGATGATCCAACATCACACTAACTCCACTGGTTTAGGTCAATCTTAAAAGCGTGATTCCCATCTACTAACACAAAATTTTAAATCTTCAACATGTTGAATAATAAAGTCAGTCAATATCTGTCATGTGCCTGGTTCAATGTGATAAAGGTTACTTAGAATCAGAAATATACCAACCTAATTATAATGTCAAGGTGTAAGAGAATAAAATAGTTAAGCTAGCTATTAGTCCAGGTTCACATTAAATTCAAATTTCTTAATACTGATCAGGATTTAAGTTGTTAATTCAGTCCACCATAGTACAAAGGTGATGAGAACTCAGCTCCATTCCAGACAACTCTTTTTACCATAAATTTAATAGGATCTGTTCAATCTTCAACTCTGGAAAAAAACATTATTTTTTTTCCAGTGTATCCTGTGGCTCTGTCTCCTGCTTGAGCAGTGTTTAGACAGAACAAATCAGTGGACACCCCTTCTTCCAGCCTCCAACCATCCTCCAACCTCTTTTCCAGTCACCACCTTTGGAACCATCTTCTTAGTCATCCTCTGCCTCCGGAAGCAGCCAACACCTTTTTGTTAAGCTTAGCTCCTTACTGCTGATAAACCATGAGCTCTAAGATTGTCAAAATTGTTCACAGAGGTAGAAGCTACTGTTGACTGCCTAATTAACCTTCATCTGAGAGTCTCCCACACCTGCCTCTCTTCTGGGCTTCTATTTCGAATGCAAAAATGTGCTTCTGGAAAGCATGGGCCACTTTTTCCAGGAGCTAGCTGAGGAGAAGCAATGGGCACCGAGTGTTTCCTGAAGCTGCAAACCAACACAGTGCCCAATCCCTCTTCCAGAGTACACAAAAGATGTCCCAGGATGACTGCAGTAAAACCATGGTCCTGGAGAAGAATCTGAAGAGGCCCCACTGGCACTGCATGCCCTGGATTCTGTCTGCACAGATGCCCATATCTGTGACTTCTTGGAGAGCCACTTCCCAGATGAGGAGTTGAAACTCGTTAAGATGGGTGACCACCTGACTAACCTCCACAGGCTGGCCAGCCCCCAGGCTGAGCTGAGTTCACCCTCTAGCACAACTAGGAGACTCTGCAGCCCAGTGGCCTCTAAGGTACCCTGCTGACATTCCCCTGGTGTCAGGGCTTCTGCCTCAGCCTCTCCCTGCAGATAGTAGACAGCTTTTAAAACACCCTAGAGCCCTCTGCCAAGCTGTGAGCCAAATAAGAACAAAGCTTCTCAAAGGGGGAAAAAAAGGTAACTACAGTTGATGAGGTCAAACAGTATTATAACTAAGTAACTAAACATTATGACATCTGTGTAAATCATAGCTTGCTAGATCTACATATCCTTCTAAACATTCTGAGTTTTAAAAAACTAACCAAAGCTACAGAGCTCATGGAAAAATAATTAACGAAATAATTAACGAGTTTTAAAAAACCAAAGCTTAGAGCTCATGGAAAAATAATTAACAAAATCTAAAGTCACTGACAAGTAACTCATATTCTACTATAGAAAAATGCAACATAAAGATGATTAGTTTCTCTGTGGAGAGCTGGTTCCATTTCTAACAGTATTAGAAAGAGTTTATGAACATTAATCCAAGCACAGCAACTTAATTTGTATAACTATTTACCTTTGGTGCATTAGCAGCCACCTTTGCTGCCTCTGAGTAATTTCCCTGGGCAAAAAGAGCATTAAATTTCCGGGCAAAGAGTTCTTCAGCACCAGCTAAGTTGTTACGTACAGCCATTCTCAGAGCCAAATCAGGATTTTGTAGGACATTGGTGATGTAAGGAATTATGTTTTCTTCTTCCACACATACTGATAGAACCTGCAATTTAAAGGGTAATGAATAGCTGCAATGTATTCATTTGGATATCAATGGTACTAAATCTCTTTAGAGTTGATTACTACTGAGTCACAAATGCATTAAAATTATGACAGCTGCTTTTTGTTGCCGTAATAAAGAGGCCAGAATAGAGAAAAATAAGGAGTGCTAACCATTTGGGAGTGCCTAAAATATGGCCATTCTGTAATATAAATAACTCCCTACCTCATACTGTCCTAACTCTAATTGCTTTGCTAAGATTCACTCACTCTTTACATGGTTAATCAAAGATTAGGCTCCCATTTAAGCTCTGAAAGACAATTCAATAAGGGAACGCAATTTTGACAACCTACAAAGTGACTGAAGAAGCTATAAAATCTAAATGAAACCTAAGGATCACCTGGAAGAATTTTAACATATATTCCTTAAACTCTAGGATTTTTTTAATAAGGATTTTTCAGTAATTTTAAAAATCAGATTTACATTCCTACAGGTCAAATTATATATTCAGTGAGGGGAAGGAATCACTGAATCCTACTGTATAATACAAGGTACACAATAGGTGTTTAATATAAATGTGGAATCAGTAAAGAGCATTTTCCAATTGCTTGCATTTGGAAAATACCCACCCTTGGTCCTCCTGAAAAGTCACTGCCACAGAAGCTGCCCTAGTTGCTTAAAAGCTGAACTACCGTTAATTGCCACAGAGAAAGGGAACCCTTCACTACACACCCATCCCTTTCTCCAACGCCGAAGCTGGTTATACACCCCAGCCTGTAAACTACTTACGTTACCCCCAACAGTGCTCCTCATATTATTATAATTTCTTGCCTAGCTGTTTCTCAGTCACTGGGCCACATGAGGAGGCATTTATCTTTGTTTAATCATTGTTAGCACTGGACAGTGTTTAGCACAAAGTAAATGCTTAATAACTTGTTCAAGAAATAAAAATGAAAAATTTCTGTCCCAAAATCAACAAAAATCAAATATAATCTGAGAACTCAATAACCAATTGATAAATAATAGTCAATCCTGCTGGCTCTATACTTTCTTTTGAGGAAAATTAAGACATTTTAAGCTCCAGAACTCTTTCATTTCTACAGGTCAGACCCCCTATCCACAAAGCGTTAAGCCATCCCGTATCTGCAATGTGTCATTCTACTCCATATTTAGACATGCCTTATAAAGGAAGGAATTACTTTCTTTAAAGTCATTTGCATTTCCGACTTCCACCTTTAATTCATGCTTACCTGCCAGGAAACATAAGGAAAATGAGTAAGTTCAGTTCCAACCACACTTTCTGAATCGTCCTACTGCTTGCTACCTTAGTCTTCCCCAAACACCAAATCCACAGTTTCACCTTCACCCTACTGAGATTGCTCTAGCCCTTGCAGGACATTTGGTCCTGTCCAAAACATCCCTAGGTACAAACAGCACATAATGTTCTTCACAATTTTTGGCTACAGGAATTTTAAACTTTTGGTTTATAGGATAAATACATAAAAAATATTAGCATGTTTTACTGGTCCATAATAACCCTCTTGCTTTGGTAGCCTAGCTGATAATGACACACTTCAAGGACCGAATATCAAGGACCGAATATCAAGGACCTTTTGGCACGGACCAAATGTCTTACTATTGTAACAGATTTCTAGCAACCAGTACTTTGGACCAGTACTTTGAAGGTTTCTGTATCTTCTAAAGTACTCAGATCTACCAATTTCAGAATTTAAGCTGTAATATCATCTTGATCACTTTTGACTTTTCAACTAATAGAAACCACACATTCATTCCTTTAGGGCAACTATTTTCAACCGGCGTGCCAGAAGAACTTTAAAACATGCAGGACCTGACTATCTAGTCAGGGGCACTGACCTCTTTTCCCTTAGATTGTCAAATTAAAAAATGACAACAGTCAATGCAACAACAGTCATCTGGTGTCAATAAATCAAAATTATACTTTTTTTTGTCAGATTGGCAAAAAATGTATGTTTTGGTATGCTGCACAATTTTAGTAATTAATATATGTGTGCCATGAGATAAAAAAGGTTGAAAATTGCTGCTTTAGGGCATATGTCCAGCTGATACAAAGAGCAGAAAAAAGCCCTTGAAGCCTAAGGTTAAACACCCATTTCCTTACTCAAAGCAGCTGGCCACAGAAAATTGTAGGGGGAGGAGAGGAAAACAAGTTCCCAGAATCAAACCTATGAATATCAAATACATTAGCGAAATTACTCGAGATACTTTATGTATTATCTTAAAAACATCTGCACAGTAATGGAAATAAAAAGGTCTCTGGCTTATCAAGTTCATGATTATTAAACTGTCATTAACCTAGTTCACCAAAAGGCAATTCATTCTTGATTTTTTCCCCAAGAGACAAACATGCAACTGAATAAATGAAAGCTACTGAATTTTTAAAGTTGCTTTTGTGCCAGGCATGGAGTGGTGTAGAAATACAATTAAACAAAGAAAAGCCCCTTTCCTAATAAAGACTAGTGACTAGAGCAGTTAAGCAGGCGATTGGAATTCACTGTGGGAAGCACTATGCAGGGGGCTACCTAGAAGCAGAAGCACCTAACCACATGTCGAGTTGAGGTAGGAGATGGACAGGTAAGGAAGGACTTCTCTAGAGTATTTGCCTCTTCATATACACCCCATTCCTGGAAATTAACAGAACAAAGGAGAAAAATCTACTAGTTATTTCCTCCACTTACTGTCTGGGAAAAATACTAATTTGGGGGAAAAGTAAGTCAAAATCAGTCACAGTATTCTTTTTGACATTCTAACCTTTTTTTTTTTTTTTTTTAGAAAATAAGACATCCCCATGGTAGAAAATTTTAATTACATTAAAATACTAAGGAAACACAAAGGAATCACTTGTTAATGGCGTGAAGAGGTTTGCCAGGCATGACAAATTCAGATCAGCTAGTGTCTTCCCTATCCAACTAGACAATTTCCCAGGTACCCCACAACAGTTACTATACCAGATTATCTTCCAACATTAAATATTTAGTACTAAGTAGTTAGGAAAAGAGATGTAGGAAAAATTCTTTTCCTTGTATAGCTGATAATCTATCCTAGAGGTCATAGGAAGAAAACGCAATTGTAACCCTAATAGTTTCTTTGAAAAAAAGTCACTTCTTTTGACATAGATACATAAACGCGAACCTAGATGGCTATGTGCCAAACAGTTTCTCTCTCTGAAACAGGGTTAAAGAGAACCTTCGTATCATATGCTTCTGTATTTTTAAGTATATATTAATTTCTGACATCCAAAGTCATCATCTTTTTAAAAAAAAGCTAACAGTAATAAGTATTACTCTCTTGCTTAATTTAAGTTTCAAGGTTTCCTTACTTGTCCCTTTCTGTTTACTCCAATTATTCCAGCTGTGGCTTCATGAGGTGCAGTAACAAAGATTGTTTCTCCACTGATTCTATTCATGTAGATGCAGGTACCAGTCTCAAGGTCATAGAGGTGGATATAACCATACTTAGTAATCAAGAATACTACATCATGCTTTTCACTGATCTGTATAAAGAAAATCAACAATGAAGTGAAATAATGAACCCACACAAAAAAAATTTAGTTCAATTCCATTTTAGAGATGGTAAAATTCTAGAACACTGACAAGAGGCTTATATGAGAATGTTTATGGTTTCCTTGTAGCATATTTAAATATGGCATATCCAAAGCTCTTACATAAAAGACAAGGATATGAATAAGATGTATAACATAAAAAGGAAAGCAATTTTGAAAAATTAGCATAACCCAGTTTATATATTAGATTATTTATAAAGTTTCACTAACAAACTTTATTTTAAAAAAGATATTCTTTTAAGCCCCACTTAATTTATACTGACTATGAGCAAAAGCAGTTTCTGAATTATTTTTTAAAGAAATTTCAAAAGTCCCTTTGTTTTGTTTAAAATACCTGCATTGCGACAGGAAAGTCATTTTGTGCTTCTGGAGGAAAGAAAACATCCACTGCCTTCTTTGGAAAGGGCTGGTTCCCTGAAGGTGGTGTGCCCACTTCGATGATATGCAACTATTCAAAAGAAAATAAAACTTATATAAACCTAGATCTTTTAGTAGTCATCATAGCAGCTTATTTGTAGCTCCAAACTGGAAACAACCAAAATGTCCACAATAGATTTAATATTCACCATTAATATATCCATGTAGGCCCTGACTGGTGTGACTCAGTTCCTTGAGTGTCCTCCTGCAAATTGAAAGGTGGCTAGTTCAATTCCCAGTAAGGGCACATGTCTGGGTTGCGGGTTCAGTCCTAGGTTGGGGCACACACGGGACGCAGCCAATCAATGTTTCTCTCCCTCTCTTTCTCCCTCCCTTAACTGCTCTCTAAGTAAATAAAATCTTAAATATATATTTATTTATTTATTTCCATGGTAGGTTAATACTCCTCAGGAATAAAAAGAACTACCATGGACTTTATGCTGAGTGGAGAAAAAAAGGCCAACCTCAAAAGGTCACACACTACATGATTCTATATATATAGCATTCTTGAAGTGACAACACTATGGAAATGGGAAGTAATTTAGTGGTTGTCAGGGGTTAGACATGGTAGAGGAGTAGGTGTGACTATAAACAAGTAGCATGTGGGAATCCTTGAGGTAACAGAATAGTAACTTCATTCTACTTATGATACAATTAAATAGAATTATACAATTGTACTAATGCTAACTTGTTTTTTTAATATAATATCTTGTGTGTGTGTGTACACAGATGTAACCACTGAGAAAAACTAGGTAAAGGACACTTATACTGCCTTTGCAGCTTCCTATGAAAGTGTATTATTTCAAGATAAAAACCATAAAGTCAGCTGAATAACTGAAACAATCACACCACAATCTACCCTAAATGAATGGCATAAAATGGTAATACATTCCCCACAATACATTCTCCACAGAGGTTCTTTCTCATGGTTTTCCATTACAAGCTAGCATTTCCAAATAGACAGCTAACTAAAACTGTGAAATTCTTCTCTGCTGGTGCACATGCTCTCACACAGACGGAAGTGTGTTCTAGGCTGATCACACAGACTTCATAAACCAGACGAGAACGTTTTGTTTTAAAATGTCTGATGCTGCACATCAGCCAGGCAAGTGAAAGTAAATAATGTCAATGAGAGTATTATAGCTTTTCCTCAGTCATGTCAGGAGTGGACTCAGACAAAAAATAATTCAGTTTTCAAGATAAATACCATAGAAAAGTTATAGGCTCTCATTCTTAATTAAAATGACTACCATATTGATAAAAATCATGCTTTCTTTCAAAAGCCATGGCAGACTACAAAAGCTATAGCACAATAAATCAAATAGTCTCAAGAATCTATAAACATGTTTTCAGAGACTATAAAAATGCAAATGAAGTTGTTTTTACAGTAGACCTTTACAAAAAATGTCCCAGTCTTATGTCCTAAAGATAATACCTAATTTCTAAGAACTAATATGTGTTGTCTTTGTTTATATTATGTCAATGCAGACCTAAATATCATTGTTTTCAATCCTTGTCATATTGAGAGGCTATTAGGATTATTCCTTGGTTCAGGGATTCTTACTCTGAAATTTTAAGCAGACTTGTAACTCTGCATGTTCTCTCCCCACTGAAAAGCTATAGATTATCATATTTTAAGCAACTGCTGTCTAATTTTTAACTAGTTGCCATGGAAAAATATTATGACTTTGGAGAGTGTAGTCTGGCAGTGAGAACTGCAGTCAAACAGAGCGGCCGGAGGCAGCAGTGCTGTGTCACCCAGCACCGCAGTCACAGCAGCAGCAGAGTTCTCAGGGTTCTGCGGCAGGTCTCTTGGCTGGGGCTCTGGCTACTTCCCATTTTCCCTGATTCCTCATCTTCCAAGCCTGGCTCTACACATTCCTAGCTATTGTAAACTACCTATTATCCTTTCTGTAAATTTTCTATGCTCTAATCGAACCACAGAATAAAGTTCTTCAATTTGTCTAGGCGATTCCAATGTAAAGTCAAGGTTAACCAACTCTGACTTAGGGCAATGTGACTCCAATTGTAGGCCACATCCTACCCGATCACCTAGGCTTTTTAAAACGCAGATGATGAGCTCTACCTAATGAGTCACACCAATGTACATTTTAGCAACCCTGCTGATTCTTATGCACAGAAGGCTGAAAAACACAGACTTAAGGCCTTGGCAAAGGCAATCAAAATAAAGTCTTACTATCCACAGCTGATACAAAAAAGTAGTTAAAGAACATTATTCACTTTAGAAAAGCATCACTACAAGCAGATTTTAAACAAAGTCACCACAAATCTGAATGTTAGAAACAAACAAGGAAGAGAGAAATGAGATAGCTAATTAGTAGCAGATAACTTAATTAGTAGCAGAAAGACAAATTCACACTAAATATTTTCCAGAGCAAAAACTTACCTTCCCTCCAGCTTGACCCCGCACTGCAAAACAAAATAACGTTGATTCTTCTGCATTTCCTTCCATCTTGAACTGTGCGAAGCTAGCCGCATGTCCTTCAATGGGTTGAGACACTTTCCTATCTACAGAATACAACTGCATCGCTCCCACCACACGATTTTGCTACAAAAGATCAAAGAGAATCAAGTTTGGGGACCGTATGAACCACTAACTCCCAGATTCATCAACTAGTGAAATAATTAGAATCGCTTTATCATCTTTAACAGTATTTATAATACTTTAGTCTCTCAATGTAGATTTAATACCTACTCATTTAAAATTTAGCTCCAGGCAGTATCTTACTAAAACTTAACATGAACTCATATACAACCATCCTGTATGCTATCTTAAAAAATACATGCATAGGAACACTAATTCTGCAGTAAATATGCACAATAAACTCCAAATCATTCATACAGGAACTCCATATACCCACTCAACCTGCAAGACCTAAAAACATTTGGTAAGAGTACATGCTCTGAAACTATGTTGGTATAAAGACATTTATTTTTAAAAGAGAAAAAAGCTCTTCCAAAATAAGTCAGATTCAACATGACTAAGAATAGAAGACCTAATTTCAAAATAAACTACATTCTTGGCATATTAGTTCTGTAGACCTTTTTTAATTAAAAACTGGAAAAAATGTTACCTGTGCAGATATGCCAGTCAGAAGTAACCACTTTTGCTTTGCATCTGTACGATAATTGATAATCTGGCAACCTGCGAGGCTAGAATGGCGATCAAACATTTTCACTGGTTGAGACTCTCCTTCCATACTCCAATGGTAAACTGCGTTATCCGTGACCAGAGCGACCGTATTCAAAGAGATCCATTTCCAGAAGGTGACATCATCAGTCATGGTATGGGCCTTCATTTTACTTTTCATTTCAATGTTAAATATCTGAAGAGTCTTCCCAGCTAAAAACAAAAATTAAGAATTATGAATCACTAAGAAAACAAAGTTCAGGATAAATTAGTATCTAGCCAGACTTGCTCTGTAACAAGATCTCTTAACTTCCAAACAAATGGTTCTATCAGGAAACTATGCAATAACCAACTACAGAGGTCAAATTGACAGAGCAGCAACCACTGAAAAGACAGCTGAGACAGGGGCAGACAATCTACCTCTACCTTTGAAGCAAAACTGTATTACTTCTATCAAAGACATTTTAAACAGATAGCATAATATCTATAGAATTCTAAATCCCAACTAAAAATGAGTCTAAAGAACAGCTTGCTTAACAATAAAGGAAAACAAGGTCGAAATCTAATGATTTATAATTAAGAATATTTACACATTAACTAAATTAGTTATGGGTACACAAAACAAAGCAAATCTGATACAAACACATGGGGAAAATGTCTACTTTCACCCCTCATCCAACTAAATCTTGTGGAAACTACTTTCTGAAGAGGATCTACTTCGATTCTATCTTGCACCAAGACCACATAAGAGAAGTACATGCTACATTTAATTGGTTTAAGATACAAAGGGAAAGACAGGAAAGGAAATACACAGTGCTACAGGAAAGGAGAGGGAGACAAAGAAGGACAGTTTCAGATGCTGTTAATATACTGGAGATAGATGCTGTTAATATACAAAGTTCAAACTTCATCCAATGAAGCAAATATTTAGTAAAAGAAGGATGAAGTTTGCCTTGAGTGTTAAGAGTTCACTGAATCAGATGCAAAGGCCTTTATGTGTTAATTTGAACATCATGGTCCAAAAAGTGACTTGGTTTAAATTATTAATAGAGGTCAAAGCCCACAATATCACCAGGCTATCTGATCAAGATTCATCCTTAGACATTAAGGAACACTCCATTCCTGAGCCACAGAGAACCTGGCTCCTGCAGAACAAAATGTATAAGATAGATGGAGGGTGAGGAGGGAGGAGATGGGACGGGACACCAAACACACAGCTTTGTACCATGACCCTTCTTACCACACATGTAAGAACTTCTATAAAACAAAGAATGTTATTCCCATCCCACACAATATGTAAACCACAACCAGACTTGAGCAATTGTGAGAGTTATAGTCCTGTTTATAAAAAGAAATCAAGTTAAAACTGGCTTCGAAAGGAAGCAGTATGGTATAGTAAGTCCTCAACAGGTTCTATGACTTTAAGCAAAAAAAACGACAAGTAACGAAACCAATTTTACCACAAGCTGATATAAACAAATTAAATGCCTCTGGCATCTCATCAACCTTACAATCAAATTATGTTTTTGAGGACCTGCTATATTTAGAAATTACTTACTTTCCTTTGCTGCCTTCCCCAACCCCTAGACAGACTTTTTTTTTTACGAAAAGGGTTGGAGTATATATGTGGGAAGGTTTAGGGAGGAGGGTAAGGGATGACAGCTTAACTCCTATGTATATGGGTACATATATGGGCACTAATCCACAATGCTATTATTGTACAATGCTTTGAAAATCTTTTCAATTTATTCTTTTTATAAAACAGGACAATAACTAATACAATCTAATTTAAGAAAACTCACCATCTGCACACATAAGAAAGCATTAAGAAATGTGATAAGATAACAACAACATTAAAAATAGAAGAGAGTTGAGAAAATTTAAACGATGGCCTTTTAATAGAGGTTAGAGTTGCTAAGCAGTTGAATTTAAATTCTTTAAGGAGGCTGAAGGGAGCTTAATACCTTACATGTATTATTTAATAGAAGCAAAAAAACTTATTGCCACAAAGCATGTGGTCCCAGGTAAAAGCTGGATGGATTATCTTTCTTTGAAACGAGATCAACTCTAACCTTAGATATGAAATGGTGACATCTGCTTGAATATGCTCAGCCCTCTCCCTGCCCCCCCATTTAATCTCCAACAAGTACTACTACTAAATACAAAGTTTAAATCATGTAAAACGAAGTCTGTTTAAAAATTTCAGCACTTCCAACAACTCGCCCCCAAAAAAGTTATCAAATTACTAGAATTTTGAGCTAAAAAGAACTAGAAAATTGACTAACCTAACCCTCTCATTTTACTAATGAATAAGCAGACTTCCTGCATATTTACAGGTATTATCCAAGATCACCCTGCTAGAGATGAGGTTGGAAGCAGTGCTTGCACACTGTTTAGGTAACACACTATTTCGTGTTGAGGTTTTATGTATAGACTTAGGTCATCAATCATTAGCTATGCTGATTTAAAAAAAAGTATTGAATTTATTGGGGTAACAACTATGTGATTATGGGCAAGGCCTCAGTTTCCTCATATAAAGATGATAACTGCATTTACACCATAAGGTTAAAGTTAATCTCCATAGAACTTACATATATGCTCCAGACACTTAAAGTATCTGGTATGTAGTTAAGTGTCCAAAAAGAAAAAGGAAAAACCCAGACAATTAAATGCCTTCTTTAAAGTTAGCTAGTTTGTCACCAAACCGTCTTAAAAACGTCTATTTAGCCCTGTCTGGTGGGACTTGGTAGGGCATTGTCCTACACACCAAAAGGTTGCAGACAGGGTCCCCAGTTAGGGGGTGTGCAGAAGGCAACTGATCAATGTTTCCCTCTCTCTCCCTCCCTTCCCCTCTCTCTGGAATCAATAAGAGGGGAAAAAGAAACTTATGTTACTCTGAAGTTCAAAGAAAAAAATTAATATAGGTTCCCAGCCAGTATGAAATTCTCTGAACTCTGTTTAGTAATAGGTTATACAGTTCCCTATTATGACAATTTAAAAATTAGTCTGAATATACGCTGAATAAAAGTACGTTTTATAGAAACATGCCAAGCAAAAGTCATGAAAGTAGTTAAAATCAAATTCACTAATAGCTTTAACACTACAGACCTATTTAATCAACTTTAATCAAAATACTAAAAGAGATAGCTCCCAATTATTGTATTTGAATACATTATACACAGAAAGAGTTTTAAGAAAAAGAAACCCATAATCTTGTATACCTTTCAGTGCAATTACTTTGCTAGCTGGATTCATGATGGCGCTGTCTGCTGAAATTGGTCTTCGAATCGGATTACTTGGGTCATTCATATCAATGATTACCACTTGAGCCTGCTCTCCTACTTTCTCTCTAATGCAGATGAATTTGTCTGACTCCATAGTCAGGGTACTAAAGCCAATGTTTGCTGGGTTTATACCCAGGTTCTGGAGCTGGAAGAAAAACAAACAAATAAACATTAATAAACCATGTTACAAAGTGAATCAGAAAGACCTGATATTCACGTAATCTCTTTACTACAAATTCTCATTTAACCATTAATGCTTCAAGGTCAACAGTGAAAACTCCATTATATTGATTTAAGTGAGGCAAGTGATAGCTAAATAGTGGACCTTCTGTTCCTCCAATAACATGGCATTCAACTGTTTTGTTATAATCTTGTACTTATAACTAGAGATGTATAACCATGTGGTTATAGCTAGGAGGCACAATAAGTAGATACGAAAGTAAAGGAAAGAGTTATATCTGAAAGCTAGCATTATTGTTCGAGGGATTTGAAGTCATCGATGTTTCTTAGTTTAAGATCTCTGAACTGTCTTCTCTTACCCCCTTCCCTTTAACATTGAGAATTACTGAATCTGTCCTCTCTTTTCCTCTTTAACATTTAGTAATTACTTGTTCACTTGCATTAGACTTCAGAAATCTGAAAATCAAGTCACAACATAAAAATTTTAAATTTCACAAAATTCTTAAAGGAACTGGGATTATCAAGAGCAGACAGACAAGTAAACAGTTACAATACTTTGCAAAAAGTGCCAAAACAAAGATATGTAAGAGGGACCTCGTCAAAGAAGACCCACAGCTAAGGGAAATACGTTCAAGGGAGACTAGAGAATGTACAACAGAAGAACAGATGCTAAAACCCAGAGATGTGAAAGTACGGTCTTCTAAGGAAACTCTAAGTACTTTTGTAATACTCGGAGATGAACATGGTAATAAATTAAGGTTAGAAAGATTAGCAAGGGCCAGACTGATAAACTAAATGTACTCCACTAAAAATCCAGAATTTATTTCTTAGGCAAATAAAGCTAACTTAAGGGTTTTATCAAGGAAAATGATGGAATCAGATTTGCTGTGTGTACTCAGAAGATATTCAAGTATTTGCTAAACAAATAAAGAGGATCTAAGGATGGTAGGCCTTTGAAAATCAATAAAGTATTTATTTAGAACAATAGGCACTGCTAGAAGGATAACTCCACCAGAGTGGATACCCTGCATTACCAAATATAACAGACTAGGTCCCAATAAAAGGCTGCCTAAAGGCTTTATTAAGCCAGACTATTTTTTTCCTCTAATAGATAAGAAATTCACATGGAGAAAAATACAAACAAAAAAATCAAGTCTTTATTCTCCCCTTGTCCCCCAGATACCCAACTCCCCCCCCCCCGCCCCCGCGCCCCAGAGACCACCACTGTCACTGCTCACTGTGGATTGGCTCAGCCAAGTTAACTGCATTCTGTCTAAATTCTTTCATCAAACTTTACTGCTAATAATGCTTAATCACAACCAGGCTAGGATCTGAATACAATACAACCTTAGATTAAGAGACTGCATTTTACTTTCACTTCCCTCCTATACCTCAATGACTATAGACACTACCAGTTATAAAGTAGTTATAGCAACTCAATAACTGAACACCAGGGCAAGGAGTTAAGCAATTGTACAAATTATTAGCTGCTCCCTTGTTAAAGAAAACCACTCAAACTTTGTAACACAGAGTAGATTTTGGCACTGGTCTACAAGTGGCACAACTTTAGGACTTGACACTTATGCCTAATTTAGAATCCAAAAAGCAAGTAACAGATTTACTGCTAATCAGCCAAACGAAAACTCTAAAGTGTCCTAGAATTGCAAGTTACAAATGATACGGAAGTGTTTCCTTTTCCTTCTTCTCCCTTCCTTACCCCTGTTTGGATTAACGTGCCTGGGGGGTGGGAGGCGGGGGGAAGCAGACACTACTTTCTTGGTTTTTAGTAAGAAATATTATTTCAGATTCCTCATAATCTAGACAACAAAGATTCTTCATTCAAGTAAACAATTACTGTATAAATGTGTAACTTTGATTATAAAATACAAGTATCATCCAGAATTAGCTGGTTCTACAGACTGCATAAAAGCCAAAATGTCTGGATTTAGTCCCAGTTTTGCCACTTAGTAGGTACAGACAAATCAGTTATCCCTGTGTATGTTTCCTCATCTGAAATGATAGGACCTATCCCACCGTTGGGAGGATTTAAAAGGAAATGCTTAGGACAATGCCAGACATATAGTAAAGTCTCAATAGATACTATTAGGGCATATAACACAGCTCAAAACTAGCTTTTTTTTTTTTTGTATTTTCATTTTATTATCTGCCTAATTCAGCTGTCCTAAATGGTGGTTAAAACTCTGGGTGTGAATTTATTTTGACTACTGATAATAGATAAGTGGTCTCTGGGTGCTTAACTTACTCAGACATTGAAATATACCCCCCCTTTTTTTTTTTTTTTTACAAAAGTAAATTATCCCTAATTTCTGCTCTTTAATTGCCTAACTAAAGTCAGGGAGAGATGTAGAGACCAGAATCTCCAACCATGCAACATGTTAATGCTAAGTAACCCTATGCTATCTTAATTCCTATTTTTAGGGGCATCATGAACACCACAGCATTGCTAAGGCTCTCTAACAAACTTGACAAAAGTATCTCCAACACGTTCACTGAGTGAGCAAGCTGGGAAAGCTGTTACAGACAGATGGCATAAGGTCAGTACCATCAAAAATTCTCTTTCCCCTAAAGAGAAAAGAAGGTAAAATGGAAAGCAGGCACAGCACTTCTCTCCTCAATGTGCAGAAGACACACACACTCACATTCCTATACTACACCTTTCCAAAACCGGTTTCCCACTGTTTCCTACTCTGCCCACGGCCCACAATTTCCAGTCAATATATCCAAATGAACTTTAAGCTCCTCAAGTAAAAGAACTTTCTTAAAGAATGAAAACCTCTTCCACCTATTCTCTTTAATATGCCTAACTAAGGTTACTAAGGCCAGAATCTTCTTACACACAAGAACATTCCCTTTACTATGTGAATTCTGTTGTAATTACTTTTCAGGACAATTACAGACTAAGAGATTTACGAAATCTAAGAATCCACATTAATATAAATAATTAAAACAAGGAACAGCTGTTCCTAACAGAAGAACACTAACAAAAATGGTGAAAGACTGATAAAATTTTTAAAAAGTCACTACAGGTATTTTACAATCATCACAATAATTGATTCAGGCAAGAACCATCAATAGATACTAAAATTAATGGATGAAATTCTGAGCAGTAACAGATGTTTACAGTCTCAAAATATCTCCCAAGACATTTATTGCAAAGAAGAAAGATGTGTAGTAAAGAAACCTGTTTGACACAACCTTCACTCAAATCATCAAAGCTAGTATTACTAGCAGAGGGTCAAATTGATAGCATGTGCTACCTGTGCTGCGCACTCCAAAGGACACAGTGCTTCTATGCTATTCCTGCCAAAAGTATATAACCTAAATCTAATCATGACCACACACCAGATATGCTCAAATTGAAGAACACCCCACAAAAAATAAATGGTCTGTACTCTTCAAAAATATCTGTCTTCAAATACAGAGTTCCAGATTAAAGGAAACTAAAGAGAAAGGGACAACTCATGACTCTGAATTTTCTTTTGACATTAAGAATATTATCAGCCCTGGCTGGGGTGTCTCAGTGGATTGAGCACTGGACCGCAGAAACAAAGGGTCGCTGATTCAATTCCCAGTCAGGGTACATGTCTGGGTTGCAGGCCATGTCCCCAGTAGGGGGTGCATGAGAGGCAAGTACACACTGATGTTTCCCTCTCTCCCACTCTTCCCGTCTAAAAATAAAGTCTTTAAAAAAATATATCAGAACAAGTGATGAAATCTGAATAAAGCCTATGATTACACAACAGTATCCTGTCAAAGTCAATTTCCTCATTTTGATCATTTTAGTGTGGCAATGTAGCACCATTTTGTTTTTCTTACTAAATACACAATAGAATATGTAGTGGTAATGAGATATCACACCTACAAATTACTTCCTAGCAGTTTAGTAAAAAAAATATCTATAGAAACAAAAGAGGACAATCAGATATAGTAAAAAAATGTTCAGAACCAAAGAATCTGAATCAAGAGTGTACATGGCAAGGCCCTGGCTGGCATAGCTCAGTGGATTGAGCGCGGGCTGCGAACCAAAGCATTGCAGGTTCGATTCCCAGTCAGGGCACATACCTGGGTTGCAGGCCACAGCCCCCAGCAACCACACATTGTGTGTGTGTGTGTGTGTGTGTGTGTGTGTGTGTGTCTCAATCTCTCTCCCCCCTCCCTTCCCTCTCTAAAAATAAATAAATAAAATCTTTTTTTTTTTTTAAAGAGTGTACATGGGAATTCTGTGCACCATTCTAGTTTTTCTGTAAATCTGAAATTCTGTAAAAAATGTTTTTAAAAATTATCTTAAGAGACATAACTGAAAGCAACAAGCAGATCTTGTTAGGCTCCTTATTTAAACGAACCAGTAACATTTAGGGATAACCAGAGAAATCGGAACATGGACTGATTTTTAGATACTGAAGGGCTGTTATATGAGGAGACTTGATACCATGATTATTAAAAAATTCTTTATTTTCTAAAGATGAATGCTGGAGTATTTAGAAGTGAAATGTCATGACAGTCTGATTTCTCTAAAATGTTTTAAGTAAAACAAAAAAGACAAAAATAGCAAAATATCATTAAAACTGTAGATGATTGGGTATATGACTCTCCTTGGTCTTACAGAAGCTAGCAAATTTATCTTTTTAAATGTTTTTAAAAAGAGATTAATCTCCACTCTTCTGTAGGTTACAGAACTTGAAAATTAAATAGTAAAGATCAGATTTTTACTAGGCAATTTACCTGCAGTGCAGGCAGGAAGACTACAATTTCAAAAGGTAAAGATGAAGATCAGTCCAAGAGTGAAACAACTCAAGCTCCGTGAAGGAGCCGTGCACTGGATGTCTGCCCAGTCAGAACTGAGAGGTTTGCTGCACTGACCAATACTGGCAGCCAGTGGTTACATGCAGGTGTTTAATTCTGTTAAGCAAATAAAATTTAAATTCAGTTTCTCAGTTACTAGTCACATTTCAAGTATTCAACAGCCTCCTGACTACTGTACTGGAAGGCTCAGAATATAGAACATTACTATCACTACATAGTTCTATAGGAGAGCACTGTTTTCAGAATTTTTCGGGGGGAGGGGGTCCAACCAGGAGAAAAGAAAAACTTCTTTAACTTTAAACTCTGGCAAAATACAAAGAACAGTTGATTTAGAGACACATTCATAAAAGGATTTCAGACAAGACAGGAAGAAACAAAACAAAAAAAAAAGAACTTTTAGGTTTCAGAGTCCATATATTTTCTGAAGGCTTGGAGAAAAAAATCTGCAAAGTTCAGTGCTAGCAAAAGGAAGATCCTAAGAAAAAACTCCTCAGTATGGGTGCCTCTTTCCTCTAAAAAAAATCATTAAATATTAAAAAAATCAGAGGTCTGGGGACTGAGCCGGACTGAGAACGTGCAGATGTAGTAAGATGCAATTTCTTCGGGCAATTCTGTGCTTGGTGAGCTACAACTGCCTCAATTTCTAAGGCGTTCATCAGTATCATGAGGGAAAGAATATACAACTGTAAGATGCATGGGAAAGAACATACAACTTTTAGGGAAAGAATATACAACTTTAAGATGACTTTCCTATTTTGAAAATGGTTAGTATAAAAGGACTATATTAAGATCAAAGAAATATGGTAAAAAAAATTTACCTTCAGCAATATTAGATTCAGAAATCTAAGCTAAATGCTCATCAGTTTTCAACTCTTTAAGCTGTGTCTTTCCTGTCTTGGTTTTGAAACTGTACTTGGTTTTATTGTCAATATGGCAAACACAAAAGAGAAAGCGTCCATCTTTGCTTAAAGAGAAGCAAGGAATACTTGGGTGTTGCATGAAAGTGATTTAACACACAGCAAACACTTAGAGCAGTGTGGGGGCACATAAGGACTCTGTAGTTTAGGGATTTCTGTCCTTTTCCAGTTAGTATGTAGTTCTGGGACTACAGTATCCTATGACATATCCTATTCTACAACAGACTGGCTCTGATGTCATGCTTCTAACAACATACCATCAAATGAAAGGCAGACTGATTTGCTTTGTTCAAAACATATGTCACTAAAGATAGCTAGAACTTTCATACATCATGAAATGAGGAAACCCAGCGATGATGGTAAGTCAGAACATTAGGGCACACCAGTGATCTAACAATAAAAATATCGTTCAAGGGATTGAATGAAAATTAGCATAAAACAATACAATCAAGTAAAACCACAGTATTTTTCATTGTCCAATTCTTTGACTATCTAAAGACTCTTCATTAGCACAGTCACTAGCTCAGCAATCAACCACAACTGTGTTTATGCCTAAAAACATCACATAATTAATGCAGTAATAGGTTTGCTTTGAGCCTACTAATTTCAACCGGCAGTTCTTACATTTGATCCGATAGGAACACTCAGAGGAAAGCAGACTTTTTTATAAGCATACCGGGAGAGTTTGCTTCCAAATAAATGACTAGTAAACTCAGAACAGAACTCATTTACCAGCTGTATCAGCTGAAAATCAGAACACATTAAAACTTGGTGTTTATGCCAGCATTACTAAGGACTTATGTTTCAAAATTAGTGCTTGGCTTTACACTTTCCAGATCCTTCCTCCCTGTTTCATCTGAATTAGGATGAAAAGGAAGTACGTATGAGCTACTGTATTTCAGATGAAGCTGTTCTGTAAATGCTCTATGTATAGTCCTATTTCAGTTGTTTATGTAAATGAATCTTGTATCTTGATAAAGACTTAATAGGTGTTACCACCAGAGAGTTAAGTCAACAATTTTAGAAAGACCTGCTCATACTTGGATGCCACCCAATACAGATATTTTTAAGTTAAGTGCTTGAAGATTTGGTTAACTTCCTATCCCAAGTATTTCACTCATCATAATTTCCTTTAAAAGTTCCCATCCTCTACCTTCACTAGTATTAATCACAGTGAAAAAATATGCTGACAGTAGTTACTTCATTAAGCCCTTCCAGGAAACTAGCAGAATGCCAGATAAAAACTGCAGTTGCTGTCTTCTACAGGAAATAAAGAAAAATGCTGAAAATGCAGCATTCCTTTGCTTCTTCCATCGACAGGATACCCGCCATTGTTTTCTGTAGGCTCTACATTTCCAGCAACAAATAAATACGCCTTTAATCCTTGCTGACCCCACACTTAAACATACGGATTTGTTCATACTCCCTGTTGGTCTGAGGCAAGGCAATCCCTGGCTCTTAGAATTCTTAACTCTGGTCATGCACTTCAAATTGTTAAGTAATATGTTCAGGAAGGAACCACACAGTTGGAGACAGGGACTAAAGACTATGAGCTTTGGTAAACTATCAGACTTTTCAAAGAGAATTTTTCCTTCCTGTAACTATTGACTAGAAATTTTAAAAACTTTAAATATGACTCATTCTTAGAAAAATACTAATTCATAAGTAAATGAAATATTACATATCAATTTTAGCCAAGCTGCAGGAGAATACAGGGAAGTTTTTATGCCCCAAATCTTACAGATGGGCATGACTCTCCAAGGTAATGCCTTTTCCCAGATAAAAGCTAGTCAGCTGGCACACAGTACCTGAGTGCTACCAAAGCTTTCACAGGTGTATCTGCATGGCAGGAGTAGGGGATGCAGGTCAAGGGCAGAATTTATCCAAACTTTCCTTTCAAAGAATCAGAAATGAGGCTTACTTTGTGGGTTCAAGATTACAATATTTAGTGCTGACTTAACATAAAGATCTTTAAAGGATGATCTGAATGTCATCCTGGGCAGATAGCAAGGGCACGGTTTCCTGGTGTAATAACTAAAACAACCGGTCAGTTTCCTTACTGTTAAAACTATAAAGGTCCTGAAGAAAACTTCATCCTGTGACACCACTTACAGACTTCACAAAACGTTATTTTAAGTGGGAACCCAGTGATTCAGCTCAACCTCATCAATGATATTCATGTATTTTTCTAGCCTGTACTGACAGATCTGCTAGGAAATTAGCCATCATGCTGTCACTCAATATCCTAGCTGGTTCAATCATTTAAAGCATGATCAGAACTCAGGTGCTACAAATTACAAGACCAGAACCATTTTATTTTACTTTTGAGTCACTGGAATGCTTCCTTGTGAACGTAAATGCCGGAAGTTTCAAGTTCAATCGAGTGAATGAAGAAGTAACACTCAGCACGAACACTTACAGACTATCTCAAAAATCTTAAATTCAGGGAGTTCAAAACAACAATTAAAATGGTTATATGACCACGGTTTATTTTCTATTAATACCTATTGATCATTATTTGGCGACTTAATATCAATTCAGTATTTTATAACCTGTTACTTAAGTACAACTTTTATATTAAATTGTCTCCTTTGTTTACTCTATGTTAAACTGTAAATTTGTCATTACTACTGAGGGACTAAACTACAGGGGGAAAAACAGGTGTCAGGCTCAGAGAGATTTGAGGGCACAATTTGTAGCTCTTCCTCTAAAAAGAAAAGAACTTTCCATCATCTCAAAACCCTATACTGTTTCACTGTTAAAAACTAAGTAAGATTGGCTTGATTTTTTTTATCAGGAAAAGGGTGTGCCCTGGACACTTGTAGATTTCTTTTAATACATGACACTAAAACTTCTCCAGCCTAGTTCAAAACACCAAACCCTTTCATCTTCTTTCTTTCATGTCAGGAAAGTTCTCCTCCACTGTCTGAAAAGAGCTTCCACTCCAATTATTTTGGTTTTGTATTTAATTCTGTAATTTCCTCTAAATTTAAAATCTTAAAAAAAAATCAGGTTAATCTTTCACATTGCAGATTTCCACAAGGGCAATTCTGCTTCTAATTTTCTTCAGCATCAACTGTTTCTGTACATGTTCTGTTCTTTCACCCCTTTATCTTCACGGGTCTGCTTATATTTTATCAAGTGTTTTTTGCATGCCTCAAATGATGCCAACCGTTTTCTAAAGTTTTCTTCCAGTTCTAGCAGGGGGAAAAAAACTTTTAAAGTATTTTCTTGTCTCTTCCTAGGTCTGTAGTACTTTTTCCAATAATCACACATTTAAACAATTACTGAGCAGCTACTGTATGCGACACTGTACTAATACACAGAGAATTCTACAGTAGATACGGTCTCTTCTATTCATTGCATTAACAGGCATGCAGCAATTACAACAGGGCCTTGAGGTTACAGGGATGCATGTCTGGCCCGGATATATGTAGTATCTCCAAAGAAATGCAAATGCATCTAAAGTAGGACACACAATTTAAGGAAAGGTGGGGCTACTAAGCTTAGGAAAGAACAAAGAGAACTAAAAAAAATATCGTATATGCCCAAATAGGGTATTCATTTCCCAAGTAGTCTATTCTCCAGCCCCTCCCCCTCACAAAAAAAAACAAACCCACCTTTGGACAAGTGTTGGAGAGAATGCTAAAGTAACTGGAACTCTCATAAATTGCTGAAGGAGATGTAAAATGAGGCAGCTGCTACGAAAAACAACTGGGTGTCCCCTCAAAAAATTAAAACATACAATCAGCTTATGACCCAGCAATTTAACTCCTAGGTATATATCCAAAAGAACTGAAAAACAGGTATTCAAACAAAAACGTATGCATTCATGGTCATTGCAGCACTATGCACAATAGCCAATAGGTGGAGAAAACCCAAATTTCCATCAGCTGCTGAAAGAGTAAAATGTGCTATATCCATTCAATGAGGTATCATTCAGCCATGAAAGAATGAAGTACTGATACACAGTACAACATGGATGAACCTCAAACATTATGCTTAGTGAAGGAAGTTAGAGACACATGTTGTATGATTTCACTTATAGGAACAGGTAAATCCAGAGAGAGAGCACATTAGTAGTTGCCAGGGGACAGGAGGAGTGAGGAAGGAAAAGATTGCTTGATGGCTCTGGGGTTTCCTTCAGGGAGGATGAGAAAGCTTTTGGAACTAGATACAGGTGATGGTTGTACGACACTGTGAATGTACTAAATACCTCTAATTTGTTCACTTTAAAATAATTAATTTTAAGTTATGTGTATTTTACCTCAATTTAAAAAGGCTTTTAGTCCCATTAAAGTATAAACTCCTAGGAATTATATATGTGTAATATATACTTCAAGTAGTCATTTATTTTACTTAGCTTATGTAGATAATTTAAATTATAAAATAATTAATTTGGAAATATTTTTGTACTCTTTACCTTTCAGAAACCATTCTATTTAAACTCATAGGCATTTTTTTTACATCAGTGTCTTCACCAGCACTGGAAAGTCATCTCCATCCCATCAAAGTTTTTGTTTTTAATCCATTATGGTGCAACCATGGGGATTTTATAACATGCCTCGAATTTCCACTTGCCTATTATGAAAGTTGTTTCCATTTGCTTGGATTATGATCTCTAGAAACATACCGCTCGCTAAGGAATTGCTTTTTGAGCAATATTTAAAATGTTTGCTTATAACATCCAACAGTTATAATTGTGAGGCCATACAAAGAGGAATAATTATCAGATGTGTTAAATTTACCTCTTACCAATTCAGACGATTTCAAATAATGAGATCCATCCAAAGTCATCTCTTTGTCAAGGTGAGTGTATATGAATAATCTTTGGCTTTACTCTGTCCACGTTGGGGGTTATTATTGTCATTATTGATTTTTAGAGAGAGGAAGGGGGAAAGAGAACCATTGACTTGTTGGTCCACTCACTTATGCATTCATTGGTTGATTCTTGTATGTGCCCTGACCAAAGACGACTCACAACCTTGGCGTATAGAGGCAGTGCTGTAACCAGCTGAGCTATCCTGCCAGGCCCTTGGTGGATTTTAAGCCCTCCTTCTTAGGTGAGCAGCTGGTCAGAAATAGATGAAAGCAACTCTCAACCCAATTCCAATTTTTCATCTATTAAGATTCCCACAATTTCAACTGATGGGAGTCATCAAAAACTGCAAAGCCAGCACCCCCAGTGTGAGAGTTCTTCCCCTCCCTACTCCAGAAATGGACTAGATATTGAAAATGAGGAGGAGGAAAGAGTATGGTGTAAAACTTCCAAGGCCCTGGCTGGCGTAGCTCAGTGGATTGAGCGTGGGCTGCGAACCAAAGCATTGCAGGTTCGATTCCCAGTCAGGGCACATGCCTGGGTTGCAGGCCACAGCCCCCAGCAACCACACATTGATGTTTCTCTCTCTCTCTTTCTCTCTCCCTTCCCTCTCTAAAAATAAATAAATAAAATCTTAAAAAAAAGAAAAACTTCCATAACTAGGTAGGCGGTGGCTATTTCCTTTAGCATGGCACATACGTTCAACTCAACTGGATAAAGGGAGACAGACACCCCTCCAGCGCAGAATGAATTACTTTAATTTAATAAATGAGGTAGCTGAGAAAAGCTAAAAAAATAGAGCTTGGGTTAAATATCTGAGACATTTTACACAAAAGCACACTGCAAAATTTAAAACATTGTAATGTGATGAAAAGATCTTAATGGACTCATTTCCTATTCTCAGCTATACGCTTTAAAATCTGATTTACTTAATTAAAACTTAAAGAAATGTCCTTATTTACCCAATGATTCAGAACAGGAAGTACTAATATTACAATACTTGGATGTTCTGCTTCCCAAGCACAACCCTACAAATTTGGAATCATTTCCCCTCAATGGTTATGCTAGTCAAACTGAGCAAGCATGTTCTATTCCCACTTTCCTCCTCCCTAAGCACAATTAGCTTCCTACAGTTCTATTCAACTTTTACATTAGTATAAACACAAAAGAATGCATAATACAGTAAAACAGAAAGCAGAAGTTTCCTGCTTTCACAAGTGGCTGGAACACATTCATTCTCTTGTCATCAAGGAAATATCTGAGGAGAAGTTTAAGAAGTTCAGCCTTATGAACAGGATATAGATAATCCTGGTTCCAAGTAAATCATCTGATCCCAATCATTCTGTACAATCTTCTAGTGGGAACATGGATAAAGCCCTTTAAAAACATGATCTAAATAATTGTTTAAGGCATAAAAAAAAATCAAATGTTGGCTCACTGGCCCCTACTTTTCAAATATAAAAACTATTGACCTAAAAATAAACTACTAGTAGAATGTGTACAATCAAAGAACATCACAGTATATAAACAAACTGTGGTATACTTTATGGTTCAAATTACACAGATCATTCACCAAAGGAGGCAAGGTACCACACTGGAGAGAGCAAGTACTAGTCTGAAAACCTACTTGTTAGCTGTGTGACTCTGCAAGTTAAATGCTATGAACTTGTTTCCTCACCTGCAAAGTCTAACTCTACTTCCCTGAAGGGACTATCTTGCTATTGAAATGAGATCATAAACATAAAACATTTTGGAGTGTTCTTGGTACACAGTAGGTACTCAAACAGCTATTTATTTTGATCTTGTGGATTTCAGGGCAATTAAGATTTGATAGATATTATTCCCACTAAACTAGGACAAAATATCTTAAATCGTGTCTTTCATAATACGGAAGACACAAAATCCAAGTCTGACAGATGGGTTCTGTGTAATACATTCAGCTCCGAACCTGCTTCCATCCTACTGAGTTAAGAGCATTAGCCACCGACACACTTGGTGGGGGTGGAGACGGGCAGTTTACCTAGAGCTATAAACTTTGCTATGATTTACAAATTGATTTATGAAGTAGTCTTGTTTTTGTGGCATGTGTGTAAATGATTTGGAGAAATGGTCTCATTTTAATATATAGGACTAAAGTATCTCTCAGCAATGAATTCATTTCCCATCTAAATGAGAACATTTACTTCAACACTACCATCTTATAGGAGGAAATATGTAACAAAAACAAAAGCCTGACCAGCATCCCACAAAACACCCTGACTGGTGAGTATTTTACCAGATACGGTTAGGTGTCTTACATTTTTCCGATCAAGAAACATGAACTAAAAATGTACCAAGGGTACATAATGAGTGCTCATGGTATGTAGTACAAGGTTTAAAACATTCTTTCTTTTGGGCACAGTTTCAGAGCAGGGTCAGTTTTGTATCATTAATATTTGTATTAAATTCTGAACAGTATTAAACATTCGGTAACTGTGTGGACAGCCTCTGTCAACTCATCGATGCAGGCACGACCACAGTAACTGCGCTCAGTCTCATTCACCGCTCTGTTCCTGGGCTAACTCAGTTGTTGATATATGATAAATACTCAGATATTAGGTGGATATAACAAATATTTATGAGCCATAAAAATCTAGGTATGCAAATTAAACAGAGTCACTGGTTCCAAGATACCTGAATAAAAGGTACAGGACACGAATTATATATCTGACAACGAAGGCTCTGAAAGTGCTACACCCAAACACTTTTCATATACATGATCTCAGACCGCCACATAAACTTTGTGAGGCAGTTACGCCTATTCACACAGAAGAAACAAGAGGTTAATCTTAACCTGCAGTCTCCAATACTGTAACCACATTCCATAAGCCATATGTGGTACTAAGCAGTTGAAATGTGGTTACTGTGACTGAATTTTTTTTTTTAATTTTATTTATTTACTTTTAGAGAGAGGGGAAAGGACAGAGAAAGAGAGGGCGAGAAACATCAATGTGTGGTCGCCTCTTGCATGTCCCCTCTTGGACCTGGCCTGCAACCCAGGCATGTGCCCGGATTGAGAATTGAACTGGTGATCCTTTGGTTCCCAGCCCGCATTCAATCCACTGAGCTACACCAGCCAGGGCTTGTGACTGAATTTATTTTAAAATTTAAATTAGTTAAAATTAAAGTTACTGATGGTCGATTATTTATGGAAAACTTAAGCATGCTTGGAATAACCTAGGTTCACAAATCTGCCTTTCCGATTGTAAATTTTATAAAAGCTAAATACAGATAAAATATTTCCAATGAAAATAGGGTTTGAACTGAGATGTGCTCTAAGTGTAAAATACACATCAGATTTTGAAAATTCAGTAACTTCCCCCCAAAATGAATGTGAAATGTTTCATTTGAAAATTTTGTACTGACTACAGGTTGAAATTGTAATATTTTGGGTATACTAAGTTACATGAACATACTAAAATTAATTTCACCTGTTTTTTACTTTTCATATGACCTTGTAAGATGTAAAATTACATATATGGCCCTTAGTATTTTTCTATTGGACAGCACTGATCTTGACAACCCCCAAGCCCCCATTCTGTCTACTACACCACATCATTAGACATATTTTAAACCAGTAGAGAGATCACTTCTTAGAACAAAGTCCAACCAAAAAAGGCATATAGAATACTGTATAACTTCTCTTAGGGCCAACCATTCTTCTTTTTTGAAATAGTTTGTGTCAGTAAACCTAGGCTCAAATCCCATTCGGACACTGTGTTTGAGTGTCACTTTCTTCAACTGTTTAAGGACGACAGGAGCCCTAGCTGGGTAGCTCAGTTAGTTAGAACATCGCCCTAATTTGCCAAGGTTGCGGGTTTGATCTGTGGTCAGGGCACATACAGGGAACAACCAATGAATGCGTGAATAGGTGGAGCAACAAATCCATGTTTCTTTGTCTCTCTAAAATCAATTTTCAAAAATTAGAAAAAAAATCGGAGGATTAAATGCAGACCTGAAACTAGCCAGCCATATTCATAAGATACAACAGGCTCTCACAAGAAGTCTGCTGCTCCCTCCATTCATTAGTCATTGTTCATCATCACCACTTCCCCAAGAGACAGTATTCAACTAACACTTTCAAACAATGTTTTAATTTTAGCTAACAAAATGTTCTAAGCAAATAACTGTGGGTGGTCAGATAAATCTTCATTCTCACCAAGCACATCGGTATGGCCTATAATTGTGCAGTCCAATGTCAGTCAACAGACTCTTGTGGCTATTTACATTTAAATTAATTTAAAAGAACTAAAAGTAAAAACGCTCTTCAGGCACACTCACCACATTTCAAGTGTTCAACATCCCTACGTAGATAGTACAAGTTTACATCATGGAAGAAAATTCTAATGGACAGTAACCCCCAAAAAGCAAAAACCACTTTGATAACAGTGACAGAAAAAAACGTCTTGTGAAATACAATTCAGTAACATAGACTGAGGTTCCTGAAATCAGTATTTGGTATTTTACTGCTTACTAAAATGAAAATGACTGAGATTTTACACACACACACACGGTTCCATATCTTAAATTATTTCCTAAGAATAAAAGCAGGGTCACTAGAATTATCTACACCCCTTTAAGCTGAGTACATTGACCATTAGGAAAATTCTGAAAAACTTGATCCATCTTAAACCTGGAAGCTATTCCCAGGGTAGACTGCACCATAATTCCAGGCAGTTGCCTCTCTCAGGCAGTATGGGTAAGCACATAGCATATCCCACTCATACTTAGCATTGCTTTCTCTCTGCAAACCAAAACCATAGCAGGAACTCCTACCATTCAACTCACAACACAATTCCAGGCCCATTTATGGATTAAGGGGAAAAGAACGGGGAGGGGGGGGGTGTGGTATTGCAGACCCAAGTAACCTGGGATACAATGGAATGTATCAATTGGCATAAAGATATAGCCCCTAATGTGCCAAAAACTGAGAATTGCAGGCAACATTTTATACGTATGGCCTAGGATTTTTTTTTCCAGAATCTGTAACTCTATCTTGCTCAAGTAAGCATTCACCTATTGACTCCTATCAGCCTAAGTATCCTAAAAAAGGAAAAAAAATTCACAACAAACTATTAATATTCATTTGCTGTATAGTCCCAAACCCCAATGACAGATCCTTCAGCTGCCCAAAGTAATTACATGTTATAAAAATTAATTCATATACAGTTCACCTTCCAAAGCTTTCATAAGCTAACTCTACATTCAAGTTCCTCAATTCTTGTTCCTAATTTTTTTCCCTAAGTATTCGGGGTGTTTTCTGCTTCTTAGCTAACTGTCAGGGACTCAGAGGTCCGAGACCTAAAATGCCAATTAAAATAATCCCTCCTAATTTTTAAAATGGAGAGGATAAAAATTGAGGAGACATATATAGATCTTGGAAAAGGTTGGCAATTGGGGCTTTGCACAATTAATCATTATCAACTGGAGCAGCAATTTTCAACCCTTCTCATCTCATGGCACACAAACTAATTACTAAAATTCCACAGCAGGCCAAAAAAATAATAATTTTTGCTGATCTGACAAAAAATAGTATAATGTTGACTTATTCACACTGGACTGCTACTATTGCATTGGCTGCTGTCATTTTTTTCTATGACAAGCTAAAGGAAACAAGGTCAGTGCCCCTGACAAAATAGATACTGCATGCTTTAAAAATTCTTGTGGCACACCAGGTGAAAACCACTGAGCTGGAGCTTACAGTCACAATAGCAGGCTTAAGTTCAGGTATGGCACATCACTCTAAAATATGGAGGACTGAATTCTCCAAGTGTAATTGAAAAACTGCTTTACACTCAACTCTTCGAATTATTTGAGAAGAAAATGGCTTCACTCAAGTATTTGCAGAAATTCTGAATCCCTCAGAAGTCAGACTCATATTAAGTCTGTCTTCAATTAGTGACAAGGTTGGATTCCAATCTTTGATATTATTTAGCAATTCTTATTTCCTCTTTAATAAAAATGAAAAGCTATTGCCCAAACCACCACGAGTCAAGAAGTGAGATTTACTGGTGTGTTATATCTCTGCCTTACAAACAGCAATTGTACCTGCTTCTCGTGGACAATTTTACAAACATCTGTCTGCAGAAAGATTACCCATTAGATGCATGGTAGTGTGAGGAGCCTGTGTTTTCGTCCACACTCAAGGACACTGAACTCCTAACATTCCACATCTATTTACACCACACTTTAACAGAAGTAACCACAGTAATTAAAACTTAAAATTGAGCATAAATAACTTCTGCATCTATTTTGTCACTTAACTTTTTTTAACCTATTATAAAAGTGTTCCATCACTTCAGATGAATGATCTGAAAACCACAGATAGATGACTGAAGAAAGAGCATTACTTAACTCATTTTGAGTAAAGATATTCATTACATTTCAAGACTTAAAGAAAAAGAATTTCTTGATGGTGTAAGCAAAAATGATAATACCTGTAAAGAAATATAAAATTATGTTACTGAAAGTCTGAATAGTAAACTTTTTTACTAACAAGAATCCTTTATGCATACTAACACCAATGGGAGAAAGTAAATAAAATTAACCTTCAGTGGTAAAATGTCCAAAAGGTCACTAATATTAGTGTCATGTCAATCCGTGGCATCTTTTATCATGAAATTAGCCTTTCAGAAGACTGAGCTGAGGCAGGCCTCTTTAAGGGATATTTGAGAAGAAAATTAATATGAATAAATTATTTCAGCAAAAGTGAAACCAAGATTGGTGAACAAAAAAAATCAGATCAGGAAAGACTTAATTCAGTCAAGCTTTCCAACAATCACCTGTCTGGGCCCTCCATGGCATGCTGCCAGATAAGACAGTGTGTTGCCTACAGGATAATGCACCATGGGGAAGAATTCTAGAACCTACTAAAAGGAAACAAATTACAGACCAAATAACCTTGTAGCGTATCTCAGAGCAGGTGTGCTCTATCCCCAGGGCTCCGTTCAATTCCAGGCAATCCTGAGGGAGGGAGGTACTCAGGCCCACAACTAACTGCTAAACTCCAGCAGACCCCAAGATAAACCTCTGAATAACTCTTTCCTACCTTCTAGAACCAAAGAGGGGATAAGAACCACACCATCCCAAAGAAATCAAGAAAGAGGAAAAAAAGCGAGTTCTTCTAGGGACCTTGACCTCACCGCACTCTGAGAGTGACACCGCCCTGAGAAATACGTCCCCCTATTCTATCCTCCCTCGGTTTCTTCAGTGACCTGATCCTACTGCCTCGGGAAAGGCAAGAGGCAAGCCACTGCCGTCTCCCGCCCCCCCCCCCCCGCCACCCAGGGAAGGAGGCGTCTTTCTTAGTTGAGAACCGCAAAGGGAGGAGAAAAAAAAAGGTTGCTCCTCCCCAACCCACCCGCCCCACAACTCCTGGATGCAGACACGAGTGGAGAAAGGGAACAGAAGAGCAATGGGAGGTGACAGCCCTACAATGGCCTAAGCGATGAGATCCTTGCTCCGGAAGAAATGCGGAAGAAACAGCGAAGAAACGCGGGAGAATCCTGCCCCCCCCCAACCCCTGACCTACCAAAATGAATGAACTGAACAAAACTGAGGGGGGGGGGATAGTTAGTATGCGCAGTTCTTGCAACCGGGTAAGAGAAGATTGAAAGGCCCTGGAACCCTAGGCTGGCCCCGCTGCCCTTTGCACCCCTACTCTCGTCCTTTCCATCCAAACCCCACACCATTTAACCACTTAAGCTTTCCAAGATAGCACCGCCATCCAACACCTACCCCAGACACCAATACCCCCCCACCTCCGATCCTGCTCTTTGCTTGGGCCCAGACTCCAGCTTCTTCCTTCTTACCACCCTCTCCACAGCCCTCACTAGCCCTGGCCGAGCCGCACCTGGAGATGCTCCTGAAAACGAATTGGCAGAATCTGGGCCATGGCGCTGTCGGGGGTATGGTCTCCTCCTGTCACTGGGGCTGCGGGGCAGTGGCTGCCCGGGCTCTCCAAGGGAGAGGAGGAGAAAAGGGAGGGGGTAGGCTGGGCTCGGCAGGATACTCTCCGGGGACGCAGGAAACTGGCAGGCAGACGAAAGAGCTCGGGTCGGGGGCGGAGGCTCCAGGGTCCGGGAGAGCCGCAATGGCGGAACCGGGCGCAGCGCAGACTCCGGAAACGGCTGAGCCCTGCGGAGGGATCCCGGCGACAGAACTCCGCCCAAGTCACTTCACCCCTCTCCGTCTTATGTACCCCTCCACGGAGTGCCGCGATACAACGGGCGCAGGAATTCAGGACGCAGTGCGTTCAAAGCTTCGCTTATTGCTGCGAGGGTAACCAGAGGAAGCGAAGGGACTACTTTTTTAGACTCATCACTTTCCCCAGTCTCCGGCTTTTCCCTCCCTCCCCCTCCTTTTTGCATTTTGCCACATCATGCGACTAGGGTAGACTACGCCACTTCCGTGGGCGCTTTAGGTCCCACCCACGTACTTCCGGGTGCACGTGATGGTGGTCTGGAAGGTCGGCGGAGTGCTGCCAGAATGCAGAACGAGTTTCAGGGAAGCGTGGAGCTTCCTAAGATTGCGGTGGCTGATGGGCTGCCTTGAGGAATGGCGGTGCTGCTCCCTTCCCTGGTGGGCCCTGCCTATTTAAACTGAGGCCCTTAGGAAGAGGACCTGGCGTGGGCAGATGGGCCCAGCCTCCCGCCCTCTCTGTGACTCAGGGAAACGGCCTCCCTGCAGAGCGCTCCCCTAGCAGCTGGCTGCAGCATTCCTCCCCCGCCTAGTTTCATATAGTGGGTGTTTTCTTACATCCCAGGGAGGGGGAATGAATTGGGGTTTAAAATCCTCCCTGCCCTTATGAACGCCCTTGTGACGGTTGGAGAGCTGATGCTTGAGTTCTAACTAGAACTATCGGCCTCTTCGGGTGTTACTTAAATAATTGGCTCACAGGGCAGTGAAAGCCATTTCTGAGATATCTCACCCTGGCCTTCTGATAGCTTTTGCTAAACGTTTCTTGCGGACATTTTGGCGGATATGTATGTCGGTCTAGCTTAATTATAAATTTGTCTGGTGTTAAAAGAGTTGAGGATCATAAATACGCTAAAAAATTGGACCAAAATTGTAGCAGCAGGATTTTGGATGGGGGCCCATATCAAGTAATTAATAAGGCTCAAAGATTTAGGTAAAAGGTTAAGGATGGTTTGTAAAACCTTAAGGTTCTTCCTCAGTGTGACTAACGTACACTCGGAGAAAAGGACTAACCATTGGTGGGACCACCTGCACACTGCTGTGAATTAACAGTGTTTGGACATGTAAGCATTGAAAAGCTAGAGTGTCTGTTGTGCCTTTTAAGGGCATTAAGGTATCGATGGTAATCATTATCTATTAATAACCTTCCCGACACTTTCTTGCTAAATTAGAAGATGTAGTATGTCATAATAGCACAAACACAATAAAAGATAGCATTTAGTTCTGTGCCTTTCACCTTTATGAGATGTCATTATTTTTCCAAAAATAGAAAAGTCTTGAGGAAAAACTCAAATATACAGTGATTATTTTTAGTGTCCTTTCCAGCTAAATGTAAAACCCTATTAGTTGTAGAGTCATTTTGTCTGTTAAGCAGTTTTGCCTGAAGTTTGCTTAATCATTTAAATTGCTTTTAATGTTTTTCCCAAAACATACCTCACATACTGGGGATGAGAGAAGAATCTTTGCAGGTAAGAAAACAAAAACAATGTTCTGAAAAGAAAAGCTGTACCACCATTTCATAAGAGTGAATATGTTTGGCAAAATTTCATACTGTTCTGTTAGTTTTGTTAAGCTAAATAGGTGAAGATATTGTGTATTCTGCAACATTTAAAATGACCTTTCTAATATCAAGTTTAATAGTAGCTGCTTTCAAACCTTTCTGGAAGTAGATAAAATCTAAATTAAAAATCAAAAGGAGTTACTGTTTTATTACAGTAAAAGTACTAGCTTAATTAACTTCCAATCTCAGAATCTGGAGTATAAGAGTTGTATCATGAATGAGCCTCAGAAATTTTCTTTATAATACCGCATTTTTTCAGACTATAAGACGCACCCCTCCCATTTGGGAGGAATAAAGGTAATGCTGCTGTTGAGTTCTGTTTACATTTACGTTGGTGAAATATTGTTATTTATGTTATTAAATATTTCACCACATTTTTTGCTTCAAAAATTTTTTTCCTATTTTCCTCTAAAACCTAGGTGTGTCTTATGGTCTGAAAAATACGGTAATTGTCTTGTGTTTTCATACAGACCTGTAATTTTAAGTACATTTAGAATCCTTAGAGCAAGTGATTTTAGCTTGAATATTTGGTGTGGAATATCTAACCAAGAGTGTGCTGAGGTTGTGTTAAAGTAACTTGCTGTGTCATCACACACAGAAATCTAATGAATATATTGTTTTCAGAAATCATTTGGAGAGTAGATCACAATATACCAGCTCATTCTGAAATGTATCTTTCAAATCAATAAATACAAAATTTTTTGAGACAAAAAAATTGGTCCAGACCAGATGATAAAAATTAAAAAACCAAACCTGTGGCTTTTAAAAAGCAATAATTTTGGCCGGAGTAGTAAAAGAGGTTTTTATGGTAGTATGCTCTTCTTGCTAATGGTGTGGGGGGCGGGGGGAACAGCATTAGTCCTTGGTTTAGGAGTCCTAGAGGCTGAGTCACTGTTGTTACCTGAACAGTAACTGAATGACTTAAGGTATTACCTTAAAACAAAAAGAGAAGAAGATAACATAATAAATCAGGAACAAATGCTGTGGGGTTTTCCCCCTTGATAAAGTCTTTTTATAAGCCGATCATGGCCAGGTAGCTCAGTTGGTTAGAGCATCCTCTGATACACCAAGGTTGCATGTTCCATCTCTGCTCAGGGCACATACAACAAGCTACCAGTGAATGCATAAATAAAGTGGAACAATAAATCAATGTTTCTCTCCCTTTCTCAAACAAATACATAAATAGTAAACTACTGCTACTAGAAATGTATCATGATCTGGCTTTGGGTTTCAGAAAATATTTTATTAAGGTAGCCATGTTTATTAAATAAATGGTCAAGTTCTTTCAATTTGAAGCTGTTTTTTTAGCAGAATGTTCAATATTAGGGTCATTAGCATGGGTCGAATGCTATTTTGAGGAGTGCCAGTTTCTCAAAACCTATACGAGAAAACTTTATTGTGCCCCTATTTTATATTTTATACCAGTAACAATGATATATATACCTCCAATAATGACACCTCAGAAAAACTTTTCATTGTACAAAATTCCTGTTTATCTTCAAGCAAACGCAGAATGAAGGCCCCTGCCTTTAACTTGACCTTTTAAAAACAACAAAAATTAGCTACATTGCAAAAGCCAAAAAGCAAGGCAGTTCTCAAACACTGAGATTACTATTAAAGCTAACTTTAAACCTAATGCACTGTACCTACCAAATATTTAAAATTCAGATTTTAATGAAATCAAACAGGATATAATATGGCATCACCCAAGGAAGAAAAGTGGTTTTGACATTTAAACAGCAGTTAGGGCCACTGGGGAGAAGCCCAGCAGAATTAAAGAGCAGCACACATCAAACACCCAGTAAGTGGCTCAGGTATTAGTCACCACGATAGTGCCCACTTTCCTTGGGGCCTGTACAAGGCACTCATTCTAGGTGCCTTGTGTTGCTCACCCAAAAAGTAGCACAACCTTATGCTAAGCCAGTCAGAGAAAGACAAATTCCCTATGATTCCACTCATATGTGGACTCTAATGCTCAAACTGAACTAACAAGCAAAACATAGACTCATGGATAGAGCAGGCTGTCAGCTCTGCTGGGGGTGGGGCGAGGGATGGAGGGATCAAGCAAAAAAGAACAAGAACTCACAACAGTGTGGTGATTACAGCAGGGAGAGTGGTGGGTGGAGATGGAAGAGTATATAAGGAGGATAAATAGTAATGGAAAAAATACATGAAAAAACTATTAAAAAGTAAACACAAGGCAAGTAAAAAAAATTCATAGCCTTTTTTTAGAATGATATGGACCTAAACTTAAACTCAATAAGCATTCACTCGGGCTTGTCTTATACCTAATTTACATGGGCAAGTTTTATAATGTATCATGGATGGCTGTAAGAGCTAGTGAATCTTTATTCTGTCTCAGGACTGAGCATGTTCCCAGTAAATAGCCCTGTGGGAATACAATCTGGAGTCTAATTATATTATATGGTCCCCTCCCTCCCATGTTTTCTAAAGATTAAATCAGATCCCAGCAGAGGAATGAAGTGGCTCATAACATTACCTTAAAAAGTCATCTCAGGAAAGTTGGTTCAAATATAGTGCCACACAGGGCATTGTGGACAGAAAAAATCCAGAAGAGTTATAACCCTGCTAATCAGTCGGAAGTCAGATGCCACATCACAACATCCCTTTTTTTTTTTTTAAGATTGTATTTATTTATTTTTAGAAAGGGAAGGGAGGGAGCGAGAGAGAGAAACATCAATGTGCGGCTGCTGGGGGTCATGGCCTGCAACCCAGGCATGTACCCTGACTGGGAGTCAAAACTGTGACACTTTGGTTCGCAGCCTGCACTCAATCCACTGAGCTACACCAGCCAGGGCTACAATATCCCTTTCATATCCAAAACACAAAGTCAAAAGAAGCGTTGAGAGGTTCTACAGAATGAAGAGGCAATGAGAGGGTCAGGGTGTGGAAATGGTTGTTATGGGCTGTTTTTGTTTTCCTCTTCTCTAAATATGTAGAAGTCCCTTTTCCCTTCCTAGAGTTATTACTGTCTCCAATCCAAAGCAAGGCATGACCCATAAACATGTTCTTTCAGTAGTCTTAAAATTCTGTCACATTTCAGGAACAGTTCTACCAGCAGCAGTGCACACATGCAGACTTGTTACAGTAGTGAACTCCCTCAGAACAGAATGGCTAAGGACTAAAATTTGGTAAAGAATTTTGGTTAACTTAATAATAACAAAGTTTCAAGACAGTATAATCTAATTTACTTGGTCAGCATTCACTTTTCAATACATATGATGAAAAATTAAATACTCAATATTAAAATCTTTTGAATAAGCTTTTTTTAAAAAGTTCTATATGGGGAAAGCAATTCTCAATCTTAAAAAGCCCTTAAGTTCATCACTGAAGCTTTTGTGTATCTGCAAATGTAGTCTGATCTGAATATGTATCAAATTTAGGACACACTAGAAATTACTTTTCTTCAAGTACCTTACCTCAATGTGTCATGACTGATAAAAGCGGATTATGTAAAACAAACCAAAAACCCGGTTATTTCTTTTTCCTGGTTGTTCATATTCCAAATAAGTGTGAATTTAATGATGTACAGTATACAACTATAAACTATTATTCATTCCGTAACACTCCAGTAATGAAAAATATGTAGCATTCATATGAGCCTACCTCATATTTACTGATTTAAGTTTTGTTTTTCGTTCCTGAGCCAACCCTGTTAGCACCAAAAGCCATGAAAGGGTTTCTTCTATGAAAGGTTAGATATACCAGCCACTCAAATATAAAGCTTTCCACAGGGTGAAAGTAAAACCTAATAAAGACAGTCCTTGACCATCTCTGCATTTTCTGGACTATCTAGCTAACCATCAGATCAGATAAAGAGATGAGATCACATCCATGTTGAGGAGGGCTTCAGAATTTCATTTCTTGAAAGGGAACTATTGTACCTGGCTGGTGTGGCTCCATGGATTGAGTGCTGGCCTGAGAACCAAAGGGCCACCGGTTCCATTTCCAGTTTAGGGCATGTGCCTAGGTTGCCAGCCAGGTCCCCAGTAGGAGGTGTGTGACAGGCAACCACACATTGATATTCCTCTCTTCTTTCTCCTTCCCTTCCCCTCTCTAAAAATAATAAAATAAAGAAAGAAAGAAAGCGAACTATCATAAACAGAGTAGCAGACAGGCACACAAAGGCAGTCTCTAAATGCTGCACACTGTAAAAGGAAAACCCCAGGCCAAGCCAACTTTCCAGTTTTTCTATCTGCAAGAATGAGTGGCATTCAAATCATTCTTTATTTGACCTACGTAGTGTTAACACAAGTCACAGACTGGAAACTGCAAAGCCCTTCAAAAAAGCCCTTCCCAAAGTGACACACCTCTTTCCACTGTTTGACTCCTTTCCCCAACCAACCAAATTGTCTTTTTTGTAGTACCAGTCCTACTTTTTCTTAAAACCTCAGTTTGAAATCCAGTGATCTTGCTTCTTAAGCTATTACAACATTTTTTGACAGTACCACCTATTTACTTTGAAGCCTAGGCTAACTCATGTTATTAACAATCACACCTGGAGTTAGCACAACAATCAGTTGTAAATACCAGTATGTACCAAAAAAACACCAAATTGGGTGTGAGGTTATACTTTGGGTTAACTCATAGAGTTTCCTATGTTTTAGTTGAGGACCAAGTAAAATCAGGTTAAGAAACATATGGAGATTTTATCTGAACAAGTAATGTGATACTTTTCTTTGAAAAATTTTCAACAGCTTCACCAGTGAGTTTTGTATTGTTCACATTTTAAGGTTAGTGGAACAACTAACAAACAATAGATTACTTTGAAAATCTTTAAAATAAAGATTAAAATTTTAATTTAGTGATTTACATTATGCTCAATCCCATCAGCTCTGCTATGAAGTAAAAACCAGAAAAGTTCCTTTCACGAAATTAAGATCTTTTCTTGTAAATTGAAAAATCAAAAGAAAATCTTTTATTTCACATGAAATAATTTTAATCAGAATATGTATGTGAAAAGTTGCTTCCCTGGATTAGAGTGCAAGTGGGGAATAATGAAATCAAAAGATTATTTCCTAACATGAAAAATTATGACATTAAAATTTCATTGTCCATAAATAGTTTTATTAGAACACAGACCCATCCATTTATTTATGTATCACCCATGACTGCTTTTACACTACAACAGCAGGGTAGTTGCAACAAAGACTGTATGGCCTGAGAGCCTAAAATATTTACTGTCTGGCCTTATCAAAGTCAAATGAGCTGATTTTATTTCCTGTTTATTTACTTAATTTGAATACAAGAGTTGAATTATCTAAATATGTAAATTAACATAATAATGAGGCACCTCTTTTGGTCTATCATTAAACGACTATTTTTGAGGAACTGCAAGGCTGCAGTAGACAGGCACTTGACTAAGTTGCTGTTAGGATGTAAACAGGTTCATCTGTTCTGCAGAGCACTTTAGGAACAGGCATCAAGAGTCTCTGAAATCACTTTCACTGCACTAAAGAATTTGACCATAAGAATGTACCACAATTTATTCAACCATTTCCTATTGATAGCTATATGCATGGTTTCCAATGTTTTACTATTAGAAACAATGGCATACATTTTATGAATGCTGTATTTAAGATTTTTATATATTTAACATAAATCATCAATTGATGCTGAATCTATAGGAGTCACATTTTATGAGGAAGAGTATTTTATACAACCCCTGAGTCCCTAGGCTATAAATCTAAGGGTGGGCTTGCTGGGTCCTAGGTTATACACATCTTCAACTTACTAGATAGTGCGAAAAATGTTCTCTAAAACAATTTATTCTATGTCAACACTTTTCAGGCCTATTAATTGTTGCCAATTGATGGAAAAGAATGGTATCTCACTGTTATCTTCAACTGTATTTCCCTAATTACTAATAAGACTCAGTATCTTACTAATTGACCACTCACATTTCTTCTTTTATGAAATGACTGACCAGTTCCTTTGCCCAGTTTTCTAATAACATTTGTCTTCATTTGTTTCTTTGTTTCATTTCATTTAGTAGTTTAAAGGTGAATCCCCATTTTCTAAAAACAAACTTTTTCAAAGCTACCACCTTTCCTCTAAGGCTCCTTCCACCTTCTTAACTAGATCCAGCACTATTCCTCTCATACTGCTGCTCTCACAGGCCCCTCAATGGAAATAAATTTGTCTTATGGACCCCACTGCCACAATTATACCCTAAAGCTGTAATGATGCCATTCCCCTCCAGTAAATGCATATATAGTACCAAATAAGGGCCAGATCCATGGTGTGGCTTTCAAAGCCTTCATCATCTGTCCTCGACCAAAATTTTCAGCCTATTTCTCTCCTACATAAACTCCATACACCAAATATACTAGCCTGCTTGCCATTTCCCACAAACACCCCCTGGGCTTTCTGATTCTGTCTTGATCTAGGCTCTTCCTAGCACCCATCTGTTCATCAGAAGTTCTTTGAGGAAAGCTCTTCCTTATGATATAACAACAAATAAATGTAGGAAAGAATTGGGAAAAAATCACCATTTTACAACCATAAGAATGAAACTGATTCAAGCAAGAATCATCAGTTGATGATAAATTCAGAGGGAGATAATTTATAAGGAATAGGCTACTTCACATAATTTCAAAGTATCCCCCCAAAATGCTTATTAATTATAAGAGTAACTAGACTGAAAAATAAAAAACACCCTAGACAAGTAATCAAAATTAATATCAGCAAGGGGCAAATACCACATGCCTCCAGATTTGATGTCTTAAGAGAAACACAAATCGAGAACATTCTATAAAATAACTAACCTGTGTTATTTTTTTAAATGTCAGAATGTTAAATGTAAAAGACAAAGACTAAGGACCTTTTCCAAATTAAAAGGGATTAAGTATAATACATGATTCTTACTAAGAACTGGGGAAAACACTATAAAGGACATTATCGGCATACACCCCCACCACATCTGAGGAAGGCACTGATACATACACCTCAGGAGAGAACCTGATAAGACAAATGTGCAAAAACGGTGTCTAGAACACAGAACGTTAAAATTAACAAATTACCAATGTTCCGAGAAACCACCACCATGCACCTAACTTCAAGAACAAACACATGGATTTGGATCCTCGTGTGATTTTTCAGTAAAACTTCAGGTTTCTAATATTGAACAGAAAACTACTTAGATGGCAAAGGATATAATGTGAAAGTGTTAGTTACCTATAAAAAACCAGATTCTTAGTTTTTACAAACAATCTAAAAACACACTTACTGCCTTTTGAATTTTAAATACACCAATAGCTTTATTTAACAAACACTGAGTGACTACCATGTGCAGAACACTGTGCTAGATGCCATGAAGAATACAAAGATGAAAAAGACACAGTCCCTGCCCAAAAGGAGCATATAATCTAGTGGGGGAGAAAGACAAATACATAACTAGAATACAAGGCAGTAAACAACAGAGTGGACAAGTATTGAATGTGGCCTGAGTGTGATACTAATCAGCCTTAAGGTTACACTTCGAAACACGGGTGATGTAATGTTGGCTGCTTTGAAAATCCCCTCTCAAGATCGGCATCATGGGTGTTTATACGGTCCTGCCCAAGCAGCTGGAGTCAAGAGAGTAGGCCAGGTGGAAGGGCTGTTTGAAACACTGTCACACCTACATACATGGTGCTCACACGAGTATGTAGGGACAGCTACAAAAAGAACATATATATATCATCTGTCCTTTGGTTAATGGCTATAGCTACTGTTTTAAACAATATACTTTTATATAAAAAGGAATTTGTATAATCCCAGAAAAATCAATTTAAGGATTAATAGTAATTCAACCAAGAATCTTGCCATAGGCAATTTTCTTATTCACTAACTGTCTTTTCTCTAAATATCTATAAAGCTCTGTAGCAATTAAACAGACATCTAAGTATTGCTGAGTAAAAACCTCTTATGTTCAGCCTTCTGAAGGAAATAGTCACATACCTGATAACCTGATGTAATACTATTCTAATAGCAACACGAAGGCCTTAAAGAGATTTAAGGAAAATAATTTTTAATACTTTAATGCAAAGGGAATACACGCTGATTACATAAAATTCAATGTTCTTTGAAAATATCTCAGTGACAGCATTGATACCAGTTAAGGCCAGCAAAATTGAAGTGAGAAAAATATCACATGTATTGTCTTTCATTGGTTTCATATATCATTGCCTATGACCATGGCAACCCAATCTTTTCTTTGAAAATTCCATTCATTGGTATTCAGGAGCTTGGATGTGCTTTCAGCTCCTATGCTAGAAACAGCTGCTGACCACCTCCTCTTGGTAGTGCTGTCTTACACAAATGGCAAGTAGAAGCACATTTCTTGGCTGCTTTTCCTACTTCCTGAATTGGAGGGTTCACTGCTTAGCCTGTTTCCTTCAATGTGTCACTGTGATCCTGGGACCTCTGCTGCTTTCTCTCAAGGAAACGAGCCCGTGCATCTGATATGGATTTATCGTCGTTTCTCCTTTGCATTTTCTTTAGGACTTCTTTTGATATTCCATCTGAAAACATAACAAATTATCAAGGCAAACTTTAGTTTTGAGATTCAATATGATGAGAAATGTTAAGAGAAAGAGACACCCTGATTTTCAATGTTTAGATAAAATAAAATTCTGCCCTTTCAAAAGAAACGATGTAGTCTACAGTTAAAAAATAAGAGCATGGAGGCCTGAGTAGCCAGAAAAACGGCCCCATTCAGGCCTTTATACACTGCAGTTGTACACAGCAACAAAACACCTAGTGTCTAATGTCACTAAAAGACTCCTCTCTCATCGTGGGCAAAATTCCTCACCACTGCCTTTCTTAGTGATGTTAAATAGGATAATATAGTCTGCTCCATCAATCAGCCTCGGAAAGCTTTACTGAAATGAAAAGCTTTTTGTGTGTGTGAGCTAATAATTAAGCTTTCTGTCCTAGATTAGTACCACAACTGTTTATGCCTCCCAATTAGGGACTTAACAGTTCATGAAAAAAAGAAGTTCTGAGATAATAATTTACAAAATTTTATAAACCAAATCAAAATAGTAAAGTACTACTGGGAAGCAGTATGCCATAATAATTAACAGTACAGGTGACAGAATCAGGTTTTTGGATTCAGAATCCAGATTCACCAGTTAGGAGCTATGGGATTTTCAGCAAATTATTGTACACTGCTAGGTACTCCTTCATAGATAAAGTAGGGATATGTACTTACCTTGTAAGGTTATTGTGAAAATTCAATGGGGTAATGCAAGATTTTAGCATATGGTCAAAGCTCAATATATGTTCTTGTTAATAATGTGGGATAGCCCTCAGTTGATTGAGCACGAGCTGCAAACTAAGGTGTCGCAGGTTCAATTCCCAGCCAGGGTACATGCCTGGGTTGCAGGCCATGACCCCCAGCAACCACACATTGATGTTTCTCTCTCTCTATCTCCCTCCCTTCCCTCTCTAAAAATAAATAAATAAAATCTTAAAAAAAATAATGTGGGATAGAGGGGTTAAGAAAAACAAGATTAACTGGAAGGAAAGAAGGAAGTCAAAAATACTAAGTCTGAGACTCATAATTAAGCCTTTGCTTTCTGAATAGATAGAGCCAGAATCTAAACACTGTAGCAGTATCTCTGTAATTACATGAGAATTTGGTCATATATGCTTCCTGGACTTATATCACTAGAACAAGTGATACACTCACCTTTTAGATGTTTTACATTTTCCTTATTTGTCCATCTCCTTCTTGCATCTTCTCTTGCTTCACGTCGGGCCACACTGCTCAAATCATGTGCATTAAATTCATGCAACTTCGGTAACAAGTCTCTCACCCATTCATAACGAATTGGACACACAATTCTTGCGTAGACTTTGGTGGTAACTAATACCTCATGGAAAATGATCCATTCAAGTTTGGTTTCCTGTTCATGAAGCTAAATAAAAGAATTCATTTAAGGATGATAACTCAATAAAATGCCTTATCCCACATTAGATCAACCGAACACTATTAGCCCAAACTTTTCTGAATCAATCCCTATATGCTTCAAACAGGAGGCATAGACCAACTCAATACCTTTACAACTTATATAATAAATTTAACCTCAAAGCAAAAAGTAGAAGACATTTGGATATTACTTATTCCCATACTGTTACAAATTTCTTCTCTTTATTAAAAATAAGGTACTTACTGCTGAGGAAGGATGAATGTGAACTGGGCTTCCACGCCCATCCATTGTGCAAAACGTTCTTCCAACAGATCTAAAAACCAGAAAACCAAAGGAGAAACACAGTAACAGTAAAACAAAGAAGTACGTACAGCACTAAGTCAAACAATAAACAATTATAATATGTTCTGCTACAAAGAGCACTATAAACAAAGGTTTAAATTTATTCCACTGTCAGTATAACTTCTCTACCAATTCATCTCAAACTAATGATACAACTTAAACAGTCATTTATTTAAGTATAAACACTTTTGGTGAGTAAGTAGTAAAATTAACAACACTGTATTTGTTTCCAATACTTTCCAAAATACTTTCAAGCTAAAGGCTCAAAACAACCTATCAGTTTTGAGAGCTAGGTACTTCAAGGTCAAAAGTAAGATGTCAAAAAAATTGGCTAGCCTCTTAAGGTCAGAGCTAATGTGTGGTAAAAGCCCCAATCACAGGTCCTCTGACTTCAACACAGTGTTCTTTATATTCTATCTTTTTTCCAAAGGTATTAATGGTTTTTACTATTCTAAAATCTGATGATTAGAACATGTCATGAATTTTTCTAATTCATGTTCTTAATTTCAAATTCTCATCCTCATCTAGACTTCCCTACACAAATATTATTCCAAAAAAGTTGTCAAAATAATAGCCCCAGTTCGATTGTGACCACAATCTATTTCCTATGGCACTCTCTATATATTTCTATTATAACACAGATTAGACAGTGTTATTTGTTTATATATCTGTCTAGTACAGTATATATTTGTACAGCACAAAAATATTTTTTATTTGAACCATTTGAGAGTTAGTTGCCAACCTTATGCCCTATCATTCCAAATATGTGAGTGTGCATTTCCTATAATCAAGGACATTCTTCTACATAACCATAATCATCCAATAAAACCAGGGAATTAACACTGACATATCACTGACATTAATCCTTAAATGTTAGTAATATATCAGTTTTGTCAAATGTCCTAGTAAAGGTCCAGTTCAAAAATCATGTATTTGCCTTTACTTTTCATGTCTCCTTAGTCTGCTTCATTCTGGAATACTTCCCCAGTCTTTCTTTGACCCCCAAGAGCCTGACACCTTTAAAGATCATAGGCTAATTATATTGTAGTATGTCCATCAATGTGAGTTTGTCTGTTTCAGGATAATTAGATTCACATTATGCATCTTTGGCAGAAATATCACAGAAGTGATGCTGTGTTTTCATGATATGCTATCGGAAAAAAATAACTTTGATTTGTTTCGTAACTATTAATAAATGTTTACTTTGTTTGATTTAGCCAGCATCTCCCTGGCTTTTCCACTGAGAAGATACTTTTCCCTTTGTAATTAACAAGAATTTTATAGGGGGAATAAATGGTAATGGAAGAAGTCTCGGGAACACACACTACAATATAAAGATGATGTATTATAGAATTGTACACCTAAAACCTATATAATTTTTTTAGCCTCTCCCAAGTACATGTTTTCACTGCTTTGAGAGAGAGAGGAAGGGAGAGAGAGAGAAACATCAATGCAAGAGAGAAGCATAGATCAGTTGCCTCCTATAAATGTGTGGACTGGGAATTGAACATGCAACTTTTCAGTTACAGGATGATGCTCCAACTGAGCCACACAGGCCAGGGCTGAAACCTACAAAATTTTTATTAACCAATATCACTCCACTGAATTTTTTTAATTCAATTTAGAAAAATTTAGAGAGATATGCTCCATGATGTAAATAACTCCATTTGTCATTAAACTTTTAATTCACTCAGTTACTAATTTATATGAGTACAGACACATAGCTTCATATTTTATTCAGTGGGTTATATACTCCATTACTATCATTTATTTTGATGTTCAAAATGTCCCATATTTGATCAGCTGGAGCCTATTCAGGCTGACATGGCCACAACCTTCACTGATCACTTCTTTGCTTGCTGGAAAAATAAGATGTTCTGGACTCATTTGGTACTTTCCCAGCCCTATTTCTCCAAAGAACTGTGAGTCCTTCATGTAGCAGATGATTTTTCCAAGTCAAGATATGGGCGTTATCATGGTTCCCAGTACATCTTAGAGTTGGGATATGTATGTATATAAATGTTTATATACATAATGTTTTTTATATATACACTCAGTAACATCTGTTTTTATTTCCACATCCATCTATCCTTCCATCTATCAAAAAACGTAAGTTCACAGTAACTCCCTAACGTTCTAATCCGACACCACAGAGCTAATTCTTGTGTTCTCCCTTTCAGTATTTCCAACTCCCTTCACTATTATCCTGAATATATTAACTATGTGATCAATTCCTCCATATATAATGAATCTCTATCACCAACACTGTTACCCCTTTCCTTGCACAGATGCCCTCTTCATTCTTGACCCTCAATACTGAACAACTTCCATGTGGGTGCTGCTTTCCCCACCCTGCTCAAGCCCTGACACCCAAGCCAGCCTACCCTTCGGGGATGCCATCCTCAACCTTTAGGCCTTCCCACTCCACACAGAGCCACCCCTCTGCAAGACAAGCCTTGTTACTCAATGTAGACACTGACACCCAGGCTGGAAAGCTGTCCTTCAGACTCCCCTCCTGCCCTACTTGAGCAGCCATATCCCACTCTGAGGTCTGCACAAGTCACAATTATGAAAAGGGTCCCTGTAATAGATATCATCACAGCCAAAGAGCTGTAAGCAAACCACCAATCTTTAATATTAAGTAGTTCAATTCTATAGTCAAATACAGTAGTATTTCTTTATCTGTCTCTGAAGCTCACATGCCTTACCTTCGAGCTACATTTTTAAAATAGCCTGCACAAAGACATCTTCGCAGTACTTCGTGTTTAGGGCCCTCAAAGGTCTCTCTTGGGAAATCACTTTGCTATGGAAAAAATACATATACAGTGGTAAATCTCACACAACAATTTAAAACATTCTTTTATTTTGAAAAGTCCACATTTCTAAAGATTCTGTGTCTGGCCAATATGGAATAAAAGGAACCAGATTTACCCTTCTGCTTCAAACACTCAAAAAAATGACAAAACTTATGAAATAATGATTTCCAAAATATTGTATGGACATCAAGCAATAAGGGATGATGATCTTTAGGAAATAAAGGAAATAAATGAAGAAAAACCCACAACTGCCCCGGCTTAATCAGCCTTGAAAGAGATTTTGGATCAAGGTACAGAGAAGGTAAAACCCAAGTTGAATCTAGAGAACTCGCTGAGTTAGAGAAAGAGCTGAGAGCCCAGGGAGACCTAAATGACTCGAGTTCACAGGAGTTCAGGAGAGAAGAGAACTGCATCCACAGAGAGATTTGGACTCAGCAGAGTATGACTAGCACAGGAATGTGAGGAGACTACCCCGGGCCGGGTAAAGGACCTCCTGGAAGGACCAGAGATTACTGTGCTCGGTGCTCACACAGGGTTAGGAATGGCGCCTGTGACTACAAGCCAGGCTAGAACATTTCATCATTTATATGGTTTTGGTACTCAGAGGATCTTGCCCAAATGCTACTCAAGAAAAAAAGCCATTATAGCAATTACCTGTTTAAGCTTCCTGATCAGTTCTCGAAGTTGAGCTTCAACACGAAACGCAGAAAATAAGCACCTCCAATGAATCCAATGTTTTTGGCACCAGGACGCTGGAGCTCCACTGTAAAACAAAAATACTGGTGTCCTGAAAACATCTTCTGCAAGTGAAAGAGTCTCACATCCTCATTTCTGTTACAAAACTAGAAAATAAAAAGCAACTGGCAGCTGTTTTATGAGACCCATCCTATTACTGAAAAAGCACTTCAAGGAATTTGAAGAAAACAAATTATAATATGGGTGCCTCTGAGTGAATTAAAAAATTATTTGTAAATGGGTTTTTTATGCACATATGCTTTAACAAAATATCCAATCATTTTCTCATCTAAGCTACCTATATAAAACCAAAATTCTCTGAGGTCATTTTCAGAAAAGGTTCTGGGAGAGAAGAAAGAACTATTATATAATAAATGCCTACTAGGTAACAGTCACCTGACATAGATAAACCTCATTAATGTTCACAAAAATACCTTAAGGTCAATATCATCCCCACCGAACCTAACTGTCTAAAATCATACAATATGTACATATTGGAGCTATATTTCAAAGTGACAATTTCCAGTACATACAACTCACATACCTTGATTTGCACTGCTCAAAAATGACAGCTAACGTTGCAAAGTCGTTAAATCCTCCAGCTTTAGCTGCCAATTCTCGATGTCTCTGCTCTGCTTCCTTCTGGTACTCTGGATCAACTAAAATGACAGTGGCAGAGGCAGTTTAGTCCTACTTTACACCCAGTGCCTACATTCACTTTGTTTACTCAAGCTCATTAAAATTTCTCTCACCCTCTGGGGTAGAATAAGGTGGAACTATATTAACTTTTTTTTTCAGGAGGGGGGTTCTAATTACTCCCACAACTCCTTTTCTTCTTTTAACCACGCTTCAGAGATTTTGTAAGAATACAAACATTACTTCTCCCAATCCATGTGCCTTTACAATAGTATTTAATACTTATTTTTAATTCATTTTTATCATAAGAGTAAACCCTGCTCAGAGTAAAGAAATTACATAAAAATTCAATGTTCTCTACTTTGTCACATTTATCATAAACCAATCCTCAAGTTAACCATTGCTAATTATTTATTTTTCTTTTTAAAAAGACTTATTTATTTTTAGAGAAAGAGGAAGAGGGGGAGGAAGAAAGGGAGAGAAACATCAATGTGTGCTTGCCTCTCATACGCCCCCCACACTGGGGACCTGGCCCACAACCCAGGCATGTGCCCTTACTGGGAATTGAACCAGCAACCCTTTGGTTCACAGGCCTGTACTCAATCCACTGAACCACACCAGCTAGGGCACCATTGTTAATTATTTAAAAAATTAACTGTTAATTATTTAGTTAATTATTTATTGTTAAATATTTAGTGTATGTCCTCCAAGATATTTTCTATGTATCTGTAAGGATACATATATAATAATTTATTTTAACATAAATAGGGTATATATATGTTCTGAAACTTTATTTAAGAGCAACTTCATGTCAGTATAGATAGAATTATTCATTCTCAAAAACAGCTATATTGTAATCCTGACCAGTGTGGCTCAGTTGGTCAGGCATCGTCTGACAAAGTGAAAGGTCTCAAGTTCTTTTCCCAGTCAGGGCACTAGCCTGGATTGTAGGCTAAGTCCCTAGTAAGGGTGCATGCAAGAAGCAACCAATTGATGGTTCTCCCACACATGGCTGTTTTTCTCCCTCTCTTTCTCCCTTCCTTGTCAGGAGCTGACCAACAGCTGACCTTTGACACAGTCAGGTTGGATGAGACGCATCTGCACAGCAGAGGCGACTGTGCCTGGATCTCCTGTCTGTCTCCTCCTGTATGCCTGTCCCTGCTAGCAGTAGGTGGTGGGATACCTGTGTGTTATAACAAAAAATCTGCACAATGCCTCTGATTCTGCATGAAATGACTTGCTGACTACAGAATAGAGACCCCTAGCAACCCTAATGTTGCCTGCTTCCCCTACCTGGGAAGTTAAGGACAAAATTAAACTATGGGCAGACAAACTGCCAGAATGCTGAAGGAAGCTGTTGCTAGGAATGTTTCTTAGGGAGTCACCACTTGAAAGCTTAAGATTTATTAGAGCCACTACCCCTCCCATACCCTGGACAGGAGTGTATAGAAGCAAGGAGTTCTAGTTGAGAATAATAACCTCAATACATGGAAACGAACATAAAACATGCCCCCCCCCCAAGATGTATAAATCAAAAAACCTAGGCAAAAAAACCAGTTACCTAATCGAGATAAATTTAACCTTAATGGATAATAGCTGATTTTTATATATCTATAAATCACCCCTTGCACCCTTTTAATTTAGATCAATCCCTAGAATCTTAATAGACACCTAGTTACTAATTGGCACCTGAAAGTTTGTGCCCATATAGCTTCATTGGCTATCTGATTAATGACCCTCTTTGTCAAAATAACCTTTGTTTAATATGGTTGATCTGTGTGACCTCCTGTACTTTTCGGTTATTTCTTTAATATGATTGATCTGTAAAAACCTTCTGTGTTTTTAGAAATTATTTCTGTGGTAACCGTTTCTGTTTTAATAATCACACTATGCATTGAATGTTGTATAACTTCCCCTATAAAAATAAAGATTGATTTTTCTCGGTGAGTCAGTTGGGCCCAAAAGGCCTGGCTGTCCTCCAGCACCCCACCGGGTGTCTCGCTCCAGTCTCTTCGCCTTAGCCGTGCATGCTTCGGGGACCCTGAGACCACACCGAGGCTGAACCCCAGCACTTCCTTCCCCCTAAGAATAAATAAAACTTTTAAAAATAAATAAATAAATAAATAAATAAATGCACGTAGAAGCAGCTGGAAAGCCAATCAATGCACACTTTGGATGTAACAATAATCAGCAAGTCACATGCTCAAAAACTGAAGGTACTTTTTGCAGCAGCTGAAGATCTTAATGATCCAAGTTTAAAAATCAGCTCTAGGTCACATATGTATATACTGCAAGAATATCTCTCTAAGTTTGAATAAGAAATGGTGGTAGCTGCTGCCTCTAGCAGTCAGACCTGCAAACATATTTAGGAAAGGAAGACTTATTTTTCACTTAATTTCTTTTGCAGTGTTTGGCTTTTGAGCTATACAATATATAGGGAATGGTAGTGTGAAGAGTTAGGCAGAACCTCTCTCCCACAGAGACATCTATTAAACATGTCAAAATTATCAAAATCTCTGGAGACTGACTGAATCTATGGAATTCATTAGGAACCGCAGAGAGCACTGCATTCGAATAGGTGACAGCCATCCCCCCACACCTGTGTGTGCAGAGCTAATTCAGGGGCCTTGGCAACCTTGACCTGGTGGTGCCCTTTCTCTCACCCCCAGTTTCTACTCCATGCGGAGGATCCTGGCCGAGCAGCTGATGAAAGGGGGGACGGCTAATGACAGTGCAGTCCCCCATTGCCTTACCGCTCTGTATTGTAGAAGATCTGCCCAGTGAGTTCAGTGGCTGAGTGGTAGCTCCCACTACTCCCAGTTTCCTAGAGCTGTTCAGGTATTTCTAAAATTTCTTAATTAAAGAACATTTTTGGTAGCCAGGGTATATCCACAGATCCCATCTTGCCAGGCTTTGTGCCAAGGAGGCTGTGGCTACTGGTCAGAAGTTCCTACTGCCTCCCACCGCAAGCTTCTGTTCCACAGGGAGGCCCCAGGCAGGGCAGCCAGTGAAGAGCAGGGGCCCAATCGATCCCCTGCTCCACAGCACAGAGATTCTTCCCAGGGTTAGGTGGGACAAATGCTGCCAAAGACTGGCAACCCCTCACCCCTGCCGAGGTGCCCAACTTTATTTGGATCAGACCACAAAGCCATTTATGCCCCAGGACACTGTCAACAACAACAGAGCCATCAGTGGAGGCTAACAGCTTGGCATGGTAAAACAGAAACAGACCAGCCAAAAATGTAACAGGAAGATCAGAGAAACCTGTTAAAACCATAGTTGTCCTCATGTCATGGAAGACTGTGCAAATGCCCAAGGCTGCACCTTCTGGGGAGCAAAGGAGAGGGACAGTCAGAGCCTCTGGTCTTTGGCTCAACATAGGACAAACTCATAAACTCCCTGAACTGTGAAAACTGTCTCCAAACCACACAACACAGACCTAACAGTGAAGAGTGACAACATCACTGGCTTAAGGGACTACGGTACAACCTCCCAAGGGCAGTGGCTGACTGCTGGAGTTGAAATGAAGGCTTCGCAACATGGGGCTCAATAGTAGATGTGGGCTGGCAGAGGAACAAATCAGCAAAATACAGATCAAGGGAGACTGAAATTCCAAGAACGGAGGGAAAAAATGGAGGAAAAGGAACAGTCGGAGAAATGTGGGACACCATTAAGCACAGGGAGTGCCAAAAGGAGAGAGAAAAGGGCAGAAAAATTTTTGAGGAAGTAATTCCAAGATTTGATGAAAAACATTAATCTATACAATCAAAAAGTTTAATGAATTCCAAGTAGGATAAAAGAAAACGCTAATGTCCGTCAACAGGATAATAGACTGACCACTGAATACTCACACAGTAACAAAACGCTATTCAACAGTAAAAAGAATAAAGCACTGTTACATAAAACAAAATGGGTGAATCTCACATACAGGATGTTGACCAAAAGAAGCCAAACACAGAAAGTACATACTGTATAGTTCTATTTACATGATGTTTCAGATGAGGCGAAAGCAACCTGAAAAAAATCAGGACAGTGGCTGATGTGGGAGGTGGGATGGTGTCTGCCTGGGAGAAAGTGCTGAGGGGATTTTCTGGAGTGATAAAACTGTTCCGTATCTTGACAGGGGTGTGGTGGGTTATGGGTGCATGCTTTTCACAAAATTAACTGAATTATACACCCAACCAATTAATACATTTTACTACATGTAAATTTTACCTAAAAAAAAAAAAAGCAAATATTGCACTCTAGCTATATAGGGTTGCCTTTAACAATGGTACAACTTAGCGATTCTGAAACTACTTTTGCATATTCTAGGAACAATGAACAATTTAAATATGGACTCTGGACTAGATAATAGTATTGTATCAATGTTCAATTTCCTAACTGTGATAACTTTACTTTGGTTATATGAGAGATTACCCTTGTTCTTAGTAAGCACACATGTAAGTACTTTGTGGTAAGGGAGCGCAATGTTTCCAATTTATTCTCAAATGATTCAGAAAAAGAAAAAGTATGTTTATACATATAGAGAATAATTAAACAAATGCAGCAAAATATTAAAATCTGCTGAAACTAGATAAAAGGTAGAAAGAAGTCCATTCATATTCTTTTAACATTTCTGTAAGTTTAAGATTGTATTGTAAGGCCCTGGCCAGGTAGTTCAGTTGATTAGAGTATTGGCCCAATACGCCAAGGTTGCAGGTTCAATCCCCAGTCAGGGCACATACAAGAATCAACAAATGAATACATAAGCAAATGGAACAACAAATTGATGTGTTTTTTTCTCTCTTTCTAAAATATCAATAAATAAATTTTTAAAAATTATATTATAAAATATTACAAAAAAAAAAAAGAGGCTAATACCAGACTGGTTTCATCTATTTACATATACCAACAAGGAAAAATATTTCCTCTTTCTGGCCCTACAAGACTATTAGAATTAGATCACTTTAATCCTACTCCCTGGTTTTACAAATGAAAAGTTGTGACCCCCACTGGAAGAACGCAAAGCTGACACGTGACAAACTAAGCTGTGTCCCATACTGACACACCAAGAAAAGAAAGAAGCAAAAGTTTAAAGACATGAAAACCTCAAAACAATTCTTTAAGGGTACAAAGGCCGAACTACCATTTCTTTGGATTCTTAGGGGTAAAAAAAGGTTAATGTATTACTAATGTACTATAACAGGGCAAAGGTTCACCATACTATCTTCTTTTACCAGTGGAAGGAAATTAACTGTCAGCCAGGACCATTATATATTCCCTATTTCAAACAACTAAGTTAAAGGATAACAAAATCTAAGAACTGTTTGTTTTCAGGTTCATGTCCCACAGGGCTAGGTATATGGTAACCAAAAAATGCTCAGTGCTGGTGAACACACAACACAATAAACAGAGGATGTATTATAGAACTGTATGCTTAAAATCTACACAACTTTATTAACCAATGCCACCCCAATAAGTCCAATAAAGTTTTTTTAAAAATTTAAAAAATAAAATGCTCAGTGAAATGATGGAGATCTAAATAAATGGAGAGCTATCCCACGTACATGAATAGGAAGGCAATACCATCAAGATGTCAGTTCTTTCCAACTTGACCTACAGATTCAACACTGTCCCAGTTAAAGTCCTAGCAAGTTATTGTGTGGATCTCAACAAACTGATTCTAAACTTTATATAGAAAGGAGAAAGAACCAAACTAGCCAAAACAGGGAAAGAGAAAAGCCAGAAACTGACCTTATCCAACTCAAAAGTTACTATAAAGATCCAATAATGAAGACAGTGTGGTATTGATAGCAGAACAGAAAAACAGACCTATAGAAGAGAATACAGGGTGTAGAAACAGACCAACACAAATAAAGTCAAATGATCTCTGACAGAGGAGCAAAAGCACTCCATTGGAGAAATGTCCTTTGAACAAATGGGGCTGGAACAAATGGACATCCAGATCTTAAAAGATAACAGGAGAAAATCTAGATGACCACGGGTATGGTGATTACTCCTCAGATAAAACACCAAAGGCTCGACCCACTCAAGAAATCATTCATCAGCTGAATGTCATTAAAATTAAAAATTTCTGCTCTGCAAAAGACAAGGTCAAGAAAATGAGAAGAAAAGCCACAGACTGAGAGAAATAATTGCAAAACATGTATCTAATATATCTTTTATATACCAGGACAGTTATCCAAAATATACAAAGAACTCTTAAAACTCAATAAGAAAACAAACAACCCATTTAAAAAGACCTGAACAGACACCAAAGAAGATACACAAATGACAAATAAGCATATGAAAAGATGGTTAACATGATGTATCATCAGGAAACGACAAATTAAAACAACAGTGAGATACCACTCCACACCTACTAGGTTGATCAAAAACCCAAACCACTGGTAACACCAAATGCTGAGGAGGTTGGGGAGCAGCAGGAACTCTCAGACTCACTGCTGGTAGGAATGCAACATGGTGCAGACCTTTGGAAGGCCTGGAAGACAGTCTGACAGTTTCTTACAGATCTGAACATATTCTTACCATATGATTCAGCAATGAGTTGAAAATCTATGTCTGCACAAAAACCTGCACACAGATGTCTGCAGCACTTTTATTCATAATTGCCAAAACATGATCAAAGAATCAAGATGCCCTTCAAAAGGTAAAGGGATGAAAAAATTCCATGCAATGGAATATTATTCAGCAATAAAAAGAAATGAGCTATCATACCACAGAAAAACATGGAGAAACCTTAGATGTACATTGCTAAGTTAAAGAAGCCAATCTGAAAAAGGCACCTACAGTATGATTCCAACTACATGGCATTTTGGAGAAGGCAAAATCATGCAGACAGTAAAAAGAGTAATGGCTGTTTCAAGGGGTTGAGGGAAGGGATGAATAGGTAGAGCCCAGGAAATGTTTAGGGCAGTGAAACTATACTATATAATGCTGAACTGGTGGATACGTGTCATTACAGATTTGTCAAAACCCACAAAATACACCACACAAACAGTGGTCCCTTTAATTAATAATAATGTATCAATATTGGCTCATCAATTTTAACAAATGCACTGCAGTAATGAAAAATGTTAATAGGAGAAACTATATGTGTCTGTACTTTTCCTCAATTTTTCTATAAACGGAAAATTGTTCTAAAAACTAAAGTCAATTAATTAAAAAGTGAACCTCTTTAATAAACTTCTCACCAGGTCTAATGAAGACATTCTCCACAGACAACATGGCTGCGATCGGAAGCAGCAGATCTTCACAGTCCAGAGAGGCAGCCTTTATAACCGCACAGGTCAGATGCGGAGGGAGAGGAAACTCCACCATGGACAAACCCAGTCTGGTCACATAGCCACTCCTTAACAGAGAAAAAGACCTGTTAAGTAAGTCTTTCTACTTTGGAGAGTATATTCATTTGTACTCTCATTCAAAATAAATAAGATATAATTTAGACTAAATCACCCCCAGAAATTCAATTCAATGTAAGAAACATAATACACTATGGTCACTGATAAGAGAAACGTAAAGATAATAAATTCCTTGTTGCCAAGGGCCAATACTCAAAAAAAAAACTAAACAATGATGCAGAGTAAAGTAGTTAAACATAAGACACAAAATGCTACAGAAACACTGGAAGATATCCCTGAAGTAATGAGAGAATGTTACCAAATTTTTCCCCATCACAGTCACGAAAAACAGAAACTGAGGCTCTCTTATTGTTTTGATGCACCCAGCATAATGCCTGGCACTGAAATAGTACCAAAATTAAACAAAAGTAGTTTTATGATACAGTTTGTAAATTCAGAATTGTGGTGAAGAAAGGCTGAAGATAATTTCTAATTTCAGGTAAAACAATCCATTCAATTCACATAATCATTTTCTACTCATAAAAGAGAGCATTAAGAACTCTATTTTATATGGAGATTAACATCTGTTGTGATCAGGTTAGCAGGGAGAGGCTCTGTTTGTTTATTGTTTTTACCTGTCAATAGCATCACACTGGTAAAGTTGTTTAAGAGCTTCCAAAATAAGCCTCTCATTAGGTGGGTCCAAATAGGGAAACCTGTGTATTGAGAGGGATATAAAATGAGATTCCATTTCTTTCTTCTTTTTTTTTCATATTTTATTTATTTTTAGAGACAGAGGAAGGAATGGAGAAAGAGAAGGAGTGAAACATCAACATGTGAAAGAGACATTCATCAGTTTCCTCTTGCACGCCTCCCAGCAGGGACCTGGCTACAACCCAGGCCTGTGCCCTGACTGGGAATCGAACCAGCAACCTTTCAGTTTGCAGGCCAATGCCCACCCCACCAAGCCACACCAGTCAGGACAAGATTCCATTTCTTGAAAACTATGATTTTACACAGATTTGAAACTTTTCTTTAAAAGGTTTAAGCTCTATTTTTCAAATTTCTCTTTTTTAAGCCATTCTATGGTCATGATCGGCATTCAGCAAAGGGGGAAATAACTTTTTTCTGAATCGGTCTTCTATTAATTCAAGCACCTCTTTTGATCTTCTTACCTGGAACACTCTCGCCATTCCTCTTATCTTAGTCCTGCCTCATTCTTCATAGCCAATGCCAACTCGACTCTGTTCTTTGGTCCACAGTTTATTACATTTTATACAATTATATAAAACAATGGAGAAAAATTCATTGAAAGTGGCCAAATTGTTTAATAGTATTTCAAAATGACTTTTGATAAAAAGGCAAGTACATTCAATTAACTTTACCGTATTTGTTTCACGTATGTGTATATACTTACTTTCTCCCGAACTCTGAAGGCAAGTTGCAAATAAAACACTAATTCACCCCCAAAATACTCAGCATGCATTCCCCCCACCAAAAAAACAAAACAACAACAACAAAAAAACAGATTCTCTTATATAACCACAATATCACTGCACAATTAATAATTTTCACAAAGGATAACAGTGGCATATAACCAAGCATGAATATATATATATATATATTTTTTTTTTTAAAGAGGAACAATAGTTACTTATTAGTTCTGCACTGGATTATTTTTCCCACCATTAGTCTGGGGATGATAAATCATCTACTCCAATTTCTCACCTTGAAAACCGTCCAACAAAGGACAAAAAGTCGAGTACCTTACACAAAACTCCATTCTAGGACTAAGAGCTCTATTTCAAAACAAGCGAACAAAAATCTCAGACTGTCTTACAGTCAGCTTTGCAAGTCCGCAACACTTTCTGTAAAAGGCCTAGTGGTAAATACCCTGGTTTTGCAGGCCATATGGTCTCTGTCACAATCACTCAACTCTGCTGTTTTAGAGAGAGCAGCCATGCATGAATATGCATAGCTACGTTCCAATAAAATTTTATTTATAAAGATGGTCAGGGAGCCTGCATCACAGTCTGTGACCTCTGCCCTAGGGCAATAGGAAACTAGTCAGCTTTCTCTTCTCTTTAAGAACCCTTTCAGACTTGTAAACGCTACAATTATTTTTCTCCCTTGATTATATCAGTTACTAATCTGCCAACCACTCTTGGTATTATTTGGCTTCTAAGGGACTCAGTATACCTAATTACCAACTTTTAGAAACACTCTAGTTTGTCAAACTTCTCATAAAACTACAATATCCAAAATGAAACTCCAAACGCAGAGTGACCAGCACAGAACAGGAATGGTATAATTCCTAGTCATCTGGACACTGCTGTCTATTAACAAAACCATTCTATGCCAGCAGGATTTTAAAATTGTTTTGTAACAGCATAATATTGCAAACTCTATTAAATTTGTCATAATCTGATAATTTCAGGTGCTTTGCACATGAATTTCCTTAATGTGCAACTAAAACACAGGCTGTAAGATGCAGCTGTCAGACTTGGACCTTGTGACTTCTGTCCAAGCTTCTGACCTTTTGAGATCATTCTAAATCTTGGCTTCAATTCTGCAACAATTAGATAGCAAGACATGTTCCAGAAATCTGATCAAGACTTCAATATTTATTTAATAATTTCATTAAAAATGCTTATCAGGAAAAAGCAGAGATCAGCATCTTAACAGTATAATCACTACCTAGGCTACACAAAGCAATTAATCAATACTTTATGGATTTGGCTATTCTGCAACTAAACTCTATTCAGCAGTAGAGTCTGTCCCCTTATTCACAAAGATGTCAAATGTAATCCTGTTACAAACTGTGTTGAAAATAAGAGACGTTGGGCTATCTTTCAATAAATTCTTGTAGCGTACCCACTGTGTGGACGGTCCTGTCTTCAAACTGAAAAGAAGATGGTTTATAATGACAGAGTCTTTGGGGGTGATTTTGATTCACACTGATCATTATACGTCACCACTAAATTCTCTTAAACCACTTTCCACTAAACTGTACTAGACTCTGCTAAGAATCAATGTCAGGCTTACTGAGTAGTTATTTCCAAAATTGGCCATTTTCCTAAATGGAAAAAGTAAGACATTTGTATTTCTCACAATCTTCTGGTGACCTGTTCTGCATAATTTCTCACAGATAACCCACAATGCATTTGACATTAAACGTGCAAGTTATTTTAGTACCACGGAAACAATGTCTAAAGCCTCAAGACAGACTCATTTATGGTTGTTAGGTGTTTATCTCGTCACTTTCTAATCCATCTTGGTCACCAGTTCCTCCTTATCTAGACTTGTTCTCATCTTTCTAGTTTTAAAGTCATTCTTGAAGAGAAAGGAGAAGCAAAATAACTGAAAAGCTCTATTTTCTTTCTGTCATCTATGAATAGTATACCATCTATCCCAAATACTGGTTCTTTCTCTTTTTTCTATACATATCTTAAAAAGGGGGAGAGAAATCTTTCTTTTTTCTTTTTCTCTACTTTGGGGACTTTTTGTACAGTGTAAAACCTTAAGATGGAAAAAAATAACTCAGTACAGATATTAAGTAATTATTGTTTGTTTTTCTCATATATATTTATTCTTGGTTATATGCTACTCTGCTATCCTTTGTAAATATATTCAAATCTGGGTTCATCTGAAAGCTTTCTGTTTGGCCATTTACATTTATTTAAATGGCTCTTCATTTATATCATTTATGATTATAATTAGAATTTCATATATTACATGCTTTCCTCTTTCTAGGATCTATATTCTCATTTAGAAAATCTCTGGTCTTACGATAACCAAAACCTTTTCCAGCTGATTTTCCAAGAGTATACAATATGTATTTGGATGCATCTAGTAATTATTTCTCTTCTTATTATGAATTTAAAGAATGCCGCCCTGGCCAAGTAGCCATATTGGTCAGAGCGTCATCCCAATATACAAAGGTTGTGGGTTCGATCCTTGGTCAAGGCACATATAAAAATCAACCAATGAATGCCTAAATAAGTGAAACAACAAATCAGTGTTTCCCTCTCTCTCTCTAAAGAAAACAAAAATCAATAAAAAAATTTAAAAGAACGCATGGCCATCTTTCCCAAGTTCCCAACATCTTTACATCCCCAGACAAGACCAAAACTAAGAATAAGACAGTACTTTCCTTCATTACTTCCTCTACCATATGTATGGAACATGAAATTTCAAGCCTCTATAATAATATTGTCCTAGCCTTGACTGGTGTGGCTCAGTGGACTTGAGTGCTGACCTGCAAACCAAGAGTCACTGGTTCAATTCCCAGGCAGGGCACATGCTTGGGTTGAGAGTCAGGTCCCCGGTTAGGGGCACATGAGAGGCAACCACACACTGATGTTTCTCTCCCTCTTCTCCCTCCCTTTCCCTCTCTCTAAAAATAAACTAAATCTTTTTAAAAAATACTGTCCTATACCAATTAATTATATAGTTTAACATTTGACTAATTTAACAGTTCTATTTGTTACTGCACATATCTGATTCTTATTTTTCTGATATAACTGAAGCTTGGTGAAAGCAAAAACTACTAGAGTATTACCCTGTCTCTCGCAGTGCATGGTACAATGCTGGTCATACAAAAGATGCCACAAAAAAACAAACAGAAAAAGCTTTTCTGGCTAGAATTAAGGTCATTACATACCTTTCACAATAGATAAGCTAGTGGTCACTGAACGACCCAAATATCAGCATGAGGCCCACTACTGAACTAACGTTAAAATATGAGCAAGGGATCATGTTCTAGTAAAGCAACATAAAGAAGCCTTTTCTATGGGTTTAGCTGAACCTTGAGAGGGAGGGATGTCTGAGCCAAATACTTCAAAGAACTTCTGAGACATAACCTGGCTCCACCCTAACACATTTTTCTTTTTTTTAAAGCTGTCTACGTACCTTATAACATCGTGTATGGCAAGGCACTTTAAGGTCAGAACTACAGATGTCAAACTAGTTCTCTTAATCTCAGGGATCACGTGGTCAGGCATACACTGGTTCCAGAAATCTTTACTATAGATCCGAAAGCATTTTCCTGAGGCAGTCCTACCAGCTCGGCCACTTCGCTGTAACGCCTCACTCCTTTAGAAGAAAAAAAAAGGAAAAGTCCCCAAAGTGTTCCGTGGGTTTCCTAAGCAATTCACTTCGTATCCCTGAACCACCCAGAAATTATCTGATCAACCATCCTTTGAACAAAAAGACTTGACAGAGAGACTTACTTTGAAATTGGAACCACCTCCAGGATGTCCAGCCCCAATCTGGGATTGTGATTTAACTGTTTCACAAAGCCACCGTCTACCACATATCTAAGGAGAACAAAAACCAGTTAAGTTTTTAGAAAATAAGAAAAGACCTGCTCATTTTCAACCACTTTGGATTCTCCTTTTCCACCAAACTAACAACTACATGCTGACTTCTATGTTAACTGTAAAACTTGAAAGTCAAGAAACGGGAGCCCTCGTGCATTGCTGCTGGAAGCATAAAGTGGTTCAGCCAATGTGGAAAATGGTCTGAAGGTTCCTCGAAATGTTAAACAGAGAATTACCATATGACCCAGAAATCCATTCCTAATAAGTATACACCCCCAAGAACTGAAAACAGTACTCAACAAGTACTTGTAGATGTGTGTCCACAGTAGCAGTATTTGAGAAAAGCAAAAGGTTGTCCATGACCCATTAAGAGCTGAACAAAGGCACAAATTACAGTATGTACGTATAATGGAATACATATCATATTCTGAGTTACTGCTTAAAGGGTACAGGGTTCTATTTTGGGATGATAAAAATGTTTTAAAACTAAATAGATGTGGTGGTTGCATAACATTGTGAATGCATTACATAATACTTAATTGTTCATTTTTAAATGTTAATTTTGTTACAAAATTTCTCTTAAAAAAATAAACAAACTTGACACTCAGTTCTAAAACATTATAATGGGTTCAGAATATCATTCCAGCTAGCCTTTAACAATACCACTGTAAGTCAGTTAAATGGAGAACAAGTCATGTAACAAAACAACTAGAAACAGCAGTTAAGTCTACTTAACTTACTACTAAGTTACTTAGGGAACATTCTGAAACACACTATTTAATAACTTTTGCCTTTGCTGAAAACAGAAAATTGCAGATTAATTTATACTCAGGAGAGCTGCTCCCCTAAGCCCTTAGTGAAACCATTATTTTTATTTATATATTTTAAAGATTTTATTTATTTACATTTAGAGGTAGGGGAAGGCAGGGAGAAAAAGAGGGAGAGAAACATCAGTGTGTGAGAGATATAGTGATCGGTTGCCTCTCACATGCCCCCAAATGGGGACCTGGCCCACAACCCAGGCATGTACCCTGACTGGGAATCGAACTGCCAACCCTTCAGTTTGCAGGCCAGCACTCAATCCACAGAGCCACAGCAGTCAGGGCTGAAACCATTATTTTTAAAGTAAAGGAGAAAAGGAGAAGAAGTTAAACTTCCTTTCAGATGTGGGTGATCATTTTGCCAAAAAGAAATATATTCAATTTTGGAGATTCAGGCCCAGCCTTCCTATGATAGAAAGACTTAGTTAACAATATAAAATACATTGGGCAAAAGATAATATTCAAAAGGAACATGTTTCAACAGGGCTGAAAGGACTTCATTCACATTAACCATGAGTCTAGACTTACTTGCCAGTGTTTCTCTACTATATCTACCTCAAAATTTCATGGCATCATTGATTACATTAAATAAGAGACCTGCATTAGAGTTCATTTCATAAAAAGGTGAAAAGTGAGAAACAGTGTCTCCAGACAAACACTTGGATGTACGCAGCTTACTCTACCAGCTGAAGCTGCCAGGTGAGAAAGGAAGAGATCACTACAGATATACGCTGGTAATGGGAGTACAGAAAAACAGACCTGGCTTCCTATTTAGTGACACTCATGAAGTACTATGCATAATCTTAATTTGGGAAGAGAAAAGCTACAAGTTGCCAAGTACAAGTAGTTAAAAAGTGGGATCAGGAATATTACGTACACTTCCTACTCTGTTTCCTATTCATTGCAATCTATAACAACAAAAATGATAGGCGATTACAAGTTAAGCAGGAAAGAAAGGAATTAGCAGAGGGCACAATGAAGCAAACTCAATGTTTAATGATTAGCTAAGTGGTTTTCTTGGCTTTAAAATAAATTTTAAAAGTTGTACCTGATTCCATCTATTGTCAAAGATGTGGCAGAAATATTAGTAGATATGACACATTTTCTAATTCCAGGTGGAGGTGGCAAAAATATTCTCCTCTGTTGATCTATAATACATGTTAAAAGAAAATACTAATTTATAATATGCATTTGTCAAACTCAAGTTTTGAGAAACTAATTTCTTTCCATTAAAAGTTGTCTTTTCTTCACCTCTTTATCTTGAATTCAAAATATAATAGCAAAACTATTTTTTCCTCACCTTTTACTGTTGAAACTTCAAGATACATGGAAACACAGATTATTATTGCTAAAATAAACCCTACAGTAGACTCCTATTGTAGGTCATCTCTCCCTTTGAGAAGATTTTAAAACTGTGGACCTCTTTTGCATTAAAAGACACATATGCACACAAACAAAATATTTCAAGCAATTCCCATCTGTGGACTACAGATTAAGGACCTCTCCCTGCCTTAAAGATTAATCAGGTCAGTGGTTCTTACTTTTTGGGTATCTGCCCAACTCATGACTACCTGTCTAAACAAGTAACCCCACACTCATTTCCGCTACCCACACATTTGGCAGGGCGGGCCCCAGCAGCAACGCTTGGAGTATGATACCTTGCTCCTCTGGTCATACTTTACTGTACCAAAGATAAATATCTCCCCCAAGACAGGCCAATTTGATTCTCTTGTGCATCTGGAAAAGGGTCCAAGAGATGCTCAATTTCATTAGGCCACTCTCTTGCAAAGAGGAAAAAGAAACTTGTGAACCACAGTAAAATGACTAATATAAATGAAGGAGAGAAAACTAGTCTAAAGAAAGAAAAAGATGAAGCAGCCACGAGAGTTGAGAGTATTTCTGGACTCCTGACATGTCCCAAGTCTCTTAAGGCCTGGGTGCAGATTAAGTAGAAAGATAGGTTTGGCCAAACTCCCCCTCTCCTGCCAGGTTATGCAGAGAACTGGGCAAGACAGCTGAGAATTTCTGCAAGGAAATAACTTCACTATGGACAAAAAGAGTTAGGTGTAGGCTAATAAAGGACTAGTCTCAATGCATTTTGAAAATTGTTGACTTAGGAATAGTAGAGTGGGTTGACAAACCAGAAGTAACCATCAGAAAGATGTTTAAAACTGAGATCAGAAATGGTGGTAATGACAAAGTCCAGGATGTAAGCTTTTGAATGTGTGGCTGAAGCAGGATGAAGATAAAGATCACTAAAGCTAAAGAGGTCAAAGAACTTCCAACAAGGGATCTGGGTGGATCATCTATTTCAATGACCTCAAAAAACTAGGAGTAATCATTCCAGGGAGTACATGGATATGAAAAGTAATTATTAGCATTCCTATACATATTTTTCATAAGTCTTTAAAACTTTTTATTTTATATGTGTTTACTACTGTATCATACATATTAGAACAACATATATACATATACACATACGTATATATATGTAAGTCTTTTTTTAACATTTTGTTGCTGTTGTTTTTTAAAAGAAAGCCCTGAGTGGTGTGGCTCAGTGGGTTAGTTGGGCATCATCCTGTAAACCGAAAGGCTGCTGGTTCAATTTCTGGTCAGGGCACACGCCTGGGTTGCAGGCCAGGTTCCCAGTTGGGGTGTGCAAGAAGCAACCGATTGATGTTTCTCTCCTTCTCTTTCTCTGTCCCTTCTCCTCTCTCTAAAAATATATAGATAAAACCTTTAAAAGAAAGAAAGAATGAAAGAAAGAAAAACATTTTATATGCCTGGCTGCATTTGATTTCCACAAGAAATGCTCTGATTTGCATAGAAAGTTCACTTTTTCTGCTTGAGCAACCTCCAGTTTCTCTTTCAGCAGCCAAGAAAATCTTAATAAAACCTGCTTTCTGATAAAGTACAAAGGTTGTTTTCTAACAAAATCTTAGCAAGATCCATGTATTCCCAACATATAAAACAGACGAAAGCTAGACTATTATGAGAAAGAAACGAGTGGCACGGACAAGCACAGTGTTAAGCTCGTGGAACTAGGCCAACGATCTCACTTTATAGATGAGGAAACTAAAGCCCAGGGATCGAGTGGCTTCACCACACAGACAGGCCGATTTAAAACCAAGCTGAAGCCCCGGCCAGGTAGCTCAGCCAGTTAGAGCATCATCCCCATACACCAAGGCTGCATGCAGGTCTGATCCCCAATCAGGGCACATACAAGGAGCAACCAACAAATGCATAAATAAGTGAAACAACAAATCGATGTTTCTCTTTCTCCCTCTCAAATCAATAAATAAAAAAATAAAATCAAGTTGAATGATGTTGCTATTCTTCCACATCATTCCAAAATTAATTTCAAAAGTAAAAAAGTGCTAGAAAGGCAGAGTTTTAAAAATACCTGTAGAGAAGTTTTAATATAACTACTAAAATAATTCCCAAAAGACCTATTGAAAAATCTAATGAAAAACGTTAAGTGTTAAAAATTACTTTTTTGATAGTTCTTAGATTTAGGTAGCATGTATCTTCCAGATGATTCACAGGAATTATCATACTACTTTGTAGTTCAAATTATGTTTATACATTTATTGCCTATTTATTCTACTACAATGTAGCTCTGATGGAGTAAGAACATTCTCTTTATATACAAGACATATCCCCAGAACCTAGAACAATGCCTCGACCATAGGAAGTGCTCAGTACAGTTGAATGAATTCATAAATAAAAAATGAATTATATACATAATTAATTAAGATCCTTCTATTTTGAAATTTCATGTTACCCTAAACTTTTACCTATGTTAGAAATGTCCTTTCTAAACATATTTATCTAAAATCAAATCTATTTTTCAATCAACCTATTTCTAAAAGTACCAATCACCAAAATTTAAGTGTCTTTACCATTTTGTTTACTATAATCAATGAAAAAGTGCTGAAACTGGGGTTTTGACAGGACTCATATTTGTTTCACATTTACATTTCATCCAAACACTTTAACACCATATTCCACAAGCATAATCAAATGCCAGTCTGTCTGTTTATAAGGGTTTGGAAAAACGTTAAATACATATATCTTAAAGCACGTTCTCATTCTCCATGAAGGAAAGGGGAGAGAGTGAATACTTTCATTAAGATGTAGTAATTCTCCTGATTATTTCCATTTCCTGGTTTTTCTACTTAAGAAAGATTCTGATATTCCTTATCCCATCTATCTCAGCACCTAATAAGATACTTGAATGTTATTAACTGGATGAGGGGGCAGACTAACAAAGAGGCAGAGGCAGAAAGATGTTCCAAAGTCTACCAAGAAATAAGAATATTGAGGGGAAAATATTCAACTATCTTAGAGGAGTAATGCTGCTAAGATACATATGAATATGACATATTATATGTTAAGGCCAACTGATACTTTCTCATAGAATTTCTTGTCCCAAATTAACCCCGAAACATCCCAAAGCAGAAATACATCTTAGAGAGACAGAGTAAAAGGAACATAAAGCAATAAACAGAAACTGTCAATCAAAAAAGAAAAATGAACGAGGATTCTAGAACAGAATGAAGAATTAAAACTGTTCAACTCCAGCTCTACCCCTGCCCCAGATGTCATTTTTGGGTGAATTAAAAATGCCTTGAGAATTCTCACTAACACAGCTGAAAATTAAATTCTTGACACAGAAAAGGTTTGAGAGAATCCCTACATGCAGTTGAAAGAGAGAAAGTAACTAAAAAGTAGCTAAAGAAATATGGAAGATAGACAATCCAACATAAGAATAATTGGTATCCCTGATGTAGAGAAACCAATAAAGTTATATTCAAACATATAACACAAAAAAATGTCCCTGAAATAAAGAATTGAATTTGCAGACCAATAGGGCACATCAGAAAAGATCACCTGTTTGTGGTTGTGGTCACATGGATAAGTACATTTGTCCAATTCCATTAACTATAATACTTAAAGCAGGCACAGTTTATTGTGTGTAAATTATACCTCAATAAAACTGATTTTTAAAAATTAGTAGTTCAATTCCAGGAAATTTTAATATAAAACAGTCAACACCAAAAATAAAAAAGAAAAAAAAAAGAAATATATCCTAGAACTATTGAACTTTAAGGGTAAAAACAGAAATTTTCAGGCAATCAGACAGAAAAAGCAAATCACTTACAAGGAGGGGGTAAAAAGCCAGGCTGGCCTCAGACTCCTCCGCAGCAACACTCAATGCCAGAAGACAACTGGACAACGTCTACCAAGTTCTAAGAAAAAGAAAGTGTGACCCAAGAACATAAAACCCAGCCAAGATGTAGTTCAAGTATAAAGGCAAAAGCCAGACATTCTGAAACATAAAAGAGCAACAGAAAATAACACTCAAAAGCACTTCTATTAAAAAAAAGTTAACCAAATCCAACCAATCTAAAATTAACCAAAAATAATGTAGAAATGGAAAACCATGGTTAAAAAAAATTGACGGTAAACACTAAATACATCTGAATCATGTAAAAATAACTAACAAAAATTAGAAGCAGAGGATATGAGCAAAAAAGTACTTAAATCCTCATCGGATAAGATCTCCAGTCAAATATGGTCTAAAAGAAGATATTAATATTTTTCATCTTTTTACACTTTAAAGCAATCTTTTATAAAATATTCTCTCATGTGATAAAGGTTTACTTAAAGTTTAACAATTCCTTCAAGTAAATTCAAGTAAAATTATACACCTTTCTGAAAAGCAAGTGCCCTGGCTGGGTGGCTCAGTGGGTTAGAGCATCATCTCAAGAGGCCAAGGGTGTGGATTTCATCCCTGGTCAGGGCACATACAAAAATCAAACAATGAATACCTAAGTAAGTGGAACAACAAATTGATGTTTCTCTCTCTCTCCCCCTTCCTCTCACTCTAAGGGAAATCAATAAATAAATAATTAAAAAGCAATGGTACAATCTCACTTTTAAAAAGCATTTCTATCAACCTACCTACCTATTTAGTTATCTTTCTACACGTTTACACAAGCAGACACACACACTCTTGAAAAATGGTTTTCCTAATATTAAAGATGGTTATTTCTGGATGGAGGAATTTGAGGTGATTTCTTTACTTTTACCTTTGTAATTCTGCATACTCTTGAATTCTCTGTGATAAAACTGTACAATTTTCCCTCAATTGAGTAATTTTTATTTAAAGAAAATTGGTGCAAATATGCTGAGACATTAACAGTGTGCTAATTCTGCAGAGCGGGAAATGGATTTTTTTGTATTTTTCTGTACTTTTAAAGATTTCTACAAAGGGCAAAAAAACCCATAAAAGAACACATATAACATAATTCCATTTTCTGTTTAAAAACCTAAACAATAAAAATATATTTAAATGTATAAAGAAAAGTCCAGAACAATATACCTCAAAAGACTGATAGTCATCAGTACTTAACCATGTGGTGGGACCTGAGTAAGTTTAATTATTTTCTTACTTTGACTTTTTTTTTAAAGTATGTATTTCTTTATAAGACCAAAAAAAAAAAAAAAGTCCCATTTGGGGAGGCTCTACATAGAGTCAAAGTTTTTATGTGAAGCTCACTAACCTTACCCCCCTACACCTTTAATCTTAACATTTAAAGAAACTATTGTAAACAAAGCACATTTTAGGTACCCACCATACTGAGGCAAAGTCTTTGGTTTATAGGAAGAAAGAAAACTATTTTGGGATTTATGCAATAATCTAAGTGAGCAGATTTTCCTCACTTCAAATGATGTGCACTAAATGAGATAAAACTCCGTTCCTTTTCTTCATGTATTCAGGAAACGCACACTATTTTATCACCTGCTACTGAGTAAACAACCAGCCATCAAATACAGATGCACCATGTGACCTCGGGAAGATCCCTTAGCCTCTCTATCTGTAAAATAAAGTTTAATTATGCAATATATATATATATATATATATATACACACATACACATATAACATGTGTGTATATATATGAGTACATGTGCATTCTTCTAGAGAAACAAGTCATGACTTCCATTGCCTTTTCAAAAGAATCTGAGGCCCTACCCTCCAAAAGAGGCTAAGAAGCACTGAATTAGACAATTACTTTTAGTGCTAAAATTGTCTAACTCCATACAAATATTTGTCACTTATGTAGACACAGGTATATTTCAGTTCCTAAATTTTTGTGGGGTTGTTTTCCCTAGATGCATGACAAACCTGAGGGACTGTAATACCTCAAACCAAAGAAGGAAGTCAGAAGAGCAAAAAGGTTTGAGAGCAGCAAGAAAAAGGTTCCAGACAGAGCATTTGATGAGACACTCCAAGAACGTCTGCAGAAAGTAAAAACTCTGGAACCTAGTCTAACAGATATTTAATCAGGACTTTTTCAACATACCGTACTTGCCTTCAAGAAGTTCAGTCTCTTAGGAGGAGACAACCATAGCACAAGGCAGAATGTGTGAAGTGCCATAAGAGGCACAGCAAAGCTGTGGTTCAAAGGAAGAAGAGATCAAAGCCAGTGGTGAGGAGGGAAATCAGGAAACATCTTTTATGGAGTTGGTGAAACACAGTAACAGGGTTTCAGCCAGTGAAAGGGGAGAATAAAAGAGAAAGGAGTTGTTCAAGTTAAGGAAATAGCCAACACAGTCACAAAAAATGATGTGGGAGGAAAAGAACAAAAAATACCACCAACACTTCTAGCTTGAGAGAACATCACAGAGGGTGGGGGAGGGGAGAGTTAGGCCCAGGGAGCAAGACCATGTAACCTAGGATGGAGAAAGGATATACAGCACCTCTTCATTTTGTGATAGGTGGGAATTTTTTTTATGCCAATTAAGGACATATTTTTAAATGTTTCTTGCCCTGGCTGGTGCAGCTCAGTAGGTTGAGCACGGGCCTGCAAACTAAAAGCTTGCTGGTTTGATTCCCAGTCAGGGCACATGCCTAGGTTGTAGGCCAGGTCCCCAGTGAGGGACTCATGAGAGGCAACCACACACAGTGATGTTTCTCTCCCTTTCCTTCTCCTTCCCTTCCCCTCTCTCTAAAATTAAATAAATAAAACCTTTAAAAAAAAAAAAAGATGTCTCTTTAAAACACTCAGCCACGCTCATGACTAGCCCGGAAATAAGCAACTATAAAATATCCACATCGTAATTTTTACCTAGTCAGTAAACCTAGACGTGGGCCATTTCTGAACCCCCTTCACTACACGCCACAAGCAGGAAACCCTTCTCTTCCCTTTCCACACTCCCAAGTGCAAGTTTTCTGTTCCTGAAGCATAATAGTAAAGAAAGGAAATAACACGATAATAGTGTCTCTCCCCACCACCACCCAAAGTAGCAATAATAAAGAAAATAAGTGCTGTACTATATTAAGCAGGCTTCAAAAAGCCTATAGTCCCAGGAACCTAACACTCTCCCTACTTCATCTAACTCCAACTCACCCATTACTCCGTGCCTCATCAGCTCCATCTGAATGCATTTTGCACTGTTATAAACTACTGTAATAAATACAATTACGCTCATAATGGATCACCGTAGCTTGCCCTTACAGTGCCTTTGGAACCAGAAAGGAAACTAAAGTAAACAAAACCCTGCGGTAACAGCTTTCCTCAGGCCCAGTCTCACACCTTCACCATTTACACATACAGTGGGAATTATAGCTGAACGCAGGCTGAAGTCATGCTAGAAGGATACTGAATGCCAAGATATTAAGCTGACACGTTAATTCAGCTGGTAATAAGGAATAGCTGAAGGTACCCCACGGGAGACTGACACAATCAGAGCCATGCTGCTGGAAGACTGCGCTTACCACCCACGTAGGATGGTACATGGAATCAGGGAAAACGGGTGAGCAGGCTCTGGTGCCAACCCAGGAAAGCAGACTGAGGATCCCAATTCTAACAGTGACAACAGAAAAAGAAAAAGAATGAATAACCTGAATAGGACAAGGGTAAAAAGAAAACCTGCAGGAGTTGCCACTCGTTTGCATCGAATTATCTGGATCAACAGTCCCCAATCTTTTTGGCACCAGAGACCACCAGTTTCCTGGAAGACAGAACGGTTCCGAGAGACAGATGGACAGGAGGCAGGGCTCAGGTGAGCTTGCTCACGGCCACGTTCCTAAAAGGCCACGGACCCTGGTGTAGATGATGTGATGCACAGACCAGAAAGCCCAGCGAGGAGATCCAGGAGGTCTAGAGCGCGGGAGTGGGTGTGACCCGGACAGCACTTTCAGGAATCATCCGCAGAGAAGTGACAGGTGAGTCCTAGAAGCCAACCTCACCAAAACAGAGAATTCTAAGAATTAAACCTTAGAAAACAGTCACATAGAGAAGGGCACAAAGGCTGGAGAGGGTGGGAAGGCAGAAGCCTTACGGAAAGACAGGACAGGAGAACCAGCTAATTAAAGAGTATCTCAAAAGAAAGCATTTCAAAGAGATTTATTATCACAAAATCAAAATACAGAATAGCCATGAGATGTGAGAAGTTACTAGCAACTTTTAACAGTATGAAAACTGGATTTCAGGATGTTAAAAAAGCAAGAACAGGTATAGAACATTATTTTTAATGTGGCAATAAGAAGAAGAGAATGAAATTTTTCACTTTATATGGAAAAAGTATAATTAGTTAATGGTTAATAATACAGCAACCATACTGTTTTTAATTACCTTATCACTTACAAAGTAAATCTTAAGAGTCATTACATCAAATCCCCAGAAAATAATAAGAACCTTAAACATCTAATAATGACCCTAAGAATTCCCTTTAAGATGTAAAAATCTAAAAATAGATTTCAATATTGAGAGCAAGGGCTTAATAGCATCACAAAAGAAATTTCCATAATAGTATGTGGTCTGTGGTTATTTAACAACACATAGTCCTGAACATTTTTTGTTACTATTAGAACCCCCTATTCAACAAAAGCAAAAAATACACATAAAAAATAAAAGCATGTAAATGCCTTTTACATTAAATGCAAATCCTATCAAACTCTAGACAGCTACAGTTAATTTCCCTTTAGATTTACAAATCAAATTCCTAATAAAATAGTTTTACACAAAAAACTCTTAATTTCATTTAACAGCATTTATCATGAACGAATCAGAATAGGAGTTTGCATTTGCTCTTTGAATTTACATTATTCTTGGAAAGTAGACTAATGTATGGATACTTAAAAAAATCCACCACGCCTAGTCTCAGATGTATCTGGGTATGTATGATTTCCAGAAACTGTGCGGCTGCAGCAAATCAGGTTTGAGTTGTGGCATTACTAGCAGGAAATCATAGTGCTTATTTCAAAAAATTACCAACAATATTTTTGTTCTGCTGGGAGAAGACACAGCTCACTTTTAACAACACTAAGGGGCATGTTGAAAAAGTAAATGTGAAAAGACGAGGGGAAAAAAATCTCTCAAGGGATGCTGGTTTTCCTAAGTTCTGTTTCACGGGGTGTTAGTTACAGGGTGTTAGTTACAGGGATGAGATCAGTTTGTGAAGGTCACTGACCTAAAAATAAACACTTAGGATCTGTGCACTCTTCTGTACATATGTGATTGTTCAATAAAATGTTTTTTTTTAACCAGTCAAATTTTCTATGGTAGTGAAGAAATTACCTGTTGTCATGGATCCATAACATGGCAATATTAACAACCCGTCTAGTGTGGTGTCTTGAACATCATAATCGTAATCCACAGACTCTGCCATCTGAAAAAGTAACTCACAACTTTTTTCGATTTCAAACTGACCTGAAACAAGGGGGGAAATAATGTCAGCAACTGAACAGCAAAATTAATTTTAAGAGTGAAAAAAAGGCCTTCTAAATCAAAATCAGTTTTGCAATAGTTATTTTAAAACTCCCATTTTGATCTAAAGGAGATGAAGACATAATTTGTACCAAATCTCAACAATAAAACAAAAAATAAAAGAAACACCAGTTTCTAAGGAATTTAAATCTCTAAAGGAATCAACATGTTTATAATATAATCTTTAAGCCTTTCATCTTGTTAACACGGTATTTTAAGAAGATCCAGTAAAGTTCATCCTTAACATAGGGAAGTCTAATCCAGGAGATACTGCATTTAGGTGTAATACTTAAGTAACCTCAAAAAGGCAGATTATTACAATATCTCACTTCTGACATCCTTACAAGACAGAGTAGGAAGTAAGCTATGAAATGACTCACTTCTGTTCATAGGATGCCGCTACTTGAAGAATCACATTAATCTAGGATGTAACTATTCTATTTTTGACCTGTAAAGAAGGCTCATCTATGAGACATGGATTCCACACCTTATGTACTGCTATCATAAGTACCATTCCACCACGCAAAGAAGAAAGGAGCTGGCAGAATGTCCCCTGCAATAATGGAATTAATCATTCTGATTCAGGACTAGTATGGTAACTCCTCTATGTAAGACAGACTAATAAAAACATGAATAATTTAGCATTTAATATCTTCCTATTAAAGGCCAGTGTGTTTTACATGTTTACTAATAACACTGGTGTTTTTAACGGCAATACAGAATTACCTTATATAAGATATAAAATCTAAAACTATTTAGATCATCATAAAAAGCTAGGGCAACATGAGTAGTACCCAGATTTCCCAAGAAAAAGAACACTTTATCGTGGTGTTACGTCCCTTCTCACCAACAGTATGCTCATTTTAAACCTGATACTGAAATGCTCACCAGTCAGAAAAACCAAGATGTCTCCAGCCATTTCATTCAAATGGATATCCATGGTCACTTTCACAATCTAAAGCAAGAAACACAAGCATAATATGCTAGTGGAAATTCAGACTCCCTCCCACCTCCCACTGTTCCACAGAAAAATTAAATTTGGTTCTCAAAATTCCTAGAACCTGTAAGGTCTGCCAATAATAGGAAACAAGTAAATTATCAAACTATTCAATCAACTAGAACTACAGATTTTAAAAAAAGACAAAAAAGGATGCCAAGTAATACCGCTTGAATATAGGCAGTATTTTCCCGATCTCGTGGGCCAATCAAATTGCAGAATTTTTCTCTGACCGGGTAAAGCCTTCCAGGTATATCAAATATTGGACAATTTCCAAAGAATGCAGAGAGCTTCGCTAATTCCATAGTTGCTGACATCACCACGACCTTTAAATGCTCCTTCCTGTTAGAAGACTTCTCTTGAAATAGCTTCTTCAATAAACCAAATAAGATGTCCTGAAAGAAAAGTAAATTTCTATTAAGTCACAAAAACACATAACCACCAACTCATTTTAAATATTTTACTTTCCTAACCAAAGAATTCCTTTTTCAATTGGTTAAACTGTAAGAGGAGGCAATTCTCTATGCACTAAAAAGCTACCCCAAAGTAAACTGTCTAATAAATAACCAATATATTAAAATACTCACTGTAGTTAGAGTTCTCTCGTGGGCTTCATCCAAAATAATGACACTGAACTTGGTAAGATTTGGATCTCCCAGAATATGTTTCAATAAACATCCATCAGTCATGTATTTGATTGCTGTTTCCTAATGTTCAAAACACAAAGTATATCAACACACACACGTATGTATGTACATATATGTATACAGTTTCACAGAAATTCACTCCTGCTTTGCAAACTAAATTTTCCCCCAAAATGTACACACATTAAGTGCTCAAACTAACCTAACTAAATAAAAGAGTACCTAAAATTGTCTAATAACAATGATGGCAAATTACAAAACTTATGATCTCTACAGAGACAGGTATGCAGCACGAAGGTGCGTGTTCTGGGATAAAGCAACAACAGCAACCAGTTAGGCAGATACAATGAAGTCAGAGAAAACTGCTGAGATAACACAATGATTTCGGGTGAACAAGTTGTGGGAAACAACAATGAAACAGGCTTCGTTTCCCTGTCTCAGCCACTACTTTAGGGGACTCAGGAGAAAAGGTAAAGGAAATGGTTAGGTGTGTAATTTCCTCCCAATTCCCTTCCTGCTCATTCTCCTATTAAAAAATTATTAGTGCCAGATAACTAGTATTAAAGCAAGATGAGAATAAGGTACAAAAGCTAGGAGTTAACAGTATGACATGCATAAAACAATGGAAGAGAATAAGAGAAAAATCCACAGCAGTGACTACTAGGATGGCAAAGACGGTATTTTGGAGAGTCATTCTGAACCACAATTCCATTCCCATTAGGGACCACATGTAGATCAGGGATTATTTTATATCTAGTATAGGATTAAGAAATCCTAAGCAAATGTAAACTACAACTATCAACTATTAAAAAGAAAACAATTTAAAACTTGTTGGTGCCATGAATATAGAAACTGCTCAATACAAAAGACTTTCTCAGACTTTGCTAATTAAGTTGTCAGTTTTCCATCGACTTCAAGAATATAAACATACGACATGGATGAACCTTAAAAACATGCTAAATGGAGTAAGCCAGACAGACACAAGGATGAAATATGGTACGAGACAGGCAAATGCAGAGAGACAGAAAGTCAAACAGCAGAAGGTGCCAGGGCTGGGGCAGGAGGGACGGGGAGTTACTGCATGAGAGACGCAGTCTCTGTCTGGGATGAAAACAGACTTTTGAGGGCGGACAGTGCTGATGGTAGCATACACTGTAAACCTTCTCAGTGCCAGTGAGTCGTACACCTAAAAGCAGTTAAAAGGGTGAATTTTATGTTATGTATATTTCACAATAAAAAGGGTTCTTTTTAAGAATACAAATGTAAGTTATGTGTAGGATCCTTGCAGCTAAAAAAAGAGAGAATCCTAAGAAAAATAAATGTAACTGTAACATAAACCAACTGAGAAGGCAGAAAACAGGTTAAACGCAGAGATTCCAGAGCTAAACCATTAACAATGGGCAACAAAAAAAAATTCTAATCTGAGGCTTTGTTTCGTTAAATATATTAATAGACTTTTGTAGGTATAATCTTTCAAAATTTTCTTTACTCTTTCCATAAGTTTAGAGTAATTACACAAATATTAACAAAACTTTTGTACCTTAGAGCTGCAATCATCGAAACGAACTTGGTATCCTACTTTGGACCCCAAAGTGCATTTCATTTCTTCAGCAACCCTCTGAGCAACCGATATGGCCGCTACTTTTCGTGGCTGAGTCACACCGATCATACCATGTTGTGAAAACCCTACCAAAACCAGAAGTAAAAGACACAAAAATGTCAACAGCTGCTTCCTATTAGAGCTAAATTACTTCTGCTCAATCAATACAAACTGTTCAAGTATTTCCAAAACTCTGCAAATTAACGACATACTACATTACATTTGTATCGTGAAAATTTAAGAATTAAAAGAATACACATTAATAACCGTTCAAAATGTGTGTATGTTAATATGGCTTGGTTTTTTAAAAATCCAATCTAAAAACTTGAAATAGTAACCCATAAATTTTTAATCTCTAGGAACCCATAAAATTCCACATACTTCCTACAATAGATTTACCTTGGTCACAGAAATTTAAATATTCCACCTGACATAGATTCTACAAGCATTTATTTTTTTACATTTTAAGTACCTTTGAAAAGGAGAAGCATCTTACACTTGATGGCAGTTTTCCTTTAATAGTATGTAAACAGTGGTATGTCTTAATCGACAGCATCTTAGGTTTGATGCATAAGAGTAAGTTAATATATAAGCTAAGAAATTTTTGCTATTTTTATATGAATATCCAATATAATTTTGTTCTATACCAACCTTATACTAGAAAGTTTTACAATAATGAAGTGACACTTTAAGGGTAATACATTAGCTGACTTGGTGTTAGCAGAGTCAGGGACTCTACTTACCTGATAATGCTCTGGAGAAAGAATCAATAAATACCAATGTCAGCAACAGATATTAATGTATCCCTTCCCCCCCAAATTATTTCAATACCCAATGGTTAATAGTCTACAGTAAGACAAACTTATCCTATAGCAGAGAATCAGTATCTCCCTATAATGCTATTTGGGATTATTATGGTAACTAAAAAGTAGAAAAGATGCCATCTCAACTAATTCTTGAATCTGAAATAAACCATGAAGAGGAAGGGAAGACGTAGGGAGTGTGTGCCAAGAGAAGAATTGGGGCTGTCAACAAAGGCTGGGCATTTGTGCAACAACGTAAGTCCTATTAGCCTTTAAGAGCATATTTTTTAGATACTCCTCATACTATCCCAGAATAAAATTACCTGCTTCATATAGATATTTTGGCAGTTGAGTTGTTTTACCACTTCCTGTATTTCCAGTAACAATAAGGAATGAATTGTCCCTCACAGCTTGAATAAGCTTTTTTCTTTGTTTTTGAATAGGAAAAGTTGGAGTAGTTCCTCCCTCCTGTGATGTGCATCCTTTCTCTTCTGTAAGGAGAAAAACGATTGTGCAATTAAAAGTTCTGTAAAGCTATCTCTGACTCAATTTCCCAGAACTGAACAGAGAGAGACAATAAAATTTTAGGGTTAGAAAAGATCAACCTATCACTTCTCAATTAAATCACCTAAGTCTAATTTATAAGTGAGGGTTTATAAGCCCAGAACAACTTTTTAGTGAAATCTAACAACTTCAACACTTGCTAATGCATGACTCAAAGTACTTGACAAAGTAAGCCTAGCACAAGGTGATATATATATAAACATACCTATGTAGAAGCACAAAACCCAATTTTATTAAACAAGAGACCGAAAACTGGAACACAGTAGAAACTCTCAGCTGAATTAAAAGCCACCTGTGTTTGCTTCTGATTCATGGTTCAACTTAGGTCCCTGTTCAGAGTGACATATCCCAGAAGGCCAAGTGGTGGGTAACCATGGAAACTGGCTCCTGGAAACTGGCTCCCTCTATACGGTACCCAAAGGCAGGCTGGCGGCCCGACGAGGGCGGGGGAGGGGGGAATAGATGGGTAGAGAACAAAGGCTTTATGAGCCTGTTTAACAGCAGAACACGTCTCGGCGCTGGGGTTCACTTTTTTGTCCCCCAGCAGGGTTTTCCCTCAACTTGGGTCTGGGACCGCCCCCCTCCAGACCAAAGTGGTCACCGGACACAAAGTTCGCCTCTGGCTTGGAGGGCGAGGACAACGCTGCGCCTCCTTCGCACTCTGCTCTGCCTGCCCAAGGCTGACTTTTATTGCCCCCACACACACCCCTGCCGGAACTCTCGCTGGCCTCCAAGGCACCCCGCGAACCGCACCTCTGTCAGCGATGGAAACCGCCGAAGGCCGCTCTTCCTGGGGCTCTCTGGACCGCTCTCCTTCCTCTTGTCGCCGTGGCGCCCTGCCCGCGACAGCGGGAAAGCGGGACATAGACTTGGCCCGCGGCGGAGGTGAGCACGTCCACCGATCCGGGGAGATGGGAGGGGAAAGGCAAAAAAGACGCGCCCTGATGACGTGCAGGTGTTTACTTCCGCGCGTGCGACTGAGAGCGAGCGGAGGGGCAGCTCTCGAATGACGCGTGGCCTGGCGGCCAGAAAGCTCCTCCCCTAGTGGCCAGGGCCACGAGTCAAGGGTTTCCCGCCTTTTGCCGGTGTGCGCTGCTCCTAGGGTGGCGAAGCCATCCCCGAGGGCCTTTTCCTGTGTCTCCTCTGGTGCGTAGAAGAGCCAAGCAACACTGCTTCTCAGCCACAGTGGTCACTGCACGCCTTTTTGCCTTCACATACCTAACGGGATATGACCCTTTGCCGGGAGCTGTAACCTTCCTAGAGTGCAGCTCTACACAATATATCGGAGCCCCACAATACACTGGCGCCTTGCTCATCCTGAAATAACCTGTTCGAGGCACCGAGCTGCAGAGCGTCTAATTTTGTTGTGTCCAAAACGTGGGCCCCCTACGCTATTTATTTCCTTCATTGGACCCTGCATTTTAATTTATTTACATGTTTATTGTCTTCCCCTTTCCCCCAGATAGACACCGAGGTGGGAACTTTAGAAAACCACGGTACACTCGGAGCCCAGCAAAGTCGTTGAAAGTGGATTGTCAATATTTGTTGGATTTGCTGGATGGAGGAATGAATGATTTGTTGGCAGAAAAATTAAGCTTTTTAAAATTTAATCTTTATTGTATTTTTTCATTACCATTTAGTCCCCTTGTACCCCTCCCCTCACAGCAATCACCACACTGTTGTCCATGTCCATGAGTCCTTTTTCGTTTTTGCTCAATCTCTCCATCCTTAACCTCCCCGCACCAACTGTCATCTGCTCTCCATCTATAGATGAGTCTGTCTCTGTTTTGCTTGCTAAGTTTGTTCATTAGATTCCACATATGAGTAAAATCATATGGTATTTGTCTCTCTCTGTTTTATTTCATTTAGCATAATGTTCTCCAGGTCTATCTACACTGTCACAAAGGGTAAAATTTTCTTCTTTTTTTATGGCCGAGTAGTATTCCATTGCATAAATGTCCCATAGTTGTTTTATCCACTCATCCACTGATGGACACGTGGGCTGCTTCCATATCTTGGTGATTATAAATAATGCTGCAGTGAACATAGGGGTGCCTGTGTTCTTTTGAATTAGTGTATTGGGTTCCTTCAGCTGTATTCCCAGAGTAGGACTGCTGGGTCATAAGGGAGTTGCCATTTTTAACTTTTTGAGGTATCTCCACAATACTTTCCACCGTGGCTGCACCAGTCTTAAGCTCACTTTCAACAGGTGTGGATTTTTTTAGGAAACCACAAGATCTGAAATGTTAAACAGATATACAACACTCAGATGGGACTATTTTTCAAAAAAGGTGCTTTGGGGAGCAGACCTTTCTGTTACAGGACTTTCCAATTTTGTAAATAGTGTCAATGTAACAAAGTCAATGCAAAAAGAAGACTGTTTCTTCCACTTTTGGATAGTTTCTGCTGTTACAATTAACCAGCACTGCCAGAGAAGACAGCCCATCAGTGTTGTCTTCAACTTCACCATTAACTACAGGCCAAGCTCTGACCAGGTTTCAGAAGATGTCATTGGACCCCAAGATGTTTCTGTGCTGACTAAAAATGTATTTACAACAACTCCTCATAAAAGGGACTGATTATGTAATAACTGCATACAGTGTCAGGTGGGTATTAGACTTATGAGCGGATAGATTTGTAATTTATGTAAATGTGTAACCACCATGCTGCACACCTGACACCAATACAATTTTTTTCCAAATACAAGCAAAAGTATTTAGAAAGTCAGAGAGGTAGAAGACATGAGCTGTAGAAGAAATGGGTTCAGGGAACAAGTTACAGAGGCGAAAGAAGGGCCTTGGAGCATAGGAGAAAGAGAAAGGTAAAGGCAATGCACTTGGCAGGAAGAAGGGTGGGATGGAGAAGGCGTGGACATGCTCCAAGAGGGAGACAGCACACCCAAAACAACATAATATTGAATGTCAACTATAATTGAAATATTATTCTTTAATATAAAAGTCTTTGCAAAAAACATACATAAATGAATGTATGTAAGTCCCAATAAACTATTTACAGAAGTTAAAAAGGGGGACTAATTAACATCTTCTAAAATGCAAGTTTATCAAATGTTAGCCCTGGCCAGTGTGGTCAGTGGAATGAGCTCCGGCCTGCAAACCAAGAGATCACTGGTTCAGCTCCCTGTCAGGGTGCATGCCTGGGTTGCGGGCCAGGTTCCCCTTCAGGGTGCGTGAGAGGCAATCAACTGCTGTTTCTCTTCTTTGCTTTCTCCCTCCCTTCCCCTCTCTCTGAAAGTAAATAAATAAAATTATTTTTAAAGTTTAAAAAATTTTAAATGACACCAAATGAAGTCCAGCTTTTTAACAACTTTATATCTTCAAAACCTGCATGCTACAGGAATAATCTGAAAATAGGAGAATATTCCAGATTTCTCTCATCCATTAAGGGATTCTCCCAACCTTCTAGATTCAGTTATAAATTGCAAAATATTGCAAAATATCCTAACACATGTCTATTACACACATACTAGAAAAATTTTTCTAAAATATTTCAGAAAAACAAAACAAAAAAAGCAAAAATACATGTGTAGGACAAGCAAGGTATTGGTGAATACAGAGCAAGGTATTTCAGTACCGGGCAGCTCCATCAGTCACCTCCTAAGAAAATGAGCAGAATCATTTCAGTTTGATGATAGTTACCATTTCTGGAGCACTCAGTAGTGAAACATGTAATATAAAATTTTTATTTATTCCTCACAAAAACCCAGATAGGTAGGTGGTTGTTATCCCTAATTTTTGCATGTGAAAATCAAGGCTCACATACTTGTCCTAAACAACAAAACAAAGAGGAAATAAAACCAGGGTTCAAACCACACTAATAAGCACTTGACTGTAATGGGAGATGGAATTATCTCAATCTTAATGCCTAATATAGTATGTTCTTCCAACGTTTGCTAACCAGCTGTTGTAGAATAATTATTCTTGTCTGAGAACCACCTAATGAGAGTATCCAGAAAAAAAGCTGCAAACCAAGAATGAAGAAAAGAAAACATGAAAAATGTAGACATTATTTAACATTGTGAGTTTAAAACCAAGGGCCTTTAAAACACGTTACCATTAATAACCATGTGCTACAGGGGCTACTCCAAACTGAAAGATCAACAATTATTTCCTGCCCAGTGAATTTACAGATTGCAAAGGCAAACAAGATACAAACATAGAGTGGAAATAGAAAATACATGGGTCACATCTGAGAAGAAAGGTCAGCGTTCCCAACAACATTGAATCTATTTCCTGCTTTCGTTGGGTAGCAAGAAAAACCTGAAACAAATTGTATTTAAAGAAGTGTGAGAAGTATGAATTGCACCATGCTGCTATTGCTTCATCAGCAGTCTTTCAAAATGTCCTTGAGTCCAAGTCATCCGTTTCTGAGCACGCAAAAGACAGGAAGGAGGCTCAGTATTAAAAGGTTTACAAAAATGGAAACACATGATTTTTAAATCATCTTCGGGAAAAAAGGGAGCACATAGAACTGCTGTTATAATTTAAGAGAAATAACTGGAGCAAAAGGAAAACAAAGAATTTTAAGAGAATAAAATCCAGGAAGTCAAAAATGTCACAAGTGGTGACATGTGGAGAGTTAATTATAACAGAAGTCATGGAGAGTGAGTAATGGGATTGAAGTACATGGATTTTTTTAATTAATAAATTTGACCAAAATGATGGTTGTTTTGCAAAGAGCAGCAGATAGAAGTCAGATTGTAAATGGATGAGGAGAGAATTAAAGAGCAAATCGAAAATATATTTAGTGCATTTGGAGATGCCTGGTTAGAATCAACTAAGGTAAACAAAAAGGAAAGAAAAGAAGAGCCAGAAAAAGATGCCACAGCTACAGTGTATGTATGATGATTTTAAAGGGCCTGGTCAATGAGATTATTGGGGTACAATTAGAAGGTGTGTTTAGGAGAGTAGAAACACAGAGGTGCTGATGAGGGAGAAAAAACAAGTTCATGTTTTTGAGAACGGATGCAGAACTAGAGGAAGAACAAACTTTTTTGTCAATGTAGGTAGTATAAATCTACATGTGTGTGGCTGATTTGTGTTTCAAAATATGAATCTGATTGTTTCTCTGTATTTCCCTCCCCTATTTCTATCTTACTTGTAAACCAAGGGCCTTTGTTTTCCCCAGCCCTCACCAGAGCAGAAACAGACATCCAGGGCCACTCTCCGCCCAAGGGCGAAGCCCAGATCCTGTGCAAGTTTGAAGAACTGGTGATTTGCTGGGATGGATAAGACGGCACCTAGCGAGAGGCCACAGAAAAGGGAGAATGTAGCAGAAGGAACAAAGAGCCCTTAACATGGGCAGAAGAAAGAGGATTTTTCATTAGGAAGTTCTAATGGAAGGGTTTGAAGAAGATGGGCCATTCTCAAGTGTGGACCACTCATTCCTTAAAAATAAATTTTAAAAAACCCGTGACCCATGTGTCGTTCAGAGGTCCTATGTACACGCAGGCCTGGAAAGAGAGGAAGGGGAGCTTGTATATTCTGGAGGGAATGGGAACATGAAGAAGACCCTCACTCCCTAAACCAGAGAGAACTAGACAGAAGCAATTGGAAATTTTCTGAACAAAGTGGTGGTGGACCCAATTTCACTGTTATACATTCTGTTAACAGGCCTATGGGGTGTTAGCGATTTGGAAGTCGGAGGAAAATAATTAGATGGTCATATAATAGAGTTTAAAGAGGTATCCCCTTATCACTCTAAATGCAAAATACAACAAAATCACCACTCTTTCTTCTCTTTCTTTTTAATCTTATGTTTTAGGTATCCAGATACTGTGTTGAGTTAGTATCACAGTACCACTCACCAAACAGTCATTTCATTCATCAATAATATAATTTAATTAGGGGGTTAGTAAAGGTTAAGACACTCCTAGGCATCATCAATGAAAATTAATGCTTTACACAAATGCATCAAAGTGTGGGACTTCCATTATCCTATTAGTAAAATGGGGCCTCTTTCAAATGAAGGCTCAATGATTACCCTTTCTTTCATTCATTCATTCACCCATCCATCCATCCATCCACTCATGTATTCTTTCAGTATTAGAATACACAACTCTTATATGCACCCTTTTTAGTAGCCATACAGAGGCATAAAAATATGTATAAGACATGATCACTGCCTTCTAGGGCATTACATGTATTTGAAGAGATAAAATACTTAGAGGAGGAAGAACTAGCTAGAGTGATCAGGGGAGGCTTCTTAGAGTTAGTGGCATTTGAACTGAACTTTGAAAAATAAAAAATAAAAAAGAAAGAAAGAAAAGGAAAAAAAACAAAACAAAAACTAAACTGAGCTTTGAAAGTTGGGACGACTCCAATAAATGCCAGGGAAAGATTATGGATAGAGGAAATCTCACAAAGGCACCGATAAAGTGATAAAGATATTGTTAATTATGGGTTATTGAGGAATCTGCAGAACTAATATCTGTCTCTGGTGATGGTCTCTGTAAATCTTCCACTTGCCTGAAGGTGGCAAGCTGGGTTTATTTGAGAAACTTCAGCATCAACATTATTTGAAAGAAAAATGAAACAGTACTACTTCTCTGAAAAAAAAAACAACTTTCTCAACATTTAACTCATAAAATCAAAAAATGAAAAAGATTAAAAATTGATGATTATTTGAATACCACACATAATTAGTATTATTTATTTTAGGGAACATAGATTTTATATTATACATATTTGATGTTTTAAAATATGTTTATTGATTTTAAAGAGAGAGGAAGGAAGGGAGAGAGCAAGATAGAGAAACATGAATTTGTTGTTCCACATATTCATGCATTCATTGGTTGATTTTTGTATGTGCCCTGACTGGGGATTGAACCCTCAACCTTGTTGTATCAGGACAATGCTCTAACCAACGGAGCTACCCAGGCAGGGCCTAATTTTTCTCTTCTTCATGGTCATAATTTTTTCAATACTGTGACATGTGTAATAGGGAGCATTGACCATTCTCCCTCAAAAATAAACTAGAACAATATTTGAAGAAAATATATAAGTATTTCATAACCCCCCAGTTCCCAGATGTCTTGCAGGAGAAGACAACTTACCCTGTCAGGATCCACTACTAACGGTCCCTTTCATAGAGCAGGAAAATTGCCCACTCCTGGTGAGGCAAGAGGATGTAGAAAATGCCTATTCAGAGATAAAGAAGTCTGGTGCTGAAAGGGGAAAGAGGAGTCTTCAGTGTTCTTCTCTGGAGGAACTTACTAGAAAAAGAAGACATGTTAGACAGTATGAGGAGAAATCTGGAAGTAAAAAGGGCCCATGCCCTGCTCCTATTGGACTTGGTACAACTTCCAGCCCAGTGGTTGGTCAGCTGGGACAGAGAGGTGGATGGACAGGTTAGCCTGGCGCAGCGGCCCTGGCTCTGGGCGGCCTGCCTGGGGTCCCAGTGAGGGAGCACAGAAACAAGGAAGGCTCTAGAGCAAACTAAGAGGCTACAGTGTGGAGAGCAAATGGCCAAACTGCAGACCCAGTAACAATATCAGCACGTTCTCCAAGAGTGAGGTCTTCACCTGCCACCTCTCAAAGGGGCCCTCAATGGTTGCCAATCCACACAGATGTCATTCTGCTACAGGGTCAGACTCGCATCCTGAGACCCCACAGGGTCTGAGGCCCCTCTGCTCCACGCCAGCATGCGGTCATAAATCCTCTGCACAGCCAGACATTATATAGAAGAGAGGCCATGGGAAGGCGAAGAAATGTGGAGGATTTTTGCATTTACCCAAAATAAAATGTATTATTCAAAAGCGACTGTTTATCTAAACTGGAAAAAATGTTGTTAGCTTGACTTGAGAAGCTTCAAGTCTGGGTTGTTTTTTTCCCCCCTCCAACTATAGAAGCTTGCAGGGAAAATTAGGTCCATCAAACAAAATAAGGAATGATATTTTCTTTGTATATTGGAATTATAGTATGCGTAAATTTTTGACCTCACTATACAAATTTTTATAGGATTATTTTTACAGGTCGTTTTTTCCTGCTGATGTTAACATCTTTCTAAATTCACATGTATTACCCCTTTTGAAATTAACTATAGTCCTCATTGTATTGACCAAGGAGGCTCCAAATGCAAATACCAGTTTTGTTTATTCCGAAATCGGCAGGTGTAAAGCGTGAAGCAAGGGGCAGTTGGTGAAGAATAGACTCAGTTCTTTGTAGTCACAAGAAAACACACCCCCTCCCCCAGCTGTTCTCCCCTTCTTTTTAATTTGCTCCTTTTCGCTGATCTAAATGCACTTACAATTAGAACCATAGAAAGCCACGTGCACCGCGGCCACCATTCCTCACCACGGCGACCATTCCCTGGGTAACACGAAACATCTAATAGGCCTGTCCCAGCATCTAATAACAAAGGAAGAACACATGGCAGATCATGATAATGATTTTGTCTTTCTGTAATGATAAAAAAAAACCTTGATTCTGCATAATAATTGCTTTGTTATTCACATTTCCTCATGAATTTTAATGTGCCATCCATTTTCTCACGATTTATCCCACAATTCTGTGTGAAGCTTTACAGAACATTATTCTCTTATCTCTTTCTTTCTTTCAATGATGTAATTATTCTGTCTAAACCAAAAGGCTTTAGGATGTTGATTTTTTTTTTACCGTATTGGTCAAAGAGCTGGTCTAGGTTGACATTAAATAACCTAGAAAGATCGAGCTGTGCCCTTATGTTTTCTGCACTGTTTCCTATATGTATGTTATGTAATTTTAAAAACAATTTACTGCATTTTTCAGACTATAAGATGCACTTTCCCCAAATTTGGGAGGAATAATGGTTGTTAATGCTGCTGTTGAGTTCTGTTTACATTTACATTGGTGAAATATTATGTTATTTATGTTATTAAATATTTTACCACATTTTTTGCTTCAAAAATTTTTTTCCTATTTTCCTCCTCTAAAACCTGGGTGTGTCTTATGGTCCAAAAAAATATGGTACTTGTTAATAATTATCTGGAACATCAGTCAGTTATAACTTTGTGCCTTTTTAAAGAAATCATAATGAGTTGCATTCATGAAGGTACATGATTTTGTTCTGTGTTCTAAAAGGGAAGCATTTACTATATATATATTTTTTTAAAAAAATATTTTATTTATTTACCCTCAGAGAGAGAGGAGGAGAGGGAGAAACATAGGGAGAGAAACATGGATGTGTGAGAGAAACATCCATTGGTTGCCTCTCACTGCCTCTCACACAAGCCCCACAGGGAACTGAACCAGCAACCTACTCCCATGCAACTGAGCCACACCAATCAGGATCAGGGCAAGAGTGCTTTCAAATAGTTCTTCTCTTGATTTCCTAATAGTTTTAAAAAAGGTTTTGTTTATTTATTTATTTTTAGAGAGAGGGGAAGGGAGGGACAAAGAGAAGGAGAGAAACACTAAAGTGCCATCAGTTGCCTCTTGCATGCCCCCAACTGGGGCCTCGCCTGCAACCAGCAATGTGCCCTGACCAGGGATTGAACTGGCGATGTTCCTGTTTGTAGTCTGGCACTCAGTCCACTGACCCACACCAGCCAGGGTGCATTTGCAATATATTTTCTTCCCATTCCTCTTTTGAAGGCACAATTTATATTAAAATTAGGTCCCATATTATTTGTAGACAAATAATCTCAAAATTACATAAAATTAGGCTAGATTTTAAGTATTTAAGGACACAAACTGTCTCTTATCTTTGTATTCCATGCAGTATCTAGTTCAAGGACTTTGAAAGAGAAGGCCCTCAAAAATATTTGTTTAAGAAATAAATGTGTCTTTTGCAGAAAACAAGTCAGTGGTTGCCAGGTCTGGGGAATGGAAGGATGGAATTGCTTGCAAAAGGGGTTAAGAAAACTTTTTAGAGTGATGTTAATATTCTACAATTCAATTGTGGTGGTGATTACCCACACAGCTGTATGTATTTGTCAAAGGTCGTACACCAAAAGTTGATCCATTTTATTAAATGTAAATTATCTCAAAAAAGCTGATTAAAGAAAGGATCTTATGATATCATGGTTTCATTATAGAATATAACTAATAACAAATGTTGTTAACAAATAACTAGCACATTCTTTACATAATCAAATAACCTGGTTTTAAATTAACTTTGAAAATTCCTAATTTCTTGAATGAATGATTAACAATTTATTAAATACTACTTACATGTCTGTTCCTATACTGGCTATTTTATATTCTTTGTATCTTTTTTTAAAGATTTTATTTGTTTATTTTTAGAGACAGGGGAGGAAAGGGAGAGGAACATCACTGTGAGAAAGAAACATTGATTGGTTGCTTCTCATTCGCACACTGACCAGGGACCCAACCTGCTTGTGCCCTCATCTGGAATCGAACCAGCGACCTTTCCTTTACAGGATGACATCCAACTAGCTGAGCCACACCAGTCAGGGCTGCCCTTTTTAAAATTCCTGTACCAACAAGTACTGCCAACTAAGAATTTTTGTTCCTATATGCTATACACTGAGGCTCAAGAGTTTAGGTAAACTCTTCCGAGATCAGATTTTCTAATTTAAAAAAAATCAGGACATGCAAAAACATAGCTTCAAAGAGGCTAAACTAAACACACATTTGTGATTTAGGGGAATTTCAAGGAGTCAGATAAGTTTGCCCAAAATCTACCTATGGTGATATAAAATATAAAAATTTAAATTCAGCAAATATTATGTGTGCTTACTCTCTGACAGGGACTGCGCTAGATATCTCAGGGAATGTAATGCTGAAAACATATAGACTTTGCTGTCAAAGTAGATACCATATTACATGATGCATAAATAAATAGCAATAATACCAGGCAAAATGTTGGTCTAGAATACAATTAGAGACGATTTCGCATCATAGAAGGAGGAAGTAGCTTCAACTTCCATTAAGTTGGTTAATTTAAAAAAAAAAACAACAACACACACACACACACACACAACCAGCCAGCAAGAGGCATTTGGAGAGGTTCAGGCCTAGATGATTTTAAGATCACAAAAGAAAAGCAAACGCTTTTCTCCTTTCCCCACTCTGTTTAGTTCTTCTCAGCTCCAAGCCAATCTAACAACCTGTGAGTGTGCTTAGATAGACGCCAGTCTTTAGAGGGCATCTGTCTTTGCCCCGTGTGCCTCCTGCATCCTTCCCTCCTGTCTCCTGTTCTGTAGCAGCAGCCGACGTGCTCTCTCCAGGGGTCTGAACTTTACTTTGCCCAGGGTCTGCCTCTGTCCCAAATTCTATGTCCTATGCTCCTGGGGTTTTGGGACACTTGCCACAGAAGATGTGCATGCCCTTTTCTCCCTGGTTCCATCTTTGCTTTAGAATCTGGGCTTCTGTCACAGGCAGGGAAGCCTCTACCCGCCCGCCCGTGCCTCCTAACCGAGAAAGCAAATGTGAGGGAGGAAACCGGGACCGACCACCTGCTGGGGCTCTCAACCCCCCACAGACCCTTCTGCAGGTGTCTGCTGCCACCTTCTCCCTGTCATGAGAAAAACAAAATATTCTTTTCCTTGAATATTATTTTTAAAGTAATAAGTATATATTTTAAAAATTATCTTACTAGCAGTCAAAAAATGGAAATTAAGGTAATTAAATAATATTTTAACTTATTCAATTACCAAGTACTTTTCAATGATATTTTTGCTGCTGAGGGTTTGAAGAGGGAGTTTCATATTCTCTGCTGGTAACAGTGATCTTTCTGAAAAGCTATTTGGCAATTTAAATACAAGGTCTAAAAAAATGTATACCCCTTTATCCCTTCAGTTTTACTTCTGGGATGTTATTTTATGGAAATAATTGGAAATGCATCTTTAAAAATAATATAATAAGATGTTTCTTGTCATTGTCAGGATGGGTGGGGTAGGACAAAATGGCGGCTGAGCTACAACCCGGAAGAGACGGCTGACGTCAAACCAGGGCGCGAGGAGAACCACCAATGACGTGTTGACGCTTTGTTCAAAGGGGGCCAATCCCCAGCTCCCACCAAGAGAGCCAACCGAGATAAAACGCCACCATAGTCCCTGCTTGGTGGACTTCCCCAGCCCCACTGTGCAGATCAGGGAACCTCGCCCAGGTGCGCAAACCCCAATAAAGCTCTATACTGCCTAACTTTGTGGCTGATTAGCATTTATTCCTCAGCGGAGCCTAAGGAAATCTTTCAGTCATTATTTACAACAATACATAATGTAAAACCTTCTAAGTTATGAAAATGTTGGGAACCGCCCTGACTGGTATCAGGAGCTGAAACCCCCACCTAGGCTAAGGCTAAGGGAACGCCCTTGGAACTGTAAGCCAGCAAGGAGACAAAAGCTTATCTCCCTGGCAGGAATGCTGCTTCTGCTGCTTTATTCATGACTGAACCCCAAAAAGCTTGGTCGGTTAGCCAAAGACGGGTAAGATTCCCCCATGGGGGGGAATGACCTAAGGCAGGCACGATCACTTTGGGAGGCCCCCCAAAAGAAGGACTTGGGGGGCTGCAGCAAAAGGGGGTGATGGACCCTCGCTCCTCGGCTTTGACATAGCCTGAGTTCTCAGCATCTGGGAAAAAACCTCCTTGTCTCCCAGTTGCCTTAGTTCTCTTGTTCCACCTAAGCCTGAAACAATGACAGGGTGGTGCAGCTCGGTACTGAGAAGTGCAGATTCCCCAGGGTGATCAGGCCTAAGAAAGAACATGTAAATTACTGTGAAACCTTCTTTGTTTAGAATGCTCTCAGTTGAATGAGAAGGGTCTTAGGAGGAAGTTATTTTGTTCCTCAGTCTTACAGCTCTTTGACCCCCCAACTCAATAGACTGGCAGAGTTCTTTGTTTTCTATGGTTCCTTACTTCCCCCTAATGAGTACTGTACTTTACCTGAATTATTATGCAGAATGAGCCCAATAAAAGCAGGTATGGACGGTAAATCAGCGTGCTCCCCACTAGGGGGGGGGTGGCCATTTCGTCCCTACTTTCCCACAGAAACTAGTTTGTCTCTGTGCATGTGTGTTTTTTCTCGCGTGTTTATCGTCGAGCCATCCACAGTGTTCCGTGGTCACTGCTGGCCAGTGACCCACGCGCAACATGAAAATAGGAACATAATTAAAGAGGTGGTTATGTTTCCATATGATGAAATATACTAGTATTAAAAAATAACATTTACAAAAAAATTTAGGACTTCAATGGAACAGGCTACAAATATATTATAGATGTATATAATATATGTATATAACATGTATATGTATATATAATCAGTGTGTGTGTGAGCATCTGCAGAAAGAACTAGCTACCTAATTTGCAGGATCTTGTATAAAATAAAAATGCAGTACCTCTTGTTCAACCATGATTAATAATTCCAAGACTGCAATAGTAGAGGCCTGTACCAAGGGTAGGGCCCTTCTGAACATGAGTCCATGTGACAACACAGGTCCCATGCCCTTGAAATTGTCCCTTACTGTAGAAAAAAGACAGAAAGAATACATCCCAAAATGTCAACAGTAATTACCTCTGGGTTTTGGGGTCAATGAAGATTTGTATTTCATGTGCTTTATCAGTTTTCACAATAGGCATATATTACTTTCATAATCAGTGAAAAAATAGTATGTCTTTTGAAAAAAACAAATTATACTGAAAGCAGCACAAGAGTGAACTGTGTTATATTTTGGTTTTAAACTCTTTTAAATATCCATTTTTGGGCCACTGGGAATAACATATTCTTTTTAAAGATTCCATACTATGTTTTGAAGTTACTGTAAAGAATATAGCAAAATATAAAAATGAAGTCATGTCTTTGCTAAGTCAAAAAAGCAAGCCAAGCTGAACCACAAATAACACATTTCCATCTATTTTTGTCCTGTATAGAATTAGCTTTGGTTGGACATTGAGCATTTGCTTGAATGTTGCAAAGCTAAAAATTTCTTCTCTGGCGTCCTTAGACCTACATTCATATCTGACAGCCGGCGCCAGCAAAGGGAAGGAAGGCCTGCAGGAGGCCTATTGCATCTTGAGCACTTACTAGTTCAATGAAGGGTTCAGCAATACATTTTTTTTTAATTGGAGAAAGGTTGCATCTGGAAGGCAATAAAAGACACCTTACGTGAGAGAGCATGGAGTTAAAAAATATGCAGAGGGTATTTGCAATGCATTCTTGTAGAAGTGACACAGAGAAGCCTTAACAAGTTGAGTCGTTAAAGACTTCTAACTAGTCATTTTGGCACTAATGGAGTACAAAAGCCAAGGCAAATCACTTAAGCCTTTTAGTGTCCTCGTAGACAATCTGTCTAAGTACAGAGGCGTGTCCTTGCAGACCCCTTGGGTGCAGGCTTCCTAGTCTGCTGTCTGCTCTGCTGTGCTGCGCACTCACTCCACCGCCCCCCCCATTATGCAATTTCAAGGAGAAAAAGAAAAATGATTATTAATTTGCCATCCCTTCTTCTCTTTTACCTTCTCTTAATGGTATATCCGGAGAAAAGCCTTTCTGCAGAGTACCCACTGAGGAGGCAGGGATGCAAAGTGAAGGAGCCGGAAAGGGCCATTGCTCTACTTATAAAAGGGAAAGGGACATAAAGGGGAAGATCTTGGGGAGAAAGAGGAGGAGGAGAAGAGGAGGGAGAATGTCAGAGACAGGGAGGGAGGTTGAATAGATTTGAGAAAGAGAAAAAAGAAAAACGTGAGGCTGACTTTTGAGAAATTTGCAGGAAAAAGAAACGTTCAAACAGGTATACCGCTAGTGGTGTGTTACACAACCACCTCTCTGTCTCTCTAGAAACCTTCATTAAAAAATTATTACTTGCCCTGACCTGTGTGGCTCAGTTGGTTGGGAGTCATCCTGCAAAGCCAAAGGTCACAGGCTCGGCACGAGTAGCAAAGGGTCGATGTTCCTTTCTCTGTGTTTCTCCCTCCCTTCTCCTATCTCTAAAAATAAATAAATGAAATGTTTTCTTAAATTATTACTAACCAATCTTTTAATATAAGAGAAAGTTTATTTAGAAAGCCACAGAGGTAGAAGTGAGCTGTAAAACAAATGGGCTCAGGAAACAAGTCCCAGAGGCAGAAACAAGGGCGCTTGAAGCTTCAAAGAGAGAAGGGAAGACACTTGGCTTGCAGGGGTCCAGGGACAGGAAAGGCGCAGGTGTGCTCCCAAGAAGGAGAGCGCTACTCGCTGGTATGTTTGCAGTGGGGTTTCTGTTGTTTGAGAGTGGCCTCCGCGGGGAGTCAGAGCGCGCCGGGGAACAGCAGGTTTTGTTCACGTTTCAGGTCGGAGAGAGGAAAAAGAACTCCTTTCTTTCACGTGAATATTTTACCAGTGTAGAGGAGGAAAAAGTTCTCCTTGACCCTCTTGAGGCCCCTGGCTGGGTCTGAAAATATAACTGACAAGGGCAGATTGACAGGAGAAAAGCATACAATTCTAAAATGAGTTTTATGAGACGTGAGAGCCTACGTAAAGAGGACCCGAAGAAACAGTTAGACCTGAGTATACTTACGCGAGGTTTGAGGAAGCATGGCAGTCGCTGAGACGTGTGATCAGTGAAGGAGTCGGAGCTAAGTGTAGTAACCTGGAGAAACTCAGCAAGGCCTCTTGTCTGGATACCTCCGCCTGTCCCTTTGTCTTCGGAGATAAGGACGTACCACTCCCAGGAGGGCCTTATGGCTTGTTTCAGGGTGGAGGGGGAGTCAAAGTCTGAGTAGCCTCACTCCTCCTGCTCTTTTCTCACGCTCCTTAGCTTCAAACATTCAGTATGCCAAGCTGACACACTCTGGGGTCGCCTGTGCAGAATTCCAACACAAGCAACGAGGAGATTCACACGAGTTTTTGTATCTAGTCCATAAACATGCACATGTTTAAATTTTACTTTTTTTCTTAAAGATTTTATTTTTAGAGCGAGGGGAAGGAAGGGAGAAAGAGAGGGTGAGAAACGTTGATGTGTGAGAAATACATCCATCTGTTGCCTCTTGCACACGCCCAGCTGGGGACCTGGCCCGCAATGTGCTCTGACTGGGAATCAAACCCGCAACCCTTTGGTTTGCAGGCTTGCGCTCAATCCACTGAGCTACACCAACCAGGGCTAAATTTTACTTTTGCTCAGTGACTACTCATTAATTTAACAAATATCGTGGCAGCTCCTACTAGTTGCCAGGTACAGTGCTAATCATTGCTGGGGATAAGTGCCTGGCAATGCAAACCAGGTCCCTGTCGTATCGGGGCTCACAGTTGATAGCCAGCAGTTTACTTTTAAGGAAAAGACCCAAAACAAATTATGAACAAATATAGCAAATAAAGGTGCTAGAAGATGTTACTTTTTGTTAAGCAAAAAAAACCAAAAAAACAAAAAAACAAAAAAAAAAACAGGCAAAACTTTTTAGACAATTTAATTATAAGCACATGGTAGTGTTCTTACAATATGACCACAAGGGAAAGGCTTCTAGCAGGCCAATTCAAAGATTCACTCTTGATAAAAATATTTTACAGGAAAATTGAAAAGTTAATCTTTTTAAATTGCATGTAAAAGAATGTTTGTTTAACAGGTCCCTTTATGGGGATGGGCAGAGTGGTGAGGGGAAAATGGAGACAACTGTACCTGAACAATGAGAAATGTGGAAAAAGGTCACTGTAGTCAGTTAAATGGATGGGTGATCTGCATTCCCAAAATAAGCCCTAATCCACTTAAATTTTGGAAAACTCCTTCTGCATTTTATTAGGAATGCTAATTTCTTTCCAGTCTAGGTTTGGAACAATCTTCCTCGTATAGTATATTTTAAAAAGACATTTAAACATACTTCTTCAGTTCAACTTTTAGCTGTGAATATATTCTATTTTCTCGTATCGTCAGTCCTGCTTGCTGTGAAACCAGAGGCTGAGACGAGGATCGCAGGGGAGCCCTGGTTTAACGGAACTGGCAGGGCTGACGTCGCTGGAGCTGGTCTGTAAGTTGAAGAAGTCATTTTTGAGGTCTGAAGAAAGACAAAAAGATAGTCAAGGGAGATGACAGGGGAAATATTCCACTGAGGGGACATAGCTTGTATGCAGGCTGCGAGACAGTGACTGTGAAGATGGCATTGCCTGAGGAAAGGGACGGAGAAGGCCTGAGCTCAATTCGCAAAGTTGAGAGTTGGGCTCTGATTGGTCCATTCTGAGCCCTATAACTAACCCCATTGGGTAAGGTACTATGAATAACCTTGAAGGAACTAGGTTGAGGTACTAAGACCAGAGGAAGGGAGATAACCACCCAAGAAGGAGGGGATGGGGGTGGCTCTTCTTCAGATTCCCCTAGAAGAAAGACTTTTGTAGAAATTGATTCTCTGAGGTCATCATCCTCTTCTGCACATCAGGGAAGAGTGACTTCTGTGATTAGTGACATCAGGGCAAGCCCTGGGAAGCAGGAGCACCACACTGAGAGGCCTCCGGAGGCTCACACCATGGACTCCAGCTGAAATGCTCTGTCCTGCTGGTGACAGCGCTTATGAGGTGTGTCCTGACACCCTGTGCTGCTGGCCCAGGCAGTGTCTTCCTTACAGACCCAGCTCTCTCTAGAGATGGGTTGGAAAGGCTAGATGAGAGGGATTAGGGAAGCCCTAATTTAGCCTCAGCCTAAAACCACGTTACTCCCAACAGTTTACAGGAAAACCCTCCCTACATCTGCTTTCCAATGGCTTCTGATTGGAAGGGGGAGACGGGAGAGATGCGCTCCCAGACCTCCAGCAGATGGATTTTGGTTAGATATGAGGATATCTTGAGACACTGCCTTATGAGTCAGGACTGTTAATTATAAAGACAAAAATTCAACTCAAACTAGCTTAAGGGAAAAAAAGCAGTTTATTTGGCTCACATATTTGGAAGAACAGGAGTGTGTGTTGAATTAAAAGTTTCTGCCTCTCATTTCTCATCTCTACTTGGTTTGGCTTCATTCTCTGACTTCCTGTCTTCATTCTTGGTGCCTTCAGCCTTTCTCTACCTGGTGAGACAGCATCCAGTAGGGCTACTGGATGTAGGCCTAGGGTCTACATCACAGCATAACTACCCCATTTTTCTCTCCAAACTTGTATATATCAAATCCTAGGTAAGATCTCTGATTGGCCATGCTTGGTTAGGTCCTAACCTTGCTGGTCAGGGGGAGGGGCTCTAATGGGCCAGACCCTGGTCATGGGCCCGCCAGTTAGGCCAAGCCTGTCTGAGTATTGTGACTCAAAGTCCTATAAACAGGAAGGGTTAGTGCCCCAACACTAAGGATACTGGAGAGACAAAAACTACAAAATCCAGAATGGGAAGGGAGGTTAAAGGTAAACTATTCTTACAAGAGCAGCACAAAAGAAATGTGAAAATGACTACAATCTAGCTTGGCCTTTCTCGTCCAGCACTCAGTTAAATTATTCTTCTTAAAGAGTAGCTTTTGCATGAAATAAAACTCAGGATAATAAGAAAATGCAGCAGGACAGGAAATAATCTTGTTCTCCTCAGACATATAGAGAAGGGGAAGAGCTGGACAGAAGTGGGTTCCACCCATGAAGCAGGGAAGGACACAGATAGAGATACAGTTCCTGGAACTAAACTTATCTCCAGAAGGTAAAGTAAGAGACAGGCAACACTCTAAGAAAGCACAGGCCCAACAGTAAGTTGGAAGATCTTAGACGGTTCATGGTGAATGTTTCTCTGTATAGATTCCAAATATTGAGAGTCACCCATGTGTTGTGTATGTGGGCTGAGGTTACGCTGCATGCCTCCAGTCTCTGGTGCACCAAGAACAGAGCCTGGGAAGAAGGCAGGGCCTCTAGGTATAGAGAAAGTGCGGTTCTCAGCAGGTTTCTAAGTCAGGGATTCAGGCAAAGGGAACAGACAGAGATGTAGTTATGAGATCTGATTACCAGGAAGTGGAAGGATGGCCTTGGAGGCAAGACAGAAGCTTCAGTTGTAGGAACAGGGGGTCAGAGCTGGCCTAACAGTGAGTAGACTTCGTGTGCCAAATTTTTGGCTGATGGGCAGGAGGCACGGATGCCTTTCAAAGGTTGAGACTTATTTAAAGGACCAGATGGTTGGTATCTGTGGGGAGAGGGAGGATATAGAAGTTGGGAGTCATGCAGGTTCTGACAGAAACAAGGAAAGATTATTCACTAAGCAAGTTGAATAGAATGTGTTTTGATGAGATGACATCCCAGAGTCGTACTGAAGTATACCAAGGGAGATATTTTTTAAAAGGAAGAGTTCACCTCTGATTTGAAGTGCCCATGGCTGGGAGAATATCATGATTAGTGAACTTAGGCACACTTGGATAAGAATAGTTTGAGATTCATGTGCATCTCCAAGGTGTGCCTCTCTGCGTGAAGCTGTCTGGGTAAAGATGGAGCTTCAGTTTCAAACTAGAAACTGGGCACCATTTCCTCGCAACTTAAAAATACAAGCGAATCACTTACATTGCTCCCAGAAAACAAAGATATTATACCTCCAGTTGTTTGGACAATGCTGTGGGTTGAGTTTTTCTTTTTCTTTTTTTTAAATTCTAATTAAGCCATCCATCACCTTGAGGTGACAATTTTCTCAAGTATGCTCTTCTTAAAACCACTAAATTTTATTTAGTCTCCTATAAAAGGAAAAATGTGGACTCTTAGGGGGAAAATCTCACGAAAGTGGCCATCTGTTACTTTTGGGGGAGGGGAGGTGTAGAGGAGTCTTCTCCCATGCTTTCCTTCGAAAAGCCATTGCCCTCCCAGGCCATAGGCTTCTGGTGGGCATGGCAGTTACGGGACTTATGAACCGGCTGCCAAATCAGACACTTGAGGGCCAGCTATTAACTGCCAGCTATTAGCTGTCAAAACCTTTTTTTTTCCCACTTTCTCAGTCAATTATTAATCTTGGATTCAGACTTGGGTTCAAGATTCTAAATGGGACTCTAAGAAACCCAGGTGAGAAAGTGAGGTCAAGAGTTTGGAGGGATAGTCCCGTTTCTGAATAGTTGCCACGCGGCACTAGGAAAATTTGCCGCTTCAGAAATGCTCTTGGCCACAGGGGAGCATCCTCTCCAGGGCTGGGGTCAGGGGTGGAAGAGATCTACTGCCCTCCAGTGGCTTTCCTGGTAACTACAACAGCCCATACATGGACTTCCTGAAGACCGCAGAACAAACACCCCTGGCAGGGCAGGAGGGAGGCAGATTTGCCTGGCAACAAGAGGCAGTAAAATTTCAGATATTACTGTGAATGTGACTGAATCAGCATCTCAACTTGGTGAAACCTGGTGAAATATGAATTACATGAATTATAAGTTTTCAAGAGAATATAGTGCTTTTATAATCAGAGAAGAGGGTATATATAATATATGTATATACATATACATATATATTTTTTAATAGAGAGGGGAAGGGAGGGAGAAAGAGAGGGAGAGACACATCTATGTGAGAGAAAAACATCAATCAGTTGCCTCTCCTTCAAGACCGGGGATTGAACCCATAAACTAGGCATGTGCCCTGACTGAGAATGGAGACCTTTAGCTTTGCAGAATGATGCCCAAACAACTGAGCTACACTGGTCTGGGCAAAGGAATATGTAAGTTTAACACTGAATAAGAATTTAAACATTTATTTTGAACTGAGAAAGGACCATGCAACCTAGAAATGCAAAATAACTAAAGATGAGGGGGTTAGAAAAAAAATTTAAGATCAAGGGTTATATAAATAAAGATTAAAATTTTACTTAAGTTGGGGAGGATGTCCAAAAAAGGAACCTTGTGCATTGCTGATGGGAATATAAAATGGTGCAGCTGCTGTGGAAAACTCTACGGCAGTTCCTCAAAAAATTAACGCAGAACTGCCATGTGATCCAGTAATTTCACATTTAGGTATATACTCAATATAAGTGGAAGCAGGGATTCAAATAGAGATAATATTTCTATACCCACATCCATAGCAGCATTCTTCACAATCATCAAAAAAATAGAAAGAACCTAAATGTCCACCCACAAATAAATGAATAAACAGAACATGGTGTATACATACAAAAGAATATTATTCAGTCGCAAAAAGGACACATGATACAATATGCGTGAGCCTTGAAAACACTGTGTCAAGTGAAATGAGCCAGATACGAAGGACATACATGTAGGATTCCATTTGTAGGAGGTCCCCAGGAAAGGCGAATTCATAATGACAGAGAGCATAAAGGAGGCCACCAGCAGCTGAGGGAAATGGGAGATAAGATGTTATTGTTTAATGGGTAAGAAACTTCTGTCTGGGAGGATGAAAAAGTTCTGAAGATACACAGTGGTGATGCTTAACACAACATTGTGAATGTAATCAATCGCACTGAATTGTATATTTTAAAATGGTTAAAACAGTGAATTTTATGTCATGTTTGTTTTACCATAATAAAAAAAAATTTACCTAAAAAAAAATCCAGTAAAATGGATTCATTATTTTATCTTTCAAGAAGTAGGAAATGTTTCTTTTGTTTGCTTTTTTTAAAATTTTTTTTGGACTTTATTGGCTAGTTTTTATTTCACAATGAATGTATTTAAAGGGGATTGCTATTATAAACTTTAAAATAAGGTTACAATTTCATGGCCTCAGGCATAAGTTTTGTGGATTTGTCCCATGGCCAGCTGAAATGAAATTGAAGGCTGAAATTTTTCCATCCATCTTTCAGAGAAATAGCATTTGAAAGATTTTGTGCTATTTTTTTTTCCATTTACCAGGTAGTGTTTGGTATAGAGGGTAATCTTCAAGTTACTGTGAGTCAGCTATTCCCAACTAACTTAATAGTTTGACTTGATTCATGGTTACTCTATTCAACTTTGCTTGTAATTAGAGAAAAATAAAATGGTTCTAAATAGAAGTCTAAATAAAAGCTTATTAAAGATTGGTTCTCCAAGTGGAACCCCAGAGTGGAAGATCCTATGTTTCTGCTATTGAAGGTTGAACTTTTTCAAACATAAGGTACAGGGTGTATTATAACAGGGGAAAGTGTGAAGCTTCACACAGGAGCTCTGAGCTCCAACACACGGGCCTAGGGCGAGCCTGACTGCGCCCCGCGGGGCCTGGAACGGGGTGAGCGGGCAGTGAATTTGTGCTCCCTGAGCAGAAGATTGAACGTCACTCTCTCTCCCCGAACCTGCACATCCTCATCTGGGACAGAGAGGGAGGCGGACTCAGCGAGCGGGTCTCAGCCCTGCCTGCACGTTGGAGTCCCCCGGGGAGCTTTTAAAACTGCCGATGCTCACGGACTACTTGCAGGATGGCGCTGAAAGTCAAGAAGCCTGAGAAGACAACCTGGAGGTTTGGTTTGGACCGCACTCATCCAGCAGAAGACGGAGTTTTTGATTCTGCAAATTCTGAACAGCTTCTACGGGAGAAGGTTCAAGTCGGTGGGAAAACTGGAAATCTCGGGAGAGCTTCTTACAATGCGTGCTTTGCGAATAAAACCACAGTGGTTTCCGAGACACAGTTCTCGGAAAGATGCCTGATATGTCTTACCGAGAAATACCTTCAGAAGAGCAGTCCTCACGCTTGGCCTCGTGGGGTCGCACCTGACGAGGAGACTCGCGAGCTTCGTCACTTCCAGACTGGTGGAGGTGAGCATGGGTCTCGGTTTGAGGGCCAGGGGACCCCAGCCGTTGCAGGGCTTTGCTTACTAATAAACAAATGAAGCGCACAAGAGAAACACCTAGTAACGGACTTGTAGTTTACCAGTGAATATACAACACAGCGCTCTGCATGTTTAAAAAAAACCCCAAAACTTCTGATGCCACAACATGAAGTTTGAAAACACTACGCTAAGTGAACAAAGCCAGACACAAAAGGACAAGTATTGTATGATTCCACTGACGTTTAATTTTATAAAAACAGCGTTAAAAAAAAAGTTCAAGCTGAATCCTCTCTGGGGTTGAACAGAGAGGTTTTCAAGAAGGAGGAGACGGCGGTTCCAGGCTCTGACAACCGGTTTCCGGGAGGCCCGCCTCCCCACCGAGGGTCTCTGCTTGGGATTCCCCGGACGACAGGACCACACCCGCTCCCAGCAGCCTGGCCCACGCCCTTCCACAGAGGACCAAACAAACGAGTCTTTCGTTCCTCTGTAATATACCACCAAGTCTCGTCTAAAAAGAAAATTCATGAATGAATTTCAGTAAGTAGAAATGGTATAAATATAATCATAATCATAGTATAATAATATATGATATTTAATATCAATATATACATATAAATACCATGCAAGTATTATATAAATATTCTATAAATACATATATGTAATATAAATATATAAATCATATAGACGCCTAGGCAGTCTAAAGAGCATTTCCTAAAATCTAAATGTCCTTACATGGCATTCCAGGATCTTCGTAATCTGGCCCCCAGCTTTCTCCCCAGTCTTAGCCTTTTCCGTTTTCCTTTGTAGCTTTTGTTACAGTGTCTCCAACAGTGTCTGTTGCTCTCAGCATCCTAAATAGGTCAGTGCTGCTCACACTCCCACACTTGGGAACACCAGGGTCCCCTTGCTGGGGGTTGGAATACCTCTTGTCCCCATACCTCCTCTTCAGCTGTCACCACCTTTGTGAGGCCAACACCAACTCCTCATGCTGGGCAGACACCCCACCTTTGATCTCTGAAAGCACTGGGATAAACACCCAAACTTTCCTGGACATAAGACTCAACTACCGGTACGTTGTTTGTCAACAAGCATATTGCAAGATCCCAGAATGTCCATGGGAGGAGCTTGGTAATCGGCACACTTAACAAGTCACTCGGGCTTCTCAGTTTCAGAAAAGTTCGGGAAACGCTGCTTTACATTACAGCACTTCTCACGTTGCCGCTGTCTGAATGACCTGTCCTCCAGCAGCTTGCAGGCTGCACGTGTTCATCACGGCACTCCCTGTCCCCACATAGTGCCCAGTTCATGGAAGGAAGCAAAATATGAATGAGTGAAAAATCTAATGTGCACGTTTCTTACTGGAAGGGTCCTGGAAACATTGGGAAAGCACTTTTCTGAATTCTTTCTTTTTTTTCTTTTCTGCGTTATTCATTCTCTTATTCCTCTATAACTACACTTAAGCTTTGATAGCTTGCTCTTAAGTGTGTTCCTTCTTCCTTCTGAATGCCTCTGCTGGTCACTTATCTCCCACTGTCCAGGAGCTACGCATCATGCAGGCCTTACCGAGGCTGGAATTACGCGTCAGTGTTCTCTGTACGAAGTGAGAATGTTAATAGTTCCTGTCTCATAGGTTTTTGTGTGAGAAGTAAATGCAATAATATATACAAAATACTTAGCACAATGTCTAATATTAGGAAGTGCTAATAAATGAGGTAATAAAAATGACAAAGACCAGTCAGGCTTAGTAATTTGGGAGATGTTATCACCCTTGTGAAGCCAAAGTATAAAAATGGAATTCACAATGTGATGTTTTGAGTCACTTCCTTGAAGGGTACACTTTAAAAATCCTTTCTCCTCTTGCCACATTTCAACATACTGTCCGAGTGAGCCTGTTTTCCCCTATCACTACAATAACCCACAATTCATGGCAGAGTTTCATTAAGAGAAAAAGAAGAATCAGCATGCTAATTCAAATTTATTTTTCCTATTTGGGAGCTTGTCCTTGGAGGTTTTCTCTGAATATTTGTCTTTCAAGTTCTTACTACCTTGCAATGTCTAGTGCCTGCTCATGAGCCCTGATTTCAAAGGGCCAGAAGTTCAGTTACACCCTCACCCCGAGATGCCCACGATCAATACATCAATACCAAAATGTCTTCTTCCGAGGGTAAGATGATGGCCAAATATTCTGGCTGCAAAGAAACCTCAGGTTATCACCTGTTGATTTTGTTTATTTTTATTTATCTTCTTTACTCCTTACTCGAAGCTACAATTATTGATTTTTTAGAGAGAGAGAGGAAGGAGCAAAGAGAAAGAGAGATCCATTGATATGAGAGAGAAACATCGATTGATTGCCTCCCATATGTACCCTGACCCAGGATCAAACTCACAACCTAGATACGTGCCCTGACCAAGAATCAAATCCACAACATTTTGGTGCACAGACGATGCTCCAGCCAATTGAGCCACCCAGCCAGGGCCTGTTAACTTTGTTTAAAAGACAGAGAAATGCAAAATGACAGAAGGCTATGTTCTTGCCTAATCCTAGACAACAAAGGAAAAGAAATATTAACCCAAGAGATTTGGTTGCATGCCCAGGCTACTTCGGTGATAATCCAGGATAACCCTCAGCTCCCACTGCTTATCCCATCCCCTCCTCACTCAGCACATTTTTCCCCTGCTAAAGGCCAATCTCCTTTAGAATAGTATCTTTACCTACTTTAAACCTACGAGATCCTTTAGGAATGTCCCAGTTAACCTTTCAAGGTTAATACTTGGATCATAATGCATTTGCAGTTTTTTGAAGCCTTGGTATCTGCTCCACCCAACTTTGCGCCTTCTGTCAGACACAGGTCAGGGCCATCCAGGGGCAGGGGCAGGTCTAGGCAGAGTGGTCTCGCCAATCTGCCCATATAATGATACTTGAACTACAGAATCTATAATGAGACACAACATCCTTTTCAAAAAGCCTCAAAGCGACTGCATTTTAATAGAAAACAACCATACTAACCACCCTAATCTCACTGTATTATGGGCCGTATCCCATTCCAGACACACTCAAATGCTTTCTGTGGGAAATACCAGCAACATTTTCTTTTTTTCTGACTCACTTCTCAGGAAATTGAAACCTCCCAGGTCAGATGACGTATTTATCTGGAGTAAATTTGTGTGTCACTGTGTGGTCCGGCCCACGTGACCCCCTCAGATTTACAAAGCATTTACTGAGGACCCACTCCGTGCAGGAGATGGTTCTGGGCATAGCCTCAAGCATCTTACTATGATCTACCTCCTTTTATGGATAAGGAAACAAAAGCTTAGTAACGTTAAATCACTTGCCAAGTTTTCAACATAATTCCAACTCTAGTCCTACACTGTTACTTACTTTACCAAAATATAAAACGCAAGGTATCTTTGCACAAAGCAGAACTGAGAAATAATTGTTTTCTTCTTTGATATGGAACAACTTTTTATTCAAGAAGTATTTATTGAGCACCTACTATATGCCAGATACTATCCTAGGCACCAGGGATGCAGTGATGAACGAAACAGAAATTTGCAGAGCTTACATCTGAATGGCAGGAAACAGAAAATAAACAAATGTCAACTGATAATATGTATGATTACAGTTAGTGCTAAAAGGTCCACGTTGCTCAATCCAGAAAGAAACTCCCTGCCCTTATTTTTCTTGTCCCAGCAATCAGCACATTTTGCAACTTTGACACAGTTGATCACGTCTTCCTGGAAGTATTTTCTTCACTAAGTGCAAAAGCAGCTGCCTTCACAGCTGTTCCTTCTCCCCCTCCTTTACTGGTCCCTCCTCATCTCTCCCATCTCTGGACAGGGCAGCCTCCCACAGCGCAGCCCTCCTTTCTTCGCTCTGCCAGTACCCATGTTTCATTCCGTCTCACAGCTTTTTTTTTTAAGATTTTGTTTATTTATTTTTAGAAAGAGGGGAAGGGAGGGAGAAAAACGCCTATGTGTCAGAGAAACAATTGGTTGCCTCTTGCACGCCCCCAACTGGGGACCTGACCCACAACCCAGGCCTGTGCCCTGACCAGGAATCAAACCAGTGACCTTTGGGTACACAAGCTGGCACTCAATTCACTGAGCCACACCGGCCAGGGCCAGTCTCACAGCTTTAAACACCATCTATGCACTGATGACTGGCAAATATATATACATCTCCCTCCGAGGCCTCTCCCCTGCATGCCTTAGTGGCAGATCTTGGATATCTAACAGGCATCTCAGATTTAATGTAAAAAAGGACTGTATTTTTATCCCAGACTTCCAATCGCTCAGGTCACAATGGTCAGAGTCATCCTTGACTCCTTTCTTTCTGCCATCCCCACATCCAATTCATGAGCAAATCCATTCTGCTTCACCTTCAAAATACACCCCATGTCTGGGCACTTCTCTTCCTCTCCACGGCTGCCGCCCTGCCCTCGTCACCATCACCTTCACGCGGATCACCGCAGCTCAGCGATGCTTTCATCTGCACTCCCCGCCTCCGTCCTTGCCCCTTCCATTCAACCACCAAATCAATCCGTCTATGTTAGCCCACGCCGCTCCTGTCCTTAAAGCCCTCCGATGCGTCCCCACCCTATGTCAAGTGAAGTCTTAAAGCTCTGATGGCTGCCAAGGGCTTGAATGGTCTGAACCTGCTACTCTTCTCAGCTGATCAGAAGTTAAAGGCATCCACGTTCAGCCGTTTGTGTTACAGCACCCACCAGAGGTTGCCACACAAACCAGCACTTCACGATCACTTCTAAATGTGATGCGGTTATGGCCAGGGAGCCTTGCCTCTCTGCCCCCGAGAAAGAACCTGCAGTTCAGCTGCCGGGAGTGCCCTCAGCCGAGAGCCTCCAGCTGCAGCACCTTGGGCTCCAACAGCAGCACAGCACGGCAGGGATTCTAGGGCCTGGCCGTTCCTGTCCAACACGGTCCCCTCGAATGGGCAATCTTGGCTCTGGAGCTCCCTCTTGGGTCTGCTGAGACTTTGTCGTTTTGACAATCTCCCTACTCAATCCTGCTTCCTCCCTTTTATCTTTCACAGGTACTACCTGCTCTCTCAACACATCATCTGTACCCCTAACTCCTCAGCATCTGCTTCCAGAAGTGGGCCGAGAAAACAGGTGGTAAGATGGGGTTTGGGGACTGGGTCGCTCACCACTGGGCTGGCAAAAGGGACCATCAAGGATACATCAAGAATAGTATGTGTCTCCTGGAGAAGTTATGGCAGCAGGTGGCAGCCCGATTGCTTAAACTTTCACCGGTGGTGATGGGGGAGAATATTTCAGCGGGGGAGATGCCTTGGCCGGAGCAACAATTCAGACTTGGAAAAGTACAAGGGGCTGGGTGGGGAGGAGGGTGGGGACAACGCGTACAAGGAGGCTGGTTATCATCAAGGCGCACTGACACTCTACAGGGTGGATAATGAAAAACTGAAGACCATTAACAAACAATTGAAAACCAAATACGAAGGCCAGAGGGCCCCTTTGGTAGCTTACAAAGAAGACCTTATGCCTTCAGTGAGAAAGCAGAAAAAGTTGAACACCAAACTCCAGATTTAGTATTCAAAGTTGCAGAGCTTCAGACGCGACTGAATGCGCGGCCGAGGCAGCTTATCATCCTGTGGCCGAGCCCTGGCATGTGGACCCGGACCCTGACACAGGAAACAGAGTCATCTCACACACGCCCCTCACTGTTCTGACTCCCCGCTGTCCTCTGAGTCCTCAGAGACTGCGAAGGTGCCCCTTCCATACCTGGAGCTAGCGCTGCCCGGTGAGAGAAGATACCTCAGAAGGCTCATCCTCACAAGACAACCTCAGCATGGGCCTCACCTCCTCTCCTGGCTGCCAGGTCGACCACTGTGTGGAGCTGCCGTGTGATTCAGCTGGGTCCATCTGATAAAGGGGTAGGGGCTATCTCCTGGGACGCTGCAAAAAAAATGAGCCAGCGTGTCCCAGGAGGAGCCAGACAGTACTCACGGGGCTGGGTTTTAAGGGTGCTTGATCAAGGCGGACAGAACATAAGACCAGTTAAAGGGCAGTTTATTGAAATCCCATATCCCAAGTCTCCCAGGATTTGGGGTTTAACACCCTGGCAAGGTACCTGGGGATGGCACTCACTCACCACTGGGGTGGCTCTTAGAAGCGTGGAGCAAGCAATGGTCCACTGTGGGTGAAGTCCTGTCTGAATTGCCTCAACAGACGGTAGAGAAAGGAACAAAGAAGCTGAAGGAAGTGGTTTTGTTGGGATATATATTTTATGTGAGGCCAAAAGACCCATCAGGGGATTATGTGACTCACATAGGCCCGGAGTACACATCATTCATCCAAGCCATCAGGCAGATGCTGGTGACAGGGACACCAGCAGCAGTGAGAAGTTTGGTGGCCGCTGACGCCGCCAGTAGGAGAGACCACCACAGAGCCTGGCTCACTGATGGAAACGGGCCTGGCGGGCCCCTGAGGCAGTGGAGGCCAGGGGACACTGAACCCCCAGAAGCCGGAGCAGACTGCAAAGATTTTAATGACTGGCCCGGTGGAATGACAGCCAAGGGAGCTCAGCCCAAAGAGAGCTGTGGAGGTCAATGGAACATGGCATTGTAAAGGGCAAAAGAGATGGACAGCCAATGTGGGTATTGTTTAAGACATTATATAATTAAAAGAAAGCAAGAATGGAGAAGCAGGTGGCTAAGAACAGCTGCCTTAATAAAAAAGTCCCAGCTGGGGAACCAGCAAGAGCTCCATTGGAAGCACAAGCTATGGCTCCTTCCTGGGCATTTGTGGTCCCCTGTGTCCATGGATGAGAAGGCAAGAAGAAGAGTCACTGTCCTGTCAAGGCTAACTGGCTCTAAGGAGCAGGAGGTGGGAGGGCTGTTGTTATAAAACGGGGACAAGGAGAAATGCATATGGAACTCAGGTGACCAACCCGCTTCTGTACTTTATGGCATGTGGACAGGGCAGCAGGCCCAGCCAGAGAAAGGTCTGGTTTCCAGTGGGCCAGAGCCCTCAGAAATGAAGATCGTGTTTCATCACGAGGTAGGTCACTGAGCACAGTAGAGAGAAGAGCAAAGAGCAAGTGAATTTAGAATGGATAGTGAAGCAGGGAGAGCAAGAGTACCAGCTACGACCCCAAGACCAGCTACAGTGATGAGGACTATGGTTTATCCCAACAGCCTCTCTCTTCTAAGTTTCTCTGCAAGAAAAAATGTTCCCTGGGCCCTGTAGGAGCTGCTTCCCAAATGTGAATGAAGAAGTGGATCCACGTGGTAAAAGGGGGTGAAGTGAGGCAGTCAGTGGGATGCACCACTTGGGTCTCCCTTCGAGAAAGAACTTCCAGTCCTGGCCAGATAGCAGGTTCAATCCCCGGTCAAGGCACGTACACAAAACCAACCAATGAATGCATAAATAAATTGAACAACAAGTTGATATTTCTCTCTCTCTCTTTCTAAAATCAGTTAAGTAAAAATTTAAAAAAAAAAGAGAACTTCCATCCCACTACAAGGAGAGCAATCAGCGGGCAGCCTCTGACTGCAGTGCCTTCGAACCACACCTTGGTGCATGAGCTGAGGCCACACTCTTCCTGAACAGCCACCTGGCAACAACTGAACATGCTTATTTAACCAGGGCCAAGCTATTTCTGCCCAACACGATCTTGAGTTGGCAAGCTTTGCCAGAACGTCAGATCTGCACTGTGCCCTGAGTCACTCCTTGTCCAATCCTGCTTCCTGCCTGCTTTTCCTTCACAGGTGTCGGAGCATCGGATGGCCCACACACTTCCCCCGACCAACCCTGCTGCCCTGCCCTTTTTCCCTTCACAGGCGTTTTACCCCAGTCAGCTCCTCATTCTTCACTCCATCTCAGTGTCTGCCTCCTGGAGACACAGCCGACACAGGTGGTCAGAAAAGGCGACTGCCTCCCCGTGTGACTTTGGGCACAAGAACTTGACCTCTCTTCGCTTCAGTTTTCTCAACATAAAGTGAGGATATGATGACCTCTCTCACTGGGTTTTTAGGGGGCTTAAATATACAAAACAGTTAAGATTTTTGTGAGAATTAACTGAGGGACTACATGTAAAATTTTTAGCAGACAACCTTGTACATTTGGTCAATGTTTTAGCTGTTATGCTAATGAAACAGATAAGGTAGGCTATGAATGGAAATTCTTTAGCTTTTTTACATCCTGGTGGATATGTTCATTTGCCTAGCAGTGGAGAATGATTATTATTTTCTTCCCATTGCCATTAACATCTTTCTCTGCACTGAGAAAAGAAGTATCGATTATGCCAAACCAAGAAGATAGAAACAGACCCCAAGTAAAGGTAACAGTAACGGTTTCTAGAAAGGTGATTCTTAAAAAGACTTTATTTGTTTTTGTACAGAGGGGAAAGGAGGGAGAAAGACAAGGAGAGAAACATCAGTGTGTGGCCACCTCTCACATGCCCCCTACTGGGAACCTGGCCCACAACCCGAGGCATGTGCCCTGACAGGGAATCAAACTGGTGACCCTTTGGTTCACAGGCCAGTGCTCAATCCACTGAGCCACACCAGCCAAGGCTAAATTTTCTCTTATTAAAAAAAAAGGTGGCATACCATTAGGAACTTTATCCAAAGGGTTAGAAGAGTCTAACTCAGAAAAAAACAAAAACAGTCCAGTGGCTATCAACTGTCTATGATAAGGTTTGTGCTGAAATCATATCTGAACTCAGTTTATGGTACAAGACTTTATTAAAGTACTTATTACTTCCTCTGGCGAGTCCTTCAGCTAGTGGAACTTTTAAAAGACACGTAACTTGGAGGATTTACTAAATTACATTCTGCATTTGATTTTAATGGAGAGACCAATCATTACAGAGCAGTAAACCATGAGATTGAAATAACTGTCCTTTGGGAGAAAAGCTGACATCCTTCTATGTTTAATTTGGTAATTTCCTGACAGCCATGCCATTTTCTGCATTTGTTGCTTTTTAAATTAATTTTGAAATTTCCTTACTGTAAGTGAACAGTGTGAAAATGAAAAATCTCTGCCCCATGAAAACACCCAGAGTACTTTATCTAACCATCCCACCAGGAACTCACCTCCCCACTCAGATGAATGAATTCACAAATTTGAATGCACATGCTTTTTCTGGAAAAATAATTTATAGAAAAAAAACATCTCCGCTGCTCTGTCCATTAGAACTAAAATGATTTCCTTTTCTGTTTCTTAGAATATCATCCTAAATTTCTGTTTCAATTATCTTAATAATTTCCTTGATGATTAATGGAATATAAAAATCATAGGACACATCTGGTCCAAAATAATAATTAAACACATTGTCCCCATCCTGCTACTTTAAAAAGACATTAGAGCATAACATCATACAGTCTGCACGTTCCCTACCTAGTCATGAGCTATTTCGCAAAGGCAAAGCCACTGGCATGTCACGGAGCGATCCCTCCTGTGCCATCGCTCCTCTGTGCGGCCGTTTAGAAGCTCTTCCCGTCCTTTTGTTTGCTTCCAACATTGCACACATTTTCTTCTCCTGCTTAAAAATAAATGTCAAGTTTCTGATCTTTTGTTAAAGATTCATTGCCAAAGATGGTTTCGCAGCAGGAACCTTCTTAGGGAGCGGGTTGGCTCACATTCCTGCTAAGAATGCAACCTGGGAATGATGGAAAAATAATTACACTCAATGTCAGGGAGCACCGGGTTTTCGGGAGGCCTGCCAAGCAGGACCTGCTCTAAACCTTCCCATCCACTCCCAGTCGGTTGACTCCAGCAGACAAGTTCCTCATATTTGGATAACTGAAAGCCCAAATCTCACACATATTTCTCCCACATGTAAGTGGTTTCTGAGAAACCAGTAAATGCCTTGCATTTCCTAATCCCAGTGTCTATAAATCTAGTATTCTTGTGTTTTTGTGTCTCTAAATATGAAACTGCCTATTTCTATTTTATCCTTTATCCTGGGTGATCCTTTAAGGTAGGTTCACAGATAGTGAAAGAAATGAGGCCATTTTAATATATACATTGAATGCCCGCCCCCCACTTAAAAGGCACTGCACTTCATGTTGATGTGTATGTATTTCAGCTGAATAACACCCCAACAGACTGTGTCACTGCGAAAAGAGGAATAATGCGGAGCTGATTGAATGGAAGCAGAAACACCTGGTGCATATCATTACGGAACAAGGTCCTGGGTGATTTAATTAAGATCGTTCTTGTCACAAAGGGGCTTTCCAAGTACTTTTCCACTGAGCTTATATTTTACTTTACCATCCACCTGCTTTGCTTCTCTTGGAACACATGCCAGGTGGTGTACAGTTCTTTCAGGAGAGATTATTTTTTTTGTCTGTGACATCTCAGAACACAGGGAAATCAGAAGCAGATTTGAATTGTCCTTACAAACCTCTGTGTTTCAAACATTTGAGGCCTTAGAGCAATTTGCCTCTTTCTCTGCACAGTGGGAGGATAAAAATCCAGTTTCTCTTTTAAATGATCATTCATTCTATTATTTTCTAAGCATAACTAAACCAATAAACACAATAAATACATTGTATGCTATCTTATTACACAATTCAGAGAGTAGACAAAGGGGGGACATTAAATATTGCTAGTTCTTGTTTCCAATAGTTAGAACATTTTAAGCAAAGAGAAAAAGGAATCGGAAATGAGGGTGCCTTTCTCTACAATAGAGGTCCATTCACAAATCTAGCACTTAATTAACAAAGATACAATAAGTTGGGTGCTGCTTCTCTGTCCTAAGCCCCCTCTGCTCCTAATGAGATACTCAATGTAGCTGTCTGAGCATTCAAGTCAGATTCTAAAATAAAGATCTTTAGAGGGGAGGGGGATACTGATACTGTGATTTCCCCAGCCACGAAACCCAGCCCCACCTCCTCCTGCTGCAGCTACAAAGATGAAATGGCTTTTTTCTCCAAGCTTTGTCATCAGCTTTTAGGAAGACTTGTATTTCACTTCTTATTTTTCCCTCAGTATATGCCTGTAAAACCTAAAAAACTCCAAGATGACCAATATCCCTGAAATCAATTGGGTACAATTCTGCATTTGTAAAGTAAAATGAGTCAGAAATGGACTTTCTCACATAGCAACTATTCAGAGCAGGCTGAAAACTGGAATGCAAAAACTTGAAGCATTTTTGACTCAGAAAAAAAAAAAAAAGAATCCTAGCTCTATTTTCTCTGTAACTGGTCTGACTGAACCTAGAAATCTTGGCCAGTTTACAAGGTGGCTAAATAAGATTATGAGAGTTTTCCTTTTCTTGAGTAGGCCACGCTGTGCTTATCAATAATAAAAATGCCTCACCCACTCGTTCACTCCTACGCCCTAGCAAACTGTGTTCCCAAGTTCATTAGTAAGTTGGCTGTTTAGAAATCCAAATGGCTTTTCTTTAGGCATGATGGTATAAATGGGAGTGAACTTGCGAGCATAAACCCCAAATCTGATTGACCTCTGAGTCACTGGAGCAAGTTCCATAGGAGCCTGATCTCCAGCCGTTAGGAGTCAACATCTGTGCTAATTATTCTCCCCTTGTCTCCCTCTTTGTCACCTACTCTATACTCTGGTAGGCTGTCCGCTTATGAACAGGTTCATTTACTCGGGTTCCATGGCTGGCTGGCATTCATTTGGCTTCAGCCAGGGAGTGGCATCCATCAGAGATGGGAGAGTATGAGGACAGAGAGGATGAGGTATCACTGCACCTGGCGGTGGTTGTGTCCTTCCCAGGCTACACCTGTAGCTAGGCAGCCCCTCCCCAAGGGCTGCAGCTGTTACTGGCTCTGGGAACCCCACTGTCTCCTGTTGGCCGTCAGCCATGGGGGTTAGCCGCTCACTGCTCTTGCTGGTCTTTAGTATCAACATCCGGTGCTGGTTCTCTTAACCTTGCCCACACCTCACTCAATAATCCCTTCACTAAATTTCTTTCATTTATACCATCTGAGTGGCATTTCATCCATATGACCCTGACTGAGAGAGTGAAGAAAGAAGAGTTTCTAATTCCTTCCCGGTGTGCAGAAGTCGCTGGCAGGATTTCAGACAGGCTCTGGATGGATCTAACAACTATTCATTATGCTCTTCCAATGTGCCATTCACTGTGAACAAAACAGATCCAGTCCCTACCTTCCGGAAATTTACTTTCCTAGTTGGGAAGACAAACTTAGGAAATACACAAATGAATAAACAAAATAGTGATATGATCCAGGGAAATACGACACAGGGAATAAACAGGGAGTGCTAATGGACAGTCCCTGGCTGGGGAGGCAATTTGGATGGAGTGGTTGGTGAAGACCTCGCTGAAAAGGTAGCATTCAAACGAGACCCCCAGTTTGATCACAAAACAGCCCCAGTGTAAAGGGCTGGCAAAGGCCGGGGAAAGTGTCTCCCACCCAGGCAGAAGGGGCTAAAACTGAAAAAGGCTTCGAGTTGGGAAAAGAGCTTGGTGGGAAGACCAGGACCTATGGCAGCTGTTTGACTTCGGAGAAAGTTAAAGGTGGATATTTGCAAGCTGCAGGGGGAGTTGAAAGCAGAAAATCGTGACCGACGTAGGGGCCAGGTAGAGAGTGGTACAAGACGAGGCTGGACAGGGTGCTCAGAGAACTCCCTCTGGGCAGGGCCCTGCAGGCCATGGTGAAGAGTGTGGGTTATTTTGTAAAAGATGTTATGTATTTAATTTTAGAGAGAGTGGAAGGGAGGGAGTACGTGCAGGGACTGAACCTGCAACCCAGTTGTGTGCCTTGACGTGGAACTGAATCAGGGGCCCTTCGCTTCGTGGAGCGACACCCGACCAGCTGGGCCACACTGGCCAGGGTGAGGAGGATGTATTTTATTCCAAGTATAATGGAAAGCCATGGAGAGCTTCAAAGAACAGAGTGGTAGGATTTGCTCTATCTTATCCAAAGATCACTCTAGCTGCTCCATGGAGAAGGGCTTTGGGGAAAAATAAGTGGAATCAGAGAGAAGAGTCAGAATGCTATTAAAATAATCTAGGCAAAACCTGACTACGTTTTGGGAGTAGAGATGGAGAGAAGCACACCTCTTTGAGTTTTTTGTTGGAGGGAGACCTCACAGGACTTGATAAGGGATTAGCTGTAGGGGAGGCAAGGGACAGGGAATGACCCCTGAGGGTAACTCCCAGGAATCTGGCTGGGGCCCCAGGCTGGCTGGTGGAGCTTTTTATGGGGCAGGAGGAAGACTAGGAGACAAACAGGAATGGAAAGTTTGATAAGATGAAGATGTCTGTGAGTCATCCAAGGGAAAAATGTCAAGCAGGCAGATGGCGGTCACAGCCTGGGGCTTAGGGGACAGGTCTGAGATGGGGGATCCTTCTTCTAGTCTCTCAGAGGTCAGGCAGGCTTCTCAGGCCAAGCTGGGGAGGCAGAGAGGGGCTCCCCCCCCAGGCCCGCATGTGCTCACTGGAACTCTACCTGGGGCTTAGATGCAAAGCACCAGTTAGTAAAAAGCTTTCCTATACCTTGCTTTGTCATTAGAGCACTTTTTAAAAGAAAGATTTTATTTATTTATTTTTAGAGAGGGGAAGGGAGGGAGAAAGAGAGAGACAGAAACATCAATGTGTGGTTGCCTCTCACACCCCCCCACCAAGGACCCGGCTCACAACCCAGGCAGGTGCCCCAGACCAGGAATCAAACCAGCGACCCTCTGATTCACAGGCGAGCACTCGATCCACTGAGCCGCACCACCCGGGGCCAGAGCACTTCTATTCTGAAGGCCCCAAAGAAAGAGATGGCCAGCTGAAAGCGAGATTTGAGCATTCTGAGGTCCCTGACTAAATGCCCTCATAATCTCACCTCTACAGCTCCAATTTCCACATGACTTAATGGTGTATTTAAAGAACAGCCCTCGGAGTCCAGTTTGGCTGACATACAATAATGTCCTTATGGGGAGACATGCACCCATAATAAGAGATAAGGTTCCTCGGCTTTTCATCCCCGTTGTCATGGCAACAGCAGCAAGCGCTCTGGAGGTAGGAAGAAGAGGGAGGAGGAACCAGAGCTGTGGTGGCTGTGAGTCTTCAGAAGATAATTAAAGACAGATATTTGCAAGCCCCATGGAGAACCCACCCTGTAAACCCAGGGCAGTTATAAGCATACAGTTTGTAAATGGACAATGTGTTGATTTTAAGAGCAGAGATAAACACGGAAACTTGATCAGACTTGGGGGCGAGGAGCACACGATGAATCCGTTCTATTCACTGTGCCCGGGGCTCCAGGTCCTTGAGCGGATGGATAAGCAAGTGAGGTCTGCAAAGAAGAACCACTGCTCTACTCATTTCACCTGGGTTCTGAAGTGGCTAAGTAAACAGACCCTTTGAGTAGAGATTCTATTTCACATGAAAATCATATTCGTCTTGTGGGCAGTTATGACGGGGCAACAAGTCTGAACAGAAGGCTCACCCCAAACCAAGTCAGGAAGTCTCACTCCGCGGGATTGTTACCGATGACTATTCATGAGCCACGGAGGGGATATTATATAACTACACACTTCCCATGAGGGTTCATTAAAACAATAGGCTTTGGATCGGGTTCTTCAGGTGATTAAATATCATCTGTAAACAGAGGATCCTTGATGTGCTGAATGTTGTGGAAGTGAGGAAAGGTGACGATGTGATGAAGAATAGAGACCTGTGCTCAGGGCGTTTGTCAACTCTGAGTAACAAGGAGACCTGGGGAATGAAAATCTGTTCAAGGTGCTGCAGCGTAGCTGGCGCTCACAAACACCCAGACATTCCCACAGGAAGATCCCCAGTGGTGGGGACCCTGCAGGAGCCTTGGTAAAATACCCCTCCAGACCTTTCAACTCATCTTCCCTTTCATTCTGTGCTCACCGAGCAACCCATGTCTTAGTTACTAATTGTTTCCTTTCTATGCTGAAGAAGGTCCCTTGGATAAGAAACATGTGTATCTGGATCCTGGCTGGTGTGGCTCAGTGGCTTGAGTGCCAGCATGCGGACTGAAAGGTTGCCAGTTCGATTCCCAGTCAGGGCACATGCCTGGTTGTGGGCCAGGTCCCCAGTTGGGGGTGTGAGAGAAGCAATCTGTTTCTCTCACACATCGTGTTTCTCTCTTTCTCTTTCTCCTTTCCCCTCTCTCTAAAAATAAATAAATGAAATCTTAAAAAAAAAAAAGAAACATGCGCATCTGCACCTGAAAATAATACAAAATAATATTGACTGTAAAACTGCAGTTAAAAAATAAAAATAAAAAAAGACACACACATATCTGATAACTGGACAAGGACATTCTTTTTCCAAATTGCACTGCAAGTCCAAGTCCCAGCCCGCATGACCTAGCCCCCGCTGGCCTCTCTGACGTCAGCTCCTGCTCTCTCCCCTTCCCCTCTCATCGCACTGGCCTTCTCTCCATTCCTGAAACACTTTAAACTTTTTCCCACATCACGGTCTTCGCCCATCCAGGTTTACCTGCCAGCAGTACTCTTCCCTGAGGCCTCCCACAGCTGGTTACGTCTTCCCAGTCGGGTATCAGCTCAAATGTCACGTCCTCACACAAGTGTCCTCTGATCTCTGTGCCTGTCATTGCAACCTTTGCCCTTCTCTGCCCCTATCTGTCCCTCATCCCATTTTACCACTAAATAGTATCTTACGCACTTGCTTATCATCTGACTCAGGCTGGAGTAAAAGCCCAACACAGCTGCAGCCCCAGCACTTACCACAGAATCAACCCTCAATAAATGTTTGTCAAGTGAGTTGAATGTGGGAACCCTGAAGCACGAGTGGATCTAGACCAGAGAGAGGAGATGCGGCCAGGGAGAGGAGATCCGAGGTAAATGGGACCTTCCCTGAGCCCACACTCTTACTCTTACGAAACACCATCCGAGCCCTAGTCATTGCACGTGTTTCATTTTTGTGTTTGCATATCCCTTTGCCCCGACTCCGCTTTTGACCACAGACAACCTGGGGACAAAGACTTTGTTCACGTTGCATCCCCAATGTCCCAATACATGTTTGTCCGATCCCTTCACATCCTGCTGGTGGAAATGGGCAGCTCAGAGAAAAATGAAAGGCTTTCTGTAGGGTGGGCTTGGCTTAACTGGTGAGGCACAGGCCTACTGGAATGAGTTCCTCTAAGAAAATAGAGGTGCGTGTGGATTGCTCGGCCTAGGGCGAGGCCTTTAGCCCTCCTTCCTCCGCAGGGCTCCCTCAGCACCTCCAAGGAACCTCCCAAAACTTTCCAGGCAATTCCCCAACCAGGTTGCTGCTCTGAGCAATTCCTGCCTAAAATGCTAACACCACCTCTGTACGTACGTGGAAGTCAGACAGAAACAGCCCAAAACAAAACAGACAGAAACCGAAGTCCAAAAAAGAGATGTGAAAACAGCCCAGCTGGAAGTAAGGGTGCACCAGGGAGGCACCGGTGAGGACCAGCATTCGGCAAGGAGGGACTGGAAAGAACTGTTTCATGTTTTAAACGTTGCCAAGCTGAATGACATGAGACAGAACTTGTTATTTAGCTCAACTATATATAGTTTGCATCCTGGAATTCGCTCATACTATATATAGTAGAGTTTTATTCATGCACTTGAACTGATTGTGTGTGCTGGACTGAAGTGTTCAGTGGTGCCAGAAATGAGGAGGAAATGGAAGTCTTCCATGGACCTGTGGGCATGTTCTATACGCCCATTGCCATTTTCACTAATCCGTGGTGGCGGCAGAAAGCTAATTGAGACCAGCCATGGAATAACAGAGTAGAACCTCCCCCAGAAAGAATACCTCCTTTCAGTCTTTCCCTTGTGGAGTATTTATTTATTTAAAAACTGGCTATGGTCGTGGTTCAGAAATAACACACGTTCAAAGAGGGTTGAAAGGCCCAAATAATTACCCAGTTTTTATAACAAAAGAATAACACACACACACACACACACACACACACACACACACACAGAGTTTATTGTCTACCTCAAAAAAGATGGTTCTATTAAACTGCTCATCAATTTCGGTTCGATTTGTTTCATAAATTTCGGTTTGTGGAATGTACACCATTTTCCTTTAACTTCTGCTCTTTCTTGGTTCAAATAGCAATGTTACTGACCTGCTTTGGAAAGTAAAATGTTCTCGGAATAGCCTATTTCAGGCTGAGAAACTCATTTTAATGCAGGAGTCCTAAATCTCTCTTCCAAAGCCACTCTGGTCATCTCCCCCAAACCTGAGATGTGTGGTGGGGGTGAGCAGCCAAGTCCCGGTGGGACAGAGGTTCTTTCTGACGGGGTGGTGCAGTAAAAGTTCAGTGTTTTTACTTCCCAGCATTGAACATCCCTTCCTGACAACAGGGAATTTTCCCCTCCTTCTCTCTACCTGAGCACTTCCAGTGAAGCTGACTTCACTCCTGCCCCTCCAGCCCCCACACCCCCACAGGGGAGCATGTGACCTAGACTAAGCCAGTGACAGCACCCAACTCTTATAGTGATTAGTTGGGAGGTGGGCACATGCTTCAAAATAGGCCAATCAAAACCCATAAGATTCAATGCTGGAACTTTTATTGGAGCTATTAGAGGAAAAGTGGATCTTTTTTCCAGAATTGGTGGTTGTGATGTTGATAACCTGAAGCTACCAGGGACCACTGGCAACTGCAGAACCGCGCTGACGCTGAAGAAGGGGAGGGGAGGACTGGACCCTCGTGTCCCCTAGTTTAACGTCTGAGTCAAGCTGTGCCTGAAGATCTATATGTGGACTCCTTGGCTTACATCAAGCAATATTTTTTTTCTTTGCATGTGAGTGTGTGTGCAGATCATTTGGGTTGGGTTTTCTGACTCCTGCATCAAATACAGATAGATCCTTCGGAAAATTTAGTATTTAAGCAGGAGGATAGAGTAGGTCTAGGGTTCACGGGGCTATGTTCATTCAAAGAGTGCCCTTATTTGGAATCCTATAGTGCCTTCTGTCATTCCTGGTTGCTTTCCACACAATGCTTGAAATGGCTCAGAGCCTTATTTAGTATACCCTACCACTTCTCTGCTCTATTACTCTGGAGACATCCTGATTGAATACCACAGAATTCTATCTCACCAGCATTAGAGAATTCAAATTGAGGAGCTAAAATGAGGGTCCAACTGTAAACAAAAAAAAAAAGAAACACATCTAGAAAGTCTAATCTGAATACCAACAAACAGACTGCTGCTGGGGGAAAGGAGTAACAGGGGAATAGCTATGCAAATAAAAATGCCAAGAAACCTAAATTTTTAGACCGAAAGGAGAAATTAGCATTGACAGATACATAGGCAAATATTCCAGAAAGAAGAATGTATATTGTCACCAAATGATCCATGATTTTGAATTGATGTCCAAATCAGTTCTCTTGGTTGGGCAAAAATCTCTGATCAATGTAGTACATTGACCCATATGCTCTTACCACTCACAGATATCTTACTGACCCTTTCAATAGACAGTGGCTTAAACAGGGTTCTGAACCCTGGCTGGTGTGGCTCAGTGGATTGAGCACTGGCCTGTGAATTGAAAGGTTGCTGTTCCATTCCCAGCCTAGGGCACATGCCTGGGTTACGGGCCAGGTCCCCAGTTGGAGTTGATGTATCTCTTGCACATTGACATTTCTCACTCTCTCTTTCTCTGTCCCTTCTCATTTCTCTGTAACTAAATAAATAAAATCTGGGGGTGGGGGAAGCTTTGCCCTGGCTGGTGTGGCTCAGTGGATTGAGCACTGGCCTGTGAACCAAAACGTCGCTGTTTGATTCCCAGTCAGGGCACATACCTGGGTTACAGGCCAGGTCCCCAGTAGGGGGTATGCAAGAGGCAACCACACACTGATGTTTCTTTCTCTCCTTCTCTTTCTCCCTCCCTCCCTCTCTCTCTAAACATAAACAAACAAACAAACAAACAAACAAACAAACGTTTAAGCAGAGTTGTGGCAGAGGCCTGACAGCTTTCCAACTCAGACCTGAACACACGGGATAATTCATTCGGGGCAATGTGAAAGGGAACCTTTTCAAACTGAGTCTATGAGGTGGAAGAGCCAAAACAACCTTTTTCTAAAAAATCATAGTTAGCTTTCCATATGAGAAAAATGTCTAAAAGAATATGAATTTCAATGAAACAATGGATTGAAAATGAAACAAAATCTACAGATACACTTGTAATTTCACTGCAAAAAAGACCTAAGAATTCACCCCATTTTATTAGGCATCTGGTGCCTGGTTAGATCGGGCACCATGCTTGGCACACGCTGGATGCTGAGTAACCCACTCCTGCGGGTGGGGGAACAGATGACTGTCCCTCCTGCCCAATGCGTTCATCCTTGATTTGCCCTCATACCTGGAGGCAAACCACCCTCTGCAGATGGTTCCTTAGTTCATTTCAGCAGTTATGGAAAGGGTTCATAGCTTTATTTGGTAAGGGAAAACTGTTTTGTAAAAAGGAAATTACCATTGGATCTTATTTTTTGGTAAAATAAGATCCAATGGTAAAACTTTTCTTTTTTCTTATATTGTAAAACTATGCATTGACATACCCAGGGAGGGCTGATGTTGTCTCTGGATTGGTTAGATTTTAAATTGGTTACATAACACATTTTCATTTTTATGGTTTCATGCAGGATTTAATTAGAATAAGCCAGGCATTGTTATTTTATCCTTTAAATAATTAGCATTTATTGCTTACTTTCCTTTTGATCTTGCAAAATTCCAATTGGTGAATTAGAAGAGTCATGAGAAATTTTTTTAAATACTTAGATAAATATATTTGCCATTTATATCTTACCAAGACTCAAACCCCAGGGAATAAGTAAAAATTCAAATTAGACATTCACAAAGAAAAACAAGCCTTCTAACAATGTACTCTAGTTTCTGTAAAACATGTCCTTAATAATTAAGAGTTGGAGCTTCATCTTTCGGTCCTAAAAATGAAATATTTGTTTGCTGGTCAGATGATGTTGTAAATGCATTTCCAGATGCCAGGATTTTAAAAAACAATTATGGAACATACTTTATTCTAAAATACAGGCTATTATTAACTTAGGAAAATGTTTTATACTATTGCCAAATTTCAATAACTTTGTCTTGGTGGCAATAAAGCAGCCACAGAACTTATATTTTGGAGCGAATGCTAAGAAAGCACATTTTATAAGGGCTAATTCAGGATTAAAATTATTCTAGTCATAAATCCTTAGACTCAAAATGTGATTTAGCTCATAGATTTACACTTGAAAAAAAGCAAGGTTTCAATTAAAAGTCAATAGGTTATGCCTAAGCATCAATTAATTTTTGCCCTGGGGCACCTACTATTTCTATATTAAGTAGCCTAATAAAAAACACTTTAGCTTCAAGGTTTTATTTCTTCACTAACACACCATGTGTGAAAAATACATTCTTGGCACAATATATTATACAATAGGGTTTGATTACTTACATATGTTCCTGACCTTTACAAAACCTGCATTGTCCTCAGAAGGTAATACAGAGTACATGAGGCCATATACTACAGACAACAGAAAAACAAATCGGTTCGCAGTTTGAATAGACTGGAATGTGTAACCAGGAACAATGGAGACACTCCTTGTCTGTGGCTTTTCTAGAATGTGGTAAACAACTGCCTTTTAAGGACGAGCCACCAACCAAAAATTGAAATAAACACAAAACCTTATGGAAGCAGAACAGAAACTAGTAAGTACATTAGATGAGTAATCCAAAGGGGGAAAAAATAAAGAAGACAATGAAATTCACAAGAAGATTTGGCCACCAAGAAATCTGTGCTTATGTACACTTAGCTAATAACACGAAGGGACTTTTGCTCTGTTATAATGCAGATCTAAGGGTAAGTGGAATTAAAAATAAAAAACAACAAACAAGAACAGCTGCAACAAGGACAATCTTCCCCTGTTTTCCTTCTTTCTCCTAACAGCTAACTACCCTCTCCCAGAGCTCCAGCTTTGTCTTGCTCAAGGATCTTTGATTCACTTTTACCCTTTACAAATTTAATTGACAATGATGCTGTTACAAATATCAAATTACTCCACATGAAATGATCTGCTTTATAATGACTAAATGTCACCATTAAATTCTAAATCCACCTGCCTTATAAAAATGCCTTTATGGGGCGAATCTTTTTTTTTTCAGGCTTTCTCAGAGCTGAGAACATCTTATCAGTCATAATTTTTAAAAATAGTATCAGGGCACAGAACTTCTAGGTCTCAAACTGTTTTATGGGGCATTTATGTCCCATACATTGGTGCCTCTGTTGCATTTGTGCCGCGGCCGTGCTTTGCCTTGGATCTGAGTTTTTGCAAAGTGGCCTATGAGGCATTAGATTTAATTTAGGTCACACTCTTAACCACTGGTTATCAGAATGGTAACATTTTCTATGTGCACGTTTTTATATATTTCCAGAACATTACGGTGTTGCTGCTTCCTTTAGACCTTGCAATTCCTTCAATTATCTCAGGGTTGTTATAATCCTTTAAAAATATTAAATTGCTTACATTTAAAAAACCTAATACATATATTTAAAAACAAATTTATACATGATGCTGCCTGTAGCAACAGAAGGAATAACCCCAAACTAAACTCAAGGAGATGTGGAAATTTCTTTGCCCTGGATTATTTACAACAGAGAACTCTGTCCAGTTCTGCTGGCGAAAGAGAAGTTAACTAATGATCAACATTTCACCGGATTCTATCCAACAAGCCTGAATTAAGTTGCTTTTTTGAATGTTGTTTGCATAGTTTAGATTAAAAAAAAAAGGAAATATCTAGAAAGGTGGGATGGGGAAATAAATACATTCCCGTGATGTTTTAAATTTGTGCATGTGCACTCTAACGATTTAAACATTACTCAACACACATGCTAGCCAGCTCAGGTTGCTAACTAAATATAGGTCCCAGGAGATTAATAAATGTACCTGTCACCTTCGGGGAACTCTAGTTACAGGTCTGCCATTTCCTCTTCCTGTCCCTGCCTCTCCATAAGAAACTTGTTTTGCATTATCCAGCACGGCCATGTCCAACCTAAGTAAAACATTATGGTTCTTAACGAGAAGGGTTTCAAATGCATCTTGCCTTCAGAGTTGGCTCTCAGTGAACAGCCAGGGCTAAAGAGCTGCTGTTAAAAGAGCTGGATTTTCTTTACAGTCAATTCTTGCCTGGAGACTAAGGCATGTTTGGCTAAGGATACTAAATTAAGACAGGCTCCTTCATAAAAAAATAAAATAAAATAAAATAAAAAAGACATTAAGGACAAGTTCTGCAATGTTTTTATAATAATTCAAACTGAAAGCAAATGAATGTTCCACTTTTTAGACACATGGAAAAAATGAGTATATATTTCATTCTATTTATTTTTCAAGTTATTTCCAAGAAAAGGCAGCTCTTTACCCAACCCTGTTTGGACTGAGTCTTAGAAGCACAAAAATGGATTAAGTATCTGTTTTAGGAAGAACGATGCTACAGACCCAAGAAGAGGCACCTGAGAGGGGCTGACGGAACTGTTAAATGCTCAGACTTGAAGGGGCTGTTCCTGATTTGAAATACTGTAGGATATGCAGGGGTTTTAAATTAATTAATTAATTTTTAGAACTAGGTGAAGGGAAGGAGAAAGAGAGAGTAACATCGGTATGTGAGAGAAACATCCCAGTGGGTTGCATCTCACACATCTCCCAGCAGGAGCCCTGGCCACAACCCTTGCCTGTGCCCTGACGGGGAATGGAACCAGCGACCTTTCAGGTCACTGACTGGTGCTCTATCCACTGAGCCACACCAGCCAGGGCAGGATATGCAGGTTGTTTTTTTAATGGCTGTTTTGGTGGTGTTTAACTTTTATACTTTTCTTCTCTGAAACCTTGTACAACCAAATTAAACTATTTTTATTCTCACTCTTAAACAGATATTAGTGTCTCTTCCCATCCCTGCCTTCCCTCCACTTCCTCTGGTACACGGGTTCCCAGCTCTTCCTTCGTCCCTTCTACCCTTTCTTTGTTCTTCTTACCACTCCTCCCGAAGGCTGTTTGTTCACTAAGCAGTGTTTTCATCTTGCCGGCCAAACGCCAAGCACATCGGTGCATGGGCTTGGTATGTGACGGTCTTGGGCCTCTTCCTTTCATCTGCTCATCACGGGCAGCCCTTGTATTTACTGCCCAGTCCTGTTATTCCCGAATCTCTCCCGTCCTATTCTTCCCTTCTCAAAAGACAGCAAGGAACTCTGCTGCTGAGAACATATCCAATCAGCATGACAGTGAACACCAGCCGAAGAAAATGTCCCCACTTCCCTTGCTTATGTTTATGAGGACACTTATGATGTGGGTCTACATCTGTGTTATTTCAGTTTATAATATTTGTGAGAGAAAGAGCTTTGAGTCCTGGCTCTGCCACTTTCTGTCCGGGTGATCTTGGACAAGTTACTTAACCAAATGCCTGAAACCCTTTCTGGAATAAGGCAATGTCATAAATAAATAAATGACCTTGCTCACACTTAATTTCCTGATTATAGAGGATGGATCGCTTAGAGGTTAAAAGCACAGGCTCTGGACTTGGGTGGGAGTCATGGACTTGCCGCAGACTTTATAATAGGGCCGTAGTTTCCTCGTTTGTGAAATGGGGCCAATAATAACATTAACCTCATAAGGTTGTGGTGAGCGTTCAATGAGATGATGCATTGAAAGCTTTTAACACAGTTCCTGGCTCTCTGTAAATGTTAACTATTATCACTTGATGCTGAAACTTGTCATTAAGATCTTGGAGGCTGTATCTTAAGGTTAACAGTAAGATACCCAAAACTCCTAAAAGAACACACAGGCAGTAAGTTCCCTGACATAGGTCCTGGTGATGGTTTTTGGAACCTGACACCAAAAGCAGAAGCAACAACAGCACCGATAAACAAGCAGATCTGCCAGACAGAAGAGCGTCTGCACAGCCAAGGCAGCTCACCGAGAGGGAGAAAATATTTGCAAATCACACCTCTAATAAGGGGATAATGTCCCCAATCTACAAAGAACTCATACAACTCAACAGAAAAAAAAACCCAAAAGCAAAAAAAAAAAAAATCTGATTTAAACACGAGCAGAGGGTCTGAATAGACATTTTTTTCGAAACGAGACATACAGATGGCCAACAGGTACATAAAAACATACCCACGATGAGATATCGCCTCACACCTGTTCGAGTGGCCATGATACAAAAGACAAGAAGTAAGTGTTGGTGAGGATGTGAAGAAAGTGAGCCCTTGCGTGCTGCTGGTGGGAACATAAATTGGTGCAAACGCTATGAAAAAAATGTGTTCTTCAAAAAATTAAAAATAGAACTACCATATGATCCAGCAAGTCTCCTTTAGGGTATTTATCTTAAGAAAACAAAAACACTAATTTGAAAATATATATGCACCCCGTGTTTGTTGCAGCATTGTTTACAATAGCCAAAACATGGAAAGAACCCGTGTCCATAGATGAATAAATGGCTAAATAAATTATATATAATATGTACACATATATATGTAATACTATTCAGCCATAAAAAATCATGAAATTTTGCCATCCGCAACAGCATGGATGACTGGACCTCGAGGGCATTATGTGAAGTAAACTAAATTAGAAAGACAAATACCTCACCATCTTGCTTACACATGGAACTGAAGCAAAACAAAACCACAAAAAACAAGTGCACAGATTCAGAGACTAGATGGGTGGTTGCCAGAAGTAGGGGTGGGGGGTGGTAGAAATGGGTTACAATAAACTTTTTTTTTTGGTTAAAATAAATTGAATTTAAAAACATTTTTAAAGTGAAATATCCCTTTATAGAAATAATAAGACACACACTTGTATATTTTAGTATTTGGTTTCTACCCCCAGCTCCTGTCACAAAGCTCCTGAAACTCCTGTCAACAGTAGTACCTGAAAGAGTCTTCTGTTCTAACGTTCAGCCTTTGACCCCAGTTCCTGACACAGCTCCTGAGCTCATGGTGCTGTCCCCACAGGAAGGTCTGACACAGATCTCCTCAACCCTCTGGAACTTCCTGGGAGACTGGATTGTATTTTTTTGGCAGGGCCCTGGATGGAGGCTGGTCACTAGAAAGCCAAAGCCAGGATTAGAACCTCGGGAGTTTCAGTTTTCCCCTTCTGCTCTCCGGAGAAGGGAGGGGATGAAAATGGAGTTAATAATTGGTCACACCTATGTGAAGACGACTTGTAAGAATCACAGTCACCCGGGGCTGGGAGGGCTGGTAGGTTGGCGAACACATCCCGCCTGGAGAGTAGCACACCCATCCCCCTACAGAAGCTCCCGTGCTTGGGCCTCTTCCGAAGCGCGCCCTGCGCATCTATGCACCCGGCTGTTCATTCACGTCTTTTAATATATTCTTCATAATAAACCAGTAAACATAACAAAGTGTTTCCTCGAGGTCTGTGAGCCATTCTAGCGAATTACTGAACACAAGTCTGATTGATGGGTCGAGTATTCGAGATGTGTTTTGTACCAGGGGGAAAGAAAAAAATGTTATAAATGTACATATACACACACAAGATAAACATCATAAAATTAGGGTGTGTGTGTTACTGAAACCACAATAAGCAGACCAAATTTTTGAACTGGAGCCAGGTTTACCTGGAGCATTTTTTTTAATTTAAATTTTAATTTAATTCCTCTTAGGCCCAAATTCCCATCCTTTCGCCTAAGCAAAGAAAACATTCATTTTTAAATTTCATTTAGCTCTACACTTTTCCAGCCTGAGAACAAAACCCAAACTTCAAATGTCAGGCTAGAAATGTATCCTAAGAGTACCACGGTTGCATAAAATAATAATTTTATTTATTTTTGTAGCAGTTTTGCCATGAAACAACCCAGAGTTTAATGCCAGCTTCCTCAATATTTACGTGCCCACCCAGTCTCCTCGATATGTATGCACCCAAATGAACAGAGTTCAGTACTGCGTCTGGTCTCTACTGAACAGTGGGTTAGTGCTGAGTCGAGCAAACTCGCAGGGGCGCGGGGGCGGTCGGGAGAAGGGGCAGCTGGGACACGGGACAGCCGGCTCCGCTTCTGCCCTAAGCCAACAAGTTCCCTTGGATGATATGAGAACAGTGCCCAGCACCTAGCAACAGTGCCTAAGTCAAATATTTATTGAAAGAATTAATACATGATGCTGTTTAAAGAAAAGATGATTTGCACATAAGTGAAAAACTGACAAATGGTATAAATATTTGCCTATTTGCTAGTGATGAGAAAAGGCTAGAGCTACAAGGACTCTTGGTGGTGACCTAAGTCCCTTTCTTCACCTCAATTCAAAAAGGAAAATACGGCTATTGAAGGGGTTAATGACTTTTTTCAGACACAATCTTCAAGTTTCGAAAAAGTGAAAAGCAATTTTAGTATTCTGTATATTCCTAATTTTCAGTCCTTATACTTGATCAGTGTTTCAGGGACTATTGCTGCATAATAAATTACCCCCAAACCTAGGGGTGTAAAAAAATCACCACCATTTTCTTTTGCTAGTGACTTCACGAGTTGGGAATTCAGGAGAGCTCTGGTGAGCAGTCTGGTCTGGGGACCGCTCAGGAGGCTGCAGTCAGAGTCGGCTGAGACGGTGGCCACCGGGATGCACCATGGGGCCAGCCAGAAGGTCGAGGTGGCGGATTCACACGGCTGGCAGCTGGTGCCGGCAAGCTGGCTATTTTTCTATTCCTTGGAATTTATTAGTTGAATAAACTGGGTTATGTGTCCTATAAAATTTCCCATAATCTGGATTTTGCTGACTGCACCCCTGTAGTAAAATTTTTTAAAGATCCTATATATTGGTGGTTTGATACCAGTGCTCAATCTGATCCAAGTTTGATTTCTTTGGCAACACTGCTTCGCAGATAGCATCGAGCTCCTTCGTCAGGAGGCACAGGACTCCTGGTTGTCTCTCTTTATTTCGACATCCACAGTCTCTGATGCTCAAGGCCCAGATCCATTCATTTGTTAAGAATTACAACATGGTGATCTTTTGTTTCCAAGGTTCTTTTTTCAACTTGTTATCTGGAAGAGTTCTATAAAGAAAAAATGTCCTTGATCTACCATTTGGTTATGCAAGGGTACAGTGTGAATAGGAAAAGGAGGATTGCAGAATAAATGCTTGGTTCATTCCCTTTATTTTTCAGTTTTTAAAATAGTGAATTGGTAGATCACTTTAAAAAATTCAGGTAGGAATTTATTATGTGGGAAAAAATAAACTTTAGAAGTTATAGTGTATATAGTGTATAAGCATCAGTGGTTTTCTGCTTTGTTTTTTTACATTTTAATGACACACAAAAATAAAAGGCTAGGAATTCCCAGATTGGCAGCTATGGGCAGCCCCAGAGAACATTCGCCCAGACAGGAGCACAAAGGAAGATTCTGGGAGAGTTCTTGGCATGTATGAATATTTGAGAGACATTCTGGATGTGTAGACGGCAGGGTATTGAAATGCGTGGAGAAAAACTGGATGGGTTTATGGGCAAATAGACAAATGAAAAAACATGGCTTTTTTTTTAACAGGAAAAACAGAGATTGCACAAGGAGCTGTGGTTGAGATGACTGCTTGGCAGGTCTGTCAACAAGAGTTGCTTGGCCAGCCCTGGCTGGTGTGGCGCAGTGGACTGAGCTCGAGCTGCAAACCAAAGGGTCGCTGCTTCGACTCCCACTCAGGGCACGAGCCTGGGTTGCAGGCCAGGTCCCCAGCGGGGCCCACATGAGAGGCAACCACACATTGATGATTCTCTCCCTCTCTTTTCCCTCCTTCCCCTTTCTCTAAAAATAAAAAAATAAATTAAAAAAAGATTTGCTTCGCCATAACACCATAAACACCAACTTTTTTTTTAAGATTTTATTTATTTATTTATTTTTTAGAGAGGGATGGGAAGGAGAGAGAGAGAGAGAGAGAGAGAGAGAGAAACGTCAATGTGTGGTTGCTGGGGGTCATGGCCTGCAACCTAGGCATGTGCCCTGACTGGGAATCAAACCTGCAATGCCTGGTTCGCAGCCTGCGCTCAATCCACTGAACTACACTAGCCAGGGCTAAACACCAACTTTTGATGTAACAAAAAGTGTTGATATGCTGATGAGTGGAACACAGGAGAGAGGGAAATAGGAAGCGTAGTAAAAAAAAAAACAAAAACAACCCTCATCTCCCATGATGGAAGTCAGTACATTGTCTCTAAAGTCAACCAATCAAAAAGTTAAATAAAAGCATTTTATTTAGACAATGGTGATAAATACTAGTAGAAACAGCTGGAAGAGTTTACGTGGCTGCCTCTGAGAAAGAAAATTGGATGGTATGTAGGGATTAGGTAAGAAACCATTTTTTTGTTGTCAGAAATCCTTAGACAATGTTATCTTTTCAAACTATTAATACATGTATTACATGTATAAAAATAGAAATTAACCTGGAAATAAAGTGATGGAGCCCTGGCTGGTATGGCTCAGTGGAATGAGTGCCGGCCTGTAAACCAAAGGGTTGCCAGTTCGATTCCCAGTCAGGGCACATGCCTGGTTTGTGGGCCAGGTCCCCAGTAGGGGGCACATGAGAGGCAATCACACGTTGATGATTCTCTCCCTCTCTTTCTCCCTCCCCCTGTTTCTGAAAATAAATAAATAAAATCTTTAAAAGAAAATAAAGTAACGGATTGTCCATACAATATGCAAAATATAGAAAAAAGATTTCTGCAAAGTAGTTTATGGTCAGAAAAACAACACACAGAAATGTTTCTGCTTCTATTTTACCTGTAGCTTTAGTTTTAACAATGATCTCTTTCACCCGCTTGCCGTGGCTTTCTCTGCTTTAAAAACAAAAACAGGATCAATATATTTTTATCTATTTCTGGTACATTCTCTCAATTGCACTCACTAGCTTCCACTTCGGTCCTTTGCAGCTTATTCCGAGTTTCTTTATCTTACCTCATTCCTAACTCTAAACCCGATTTCAAGCTATATCCTCCTCTGGAAATGGCCTATCTATTGCATTGATCTCATTGGAATGCTCAGTCCACTATGGAATAATGCCTAAGGGCTTGGAGCCCTGGAATCCAAAAGTTTACATCTAATCCCCGGGCTGCATTCCTGCCGGGTCACCTGGGGGTTAGAGGACTTGGGAAAGTTGCTCTCTTTGCCTCAATATGTTCATCTATTCAAGGGGTTGGCAGGAGCACCAATCTCACAGGTGCAAAGGTTGAGAGTCCAAATATTTGTAAACAAGGTAAGTCTCCCAAATAAATGAGTTGCTCCTTTTTTAAACAAATCAAAATGTCTTTTATTTTCCACTGCAACAGCGATGCCTGGTGTCGCTTTGCTAACCTAAGCTGTGCCTGCTTCACCGTCAAGACAGCAGGTAAGATGGTTTCAATAGCAGGCTTCCCTACTCTAGCTCCTCCACTCATTTTTTCTATATTTTTATTGTGACTATCAGTTCATCTTAAATGTCAAACTGTATCTATTTGTAAAAGATGATTATGGATCTCTTCTATCACATTACATTTCTCAAGGAATATTTATAATATATATATAAATGTACTATTCCTATATGTAATATTCAGAAAGGACTTACTGCTTTTTTTAATCCTCAACCAAGGACATTTTTTCATTGCTTTTAGAGAGAGAAGAAGGAGGAGGGGAGGAAGGAAAGGGAAGATGGAGAGAGAGGGGGAGAGAGGGAGAGGGGGAGAGAGAGAGAGAGATCAATTGATTGCCTTTCATACATGCCCCAACCAGGTATGGAACCTGCAGCCTATGTATGTGCCCTTCCTGGAATTGAACCTGTAGCCTTTCGGTGTACTGGATAGTGCTCTAACCAACTGAGCCACACCAGCCAGGGCAGAACGTACTCTTATTAAAGAGCAGGCAGACATGCATCTAGAGGCATCTCTGGGAACTCTTACCTAGAGAAACTAAATGCACTGGTGTTCCTGAGCAGGTGGCTGGAGTATTTCATATACTGAATGCCTGTCAGTGACCACTACATGGTAGACACTGGAGTGTAAGATAAATAGGACACACCCCTGGCCTTCGAGAGGTCTAACATTAGAGGAGGAAGTAAATGTATAATGTGATAGGTGATAGCAAAAAGGTAGAAGAGGGAACATGCTCTCCCTGATGACTGAATGGGGTCACCAGGATTCCTCATGTGACAACCACTGTTTTGTACAATGGCATCTAGAAGGAGAATCTGGGCTCTTCTTCCAGAGCCACAAAGGAGAACTTTTCTGTAAAGCAGATTCCCTGCCCAACAAAGGGACACCGACATGGAATCCCCTAGCACAGTGGCAGGGACGGTGGGTGCAGGGATGCATCTTGCAATGGGCAAGACCTGCTAAGCTCACCACAGATTGTATGATTGTGTTAAGTATCTTCTTAGCCTCTTTCCAAACTGCAATGGACTCGTGGCTGGTGACAGCCCCAGACTGGCCAGGAGAGAGAGGACTAGGAATACAGCCAAGAAGGAGAAATAAATAAAATCTCTGTGTGAGGAAGAGCAACCTGACCCAGAAGAAGCCTGGCTTTTGCCCTCGGCTATGGAGAGGGGCTCTCTAGGCCCCCGAATGTCCTGATAGGAGTGTCCTTGTTTGCCTAGGAGCTTTGGTCATTGGACAATCTAACAATGTCTAACAATGTGATTTACAATGGGGGCTTTGGGCCACACCATGTCAGTTCTGACCTCCAGAAGGGCCTGGAGACTAGAGGTCGGCATTCAGGCAGCATGTGATCACGTCCCGGCAAGACCTCTGGGCGCCAAAGGCTTGGGTATGCTCCCCTTGTTGGCAATTCTATGAGCACATTGTCACACGTACCGTGGTCAGGACTCCGCATCTCCACACGGGGGAAATGACAACCGGCACCTCCATGCCTGGGCCCCTCCCGGACTCTGTCTTTAAATCTCTTCCCTGACCGATTTTATTTTATATTCTTTTTATATAATGAAACTGTAATCAGCCCTGGCTGGTGTGGCTCAGTGGATTGAGCACCAGCCTACAAACCAAAAGTTTGCCAATTCGATTCCCAGTCAGGGCACACGCCTAGCCTGTGTTGCCTGGGTTGCGGGCTAGATCCCCAGTTGGGGGTGTGTGAGAGGCAACCACACACTGATGTTTCTCTCCCTCTCTTTCTCCCTCCCTTCCCCTCTGTCTAAAAATAAATAAATAAAAATTTAAAAACCAACGGTAATCATGAGTGTAGCACTTCCTGAATCCTATGAGTTGCTCTAGCAAATTATAGAACTTGAGGGTGATCGTGGGACCCTCTGAGTTTGAGGCCAGCTAGTCTGAAGTAGGGTGGTCCTGGGAACCCACAAACTTGTGGTTGGTGTCTGAAGTGAAGGCAGTCATGTGGGGACTGGTCACTCCAAATGTACAGTTAGCCAAACTCATTGCAGCAGCTAACCACTGGGGAGCTGCCAGGGCAGGAAAGACCGTGTGAGACCTGTAGGTCCTTTTAGGTGAGTAAACGGATTCTGCTCAACTCTCTAGGCTGTGCTGTGATCCTCACCTCATGCCTCTAACCACGGGGGACCTACCTCAGGTTCAGCACCTCTTTCCTGTAGCCCCAGGTCTCAGAGAACAACTCCGACCTTAGGTGGCAGGGCTGAAAGAGTACTGACATGCCACTCTTGGACTCGTCGCCATCACACTGGTTGGGAATGGAGAGATGCATGGCCTAGGAGTCAAAGCCAAAGCCTCCAGCAACAGACAGACCTGGTGGAGGCTTGGGTGGAGCAGCCAGGGTCTCACTGGAAAGAAGACTCACTATTCAAGAAGGACGTATCATATGTCCTGGCCAGTGTAGCTCAGTGGATTGAGTGCCAGCACGCAAATCAAGGGGTCACCGGTTTGATTCCCAGTCAGGGTATATGCTTCAGTTGTGGGCCAGGTCCCCAGTGGGGGTTGCACGAGAGGCAACCACACATTGGTGTTTCTCTCCTTCCCTTTATGCCTCCCTTTCCCTCTCTAAAATAAATAAATAAACAAATAAGTAAATAAAATATTCGTAAAAAAGAACTTATTATAAAGGGGTTTCCTACAAAACAGTGGGTTCCAGGCAACCACAAGGGACAGGGTGGTAGCTAAGAATAGTAGCCCTAGACTCAGACACAAGGGGAGGAAATGGAAGGAGAGGCTTCCACAGAGGCAGCCACGCCGTGGCAGAGCCAGTCGAAAGCAACCTCTCTCTCCTTTCTCCTCATCTGGAGGGCTCTCCAGTGACAGACACACTGCTGCTGGGACAAGGGAGGCTGTGGACTGCAGCCCATGCAGGTCAGCCCCTTGGGTGAAGAAGAGCAGAAGGCAGATCTGGTGGGACAGACAGAAGATCATTAGCACTCAGGTTCGAATCCTTGCTCCCTCTGTACCTACAGGCTGTGTGATCTGCAGCATGTTCCATAAGCTCAGGTCCTTCTCTGGGAAAACAGAGGGCTTCAGTAAGCAAGGACCAAAGGAGGCAACGCACGTGAAGTGCTTGGTGGGTCTGCTTGTTTACAATGAGGGCTCAGTATATCAGCAGACCGTGCACTAAGGAGACTTCTGCTCCGCCTCTGCCTCTCCGCTCAGCTCTACCAGCTGGGCTGCTGGCTGGCTCTTGAGACCCAGTTGCCCCCAGAACTCCATTCTGATCATTGGATCCAAGTTATTTTCATTGTGCCCAGAGGCCCTGTCTTGTTATTTGTTTTATCCTGAGGCCTCCTAGGAGTGACATCTTGCTGCATGCTTGTGGGTAACCATGGAAACCTAGTCATCAGGTGACTAAAGACAAGTTGGTAACAGCCTGATGATGGGGGAGAGAGGCTGAGAACAAAGACTTTTAGGAGCCAGGTTAAGCAAAATCCATGCTCTCTGTTCTTCAAGCGAGTTAACACTCAGCTCTACCTTGGGGACCCCCACCCTTACGCCACAGTACTCACAGGACAGTGTCCTCATGGTGCAAAGAAGGGCTGGAGGTCCCCAGGCCGCTCTGCCTGCGGACTTCCAGGGAGCTCTGCGTACCGTGCAAGCTCGGCAGGAGCCGCTTGGGTGGAAAAGGTCGACGCAGCTCCACCTTCACCGAGACCTCAGTTCGGAAAACCAGAACTGCCTTTGCCAGAAACAGAATGAACCAGGTCTACAATTTTAGAGGAATGGGGTATATTGTTTTTCAAGAGTTACTATAACAAAGTAGCACAGAATGGGGGGCTTCAACAACGGAAATCCATTGTCTCACAGTTAGAAGTCTGGGACCAAAGTGTGCGCAGCATTAATGCTTTCTGAGAGCTGTGAGGAGATCCTGGTCCACGCCCCTCCCCCAGCTTCTGGGGTTTGTTGGCAATCGCCGGTGCTCCTTGGCTTGTGGGAGCATCGCCTGGTCTCTGCCTTTACCTTCACATGACATTCTCCCTGTGTGTGTGTCTTGGTGCCAAATTGTCTTTCTTTATAAAGACAGCAGTCATATTGGACTAGGGCCCACCCTTATGACCTCGTTCTTCTTTTTTTTCTTTTAAGACTTTACTTATTTTCAGAAAAAGTGGAAGGGAAGGAGACAGAGATGAAGAGAAACATTGACTGATTGCCTCTCACATGCCCCTAACGGGGGACCTAGACCACAACCCAGGCATTTGTCCTCACTGGGAATCGAACTGGTAACCTTTCAGTTCACGGGCTGGCACTCAATCCACTGAGCCACACTAGTCAGAGGCTCATTCCTAATTAATTATACCTGCAAGGACCCTATTTGCAAGTAAGATACTTTTCTGAGGTACTGGGGCTAAAGTCTCAAACATACAAATTTTGAGGAGACAAAATTCATCCCATAACAGGAGGTATAGGTGGAGAAAGGCCATCCCCTCTACCCAAGTATTTTAATTAGCTTTCCCAGCATGAGCAGGTAAGGGGAATGGGTACCTTTCCCTTCCTCTCCAAGGAGAGGAAGAATTTTACAGGTTCCTGAGATTTCAACAGTGGGCCAGAACCAGATTCTCTGAGTGCTAACAATTATCCTACACACTTCCTAACTTAGCTCCAAAATATCCACACGTTTTCAGACAGGGTCAGGAGCACCTGATCATTTTGAAAAGATAATTTCCTCAGATGAGAAGTGAACCCCATAAGCAATCATTATGTGCATCCCCTCCTGCTCCTCCTCGGAAGCCAAAGTGTGATTTAATGTATTTTAGGAACCAAAGTTCAAGATGTGAATTTCCTGCATAGAGAAAAATAATCTGTCAGAAAGCACTTAGGAAAAGGCAGAGCAGACAGCTTAAACAACCCCGTTCACGAGGGTTCCACCCCCATAACCTAATCACCCCAACGGCCCCACCTCTAAATGCCAGCCAGCACTTTGGGGTTAGGATAATATGTGAATTTTAGGGGGCCACAGGCATTCAGTCCGTCGGAGACATTTACTGCTTCCCCTGTCGTTTTACATTTCTGTGCATGCACATCTTATCTCCCCTGCAGCACTAGGATCTCAGCTGACAGAGGAGGAGAAGGAAAAGAAGAAGAAGAAATGTCACTCAGCAGTTCGTAGGTGCTGGGCACTTTGGGTACATTATCTCGTTGATCCAGGGAGGCCTGCGGTTCTAGCTTCCCTACATTGGTGGCTGAGCAAAGGTCACTCGGAGTGTAAGTCCTGGAGCGGAGAGTCCAACGCAGTCCCACTTCCAGAGCCCGGGGTTCCGCTTCTGGTTCTGACTATAGATTTTATACTTATACAGCAATAAAAATTGAAAAAGAAAGCAAGCAGAATCTTAGAAATGATGAATATTTTATGATCAAGGCTTTCTTTGTACTTTCGGTTGATCTGTGTAGAAATGTTTTGCTTGGATTGACTCTACGTCTGGTTAAATGCACAGAAAGCCATAACGTGTGTAGTTTTCAATGCATTTCCCCCCATGATCAGCTATGAAAGTTCTTATTCTCCTCCATCCTCCCTAACCCATCTCTATTCCAGAGCTCCTGGGCATGGCCGCAAAACTCAGGACAGTCCTTCCTACCGTTCAGTTATTGTACCTGAGTCTGTGCCGTGCTGCCTACCAGGACTCCTTCAGGAACCAGGCACTCATTCCCGTACCTGCTGGGAGCCTTGGCTGACCGCTCTCAGGTGCGCGGCTCTTCAAGAAGTGTCCTCCCTCAACTGAAGAAAGCTGCCTTGCTCAAGGTCATGCTGCCCTCCTTGGTGGCAGCCACTTCTAATCACTGGCCAATGGTAGGGGACTGGGGCTGGGGGATAGAGCCCAACTGCTTAGGTGCTCCATGGGCAGACTGTGCTCAGGTGAGGTGGGCTCCAGCTTCCAAAGAAGAAAAAGATGCCAGGACAGGTCAAACCCTCTTCCCCCAGTGGCCCCCCACCTGCAGCTGTGGCATTCCAGCCCCTTTGCTTAGCCTCTTCCCCCCAAAATATTGTGTGCCTGGGGGTCTGGGAGCCAGGTGGGGGCGTTGCCACCCTGAAGGCTGAGAGAGAAGAAGAGGACCTCACTGACTTCACAGAGTCAGGGGATGTGGGCCAGAGCCATCTGCCTTCACATTTGGCTGGAGAAAGAGAGAGGGCAGGCGGAGGGGTTCTACAGCAGGTAGCTGTGTGCCAGCCAGAACAGTACTATTTAGTCATCACGAGGCAAAATAGCACCATTGTACAGGACGTTTCAGGTTATGTCTTTAAAAAAATTTTAATCCTCACCCAAGGACATGCTTATTGATTTTAGAGAGAGGGGAAGGGAGGGAAAAAAACATCTATGTGAGACAGGAACATCAGTCAGTTGGCTCTCGTACGCGTCTAGACAGGGGGACCGAATCTGCAACCCAGGCATATGCCCTGACTGGGAATTGACCCCACTGCCCTTCAGTTTACCAGACTACGCTCCACCCACCTGAGCCACACCAGCCAGGGCTTAGGTCAAGGGTGTCCAGCCTGTGGCCCGTGGGCCACATGCGGTTCAGGACGGCTGTGAATGCAGTCCAACACAAAATTGTAAGTTTACTTAAAACATGAGATTTTTGCTTTTTTGTTTTTGTTTTTGTTAGTGTTTGTGTATTTAATGTGTGGCCCAAGACAACACTTCTTCTTCCAGTGTGGTCCAGAGATGCCAAAAGGTTGGGCGCCCCCGGCTTAGATTATGTTTTTCTTGTGGCTTTCTTACTAAGTGCAGGACATTATGCCACTATTCTGCATGTGTTACAACAGCCCTTGGGCACCAGGTTTGTACTAACCGATTAAAAAACTAAAGTTTACAGAGATGAAGGAATTGCTCCTAGGACTCACCCCTAGTAAAGCACAGCTGCCAAGTGGAAGCCAGGTCTACCAGGGATTTCAGAGCTGTGACTACGGCTCTCTGTGGGCTCCCCATGGAGTGCATCCCTCCGGAGTCTCTGTCCAAAGAGCTCATGTGACAAGCCTGAAAAGATCCAGCTACTGTCTTCCTATCAGCAGTGCCTAGCTTAGTGCTTTGTCCGTAGAAACCGAATGGAATTTGAAAGTGCTGACAGATCTCTTTAATAATAGATGTCAATGCGATAGACCCCAAGCCTACGGAAAAAGGCACAGGCAACTATTTATTTCACACCATGGAAAAGAACTGAAGTCTCATCCTTGTTCATCAGGGCCTCTTATTTCCTGTTACAAAGCAGAACTGACAACATCAGAATCCCACGGCGATGTTCTTCTCTAACTGAAAGTACAAATGAGTCAAGCACTGTCATTGCTGTTGGAGGTAAATGGGGAGGGGGGCCTGTGTGTCTGCTGGAAACAGCCTCCTTCCCAGCGGCTCCCCTGCCTTGAACGGGGAGAGAGCTTCAGCTGCCTGCTTTGGCTCCTTGCTAGATCCCCAGCTGCTGACACAGTTCCTGGCACGCAGGAGGCTCTGGGTGAATCTGTGTTGAAGGTCAAGGCGCTGTTCCGAGGGAAGTCTCAGGGCACTGGGGCTGGGAGAGAGAAGTGAGCTTTGCGGACACCCACTGAGCACCAGCCCTGTGCTTAGGGCTGCAGGGCACTGAAGGTGGATTCAGGACAGCAACAGAATTTGCAGGGCTCGACAGAATTTGCAGGGCTCGGTGTGAGATGGCACTGAGGGGCATCTTCAGCTTGTTCAAAAGTTAAGGATTTTTGAGATGGTGACAGCAGAGCATTAAATCAAATGTGCAACCCTTCTGAGCAAGGGGTCTTGGGTGACTGCACAGATGACAGGCCCAGGAAGCTGGCCCTGGGTAAATCGGGAAGTTTCTGTTACCACAGGGCTCTCAGTTCAGTGGGCAAGACAAAGGCATAAACCATGGTGATTCGGTGTGATAAACAGTGTGTGTTGGGGGGTGAGGCGTTCTAAGGGCAGACTCATTTAGACCTCATATTGCTATTATAATCTTTTTTTACCTAAACTATTTTTTTAAAGATTTTATTTATTTACTTTTAGAGAGAGGGGAAGGGAGGGAGAAAGAGATGGAGAGAAACAGCAATGTGTGAGAGATACATGGATCAGTTGCCTCTCACTCGCCCACCACTGGGGACCTGCAACCCAGGCACATGCCTGACCAGGAATCAAACTGGGAACCTTTAGGTTTGGGTTTGCAGGCTGGCACTCAAACCATTGAGCCACACCAGCCAGGGCTAACCCAAACTATTTTTAATGTTTTACCTGTTTAACAGCTTTGAGACATACTCACAAACCATGCAATTTGATTTGCCCATTGAAAGTTTACAGTTCAGTAGTTTTAGTATATTGATAAAAATGTGCAATCATCACCACAATCAATTTTAGAACATTTCATCACTCCAAAAAGAAACCCCATTCCCATTAGCAGTCCGTAGGCAACTACTTCCCTTTGCCCTCCATCCCCCCCAGCCCTAGGCAACTACTAATCTGTCTCTTTCCATTTGCCCATTCTTAGGATTGGAATTGCTGGGTTATATGGTAAATTTGTGTTACTGAATTTTTAAACAACAGCTTTATTGAGATATAATTCCTATACCATAAAATTTACCCTCTTAAAATGTACACCTCAGTGGTTTTTAGCATAGTCACAGAATTGTGTAACCACTATTACCTACCTCGAGAACATTTTCATCAGTCCCAAAAGAAATCTCACAGGGCTTGGGAGTCACTCCCTATCACCCCTCCCTCCAGGCCCTGCAACCCCTGATCAGCTTCTCCCTATGGATTTGTCTGTTTGTACATTTCATATACATGGACTCCCACACTATGTGGCTTTTGTGACTGGCTTCTTTCACTTCGCATAATGTCTTCAAGGTTCATCCACATTGTCGCATGTAGACAATCTCCTTTTTGGAGGCAAGGAAACCAAGACTCTGGGAAGCTAAATGATTTGCACAAAGTCAAATGCTACACAATCTTACCGACGGGGATGCCAAGTTCGCTCACTTGGTTAAGTTGGTGTCTAACAGATCTCTCCCTGGTAAAGATACATTTTCCTTTTGGAATTATTAATTGATCTGTGGGGTGCTACTTTGACCCCAACAACCTTTTACTCAATGGCTTTAGCACCCATTAATGATGCTACCCTGAATCAGTTATTATACTGGCAGTTGCAAACTCCAAATCTACCATTTGCCTGCATTTATTAGCTGGAGTGCTTGTGAATCGCTGTGAACTTACACATTTTTTACATTTCATTTAATGTGCCATAATCCATTACCATCATTAACTTTCTGAGGCCCAACTTGTCCAGAATTTGGCAAATGGGAGCTCTTAAAATCCAAAATTTGAAGGGTTTTTATAATAACTTAATCTGCCACAAAATATGATGGTTTGGGGAACCACGAAGCCCTGAAATATAGACTATGTTCAAATACTTTTCGGACAGTTTGTGTGCATAAAATGTTTGTTGCCTGAAACAGTTGACAATACCTTTGAATTTTTGAGAATCTGTATTGTAGAGCATTTTCCTTGAATTTGATGTATTCTTTTCTTTTTTAAAAAGATTTTACTTATTTATTTTTAGAGAGAGGCGAAGGGAGGGAGAAAGAGAGGGAGAGAAACATCAATGTGTGGTTGCCTCTTGCACACCCCCCCACAGGGGACCTGGCCTACAACCCAGGCATGTGCCCTGACTGGGAATCAAACCAACAGCCCTTTGGTTTGCAGCCCGCACTCAATCCACTGAGCTATACCAGCCAGGGCTTGATGTCAACGTATTTTAACAGGATTTCTTGCTAAGAAAACCAGTGAATTTTGAACTTTAGATATTTGCAAGAAGATTTCAAGTGTCTTTAACCCAACTTTTCAAAGAGGCACAGGAAGAGTTAGAAAATTAATTCGACTGCATAGCATGCCAGAATGAAATTTCCTGAGCAAGGTTGAGGAGTGTGAGAATAAAAGGAAACTCTAAATAGCCCCAAATAGATAGGATTGGTTGGGATGCAGTAATAGAAAACCAGATAATACTGGCTGTGCTCTGTAAGGACTAAATTTTTTCTCTTGTAAAAAGAAATGCAAAGGTGGTCAGTTCAGGACTAGGGGAGCCGTACAATGGCACCATCAAGGCTTCCTCCTTCTTTACACTCCTCCATCCTCAGTCTGTGGCTTTTGTCCTCGTGCTTACAAAATGCTACTGAACCTCTAAGGCAGCCATTTTCAACCGGTGCGCCACGAGACTTTTTAAAACACACAATACCTGACTATTTAGTCAGGGACACTGACCTCTTTTCCCTTAGATTGCCAAATTAAAAAATGACAACAGCCAACACAACAATGGCCATCTGGTGTGAATGAATCAAAATTATACCTATATTTTTATCAGATTGGCAAAAAATACATTTTTGGTGCACTGCAGAATTTTAGCAATCCGTTTACGTGTGCCATGAGATGAGAAAGGCGGAACATCACTGCTCTAAGGTGTTGCACCTGTTCCAGGTCGGGAAGAAGACGGGAGGGACAGGAGGCCACACTGAATCAGTCCCTGTTAGGAAATGTTCTTACAAGCCCCAAGCAGATACTTGTATTTCTATCTCGTTGGCCAGAATCGGATCCCGTGGTCCTCTTACCTGCCTATATTGAAAGAAAGCAAAGGAGAAGGGGGCTACGGATAGCTTTTGGTGCCCAATCAACAGCATCTACAGCCATGTAAACATTTCATAAAAATTACATCTAAAGAAGTTAACATGGCTACAGTGTTTAACTATATAGCCTTCCATTCATAAAGCAAAAAATTTTTGAGCATCTTCTGTGTACTATTACTTCACTGAGGATATAAAGATGAAAGTGAAATACTGCTTCATTTGTTCTCCTTAGAACATATTTTGTAAAGTGCCAAGCAGTAAGTCTTAGGACTCAGGAGAAAAACAGGTGTACTGAATTTCATGTTGCCTCTTCACAACAGTTTCAAATCCAATCAAAACAGAGACGAAACCATTTCATTGAGGCATCTAGCTCAGCCACATATTCAGTGTTCTCCTGTGTAACATCCCCCTTTGTGAAAAATGATTGTCAATTAAATTCACATTCAGACAGCTTTGCCAAACTAATTTCTGTAGCTAGGTAGGACCAGCATCGTTTCCAACATTTATAGTAGCGTGTGTGTATTTACAGGATAGTTATGATAGTTTGTATTATACTAAGTAATAATAGAAAGCTATGTTGGATGTCCTACTGACAAAGAGAACTATAAAATTATAGAGCTACCACCTAACTCCTTGTCTTTATAGGCAAAGCATAAACCTGCAGGTTTCCTTCAAGGAAACTGTTGCATTAGGCTGCAAATGCTCTTAGATCTTCCAGATCAGAGACTGGCAAACTAAGGCCCATGAGCCAAATCTGGACTGCTGCCTGTTGTAAATAAAGTTTTATTGAAACACAGCCATATTCTGTTTAAAGCTATTTTGTAGTGTCTAAAGCTATTCTGAAAGGACAACTGGCAGAGTAGTTGTGATGGAGATGGTAAGGCCTTCTTCAGTGCCTAAAATGTTTACTATGGTGCCTTCTGCAGAAAAAAATTTATTTATCATGACTTAGCACATACTAGGTACTCCATAAATGCTTTTTGATTTACTGAATGAATACATTCAAGGCTTTCCAGCTGGATGGGAAAAATGAACAGATTAACAAATCTAAACACAAAGCGTTTGACTTCCCCAATTTCTACGAGGCTGGCTTGTTTGATTGTAGTTTGCCGTGGTTTACACGTGCTTCCCAAGGATCATGTGAGTACTTGGGGATTCTAGAATGCAAATTGCTCCAGATTCAATTTTTCAAAGACTTGGCCTTTGGGGTAAATGTATCATTGGCGTGTATTGACCTTAAGCAAACAGCCAGATATTTCTCCAACCAAAAATGGGTTTATTCGGGAACAACAAACTGCAATTCAGAACACGCAGTCTAACGGCCAACCACAGGCGAGTCCAAAGCGCAAGGGAGAGTTCATTTTTAGAGGAAAGGGGGTTCAGAGGGACTGTTGGAAACAAAGTCTATGGGAGGAAATTGGAAATTCAAAACGCAGTGGCTTTACATTGGCCGCGAGGTCACCCTCACCTGGGAGAAGAAGATCCTGCTCTTCCTGCTGGAGGAATCCAGTAGAAAAAAAACATCTTCCTCTTAGAGACAGAAAATGCGTCTCTTCCCGTTTTGACGGGTTGACGGCGAGCGGTGGGGCTGAGAGCTCTCCCTACATGGCCCCCCAACGCCAATTTAAATCGGGTTTCCTTTTATTAACCCTCACACGTTTTATTTGACCCACACAATGCTGTCGTTTGTTTTTAAAGCAGCACTAGCTGCCAACATTCAAAAATAAGGAGGCTTGAGTTGGACCCGCCGCCATGGGGAAGACCTTGGTTCAAGCAGCGCCGCGCCTTCCAAGCAAGAGCAGAAGTCCACTTACCCCAAAGCAGCATCCATCCCAAACCCTGGTGATGACAGAGCGACACAAGAGTGAGAAGCAGCTTCCTGTCCCCGATGAAACCTAGTTTCTCGTGTCTGATCATGTCTACGGGAATGAACTTGTCAGCCTTCTCCCTGCTGGTGGATGGGCAGGGAGAGCGTGTCCCCCCTCCCTTCGACTGCGGAAGTGTGGGAGAGTGAGGAGCGTGAGGGAGGATTCCCGTATATTCCATGCCTCTCAGGAGACAACTGGAGTGAAGTTGTCAGGGTGAGAGAAGAAAAATGCACATGTTCTACAATTTTTAAACCCTTACCAAAGGGGAAAAAAAGGGCGGGCGGGGGGATGTTACCAAGCTCATATAATCACACACAACAGAAACAGCCGAGTTCCTGCCCAGGAGTTTTAGAAAGCTGTTCTGAGCTTGTAAGCAGGAAAACTGAGCTCCAAATGGGCACATTCAACTTTGGAAAACTCTATTATTTATTTAACCTAGGCTGTCTCATTTTTGAATTTAGAAGTTTAAAAATAAAATACTCTGCATTCTAAAAAACAAGAAATAAATCAGGAGACTTCACATAAGAATTCAAATTTCCAGCTTCTCTTGAAAATTTGAAAGATTGGGCAATGTGAGTACACAATTTGGTCAGGGCTGAAACCACCTAGGGCCTGAGTAGCTATTGCCTCCTTAGATGGGGTAAGTGCTCCAGCTCACCACAGTCCCTACCACTCCCTATTGTCTTACCCCTTACTGCCCCCATCCAGGTACCTTATCTGCTTGGCCCTTCTGGAGACATTTGTATTTAAGATCCTTACTTTAGAGAGTATCATTAGCCACAAAGTAGTTTGATGGCTATACATTTACTTCATTTTCCTGGCTTGAAAACAGACTGGTGCCTGTGAAGACAAAACAGGAAAGAATGACAATGCTGTTAAGCTGCTGCTTTCATTTCAGCTAGAATGAATGCAACTTCATTCTCCTACCCCCTGCTTTCCTTTTTCAAACAAGCCTGAGCACTCGGCCTGCTTTCCTTGCCCCTTTCCCCCGGCTCCCCCCACCCACTCCACCTCCTAGAGTTGTTTTCCTCAAACTCTGAGTACGTCCCCCCAGCTCCCTGTTTCCATGCTGCCCTTGAAAACAAACACCTTGGCCTTTTTTGTTTTTAGAGTTTCACTGCTAATCACTACAGGGAAACAGACAGGAAATAACAATAAGGAGGAAATTACAAAGTTTACAAAAACCTTCCAGTTCTTACAGTCATAGTCCCTGATTCCTTGAATGAGGCGGCACCTGGAATTTCCCTGTTTTTACTCTCTCCTGTGACCTTCTCATAGCTGCTGGATGATGTATAAAGGGCCTAGAGGTTCTACACTATACAGATGGTGCTGAACAATCACCTTGATAGAGTAGGAACCATTAGGTGGCAGCACAGGGCATAGCTTTTCAAGTCTTTCGACAGGAGGTTACCGGATGCGAGGCACCAAATTGTCTACAAGACATAACTTAGTACAATATCAGGGCTAGCGTTGGGGCCGAGACCAGGGAGAGGGTAAGAGTCAGCTCAGAGGCTCCCAGTCCCACTATGTTGTCAGCATAGCCAGGTGTGAAATTCTCACCTCCTGTGCCTTTCCCAGGTATGTTGATTAGAATCCCAGACTGTTAGGGCTGACAAGAATCTTCCCATCTGACACTTTGATTTCACAACAGGGGAACCAAGGCCCTGAGAGTCTGGACATGTCCTGTTGTCTCCAGGCCCTGAGTAGGAGCTGAAGTCTTTGCAGTTTCACCAGTTGCATCTTATCCTTCTGGTCTGTCCCTCCTGGTTAAAAAGCATTGCATTGAAGTCTGCTTATTATAGTTACAGGCTAATTTTCCTATGTTCGCAGGTGAAACTAAGAGAGAGTTCTTTGCCTTTGACAGAGCAGGACTTTACACAGGAAACAGAGGCTTAATGGACACAGCTAAACATTATTTCTGTCCCCACCTACCTAACCTCCCCGGAGAGAAAAGTAAAGGCCCCTGGTCTGGAAGGGGAGTTAGGGTGCTCAGCACTCCACGTGGCTTAAATGTGCTCCAGCTGATGGGAGCAGCAAGTATAATCGTGGCTCTTACCAAACAAGAGTGGCCTGGCGTGACAGGGCTGGGCCCTGCGCACCCAGATGACTTGCAGTCCTCTCAAGTTGCGTTAGTAAAACCACTCGTATCCCTAGAATCTAAACTCAAATTCAATCGACTGCACTATTACAAAATCATAACCTTGGGCTCAATTAGTTTAGAGGACAGTCTAGTGATCAAAGAGAAAGGGCCTTATTGTGTCTCAGCATTTGCTTGGAGGAGTCAGGCCCCAGAATAGAAACTTTCCTGGGAACAACTCATATAAAGCCTTAGTTGTTCATGTCAAACACCTTACTGGGCGTTATAGGGCCTTGTCACTCAAAACTTGCTCTTCCAACCAGCAGCTGGTTAGAAATGCAAAATCGCCCCGTTCTTCTCATTCTGCTCTGACCCTCTGAAAGCCCCCGGGCCCGTTATCTCGTCTCTGCCTCAGCATGTCTCATGCCCAGACCCGAGTTCCCTTTCTGTCCCTGAACCTCTCGTGCATGTGGGATCTCCCCCTCTCTCATGTATGCACGATTCCCACACATAGGTATCTATTAAATGTGCTTATTTTCTCTTGCTAAAAAGAAAAGAACTGCAGACTCTTGGGCTCAACCTATGGCTCCTGAATCAGCACCTTCATTTTAGCAAGATCCCCTGTTGATGCCTCTGCACATTATAGTCTGGGAAGCACCACTTTAGGCTACTCCAGAGAAAGGCCAGGCAAACAATGCCCCCTCCCCCAGATGGTCCCCAGCTCAAGGAGTTTATATGCCCGTTCAGGAGCACCTACCACATAAGCGGAAAATGTCATGAAAACAGCCATCAAGAACTGTGTCACTAATGCCATGCGGGCTGCCCCAGGACAAACAGAACACATGTTTCAAGAGAGTACAAAAGAATGATTACAGTTACGAGGGGGTCAGTCTGGGCAGTGTTCCAGGTGGTGAGGTTTTGCTAAGCATGTATAAACTGGGAGGGAAAGGACAGGGAAGAGCATTTCAAGCGGTGAGATCAGGATAAACCTGGGAGGAGGCAAACTGTAAAGTGTAGGCGATGGCCTCCAGAGCTTTCAGTATCTCACGAAGGGCCCCAGACTTTCACTGGACTCCCCGGCACATCCTATGTTGCTGTGGCTTTACATTATATAACCCATCACATTTGATGTATCTTGGTTTAGCCTGTGGTTCTCCTGGGAATCCTGCAAATGTGTTCACTGACATCCAACTTTTCTCGTTGGATGGAACCAGGCAGGTGCTGGCCCTTTCCTTTCTGGTCAGTTGGCTGTGATTCCTAGTTCTTTTAGAATCAGGTAAAAGGAAGTTCCTTACATGGCGAGCTCTCCTAAATTTCCAGAACCTACTGTAGTGCAAACCTCCTCTGTCAGCCTCTTAATCAGATCTCATAAATGATTAACTCAAATGTGTTTTGTTCAGTTTCTAGAGAAAGTTAATCATCCTTGAGGGCCGGGAATTCACAGAAAAATAAGGAACTTGCTTGTTCCCTTATCGTTATATCTAGATTTAGTTTACAAAGCAAAAATGATTGCACAGAAGATGAAACCCAGAGTTTCAGTGTTTATTTTCCAAATGAGCTGGGTGATGGGAACCCCTCTCCTCTTCGTACAGGTATCTGATCCCCGGAAGGGCTGTCCGGAATGAAACAGTGGGTAGGAAGTGGAGAGTGGAAGAGCGCCCCCACTGGATGCCCGAGGGAGAGCACCAAGGGAACGCTCCAGGAGCCTCTCCTCACAGCTTCCTGGAACAGAAGGAAAGTAGACTGGAGGCTCCGGAAGAGAAATTGGGTCATCTGGAGGAGATCATATACTTTACATAATTCTTCAGAATAATTCCACCGTAAACTCGGGGAGTCTTCCCCTGCTCTGAGCCCTGTCGCCGGTCGCTGAGATCAGAATGGAGCCCTGAGTCTGCCCACGTGGGTATCTGCCCGGTGGCTTCAGAGCTGCGATTTCTTTGCCCAGCAACACGGTGGCGGGAGGGCCCCCACTGCCCGGAGGGGCGGCTCCGGCTCCGTCTCTGTCAGAGCCTATCAGTGTGCGGCTTGTCACCAGCTGCCCAGTGCCCCGGAGAAAACGGTTTCTGTATTCATAGAGATAATTTGGGCTGATAGGAATAGCATCAGGGGAAGACAATGGCGTCACCAAATCAATACTTGAGCTTCACAAATGAATGTCTTGGCTCTGGCTCCGTGTTTATACGCAGGAGGCCACCGTTCCCAGACAGGGACGCTAAATGGAACAGACATTTCGCTCCCAACAACTGCAAATTCCCTTTTCCTAACGAGGAGTCCACTAGAGACTTGATACGTTCAAGAACATTAATCGGGAAGGTCTATTGACTGGGAATTTTCCAGTGTTTATCGTGGCACGCCTCTAGGAAAGAATGCAGAGTTGCTGGGAGAGGGGAGCTTCATGCCTGGCACGAATGCCGGCTGCGAGGATAGATCTTTCTACAGCCACGTTCAGAGCGGCATTACTCACAATAGCTCACACATAGAAGCAACCCGAGTGTCTATTGATAAACAAATCATAAAGTGTGATGTATACAATAGAGTATTATTCAGCCTCAAAAAGAAATTCTGATACAAGCTACAACAGGGATGAAACGTGAAGACATTATGCCAAGTGAAGTAAGCCAGTCACAAAAGGAAAAAGACTACATGACTTCACTTGTATGAAGTACTTAACGTTCATATGAAGTTCACAGAGACAGAAGGGAGAATGGTGGTTAGCAGGGGCTGTGGGGAGGGGTCACTGGGGGTATTGTTTAATAGGTACAGAGTTTCAGTTTGAGAAGATGAAAAAGTTCTCGAGATGGATGGTGGTGATGGTTACATAGCTGTGTGAAGGTACTTATTGCTACTGAACTGCCCTGGCTGATGTGGCTCAGTTGGTTGGAGCATGGCCCTGTAAATTGAAAGGTTGTGGGTTCAATTCCTGGTCAGGGCACATGCCTAGGTTGTGGGATCGATGTATCCCTCCCTTCACCTCTCTCTAAAATCAATAAGCATGTTGTCGAGTGAGGATTAAAAAAAGTTTATGAAAATGGCTAAATGGTAAATTTATGTTATGTATATTTTGCCACAATAGGAATAAAGAAAAAGAATCTTTCATCCATCAGCCAGAGATCAAGCACTTTATTTAAACAGATCTTAACATCACTGGTTCCAAGGAGACTTCTTGGAAATGGTCAGTAGGGTACAAAAGATTTAACCCCTAGATTGAGTTCACTTTGGGACACAAATTTATAATCATAGAGGTTGACAAAATGATTACATATCAGTCATGATTGCCATGCGATGACGCGAGGTTTACCAGCTAAGCAGTTTTCGTATCTGGTAGATCAGGGCTTTTCAAACTTGAATGTGCACGGGAATCACCCAGGCATCTGGTTAAAAATGCAGATTCCGGTTCAGTAGGTTTTGGGTGGGGCTTGAGATTCTGCTTCTCTAACTAGCTCCCAGGTATTACTGACTCTCCAGGTCCAGGGACCCCATTGTAAGTATCAAGAGTAGAGACATCTCTCCAGCCAGGGTTCCCGTTCACACCCTGGGAGAACTAACCCCTCATGAAAACTGAACACAGGCCCAGGCATCTCCAGGTTTCACTGGGAGGAGAGGGAGAGTCTCTGGGTGACAGGAGTTATTTTAGAATCCTCCCACTTTGACTGTCTGTGCCATCAAAAATCAGGTGTCAGGGATCTATAACTCCTTTTTTTTTCCCAACACAAGCTTGGACAAACCATATATAAATCCCTTGCCTTTTAGGTGTAAGTCAGATAAGGTGAATTTTCCAAAATCATGCTTATGAGAAGGAAGAAAAGAGGGAAGGAGGTGGGTGGAATACAAGCAGTAAAGAGGGAGAGAGCAAGAGAGAATAGGAAAAAGAAAAAAAAAGCAAAAGCAAAAGACTTCTTTTGTTTTGTTTTGTTTTGTTTTAATAGATTTTTAAAATTTATTTTAGAGGGAAAGGGAGGGAGAAAGGGAGAGCAACATCAACGTGTGGTTGCCTCTCATGTGCCCCCTACCAGGGACCTGGCCCGCAACCCAGGCATGTGCCCTGGACAGGGAATCAAACCAGCAACCCTTTGATTTATAGGCCGGCACGCAATCCACTGAGTCACACCAGTTAGGGCAAAAGACTTCTTTTGAAGTCCTCTGTAAGAATTCTTTGTGGCCCTCCATTGCTCTCAGGCCAGAAGTTCGGACTCTGTAGAAAGGCTTCTAGGCTGAGACCCCCGTCACTTGTTAATTCCCCTCTGTGTTCAGCCATGATGCATTCTGCTCTTCCTTGCTTTTACAGTTGCTCTCTGGTTGATCTGGAACCTCACCCCCGCCTTGTATCACCTGTCTCAGGCGTTGTCTCTCCTGGAAGGACTTCTCTGACCACGTTGCCGCCCTCATTTCCTCCCTTCTCTGTTGGGTTGTCCTTCTCTATCTGCAGCTGCCCACAGTGCTCACCTCTAACAACAGTACTTCACAGTATGTCTTCATGGTGTTCCCTTGTCTATGTTCCCCGCTGGACTGTGAGCTCCTTGAGGGATGGGACAACGTCTTTTGTCCCTACCACAATGTGTGGAACATATGAAGTCCTCGAACAATGTTTGTTGAAAGAATGAGCAAATGCAAATTGTAAGTGTATGACATTTGAAGAAGACATTGCTTAGCTCATAACACACCATGAAGTTGCCCTCAGAATGACTTTTCTAAAGGTCAAATACATTGACACCAATTTCTGTGTTCCAGCAACTGTGACTGAACTCCCCTATTCTGATAAACCGTGTTTCCCCAGCTTCCTCATTTTATAGTATCTCCCCTAGAAGATCAAATGCAAAACCAAGGTGGTAACAATAGTTTTTAAGTAAAATTTAGCAGAAGGCTAGAATCTCTTTGACTATTTGTGAGCTAGTTGTACTCTCCTTATGGCCAGTTTTACCCTAAAATGAGTCTTTAAATTTGCAGTGGCTTCAAATTTGAGATCTTGGGACATGTAGCTCTTACTAACAACCTCCCAATTGGTATATCTGTGCATGTAGCTGTACATTTTTACACACATACTGCCTGCTTTAGGCAAAGTACTGTGCCAGGGCCTATAGGGGTTACCAAGCTTGTCCTTGACTTGTCTGGTCTGTGCCATTTAATTCCATGGCTTTAGCACCTCCCTGACTCCCTGTCAGTCTCCACCTTCCATCTCTCTCATCAACTCTAGACGCATATTCCCAACAGCCAGTAGGGCTTGCCCACCGGAATGCTGTGCGGACCTCTTAAACGCAGTGCATCATTATCTTTCCTCCCAAACCTGCCTTCTGTTGCCTGCTGTGGTTAGTGGAACCCTCATTTCCTCAGCTGTGCAGGCTAGTGATTTCTAAGTCATTCTTGACTTCTTTCTTTCTCACACCATCTCCCATCAATCAATTATGAAGTCTTGCTAGTTCAGTCTTTCAGTTCCTCCTTCAACTTATTCTGTTCCCCCTTTTTCTTTCTTTTCTTTTTCTGGGGGGAGGGGAGGGAATACTTTTCAAAATATTTATTCCCAAACAAATTCCACATGGATTAAAGATGTACATTTTTTAAATGAAAGTCTCAAAAGAAGAGAAGAGAACATGGATATTTGTGTAACCTTGGGATGGGAAAGCTTTCGAAATACCAGAAGAAGAAGGGCAGAAACCATGAATGAAGTGGCAGATTTATTTGACCGGATGTCACTTGAGACTCACAGAGCCTTGTAGCTTCAGAACTAATAGTGACAGTGTATCAATCTCAACTCTTTTCAGATGAAAGAACAGCTGTCACCTGGTGGATTTCCAAAAAGACCCTTGATTTGAAAACAAGATTATTTAAGGGTGTCCTGGAGTAACTGAGCCTCAGATCAACTCTGGGAAATCTCACTGCGCTTTCGTGCCCCATGGCGAACGCAGCATAAAGTTATTCTCGGGCACGGCATGCCCTCACTTCCCTTTGGTTGGCTTACTTCTAGTCTTTAAAACTGCAGTTTCTCATGCAGCTGCTTTAGAAAACAGTCTGGCAGTTTCCTCAAAAGGTTAAATATAGAGTTATCAACGTGGCCCAGCAATTCCCCTCCTCGGTGTGTGCCTCGTTCTCGTCATTAGATGTTTTCTTTGCAGACTTATCGGAACCTTCAATCTCCATAATAGGAAATTGCTGTCCGTTTGTTCACTCTTTCTTTATTGCATTAATCCATCGCTGTCAGCAGCAGCAGCATTGTGTGTTTTCTGTTACTTCTGTTTCACTAGTTTTGTGCTGCTTTTTTCTCTTGTTTTTCAATCATCAGTTGTCTTGGCAGTGCGGGGTGGGGCGCTGTTCCCTTTTTCAATTATCAGGACCTTGCCTCTTCTCACTTAGATTGTTTTTTTTTTTAAGATTTTATTTATTTTTAGAGAGAGGGGAAGGGAAGGAAAAAGGGAAGGAGAGAAACATCAATGTGTTAGAGAAACATCTCAATTGGTTACATCTCACGGGCCCCCAAATGGGGACTTGGCCTGCAACCCAGGCACATGCCCAGACCAGGAATTGAAAGGTCTGAACCAACAACCTTTCAGTGCATAGGTCAGTGCTCAGTCCCCTGAGCCACACCGGCCAGGGCTTACCTAGATTATTGAAATAACCTTCCTGCTGATTTCCTCGCCTCCAGTCCCACCCCAGGACGCCTCTTCCTTCAGACTGCTGCTGGAACGTCTTTCCTAAGCCCTGATGTTGTCCCTCCTTTACTTAAACCCTACAACAACCCCCTTCGATCTAGAAAATAAAGTCCAAAGATCATAGCAAGATCTACGAGGTTCTGTGTGACTTACCTTTCCCCCATTTACCTTTTCCATTTCCGCTCTGACACCCTCCCTACATACCGAACTCTACCATTTCCTCAGCACACCAGGCTGGCTCCTTCTTTCGGGACTTTCCGGACGCTGGAAATTTCAGCCCAGAAACGTCCTGTTTATCTCCAAGCCCCACCCAGACGTCACCTCCTCTGTGAAGACTTTAGCTCCAAGCACTCAGTGCATGCTTCTATCACAGCACCACTCGTGTTATCATTATTTTATATGCCTCCTTCCCTAGTGGGCTGGGCTCCTAGAAGGTAGGGACCCTGTCTCACTCTGTTTTGTATCTCGGCCTTTGACACAGTACCTGGTGCATCTCCAGCTTGTCATGAATGTTCAATGAGTGACTGACTGAATAATTGAATGAATGAATAATTGACCGTGATATGAGTCAGAATAAAAACAGTAAGAAAGGTATGAAAAACTGTAGGGTGTTCGGAGGACTGAGTCATATTTATTTGAGAGACCAGAAAAGACTGTGTGCAGCGGAGGAGATTGCTGGGGGGCTGGGTGAAAAAGGTGAAGGGGCTAAGAAGTCCAGATCGGTAGTTACAGAACAGCCACAGGGACGTGAAGTACAGTATAGGGAATAGAGTCGGTACTATTATAGTAACTATTTATGGGGCGGGGCGGGGGTGGGGGTGGAGGTGCTTGAAACATCAGGGGACCACTTTAGGTTCTCTAACCACCTGGTTCTCTAAAGCACCTGGTTCTCTAACCACTCTGCTGGACGTCTGAAACAAACAGAGAATAAGATTGAATGTAAACTGTAACTGAAAAAAAGAAATAGATTAAAAAAAAAGACTGTGTATCATCAAACCTCAGTTCTCAAGTGTCTCCCATCTCAAACAATTCCATTCTTGACCAAGTTGTTCACAAAAAAATATCTTGGTTGTTGAACAAAACTTCAGTTCTCCACCCGACAGCCCCGTCCTGCTGGTACCTGTATGACATCAGTCATGTGTCTCTCAGGTGACAACGGAGAGACTGCGCGAGGGTGAGTAGGATTCGGTTTTCAAACTGCTTCTCAAACAGCCTTCCGGAACGAATTGAGTTCGAGAACCGAGGTTCCACTGTAATCGATTGCAATCTTCCAGTTAAACCCTTTCTGTTTGTTCATGCCTTAATGCAAGGTTCACTCAGATCCAGGCACGCCACACTTCTTTTCCAACCTCTACCCCAAATGAAATTAGTTTTACCTTCAATCTCTGGTATAGTATGAGGTCTTTAATTCATTTTACCTTTGCATAGACTAATCTGGTTCCTCATAAGAATTTACCTACTTGTGAATGAAAATCCCTTCTTTTTCCTAAAAAGGATTTTGGTGGCAGCCTCATAACTGCTTATGTGTTTCCACTGTAGCCTCTTGTATGGGAGATACTCGACAAACGTTTATTGGGTGGAAAAGTAAAGGGTTGCTCAGGCCCCAGTGGCACTTCTGGCACTTCTGAGTCGCTCGGCAAGCACTCGTATCCCTGGAGAGCTCCTCTGGTACTCCGCCGAAGCGCTCTCTCCCCACCCTGCAGGTTTGACTGCATTTCTGTCCTTTCTCCGTTCCTTTGGGTCACACCTGGTTTCACACACATCTTTTGAACTTAGAACAATGAAAGCCTGTGTACTTATCTTCTCAGCTCCCAGCGCCTGTGCTGCTGACGGGCCCAGTGCGGTTCCTGTCTCCCACCTAAACCTGAATGTCCTTAAATCTGAAAGAAACACACACACACATCAATAGACAGCTCGGGTTTATTTGGTCACAGGTGCTTTGCTTATATAGAACTGGCATCCCTCTCAGGCACGTGTTTTCCTCCTTTCCACAAGGAGAAGAGGGTTCACAGAGCAGGAAAATTCAGCTCAAAGGCAGTTTCTGAGGGGCCCAATCAAGGGGTAAAGTCTATTCACCTCCAGAACTTTCCTGAAGGCCCATTGTGTATGGGGCCCTGCACAGAATTTAGAATCCAAACCTCTGAATTTTCAGGTCTGGGCTTGAGTTCCCAGGAAATAATGGGCTGTCTATGTTTTCTGCAGGTTAATTTGTTCCCTCAGAGCAGAACTATCCTTTCATTTCTTGTTTTTTCCCTCTACCATCAACACTTGTTGCCTGCTACCCTTCTCTGTCCCTAAGAGGTGCCCACACTTCTGAGCCATGTGGAAAGGGCCCAGCCGTCTTCCATGCAGGGATGGGCCTCTTGGGTTCCAGCCCATCCTGCCACACGGAGCCCATTTGCTGCTTTAGGGATGGCCTGTGACCTGAATGGTCCAAGCAGAGCGCACCTCTGGAGTCTGCCAGGAATGCTGGGGCTTGGACTCTTCTCAGCCTGGTCAGTGGTACGTCTTATTTCTGCTACAGCCACAGTGGGAAGCTTGAAGCTTCCAGGAGCGAGGAGGGGTTGCACCACGTGGCGACCAAAGGATGACTCCACCCAGAGGGAAGCAGAGCCGAGGCGTGGATCCCGGTTGTTTGAGTCCTGGATCACATTGTGCTTGAATCCCTCAAGAGCCAACACATTCTCTTTATGGCTTTAGCCTGTTTGAGGTTGTTTATTTCACTTGGAACATTAGACTTTCTAACTGCTACACCTTAGTTAGATTATAAACTATGTGACAGCAGAGACTGAGTCTGTCTTGATCACCATTGTGCCCCTGGCACAGAGTAGGAATGCAATAAATGTGTTGAATGAATACATCTCAGCTGGATGGAACGCTCTTTATGGACTCCCCTTTACAAAGGAACTTGGTGTTCTGCAGGAAAACGGTGCTGTGGCTCTGGAAGCCAGGCTCTCAGCCCACCAGGACGTCTCCCAGGAAATACGTTGGGGTCTTGGAAAAGGCCCCAAAATTGCAGCCCCCCTCCACTCTCCTGTGAGTTTGGAACTGAATTAGAAGATGACAGTAAGCTAGATGACCAAAAATAAACTTTATTACTAATAAAGCTTTTATTACTCATAAAAATTACCTTTATTACTACTAATAAATAACCTTTACTACTAATAAAGTTGATGTTAGAGGACGTGGCTTATATTATCAAGCCAATGAGCTTCCCAATACCCAGCCTCAGGTTTAGACAGACTTGATCAGAATGTGGTCCCCTTCCCCTGCTCAGGTCCCCTACTCCCAAAAAGAAAGAAAGAAAGAAAAAGAAGATGGTAGGAGGGACACTCTGTCCTTCCAAACTCATTAGCCCTATTAAGCCACTCCTTCCCAGGGAAGAATGAGGGGGCGGAGGGAAGCCAGGAGCGGAAGGCTAATTGGGCTCTTTCACAAGGAAGAAAACAGCCGGAGTGGAAAGATGAGATCTCCCTAAAACACATCAAGCGTGATTTGGTCAGGTCCATTGATTCTGCTGTGTTTTCAACCATAATGGGTTATTTTTCAAAGGGGTGGGATTTGTTTGCTAAAATAATCTCCATGGAATAACCGACATACCACAGTTATAACCAGCTTCCTGAGGAGTTAGAGACCATTTAAAATCATGCAAAATTCAAAGGAAGACACAAGAATCCACGATAAAATTACACAACCAGGAGCACTAGGTGCCAATAAACTTTGTGCTCGCTCACCACTCCCGATGCCCGTCAAAGGCATTTCAAGAGCACTGAAACCTCACACCTGCCGGCTTCTCTCTGGATGATGTCAGAGCCACACTGAGCCTCCTAGTCACCAGGCAAGCACAGTCAGAGTTTAACAGCTTGGTGGCACAGGGGCAACAGAGCTTCACAGTGGATTCCAGGAAATCTAGGGAAACACGAGCCAGGAAGTCAGTTACCATGTTCCCAGTTTTCCCAATGTCAAGGCTGGGGCTGAGAGTATTTTTCAAAACAAATGGTCGAATCATGTGACTATCTGCCACATGCTTTTGGATTTACTTACCCAGAACCATTTTCCTGCTTTAGTTATTTTTGTTGAAAGTAGACATTGACCATCCAGACCTTAAGAGGTTTTCTCAAAAGACCACTGTTTGTAAATTTGAAGTCTGGTGGACAAGTGAATTACCAGGTCAATGGGGCAATAATAACCTCCCGAATCAGCCAACAGCACATTACAAGTTCAATGGTCTTGACTGAAAACAGTGGTGCGGGCTATGCAATGCGACTCCAAGCACAGTGAGAACCAGGATGCCTTGAACCCAGCATGGATCTCCTCCGGTCTCGCTGCTAAGACGGAGCCTTGCTCTCATCCTGCGCAGATCCCTGGTGGACCGTTTACTGGAGGTCACTAAGGAGGCTTCGCTGGCCAGTCACGGGCGAGAACCCAAGCTGACAATGGAAACCCGCAACACAGCAGATTGAGACAGTATGTTCCCACCCTGTCTTCTCAGATGCAACCCTATTTTCTCATCTATTCCCTGCCCCTATTTTTACTATCAGGAGCTCTCCAATGCCACTTGAGCTATCAATAATTGGCAGTGAGTTTTGCAATTAACAACTGCTCAGAATCAGTTCCAAGGAACTGCACAAAAACCACTTCCAAAAAAGCAGATTTGGGGATTACTCAGCTGCTTCCCTGTCCCCTAATCCCTTTCTAACCCTACACATTGTCTGCTGGAAGAACTGGAAACTACAACCATGCACTAAATGCCAGTTCTGGGTACGTGGTAGATACCTGAGAAATTCTCTGATTGATGGATGATTGACCCATGTGTACCTAAAGGAAGGGAATGAGCAGCTGCTGTGTGATTCATAACGAGGAACTACTTTCCTGCCGACTCATACCTCCCCTTTCTATTTTCAGGCTAGAGACCCCAGGGAAAGATCTGAGTAAGAAACTTGGCCTCAGGGAAAAGCGCAGTCTCTTCTCCAGAAGAGGAGCAGTAGCCACTGGCAACTGGGATGGGCGTGTCTCAGTCTTTGGTTTATCTCGCTCAGCAACAGTACCAGCAAGGGGTCCTCTGTGAAGCTGAACTTCCCACCTCTCCCAAGCCAGCTGGCGATGTAACCCAGGGCCCTGCTCGAGTGCGGCAGGGAGTGGGTCGTCTTACCAGGGCGTCTAAAGGACACTTTCAAATGCTGAAGACTGCGGAGTCTCCAGTTACTTGAGAACTAGGAGGCATATATTTTTAGAGACATTCTGTCATCTGGGCAGCCTCGAGTGGATATTTTTTCTGTCTGTCTTCAGTATCCTGATTAGGTGGGTGTGGGGCAAAAAAATTTTAAAAAATTAAAAAACCCTCCAAGGGCAGCAAGCTTGGAGGAAGTGCTTGTTAATGCAAAGGGAGGGAGAGGGGGCAGCCAGCTGCAGCCCAGAGCCGCTCAAGCTCCTGGAGCCCTCGGCATGCTCTCGCAGAGACTTATGGGTCTGCCTTTCCCTCAGGACCCCACATCAGCCTTAGCCGAGCAGCTATCAAGAGGCCTAGTGTTTCCAGAAGAGGCCGAGGTAACAGAACAGTGGAGATGCCACCTCTGTTTGTATACTGGCCCAGTGGTCAAGGGCTCATCGCCTGGGCTGGGAGGGCGACTTTTGCTCTGTCTCCTCTGTGCAAAATGCCAGAATGCCTCTGCCTGGATGAGGTAGACTCACTCTGTCGTCAGCTGTGGGAAAAAACCAGCCAGAGTTGCTATTTACACCCTGAACTGCGAGCTGGGTAAAAATAGTGCTAGCAGCTTGGTCCAGCTTCAAACCCCACTGCAGAAAGATTATTTTTGGAAGAGAAGACTTTCCTCCCCACCCACAGATCTGAAAATGGCCACATCCCCAGAGGAAAAGAGGGGAGGTGTTCCCACGCAAAGGTGAAATGTGCCCCCTTCTCCACAGCCCTGCAGAGGACAACACAGCAAGAACCAGCTTAGAAATGCCTTCCCCAGGCAGCCCGGGCAGGCCCAGCACAGGCCTGCAGGTGACCCAGTTCGAGGTACAGTGGGAATTAATTAACTTTGACTACAGTGAGAGGAGGCAAGCGTCTGCACCTGGATGCTACCGCCAGCCTGTTCATCATTGCCGTTAAGCTATTTGTGTGCCTTTCAAAACAGGAAGAAAAAGAATTGCCAAAAGTGTACAGAAGACTTTCAAACAATAGCTTAGATTATCTGCTGCTTGAAGGCTTGGGAATGACTCTCCAGGCCTCTCAGGATGGGGTATAACGTGGCTATAAAATGATGACCGAGCCACCATGACCCTGATCTGGTTCCAGTTCTGTTTGCAGGGACTCTTGACTGCTGGGGGCCGAAACCCTTCCCTCAAGTGCTTGCTAGAGCGTAAAACCTGGTGTCTGGGGTCCTGGGATCTCTCTGGATTCAGGAAGTGACCCGTGTTACAGTCCGTTACCGGAAAGCCACTTCTTTCTTTCCAGGGAGCAGGTATTTGCAGATGCGTGTAAGTGCGAAGACCGTGGTTCCCATGCAACTCTACAGAGGCATGGAGATGTTCCCCGGGTGTGTGAAAAACAGTTGGAAAATGCCAGATGAATAGTGCTTTTAAATTGTACTTACAGTCTGAAAGTGCCCCGGTCACCCCGAGCTGAACCCACTAGATGCGCACTAAGTATTTTAGAGAGGAAGGGGGAAACACCCCAGATCCTGTCTCTACCTGAGCCTCCTTCTTCCAAGGTCCAGGAACCAAAAGAAATCTTCTACTTTGGGGAAACATACCTAGGCATACCTAGCCGACTTAAAAAAAGGAGGGGAGACGATGACAACACATCACTGCCCAGCTTCTCAGCACCTCCCAGCAACACACACAGACTTTAACCCCCCTGCCCTCTGCAGTGGCCACGGACGGAGGGACAGCTGCGTCCAGGTGGAAGCAATGGGAAAGATGGGGACAGACCTCGGACACACGGGCGGCTCACTGCAGCCTGGCCTTTCCTCTGACCTCTCAGGCAGACCTGGGTTTTAGTCTTACCTTTGCCACCTTCTAGCTGTGTGACTAAGTCACTTGGCCTTTTTAGATGCCCCCTGTGGGTGAGGGGGGACTGGAAGTAGCAGCATACACAGAGCATGTGTCCAGTGCCTGGTGCCGAGGAAGGGACACGGTGAACCCAATGCCCAGGGGCAGTTCCGTTTTCCCTCTGGTGCACCGTGGGCCAGGTTTTGGAATCTATCCTGCTCCTGGCTACCAGGCGATGACAAGTCTCCCAAATGGCTGGAGTCTCAGCTCCATGGGAAATGCATTGCTTTTACAGAAGTTACTGAAAACTTCCTTCGACAGCATTAGACCTTTCTGCACTCTGCCCCTTCACTCGCTGCAGACCTTCACCTCTGTGCAAGCCTTCACCTCTCCGCTTCCACCCACTTCCCCGAACCTTATCAAGAAGCCAGAAATAGAATCTCCCTACTCAGAGGTCTCTGCCAACGGCTGAGCTCCGGCCAGCGGAGGGCTGGGTCAGCACTGGCTTCTCCACAAGGGAGGCCACAGAAATAGAGCCCCCGTGCTCCTTTCCAAGTTTCCCAACCGATGACGTCACGAGGGAAGTTGCTGCTCAGCTGTGTCATAGCTATTTAAGCCATTTGTTCCCTGGGTTCTGAGACTCCCCAAGGACCCGGGCAAGACATCTATAGATCCCTCTCATTGGGACTGCTCCAGGAGTCTGTTTCCAAGGCTGAGACATCCAGGTAGAGCTGACTGCAGCCCAGGAACGAAACGAGCTCCGGTCTCTCCCTCTCCCTCTCCAGCCTCTTACAGAGGATTGTAGGCCAAGGCGGCCGGGCACCCCTCTCCGGCCTAAGTCAGCTTCCTCCTGAGTCAGCCTTCTTCACCTCCCTATTAATAGCCACTGCTCTGGCTGGCTCCGCGCACAGTCCGATTACAGTTCAATAACACATCTCAAATGAGGAAGCCGTGAACTTCCTGGAGCCGGCTGCTGAGGGCCTGCGGCGCTCAGGCAGAAGGAGCAGCTGGATGGAGTGGGAGCGACTAAGTCGTTGGCCTTTGAAACAAGGCGCTGCTCTGGGGTGTCTGTGTTGCCGAGCAGCCCCCGGTTTAGGGCAGGAGACAACAAGCATGCAGGCTAACTTTTCACTGGAGCTTTTATTACCACAGATAGTCCTGGGCAAAGTTGTAAACACGTGTTTCTTATCCATTAATGCAGATCCTTCAGCTACCCTGGAAGGAAGGTGTGGGCCAAGCTGGTTGAGTCCTTACCAAGGCCACCTTCGCTCTGCCACTACAGCAACAAGGTGCCCTACTTAGAGAGGCTGGGGTTGTCTGGATGTGGCCGGGTGCAGAGAGCTGATTGGATAAAGTTATGCCGCCTCCCCCTTCTCTGTCTGTCCCCAGCAGACGCACTGAACCATCTTTAGTGTTACGTTTATGCTGATAAGCAATGTGGTCCGGGCGCCCTGTAATTTCAGTATTCTTGTTCTTTGTGGGCCCTGGATGGGAAGAACGTTCCTGTTCAGGAGCCAGACAACCTGGGTCCGTCTCTGAGCCGAGGGGACTTAGTACATTTTCTACCTTTCTGAACCTCCATTTTCACATGTGTATAAAAGAAATAATAATCTCTCCTGAAATGGGTTTAGTATAAATTAAATGAGACAGCTTTGGAGAAGACGCCAAGCACAGTGCCTGGAAGGCAGGGAAATGTGAGGGCAAACCAAAGGCATCCGGGCCACTCAGACTAGTGGAGAAAAAGAAAAGACCAGCATCCCTAGGTGTGCAGACCTCTGATAGACACGTCTCTGGTGCAAAGGCTCGTGGGAACAAGGAGAACTTTGCTTCCCTTCTCTAGATTCTTTCCATTTAAAAGGTCAAAGAAGAGGCCCAATCCAGACTTTGAGGCATCTTGCTGAAGCCACAGTGAGGAATCTCCTGGCTCCATTTATTTCTCCTAATGACATTTAGCAGAGGCCCCACAGTTCATGCACAAATGAAGGCGTCAAGAAGAATGGGTAGGTGCAGGAGAAGGAGGAGCATCTGTCTGTTCCACCACTGGGCCCTTTATCTGCATTTCAAAGTCCCCCTTACACAAGCAGGTGAGCCTGACCTTAGGGTGAACCCAGCTATCAGCCAGGCCAAAGGAGAAACAAAATATCCTGCACGCCTGTTTTTTCAACCCACCCAGAAACATTCTGGCCCCCAAACACCTGCTTATAGATGGCAAAGAGCTAGGCCTCCTTAACCCAGTACCAGCTGGCTCCCCTCAGCTGACTACTGCGAGTTGGCTGGGGTGTGGGGGAGGGCGGGGTGGCGAACTCTGTTCTTGCTACAGCTTGCTTCCTTCTTGGTTGCCAACAGCAGGCACATATCTGATGGGAGCCAGCCAGAGCTCCTGGCAGCACAAAGTGGGGCAAGCCCCAGCATGACCTGCCCCCAGCTGGGCACGCCCTGGGGCTGGAATAGGGGAGCAGAGAGCTGGGGCTGAACTGATGTACGCTCACAGTCATGAAAGCAGACAAAAGCAGCCCAGAATTCCCCTCACCTCAGTGGGCAAAGGAGCAGGACTTCCCCTGACACCCCTTAGGGAATGGTCTTTGTGTCCCCCTTGCACCTAACATGGTTTTATCTATAGGCAAATGTTAAGGACGGAGCGGTGAGCACACTGTGATTCATTTCCATGCCACAAACACCACCCAATTCAAGGATCAGTCACCTGGACACTACTCACACCTGTAGTCCCTCAGCAAACAGTTTTTGACTGTTTACCTCACACTGGCACTGTTCTAGGCTCTGAATACACGTTGCTGAATACAATGAGGATGGTCTCTGCCCTAGGAGGAGAGCCAGACAATGAATGTGGAAATTAATAAATGTGTAATTACACATGGTGAGTGATGCTATTGAGAGGGGTGCGCAGGTACACTAGCCGTAGAGAATGGGGTGTGGTTGCGGGGGAGGTGTCCGATTTAAATGAGAGGGTCAGGAGGCTGACATTTAAGGACTTGGGGGGATTTTGGTGGCAGTTGCCTATGAAGGTGTCCCCTCACCGCTTGGCTAAATTCCCTTCTCTCCTAATGCAAAGAAGTCTCTGTGGACCCCCAGGAGAAAAATATCCTCCAAGAAGGACTTCTGTGGCTAACTGGGCCCAAACTCATAACCAGAGTTTAGCAGCCACAGTCTAGAGCTGCTCACACTGCATTTCAGGGAAAAGCCACAGACTGAGCTTTCAACATCCTGCTGTCTGATCAACTCTTTAATTTTTAATTTTTTTTAAGATTTTATTTTTCTTTACTTTTAGAGAGAGAGGAAGGGGAGGAGAAAGAGAGGGAGAGAAATATCAATGTGTGGTTGCCTCTCACAGGCCACCCACTGGGGACCTGGCCCACAAACCCAGGCATGTGCCCTGACCAGGAATCAAACCGGTGACCCACTGAGCCACACCAACCAGGGCTGATCAACTCTTATAAGAGAGTTCCTGTTTTTTTTCTTTTGACCAATGAACTGAAACCTGCCCTATCCAATTAGAACTGCACAGTTATATCCTCATTTACATATAAACTGACCAATCAGAACACACAATACTGACCAATCAGAACTGTACTGATTTGGAAGCCTCATTTGCCCAAAACTGGACTAAAGGAACTAATGGGAACTTTCTCTATAAAAGGTGGCCTCCCCTTGGTTTCAGGTTTGTTCCACGGGCTGCATTTCCCCGGTTTGCAAAATGTTCACGTCGATAAAGTGTTTCCTGTTTCACACCTCACATTGGGAATTTTTGTTCTAAGAGGAAGGAAAGGGTGCCTCAGCCAGGGATGCAGTGAAAAACATTTTGGGGGAAGAAAGAGGGATACAAAAATCTTTCTTCTGAGTCTCCTGCTGTAGATACATTTACTTCTCCTTCCTTTCTCCCCAGCCCCCACCCACCAGACACCCATCTGGACTCTGTCTAGGGTCCACTTGTTTCCCTACAAGCTCCTCCCTGTTTCTGTCCCCCAGCATTCTCATCACTGAGAGGACGTTGCCCTCCCTGGCACAGCCCAGAGAAGCCCTTCATGGGCTCCTTGTCTTTGAAAACAGTTTTCTCTAAGGTCCCCACAATCCTGCCCTTGAATCTCCAGAAGCCAATAGCTTTGACCTACAGCAAATAAAACTCACCATTCCTGCTGGGCCAGCAGGCTAATTATAGTCTTCTTTCTATGATTCTTTATCTCGGGGTTGTTTTCCTAAATTAGCATTAGTTGGTTTCGCTATCAATGCCATCTACGCCCGGCTTTAAGGACTTGGCCCTTTAGACTGTCTGGAACCAGCCCAGGCGCGGGAGACAGACAGGCCTGGTTTGCATCACAGCTCCCACCTTTACCAGCTTTGTGATCTTGGGCAAGTCAAAAATCTTTTCTGGGCCTCGGGTTCCTTATATGCAAGCTGAGGAGGAGGATAATACCTAGTCTGCAGAGTTTGTGTAAGAATTGGCCAGGAGGAGGGAGCGTAGGAGATGCCCCACAAATGGGAGTCTTTGTTATTGTATCAGCTATGAAATAGCCTGGCTAGAATTTTGGCGGTGCCTCTCAGGAAGGCGACTGATTGCTTTGTTAAGAATGCCGGCCAGGTCTATGTTTCACTAAGTGGCCACAGTAGCTCTGTAATCTGCGTATTGCTAAGGACCAGGTGAAAGAAGGACACTTCAGGACCTGGTAAAGGGCATGGATCCCAGAATCTCAGATTGGAAAGAATCCTGAGAAAACTCTAGTCCAAGTTCTTGCTATCAGACATGACTGAATTCGAGTCTCAGACAGATGGAAATCTTTTCCAACACAGAGCTAGGCAGCTGTCACCAGCACTGCCGCAGTGGTGCTGCTCTCAGGGTCACACACACTTCATTGTATCTATGTCACTCATGCAATCCTTGACTGAAAATATTTATGGAGCACCTACTATGTGCTGATTACTATAAAAGGCACAAAAGAGAGAGAGGGAAGTGGAGGGAGGAGAAGAAGAGGAGATAAAGGGGGTACAGAGAGAAAGAAAGAAAAAAGGAAGATCCCTGGCTGGGTAGTTCAGTTGGTTAGAGTATCATCCCAGTATGCCACAGTTTCAGGTTTGATCCCTGGTCAGGGAGCGGACAGGAATCCACCAATGAATGCATAAATAAGTGGAACAGCAAACTGATCTTTCTCTCTCTCTCTCCCTTCTTCTCTCTCTCAAAAATCAATCAATAAATTTTTTTAAAGAAAGAAAAGTGATATGAAGAAAAGAAAACAAGTAACAGTGTAGAAAGTGATGGGGGTGGTTTAGTGAGGCAGGGTGGCCAGGGAAGTCCTCTCCGAGGAGACTGGATGGCTGAGAAGGCGCCAGACAGGGGAGGAGCACACACAGCATCCTAAGCAGCAGAGACCTCAGTGCAAAGCCTCCGGGCAGAAACAAGCTTGATGTGTTCACGCACAGAAATAATTTCCGTGTGGCTGTGGGTAGTGAAGCTGCAGGTGGCAGAGGATGTAAGCCTTGAAGGTTGAATTTGATTCTAATTGCAGCATTTTGAGCTGAGGCCCAGCAAGGTCTGATTTATGCTTTGAAAATATCCCTGCAGTTCTTCGGAAATATGCTGCAAGTGGCATAAGTGAAAGGAAGGAGTCCAGGGAAGGGTAGAGGGCGCCTTGAACCAGGCCATAGCATTGGAGGTGATGAAAACTGGCCAGGCCTGTTATACACTTCGGGGGCAGAGCGAACAAGAATTGCCTGTGGGTTAGATATGGGGTGGGGGTGATAGAAAAAGGAGTCAAAGCTGACTTCTAGATTTTTCAGCCTACTAAACTGGGAGAACAGCAGTGCTATTTAATAGATGGGGTTATTTGGGAGGGGTTATTTATTCCGCATCTTTTCTCTTCCTCTAAACCGTGAGTGCCATGAGCGCAGGGGCTCCCACCCCTTGTGCACCCCCGCATGCTCAGTGTCTGGCTCAGTCCCGGGCTTGCAGAACAATGAAATCAACTACCAGTAATTGAGTGTTTCATACACGCACAGCACTGGCTCCATACTTTATATTCTTCCTCATTTGATCCTCACAAGAGAACTGTGAGGAGATACTTGTTTGAATCCTCATTTTACAGACAGGGAGTTGGATTCAGAGAGGTTGTATGAGAGCCTCGATGACCTCACAGCTAGTCAGTGGTCAAGCTTAACAGTGGCGTGCCTGGCTCCAAGTCCTGGGCTCCTCACCACCGCACCACACAGTCGGACAGCCTGGATGGGTCGGTGGGTGGGTGGGTGGGTGGACAGATGGACCAGAGGATGGATGAATGGATCAACTGGTAGAAGGGAGCATCACAGGCTGAAAATCATTTGTTACAAAGTGTCTCTGTGCAAGGGGCAGATTTTCAAACTGGAAAGGTCTGTGCCTGAAAGGAAAAAGTAGAAGAGCCAAACATGAATCCCCACTGGGATTGTGCCCAGGAATTCAGAGGGGATAGAATGCACTTGGGGAAAAATACATAGAAAGTTCCAGAAAGCTTTGTAACATTTTAAAAAGCTTAGACATTTGAAAAAATTATCTTTCCAGGGAGCATTTCCTAGTACTTTTTTTTTTCCAGTGATCTGGGATTACTTTAAGAGCCTTAGGATCACATGAAATATTTTTGATGTTTGCAAAATATCTTTTGAGAACTTTGACCAAAACAAAGGCAGAAAATACTCCTGTGAGTCAGGCAGCCCAGACCCTGGAGCTACTCAGGAGTTTCGTTTATTACTCCTAGGGCTAAACAAGGACACCGAATCTTAATCGAGGTCCATTAGGATGGGCTGCTCAATGGTTTTCAAAGGTGCTCTATTAGACTGTAGCCTTCCTGAGGCGACTACTGTGCACCTAGTTCATGGCAGCTTGGCAACTCAGGTAAGGACCCAGGACCTGGTCTAGATCAATCCTCTTCACTCACTAAAATGACATACACAGAAAATGTGCTGAGCACTTACTGTACCAAGCACTGTTCTAGGCACATGGATCTCATTGGATCTTTACCACGACCCTGTGGTGTAAGTAGTTAGTGTCTTCATTTATATGAAGAGACTGAGGCCGGGGGATGAAGTCGCTTGGCCACGTCACACTGCTAGTCAGTGTACGGAACCAGCGCAGTCTGGAACCACAGCCTGTGCGGTTAACCACTGAGCTGCCTCATGCTGGAGCGGTCCTCAGATCCCGGGGACTCCGTCTCGCTAACCATTCTCTCATTCGTCTCTTCCTCTCCATTCCCATGGACACAGCCCTCGGTAAGGCACTGTGTTTTCTCTCGTCTACAAAACGGCAACATCCTTCTAAATTACCTCCCTGCCGCCATCTAGCCTCTCTTCCCTCCCATAATTGGCCAAGTTGGAATTTGATGTCCATCTGACTGTGTCATGCTCCTGCTCAGAATCCTTTACTGGCTTCTTGTTGCCTGGGAGTGAACCCTAAACTCCCTCCAAGTCCCTTCAAGACCTGGCTCTGGCTTCCTTGAGCAGCCTCATCCTCCTCTCCTGCTGTTTGCCGTGAGCCCCGTGTTCCAGGCATCACCAGACGTGCTGTCTCAGGTGTGAATGCTGGGGCTGGGCTGTCGCTGAGGCCAGAATGCTTCTTGCTTTCCTCCCCTGGCGACACCCCCACGCCATATGCATGAGCTCATGTGCACACGCGCACACATACCCGCAAGCGTGCACACACACCTTATCCGTTCAGTGTTCACTATTTTTTGAGACTCAGCCCCTAGGATGCCTCCTCTGTGAAACCTTCTCACTTTCACAATCAGATTTAGGCGCTGCTTCCTCCTTTTTGGCATTGCCCCTTCATGCCTCTGATGAAACACATCATTTTTTTTTCAACTGTAGTTCTCTCTTTACCAACCGCCTCTCTCCAAGATTGTCAGGTCCGTGAGGGCAGGAGCCATCGTGATCTGGTTACTGCTGCACCCCCAGCACCTGCACATGCCCATGGGTCTCTGTTAAATGAGTGGCTTGTTGAAATAAATTTGGTTTTTGAGGTAGATTTCGAAATCCGGGAAACATTTTGTCCTCACATTTCCCCACGGTCAGACTTACCTACCCAGAGATTTTTGTTGCGATGGGGCCCCAGTTTTAAGTACAATATATATAGTGGTTCAGAATGAAGATTCCAGAGACACACGACCTGGGTTTAAAAACTCGGCCCTACCATCTCGCTCGCTGTGGGCCCTTAGGGGGTCACTATCTCACTAAGCCTTGGTTTTCATTACCATAAAACGGGGTTGATCATAGGACCTACTTTATGGGGCCAACGCGAAGGTTAGTGTAGAAAGAACACTCGGAGCGTTTGGTGCTGGCACAGAGCTCACACTCGATGCATACGGCTGTTATTAATAGCTATTTTCCTGACAGCTTCACTTGACCCCATTGTGTCACCATCACTTTTTGAACCAAATGTCTGGAGTCTGGCTCTCAAACATGGATGCTGAATTTCAGCAGGCTCTGCATTTGCCGTAGTATCTGCCCTGGATACAGAGCCTTGGGGAATATGGATGCAGATAATGGCTGAAACCAGGCGCAGCCTTTTGCTTGTGAGTCACGGTTTATTGCCTAGAAACCAAAAGTAAGCATTGCCAACCAGTCAGCAAGTTACCTGAATTCTTCAAAATGTTCACCCCTCTGGTCCTGTGTTCTCCCTTGCATTTGGTAAAAGAGAGGTGATTGGTGTAGGTAGTTTAGGATACAAGCAGCAATTTCTCCTTGGAGGAAAGGAGGTGGGATGTACAGACTCTCAGGGTAGGCTGCCGGGTGTGTTCGTTCCTTCTGCTGGCGGCAGAGAGGTGTGTAAGAAGCAACCTGGGTAAACAGAGCCCTCCATGCGTGGTCCACGCGCAGCTGAAAGACATCCCTTCCTTTCAATTCTCGTGCACAAGGAGGGAGAGGGTAGTATTCTTTATTTCAGACCTAATTTTTCTACATTTAAAAAAATTATTTTTGAGAGAAAGAAAGAGGAAGAGAGAGAGGGAGGGAGGGAGGGGGAGGGAGAGAGAGAGAGAGAGAGAGAGAGAGAGAGAGAGAGAGAGAGAGAGAGAGAGAGAGAGAGAGAGAGAGAGAGAATTTGTTGTTCCACTTACTGCTGCATTCACTGGTTGATTCTTGTATGTGCCCTGACCGGGGATGGAGCCCACAACCCTGGTGCATCAGGACAATACTCTAACCAACTGAGCTGCCTGGCTGGGGCTGATTTTTCTAGGTCTTGATTCATGAAGCCTCTTTTAGAGGTCATAATCGTCTCAATAGAACCTTGAACTAAATGGCCAAGATTATAAATTGCAAGATTATCCGGCAAATGTGTGCTAATGAAGTGAATGGGGAGTGACAAGGAAAAGAGCAAGATGATTCCCCAGCAGGATTCCAAGACTCTGCATGTCAAATGTCTTACTAAAGAACTAAGAAATAACATAATTCTGGGTCAAGAGGTGAGGTTTTCCTTTGAATGTGCCATTCTGTATCATGATTTTACATGTGGCTATTTTAGCAATGTTATCATCCCAGCCATCTTTCTGAAAGGGCTGGCATTCTGGTTTAAGGGAGAGCAGGTTGGAAAACAGGATTCAACCAAAACAGGTTGTGTTCATAACCTATGCCAGGAGCAAAGTGGATTTTTCCGAAAGTATTAATCAGAAAACTCGGCCAAAGTGTATGCTTCCCACCTAGATGGATGACAAAAGGAACCGGTCACACTGGGAAGATGAGGAGACCCTACGCTGGGGGCCTCTTCCCAACACCTGCCCGCTCTCTCGCTTCTCCAGTTTTCATTCGTGTCTTCCTGTTTGCTTACGAAGCAAAAGGCATTTTTGCTTATTGTGTCAAGTCACTCTTAAATTTCCTCTTGGCTCTTTACTTCTTCTGGTCAGATAGGATTTTCTCTGCAATTATCCCGAGGGAGGAATGTGGTGGTAGAAATTAGAAAGAAAAGAGTACCCACATATATCAGAACAACTAAACTGACAACCAGGCAGACAGACAGACCATCCAGGGTGCCGACAGTGGCGTGGAGCAACTGAAATGCTCTCACACAGCTGGTTGGGATGCAAATGGCACACTACTTTGGCCCTATGACCCAGCAATCTCCCTTCTAGTAATTCACCCAAGAGAAGTGAAAATATACACGCACATACACTATACACAAATCTGTCCACAATGTTCATGGCGGCTTTTTCATGATAGCCTGAAACTGGAAGTGACACAAATGACAATCCACTGGTGAGCATACTTCCGTACGTCCATACAATGAATTATTATTAAACGATAAGAAGAATGACCCACTGATCTGTGCAACAACATGGATGAACCTCCAAAGCGTTATGTTGGAACGTGATGAAGAAACCCAACTCAAAAGGCTATACAGCATATGGCATCCTGGAAAAGGAAAAACTACAGAAATAGAAAACAGATCAGTGATTGTTGGGATTGGGGTTGGGGGAGAGGGTTCACTATAAAGGGGATGTGAAGGAACTTTCTGAGGTGATGGGAATATTCTATTATCTTGAACAGTTCCGTGACTGCCTGCATTTGTCAGACCTCGCAGAACTGTACAAGTGTGAGTTTTACTATCTATAAATTATATATCTGACTTTAAAATATTTGTATTTCTTTGGCTTTTGAGTTTTAAAATCCTAGGCCATCAAGAGTAAAAAAAGAGTTCCCTAGGCAAGAGCAATGTATTTACTAGAGAATACCATAAATGAAAGCAAGCCTTTTTCCACCTCCATCCCTCACTTGCAAGGGATTGCCTAGACTAAAGAGATCAGGGAAGAGAGAGGAAGAGCAAATGATCAGATTAGATGAAGATGAAGATGAAGATGTCTGAAGATGAAGAGGCTGAACGTAGAGCGTCCCACAGAAAAGGCAGAGTCCATGTTCACCACTCGCCCAGCCTGCAGCTGAGTGAGCCCGTGCACTGCTTCCCCGCCATACTGGTAACGTCTCTCTTGTGCAGCAGACAGCTCATCACCCTCTGACCAGCCAGTTGAAATGACTCACGTTCGTGCCTTCCAGGACTTTGCTCAGATCTCTATCCGACACACACTGTGGGAAAAATCCTCCTCCTTGCTATGACACGAGCGACTGCCAGCCACCCCAGGCTCCCACCACTTGTACTTACGTTAGACTGTACGAAACCATCTGGCTACTAATTGTTAAAGAGTTCATCAAAGCTCTGGCCAGCATGGCTTGGTTGGGCATCATCCTGCAAATTGAAAGGTCATTGGTTCAATTCCTGGTCAGGGCACATGCTTGGGTTGTGGGTTTGGTCCCCAGTTGGGGTACATGTGAAAGGAACTGATACATTTCTTTCTCACACTGATGTTCCTTTCCTTCTTTTCCTCCCTCCCTTCCCCTCTCTCTAAAAAAAATAAATAAATATTTAAAAATTGGAAAAAAAAAGAGTTCATCAGACTTCCACTGAGCTGCTCCTCTGGCCAGCTGTAAAGAGTCTGGGCCCCGGCCCTAGAGGGAGTCCTGGGAGCTGGTGAGGACCATGACAGAGACCTGACACGAATGCTAAGGGGACCCAGAGGACGAAGGGCAGCAGGAGGCCCCGGGAAGCCTTCTAGAACTATACTTTCTAGTCCAGACCAGTAACTGCTGCAGTAACCTGACCTGTCTTTCACTGGGCAGCCACCCACACCCCCTTGTTAAACAAACATTCCCGGAGGGGACTAAGAAACCTCCCTGAGGGCAGCCGCCTTGCCTGTCTATCCCTGGCATACCCCTGGGCTCCTGGCTCGTAAAGACTTCTTGAAAGAATGTGTAAATTATTGTTCTGGGGGAGTAAATAGTAAATATTTACTATTTGCCAAATTCCCTGGAAAGAAATGTAAAATAAAACATGTTCAGAAAGTGCATACAAAGAAAAAGGATAGTTATAAAGCATCCCACTAATAATTCTAGGGTTTGTCCAGTGATTTGCATGCCTTTTTCCACTTGAAGTAACATAGCTCCATGCCTTACCTGCACCGCAGCTGACGCAACAATGAACGCTGCTCCAGCTCTGGGTGCCAGGCCTCGTCTAGGCACTTGACGCACAGTATCTTACTCAGTCCTTACGAGCCTCTTCACAGTTCAAGTCAGTTGAGCCTCAGAAGGTAACTGACCTATCCAAGGTCACACAGTTAACTAGAGTCTGGAAATCTAATTGTTTAATTGTTATTATTTTTTTTTAGAGAGGGGAATGGAGGGAGAAAGAGAGGGAAAGAAACATCTACAACAAGAAACAGTGATGGGTTGCATTCCCTATGCACCCCGATGGGAAACCGAACCCACCACCCAGGCATGCGCCCTGATGTGAGTTGAAGTGGCGACCCCTTCGGTTTGCAAGACAACGCCCAACCAACTGGCCGGCCCACTTAGGGCCTGGAAGTCTGTTATTTTAATCCCCACCTGTCCCAGGCAGAAAGGAGCTCACAGTCCTCCTCATCCTGAGCTCTGCCTGCTTCGTGGCATTGCTGTTCCAGGAAAGCCTCCCTCTGGCGAGACCCGGGTCTACCTAAGGCCAGGTGACATGTCGGATGCACTGGACACAACAGGTCCAAACCAGTGATCTCTGTGGCAATTCTGACCTTTTCTTTGCAATAAACACCCACTCCCTCTGGCTGAACAGAAACTCCCAGAGGTCCCTCCCACAGCTAGGGGCCCGGACGGTCAGTGGCACTCCCTCTGTCAATCCGCTTCCCTCAGATGGCACCATTTCTTTAGAATATCATTGAAGTAGAAAATGAAATGAAACGTGAACTTTGGGCATGTCTCATCACCATGGAAACTACTTCAAGTTGGAGTGCTTCCAGGTCACGTGGGTGCTGTCTTCCAATGACTGTGGAAATTAGGAACTGGGAACCAGACAAAGATAAAACAAATTCCTGTTGGATTAGCGGCAGCTTGGGTAATAAACGTGGCACATTCAACATAGGATTATGGTTATATTATGACCAGCAGCATTGCTGACCTATATTCTCCATTCCTGACACTGCTGGCTTGGGTAGAACGTGTTAGCCAAATGAAGGACAACTCAGATTATCCTATTTTTGGGAAGAAACATCTTAAACTCTATCAAGGTGGCTCCAAGAATGTCCTAGGAAAAGAGAATAAACGAGTAATAAATTCCAAGAACATTCTGTAAATGCATTTTTGCTTCTGGGAACGGGAAAGCAAAAATTTCCCAGGAGACTCCATTATGAAAGCCGTAAATAAAGTCTCCCTGGCTTGGTCGCTCGGTGGCTGCGCTGGTGCGGCCCGCTCTGCAGAAGAGGCTTGGAGCTGGAGGCAGGCAGTCCCGGGGAGGCCGTGAGTGAGTCTGAGAGAGTTCGGCTTCTTCTCCCGTGTGTTGCCTGCACATCAGACCAGAATACAAGGGTAATGGGCCAATTCCGCTTTCCTGAAGACCACCACTGATGGTTAGTATAAAAATTTCAAGCAGGATCCTAACATTCAGGGTGTTTTTCTAGCTGATGCTCTTCTTGTTCATTCCCCAAACCCCCAAAATGTGTACACTCTCCTCCTGAAGTAGAAGCAGGTAACGTGGTGCCAGGTAATGGGGACACCTGGCCTGATGGCCGAGATGCTGTGGGTTTCTCTTCTGGTTGTTACTTACCTGGCCCATGACCAAGAACTGGTTTCCCAAGTGCCCCTCGCAGAGGTAGGTTAAAGGGAGGAATGTCGGGCCCTGAATATCCTATGTGCTAGCAGTGCCCATCACAGTGAGTTCTTGCCACTCGGGGGTTGGGGGAGGGAGGCAGTGACATTTGCTAAAGCCTACTTGATCTGGGCAATGTGCCAGGCACTTTGTGGCTGTTCTGTGAGCCTCACAATAACTTGTGTGTTTTTACAGATGATGGGATCTGGTCCTGAGAATTGCTGTGACTTCCTCGAAGTGAACACATACAGACATGCAATCAGGCTTCAAGTCCCCATCTGCCCCGCACCGGAGCCACCCTCCTTCTCCTTGACCCTGCTCGTGGTTGATCTTGGGGTAAATCAATGACATGACTTTAATTTTAAATAAATGTAACTTGATAGTTCTGTCAGAGATTTCAAATAATTTGCTAATGCCTTGGAAAATTCAGCATCTCTGGCAAGTCTGACTCTCATTAAAATGATCCCGTATCACTTGGGAATTAGAAGTATCTTGTGTGACATCAACTTTCAATCCTCGGCTTGTTCCAAGCTGGTCTGGAGAGTTGGTCCGGAACGGCCCCATAGAGATAGTGTCCTCACGGTCAAAAACTAGGGGGAGGGTGGTAATGGGAGGGAAGTGGGGAGGGGTGGGAGGGGGGCTGGACTGGGAGTAAAAAGGAGAAAACTGTATTTGAACAATGATTAAAATAAATAAAAAAAAGAAATAGTGTCCTAAGTTAGGACATTTTAGTCACTTCTGTGTGAGCAAGGTTTTGGATTTGTATCTCTTAAAGCAGTCTCAACAACTGGAATTGACACTTCTTTCCCCTTCTAAGAAATATAAAATCAACAGGCCTGAAATCCTTATAAAACAAAGGTATGCTACAATGCCACTCTTGTCTCAGTTCTAAGCTCTTGGCTTCCCCTGGAAAGGCCAGGATTTTCATTTCGTGAAAAAAGAATTAAACATAAGAGAACAAAACAGCCATGAAGTTTTGGGTGTGTGCTTAGATCTGGCAGAGTTTCCTATTTGGTAGTTACTCCTGTTTCCTGAGTGGCGAGCCGGGCCCACAGACTGGGCGTAGACTCAGAATCAGGACAAGCGTTGAAAGAATCCGTGTTGTTTGCCCTCTCGGAGCCCCCATTTCTCCTCTGCACAATGGGGGCGCTTGCTGCCTAGGACTGGGGAGAAATCAAACATACATTGCACATAAAGAACGAAGACAACAGTCCTCCTTACCTCACTCCCAACTCAAAACAGACGTGAGAATCTGTTGTAACAACAATTAATTTATTATTGACTTATAATATCCCAGGGACTGGGCTGAGCCCTTTCCATATAGTTCCTTTTTCACTAAGGGAAACAAGTGTTTGAGGGCGGGTGCCCCAACTCCAGGAGCTTGCCCTGCTCCAGGCTCTGGGATGTGAGCCCTTCATTGGGACCAGATAAAAGGATTTATGAGCAATTGCTTCTGCAGGAAACAGCTGCCTGTGAGGGGGTCGAGGGTCGTGGCTGGCGGGGCTGGGTATTTGGCCAGCGGCAGGGAGGGGGCCCTGCGGAGCCCTTTGTTCCCCACCCTGCGCAATGAGCACCACTGAACTTCTGCTCCCTGGGGTTAGTTTCCCGACTAGACCTCGGGGGGCGGGGGGCATGTTATGTCAAAAATAAATGAGAACAATAATTTGATGGCTCATGGTGTAACCATTTACCTCACGTAGAAAACATTTAATGCTAACCTCATCTCCATTCTCCTCTTAGGGATTCTAACATGTTGAACAGAATGTTTAAAGCTATTACTTCTCTACCATCCACGTTAATTCAATGTTCACCAAACCATATTAAGTTCCTATTGATCGAGGGGCCAAGGATTACATATATAACCCATTACACAGAGTATTAAAAGACAACAAAACCCGGCTGACATTCAGCTACGGGTTATACAACATTTTTTCATGTAGCACTGACTTCTGTGGCTTTGTTTACATTAAGTTTCTCATTTGCATCGCCTGGACCCTTATTTATTAGGCAGTCACGTGGGAGAGTGTCATCTGAGGCCACACTGGAATTAAGAAGGCTGGAAGAACAAGGATGAAATCTGGAACATGGCACGGGGATGGAGGAAGGACGAGAGTGAAACCTGGAACGTGGCACAGGGGATGGAGGAAGGACGAGGGTAAAGTCTGGAACGTGGCACGGGGGAAGAACACAGGCCTGTGAGACGTTAGACAAGCTGTTTTCTGACCCCGCCGCTAGCCAGAAACCTTGCAAAACCTCAATTTCATCATCTATAAAATGGGAATAGTTGATGTTTGATTTCAAATCCACTTTCCCATGGGGTGGTGAGGGCTCCTAGGATGATGTGAGGAGGCACCTCATTGCAAGGCCCCTAAGTGAGGACACACAGGCAAAGCACAGGGTCTGGCTCAAACCAGGCACTCAAGGAACACTAGTGTCCTCCCCTCGCTTTCTCCAGCTTGTTGCCCAGCCACTGACAGCCACTGACAGCACCTGACGGGGCTGAGAGCTGGGAAGGGCATGGACCCAGGAGACTGGGTGTCTCCTGCACATGCTCTCTTCTCTCTCCTCCCCATCTGCCAAAGGCAAACAAGAATGACACGATAGCAGGCACAGCCACTGAAGCAAATCAGGTCACAGGAACATAATGCACTCAAGGACACACAGAAGTCAACTCTAGCTGGGCGCAGACGGGTAGGCGAAGCTTCATGGGAAGGAGGGGACTTCCTATTTGATAGGGAATTGGCTTTTAAAGTATTATCACTGATGAGAAAACACACACATACATACACACACGGGTGTGGTTTTAATTCTTTCTCTCTTGGTGATGTAGGTTGCCCGTGCAAGATGGGAACTCCCTAAGTTATGGAGGCAAGTTTTGGGGAAAAGTACTTTAAAATACAGTATAAATTGATGATATCTAAACCAAAACGTTTACAGGACACCAGAGCACCAAGCCGCACTTACAGCTGGCCACGCCACACCAGGCTGGGAGTGTGCTCAGACAAGGCTGCAGGGAAGGTGCCGGGGAAACAGAGACAGCTGATGTACCAGGACAGTCGCACTGCCCCACCCTGTGCCTGGAAACCAGTAATAGATGTTTGGTATCTGTTCGTGAGTGGTTTTCCACATGTTGTCACCGTGAGTATTCCTCTCCCTTTGCCAGGTATTCAGAGATGATGCTACCTCTTTTCGACCTAATTCTTTTCTTTCTTCCCCCCTTACCTAATGCACTCTTATCTCCAAAGAAATCGGTATTAACAGAGGAACTGAGAATATGGGGCTTGGTGGGCAGAAATGATTAAGGTCATTCATGCATTTCTCATATCTAGAGCCAGGAAAAGTATTTGTAGATAAGCAGGAGACCTGCTTTTTATTCAATTGGCCAACCCTCCTCGGAGAAAATAAGTCCTCGGGGTCTTAGCTAACAGGTCTGTGAATTGGGTTACAGGTGACCTCCCGCAGGCCTTTCGGTATTGAGTATCAAGCTAAAACTGGCTGGGTCAATTAAGGCAGACGAGCCCTCCAAAGAATTAATATTTGAAAACTTTATTTTCTCAAATGAGCACCAACACAGATTGGAAATATGACAGAAACAATGCACTTTTGTCTAATACTGAATCACTATGTACAAATACAGGAGATGGTGAAGACAAATTATTGGAAAATTATGATCTTTGTTATTAAAGCAAAGTGACCTGAAAAATGCCACAACAACAACAACAACATAAACAAAGGAAAGAAAGTAACAAAACCCAAACCCAACAAATCGTCTGTAAACACAAGCATAAACAGTCTGTATTTAAAGACAGTCTCTGCAGGTCGGAAACTCGAATTCTCACTTTCACTGAAATGTTATACAAAAACATACGGCAGAGAGAATTTGGTAAAATGGTAAGAGCTTGCTTCTTGGCTTTACCTTTCACTACTGGCAGATTTCATGACTGTACTTTAATTTAAAAAAATTAAACATCTCTTTCCTTCACCCAGACCGTTAGCGTGATTTCTCATTTGAGGCAGACTTTTACAAAAATAATGTAAGTTGATTGTGTTCAAGATTTGATTTCTCAGCCTCTTCCTGAACCTGAGGCAAACTGACCTTAAAAAAAAATTAAAAAGCTGTTTCCCGACAAGGTATGTGCATTATTTCATCACCGATCTTTCCACCCAAACCAGTCAATGTTTTAGCATGATGTGGCTTCTACAGCAGCTGGAGCCCTGGGTTCCGCGATGAGCACACTCACACCCCAACAGATCTGACTCTGCTGGATCTTCACAGACAACAGATTTCCTTTCCAGTCTGTAAAAGCTGAGTGCGCAAAGAAAAAGGAATAGACTGGCGACAGCTCTGTGCTCAGGAAAACGAGATCTCACAGTTGTGCTGCTGGTCCACTCAGAGAGAAAACCACCACCAGAGAGAAAGAAGAAAAGCCTTATGTGCCCAAGGTGTAAACTATAGGTACAGTGTCCCCAATAAAAAAGAAACCAGGAGGCACAGTCCAAAGTGCTTTTCACATACACACACACACACACGCACACACACACAAAAGATTCCCATTTTCCAATTTGTTTCACTCTAAGTTGTTACTAAATTTATTTGATTATATTTATTTTCTTTTCTGGCCAATACCGGTGCAAGAAAATAGTTCGATTCCCAACCTGGTAACGTACTGTAGAGTTCATTCCATTGGGGGAAATACAGAGAGGCATTGCTTTATTGCCTCTAATGTGATAGAGATGTCTTTAAAAAAACAAAACAAAATACAATACATTGGTGATCACTGTTTCCCTTAAAATATACTTCAAGAAATGCAGAGGAACCTGTAAAATTTAAAAATGAAAATAAAAAGTGCTCTCAGGGGATCTGAGAAAACAGCACCAAATATATTATTTAAAAAATTAAATATTATTTACAAAAGTATATTTCACAAGCAACTGTTTCTTTTATATATATCCACTTGAAAATCTTGTTATAAAGGGGCTACCTCTTCTCCCCCACACGGACCCACCAGCCCAGACTCCTCGCTCCTGTCTCCAGGCTCACACCGCCGTCGGCATTGGGGCAGCGCTCAGCCGGGCCCAGCTGACCACCTGTGACCATCAGCTTCGGCTGAATCTGATTCATGTCAAATCAGCCTATGAGCAGCCTGAGACGGGTATCAAGGGTGGGTAGGGATGGGGTGGGATGGAATCCAGGGCCACCAAGCCATCTGGGCAAGGATGGCACAAGGGAGAGGAACTGGAGGGTCTGCGGCTGGACTTCAGCTGAAAATGAAGGCAGCTGCTGGCTGAGGTATAGAACTCCACGCCTTTCCCTTTCTCCCTTCTCCCTTTCCCCTTCCTTCCTCCCTCAGCCCCACCCAAGCTTTACATGGAACTCCAGTTCCCTGAACCTACCAGGGGTGAGTGGATGAGGTCTTTGGTTATGCTCTGAGTCAATAATTTGGTGAGGAAAATTAAAGAATGAACTGACTGAGGCCATCAGTTGACGCATCTCCGTTGCTCAGCTGCGGTCTCTCCAAAACTATGATGTTAGATAGACAAGCCATGAATGGAGCTGAAGTTTTAAGAAGCACTTTTGGTTTCATCGACACAAAGGGAAAGCCTAATGGTCTGGGCTTTTGATTTTCTGTAGTTATGGAAAAACCAACACCCTGCTCAGATCTCTTACACCAAGCACGGCGCCATCCGCCCACTGGATGCTCAACAGGTAGTAGCTGCAAACACCCAAACCAGGGTTCTGCTGGAGCCTGCTCTGACCCGCACACGTCAGAGGCCCCAGCACAAGGAAGAACAGTGACACACGGGTCTCCCCTGACTGGTGATAATTCTACAGCCCTGTGTCTGGTGCCCACGTCATCACACTCCATTTCTACTTTTAAAGACAAAACACCTACCCACGCTTAGCCCCCATTTTCTTTTTATGGGAAGGAGTATCAATAGCCAGGACATTCCCTGAGCAAAGGGGCCAATCAAAACCCATAAATGAAGGTCACTACCTTCTGCTGGGGGCGCGGCTGGAGGGGAATCTATGAGTTCTGTGCTGGCAAGCCAGCTGAGGAATGTGAAAGTTAAAAAAAAAATTTTTTTTGAGATCTTGGGCCTGGAAGTGCCTGGGAGCCAGAGGAAGTATTTCTCTGGGAGCAGAAACACACCACGTTTTCGGAACCTCAGTCTGCTTTTCAGCATTGTGGGGGGAACAACAATCTCCCAGGGCTACCACAGCACCGAACTGCGTGGGCCAGAAGTCTTTGGGCACAGAATGCCATTGCTAGGGCTCCTTCTGTCTCACAGAGGCAGCGGCTGCTGAGCCAGGAGCCGCCTGCGTCCTGCCGGTCCTGCTGTCCGGTCCTGCCCCAGCAGGGCCATGCCCACCCACACTTCCCCCACTCAGCGAGCGGCTCACGGGGACACGGAAAGCCATGTCCACTGCGGACTCGTTCCCTATGGGAATTCGGTTCAGTTCTGAAAATGTCCTGGGTTGGCTGCTTGAATCTTGGTTAATCAAATGTATAGACTTTTATCTCCATGAATACTTTCTTTTATGACTTTTAAGGTGAATATTCCTACTTGGAATATTGATCAGCCTACTTGGACAATGAGATACTGAGAATCACCTGCCATACCCTACACATATCTGAACAATAATATTTTCAGTCTAAGCAATGAAATTAGCTAGATGAGTTTCGGTCATGCACCGTGTACTGGCTGAATTGCTGCAGAACTGGCTTCACAGTGTTGATTGGATGTAACGGACTCCTCCCCCTCGCAGGAGCCCTGCAGGGATTGGTTCTCCACTTCCCCTAGTACAACGAACTTTGGATAGGGAGGTGAGGAGCAGGGGGTAGCATTAAAATTTGTCACTTGACATCAAATCTAAGTCCTCCCCACCGCTGGACCACTCTGATTGTTCTCTCTCCACACAAAACATCCAAATCCAAGGAGAACAGCTAGGGGCATGAGGAATCTACCAGCCAAGCTATCACTAAGCTCAAAGCCTTGGGACTTTGTTTTCCACAATCTACAATGATTGAACTGGAGAAAAACACCCAAAACTCTACGTACAAAGAACTGCCGATCTCACTGAAGCCACCGCATACCAAAGACGAAAGATGCACCTAACCTGTCGTGGTTCAAATCTAAACTACTCCCAGCATTGCCCCACCCCACACCCTTCCTCGCCACAACGCTCTTCTCTCACTGAGGGTCAGGGAAAAAAAGGTTAGCGATGCTAATTGGTTTTACTTTTTTTTCCCCTGGCCCAACATCTGAGCCATTTCCGCAGGAGCTCCCCAACTGCAGCCCCCTTTGCCCCCTGCTCTCCTCACTGACTGACTGGACTCGGTTCCTGGTCCAAGCCTTTGGGACGTTTGGATTTTGCAACCAATGCAAATGGCGGTCCCCTCTCCTCTCACCTACGGTGGCTGAAGAGGAAAAGATGATTACCCAGAGCAGCCGTGGGATTTCAGAGTCATCAAAACCCATCTGGGCTTTTCCCCCGAGTCACTAACTGCTGCCAAGACAGCCCCCCAGTTCGGCCCAGGAGAACCAGGCTGCTGCCCCGCCCGCTAGAATTAGGGTCGCTTCTGGGGTCACACGCTAACCTGGCACATTGGGGGCAGGAACAGAAGCTTCTGATCAGAGAGAATGCGGTCATGAGGTATTTTTTTCTTGTTGTCCTTTTAGACAAGTTGGTAATTTCAAGCCTAAGTCACCAGGTCTCCAGGAGTAGCACAAGTCTGTTCCTACTTCTCCCCTCCCATCCCCTGCCCACCCCCGGAACACTCACGGTTCCCCGCTTCCCCTCCTCCTCACACCCCAACGCGGCGCACTGCTCCCCTGGCAGGAGGCCGTCGGGCAGCTCTTGCGTGGCCCCGGGCCCTTATCAAGGTGGGCTGCCACCCCGCGATCAGGCATCCGTTCCTTCTGGTGTTTTGTTTTCAGCCAACACTAGGACAGAGAGAGAAGCCAGGACCGACTCACAAACAGATACAAAGCAAAGAGACAGAGAGATAGCAGTTTAGAGGCCGGGCACCGGAAAGGCGGTGTCAGGGTGGGAGGGTGCCCCAGAGGGCAAGGCCCCTAAACGATGGAACCAAGTGTCCAGTCACTCTCTCGCGCTTGGGTAGAATGTTCGGTTGGACGGCATTCACGCGGACACTGGGGGGGTGGGCGGGCGGGCGCGCCGCAGTCAGTCCCAGCCGTTGTCCTTGATCATGTGTGCTAGCTCAATGATGTATTTGCCTTCTTTATACTTCTGGCTGCTCTCAAAGGCGTGTTCCTAGGAGACACAAGGAAGAGGAAAGACGCTGAATGACCCGAGACAAGCAGGTGACTTCTGGGGCGCGGGAGCCAAGCTGGGGCCTGAGACAGGCCCTGGAGCCTGCCCCCAGCTCTGCCCAGACTCACCGAGGGACTCCCACCACTTACACACACTACGTACGTCCCCTTCGGCTGACCACAGCTCTGGGACGACACCAGGAATTTCCCAATATAACAGAATTTCTTTAGAGTCTTTGCTCGTTCCAGTCTTTGCCCAAAGTTTACCCTCTTGCTACTTCCCAACCACTCAGCTACTTGGAATCCTAACTTCTACTGCAGTCCCTCCCCTCGTCTGCTGCTTGGTCGCCAGAGCCCTCGCCACTAGCCAGCTTACTGCAACTCGCCCACCTATTCTGTGTGTCGACCCCACTACGGCAACAGAAACTTCCCGGAAGGCAGACGAGTCCTCTGTTTCGTTCACTGCTGTGTTCCTAGAGCCTGGGAGACGGCTCAGCACAGAACAGGGCTGCAATAAATCACTGCTGAGTGAATGCACGAATGCGTATATATTTTGTCTTAGGGGAACCTGGTTTCCTGCCTAACCCGAAATCTGCCCTATGGACGTAGCCATGAAGTTCCTGTGTCCTAATTCTAAACTGGACTGTGTTAGGCTTAGAGAAAAGACCCTCGGAGAGAGAAGCAACGTATTGTGAGACAGAACAGGTCTTCTTTTCACGTCTTATCTTGCTGTTTCTACGTTAGATGAGTTAAGTCTGTTTTTCCTTCACTGCCTTTCTCCAGAGAACTCCAGGCTGAAGGGCCCAGCAGCCCTCGAGCCCCACCCAGCTGCCAGGCCTCTGGCGGGAAAGCTCAGGACAAAGCACCTGGCAGCTTCCCGTCCTCAACTTGCAGTCCTCAACTTGCAGCGCTGTGGGCTTTCCCAGCTTATAATGAGCCCCACAGAAAGAAGTCCTGCAGAGATGTGAGATCAAAAAGCTATTTTATCTGATGTGAGATCAAACGGCTATTTTCTCTGCAGGCAGATACCTGAAGACCTCTGGGTGCACCATCAGAGCCATTAGATGGCTAAGCTGGATGCACAGAGGCAGTGGACACCAGCTCTCCCTCCCGAATCCCCACGTGAGTTAACCAAATCCTACTGTCGAGAGGTTCTGGGCAGCGCGAGTATGAACTGGATCCTCTGTGCTAGAGCTTGGGGCCTCGGGTGGGAGGAGAGGCTGGACCAGTGTTTTGTTGAGAGGAATCAGTCCAGATCATGGGGAGGGGAGGGGCACCAAGAGGGAATGTGCACACAGCATCACACGCACAAGAGCTGCGGGCTCAGCGGGAATCTCCCTGACACGTCCTTCTCCCCTGGGGGAGGGGGGCAGGGGGGGGTGTGGTGGTGGTGGTGGTGTGTGTGTGTGTGTGAGAGAGAGAGAGAGATACAACAGACAATGTGGTTCAGGAATAAGACCTACTGATCCATAGTAGTATGTTCCGAGTGGGCAGAGGACAAAAAAAACTAGGAAAATGAGAGAGTTACCCTATTAAATTACCCTCAACAGCCCCAGGGCATTTGCAAAATGACACACCTGGACTCCAAGGGCAGAAGTGCTACTTCCGGAGTCCACAGCACCCCAGACTGAACTCCACTTCTGCTTCCCAGTATCAGGAGCATCGCTGAACTGTTTACGGTTTACAGAATTATAAACTTTCCATTTACAGAATTGGGATAGTCATTAACACTTCCCAGGATTCTGATGAGGGTCAGAAAGAGTAATTGGAAAGACAATCGGAGCCCTGGGCCCAGCCCACCATAGTGACTGATGACTCTGGGGGGAGAGGTCTCCCTCCTGCCCCCCGCAAACCTGGCACCTGCCAAACTGCACGGTTTACCTGAGGCCTTCCTCCCCAGCCCCCTGACTGTACACACCCTGAGGGCGAGGACTCACTCTCTTCACTTCCGTATCCAGCACAAAAGCTTTCAAAAAAGCTCTGCCAAAGGAGTGACTCTTCTGACCTGAAGTAAAGAGCAAAGCCAACCACCTCAGATTTATCTTCTGTCTGTGATCCAGCACAGCCTGAACAGGGTAAGATTACCAAGAGGTTGGGAAATGGAGAAACGCAGAGCATTTCTGAATAACTGACCCAGACCTGTGCCCACAGACCACCCAGAGGGGGCCCGTGCCATACGGGGTGGGGGTCAGGGGTCGGGGGTGGGAGAAGAATGGCCAAGGCCAGCTTCTCCCAGAACCACCCTGGTGTCATGAAACACGCTGTCTTGGTGTTTTCCTGCTGAACTCCGAATGTTTCAGGGGAGATGTAAGTGCTGCTCCATCACAGACTCCACCTGCAGCTGTTTTTAAGATTTGCCTATTTTTGAACTTGACTGAAATGCAAGCACACTTGGATGCCTGGCTGCCATTGTTCAACAGCATTTTTTAAAACAGACTTCACAGTTTTCAGAGCAGATTTCGGGTCACAGCCAAAAGGAGCAGAAGGCACAGAGGTTTCCCCTATTCTCCCTGCTCGCCCCCCACAACCTCACCCACTATCGGAAGCCTGGGGAGCGGTACCTTTGTGACAGTCGGCACAGCTACACGGCCGGGCACTACCACTCTGCCAGCTCCTGGCGAAGCCACCTAACGCAGGCCACGTGAGCCAGCCTTACACGGACCCCAGCCTTTCACAGGGAACGCATTGCCCTCCCAGAGACAGGAAGACTGGCTTTCCAATGTCCCCGAGGTGACAGACAGGGCAGACAAAAGCCTTGTGGAAGGTCAGCCAATGATATGACCACCACAATAATATGTCTGTTTTCATTGAATATATGTACTCCCCAGCCCTGGCAAAGGACTGCTCACTTTCCAAGGTACCAAGAAGACATGAAGACTATTTTTGAGTCAAACAATGAAGGAATGAATGTGCAGTTGGGAAAGTCCAGCCATGACTGTATCTGACGGTGGGCAAACTCACAGTGTCTGGTGACGCCTGGCATAGGGCCGGGGACCTGAGAGACGTTCTGGGGACGTCTGTAGGAGCTCCAAAGAGCAGAGGCTTAGTGAGGAAGAGAGACCCGACTTGGGGTAGTGAGCACACAACACAATACACAGAGGATGCATCACAAAATTATACACCTGAAACCTATATAATTTTATTAACCGATGTCACTGAATAAATTCAATTAAAAAAAAAAAAAGAGTCCTGGCTGGTGTAGCTCAGTGAATTGAGCGTGGGCTGTGAACCAAAGGGTTGCCAGTTTGATTCCCAATCAGGGCACATGCTTGGGTTGTAGGCCAGGTCCGCAGGAGGGGGTGCACGTGAGGCAACCACATATTGCTGTTTTCTCTCCCTTTCTTTTGCCCTCCCTTTCCCCTCTCTCTAAAAATAAATAAATAAAAAAGAAAGAAAGAAAGTGTATGAGGTCTGCTCTGCAGTCACCACCTGCACTGGACACACTGTTAACCTCCGTAAATCTCAGTTTCCTCATCCACAGAATAGGACCTGCCCTCTAGGGGTGCTGTGAAGAAAGGGAATGTACGCCTGGAACATAGTCAGCTGTCAAGAAATGTTTTGTGCTAATATTATTATTGTTTATTAAATCAAAAGGCAAAGGGGCATGTGTATGTGTGTCTGTCCGTCTGCCCACTGCAGGGGCAGGTGTGTGGGAACGAGTCGACAGAGAGGACCGTCAGCAGAAGGGAAGAATGCATGTGGCAAACAGAGGAGTGTGCCAGGCGCTGCTCTTTGAGCTTGGTCTCCTGTCCTGGTCAACACCAGTCCCACAGGCCACAGAGAGCTTGCTCCTGTGTGAGGCTCTCTCTCGGCCACCCCCTTCACGGCCCTCTCTGCACCAGATTTCCCAATACTTACATATTTCCAGCCCAGAGTGGTTTTGCAGTTTTCACAGTAAATGTCTGCGACTGCATGCAGTCCTGTTAGCAACACTCGCTCTTCCGCAGGCCCACAGCCCACGTTAACTCTGTGCCAGGGGACAGAGAGAGGGCGGGCAGTTAGTCACATGCTCATCATCAGTTGCTCAAGCTGAGCTTCCAGCAAAACACTAACTGAGCGCGCCTGCCTCGAGGGAGGCCAGCGCCGAGAAGGGCCTCGTCTATAACTGCAATCAATAACCACCCCCAAGGGGCAGCCGCGTGGAAAATCTCCACTGAAGTGAATTTCAGGTCTGCGAGTTCTGATTCAATGAGTCTACTAAAAATAGTCTTGATGGTTGAGACTTTGTCTGGAATTTTTCTAACAAGCACTTTTAATTTCGGGGAGTTAAGGGGACAAACTGGTGGGCACACGGTGAAGTCCACAGCTACGGGCGCGGGCCCTCAGAGCCTCCTGGTGACTGACTACAGACGGGAATGTCAAACATACTCTACTCCTCTGCGGAGCGCACATTATCTCAGGCTGAGCACGCTAGATTTCCATTTTCACAGTTCATCGGGCTTGTGGGAGCTTCACCTTCCTCTCCCGGGAAGAGGCCATAACTGACATGCCCGGGGACCAAGGCTACTGCGTCTGCGGAGGGTGGGGTGGGGACTGGCCCTGACCAGGCCTTCCTTCCAGCCTGAGGCCCTTCCATGGAGGTCGGTGTCTTCTGTTCACTCTCTCCTCCCCAACAACGTGTCTCAGACCCGGTCATAAGACCTCATGTCGAGGGCTCTCTCAGAAGCACTTCAGCTTCTTCCCTCCGAGACCACAGCTCTCTGATGCGCCTACTGGGGATAGCGAATGTATTATTTTTAGCAGCCAAAGATGGTGCCAAAAAAAATTCCCCTAAGATAACTGGCTACCACTTGTGGAAATGAGCACTCCACGGTTTTTTTCCTGTGGCACAGAGGACCATCGAGAGTTTTATTCTTCCCACCCCTCCACATGTACACCAGACAATGGAGGTGCAGTCAGAGACACTCACACTGAGTTAAAGAGGTACGCTCGTCCTTGGCTTCCTTGGAACGACTGAAATGCAAAAACACAAATCGATGGTTAGACAGTCCCTTCCATCCACCCACTCAGGAAACCAGCCCCAAGTCACAACGATCGTGACCTTCCAGGACGGACACAGCAAAAGGGAACAGTGAGACAATTAATAGTTCAGCTGGCGAATGGCATGGCGGGGGAGAAGGCAGAATAAACGGCGACAGAGCCCAGGCCAGCCCACACCTGGACTGTTTGCACCGGCCCAGGTGAGAAGATATGAAAAACACAAACTCCACACTATCATTAAAAACTCCTTCCCTCCGGACAGCATCTGACACAATGGATCGGCCTGAGGTGACCCAGCCACACTTTTCCTGGCCCCCCCCCCACCCCCCGACTGCCGTCACCTGCGCTGGCCACAGCTCTCCTCCAGGTGGCGGGGCCTGGAAACCAGCGCCCGCACCTTTGCCCGCCTCTGGGTCCCGCTCTGCAGCAGACAGCAAAGAATTGCTGGGGCAAGAATAAGCCACCAAATCCACCATCTTCTCACTTGTGGGGCCTGCTTGTAGGTCCTAACGGCCGCGACAGGCTCCATCCTCCTAAAGCAGAGTCTCCTCCTGAGGTGTGAGCCACGCGGTGTCTCAGTCACAGGAAGGCTCATTAGGCAGCCGTCCCGCTTTCACTTCTACTCAACTACGAGCTTCTTTCTTCCGGCCGGACGTGGCAGGGGACAGGAGAAACGGGAGCCAGAGCGTGCCATGCCACTTGGCGTCGACTTCCATTAACACAGGCCCGGTGCGTGTTTTCCTCCTCTGGTTACACACCATGTCTGGCTGACATGAGCCAGCCGTGTTCCACATTGCTGCCTGCATTTTTAATGTGGCCTGACAATTGGACCCTGAATTAAGTGCCCTAGTCGGCTCTGAAATCCACTCTAAAAACAAACCAGTAACAGGCCCTCCCATGACCTCTGTTACTCAGTGGCTGGAGAAATCTGGGGGGGACTGGTTCACTAGAGAGAACCAGACAGGATACAGATCACTGCCCACGAGAGAGTCGCTGTCAGAAGCAGGACTTTGGGGATCGGCGGCGCCAGCCGGAGAGAAAGGCAGGGTTCCTGACTCGTGAGGAAGCAGCCTTGGGGCAGCTGGGCTGTTGGTCGCCTCCGCGTCCAAATGCGCCAGACGCCTTCACTCCCAGGTGTGGCTCCCAATGTTCCCCAGTCGCCGCTCACACCTAAACCAGCTCTCTCTTTTCCTCTGGGTCTCGAAGCATCCCTGGGGCTCCCAGGAGCTCCCAGGCGAGAACTGAGCATGAATATGAGTATCACAACCTTGAAACTGGGGACCGGGGAGTCCAGGCCAGATGTTTAGCTGAGACAATGTCCCAGTAACATGGACCCATTTGGCCAACCTGTCAGCTCAACCTTAGAGCAAAGGCACCTGAGTGCTACCAGGGTAGTGACAGCGTCACAGTCTGGCCCCACTGACCCCTGCAGTCTCTTCTCTTGCTCCTTTCCCAGTGTAGCTTTGCTGTAGTTGGGCCAAACCACGTGAAGCTCCTGGAAACTTATCTCACCAGCTTTGCCCACAGTGTCCCCTCAGACATTGAGGGGAGGCTCTTCGCCAACCAACCCTAAGTCTCAGCTCGGCTTCCTCTGACCTTCCAGGAAGAGGTTCCCGGGTGGCACCTGTGTTCGGGACTCCTCTTGTTCCTTGTCTGCTCCTTTTTTAATTTGACTTTAAGAAGGAATCTGGACTAGCTGACCTCCAAATCCCTTTCCAGCTCCAAAACTGTATTTATTCATGGTTCCACGGTCCTATGGATGGATAATAGGAGTGCCACCCTCTAAAAAACATGTAAGACCTTTGGTTCAGAGCTTAGAAGACGGTGGCTATGGGAAAACACATCCTTGAAGAAAGCAGACAGGAAAATGACCACATGAAGCACCACAGCTTCACCATTTCTGACAGGAAAAGTCACTTATTTCTCGAACATTCACAGATCACCTACCACCCGCGAGGAAGTGTTCTAAGACTTTTCAGGGCAGTGGTATCCCCAGAAGGTGCACGACCCCCCAGGGTAGGAAAAATACTAGAAATTTTATCTATTTTTATCTTAAAAATTTTCACCAAATAGTCATAAGATATGGATTGCCAGTGGAATCTTCCCTGGGCTAGCATGTGCCATGTGTATACCAGTGTCTCAAAGGAAGTGTGGGACTCTCCCCATGTGTGTGTGAGGGGGGGAGGTACGCTTTGGCCTCTGCTTTTAGCACATCCTGAATACCACTATTTCTGTGCTATATTTCTGTGTCAATAATGAGGCTAATCTCAGAAGATCTTTAAGCAGCAGGACCCTTGTGAGTTTTTGTGGGATCAAGTACCACCTAAGATCTTAAAAATGTAAAGTTAAACATTTTTCTTTTGCAAAAAAGATGAGCATCCCAAACTAGCTGGCCTTTGTGGTAAAAAGTCAGCTACTTCACAATATCTTCAAAAATAAATAAATAAATGAATGAATAAACAAACATATGAAACCTGTCCTTTTAAAGCAAAGGTGACTTTTTTTTAAGATTTTAAAAAAGATTTTATTTATTTATTTTTAGAGAGGGAAGGGAGGAAGAAAGAGAGAGAGAAACATCAATGTGCGGTTGGCTAGGGGCCGTGGCCTGCAACCCAGGCATGTGCCCTGACTGGGAATCGAACCTGCAATGCTTTGGTTCGCAGCCCGCACTCAATTCACTGAGCTATACCAGCCAGGGCGCAAAGGTGACATTTTAACAGGAAATGGAAATACGAGTATAATTCCTTTTAGAAAGAAATATGCTATGGAGAGAACTGGTATTTGGCAATATTTTCCCCATATGATCTTTGTAGTTTAAAATTTATATGCCTATACAAAATTAACTCAAAATGGATTTAGAGGAAAATGCAGGAGAAAAGTCCTTTGTGACCTGATATCTTAGTTATTATGCCAGAAACATAATTTATTTTAAAAACTGCTAAATTGAACTTCAAAATTTTAAGCTTTTGCTCTGAAAAAGACACTAAGAGAATGAAAAATAAGACTTAGACCGGGAGAAAATACTTGCTAATAATATATCTCACAAAAGACTTATATCTAGAATATATAAATAACTCTCAAAACTCAACAATAAGAAAATGGGAAAAGATTTGAACAGACTTCAAGAAAGATAAACAGATGACAAATGGGCCCCATAAAAAGATGCTCAGCATCACTAGTTATTAGGGGAAACATGAATTAAAAACACAGTGAGATACCACTACACACATATTAGAATGGTTAAATTCTTTAACTGAGAAAACCAAGTGCTGTCAAGAATGTGTAGCAAGCAGAAGGAACTCTCCTACATTGCAAAACAGCACAACCACTTTAGACAAAAATTTGGTGGTTTTGACCTGACTAGTGTTCAGTGGGTTGGGTGTCGTCCCACAAACCAAGGGGTTGCTGGTTCGATTCCTAGTCAGGGCACATGCCTTGGTTGCAGGCTTGCCCCCTGTTGGGGGAGCGTGAGAGGCGATTGATGTTTCTCTCCGTCTCTTTCTCCTCCCCCACGCCTGTCAAGAAATAAAATCTTCAAAAAAAGATAGTCTGGTGGTTCTGTGCAGTCATGTCATATGGAAACCTATGTTTAAACCTGGACAAGAATGTTTTTAGACGCTTTATTTGTAATTGTCCAAAACTGGAAACAATCTCAGTGCCTCGCAATCAGTGAATGAACAAACAGCATGAATGAATCAGAAAGGCTCTAGGCTAAGACAGTCAGTGGCTGCCACAGGTTATGGGGAAGGGGGGAAGCAGACCACAGAGAGTTAGCCGGCGAGGGAACTGCTCCGGGCCGTGACTGTGGGGTGGTTACAAGACTATGTGTTTGTCGTACTCACAGGACCATACACCAGACAGTGTATTTTACTGTGTGCAAAATTAAAAGTAATTTTTTAAAAATCCAATTCTTAAAAATAAGCCATCTCTAAAATTTCCTGTTATCTTTACATTGTACTCCTATATTTGTACAATGAAGAATTGTAAAAACAATTTCCTTATCGATTTAAAAGAATTCCAAACAAAGAGTTTTAGAGGGGTTTGTAGCCTTGTTAAAACCCCTTTACCGGAAATCTGCAAGAGCAACTGGGAAGTTCAGTAAAAACCTTCGTGTCATGGGTGGGCAGACTGGAAAGTGGGGATCATGATTTTTTTAAGCACAAAGATGCTACTCATGTTCCATTTGAGTGTCCCTTTCTGAGGGTGCGGCGAGGGAAACTTAAAATGAAGCACTGAAATGTGCTCTGCCTTTGAATACTGTATAGAAAGTGGTAAGATTTTTTTTTAAGAGTGTATCTTCATGAAAATAAGATTAAAAAAGCAAATTCATAATTGTTTCATTTTTCCTTCCATCTTTTAAAATTACATAAATCATTAAAATTTTCTTCTTAGATATGCATATAATGTACATGTTCCACAGCAGCAGCAGCAGCACACACATACCACTCACATACCGCTCACGCAGTAAGGACACGTACTCGGAGGACATGCTCAAATATTCTTCTGACAGGGACATGTGATTTTAAAAGTCTGAGGCCACTGCTCTGGGGGCTCCAAGGCAGGGCTGAGGAAGAACTTTCCCCAGCCCTGACGCTGATGAGAATTCCTAGAAAGTGGGGCTAAGGCAGGACACGTGGCAGAGAAGAGGAGCGCCAGCCAGGCCCCGAGGCCCGCACAGGGCCACCACGGTTCCTGCAGGCTTGTTCTCCGAGAGCATGCTGGCCGAGGCCCTGCACCAGGGTGCCAGACCCAAGCAGGGCTGTCTCATGGCAGTATCTCCTCAGGCAGCCCCTGGGCGACAGGGTTCCCGGACCTGGTCCTCAGCCTGGCTTCAGGAGCTGCCGAGTTTCTTGGGGCAGAGCTCTTCGGCAGGGCTTCCACCCTGGGGCCCTGCCAAGTCAACAGCAACGATGGGAAAAACAGCCGTGGAGAACAACAGGCATCTTGCAAATAGACACAGACAAGAATAGGCCCCGGCTGGGCCCCTGTATCCGGTGGGGCCCGGCCCAGTCTGGCACAACCAGGCACAGCCCGGCACTCCCCGGAGTGAGGGTGGCACAAAGGTAGGGAGACTGAGAGGAGGGTAGGGAAGCAACTGGAGTGAAGCCAACAGAACCTCAGACCAGGAGACCCGAGCAGACTGCCAGACACAGCTGTCCGCTGTCGTTCCCGCCAGGCAAAGGCGGCTCTCTCCTGTGCGGTGTGTCAACCACAGCTGGTATTCAGGGCTCCAGGAAGGGTTTTTTTTTTTAATTACACAAAACTTTTCTTCTGTCTTTTATAGGAAAGTAATCATTTCAGGCCCAGCCCTTCCAGCCAGCTCAAAGGAACGGAAAGGGTTTTGCGTTTCCTGTTTGGTAGCCAAAACCACTGCTTTCTGGCCCCTTTGAAAGTGTGGAAGACAGCAATTGCTTTCAAAAGTAGGAGGGTCGTTGAAAAATGAATACTTTGGGGGGAAGTGGCAACAGAGCAAGCATTCAGGCTCCTTTCCCTTGGTGACAGGCGCAGGTCCTCACCCTGGAGTCCCGTCTGTTGATGGACTCAGGCGTGAAGTCCCCTGGCATGAAGCAGAGCCTCTCAGACATGGTCCCCTCCCCTCGCTGGGAAGGTCAACTGAGCATGCGCCTCAGCAGGAGCACAGAGCTACGAGGGAGGCAGGCGTCCACCTGGAAGCTACTGAAATAGACGCGTATCTGCACGTGATTAGGGGACCCAGTCTCGGCACCAGAAATTCAGGATCAGATTCTGGTTTTACAGCTTCACCTTACTAGCTCCTTGACCTTGGAAGAATTATTTAGCCTCTCTCAGCTTCTACATCTTTTCCATGTGTAGATGGAACCCACGTCTGTTTCACAGGGTCACATTGAAAAAACAAGGTACCTGCAGTGCCGAGTAGAAAGGTCAGTTCCCCACCTTCCTCGCTGGCCTTTTCTGGAGCCCCGAGAGGAGAAATGACAAGGCTGATCCTCATCTACCTGGGAGACTGTGGTCTCCCCCTTTCTCTCCTATCATGACAAAAGGCAAGTCTTTCACTCTTTGCAACTCAATGTCTCCATAAAAATGGAGGAATGGGACCGAAGCTTTCCATGATCCCTTCCACGCATAATACTCTGTGAATCCTTGAAAACACTCGGTGCGTGCTTCTCCCACCTACCATCCACAGGCAAGGTCTTAATTACATGCACTTCCGAGAGGCAGACTGACTGAGTTTGAGCCCCGGCTCCGCCATATACTAGCTATTGTCACTAACCTGAGCAAGCCAAGAGTTGCTCTAAGACTCAATTTTCCAATCTGTATAATGGGCACAACAAACCAGTGTTCACATTCACACCAGATTTGCATACAAAACAAATGAGATGATGTGTACAAAAGAAAGCCCTTCCTAAATTTCAAGGCATTATATGAATTTTGTTGCTGTTGCTAGAATTTGTTTTATTATATAACTATAAAAGAACTTATTGGCACAAAATAAAGGTGAATTTTGTCTAATGGAAATGTAATTCACATTTCCACAAAGGTCACCCTTTTAAAGTACACAATTCAGCAGCTCTTGGTGTGTTCACAAGGCTGTACCACCATCACTACCATCTGATTCACAGACCCTAGCAGAAACCTCCCATCATTACCAGTCACCTCCTGTTTCCCTTGCCTCTGGCAACCATGAACCCACTTTATGTCCCTATGGATTTGCTCAAGACACCACATACTATACCATGGACCATCTCAGTGAAAAGGTAGCGTGTTAGTAGAGACACAAAAGAGGATCAGTAAAACCCCTGCCCCCACCTCAAAGGAAGTGACCTTGGGCTGTGGAGGGTCAGGCCAGGATTTTTTTTTCCTTTCTCATTCTTTTCTCCATCCATAGTTAGACTTGGTGGGGTTTCCTATTGGGGGTCAGTGTAAGGCACAGGCTTGACTCCAAAGAGCTGAAACCCAAGCAAAATAATACTGGATCCTGTTTGGATTTCACCCTGAGGAAGCGTATGGAGAAAGTGGAAAGGGTGATGATAAAGAACAATGAAAATTATGAAAACTTCCAGAATACGAACTCTAACATTACTTAAAAAAAAAGAAACTGTGTCAAAGAAAAAGAAAGAAATTGTGAACACTTAGCTAAGAGGAAAGAAAATGAAAGGGGATTTCTTCCATCTTCTCTGCAGTAAAAACAAGAGGAAATGCACTTGGATGGGAACAGGAGGCCTGGGTTAATTATAAGGGGAATTTCCTGACTCTGTACAACTTCCACACTGGGACACAGGTCACCAGGAAAGACTAAGGAAGAAAGGACAAAGCCATTTGTATGTCTTGACGGTCCACAAAAAGCTTTCCCACATCTGTCCAGAGATTCTGAATGGGGAAAGGCCACATGTGCCGCCCAGGGGCAGAAGCATGGCCTCCTCTGGCCCTCCTCCCCGGCTCGGAGCTCTGCTAGGTCTCAGTGCAACCTCACATTCCCTAAATGGATGGAGGGAGGGGCAGGGAAGGGACTGGCTCTTAAGGAAATATCTGCTCTGCAGAGTCATAAAATTCCAAGGGCATGGGAACATACACTTACGAGAAACAACCCAAAAGCACAAAACAAAAGGTGGTGAGTATCATGGGTGCCACATTTTATTGTTGAGAGGGGGAGATGCTGAGATCTATGTCACTTAATCATCAGACCCTTCAAATTCACCTTCCTGTTGACCTGCGTGAGCTGGGCTGCTTTCAGGGGTGGGCCTAGAGTAAAGAAACAAAGTAGAGAGAGACCCTACAAGGTCTGCTCCCTCCCGGTGTCACGCCTGCCTGATGTGGAGCAGAAAAGATGCAGGCTTGGAGCTAGGCAGGCCTTGGCTCCAGCCCTTGCTGGTTGTGTAACCTTGGGCAAGGCACTTCATCTTTCTGAGCCTCCAGGTCCCGTCTGCAAAAGGGAGAAACAGAATGCCTATTCCACAGGGACACTGAGAGCGTTAAGCAAATGCCTGGACATAAAGCACAGTACCTGGCTCACAGAGTATTTAGTAAGCGTTTATTTCCTTACAAACCACCACCGGCTTTCAGGACTTAAAATGGGAGCTAGATGACTAGTCTGGAAGGGCTGGGCTGTCTACCAGAGCTTCCCCAGACCCTCTTCTGAACCCCTCTACAGCTGCAGCCCTCCACAGCTCCCCCACACCTCTCCCAGCTGTCCCGAGGGCCTCAGATGTGGCTGGGGGCCGTGTGGTTGTGCTCTGATGAACCGAGAGCAGTGGACAGGCTCTGAGTCTGTGGCAAACGGCTGGGACAGGAGATGCCAATGTCAACACACAGCCGGTGGGAAAGCAGATGCTGCCAGCGCTCGGCTGCCTGCACTCCCCCTTCGCTCTCCACAGAGGCGGCATGGAAAACACGCCTTCTCCTGAGGGGCGGAGCGCAGGGAATTCCTGTAAGCACACAGGCCTGTCCTCTAGAGAAGGAAGCCTGGCATGTCGCCCTCACTCGGTCTCTTCGGGGAGTCTGGCTTCTGAGTTAGGGAGCAGAGGTGCCGAGTCCAGTCGGGATGTAATGGCAACGAGCCATTCACAGCTGGGCCCCCTGCAGTTCAATTCAAATATAAACCTAAAACTTGACAGGGGGCTGATATGATGGTGCTCAAGTGTCTCTCAAAACCATTAGGCCTTTGAAAACAATTCACTGTGAGCTGCTAAACTTAAAAGGATAATACAAATTAGTAAACCTAGAAAGGACAAATACCAAGTTCTCAGATTTATTTATTCAATCTATGCTACTGTCTCCAAAGCCAGCTGGACACTGGCAAACCAAAGCGTCCTCACCCTCCAGAGGAAAGTCCGCTAAAACCTGCAGACTCTCTTCGGTAAGTCCCCGCCGAAGCCAATCCGCGCAAAAAGGCCAGAGAAGCTTCCCTCCCAGAGTGAAGCTATGGCGGGAGGGATGGCTTTTTAATTATTTCCTAAGAAGCAATCCCTAGAGCGATACTGGAGAGAGTTTACAGTTGTAAGTGAGGTGGCTCTTAAACTGAGGAACAGCAGCAGTGACGGCTCACATCTGTACAGTGCTCACCGCACGCCAGGCAGGACTCGAGCTGTTTTATGTCAGCCAACTCAGCTAACCCTCTCAACGCTCTAAGGAAGTGGTACGGTCGTTGCCCTCATTTTACAGATGAGAAAAGTAAGGCAGAGCGAGGTAAAGACGCGTGCCCCCGGCAGCCAGTACCCGACAGAGACCTGGGTCGTCTGGCTCCCAAGTCTAGAGGAGAGTGAAGACGGGGTCACAAGGGTGCTGCCCCAGTGACTTCCTAGAAGGAGCCCAACAGAATTAGACAGACACTGACACACACCTCGGGTGTTCACACACAGTCACTGATTCGACCTCCGAAAGAGGAGGAAACTGAAGCCCAGGGCGGCTCATGGGACTCGTCTGGTTTTACACTGTGAGCCGCAGTCAGAACTTGACTCCAAGCCCCCGAATTTTTCAGGGGCACGTCGTTCACTTGGAAAGTCTGTCTCCTTGATGAAGGAGGATGGAGCAAGCCATTAAGACTGATTAAAATCTCTTAGGATATCTGACTTCCTCTGTTCTGATTCCATATTTACTTAGCAACCGCCTAATTTCAATTCTCTCGCTCAAGTGGGTTTACCTTCAAGGAAGATAACGCACAGTTCAAGCTTTCAGGACTGTCTGTTCCGCTGTAAATTAATTAATTAGAATTCTGTCCTACCTATTAGCTTCCTGGGAGTTGTGTGAGGGTGAATCACTTCACCACAGCTTGGCCACTCTTGAGTGACCGGATACAATTAAGTTTGCAAACCACCCAGGGCCGTTCTCTGCATCCCAGCCTGCAGAGCCTTCCCAGCTCACTGCTCCATGGATGATTCTTATTTTACAACCCACGGAAAATAAATTAAAGCAACGAAGCCCCTTAGAAATCCTTTCTTTGGCACCTGAATTTCATGGCAGAGAGTGAGTCAAGAACCCAGAAGATTGCTTGGGGGGATTACAGAAGAGAAATACGTAATTAATTGCGGTCTGCAGGAATCCTGTGCCGTGGAGCATAGTGGAGGATCTCAAAACAAAAGCAATATATGCTTATGACTTCATCTAGTTTTAATGTCACACTACTGAGATTTGAAGAAGCTCCAAAGGCCAACCACTCACCTGATGCATGGACCTTGTCCACCTTTCTATCAAACCTCTGCTTAAATACATCCAGAGACAGGAAACTCACCACCAGGCGCTCTGACAGTAGCAAAATTCGTATGTGGGCTGAACGAACTCTGTCTCCTGACGGCTCCCTGAGTCCTCCATCTTCCCATCCTTTGGTGCCAAACAGCATGTCAAGTTATAGCTTTGATGCTGTCATCTTGCCCACATCAAGGTTTCTTCCATGGGCTAAACCCCTCCCAGTGTAACACCGTGGTGTAATGAAAGAGTTAAGTAGTGGGATGAACTAGACTGAATTCTCAGTTCTGGCACTTTCTGTATCATATATTCTTGGACATTTTCACCTCTCTGGTCTCAAGTTCCTTCTCTGCCACATGGGATAATAATGCCCACCTCACAGAAAGTAAAATGCCTGGCATCGAACAGGCCTTCAATACATGGTGGCATCCTTCCCTCTACGAGTTCCTTCAAATTTCCCAAGGACAGCATGGTTTTAGTCTCACCAAGCTTCCCGCTGTCTTCTGAGCTTGACTTTTTGTTTCATACCAGGTGTTCTCTAACTTTCAACACTTTCCCCTCCTGGAAATGCTACCTGAAGCACTAGGCCTTCCTTAAACAGCTGGGCTGGAGCCTGCACACAGAAGCCAGAGCAGATTCATGAACTCACAACTGTGTTCTCCCAGCTGGGAGGTGCACAGGAGGCTTCCCTCCAGTGAGCACGCTCGCACAGATCTGCACTTGCCTCTGCATTCACACCCCCCACCGGGGACTGGGCTTCGGAACAGAGCTGGGAAGGAGAGCTGATGTTACTCAGAAGGGTCACGGTGGTAAGGAGGCCATGGTGGGACTTGAAGAAATCACAGCCAAAGAGCTCTTAAGAAAGAGACTGAACATACATGTTACAGAGATTTCTGCCGAAGCGTACAAGCTGGGCTGGTGGTTGCTGGCATCCCCTCTAGGGACCTGACAGGACTGGATCGGGATGGCCAGCCAGCTTGTGCACTACCCGCCGGGCCAGACCCTGTGCCTCTGACCAGCACGATGTCCCTGGACAGATCCCTGATCCTGAGCCGGGAGCTGTGTCATCTGTGAAATGAGGGGGTTGAGTAGTAAGGCCTCTTAGGGGGGGTGAACATCTTGTGAGCCCATGTCCTCTCGAGAGAATACGCCTCGCACATTAAGCAAACACTTCTGACTCAGAGCTAGACCTCTTCCCTTGTGTTTTCAAACTTCCTGTTTATCTGCATACAAGGTCTTTCCCCCTCACCAGCCGATGAGGGGGACTTTATCTGATTACGTCACCCTGAGACTCTCATCCTCGAGACATAGACACTTAAATCCCTTTCATGTAGACTGGTGTTCAACCTTCTCCCCTGGCCGATGGAAAGGTCTCAGCCTACTGTAAATACCAGACATTGGAAAATCATCTCCCAGGCAAACAAGTTTTGTGTCCTACTAAAGTAGTCTACAACACTAAGAGATTGGGAAGGGGGGGAGCTAATGTCCAGTGACATTAGAATCTCATGGTGTGGGTAGAATCTCAGAATCTCGTGGTGTGGGTCAAACGAAGGAGATGGGACCAGAGAGGATGACAGCATGCCAGGTGGGCTCTGGGCGGCTCCACAGGGGGCTTTCCTTGGAAAGGAAGGAAGGCTGAAGAAAACCTTGAGGACCTAGCACAGCCTATGTATACCCCCATCTCTTTCCTTGGTGAGAATACCTCAATGAGAAGTCAGTGGTGGCCCCTAGATGCTTGCTACATGCAATAGTAAAAACAATAGATAACTTCTATCTCCCACAGCTGGATACCACCTCAGGGCACTGTCCCAAGTATTATTGTGCTTTGTAAGCAAGGAAAGGCGATAGCCAATGGGGACAGAGCCACCCCCTAGAAGCCAAATCTCAAGAAGCCCCTCTCTTCTGGACACCTACTTTGTTTTGAAGTGAGTGTGAGCATTGTCTATTGTGCACACGTCCGAACACAGGGCACTCTCATCGCTCCCTATCCACTAATCTCCCCTTGATGATGGGGGTGGAGAGGGTGTGGGATTCTCAACAGCACTGGACACAACATCTGAAAGCAGAACTTGTTCATTTTTAAACAAGGACCAGCCAGTTGGACCACGGAGTGGGTGTTTCCATGCAAATTCCAGCACTTTCAAGTTGCTCCATGACTGAGCCCAGCCAGGACAGCAAGCCTGGTTGTGTGGTTTTTTTTTTTTTCTTCCAGCCAGCTCTTTGATTAGGTCTGGAGAGGGACTCGGTTAGCATCATGGAAACACAGAGCAGATTTCAGAAAGGAAAGGTCAGCGCGAGCCCCAGCGTTTGCGATCAGCCATCTGCCAAGCAGGAAGTGCTACGCAGTTCTATTTTTAATCACCTTCCCCAGGCGAGGGCTCCTGGGGGAGCGTGCAGGCCAGCCTCATTCCACGACAAACAGTAATTGCTACCTTTCTGTACATATTTTTCAATAGTCTCTGGATATTCTGGGTACCAACCTATACACCCAGAGGCCCAGTTCTTGGGTTCTGTTACTTTGGCACCGCCTACAAGGTTATCTTTGGAGGCCACGGTTGGGGATCTCTTCTTGGGGAAATCACCTGAGACTGTTTGGAATATCGACTAACTCTACGTAACACCATAATCCTTCCAACCAGGTTTCAGGTATTTGCTTTGGTTGTGAGTGACAGAGAAGAGGAGAGGTGGAAGTTTAAGTCCAGGATGCAGGTTCATTCCGCAAAGCAGGAGGACAAGCAGAGCGGGAACTAACTGTGCGAACTTCGTGGTCACTCCCGTTTTTATTTAACCGCTTACAGCACTGCAGAAAGGTGAATTAAAACCAGCTCATCCAGCAGTAAATTTCTCAAGATACGGATTAGCTAGAGGGGAGACTTTTCACCTCTTCCCGCAGGGGCCCAGCCTAGGCTGTGGCTGGCCCATCCCGGCTCGAGAACACTGCGTCCACAGGCGCCTTCCCTCTCCTGACTAGGAGCAGCACTCAGGACTCGGTCCCACCCAGCCCAAGGAAGGAAACCTCTCTGCGAGGTCTGGACAGGGAGCCTGGCTCGGCCATGGCAGGTTAGTCAGGAACAGAGCCTGGCTCAGGAGCCCCTGTGTTCTCCCAACCCACACACGAACACAGAGAGTCCTTGTCTCTTGACACTTACAAACTTTCAGCCTCCAGTCCCCACCCTAAGGTAAAGCCTAAGCATATGTCCAACTGTGGCTTCGCCAAGTCAAGTTCTGTCGGCCAATAATGGACTGGGGTCAGGCAGCTAGCCAGCACCCTGTCCAACACAACCCTGGGGCGCTGCAGGACCCACTGGGCCCCAGGCCCGGGGACAAAGAGACAAAGAGTTTGCTCTGGTTTACCCACCTCCCCACCCTCCCTCTTCCCTCTTCTTAGGAGCTTATCTGTCAGAGAGCAGCAATGGGAAAGCTAAGCTGAAAGGGCACCTTGGCTGTGGGATCTGCGCCTGAGGACGTGAAATAAGAGACTGGGTATTTGGGGCAACTTAATACCAGCAGGAGCCCAGCCAGGGAGCCAGGGAGGAAGGGACTGGCAGACATGTGCTTCACAGGAGACCGAACTCCCCATCGCACCCCCTCACCCCCGCTCCCCCGGGCAGGGGGACCTGGAATCTCTCCCCTCAGAGCTGCTGAACTCTGCTCTAGTTAGCTGGGCATGTCTCTGAGAAAAAAAAAAGGGGGGGGGCCACTGCACAGGGTCACCCCCCCCCCGACCCAGTTGGACCACAGATTAATTAGGGCTCCGAGCCCTGCTGACTCTTGAGTTCCTCTACTTTCTGGTTTCAGGAGCAAAGGGAGTCAGTCAATCAGTAACCAGCTGAAGCTGAGGATCACCTGTGCTCTTCTCCCACCGCTTCCCGCTTGCTGTGGTTCTGTGAGTCAGGAAGCCCTGTTTTAAAAACCACGCGCACACAGAGGAAATCTGGGGCTCCGTGTTTGCTCAAGTGCAAAACCCCAGGTACAGGTAGTTGCCTACAGATTTCAGAATCAGGCAGACGACCTGGGACAGACCATGAGAGGGGCTTGAGCTGGGCTCCTCTGCTAATTCGGAGCAAGAAATAAACCATGTGGTAGAGAATTTAGGGACGTGGACTGGGGGTCCTGCCATTTCCTGGATGGCTGCCCTTGGAGAACTCAATCTGTCTAAGCTTCCCTTCCTCCATCTGACAATGGGAACAGTAGTAGCACATCTCTCTCTGGGTCGGTACCAAAACATGTGTTACATAAAAAGTGCCTAGTACAGTGCCTGGCATTTAGTACACACTCAGTAAACTGATGACTACCGTCATCGTTAGAATTCCTCCGAAGAGCGGTTTCTTCTTCAAACAAGAGTTAGTCAAAACCACCCTTTGGGTCTTCAAGCAGTGGAAAGGGTTAGAGGGTAGATGGTGAATGGCAGGGACAACATGGGTCACTACACTATTTTCCAGTGTAGTGAGAACATCTGTCCTAGAGCTGTGGCTCCCAGTATTAGTAATAGCTGCATCAGAATCTCAGGGGAGCCCTGGTGGCTATGGCTCAGTGGATTGAGCACCAGCCTGTGAACTGAAGGGTTGCAGGTTCGATTCCCAGTCAGGGCACATGTCAGGGTTGCGGGTCAGGTCCCCAGTTGGGGGCATGCAAGAGGCAACTGATTGATGTTTCTCTCCCTCTCTTTCTTCCTCCTTTCCCCTCTCTCTCTAGAAATAAATAAATAAAATCTTTTTAAAAAAATCATCATCATCGTCTCAGAGAGGAGAGATGCTTATTAAAAATAAAGATCCCTCCCAGGGCTGGGATTAGGGTGAGGCCAGCCAGAAAGCTAGAACACGACATTTCAAGAGGTACTTATTCTGAAGTGCTGCCTTTGTCTCTGTGCAGCTCTAAGAATGCATGCCTCCTCAAATCTTGGGTCCCAGGTGACTTGTTTGTTGCCCTAGTCAGGGCCCTAATTCTTGGTCCCATTCAGACCTACAGAGAAGAGGGATGTCTGCAGCTGGGCCCTGTGCGTCAGCCTTTCACCCCGGGTTACGCTGACGTGCTGCCAGACTCGGGAACCACTGCCCAGGAATCCCCGCTTTCTAATGCCGGTTTCTATTGTGCCCAGGGAGCCCTAAGACACCTGAAGACTGCACAAGCCACCTGCTGCCCCGCCCCACCACCCTTCCCTCTGCCCTGTCCTAAACCTCAAAGCTACACCCAAATCCACCTGAATTCCGCAACTCAATTCTCCCTTCAGGGTAATGGCAAAACACATAAATGTGGAGTTGACTGCCAGCCCTGATGAGTCAATGAGCCTCCAGAAGCCAGAAGGGTCACACAAGAGGGAGTGCCTGGCCCAGCAAACCAGGGTACCTGGGAATTCTGGAGGGCTCTCTTCTCAGGGTTATGGGCGCTTGGTGTTGGCCAGTGATTTATCTGATTGATGTTTAGCTAAAGGCACCACCAGGGAAGGACTGAGTCTGGTTATTAATTACAGCCACTGGCTTAATTATCATGCTTGTTAACTTTATACAATACCAACATTCCTGTTCGTGCAAAGCTTGTGAATATATGGTTTACGGAAGCTGGAGAAGTTGAGTCCAATCTGAATCAAATGATCTCGCTCCCCTGCTGAGGACCTTTCCGTGGCTCCTGAGGCTCACAGAATTACATCTGACCCCCCTGGCCGGGCCTCTGGGCCCACGATCCACCCGTCTGACCTCCTGAATCCCTCGCACATGCCTTCTCCATCTCTTACCTGAGGTTCCCTAGGCTCAAGCTCCTCTAGAATGTTCCTCTGCCTCTATTTAGAACAGACTTCCCTTTCTTGCTCACTGAGTAAACCCTCCTCCTGCTCTTTGCCCCCAGTACCCTGAACGATTACCTACTCACAGCCTCGGTTTCACTGCATCTTTCTCGTCTTCCCTGCTAGACCATAGGCTGACGAAGGGCAAGAGCTTCGTTGCATCTGTGTCTGTGTCCCCGGCGCCTCATACACTGCTCAGTATCTGCTGAGCGGTCCGAGAGGTGAAGTGACTGCAAAGCCACCGTGAACAGTGAGCGGCAGAGCCAGCCCTGGAACAGAGGTGGCTTGACCATTCAGGGCTTTTCAAATGGTTTCCCCGTCAGCAGGGCCCCACATTGTTTCCCCATTAGAATGCCGAGGCTGTACGAAACCTTGTGCACTTTCCGGCTTGGTCACGTAACCTTTGGTGGGAACCCGTGGGTGCTAGGTGGCTGAGGCTGAAGTCTGGCCCGTGCAGTGGAATTCTCTGTGCAGCTGACACCGGAGTGTCAATCAACCTTGTCAATGAGCATAGGGCATGGACTCCTACACTGTCCCTACCAAATGTAGCCACACGTGGACTTGGAATTCCTCCTGCAATCACATAAACCCGTTTCTCCAACACTCACTCCAACTCCTGGCCTAGGGGTCAGCAAGTAACACACAACAGCCAGTCGGGCCTCTCACCTGTGTTGCAAATAGTTTCACTGGAACACAGCCGAGTCTATGGCTGCAGAACTGAGTGGCTGGGACCACACAGCCAACAAAGCCTACAGTATTCACTACCTGGCCTTCACAGAAAAGTTCCACAAACCCCTGGTCCAGCTAAAGGAACAGGAAATTAGACTTCAAACAGCTCCTTCATCTAACGAGAGACTGGCCACCCCCACTCTGGAAGTCAGTGGACTGGCTTTTGCATGATGTCATTTCTTTCCTTTAGTGCTCGTTACGGGCCTGGGATACAGGAGAAGATTTTGCCTAATGGAGACACACAAAGGCCCGAAACACCTAACACGTGGCCTGGAATATAATGATGCTCCAGAAACGCTGACTGAATAAACAAAGGCACAGGAAACTGGCTGGTCTGTGCCCCGAACAAAAGTCCATCCTCCTCCCTCCTGTCCATTTCAAGGTGACCGGTCATCCAGGTGCCTGCAGCAGCCTGGTGACCTAGATTTGTCGGCCCATATCTTATCGGCTTTCCTTCCTCGTGTATTTACCCAACACCTGCCCCCCAGGGCCCAGGGCAAACTGGCCAGTGGTTTTACGGAGGAGACAGACGGGGAGGAGCTCTCCTCCCCCACAGATACACTTTGCTCTTTTCTTTCTCCTGCTGCTGGCAGGATCTAGAAACGTGGGGAATTAGAGCTTAAGGAGCTGCAGGATGTCTGGTTCCTCTTGCTTCCTCTCTCCTTAGGTTTTTCAAATGAATTTGTCTGGGACGAACCTTAAGGGACTCTTCAGAGCCCTTCCTGTCCTTCTGGACATTTGGCATCGAAAGGGGAGGGGCCAGCCGAGAGTCAAGTCAAGCTGCTTTCAGAAGTGAACAATGTGGTAAAATTAAAAAAAAAAACAAAAACCAAAAACACAAAAAACAACAAAACAACCCAACAAGTAAACAATGCAGCCACCATGCAAGGGTGAGAGGCCTGGTCCTGGAAACAGACGTTCCTCCAGAGGCACACCCGAGACAGCGGGCCTCACTCACCAGCCACCTCAAGCGGCAAGAGCCCAGCTGGCAGCTTTAGGAGGCTGGACCAGCCTGGGTTGACATGACAGGGGAGGACAGGGATAGTCTAGGGAAAAGCTGCACACATTTGGGCATGGAAATCAGGCAAATGGAATGGAAAGTAGTATGGAAATGTTGGCTCCTCAGCTGCCCCAGATGACTCGGTACCAGGCTCAGGATGGTACCCCACCTCTGCTGCCACCAGCTGCTCCTGTGGACAAAGGGCACTGGGTACGTGCTGGGTGAGGGCAGGGCACGCATCTGTTGCCACTGTGCCCCCACTATGTGAGAGGAGTCGCTAAATGGGGAACAGGTGACAGGGTGCAGTGCAGGAGGCTGTGCTCTGGGACCTTTTGCTCGGGTGAGAAAATGCTTTTCTGTCTCCTCATGTATCTGTTAGTCCAAGTTCCTGGTGGAACCAGCCTAACAGGGAGGAAAAGGAGTTCCTGGCCCCCAAAGATAGCTTATTTAACTTTCAGCAATCATTAGTTGCCCATTTTTGTGGCCCCTAAGGTGTTGGGGATGAGGGGGAGGGGAGAGCCAGTGGCACCTGCTCTGCCTCTTGACATCGCTGTGGTCTGGAGGAAGGGCGTTTGTGGACCCATGAGGTGTTGTTTTTAGCAGCAGCAGGCAGAGCCAGTCTCCTCCTCCCCGGCTCCCCCTCCTCCCCTGAGTCACCGGCCAGCCACCAGCAGCAGGCAAAGGAGGGTGCGGAAGCAGAGAGCTAAAGCTCTCCCTGGCCTGGCAGCCCTGACCCTAGACAATAGTCTGGGTCACCAGGTCAACTCCCCCCCCCCTTCCCACCCCCCCGCGGCCCTCAAGAACAGGCTAAGTACTTTGGAAACAAAGGTATCAGAGATTCTTTTTTCTGTTTTTTGTTTGTTTGTTTGTTTGTTTGTTTTAAGATAAGCAAAATGACTTCTCTCAAAGGAAGCTCACACCACCACCAGCACCACCCGGCCACAGTAAACTGTCACAAAGTGAACCAAACTGACAAGCAATTCTTAGCTCCTGCTTAGACACCCAGGCCCTGGATTCTCTTCCAGCTGCCGGGGTGGCTGTTACCGCAGGAGTCGGAGGTCTCTGAAAGCTGTTGGTGGGTGGTCAGAGGCAAGATACCCACCTAACAGACAGAAAGGAAGGGGATGGGACAGATTTCTCCATTTAAATTCTAGAGAGACCTGGAGCTGCTTACAGGTAAGACCCAGAGAGCGGGGTGGAGGCTGCTGCTGCTGTGATTTAATTACCTCCAAAGACCTGTTGGTTCCTCTGGAATTCTAAGTAAGGAGACACTCAGAGATCACAGAAGCCTCAGAAGACCAGCCATATAGCTGAAGGGCAAAAGCAGAGTCTCTCAGAAAAGCAGGAGCAAATACACCAGACAGTCATGGGGGCCAGGGCCCGGCTATGTTTCAATGCCACTTTGTTTTTATTTTGCTCAACAGTCATAGAAAACAACAGCAGCACTTACTACGTGTCAGGTACTGTGAAGTACTTTATATTGATTACCTCATTTAATTTCCACAAGAATTCTATGAGTTACGGTATCTAATATCAATACTAATCCCATTTCCCAATGGCTTGCATAACCACTAAGTGAAGAAGGCAGAGTTTGAACCCAGTGAATGTTCTGGGTCAGATGTTATACTGTTAACCACTGAGTTCTGTTGCTTCACATCCCCTTTTGCTGCTACAGTAGAATCAGAAGATGAGGGAGGTGAAAGGAACTTTCGAAGACAGTTTCATCTAATGCCTCATTTGGAAGGATGAGGAGCAAGGAGAGGCAGAAAGAACACTCTTGCCCGAGACCACAGAGCTTGCTGCTCTCCTTCTCCCGGCTGCCAGCCTCCTCCCCAGCGTTCCCAAGCACCGCTAAGTGCAAGGCAGTCGGTGGTCTGGTGGGGAGGAGGCAGCACAGTGCAAAGTCAACAGGCCCTCAGTTTCTCTGGGCCTGGGCTTCTTGACCAGTAAAGCAAGGAGCTGAATGAGAACCCCCAGGTTCAAAGGCCCTTTCCGCTCTAATGCTCTGGGAATCTATGACTCGAGATCACTTAGAATCTTGTTAGGAAACAAGACAACTATACATAGAAAGTGCATGTAACCTCAGTAACACAGACCATATTTATTGTAAGACAGTCATTATTAATTGCCAAGTGAACAACCCAGCGGTGAGTTTTGTAGCCATTCAGTGGGGAGATGAAATCCTATTGTCTAGGAAGACATCCTAGAAAACTCTTATGCTGGTCTTGAATGGATAGATTCTACTTATTTTTCTATAAAGTTGGATGGAAATGCTTATGGCTGAAAAGAAAAAGATTTTTTGTTCATAATTGTCAATGAAGAGGGCTTACCCCCCCCCCATATCATTCTATAAGCTTTTTAATACAATTGCCTAGTATAATGTATAGGATATTGCAGGGGTTTTTTTCTTGCATTTCTCTTTCAGCCCCTTGCATCTCATGTTCTTACCATTAAAGGAACAGTTGTCTGACCTCCTTCTAGGTGGTTAATAAAGAACACACAGCCCTGTACGTCTGGCTTGATCTCCTCTGATCGAGAGGAGATCTGATGGGAACATGCTGCTAAGTGACCATTATGGAGTCTGTCTGGGTTGGTGCTGTTTTGCCCACAAATGTTGTGCATTTGGCTATGTAAGGTGCAAAAAAGCAAAGTAGATTTTCCTGAGCATTCAATTAAATTCCCACACAACAAACTCTCTAACGTGGACTTGAAATGTATCTGATCTTATATTTGCATTGTATTTTGTGTTTTAAATTTTTCTACCACATATTCAATTTTAATAAACGTATGAGTAGATGCAAAAAAAAAAAAAAGAAAAAGAAAAAAAAGATGGGTAGAAACTGAATACAGACAAAGAAAAGGATTCTCCAGGCAAGAGAGGGAACCCGGGGTGGGGTTTACCACCAATGTCACTGAGCGAGGCCAGAGAACACCCAGTGCCAACAGGAGCTACCGAGGCCCTTCATGGCAGTGAGGGCACAGCCCCATCCAGAGCTGTGTCCCATGCAGCTCCTTGGTCACCTGCAGCGTCGGGCGAATCACTTCATCCCCACCTTGAAGGGATGTTGTAAATGATGAAAGGTAAACAAGCCCTCAGCACACTGTAGATGTTCAATAAACAGCAACTAATAGAAGCAACGTGGATGTTTCATCCTGTGTTTCTGACGTTCCCAACACCACCTCACCTGTAACTTTCTGTCCTCCACAACGCAGTCTTTCATTCCCATGTGCCCCGAAGATGCAGGAATCATGTTGGCCTCACCTCCCTATTTCTAGGACCCTCCCTATTACTAGGGCCTGGCATGTTGTTTCAAATGCAAAAACATATTATCAAACTGAATAAGCAGTGTATGACGGTGGATTCTGGTAAGGCCCCAAAACACAAACAGCCAAACCAGCGATGGTACAGCTTTACCAGAAACAGAGGGAGTACAGTGTGTGAACAGAAACACAGGAGGAGAGGTCCTGCACCCACTGCTTGCTCCCCAGGCAGAACACCCCGTTGAAAAGGGTTTCTTTGGATTTTGACTAGGAATGCAAGTTTACAATCACCAGCATCCTTACTGAATGCCGACACACTAATGTACCAACCAATCCTATGACTAGAACCGTACAGGCATTTGCAAACCACAGAGTTCATTTTCGGAGTACGCCTCGTAGCTCAAGTCATCATTTCCTTTTGGTATCGAAAGCAACCACAGAGAAAGGATCACATCTGAGCCGATATGTGTGCTCCAGCTGCCTGCTGTCTGCGGCACACAGATTGATTCGCCAGACTTGGGCCCTGGCTGCTGGTGAGCAATTCTACTTGTGCTCGAATTTTCACGTAGAATACGCATCACTATGGGACAGACAGGTCACCCACTCATCCAAAGAGGGTGACTTCCCACATTCAATTCCTCATTTGTTGGTGGTTACAAATGACAGACTGCTTGTATTTCTCCCCTCCAAGCAGAGGTCAACAAGCGTGTGCCGAATGATCGCCGTGTGCCTGACTGGCACATCTCCGGATCACTGCAGTGCATACACACTGGTTTCTCCATTTCTACCCTCTTCAGCCGTTCACCTACCACCCACAGCACCCGCCATCTCATAGCAAAGCTCTGGTCACGCAATTACTTCCTCCAAGTCTTCAGCAGCACCCAGCTGCCAGCAGGATCAAGTCCGAACTTGTATTCTTCCAACAATCTGGCTTCAACCTAACCCTTCAATCTGTTCCTCAATATCTAACCCAAAAGAATGGCTGCTCCTTGCGCAGTTCCTGCGTCCACTTTTTTTAGGCTGCCCTTTTCCTAGCTCCTCCCCATCCATTTCCACTGGTCCGGGCTGTTGCTCTAGGTGCATCTCAAAGTCACTTCTACCAAGTTTTCCTAGAACTTCAGTCTCTAGACAGATGGATCATGAAGGGGTTTTTGAACAACGAGCCCTTTGAAAACCTGCTGAGAGCCATGGAACCCTCCCGAGAAAAATATACAAGCACAGAGAATTAACCATCCAATTTCAGGGATCCCTTGAAGCCAATCCATGGACCCCAAATTAGGACCCCTGACATATGTCTCTACCCTAGAGTAGTGACGGTCATCCAGTCAGATATTCGCCGAACACCTACCCGTCTCTAGGAGCTGTGCCGGGTGTTACAGACACAGAGATGACATCACAAGCATCTCAAGTAGTTCACAAGCTAATGGGAGACATGCATCATTACACTGTGATAACTGCTTTCAGATAGAAACATAAGGTGAAGTAGAAACTTCAAGAAGGGATGACTTACAAACCTATTATCTCCCCAACTAGAGCTGAAGTCCCTTGAAGATAAATTCCTTAAGGTCAGCATCATAATATCCAGTACAGCACTGCACACATGTACACACAGAGCACATCGTTGCCGTCTGTGCAGTGACCAACCAGAGCCAATGAGACGAAAGAGCAAGACCAGGCACAGTGCCCACTGCCGTCACCCACACACAACGGAGGCCTCTGAGACCCTGCTCTGGTGGTCCCGTCTCAGAACAGTCATGCCATACAAAGTATGCCAGCCTGATTTACGGCTGACCTCACCCCGAACTGATTCCATCTGTCTCCTGTGGCCAGGGTCGGGGGAGATACCAGAAGATATTATATTTTACAAGCTCCCAATGGTTTCTTTTTTACCAAGAAACACTGTGATCTAAAGACATGCCTTTGTTTGGAGATTTTCTGTGTAGACTTGGTTCACCTCTTGCTCCTTCCTGGGTGGTCGACAGATAAGTTCTTTTGCACTTCTCCAGAATGAAGACTTCATCAGGTGGGAGGTTAAGGCTTTCAAAGGTCAAATACTTGTAGAGAAGAAGTAAAGTAAGTAAGTAATTTTAGGTTAGAGATGGGATTTTCTTTACAGAAGCTAAATGGATGGAATGAGGTTTTAAACTGGGCTTACTGGCTTATGTTGGAACTCTTCCATCATTTCTCACACTGCCTTCACTGGACCTCAGAAACGCTCTCTGGGAAACACCAACAGACATTCACACTGGTTTGCAAACACTGCAAAAGTGACAAAGGCACGGCAGCGCCTGGGCTGTTCTCAGTGTTTTGTTGTTCATTCAAGCTCGTCAAATCACTCTGGTAAAAGCCTGGGTCCCACTATTTTGGAAACAAAAAGTTCACTTTTTATGAGAGAGATATTTAGAGATCTACATACAATCTGTTTTTTCTTGCCTTGCTAGAATAGAAATACTCATTTTTTTAAAATCACTGGCATATCCATTGGATACCAAAGATCTCTTAATTGGTAAAATCCAATTTCAAAATATAACTTGCAAGGATTATCTAAGTAACACATCTTATTGTACATGTTCTTTATGACTTATTCTGCTGCATGTGACACAGCAGCCACTAACTGGACCAATGCACACGGTAGTATCTGCTGGAGTACCCAAGGAAAACAAAATGAGTCGATTTTTAGAAATTCTGTTCCTGTATTTTTTTTACATGATATTTTCTGGCCATAAATAATCGCATTACTATTTTGGAGAGTTGTTTTTATTGTACATTAAAGACAGGCTGGTGGGCGGTGGAAATTCAGAGACACGAATCCCTGATACAGACAGAATGGGTCAGAGTTCTGTACTTCCACACTGGTACCCCCTCCGCACCCACCACCCCTAAGCCACCGTGCAGGGGCTACAAGTCCGTCTGAGCGTTGCTGGCATCGAACACTAGTGCGCAGAGGGGCAGAGGGAGGGGGCCTGTCAGCAGCGGCTAGATCACTGCAACGCTTCAGAACATCCTGTTCCCTGCCACCTTCCTCAGACTGTTGACAGCGGTGCTTCATCTCATGTCTAGGCAGGCAGGGAAAACCAAATGCCATCGACTGTAAGCCCAGTGGAACTCCACAGGGAACAAAAAGAACCTGCTTCCAAAAAGCCGGGAACCTCAGGGGGAGGCCCAGCTCTTGAAAACAAGTGGAGCCGGAGCTGTTCTCACGGAGCGCAGCTGCAGGGTGTGAGGCCGGCACGCCTGGCTCCGAGGCTGTGTGACCTCAGCTGGTCACGGAGTGGCCCATGGCCTGCTTCCTCATGAAGAGGGGGCTGTGCTCCATGACCTGCGCCTCTGGGAATTCTGCATTTGTCACACCAGAAGATAACTGACCTGAAGATCTGACACAGTAAAAAACAGTTTTGGAGGGTGAGCAAAAGATTGTCCCTTTCCCCTTCACTGGACTCCCCTTCAGAGCCTCCTACAACACCTTCCCTCCTCCGACCCAGCGCCCTAAAGCACCCGCACCTTGAAGTGAAGCCCCGCCCCCAGAGTGGGATCAGACAGATTAACCGGTTCGCTATTCCCAAGGGCCTGCTCCACCGTGCCACGGAAGGGCAGTGGGCGGGAGAGAAGGGAACGACTACAGACAGAAAATTTTCAGGGAAAAGCTTTGTTAAGATCCAGCTTTCCATAACAGTGCCCACTAAAAGAACATTTATTTTTTAAAAAATATTTTATTGATTATGCTATTACAGTTGTCCCATTTTTTTCTCCACTTTATTCCCCTCCACCCTGCACCGGCCCTCCCACCAGCATCATCCTGCCCTCCAGTTCACGTCCATGGGTCATACGTGTGACTTCTCTGGCTTCTCCATTTCCCAGACTATTCTCAACCTCCCCACTGCCTATCTTGTACCTACCATCTATGCTGCTTCTTCTTCCCTGTACCCTTTCCCTCATTCTTCCCCCACCCCTCCCCACTGATAACCTTCCACGTGACCTCCATTCCTGTGATTCTGTTCCTGTTCTACTTGTTTGCTTAGTTTGCTTTCGTTTTTTTTTTTTTTAGGTTCAGTTGTTGGTAGTTGTGAGTTTGTTGTCATTTTACTGTTCATTGTTTTCATCATCTTCTTAAAAAAAGCATTTAGATTGCTCTCACTCAGGGCAACTAACTGTTACAGTTGACACCATCAGTATTTTATAACCAAGGCCCATTTTCATCCTGGGGCTTGCACCAGTAAGTATGAAACAACAGCATGAGCTGTTCCTCATGCCAACTCAGAACACCTCTGCTCACAGACACCCCAGCACTCAGGCTGCAACACCCCCAGGAAGAAGCTGCAGGGTGCCCCCTCAGCACATTCCCTGGATAGTTCTGTTATCTATTCAAAGTTTCAGAGTTCCACACCTCCCCACCCACCCACCATTCTACAGAGCAAATGCTGCCGGCACCTTTCTGCAAGCATGCGCACCTGTGCTGAGGATTTCTTCTATTTCCTTTTCCTCTCTACCCAACTCCCTCGCCCCACGTTCCAAAGTGAAACTATCCTGGCTAATCTAAATTTGCCTGGTGTCAGACAGGAATAACCCCCTCTGCCCCACACCCTTGCCTTTCCTTTTTTCCTTTTTTTTCTCTTTTTTTTTCCTTTTTAACAGCAAGTCCAAGAAAAGCAGAGGAACTACTTTATACTTGCATACAGCTTTCTTTGATTTGCAAACCACCCACACATCTATGATCTCATCCAGCCTCATAACAACCCAATGAGGTAAACCTGCTCCCCCTACTCAGCCTCAGAGAAGGTACACCTACCACATAGGACTGTTCTGGCGATGGCACACAGTGCTAGCGCCCAGGCACTAGACACAGCAAGTATCTTTCCTTTTGTTAGTGAAAGACTGAGAATCAGAGGTTGGACAGTTAATTCCAGGCAAGCAGGCCTCTGGAGATCTAGAGCAAGCTGGGAAGGTAGAACCCTTGGTGCCGGATTTTTTTTTTTAAGACTTTCTTTATTTATTTTTAGAGAGAGCGGGAGGGAGGGACAGAAGGAGAGAAACACTGATCAGTTGCCTTGTGAACACGCCTCAACCAGGGACCAAATCCGCAACCCAGGCATGTGCCCTGACCGGGAATGGAACTGGTGACCTTTCACTTTGTAGATGACGCTCAACCAACTGAGCCACACTGGTCTCCTTATACGGCACGTCAACATAGGCCCTAATTGTTTAAAACTTGACAGCTACACATTTCCATGGGGGCTCTGCCACACTGACAGGAAGGGAGCTCCGGGCCCTGACTCCCGTCCCAGTTCTCTGCTGGCTCCATACTCAGAGCTTCGGTCCTCTGGACCTTTGTGTGTCGGCTTCTCCAGAATAAAGGCAGGCCCACTTTTTTTTTAGACCTAACAATGGAATGTCAAGCTTCCAGATGGAAGGCTCCATTACAAGCACCACGTATCATTTCATTACACTGCTGCTCCATTATCTGCTTCCCAGCCCCGAACTCCCACTGGGCGGATTCTGAAACCACACAGGAGACCATGTCAAGAGGGGAGAACAGGAGAAACATTCTCCCCCCGAACATTCTTAAATGGAAGAGAGAACCAAATGAAAAGAAAGGCCCATTTTCCAGGGAGGGGGCTGGGGCGACGATCTTCCCGTTAAACGGACCTGCACATGAATCTATGGATTACTTACCGCCGGGGGTGGCTGGGCAGTGGAATAAAAGGATCTTTGTGCCATGCCAGCCACAGTTCCCTCAGTCCCTCCCCACAGCCAGGCAGTTAACCCAACTCTTTAAATCATCAAGCTCTAATGTACCCCATCTGTGCACCGGTGGCAGCCAATGAAACTGAAGCCTCTGCTGACTCTGGCCTGGATTTATGAATGAGCCTTTCTGCCCCGAGAGGGGCACGGAAAAGGACATGAGGCCAACAAGGTCTCTTTGGCTCATCACCTGTCTTCTCCAAAGCTCAGGCTCTATCCACGCATTTATCTGGTCGTTCACTGAGCTCTTGCCAGGGGTCTTTTTATCTCTGGATCCCAGAGACACAAAAGTGGTAGAAAATAGCCCCAGGTGGGAAAGGCTGTGTGGAGCTCCCGGGAGACAGGAAGGTGAAGAAAAAGGGCCGCTCTTGGCCGAGGCACAGCGGCCTGAAATCCCCTATCTGTCTATTCAGTTCCAAGTGGCTGGAACATAAAGCAAGGAACTGGCAGGAGACCTAACTCAAAAGGCAGGCTCTGCCAGATTACCCAAATCCCTGCACACCGGGCCAGAGATAAGACGTAATTTCCACCGATGCACTCTGGCCCACCTTGCACAACCGCCTCTTCCAGAAATCCTTGAAGATGCTCAAAGTAGTTGCTCTCTCTTCTCTGAGCCTCCAGTTTGAATTCTTGGACAACATTTATAAGTCTCAGCTTCTCCATCCCCATAAAACATGACTGATATTACCTACCTTAAAGGCTTCTTACGAGGGTTGAGGCAACAGTTAAGAGTGTGCAGGGAGCAGTTTTTAGTACAGAGAACGCATTAAAATTTTACAGGTACCTCAACTTCTTACACTACAGAGCACTTCTCCCTGGCATTAAAAAAAATGTCCTGGCTTCCACTTTCTCTGGAGGTTTTCAGAAAAAGAACAACTCACATTTCCCAAGCTTGCAGGCACTCTTCCAAAGCAAAGAGGACCAATTCCTGTCTCCCCTCACTGACATGGCCTCCCCACGGCCACACTTCCAGACTCAAGGGGTTCCCCAAAGACCCAAGGAATATGAGACAAGATGAGTTAGGTGACAGAGAAGGACGCGATGGGCTGGGTAGGACATAAAGAGCGTCAAGGAGAGTAACTGGCAGAGAGAAGGGAAAGTGGGCCAGGTGCCAGGGCTCCGAGGGCTCCAGGGTGCGAGCTCTGTGGTAACCCCAGACCCTGGAAGAGGCCTAGAAGGAGGAGTCCGTCCTCAATCCCGGTTTGAGAAGCCCCACCCCCCAAGATGTGGTTGTTCAGGCAGCCTTCCTCCCTTCCTGCCAAATCAGCTGGCCGCACAGGACTGTTCTGGAACTGTTGACCCTTCACCCCTTTCTGGCTGGGGCTACCACACCGGAGGCAGGGAAGGTGAGGCCACCTTTTTTAGCAGCTCTTTTTTTTTTTTTAAACTTAGTCTGGGTCTGCATAAAGGTTGTTTGTTTCTTTTCTTTCTTTCTTTTTCTTTTTTTTTTTTTTTTCACTTTAATGGCATGCAGTCCAGGTTCTGAGGAAGGTGTTTTTCTTTTAGGGAAAAGTCCCCCATGATCTCTTTCTCCTTTTCACACAGCCTAGTAAAACCTGTTTCTCCTCCCCCGGGGATTCGGGGTCAGGAGGGAAGCAGGCCCCCCAAGAACACCGCCTGTGGGAGCCAGCTCCTGGATCGAGCAGCTGGGATGTCAGGTTCATCACTTACCAATAATCCCTTCGCTCCCACCCCCACCTTAGAAAGCAGCAGCCAAGGCTCCTGGGGAGAACAGGGTTCCATTTTTTTCTTCTGCTGGGGAGCAAATGCCATGCCGTGTCACCTCGTGTAAAGGCCCCCAATGTCCCCACAGGCCAGCGCGTCGGCTTTTCACCAAGTCACTCTTGGTTCTCCCGGGTCAACAGTCTCAGGGCCTTCCCTGGGGCGTGGAGGACAGGATCCCCTCCCGTCTCAGCTAAAGAGCCCCGCAACCAGATACCCCGGCCCCACCCACGTTCCTCATGCTCCCCGTCCAGGCCAGCAGCAATCTGGACCATGCTCATCTGCCAACCACCGGCCCTCCCCTCCAGCCTGCCTGCCAGCCAGCCACAGAGACGACATCTAATTTCCAAAATAACAAAACTCAGTTCCTTCTCAGTCGAATGACACAGCCCTGTAGGCCAGCACTCTCTACACAGAAGATGGGGTACAAATATCCCAGGCTCTTTGGGGGAGCTTGTAAACCTTTGCAACCTCAGGGACAGGAAGTCCCCCACCCCCACCCCAGGGAAGATGAGAAAGGCCCTCAGGGAACATGTACCTTGGAAATGAGTTCGTCATGATTGGCCAAGTGGGCCCTGCAGTGAATGCAGCTGTAGGTCCGGTGGCAGGAGGGCAGATACGCCTGGAAAGTCTTGGATCTTGTCATCTTCACCATTGGTGCCGTGGAGCGTGGGGCGAACTCTGGGGTGGCCCACGAGGCACTCCCGCAGGATGGGTCGCAGGGGAAACACCGGAAGACACAGGTAAAGGCCGTGGTTTGGCAGGGGGTGGGTGTGGGGCAGGCTCCACACACTGGCGATGTCTTCAGAGGAAGGGCCCTCCAGCAGAGGTCTGGGGCCGGCTCTCAGCAGCCTGCAGAGCCAAGAGAAGGGGAACAGCATCAGCCAACGGAGCTGGGCTTCCTGCAAAGCAAGTCGGGGCCAACGGCCACTAGGAGGGTGACATTTACAGGACAAATGACCACCCTCTGTTTCTTGCTCGGTGTCTAGATGCCTGGTGAAGGAAAAAGAAACCACTGGCGATCCCAGATCCCAGAACTGCTGCTCTTCTGGAGTTCGGCGCTCTCAGCAGTCCCTGGGCAACAGGCACCGACACCAGCAGACTGGCACGGCCACCACTCGAGGGAGCCCTGGAAAAGGCCAGGCTCGAAGACGTGCTACCTACAGCCCCTGGTAAAGGACTCCAACGGCCCCCCTCCTGAGCCAACTCAGATGAACACTAGAGTGAAGGGAGAAATTCAGGCTCTAGAGTGTCGCTGCGTCAAATCACATATGGATTTCTCATCCGTTTCCAGAGGCTAGCAACCCTCCCACACCTGAAACCCGTACCTGCGGAGACAGCGACCCCGAGCCACCCTCTGCCCGTGGACTGCGCTGGAACGCGAAGGATCGGGCTCCCAGCCAGCAGGGCCCCTCGTGGCCGGCCAGCTGTTTGGGAGAGCAGTAACTCCCTTTGCCATAGCTTGCCCAAAAGTAGGTGCTTAGTACTTTTTTTTTTTTTTAACTCAAGTGAATAAATGAAACCAATGAATTAGTCAAATCTCAGCACCTAAAACTCACAATGAGAGTGAATTTTACCAGAACTCTTCCTCAACCCTCAAACCTCCCATTACTCATCCCATAGCACCACACACCGCCTACCAGAACCTCAGCTCCTCCCTTCTGTGGGGGACCAAGGACACGGAGACCGCGAGGTGGGTCCGAGGGTATGTCCAAGTGAAGGTCTGAGGGCCCCACAGTCTAAGCCTCACGCTGCCTTCCCAGGCTCACTACCTGCCTGTTCCCTGAGCCTCAGTACCGGTGTGCTGTTCCCACTTGCCTCCCTCCAAGGAGAGCCGGAGTGTTAATTAGCACCTGTGTCATGCTTTGAAGATAAAATTATTTAGAGAGACCAGGAAGGAAGACAAACAAAACCAAGCATCCTTGCTGGATTATGTCTGGGATCCATCTGGATGTCTAGAGAAAGTCTGCAAATCACAGTTCTCCTTTCCCCCTAAACCTGCCTGGGCTCAATCTTCCCAAGGAAAGCCACCTCCTCGCCGACACCCTTCCCCCACAGCGGTCCCCGAAGGCCACTACAGCCCTGCGACTCTCCACTCCCTGAGTGGTCAGCATTGCTCGCCAGCACGAGGCTGAAGGACAGCAGTGGTCACCACCCCTATTCCTGTGTGTCCCTTGGGCGCCCCTGAGCCAAGCAGGCTCCCCACTCGTGAGATGTCCAACTGCTAAAGGGATTCAGACCTACAGGGCCCAGGCATCGTGCCTTCCCTGCACAGTCTATTTTTAAAGGTGTGAAATCGGGTTGCACTGAATTTTATAGAAACACTTGAGGAACATAGAGGTGAGAACTGATTGACCCAGTGCTAGGCCTGGACACAGCCGGAGATGAGGCAAGAAGACGCAGGGCCCTTGGAGCCCGAGCCCCCGGGCACCTTCTGGGAGCGGGTAAAACCCCAGCCCAAGGGAGACCGACGCTATTCAGTGTGGATGTATTACAGGTGGCAGAGGGAGCCAAGGACCCAACTTGGGGCACTCGGTTTCCTGAAATATGCTTGAACTTTCCAACACTCCTATTCTGCTTTCTCAGGTAGGACAGTATTTCCAGGAGAGGAAGGGGTGGTAGGGCCAGGTAAGGAAGAGAAAAGACAGGCAGGGGAAGAGAGCAGGAAGTCTGTCCAAGGCCAGCGTGCCTGAAGGCCGCGGCCGAGGCTGCCCAGCGGGGCGCACCGGCAGTGCTGGCCTCGTGGGTCTTAGACAAACACGGAGGGACGAAAAGGAAGCAAGGAGCCCCGGCTGCCGGTCTGGGCTTATAAAGCGGCCACAGAGTCTGTTGTCTTACACACGCAGCTGGCTTCTAAATTATGCATTTCCCTAGAGTAAGATTATTTCTTCTCTTACTTCTTTTCTGTAGGAAACTCCCAAAACAGGGTCATAGGCAGGGGCTTCTAGTTTTGCTCCACTTCAAATCTGAGTCCCGAAACGTGTTCAAAGCTATGTCATGAGCAACAAGCATTTATACAGTCTGTGTTAAATGTATGTCCCATACAAACACATGCCCCCACACACACTCTGCACACCACAGCTCTGAACTTAAAAAGATGAGAGCAAAAGCAACCACATAAGCAGTATCTCAGGCTGCCTGGTGCTAGAGAAAACCCTGGGGAGCCTAGACAGTAGGCATTAGTCTTTGCTGCTCCGCAGTCACTGTCTTCTCGCTCTTCCAGAGGAATGCACAACCACCCAAAGCTGACTCCTGCCCTGGCTGAGTAGTTCAGTGGGTTAGAGCATCATCCCCATATGCCGAGGTTGTGGGTTTGATCCCCAGTTGGGGCACATACAAGAATCAACTAATGAGTGCTTGAATAAGTGGAACAACAAATTGATGTTTGTCTTTCTCTCACTCCCTTCCTCTCTCTCTAAAAAATAAGAAAAAAGAAAAAAACCTGACTCCTTCCAAGAAGAAAAGAAAATATCTTGCTGAAATATGAATCTCGTTCAACTGGTACAGGGCAAACTGGCAGGAATGAGGGGGTAAGAGAGAAAAGCAAGGTAAAGCAGGATCAAGGAGAAAAGGGTCCTTGAACTTGAGAAGGAAGAGAAGTAGGCTGAGTGACAGAGAAACAATGACAGCTAGGAATGAGAAAATAATCCCCTTGCCGTCTTTTTCCCTCTTAGGGAAAATTTTTTAAGCTGCTTCTTTGAGTGAGTTTGTAGGCAGGAAGATAAAATAGGTGAGGTTTTTTTCAAAGGGAGAAATTAAGGGTATGGGGCTACAGGACTCACATTTTAATCTTTAAAACTTGGCACCTATTAATGGGGCTGCCAGCTCCACGGTGCTTCCCAATCCGAGTCGTTGCACATACCCTGGAATCCAAATTGATTTCCAATAACAATCAAATGAGCTCAATATTTAAAAGCCTCAGGGCACATGTACAGATTAAACACCATTTTAAGTGAAGTGATAATCCATCACAGTGGGAATTAAAGGAAGATTTGCTACCACCCCCAGCTGACTCCTGCTGATCAGCACGGAAAGAAAATGTGTGAACTGTTATGACTGAAAACAAAGACCTCAGATACACCACTCTGAGAGCCAAGTGCACAGGGAGCACGCACCAAAACTGCTGGCCCACCCGACAGACGGGCCTGCTCCCCAAGGAGCCACCACTGTAGCCGGGACTCCACACAGAGCCTTCTGCGTGTCCCCAAGATAGAGGGGTGAGAGGGACGAATTCTTCAGAGAAGTCACGAAGGAACTCGGTGAGTGATGGGAGAAGCGAGTCTATATGGACACACACGCAGCTGCAGAACCGAGAAGGTGGGACTCACTAGGGGTGGCGACACCTCCGACAGCAGGCCGGGACCGGGCCGTCCCCAGGTGTGCTGTCGTTTCTGGGGGTGCTCTGGTAGCAGGTAGGCGAAGACTACCTGGAAAAGAAGAGAGCTCTGGAATCACAAACCAGTTCTTCCCCTTTCCAGCTGAGTGGTTTCTGGCAAGTTATTCAACCTCTCTGACCCCCAGCTTCCTGATCTCCAACAACACCACCCGACACAGGGCGGTGGGGATTAAATGAGATGATGTTAAGTGCACTTATGCGGTGCTGGCGCGCAGCCCGGGCAGGCCCTTAAGCCTCCTGTCCCCTTACGTCCACCCTCCGCACGTCAGCCAGCACTGTCTTGTTAAAAGCAGATTTGACCATGTCGTCACTCTTGCGGCCTTTGGAAAGGCCACACAAGGCACAGACAAGACAGGTTCCAGAACCAGACTTGGACATCTCCGAGCCCAGTTCTGTCATTTACCAGCTGTGTGACCTTGAACAAGTTACTTAACCTCTCGGGACCTCGCTTTCCTCATCAAGAAAGAGGACTATCTTCCCCATGGGACTTCTGTGAAGATCAACTAAGTTAGACACATGTAAAGTACTCAGCATGTGTGCCTGGCATGTAACTAAGTATACGATACATTCTAAGTGTGTATTACCGTTGACAACCGCCTACCACTGACAACTAGAAATGACTTCAGACTCATCTCTACCACTTCATACCCTATGCTCACGTACTGAACGGACATTTAAGGGTCAACCCCATGTCAGGAATTCTCCAAAGTGTTAGCAACCAAACTCCTTGTAGTCCCTCCTCATACGCCACCCTTGCATCTCACCCTGCAAGTTTTGTTGACGCCATTCCCTCAGCCTGACACACCCTTCCCACCACTGTTCACCAAGCCCTTACTGATCCATTAAGATTGAGCCCAAATGTCGCCTCATCACTGGGCTCACGGGCCACTCCTCTGTGCCCACCTCTCTCTGACACTCACCTTCCTGAAACGAAGTGATCGTTTCCTGCCTCTCTTTCCTCCAGTAGAGGTAAGCTCCAAGAGCAGGGACCACGTTTTAGTCATCTTTGCAGCCCTTGAACTCAGCAGCACAGGGCACAGGGCAGAGGCCGTCACTGACCCGAACTCCCTCTGCTTCACAGTGGGCTGCTGACGAGACCAGTCCACCCACCCATGTGGCTGGCAGACGTGACTGAAGCCCCTCCCCTCCCCCATGTAATGGACTAGGAGACAAGGTTACTCTGGGTCCCCAGGCTCCTTCTCCCTGCAGATTCCTCACTCAGATCCTGTGCTGAGATGCCAAGAACTATGGTTCTTCCGGGCTATTGGTGAATTTTTAAGTCTTATAAAGACCTGCCATTGGCACCCATGCCCATACTTTGTATTTGCAGAGTCTAAGACAGACAGACAGACAGGCAGGCAGATAAGACAGACAGAGGGCTGGCTGGCTGTTGGATTAGAGTTTAACCATTTTCCCACTTTTCCATCTCTTATGTACTGGAGGGACTCTCAGAAAGCCTGAAGAGGGCGTTGAGGGGAGCAGGCTCACGACTGAGCGGCCCTGGTCTGCCCCCGCATCAGTGGGGGAGGAGAGAAGCCCTGACTGGAGGCAAGAAACAGGTGGCAGCGGCAGGAAGGGGACAGATGAGCCACTTTTGGAACACGAGGCAGGGTGGCTATGGGGGCCTTCAGCCAGGAGGACTGACCTCTGTGCCCAGTCCTCATCTCACCAGAATCCTGGACCCAGGCCAGGGAGCAGAGGGACCCAGGCTCCCAGGGCTCCCAGGTAAGAGGAGTGGGTGGCGGTGTAGTCCGCTGGTGGGGCCAGGATCTAAAGCTGATGGACTGGGGTTCAGTCTTGGTTCTTCTCACCTGCTGCACCACCATCAGGCAAGCTGCCTAAAAGGGAGTAACAACAGAGCCTGCCTCATGGAGAACACAAAAGAATCGAGTGACATAATCCAAGTGAAGCGTTCTGCACAGCACCTGGCACATGGGTAGTGCTCAATAACCTTGATTAGCCGTGATCGTCCTCACCAGCAAGCATGAAAAAGCACAGGAGCTGTTTACTCACAGAACCCAAACAGAGTAGTGTTCCTGTCTCTGAGGCTGACTCATGGTGGTTACAGGGTTAGGACCTAAATTAATCCACTTAAAGGTACACTGGGGTTTAAGTAGGTTTTTGTGGCTTAGCTGGGGATCTGATACTATTGCGATGTCACTCCAAACAACAGACCACTCCACCACTTCGTGCGGAGGAAAGGCTACCTCTGCAGTCTGCAGTGACGCTACTAATCCCAGGATGGAACTACCAGTACCAGTGAGAACTTGACTGAAATGCTCCTATTAAAACTGCCTGTTAAAGCTGATGTGCAAGACATGAGGGAGAGTCAATGTCATCGTGTTTCACAGTTACCCACTTTATAGCACTGGGCGCAGGTGGTGCTTCAAATCCCACCCAGCTGATCATCAAAACCATCTTGGATATTCGAGAAACCACTCTCTTTCATAAACAAAACCAACCATTCATCTCTATCCTGGACACAGGGCCTAGTCTTGGTTTCAGGGGTATTATCTGTCAGATGATAATCCTACATGATCTTTAGGATTCCTTCAGCTTTTAAAGTCCTGATTCCATGTTGTAATAATGTCTCCGCCAGCTGAGTCCTGCTCCCCGAGCAGAGCATCCATCCACCGTTCTGTTCCGACCTTGGTTTCAGCGAAGTCACAGAACACACCAGTCTCACAGCGTCCAGTCAGAGATGGCTGCTGGCCTGTGTCTTTGCAACATCTGTTACTACAGCAATGTATTTACCACATGGCCCTGAGTTCAGCACTTTGCCCGGGGAGGCCCCCACGTGAGGTTTGCATCTGTTTGAACATCTGCGGACAGAAAAGGCAGTTCCCTTTGAAAATCCTGAAACTTGCATGTAATTTACTAGATATTAGATAGAAATAGCTGTAGCTAGCTGGTTATGAAGAGATCAGATATCTCTTTGGGTTGTTTCTATCATTTCAATAAAAAATAATGTAAAAAGCCCAGACTATCTGTGTGAGGGCTTCCTTCTTTTTCTTATGCAACTCCAAGCTCCAAAAAGGATTTAAACTGGCTCACAGAGATATTAACAATACAATCCTATTAAAATAGTTTAAGAAATTAGGATAGGAGGAATAAAAGAAAAAAGAGGAGTTAGGACATAGAAATGCATGCTGTTAAATTGCTAAACACTTACTGAATTTCAATGGCAAATTTGGCTTTGAGCTCCCTAGTAACCAAGGCAAAAAACGAAAGAGTAGGTATATGGTTTGTGTTTCCTAGAAAATAAAAGAACCTTGACTGTTCAGATTTTCTGAGAGTCATTCTCCTACAGGAGACAATGAGTAACCCAACGGATGAGATTCCCTAGCCCATCCCAAAAGTTCCTTCGATGTAACCCTCTGATAAGACTGTCCCTCCAGGAAAACAGACAGTGTAATGAACACCAAAGGGCAAAGCAGTACAAAGGATTCTATGCCAGGTCAAATCAGGGCAGTCCCAGAACACAGCTCTCTGATGATCTGGCTGGGTCCAGCGATGCAAACTCTCTGGAGGGATGGAAGAGCTACAGAGCCTTCTGGCGATGCTCCATGAACATAATTTATCATAACCAGGCTTTTGAGTAACAAAAATATGGGCAGCCTGCAACCTGCCCCATCAGAACACTAATTAATATGGTCGAATGCTAACATGGTTTGGCCCTGGTGCTGCACTCAGCTCTCTCATGGGCTGCTCTTCCCTGAAACTCTCCCATCCCCACTTCCCCCATCTCCCTGCCTGAGCCTCGGTCTCCTTGGCTGCTCTTCTCCCACCTCCTCCCCCTCCTTGGGGGCGCTCCCTCTGTGTGCCTCACCCTCCAGTCTTCAAATCTCTGCCCCCTGCTCCTGAAACCTGGGCCCCTTCTGAAAGGATGCCCCTATCTGTCTCCCAGGGTGGCACTTCAATGAAACTCACCCAAAGCTAAAACCATCTTTCTCCTCCCCGGGCCCCCATCACTTTCATCCCAATTCTATTCCTTCCTCCTGCAGGCCCAGCTGCCCAAGCAGAAAACACCCCGTATTATCTCTTCCTTCTTTGTCACACTTCACCTGTCCCCGAGGCAGTGAGTCCTGCCTCTGAAACGCACCCTCCCGCCGCCACCCTCATGGTCACAGCCAGCAGCACTGTGGCAGCCCTACCCTCTCCCATCCTCAACTACTGCGACTGCTTCCGGACTGGACTCCCTGACTCAGCGCATGCCTCTCCAGCCCATTCTAGAATTCTATTTATACAACGCAATCTGATCACATCTCTCTCAAGTTTCAAAACCTCCACAGTGGTTTCCTAGCAGCCTACAGGACAAAGCCCAACACCTCAGGTGGCACCGAGGACCTGGTGGCTTATCTTCTCATCACCTTCCCACCTCACTCCAAACCTGTTTCCCAGCAGGCCAAGCTCGCTCCCTGCCTCTTCTCGGTGGTTGCAGCCTTTCTGCAACACCTTAACCAATCTTCCCTGATGGCGAATGCCCGCTCATCCCTCACCCCAGCTCCACCGAGACCCCAAGCAGAGCTGGTGGCCTTCTTTCTCCAGCATCCAAAAAGGGAATGGCCTTCATCACACTGTTCATGTGTCTGTCTCCCCACCAGATGGGGAACTTACTGAAGTCACAAGTGTAGTCTTTATCACCCTTCCATGGTTTCCCCAGGACTCCTGGCGTTCAGAACACTGGAGAGTCTTGGTAAGTGTTAACTGAGTGAAATGAATGACTGTCATGAAGCCGCGTGGCCCTATCATGCTGATATATTTTTTACTGATTGACTGGAGAGAGAGAAACACTGATGTATAGTTCCATTTACTGATGCATTCATCGGTGGAGTTCTGTATGTGCCCTGACCAGAGATCGAACCCACAACCTTGGCGTATCAGGACGACATTCTCACCAACGGAGCTACCTGGACAGGGTTAGGGCTGACAGTTTTAAAATCTCCTTACTTACTTTGCCACTATCCAGGACATTTAAAATACCGAATTCTGGACATGACATGGGATTCACATACCGTTCATGCTCCGCGAAGTTAAAAAGGCAGCAAACTCTGTGACATCCGCTCACTCAGACTGGCAGGAGGTGTTTAAACCTCAGGACTGTGGAGCCGCACCTCCAAAAAGCCACACACAGGAACCTCTGACGGCTTGACCTGGCTGTCCTGTGACAGCAGGAAGTCTCCCCATTCAGCCTCCCCAGGCTGGCACTGACTTCCGGGCCCTCAGGGAAACCCTCAGGCTGCCAACCCAGGAACGTCAGGCGCCCCCAGGTGGTCCCCACAAACCCATCGGCAGGCCGAGCTGCTGTGCTCAACAACTGAGTCACAGAAGGAGGAAGTGTCAGGCTTGGTTCGGGCCAAGAAGCAAAGGGGCCCCTGAGGCCACCTCTACCCCACCTGCGGGAGAGACCAGATCGGCCCTCTTCTTCTAGCCCCCAGGGACGGAACCCTCGGCCTTGGTCCTGGGTTCTGTACCTGCCATGCTCAGAGGTGACCATCAGGCCGAAACAAAGGGGATGCCTTTTCCTGTGATCTGGGGACCCGGATAGGAGTCAGATCCATTCCTTCGACCCCAGACACAGCTATCATTGAACCATAAGGTAAACAGCCCTTTAGAAGACCTGCCGAGAAAACAAGATCTTGGAAAACAAGGTAAGAGACGTGGCCAATCTTGAGAAGTTACTTCCATGGGGACCCTCTCCCCGCTTGGCCTCCTCTATCCTGCGCTGGGCAGTCTCCCCGTCCACGGGCCTGTGCACTTCTCACAGCGGTAGCTTTATTTTTACTGAGGCAATTATTTGATTGTCATCTGTGTCTCACACACTCACATATTATTTACTAAATAAATGAATGTCCTTTGGACTCTGGGCACTGTGTGACCTTGATTCCTGTCTAACTGCTGCTCCCCCAGGGCACAGCTGGGGCCCCAATTAGCTACAAACCGTGCATCCCAAATCTGCCAATACAAGGTCATTGTTCAGCTGTCAGCATGCCTCTGTCTTTCAAATAAATCCAAAACCCTAGACTCTGTGGCTGGGCTCCCTGCCTTTCCGCAACTGGAATTTGGAAATTAAACTCAAAACTCAAGAGAAAGAAAGGCAGGGGCCCTTTCCCAAAACAACGCTGGTATGCCTGAAGCCCCAGCCTTTGCCAGGACAAGGAGGGAGGTATTTCGTCCTAAGAATTGCTGAAGTGTCACCTAGTGTTGCCATTTCTTGAAGGAGAGGAAACCGAGGAGGGTCGGAGAGGGAGACACATCTACAGCAAATTTCTGGGTTTCTTCTGTTCTGGGAATGGCAGACAGATTTTAATAAGAATTACAGCCCCCTTTCCCTTCCAGCCTGGCACACCCAGCGGAGCCGCGCACGACGGCCAGAGCAACTTTTTCATATAGTTGGAGAAACCGCCACAAAGCCGGTTCTTCTTTATGGGTCAGTCTTCCCACTAGACTGAGCCAGGCCTGGCCAGAGACCAGCACTGGTTAATCATCGCCCAAGCCTAGCCCTGAGTCTGGCCGGCAGGAAGAGCTCCAAAAAGCCTTCGTCAAGAGGCTGGGAAATGAGGGGAGGAGGCAGGCAGGAGTCACCTGAGGCCTTGCAGCAACAGTCAGTAAGCCTCCAGGACTCCACAATTCACTTTCCTAGTGTGGGCCCAGGAGGGGCAGGTACTTGATATGCATTATCTCAGTTAATCCTTACCATCCCCCAGGGAGGCAGGCGCTATTGTGATGATCTGTTTCAGAATCAACATTTGAATCCAGGGACCCCACCTTCCAAACACCCAGGATCCTTCAACTGAGACAAGCCAGAGGCAGGTCCTTGAGCCCTCTAGAGCAATAAGCAAAATGTCTCCCAGAAGAAGAGTCCAAGTCAGATCAAAGGCATTAAGTTCTCTCAAAACATCTTCTGCCCTGCCTGGTGTGGCTCAGTGGACTGAGCACCAGCCTGCGAGCCGAAGGTCCTTGGGTCCATTCCAGTCAGAGCACATGCAGGCCGGGCTCCTGGCCGGGGGCGTGTGAGAGGCAGCCAGCCCACTGATGTTTCTCTACCCCTTTCTCCCTCCCCCTCTCTCTGAAAATAAATAAAATCTTTTAAACAACAACAACGACAAAGTCTTCAGACTCTCAGGACTGGCTAGGTGCTACGACATTTCACTGCAGAAACCTGAGAAAACAAGCGAGGGGAGGGGACCACCTGACTGGAAGGCGGACCCCCAGACGAGGCACAGGGACAAGCTGGTGCTCGGTGTCCCCCTGCCAAGGGGGTCTTCGGCTGGAAGGCCGCAGTCCTGTGTGGGGATACTGTTTTCCCTCAGATCCGAAAGGAAACAAACTAAGAATCACATAAGCTAAACTAACCAAACCCCCTATTTGTGTTTACAGATTACATCTTTACAGCATTAATACGATGATGACTGAAACAGAATCCACTTCCACCTTACGGTCCATCTGGCAGTGGGTCAATTTAGGGAGGCATCCCCAGGAGACGGGGGCCAGAGAGGTGAAGCTAAAGGGGTGACACACGCAGGAGTCACACAAACAGAAGAAAAGGAAATGGGTCGAGAGTGAGGGAAAGGGGGCCCAAGGTCAAGGATACGAGGTGGCTGGTTTCTGCCAGGGAGGCCAACCACCGTACCTCAGTGATCTCCAGACCCCAGACACGTGTGGGATGGGCTGCACTAGAAGAAAACCTGGGAAATATTCCTTTTGATTATTAAGTGCCTGCGCTGGTCAGAGATTGCCCATCCTGAACTCTGACCGAGTGCACCTTGGGTCAGCCTAGGAGTTCTGCACGACACCCCAGTATTCTCTTCCCGCCGCTCACGTGCCCCCCGGACATTCCTGACACACTGCCTCTTACGTCCGCACCTCTGCTGGCTTTGCACACCCTGCTCCCCTGGAGAGCGGCTACGTGTTCAAGTCCTCTCTCTTCTCCACGGCCCCGTCTTCGACACGCCTGCCCTTCCTGCTGAAGCTCTGGGATGACGTTCAACTCTGCCTTGCATTCTGGGCATTAACAAATACACGGGCCTTAACTGCTCTTAGGGACAGGGGCCATGCCTTATCTCCCAAAGTTCTTACTATCCGCTGAATAATTACCACCCAGAAAAATAAAGCAAACTCCAAGGCTGAGTGTCAGCCCCAGGCCAGAGGTTCCTCTTCTCACTCAAAATAGAAATCAAAATTCTCCTGACTCAGGCAGGATGTGTTCCAAGCCTGCGCTCTCTTGCCCCAGGTGCTCCTGCCAGAGCACCATGGGAAAACAAAACAAAATCAGTATTTCCTATAAATAAAGTTCATATCAGATAAACTACAGCCTCTTTCTTCAGGCCAACCAAACTCGGCCACTGTTCACACCCAGGGGACCTTGTCGGAGCCTCAGTGGCACCCATCTGCCCTCTGAGTATCAAGCCTGCCTTCCTTTCTAGACGGGAGGACTCCAGATACCAGACAGTGAATATTCTTGCTCTGAGCTGGCAATCTAGTTTCACATCAAAGCCACAAAGTCTGGACACACCGCATTCTCCAGCCCACAGGGGAGGGCTGGCGGTCCTGTAGCTCGGGAGACAGGAGAGCACAGCATTACTGACTCAACAAGGAAACAGGAATGGGGGTGGCAAGGAGCACCTCGCTGGCAGAATGCTCCTCTGGCCCATCACAGAGAAGGGGTAGGCTCTGCCTAGTACTGAGACATTATGGATTATTTAGGGTTTTGGTCAGGAGTTGGTATTCTTCTAGAATGCACAGGAGTGGAAACAGCCCTGGGCCTAAGGAACAAAAAGGTATAGATTATAGTCTGTGTTTTGCCTTAATTAGTTCTATCTTGAGTTAAGTCCTTTTTTTTTCTTTGCCTGTTTGAGCCTCAATGTGTGTATCTCTAAAATGTAACACTTAAAATAGATTTTAATACTCAATCCAGCATGCATTTAATTAAGAAAAAGTTTTAAATCACTAACTTGAAATTAAGAGAAAATAAAAATTACAAGGATAACATCAGAAAAAGTTAGGATGCAGGGCCCCACAGTGACTGCATTCAAGCCACAAATTTGGCTTTGTGCTTCCTGGCAGCCAAAGCAAAAAGAGAAACATGATCAGTTACAAATTTCCAATTGTCCAGTTCCTCTGAAGAGGCAAAGCTTTTCCTGGAACTTGAGTCTGAAAGAAATTTCTCCAATTAACTTTTTAAAGGGGATATTAAGTTGCAGCTTAAGTTTTCAACAGAGAAATGCAGGGTCAAGTTACATACAGCTGAAGACAAAAGGCAGGACTCTACAGCACAGTGAGACAGTTCTGCGGGGGCTGAGAGAGGAGGCCTGAGTAACAGCTTTCGGGTGCCCCACCTTAAGCCAAGGACCAAACTAAGCATGGCCAGAGGAACAAGTGGACAACATTTCCTTTCAAAAATTTCTGTAAATATTACTTCTTCGATATGGATATTTATTTAGAGTTGTGCATTTTTAAACTCCATTCCAGTTCTGATAGATTCTAAGTGACATTTTTAGTCTTCACTTACTTACGCTAATCTGAGATTTGGTGGATGAAAAAGGTTCTCCAGAAAGTAACCTCACAGGGTGATCTCATCACAAATTCCTGACAGGTCATGGTGGGTAGTCACATTCCAGACATAAAACTTTTTTAGTAAAAGGTCTGGCTTTGCCTGAGGCAAGCCCTGACCACTGCTCTCAGGCATCTGAGTAACATACCTTAGAAATGACCACCCTCCAGAGGGCACTGGATCTTGTTCACTGCCCTGTAATCCAACCCCCGCGCTGCTTCCTCCCACCTTCACGTAATCTTCCTTACATTGGCTCAAATCAACTCCGTAAGAGTTTTCCACAGGTTTGCACATTCTTACATGGAAGGCTTGGTCATCTTCCCCTCTTCCTGGCCATTCCCAAATCAATGGGCTGGGAATTCCTGCCAGCCTCGGAGAGGGAGACTCCAACCGTTCACATCAGTGTTGAAACGAGCAGCCCACACCGAGCACGTGTGTGCCAGGCTCCGCGCCTGGTTTCCATGCATCTCTCATCTAATCCTCTGTCAACTCTGTGTGATAGGTAACTATTACCACTTCCCTTTTACAAATAAGGAACAGAGATTTAGAGAATTTTAGCAAATCGCTCAAGATCACAGAGCTAATTATCCAGATCTTTCTGGTTCCAAATCCCAGGCTCTTAACCCTACTTACAGTGCCTCCCAACATTAACGACTGGTGATTACCGGGAGAAATGCTGTGTCTGTCAGCAGAACGAGGCACAGAATAAGGCTACGGGAGGAGGAAAGAGGCATTCATGAACAACAAAACAACAATGGAGTTTTTAGAGACTCTGGTGACCTATAAAAAGAATAAAGGGATGAAAAACATTGTGAAAAGCAGAAATCCCAAAAGAAAGTGATTCCAAGGGAACACTACCCCACCCCAGGAGAAAGGAGGAAAAACTGTGTTTGTTCTTCTTCTCTCGAAAATAAAGCATTATTTTGTCCTCTTACAGACCCAACCTTGGCTCCTAAGTCCTTCATTCACTGACTGACAACAGATACTTCACCCAGCGCTGCTCCACACCAGGCCAGTCGGCAGTGAGCGAGAGAGAGGAGCTCTCTAGCTTCCAATCCAGCCACCAAGTAGACAACGTATTTCCAGATGGTGTTAAAGTTCTTTGAAAAAAATAAAGTTAAGGGGATTAAGAGATGCTAAAGGGCAGGGAAGGGAGGGGCTGTTCTAGGTAGCTGGTCAGGGAGGGGCTCTCTGAGACCCAAGTGAGAGAAGCCAATTGTGCAAAACTCTGGATAAAAGGCACACTGGAAAGAGGAACTACCAAAGGCCCAAAGACGAAAACAAACCTTGCCTGCGTTAGAGACCTTAGGAAGACGGGTGTGTAGGGGGGTCAGACAGAGGCAGAGCAGACCAGGTGAGGACAGTGGGAGGTCAGGCATGGAAAGTGGTGGGGATGGGGGGGGAGTGGGGGGGGGGACCTGGGTTGGGACTGTGAACAGGGGAACGATCAGATTTATTTTCAGAGCCCCCAGGGCTACATCCACAGCTCCCAGGGAAGTTCGGGCAGGTTTGGTCTTTAGGATGAAAGCAGAGGGCCTGCTGGGGAGAGGGGGTATAAGGGAACCAAAGGGTAATGTAAAAAAACAAAACTACAATAAAGATTAAATTTTAAAAAAGGAAGGAAAGTGAAGTACCATCACCTTTTATTTGATTAGGGATAACATCACTGAAAACTATCAACTCTAACGAAACACCTTCAGCCTGCAGACCCTGGCTTTCCATCACTGAAGGCCAAAGTTCAAAAAGATGCTTCTTTCTCCAGATCTTACTACCCTTTCCTGCTAAGGAAATGCAACTGTCAGAGCACCCAGGGCTCTGGTCCACAGAACCTAGGGAAATGCCAAGGTCACATACAAAGGAAACTGATCCTCATCCTCCCTCTGAATCTGCTCCTGAACACCCTTCCCTCTGCTTTCCCTATCCTAGCACATATATTCCACCAGCTGCCATCCTTTCGTGCTTTCTTTTTTCCATAGGCTCAACACAAAACATTCTAAATGTGAGCTGCTTGACCAAAACTGAGCATTATTAAAGTTAATTTCAACAGTCCTACAGTTAGGAATCCCATATAAGGCATACCTTTGGCAGAAAGGAGCATAGTTGAATTTGAACTTGGATAATTTACAGTTTGTTCTGAAGTTAAATTGCAGCTTTGATTCGAGGAAATTTCTTTTAGCCACATGTTTGGACACAGTAACTAAGAAGGAAACACCCAACATGTGAACGCATTGGATGTGGGTGTGTTTGTGCTCGAAGGTAGACAGAAGTGAGGGCTTCAGACCCTGGGTGACTGACAAGACCCAGGCGCAGACAGGCAGCGAGCAGTCACCACGGGAGAAAGAGCCAGGGCTGAGGAGGGCAAGGAGGTAGGGAACTTGTGCCTCTTATTAACAACTGCTGACAGATGAGCCTTTGACAGCCCCCCCCCCACCTCCAAACAAATAAAATCAGCCTACCCTTCCCTCAGACTTTACAGCCTGGAATACCCAGATATGAAACAAAGTCAACCTCTTTGTTAATATCCCAGGCACAATGACTGTGTTACTAACTTAAAACCATTAAAATCATTAAGACAATGAAGTCTCATAATCTGTGACCACAAACCCACACATCTAAAAATGTCCAGTTGCACAAACAGTGAACCGCACCCCTTGAATGGGGTGTTAGGAGGGTAGGGGCTTCCACCTCCTACAGCCGAGTTTCATGACAACTGAAAGCAAACAGTATTTACCTTTACAGTTGTCAAAGCCTAGGCTACTGTGACTGGCAAATGAGCGATTCTGGGTGTGCACAGTGTGGGGCACATACCTGAGTAAGGCTGTGCACACTTTGTATCCAAATTAATGCCTTTCATTGTTCTCTGCCCACAATTCCACTAGGTCAAGGCTTCTTATCAACTACCTGCACCACAATCTCATGGCCCACTTATTAAAAATGTGCCCCACTGAGAACAAACATCTCTAGAGTGGATTAACAAACTGCATTTTCAAATACTCCCAAGGTCATCTTTATGCATATTAAGTTCAAGGACCTCTGCCCTAGAGCACTGTTTCTTAAACTGTTGGCCATGAGCCAGGGGTCAAGAAATTAATGGGTCATGACCAGCCCTTGTTTGTTTGTTTGTTTTTTAACTAAGTAGACAAGAACTGTAAATAGAGCACGCTGCAGGTAGCTTGGGCAATTGAACCTACTGCAGCTGTGAACTTCTGTGCAGTGATGTAAAATGTATTCCTCACTGCGGATCCCACTCAAAGCTTGAAAACCACTCTCCTAGAGGGAAGAAAGAAAACAGTATTTCTTGTGCATGGTGCTTATTTTTCCATTTTCCACCATTAACCCGAAGCTTCTGGATTTTAGTTCAAGCTCAAGATATCAAGACAATCCCAGAAATGCTGTTATTGAATCCTAAACCGATAAGGCAAAACCAAACTAAGGACAGGGGTGAGCCCAAGGCCCCCCACTCTACTCCATCCTGACACCCTGTATCATGGAGCTGAGGACAAGGGAAGATGTCAAAGGGATGTCTGCGACCCTCTTCAGGCTGGACCTGTCCCTTGATTTATAAAAAAACAAACTTGTAGACACTTATATCACAGTTCAGAAGAATTAAAATATTCCTCACCAGGGCAAGACTCACCTCAGTGTTACTGGTAAGTGTGAAAGCAATGAGGGAAGGAAGGACAGAACTCACAGTCCACGTGTGCACTCCTGTGGCAGTGAAAGCCAGGAGGGGCTGAATCCAATCCCACTGATCGCAAAGCCAAGTTCTCAGAACCAAGAGCACTGTAGAGCATCAAGCGTGTGAGGTCAAGTCCCACCCCAAGCTAGTGACATGTTTACCACAGGCAAGTCGCTTAACTTCTCAACCCTCCTAGTTCCTTTGTGCCACTAATGTTCTGTGGGCAAATGAGGTTCAGGGTAGCAGTTCCTCTTCTTGCCCAGTGCTCTAGGACAGGAAGCCCTGTCTTGCACATCTTGCTGGACCAGAGGAGAGGGAAAAGGGAGAAACGGCAGGGAAAAAAGGATGAGTAGCTAGATGTGCTGTTAGCCTTTAGACTCACAAGGAGCAGCAGCCGCCACTGAAAACTGCCTCGAGACTCCAGGACAGCAAATCAACCAGGAGGCCAGAAAGCAAAAACCTCAGCAAAGCCCAGAAGCAGTTTCCTGTGCCACTCACAGCAGGGACACTGTGGGAGGGTCAGCTACATGCAGAACTGAAAAACACGGGGACGCTCACTCACTTGGCTTTTTAAGCAACTGTAAACTGAGAGCGAAGTTGGAGGCAGCAGTCTCCTGGGGTGGGTCCAAAAGAACAGGTGGTTGCCCCCAGCCCCCAACGGGAGAAAAGCCACCGCTTGGGCAGATACCCACAGGAGGTCAGCAGCCACGGAGGGTGAACTTGCAGCAGGCAGAGGCCGGGGCTGCCCCTAGGTGCCCGTTCCTGAGAAGTAGTCGCCGCGGAGGACCCTACATTCCGCGGGGCAGCAGCGCACTGGCGCCCACCCCCTTGGCAAGGACACTGGGGAGGCGCCGGGAAGCGGCCACGCAGGAACTCGGCTGCGCTGCGGCCGGCGGAGCGCTCCCGGGAGCTCCGAGCGTGGCCAGTGCCCCGTAGGCGGAGGGGGGTGGGGGCGCCCAAGGCCGAGCTCCGGGACCCGACGTCTCCCGCAAACAGCCCGCGTCACCGGAGACAGAAAACGTCGGAAGCCCCCGCCCGGGCCCCCACGGAGTCCGAACCCACGGAACTACACTAAGGAAGAAGCGGCGACCGGGTCTCCAGGTCCCCTTCGCCCAGCCGCGCACCCCGGACTCGCCCGGCCCCTCCCGCAGGTCCCGGCCCCGGACCGAGGACCCCGCGCGCCCCGGTTCCCCGCGGCGCCGCCGCCGTGGCCGCCGCCGTGGCGGGGCCGCGAGTGTTTGTAAACAAACCGGTCACGTGGCCCCAGCGGCCAGCTCCCCGCCTCCTGGCCCCGTGGCCCCACAGAGACCCCACGCCGGACCCCGCCTCGGGGGTGCTGGGCAGAGGGCGCCGCGCTCCGCGGGGGCGGCCCGGAGGGGCCGCAGGACGGGTGCCCGGTGCCGGGTGCCCGGCGCTCGGCTGACAGCGCTCCCCGTGCCCCGCGCACCTGGCCGTGCAGCGCTCGGTTTTCTTACCCGGCTGCAGGCTGCCCCGTCTGGCCAGCGCCGGGCTCGGCTCCGCGGGGATGCGCCGCAGCGAAGGACTGCCCGGCCGGATCCCGGGCGCTGGGAGCGCTCTTAAAGCCACAGCCTCCGCCACGGCCGCCGCCGCCGCCACTCCGCATCCCTCCGGGTCGGGCCGGGGGCTGCCCTGTGACGGACGCGGCCGCGCGCCTATCCCCTGCGCTGGGCACATAGCAACACGCCGCGGGTTGGCTCCGCGCGGTGGCAGCCGTCCCCCCCAGCCAATCAGCGAAGGACGGAACTCCGCCCCCCCGCTTCCCCCACCCCCACCCCCCACCCCCCTGTCCTGGCGGGGCTTGGCGGGGCTTGGGTGCGGGGAGGGCGCGGACGGCGGGTCCGGCCCTCGGGGTCAGCTCGCGGAGCCCGGTGAACGAGGCTGCCGGCCGGAGGAGTAGGGAGAGGCTGGGAGGCCCTCCGTGCACGGGAGGGGACCGTTTATTCGGGTTGGGGGTTCGTCCCCAGGTCCAGGCTGGGGTTCCTGGGACCTGGGGGAGGCGGGAGGGGGTGCTACAGCGCTGCTGCTTAGGGCCCGGGACAGTACCTCTCCCCTGCACCCTAGCCGCTCGGACCCGGAGCCTGAGTTACCTGAGGAGGTCCCCAGTTCCCGGGCAGTGCATTTAATAAGATCGTGCCGGCCTGGCCCGGCCCGGCCCGGCCCAACCAGGCCCTGCTCGGAATCGAGGCATTTTACCTCTTGTCTCTGTTTGCGAGTACTTTCGGCGGGCTAGGAGTAGGGAAGAGGCTTTAGGGGAACCGGACGGCCGTCAGCCCCCTATGGCTACTGATTTTCCAAGGCTTTTTAGACGGAGATGGGGATGGTAACCCCAGGAGAGCAGGTTGGTCAGTGACCAGAGGGGAGGAGCGCAAGTTCTGGGTCAGTGGGGTGGTGCTTTTCAAGGAACTGGAGGTTAAAAAATAAGCCAGGGCGGTCAGGAAATCCAGGGAGGCACCAGGTGGGTGGAGTGGGGCAGGCTCCCAGCAGGAAAACAGGTCAGTTTGAAAAAGAATGTTGGCAGGGGTCAGGGGAAGAGCCGGCCCAGCCGCTCACGCGGCCGCTGCGGCTCCCCACCTCCTCGGAGACCAGAAAGGAGAGTTGCGCCGGGGTGGGTGCCCCCGTGGCCCAAGCTTCGCCCACAACGCCACCCGGCCATCTCCGAAATATATTTCATGCCGTTAATACACATTGCATTCGAATTGTATTCAGTTAACATATGTTGTATATGGTTGGGTGTGAATCCAGTCCTAATGTTAGTAAGAACAACAAAACTGCTTCAAATATGTCAGTGTTGTACATATGTTATCAGTCTCCGACCTGCAGTTTCGGCAAAAGCTGGAGCGCGGAGTCACTGTTCGCAACTGACAAAACTGAAAAAGTCTAAAACAAAAAAAATAATAAGTTTTTGGGATAAGAAAGAATTGTGAACAAGAAAGGTTTAACACTTTAATCCTTTCATCTAAGAATGTGTGATGGATTATTTAGATTATCAAGAGCTTGATTTCTAGCCTTTGGTCTGCCTCTTGGGCAAAAGTCTTTGTCTCTCTGGGCCTTGGTTTTCACGGTTTAAAAGGAAGTTTGAGCTCTGACTGGTGTGGCTCAGTCTCCCGAAAACCAAAAGGTCGAGGGTTGGATTCCCAGTCAGGGCCTGGGCTGGGTGGCAGCAGATCAGGTCCCCAACTGGGGATGTGGGAAAGGCAACTGGTAGGCAACTAATCTGGTGTTTCCTTCTCCCTCCCTTCCCCTCCTTCTAAAAATAAATGAAATCTTTTAAAAAATAAATAAGTAAGTAAAAGGAACAATGAAATAGGAAGATTTCTAACGTTCCTTCCAGCTCCAAAATTCTGAGTAGGCCCAGAAAGTCAAACCTATTTGAATGTTTCGGCAATATTCTGTGTTGACAGATCACCACTCGGCAGCAGTAGATACTACATTAGTTCAACACCCTAGGATATTGGTATGTTATGTAACAAGATTGGTGGCTACTGTTTCTGTTTAAATAAAAGATAATGTTTGCTAAAGAGGACAAGCCTGGCGCAGTGGTTGGGAGAGAGTCTGAGGACCCCTGCAGGCCTGCTGTGTGCTTGCAGGGCTCGGGGAGAGGCTCTCGGAGGGAGGACAACAGAACCAGCCAGCCAGCCAGCCAACAAAAATTATCTAAGAAGCCCGATAATGTCCCTTCTCAGTCAAAATGTTGAGTCAAATCTCCTGAGTTGTTAAGTGGGATTAAAACAATCATCTCTTCCTCTCGGAAAGCAAACACCTCTCAGTGCCCCTCAGCACACATTTCTCAGGGCCTATCATGTGCAGAATGTCCTGCCTGTCTTGGAAGGTGGTGCATGTTCTGAATAATCCACTGAGAGAAGAGAAGCTGAGGCCAACGGGCAGTTGTGAGAATAGGCAGATATTTATCCTATAAAGCAAAAAAGAGATGGAAAGATGTTTATGAAAAAAAAACAAACACCTGTTCAGATGTAGCAAAGGGCTCTTTAAACAAACAAACAAACAAACAAACAAACAAACAAACAAACAAAACCCTTGGCAGTAGAATTTTTAGAGGTTCCTGGCCTCGCAGACAGGTTGTCAGCCTGGCTTTGTCAGGGGCTCGGCCCCCTCGCCTCCTCTGGGTGAGGCCAGCCCCATCCGTTCCCCAAACCCTCCCTTCACGGCTGCTCTTTTCCAGCACCCTCTCTCCAGCGCACGTTCCCACTGTTCCTGCATCGACCTCGCGGCTTCGACGAGCAAGGTCTCGTCTGCGTCCTCACCGTGTTCTACCTCTGACAGCATTCGGTGTGCTCACATCTTCCTTCCCTCACTCCCGCTCCAGTCCATCGGCAGCAGATCTACTTCAAAATACATCTCTGCTCCGAACACGCCTGTCTCCGCGGCTACCACCCTGGGCGGAGGCACCAACACCTCTCGCCTAAAAGAAGCAACAGCTTCCCCACTGATCTCCCTGCTTCCCATCCACTGTCGACGCAGCAGCCAGATGGAACTTCTTCAAAATGACCCCCTGGCGGTGCCCCACGAGGCCCCACTGACTGGGCCTGCCCTGCTCTGGACTTCCCCCGTCCCTCCTCTGTTCGCACGGTTCCAGTCAGGCTGGCTGCCTTTCTGTTCCTCCAACACACCAGGCCTTGTCCTGTTACAGTGCCTTTGCTGCCCCTGACACCCGGGACACTTTGCCTCCGGAAGGCTGCCGCCCGCCACTTGGTTCTCAGGTCAAATGCCTCCTCCAGAGGGCGCTGCCTGAGACTGCCCAATCTCGCATGTGCCCCCCTCCCCAACCCCCTACCCCCCGCCCAAGGTACCTGTCGTACCTCCTCCAGACTTATTTTCTTCATAACACACAGAGCTCTCTCTGATATGGCCTCATTTGTTTGTTTGTTTTCCGTCCCACCCAGCCCTAAAGGGTAAACTCCATGAGAGCATCAGGGGCTTTGCTGTGCTCCCTGTTGCATCCCCAGGCCCAGGAACAGTGCCGGGCACTCAGCCAATATGAGCTCGTGGGATATGCCTGCCCTTTTCCTGCTGTTCCTTTCACCTGGAGTGTTATCCTTTCCTTCCCCCATCTCCCCCCACCCCCACCTTCTCTCCCTCTCTGCTTTTTTTTCTCCTCATTTCATCTCTAAGCCTTTGGCCTGCTGACTCAGTCCAAAGATCAGATCAAATGGGACTTCTTTTTTCCCAGGGAGGTTAGGGAAAATTCACTTCTCCCTTCTCAGTGCCCTCCACAGCACTGCATTCATAGCTTTGTTACATCACTCAACACCCCGCACTCCCCATTGAGAGTGATCAGTTATCCTTCCTCTGCGCCAGTCCCTCCTGGGATGGAAACTTATCAGATCGTCTTTGTATTTTCAGCACCTGGCACATGGTAGGCGCTCCCTCAAGGTTTACAGCCAGTTGAATCGTAGGGATTTAAGCAGAAATGGATAGGGTCTAGCCTCAGGGTATACTGATCAAGCGATAGCAGCCTTACTTTGTAGTATGAGAACATTAAACCTAAAGCTTCAGGATACTCTCTAATAACAGGGGCAGCCTACACCTTAAAATCACAGCACAATGGAAACTTCCGGGAGGCTAAAGGCTACAGGCTCTCACACTACCACACCACCTGGGAAAACCTTCCCCTCTGGCCTGTGTGAGGGGGGAGGGGGCAGCAAAGCTGCTCCTGGGAGGCCTCGCTGGGCCCCCTCCCAAGCCATTATGTCACAAAGGGGGGCCTGGGGCCACCTTCCTGCAGACAGATCATGGTAACAGGCTTTGTTTCTCGGGGGCAATAAATGCTTTCTCTGATCCTTGTCCAAGCCCCTCATTCTAAGCCATGACAGGGGCTGACTGTGCGCTTTTCAGACTGGACCTGGGCAAAGTTGGTACCTCAGCCCTGAACACACCCTAGCAAAACAGCTGCTCTCCTTTGCTGAGCACCTATTGTATACAGAGCAGCTTCTCTCCTGTCGAGTTCTATTTAATCCTCAAAGCAACCTGCAAGGTAGGTGTCCCTCCCCCCTTCTTTAAAGCAGCTGATCTTACAGAATTTGAACCCTGATCTTTCTGGCTTCAAAGCCCAGTCGTGTTTTCTTCTACACCATCAAAGAGTAAAAATGCTTCTCTCCGCTTCAAATAACCCAGTCTCTTCTACGAGGAAGCCCACTCCACCACCAAGCCACCCCACAAAGCCAAGCAAAAGGCCCAGAAAAATGAGTTGCAAGGACTTAGCACCCCTGTCTTAAAAACAACAATGAGAATAATTATGTGGTGCTTCCCATGTCCTAGGAGCTAGTCTCGACACTTCAGATGCATTGCTTAATCTAATTCAATCTTCGCAACAACCTTATGAGACAATACCTTAACCACAGTCCCAAACTCTGAAAAGCTCTGAAATCACAAGTAAGCTTGACAGAGTCCATATGGAACAATAATGGGCAGTGATAGTCAATAATTAAAATTCATAGGGTAAAAAGTATTTGACAGGATACTATTATGTTTCCTTCCTTTATTTTCACAAGCTACTAATATTACTCTCATTGGGTGTCTTTTCACTTCCAATCCGTCCCATGTGGACCAGTCTCAATATTTATCTAATCAATAGGTGACATCTCACAATCAGTCACAATAACACTGAGAATGTCTCTCTTCCACCCAACTTTTAACATTCAACAAACTGATGTAATAAAACCGTAGAAGATTTTCCTGTACTCCACTTTCCAAAAACAAAGTTTGGCACAGCTCGTTTAATGGTAAACTTAAACTAATATGAGGTCATGTGTAGGTCTTATTAATCCCATCTATACAGTCATATGTTTCTTGTAGAAATAGTAATGCTTGAAAGAGCTCATACTTCCTAGAGTTTTATGTAATATACAGTATGTGTACTAAAAGATTCTAGAATCTAAAACACCTGCCTCGCCCAGGGTTTTAAATATGGTGTTGAAGACTATATTATTATCCCTGCGTTACAGACAAGTAAATGTAGACTCAGAGAAGTTGAGTCATTTTGCCAACATCACACAGCCGGTAACTAGTAGAGCTAGAATTAGAAATACGTCTGAAACTGTGAAAAGAAAATATTTGGAACACATACGACAGACTAAAGGCTAAATTTTCTAAAAGCAAAGGCTATGAAGTGACAATTCATTGTAGAAGAAATAGAAATAATTTGTAAAGACATGAAAAACATTTAGCCATACTTATAACGAGGAAAAACGTAAATTAAAATTACAGTGAAAGCCCTGGCTGGCGTAGCTCAGTGGATTGAGTGCGGGCTGCGAACCAAAGTGTCACAGGTTTGATTCCCAGTCAGGGTACATGCCTGGGTTGCAGGCCATGACCCCCAGCAACTGCACATTGATGTTTCTCTCTCTCTCTCTTTCTCCCTCCCTTCCCTCTCTAAGAATAAATAAATAAAATATTTTTTAAAAATTACAATGAGTTGCTACTTCAGCCTTAGATTGGCAAGTGGCAAAACACTCAACAATACTGTGTTGGAGGAGATGCGGAGACACAGCCTCTCACAGGTTGTTCATGGTGAGGTAAAATGGGACGATTTCTACGAAGGGAAGTCGGCAAACTCTCTCAAAATTGGAAATTAATATACTCAGAAATTTCACTTCTAGGAATTCATCCTTAAGAGGTACTCACATGAGCACAAAGATGGATATGAAAGGATATTTTAACATTGTTAGTATTAGCAAAAACTCTAACTCTTTGGGGAATATAAATTTGCCATTGACTAAAGCCCAGATATTTTACAACTCTCTAAAACTGGTAATAGGGGGTGATTCCCCCCCCCCCCATTTAGTACAGAAGAACCTCAGAAATTATTATTTTTACCCTTTAGGACATCACCCAGTTTTGTATAAAAATTAGCAATTTTGTTTAATAATTTCTTTTTTTCCCACTGACTTTACAATTTTCAACTTTCATATTCTCTTTTGAGCCAACCCTATCATCCTGGGGGTTTTTTCATTAGTAAGTTAAATGGAGCTTTATTTTATTTTTACTCATTTTTTAAAGATTTTATTTATTTATTTTTAGAGAAAGGGGAAAGGAGGGAGAAAGAGAGGGAGAGAAACATCAGTGTGTGGTTGCCTCTCACGTGCCCCCTACTGGGGACCTGGCCAGCAACCCAGGCATGTGCCCTGGCTGGGAATGGAACCGTCAACCTTTTGGTTCGCAGGCCAGCACTCAGTCTACTGAGCCACACCAGCCAGGGCCTTTATTTTTAAACAGAACTTTAATATGTGTTTTCTATGCATTTATATTAGAGATATGCATAGGACTAGCTGAATAAATTACAATGCCTCTGTGCAATGGACCACATGCAGTTATTAAAAAGAGGCAGGTCTATACATACATACATACATACATGTGCCATGAGGGCAAAGATCTTTATTTTGTTCTCTAATGAATCCAGCCCCTGGGCACAAAGTAGTTTTAGTTTGCCCCCAGATGTGATAACAAACAAAACTAACATATCTGTGGATTACACACAAAAAACATTTACTTTTCCCTCATGGATACACAGGGCAACTATGGTGGCAGTGACCCAGGCTGAGGGTCACAGGGGGGCTTAGGTTGGCCTCTAGCTTCTTCTCATTTAGGGACCACCGACTGATACGAGAAGTGCTTGGGGACCTGTAATGCCTCTTACAGCCTCTACCAGGCATGACACACTATCACTTCTACCCCAGTCCACCTGTCAAAGAAAATGACATGGCCAAGCCCACAGTCAAGAGGGAAGAGCAGTATACTATACTTTTTATTAAAAGAGCCTCCAATGTCACACGGCGGAGCACAGGATGTGTGACCCCACGGTGAGGGTGGAGAACAGTGTGTCTGTCTGTCCCAGGGCTCAGTAAGTGTCTGTTGAGTGAAGGAATGAAGCGTAAATAAAGTCCCAGAATTAAGTGGGAGAAAACAAGCGTGGTGCAGACCATTATCCATAGTGCGCCACCCCTTGTTTTTTAAAAACATATGTATGTGTAGTTTATATACACGTATGTTGAAATATGCCTCCACTATCTTGACGAGGTTGCACAAGCAGCTAGTAACTGGTCGCTGCTGGGGAGAAGAAGTGGGAGAGGGGGGTTACAAACGGATACCAGTGGGGGAGGGAGCCTGACCCACTTGGTATCTCGAGTATGTATTACCTATTAAACATGAAATTAGGTTTTCTACAGAGGAAATAAAGGGAACCATTCAACACTGTCAGACCGTGGAGTGCAAACCCTCAAACTCTGCGAAGGTAAATATCTTTGGGATGAGACATGATCAGAAAACTTCCTTCTGTTCTGCACTCGCTGCACACGCTCTGTGCAGGGCAGGGAGCGCCTCCGTCATCTCCAGGTGCTGCGGGCTGACTCACGGCACAGCCGGTTTTTCCATGTGCTGGAGAGGATGTTTTCCAACTGCAGAAGTCTGGCTTCCCAGGAACGGGAGGCCTGGGGTGAAGTCTGAAGACAGGAGTGAACCCAGTTCACCCTGGTTGGTCCCTTCCATCAGATTGGCTCTGCTTTGAGCTGTTTTGCTTCTGAGTTTAAATAAAACCATTCTCCCAATAACAAGATTGGCTATGACTGGGGCTCCCCTCATCCTCTCTTTGTGGTTCTATATCGAGCATTCTAGTCCTGAGGCACCCCTGAATTTCTAGATAAAGCTCCCCTCAGGCAGCAACGATACGGAGAATGAAAATGTGGTGGACAAGATCGAGAGAACATCTATCCAAAAGACTCACCAAGTCAGCCAATGGGTGGAGACTTAGGTCTGCCCATATCCAATTAGGGATTACGAAAGCATCATTTCTGAGCAAGAACTATTGTATATTGCTATTGTATCCAAAGCTGTCAAATATTCTAGTCTCTGAGTGAATGCATTGTGTTATATCTTATCTGAACAAAGCCTCATTCATAACATAATTCCCAGAAAAGAATGGGAATTCCACAGAGGGAGGGCTGTAGCCACACCTTACTCCCCCGCTTCCTCTCAGCGTGATGTGGCACCTTGCAGTTTACTGGCCCCGTTTAATGGACCTACAGATTGTACTGTCTACACAGATCATATATACTATATACAGCATTCAGTTTTCACCAAGTCAGTCCTCATAAAATGGACAGAGGCTTAGCCAGATTCCTGCAAAGAAACCACAAATTAAAGATGATATTTACAGTTAAAGCACAAGAAAACGATGGGGTTGCCCTTTCTCTTACCTTGGATATCAGTGGTCCACCACGCAACTCAGTAGAAGCAGCGACCTGCTTGTCAGATCTGGCAAGAAGATGGTACCAAAGACATTTCAAAATGATCCATGCCTGACTTGGAAAATGGGTTTACAAAATTTTTGACTGTTGGGAACACACCATCAGAAACATCTGGAGACCCCTGGTTTGAGGAAGTGATCCCTGAAAGCAAGAATTTGTCAGTGACTCCAACACGGTCCGGATAGAAGATGCCAGGGTCTGAGGTTTTTCATTCTGAGCAGCTGGTTGCGCCTGCAGAGAGGCCAGAGGAACCTCGTAACCACAGCTTGATGAGACCATCTTTTAAGATCACCCAACCCATTTCTTAACCATATCCTGATTTTCAAGGATAACTTATGATTCCAACATGGCTTCCTGGGTTGCTCCCTTTCTTACGGGCAGAGCCTGTGCCGGCCGTTGCACGATTCAGTGCTGGGCTCTGGTGAGCGCAGGTCCCTCCCCGAGACCACTCACCGCTGAGTGCAATGACACAATGGATTCCGGGGTTTCTCATGGCAGAGCCCAGACCCCAGAGGACAGGGACCCTCCGTTTCCCCAGGTGACCTCTCCATAGTGTCTCCTCCTGGTGCTGGGACCTCAATTCTTCCACCGAAGACCCTGAGAAGCAATGTGCATGCACAACTGGGCCTTGTTTCTAAAATAAGGGCGTCTGTGGCTCTGGGTTGTATTAATTCTGTAGTGCAGTTAATGTAACTCTTGTTCAACGGCCATTTCTTCCATGGCCCCCGTTTTTTAAGTGATAACTCACTGACTTGTAAGGCGATTGTTGCTTTGGGCTGCCAGGCACCAAGGCTCAGGCTTGCCACGACGCCGCCTCAAACGGCGCCGATCCACTGACCTGCGGAGCCGCCGTCGCAGAGGCTCAGGGCAGCCTCTCCACCCTGCTGGCCTGTGGTGACTGCCCGGCTGGCCTCTGCAGCTTTCTCCTGCCACGACGGGACTGTTCCTTCTTGGAATAAACCTAAGTAGATCCATTTTCTTCAGTCGAATGGCAATACCATCAGCCGTCCTAGCAGCTTGGATGACCAGACTTTTATTTTAGCCTCACTGCCTGATGGCAATGTTCCAGCTCCAGCAATTTCCAGGAGTGAGGAGCAGCCCATTCAGAGAGGGTACTGTGGGCCCCCGGAACCGGGCTGACTTCAGATCAATTAGGACAGCTGTTCTCAGCCCTAGTTGCACAGGAGAATCATCTGGAGAGTTTTTTAAACAGCAATGCTTGCGCCCTGCTCCTAGCAATTGCGAGTTGATTGGTCTAGGGTAGAACCTGGGCGTGGAAGCCTTTGAAAGCTCCCCAGGTGATAAGTGCAGTGGGTGATGAAGACCACAGGCTTGGGATTTTATATCAAAAGAGAGGGTTGGAGGCTGGCACAATTCTCTTCTAAGCCTTCTGGTCCGAAGCTCCCTTCAAGCATCTCCACACATTTTGCTGTTAGCTCACAGACAGACATATTTGCAAAAAGCTGCGAAAGAAAAAATGTGTGAATGATACAATGCCACGTTTCACAGGTTGCAAGACACTTTCTCATATATTCTCACATTTGACTCTTAAAATAACCGCAGGAGGTAAGCAGGGCAGGTATTATTATCCACCATCTTCGGGTAAGGAAGTTGATATCCTGAGCAGCCGAGACCCAGACTTCTGTTTTTTGTTCAGCAACTTTTGAAATTACATAACACATGTTCTACAGCGACAGTGAATAACCTCAGCTGTCACACATAGGGAGGGAATGTTGCACAGGACTGAAAGCAGATATTTTAAAATCAGAGGTAAAAATTTGAATTTTCAAGTTTTGCTACTTATTGTGTCCATTATCTTAGGTGCATATATAATCTTGTTGAGACTCAATTTTCCTCATCTGCATATGGAACAAACTTACAGTGCCACCTGCACAGGGGTGTCGACCAGATGTAATAGTTGATACTCCCATTACATAACCATGCCACATTCACCTACTTGTTGGAGTGAGAAAATCTCAAAGAATTATTTATAGCTGGGCTCCTATATCCCCCCACGTTTAACGTTTTCTTCGGCATCCGTCTTGGTCTTCCTTCTCTGACACTGCCGCGTAAAGCGAGGGGCTTGGTTGGTTTGCGCGGTTGCATTTCTCGTGACAGTCACCAAAGATCTCATCTAGAGCAGAAATCAGAACCATAGCAAAGCCACCATCTAAAAATCTTCATGTCTGTTTTACTGAGGCAGTGCTTGATCAGCTATTTTGGTTTTTTAAATATATTTGATTGAGTATGCTTTTACAGTTGTCCCATTTTTCTCCCTTTTATTCCCCTCCGCCTCGCACCTGCTCTCTTTCCAGCACCCCCCTCGCCCCCCGCCTAGTTCATGTCCATGGGTTGTACACATAAGTTCTTTGGCTTCTCCATTTCCCATACTATTCTTAACCTCCCCCTGTCTATTTTGTACCTACCATCTATGCTACTTACTCCCTGTACCTTTTTCCCCCATTCTCCCCCTCCCTCTCCCCGCTGATAACCCTCCATGTGATCTCCATGCCTGTGTTGATCAGCTGTTTTGTAAAAAGTGAATAGACTTTAATTTTTTAGAGCAGTCTTGATTTACAGAAAAATTAAGCCAAGTACAGCCTCTGCAGCTTCCCCTATTATTAAATGCATCTTACATTAATATGGTACATTAGTTATAATTAACAAGCCAATACTGCTGCTTTATTAAGTGCATGGTTATTCAGCTTTCCTAGTTTCCACCTGACCTTTTCTTCTTCCAGAATCTCATCTCGGATGCCACCTTACATTTAGTCGTTGTGCCTCCAAGCGCCTCTTGGCTGAGACAGTTTCTCAGACTTTATTTGTAATGACCTTGACAGTCCTGAGGCATTCTGGTCATGCATTTTAGGATGCCCCTCTGTAGCAAGTTGTCTGATGTTTTTCTCCTGTTCAGACTGGATCTATGTGGGTAGCGGAGGAGAATCACAGAGGTAAAGTGCCATTTTCATCACATCATATCAAGGGTACATACTATCTGTTAGATTTGTCAGTGATGACGTTGACCTCAATCACCTGGCTGAGGTCGTGTTCATTTCTTCACCGTGGTTACTCCCTACTCCCCTCTCCATGCTGTACTTTTGACTGGAAGTTACCATGGACAGCCCACACTGTGGGGATTTATGCCCCCCACCTTTAAGGTGGAACATCTAGATCATTTATTTAGAATGCTTCTGCACTGGAGATTGATCAAAGGCTTTTGTTGGTAAAACCTATGCTGTCAATAGCCACCACATCAAGACAGTTAGCTTATTTGGTGATTTCCATAGCCTTGTACTAGTTTCCAGATTAGAACCATAATGGGGTCTAGGGAGACCTCTGGTGGTTAAATGGGGGCATAACCAGAGAGCTACACGTTTGCACCCTGTGCCACTGACATTCCTTCAGTCCAGTGGTTCTCAACCAGGGATGACTTCGCCCCCGGGCCCCCAGAAATATTTGCCAGTATTTAGAGACATGTTTGATCCTCACACTTTCGGATAAGCGACGCTACTGACAAATAATAAGAGGTCAGGGATGTTGTTAAACATCCTACCGCGCACAGGACCCATGCAACAAAGAATTATCTGAACTGACATGCCAGCGATGCTGAGGTTAGGAAGCCCTGCGCCACAGCTGTGCACAGGTGAGCAAAGCTCACAGCCGTGCCCAAACGAATGCTGTTACAATGGAGAGAGAGAGGAAAAAAACGTGTTTTGTGAAGAGAACGAGTTCTTCAGTAAAATGTGCAGCTCAGTGGTACTGATCAGAGCAGATTTAGAAGAAAGGGTGAAGTGACTTCTAGGAACGTGTGGTTTCTGCCTGGGCCAGGGTCGGGCACAGGAAGACGGCGGCGGGAGCTCACGGTGTGGAGCGAACCGGAAGCTAGCGGTACATGGGGAGCTGTTCTGGGCAGAAGAGGTGCGGGCAGAAAAAGAAACTAAACCGGGGCCAGTGTTTTGAGGAGAGGATTATGTAATAAAATTATTTCAGGTACTTTTTTAAAACTAAGAACAATTTTAAGAAAAAAAAATTGCAGCCAGATCTATTATAACCACAATGCACGACCATTTCAATTGCATTCCTGTTTTTATGTTGCTGCAATCATATTCACATTCTGCTTTTTTCAATGAATGTTGTATCTGAAATGTTTTTATAGTCCTAGCATCTTCACTATCATTTTATTGTTCGATTTTTCATCTTTTTTTAAAAAAAGATTTTTTAGAGAGGGAAAGGGACAGAGAAAGAGAGGGAAACATCAATGCATGGTTGCTTCTCACACACCCCCCACTGGGAACCCGACCCACAACCCAGGCATGTGCCCTGACTGGGAATCGAACCGGCGACCTTTTGGTTCGCAGGTCAGCACTCAATCATTGAGCCACAGCAGCCAGGGCTCATTATCTTTCTCAATGTCTATACTATGTCAGTATTTCATAATGTAGGTGAACCATACTATCGTCATTCTCCTATTGTTAGACAATTATACTGTTTCAGTATTTTCTTTCTCACATTTCAGTATAACTTTTTTCTTTAGTTACAGCATTTTCTTTGGATACCTTTCCAGGAGTCAGATTCTGGGGTCCAAGAGTATGAACAGTGTGTGACAACATAAGAGAGCGAATAGGAGCACAGAACTCGGGCTTAGACAACCTGGGTACCGAACTCAGACCTGCCCATTGCTTTCGATGGGCCTTGAGTGATTTGCTGAAGCTCCCTGATCCCTGGGGATTGTGGGAACTATGAACCGAGACTGTGTATGCCCAGTCCACCGTACAGATCCTGGCAAACAGACAAATCACCATTGTCATCATTCTTGGTGGTCATTTTTTTTCTCATTTTCCTTAAGGCTCTTGATACTTGTTGTCATGTTGCCTTCCCAAAAGATTGTGCCAATTTACAATATCACAGGCAAAGCAAAAACTGGCCCACAGTTTGCATTTTTACTACAACCCACAACTTGATTCCAAATTTGCTCCATTATTAAGAATAAGTTTTTATTGGCTTATGTTGCTTTCATGGATGAATTATCTTCCTAAAAGTGTGTATCTGTAGGTAAAGAATATTTGAGATCACTTTAACCAGGAGAGAGAAGGGGGATGGGGAGGGAGAGAAAAAGAGAACTTGGATTTTATCACTCCTCAGAGAAAAAGTTGCAGTGCGCAAAGAAATGAACCTGACTTTCATGGCAATTATGTAGGGTCTCTGGCTGCATGATATGGGCCTTGGATTAGCCTGCTGAGGACCATGGCACTTGCAGCTATGGCAACCACATCCCTCCTCCTGGGAACACCTCCGCTTTGGCCCTGGTTGTCTCTCCTGCAGCCCGTGAGGCTTCCCTCCCGGCTGGGCACTTGCGGTCACTCACAGACGGGTAATCCTTAAGCATGACTGAGCCCTTCAAGCAAGAAAGAATATCCTCAGGATCACCCTAGACTCTCCCGAGTGCTGTCTCTGGGGCTGTGTACGCGATGACGTAAAGAATGTAAAATGCAAGAGTCGAATTGATCACTCCTGTCTTTGGTTTCATACAAGGAACAAAGGCTCAGACCTGAACTCAGTCTTTGTCGCCCTCTGCTCTGGGCTGCATTTCAAGGATGGAACAAGTCCCAGTTGTGTGGAGAAACAGTATAAACTGGACACATGGAGTTCCTTTTTCTTTTTGTCTCTGTATTTTTGTCCCTGAGATTATCAAATTTTATATACTATGTCTCTTCTTTTTAAGTTCAGTTTTGTTGGGAACCACCCTGCCTGGTATCAGAAGCTGTAACCCCCTGCCAAGGCTAAGGCTGAGGGAATGACCTTGAACCATAAGCCAGCAAGGAGACAAAAGCTTATCTCCCTGGCAGGAGCACCACTTCTGCTCCTTTTACTTCACACTGCCTGGCCCCCAATGCTTGGTGGGTTAGCCAATGATGGGTAAGATTCCCCAAGGGGGGAACAACCTAAGACAGGCATGATCATGTGAGAGGCCACCAAGGAAGGAGTTTGGGGGCTACAGCAAAAGGGGGTGGTGGATGCTCGCTCCTCGGCTTTGACATAGCCTGAGTCCTCATGGGTTTCTCTGGGAGGGTTTCTCTGCGAGAAAATCTCCTAATCCCTTGGCTGCCTTACTTCCCTTGCTCCACCTAAGCCTGAAACAATAACAGAGGGTGGTGCAGCCCTGTGCTGGAAAGGGTGGGCTCCCCAGGTGATCAGGCCTAAGAAAGAATATGTAAAATCCTGTGAAACCTGCTTTGTTTAGAATGCTCTCAATTGAATGATAAGGGTCCAAAGAAGAAGTAAGTTTGTTCCTTAGAGTTTTTTACAGCTCTTTGACCCTGACTCAAAATAGGCTCTCAGAGTTCCTTGTTATCTATTGTTCGATCCTTACTTCCTGGCAATGAGTAATGAGCTTTACCTGAATTCTTATGCAAACAAACCCAATAAAAGCCTGCTTGGGTGGGAGAACAGGGCGCTCTCCCCTAGGGAGGGTGGCCGAGGCGCTCCCCACTAGAGAGAGTGGCCGTTCAGTCCCTATTTCCCCACAGGACCTGGTTGTCTCTGTGTATGTTTTTCTCATGTTTTGATGAGCCATCCACAGTGTTCCGAGGTCACTGCCAGTTGGTGGCCGTGACATAGCTTTTTATCGAATGTGTTATACAACAGGTTTAGTAAAAAAGACCAGGGTCCGGGTCAACACCAGACTCCTCAGATTTTTCATTCTGTGCTTCTGAAGCCAGAACAGCTGACGGCTGGAGCTCACGCTGCCTGTCACCACCAGAACCAGTCAGGAGAGACAAGGACTGACTCTTTATGGGCGCTTTATTCAGATGGCCGGCGACCAGAGGGGGCGGCAGGTTGGGTTCCCGGAAACCCGTCTTCGTGTCTCTTCTTTCTTTCTGACATTTCTAACATCTATACTCTGCTATGATAATTACACAAAATTATAGAAAAAAAATCTAACCACTATTAGATTATTCAGAGAATTTATCACAAGCTTTTTTTCTATAAATGTGTAGTTTATGGTTGTTAAAATGAACTTTGAATCATATAGTATACGCAGTGTCATTTCCTGTCTTCTCTCACCATTGCGTTATGAAACATTTATGCAGATTATCAAAAATGTGATTTTATTTGGCACTATCATATTCTGCCTTATAAATATATTCCACTCACCCTGACTGGTGTGGTTCCAGGGGTTGGGTGTCATCCAGCAAACCGAAAGGTCGCTGGTTTGATTCCCGGTCAGGGTGAGTGCCTAGGTTGTGGGTTGGGGGCGTGTGAGAGGCAACAAATTGCACATCGATGTTTCTCTCCCTCTCTTTCTCCCCCCTTCCCCTCTCTCTAAAAATAAATAAAATCTTTTAAAAAAAGGATTCCCGCCCTGGCTGGCGTAGCTCAGTGGATTGAGAGCGGGCTGGGAACCAAAGTGTCCCAGGTTCGATTCCCAGTCAGGGCACATGCCTGGGTTGCAGGCCACGGCCCCCAGCAACCGCACATTGATGTTTCTCTCTCTCTCTTTATCTCCTTCCCTTCCCTCTCTAAAAATAAATAAATAAAATCTTAAAAAAAAGATTCCTAAGTATATTTCACTCATTGATTCTACTATTATTACACATTCTAGTAACTTCTAAATTTTCATAATTATAAATAATTCAGTGACGAGTGTCCTTAAACATACATCTTTACTCCTGTCAGTTGCTCCCCGGGGGTGGTGTGCTCGTCTCCCAGGGGTGCCGCAACAAACTGCTGCAAACCAGGACCGCTGGTCTCCCGGTTCTGGAGACAGAAGTTCGAAATCAAGGTGTCGGTAGGGCCACACTCCCTTTGAAAACTCGAAAGGAAAATCCTTCCTTGCCTCTTTTGTTTTATCTTCTCTCATTGGATGGCAATCCTGGACATTCCTCGGCTTATAGATACACCCTCCAGTCTCCACCTCCACGGCCACACGGCCGTCTGCTCTCTGGGTATCTCTGTCTTCAGATGCTGTGCTCCTCTCTTATAAGGCACTGACCATCTAGAATTAGTAACCCTCTTTATTCCAGTGTAACCCCATCTTAATTGTTAGTACATTGTTAATGACCCGGTTTCCAAATAAGGTTATGTTCTGAGGTAGGAAGGTCAGTAAGGCTGCACCAAGGAGGTAACATTTGGCACACGGTACCGGGTAAGCAAGGAAGCCCCGGGCAAAGAAAGGAGAGGGTGCACTCCACGGAGCAGGGACGAGTCAGGTGCCGGTCTGGGAAGCTGGGCATTTCTGTGCGAAGGGCGGAGGGAAGGCAGGTGGGAACTGCTGGGAAGGTGGTGAGCAGTATTTTCTGCATACAGAACACTGCATTTGTTTGCTGTGGCTGGAGTGTCAGGTGTTTGGAATGGGGATGGACTCTGGAAATGTGCGTAGAGGTATAACGTGCAAGGAGTTGGAACTTTACCATAAAAGTAATAGTGTCAGAAAAGGTTTTGAATCAGGAGGGTTTTTTTTCCTTTTTATTGAATTTATTGGGGTGACACTGGTTAACAAAATTATACAGATGTCAGGTGCCCAACCCCTCAGCACATCATGTGTAGCCTGCACTGTGTGCTCACCAGCCCAAGGCAAGTCTCCGGCCGTCACCCTTTATCGCCCCATACCCTCCTCCACCTCTTCCCCCCAGCCCCACGCTGTTGCCTGTGTTCATGAGTTTTTTCTTTTTCTTTTTCTTTGCTCTATCCCTCCACCCACCTGCAACAGCTGTCAGCCTGCTTTCTATCTATGGGTCTGTCTCTAATTTTATTTGTTCTTTTTTTTTTTTATTAGATGCCACATAAGAATGAAATCATGAAGCAGGAGTTTTGATCAGCATTAGTTTTTGACAAAATACATTCTGGCACCAAGGATGGCTGGGAACAGGGAGAAATAAGGCTGGGAAGACAGGGGGAGGGGTGGCCTGCTGTGGGGGCACAGACTGCGGAGAGCGTTGCATGCCACAGGGATGCGGGGCACAGGGAGCTAAGCCTGCCATTTGGACCGTAACCTGCAGGCATCGGAGTGATGAGATCAAGTAAGTAACCAAGTGGTGAGATACTCTGGGACGCTGGGTTGCACAGATAATAGCTAGGCATTCAGGGGAGGGAGTTATCACCACGCAGGGAGATAACTTTTTCCTTAAAATCAGACCTAGGCAGGAATCCCAGCTTTTTCTCATCACCTGCGAACAAAGTTTGTAGCCTTTGAACCTCAATTTCCCAACTTCTAATAAAATAATGAAATCAACAGCCCTGGCTGGTGTGACTCAGTGGATTGAGCATTGGCCCTGGAACCAAAGGGTTGCTGGTTCAATTCCCAGTAAGGGCACATGCCTGGGTTTGCGGGCCAGGTCCCCAGTGGGGGACGCTCAAAAGGCAACCACACATTGATGTTTCTCTCCCTCTCTTTCTCCCTCCTTCCCCTCTCTAAAAATAAAATAAATAAAATCTTTAAAAAACTGAGGCCAATAACACCTACCTAATACTTGCAGTGAGAACTAAATGGGAAAAACCGATGAAATGCCAAATACATAGTAGGTGCTCAATAAGCCTTGTTTTCAACCATGCTGGCTCCTACCTTGATGGATTCATAGTTGAGAAATTTGCATTTGTGCTGATCACTTTTTTTCATGCTCAGCATTTCTCAAAATCCTCTACCCATTTTCTTTTTCATGTCTATATTTTTTATCTTAAATTCTACCTTAAGACAAACTTTTTTATTGTTGTAGATTCCTTATCCTTCCTCTTTGTTTTACCTTTCAAATCAAGAAGAACATTCCAGATCTGGAAAAACCAGCTCCTCCACCCTGCCCATTTCACTGTATCACATTTCCTAAGGTTTGCTCCTTTCTGTCTGATTCCAGGGTCAAAGATCTGGATGACAGCACAAGCCTTCGGCTTAGGGAGATAATGGCTTATTCGTGTTCCCCTTTGGGCTTCTGAGAAAACAAAGCTGAGCAACTCAAAAATCTTGGGAGAGTGAGAAATGTGAACCGATATCTCCTACTCTTCTGCCTCCAATGTGGGCCCGGAAGTCGTCCAAATAATGTCTTGTCAATAAAATCTCAGTGCCTTCAACTCAACCCAAAGACTGATATTGTCCCCAGACCCATTTTGCAATCTGCAATCAGGAAAAAAAAAACTGCCCTGGGAAACTTTGTCATGGTAATGATTATCAGGAGAGAGGAGTAGCTCGTATTCTGGCCAAAAATGGACCTGTAAGGTATATCCAGAGCGGAAGCTGCAATGCAGTAACTCATTTATTTAACAGATCTTTATTGAGATCCCCGTCCCAAGCATTGTTGGAAGCGCTGAGACACAGCGGCAAACAAACGAAGTCCTTGCTCCCATGGAGCTTACACCTGGGCGAGAGAGACCAATAATGAACAAGCAGGGGCATTAACATAGACACAGCAAGTCAGCTGGCAGTGTGTGCCGTGGATACAAATACAACAGAATGGAGGAGAGGTGATGAGAAGGTAGGAAGGGCTATTTTAGGTAAGTGTGTTTGTTGTGTTTTTTCTTAATTATCAAGGTAATGCATACGTACAACAAATTATGTAAAGTGTACAGCTAGGTACATGCTGATGATTTTTATAGACACTCATGTAACCACAGCACAGAACAAGAAATAGAACAGTTACAGTGCCCCAGAATGTCCTCTAGTGCCCGCTCCTGGTCAGCGCTGTCCCAGAGCTGACAGCTGTGTATTCTGACTTCTGTCACCATGGGTAAGTTTTACCGGCTCTTAAACTTCGAACAAATGAAACCCAAAATATGTATTCATTTGTGTCTGGCTTCTTCCACTCAACATAGTGTCTGTGGGATGACCCCACACTGCTGCCTGTAAAGGCGGTTGTTCTCATGTTGACCCATCTCCCGCTGACGATATTTGGATCATTTCCAATCTGGGGCTGTCACGAGCGAAGCGGCTATGTTCTTGCCTTTGTCCAGGAGTGGAATTACTGGGCCATGGAACAGGTATAGGTGTACTTTTTAGTCATTAATGATGGACAGTGATGGGACCAACTTACACTCTTGCCAGCCAACTATGGAGAGTTCAAGTTCCTCCGCATTCCTGCCATCGCTTGTGCATCTGTCTTTTTCATTCGGTGTGTTTGTAACGTGACTTTCAAGCAGCGGCCTGAAGGAAGGACGCTCTGCGTGGGACACGCTGCCTCCGAGAGAGAAGTCGGGCGGCCTGGGGCAGACGTGTGTGGCCTGAGGAGCAGAGAGGCCAGCGGGGCTGGAACTGGGGAACAGGCGGCGGGGGAAGGGACGTGGGGGCTGGGGCAAGGGATACAGGGAGGCTCTGCAAGGCCTCGTATGCTGAGATAGAGAAGAAACTGTTGGAGGGTTTTGAGAGAGGACAGACACGATCTGACTTAGGTTTTTACCTGCATCCCTCTGGCTGCTCTGCCGAGGAAAGGCTGAGTGAAGCAGGGAAGCGGGGTGGGGGTGGGGGGGCGCGGGGGCAGGGGCGCTCTGCAGCAATCCAGGGGAGAGCGGTTTGGGCTCGGGTCGGGTGGCAGCCTTGAAGAAGTAAGAAGGGGTCTGCTTCTGGATACACTTGAAAGATCCGCCTAACAGGGTTCTTTGACGGGACTGGGGTGTCAGAAAAAGATTATCAAGTGTGAGTCCAGGTTTTCAGGCTTGAGCAGGATGGAACTGAACCCAGTCTTCTGCACAAACTTTTTCGTGTAATTGATCACAGAGAGCGACCGCCCCGGCTTTGCTCCTTCAGCCCTCATTAAGCTATCATCCAGTCCAGAAAACAGTCCATGCGACAGAGCTTTGCTGGCACAGCCTCGGCCCTACCGATACCTGTAATCAAACAATCATTTCTCCTGGAGGGATTTCAGCCAGTTTACAATGATGACTGACAAGCATGCCTTTGTTTATAATCTCCTCCACGGGCTCTGACCCCTTGACAAATTCCACACCAGCCAGTTGCTGCACCTTAAAAACAAAGACGTTTAAAAGCAGAGAACAAAGAGGTGTGAGAGAGGCAAGGAAATGTCAGGAAAATGAAAACCTTCACCTAAACCCTACAAGAATCAGCACAAAGCTGTCTGCAATGCTTAAAACGAACAGAGCTCTGGGTCTCACAAAAGTGCTCAGAAATGACCCCAACAGAAAACAGAAGTACTTTTCTTACTTCTATCTCTCGCTGCAAAGCAAACTTAAGGGAATTCATGGAATGAAATGATCCTGGTCAGTAAAAAGTTCCAGATTCATATCGAATGTGCACCACACAGCTGCTCTGCTCTCTCAGAGCATTATCCACATGCGTGTGAGTCGGTTTTCCTCCACAGCAACAACAAAACCCTGTAGAGTTCTGGCTCTTTGGCCTTGACAAGTGGGTGAGAAGAGCACACTGCAATCAGTGTCACCCTACTCTGAAAAAGTGGAATTAAAACACTTTCAAGTGACAGAAAAAGTGTGATTAACCATCAGCAAGCTTTGCTAGCAATGGCTTCTGGTGACAACTCACGGCCCACGTGTTCGGGTGGCTGGCCAGCACCGAGGGTGGGACGCGAGGTTGCAGACAGGCTCCCCATGCAGAGCGGACGGTTCCGTGAGGGTGAAGACCTCCGCTGCCATCTCATCGCCAGGTCCGGGTTCATGGTCCCAGTTAGCAGAACTAACCAGTCCTTTACGTCGGGGACTGGCAAACCACGACTCATGGCCCACAAGCTAAGAATGGTTTATATATTTATAGATGGTTGGGAAAAAATCAAAAGAATATTTTGTGATATGTGAAAATTACATGAAGTGCAAACTTTGGTATCTATAAATAACACTTAACTGGAACACAGCCCACTCGCTTACTCAGATACCAGCCAGGGCTGCTTTTGCATCGTAACAGCAGAGTTGGGAGCTGAATAGGGTTCCTCTCTCTCTTTTTTCCTTTTTTTTTTTTTTGTGCGTTGAGGAGTTGTGACAGACCCTGTAGACTGCAAAGCCTAAAATATTTTCTATCTAATCCTTTTCAGGTAAAAGCTTGCCACTTCCCTGCTGGATATCACACTGATGGATAAAGGTAGAAATAACAGCTAAAGGAACTTATATTTCCAAGTACAATGGAGCGCACGTCCTGGAAATGGAAAAGCACAGACACAAACTGGCTGACGGTGCACGTGTAGAGCTTTCACCGGCAGCACTCGGCACTGCAGGCAGCAGAAAGGAGAAAGATCACTTTCCCAAGAGCGGAAAGGGATACTAATCCATTTAATCAGCGAGAATCAGATACGGTTCATGTTTTCTGCTCTTGGATTGGTCTTTTCCATGGGGAGTTAGTGAGAGAGAAAAGGTGCTCAGGGTCAGACGCTGCACAGCAGACTTAGCCCACACATAGCGGCGTGAAAACTCTCAGAAGGGATTTCCAGAACGGAGCCCTTGCCTGCCTTTCCCACTCCTCTGTCCTTAGAACCTCCACACGGTGAGCCCTCCAGTGTTTGTTGATTGAATACATGAGAATGAACTCTGTGCACACACTCATGGAGAAAGTCGGCTACTTTATCAAATGTTTTCTTCAAGCTGTGGTGTTGAACAAAATGAACCATTGTGAGCCTCTAACTGCCCTGGGGACGCTGCAGCAGTGACACTTGAGACCTCTGGTCAAGCTCAGCACCTGAGCATTCCAGAGCTAGTGGCCCCAAGCCCCTCTCCGTGCTTACATCAAAGGGCAAATATGGCTACTATTTAGGGGAGGCTCCAAGGGAAGATTTACTCGGATTCCAGCTTACAGGGTTAGTCGTCATCAGAAAGGCCTCGGCCAGTAGGAGCAGTCATGTTTACAACCTAGCTCAGATTCCTTATCTCCTCTTCCTGCAGACAAGGCTCTTTCCTCCCTGAAATGTTTTCCAAAGACTGCTGATGCTGTGGGAAGCAAATATCAACCAGAGCAACAGAAAAACCAAATGTTCTTATTTACACAGGGAAGCCATTTTCCTCTTCATTCACTAAATACCGAAAGAAGTTCATTGATCCCTTTGCTCTTCTTTTTAAAATTCTTTATTTATTTTTAGAGAAAGGGGAAGGGAGGGAGAACGAGAGGAGAGAAATACTGATGTGTGAGAGAAACATGATTGGTTGCCTCTTGCACGCCCCGACCTGGGGACCTTGGCCAGCAATCCTCCGGGCAGGGGTGTCCAACCCTGTGGCGTCTCTGGGCCACACTGGAAGAAGAAGAGCTGTCTTGGGCCACACATTAAATACACAAACACTAACAAAAACTGATGAGCAAAAAAAAAAAAATGTTTTAAGTAAATTTACAACTTTGTGTTGGGCTGCATTCATAGCCATCCTGGGCCACGTGTGGCCCATGGGCCGCAGGTTGGACACCCCTGGATGTGACCTGACTGGCAGTCGAACTGGTGCCCTTTCAGCTCACAGGCTGGCATCCAGTCCACTGAGCCACACCAGCCAGGGTGATCTTTTTGTTCCTTTTTTCCCTGCCTAATTGTAAACATTAGATTAACTAAATTATCTGAAACATTAAGCCTGAAGAATGAATGTTTTTGATGTCCACCCAAAACCAGATTCCATAAAACTCAATTTCTCTTTTTTTGTTCTTTCAGCTTCACGATTTTTCTTTCTTTTTTTTTTTTTTTGTACTCTTTTCAACTATAGGAGAAAGTTTATTTAGAAAGTCAAAGAGGTAGAAGTGGTGAGCGGTAGAAAAAATGGGCTCAGAAAACAAGTCACAGAAGCAAAGAAGGGCTCTCCTTGCTTGAAGAAAGAGAGGCGAAGGTAACAACAGGCCTGGGAGGAGGGAGGAGGAGAGGGAGAGGCGCACAGGTGTGCTCCTGGGAGGGAGAGAGAATTGCCTCAACTTTAAGGATCTACCCAGTACCTTATGTGCATTTTGCCAGGCTGGGGGAAAAGGAAAGAGCAGAGGCGAACACGGTGAGCTCCCCAGACTCCAGCAGCTCAGTGTGATAAAGCCATTTTTTGTCAGTGACGGCATCACCCCAAGGGAATGAGAACTTTCTGCACCTGCATTCCACATTGCAGACAAGAAGAAAAATGTAAGGAATCTCTGCTCTCCGGGATAGTATTTACTTTATTTTTATGGCAACAACAAAAATTCCCATGAGAGCACTTTGCAGTTTTTATGCTCTGATTTCAGATCTTTTAAAGATTGTTCCTTAAGTAGTTTCAAGAGATAAATAGCTAGAACTCTACCGGTTCTTCAAAATTTTAAGTACAAACACACTACCAGCTGAGAATAAAAATTTCCCTTGGACTACCATAAAAAGGGAAGGAAATACAGAGAAATAAGTCAGATCTCCAGGTTCTCTCCAAGTTCAGGTACTAAATATTAATTATTGTATATAGCACGAGTTGCCACAAGAAAACCTCAGTTTGGACACTCCGTGATTTGCTCGATCATAGGCCTTGGGCAGCTCTGGGAGCTCTCTGAGCCTCCGTCACTTCATGGCTACCTCATGAGGCTTCTGTAAGAATCACGGACAGTGAGATACATAAAAAGGCTTTTAAAATAATACTGCTCCATCAATTCCTCGAGAAGAGAGACTGCATCTTATTCCCTATTAGATCCCCAATATCTAGAACAATGTCTGGTACACAGAAGATATTTAATCACTTCATTTTGATTGAGGGAATGCTTTACCATATACCTATGTTGTCATATAGCAACTTTTACTATAATTTGTGGACTAACAAGAGGGTAGTAACTGAGTAGAAGATGCCAAGTTGGAAGTTGTCCTTGGGCCATTAAGCTCTTATTCTAGGTCCTTCTCTCTAAAATACGATGTTCCTGATGGCAGAGCCCAACCGCGGGGTTTCACACACGTTAGACACTCCACAGCTGTGTAGTAAAGAAAACTGTGCATGCACATTAAGGAAGAAAGTCACTCCAAGACTCATAACGTTGATGCCTTTTTATCTTGAAGATAATTTTGCGCTTTGCGCTTTCTCAACAGTTTGCGATGAACCAGCCACACGGTTGCTTTCAGGCCTCGCGTGAAGAAGGACGCACATTGTCAGAGCTCAGAGATAATGAGACAGCGCCTCTCAGCAGGAGGATTCCCATGGGGATCAAAGGCACATTGGCATCCCATTAACTTAAGTTCCAGTTAATTAAACTAACCAGACTGTAAAATGGCAAAGATATCAGGCAATTAAAAAACCAAGAAGGGCCTGGTCTGGCCAAAGTTTCGGGTTCAGTCTCCGGTCAGGTCACATACAACAGTTAAGCAATGAACACGTGAGTAAGTGGAACAGCAAGGAAACAGCAAACTGATGTCCTCTCTCTCCTCCCTCTCCTTCTCTCCCCCCCCCACTCCCTGTCTCCCTCTATCACTCTAAAATCTATTAAGTAAAAAAATTAAAAAATAAATCAAGTAGGATTGGAGGCTCTGGGGAAGAGAGCAGCATAGAGAAATTCTAAAGATCAAATGCCCAAAATTTGTTTTTTTATTTTCAAAGTTTTTTTCATTTTTCTCTAAATTTCTAATTTATAGTACTTGCCCTATTTCTTTTGGACTGTTCACCTTTTCTTTCCTCACTTGCATAAACTCTATGTAAACTAAAGAACTTAACCCTTCAGCTGTTAACATGAGCTGCAAATATTTTTCTTAGCTTTTTAACTTTAGAGTGTTTTAGACATACAGAAAAGTTTCAATAGCTCATTGAGATATATTTCATATGTCACACAATTCCAGAAGATTTACTTTTTATGTAGTCAAATCTATCAATCTTTTTCTTCTTTGCCTTTGGATTTTATTTTTAGAAAGGTTTTTTACAAGAAAACACATAAGTTTAGCATATTTTTAAAAAAGAATTTCTATGGTTTTATTTTTTGACATTTAAATTTTTATTCTATTTGGAATTTATTTTGGAATAAGGTATGTGGCAGGGATTCTTATTTTTTATTTCCCAAGTGATTAGCAGATATCACAATACCATGTATATATATAATAATCCCCATTTTCTAACTGGCTTGAAGTTACCTATATAATAACTTAATTCATAATTGTATTTTTCTAGAACCTATAGTTTTTATTTTATTTTTTAATAAAAATTAAGCTTTTAGCAGTACAAAATCAGCTTAATGAGCACTGTAAAAAATTAGAAAATATGTAAATATTATACTAATACAACCAAAGATTACCTTACTGTATATTCTATTTTTTCTTTTTTGAAAGATTTTTAATTATTTATTTTTAGCAGAGGGGAAGGGAGGAAGAGGAGAGAAACATCAATGTGTGGTTGCCTCTTGCAGAGGCAGAAATCTAGAGGGACCTGGCCAGACATCCAGGCATGTGGCCTGACTGGGAATCCAACCAGCGACCCTTTGGTTCACAGGCCGGCATTCAGTCCACTGAGCCACACCAGCCAGGGCTGTATATTCTTTTGAGGTATTTTTTTATGAAGAGGTATACTAATATGTGCATTTTTACCAAAATGTGATTATACATGCTGCCTTATGATCTGCTTCTTAATAATCTCCACCTACTCATTTCAGTAATTCTTTCTCATTTAATACCCATATATAAATTTCACCAACCTCAAAATGGTCTTTTACAGCTGGTTCACAAAACCAGGATTTAACCTAGAACCGCGCGCCTGGGCGTCATGTCCCATAAATTTTTAATCTTGATAAAAAGAAAAGTCTCCGGGAAATAGAGTGCAGATCTCACCCACGCGGCCCAGGCACTGGGCTCCTCCTCCGGTCCTGCGGTCCCGGAGCCCGTGCTCCCTGCGTGCACGGCGAGGCTTCCACGGAGCGCTTTTCGGGGCTGCACATCCGCAGCTGCATGGGAGCTCCTTCTACCAAGCCAGGAGAACCTCAGACTTGACCCTGAAGCAAATACTGGCTACACAGGCAAGTGGCGGCCAGTTAGCAAAATATGAACCTTTCAAATAGAACGCAGAAGGAAGGACATGGAACAAAGGTTGACCCCTATCTGATCCTGCAGGAAGACGTTAATTCATGTTCCCAGAAGGAAATGGTATCAGTGAGGCGACAGGACTTCCGTTGCTCAGGGATTGTGCAGGAATCAGGGCCAACGATTGGTTTCAAGAACCCAAAAGAAAGACACCAGAAATTCAAAATGCGGTAAAGCTCATTCACTTTTATGCTTTCCCATAGGAGCTCTTCAAATGCAATTTGCCAGATTTTAAATTTGTTTTTACCAGAGCTCAGGTTTAGATATTATTCACATCAAATCCCTGGTTTGTGCAAAAGCGCTCACAACTGAATGAGGAAGGGGTAAGCACAGCGGTGCCGAGAAAACCCTTCCCAGTCCACTGTTGCGGCTACTCTGTGCTTTCACTACTCCTCAAGGTAGCCTGTGAATAGAAGACGATTGGGTAATTTAAACAACAACACAGACTAGATTGCAAAATGAGAGAAGCAGGCTGCAGAACAATAAAAAGAGCACGGAGTCATTTGTGATAAAACGGAGCGACACGTTTGTGCTTGAAAATACTCTGAACACACCGCAGACCACGTCACCTCTGGGACGTGGGACTGGGTGAAAAACGCGAGATCCTTTTTTCGCTCTACATGTATCTACCTATTTTTGGATTTTATTCTGTTTTTTTACTCTTTCCTTTTTTATTTTTTTTTATTCTTTGGGATTGTTTGTTTGTTTGTTTCTCTTTTTCTATTCTTTTTCTCGATTATGTTTTTGGATTTTAAAAACAACTTCTCCCCTCTGATGCCGCCTGCAGGCCGAGGACAGGCGCTGAAACGGGTGCAGGGCGGAGCGAGCGCAGACACCAGAGGCCCCCTCGCTGCGGACGCGCAGTCTCTTAAGCGCCGGCATCTGGGTAGGCCTGGCCCTGGTGCGACACCTGGCCTCATGGATCAGGCTTTGCCTGTGGGTCGGAGGGGTGCTCGGCCTAGGGAATTGCAGTTGCCAACCAAAGTGGGCGCCGTCCAAGAGCCGAAATGGGCGGCTTTCGGCAGTTCTGAGGGCTCGGGTCACCGCGAGAGCCAAGAGCCGACGCCGCAGCCAGCGCTGGCCCCTCGGCCGCAGGACTGCTTCCGTTTGGGTCGGTTTAGAACGGATGATCGACAAGTACTGACATTCTAAAACTATTAAAATCTAAAATATTTTCGTTAACCCAAATTCTGCCTAAAGACAGGGGTCATATTTATCTTTAGTCAAGGCCTCACTAGGCCACCTAAATACTTTTAAAATAATTCTAAACAATACACATAACATAAAATTTACCATCCTAACTTTTTAAAAAAAGATTTGGATGGCGTTCAAAAAAAGTGTCAGTTGGCCAATTTCGTACAGATAAGCTTTCACATTTTGTTTTCAGATAAGTAAGTTCTGCAGAAAGTACAGGCCCTCCCTTGTAGCCTCTGGGGATGAGGCGGTAGATGGAAAACCCTAATTATCCACCACCCAACATTTATCAAATTTATTTCGAACTTACTTTTTAAACCGTATTTTATTTAATCCATCTTAACCATTTTTAAGTGCACAGTTCAGTGGCATTAAATATATTCACCCCGTGGCACATCCATTACTACAGTCCATTTCTGGAGCACTTTTCATCTTGCAGGACTAGAGCTCCACCCACTAAACACAGTCTCCCCCTCCCCCCTCCCCTGGCCCAGGCCCTGGCAACCACCACTCTGCTTTTCCTCTCTGTGGACTTGACTGCCCTAGGGACCTCCCACAAGTGGACTCATACAGGTACTTTTGCGTCTGGCTTCTTTCACTTAACATACTGTTCTCGAGGTTCACCCACGTTGTAGCATATTGCAGAATTTCTTTCCTTTTTAAGGCTGAATAATGCCGCATTGTACGTACACCACATTTTGTTTGTCCACTCATCTGCTGATGGACGCTGGGTCGCTTCCACCCCATGACTATGGTGAATAATGCCACGAACACGGACGTACTGAAAAGGTCCCCACCTCCAATCCTTTTGTACATAAGCCCAATTACTGGGTCGTATAGTGATACTGTTACTTTTTTGAGGAATCGCCCTAGTCTTTTTTCTAGGTAGACATATCATTTTACATTCCCAGCAACAGTGCACAAGGGTTCCAGTCTCTCTACAACCTTGCCAATATTTGTAATTATCTGGATTTTTTTCAAAGTAGCCCTTCTAATCATTGTAAGGTTGTTCCAGTAGCTTTTTAAAAATAAGTTTTGGAGAAGTTATTCCAAAAGCTGATCAATTTAGAAAAAGACAACTTATTTCCTGAGAAAAGTGTTGCCGTAGTTCTCAGTATTTCCCACCTAAACCATGAGGTCTTTTTCTACTAAGACGATATCAATTTATCCAAGTTTTTGATAAGTTAAATTTGGATTACTGTTAGTGATTAATAGCAGTGGGTGTATACTGGTACATTTTGCAAAGCCACCCAAGTGGTTTCTTATTTTAGAACCACATGGCCTAAATATGATGACTGAAGGAATACACTGGAGAAAGAAGGAAATGAATCAGCTGTGAAGGAGATGGGATTGGGAAAGAGCCTGGAGCGAGTTCTATCATTTGAACTTTTACTTAAGTACGCAGATGGACAGCTGCATTGCTGGTGAGCTTTAGTGTCTGACTTCGAAGATCACAGAGGCCCTGACTGGTGTGGCTCAGTTGGTGAAACATCGTCCCACAAAGCGAAAGGTCGCTGGCCCGATTTTGGGGTCAGAGTACATGCCTGGGTTGCGGGTTCGGTCCCCACTGGGGTGTGTGCAAGAGGCAACCAATTGGTGTTAATGTCTCTCTCCCTCCCTCCCCCTCTCTTTAAAGATAAGTAGATAAAATCTTTTAAAAATATATTCCTAAAAAAAAAAAAAGGTCACAGAAGACAGAAAGGTAAAACTCTTGGAGTTTTTAAAACTCAAACCTCCTTTTTTCACAAAATGATGAAATGGTTATGATAAGCAAGTGAAGAAAAGACCGTCTGTGTAACACCATATCACAGTAGCAAGACCCCGGCATGGATGTCTATGAAATATTAATTTGTTAAATCAAAAGTCTTACTTGGAAGCACGAAAACAACTGCCTGAGAGCTCATCTGATTTCTGCTAACATACTCTTCCTATGATCACACTGAAGAAGCTCAGTGACAAAGGCTGTGGAGGAGGAGCAAGCCTGTGAGCAGCAGTGTTGCCTGGTGAAAGCAGCTTTGAACTCGGGTTTGAAGAGCCAGGTTTTGCACTGCAGGTGTGTCACCTTACCAGCTGTGTAATCTGTGTGTCACTCAACCATTACCAGAGATAATACCATTTATTTCACAAAACTATGGCAATAGTTTTGTCACACCTATCAGTTAATAGGCGTGATAATACCTGGCGTACAAAAGATATTGGATAAATGTTAACTTTATTCCCTTTCCCAAAGTAGAGCCCGAGTCGCCTAGTTATTTTGTGGAGCTTAGAGCGTGCGTACCTGGGCTCCGGAGAGTGTTTCTCACAGAGTGACTTGAGTCAGAATTTGTCACATTCCCTCCAGAAATGCATTTCTTTCCCATCTCAGGGGCTGGCTCCACCATCCAGCTACCCAGCTGGATAAGCCAAACCTACCAATCAGCCTAGAGTTTTCCCCCTTTCTTCACCCACCACGTGTATTGATTATACCTCTAAAACAGATCTCAAATCCAGCCACTCTCTCCTTCTCTTCTCCCACTGACCAGCCTCTGTCTCCATCCCGGCTCTCTCCAATCTATTTCCACTCAGCAGCAAGAATACTCTTTAGAAATACACGGTATCAGAAATGCAGCATAGGGAGCACAGTCAATAATATTGTAATAACTGCAGTACCAGGTGGGTACACCTGAAACTAACTAGTGTTGAATGTAAACTGTAATTGAAAAGTTAAAAAAATGCACCACATCGCTCTTTGCCTTAAAGCCCTTTAATGGCTCCTGTTTGCACTTGGAATAAAATGCAAATCCTGTACATTTCCATCGGGCCCTGCCTGGTCTGAGGGGCTCTCTAGCCTTCCGTTGCACCTGCAGCTGACTTTGCTCCGAGCACAGAACACTGTTCTCTCTGCCCTGTGGCAAGGCCCGGCGTGTCCTACTCCGTACTGCCTCCCTCCTCCCTCAGGTCCTATCTCACACTTCAGGCTCCAGCAAGACGTCCTCAGAGAGGCCTTCCCAGGCCACTGAATCTAAAGCTGCTCTCTGTCCACTGAACCCGCTGTCCCATCAGAATCAGCCATAAGTAAGTTATTGCCTTGTTGGTTGCCTGTCTTCTCCCCAAGGCAGGAACTGTGTCTTGTTAATCCCCGTGTCCACAGCACCTTGCCCGGTGCCTGGCACGTGAGGCACTCAAATGTTTGTTGAATGAATAACTAAGTAAATTGATGATAAGAAAGGGGCAAAGGTTTGGAAATCTGCCTCTGGGCCAGCTCCCCAGGTCAGTCAGGCAGGGAAAAGCTGGAAACAGACTCTCGCTCAGTCAGCATCGCGAGTGCTGTTGAGTAAGAGGCCGTCCAGGCAGGTGCGAGGAAGCCGCCCGGACGCTGAAATGCCCGAGGACCATCCTAGCAGAGCTCTTCCCACCTCCTGCCCAGAGCGGAGGAAAGCGGGGGCTGTTACTCGAAGCTAGAAGGAGAACGTCCTGGAGACAGGGCCACCTTGCAATGCACCCGCCCTTCAGTCAAGGGACTGTCGGCCCGCAGTGACCTTCACAGGAAAGGACCCGAGAGGATCTGCCCCAGCCTCCTCTGCTCCCTCTCCGATCGCCTGCTCCGGGCCGCCACCGGCCGAGCGGGAGGGACGGCGGGACTGGGACCAGGGCTCTGGTGGCATTATACCTGAAAGGTTTTGTTAACAGCTGTCATTTCTCAGGGTTAGATTCACAAATGTTTACTATCACTTTTTGTTTTTATCTGAGATTTCTTAATTTCTCAAAAAAGCGGTGGCACAGTTTTGCATCTACTCCCACGGTCGAAGGTGTCGGTTACCGATGGGAACACGGACCACCGACCGCGCGACCGACACTGTCCCGGCCAAGTCAGAGAGCAGTGAGTGCACCTGACACGCGGGAACTTTCTCTTCTGTAGCTTTTATGTGGAAAAGCCCACTTGTCATAGGATCACATAACCTTCCCTTCCACCCGGTTTTTGGTGCTCCTCTTGGCAGTGACTGGTGACGTGAAGACGAAGCAGAAAAACCAGAGAGGGTGGGAGGGTGAAGAAGACCAGCCACACGCGTTCCGGCCAGCTGACCTCGTCAAGTCCCTCATGTCAGCTTCATCTAAAAAATGGGAATGTGACATCGACTACTCTAACGGGTTGTTGTAAGAAACACATCAGAATGTATGTAAAAGTGAGAAAAATCTGGATATTTATATAAACGTAACATGTTGCTGTTCAGCAATACCGAAATTTTCAAACTCACTGTTATGTGAAACTTAATGTGAATTCAAACACAGCAAAGGGTTTTTGTCGTTGTTGTTCTCTAGCCACCTGTGAGCTTGTCTGGCATCAGTTGTCCGTGAATGTCCAAGCAGGTATCCTAGGAAACTAGGGAACACGCGGGTTCTGACAACCCCTGGCCACACCAGACTTCTCTCCGAGCCCCTCCATGGTGAGCTGCTAGTGCTTTCTTCTCTGACTCTCTGATTTCCTCAGTTTACCCTGCCCGTTTCCAGCTCCCCCACTTTGACCGCCGTCCCCATGTGCATGGACTGAATTGCGCCCCCCACCCCAATTCATGTGTTGAAGCCCTGACCCTCAATATGGCTATATTTGGAGATGCATTCTTCAAGGATGGACTTCGGATTAAACGGGGTCATAAGGGAAGTGTCCCAATCCGACAGTGCCGATGTCCTTGTAGGGAGAGGAAGAGAAATCAGAAGCCTCTCTCTGCGGATGCACACAGAGGGGAGGTCATGTGGGGATACAGTAAGAAGGTGCTGTCTCCAAGCCAAGAACAGAGGTCTCTCCAGACACTGACGCTGGACCTTGATCTTGGACTTCCAGTCTCCATAACTGAGAAAATAAACTTCTGTCTTTTAAGCCACCCAGTCTGTGTATTTGGCTATGGCAGCCTGAGTGGACTAAGACACCTTAGCTCTTCTATCCTCTCTCAAGTGCAAAACATCCCAGTTTTTTGGACTCTGATTCTACCCTGGAGTATAAAAAAAAAGATACTGCTTTGTCCTCTTAGCTCTCGATCACCTGCTAACTAGGTCAAAAGCCCTAAGGCGGGCAGGACTTGTTCTGTACAGTTCACTGGAGTGACCCGGGAACCTGGAACGGCAGGCATTCATACATATTTCTTGAATAAACAGCCCATTTGGTCTCAAAAGATCTTTTTTCACACGTCCTCTCCCTCCAATATCTACGGTCTCTCTCCACTGGCTCCTCACTTCACGCATTTATAAGCCCCCTGTTCAGAACACAGCTCACTTGATACGGCCTTTTCCAATGCCCTGGTTCTCCAGTTCCTTTGAATGAGTGGCTCCCTTTCACCAGGCTCAGTTCGTACCATTCAGTGCTCTCCAGTCTTTGCAACCTGGTATCAGTTCCATCAGCTAGAGAGATAGGTGAACCGCAGTTGGGGCTTATTGATCTTTGGCCCTTGCATCTTTAACCTGTTGGTTAAATTTATATCTTCCAGACTCACCACATCAGGATGACGGTGATTAGTTAACAACCAAGCCCTAAGTTATCCGATAGATACAAACACCTTACAACACCTAGCATCCAGGCCCGTCTCAGGAATTCCTCCCCAACCACTAGGTAAGATAGGGTGAGAGTTTCAGGGTTCTCAGCAGGCAGGGTCTCCTGTCCCATTCCAGGAGGAAGTACATACAGAAGATAAACCATCCCCGCTCAGCAACCCCAAAAAAGGATTTTTGAGAACCATGTCTCAGGTGGAAGTTGAGGCAGGAGGTAAGAGTAGGAAACCCTGAAACAGCTGCTGCCACCCGTCAGCATCCTGATGTCTGAGAACTGCCTTGTGACGCCTGATAATAATTAGCACTGTGGTTTCCTCCCCAAGTGGGCAATCAAGGAGGATTGTGGGAAACTGCATGTGTAGAAGCTTAAGTAAAAATGCTATAAAGCTGGTAACCCTCCAAAAGAAGGGAGCCATTCCCCGGCCGGAGATGGCCTGCTCCCACTTCTTGGGAAGTGGACTTTCCTTAATAAATCCCCCACTTACTTTGCTTTACAATATCTGTGTGATCAATCCAGTTCTTTGTTCGCAGCCACCAAGAGCCTGGACCCCGCCTCCATCTGCAACACGTACATCATGCCTATCTTGTTTCCCATTGTACCTCCAGGTCTCCTAAGTGACTGGCCTGTAAGAGGTGCTCAGTGAATATCTACTGCACAAATTAATAATAATATTGAGTTCCTATTTCCTCAAGAGAGGGAATTAGTGATTGGAAGATAGGAGTGGGAAAGAGAAGTTTCACTGTATATCCTTTTGTACTCTGTAAGCTAATAAATGTATTACCTAGTCAAAAATAAATTACATTAAAATTGGGGGAGGGAGGAGGCAGTTACAATGTTTCAGGCTGGAGATGGTGGTGGTTTGTACTAGGATGGGGCAAGTAGGTTTGGAAAAAAGGACATGGATTCTGTATCTCGAATTTCATGATTGAGTGAGGGAGTGAGGTCTACTACATAAGAATGTTCATTACAGCATTATTTGTAATAATTAATAAGAAACAACTTAAATTAAAATGTTTTTAAATGACGGCACATCTACTTGATTAAATAGCATCCCATCTTTTGAAAAGAATTTATAACATGGGAAACTGTTCATGTTATACTCAATGGAAACAATTTAAAGTGTGTATACAGTGTGATTATGACCATGTAAAAATGCCCCATACTATGCATTTAAAAAAAAAGAAAGTAGAGCAAAAAAAATTAACAAGTAAACGAGTTGTGGAATTATAACTTTTTTAAAGGCCCAGGTCAGTCTCTGGGTCATATCCAGAGCAAAGCCATAACCCTCTTTCCTCATTGGTTGTAAAGGAGAAACTATGGGCTCCTTCGCCAACTCCAGACTGGCAGCGAAAGGTTTTTCTCCTCAAGAAAGGAAGCAGAATTTGGAGAAGAATCACTTGGACATCAAATAACCTGTAGAAGCTAGAAAAGTTTTTATTTTAAAATTATTTTGTAAAATCATTTACCTCTATTAGTGTACACAAATTAGAAAAACCTAAACAAATTTGAAAAAGTCACTCATATTCCATCATCACAATGAACATTTTGATAGCTATCGTCTCACTTTTAAAATGCGTGTGTGTAAACATTTTTGTTTATGCAGGGTACAGTTTCGTGCCAGTCTTTGCACTTAATTCCGGCGTCCCACTCTGTGTATGCGTCTTCAGGCACTTGTCCCACTGTTTTCCTAGGACAGTCTTCCTAGCACTGGAATTTCTCAATTAAAATGTGTTCAGATTGACCCTCAGTGTTCTGCCAGCTCACACTCCCACCAACAGTTCACGTGTACCTGTTTCTCCGTGCCTCTTGACAATGCTCTCACGTGTGTCCATCTGAGTTGGAAACTAGCACCTCACTTAATGTTTGTTTTTTTTTAACATATAGGTCTTTGATTACTGGAGAGGGCAAACATTTTCTGTTGACTGTTTACATATGTGGATTACTTGTCCATATCTCATGCTCATCCCCAACCACTTATTGTTCTTGTAAAGTTCTTTTTTTTTAAGATTTTATTTACTTATTTTTATAGAGGGAAGGGAGGGAGAAAGAGAGAGAGAGAAACACCAATGTGCCGTTGCTGGGGGCCATGGCATGTGCCCTGACTGGGAATCGAACCTCCAATGCTTTGGTAGGCAGCCCGAGCTCAATCCACTGAGCTACGCCAGTCAGGGCTGTTCTTGAAAAGTTTTGACCAGAAAGGACCATAAGCCTTTGAGGAACTGAATGAATGAAAAAAGGCTTTAGAGTGAGTTAAGAAAGGAAGGGAGGGAAGAAGGAAAAGAGAAATCAAAGATTCTAAAAGCAAGAGTTCACATATCAAACAGAAAAACTAGAGCAACTCTGGTCAGATTAGGGGTGGGTAACCTGCGCAGCCTGCTCCGAGCCTGACCGCCCCACTCACCCAGCAGAAGCTGTCTGTATACCCTGTCTTCTATCCTAGGGCTTCAGGAAACTACATTTAAAACTATTGTTACAAATGAGAACAAGGCATTTGCAATTCTTTTTTTTTAAGATGTTATTTATTTATGTTTAGACAGAGAGGAAGGGAGAGAGAGAGGGAAAGAAACATCAGTGTGTGGTTGTTTCTCACATGCCCCCCATCAGGGGCTTGGCCCAAAACCCAGGCATGTGCCCTGACTGGGAATTGAACTGGCGACCCTTTGGTTCCCAGGTCAGCACTCAATCCACCGAGCCACCCCAGCCAGGGTATTTGCATTCTTTCCATAAACAATACAATGAACTAAGTTATGCCTGTTTTGATAGTTCCGTATTTTCTAAGGAAGATGAAGGCATAAATGCATGGGGAAGTATGTTATCATTCCATCTCACTATGGTATGAACTGTTATTCACCACATAGGCAACCCACTCATGTAGCAAGTAGGATCCTGCATAGAGACGGAACTAACATCACCCCCAAAGGGCTGGCTTTGCAAATTCATCCCTACAAAACACACAAAACTCCTAAACCTATTCCTCCACACTCACCCTTTCGTCTAAGGGCTAATATGCCTACAGCACAGCCACTCAAATGCCTTTGTCATTTCAGAGAGCAGCGTATTCATCATTTTACCACCCACTGGTTCCCCTCTTCAAGTTCCACATTTTCCTGCAGCTTTGGAGCTGGCAGTGACTCTCACTTCTCCTTTAGGGTTCAGCTAGTCAACGACTCTTACTAACCCCTCTTCCCTTTCAGAGACATGGAAAGTGATGTTTCCCGACTTACGCTGCCACTATCTTTATCTGGACTTTTGTTGTTTCATGTCTGGATTGCTGCAAGTCTCTCATCCTATAGAGTATTGCCACGTTAATTTTTATGCAATCTAATGTCAGTTGAATTTGTTTAGCCTTCTGGCCTGGTTTCTGTTGTATTCTCTGGTCTAGGTGTTTATTTTAGATTACAGTGTGAGGAAGAAACTTTCCTCTGACCTCAAGGTTTGTTCTGCTGGTGTAATAATTGAATCTGCATGAGACAACAAGAGAAAATAACTAAATGTAACACATACGTATGCATGGGAACCCCACACCATGCTATTGCTTGCCATTAGCTCAAAATAATCTGCATACCACAGAGACACAAGAGTCAGGATACCCACATACAAGAGAGAGTCAGGGAAAGTTAAAATGAGGTACATATGACATTCTGAACTAAGGGTGAGGTAAGGCACCTTGGAGTGTCACTGCAGGACAATAAGAGCTGATGTTCAGTAATTAGTAGTTTACCTGCCATATAGGTAAGTCAGAAAAGGTTCTCTTTGACCCTGGCTGGTGTGGCTCAGTGGATTGAGCACTGGCCTATAGACCAAAAGGTTGCCAATTCGATTCCCAATCAGGGCACATGCCTGAGATGTGGGCTAGGTCCCCAGCTGCGGGTGTGCGAGAGGCAACTGATTATGTTTCCCTCTCTTTTTTCCTCTTTCTCCCTCTCTCTAAATAAATAAATAACATTTTTTTTTAAAAAGGTCACCTTTGATAATCTCTTATGGGCAAAGCCCTTAATTCAGATTCTTCTATGGAGTTGTGGGAGGGGGCAGAAGTTTCTCTTGGGCTCATAGGGTCTTGCTTGCCTTTTAAAATTTTCTTGTATTTACTTATTTTTTTTAAATTGAATTTACTGTGGTAACATTGGTTAATAAAATTATATAGGTTTGGGGGGTACAATTCTGTAATATATCATTTGTATATTGTATTATGTGTTCACCATGCTATTGCTTGCTGTTAGCTCAAAATAATCTGCATACCAGAGACACATCTTGGGGTGACTCATCCTGAACCCCTACAGTAGATGATCTAACTTTCTGAGTGTTAGTTTGTCAATGCTGTATAAAAGAGGCAGAAAAGCTAAACATTACTAGTGGCTTTATGAATTTTCTTGGTATGCCCTAAGCGTTCTTTTTTATTTGTTTTTATTTTTTTAAAGATTTTATTTATTTATTTATTTTTTAGAGAGGGAAGGGAGGGAGGGAGAGAGAGAGAGAGAGAGAGAGAGAGAGAGAGAGAGAGAGAGAGAGAGACAAGAAACATCAATGTACAGTTGCTGGGGGTTATGGCCTGCAACCCAGGCATGTACCCCGGCTGGGAATCGAACCTGGGACACTTTGGTTCCCAGCCCGTGCACAATCCACTGAGCTACGCCAGCCAGGGCAGCATTCTTTTTAATTTAATTTTTAAATTTTTAAAAAATTACAGCCCACATTCAAAAGTGTTTGGCACTGGTTTGGGCGGTCTCTAACACTCGGTGTCTGACAGCGCAGTGGTCAGATAATCACACAGTTTCCATGGTGGCGCCCGATAAGCCCCGAACCCACCTGACCCCACCACTCTCCGCATCCTGACCCCCTTCCCGACTCGGATCTGACCGCTTTCATTCCCGTCTTGTTCGGTGCCTCGTGTCAGACCGCTATGTACATTTTCCTTTCGGTGCTGAAATGATGTTCTCGTATTATTGCCTAGGAATTTGGGTTCTTGTTTTTAATGTCTGGAGTTTGGCCACCTACTTAAGACATAAGACTTCCAGTTCGGAACAAACTCTTCAACCTGCCACTCCCCCTTGATCTGCACTCTTATCTGCGGCTGATTCTTGCTTGACTATTTACTGTTTAATGTGCCTCTCCAGGGTCACCGTGTCGCACACCTCTGATGGTTTTCCGTATTAGAGCACACCAAGATTTATGCTTTATGTTCTCTTATCCCAGCTCTCTGCAGCCATTTCTTCTCTCCAGTTCTGGCTACTAGACGCTCACCCCAAGTTCTAGAACCAGCCCTAGCTAGAGATTAGAGTTTTCATAGCTCTGGGCATCAGTACCAACTTACCTCTGTAATTAGTCCAGTGGCATCACTCTGTTCTTCAGTTCTACTAGACGAGTTTCTTTCCAAGACCTGGGTCCTAGTTCTGGTTGGTACCTCGTGTCCTGTTTTGCCTTGGTGACATGCCTAGAACTCTGGTCCTACCGGGAAGCTCTTATTGCTGCTTCATGTGAAAACCCCCTCATGCCAGTTGCTTACTGAAATGCCTGCCAACTGGTGTCCAACTGCCTTATAATTGGGATACTACTGACATGCTGGCCTATACCTGTAGCTGGTTCTGGCAAATCTAGTGCCAGCCTTGTCTCAGCAGAAGGGTCTAATCACATCATCTGACCACTTCTTCAGCATTCCTGGCCACGCTGCCCACCATGCCTAGCAACAGCTGTCTCAAAATGAAAAGATTCTTAGCCTCCTTTAAAAACATGATACCCCAATCAGAAAAGTATTCAGATGTTTTCTGATAATGAATATCCTCTCTTGTTACAGATACTATACTTTCATTAAGTAATTTAAAGTTGCCCTGGCTGGCGTAGCTCAGTGGATTGAGTGCGGGCTGCGAACCAAAGCATCACAGGTTCAATTCCCCGTCAGGGCACATGCCTGGGTTGCAGGCCACGGCCCCCAGCAACCGCACATTGATGTTTCTCTCTCTCTCTCTTTCTCCCTCCCTTCCCTCTCGAAAAAATAAATAAAATAATAATAATAATAATAATAATTAAAAAAAAGAAAAAGTCATTTAAAGTCAGTCACCTTGACTCTAAAATGATCAAACTTTTAAAATATGGCTTTCTAAACATCTTTACCATACTGTGTGCTTTATCTTCTACAGGCTGACTCAAAATATATGCTGGCCCTATAATATGAACTGCTCTGAATCATAACAAAGCACAACTTAGTAAGAAGAAAAAACAAAAAGAATTATATCAAATATGATCAAAATGATCATTAGCAACTGTAACCGTAAATTATAAAAAAAGTGAAAATGACTGATTTAATAGATTACCTGCCCAAGCTATTTGTTCACGTGCCAAGAAGCAACTTCTTTGCCACAAAAGTGTTTCCAAATTCTCTTTACGCTAGGGAGAAATCACAGGTGTATTCATTCATCAGTTTATCACCTCACCAAATTCTGCAAAAGAGAATCTACAAGGGATGTGTAAATTTACAATTGCAAACAACAATGAAGAACACTTACTTTGTTCTTGGAAAACTTTATTTCAGTTTAAACAAAAGAGCAAATGTTACTGGGTCTTCAGGGATAAGCGCGAGTAAGATCATCCTTCACAGCAGTGAACCGGCGAACCCCAGGTGAGAGGTGGATCCAGGTAAGAGACCCTAAATGGTCCAGAGCACGTTCACATCCCAAAGAGACCATGAGAGTCAGTGGAGAAGACCGGAAACAGATTTACATGAGGTCACATCAGAAAACCTGAGAAAGTGAGAGCTAATGCTTTGGGAAATTCCGTTTCCATGTTAATACTCAGAGGAATAAATTCTTAAAGATCAGAACAGGTAGTTTATACTGTAAGTGTTAAAAACAATGATATACACTTCCATCAGTTTCATATTATTAGGACTCAAGATATTATTTAATATCTAGGTGTAGGCCCAAACACTCAGTCATGACCCAAAATGGAAAATTTACATTTCTTTACAGGAAACATAAAAATATGACTATTTGGATCTTGTGTTAATTTACAATTGATAAGTCCAAATTTAATGTTTAAAAAAAAACAAAAACAAACAAACAAAAAGCAAAACCACAGTTATACACCTGGAGAAGATTCTAAATAGAATGCCCATTAACAACAGCAACCCAGAAACCTAATCCAGTCCACGGACTTTATTTGTGATCAAGTAATAAAGTTTCGGTTCCCTCTGCGAGTCTGCTTTCCGTTGGCATTACAACCTGTCAGGGAACCACAGTGCGGATCTCCCAGCTCTCCTTCCACTGCACGTGCCCCGCTAACTAAGCTGCACCGAGAAATAACATGACAGTTCAAAACAGCTGGAGCGGACTTCCATGGTTTTGTTTCACTAACTAGCTAACTTTATTCCAGTGAAATTATTAAATTATCCAAGAGTCTTTGATTTCAGAATTACTTATAATGATAAAATCAGATACAGAAATCTTGATCAATAATCCTCTACTTACATCTTACAATCAGTTATTTCTAAACAAACTATTTACAAATGCAAAATATGCAATATTATTTAAAATAAATACACAATATATTGTGTGTACATTCTCAGACAGGCTTAAAAATGAGGTAATAAAACTTAACTGATTAAACCTTTTACCATTCTGGAAATGGCTTAGGAAAATGATGGTGAAACATTTTTTTCTTAGGTCTTTTCACGTTTTCTTTGAATGCTTCTGAGGACTTCCTTTTCTACGCTGAAAAGTCATGTAAAAAATTCTTAAGCTTTGTTGGATAGTCTGTCATCACCCCAGTTGCTCCCAAGTCGAAAGCCCTTTTGTATTCTTGTTCTTCATTTAATACCCAAATATACACCTGAAAATTAGAAGCATGAGAAGTATGAGAAGAAATGTTAAGATAGAAAATTATTTTTATAATAACGTTTATCCACTACAACCTCAGCACACTTAAGAAACAATCTTTTAAACACGCAATTTCATGAAATCATCACTCTGATTGGGCGCTGCCCCGCCCTCTGCCTTCAGCTCCTCACTCTCACCTGCGCGTACCTGAATGGACTTGACTGAGGGGCCAGCGCTTTCCTGCTCACTGTAAGGCAGAGCTTAAGGTCTCCCAAATGTCAACCGGCAAAGCAGCGTCAGCAGAGTGGGGACCAAATTAAGTCAGTTAACAGTTCCTCCCCTTTCACTTGTGTTAAACCGGTAAACTATGCTGTCACCAAGACACATCATCCCAGAAATTTACCTGAATGCCGCGGGCAGTGAGGTGGTCAAACAAAGCCTTTCTCATTAGTAAACTAGAAAACAAAAGGAGAAAAGATTTAGGTACTTCTTAGCCCTACGAAGGACTAAAATTAGTCCTTAGTCCTAGTTTAGTCAATTTAGAGTTTTATAATTCCTAGTTGAACTGGATCCCAATGCTTCCGCAATATAAACAATGGCCTGGAATAATAGCCGATGCTGTGGATGCATTTATATTTAAATGCTGGATCTCTTTTCACTGCTGCTGGTTGCTTGCTGGTGAATAACCAGGACCTTCTTTCTGCTCCTTGTTGCCATTAGATCCTCAAGAGACCCATTCTTATGGAAGCAGCTCAATGCAGTCTGTGTTCCTAAATTTGCAAGTTAAAGTAAGATGGTAAACTTGGGTCAAGTTCTATAACATCACAGTTCATTTACAGAACGATTAGTCTTGTGTGAGCTTTCTTAGAAACCTAAGGTCTATTAATTACACTATGCTATGTATAGCAAAAACGCATTTCTTTTTTAGCTCCAGATAACCAACTTAAAAGTGAACTTTTAGAATATAAATCTCTTGAGCAAGCTTGGGAACTAATTCTACTGAAAAGTTACATGTCTAATTTCTATTCTGTTTATGTTTATTAGAATGATTAAAGAACAGAAACTAAAAATCATGTGCATTTAATCATGTGAATTAAAAACGTTTTTATAATAATGCTTGAAAACTAGAAATTAAATCAGGAGCAAAACAAAAACAATTTAAGCCCTGTAGCACAGAGAAAAGATGAAATTAGTTTTTCATCTCTTTGAAAGAGGAGCTAAATTAAAATGGCTGTCACTAAAGACTATTATTTAAATATTCAAGGGTCCATTTTACAACAAAATATAGCAAAATAACTTTGTGCTCTTTACTTAAAAATAAACTCAACACGTCTTAGAAATTAGACATTTTCTTTTTCTTTTTTTTTTAAAAGATTTTATTTACTTATTTTTAGAGAGGGAAGGGAGGGAGAAAGAGAGAGAGAGAGAGAAATATCAATGTGCGGTTGCTGGGGGCCGTGACCTACGACCCAGGCATGTGCCCTGGCTGGGAATCGAACCTGCGACACTTTGGTTCGCAGCCCGAGCTCAATCCACTGAGCTACTCCAGCCAGGAAGGCATTTTCTTTAAAGTAGATGCCCAGCTCTGGCTGGTGTGACTCAGTGGGTATGAATCAACCGGTCACTGGTTTGATTCCCAGTCAGGGCACATGCCTGGGTTGCAGGCCAAAGTCCCCAGTATGGGGCATGTGAGAGGCAACCACATGCTGATGTTTCTCTCCCTTTCTTTCTCCTTCCATTCCCCTCTCTCTAAAAATATATAAAATCTTGAAAGAAAGAAAGGAGAGAGAAAGAAAGAAAGAAAGAAAGAAAGAAAGAAAGAAAGAAAGAAAGAAAGAAAGAAAGAAAGGGAGGAGGAAGGAAGGAAGGGAGGAAGGGAGGGAGATAATAACCCTATAGGTAGGGCTTCCTTTCTGCTAAATCTTGGTACAGATTTTTCTGAGAAATGTGCCATTAGTCAATATACATTTTACATATACTGTATTACTATACTTCTTTTATTATTTTATGTTTTTGACCAGAGGCTAGAAGAAACAAATAAGTAGAAGGGAAAGGCTGAACCATATCCCAGACCTGCCATTAACCAGGTAGATAACCCCAAGGAAACCATTTAACTTCGGGTGGGTTGGTGCTCACCTTTCTCCTGAAGTTCAATAAGAGTATCCCCCCAGACTCCCTAGTCAGTAAGCTAGTTCTAAATGATTCATACACATCCCTTTGTATAGTGGGTACTCAACACATTCTTATTACAAATTACATGTAGAAAGCTTGCACTAAATTTAAGCATAGGATTTAATAGATATAGCTAAAACGACGACTTGTTTGTGTATCAGGAAACTAAAATTCTTACATGTCAGAAAGCCAGATGAGAAACTTCTGACTTCTGGACATCGTGTGTGGTTCTTTTAACCTGTGACAACATAAAATTTGAAACATAAATTAGAAATAGTGTGATAAAATAAAACAAGTTAAAAAAACACAAGTTAGCCTTGCACTTAGTCCACACTCAGAAAATATCTGTAGAAGGAGAAACATAAATTAAAATAAAGCCCATTTGGGTTCTCTATTTTTACCGATTTCAGGCTTTCTGCCACCGCTGTTCAAAGGTTAGAAAAACAGTCACCTTTCCAGAGACCCCGAGTGCCCAGGGCTCACGCCTGTTCTCTTTTTTTGGTGAAGCCTCCTCTTGCTTTGTCTGCTGTAATTTAGTACAATGCATAGCAGATTCACACACACAACCAAATGAGACCAAAAAACCCCCCTAAGAGCATGGTTTTTTTCTTTCCCTTTCAATATTTGAAGACGGAGGGCCTGTACTTTTTGACTGCTTTGCTACTGAGAGGGCACACGACTCGCAGAGCTACCTGGGCTTCCTCTCCACTCTCTCTGATGCCTTGAGCAGCACCTCCGCCTGTGCTACTTACTACCTTTAGGCCCTGCCCAGAGGGAATCTCCAAGGAGCCGCTCTGCTGTGAAGACTCAGCAGCTTTGAGGTTTAACAGCACACAGTGGTTCTGTCTCCCCAGGTCTTCGTTTCTTGTTCTCTTTCTAAAGCCATCTATCAATATACTAATCCTGATTACCCACACTTAAATTCATTTTTTTCCTTGCTCTGAATTCAGTTTTTATTAGAAGCTCCCTAAATAAAATCCTTTTTTCTCTAACTCTAGCCAAGGTGGAAAGTCCTGGTTGCTATTTCAGGAATCTCAGGGATTTAGTATCTCAAATACTAATTACCTCGTTACACACAAATTATTATGTTGTCTTAGGAAGTACCCATTGTCTCCCATAAAACAAACAAACAAACCCCAAAACATTAAAACATACACACATAAAATTCTACCTGTGTCTTAATCCATAATCACTTTTTAGAGACAAGATTAATTCAATGAAGTTTGTTCTTATATCTGTATTTCAATAATATGTGCTTCTGAAATGAACGCACAGAGGTAATCTAGAAAGCACAACAGTCCATTCCAGGCCAGAGGAGAGCTAAGTACTTTGGGAATAAATGGTTAGGAATCATTTTACTCTAGCAAAGGAAAATTATTTCTTTGTAAACAAGAAGTGATTTCTGTTGTTTTGTCTGAGAAATAGCTACAAAGACTGCTAGTAAATATAAATGGGAACAGATAAAAATGTTCATTACTAAGAAACTCAAACTGCCCTGGCTGGTGTGGCTCAATGGATTAAGTGCCAGACTGCAAAGTAAAGGGTCACCAGTTCAATTCCCAGTTAGGGCACATGAGTGGGTTGCGTGCCAGGCCCCTGATGGGGGGCACATGAGAAGCAACCACACACTGATGTTTCTCTCCCTCTCTTTCTCCCTCCCTTCCCCTCTGTCTAAAAATAAATAAATAGAATCTTAAGAACAAAATAAAACAAAACAAAACACCTCAAACTGGCCAGAAACATAGATGCTGAATACAAAGGTACTGACCAAATTGCTTTGCTTACCAATATTTTCTAATGATTAATGACTAATATTTCAGCTTGATTTTTTCTAACGTTCTGTTTGGGGATGAAAACAGTTTTCATGCAGGTGAAATCACATTTAAGCGGTTTCCCCAGGAACTCCGAATTCCTGTGTCCTGTGTCAATTCCTTGGTGGTTATTATTACAAATTTATAGTTAGAAATAACATTCTGAGGGTGCAAGATCATGAGATAAAGCTATCTGTCTTTAAAAATAATGATAAAGATAATTTAATGAGGAAAAACTATCATTTATTGAGTGCTTATTATTTGCCAGGCAATGCTAAGTGTTTTACATTTTTTTCTTTGCAGTAAATTAGTATGTGAAGAGCAAGGCTTCATACCCTGCAGAGAAGTTACGCATACACGGAAGTATCTTAGATAAAACTCATTCTATCCTTTTCTGTCTCTCCCATCTCCAGAGGGTTTTGGGGTTGCTGTGGTGGCAGTTGTTTTTCTTCCTAAATGTATTCATAGTAGTGGTGATTTGAAGTTTAATGGAAGTTCAGCTTTGTATATTTGTTAATGAATTAGGAAGAAAGGAAGGTGGAGGGCAATTGTTATTGCATGTCAGAGTAAGAGAATTATTAAACTTCAACAATTAAGCTCAATTCTTTTTACCTAATTTTAAGAAGTATTAAAGAAAGTCATTGTTACATGAGATGGGTCCAGATTAAATACTTATAATCCTTTATTATCCATTTTAGAGAATGTGTCTTAATTATGTCAAAAAACACTGTTGCCCTGGCCAAGTGGCTCAGTGGGCAGGAGCAGTGTCCCGTACGGCAGAAGGCTGCGGGTTCGATCCCCAGTAGGGGTGCCTATGGGAGGCGACAGATCAGTGTTTCTCTCTCACACTGATTTCTCTCCCTCTCTCTCTCTTTCTCTCTCCCTTTCTCTCTCTCTCAAATCAACAAAGAAATATCCTCAGGTGAGGATTTTTAAAACATAGTATTGTTAACATAGGTCAGTTAATCAAACATGGAAATAACTACAGCAATCTATCCTTCATCACTAATATTGACATTAAGGAGCTTTGTCTTAGTCCTCCTGCAACTGACAATTGACGAAAACAGGTAAGCACTTACTTCAATATGATAGATGGCATTGGGATTTCAAAAAACTGCTCTCGAATGGGCACAAAGGGCAAGAGACCAGTGAAGAACAGGCCGAGAATGAGCAGAACACGCTGCAGGCTGAAGAGTATGGGAATGTCCGAATTCTAAAAGACACAGACAGTATTATGTTACTTTATAATTGCTCAAATAAAGGAGATTATTTCACAACCTTCAAAATTTCCCAAGACTGCATCTTGACATCTATTGAGAGTAGTCCCTGAGTTATCAGTATCCAAACACACCACACTTAGAAATGGCTCGCCTGTGCAAACGGGTTAGTGCCTGTCTTGGAGCCCTACAGTGTTAACTGATGATACTAAAGTTTCTGTATCCCTGCTCTGTGTCCTTATAGTCCCACTTCTGTCTGCTGGTGACAGTGCTTACCACCAGGGATTAAATCCACCAAATCTAATGGAACAAGACAAAGAAATGATGGTGTGAAACAGTAACCTTACTCCTGTTGAAAAATACATAACTCTATCTATATATAGAAATATATTAAATTGTTGCAAATATATCATCTTTCAACTACATTATAAATCAAATATAAATAGGATTCTGTAAACTAGTCCAAGAATCTAATCACCATTTTAGGTTTCTATTGGAAAACACATTTAAGATCCCCGAGCCCTCAGAATGCCGGCTTCCTGTAGGCATGAACCCTTTCCTTCTTACACATGCACACTCCATACCCCTTGAACAGCTCCCCAAACACCCCTCTCCCTGGCTCCTCCTAGATTTGTCTCTAAAACAAATAAAAATTATGATAAAATTGAATTTTCTGTATAAAATATATTAAAATCATACAAAAATTAATTTATTTTAATATTAGCTCTAAATTACCCACCTCTTTATTGTTTTAAAAATAGAGTAAATAAGTTTGATGATTTCTTTCCCCCTATGTCTATATGCTGCTTTGTGGTATCTTCGGTGTATTTATAGACAGGTGTGTCAGCTGCAACACAATACACGAGTTTCTGATTTCTGCAGATTCATATATTAAGAAAAACAGGGCTTATGGGGAAAATGGGGTTGGGGGCTGGCCTTCAGAACTCATGCAACTTTGGAACCCGAGACCTAACAGCAGCAACGGGTACTTGTGAAGAGTCATGCCAGGCTGCTGGTGGGAGAGGGTGGAGAGGCTGCTGCACATAAGTACAGCTCACTTCCCTTAATGAGGGCCTGGACTGTACTTTTAGTGTAATGCTGCTGACCTTGGATCTATGTTTTTTGCCTCATTTGCTAGGAAGGAAGGTCTTCCAAAAAGAATTCTTCGTATTTCAGAATTGCTACTTCTGTCATACTTCTTCTGCAGTATCACTTGTATTCCAGAAGAGTCCTCGATCCTTAAGACTTTTTAACATTTTGAATTTCAAATTCTCTTAGTTGACTATATAGCTAAACTTGCTTATAGAGTCTTAGCATACCATTTCAACATATATCAAAACTAATTCTTGTAGATACAGTTTCTTCAATCGGAAGCTAAGTAGCATTGGATGACCTTACTTCTTATACTACTTGATAATCATGATCCTGGCTTAATTTGATTGATACTATTTGGCTTAATTTGACTGATTCGAGCCAAAGAAAAGCTGGAGCTACAGCTGAAGGACTAAATACTTTTTCTTAATTAAAAATTACACACACATACATAAAAAATAAATTAAAAAAAAATAAGCCAAGCAGTAAAAGACAAATACCATATGATCTCACCTTTAACAGGAGGAACCTAAACAACAAAACATAGAAACAAGCAAAATATAGCCAAAGACACTGAAATAGAGAACAGGCTGACAGTGTTCAGAGGGGAGAGGGGAGGGAATTTCAGGGGAATTTCAGGGGATAAGGGCAAGGGTTTACAGGAACAAGTATAAAGGACATATTAACAAAAACTAGGGGCGGGTGGAAATGGGAGGAAGGTGGGGAGGGCTGGGTGGGTGGGCTGGGATGGGAGTAAAAGATAGAAAATTGTACTTGAACAATAATTAAAATAAAATAAAATTTAAAAAACCTTTGTAAATAAAATAAAGTAAAGTAAAATAAAATAAAATAAAATAAAATAAAATAAAATAAAAATTCCAATGAAAAAAATTACACAAAAAAATTCACCCTGGCTGGTATGGCTCAATGGATTGAGTGCCAGCCTGTGAACCAGAGAGGGTCACTGGTTTGATTCTCAGGGCACAGGCCTGGGTTGTGGGCTGGGTCCCCAGTTGTGGGTATGTGAGGGGCAACCACACATTGATGTTTCTCTTCCTCTTTCTCCCTCCTTTCCTCTCTCTAAAAATAAGTAAATAAAATCTTTTTAAAAAAAGTACACCAAAAATTCAATTACCTTACAAACTGCCTTAACAGACATTAACAGATAGGAATATTTTGTTTTAGAATGTACATGGTAAACTGTTGGTAAACAACTAATACCAGCATGTGAGAACAATAATCCTGTAAGCCAGTCCAATTATACTGAACTTTAGCTGCAAGGTCCGTTTTCTCTATTAAATCGATTATCTATGAACCATTATCTCCATTAGCAAACTCTGGTTAGTTGCTTTCACCCAGTACCATTGGTTTTCATATCAAGGGTATGAAATAAGATAATTTTAAACAATTATTACTGTAATAACTTACCACTTATAGACATACAATAACAACAAAGGTCATTCTGTACCACCTTCTGGAGAATTACCTCTCTGTAGCACTTCTCTACAATCTCGTAACTGGCATTGCCCCACACTGTCAGGTGTTCTCGTCTGTACTGCTTCACCAGCTCGGAAACCTGCAAACGAAAATCCAGACTTTTATGCACATGACTACTTACAAATCCACTTACATTCTTTCATTTTTAAAAACTAGGTTATAACTATCTGCCAGTGAACAGCACACAATTTTGGAAGAAGCAATGTATAAAATCAGATTATTTTATAAAATGTAAGAAATTACTTACATTTAACCATCATATGATTTATATAGTAGAGTACAACTACTTAGTAATTTGACACTTACTGACTACACACCAAACAAGTTAAACTAGTTAATTACATAAACGCCGGCACTGTTGGTTCTCGGGAGCTCACTTTTACCCACAACCAAGACACAACGACTCCGAGAACAGGCTTCCCTGCAGCACAGGGGTCTCTCCCGCCGGGGCGTTACTGGGAGCAGCACGGACCCCTGGGGCATCGCCACATTTCCGTGAACACGATCGATCTAGGCAGTCACTTTATCAGTCTGTGGAATCGGAGGCAACACATTCAGAGGAGGCAGCGCCTGCAGTACCTTCTTAATCAGCACGTTGTTGTTGACTTTGATGTCGATGTTGATGGGGGTGTTGGGGAAGGCCTCGAAGACTTCCTTCAGTAACGGGATGCGGTTGTCTTTTCCTTCACACTGGCATGCTGAGAAAGCAAGGTTTTTAAATGTAGTTTTAAAAGATAACTTACGCCCTGGCTGGCGTAGCTCAGTGGATTGAGTGCGGGCTGGGAACCAAAGTGTCGCAGGTTCGATTCCCAGTCAGGGTACATGCCTGGGTTGCAGGTCATGACCTCCAGCAACTGCACATTGATGTTTCTCTCTCTCTCTCTCTCTCTCTCTCTCTCTCTCTCTCTCTCTCTCCATCCCTTCCCTCTCTAAAAGTAAATAAATAAAATCTTAAAAAAAAAAAGATAACTTACTTTTTTGATGATTAGAAGAGATAAAGTAGTGGTCATAACAGGACATTTACAAAATGATTAGAAGTATAAAAAAATCATCTAAAACACAATTTAGCTGTAACCACTGTGACCACTGGTGTACCTCTACCCTTTTTTCCCTGTGCATAATTTAATAGAGTTATAGTGTACCTACAGATTTTAACCTGACCTTTTACATGAGGAAAAAAGAAATATTGCATGTTAATATACTGTATTTATAACTATGATTTAAAAGTTTTTCATTAAACTCTTAGAGGTAACTGTGGATTCACATGCAGTTGTAAGAGATAATACATAAAGGCCTGTGCACCCTTTACCCAGATTCCCTGATGGTAACCCTATAATACAGTATCGTGACCATGATACTGACATTGATAGAATCCACCAATCTTATTCTATAACTCTTATTTTAAAGGTTTTAAAAATATTCCATTGAGCCCTGGCCGGGTAGCTCAGTTGGTTAGAGCGTCGTCCTCATACTCCAAGGTCATGGGTTTGACCTTTGGACAGGGCACATACCAGAATCAACCAGTGAATACATAAATAGGTGGCACAACAAATCAATGTTTCTCTGTCTGTCTCTTCATTCCTTTTCTCTCTAAAATCAATGAAAATAAATAAATAAATAAATAAAATCCTCCATTGAGTAGCCATACATCAATTTAATTATTTTAGTTGAACCACTCCCCTTAAAATGTATCAGTGTTTGCCACTCCAAAATATACTGCTTTGGTATAAGGATTATTTCGAACTGAAGGCAATTGAGAAAAGCAGATACGTATAAAACAGGCTCTCTGCCCTCCCCCTATTTGCCTTAAAACAAGACTTAAATTTGTACAAAAACCAATCACCAACAGCCCTAGAGAAACACCAGAGGACTCTGCCAAGCAACCACTGACCAGCCTTTACCCTCCACTGTTCTCCCCTGTAGTTACCTTCCCACAGCCTGCCCCCAGAAACTCAGAGTCTTTTTCCTTCGTCTTGTCACTTCTCAGAAAATTTACTGGGTTTTATTTTTTTTAAGATGCTATATAAACTCAGGTTGCAGCCATCTCTGGGTTTCTCCCATGAGATATACATAGTAATAAACTTCTGCTTGTTTTTCTCTTATTAGTCTCTCTTTTGTTAGAGTCCCAGCTGTTGAGTCTAGAAGGGTAGAAAGAAAAATATTTTTTCCTTGTCTATACCCTACCAGTGGATACTGAGATTGTTTCCAAAGTTTTGCTCTGATATCATTGACTTTTTCAGAGATTGAGAATAACATGTTCAGCAAGAAAAAAAGTGCTAACTCAGTAATGTGTTGAAGAACTGTATCCATGCAGTGCAACTCAAAGAAAACCAAGTCATGAAAAGGTTAGAAGAGGATTTTTGAACACTTTATATATTCTGAGGGTTATTTTCTTTATTCTTTCCCTAGTCCCTTTTGCATCTAGTCATTTACATAATATAGTATTCATACTAGGTAACTATTATAAAAATTTCCCCTTCCCTCTGAAACTGTAGTTCTACTAATCTGTGAATAAAGGTGAAAGATCCTTTATTTCACCCTTATTGAAAAGCAAATCAAAGCAAAAGAACATATCAAAAAAGTAAATTAAATTTATGTCAGGACATTAATTATAATAAAGGCTTATATGAATAAGACAAAAAGAGGAAAAATCTGTTATTATTTTGTCTGTTCTGTATCCTATTCCTATTGCCTTTTTCTTACTCCTTGCAAGTCAGATGGGGCTCTGGGTCATTCTGATGGGACTGTCAATCATTTGGCTCTGTATCCATGGCCACAGAGAGTACAACACCCTGTACGCATGACAACACGGACACTAGGAGAGGTCTCCTGAAATCCTCAGCTGGATGGATCATGGACTTTTGACATTGTCAGAAGTCCCTCTTTACGTGGAGGTGTGCCTAAAAACAAAGCTAACAAATGAAAGCAGAACAAAGAAATGAAGATAGAGACCTATTATTGTTTGAGCAACTGGAATCACTTATGTCCGAGGGGATATAACCTCTAGACCTCTCAGTTATGAAAATCAATAAATTCTTTAAAATTTTTTTCTTGAGCTATCTTGAAATGGATTTCTAGCACTTATAACTAAAGAGTTTAAACTGATCATAGACTACAAAATTAATTATGTTAATACACTGGGCTGTCAAAAACAGGATCATTCATCCTCAGAGGCAGGCACATGACCTAGGTCTGGCCAATCATAATAGCTAAGCTCTTTATCTGCAGTGAATATTTCAAGGTAGACACATGGCCCACACTGGGCCAACTGGTTTCTTTCTCTAGAACCTTCCCCTTGAAGCTCAGAGGGGAGATCTCCTTTTCTCCTGGGGTCACAGTGCAGGCAGGATGTGAATTTACAGTTGTCAGTATCACATTCCCTGCCACACGGACAAAATCCATCTACGGCAGAAAAGGGTAAGACCCCAGAGAAGCAGATCCATGAAAAAGAGTCCTTTCGGTACCCCTGGATCCAATAACGTTTAATGCCAGAGCCACCATCATCCTAGATAGTTGATAATAAAATAAATCTTGTCTTTTTCCCCTCAAGCTGGTATAAACTGGTTTCTGTTACTTATTACCTAAAAAGTCTGAACACGATGTTCTGGTTCTATACATTCAGTATGGCGGTCACTAGCTGCACAGGGTTATTTAAATTAAAATTAAATAGAATTAAAAATTCAGCTGCTCAGATGCACTGGCCACATTTCAAGTGCTCATTAGCCACCTGTGGCTCCTGGCTGTCGTGCTGGACAGTGCGGAAAAAAAATCGGTATCACTAAGGAAAATTCTCTCAGTGCTGTTCTAGTCAAAAATGATTTTGTTAGCTTGTTAAGCGTGGAAAAATTAACTCAGCAATCAAAAGAATTGCCATGGGCAATAGAAATTCTCATGCAAGTAAGATATACGTAAGAATCAACCTAGGAAAAGGCCAAACAGGCAAAAACTATGGAACAACAAAGTGACCCATTACACCAAAATGACATCGCATCAAATTGTGGGGGAAACAAGAAAATTAAAGTGTGCTAAGAAAAAAAAAGTGTGATAAAGTGAAGATAATTAAATTAGATGTCTCAGCCTGCATAGAATGTTTAAAAAAAAAAAAGAACTGGAGAAAGAAGTTTGTCCCTAGTATTGTTCTGCGCAGAGGATAACCAGGTAGAAAATAAAAGGGAAAATAACAAACAAGAATGCTAGAAACTAATATCATACTGAAAGTCAAGTATAATTGAAAAACTTTTTAAACATTAAAAAAAAGCACATGCTGAGCAAGAATGCCATAGGGTGTGTTGAGTGAAGCGGCCTGCACAGCACGCTGGAAGTTTAACACTGGTCGTTAGAGTCAACTCCAGATTATCCAGAGTATTCTTTTCCATGAAAAAGGACTACTTTCAAGTAAGTAGAATAAATAATGAACTCTTTGGTTAACACATTTTTATGTTCCTTCTTTTTAACGTAACCTGCAGCACACGAAAGCACCTTTAAGAGAAAGCACGATCCTTCTCCCATAAAGACATGAACCACAAAAAGGCCCGATGCGTGTGTTCCTCTGAGAGATGGTAGTTTCTCTCTCGCCAGTATTTAAAATAAGCAAGCGTCTGAGCAGAGAAATAGGATAGAAAATAACTGAACAGCTTTTTGCCTAATCTGAGTCAAATTTATACAGTACTATGTATCAGTCTATTTCAAGTACCGCAAACTTAAGTTAATGAGTTGAATGCAGTATGAACTAAATTATTTTTTTACAGTTGTCTGAAACTTGAGAGGACATGGCATTGCTATGAATAAGGCATGTGAAGAGGCTCCGGGTGGAGAGGCAGTAAGGTGTGGCTGAACACTGGCCTGGTAAGGAGGAGATCTAGGTTCAAGGCCATTTATCTCTGTCATTTACCAGCTGCACGACCTTACTTTACATCTTTAGGCCTGCATCCTTATCTGTAACAGGAAGAGACCGAATCAGATGGTCTCAAAGGTCTCTTCACATTCAAAAGTATTATGACTTTATGAGGGAGGTAGAAAAACCAGAAAGCATTAAAACATTTTTTATGAAAAGATCTTTTAATCTTTGTGGGGCTTTGCTCTACAGAGAGAAAAACAGAAAAAACTTCACTTACGCAATTTTCTTAACCTTCACAAGTCAACAATTGACACAAACATCAGAAAAGCTTGGCGAGTGTAATACTATTAATTGCAAGAATGGAAACAGCGTTTCCTCGAACCAACACAGCTTCTTGATGCTTACTTGGAAGGCAGAAATCAATGAACATCAGATCTAAATATCACTTAGAAGCCCTGGCTGGCATAGCTCAGTGGATTGAGCATGGGCTGGGAACCAAAGTGTCCCAGGTTCGATTCCCAGCTAGGGTACATTCCTGGGTTGCAGGCCATAACCCCCAGCAACCGCACATTGATGTTTCTTTCTCTCTCTCATTCTCTCTCTCTCTCTCTCTCTCTCTCTCTTCCTCCCTTCCCTCCCTAAAAATAAATAAAATCTTTAAAAAAATAAAGTACTTTTTAAAAAAAAAATAAAATAAATAAATATCACTTAGAGGTAGTGAATTTAAACAATTTTCTAATTTTTCTTTGCCTTTCTAAAATTTTCCAAGGAGAAATTTTACTGGCCAATTTTAAATCTAATTCACAGAGCAGTTACAGGTATTTTTGAAAATTAATATCAATAGATCCTTGACATTTAATCAAAGTTTTAACTATATGCGAGCCACACCATGGACCATGCTGTGAAACATCTTATCGCTTTACTAAGTTACTGCATTTGCATCATCAAAACAGGAGGGTGAGGGGCCTGCGCCTGCTCAGCAGCCTGTATCTCCCGGCGGTGCATCTTCCACTCTAATGCACCCCATTCTAACGTACCCGGCAAACGAGGGCCAAGGGACATGTTTCTTCATAAGACATTTTCCCTCAAAGGAAAGGAAACTGCTATGCTGGTGATTAAAATGTGAAGATGTCTAGGAAATGGATGGTCTAGTTCAGTGATAGAATTCTTTTTAAAATTTAAAATATGGAATACCTAAGTGACATAGACTCAAATGTGAGACTATCATATCAGTAAGGACCTGAAAGGGGTCCCTTCAATTTCTTTTCATTTATTCACTTATTTAATTTATGGTGACCGTAAGTTACAGTAACATTCCAGAATCAGAAGCTTTAGAGGTACAAAGTATCCCTAATAATATCTGGGATTCTTGTCATTAGTATTTAGGTTTAAATTAACTGTACATAAATTTAACAGAATGGACCAATTAAATCTCTGGACTTCATCATTTCGGGGTCAAGATTTTTCAGATGGGTAGGCCTGAGAGAAGAAGTTTGGAGGGCGGTACTTTTAGCTGGAATTCACTCTGTGAAAGAACTCGCCTATATATCTAATTCTCAGCATAAATGAATACAGTTTAATATAAATGTTTAAGCTGTAAATGGGAAATATTACCTCTTTGAAATGTGACATCCAGTTTGCCAAGGTAAGTTGGGAGTTCCTTTAAAAGATATAATTGAAAAAAGTTAGCTCTCAAAAAATCAAAAGTATTTGAATGTCTTAAGAAATAAAGATTTGCTTCTTCAAAAAAACAAACACTACATATGTTTATATAGGGCACCCTTTAGCAGAACATTCCCAACAGTAAATTAATCATATAATTACTTAGTTTCACAGCCTACAAGAAATCTTTGTTATTTAATATGGACCTTTTATCAAAATAAATATACAATGATCTCAGTAGATAAATGTTAAGAATAGATAGTTCAAAGGAAAAAATTACTTAAGATCCTATAGAAGTATCTTTAAATGCATATAAATAAATGCTAACTAAAATTTAATCTAGTAAATTAGGGAATGTTTGGTGTAATTATAATGCCCAAATAATGGTAAGAGTACAGCAAAATGAGAATTCTTCTAGTATCAGATTCTAGAACTCTTTTACACACTTTTAAAAGCAAGCTGTCAATAGCAACTTTCAATATGTATTATTCTTAATCTTTTCAAGATAACATTCCTAATCTTTTACCCAACAGTTTCTTTGCTGGGAGTTTATTTAGGGAAATAATTTTAAATATAGAGGTTATCTTTATATAAATATTTAATAAATATAAATATATGTGTTTGTAAATATATATTTATATATCTTAAAGTTATATAAGCATATAAGCACAGAGAAAATTTTATCTTTAGGCATAATCTTGTTCAGTGCAGTGTTAACTATTATGGTGAAAACTTAGAATTAATCCAAAAGCCCAACAACAGAGGAATGGTTAAAATAACTATATATTCACTCAATGGATTAACTGCAGTCATTTAAAATGTTTATGAAAAATAAGCATGGAATCTGAAGAGCCTCAATACTGTACAATTCTAACTCTATGACATTCTGGAAAAGGTAAAACTACGGAGACAGTGAAAAGATCAGTGATTGTCAGGGATTGCGGGGTGCAGGAAGGTTAGGGCAATGACATTCTGTAGGACACTATTGTTAAAGCTTATGAAATGTGTAACACCAAGAGTGAAGCCTGATGTAAACTATGGACTTTGGGTGATGCTGATGTGTCAGCGTAGGTTCATCAGCTGTAACAAATGTACCAGTCTCGTGCAGGATGTTGATAGTGGGGGTGGAGGGAGGCTGTGCCTATGTCAGGTCAGAGGTTATGTGAGAATTCTCTGTACTTTCTCTCTCAATTTTGCTGTAAACCTATAACTACTGTAAAAACTCAAGTCTATTAAAAAGAAACAGCTGTATCATGCCAAAATGTTTAAAAATACTATATATATAATACACAGCAGGATGACAACTATATAAACATACAAGGTATACATACATGTTAACATAAGTTTTAAGTGGCAAAATTGAGCATATTTCCTTTTGTTTATTAGTATTTACTATAATGAGCATATAAACCACTAAAATAAGATTGTTAGAGGGTTCTTTCCCATACTTTAAGACTTAAACCAGTTTACATATTTAATCTGAATCAAATAAATTATAGATACTTCAGGCAAGTTGAACTCTACTAGTTTTGCTAGACTTCGGTAATTTTAGGACTTTGGTAATTTTGTTAAAATACGTATAAAATTAACCCTGGCTGGTGTGGCTCAGTGGATTGCATACTGGCCTGCCAACCAAAGGTCGCTGGTTCAATTCCCAGTCAGGGCACATGCCTGGGTTACAGGCCAGGTCCCCATTTGGGGGCGTGTGAGAAGCAACTGATTTATGTATCTCTTGTACACTGATGTTTCTCTCCCTCTCTTTCTCCCTCCCTTCCCCTCTCTCTAAAAATAAATAATCTTTTTTTTTAAAAAGAGAAGAAAATACTTATAAAACTAAGTTTCCACATATGTACATAGCGAATACATCTTCATTGAAACTCTGAATAGTTTCCTAAAATTTCCTTTGACATTCATTATTTAATCACTATCATTTTTAAAAATTATTTGTTGATGCACTCTCTGATACTGTTTTGAAAAATCTTACCGGCTCTCACCTCTACTAGGTATTAGTGTATCATGCGTTTCATACTTACACAGTACTTGAGATCGGAGATGTTTACATTGACCCCAGTTGACCTCTTCAGATTCTCATCGTGAGATACAACCACCTGCTCATCTTTTGTGATGTGGCAGTCCAGTTCCAGCATGTCAGTTCCAATTGTTACCGCACTGAAGAAATGCAAAGAGTAATGACGTTCTTCAACATTGAGGTTACATGTATCAGATGTAAAATTCAGAATTATAGATCAAACATCAAAAAGTCCCATAATGCAAAAATTTCTAAACACTGTCATCTATTATGATTTACTAATGAGAAAATATTTTAAGTGAACTTAGAATAAGGAATCAGCCCTGGCTGGTGTGGCTCAGTGGATTGAGTGCTGGCCTGTGAACCAAAGGTTGCTGGTTCGATTCCCAGTTGGGGTACATGCCTGGGTTATGGGCTGGGTCCCCGGTGCGGGGCACATGAGAGGCAACCACACACTGATGTTTCACTTCCTCTCTTTTTCCCTTCCCCTCTCTCTAAAAAATAAAATCTTTAAAAAATAATAAGGAATCATGTGGCCTCCTTTCTCTAACCAGCTGCCCTATTTATATTACCCTTATAATGGAAAGAACACTGGATCAGGAGTTAAGAGATCTGGGAATAGTTCCTGCTTTGCTACTAACTTGCTGTGTAACATTGGGCAAGTAAATGCCCAATGGCCTACATTTCTATTAAATGAAAGGAGTGAAAAACAAGAAAAGGATGCCAGCTTTTGCCACTTTAGTTCAGTAGAGTATTAGGAATTCTAGCCCTTTCTGACACCTTTCTGTGCCACCATAATGGTGTGCATGAATGTCCTGCTGGACGCTCTCAAGAGTATCAGCAATGTCAAAAAGAGAGGCAAACGCCAGGTTCTTATCAGGCCGTGCACCAAAGTCACCGTCTGGTTTCTGTGATAATGAAACATGGTTCCACTGGAGAATTTGGAAGTATTGACCACAGGGCTGGAAAAACTGTTGTGAACTGTATAGGCAGATTGAACAAGTGTAGTGTAATCAGCCCCAGATCTGACGTGCAACTCCAGTATCTAGGAAGATGGCAGAACCACCTGCTTCTGTCCTGTCGGCTTGGTTCACTGTACAGGCAACCTCAGCAGGCATCAAGGACCATGAAGAAGCAAGACGAAAACACACAGGAGGGAAAATCCTGGGATTCTTTTTCTAGAGATATAACACATATGTGCAAATAAAATGCCTCAGAGGACAAAGAAAAAAAAAGGGAAAAGAAAAGAAAAAAAGAAGAAAGAAATTCTAGCCAGCTCTGGCTGGTGTGGCTCAGTGGACTGAGTGCCAGCCTGCAAACCGAAAGGTTGCTGGCTCGATTCCCAGTCAGGGCACATGCCTGGGTTGTGAGCCAGGTCCCCAGCTGGGGGCATGCGAGAGGCATCAGATTGATGTTTCTCTCTTTCTCCCTCCCTTCCTGTCTCTCTGAAAATACATAAATAAAATAAAATAAAAAAGAAATTCTAGCCAAAGCAATTAAGCGAAGAGGGAAAAAAAGGGGAGAGTCCATATTAGAAAGGGTATCATAAGACAATTCCATTTATGATAGCATCGAAAGAATAAAAATCTTAGAAATTAACAAGGAGGTAAAAGACTTGTACAATGTAAACTATAAAACATTGCTGAAAGAAATTAAAAAGGAGATACATGATGGAAAGACATCCCATGTTCATGAACTGGAGTACTTAACATTGTTACGTGTAAATGTTACACTGATCTACAGACTCAGTGTATTTCCTCTCAAAATCCCAATAATGTTTTTGAAAAAATAGAAAAATCCAACCTAAAATTTATATGGCAACTCAAGAAACCCCACACAGTCAAAACAATCTTGAAAAAAAAAAAAAAAAGAACAAAGGTAGAAGACTCACACTTTGTGATTTCAAAACCTACTACAAAGCTACAGTGTAGTGTAAGCCCTGACATTTTTTTTCTTGTAACGCAAGTAACTGACTTAAGCTTTGATTGCCAAGGCATCTACTTCAAAAACATGTGCAAAAGCATTATGTCTAAAAAACAATGTATTTGCCTTAATTAAAAAATACTTTTTAAACTGCTAACCATCATCTGAACCTTCAGTGAATCACAATCTTTTTGGTGGTGGAGGGTCTTGCTTCAGTGTCGGTGGCTGCTGACCAACCAGGTGTTCACTGCTGAAGGTCAGGGTCAATGCGGCAATTTCTTAAAATGAGACAACAATGAAGTTTGCCACATTGGCTGACTCTTCCTTTCACGAATGATTTCTCTGTGGCATGTGATGCTGTTTGATAGTGTTTGATCCACCGCAGAAAGTCTTTCAAAATTGGAATCAAACCTCTCAAACCCTGCTATTACTAAGTCTGTGTAATACTCTAAATTCTCTGCTGTCCTTTCAACCACCTCGACAGCATCTTCACCAGGAGTAGGCTCTGCCTACATTAGATTGTATGCATATCAGAGCACTCTTATAAGGAATATTTGAAAACATTCAGATGAAAATATTTACCTGTAATCCCACAATGACAACACTATTTTAATTATTTTCCATCTTTTTCACTTTAGAGTTTATTAGATTCCATCTCAAGAAACCACTTTCTTTACTCATCCATTAGAAGCAACTTGTCATATGTTAACATTTTATCACGATTGCAGCAATTCAGCCATGTTTTCAGGTTCCACTTCCAATTCTAGTTCCTTTGCTGTTTCCTCCACATCTGCAGTTATTTCCTCCAGTGAAGTCTTAAACCCCCCAAAGTCATCCACGATGAAATGAACCAACTCTCCCAAACTCTTATTAATGTTGATATTTTTACCTCTTTCCATGTGTCTCAAATGTTCTTAACATCTAGAATGGTGACTCTTTTCTAGAAGGTTTTCAATTTACTTTGCCCAGATACATCAGCGGAATCATTACGTACGGCAGCTATAACCTTACAAAATATTTGTTAAATAATAAGACTTGATGGTTGAAATCACTCCTTAATCCTTGAGCTGAAGAATGGATGTCATTCTAGCAGGCATGAAAACATTCGTCTCATTATACATCTCCATCAGAGCTCTTGGGTGACCAGGTACATTGTCTATGAGCAATAAATTTTGAAAGGAATCTTTCTTATCCTGAGCAGTAAGTCTTAACAGTGGATATAAAATATTCAGTAAACCATGCCGTAAGCAGATATACTCTCATCCTGAATTTATAGTTCCATTATTAGAGCATGAGCAGAGTCGATTTAGCATAATTCTATAGGGCCCTAGGATTTTCAAAATGGTAAATGAGCATTGGCTTCTACTTAAAGTCAGCAGCTGCATTAGCCCCTAAAAAGAGAGGCAGCCTGTCCTCTGATGCTTTGAAGCCAGGCATTGGCTTCTCCTGTCTATGAGAGTCCTAGGTAGCATCTTCTTCCAACATAGGGTTGTTTCATCTACACGGCTCATCTGCTTAGTGCAGCCACCTTCATTAATTATCTTACCCAGATCTTCTGGGTGACTTGCTGCAGCTTCCACATCAGCACTGCTGCGTCTCCTTGCACTTTTCTGCTATAGAAACAGTTTATTTTCTCAAACCTCAGAAACCAACCTCTGCTAGCTTCAAACTTTTCTTCTGCAGCTTCTTCACTTCTTTCAGCCTTAAATGCAGAGTTGGGGCCTTGCTCTGGGTTAGGCTTTGGCTCAGCTGAATGTTGTGGCTGGTTTGATCTTCTATTAGACCACTAAAACTTTCTCCATATCACCAATCAGGTTGTTTTGCTTTCTTATCATTCATGTGTTCTTCGGAGTAGCACTTTTAATTTCCTTCAAGAATATTTCCTTTGCTTTTACAACTTGGCTAATTGTTTAGAGCAAGAGGACTAGCTTTCAGCCTGTCTCCACTTTCAACGTGCCTTCCTCACTAGGCTTAATTCTCCTAGCTTTTGATTTAAAGTGAGAGGCATGCAACTCTTCTCTTTACTTGAACATGTAGAGGCTATTGTAAGGTTATCGATTGGCCCAATTTCAATATTGTTGTGTCTCTGGGAATAAAGAGACCCGAAAAGGAAACGAGATGGGGAATACCCATGGAGTAGTCGGAACACACACAGCCTTTACTGATTAAGCGCACTGTCTCACATGGGTGTGGTTCACGGCACCCTAAAACAACTGCAATAGTTAAAACCAAAGATCACTGATCAGAGATCATCTTAAGAATTATAGCAGTAATAAAAAAGTTCAAAATAGTGCAAGAATTACAAAAATGTGTTATAGAAACACAAAATGTTGGAAAAATGGAGCCAACTACCTTGCTCAATGCAAGGTTGCCACAAAGCTTCAATTTGTAAAAAACAAAACAAAATGCAGTATCTGTGAAGCACAAGAAAGTGAAACACAATGAGGTATGCCTGCCTGAACTTTTTTTTTCAGATTTTATTTATTTATTTTTAGAGAGGGAAGGGAGGAAGTAAGAGAGAGAGAGAGAAACATCAATGTGCGGTTGCTGGGGGCCGTGGCCTGCCACACAGGCATGTGCCCTGACTGGGAATTGAACCTGCAATGCTTTGGTTTGCAGCCTGCGCTTAATCCACTGAGCTATGCCAGCTAGGGCACCTGCCTAAACTTTTATAATGGAAAAATAAGAACACTTACATTATGAATACATTTTGTCAAAAAAAAAAAAAAAAGAATTATGGAATGAATTATAGCAGGAGTTTGACCTAAGAGAAACTTAACATTCTTTTAAAATACATAAGCACTCATGATTCCTATTTGACTATGACTCTCCGAAATGGGGTGAATGTATCTTCTGGTATAGAGTACTTAACCTAAAACAAATAATTTTGAAATATTATGTAACAATTAAAGAATCAAGTTTTAACAATTAAGTAAGTTTCTTCATGTTTCTCAAAAAAGTGGTAATTCACTGGTCAAAAAAGAAAGAATCAAATTGTCAGAAATGCAAGCATCCAATCATGAGCCGGACTAGATGACTTTGAAGATCCTTGGCCATCCCAGATCTAATGATTTTAAATATTCCCCATTTTTCTTACTTTGCCTGCTTCTAATGATCCACCCCCAACCAGCATCTCATTTCAAAAGTCCCAATGGCTACTTGCGGGCCTTGTGCCACAGTCTCAAACCTGCTCCCTTGCTCCTCTTTAAGGGACCCTCCCCATCCGTGCCCTGATCACCAGTTTTTAAAGGAAACAAACCAACTGGCCTGGTTCCTTAATGTAATTCTTACTAAGATGTAAATAATTAAGTTGTTAGCTTTAAGTGACCTCTTCTAAAGGATATCCACCTTTAAAAGACAATGTTTGCCAATGTGTCTTTGTCAGAGCCAGAAATGTGTAAAAATGAAATCAAAGGAGGAATAAGAAAACAAAAACAGTTTTTAGGTTGGAAAAATTCTTTTTTTTCTGTATTTTTTAATTTCCTTAAATATTGTTGTTATACTGTTTATTTTTTTAAAAAGGATAAAATCTGTAGAAACTGTAAGTAACATACATAGCTAATGAACAGTTTTGAAATAAATTCTGTCCTTTGTAAAAGGTAAAAAATGATACTACTGATTTTTGGTCATGAGCATGTCTTGCTTTCTTTTTCTTTTCTTTTCTTTCTTTCTTTTTTGTATGAGTGTGTGAAGGGAGGGGAAGAGCAGGGGTTATCTGTATTTTCCTGTATTTAAAAAAAATTAGGTGGGGAGGTTAGGGGGTGCAGGGATTGAGCAAAAAAGAAAAAGGACTCACGGACATGAACAACAATGTGGTGGTTGCTGGGGGGAGGGGATATAAGGGGACTAAATGGTCATGGAAGGAAATATAAAAAAGATTATATGTTAAAAAATAAAAATAGAAACTACATGAACAAATAATAAAAAAGTATACTTACTTATTACCTAGGAAATTTTTCTAAGTATAAAGCTTGCCTTTAGCTGAAATGCTATTTATTTAAATGTTTGAGAGTTACATGCAAAACATTATTTATTGCATGCTTACCTCTTATGAACAAGCTAATAAATAAAAATCTAGAGCAACAGTAAGTGCATCTAGGACAATTTATAAATTATCCTAATAAAATTATCCCTAATTTGATATACAAATAGCTAGAAAATAGCAAGAAAAGAATTTATCACTTTTGCCTACAAATTTTTCCATAAATAACAATATGCACTACTTCAATTGAAACACCAGATATTTTGTAGATACATTTCTGAAAAGCTGATGACAACCCCTGAAAAAAGTTAGGGAGCCAGGACTCAACATTTCCAGATAAAGAAATTAAACTATACCTTTAAAAGAAGATGTGAAATTACTTGAAACTCCACAGAATGCATACAATTTACAACGGGAATTCACAGTAAGGAATTTATTTGAATTTCATTTCCTGCTCACAACATTGTGGTTGTATTATCATTCCCATTTCATTGATATGACCATTACTATTATATTAATTAGATAGTCTAAAAAATTTATCATGAGATTCAGGTTGCTGATTAATTACTTTGACTGTCTGCCAACTTTTACTTCTAGCTACTGCTAATACAATTTGTTTTTTTCTCTTACCATTCAAGTTAATACCACAGGGATCAAACTGTCCTATGGGTATTTACAAAGGCAGCCTGGTTTAATAACCTAGTTTTATTAGCTCTTAAGAACCAGATTTTACATACTCAAGGGCTTAGTGACTCTGTGTGTGGGTAGTATAATTCCTTAGATTTTGGCTCTGTTTATTATGGATGGGGTTCTATCTCCTTCATCTGTCTTCTGCTAATATTCTGCTTTGTTCTGAGTGCCCTATTCCGTGTATCTCATTAGTGAGCAACTGTTGGGAACCGCCCTGCCTGGTATCAGAAGCTGTAACCCCCGCTAAGGCTGAGGAAGTGACTTTGACCGTAAGCCAGCAAGGAGACAAAAGCTTATCTCCCTGGCAGGAGCACCACTTCTGCTTTTACTTCACCCTGCCTGGCCCCCAATGCTTGGTCAGTTAGCCAATGATGGGTAAGATTACCTAAGGGGGAAACAACCTAAGACAGGCACAATCACATGGGAGGCCCCCAAGGTAGGACTTTGGGGCTACAGCAAAAGGGGGTGATGGACCCTCGCCCCTCAGCTTTGACAAAGCCTGAGTCCTCACTGTCTGTGAGAAAATCTCCTTATCTCTTGGCTGCCTTACTTGCCTTGCTCCACCTAAGCCTGAAACAATGACAGAGGGTGGTGCAGCCCTGTGCTGGAAAGGGTAGGTTCCCCAGGTGAAGAAAGAATATTCTAAGAAAGAATATGTAAAATCCTGTGAAACATGCTTTGTTTAGAATGCTCTCAGTTGAATGATAAGGGTCCAAGGAAGGAGTAAGTTTGTTCCTCAAAGTTTTACAGCTCTTTGACCCTGACTCAAAATAGGCCCTCAGACTTCCTTGTTGTTATCTATTGTTCGATCCTTACTTCCTAAAAACGAGTAATGAGCTTTACCTGAATTCTTATGCAAACGAAACCAATAAAAAGCCTCTCTGGAGGGGGAACCGGGTGCTCCCCACTAGAGAGAGTGGCCATTCTGTCCCTACTTCCCCACAGGACCTGGTTGTCTCTGTGCATGTTTTTCTCCTGTGTCGACGAGCCATCTGCAGCGTTCTGCGGTCACTGCTGGTCAGTGGCTGCGACAAGCCAACTAGCAAGAGCCTGTTAGCACCAGTGCTAGATGTTAGGGATTGAGAGATCAATAAGGAAAGATTCTTGTTTCCAAAAATTTACTGAAGAGCCATATACAGAATTTTCTATAAATTGTGATTCACAATTATTTCTTTGCCAGTCCTAGTTACTTCTTTAGCTCCATTATAATATAATGAATTAATTTTCCAAACATTCTTAAAGTCCTTTCAATTTCCCAGACATACCTGGTCCACATATCCTCACATCTTAATCTCAAACATTTCACACTTTTCCTCTTTACCACATCATAGCTCATCTAGTCCTGGTATCTTTTCAATTTTATGGTTACTCTTAACAGGGTTTCCCACACCAACTGTTCATACTCTCTCCTGCATCTTCTCATCCTCCCGTCCATGTCATAATACTTGTGCTTTGCCAACTGTGCATCTAAATATGTGTGTGGAAGTTGTACACGTGAAATTATACACACGTTCAGCTATAGCTAGCTAGCTAAATATAAAACCTCAGTAGAGAAAATAAAGTATTCTGTTTTACAGTCTGTGATTGGAGGAAAGAGACTGCATTTTAAAGCTGTAAGAGACTTTTGAGATTATAGTAAAAATGCATCATATTATAGAAGAGAGAAAGCAAGCTATGACAAATCCAGGGGGACAGGACTTCGATGAAACTAAAATAATGGAGAAGCAGTACTTTTCAACCTGGTAACAGGAAAAGACAAACTCTAAGGTGTCTCTGAATGACGAGAAGCAGAACAAAAACATAAGCCAAATTCTCCTGCTGCCTCAGCTGTCTTTATAAACATAAAAATGGCTTAAGAATTATATAAGAAAATCAATATGGCTAGGTAACATCTTTCATGGGGTTTAGCTTTTCACATTCCCTGTTTTAGGCCAGATTAACAGGCTCAGGTCTGTACAAGAATTACTAAGTAGACACATAATCCTATTCATAAACAGCAGCTGGTATAACAGTTGTTTCATTTTCCCCTTTTCTCTTTCTCTCCAAGACTAATTAGCATTACACACAGTATGTTCCTTGTTACAAATGTCTTCTTTCGACTTTGGAACTATAGTATTTTTTTATTACAAACCTCTGGTTTAGTTTTTTCTCATTATGGGGAAACCAAATACTATTTGTAACACTTCAGACTAACTACATAAAAAAGTAACTTTCATGAAATAGAAACAACCATCACAGGTGGATGCTACATGTATGCTAGCTTCACTCTGTGAGCCATCATCACTTTAATGATAAATGGTAAAAGAATAGTCTTATACACTTACTGCTGAAAGGCTGCCATTGTATTCTCCAAATTCTCCCCAGCACCTGTCAAAACATTAAATTTAAACTTCATTTACTTAGATGCTTTGAACATTTTATTTTTTCATAAATTCATTTTAAGAAGATATATCTTGTGAATCTTGATGTTTAGAGTGTTTTAAAGAGCATAGTGGTACCAGGAAAGATCAAAGATCAAAACACAGCCACAGCATCACAGGAGGGTTAGAAGAACCTAAACATAGTTTTTAAACTATAATATCTGTTTGTCGTAGGAAAGACAGAAGAGGACTTGGTATCTCCTCAGACAGAGTTAAACAATCTTTCCTCTGAGTCCTCTTAGTTTCTTATGTATCTCGCTACTAAGGCATTTGTCATATCATAGCATAAATTATTTACTTCCTCTCTCCTTCCTTTGCCATGAATTACTTACAATGTTTAAGAGGTTGTATTTTAATTACCTTGGCTGAAGGCAGTATGGTATAGAGTTGAGAGTGGGACTCTGGAGTTAGTTAGGATCTCTGCTCGAAAATCTATTTGATTTTTTTTTGAGGGGCATAATCAAATATCATCAACTTACAATCTTTATTCTTAATTTTGTAATATGTTTATCCAAAGGTGCTTAGGCAAACTCTCATTTGACTATGAGAACTCATGCAAATTTACTAAAGGTACTATGATGATAAAATTATATAACCAGTTGGGAAGAATACCCATGAGCTAACACAACTAACTTTTAATGAAATTTTCCAGTTTTAATTCCAATCACGTAGAAGATTGGGGTAAAAGCCTGCTCATAATCATTATCATTCCAGAATCAGTAATTATTGTGAGAAACTACTACCATGGGGAGGGGAAAGGAATAAATAAAAGATAGTCTATGCTGATAAGCAGGCAAGTGTAATGATACATTGCTCTTCACACAGGTGGCCGCAGAGACTTTAAACCATAACCCAGGGGTACACAACTGGGCAACACAGACCAGTCAGCCAGGCCAAAAATAAAGCGGCTTCTCACAGCCACCCTGTAAACATCACAGCTCTTCTTCCATCCAAACGACCCTAGTCTCACATCAAAACAGTTAAGGCAGGGGAACCGGAAACCTAGCTTTGTGGCCAAAAGTAAAACCCAGAGGAAAAATAGCAATTCCGTGGTCAGCTGGTGAAAACAGGGAATCGTACTTTTCACTGTGCTGCTTTGCTCTTCTTGCTCTTGCTCTTTTTGTCCCTCCTCCTCAGCCCATCCATGTTAGCTCTCAACAGGTCTGAATAAGCCATCTGAAACTTACTCACTTCTTGGGAGCTCACCACTGCGCTGATCTTCTTTTTCCCATCAGTAGCTCTTAACAGACGCTTGTCTGAGGGCTCAAAGCCCTCCACAAAACCTTTCCTCGGAATGGGTTTAGTTCGGCCATCGTACTTCTTGAGGGTGATGAACACACTGCCCCACCATCGGCACTTCTGAAAGAGCCTGGTTAGCTCCGTCAGGAACTGCTTCCTCTCCAGCAGAACCATCCCGCTCTGCCGATCCCACCCATCAGCGCTATTTGATGTTTTTGTGTCACCAGGGAAAGTCGCTTAATCTCTGCCTCCTTATACAGGAATGAGGATACTGATGGCACCCATCTCCTTGGACTGCCGTAATTAAATGAATTAACAGTTAAGTGCCACGCCATCAATTCAGAAAGTAATAGCTTTTTACTTTTCGACATTTGTGAAGTTAGGCTGCATTTCACAATGGATGGTAACAGTTTAATCGGCAACTTTTAGCATTACATAAAAATTTGTGTATCTTATAGCTAATGGCATTAGATATTCAATTTAATAGTGAATATTCAGTAAAAGTAAAGAAGTATTATTACTAATACCATTATTATAGTAATTGGTGTTTGGTGAATGTCTGTTGCTAAAGTCATGAATAATACTGTAATGACAAAAAGGACACAGATGAAAAGTAACTAATATTATCTAGTATTATATACTAGGTAAAATCTATTTGCATAATATGCTGGCCATATTATGCAAAGTTTTAAAATATTTTTAAACCAAAAGACTTCAGTATTACTAAATAATTAATGAAAAGCATGGGGAAAACACTTTGGAAATATGTTTCCAAATACTTTGAAAAACAGCCACTTTTGTCTAAGCAAAAAGAGGCACTTCAAGTTTAGGGTGCTGTTTAAGTATTAGCATTAAAATGTTACGTATAATATCATCTGAACATAGTTGCAAGAGTATTAAAATGTTCTTATTCTTTAATATTATTACATTGTATTTTTATAACCTAATTAATAATCAACAGAAAGTCAAGGAATGAAGAAACAAATATATTAACCTAATATTCTAACATCGGTCTAGTGGGAAGGGATACACGCCCCGTGAAGAAAGGCTACTTTGATTTTCACATTACTTTAGTTAACATAGAGATGATGCGCAACAGAAAACAGGTGAGGTAAATACAGATACTACAGGTGTTTTTCTAAAGTAAGCGCTGTTTTGAGGTCAAATGACTTTTAAAAATCTAGCTGGTGCCTATTTTAGTCAAAAACTATGGAAATGTTATATTCAGATAACCAATATTTTAAGAACAAAGCACTCTAGAATGTCACCAAAAAAAAAATGGGTAACGAAAGGTTAAGTTAAACTGCAGACTGCTTGCTTATTGTGCCAAAAAACAAGGAAGTTAAAAGGACACGGCAGTCCATTTGAAGGAGCTGTCACCAGCCACCACCGAACAATGTTAGCATCCAGCTGATGACAGCAAGAGGTTTTTAAACTGTTGAGTAAAATAGGAAATTCCCAGTTCACTTTAATAAATGGAGAGTTCGATGAGGAATGCGGTTTTAACGTATCTCCCTACAAAAACACTTACTAACTACAAAGAGTGAAGGAGTAACTTCACAATGGAAAAGTCTCTAGGAAAACACTTTAACCAAGTGACCAAAGCCAACCTCGCTAGAACCTGCAAGCTGGCTGCTGCGTCCTTCTCATTCCCTTGCTTTTTGGCACAAGAAGCAGTGAGCAGTTTAACTTAACAATCAAATTAATAACAGTTGTCTCCAGATGGTCAGAATACAGATGACTTCTTTTCTAGTATGCGTTCCTCTATACTGTGCAAATGCTCTACAGTGCACAGAAGCTACTTTTAAAAAGAGGGGAGACTCAGAGTCTTCAGCCCGTGCTCATGCGCCTGGGAGAGTCTCTTCCCCACCGCCTCCCAGTGTTTCTTAACATTAATTCCAGAATGAACTCCCCTCTCAAGTCCTCCATGGAAGCACTTTTTTTTATCACCTCAGATTACAATGATTCTTACTACAGACAAGAATTACACTGGCAGTTCCCAGCCACTTTGGTCTTAGGACTCTTTTACTGACCACCTCAGAGAGAAATTGACTTCTAAAGTGTTTTAAATCTATTTATGTGAAAATAGCATACCCATTTCACGTTAATGTACATCTTATGAAAAATAACTATCTTCCAAAAATTTAATGAGAACAGCACTGTTTACATTTCTGTAAATCTCTTTTAATGTCTGGCTTAATAGAAGGCAGCTAGATTCTCCTGTCTGCTTCATACATATGTGTCAACCTTGACCCGGATACGTCGTTAGAAAAGATTCTTCTTTGATACTGTGCCAAAAGTCAACAAGGGGTAGTTTTTATAAAGTTAACTGCAGCGTGGAATCTGATCATGTCAGTGACCCTTTCATGCTCTGTTACCTAAACACCCAGGTGAGCGCTCCCTCGTGGGCATGCCCATACAGTTCCCTTTCCCTCCTTCGCCCCCGGCACGTCACCTGTCACCTTTGCCTCTGTCTCTCCGAAGCTTCCAGGGCCCTTCAGTTGCCTCTGTAACTCACTTCTTGAGCCCACGCAGCCCAGCTGGCTCACGTCTACTACATCTGTAATTTTCTAAGTAAACTATCACCTATCGTTTGGGAAAAAAAATCCACTGGTCCACTGTGAACTCTGAATGGATCTTTCACCCATGCATGATTTTGTAATATTATGCACTAGACTAGTTTTTTGGAAAACACTGATTCACTGAATTATGCTAATTGTTTAAATGCTGACACATTTCTTTATACAATATTTTTTTTAAATTTCACTCATTAATATCTGATCTCATCAAGATAATATTTGAGAATTGGAAAGCTATCAAGCTCACAGTGGAAGGTACAAGTTTTCAAAACTCTAATATTTGCTTAAAAGCTCAAATTTAATCATTGGCACTGCTTTCGCAGGAGGCAGCTAAGTTATTTTTCTTCGGAGAGATACACCTTATTAATTTTCTAGAACATATCTACTGAATATTCAAGTATGAACAACCAGTTTGTCAGTTTTTTCAAAGTAAAAACGGTGCTCTGTGGGGGAAAGGTTAATCCAGCTCACAGCTCCAATGACTGCACAAGGGCCCTTCCTTGAGACCAGCACCACCACACTTCGGCGAGCAGCAAGTCTTCTGTGAGTGCTGCCCACTGTGTCACACCGAGTATTAGAAGTTGTGCCCTGGCCGCTGTGACTCTGTGGGTCGGGCATCATCCCGCAAAGTGTAAGGTGGCCATTTTGATCCCCAGTCAGAGCACGTGCCTGGGCTGCGGGCTCATCTAGGACAGGGCGTGTACAAGAGGCAAGTGATGGATGCTCTCTCCCTCTCTCTCTCCCTTCCTTCCCCTCTTTCTGAAAATAAATGAATAAAATCTTTTGTAAAAAAAGTTGTGGCTTCAGGTCAAGAGGGCAACATAAGCAGACATGGCTCGCCTCTTCACACAGCCACATCAAAATTATGGCTAAAATATAGAACCACCATCATTCAGGAACCTCAGAAATCGAGTTGAATGGAAGTCTGACAACTATGGAATTGAAGGAACCACATGCATCCAGGCTGTGGACGCAGAATGGGCTGGCCCCATACCCACATGGATGAAAAATCGGAAGGGAAACCTTGGGACCCAGGAGTCCCAGACTCACACCAGGCCCCCCAGCCCAGGATTCCAGTGCCAGGAAGATAAGTTCCCATTTCTGGCTGCGAAAACCAGCAGGGATTGACTCAGTGGAGGCTGCTGGAGTCCTAAGCAGTTCCTCTTGGGGAACCCACACACAGACTCGCCTACTCTGACTCGCTCCCTGTGAGCTCCAGCACCAGGGTGGCAGCTTGACGGGGCACCAGTGGTATACAGGGAGAGACTGAAGTGTCTGCATCGGGGCAAGCAGAGGCCATTGTCCCTTTGCTAAGCCCTCCCCCAAAAGAGCCGGTAGGCAGGTGCCATATCTGAGACTCCATCAACCTGGCTAACAGTGTGACCCACCTTGGAGATCCACAGAGGCTCCACCCTACCCAACTTACGGGCCCACCAAGGCTGCTTTTGCAGAAGAATGACTGGTCTTGACTCCTAAGTCCTCTCACACCAGCAACAGCTGGCCTCAGTGAGCTCCAGGCTCGCACTAGTGGCAGCCAGATTAGGGTCACAGCTTGGCTTCACCTGGGAATCTCCGAGCCCAGCACAAGTAGCAGCCATCTCAGATTGCTTTACAGCTCAGGCAGGATGCCTTGGGTGCAATGTGTTTCACCCAGGCAGAAGGGGCTGACCTTGGCCTGCACCACCCAGCACACCCAGTGGACAGCTACAGACCATGACAGAGCACTACCTGCACTGCCCATGCACACCTGATCCTCCTTGGAGGGCAGAGGTTGGTCACCAGTCATCACAGCCAGTCTTTGCAGCTGACTGGCCTGGATAAATCCCTCCTGTTGATCTGCCAACAGCAACCAAAGCTCAACCACAAGAGAAGGGTGTACTCAGCCCAAACAGAGGGCACACCACGAGTACCCAGCTTGGGTGACTGCGAAGGCTGTGCCACTGGACCCCATAGGACACCAACTACATTAGGCCACACTACCAAGACACAGAGTCATAGCAGTTCTACCTAATACATAGAAACAAACACAGGGAGGCTGCCAAAATGAGGAGACAAAGAAACATGGCCCAAATGAAAGAACAGATCAAAAGTCCAGAAAAAGAGGTAAACGAAATGGAGATAAGCAATCTATCAGATGCAGAGTTCAAAACACTGTTCATAAGGATGCTCAAGGAACTTAGTGAAGACCTCAGCAGCATGAAAAAGACAGTCAGACATGAAGGATATACTAAGTGAAATAAAGGGCAATTTACATGAAACAGTAGAATGGATGAAGCCAAGAATCAAATCAATGATCCGGAACGTAAGGAAGCAAGTAACTACCATACAGAACAAGAAGGAAGCCCTGGCTGGCGTAGCTCAGTGGATTGAGCATGGATTTCAATCCAAAAGGTTGTCGGTTCAATCCCCAATCAGGGCACATGCCTGGGTTGTAGGCCAAGTCCCCAGTAGGGGATGTGTAAGAGGCAACCACGTATTTATATTTTTCTCCCTCTCTTTCTCCTCCCCTTCCCTTCTCTCTAAAAATAAATTTTAAAAATCTTAAAAAAGAACAAGAAGAAAAAAGAATAAAAAAATAATAAGGATAGTATAAATAACCTCTGGGAAAACTTTAAGAGGTCCAACATTCACCTCATAGGGGTGCCAGAAGGAGAAGAGAAAGAGCAAGAAATTGGAATCTGAAAAACTAGTGAAAAGAAAACTTCCCTAATTTGGTGAAGGACATAGACATGCAAGTCCAGGAAGTGCAGAGTCCCGATTATGATGGATACAAAAAGGCCCACTCCAAGTCACATCATTATTAAAAGGCCAAAGGTTAAAGATAAAGAGAAACTTTAAAAGCTAGAGAAACAAAGTTAGTTACAGGAAGGATGTCAGATGGGGGGGTGGGGTGAAGAGGTGAGGGGATTAATAAGTACAAATAGGTAGTTACAGAATAGCCATGGGGATATAAAGTACAGTATAGGAAATGGAGTAGCCAAAGAACTTATACACATGACCAATGGTGGGCCAATTGCTGGAGGGAGTAGGGGTGCTGGGTGGAGGGGGGCAAAGTGGGAAAAATCAGGACAACTGTAATAGCATAGTCAATAAAATATAGTTAAAAATTTAAAATGTAAAAAGTCATGTGTACTCAATGGTTGAAATTTAACAAAATTAATTTTTACTAACACATCAAATATACTCTTAAGTGAAACTGCCTGTTTTATAAACTGTGAGTGGTGATGAAGACTACAATGGCTACTAAAGTATATTATTACTGAGCACCACTGTTTTCATTCTCAGTAAAGAGACGGCAATTTTACCCACTACTGCTTTTGCAACATTGGTACCAATGTCAACAAAGTGAAAAAGGTAAATAATATCTTATGAAAATAGTTTAACCTTGGTGAACCATGAAAGGGTCTTGGGGACTCCCAGGAGTCCATAGACCAAACTTTGAAAACCACTGTCTTAAATAATCAATGATAAAAGTCAGAGGAGTGGTTATTTCTGGGGATGGAGGAGTGAATTGAAGGAATCTTATATTATTCTAGAAATGTTCTATGTCTTGATCCAAGTGGTGGCTACCTGAATGTATGTGTATATACATATATATATATTTTTAATTAAGCTGTACCACTTAAGATTAGTTTTATTAACTACATGTATGCTATACCTAATTTTTTTAAAAATGACTTAGTTCAAGTTTTATGATTTTTGTATTCAGGTATATTCAACTAAACCCTAAAAAACATTTTTTTTTTTTGGAGAGAGGGGAAGGGAGGGAGAAAAGCATCAATCATTTATTGATCCATTGGCTGCCTCTTGCAGGCAGGCCCCCAGCTGGGGGCCTGGCCTGCAACCCAGGCATGCACCCTGACTAGAATTGAACCAGTGACCTTTTGGTTCACAAGCTGGCGCTCAGTCCACTGAGCCACACCAGCAAGGCCTAAGAATGCTTTTTGAAGGCAAGAACTGAGGGGAAACATCTGCCCCCTATGACCTATTTCTACCCAATGAAGGAAAATTCCACCCCAGTCCCCAAGAAGGGAAAAGAACGGACGAAACACTTTTAACTCTTCTTTACTCCCACTCACACTTCTCTCGGGAGAAGTGACTTAGGGAACAGAACGGTCTGTCCACCTGTGACCGAATCCTTCAGAGTCCTCTTAATCTGCAGTGGCCCAGCCACTGTAGAAGGAACATTTCTACTCATCTGTACAGAAAGTTTGCCAAGGCAGGCGCTACCCATGTGAGAAAAAGGCCTCCAGTTTTAGTATTAAGTTCAATTTAGAGAGAAGATTATAGAGTCCAACATCAGCTCTATTAGTACGTTCATGTCCATCTTTCTGATGATGGTATTTTATTTTTTAATTGGTTCCAAACTTGCAAAGGGAAAGTAAGCAATATTTTTTATTAGCCTCCTCAAATTCCAATAGCAAGGGCTTTGTAATATACATCTTTTTTCTCTGATTTTTTTCAAAGGATTTTATTTATTTACTTTCAGAGACAGGGGAAGGCAGTGAAAAAGAGGGAAAGAAATGTGAGAGATACATCGATTAGTTGCCTCTGACACACCCCAACTGGGGACCTGGCCTGCAACCCAGGGATGTGCCCTGACTGGGAATTGAACCAGTGACCTTTTGATTTGCAGGTCGGCACTCAAACCACTGAGGCACACTGGCCAGGGCTGTGATCTTTTAATCTGGGGGGAAAGAGTTAAGAAAAATATAGGATAGAGACTTGGTACCCTGAAATAAATTTCCCCAGTTAATAAATAAATATTTCTACTAATATTTAAATTCAAAGTCTGTCTGTTTTCCATATTAATTTTAACTGTAATTCATTTAAACCTAAGAAGTCAAGCATGCAAAAACTACTACTTACCATCTTTTATCTATTTTATAAGTTTATATTTTACAGCCAATAGTAAATAAAATTTTGAAAAGGTGGTCAAGGTATTAATACTTAACAGAAGCTAAATCCTGTGCAGAGAATTTTATATCTCATTTAAAACCCCACAACCATGGTAAGTATTACCATCTCAAGAAAAAAAAAAGTCAGGTTGCCTGGCCGAGAAGTGGAAGGGGGACCTGTGCACAAGCAGCGCGATCTCAGGCCCCACTCTCTTCCCCGCTGACTGCGGCAGCTGCGGTGCTGCCGCCGATCTGGCCACGTGGCTTCAGTGCTCAGCGTTCCAGATGAGTGATTCCTCTCGGTCCTTCTTCCCACACTCTTCTGTTTGTCTGTACAGCTTGAAGATAAGCTTCACAATGACAGTGCCCACAAATTACTTGTTAGATGCATACGGTGAAAGCCCGGGGAGCAACTAAGGGATTAATTAAGAGTATGCTACTCCTCTCCAAGGAATTATTTGGTGTTAGTGCCTCTCTGGTGAAATGGTTTAAATTCCTTTCCTTTTCAATTATGATCACGTCATTCCTAGAAGCGTGCTTGCCATTAATGTCTTTTCTTCCAATAAGCAGCTTAAACAATGCCTGGCTTTACAAATAACCACTCTACATATAAACAACAGTTTAGTTATGAAGTTGATTATTAAATGTGGAAGGGAATGAGTATCATACATTTTGCACGCTGCCCTAATGCAATCTGTTTGTAATTCCTCAGCTGTCTCCTCCTGCCTCCCTCCTCACCAGTTCACATTTTCCCCCTTCGAGAAAACCTTCTCTGAAAATTCTCAACTCACTTTACTTACAGCTTTACTATTTACTTCCTAAGCTTTCATTCTATATTAACTTTTCCTGCCTTATACAGTGCTTCATAATTATTCTGTGATTGGTTAATTTCTTATAGGATAGGAAAAATAAAGGGAATGTTCTCTTTTGCAGCTTTAATTAGATTAAAAGGCAGGAAACATCTGTTCAGTTTCCTTTTGACCTCCCAAATGTTTTATATACCAATACATTCAGTAAACATTGCAAACTTGTTTTAGTTAAGCTCCAAGCACCACTATCATTTATATCTTTGCGTACATTATACATGCATGTGTATGTGTGTGTGATGTTTATAAACCAATGACAAATATAATAAATGTGCATTAGCCACAAAAGAACAACATTCAGAATTAAATAATTTCTGATATTGGCAAAGACAGCTTAGTGCAAATAACACACATCTTAATGTTTAAATAGCCCTGGCTGGTGTGGCTCAGTGGACTGAGCGTGGGCCTGCAAACCAAAGAGTCACCGGTTCCAATCCCACTCAGGGCACATGCCTGGGTTGCAGGCCAGGTTCCCCAGTGTGGAGAGTGCAAGAGGTAGCCACATATGAATATTTCTCTCCCTCTCTTTCTCCCTCCCTCCCCCTCTGTCTAAAAATGAATAAATAAAATCTTTTAAAAATTTATTTATTTATTTATTTTTAGAGAGGAAAAGGGAGGGAGAAAGAGAGGAAGAGAAACATCCATGTGTGGTTGCCTCTCACAAACCCCCTACTGCGGACCTGGCCTGCAACCCAGGCATGTGCCCTGACAGGGAATCAAACCAGCAACCTTCTGCTTTGCAGTCCAGCGCTCAGTCCACTGAGCCACACCAGCCAGGGCTAAATAAAATATTTATTTATTTATTTATTTATTTTTAGAGAGGGAAGGGGGGGAGGGAGAGGGAGAGAGAGAGAGAGAGAGAGAGAGAGAGAGAAACATCAATGTGCAGTTGCTGGGGGCTATGGCCTGCAACCTAGGCATGTGCCCTGACTGGGAATCGAACCTGCGTTGCTTGGTTCGCAGCCCGAGCTCAATCCACTGAGCTATGCCAGCCAGGGCTAAATAAAATATTTTAAAAAAAATGTTTGAATATATGATCCTATCTCAACTCAAAATGGAGTTATTTAGTAAATCACACAACAAAGTAGGTCCCTTCTTCATTTCTAAATTCATTTGTTTACTCAACATTTACAGCGCACCTTGGTAACAGTGCATATAATTTATGTAAGGGCATAAAGAGTTTGTAAGGATTAGAGTTCGTATACACAAAAGAGCATTTCTTAATATGGGTCCCATCTTTCAAGGGGAAAAGAACTTGTGAAATTTATATTTGCATATATAAGAAAAAGATTATGTCAATAGCATAGAAGCACAAGATGATATTCGAACTGTATACTGATACACAAGCAGCATTTACCAACCAGCCACCACATGCATGCTCTCTTCACTGATAAATGATTTTTGATAGTATCTTGTCATGATTTCAATAATTTTTCTATAGTGATATATTTATTTTTTTCTAAATTTGTGTACAGTTTAAAAGCTATATGGGTATGTGTATACACACACACACATCTCTATTGCTGAAAATAAGTACATTTGAGTTTGTTTTATTAAGTAGGAAAGTACTATTAAACATGATAAATGACTACATTGCTAAGTTATCAATAGGAATGAGTGAGCCAGCTGGCCAAATTTTCAGTGACAAGCAAGGAAGAGTTCCCTGAAAGAAGGAATGAAGGAACAAAAGCGGAAGAGAAAGAATCGATATCCTGAGGTGGAACAAGTTTCGGGTTGCAACTGCAGAACGCTATTTTCAGTGACACTTTGAGACTCAAATTGATGCAGTAATTTTCTCCTTGAACAATCAAGTAAAGTTGAGGACCCAAGAGAGCCAGTATCCAAGCGCAATCTTTACCCTCAAACTCATCACCTGCTGCCCTGGCTGGTGTGGCTTATGCTGGTTGGAGTATCGTCCCACACACCAAAAAGTTGTGGGTTCGATTCCCAGTCAGGGCGCATACCTAGGCTGCAGATTCTATCCCTGGTCGGGCATATACAGAAGGCAGCCTATCCATGTTTCTCTCTCTCTCCCTTCCTCTCTCTCTAAAATCAATAAATATATCTTAGGGGTTAAGATTAAAAAAAAAAAAACCACTTATTACCTGCCAAATCAATCTGTGGCAGAAGGCCCAGACTGTGACAGGACTCTGACAAGATTCCAAGGGTGAAAGGAAAGATCAGGAAAGAAGGTTAAGATTTGGTCAGTTGGTGATTTTTTTCAGTTCTTTGACCACTAAACCCTAAAAAATAGACCTCTTTGTAAAAAGCCTGTTGCTCAGCCCTGACCGGTGTGTCTCACTTGCTCAAGGGTCATCTGGCGAAGCAAAGGGTCACCAGCTTGACTCCCAGTGAGGGCACGGGCCTGGGTTTCGGGTTTGGTCCCAGGGCTGTGGCGAGTTCAAGAGGCAACTGAGTTCAAGAGGCAACTGATCGATGCTTCTCTCCCTCGCTCTCTCCCTCCCCTCCTCTCTCTCTAAAAACAAATAAATAAAATCTTTTAAAAATATAAAAATGAAAAGCCTTTTGCTTAATTCGATTGGCCCATAGAGACAGGTTAGGGAGTATTAAGCTAAGTTATTTCTTTGCTATCCTATGTCCACCTGAAATAAATGTATATACAGTATAATTCCAAATGCAAGACAGTAAGTATTTAAAGGACAGGCTTCAAATTGTTAACAGAGATTATGCCCAGTAAAGTTTAGGAACTATTTTTTATGTTCTCATTTCCATGTTTTCCAAATTTTCTACAATGAACAAGAGTTACTTATGCAATTGGGGAAAATATTAATAAAATTCATAATTTCATAGAAAAATTAAGAAAATGGCCTTTGAGAGTGTTGCTTGCTCCCCATTTAATCCGAAGGGTAAATCCTTGGTCCTATTGGTGTTTCATCAATATATGGGAGTTATAAAATGTGTTCTTGGTCAAATAAATTTAAGAAACCCATGGAAAACACCTAGCATCCAGTAGATAACTAGCAGATAATAAGCTGTTATTTTAATTATATGTTAGTATCTGAACTAGAAGCTAGAGACAAAAGAATTAATAAAATCTAAAACCTGGCCTTGAGGAATTCAGAGTCTAGTAATGGAAGATGTATTAATATACCCTAATGCAATATAAGTATTTTCCACTTTCAAGGACAATCCATGTTTAAAAAGGCAAAGAGTTCACTAAAACTTTGAAAACATAAGTATAAGGTGATCTCAAGCTTCTCAACCAACTCAAAGCTCTAATGCAAAATGCAAATATGGATGCCCTATATCCATGCTTACATTTTCAATTTTACAATTTTCAAAGTGCTTCCTACACCCAGTCCTCCCAACAACCCAAAGAGAGGCAAGGCAAATGCTCTCCATTTATAAATAAGGAAAACTCAGGCTGATTCCCAAGGCTAGCTAGTGGTTAGGTCCAGTATCAGACATAATGGAGAACGGTACATGTTCATAGTTTCAAGTTGTAGCAATTCAGGTGTACATACTTTAAGCACATATAGCTATCAATGTTTCAACCTCAAAATAGTCATACATCTGATTCATGAGAAATACCCGTTATTTGTAGTTAGGGACATTAGAGTATTAGCCCAAATGTTAGTAAAACTCACAGACTAGTGATTGCTGTTATCAGTGACCAAGGAAAAAAATAAAAAGCAAGCAAGGAGGTAACTCCTTCCTGGTCTATTATTTTCCAGAAACTTAGTATCTTGAGCTACAAAATGTTTTTTTTTAATAAATATCTCCTCTATTACTCTGGACTCAACTGTATTGGTGGATGTACATACTCCACAGAAGCGTATTAAGCATTAACACACTGAAACTTACTACAGGGCTTTAGCCCATCAGGCAAGTAGAGTAAACAGATTTTGAGTCTGAAGATATTTAACAAGGTTATTTCTTCAAAATAAAGTGTGGATCATCCATAATGACAGGTTAGATGGCTTTTTAGAGGATCTAGTTTTGTTTTGGTTTGGGCTTCTAGTAAGCACTTTTCTTTTTCAAAGTTGGCAAACACAACTGCGGTGTGTACTGCCTGTCTCCAGACCAGGACTATGGCCATTGAAACTTGCTTCTGCAGCCACAACTTCAACACTAAAAGTTGGTTTTTGGCTTTCATGGTTGAAGGCACACTAGCAGTCCTATGTTTATCTTATAGTTTAACGGTATCTATTAAAATACAGATAAACCAAATGAGAAATAATATGGCATTTAGCAGGTGACCCCTTAAAACCTTTGATGCTTTTCATGAGTGGGAGACAAGGAGAACCACTGAAGTCACTTTTTAGTACTATGTGTAACTGATAAAATTATACAGAAGAACGCTAATATATTTCTATAACATTTAAGAAGCAGTTACGGTACTAAATCAAGTTTTAGACTGTAAATTTAGAAATTTACCATTTCAAGTACAATAGGAGGCTGCAAACTACAAGCAATTTTAACCCCGTTTAACGTTCACCTCTAAAGAAAAGTTAACACTGATTGAAATAATCCATGAAATTTTCACATTTTATGTACATCATGCCTGGAATGAAACAGACACTTAATAATGAAGAGGCCAAGATTTGGCCTGCTATCTGGGCAATCAGAGGGTGCACTACCTAGTCTCCTTTCGGCAAGACAGCTCTCCCAAAGAAACTTCTTTGTTTCCTTCACACAATACTGTCCTGTCACAAACTCAATCATCTTCTTGTCTTTTGGGAATCCACGCATCATTGCTAGAGTACACGATGGGGCTTTAAAAAAAACAAACAAACAGGTACAATGTTTGCAGACTTGGGAACCTGGACGTTCCAGTTCCGCCCCATCCAGGCCAAGCTCTAATTGTAACCTTGGAGAGTGTACCCATCTCAGAGACTCGGTTTTCCTCTCTTATTAATTATCTTGTTCCGAGTATGGCGTGGGGGGTGGGACTGGCCACCAGGGACTGCAGACACCTGGGCTGCAGCGCGCTCCAGGTTCACGCAGTTCCTCGGTCCTGAATCACTGTGGCCCAGGATCTCCCCCCCCCCCGCCCAGGCTCAATCACTGGCTCACTGGGCGCAGTCCGTTCCCCGTTTCCCCGGCCGGATATGCGCCCCCCACCCCACGGCTCCCTCGGCGTTCCCCACCTTGTGCCTCGCTGCGCGATCATTCTTTCGTCCGCCGAGAAACTGTCCATCTACCCTTCATTCTCACCCCGGTCCTTCCTCCTCCTGAGAATCCTGACACCGCTGCACTCAAGAGATCCTCACCTTGGCTTTGTCTCAGGACCCCTTTCCTCCCCGCAGGAGACCTCCCCTTCGCATCGCCTTCACCTCCGGAGGAGCCCCCTATTCACACATGCCCATTCTTCCTCAAATCCTCACGTTATTTCCGCCCGCCAGCCTTTTGCGGAGCTCCAAAGGGGGGGAAATGCCTCCCGCATCTCCGCCATCGGGTTCTGAGGACCCCCTCTCACCTCCGCGGTGAGAGATGTGTTTACTGAGGAATCGCTGCTTCTTTCTCTGGTGTAGCAAGGTCGGGTATTTGAGCAACAAGAATGAGGTCACCAAGTACCCTCCCAGGGTGGAGAGAAGGTAAAAAGCCGCAGTGGACGACATCTCAGTCACGGTGTGGGAAGTCTCCCCTCTCTGGGGCCTCTGAACTCCGCTGCTGCGGTCGCAACGACGCCGCGGGCTGCTCCAAGTCAGCTCGCCCCCAGCCGGTGCCGGCGGCGCGGCGCACTTGTCGGCGCCCGCCCACCGCGCAGGCGCAGCTACACTCCAGCGGCGGAGCAACAAAGGGGCCCCCGCACGCAGGCGCGCTCTGGCGCCTGGGTAGGAGCCTGAAGAGGACCCGTAATGAACCTTTGTCACCTAACTTCGTGGTCAGATCTGTGGCGCTTCGAAGAAGCCCCAACCAGAGGCGACGTTTGTGCACCTGCCAATGCCTTTCATTCGGGCAGAAAAGACCGTTCAAGGACTGCTTTCAGGAAGGTCTGGCATAATTAGAAAATCCACATCAAAAAAGAAAGATGCCAGAGTGCGTCTTAGCCCTTGTTCTGGGAAATGCAAAGAACTGTTACTGATGGAGGAGTTAAAGCTTGCTAAAACAATAAACCCATCCATTTGTCTAGCCAAGAGAGAACTTTCCTTATTGTAACACATAGCCATAAGGGGTACCAATTTATCAGTCAAATATTTGAGGGATGGGCTCCTCTCTCATTTCATTGTGAAAATGCAATCCCCATGCTTGATACACGATAGGCAGTTAAGAAATATTTGTTGCCTTATAAGTCTATTTAAAATTAGAGGATGTTGAAAAGGCTGTAGGTTATCACTTAAAAGTCTTAAGAAGACCAGAAGCTGAATTCCAGAAGGCCCAGTTTGTTCCCCTTCCATCCCACACATTCCAAACTACTCCAAGAGTCATAGTTTAAATGCAAAAGAATTAACCCCGAGCCCAGGGAGAATATTTGGCAAGAGTAAGTCTCCCACAGAAGTAAAATGAAGAATGATTATTTAAAATACTGTGGTTCTTGTCTCTGACCTGAAGCACATTACTCTCTTCTGTTTCTTTATCTGTAAAATGAGGGATTTTTTTTTACTAAATAAAAACCTCCAACTCTTACATTCTATTAATGATCTTGGTTCCCCAAAATTCTTGCTTTAAGACGAGTAAACAAAAAAAGATTCTTGAAAACAGGGGCATTCGTAAGATTTTTTTTTTAAATAGCTGAAAAAGATCCTGGCATCAATTTATCATCAGTAGTCTACTTCTTGATCTAACACCAAAATACCCAAATAAATGGTAAAGCCTTTGTAGAAGAAAAAATAAGTATAAAAAATTGTAAATACAATTGTAGGGGTTCAGAACAAATCATCCCAAAATGTGCTACTCTGGCATGCAGATTATTTGGATATGAAAACAATCAAGAACCTACAGAGGATCTGTAGGGAGATATCATTTTTAGATTACTATAGTTTAATCCACAATAGAAGTGCTAGACAGAGAGTGTTAAAACCATAGGCCCGCCCTGACCTGTGTGGTGCAGTGGATGGAGCATTGATCTGGGGACCAAAAGGTTGCTGGTTCCATTCCCGATCAGGGCAAATGCCTGGGTTGCAGTCAGGTCCACAGTTGGGGGCGTGTGGGAGGCGGCTCGCCAATGTTACTCTCCCTCTCTTTATCCCTCCTTTCCCCTCTCTCTCAAAATAAATGAGTAAAATCTTTAAAAAAAAACAACAACGGAAAAACAACACAGGCCCCAAATGGCATCATTCATGCTAAAAATGATGACAACAAACCTAGATTTAGTGCCTCATTAAACTGCAGTTTCACCCTCTACCAAAAACATAATCTTAATCATCTAGTATGTAATTTTCTGGTCAAGCCCCAGCAAAGTATCTGTTACATGGGCCCCCACTGAAAGACGTGGTGATCTGTATAATGAAAACCTTTCCCTTTTCCTCCCCTAAAGAAAGGGTGGCCCAGCTCCCCTCCATGATACCCTTCGTCTCCTTCAGCATCAATTCCCCCAAGAAGGCTGGACCGGGAATAAGAGGCCCGGGAAGGAAGCCCCGCTCCCCCTAGCGGCCGCCAGCGGCCTCGCTCCATCCCTGGCACGTGGGCGGTGTGACTCTCGTGGCCACGTTGGAAGAACAGCTGTCAGTATGCCAAGGGAGAGGAAAAAAACCAAGATGGTGACTGAAGGCGATCGGGAGCGGGGCCCTAGCAATGCGGATGGGCCTTCTCCCTCCGCCTGCTTCTACCGGCAGGGCCCCCAGTCCCCCCACCCCCATCGGCCCCCCGCGCCCACCACCAACCTCACCTCCCGCTCCGCAGAAGGGGCAGGTGCCTAGCAGCCCTGGGTTCTCCCTGACCCGGCCCTGCCGCCACCGTCCACGACCGGGCCCACCGAGGGGGCCTCCGCTCTGGCACCCGGGCAGCAGCTGGGCAGGTGGGCCGCTGCCCAGGCTGAGGGAGTACCCAAGACACCCCTGAGCTCGTGTAGGGACGGCAGCAGTAGCTGCTGCCGCTTCTAGCACCAGCGCCCCTTAAAAAGGAATTAAGGATTTAGACAGGTTGTGGCTAGGAAACATTCAAAACCTGTAGAGAATTTTTGTGAGTTTATTTAAGCCAAACTGACAATGCCAGGAAGCAAAACCTCAATGAGTTGAGAAAATGCTCTGAACAATGGCAGTTTGACACCTTATTTTATATATCACAACCAAAAGAGGAGGTGTAAGTGGGCTACCTGAAACCCATTGGTGATAGATCGTGGAGGGGGTAGAAAGCAAAGCTGGGAAGCCCCCGGGATTGCAAAAAAGTAAAAGATAGCCACCTTTTACAGAGGTGGATACAGGATTGTGAACAGTATTAACAGGATAACAATAACAATGAGGGGATCTGTGGTCTCCCCTGGGGCGGTGCCTGTGCTTTGAGGGCTCTGGAAAAGGAAACTGACATTCCAAAGGTATGTCATCATGGATGCAAAAAGACAACAGACAGGCTCAGTTAAGGTGAAGATTGACCTTTGTTAGGGAAAAATACTGGCTTAGGACAGGACTACCCACCATTAAACTGTTTTTGTTAGAAAGTTTTAATTTCCGACCACGCTCTGTGGTTACTTTGGGTCCCTGAATTCGCGAGGCTGCCATGCAGGCCTCCCCTGAGCGTGTCAGGTTCCACATGTGGCCTCTTCTCTTCCACGTGGCACACAGGTGCCTACACACCAGGCTTCTACACACAAAGCAAATGTGGTCATCCATCCCATTTGAAGTCATTTTGGTAAAATCTGAACTAAAAGCCATCCTGGCCAGGTGGCTCAGCTGGTTGGAGTATCCTCCCATACACCAAAAGGTTGCAGGTTCAATCCCCTGTCAAGGCAAATAACCTAGGTTTGGGCTCTGTCCCCAGTTGGGGTGGAGGCAACCAATCAATGTTTCTCTCTCCCTCCATTGCTCTCTCTCTAAAATCAATAAAAACATATCTTCAAGTGAGGGGTTTTTTAAAAACACCTTTCTTTAAATAAATAAAAGTAAGAAATCATAGAAACATGTGTCTTCCTCATTTGATCCCTTTGCTTTGCCTGAGAAGCGCAGTTGCCCATCTCCTGCTGCAGGGGACGTACAGCAACTCATGCGGCTACAAACGCTGGAGGTGAACTTTTGGAGCAGCTTCTGAGTCACACAGCAGACGAATAGCAGAGTTCATTAGAAAATGACTTGTTCTTTTTATCTCATTTCCTAAGAGTCCTTTCTGGATCTGTAATGAATTTCTCCATAGTGACTGCTCTCTAATTTTCTCACAGCACGTTTCCCCAGTCTGGGGCTGAGATGCATTTTTTTTTTAAAGTGTTTTTTTTTAAGATTTTATTTATTTATTTTTAGAGAGGGAAGGGAGGGAGATAGAGAGAGACAGATGGAGGGACATCAATGTGCGGTTGCTGGGGGTTATGGCCTGCAACCCAGGCATGTACCCTGGCTGGGAATCGAACCTGGGACACTTTGGTTCCCAGCCCACGCTCAATCCACTGAGCTACGCCAGCCAGGATATTTTTTTTTTAAACCACACAACTTACTGCTTTGTATTAAATACATAGTTGCATCTTACCAACCTGTGAAAAGAGCATAAATTGTAGCAACAACCTACAAGATTTCTTTATATGTTTGTTCATCTGGATTAACTAAATTAGACTCTAGTGTTAAGAACATTTACAAAGTAAAGTTTATGAGGAAATAGGATCTTAACAAAGTAAGGTGTGTCACTTTTTCAAGAGACTAGGGGAGTAGAAGTGGTTAAATTCAAATGTCTCTGTTTTTTAAAAATAAATGCTTAAATATGTATTGGAGGAGTATGAGTATCAAACCGGGAAGAACCCCATTTAGGTTGTCCTAACAGCGAATGAAAAAGGTAACTTCTTTGGCCTGGCTGCTGGACCATCGGCCCGTGCTGTGGGAGTCGGGGGAGCCGGCTGGAGAATGAAGGGGAATGGACTATGTCAAGTATTTGTGTCTTGTGTGACCATGAGGGGACCATGCCACTTTTCATTTCTTGCCAACTTGATTTTAGTACATCTTTTATAGTTACAGTTTTTACTTTAAGAAATCACATGTGGCCCTGACTGGTGTGGCTCAGTTAGTTGGGCATCATCCTGTAAAGCGGAAGGTCACCGGTTTGATTCCCAGTCAGGGCACATGCCTGGGTTGCAGGCCCAGCCCGTGTTTGGGGCACATGCGAGAGGCAACTGATCAGTTTCTCTCTCACATTGATGTTTCTCTCACCCTTTCTCCCTCTCTTTTCCTCTCTTTAAAAATAAATAAATAAAATCTAAAGAAAAGAAAGGAAGGAATGAATCACATGTGGCCCTGGCCAGTGTGGCTCAGTTGGTTGGAGTGTCATCCCACACACTGAAAGGCTGAGGGTTTGATTCCCAGTCAGGGCACATACCTAGGTTGCCGATTCAATCCCCAGTCATGGAGCATATGGAAGGCAACCAATCAATGTTTCTCTTTAACATCGATGTTTCTGTCTCTCTCTCTCCTTTTTATTCTGTCTCAAATCAACATTAAAAGGGGAAAAAAAATCACACGTGGCCCTCCCTACCAAAAACCCAGAATTGAAAGAGCTATGGAGACTGAATTACACTATCCCAGGGCATTTTGGGAGGGCAGTTTAGCTAACATTAACTTCTCTTTGAAGGTTTAACAAAAAATATTTAGGATGATAGTTGTGTATGTGCTGAGTTAAATCACAATTTATGGTTGGGTTTCCTTTAAAACAAAAACAAAAACGTGCGCCCTGGCTGGTGTGGCTCAGTGGATTGAGTGCCAGCCTGTGCACCAAGCAGATCGCTGGTTTGACTCCCACTCAGGGCGCATGCCTGAGCGGGTTGCAGGCCAGGTCTCCAGTAGGGGGCACATGAGAGGCAACCACACATTGATGTTTCTCTCTCTTCTCCTCTCTCAATTGAAATAAAATCTTTTTAAAAAATACTTGTACATTTATGTCCTTACATGACATTTTGTTTTTCTTAATGACCCTTAGTCTACTTTGTGTATACTTGCCTTGCTACTTGTTCGTGCTCATTGCAGACTGGTTAGGCAAATGATTGTTAGCAAGGGAGAACTTGTAACAGATGAAGTTTTGATAGTTCTTCAGTGGGCGCCCAAACTCCCAACTATTTTGGATTTGGGGCTCTAAAAATTGGTCTGATTAGATTTGATAGGCAGTTTGGCCAGTGAATGTGTTTAGCAGCAGAGGCAGTGTGTTTTGAGCAGTTAATATTTCATATTGTTATTGCCAGGCATTTTCTTTACTGAATGTGGTTTTAACTTGTTGGATATTTTACTTTTGAAACACATTTCTTCCCAAGATGATGATAAAAGGGATGATAAACTTTTAGAATATGTCCACTTGCCTAGAATGATTAATAGTGCAGGGCAGTGAGTTGTTTAGGCTAAACACTAGCTTCGTTATTATTTTTTTCTGCACTTTTAGACAGTAAAGGCTGGGAAGAAGGCTGTCAGGATGTGTGTGTGTGTGTGTGTGTGTGCGCGCTTTGGAAGTTAAAGCATTCTAGGGCTGGTTTAAAATATTCCAAAAGCATATAAAAGAAATGATCGGTTGATTTGAATCCTGCTGTACTGTGAAGGCTAAAAGAAGAATGTACTTTGTTGGTAATGTACTTTTTTATAGACTAGAATCTTAGCTTAAGCACTAACATATTCAATTCCTGGTGTAAGAAATAACTCAGCCCTGGCTGGCATAGCTCAGTGGATTGAGGGCAGGCTGCAAACCAAAGTATTGCAGGTTCGATTCCCAGCCAGGGCACATGCCAGGGTTGCAGGCCACGACCCCCAGCAACCACACATTCATGTTTCTCTCTCTCTCTTTCTCCCTCCCTTCCCTCTCTAAAAATAAATAAATAAATCTTAAAAAATTAAAAAAAAGAAATAACTCATTCCTCTACTCATCTATTGAGTGCTCTGTTGGTAATATAGCTGTTAATGGTACAGACACTGGTTGATGTTACTAGCTTGATTTTCTACAGTTATAGATTTAAAAAGGCTTATTCACTAGAGATTAAGTATCTTCCTTTTAAGGAGAAAAAATGTGAATGGCTATGTAAGGTACTCCATGACATGTTACTGTAGGGCTGGCTGACAATGTGTTAATACAAAATCAAAATCAACTAGTTTTGCTTAAGCTAGAGGTATTTGGTTGCATAAGGCTTTTATTTATTTTTATTGTTAAAATTAAAAGTTATTTCAGTCTATAGGTTGTATGACATATGTCAGCATAAGAAATGTCCAGACCTGTAGGAAATTTTTGTGAGTTTATTTGAGCCAAACTGGTGACAGTTGCCAGGAAGCAAAACCTCAACGGCTTGAGAAAATGCTTTGGAAAACGTCAGTTTTGCACCTTGTTTTATACATCACAGTCAAAACAGGAGGCAGAAGGGGGGCACGTGAAATCCACTGGTGATAAATATGGGAGGCCCCTGGGATACACAAACAGTAAAATGACAGACACACTTTTACACAAGTGGGTACAGGACAGTTAACAGTGAACAATTAACTCAATAATTACCGGCGAGGGGAGCCCTGACCGGTGTGGCTCAGATGGCTGGACGTCCTCCCGCAGAGTGCAAGGAAAGGTCACCAGTTTGATTCCCGGTTAGAGCACATGCCTGGGTGGCGGGCTCAGGCCTATGGGTTCAGTGTACAAGGGGCAGCCGGTAGGTTTCTCTCTCTTATCAATGTTTCTCTCCCTTTCTCCCTCCCCTCTCCCTTCCCTCTCTGTAAAAAAAAGGATTTAGTATTGATGCTAAAGATTCCAGAAACCTGAGTATAACAAAGAGAGACATCCCCTATGTGAGGCCAATCCTGGAATCACTTCCATTTAAAAACCATTATTACATGCTTGACACTGGGAATAAGATGCAGCCCCTTCTCCCTTGGAGTTCACACGCTAGAGGTTGTGCCAACAGTAAACAAGGAGTAAAATAAGAGAGAATCTAAAAAGGGCTGTGAGGGAGGCAAATTGGGCGCCAGCTGCAGTGTCTGAAGAAACCGATTCAACACGCCGTCTTTAACACCCAGAGTGTCTTCTCCCTCTGTGCGCACGGTGGGGGGGGGGCGGGGGGGCGCTCTGCAAAGGGCCATCGTCACTTTTCCAGATTAATGGCTGCGTTGAGCCAGGAGGGAGGGGGACACTTTCTTTCCCAACCACTGTAGAGGGTGTTCACCTGGTTTCAGACTCACTTTCCCAGGCTGAACCGCTCACCCTCCCGATCCCCACCCACAGAAATGTTGGAGTCCTCACGGATTCAGTGGTAGCCCCCGCCTGAGAGGGGAGTGAAGGGTCAGACACAGACTGCTGAGGATTTGAGGAAATGGCAACATTTTAGACTGTAAAGTGTGACCCCCACTCCTGCCGCCCACACTGGTGTCCATTCTGCAGGTCAGCTCAGCTACTTTTCTTGGGAGCAGTATGGGCAAGGGGACAAAGAACGTTGCTCAGATTTCAGCTCTGAAGAGTCCAGATAGCAGGAGCTGGGCCAGCACTTCTGGACTTCCTGGGATTCCAGGCGCTGTGGCTTCCCTGGGAAGCTCTGCACCACTCCTCGGACCTCATCCGTTAACAGCCCCCTAGCCCACCACCCCTGGTCTGCTGGAGTCCGGGCCCCCAAGGTGTGCAGCCCAATCCTGCTGCACTTTGAGCGGGCAGGGGGGGCCCAGTGGGAGGCAGCTGTCTTCCTCGAATGGAAAAAAAGAACGTCTTGGTCTCTAGAGATTCTGGGAAAAGGGCTCGCTCTCCTGCAGTCACTCTCAAGACTAATAAAGTTTACATAACTAAAGGTTGGGACCTGAGGCGTGGGGAGGGGGGCTGCTTGGTGGCTAAGGGGTGCACTCATGACACCGCTGCCAGTTGTGACACAGCTGTCGATTGTTCGGCTCCGGCTCAGTACGTGGTGCCAGCACCCCACTTGCCTGGGTCCCTTGCTGTGCCCCAGGCCTCTGCCTGTCACATGTCACATGGGGCTGCACCCCTGGGCCCCAGGCTCCTCTTCACCGGGCAGATGTGGGGGCTGCTGGTCCCAGCTGCTCAGCCCGAGTTGGCCCTGGACCCTGTCCTGCTGACCTCTGTCCTCCCGGGGTGACCGAGCCTTGGCCTTCGGATCAGCAAACCCCCGAACCTGAGCCTTCCAACGCCCATGAAAAGGCTGACCTCCTTCACTCCAACGGAAAGCCTCAGCTCAGCCTCCAGAGCCCCTTAACAAGGCAGGATGTTCTTGAACCCAGCAGGTCACCCCAGTTCCACATGCACACCACCTGGAGAAGTTAAATGAACCTTCCACAGCCCAGTGGGAGGCTGCAGCGCAGCAATCAGACGCCACTGAGGAGGAAGAACCATCTTGGACCCAGGAGGAGGCTTCAGCTCAGACTCCTGAAAAGTGTGTATCTTCTCCATCCCAACAAGAGGTCTCAGCTCAGTGTGCAGTGTCTCCTGAGCCGCTGAAACCTCTGGCAGTCCACCAAAGGGTTCCAGATCAGCACCCACCCACACCCCTCCCAAAACTGTTGATTCTTCTCCAATCCAGCAGGAGAGCTCAGCTCAGCTTTAAGTGCCTCTTCCTGGTATAGAGCCTTCTCCAGCTGAGCAGAAGGGTCCAGCTCAGCCTCCGAAGCCCCCTACAGGTGTTGCAGCACAATCTTCAGTACATCGCGAGGCCACAGTCTCACCTGTAGGCTCCAGTGGAGCTCAGCATTCACTAATAGCCATGTTAAAGCTGTGGCTAAAGCTGTTAAAGCTGTGGGGGTTTTGATACCTTCAGATCCTTCCAAGGAGACTGAACCATCTGAAGCTGAACAACAGATCTCAGCCAATCCTTCCAAGTACACGGAAGAGGTTAAACCTAAACCCAGCGGGAGGTCCTCAGCAGCCCTCTGAAAAGATAGAATTGTCTCCATCCCAGCAGGAAACCCCAGCTCAGCCTCCACAGCCACCTAAAAGGTAATAGTACATCCTAAGAAGGTACAGCATCCTGAAGTCACTCTCCATAATGATGTGACAGTTTTAGCTCCAGAACAAAATCAACCTTTGGACCGGGGGCTCACCGGAACCCCAGAACCTGCCCTGAAGGAGGAACATCCTGCAGCAGACTGCAGCAGACTGCAGCTAACCCAAAGCCCCGAGTGACACTCCCACATCCGTTCCGTGTTCAGGCTCAGCAGTCAACTTCGGCTGAAATGACAGTTCAATCTTTGGACCTGCAGCTCGCCATAACTACCTGACGCCTTGCCCCCGTCCCTGCGCAAGCCCGGGGTGCAGAGTACGCTGAAAGTTGCCAGGAGGTGCGCGGGGCCAGAGGGTGGGCCCCGCCCAAACTGTCTTGGGTGAAAGGATGTGGAGCCCACTGGCTGGGCTGAAAAGGAAGAACCAGCTTCCCCTCTGCACAGCTCACCCTTCTGTCTCTGAGTTATAGCCCACTGGGGATTCAGCTCCATCTCAGGCTTCTCTGGCCTCTGAGCAGCAATCATTTCTCGGACGTGCTGGTGTGGGGAAGCTGTAAGCCAAGTGGCAGTGGCTGTCGGCCCTCCTAGCAGCTCTCCTTCCTCGTCTTTGGCAGTTAAAGGCGGTTTGGAGCTATTAACTCCCCATGCTGCCTCCCTCCCCTGGACCTCTCCAGTTCCTCCTCCCCTTCAGCCACCCTGACCACCTTGTTCTCCCCCAGAGTCTCTCCAGTTAATGCCCCCACTGTCACAGCCTCTCTCAACTCTTGTCCCTCAGCCTTGGAGATTCTGTTCCTTTGTCCTCTGGTTACTCCATGTGAACAGTTCTTGTCATGTCCTGGCCAGTGGGGCTCAGTTGGTTGGGCATCATACTACAAAGCAGAAGGTTGCTGGTTTGATTCCCGGTCAGGGCACATGCCCTGGATGCAGGGGTTTGGTCCCTGGCTGGGGCATGAACGAGAGGCAACCCATCTCTCACATCGATGTTTCTCTCCTTCTCTTTCTCCCTCCCTCCCCCTCTCTCTAAAAATAAGTAAAATATTTTATTTAAAAAAGATTTCTTGCCTTTCCAGTTAAAACCGGAATAACCCACCACACCTGGAGGTGCTTAGGGCAGTGGTTCTCAACCTTGACAACACATGAGAATCTCTTGGAAAGTTAAAGTTTTTTTCCCCCCTGAAACCTAGGTCATACTCCAGATCAAGTAGCTCAAAACCTCTGGGGACAAGCCCCAGAGTGGGAACTGATTCCACTCTCCAGGTGGTTGCAGTTCAGACAAAGTTGGGACTCCCTGCTGCAGACCCCTAGAGTCTGCCACAAATGCTGCCTTTGGGTCCCCTGCCCATCCTGGGAGGGGATGCAGGACAGGTGTCACCCTATTCTAAGAGGAGAAAGATGAGGCTCAGAGGGTGCCTGCCGTGTGGCTGTCACCAGCAGGGCTGGCTGGGACTGGAAGCCAACTGTCTGCATTCTGGATCCAGAGCCTTCACTGCTGCCTCTTTAATTACTGCCAGGTGCAGGGGGCAGAGGCTGCATCTAGCCCTTCTATCTGCCCTGAAATGGCCAACGTGATGCTGGGCATATGCCAGGACTCTGGCAGTTGGGTACTGAAGGCCTGAGGAGGTGGGAGGGCTTCCCTGCTGGGTCCTGTGCAGAACCAGCGTTGAGAACCTGTGCTAGAGGGGCCTGCTCAGAGGCCCTACAAGGGATGTGCCAACTGCACTTGGAGGGACCAAGGACCTGCCAGATTCCCCCACCCCACTTCCCTCTTGTCCTACGTGACATATAAAATGAAAGGGCACAAAAAGGGGAGAAGGAATGAACACACTTCTCAACATTAAGAAATATTTCCCATGCTTGTCTGCAACATGCTCATCTGTGCCTGTGCTGTGGGGACTGAAAGGGGAGTTCTAGAAGTTAGAATGGTAATTTGAGAGGTCTTTTAGCCATACCCTGACTACTCCAAGAACAGCTCAGAGCTGCTACTGAGCCTGCGACTTTGGATCTAAAAAGGACCAAACAAATCTGCACTTGTTTCCTCCTCTTTCAACAGCAGGCCTAAAACACTTGTCTGGGCAGACCAGCCAGATTAGGGTTATGTCGCCCTCTGGTGGCCAGGTCTGAGTACAGCTCCCACTCTCCACTTCCAGAGGCTCCCAGCCAAATCACCTCTCCCTTCACTTTAGGAAAATAGTCCTGGATGGTGTAGCTCAGCAAATTGCCTACCGGCCTGCGAACTACAGGGTTGCTGGTTTGATTCCCACTCAGGGCACATGCCTGGGTTGCAAGCCATGTCCCCTGAGTGGGGCACACAAGAGGCACCCAAACACTGATGATTCTTTTTCCTTCTTTCTCCTCTCTAAAAATAAAAATCTTCATCTTGGGAAAGTTTTATTTTCAGACAGAGAACCTCCTACGTAAGGTGCAACAAATGCCTTTTGGCCTTAGACCCAATCCGGGCAGGGTGCCTTGGTCTCCTCAATCTCATACCAAGCACAGGGGCCAGGTCAGTGCAGTATGAGCTTAGGCTATGAAATCATACAGAAGAAAGGCTAGCTCCTCCAGGACTCCTCATGAGGCCTTGGGAAAGTCACTAAAAGCACAGCCTCCTCAGATGCACAACAGGGATAGTACAGCACCAAACTCAGAGGGTCTGTGCCACTTCCAGGGGATACCCAGGACAATAACCATGCCTGGCTACCAGTAAGGACCCCAGGCAAGCTAGCAGTATTAATGGTCTGAGTTTTCCCTTGAGTAAATATGGCATCGCCCCCACCCCGTCCCCTTTAAGTCATGCTTCTCTCTTTGCTTTGGCTGCTAGGGCCTGAAGCCAAATTAGGCATTCCCCAGAGCACTTCAGAAAGGTTTCACGACATGTTTGAGTTGGTACTGACATTCTACTCTGATTTGTTCTTGGTCTTCACTTCTTTATATTTTGCTGTTTTAGTTATTTCCTATAAGTCTCCTCACATCTTTTCTGGAATAAGATAGGATATAAACAAGTAAGACTTTACTGGAGACTTTTTAAGTTTTGTTCACGTGTATCGAAGGCCTATCCGTATAAAGCCCAGCCATTGTTAATATGACAAGAACAGTTTGCAGGACATAGATGTAACCTGGCAGCCAAGGAGAGTGGACTGGAATGCACATGTGTGAACAGTGATGACTGCACTAGTCAGTAGGGATTGTAGACACCATTGAGTGAGCATTTGTACTGTGTGGCTGTTGCATTCAAAATGACTGAGCGAGCAATGAATCTGCACCAGATTTTACATTAGGCTTGACCATTCTTCCACAGAAACTACTTGGATGATTCAGAAGGCCACAGCTAAGGGCAACTGGCGACTGGCAGCTTCATCGCGACAACACATCTGCTTATGCATTGCCTCGTGCAGAGTTTTTCTGGCGAAACAGCAAATCACTCAGGTGACTCAGCCCCCCTACAGCTCAGATTTGGTGCCTTGTGACTTCTGGCTTTTCCCAAAACTAAAATCACCTTTGAAAGGGGAGATTTCAGACCATTGATGAGATTCAGGAAAATGCGACAGGGCAGCTAATGGTGACTGGGAGAACTGTGTGAGGTCCCAATGTACCTACTTTGAAGGGGACCGAGGTGACATTGTCCTATGTACAATTTTTTTCTTGTATCTTCTTCAATGCACATGGATGGATACTTTCTGGACAGACCTCATATGCTTAGTTCAGCATACGTTTTCAAATGCTATCACCTTTGACTGAGACAAATATTCTGATTCTGAAAGTTTGGAGTAGGCTCCAAAAATCTATAATGACAAGTTTCTCAGCGGCTTGTGAGGCAGCCAGACAAGCCCCTAGCCACGGAACAGTACTGAAGAATGTCTGGCCTGGACACATGAAAAAGGGGGTTGTTAGTTTTAACAATGAATGTCAAATTTCTTTACAAAACATAATATGCTAAATAAAATAAATCTCAACTTTATTCAATTGATGTGTTTCCAAAACAATGGGTTCAAGTCCAAATTTGCAAACCAAACCCATTTAAGTCATCAGGGCAAAGGACTTAGGGAAAAACCCAGCAAGGAAGCCTATGCAAATCAAGACTCTCCTACTTACTTGGCCTTCGAATTTGGTGTTTCTTAAGGTGGTCACACAGGTACATTCCACAGAAAGAAGATATTCCCAAGTTCCCTGACAACCCACCCATCTCAAACCTCTAAAGGCAAACCTGTACCAACAGCCTGCACAAGGTCACAGAGGCTGCCAACAGGAGATGCTTGTACCAGCTCAATGTGATAATTCACCTTGGCTCCACTAGGAGGCGCTCCTCCCCTGGCCCAGGACTGTTCCCTACACTCAAGGGACTGTGGAGAGAGAGCACCCAGTTAGGCCAAAGTGGGTTTCTCACAGACACACTGTGGCTGCTATTTCCTAGCCCAGGATGGTAAAGAGCTAGAAAATGCCTCCACAATTTTTATTACAAAGGAGGGAGTGGCTCTGAAGGAGGGGGAAGGCCTTACTCCTGGTTTATCAAAGCCAACAATCACTATAAAATGTGGAAATGCAGTGGTGTGACCACAAATGGATGGATGGTCACATCAGACAATGGAAGAGTGTGTGTGTGGGGGGGGGGGGGCGGCGTGTTGGTTTCCCAGAGTTCAAGTCCAACGGGCTTAGCTGCTCCTTGTACACCTTCCTCCAAAGCACACAGTCTGGCAAGATCTTCAAGGGGATAGGACAGCCAGGTCTGTGCAGTTCAAAACCTCACTGCATGGACTGCTGCGAGCCCTGTGCCAGGTCCCCAGGATGGCAGGGGTGGCGGGTGGAGGGAAGTTTCTAACTGTACCTCCCTAAAGTCAGATCTAGGTCTGACAATGCCCCAACCCCTCTCTCCACCCTCCAGGCCACCACTGTCATTCTGTCAGGTCCTCAGTCCTTTTAGGAAGGGGTCACAGATTCCCCTTTCCTTGGAAACCCAGGGCCCAGAGCAAGAGAGATTCCACCAAAAGCGTGAAATCAACACCCAGGAAATCCAGGACTAGTAAGAAACGTTTACCAAAAGGGGATCTGTGTCACAGATGTGGCTGGAGGCCAGTACAGCACAGAAGCAGATGGCAGGGCAGTGAGGGAGGTGGGATGGAGCACACAGGAAAGGCAAGGGCAACGGAAGACAGTCCAAGTGACAAGAAATAAAGACAGCTGGTGGAGCAAGACAAAGGTGGGGTAATACTGACCAGGTTTCCAGTTTTTCTGGAACATTCTGAGTGCTAGTTCATGTCTTGCCATAAGGCTACTGAGCATAGAGCTAGAAAGGCCTGTGACTGATAAAAAAACATGCTAACCAGGTCTTTCTGGTACTTTCAGCAATTAATCCAAATAGAGACTAGCTTTACAATGAATTCCACAATACACCAGGTAGCATACAGTCTCAATCCAGGGTTGGTCGGAGAAGGAAGACGGCCCTGGGCCCTGGAAAGACAGTCTCACAAGGACACCAGAGACGGGTTTAGCGTGGCATCTGCCCACACTGGCTGGGCACAATTGGGGCTTGGCTGGCAGCTGCTAATGTATTTCAAGGGAAGGGAAGAAAGCCAAAGAATCAGAGATGCTAAAATTGGAAATGAGACTAAACTGACAGATCACTTCCCTTTGCTCACAGTACTTTCTACGGGGCAAACGCCCCACAAAGCCTGCCTGGGCATGAGCACCAGGCTACAGTCTTGGAACCTTAAAAGCCAACCATTCTATTAACTACCAAAAAACAAAAAAATTGGTAACTAAGGTCTTTACTCTCAAGACTGAATGTGCCCAGAAAATAATGGTGGCCTCATTTTGGAAAGAAGGAACACCCAACAGCGGTAACGTTGAAACTCTTGCTCGTTCGCAGCTGCAGCAATGCCTGTTTCCTCTAGGTAGCTGCTTCCGGGGAAGGGCAACACGGGTGGGCAACCAGTCATCTGCTTGTCATTTGAAGGGTTGGGGGGTTGCTAGTAGCAAGAGCATGTGAGTCCATTTACTATAATGGATGCAGGAAAAGACTTCTTTCCCCTCCTTCTTTTCGCTTCTGCCCCAGGCTCACCATTAGGAGCCAGAGGGCTGGATGATGACACAGTGTGGACAGTCCTGTCCATAAGGGTCACTGTTAAAGCATTCCTGGGGCACACATCAGCCATGTGGACAAAACCACCAAAATCGCTCTTTTCACTTCCTGCTTCATCCCGTACCCTTGCATCACTTCCCCAGAGACAGTGAGAGAGAACACACGAGCTTGGCAGCACTAGCTTCCCCTCCAGGATGCCTCAGAAAACAGAGCAGGTTTGAAACTCTCCCTAGGTTACAGTTCACAATGGCTTCTGAGTGGTTTTCACAGTTACAATGAACATACATGTCGAAACGTGGCCTCTGGGCCTCCCAGTCTCCCTCACGTTCTCTCTCTCTCACACACACACACACACACACACACACACACACACACTCTCACGCAGTGGGAATGCTGGGCAGCTGCCGGGCTTAGCTGACTCATGTCAAGTACTGCACCACGAGGAACATGACCACACAGGTGAGCAGCATCCCACCGATCATTAAGTACTTGTCCTGGAAAGCCCGCTTCTCGATGAGTCGCATCACTGTGTTGGACAAGCCCAGCATGTTGGCGATGTCAAGGATCCTCTTCTGAGTCCCCTGGGGCAGACAAGGAGAGAAAGAAACAGAGATCAACTCGCTCTGCCCAAGGCGGGTGGATGTCATTATGAGACAGGGCTTGACCAACAACGGTCTCCCGGCCATGCCTGCAGCAGCCACAGCACAACAGCATCAACCAGAAACAGGCCACCTGAGAGTGGCCCGAATGACTTTTCATCAAGATACCAGAGCAATACAACAGGGAAATAAGTCTTTTCCACAAATGTAGTAGAACAACTGGTTATACACTATGTATCACATATATGTATCACACACTCACATATTTCTTGTATAAATCATATACATATTTATGTGTGTAAAAACTGATCCTTGATTCATATATACAAAAATTAATTTGGATTATAGAATTAAACGTGAAGGCTAAAACTATAAGCCTTCTAGAAGAAAACAGAGGCTATCTTAAAAGCGGAAAGAATGCGGGGGTGCATCAGCAGAGGACGGACGGACGGACAGTCATGACAGATCTGACAATGGGACACCGCTCGGCAACGAGGAGGGCCTCACTGCCAACATGTCACAGTGTGAGTGAGTGAGGAAAACACTCCTGAGAGGGAGAAGTCACACACAGAACAGTAATGTGAGCACATTTATATGAAGTCCAGTAACAGGCACAATTAATTCATGGTGAAATAAACCAGGACAGTGGCTGCCTGGGGAAGGGCAGCCTGCCCTGGAAAGGGCACCAGGGGACTTTGAAGGGTGATGGAAAGGCCATGTCTTGATAGTGGTGTGAGTTACAAAGGTGCATGACTTGTCAAAATTCAATGACCTGTACAAATAAGATCTGTATACTTCCCTGTGCAGGCATAATACCGCAATATATAAATTCTTAGAGTATTTTACATGAAGACTTAGTCTCTGCTCCCTAGCTCCAAAATCCTTGCTGCTATCAGACTTCCACTCTTGTCGAGTAGAAATCACAGGGACTCGGCTGAGCACAGCACATGGTCAGTGCCCAGGTTTACGAGAAGGCTTGAAGTGGGCAAGATGGACAGACAGAAACACAACGGATAGACACCAACACAATGACCCAAAACCCTGTATATAAATGCCACCACCCACCACTGAAAACAAAAGGGCGTTTTATTCCTAAACCAACAGCCCAAACCACCCAGCCTGATCTTCCTCTCCACTTTCTCTTTCATTTTTAAGCACATTCAAATTTTTATGAAGTAGCAAACACAAACGAATGCTGGGCCGACCCCAAGCTGCTTCTCCACACATCACCAACTGCTTCTGTGTGGATGGCATCTAACATGCCACCCCATGTCCTTTTTTAAACAAACCACACATTAACGAGCAGCTAAGAGAAGAGGCCAGAGGAGCAGGAATTTAACGGGGCACCATGGACGGGAACTCAAACCTATATTCTGCCCAGAAAATGACTCAAAAGCCTCGCAGAAGAGACATCTCACAAGTCAAACTTGGTTACTGCCAGGGAACAGACATGGTTTTGCCACAACAGTGATGGTAAATATTAGACTCTCCCTAAAGATTCTGCTCAGCTCTGAAAGTATAGGTTATTTCCTCATCATTTGAAGTTCAAGAATCAAGCTTTTAAAATCACCTAAAGATTACCACAGACTTTAAAAATATATATACATTTCCTCTCCCCAAGGGCATGCGTCTTACAAATCTCCCCAAACCATGGCCCAGCTCCTGCATGTTCTCTCCCACGTGAACTTCAAATGGCTGAAGCAGAAGTTCTCTGGTGGGGGGGTGGGGGGAGGCAGGCGGAGGGAGTCGAGCGGCAGAAGACAGGCATGGTGGGCACGCAGAGGACACGGGACTGGGAGGCTCACGTCCCAGCCTCCAACGGCCGCCCAGGCTCCCTGACACTTCACTTCTGGTGACTGCGAAGGGCGGGAGCTGCTCGCACTCCTCAGCGACTCCAGACTGCAGGAGGAAGCCAGCGTTTGCTTTCACAGTGAGCTCTAACCCCTAGGGGTCATGTTAGGGTGACCTGCTGAGTCCCGTCCTAAGAGGGTTTTACTGTTTTTCTGAGATACGGGAACAGGGCCAGCTGTCTTCTGCACAGAGGGCGGATTAACCAACACGTATCAGTTCAGATTACTGCAGGTGGCTGTTCTGAAAGGGGGCGCCCGGGAGGCTGTCGGAGACCACACTTGAGACCATCTAGAGCACCGCAGCTGTCGGCAGGAGGTTAAGTGTCACTCGTGGCTCGCCTGACCTTCTCCCTGGTGAAGGTGGCAGAAATGTCCCGAAGTCTCTCGGAGCTGACTGGCTCAACATGATCCAACAAAAACTAAGATAAAGCTCACGCTTCCGAGTGACTGTTTCTCACAGCTCAGTGGCTGGCAGCGCTTCGTTCACAGGGAACCACACCCTGATAAAAGGCACAGTCCACACCCCATTGTCCATCAGGGTTGATACAGGAAAAGGGCTGAGGCTGAAACATCACGACTGACATCAGAGTCTGTGTAATGTTTCTGTAAACTACTCCCGCAGGGTCAGTGTCTCGGCCAATGGGTAGGGTTTCTAGCAACACCTGGGACTGAAGAGAGAGGGGGGAGCTGCTGGGGATCACCTGCACGTGCTCCAGAAGCTAGCTGCCGCTGAACACGCAGGGCAGCCCCAAGACCCCGCCCCTGGGGGCCCCGCAGTTGCTAGGTGGTCCACAGTGTAGGCCCTACCAGAAATCCCCTGAGAGTGAGGTGCCGAGTACAGCCACACCTTCCTTCCCAGGAGAGTGGGTTCTAGAATAGAATTCCTTAGTCTACTGGTTCCTCTCATAGCAGCGGTCACTTTCCTAGTAAGTTCAGTAAAGTGGAAAAGACCTGGATACCAAAGGATGCCACATTATGATTGGTTGCAAGCAACAGAAATACGTAATGGCAAAGGGAATTTGGTTACTTCTGGACTCACAATAATTCAACGCCAACAGGAAGGATCCCAAACGAAAGGGCTCTGACTCATCATCACAGCATCGCAATTTGGGGACATGTGATCAAAATGTAAATGCAGGCACCAAACTGTCGGATGAGGCCAAAACGAGAGGCCTTCTCCTTGTCCCCCATAATGGCCCCCACCTTCAAGGTCATTCTCTGGGCCCTCAGTCCCTCCAGAATACTGTGCCCGCCTCCAATGAGGTCATCCATGCCGTGGTGAATTTTCTGGAGGGAGGAGTTAAACTGCAGTGATTCGTCCATTGGTATGGCAGTGTCAGAGTCCTGTGAAAGAAATGCAGGCACTTGATTAACTTTGCTTGCCGATCGGCTCCTACAGTCCCACTGCGTCTGACTGCTCTGCCTTTCAGCCAAGGCCAAGCCAGAGGGACAGCCAGAGGGAGCAGTGCAAGAATCAGAGGACCCTAACAGAGAAGAAAAAGCAAACCAAGATCTAGGGTGGCCTCCATCCACTTTCCTCAGACTTCCACTACGCAAGTCTTGTTAGCGCCTGCCCCGTATCAGTACCCCCAGTTAGGAAAAACTCGATTCCTTCAAGACCTCCACGGGCTTCTCTCAAAGGCTCTCTCTCACTATTCACTGACCTAGCTTGTTCCAAATGTTTCTTGACTTGGCTTCCCTTTAATACAGTATTAAATGTTTGCTTTTATTCTTTAGCTATTTTATCTATAGCTTATCCCTCCAATTAGACTGAGACTGACAAAGGACAGAAGAGACTGTGCTTTCTACTGATGGCCAAATGGTGTTCAGATGGGACTATTCTCTTGAGCAGGCAAGAAAGGCCTGCACAGAGAGGAAGGGACACAAAAACTATCGACCGAGTACTTTCCACTTCACATTCTCATTACCCTAAGCTCATTTAATCCTCATCTAACCTCCTGAGGCAGTGAATGCATTATCCCCATTTTAGAGAGGAGGAAAGCGCAGCCCAGACAGGTGGAATAACTTGTCCGAGGTCTCAGAGAGCCGGGAAGGAGTCCAGCAGGGCACGGATCCCAGCACTGAGTGTGGAGGCTGCTCTGCATCATCTGCAGGAAGGAACGTCAAGACCGATCCTAAGCTCCAACTGTGCACTAAAAGTGAACTGTACCCAGAGGCCAGTCCCGACCGGCCGTGATTCTGTTCTCTTCCCTGCCCGATGGTAATCATATACTGTTCTGCCAACCAAGGCTGTTCTCACCTCTTTTAATCATCAGAAAGAGGTTAAACCACCTTTTTTTATGCTTAAGTTAAAAATCATCTTTCATGCACACATTTTCAATCCCCCTTGCTAACACAGGAGTTTCTCACACACTTTGTTCTTAGCACCTTAAATGGTATTCTACATACAGCTAATGCTCAGTGGGTCAAAAGACTGCAGTTCATGTGAATTAGTTAGAGACTTCTCTTCATTTGTTAGGCAAGCATTTATTGAATGCCTTTCACACACAAATCTTCCTTCCTCTCCCACTTGAAAGGGTGTAGCTGATAAGCCACTGTCTCTCAGAAAAATGTTTGATAATGCACATGATAGAATAACCAGGAAGAAGTTCATTCAGCAAGTGGGTTTTTATTAAGGGCCCACTGTATGCACAACACCACGCCAGGCTGGTAAGACACAAAATAATTCTGAGCTGTCATCTCCAGCCCCCAAAACACATGACTAACAATCAGAAGCCCACACAACATCTTTCAGAGTGTTGTACAGTTCATTACACTTTTGAAAGTCGGCTACGTGTACCACTATACCACCAGCACATCCTCGTCACACTTTTGAGTTGTTAATCGTTACCTGACTGCTTACTCTAGAGAAACTGACAATATAGAGGCACGTTCTGAAACACTTGGGGAAATTTACTGCAAGTATGGACACAGCAAAGAGAGTTAAACATCTGCAAGGTGGGAACTGATTTGAATTCTGATGGAAAGCTAGGAAAGCCAAGACTTCTTTAGAAAATAAACTTCTCCATTAAAAAAAAAACCCACCCCAAACCCACCTCATTGGGTGGACTATGTTATGTAGAACACGAAAAACGCCAGTATGCTCTATAGCCATGTGCAGGAAAGATCCTACTGAGACTGAAGGGCAGGGCCAGTGGTGCTCTACAAAATCAAACATGCGAAGCAAAACAGGCTACTTTCAAACAGGCCCAAGTCCAGCAGTCCATTTAAACAAAGCACCTGTTAACAAATTCCTCCCAGATTGCTGCCCAGACTAGGGACAAAAACATTTTAAAACACTGGAACCACACACACACAGCACAATGGCAACTGCCTGAAGGCAGCTTTGAAATGCCGCGGCACTGAAAACGGTCTAAGTCCTAATCATCTGTCTCTACCTGGTCAGAAAAACGCTTCCACCGTGTCGACCACAACCTCTCCGCATCAGACCAGTCAAACTAGGTAATTTTCACCTCTGTCCAGTCCCTCACGTTAACTGCTGTCTCTTCAAGTTTCTGTGTTAGAAAGAGATTCCCTGTCTAGGTACAGTCTGTGGCAATGCACAAAGTCCACCATCATTTCCAGTTGGTCTCCTCATCAGTCTGCTTCAGACACCACCTAAAAGGACGAAGCCCAGAGACCTGAGTTGCAGCTGCAACACGCTGTCCAGTACTTGCACACCCCCGCCCTGGCGCCTGGCTTACGTTGGTGGTGAAGGTGCGAGACAGAAGTTCCTCCCGCTGCCTCTCCTGCTGCTCCCTTGCGTATCGCCGATGCTGGAAGTTTCTGAGAGCTGTCTGCAGATGCTGGACATCATATTTTAACTGGTCAACACGACTGGAATTGATAGAGAGAGAAATCATATTCCAGAAACTCAGGGCGGCACAATTTGAGATCACCAGGCTTTGCAGTGAGGAGGGAAGACATTTCCTTACTTCTTCCTATACCGTTCCATGTTATCCCACCACCCCAATGATCTGATTTTGATCAATGATGTTGAAAATAAAGAAGTAGCTTATGGTCAAAGTAGGGTTGCAGCACACAGATTCCAGCAGCTTTACTTAAATACCTGCTGGTCTCTGATTCTGGATGCATGACAGGGAACAGGTGACAGGAAACAGGCTCGATGACCTCGTCCTGACCCTCTATGGATTATATCACTCTCCTAGAAGAAGCCCAAGGGCATCTTTGGAGTAAAGCATCAACATCGTTTCATGAAACTTTTGGGAGCAGAGGCTAGGGTGAAGGTGGTGAGAGCGGTTTCATTTTAACCTCACGGGGGACTATCAAACATTAGATCGGTATTTCATTATAATTAGACTGACTGAAGTGATTAAGAGCAAGATTCATTTCAACCCAAGAATGCAGTGGGAGCCAAAGGATAGAAGAGTAAACTCCCTGGCAGAGTTAGGATTTAAGCGGCCGTGGGTTTGGACAGAAAAACAGTACTGGAGGTAAAATTTCAAAATGACACCAATGAGGTAAGGAGACACAAAGCTTCTGAGCCACTAACGTCACAACGTCACAGAATTTTTATTTTGACAGAGTATCACATACAGAGAATTGTGCCCTTTATGGGGACTTTATCTTTGCACAGTCCCCATTTTTCAATGTGTACGTGATTTTCAGACTATTCCACAGCCTCTCCTGGGAAAAAGGCCTGTGTTGCGGGCCTGGGGTGTCGGAGCACTCACAGTTTGGCGTTTGGTCTCTTGTTGGGGGGCTCCTTGCTCGACAGGATTTCTAGGCGTTCGAGATGGCTGAATATCTGGTCTATGCTTGCTTGGATTTCATTTTCTACTACTGCACGAAAGAGAGAAAAAAAACAATTGCTGGAAAAGAGACAGTGAACTTAAATTAGAATGGTAAATCAAACATATCTTTTTTCCATATCCAATAGACTCAAAAATATGTATTTCAAAAGGAGAAAAATGCGTACACTATTGAATAATGGAAAAAGTTCAAGTTATACTGAGTCTGTAAATGTTTCAAATATGTATAAATAGCTGTTAATGCCATAACAATGCCAATTTTTTAAAAAGCTGAGGGTAAATCTGTAGAAATAAATTTCCTGCCTTTATAAAATGAACATTGAAAGGTTGTCCAAATAAAATTTTAAGCAAAAAGCAGTATTTTCTGATACAGAATGAGGTCTCTTTTCCTTTGAGACTATTCTCAGATACAGATTATGAGTATCTAGTAAAAAGACAGCCAACTGAATTCCCTACAGTAATGAGGTTAACAAAAAGTGCATGGGGGAAGATTAGTAATTGAAACTAGAGAAGAGTTCCCTTAAGGCTTTCCATTAGAATGGGAGGGCTGATGCCGGAGTCCCCAAAATAGACCAAATATCAGTAGGAAAGGCCCAGGAAAGAATCCACAGAGGTAAAGATATGATAAACATAGTCATCTTCCTTATCCCTTTGTGATAAGCCGTCTGATTGACCTCTTTTCCATTTCTAATCATGTAACAATGAGACTGTTGGGAAGGCAAACAAAGTCGATGGACAGAAACCAAACTGTACACAAAGGCATCCAGACTGCTTCTTGCCCCCTGAAGACACGTCAGTAATGTCGTCTTTGTAGGTGAGCTGACAAACCCAGATGAGAACAAAGCAGGGCACAGGACCAAGAGAAGAGATGCTTTCTGAGGCTGCGGAAAGGAGAGGAGAAATGGGCATGGTGACAACCAAGCGGCGAGGTGAGAAGACGAACTTCTGCGACACGTGGGTAACCAGCAGTGTCTGTATGACCAACGCAGAAAAAGGACCTTTTCTTATGATAGAAAAAAAACTAAGAAACACAAAGCGGCCCTCTTCTAGAAAGAAAACAGGGTGTGGGAACTAAACTAATTAATATTGCTGTTCATTTCTAACTAATCCTCCTAAAAAGCCGCAGTACTCAGCTCAGAAGAAACAACCAATTCCAGTTAAACATGTCTGACTTTTTATGGAGCGCATTCCTCTAAGGACTAGGTAATTAGATTAAGACAGATGGAGGAAAGAACTTCCACTCCCACAGGGCCATGTCAGGTTGAGTGGAGGGGTAATGGAGGATGAGACTCACAGATTCCAAAGGGCACAATCAGGGAAATCAGTGAGTGTGCCACAGGGTTTTCTGCGCCTGAACAACAGAACTCATTCCTCGCTGAATCATTAAGCCCCTGAGGCAGAAATGCACTCAGGAAACCCAGCCCATTAGCACCGTGTCATCAGAGAAAGGACTCTGGTCTCCATAGTTAATTACTCACAGTGCACAGACTGCTTGTCTGCCGACTCCAGGCGTCCCATGTGAGACTGGATCTGGTGGACCTGCCTATCAAAGGAAGGGGAGGAAATGGGTGAGACAGGAGCAATCAACAGTGTTTCAGTCGGGAAAGACAATTTTTCTGATGCCAGCATGTAACATTTAAACCGACAGCACCACTGGGCTGTAAAAGTTGTATGTGGCATTTTATGCCAAAAGTTTTGGCATGGTTTATAGTATTTTAACATTAATAATAATGATAATAATAATAATGATAATAATAATAATAATAATACTGATAGGCAGCATTTACTGAGTGGTTACCCCATCTGAGACATTCTGTAAAGTCAATAACCCTATGAGTGAGGTATTATCATTCTCATTTTATAAATAAGACAACTGAAGTCCAGAAAGGTTATGTAACTTTTCCAAGGTCACATAGCAAGTGATAAACCTCAGTGTGGACCCAACCAATCCCGCTCTCTGCTGTTTGACCCAATGTGCTGAGCACTGGTCTGTGCTAGGGAGAGTCAAAGGGCGAGAGATGGAATCCTTGTCCTTGAGAAACAATGTAATTAGGGACGACAGGCCAAATGGACAAGAAAAGTCCCAAGAAGATTTAAGAGAAAACTGACATGTGTATATGCAAACAAATAAGGAGCCGAGGAGCTAAGCACAGCAGTGCCAAGCAAAGAGAAGTGAACAAAAGGGCTGGGCTCAGAAAGAGTTAAGTTGGAGGTTTTGCAGGTGAAGGGAGTTCTGAACATCATTTTGAAGGGAGGTATGATTTGGTGAAGGAAGATGTGAAGAAAATGATATGCAGAGAGGCTGGCAAGGCAAGACATGTGGAGTACAAGCAGGCTTGCCTGCCTGGGAGAGTCGAGGTCAGAGGGGAGAGCGGGATGAGGTGATTAGTGGACCATCAGAAGAAGGCCCTCAAAGAAAGGGATCTTTTTTTTGGTCTTTCCCTCCCAATATGAGGCAACCGCCATCTCATTTGGAAAGGCAACACTGTACCTTGGGCATCTGGCGTGGTCCCAGACATCAGGCTCCAGAGCACTCTCTGGGGGCTCCCCAAGGCTTGGCCAAGGTCACCCTCAGAACCCTTCCCAGTGTCCTGGGGGTCAGCCCTTGGAATTACTTATGCTAACTCCAACAACTGTCTCCTGGTGCTTATAGTCTCTTGAAGGGACCTGCTGAGCTCTTGTATCATCCCCAGATCTTGAGGGAAAGGTCAGCAACCATCTTTTACCATAAGTACCACAAACCGTGACCCCAAATGTGCCAAGACAAGCCAGGAGCCCAAATCTGGTTTCTCCAGTCTTTTCCAGGGCTTCCCTGTGGCCTCTAAACATGACCCATGGCACCGGAAGGAAGGCCAGCCTTCTAATGACTCCCAGAGTACTTTTGGGCAAGACCCATGTGCCCTGGGAATCACTACTAGAAGCAACTAGAAACCTACTACAGGAGTCTGAGCAACCAGACTGACACTTCAGGAAAGTAAGCCTGGACATTTTTTTTTTAAGATTTTATTTATTTATTTTCAGAGATAGGGGAAAGGAGGGAGAAAGAGGGAGAGAAACATCAATGTGTGGTTGCCTCTCACATAGCCCCTACTGGAGACCTGGCCCACAACCCAGGCACGTGCCCCAACTGGGAACCGAACCGGCGACTCCCTGGTTCGCAGCCCATGCTCAATCCACTGAACCACCCCAGCCAGGGAAGCCTGGATATTTTTGAATGGGGCACATGGAGACATGGAGGCAGATGCAGGAATTCAGCTTCAGGTAATGAACAGCTGGATCAGGGTAACAGTGGAAACAGCTACAGGGGACTGGATGGTCACACTGACTGAAGGGAGAACTGGGGCTTTACTAAAGGCCTGGATGTAGGCAGTGAGCGGAATTTTCAAGGGTAGCCTAATACAGCAAATCTGAAAACTGGTGGCATTACTGACAGGAACAGGAACAATGTGATACCATATGTCACCCATTAGATTGGCAAATATTTTGAAGTCTGAACACTGCTGATAAGGATATGGGGAAACTAGAACTCTCATACATGGCTGGTAGGATTATAAACTGGTAGAAACACTTTTAACAGCCTTTTGACAACACCTGATAGAGTCTAATATGTGTGTATCCTCTGGCGCAGCATTCTACTTCTAGGAATGTGGCCTCGAAAGGGGAGAGGATAAGTTCTTTTGTCTTTAAATCTATGACCTGAAGCACATGTATGAAATGAGTCCTAACATATGTTATATTAGTTTCTATTTTTATGTTTGAAATATTTCGTAGATAAAATAACTATAATAGCTTTTTCCCAGATGTGAAGAGTAAATGGTTTAACAAGGATCATTTATTTACTCACTCAGCCACTCAGCCATTCATTCATTCATTCACTCATTCAACAAGTAAGTGGGATATACAATCATGAGGGTCCACAGGCAAGGGGGGAATAAAACCACAGGTGTGCCTATAGCAGGAAAGGAGCAATACACTGAGGATACCACAGTAAGTTTATGTTGATTTCAAGAGGCATTTGATAATTTCTCGTGATATCTTATGGTGAACATGGTTTGGTGACATTACAGATTGAGGGACTGATTTCCAGTGTTCCACCACGGCACTGCCTTTGGTTTCGTTTCATTCAACATTGGAAAGGAGCCAATTTATGTTTATGGAATTTGCACATGACTTTGTGCCAGGGTAAGGGGTTAGGATACTGTAGAATAAAACAAACATTAACGTTTTCCATTTAGACTAAAATAGGGATTAAAAAGTATTCTGACTTAAAAAAAATTTTTTTAAGTCAAATGGACACTATAGAATGACATTCAATTCCAGGAGCCATCTGATAAAGACATCCTATCAATTAAAGGTTTTCCTCAATGGCAGTTGAAAAGGATGAGTGGGGAAGCCTTTAGAAGTCAAGTCATGAAGAGAAATGGTCAAGATAGCTGGTGACAATAACCTTCTTGGAAAAAAAAGAGAAGAGAAGAGAAGAGAAGAGAAGAGAAGAGAAGAGAAGAGAAGAGAAGAGAAGGAAAAGGAAAAGGAAAACAAAAAGAAAAGACAAAAGATGGAGCAGCTGCACTCTTCAGATCATCTAGAGCTGACTGACCTGCAGGAAGATGCTTGTTCTCTGTGGCTGCCCGGTAAGGGAGAACCAGGACTAAAGGTGCAAATTTCAAGTTGACAGATTTCAGGGTAACACAAGAAAAAAAAAAAAAAAACAAGCAAAACGAGTTATGAACTATCTCGTGGAGAAAAGGAAAGAAAGAACCCTGTAGGTTTAAACACAAAGGGTGACCAGAGTGAGGTGGAATGAGAGATCTTGCCAGTCCCTTTCAATTCTTGAATTCTATAGGACAAGGGGAGAGATGAGGTCCATGCCCACAAAACCCTGCAACACTCTTCAGCTGACTTTTACCATTTCCTAAGCTAAAAAGGATAACCTTTAAGAGGCTGCAGGGAGCCCTGACTGGTGTGGCTGCATGGATTGAGTGCCAGCCTGCAAACCACAAGGTTGACGGTTTGGTTCCCAGTCAGGGCACATGCCTAGGTTGCAGGCCAGGTCCCCAGTTGGGGGCACGCGAGAGGCAATTACACATTGATGTTCCTCTCCCTCTCTCTAAAAGTAAATAAAAAAAAATTTAATTAGTGGGGAAACACAACTGATTTTTTCTCATCCAATCTTTTTGCTTCGAACGCACTAGAAAAAAAATAGCCAATAAAATGATTCCAATCTCTACATTTCATGCCTGAGAGGAAATATATGCAAAACAACAAAGCAAGTATGCATGACATGGTGGGAACTACTATGTGCCAAGTGGAAAATCTGTTTTAAACTGAACTGGGGGTTCAGACAACACACTCAAAGCCAGCGAGGAACAGATGCTACACTAATGAGACGCAGGACCGTGGACACTAGCAATCAGAAGTCCTCGCCCTGTCTAGCATGGGGTCTGTGGTGGGCTTGGGTGATGACATAACTAAGCAGAGACACAGGAGCAAGTAAGCAAGGGTCTCTATTGCTGATTTTTAAAAAAGGGTCAGTAAAAAATCTGGGAAGCATTTTAAACAGAATTTCTTTTTAAAAGTCTATCCATTCTGTCTCTGACTACCATAAGAAGGAAACAAGGTTTTAGAGTTAAAAGATCTGGTTGAAGTTCTGGTTCCACTACGTACTAACTGAAGGACACTGAACAAGTCATGTAACTGTTTTATGCCTCAGTTTCCTCAACTGTAAAATAGGGATACTAATAATCAGTTACTTTTAGGGTGGCAGATCCAAATGCAACATGAAAATGCTATGTAACCTATGCAGCACATTAAGAGTTTGTTGTTTTAACTTTACTTAAAAGTTGTAAAATCATCTGGTCATTTTTACCTCATCCACTTTGCCTCTACTATACAGTATTTAGCCTCTCATCAGAAGGCAAAATAAAAAAGAAAAAAAGAAAAAACTGGTCTTGACATAAGGTAAAGTTCTTAAACCCAGCTGCTCATCAAAATCGCCGGAAGAGCTTCTTAAAAAAAATAGAGCTTCTTGAACTCTCTCTCTTTCTCTCTCTCTCTCTCACACACACACACACACACACACACACACACACACACACACTTCAATTTAAAAATGGGCAAAGGCCCTGAGTAGACACTTCTCCAAAGAGGACATTTGGATGGCCAATAAACATACGAAAAGATGCTCAATGTACTAATCATGAGAGAAATGCAGACTAAAACCACAGTGAGATATCACTTCATACCTGTCAGAATGGCTATCACTAATAAATCAACAAACAATAAGTGTTGGCTGAGGATGTAGAGAAAGGGAACCCTCATGTACTGTTGGTGGGAATGCAGAGTGGTGTAACCACTGTGGAGAGCAGTATGGAGTTATCTCAAAAAATTAAAAATGGAACTGCCTTATGACCCAGTGATTCTACTTCTAGGAATACATCCAAAGAAACCTGAAACACTAATTTGAAAGAATACGTGCACCCCAGTGTTCATTGCAGTGCTATTTACAATCACCAGGATATGAAAGCAGCCCAACTGCCCATCAAAAGATGAGTCGGTAAAAGAAAAACCAAAAACCTGTGGTACATTTATACAGTGCAATACTACTTGGCTGTAAAAAAGGGAAATCTCAGCCTTTACAACAGCATGAACGGACCTGGAAAGCAGTTATGCTAAGTGAGATAAGCCAGTCAGAGAAAAACACGTACCATATGATTTCACCCATATGTGGAATATAATGAACAAAATAAGCCAACAAATGAAATAGAAACAGACTCATAGACAGAGAAAAAAATAGAGCTTCTTGAACTCCATACCTGTCATACAAGAACACTTCTGAATCAGAATTTCTAGGACCACAGGGGGACAAACGGAGCACCTTTCCAACGCTGGGATCTCAAACACAGAAGCCTGGCTATTGGCTCCTCTTTAAAGTTCATCCTAACATATTAGGTATAAAATGTTTATTCTGCTTTTCATTTTCTTTTCCATTCATTGTTCGGGCAGTTCAGTTTTTAAGACACGTAACTTTCAAATGTTTATCTAATTCCAGTGTACTTTCACGGACACGGCAAGAGATAACCACAACTTGGGTTCAAAGTTCCAGTACAATTAATATGTTCAGTTACTGTTGTGTCAATTCAGCTACAATCATTAATTTCTGCAATTGCAGAAGCTAATTTCTGATGCTCGCAGGACTCTGCGTGTTTCCTTTTAAAGACACTCAATCACCAGTATTATGGAACTGAAAGGAGTCTTACAGTTTAACCAGCCCCAAACTTATCATTTTATAGATGAGGGAAAACAAGGCAGAGGCCTAGAGCCGGAACCCCCACTGGTTTAGCACTTGAGGAGAAAGGCAGATTAGAATATACTGCAGCATGAAAAACAGGAAACTCCTTGAGGCAGGGCTGCACTGCCAGAACTGGGAATGGTGCTGAACACACAGTAGTACTGAATGAATGAGTGACTGCATTGTAGAGGACTCAACAGTGATATGCCAAGTCTGGCCCACTGCCTGTTTTTGTAAATAAAATTTTATTGGAATACAACCACATCTATTTGTGTATATACTGTTTATGTCTGCTTTCAAGCTGTAACAGCAGGGTTGAGTAGCTGCCTCAGAGACTGGATGGCCTGCAAAGTGTGAAATATCTACTATCTGGCCATTGACAGAGAAAGTTGGTGAGCCCTGTTACAGAGTCCAACGGTAGGTTGCTGGAGGCCTGCAGAGGTTCATACTTCCTCTACACTTCACAATCTTGTCTGAGACACCGCTTAGTATTTCTCCTCTCCCTGAGTTTACACAAAATTGAACAACTTAGATCTCTCGGTGGTTGACTACTTGCTACCCGGGTAACAAGTACAGTCTGAGACTCTAAATAAAATTCTTGAGAATAAACTGGTCAGTCTCCTTAGCAACATCCTTTAACCACATCAACTACCTGGATGAGACTGTACAGATTAACTACGAGGCACACTTAGCCCACTGAGCCTTACTGTTGTAAAAGATCTACCTTTCCTAGTAACATGAACATAATTTTTTGTTCCCTTCCTTTTCCAGTTGACTCATGGGTCTAATTATTTAAATCCCTTCTATTTCTACCCACCTGAACCAAACACTTAATCACCAAAGTAAAAAGAAACCAAAACACTTAGAAAATGAAAGAGTAAGAGGATCACCATCCTTATTCCTAATGCTCCAAAGCATTTCTTTCGTTGTGAATTCATTAAGGAGGCAAGCCTCTATTTTATTTCATTTCCAGGCCCAAGGAGTGTGGTTTTATTTTCATCCTAACAACACTAAAACATAAATATTAAAGTTGTTAAGACAGGATTGCTATAGATATACACTCCAAAAAAATGAAAACAGGGACTCAAACAGGTTTACACCAATGTTCACATTAGCATTATTCATAATAGCTAAGAGGAAGAAACAACCCAAGCATCCATCGGCAGATGAATGGATAACAAAGTATGGGTTGTGCACACACACAGGAATATTATTCAACCATAAAAAGGGGTGATATTATGATATAGGCTACAACAAAGATGAACTCTGAAAGCATGTAAAGTGAGCCTTGTCTGGTGTGACTCACTCAGTTGGAGCATTATCCCTTAACCCAAGGGTTGAGGGTTCAATTTCTGGTTAAGGCACATGCCTAAGATGTGGGTCTGATCCCTAGTCCAGGTACACATGATCCCTGGTCTGAGCACATACAGGAGGCAACTGGTCACTGTTTCTCTCTCTCCCTTCCTCTCTTTCTAAAAGCAATGGGGGAAAAAAAAAGTCCTCAGATGAAGAAGGAAGAACAGACAGAAAGAAAACATGTTAAGTGAAATACGCCAAACACAAAAGGACATATACTGTATGATTCCACTGGTATGAGATAACTAGAACAGGTAAATTCAGAGACAGAAATTAGAACAGAGGTAACCAGGAGCCTGGGGAGGGAGGAATGGGAGAGTGCTGCCTAATGGGTACGCCGGGTTTCTGTTTGGGCTGATGAAAAAGTTCTGGAAATGAACAACTGGTTCCACAACATTATGAATGTACTTAATGTCACTGATTCGTACACTTAGAAATGATCAATGTGGTTTTATGTTAGGTATATTTCACCACAATAAAAATGAAATAAATCACAGAAGTTCTTTCCAAAATATCAAGATAGGTATGGTCCCTATTACCATAATCAACTACGTATCTCAGCAAATTCCAAAAATACAGGACAATATTAATAAAGGATACTCCCAAGGAATTTAAATTGGTATTCCAAATCAAAATTTGATTTTAATGGTAATCTGTAACTAGACAGGAGTAACAAGTAGTACTACTTATACAGCCATTTCTTTGTACCATAAAAATACGGCCTTTAGTATAAACTAAATCAGAATAAAGGAAAAAATTACAATGTAGCATCAAGATTAGTGTCAGTCAAGAGTGGAGACGGACATCGTTCAGGAACTGCGAGCTATAATGAAACTTGTTCTGACATTAGCCCAGTGATGGATCCTTCTAAATTACTTAAGCTGATCCTGTTTGTACAGCTCATTTTACCCTCAATGCTATCCTGCTACACGTTAGCTCTTTCTCGTACACTGCCTGACTCTCCAACTAAACTGCAAACTCCTCTGTACAGGGCCCAGTGTCTCTCCAAGATCTCTACCAACCCCGAGGACTGAGTTGGCAGGTGCGAGACAAAGTATTATAACCTGTAGGTGCGACTTCACCTAGTCTACCGAGCAGGTAATCACGGCCTCGGAGATCTCAGGTCCCAGGTCAGACTTTGCGTTCGCCATTGAGCTGGACATCCCGCCTACAACTGAGCACTTCCGAGCTGCCCTCAGGAGAGCTACGGCGGAAGAACTCGGGCTCCTCCACCATGGCGGAAGCCCCAGGCCCCAGCCTGGGAGGCCGGCCTCACCCAGCCTAGCTTCGTCCCACCCGTGCCCCGACGCGGCCCTCACTTGTGAGTTTGCTGGTACAGCTGTTCCATGACGCGGCCCCTGCAGGGTCCGGCTCCTACTTCCTTCGAACACGTCCTCACAGCGCTCCTTCCGGCTTTCGGCTTCCGGTTTCAGGACCCTCTCTACCCTACCGGCCAGGGCTGTCCTCCGCACGCCTTACTGGTGGTGATGGTTACGAGAAAAGAAAGGGGAACGAGAAAAGAGGCCAGGAGAAAAAGGTTAAATGTAGTCAGAGGTTCGGTCTTAGATGGGGGACTAGCAGGTATAGGATTTCGCGGGAGACTGTGTTCAACACTGTCAGGCACTGTCAAGGGCAGTCTCAGAGTACTGACGCGAGGTCCTTAGAGCAAGGTTGGAAGCGAATGGGCGAGAATCTTCTCTTAGGGAAGAGGTACCCCTGAAGGGTAGGGAGAGTGGCTGCTAGGCTTCGCTTTAAACTGTTTAATTGTGGATCTGGAGAGTTAGGTCTTCACCGGAGTCTCTGGCACAAGCTTCTGCTATCTCAAATTTGTCTGCTCATTTGACCGCCCATTTACCCCACCTCCACACTATCCATCCAGTAAACCCATATTGAATGAGTGGTTATTGTGTTAAGTACGCTGTGGGGGAAATCAGGTTCTTCCTGACCTCAAAGAGGTCGAAGTCTAGGAAAGGAGATAAATTTTGCACACAAATAAACGTCTACAAGGTGGAAAGTCCAAATATATTGAACTGAGCTGGGATCGGCTCTGGTAGTAGATGGAAGGAAGAGTTAATGTAGGAGGTGGCATTGGAATTAGGACTTGAAGGGTTTGGACACTTTGGCCTCGCCACATAGGCCTAACCCATTTCCATCCCACTAGGCTTATCTGTGGTTCCTCCCAAGGGAGGAGACGTTCCTCTTCCTTTGACAAGTTGGTGCTACTATTTTCCTGTATCCTGGATCCCACCCACTTTTGTGTCTCCAGAGAATGTCTATCCATGTACATTTTTTCTGTAACATTTTTCCATTTATTCTAATATTTATTTATTAATGAGCACATACTATTACAAGGCATGGATATTAGGTGTAGGAATACTATACTAGTAAGACACAGCCCTCAAATCTCTCATCTTTCATTTTCTGTTGAGAGGGCTAGTCATGCCCTTGAGCTGTATTATTAGGTACAATAAGTGCAATAAGTGGAGATGAAGGGGAGGCATTTGAAGCTGAGAAAATAACTTGAACAAAAGCAAATGGGGAAAAGAACATGAATGTGCTGTGGCTGTGTTTTGGGTGCTTGGGGCAGTAATAGAATTAGAAGGAAATCTGGAGCCAGATCATGGGAGATTGTAATGTTATGCTTGGATTTTTATTTATAGATTTTTTTATTCTATAGGTAGTTGGAAGCTATCAGAGGCTGGATAGAAATTTTAAATTTCCTCCAAGAATGTTTATGCCTGTATCTTGTTCTTCTTTGGACCTCACAACATGCCTGTGATGTGGGTAAGGCAGATGAAGAATTCAAAGTCTAGAGGACCTCCCCTCTGCCACTCGGTCTGTTAGGACTTTGTATATGTTTAGTCCTTCCTCTAAAGAGAAGAGAACCCCATCCCTCCATCTTGCTGCACTTTTAACTTCTCTCCCAATTCTTCTTCTTTTAAGGCTACAGCACTTGATCAACCAATTGATTTACATTGCTGACATTTTCTATCAGTGACTTACCCTCCAGCCTCTCCTTTGTTCTGCTAGAACTGTTCTCTAGGCTCATCAGTGGTCTCTTTTCATGAATCACCCTACATATACTCACTGAGCTCATACAATACAATGCAAGGGTTGTGTCACAAAGATGAGTAAGACACCTGCTTGCCATAGAAGTTCTTTAATATACTGGGAGGGAAACATCTACACAGATCATTAGAATATTATGTGATGAGTGTGGGATAGAGGTGATGGCAGGTTTTGCCTAGGGTATGCAGTGAAATATGAATAATAACTCACTGTTGAGAATTTTGTAGTACAGGCCCTGGCTGGGTAGCTCATTTGGTTAGAGCATCATCCTGATACACCAAGGTTGTGGGTTTGATCCCTGGTCAGGGTACATATAACAATCAACCAATAGATGCATAAATGACTAGAACAACAAATTTATATTTCTCTCGCTCTAAAATAAATCAGTAAATAAAAATAAAATTAAAATTAAAAACATTTTGTAGTGCAAATGTACAGTAATATATCTTCCAACCACATCTTCTCTTGGATTCTGAGGTGTTAATCACTGCACTCTTAGAACATGATCTCTTTTGGTGTTGACTCCACCCTTGCCTTCCATGCACTGAAACCAGCTGGCAGAGGGGAAGGAGTGGATAGGCTAGGGTCCAATGGGTGGAGCAAGATATTGCATGCAAGAAATACCTGGCCCTCACCTGAACCAGCTTAAGACTGACCTGGTGGCTCTTCAGGTCACTACATTGATCAAAAGGAAGAAAGGACATTGACTGTAAAAGTGAGCTGGCACTGCAGAGCAATGGCCTCGAGTGGAGATTAGATAGGCATCTCTGGAGAACTGCCTGGCATGTGGCACAAAGCCTGTGGAGGGGGTGGACTAACCATCCTGACCAGGTAGTAATGGGGAGCCCCACACAGGGCAAAGGGTGCTGCCACCCCACTATTCTGGGATACCGTAGCCTGGAGGCAGCTGTGCAGTCAGATACAAGCTGGCAAGAGCCATGGCTTAGACCCACGCAGGTGGCTCAACCTCAAAGGTCACTAGTGGATTGTCAGTAGCCCAGAATTCTGAACTCGTCTTGTATCCAATGTGAATGGGAATCACCTCCAGATCAGCAAGTAAGTACTATTCTGGTGGCCTGGTCTTGTGGTGTGCCACAAAAGAAATACTATGCTGGCCAATAGAAGCAACTTGCTTGCCAGCATGTCCTAGACAACGCTTAGGCATGAGCCCTGAAAGCTTTTCAGAGCACCTGGTCAACACATGCATGAGGTGCAGGGTTGGAGAGTGTCCTGAAGAGAAGAAACAGATGGGGACAATCCCAACCACTGAAAGGGAACTTAGAAAAATTCAAAAGTAACATTTCACAGTGTGGGGCCCACCTCAGGCCCAGGCCCAGGGCCAGGGACTCTGCTTGCCTAGGTCTTAGGACAGTATTGGTTGGTAGAATAAAGATGGCCTCATATTCTTTGCTACAGCTCCCATTAAGAGGTAATCTAATTCCATTCCCTTTGAATCTGAGCTAGTCTTAGTGACTTGCCTGACCAGTAGAATGTGGCAAAAGTGAAATTGTGGGATTTCCAAGGTCATAGGAAGCTTTGCAGCTTCTTTCCCAGCCTCTTGCAGTACTTCTGATAGCCCTGAGTCACCTTGGAAAAAGTGTGACTACTCTGAGGCCCTCATGCCAGATGGGCCATGTCTGCAGGTGCTTTAGTCAGTGTGCTCAGCTGAGAGCCCAGTCTTCCAGCCAAGGCTCCAGAAATGCAAGTGAAGACACCTATACCCTCTGTACTAGTCTATCCACCTGCTAAATCCCACCAGGTGACCTCTGCAGACTCTATATGAAACATAAGAATGGCTCAGCTAAACTTCTGCCTCAATTACTATCCCACAAAATCAAGAGATATAGTAAAGTGGATGATATTTTAAGCCACTGAATTTTGGGGTGGTTTGTTATGCAGCAATAGATTCCCAACCTCAAAATGTTTATCATCTAATCGGGGAGAGGGGGTTCAGGGCTTTTAAAGGGGTAACAACGCAAGAGAAGGTGAGAATGTGTAATGAGTATTAAAGACGATTAAATTCTGTTAGAATGCAGAAGAGAAAGAGATCCCTTTGAATTTGGATGAGAAGGGAAGACTTTCCAGAAGAGATGGGATTTTGGCTGGACCTTAAAATACAGGAAGGGTTAAGACATACGGAGAGGCAGGCACAGGGCATTCCTGGCAAGCAGAGAGGTTACGTTGGGTAGGTGTAGGTAGTCCCAAGAGGCAGTCTGTGTGGTTCCTCTTGGCTAGAGCAGAGGGGTTCTGCTGTACAGAAAGATGAAGCTGGAATGGTGAAGCAAAGTCATACTGCAGACAGGAAAAATACTTTGTCTCCATCTTGTGGCGCTGGGGACTGTCTGGAGGGTTTTGAGCCTCTAATAATGGAATCAAGACCATTTCTGGAAAGTCACTATGATGACTTCATGCTCTCTCCTTGTATTTGAACTTCAAGAGATGTCCCACAGTTCTACTGCTCCAGGATTTGACAAATCAATCCATCGTCTGCCTGTTTGTTCTCTTTATAGTTTGATAAACTTGGAACACATCCATCTGAAGAGTCCTTTTGGTCTCTCCAATTTGATGAAACCACTCGTATATCTGAAACTACATTAATCTCTTGTGTCTTTCTGGCCATCTCGATCAAATTGAATAGACAATTCTGTTACCCCTTCTCCCAAACTATGAGTGGTCCCTGTACTCCCTCAGCTCTGGGCTCCGCCCCCGACCACATACCTTCTGTTCCTCTTCCCTCCTGACCAGCTCCCTTGCACCTGTTGTCTATCCCACCGGAGCCAATGCTCAAGTGCCATTTGGAATGATTGGTGCCAGCTTCGAATACATCTCACTGCTTCTATGAAACTGTGAGAGCCTGCTGAAAGGTTCTTGTCACTCTTCAACCACTCCCTTCCCATTCCAATAATCCTCTTCGACGTTACCCAAAAGATCTTTCTAACAAAGAGATTTGATGTCATAAGCCTTTTGATAGCTCCCTGGTGCCTCAGACACACACTTGGCAGTGAAAGCTTCCTTACTGGCCGCATCCCTGGTCATTTCCCCCGTCCTAACTAGAGTCATTGCAGCTCTTATCACAAGGCCTGTGTGTCCTCTGGCCTTTGCATGCACTGTTCACTCTGCCTTAAGCACCCTCCCCTCTGCCTCAAGCCTTAGTAACTCCCACTCTCTGGATGTCTGGTTTTATCTCCCTTGGGGTGCACCCCTGACACCCAGCCTGGGTTAGAATTCCTCCCCCATGCTCCTCTGGCACCTGATGCTCCCTCCCTCTCAGCATTGGTCACAGGTGTCTCAGTTCTTTGTCCACTAACCTGAGGGCAGGAGGTGTAGCTTTCATTCTTGCATTTCCCTGGCATCCAGCTCAGTGACTTGAGGTGCTTGTTAAATACCTGTTGACTGGAAATGGACTCCACTTAAAGAACTCACTCTCCTAAGTGTTCTACCTCCCTGCCATTCCAGAAGCCCAGAATTATTTGAAAGTTGATTTTCAGGCAATTACAGACTGCCTGATCAGTGGGGCCATTCTGGTGGAAAGAGTCGTCACTTGCAATCAGTGCAGAGTGCTAAACAAAATGCCTCCTTTTTAAGCACTCTCACAACCTTTTCTCATTCTGTGCTCATAACTGCCTGGTGGGAGGCAGGACAGGCTTCACCATCCTGGTTTCCTAGACAGACATCCTGAGCTTCAGAGAGACAAACTTGCTTTCCGGGGCTGACTGTGGGAGAGGGGGAGTAGGTCCAGGCTGCAGTCACATGGCACCCAGCGGCAGGTAGCTTCTGTATCCTCCTTCCTGCAGACCCAAAGAGGGCCTTGCCACAGATCAGTAAGACGCCTCTGGCGGCTTCCACTTTGAACAGCAACAAAACCCTAGTCACCCCACCAAAGCCAAAGAAACATAATCTCACTGCCTCTGGGTTTGCTCCCCAACCCCTTCGATTAAAGCTGTGCAGATAGAAGGGATGACATTTCTGAACTCAGACGCTGCAATGAGCTGAGAAAAACAAGCATCTGTGGCCCCTGCTGGGACCCACCAGGTGGAGGGGATGTTGCCCCGGGTGCTGCAGGAGGTGGGGAGGGGTCTCCCAGGAAGCTGCCCTCTGAGGAGAGTCCATCAGCAAATTGTCTCATGTAGCCATAACAGCCAGGAGCAAGGTGGGGGAGCAGGGTTTTGTCCGAAAAGAGTCAGTGTATTGTAAACATGATAAAAGGGGCTGGAAAGCCCTACTTATCACTGACTAATGTGTCCCCAGGTCATCGGGGAGTTGGACCCCCACCAGCAGCCCCAAGCAGGGAAAGAGAATTCCCAATTAACCCCATCTAACCCCATCAGCTGTGAGCAGCGCCAGGGCAAAGGTCTGGGTCTCCCTCTCGCTAAGTGATTCCCATGGTCATTAGGCACTCACAGGGCTCAGCACAGCTTCTCGGAAGCCCTTTGCCAGGATGCAGAAATGCCTCTGAGCCCCTGCTCCTCGGGGCCACATGGATCAGAGTGGGTGTGTGGGCATCCTTGGAAGCAGAGGAGGTCTGAGAAAGGCAGTGTTACCATGAGGCTGGGGCAGTTGCAAGGGGAAGAGGTGGTCTGGTTAATTCTTCTGGAGGCTTGTAGGTCAGCACATGCAGCAATGGGTTGGCTTAATTTATACTTGAGGGACCAATTGAGAATGGGTCTCTCTGGGCGTTTAATTCTAATGATCTCATTCATTCCTTACAAGCCCCTTGTATGCAGGTATCTTCATTTATAGATGAGAAAACTGAGGCTCAGAGAAGTTAAGTACAGTGCCCAAGTTACAGAGTGGGTGAGTGGCCAACTGAGACCTGAACTCAGGTCTGGCTGACTCCCAGCCTGGCATTTCAGCATCAGTTGGACCAGGTGCACCAGATCAGTATTACAGTGTGAAAACTTCTGAGGGATGTTTGGTCAACTGAGTTTTACTTTCCTCCAAATATATTTCGCCCCGCCTCCAGGGAGCCTCTCTTGGTTGTCTGTGCTTTCTTCTTTTGGGCCCCCATTAACCTGGACCACTGAGGCATGGGTTAGTAGACAGGGTTCAGGATTCGATATATGGAGCCTGAGTTTGATTTTCCAGTTTGGTCCTTTTGGCCAAATCAATTAATTCCTGTGCCTCAGTTTCTTTATCTCTTATATGTGGACAATAATCCCCACTCTATGTATGTCACCATGTTGAAGGAGGCTTAAATGAGAAGAGGAATGAAGGGCTTTGCACAGGATTTCAGTGTTAATTATTGTCACAGTGATTGTCGTGAGACCTCCCGTGTAAGTCTCATGCCTTCAGTTTTGGCCCTCTGGTCAGCCTGCCTCTCCAAGCATATTGCCTTCAAATTCACCTGCCTAACAGACCACTTTATGCATGTCTCCCACTCAGGAACCATACTTGCTACTGCTTCCGCAGCATGGAACTCAGCTTTCCTGGACAGGCCCACCTCCCACCCCCAAACCTACAGCTTCTTCTTGTTTGGCCAACCATGGGCTCAAGTTACAATCCTACTCTGGGAGTCCGAACATACTGTGTATTCTCATACCTGTGGGCTTGCACTGGCTCCTTGAAGTGATCTGTCCCCTCTTCAAAGCTGGCTCAGATCCCAGCCTCTCCTCTGGCTGGATTCCTGATCACCCATCCTATTGAAACCTCTCCATTCTCTTGTCTTTGCCATTCCCTGTGCCTTAGCATTCACCTCCTGGGCATGTTGACTTTGCATGTGTAATCCATCTCATCCAGATTAGATCCCAAGCTTCTTGAGGGCAAAGACCTTGTATCTTTCAGTAAATCTGTTCAGCTGACCTAGGCTGGAGAGGCAGTGGGCCTAAAGGGATGTCCTCAGGAATCAATCCCTCTACGTGTCAGAAAAAGGTATCTCACCCTTCCACATGAGGCCCCTGAAGCAGTGGCACTTTGAGGGTCTGGCTTACTGGAGAACTCGATATATAAACTGGCATCCATAAATTGACTAGAGGCATGGAAGGCCAGTGTGTATGGGGGGATTGTTTTTGGCAGGTGGTAACATTAGGGGGCCTGGCAGGGTGCCAACGTGGAAGCCCTTCCCTCTAGTCTACAGCCCCATAGAGCTGTCACCAAGCCTGCGGGAGCCCCCGCATCATCCCCTTCATCTCCACCATTCAACGAGCCCTCAAGGTTTCAGGTGTGCGGCGGCAGGCAGGGCTGTTGAGTACGGTCTTTCCATGCCCTTGATTACCAAGGAACTGAGAACCAACCAGCCTGCTCATTTCTCCATGAAGACCTGAGGTGCAAAGAGGGGATGTGACCTGCCCTCATCACACAGAGTTCAATGCCCAGCTGGGGTTGGAACGATAGGCCTGACTCCCAGCCCAGTGCTCAGCTCCCTGCCTCACACTGCCTCTTGGGTGACACTCATGGCAATGCCCTGCACACGGGGATTCTGGAAGCACAGACAGAAGCCAGAGCTCAAGAGCCATCCCTGCATTCTGATTGCCTTCAACCCGTGAGGGGGCAAAGAAGCCCTCCCAGACTGAAAAGTCTCCAAGGAGGAACCCCTCAGCCTGTCCAAGTCTCCCAAACCTGCCTCGCCTTGGTGCATCCTATCTGTTTTTTTATCTCTCTTTGAAATGAAGGTGCTGTCCCCCCTGGCCCAAGCTACCTGGTCTCAGGCTCTGCTGTCCGACAGGCTCACCGCGGGCCCCATTAGCTGGTAAGCACTCGAAGTGTGGCTAGTGCAAGTTGGCCTGGGCTGTAAGTGTAAGATATACACTGGCTTTCAAAAACACGATTAAAAATATATAAAATATCTCAATACTTCTTTACATTGACTCATGCTGAAATGATAATGTTATTGAAATGAATTGCACCTATTTCTTTCCCTTTTTTAAGCTGACTTTTAGAAATTTAAAATTAAACATGGGCCTCTCATTTGTAGATATGCTGTGTTCCTACGGGATGAGGCCGGTCTAGCCTACACCCTGCGGCTCCCCTGTGAGGCCGCAGGGCCCTGAGCGTGGAGAGCTGACTTGGATGGCACTTCTTCCGCCCACCCACCCCTCCCAGCCTGAGATCCCCGACTGGCACATGCTGATGTGCAAAGTGGGTCCCCAAGTCTCCAGACTGAACTGCCCTTCCCTTCAGAACTCCTCTGAGGTCCCTTGGACCCCGACTCTCAGAGTGGGGTATGAGGGCGATCGAGGCAGGCTTTCCATTGAAGGCAAATGGGGCCAGGACAAGAGCGAGGCCAGCCAGGTACTGAATGGGGCACAGAATGTGAGGAGGCACTCATTCTCAGAAGGTGCTGGCTGACCCCAGGAACTTCACCTGCCGCTCCCCCTGCTCCCAGCTCCAATATGGTTCCCTCAGTGGGACCGGGCAGGGGCCACATCTCCACAGATGTTCACAGATGAACGTGCCACAGTCCCAGGGTGGTCCTAAGAGCCCCTGCCTCCCACGGGCAAAAGCCCCACTCAACAGCCACTGAGCCAGCCCCCAATAACCAGATCCGCTGCCAGGGCCTCCTTGCCCCACTTTCGGGCCTTCAGGAGACAAGCTGCAATAATGGCGATAATTTCGCAGCTTTGAAAGGGAAGCGCCCAGGAGCCTGAGGCATGGGGCTAGAGGAGCCCTGTGAGGAGAGGGCCAGACGGCAGGCACCCCTCAGAGGCCTCCATGCTGCTGCAGGCCATGGGCTAACGTGTCCCAACACTGACAGGCTTCCTTGCACAAGCCAGACCTCACAGAGTGAGGGGGGTGCATGAGGAGGGGGGACAAGGAGGCTCAGCAGGAGGGTCGGAGGCTCATCCATCAAGAACCATCAAACAGCAGGGCCACAGGCCTGTCTGAACATTGGGCTTTTTAAAGGGGACTTCTGCAAAACCTTAGCCTCCTAGAATCAAGCACATTCCATTGGTGGGGGATTAGGGGGTCTGCAAGCCAGGCTGGGATGCTCCCCCAAGCCTGCTCACCCACAATGCTGGGGCTGCACTCCTCTACACCCCCCTCTCCCAACTGAGCTGTGGTTAAGGGGCCCAGGGCAAGATAGAAATTGGTGGGGCCTGCTTTTAAGAAAATAGCATACAATTTGAGAAGCTATCTTTACTATCTTTTCTTTTTTAAAATCAGGAGATCTGGGTTGCAGTAGGAGTCTCCAAAGCCTTGTTTGTGCTAAGAGCTGGGGCTGCAGAGTGGAAGAGTCCCTCAGATAAGAGTGGAGGACCAGCTGTCCTCCCCACCGAATCTAACACCTGCCCCCAGCTCGCCCCTCTGAAGCACCAAAGGGCAGCTGACCTCATGTGCCCTGAGTGCTCATGGCCACGGTCAGGCTCTTGCTGCCGGGTGGACAAGAGCATGGACTTCCCTTCTCTACTTCTCTCCCGGGGGGTGCCCCACTGGGGCTGAAGTCCTGAGAACAGGGCAAAGATGACAGGGAAGCCTTGCTCATCTGGACATCAGAAAGACCTGTGTTCAAATCCTGCCTCGGCCCCCTGCCTCCTGTTGACCTTGGAAGTTTACTTGAATTCCCTTAGCTCTGTTTCTTTAATTGGCAAGTGCCCCTCATATGCCCCTGCTGTAGTGGAAAGATATCTGGCCTTGCTCTCAGAAAGACCTCGGCTGGGCCAGTGGCTGGCTGTGCATTTTTGGGTAAATGACTTGACTACTCTGACCTACATTTCCCTTCTGAGATTTTTGCAAGGATGAAATGAAATCATGCACTGGAAGGTACTTGGCACAACACATAGTGGATGCTGCTCTCAGATGGAATTCTTGCTTCTGTCTCCTGCCCTCAATGTAGCCTTGATCGCCCTAAGAGCTCTTATGGCAGTGTAGCTGCGGCACAGTTATCGGCCGGTCTCTCAAGTGACAGGACCCTACGATGGCTCCTAGTGCACACTCATGCAATACTTCCATTGGTATATGTTAGGGTTGCATATTAGTTAGGAGCATCAGCTTGGCAGCTTGAGTTCAAACCTGGGCTCTGCCACTTCCTAGATGGCAATCTCAGGCCAGTAGCTTCACTTCTCTGTGCCTCAGCCTCCTCACCTGTAAGATGAGAGCACCTTCTGCAGAGGGTTGTTGTGGGATTTGAATAAGGTAATAATTACAAAGGGCACATGCTACATGCTACAGGTTGTTTTGTTAAAAGAAATTTATTGACCAGCTTCCCTGCCCGGAGATGCTCACCATCCATCTGCTGGCCCCGGTTCAGGCCTTTGGCAGGCCCTGTCCTGTTAGTTCAGGGAAGTCCTTTCTGACCCGGTGTCTATTTTCTTATGAGAGAGGGGAGGGAGCCGAGCTGCAGAGGAGGCCCAGGGAAGGCCTTGGCTTGGCCTCTGGTCCTTGCCTGCCGCCCCGCCCATCAGCACTGGTCAGAAAGCGGGGTGTGCAGCTCCTTCCCTGAGTGTGGGGGCTGGGCCGGCTGGGCCGGGCCGCTCCTCACTGCTCAGGAAGAGATGACAGTCAGGGAACACATTTGTAACCGCCCACGGTCAGCACAAAGGTGGCCGCAGGAGGAGCTTCCTCTCTCGGAGGAAGGGAGAAGGTCAGCGGCCCACATCCGGACCTGCCTGTTCCTCCCAGATGCTGTGGAAAGATGTCCTAGTCACTTCGTCATTGCTGGGCGGGGTCTTTCCTTCACGCTGGGGCAGATCCCTTGAAGGACCCTAGTCTGCAGGGCTGGGCCCACACTCACAGGCACACAACCCTCCTCCCCCACCCCACACGCACATAGCCCAGGGGCCTGGGGGTAAAGCGACCAGTTATGGACTTGTCTGTCTGCTTCACACTCCACGGGGCTGTCCTGGGCCACAAGGCACAATGGGACATGGGGAGTAATGTTCATTGCCCAAGAGGTCAAGGTCATGGGTTAATACTTCGCACCATAGATTTCCTCCTCTTCCATTGCCAAAAATGTCACGCTGTACCGGGGCTTGTTCTCTGTGTGCGACATGTACACAAGGGAACAGTCCGTGACTCAGCAGAAGGACAAGATTCTGTCTCCCTGCTGCTGCTCACTTGGGCTGGGGGTGGGTTATTCCAAGTGTCATCTTCACGGGGGGCCTTTGGACTCTGTGATGCACGCTGCCTAAGAAGGTCGCTTTACTGGGGCTGCTGCGGCTCCCCTTTATCCAGTGTAGAAATGGAGGCTTTGGGACACGTGAAGAGCTGCTCCAAGATCCCAGAGCTGGTTCCTGTGTGATGGGGGTGGGCCTCCCCTACATTTGAGATTTGGAGGCCCAGGTAGGGGGTGTCCCAGGAGACAGGAGCGCCTCCTGTCTAAGGGAGCGGCAGAGCTCTGCAGGAAACCCCAGGGAAAGGGGGCTCTTTCTGAGGTCTTTGCGGGGCAGGTCCCAGGCCCCAGGCAGAGCTCAGGCCTATATTCACATGAAGGCTTCATTTAAGTCTCCCAAGTTTGGGACTTTCATGCCTCTTCAGTCCATTCTGACCTTGATTGTAGATAAAATAAGAATATAAGAACAGATACTGGGACAAAGTTGCTGTAAGAGATGGTGAGCTCCATCCTTCCATCCATCCATCTTTCCACCCACCCATCCTTCCATCCATCCATCCTTCCACCCACCCATCCTTCCATCCATCCATCCTTCCATCCATCCATCCTTCCATCCATCCATCCTTTCATCCATCCATCCATCTGTTGGGCACCCACAATACGCTAAGCTTAGTGTTGGGTGCTGGAGATCTAGAGGTGAGGAAGCTGTGGTTCTTACCTTCAACTTGTTTTCCAGCAAGGGAGACAGAATCAATCAGGATAGAAGTGCCCTGCCTGAAAGGGCTTAAAAAACAAGAAAAACTTATCTCACATAGCAAGAAGGCCATAGGGAGGAGGCTCCGGTATTGGTCAGTTCAGGGACTCAGAGCATCACTGAGAACTCAGGTTTTTTCTTTCTGCCTTTCCGCTCAGCTCACGGTGTCACAGTGTCCGCCACACAGCTGGCCCTGAAAGCCAATACTGTACAATTTAGTACTTAGTTATTTACAGTGTAATAACTGAAGCGTAAGAGGAACAGTTTCTTCCTGCAACTCTTAAAGAGAGAGAACTTTCCCAAAAGCCCAGAAGAACTTGGCTTCCACTCTCATTGACTAGCACTGCATCACCAGCCCATGTTCAGATTAATCTCTGGAAGGGAAAAGGGTGGATCACACCAGGACTTACCCCTTGCCTGGAGATAGAGACCCCTTCCCTGGGGAGAATGGGTGTCTCATTAGAACTGGGGTTCTTTTACCTCGAAGAAGCGGGGGCAGGCTACTCACAGCGTCTGTCAGCAACCAGATCCCAGCGTTCTGTGTTTCTCCCCCACCCCAGGATGGGACACTCATCCTGGCTTTCTCAGCCCCCTGCTCTGTCTGTTTGTTGTTCCCTCTAGACCCACTGCTTGGCCACAAACTGCTCCTTGTTTGTTGTTAAAACTTGGCCAAGTGAAAACTTCCTGCTACGGAGTTTTCTCTGTCTCTGTCTTATACATTCGCTATCTGGGTGTCCACTGAATTCCTCTGAACTACAAGGAAATTGTCTGTTCTAGCGCGTGGCCCCTCCCCGGCACAGACACGTTTTCCTCACCCGTTTCCCATGGGGTTTGCACCAGTAGGCATCTCTGAGCCTTCATTTCTGCACAAACTCTTCACAGAGCCAGAGACTGAGCTTGATCTAAAGCAAAGGAAAGAGTTGGATTGTTATCTCATTGGAGTCACCTAGCCTCATGTGCTGCACATGTGCGGTCCGACCACGAGGAAGATACTCACAGAGGCAGTGTTTGGGGAGGGAGGCTGCTTGTCCAGCTGTGTCCATCGCAGACACCAGGAGGAATCTCAGTGGTAAAGATATTGCTGCATCCAGCTCAGGGACAGAGCACGACAGCCGGGCATTGTGGAGGGGGAACCAAGAGCCTTGTTGCGAGTGACTCAGGCCTCACTCCATTGCCATGCTCGTTACTGTGCTAGATGTCTTCCTTGGGATCCTGTGTTCCCTGACGGCCCTCTGTCACAGGAAGTCCAGAGACCCTTCCCAAAGTAGCTGGCTGCACTAGGTACAAAAATCGGGTCTCTAATGCAGACTGTGTTCTCAGTGTAATAGGGCTCCTCCCTACCTGGGGGTCTCCCCTGGATCATCCCCCATGCTGTCCCAGCTGCAGCCACCCTGGCCTTCCTGCTGTTCTTTAAATGTGCCATACTTGCTCCCACTCCAGTTCCCTCTCCCTCAGGTGCCCTCCTCCTATCTTAGCTCAGAAGCCAATTTTTCAGAGAACCCTTTCCTGAACAGCTATATGTATGTATAAGGAGTGTGTGTGTGTGTGTGTGTGTGTGTGTGTGTGTGTGTATCCCTCACATCTTTATTTGATTTATTTTCACTGTGTTATAGCTAATTGAAAATACACGACTTAGATATTGACTTTTTTGTATCTACCTCCCACTACTAGAACAGAAGCCCCTGAGGGCCAGACGCTGGGCGGTCTTGGTCCCCACTCTGTCCTGGGGTGTAGAGCTTGGCCTGTAGATGGTGTTCAATGAGTGAATTAATAAAACCTCCAGCCTAGACCACTTTCCTGGGTTGAAATGGAAAAGCAAACAAACAAAAATCTGCTGCAAAAGTGCTGATAGAGATTAGCTATTTGCAGTCTCCCCACCTGGCCGTGTCCTACGACGCTGAGCACCCAGGAGTGAGCTGACAGAGGGAAGCGGGTACCAGATTCTCTCATGAGTGCTTCTCCTTCTCCTTCACCTTCTTAACCCTCCAAGGCTGACTGCTCTTCAGGGAAAAGGATAGAGGAGGCTGCAAAGGAAGCATCTGTAACAGCACTGATGCCTGCCCGCCCCAGGCACTGTGCCATGTGTGTAATGTACAGACCTTTACGCCCATTTTACAGATGAGAACGCTGAGTCTTATGAAGGCTGAGGGACTTGTTCAAGGTCCTTGAACTAGTAAAGGGGAGAGCTGGAGTTATACTCTCATAGTCAGGCAGAAAAGCCCATGCTCTTAATTGTTCCACTAGACCACCTCCCTGTCTCCAGCGTGGGAGAATCAAATGAGATCATCAACTTCCCTAACAGTTTGCTAGGGTTTTTTTAAACAATAGCTCTTTTGGGGCAGAATTCACATGCAATGAAGTTCATTCTTTAGAAGCGTATAGCTCAGTGGTTTTTAGTGTATTCACAGAATTATGAAACATCATCACTACCTAATTCCAGAGCATTTTCACCACCTCTCCACAAATACCCACACCCACTAGCAATCACTCCCTTCTCCTTCTCCCCTAGCCCTGGGCCACCACTACTCTATTTTCTGTCACTCTGAATTTTTCTGTTCTGGGCGTTTCATATAAATGGAATCATACAGTATGTGGTATTTTGAGGCTGGCTTTGTCTACTCAGATCTCAGCCATGTGGTAGCCTGCATCAGTACTTCATCCCTTTTGATGGTCAAATAATACTCCACCATGGGGACAGAGCACATTTGCTTATCCATTCACCAGTAGGTGGACTTTGGTTTATTCCCACCTTTTCACTATGATGAATATTGCCACTGTGAACATTCCTGTACCCATTTTTATATGAACATGTTTCAGTTCTCTTGGACAAATACATAGGAGTGTCATTGCTGAGTCATACGGTAACTGTACATTTAACACTTTGAGGAATGGCCAAAGAGTTTTCCAAAGCCACCGCCCCATTTTTGTTCTCACCAGCACGAAGGTGACAATGTCTGAGGCATGCTGGGTGCTGCTGCTGCTACGGTCAGAACACACGCCTGTCTGACCCAGCGGAGGCTGGCTCCCGTAGACAAGGGTCCTCTCTGAACTTTGAGGCTCCACAAGGCAAGAGCCCCCATGACTTTATTTCGTTTGCTCATCTCTCCCTTTGGCCTACTTTCCCCTTTCTTCTGGCTCTAGTCTCTAACTCTCCTCTAGCCCTGTCACCCCCATAGGTCTCACTGTGCCCTCCCCACACATGGTCAGCTGGCTGGAGACCCCGGGGGGGCTACAGAAGAGGCCGGTCTTAGGAGAACAGCTGTGGACACAGACCGAGGGAAGTAGCCCACTACCTGGGGGAGCCTTGAACTTAGCAGTGGAAACCCTTGGGGTAGCGGGCCAAGACACTCCATGGGAATTATTTAAAATGTACAACTTTTAAAAATCAATATTACTAAGGTTTCAGTTGTTAAGAGCTTGGAACTTTTTCTGTGGGCATTTGAGATATTCTGAGCAGTGCATTTGTTGGAGAGGGGAAGGTGGGGAAGTGGAAAGAGAAAAAAAGCCTTTCCCCGCGTTTTTCCTGGGGTATCTCAGCAAGACCGCAGCAGTGGCCAAGGCTGAAATGCACAGAGAAATGCTGACCCTCGGGTGGGAGGAATGGGGAGGGTGTGGTTTAGGGAGGCCCTGGCCCCAGGGACCCATTCCTGATAATGTTCTGCTCTGTCTCTGGGAGATTAGTGCTGCCTCCTGCAGGAAGTCCTCTGATCCTACCACCTGAAGTACTTTCTGGAAAAAGAGGAGACCATATTAGGAGGCCAGGCACTGCCTCCCTTGCTCAACAAGCCCCACTGAGGGACAGGCACTGGGCATTTGATACTCACCCATATGACACACACCACTTTTTGTTTTTCTCTTCAGAAAGTTTATAGTGAAAATCCAGGACCCAGGTAGTGAGGAACGCTTTGGTTCAGGCCATGGAAGAAGTGGCCCAAGAGTTTCTATGACATTGCATTGTCAAGCAGAGTTAGTAAAGGGAAATACACGAGAGCCTGTACAAGGAAAGCCTGTCACTAAGTGCCAGAGTGGTCTTACTACAAAGTTCCTCAATTCAATTCAAGTCCAAGGATGGACTAGCCATCAGTGACTCTGTGGCTCAACTGACTGGCTCATGGTGACTCTAGAGTACCAGTCCATGGCAGTGCTGGATGGGCTCTTCTGGGGTTCTCGGTGCCGGTGTCCTGTGGGCCTAGATGGTTCCAGGTGTCAACAGCACCAGGTGAAGATGGTCCTGTTTATGCCTCTTGGAGGCAGTGGCTCTAGACTTGGTAGCCCTGGGCAATCGGGGTGCTGGGGACCCTGTGGTACTAGTGCTGGAGGCCCCACAGTTCTGGGTGCTAGTGGTCTTTGGCACTAGGTGACCCACAAGTCTTTGGGTGTTGGCTGGAGCTGGTCAGAGAAGAAGGGAAGAGGAGCTGAGCCAGAATTGTCCCATGCTTCTGAGGTGCAGTTCCCAAGCCTGTGTGGTTAAGCCCGGGACCGCAGCAACCTCTGAGCTGACCTATCTGGAAGGGACAGTCACCACGCACAAGTTAGTTATTATAAGTCACTGGGGGCGGGGTTGGGGGATCCCAGCCAGCAGTCTCCGCACTGACCGGTGGCTGAACCCAGCTGGGCTCCCTGCCCTGGAAGCAGGGCGATGCCTGGGGACGGATGGCCCTGTGTCCTCTTAGCTTGGCCCCATGGGAGCCTAAGGCCACCTTCCAGTGTGCTCTGCTGAGGTGCGGGAAGGGGCTGCCACTGAGGAAGGTGGGATCCGGCAGGTCCGGGCAGGTCTGCTCTGCTGAGGCTGGGCCCTCTCCCGGGTGGCTGGGGCACCCAGAGCAGGCAGGAGAGCACGTCCCAAGCGCTGGCCCCTGCCCGGAGGCCCAACTAATGACCCTGTGTGCATTCCGGCCTGCATCAGCAGGGAATTGGCTGAGGGGGCAGCCCCATTAGCTGGAATTCTCCCAATGCTCACACATCAGAGTGGAGGGGGGAGAAGTGAAAAGTTGAAAAAGAGCTAATTATCGCTTTTATCAGAGCGGGTGGGTTGATGGGTCCTGCCCGAGGGCAGCTGGGGCTGCATTAAAGATTAAACGCCAGGTAGGGGGGAGCAGGGCTGTCATTCCACAGGAGGGAGGCCGGCAGGCTGCCCTATGGAGACCTGGTGGCAGGCGGCAGCCTTAGATCTGTCAGGCAAGCCCTCATCCTAGCGCCCACCATGGCCACATTCCACCAGGGGACCCCGACAGCGCCCCGACACTTCCGCCTGCCACGGTGGGGAGGGCAGCGGAGGTTCACGTCTGCTCCCTGAAGGGGCAAGGGGTCGGGGCAAGCCTAATTATCCAATTGGTAGGTTTCCTGGCACCTGTCTTGAGGGAACTGAAGTTATTCCTGCACATCACCCAGTGACCTTATGTGTGGAACCTCCATTGGAATTACGGGAGGCCTGGCCAGCACTCAAGGTCAGGGAGTCTGCTCTTCCTTGTTATTACAGAGCAGGAGCAGGGGGCCCAGGAAAGGAAAGGAACTCAGTCAGTCACATTGCTGTGTAGTTAGGCCCATGAGGTTGCAAGTCCCTTGAGGATGAGGCCTGCATCTCCTATTCTTGTCTTTATACCTGAAGTATTGAGATTGAAGGAGCTGGGGGGATTAGTAATCAAGGCTCAGTAACTTCATTATTGTAACTCAGCAGCATCTGGGACACGCTGGGTGTTCAGAGAGTGTTTGCTAATTGGTTGTAGAGATGATAAAAGGGTGGCACCTAAGATGGCATGGGGACCATTTGGATCACTTTTCAATTCTTGGGAGCTAATGCATTGGCCATGATGTAGGTGAGTATCATGGTCTTGCGTCACCAAGACAAACCAAGGCCCAGGTGGGGACTGGGGTGCTGAGTGCAACGAGCAGGTGGTGGCAAGGCAGCCAGCTGTGCCAGCTGGCTGTGCCAGTCTTCACTGTGTGTGTCTTGTCATCAAGACTTCTCTACCCCACAGAGACCCCGGAAGCATGATGCCCACTCGCTGGCCCCACTGGGGACCCGCAGCACTGTGTGGCCAGCTCAGCTCTCCTGAGGGTCAGCCCCTGCCCAGGAGAATTAATTAGGCTCCTTGCTTCTTTTTTTCCTCTGTCCTAGGAGCCAGGGCCTCTCTGGCTTGGTTTCTTCAGGCTTCCAACCTCAACTCAGAATTTGATGCTGTTTTCACCTCTTCTCATGCTGAGAAAGTTGCAAAATGACATGGAGAGAACAACCTGCCCAAGTCAAGGGGACCCCGGCCTTCCCAGAACTTCCCATACACAGTCTCACAGGCAGACACCCTTCAACCCAATGGTCTGGACGAGGCCAGGCTGATAGAGCCCCGATGAGTGTCTGGTGGGGGGCGATGAATGTGTCTGAACAAGGACAGCCTAAAAGGATCTGGGGTTCAGGGAGGACCACAAGCCAAAGCTGCACTGGCCACACGGACATTCTGGTAGTCAAGCCCCAACAGGATGCTGGATTGCTATGAAAGATTGGGATGCAGCAACCTGCTCCTCACTATCAGGTGTTTCTTAAGAAAGTTCAGGTAGTTCTTCACTGAAGGAGAGAGGGGAGGAGGGATGGAGGGAAGCAGAAAAGAAGGAAGGAAGAAGAACTTCTCAGGAACTGGGGTGGATTAGAACCAGACCTTGCTCAGAAGGAGCTTGCAGCCCAGCAGGGGGAGAGAGAGAGATGGGTGCACAGCTGCCCGCAGTGCATGGTGGTCAGTGCCAATGTCAAGAAGAAAACACCAACCATCTGGTGGTGGGAGCTCAGGGGGAGTGATTCGCTCTAGGAAATGTTGGAAAGGTTTCTGTAGCTGAGTTTTTTGGGCCGGGTGGCAGTGAATGAGGTGAACAGAGGGAGGTAAGTCATTCTCAGTGGCACTGGCAGGAGTAAAGGCGGAGAGGCAGGAAGACGTGACCGCCTGCAGGCAGAGGGGAAGTGGTTCAGCTGCCTGGGGCGTGGGGCACCTTGAGTCCCACGAGGGCCTGGAGGTGTGAGCCAGATGGTGGGGAAGGGCTGAGGAGCTCACGTGGGGACAGACAGCCGAGGTTTACAAGCGGGAGTGTGTGACATGTCCAGCCACCAAGAAGTGTAAAAGGAAGGACTCGGAAACTCTGGGGACAGCAGTAACCTTTACTAGAAACAAGGACCACTTCTTTTGGACCCAAGAAAGCTCTGGGGTCCCTTGGAGCCCCTGTGGAGGGTGGTCCTCTGGCCCTGTGAGCCGAGCACTGAGAAGGAGGTGGACCCGGTGGCAGGGGGCGGCTGGGCCGTGTGTGAGGACACTTCTGGCTAGAAGGCCGCTGGGCCAGGTAGGATGGGAGGTATTTCATGGTAATTCTCTCCCTGGTGTTCTCCACAGGCAGAGTGATATCCCGCCCACCAAGCGGATGGACTGGGACAGGAGAAGGTCAGAGGGGCTCAGAGGGAGCCTCTTGGGTACCCAATGGAAGCCTCTCAGCTCCTGGGGCAGCGCTGCTGGGGGTGTTGCAGAGGGCAGGGGCGCACGACGATTCCCGTCCATTAGAGGAATCAGAGCCCAGTGTCCCCGCTCTGCACCTCTGGGCCCTGAAGACCTCGCCTTGAGTTCCTGAGCCTCGGTTCCCTTATCTGCAAAAGGGGAAGAAGAGTCATACCCGGCTTACCTTGTTGGCTACTGCACGGCTCGACAGAAGCATAAGAGCCACGGAATACACTTCATACACGGGAATGCCTTACTTACACAAGGGTTGGGTGTGACTATTAACACATAGCAGCTGCGTCACAGGGCAGAGAAGACCCAGACACAAAGGTCAGGGGCCTGCGCCCAGGTCTGTTAGGGGCCAGGGCGAGCCAGGGAGAGCCCCCAAGACTCTGCGGGGGGCCTCTCTCCCCATCAGATGCTGTGCGAGGAAGCAGACCAGCCTGACTTCAAACCCCAGTTTTGCCCTTCCTCGCTGTGTGACCTTGGGCAAGGCACTTCATTCTCTGGGCCTCAGCTTCCTCCCCTGTCAGCAGTGATGGGAGAGCCCATTGGGGGGCTGTTGTGGGAGTAAGGACGAGGTCTGCCAAGTCCTGGCACGTGGCTGGGCCACCAAAAATGCTCGTGGAAGTGGCTGTTGATTTGTCTTCCTTTGATCCCGGCACTTGACCACCTCCCACTCCCCTGCTCCTGCTTTTATCTCTCTCTGCGAGCCTTGCCCAGGGTTCCTGAGGGGCACCCCGCGTCTGGTGAGGTCCTTGGAGCTTGGGCCTGAGGAAGGCGGGCCAGTAGCGAGGTCTGAGAAGGGCTTCCAAGGATGAGGCCATGCCGAGGAGGCCACATCTGTGGTCAAAGGCTCTGGACCTCCACCCAAGGGCTGGGCCCAGTGGTTTTGCCAAGAGCTTTTCTGTTGCAGAATTCCATGACCCTGGGACTCCTCTCAGAGTGGTGAGTGCCCAGGGCACCATCCCCAGTGTGAGTCCCTCAGTCACAGGACACTGGGATGGGAGTCCACCGTAGGGCAATGAGGCTGAGACTCCAGACACCGGCTCCCTGGTCTCCTGAGCGCAGACCATGGCAGGGCTGCTCCTCCCAGCCCCTCCCGCCCCAGCCTAGCCCCATCTCTGATAGGCAGGAGTCCAGGAGAGCCCACCTGGGGAACTCACAGCCCTGCCTTCCCCCTCCCAAAGCCACCTTCAGCAGGGCAGCCCTTGCCCCTCCTGGGGCACTTTAGGCAGAGCTAGGAAACCACAGAAATTTTAAGCTGAACTGAAGGAACATAATGGCCTCAAATCTGAAATGACAGCAGCATTATTAGCCAACAGAGAGCCACAGGAGCCCAGGACAGCAGGAAGGGAAGGGGAGAGAGGAGGAGGAGGAGGAGGAATGGGGGCAAAGAGACAGAGCAGACCCCAGAAGAAGGCAGGGCCTGGGGTATGGAGACTCAGGCAGGACCCAAGCATGAAAGGGGCTGCCCAGGAGTCCGGGGGTGAGTGTCCCAGTAAGGGCAATGGAAGTAACACCAAGAACAGCTAACGCTTGTTTAGAGCTGCAAAGTGCCAGGCACTGATCCAAACGCTCGTATTAACAAACGTAATCCTCCTGACGTGGGCGTCAGTATTACTATCCTCATTTTACAGATGGTGTACAGAGTGCAGCACAGAAAGGTCCAGCAACAAAGAATGCTGATCCCGGCTGCAAGGCTGGGGTCTGCTGCCCGAAGAGGCCTTCTTCTGCTCTCTAAAGGTCAAAAGTTAAAGCCTCACTCAGGGGTCGGTGAGAAGCAACTATCACGTTTGGGCTGTGTGGAGCCCCCACGTGTGGGATTTGGAAGGGAGGAAAGGCCGTGAGCTCAAAACCACCTCTCAGGCGTGGACGATGAGGGCCAGATGAGTGCCGGGGAGCAGGGCTGGGGGGGGGGGGCGGGGCACAAACACAGAGGTCAGAGGACTTGATTAGCCTTTAGGAGTCAGAGGTCAGAGGTCCATCTAGCCAACCAGTGGCTGGAGGCTATGACCACGACGGTTGGCTTGGGCCCTGCCGAGGTCATGGTGAAGCTATAGGTTAAGGTGTGACTTCTGATTTCTTCCGAGAAGGAACGAGGGAACACGGTCACCAGCTGGCCAGCCCGCAGCCCTCCCGGGGTCAGGGCTCTTCCTCTCTGGCCCTGGCCAACCACGCGGGAGACCTGCTGAGTCCCCTCTGGAGGGAAGCACTTCCTATTGGGCTAAGGCTGCCCCATCCCAGAGGGCCTGGTTCCAAGTGCAACACCTCCAAGTGCGCTGTGCGCCCCACCCCATCCTGCATCTAGATATAGTCACCCCCTGACCATCCGGCCTCCCTGGAAATCAGGTTTTCAGAATTGTATTGATGTCACCGTGCATTCTAAGTCTAGGACACAAATAAGGTTTTAGTCGCGCTCAGTGGGCTGCTGAGTCGAAGGAAATGGTTCGCTTCCTGTTGCAGGGAAGGGCCGAGCAGGCAAGCAGTGCAAATCTGAGGCATGGGGGCTCTGCTCTGGGGCCGGGAATGGCTGGGAGGCCATCTGGGATCAAAGCCTGACCATGTGACCTCATGAAATGATCTCATGAAGATCACTTGACCTTTGCATGCTTCATCTGTAAGACGGGGGTACTGCATGCATTCAGCTCCAAGTTCCTGGTGGGGTGGCTGCGAGGAGGAGGAGGTGTCAGGGCATCATCAGTGGTCACAACACTAGTTTCCATTGCCATGCCATACACTGGAGGGGGTTCTGTCCCTTCCCAGTGTGGGGAAAGATTCTCAGTCTGTGACATGTGATGAAACCACCCAGGGAAGCTGTCCCCTGCATCAGAAGTCCGAAGTCCTATGTCTCAGGGGGGGCTGATTCTGGAAGAGTCAACCTCCACCCCTGAAAAAGGGCCCCCTCAGCTTAGGCCTGCTCTCTGCCTTCCTGCATCTCACGCTGGACCCGCAGGAACTATAAAACATTGCAGAGGTGCAGGGAGCTCCTGACACCGCGGGACTTCCAGAGGCCCGGGAGTGCATTATAGAGTCAGTGGCAGCCCCTGCCCGTGGCGGCTGTGGGAGAATAATGGTAGCCGTGGAGACCGTACACTGAACACATCCTGGGTGCCAGACACCTTCTTAAGGGTGCCTCAAACCCTCCCAACGGATGGTGTAAGGCTGGTATTATCACCTCATGCTCTAACCTCCCCCTGGCACCTGCACCCCCTCCCCCTCAGACTCCTCATGGTTCAGGCTGAAGCTGGGCTGTCACTCCTGGGGGGCGGGGGGGCAGGGCAGGAAGGGCTCTCTCACTTCCTCTAGGCCAGCTCTGCCCCCACACCCCTGCAGCGTTTGCTAAGCACTCTGTACTTACCCCTTGTGAACACTCATCACACTTTATACTGATCCTACTTTTTATTGCATTTATTTTGAGGGGTGAGTAAGGCATTCACACGATTCCAGTCCAACAGCAGCACCCAGGCATACAGTGAGAAGTCTCCCTGCCCTCGCACCTGTTCCCTGGCCACTGGGTTCAGCTGCCTGGGGCCACCGGGTTCAGCCCCCTGGGGCCACCGGAGATGTCGGTCTCCTCACCCCCAGTTGTGATGACTGGTTTATCTGTCTTCTGTCCTTAGGAGCCTGTGCCTGCCTCATTAACCACTTCGTCCCCGGGGCCTGGCACAGAGCCTGCCACACAGTAGGAGTATCTTGTATGCAGTCTGTCTGTCTGTCCACCTAGCTACCTATCAGGGGGCATCTGAGGGAGGGTTTTGTTGGTGGTGGTAGTTCGTTTGCTTGCTGCTTTCATGCCTGAGGCTCAGAGAAGGAAGGTAACTTGCCCCCTTGGCTCTAGCTCCCAAGACAGGGCTTGCCTGGGCACTCTGTTTATATGACTTTTAAGGGCCACCTGTCCCTCTTTCTTGGACTTTTTGACCATCCTCTGCAAAATGGATCCTGATTTCATTGTTTTTAGTTTAATTTTTTAACTGGGACAGAAATAGTCGCCCTCAGTAAATGATCACAAAGCAAAGAGCTGAGTGTCAGGAAACAGAGCATCGGCCCCCCCACCCTTCCGAAGCCCCTGGTGCCCGCCCACTCCTGACGCCATGTCATGTGTGGGATATGGCTGCTGCTGCTGCTCACCTGGGGCCTCCATGTCCTCATCTGTAGAATGGGAAGGGGCCTGTCAGGTCTGCAGTTCAGTGGATTGTTGACGTCTTCTCTGGTTTCACCCCTTCCAGCTGGTACTGCTTTATGCCGGCACCAAGAGGAAACGATAGACTCGAAAGACTTTTCATTAAAGCGACTGCTCAGTACCAATGCAACAGATGCATAGGGTGGGTCCAGACAGTTCTCCCCACACCGGCCAATCTGGCCATTTCCCTAGCTCTGGCCAAGGGTCAAGTACACACAGGACCTGCCGTAGGTCCTCTGAAGAACTACAAGGAAAGGCAGGAGGAAGTGGGAGGTGGAGAAGCAGGTGGAGCTTGGAAGTGATAACCACCTTGGGGAGGTGGGGTGGCCCATGCACCATCTTAACTAGGGGACCAGAAGGCTGCCTTCCAGCTGCCTTAGCTCATGCCTGCCTGGGGCAGTAGAAAGCAGCCCTCACCTCATGGAAGCTTCACGTTCAAGTTTCTGTATAACTTCGTTCTTGGTGGTGGCCAGGAACTCTGGGAGTTGGGAAGAGGAGGCAAGAGGGAGTGAGGGGAAGGAGAGGGAGGAGAGAAAAGGGCAGGGTGCTCGGCCAGTCACCCTGCGGAGCCAACGTGTCCGGAGGGGACATGGTGCTTGCTGACACGGGAAGCGTGCTCGGGTAGGACACGCTGGGCAGGGCAATGCAGATGGGCAAACAGTATGGAGAGAAAGATTCAGAAATTCATTCATTCATTTGTCTTTTCACTCATCTATTCAATGAAGACGGCAACATTGAGATAATTGCTGATCAAGGTATATGCAAAATGCTAAGAAAATGTAAAAGGAGCAAATAACAATTTGATGGGTTGCAGGAGTGGGGAGGTTAGGGGAGTGGGCCAACGTCGCTGAGGATATTCAGGCCAAGCCATGAAACCAGCAAAGGCAAAGCCAGCCCCCAAGTCCTCCCCAGCTCCGTGGCCCATCTCTCCCGGAACCTTCAAATCCCAGTCTGGCTGCTGCTCTCATGGCTTTGAGTCCTGGTTCTGCCACATACTTGCTATGTGACCTCAGATAAGTGATCTAACCTCTCTGAGCCTCTATTTTCAGCTATAAAATAGGGGTGATACCAGCTGCGAGGGTTGTCAGGAGAGTCAAATACAGTGATACGTGAGAGGTGCTTTGCGGGGCGCCTGGCACCTGTATAGGATGCTCTCCAAACAACATACCGTGGAGATCGTCAGGACTGGGAGCAGCAGCAACTTCATTTACCATTTACCCTACTCTGGGCCTCTGTCTTTGGTCAGGGGAGGAAAGCTGAGGCTCTTCCCAGCATCCCCCATCCCTGGCCCCCGGCCCTTGCGGAAACATGAGAAGCTGAGCTTGAGGATCTAATGTGTGCCCCCCCCCAAGCCCCTTAATCCTTCCTGAACTTGGAGAGGGGGGGCGGCCCTGCTGTAACACCTGCACGGCTCTGACATCTCCTGCCTCTGGGCAGAGAAAGCAATTTCAGAAATGACATGTTGCCAACAAGCAGAAATCAGCTTCTGAATTAAAATGTGTCGGCATCAGGTGACCCCAGGCTCGGAGGGCTGGCTGCATGAAGACAGCTGAGATTAGGGCCTGTCAGCCACAGGAGGGGCTGTGCGGGAAGGGGTGCAGGCACCCGGGGGGCTACTGGTGGCCGCCCTGGACTTGTTTGGACAGGGGGGCAGGAATTCGGATGCTGGGTCAGGTTCTCCTGCGGCTCTGACCAGTTTCCACCTCTCAACTGTCCACTCTCTGTGGTGGAGGCGGGGCAGGGAGAGTCGGGGACTCCTTCAGGGCTTCAGCACGTAAACACACTAATGGGCTCGAGAGAGAGAGAGCCAGGGAGGAATGTGGGCCCCACAGGCCCCGGGGACTCAAGGAGAGATGGGAGTAAAGGGGATAAGAACCCAAGGGCCTGTCAGCTTCAGCACTGCAGGTATGCAGGGAGGAGAGAAAGGGAGAGGGAGGGAGAGGAAAGCAAGAAGGAAGAGGACAGAGTGAAAGGGAGGAAGCACCACCAGCCACACTGAATCCTTGCCATTCCTGATGCCGCCTCCTCCATGATCCTCAGGCCTTTGCACAAACCATGCTCTCCACGGTGGGGCCAGAGGCACGAAGGGGCTGTTCCATTTCCAGCGAGCCCTGTTGCTTATTGTGGGACCTTGGGGCCTGTTGCTTATTGTGGGACCTTGGGCATGCCAAGGGAACCTCTCTGAGCTTCAGTTTTCTTACCTATAAACTGTGTTCGTGGTTTTACATAACCCTAGGGTGGTCACAGTGGTTAACCGAGGTGATCGGGGGAAATGACACCAGAGTTCCTGTGCAGTGAGGTGCCCCTCACAGGGCTCATCACCTAGTGATCCCTTTTCCTCGTCTGTGACTTCCCTGAAGGCCCAGCCTACGTCTTGTCACCACGGCACTCTGGCACATGCCTGGCACACTCTCGGTGGGCACTTAGTTTGCTGAGTGATCGGTTACAAGAAGGCACACCAGGTGAGAGACGTGAGAAGTGACAGGAAAGGGTGGGGGGTAAGCAGAGGACCCTGCCCCGTGGCTCTCTCTCCAGAATGTCCCCACACCGATCACAGGTCATCCCTCTGGTCTTTGACAGACTTCCTTCTGGACCGGGGCTTGGCAGGCTGTGCTGGATACCTAGACGGTGACCATGTTTCCCCCGTGGAAACTGGACACATGGGATCATTCCATGTGTCTCTAGGTGTTGGCAGAGGCAGAATAATTGACCTTGGGCCCATCTCAGGAGCTCCAGGGCTTGGGGCCTCCGCAGTCACGCTCTGCAGAGCTGGTAATCCAGCAAGGGCCAGAGCAGGGCCGGTGGGGATAGGGAATCGTCAGAGGTAGGGAAGAGGGAGGCTGAGGCCCTGCTGAGCCTCCAGGGTTGGACGGAGGTGGTCCAGGGAGACAGCAGCAAGGCCGCCTAAGGATTTGAAGAGAGGCATCGCCTTCCCCTCGCCCTCGCCGCTGGTCTAAACGTCTCCCACAACCGCTGCAGCAGTTCTGCTGGAAGATGGCTCTGCTTCACAGTTCCTGCTCAGAGCTAAGTCACCAGAGGAGAAACCCCGGGTTTGAGAAGATTCCGGAGGGCAGTGGGTGTGAGCTCGGGCATGAGGAAGGCCCGAGCTTGGGACTCAGCTCTGCCACTCACTCGGCAAATGATTCCAGCTCCCGAGCCTGTTTCCCCATCTGTGAAATGGAGTAAGAACTCTTATCCTGCAGTGCAATTGTGAAGATGAAAAGGAAAGCCGTGGGGGTAAGGGAGAAGGGAAATCTCTTCTTTATGGCCAAATAAGAATAGGAACGACGGAATCAGGGAATCACCACTTGCAATGGATTGGGCAAGGATTCCCAATGGAGGCTGAAACTATTGGGTAAGATGTTGGGCCACAGGATATTCCCACAGTCTCGGAGCATCGCCCCATGGATGAGTCATCAATCACACGTATCACAAAGGGAGAAAGGCAACTTCATGTCGGAGACGTCTGGCGGAAACCACATTAACCAGGTGATGAAATCCAGCATCCCCGGTAAGGCTGATGAACTGACATCCCGTGGCTCTTGACAGCATGCACGGAGGACACACGGCACCCAAGTAGACGGCCTGCCGAGGCCTAATCTAACGGGAACCGGACTCCACTCATAAGGAGCCAATCAGACAACTCCCCACTGAGAACCATTCTGCAAGACACCTGGTCCGAATGATTCAAACGTCAATGTCATGAGAGCACAGAAGGCAGGGGGACTCTTCGTGGCTACAGGGGGCTGGAGAGACAAGACAACACAATGCAGTCACTGCCCTATTCTTGGGTGGATCCTGAATCAGGAAAAACTTATAAAGGACATTTTGAGGGACAATTGGGGAAGTCTCGCCGTGGACTGTGCAGTAGGTAGTATTGAGTCAGTGTCAGATTTCTTGGATGTGCTGATGGCCTTGTGGTTCTTTTGGAGAATTTTTTTTTTTAAGGTTTTACTTACTTACTTACTTACTTACTTATTTTAGAGAGAGAGGAAGGGAAGGAGAGAAACATCAATGTGTGAGAGGAACATCGATCAGCTGCCTCTCACACGCCCCCATCTGGGGACCTGGCCCACAACCCAGGCATGTGCCCTGATTGGGAATCAAATGAACGACCCCTTGGTTTGCAGGCTGGCACTCCATCCACTGAGCCGCACCAGCCAGGGCTGGAGAATTCTTGTTCTTAGGAGATATATGAGAAAATATTTAAGAGTCTCAGAGTCTGCAATGCTCTCACAAATGGCTCATTAAAATAACTACACACACACACACAGAGTGAGCAAATGTGGTTAAATGTTTTTAAGGGGGGTGCGCCATGGGTAAAGTACCCACCTAGTGATCATCTCGGAAAGCACTGATTTGCAGGAAGAGTGGAGCCCTGAGCTGCTAAGGGTGCAGAGGCCAGAGGGTTTGTTCCCGGTTACACAGGAGCAGGGAGAGGCTCGGCGGGGGTGGGGCAGGCTGAGGGTAACATCGGAGGCAAAGAACATGGATTTGGAGGCAAAGACCTGGGTTGACTTCCTAGCTACGAGGCCTTCAATGGGTCACTTAACCATTTTGTGCCTCAGTTTCCCTGTCCGTAAAAAGGGAAGAAGGATGCCCTCCTTGGGAGGCTCAAGTGAGCAGACAAGCGAGAAAGCCCTTGGCACCGCGGAGCCTGCAGTGAGTGTGGGCGCTCCGTCCCAGCCGCAGGCCGGGATGCTGGCAGGAAGAGCACATTAGGACAGGAATGCAGGTGGAACCGTCGGCGCCCTCAGGGTTGGACTGTGGACCTCCCTCTGCCTCCCTTCCTGGGACCCTCGTGGACCCCAGCAGGGCTGGGGGGGCTGGGAGCAGGGCAGGGACAAGCCCTCTCTGCTTCCCTGTGCTCAGAAGGGGGCCTCCTGCCCCATCAGACCCTCAGGAGTGTGGCTGGTTGAGGACATGCATTTCCCAAAGCATGCCGGGAAGGCAGTGTGGCCAGAGGAGGGACTCTTGGGCGGCCATGTAAGTGACCCAAACCATTGCATGCCCATGCCTCTCATTTCCCCTAATGGATCTTAAGTCCTGGAGGTGTTGGCTTTGCTTCATCTTGCCCCCACCCTAATCTGCACTGCTGGCCGTGAAATGAGGACTCTGGAAATACTTATCCTCTGTGGGAGGGGACCCAGGCTCTAGCATGGTCTGACTTGGCACATAACCTCAGAGGGGTTACTTCCTTCCTCTAGGCCTCAGTTTACCCAGAATCCATAAAAGGGGGTGACCCACCCCTGAAATACCCACATCTGAGGGGAGGCGGCAGTGAGAGAGGAGGGAACACATGCTTTGGAGGCCAGCAGCTCTGTGCTCCAGTCCTGACACCAGTGATGGCTAGTGCTGCCGGGAGCCTTCCCACCTCACGACGCCATCTCCTTAACCTTCAGGTTGTTTCCAGTGGGTCAGGTGGTCACAACCAATTGAAACAAAAAGGGCACAGACAGCTGACATGTCGTTTATTGGTTTATTGTCTCTCTCCCCCACTAGAGCCTCAGCCCCAAGAGGCAGGGACATGGTCGCTGCTCACCGCTGCACCCCAGCCCCACAGGTGGTGCCTGGCGCTCAGTAGGAGCTCCCTAAACAATTGTCGATAGCATGGATGGACAGAACAGGTACTCAGTGTATGATAGTTCCCATTGTACTCCTCAAATGCACTAAGATCAAAAGCATTTGAAGTTCATGGCTGTTGAGAAAGAAAACTCTGGAAAGCAAGAAAGTCTTCAGGGTTGGCATCGGTCTGTCCAACTGTCTTCCGGGCAGTAGAGGACACCGGGGAGGCCGGGTTTATCTGCACCAGGGGATGCACATGACGTGCCCACGGGAGCCACAAGGATGATCCAGAGCCATGTGGGTGGACGTGGGTGGTACTTGGCAAATAGGGGAGCCCATGCCTCCTGTCTCTTGGGGCCCCCCTTCTAGCAGACTGTGGCCAGGTGGGGATGCAAGTCCACTCTGCCAATGCAGCTGATTTTACAAGAAAAGGCAGAAAGCCAATGGCAAATAATCCATTTTAAAAAGAAAAACATACATAAGAGCAAACAAGCCCCTCAGTGGCTGGGAGGAGCCCTGTGATGTCACCCACCAGCTCGGGCAGCCTAGGCGGAAGGAGGGGGGCCGGTGGTGGAGCCCCTGGAGTGGCCTTCATGGTGTCCCAGCCTCTCTAGACTCCTCGGGCAGTCCTAGCTCGTGGGACACAGGACTCCACTTAGAAAAATGTCGAAGTGCTGTCCTGACCCAGGTGGCCCGTGTTACACATGGTCAGGGAAGCAGCCACTTCCTTGGGTCCTTGGGCTTGGGACGTATCCAGGCTTTGGGGCTCCTGGGCTCAGGCTAGGTCAGCTCCCTTAGTGCCTGGCCTGTGGAGAAGCCTAGGAAATAGTCGCTGAAGGGACCTCTTCTGTGTGACCTTGAGCACAGCCCTGGGTCCCTGGGCCACAGCTGTGAAACGGGCCCAGCGTGTGGCCCCACCCACTGGCAGGGATAGTGGGGAAAGCAAGGGAGAGTAAAGGGGTGAAAGTGCTTTACAAAGGCAAGGCGTGGTCATCCTTGTTGTCATTGTCATTATTATGAGCAAGACAGTTCTGCCAGAGGGAGAAAGGGGGCCTGGGCCTGGGAGAGCAGGGAAGTTACAGGTTTCACAAGGAGGGTGGGGATGAAGGCCCCTAGGGCTCACGCAGAAGGGTGGGGTGTGGGGGAGGGGTGCCGCAGGTGCTGCCCATAGAATACAGAAACTATATAAATAACATAAATATTTTCTCATATATCTTAGCTATATAAATTATTCTCTTTAAGTGAGGTAGACAACAAATACCCTGTGAGTGCTTCCCTTAAAGCTATACAGAATGAGAGGTCAGTGGTAACTGGTCCCCAGGTCCCAGCAGGGCTGAGGTGGAACTTTGGGGGCAACTGGAAGAGGAAGAGAGGGAGCAAGGGCGGAGAAGAGAGGAGAGGGCCGGAGAGGGATGACCCTATAGGCCGAGCGGCCCTCAGAGCCTGCACCCGTGCCCTCGGCCTAGGTTGTGAGCGTCGGTGGCCAGCCATGGTGTTGGCCCCTGGGAGTCGGCCCTTTATCCTCCTGCAGCCCTGACACTGCCGGCCGTGGAGCTGGGGCGCAGATGGCGTGTTGGTGGGTCAGGACCCCTCTTTCTGAATCTCGGGCTGCGCCAGGGTGGAGGCTGTGTTGGGTCTCAGAGGAGCAGGATGAATTGGCCAAGTGAGAGGACGTCTCCATGCGATGAGTGGGGGAAAGAAACGAGCAAACCAGTCCTGTCTCCGTTTCGCTCTTTCTGCCAAGATGTGGGCCAGCCGCTTGGGTCAGCAGTCAACCCAGAAAGGGGTCTCATCAGAGCCACCGCAGCCAAAGATCCTTCCAGAATCCTGAAGGATGCCCCGGTCCACTGAGGACAGGGTAGCTTCTTCTCACCCTTGCGGGTCTCAGGGGGCCCCCAGGGCTTCTTCCTGGGGCTTGTGTGGACAGTTTTGGAGCATTCAGCTGATTCTGATGTTTCCTGTTTCAGCCGAGGGTCAGCAACTCTGAGTTCAGGGAGAAAGGAAGCTGACAGAGGGTGTGGCAGGGACAGCAGAGTGGCCAAGGGCATCCCAGAGGAGGTCACTTCCTCCCAGCTGGCATTGAGCCCTGCTCTGGGGAAGCACACAGCCTCCAGAAAAGTGATCCCTGCAAGGCCTTGGTCCTGAACCAGAGGGCTGTGTGCTGCTGAACGGGAACCCTCAGCCTGGCAGGTCCAAGGGGTGTGCGGGCGCGGGCGTGCGTGTATCGGCCTCTCTCTCCTGCCCCCACACAGGGCCTGATAGGTAGCACTGAAAATGTCCACAGGATTGGAGGAAACTACCAAAGTCACTTCTGTTCCTCAGGTAGAACCAGAGTGTGGGCCCAATAGCAAATTAAGGGGCCCCCAAGAAACCAGGCGTAGCAAAGACTTTTCATGTCCCTGTACATGAAAACTTAGCCAGGGAAACCTTAATTAGACGAGCAGCTGTAAGAGCAGAAGTGTGACCAGAATCGGAAGGCATATGCCAACTCTCCTGCATCACAAGTGCCAACCACGTGGGAGCCTCACAGCACGGAGGGAACCCCAGCCACTGGGCGGTTGGCCAGAGCGGGCTCCAAGGGAGGTCGGGAAACTGAGCTTGCCACATCCTTGCCTGGCGCCAGGGGGTGGTGACCCTCTCCTGGGCTGGGACTAAAGGTTCCATGTCCCAGGGAAAACAGAACGGGTCCTCGGTGTCCCTGTGCCACCTCGGTGCCCCGTCTGAGCCCCATCCTGGAGCCCCATCCTGGGGGCTGGCTCTCCCTATTGGTCTCACATCTGCTGGTGGTCTGAGCAGGGCTGGGTGGGTGTGGATTACAGCTCTCAGGACGAGAATGAGGCCTCAGCGTGGGCATATTTTAAAACCAAAGTCAAGGACACAGAGTTCGGGGCATGTATCTGACTTGGGTCCACTCATGCCCAAAAAGCTTTTTTTTCCTCCAAACCAACAGCTCCTATCACCTGGCCTTTCCCCTCATCTCTAGTACAGCAAAGCCATTCAGGTGGTGATGGTGTGTGGTCCCCAGGCTCACTGCGACCTGAGCAGGGCCAACGGGAGGGACCGTGCCATCCCGGCCAGACTCCAGCCTCGGCTTCCAGCTGACACTGCCTCCCTGTGCCTGCTTGACCCAGAAGCTCAACTTCCTGCCTCTTTCCGGCTCAAGACCACTTATCCCAGGAACTGAGATGGTGGGAGATTCCCCCTCTCCCCTCTAAACCTCAGTTTTGCCCTCTTCCTGGTCTTCCTTATTTCCTTCCACATCTTTCCCATTCTGCCTTCCTCTTCCAAGTCCTCAAAAAGGCTGGAGACCCTGGCTTCAGGGGTAGGGCCTGCATCTCTCATTCTGAGAGCCGAGGGAAGGGAAGACAGCTGGCCCGATGGAGAGAGGAGTGTGCGTGCTCTGGCACATACATCGACGAGCGCATGCATGCAGGTGTACCTGCCCGGAGGGGCCAGCTGAACAGCTGGGTGGCTTCAAGGTGCCGGGCACCTAGGGGGGTCCTGGCAGTGCCCCGCTGGCACATTGGGCAACAGACCTAGTGCTTACAGGTGTACACGAGCTCCTCCTGCACGCACTGCTGGCACTCCACGTAGCAGCACCACTGCACCTGGCAGTGGCAGGAGAAGGCCACCAGGCGGCTCTGGGTGTCGTAGCCCCGCCCGCAGCACAGGCTGCTGCAGCTGGCTTCCCGGGAGCACACTCGGCCTGCTGTGCCAGGGGAGTACTTGCTGGGCCGGCAGAAGCTGGGTGAGTCCTCCATGTAGACCAGGTCCCCGGGCCGGGGGGCCAGGCCCTTGGTCGTGCTCCCTGGCCTAGCAGGTGCCCACAGCTCCAGGCGGCCCAAGGCCTCGTTGGTGGCACTGGACACCTTGACAGCTGAGTCATAGCGCAGCTTCAGCATCTGGCCCGTCTCTCGGAATGGGGAGAGCTGCTTCCAGCAGGTGCGCACGGCACAGGAGCCCGACACGCCATGGCACTTACAAGTGGTCCTGAGACCACTCTTCACAGCCTGTGAGGAGAGGCAGAATGGAGGTGTGGTCAGAGGCCCAGGGACCACTGCCTGAGCCTGCCCCTAGGGTGCCAACCCTGGCAGGGAAGTGGCCAGCAGACTGGATGGCTAGCCATGTGGCACCTTTGGGTAAGCTAGCCCAAGGCTTCTCTTCCGCTGGGCAGAGGCAGTCCGATGCCAGCACACATGCTTCCGGGAGAGCAGTGTGGGCAGGCTTGTAGCCCCAGCCCCTTCCCATGGCCAGAGTTCTTGGGCAGCAGACAACTTGCACGTGTGAATACAGCAGCTGTGGTTCACACCAGCTCAGTGCTGCGGGCACAGAACACAGAACTCGGTTTCCTAAAGATCTGAGCTCCAGCCTGTCCCACCCTCCTCATCCGACAGACCTGGATACTTTTTACCCCCATCCTCTCTCTGCTCTGTGACCTCAGCTAACTCCCTTCCCTTCTCTGGGCCACCTCCTCTTCCCATTTGTAAGTTTTCAAACTACGTTGGCTTCTGGGACCTCCAGGAAGGCTAGCCCTTGGAATGGAGACCCCTCTCCAAACATGTTCCTCCCCCGCATGGCCTGGTCCAAGCCTGACTTCTGCCTGCTGCCCAGCGCCGGTGACACCCAGGACCCTTCCCTGCTTCCCGGTCATGGCCTAGAGCAGATGCCCAGGGAATGTTGGTTGAGGGAATGGGGTTCATCCTGGGATAGCTGTGTGTGTGTGCTGGGGAGCAGGGCATGGGAGGACCTCCTACAGACCTAGGACCTCCCCAAGGACCTCCTCCAGCCTCCTGGCTGGAAGGGCCTTGGGCCACTCAGGAACAGCTCACCTTGATGCCCACATGGGTATTGTGGGCATCTGCCCGTGCCCGCAGGTCTTTGCTTCCTCTCTTGGGCCCCAGGAAGTTGCTCAGAAACTTGGTGCTGTACTTGAGGTTGTCGCCACACACGCCCCACTGCCAGGCCTGCCGGCTTTCCAGGCCTGGAGAGTCGTCGCAGGTGCAGCGTTCCATGCGCCCGGCGCTGCAGGCCCGGGCCAGTGTGTGGGTGAGGGCTGCCGAGGACACCGAGTACAGGAAGGCCGTCTCCTTGAAACCTGGGCCAGGCACCGGGGAGATTCGGGGTTGGGGGGGAGGAGAGTGGGCTTACAGGCTGCCCAGGTGAGCACGATGAGGGGTTTGTGAACCTGAGGACGCAGCTCGGGGCCACTCCCCTGCCACCTGCCCCTTAAACGCAGGCTGCAAATTGCTGTTTACAGTGAGACTTTAATTCACTGCAGAGCATATGCCCAGATTCTCCAGGTGGCAGGTTGGGAACCCATGAGATGCTGAGATGCAAACAGAGGTGACTTAGGCACCTGGTGAGGCACGAAGCTGGCGCCAAACCACTGGTACTGCCTCCAAGTCCATGCGTGAACGAGGTGGACCGAATCACTTCGGAAGCCCCAGATCCCCTGAAATACGCCCTGTGGGCCCCCCGTGTTTCATGATAATCTTCAGATGTCATTCTCTGCTGCCTACTGTGGAGAGCACCCAACGACAGAGTGACTTTGGGTCTCTTGCCAGACTGACCATCCACCCACTTCTGGGACCACTGTGACTCTTGCACTGCTAGGGTGTGCTCCAAGGCTGGCCTCCCTCAGGAGCCCGCCACCTCCTGCCTGCTCTCCAGCGTACTGGGGTGCTGGTGACACCGGGGGTGGGATCGGCTCTGGCCCAGGCTCAGCCCAGGCTCAGCCCAGGCCCGCCCCAGCCTCGCCCCAGCCTTGAGGACCAGCTGGCCCACAGGGGGCCAGCCAAAGGCAGCCATGGCTGCCTTTTCGTAAAAGCCCTGTTATAGCCCCTGCCCCTGGGTGATGGAGTCACATGATGACCTGTTTTCCCCCTTAGGCTCCATGCTTTCTGAGGGTTGCTGGGGTCCTGACCAGCCCTGTGCCTCCAGCGTCCAGCACAGTGCCTGGCTCACTGTGAGCCTCACCAGGTACTGAGTGAACAGATGGCCAGTGGAGACATGGAGAGATGTGGGGGACCGGGGGGGGGGGGGATGGCGGGGGGGGGGGGTAAGACCAGATGTAGTGAACAAAGAAACAGGGGAATGAATGAGTAAATAAATGAATTCGGCCTGTCTCATGGTATTTGGCCAGCTATTAACTGCCTTCCACCCTTGTATGTTCTTGCACCTAGTTTGGGTGTGTGTGTATGCAGAGCAGACTCAGGGATGGGACTGGGGGCCACTCACCTCATCTGTGGACTCTCCAGGGTAGGCGGTGCCTCCTCCTGTGTCCTCCTTGCTCCTTTGCCCCCACCCACCCACCCAAAAGAGCGGAAGGCTGGGCCTCATTACCTCCCAGGACTCTTCTCACTCAGGACTGTGCTGGGTTCACAAGGGCAGCATGGCCAGAGGGCAGGGGCCAGGGGTATGGGAAGCACAGACAACCCCCAGCCCTCCTCTCTCCCAACTCTCCCCTCCCTCCAGCCCTCCCCCGGCCCTCCCCCTACCTCTCTTGAGCAGGCCTGTCCTCCCCTCCAGGCTGCAATTCCAGCGCTCGTGCCGGAACTGGAACTGGCACTCGAGCAGGCTGAGGTGGGCAGCGTCCTGCAGGGTCTCCGCCAGGCCGGGCTCCCGCCGACAGAGCTGCTTCTGCCGGCGGGACAGCTTCAGCAGGTCACACTGCTTCAGGTGGGCCCCGCCCTGTGCTGGGGCCGCCGCAGTGCCCAGCCCTGGGAAGGGCGTCAGGACCTCCCGCCCGGTCAGGCTGGAGAGGGCAAGAGAAGGGAGACCTGTGACCCTTAGGGGTCGTAACAGGGCAGCGAGGGTAACAAAAAGAAGGATGACAATCCCCGAGGATGTGGGCAGGTGAGGGGAAGGGGGCCTTCTGGGGGGGGCTTCATTATTTCTGGGGGGAGGCCAGGCCCACGGAGTTATGTTCCCATTTTGTAGAGCAGGAAGCAAAGGTGCTCATACAAGGGCCAGTGCAGGACCCCAAGCCCATCTTCCAGATGCCGAAGTCTCTGCTCTTTTCACCCACCCTCTTAACCACATTTGCCCGGTCACAACAATCATCCGGAATGCTTATTAAAAATACAGATTCCCAGGATCCACGTGGCAATTCTGCTTCTGTGGGTCCGGAACCAGGCCTGGGTAATCTGTATATTTAACACAAACCCGGGCAGCTTCCAGTGATCAGGGAAGTTTGGGAAATACTTTGTGTAGCATTGGGGGCTGCCAGGAGGGGAAGCCATGTTCCTGAGAGGGGCAGGCAGAGCAGATGCTGTGGACGGTGAGCAGACACCCAGCCCCCTCCCTGGTGGCCCGCTCTCCCTTCTCATGTCACTGCCCGAGGAATCCCACGCCGGCCTAACTGATTTCCGTAATTCCCAGATAGACCTTCAACCACCTGGCCACTCAGGGCCTGTTACACAGAGATGTCTGGGGAATACCCACAGGGGTGGAAGGATGGATGGATGGAAGGAAGGAGGGAAGGAAAGAAGGGTGGGTAGGTGGGTGGATGGACAGACTGACAGGTGGGTGAATGAAGGTGAAGGAGCTGAATTTCCATCAGGCCGTGAGCCCCAGATGGCTTGTGCTACCATACCCGAAGTTCATGGGTTCTGGAATCAGCTGCCGGATTCTCATCCTGACTTCCTAGCTGTATGCCCTTGAAGCCTTGGTTTTCTCCCCTGGTGAGTGGAAACAGTGGTCCGCACTACCTCCTGGGGCCGCTGGGAGGACTGCACCAGCCACCGTGCCTGGGACATGTTTGTTCACTTTCCTGCTGGCTGGGTTTCTCAAAGTTCCTTTCTCTTGCAAGACGCTTTACTCTAACTGAGGCAGAGTCTTCCCTTTGTCCAGACAAGGAAGCAAGGGTTTTAGGAAGAGGCGGCCACTGGCCTGAGTCACCCGGTGGACTCAGCAGCAGCAGATGGGGGCTAGAATCAGAGCTCGCCTGGCCTCTCCCCAGAAGCTCTCAGTGAAACGGTTCTACGAGTTCAGGAGCTTCACTGTCATGCACCCTGGTGGCCCTCCGTGTGGGTGGAAGCAGCTCCTTTCTGGAAGATTCTGGCCTCGTGGCCAAGGTAAAAGAGCAAAGATAGAGCCACAAAATGGCTCTTAAAGCTCTTGCTTAAATGTGGCACTTGTCATTGCTGCTCATGTGCCACCGGCAAGCCCTGGCCAAGCCCTGAGGGGTCAGAAAGGCCTGTGTCCCACGGACACAAGGGCACAGTTCTCCTGTTTGGAGCCACCTGCTCCAGCCAGGACATCCGGCTAGATGCCACACCCTCCCTGTCTGGGTGAGTATGGGTCCTGGCCAGGTCCCAGGTGCCCCCCAGAAAGTGACCGTGGATTCCAAACCCATCAGGTGTAGCCAACCCAGTATGGAGCGTATCTCTGAAACCTCTGAGCACAGACAGATGCTATCAGGCCCCTCTTGGCCCGGCCTGGCCCTGGGTTCCCCTCCCAGACAGGGTGAGGGCAGGGACCCGTTAATCATTAATCTGGGGGCAAATGGGTAAATTTCCAGTCCACCAGGTCTACACCCAAACCCCTCCCTGCGGCCTGGCAGGAAACCCTTAGAGCTTGACCCTTGGCAGGTCCACAGCAGAGCCTAATGTCAAGTCCAGTTGAGGGGGCCCCACCCTGCCTACCTCCCAGTGTGGAGGGCCACTCGAGAGCTGCAGGGAGCAAAGGGGCAGCTGCCGAGTGGCCCTTCAAATGTCCTCCCCCTTCAGGGGCTGGTGTGAGGGTCGGTTTTTGCTGACACATTTCCTGTGTTTCAGAAATTGGGACCTTCCTTGTAGCAGCTGATTGACAGGTGAAAGGACAAGCAAGGAGTGATGGGAATTTTGACCAGTAGGGCCACACACCCTTGAAGACCTGTCTCAAATGCCACTTAAAAAAAAAGATTTTATTTATTTATTTAGAGAGGGGAAGGTAGAGAGAAAGAGAGGGAGAGAAACATTGATCAGTTGCCTCTTGCATGTGCCCCAACCGGGGACCTGGCCTGCAAAACAGGCATGTGCCCTGACCAGGAATTGAACCGGTGACTTTTTGCTTTGTGGGACAATGCCCAACCAACTGAGCCTCACAAGAATAATAGCTATTGTCCTGGCTGGTGTGGCTCAGTGGATTGAGCACTGGACTGCTAACCAAAGGGTTGCCATCAGTTTGATTCCCAGTCAGGGCACATGCCTGGGTTGTGGGCCGGGTCTCCAGTAGGGGGTGTGCACGTGGAAACCACACATTGATGTTTCTCTTCCTCTCTTTCTCCCTCCCTTCCCCTCTCTAAAAATAAATAAATGAAATCTTTTTTAAAAAGAATAATAACTATTGTTACATCATCATAGCTATATTGTGTGTTACGATATGGTATGATATGATATGATATAATATATCTACCATTTTGAATGCTTATTACTCAGGCCTTTAAATTACTATGGGGACACCTGCTGGGTTGACCGCCTTCTGTCTACATGGTTAGCATGTGGTCCTTGTAGATCATTTTATACCACTTGACCTTGCTGCTCTAGCCTGCTGATTGGACCACTGAGGATCACATGACCCAAGCTGGGCCTATCAGTCCTGTCTCTGGGAATTTGAAATTCGAATTAAGTGAGCATACAGTTGCTTCCTCTCTTTCCTTTTAGGTGACTGGGCCAGTAACTCAGGTGATAAAAAAGAAAGTGGTCTAAAGAGAGAATGAACCAAAAGCATCAAGAGAAGCAGAGGTGGGAGTGGGGCAGAGAACGTGGGACCCTCTTCAGCCTTGGGTCCATGAGTCTTCCTGAGCTCGACTGTGCTCCTGCCTGAGACATTCCTGCCTGGAGAGCAGTGTCAAGGCCTGGAGCAGGTTTGTCTAACTAAGGGTGCCTGCCGCCCCCGACCATGACCTTATGACAGCTGTACGGTCCCAGTGTGCCCTTAGGCTGCACTTGGGAGCCAGGCTTGGCACCCTTTCCCCATCCATGGGCTCATGTTTTGTTTTTTTGTTTTTTTAATTTTGTGTAATAGACCCTGTGATTGATGGCCCCAGGAGTCCAGTATAAAGTCGGTTAATTTTATTAGCGGTAATGACACTTAGTAGCGATTAATGGTCAGGAAAGGCAGCCAACCGCACGGGGGCCTCAGGCCACACTGGGCCTCGGTCTGCCCAGGGCTGCTCCCAAAGGAGGCTGCCTGGCACTGCCCCGCAGGGCCCCGGGAAGGCAGCGGGAGCCCTTCCAGGGCCCAGTTTCCCTCTTATTTGTCTTCTATGTTGCAGTTTAGGATCATACTTCCTTTGAAGAAATAGGGCCATGACATCAAATTTAGAAAACACCTCAAGGCATTTCCTTAAACGGTGCTTGGGAACTCCCCCACATGCCCATCCCAGGGCAGCTGCCAGGGAAGGCTTCTTCCTGGACCTCAGGAGCGTTCTCGCTGGTGCAGCTTCCAGTCTGTTCCGGGGTCAGTGGACACGAGCCCCTCCCCTTGAACACACGACACTCTCCGGCACCCCAGGCCCGAGAACCCACCCGGCCCCTCTGCAACAATCTCAACTGCCCACATGTTAGCGGAGACCCCTGGGGATAAACCAGAGATCAAGTGAGCTTCATTGATCTAATGAATCCAGACAAACTGAGTTTAATAAAAGACACTGCTTGCTCCATGGTGAGGTCAGAGCTATCAGCCAAACAAGTGACCAGTGTTCTGAACTGAAGGACAGAGGGCGAATAATTTGCATACCTGCTAATTGCTCTTCCAGGCTGGGGGACCAGCTCCTCAGGTTTCTCTGCCTGGAATCACCCCCCTCATTGGCTGCACAGGCTTCAGCCCAGCTGGTCTCCCCCATTCCTGCTTCGGGTCCTGCTCCCCCAGGCTGATTTCTAGACTCTCTTTTCCCGTTAAGGAAGCAACAACCCCACGTAACCAGCTCTATTCTCCTCCCCTCTTTTCCCCCAGCCTCTACCTCCTGCCCCTTGCACCCTTGGCCTGTGACCCTTAGGTTAATAGTGAGACAGGAAGCCCCCATTCCCACACAATGAGAAGTGTCTGGCGTTGACCCAGACCATCCTCAGCCACTTCCTGGCCACCTTATCTCCCCCTTGAGTGGGTGGGCACCCCTCAGGACTTCATCTCACATGCACCCCCACCCCCAGCTCTCTTCTGGCCACTCCAGGCCCTTCCCGCCCTTGCCTCCTCTCACGTTCCCCTGTGTTCACCCCGTCTGCAGTTTCAGCTAAAGCCGCCCCATCTGGGATGACCTTGAAGTAAGCAAAAGAAGGTTCTCCAGGCTGTGGGGAAAGCTTCTCAGGAGACCACTTTGGTTTATCATCAGCAGGACCCCCAGAAACCATCAACCCCCTGAGAAGAAATGGGGCTCATCCTGGAGCAATCACCCATCACCCTCTGGCATGTGGGGACCCAAGGACCTCAGGTCCCCAAGACTGTCCTGACCCGAGTAGCTGGGTCCCAGGTCTGCCCTCACCCACTGGTGACCTCAAGGATGCCCACTCACCCCCTGAGCTCATTCCATCTAGCAAGTACACGTTGACTAGTGCGAGAGCATGACTGCAGCCGGACGGTTTGGGTTCAGACCCCCCTCTACCTCTCACTACTTGTGCCACCTCAGGCAAGGGACCCTGCCTCTCTACGTCTTGTCCTAAAAATGCAGGTAATCACAGTACCTACTTCTCAGGGTGGTCCTGAAGATTAAATGAGTTCTCATTTGTAAAGCTCTTAAAACAGTGCCTGGCACATAATAAGTTCCAGATAAGCAGCATTCTTAAGCACCTACTCTGTGCTGGGCACTGTGCTGGGTGCTGGGTCCCGCTCCTGCTCTCAAGGAACTCACAGTGTGGAGAGAACCTGGCTGGATCCGAGAGTGCCCCAGACTTTCCCAAGGCGCCAGAGGGAGGGAAAGGAGAAGGACGTTTTGAACCAGCCCAGCTCCCCGAGAAACGATCAGTAGCTGCTCAGGGACCCAGACCAGAACTCCCAGCCCCACCTGGGTGAGAAGCCGACCTCCTCCAGTCCCGTCCTGCTGTGGTGGGAGGTCTGGGGGTGGGGAGGAGGCAGGAGGAAGCTCCCAGACCTGGCAGGTGGAGAGCACTTTCCATCACCTGGGGGTGCCCCAGGCTCTGTTTCCCCACCACACACTCTTGTTTCTGCTTGAGAGGGTCTGATGGGTCCAGAGGAGGCCACCCCCAGGATGTGGTGGGTAAGTGACAGCCAGGGGTGGGGGGTGTGGGACAAGACTGGTGGTTTCCAGGGCACTGGGTCATGCCAGCATGTCTGGACACTTAGCTAGAGGGGCCAGGAGCTGTGCCTGGCACCAGGGCCCATGCCAACTGCAGGCAGCTGCCTGGGAACCAGGAAAACCTTGCTCTGCCCGGAGCATTGGCCTTGGCCCTACAAAACCCCATTAGATGCTCCGATAACAGGCTTCCGTTGCAGGGCCATTTACATGGTAAATGCTCCTTTTGTGCTTTCATCTCAAACATCTCAGCCCACCTCTCCCAGGCCTCACTGAACCCCCTACACACACACACACACACACACACTCACTCACTCACTCACTCACTCACATTAGTTACCCCCAACCCGTGCTCTCCACTACCCACCTCTTCCCAGCAGGAGGGAGTTAGTGAGGGCAGTGACTGGCCCTCGAAAAGAGGATGCATGGCTCCACGCTAACAGCCCTTCTGCGGAGAGGGGAGGCCCTCAGCACCCACCTGGGCTTCCCTCCCCTCCTGCTGTCATCCGTGTGCCAGCAGCACACCCTTCCCTCTGTCTGTCAGGCTCCCACCTCCTCTCCTGAATTCAGTGTCACCTCCCACCTCCTCCAGGAAGGTGTCCTTAGTGAGCAGCCTGGCAAATCCATTTCCTACCTTCACTCCAACTCCCTCCAGCCCCACCTTTCACTCACTCACTCACTCACTCACTCATTCAACATTAATATACAGGATTTTATTGCGCATCAGCTTCATGGCAGGTCCACCCACAGAAGGCTGAAATAAACAAGGACCCACTACTTTCCTGTCTGGGTCCCCCAGCCCCTCCTGGCCCAGCCTTTCTTTCCTCCCCAACTTGTAACCTCAGAACCCACCTTGAGGACTGAATCTTGCCTCATCCCCCACCGCATCCCTGGCTCAGAGGCAGAGCCTGACCCAGCTGTGGGCTTTGTCTCTCCAAGAACAGCCCCACTTCCTGCTTCCGCAGACGGGGCTGCTGCTGAGGATGGCAGTGGGACACGTGTGCTCACGAGCTAAGTGGGCAGCATGCTTTGCATCTCAACAGCCTTGGTATTAAAAGCGTAACTAGTGCAACATCTGGGAAGGAAATGCTTCCCCCTTCCTCCTTCCTGTCTCTCTCCTTCTCCACTCAGGCTGAGGCTAAAGCTGAGGACAGGAGACCTTCATCCCTCAAATGCATGGGTCAGGTGGCATGGAGGGTCCCAACTTCACCGCTGTGCAAAGGAATCCCTCACCTCTACATCTCCCCCAGGTCCTGGGCTGGATCCAAATGTATACCGTTTGAATTATTATATTGTAGGGCTGCATAAACCCTTCAAGATCACCCAGCCCAGAGGTTTTTTCCCCTGATGGCTCCTGGGAGGTGTCCCAGAGGCTTCTGGGGGCAGGGGAGAGGCCAAGAGGTCTGCCATGTATCTCTGCTTTGACCTGCCTGGTGCCTTGAGAGTTCATGTAAGATTGATGTCCAAGGTGACCCACTGAGTGAGTGGCAGAACTGGGACTGTGCCCCAGGTCTCCTAGCTATTGCTATCAAGCCATCTGGTGGCTTCTGATTTTCATTTCAATGGCTTCAAAGAAGCAAAACCAGCCATCACCATAGGAAATGTGTAGGGAGATAGGAACACAAGACAGGTAGGTTTGAAGAGAAGGAAGCCTGGTCAAAACTCCTCTGGTCCCCTGGGCCGCCAAAGGGAGAAAAGGACTCTTCATTGAAAAGACTCCTTTTCACCTTGGCTGGTGTAGCTCAGTGGATTGAGCATGGGATGTGAACCAGGCATCGCAGGTTCGATTTCCAGTCAGGGTACATGCCTAGGTTGCAGGCCACAGCCCCTAGCATGTGCACATTGATGTCTCTCTCTCTCTCTCTCTCTCCCCCCCTTGCCTCCCTAAAAATAAATAAATAAAATCTTAAAAAAGAAAAGACTACTTTTCCCTGGTCTAAACTCACTCTTTTTTCAGCCATACATCAAAAATCAAGCTTCTGACTTTAGAGAAGCAGCCTATGTATTTATACTAAAGTGTGAGAGTCTGATATAATACCAGTGCCTGAGAACATACTTTGCTAGATTTAAAAAATGTCACAAAAAAAGAGCACTGGGATTATGAAGAAAGGAGAAGCCTGGAGAAAGGAGCGGGAAGAGTAGAGAAAAGAGGGGCCAGAAGCCCTAAAGACAAGCTTCCCCAGCTTCTTTGGTTCACAGGCCCAGCCCTGATCTAGGGGAGGAGCAGTGTAGGAAGCACAGGGCGGGGACTGCAGGGAAAGGCAAGCAGTTGCGGAGGTTCTATCTCCGGGTGGCAAACAACATCCCCTTCCAGCTCTGTTCCACCCACGGGATACAGGCCCCTGGACTGGGTAACTTCAGCCCACTATTAACCATGGCCAGTTGGCCAGCTAGCTAACTGGTTTGGTGTGGTCCTGAGTGGCCACCCCCTTCCCAATGGACAGCAGGCCAGGCTGGGCTGTGGGTCCTGGAAGAGCCAGGCCCCTAGGGAATGTCTCAAGTATGATCACTCTGTGACGAGGACAGTTCCATTGTTCGAGGATGCCCTGCGTAGAGATGTCCCATGCTAGAGATTCCATATGTCCTCTGGCAGGTCCCAGGAATGGCCCACACCCCTCCTCTCAGCCCCAGAAAGAGCATGAATCTCCTCACCTCATCAAAGGGTCACTGCCTGAATATGCCCAGGGAGGGCCAGAGTGGTCCAGGACAGCCCCAGGATGCTCCCTCGGGAACAGAGCAGGGTCCTCCGGAGCAGGACCAAACAACTCCCACCTCGGACCATCTGGGACTCACAGTGAGCCAGGGCTGTAGCGGAGGGCCCCTCTCCTCAGGCCAGGCCAGTCTCCGCTTTGTCCTTTAGCCATGGCTCTCAGGCCAACCTCCACGCCTTTCTCCAAGCTCTAACCCCTACCTGGGATGCCTTTCCCAGCCCCCAAACCCCTCATGGATCCCCTGTACTTTTTATGGCCTTTTTCAACAATACAGAGAATGAAAAACGAGACTCAGAGGGCCCACCCATGCTATGGGTTTGTCTCCCATTGCATGGGAGATAAACATGCTATGTTTGTCTCCTCCAGGAGACATGGTATGATGTTTATCTCCTCCAGGAAGCCCACCTTACTTGCTAGCCCCATCCCACTTTAACTGTCCTCTTTCTTGTCTTCTTCTACTACTTTTGCAGATATAGTACCACTACCTTTGCGCGGTTCACACTTTTTTCTCCCTCCTCAGGGCTGTACAGACAATCTCTGCACTTAGCCTGTAAGCTCCTTGGCTGAGATCATGGTTTCTATCCCCTGAGGTCCTCCTGGCCCCAGCCCAGAACTTCCACCCCCAGCAAGTGCTCCTCAGACACCTGCCAGCTGCATAAATCCCTTAGATGTCCAATACCAGGCAGAGCATAGCTCTAGGCTCTCTCTCAGCCTCCCCCAGCCCTACCCACTGGCCTTCCTGCTCTTGGGCTCCCAAGTGCTGCTGTGCAGGCTCTGGGAGGCCTTGGCTCTGAGGGAGCATGCCTGTGGCCACCCCGTCTCTGGCCCTTAGGCGATTGCTGCGCTTGCTCTCCCCATAGCCAGATCTCAGGGCCGCCTGGCTGTGGTCAGAGGCACCCTGAGTCCTCCAGCCCTCTCAGCCCCTGTGGGGCCTGGGAGAGCCAGGCGGGTTTCTTCTGAACCTCAGTCCCTGGGGACCAGCTGTGCTCAGGGCAGCCTGACTCTCCCTTTGGTACCAAGAAAGGACCAGCCAAGAGCTTGGAGTAAGTCTTTCTTTAAAACTCAGCTTGTACAACCTCTCAGTGCTGAAAGTTTCCCGCGGGTTCACAAACCTTTATCCACAATTCCCAACTCCAGAAAGCTCAGAAAACCACAAAGTTTTTGTAAGTGGTGATTAACTCTTATGGCAGAGACGACCTGAACCAAAGTGAGAATATTTCTGGTTTTGATTTATCCCAACATGTACATGATTTTCTGTAAAAATAAGGTGTCTAATTGTAGGGTGCTGCCCTAGACCTTGCTAGGGATGTGATGTTATAGGTGCTATATGCATTATGTTACCATTCTAAAATCTGAAAATTCTTGAATTCTGAGTTGCATTTGGCCTCAAAGGGATTGTAATCATCAGGGAAACAGACCATCTTTGCTCTTGTCCTAAAACCATCTTTTTGGAAATTTCAGTACTGATTCAACATGGGGTCTAAGTCCCTCCTGGCTCTTTTGAGACTCTTTACCTCCCCACCCCCACCCCTTAGTCTCTTCTCTCCAGTGAGGGGGTCTGGCCTTAGGGCAGCAGCCCTGCCCCCCAAGCTCATCTCAGCTGCCACCCAATTCCTATGGAAGGCCAGGTGTGGCTCACTTCTGGAGTCTTATGGGGGCAAGTCTCTGCTCTCAGCTTTGCTTCTAGCTGCTATCCACACAGAGGTCAGATCATGGCAAAGCAACTCGTGCTGGAGAGGGCCAAGTGTGAGCAGATGTGATGAGTCAGAGAGGGAGGCAGCGAAAGGGAGAGGGCACTGCCTGCCCAGACATTCACTGCAGACTAGGAAGCAATGGTCAGGTCTGGGGTTTTGGGGGGGACTCAGACAACAGGGCATCAAGACCTCTGCCTCAAAGGAGCTATGCACAGAGACATGAGCGCATGAAGAACTGAGAAACAAACTAAGAGTTTAAGACGTAAAGTACAAGAGACGCCTGCAATATAGGCCAAGGGAAAGGTGTGGATGGGTGATAGAGTGGAGGTCTGAGAGGATCTGAGCTGCCCAGGCGGAGGCAGGCCTCAGCTGGGGCTCCACGGGTGCAGGAGGCATGGATGAGTAGGTTGGCTCTGGACTGTGACAGACTAGAATTCAAATCGTGGTGCTGCCAGCCACTGGCTGTGTGACTTTGGGCAAGGCAATTGGCCTCTCTGAGCTTTTCCATCACCCACCTGTATGTACTCCTAGGCTGTCCCAGTGGTTAAGTGAGATGATTCACATAAAGTGCAGAGCACAGGAAGGACTCAAATTATACAATGAATGGGCTAAAAATGAAGAGAGGAAGGAACAGATGTCATTAAAGATGCTCCTTAACTTGGATACTCTATGACAGACCATGAACTTTCTTAGACTCCTATACAGAGTTAACACTCAGCACTTTCATATACATTTATTTAACCCTCACAACAACCCTATGAGGTTAAGATTAACCCATTTTTACGGATGGGAAAACTGAGGTCAGAGCATCTAATTGACTTGCCCTGGGTCACAATACATGGTTGGGTGAAGGATTTAAACTCAGTGTGTGTGACTCCAAGTCCAGGGCCCTGGGCTTCCTCCAGTCCTACTCAGGCCAATGCCTGGGTCGTGGTCCCTCACAGTACCTGGCTCACCTCCTCTTGAGTCCAACTTCTCTTTGAACAGCTAACCCTGAGGGCACCAGGCCCTCTCTTGCTCAGGAGATTCCAGTCCAGGAGACCCATGACCTGCTTCTCTCTCCTCCTTTTTCCACCCCATGGCCTCAGAAACTCCACCACCATCCACTGAGGAGGCTGGTTTGACCCTAAACCCGACTTCAGAGCCCAGCTCTTGGGTGGGGGGCAGCTACAGCCCAGCCAGGGCCAAGCAGCCTGAATTCTTTCCCCAAACACAGAGATTCTTATCAGCAATGTTTGGCTTACAACCCACCAACCCGAAGCAGTAAAATTTATTTTACCCTTTCTTCCCTCCAACGCTGTTTTTCTCAGGATCCAATTAATTCCTAAAAATGTGGGGTTTTTTTACAAAAAAATACCATCCAAATATAAAAAAATACTTAAGAATGATTAAAAATATTTATAAGACCTGCACACTGAAAATTACAAAAACTGCTGAAATTTTAAAAGCCCTAAATAGAGAGATTGCCTGCTAATAAATTGGTAGACGCGATATTATTCGAATGCCAATCTTTTATAACTTGATGTATAGATTCGGTGCACTCCCACTCCAGCAGGCTGCCCTGTAGATATTGATGAGTCGATACGAAAATGTGGGTGGAAGTACAAAGGACCTAGAATGGCCAAAACTGCTTGGAGAGAAGAATTACCCAGCAGCCCCGGCAAGCAAGACTGCGCAGTCCTGGCATGAAGACAAGCACCGAGAGAGTCCAGAAACGGGCCCCATATATTGGCTCAGTTAATTTGCAACAGAGATGACAGTGGAGAAATAACTACCTTTTCAACAAATGGTGCTGGAACAAGTGGGTATCCACATGAAAAACAATACACTTTGACCCTTCCCTCACACCATACACACACACATTAACTCAAAAAGAATCATAGACCTAAGTGTAAAAGCTAAACCTATGAAGCTTCTGGAAGAAAACATAGGAGGAAAGCTTCACAACCTCTGGTGGAGATTTCTTGGATAGGACACACAAAAACCACGTAAGAACATGTTGAAAAGGGTACTTCATCAGAATCAAAAACTTCTGTTCTTCATAAGATACCAGTAAGAGAATGAAAGGGCAAGCCACAAACAGGGATAAAATATTGCCAAAACTTTCTGACAAAAGACTCAGATCCAAAATAGTAGAGAGCTCTTACAACTCAACAATAAGAAAAGAACTACAGGGTCACCCAGTTAAAAAGATATTCAGACGACCAAGAGTCCCATAAAAAACATTCAACACACCATTATCAATGGAAAAATGCAAATTAAAACCACGGTGAGATACCGATGCACACCCACTAAAATGGCCAAAAGAACACGGAGTACTTGACGTTATCACACATTACTGTGTGAAGTGGTACAGCCACTCTGGAATACTATTTGACTGCTTCTCATACAGTTAAACATATACATACCATATGATTTAACAAGTTGGCCTTAGATATTTATCCAAAAGAAATAAAGACATATGTCCACAAAAAGACAGGTACGTAGCCACTTTATTTGGAATAGCCCCAAACTGGAAAAAACCCCAAATGTTCGTCAACTGGTGAACGAATAAACAAACAGAATATGTCCACACTACTCAGCCAAAAAGAAATGTGCCACTGATGGATGCGACAACATGGATGAACCTCAAAACACGATTTGGAGCAACGGAATTCATACAGCAAAGGCTATATACCCTGTGACTCCATCTACATGAACTCCTACAATGGGCAAGACTAATCTGTAGTGACAGAAAGCACAGAAGTGGTGGCTTGGGGCCGGGGTGGGCAGAGGGCTGGCTGCAAAGGGGCCTGGGGTCCTCTGGGGTGAAGGTCGGGTCCCGTATAGTAACTGTGGCAGCAGTCACCCGGGGGTAGACAGTTGTTCAAAGCCACAGTGTGCTCTTGGAACAGTGCATTTCATTGAATGTAATGTTGATTTGGGAAAAGAGTTAAGGCTGCGTTTTGTTTCTTTACCATGACGACATCTCCACAACCCCAGACGCTGGCTAGAACCCCAGCACCCACCAAGAGTGCTAAGCACTGTACTGCGAGCACTTAGTATGTGCCTGGCCACCTGTCAGGCCTTTTCATTCATGGTCTCCATCAACCTCTCACCAGCCTGTATGATGGGTGTTTTCATCACCCAAACTCAGCAAGGTTGAGCCATCTGCTCAGAGTCACACAGTTAGCAAGAGGCATGATCAGGACTCAGACTCAGGTCTAGCTGACTCAAAGGCCTGTGCTTTCATAAATGTCTCTGTACCATCTCCAGAGAGGAAAGAAACCCAGCAAGAGCACAGAGTGACATGTTTGGAAAAAAACAAACCAACCAGGAAGTCAACTATGATTTGAAAACTGCTTCCCCAGGAGCCATTTCTAGTTACAAAGCTGTCGGTATGACTTAAGGACTGTACTGGATGGCAAGGCCTGTCATGTGTCCAGCTCGTCACATAAGACAATGTATGCTCATTGATAAAACATCACATAAATTAGCGTTTGAGGAATTCCCAAGCCAACTGAACCAAAACATGACCCCTTGACTAATCCCAGACTTGTAGGCCAGGACCAGCCTGTGAGGGGACCTTAAGACCTCCAGGTGCTACAGACCCTGGAGGCAAGTGACCTGACCACAGATGATGCAGAGAGTGGTCCGGTGCCAGGACAAACCTGAGCCCCTGACTTCTAGTCTACCTCCCATCCCACCATCGTAATGTTGGAGCCTACCTGACACCCCACAGGGCTCAGTGCACCTGTCTCACTGCTGAGGACAGAGGAGAATGCTGTGGCCTCACCCACCCCACCACTGCCAAGAGGGCCTGACAGAGTTGACTGAGCAGGGAAGGGGGTCACCTGGCCTTGTGGCTGCTGTTTCCCTGCGTGACCACACAGTATTAGCTTTGGAGGCTGTAGGGCAAAGAGCCCAGACGGGTTTCTATCCTGTCTCTCCCACGAATCCGCTGTGTGACATTGGGTGAGTTGTTGAAACTTTCTGACCCTTGGTTTCCTTTTGGGTGCTATTTATACCCAGCCAATACTCCTCAGGAATGGCTCTGAGGATCAGCTGTGAGAAGAGCTGTCTGAGGAAGTTATTTGTAAGTTACAATACTGGTGATCATGCCATTCAACGGGATTGGGCTCTAGACTCCTGCAAAGCAGTAGAATAGAAGCAGCTGCCAGCTCACGGTAGTTTGGGAATGATGGTTGTTCCATCTCAAAAAACGGGAATAAATAATACATGACCTGCTTGAAGCAGGGAGCTGGAACAGACATCCTTTGGGGGTCACTTCTAACACTTAAGTCTATGATTCTGTGATTTTTGAAGACCCCAATAAGATTGACCTCACCTGCTCTCCTACTGTTGGAATTTTCTTTTATCAAGATGACAAAACACTTCATCTTATAAAAGCAAATGACCTGGAGAAGGGAGGGCAACATTGCCTCACATTCTCACTACAGTGTGGATGACTGATATAGAGTTCTTCCAGAGAGCAAAATCTGATAGGAAGCTGGGACCCTTGGCCTGACTGGGAAGCAACAAGGCTTCCCCAGTGAGAACCCAGGCTCTATGAGATTAAACACATAACAGCATGAGGCTCCAATTTCAGCTTATCCCCTTAGTATTTGTCCTGCTCCCCAGACTGTGAAGATGGTGGCCTGAGTGTGCTTTGCCAGCTCTGCCCAACCAAGCTCACGACCTGGAACAGGTGGCTCCAGTACTCACATGGCCCCTCTCAGTCCTAACGCAGGCCGAACTCACCATCTCCCCTCTCATTTCCAAAGCTGCCCCTGTGCTCAGTCCTAAAATTCTAGCCCCTGGCACTGCTTCAAACTCCTCACCCTTCCAACCACACCGACCAGGGTAGTCCAGGCTTCCTGGAGCCCCTTTCCTTCCACTTCACCTGGCCCTTGTCCCATCCCTAACCCCCAACCCAGACAAACAGAATTGTGGAAGGGAGCTGGTGTCCAAGAGGAAACAGGCACCACTTGTCCTCACCCTCTCCATTCAGCTCAGAAATCCTTGTCAGGGCTGGAATATCAAGAGGCTGTGCCTAGCCTCCTTAAAAATCATCATCGTCATGCCCTGGCTGGTGTGGCTCCATGGACTGAGTGCCAGCCTGTGAACCCAAGGGTCACCGGTTTGATTCCGGGTCAGGGCATGTGCCTGGGTTGTGGGCCAGGTTCCTGGTTGGGGACAATTGATGTATTCCTCCCTTTCTTGCTCCATCCCTTCCCCTGTCTCTAAACAGTAAAATTAAAAAAATATTTTTTAAAAAATCATCATCATCATCACCACTGGCATTAGTTGAGCATTCACTAGGCACTAGATGTTGTCCTAATGGCTTTACATGTACTATCTCAGATAATCTTCATATGAAATAGGCACTGTTATCCTCATTTTACAGATGATAAGCCAAGGCACAGAGAGGTTAAGTAATTTGGCCAGGAGCACACAGCTAGCAAGTGGCAGAGTTGAGAACTAAGCCCAGAATTTGTGCCATTATATCCTGCCTACTGAGGCAATAACAGTGCCTTCGAGCCTGAAATCATTGGGAAACATGTTCATTCACTGTTCTTGAAGAGAATCCAGAGGCTCAGTCATGTCAAGTTCATACCCTTATTTGCAAAAGGGGTCACTGTAGCCCAGAGGCCAAGTGGCCTTCCCAAGTCACCTGTGGCTGAGCCCAGAGCTAGGGTTTGAGCTTGCCCCTTCCACACAGTTCAAGAGAAGCCATTGCCCACAGCCCAGGCACATTTTAACGGAGGTCATGACCTGGAAATTAGCCCACAGCCCTTATTCCAGCCTGTCTTGTGGGGGACACCTCAGACCCTTGCTCCAGCCTCCCTGGTAGGTCCTTAGCAGCAGTCTCTTGGGGGTCACTTGTGTGGTGTTTTCTTGCCTTTTCTGTGGTCAGACTGTAAACCTCACCCTGATTTGAAGTGAAGATTACAAAAAATGGCATGATTCAAAGTAACAGATTGTACATAGTTGGCGTGCGCTTTGGGTGGAGGTCAGGAAAGTGCCTTCACACCCACGACCCCATCTCCCAACCCCAGTCCCTGCGATTCAGGGTCAGAGAAGCAGGTACAATCAATTGTCCTGTAACTTGCGCTCCACACACTCCCAGCTCCCTCCCCACGCTCTCCCCAGGTGTCAGCCCAACTCCGACCCTCCCTTTCCAATCGGGTACAGCACCTCTCCTCTCCTGCTCCTCGTTATTCTCCTGAGAATTCGCCCGGCGCCGGGTCTGAGATTCGGTCGGATTTCCCCAAATGACGTTCCACACCCCCTCCCTCCGCGTCTCCAGCTGACACTCCCCACGGCTCCTCCATTCTTCCTGGATCTGCGTGATCCCCTTCCCCGGCCTCCGGAACAACCCATCCCCTCCCATCCACCCAGCGCTCCGGGTCTCTGCTCCGCGGGGCGAGGACAGAGGGTGAGGAGGGAGCCCCAGGCAAAGACTGTGGCTAGACAGATCCCGTGATGGGGGCAGACGGGGCGCCGGGTGAGGGTCGGAGAGGGCATCAGAGCGCGGGAGGGACACCTGGACAGGCTGAGACAGGGCGCGCCAGAGCGGACGGGGCTAGGGCCCGAGACGCGTGCTGAAGTCCGGGACCTTGGGGCAGGGTCTGAGATCGCGCAGCGTGAGCGGGATGAGGTCTCGCACAGGGAAGGGTGAAAAGATTGTCTGCGAAGGGGAGCAGAGAGTCGGACGCCAAAAGGTGCGATGGGGATCTGAGCCCGGTAAGCCAGAGACGAGCTCGCTGTGCGAACTCCGACCGCGAGGTGCGGCTGGGTGCGGCTGGAGCTAAGGTCTGAGTTCGAGATTCGGCGGGGCCAGAGCCAGAGGGATGGAAAAGTTGGCCCTGCGTAGCCGGAGGAAGGGTAGGCAGGTGGGCAGGGGGCATGGGCCGGGGCGCGGCGGGCACTGACCCGAAGTAGGCGGCGGCGGCGGCGGCGGGCAGCGCCAGCAGGCAGAGCGCGGCCAGAGCCAGCGCAGACGGGGGGCGCATGGTGCCGGCGGCGCGGCGCCCTGTCTCGTCTACTTGCGCCACTCGGCGCTCGCGGCGCTGCCACAAGCCGCCCGCGGGGCTTTAAACCCGGGAGGGGAGGAGCGGAGGGCGGGGAGAGGGAGAGGCGCTGGCGGCCACCCCCACCCGGCGGCGAGCCCCCCGCCCCATTGGCCTGCAGGACACGCCCCGCCCCGTCGCGGGTGGGGTCGCCACCTCAGGCCCGCCCCCGCCCCGCCCCCATCTACCCCTTCCACCCGCGCTAGGTGAGAGCTCACCTGACGCCTAGTCCGCCCCGGAACGCGACGGCGGAACGTGAAGCACCCCCGGGCCTAGGGATGGGAGGACTGGGTGGGGATCAGGGAGTTTGTGCTTCTCTTTCCCGGGCAGGGTGGTAGGACGCGCAGGATTCTCGCCCCCGAGGTACGGGGGTGCCGGCACAGAAGGAGGAGCCTGGAGTCTGCAGAGGAGCGGTGTCAGGCCCCTTTTTTTGCCCGGCCGTCTGCCCCAGCTCCAGGACTCTGAGGGCGGGGTCCGGTCCTGACGTAGAACTGCTCTCCAGGAGCGGGAGACCCGTGTGTAATCACTGGGAGGACCCTTTTGCCCGGCAAAGGGCGTCCTGGAGGGTCTCTCAGAGCGGGGCAGGGGGAGGAGAGCTCTTTCTGAACAGGAGACTTCCTGTCAAGGATGAGGTGCACAGCGTGGGCCTCAGTGGGCATTTGACAAAGTGCTGCTGATGTTCCAAGGACGAAAAGCCAGTTCTCTAGTCAGTGGGGCAGGCCGAGCCCGGGCGGTGGTGGGAGACCGGGAGGGACCTGCTTTCCAAATCGTGTAGGCGCCAGAACCTCTGACAGACAGGATGGGCACCTCCAGGGTTGGGCCACAGAGCTTGGTCTTGCGTATTCTTTTAAAGTTTAACCCCAATTCCTGCACTGAAGGTGCAGTGACCAAGGCAGCAGATGGCACGGTGTAGGAGGAGACAAGACAGACAACAAATGACCTGAGCAGAATTTGAAATGTTTCTGAGTCTTGAATACTGGGTCAAACGGAGCAAAACAAAATACAGCTTGCACTGAATGTCAAGATCTGCATGTGAAGTTTCCAAAAAATCAGCCATGCATGTAGAACATCAGATGACAGCGACCTTGGCTTTGCGGCGGACATGGGCGTGATTGCAGGTGGGGAGACGGGTGGAAGATGGCAGCTGTGACGTTAGCTAAGCCTGAGGTGGTGTTAGCAGGGGAAGGCCCCCCACCAAACCCTCAATAGAGAGGCTCTCTGAGCTGTTTCCCTGTCAAATGAGCGGAGTGATTGATGAGATGGTGAGTGCCGGCCGATCAAATCTCATGGTTCTGTTTACTGAGGCACGCAATGCAATGTGATGGGCAGAGGCCTGGAGTCAGATCGTGTAAGTATGAACACTAGGTATGAAATGGGGACAAACATCTCACAGGACTTTTGTGCACATAAGAATGATGCCAAATGCCTAACAGGTGCTACTACTCGGTATCAGGTTATTGTTACAATGCAGCAGTACCAGTGATGTGCTGGCATTTACATGCTTTCCGCGGGGGAGGCGGGTGTCTTATTTGTATCATTCGCTGATTTCTGTGCTGGACGTATCTCATGCTACCAAGGTGGTGTCATCCCTGATCTGTGGAGTTAGGAAGAGATTAGCAGAGTTGGCTCTACAAGCCAGCCTGAGTCAGCTCCTGCTCACCACTGGGAAGACCTCGAACCAGGCTCAATGAGGCTGAGGAGGGGAGGCCAAGCTGGACCAGTGTGAGTCAGACAGGAGGCCCCGGCCACACCCACTGGGCACTGAGTCCTGGCAGGAAAGGGGGGAGCAGGTTCAGCTTGGTCTGCCCCAGCTGTGCATCCTGTCCTCACGCCCATGAGCACATGCCATGCACACAAGCATGCCCAAGCATGCACGTGTCTGGATAATGTGGGGGATGAGGGGGAGCACATTCTCTCAAAGTGACACATTTTCAACACTTCAGAAAAGTTATGTGTTGACATCTGACGGTTCAGGCTGTGATGCAAAGAATTTGAAGGAAGCACCAATGAGTGAACAGAGACATCAGTGGTTGGCCAGTGAGATATGTGCTTAGAAGATGTCCAGATGGATGTTCAGCCCCCACCAGCCAATGGCATGACCCCACCCTTGGGCTCCTTCCTCCTGATGCTAGAGTAGTGCTGCTCTCTGTCTGCTGGAGAGACCCCCGACTTGCCCATGGAGAAGTCAGAGTTCTGCTTCTGCCTTCCTGGTCAACAGGGCTTCGTGGAACTGCCCAGGTAGCAGCTTCTGTTGTCGCCAGGTACTGAGCATGGTGTGTGTGTGCAGCTCTCAGCACACAGTCTCACTGAAGCCTCCTGCCCCCTGTGAGATTAGGCCGATTGTTATTCCTATTGCACAGATGAGGAAACTGAGGCTCTGAGAGCTTAAGTAGCTGGAACAAGTAGCAGGATGTGAGCCCAGCTCCAGCGGGACTGTCACACTGGCTGTGGCTCATGATTGGCTGTGGCTGTCTGGGAGTCACCCAGGCGCAGCTCGACTCACAGAGGCCTTTGCATAATTCAACCTTACAGAGCATCATGTACCTCCTAAGTGCTGACCCTCAGGGGTCTCTATTCTGCAGGGGGAGATGGTGGTGAAAACAGATCATCTCCACAATTGTGGTATTGTGGGACCCTGAGGAAGGGCCTAAGAGGTGGCCCTCAGGTCTTACTGTCTTTGGCTACAAATGGTTTGTGAGTCTCACCTTCCCCTCTGCCCTTTGAGCTTCTCAAGGGAGGGCCTGAGTTTTATTTCTCTTATCTCCAGAGGCTGACTGAGGGCCTAGCACATAGTAGGTGCTCAGGAAATATGTGTTGTTGCCAGGTTATAACCTTGGCCTGTGACCTTTTTATGGAGCTTCAGGGATAGAAGGAATCACACTGACACAAGGCATGCCTGCACAACTACTCCTCCCAGGCTCAGAGGTGTGCTTCATCACACACACACACACACACACACACACACACACGTTGACACTGTACAACACAAGCCCAGGCATTCAGTGGCACACAGGCTCCCCTGCACCTCCCCCATGGATGCCTAAATTCCTAGGCAGACCCACAGCTGCTCCTGGACCCGCACGTCCACACAGGCATGCAGGAGAAGCATTCTTAGACATCCACATGCAGCTACCTGTCTCCATTACCCAGCCCAAGGCAGCCACTCTCAGGGAGAGAGCCCTCCCCTCCCCCTGTGTACACACACACACACGCACACACACGCACACACGCACACCTTGGAAGTTACAGACATGTGGCAGAAAGGCGAGCAATGGCTGCATCAAGTCTAGCTCTGAAGTGCCTCCAGACCTCCCCCTCCTCCCTGCCATTCTGTTCCCAGGCCCAGACACCCTGCCTGAAGCAAAGCCTCAAGAACCATCCATTTATCAGTTCCTGCAAGACTCCAAACCCCAGCCATGCCCAGGCCCATGGCAGAGCCCAGCAACCACACAATCCCCACAGCTCACCCCCAAGCCCTGAGCAGCAGAAATGAGGAATTCCAGGCTGGACATCTCCTTCCAATCACCTCAGGCTGCACTGAAAATGGACTCAGCCCAACAGCAAGTGGTGCAGGAGCAGCACCCCGCCAGGCCGAGGCACAGCTGCTCAGGAGAGCTGGTCTGGGGAAAGACCCACAGGACTCGGGTGGGTGTGCTCACCTGTCCTTTGGCCCGTCCTTCCCACCACCCACCACTACCCCATCCCATCTCCTTTGCTGTGACCTCATTATGACTCGTTCTGTCTGACCACTTCCACCCACCCTACCCCCGCACCTGTGAGCTGGACTTGACTCTCAGACTCCCACTTGCATTATCTGGCCCTGGGCCTTGTGAGGTAGCATGGTGGGCATCTCTGTCCCCACTGAACAGGCAGGACATTAGAGTCCAGAAAGGTAACTTCCTCGAGGTCATGGAACTCACTGGCACCTGGCGAATGGGGACTTGATGTCTCCAGAACACCAGGCTGAAATAGGACTGAAGCTGAGCAGGGAAAGTGGACCACAGAATCCCACATGTAGGAGGCTCATGGCTAGGCCTGAAGACAACAGTGAAAAAGACAGCAGAGAAAGCCACCGAAATGTTAAAAAAAATGAGTGGGTGCTGTGGGGGTTTAGGGTGTGGGTAAAAATGTTTTTATCCCCTTTGCATTTTCCAAAGTTCCTATTAGAAGCATACTTACCATTTATAGTGGAAAATAATTCCTTAAAAGGGGGTAAGGACACATACTCCAGAATAAATCTTGAATGACAGAAATGTAAGCACTGGCAGAAAAGCCGTTTGGAGGCAGGTGGGAGGAGTATTCCTAGACGCCCTCCTACAGCATCCGTCTGTCCATCCGTGTTCTGTGGGAAGGGCTCCTGCCTCCCTTGGGGAGCTTGCTCCTGAGATGGCTGAGCTCACCCCACCTGTGGCAATTCTAATTCGAGGACTTCTCGCCTTCACTCCTCATCTTCCTCACTTCAGAACTATACTCTGAGTGAGCTTGTGTTGTGCGGAGGGTGGTATGACCCTTCCTTGCCCCTTGCCTACCTGGGGTTCTTCTCCAGCCCTTGATACAGCAGTGTCTTTGAACTTAGCCAAGGAAGGCTAAAAGCAGAGAGGTACCCTTTAGGACCCCCTCCCACCCAGCCATGCTTCCATTGCCAAGGACAGCAGGTTACCTGCTGTGGTGCACCACCTCCTCCTGGAAGCCTGCCTTAACTGGTTACTCCTGGTTCTGCTCACTCATCACCTTGGCCCTAGAGACTTTATCAGCACAGCTTAATTTTGAACTAGTGATACAGTAATGCACACTGTCCTTGAGTTTGGGGGTGTTAGGCACCCCTGCTATGTGTAGATTTGCAGATTTCTCAAGGACCAAAACCTGTTCTCTGTTTCTTTTATACCCACACCTTTCCCCCAAAGAGGTATTGAGCTTTTAGTGCAGAGTAAAGTAATTAAAGAGTTGAATGAATGAATGAATGAATGAACACTGACCTGTGGATAGGTCAGAGACCTGACTACAAACCCTGCCCTTGGTTTTATAATCTTCATGAGAAACAAGATGTTGAGCCCTCTATTCTAGCACGGTTGGAACTAGGAGTTCTGTTTAGTAATCATAGACTGGTAAGTAGGTAGCAATCTGGATGGACAATCCCAATTTGAACAGCTACTCCATTGTCTTCATATGACAACTCCCAAATGCCAGGGGGTATGTGTGTGTGTGCTCTGTCCACATATGGATATGCCTACCCCTGGGTTCCCACTTCCAGGAGCATTAGAACATAAGGAGATGACAGAACAGGCAGCACTGGGCGGCATTCCTGTGATTTTGACTATTGTGAATCCCCTGCAGCGCCTTCCCACCGGCCACGCACCCACGAAACTCTGCCGTACTTGAGCTTTTGCAACAGGGAGGTGCTCCGCACAAGGCACAGCTACCAGCATGGCTCCAAAGAAAGAAAGAAAAAAATAAAGGGAGGGAGGCAAGAAAGAGAGCAACCCCCCTCCCAACTTCCTTAGGACATAGAAATGAAAAATAATCCAGAATTTACTATAAATAGCATCCTAAAGAGTTGCCTCTGAAGAGAGGCATGGCCAATATCATTTCAGTTTGTTTTCATTGGAGGAGCTTCTTGCTCTCTGAAATGGAAGGCTGAGCAGAAAGGGACCCCAACTTGAAAAGCAGCAGGCCACTGGCGGGAGGAATGCAGTTCCCTGGGGAGGTGGCCATCGCAGACCACTTCCTCCAGGTTGCACTTTCACGACCGCAGGCAAAAGTACATTTGCAGCAGGTGCTCATGAACGGAATCTCGACTGGTAGACGGGTGGACCACAGCATGTTCCCCTACACCCAGCGCGGAGCTCTGCTGGCTCAGCCAGAGGTCCTTCTTTAGACTGGGGTGGGGCTCACACCTTGCTTTGTTTCTGGGAAATAGTAAAACAGTAAACTCAGGTTTAACTTCTCAAAAAAGAAAGGCTACTAACTCCATTTCACTGCCAAATTCACATTTTGTGTAAAGGATGATTACGTAACATTCGATTTAACAACCTTTGATTGAGCGGCTGGTGCTAGGCCCCGGGAGTAAGAGACGATTAAACCAGGTCCTGTCCTTGAGAAGCTCACAGTTTGTTGGAAAATTTATTTTGTATGCAAATAAATACATATAGCATGTTGATATTTCTGTAGAAGCATAAGCTAGCTATTGAGTACTTCCAAGGTGCCAAGCATTGTCCGAAGCCCTGGAGGAATATTAACTCAATCCTCACAACATTTGCAGATGAAGAAAGTCAGGCACAGCTAGTCAGCTTGGAGTGGCGACCAGACCCCGGGGCGCTGGACCCAGAGGCATGCGTGTTCATCACTGTGCTGCAGCGAAGAGAAGAAAGTATAGCATGAGATGGGAATTCAGGTGAGAGGACAGTTTATTCATTGTTCCAGGGAAGGTGTGTCTAGCCCAGTTCCACCAGGCAGTGATATTTGAGCTGGATCTTAGTCATTTTTTTCAGTCTTTCTTCACATCACCAAATGACACAGTCCATGCTAATTTGCCACATAAATGTGTGATGAGGAATCAAGTTTACCTAGTGGTTGCCATTACAATTCTAAGGGATGACCCTACAGAGCATTCCTTTGCTATATTCGGTTCGACTTTGGAGTGAGAAGTAATTTGAAAGGGGTGTTGGGGCCTTTAGAGCAGGAAATGTCTTTGAGATTTGCTGAACTTTGCCACTGTGTGTTATTGGCTCTGGAATCTCATTTTCACCCCCAGTTCCAATGTCAGCGTCTACCCAAGTCACCCCCTCTCTCAGTTTAGCATCCAGGATGTTCCTACCTTCTCTTCCTGACAGGCATTCAGTATCTACTATGAACTGGCTGCAATACCACACTCCTCCAATAGGGGACGCTGACTACAATGAATGGGACATATGTAGTTAAATGGAGTGAGAACCCTGGGTCCTAACTTAACCTTGTTCCTGACTTCCTCTGGGACCTCAGTTTCCTCATATATAAAATGGATATAGCACTGTCGATTTGTGAGAAACGAGAGGACGGATGTGGAAACCTTCCAGTGTGACTCAGAAAAGTCCAGGTGATTTAAAAAACCCCAACGATTTCATAACTATCTTCTGAGCATCACTCACCGTGCCAGGTGCCATGTGCAACCCAGAAATTACTCCTACCTTTGCATAAAAAGGACTTTGAATAAAAGTTGGAAGCAAACTGTAACGGGGTAGGGGGTGAGAAGGGGGGGCTCTGGCTCTCCCCAGTGGGCCACAGAAGCAGCATCTCCTGCCCTGAGAAAGAAAATGGGGTGTGAAGCAGCAGGACACCTACTTCAGCCTGTGGCTGGAAGTCTCCCCCTCCCAGCACCCCTCACCCCAATTGCTTGTGTCTACCTTACACAACACAGATTGCTCATGGGGAAACGGAGGCATACAAACTGAAGTGATCAGCCCAAGAACCTGGATTTTGGGAACTTTCCAGACAGCCAATCTCAGAACATGGGTTGGGGAGGGGCAGTGTGGGAAGGCAAGTGACCGGAACAGCCTGGGAGGGACAGAGAAGGGAGGACCTTCCTGTCCTGACACCCTGACCTGGCAGAAGATGCTGAGGGAGGCCCCGGGAGCCAGCCTTCTGCAGGAGCGCCCCCTGCTGGTTGCTGCTTGCAGCGGCCGCGGGTGGAGGAGGATGCTCAACACTAGACGGCAGTTGTCTGTGAGACCCGAGATGCCCCAAAGAAGAGCAAGAGGAGCCCACAAAGACTGTCCCCAGCTCTTTCACTTCGCACTCGGCAAACGCGGAGCTCAGGGGAGGGATTGGCTTACTCTAGGGCTCTTAGCGAGCCAGCGGGATGCAGGTGTCCCTGTCGTGCTGCCTCACACGGCAAAGCCCTGCATCAACCTTCCCTTCTCATCCTACCCCGCATTCCTGAGCCCAGAGGGCCCTTTTCTCCCCGCCTTGCGCCAGGCAAGCCCCCATTTTTCCCCTGCTCTTCAGTCCCTACAGCCTCACAAGCCCATGTCCTCCAGGAGCCCGCCCGCACTGCATGCAGCCCCTGACTTCTTTCATGTGTGAAGCCCTATTGCCTCCAGGAGCCACGTGTTTAAATGGCTTTCATTTCCAGGATAGGGCTTTGTTGGCCTGTTGGCAAGACCTTGGGGACCATAGAGGGGACTCTTTTGACTTTCCCACTCCCCACCCCAGATGTGCCTGGATCAGGGTGAACACTCACTGGTGGTGACTGTGGATGAATGAGTTTTTCATATGCTCCCTGCAGAACAGTTAGCAGAGTGTTGTGGTCCTGGACAGCCAGGATGCCTCTGCTGCCTTTGGGGCTTTCCATCCTAACTGGTGGCGTTGGGCAAGTGACTTAAAATCTCTCAGAGCCTCTGTTTCCCCAGCCATAAAATAGGGATGAAGCTACACTTGGGGCTTGTGAGAATTAAATGAGAGCATGTGTAAAATGTGCCCGGAACATAGCAGGTACTCAATAATTGGCAAGGTTGATTAGCCAGACTTCCGGGGAGCCTCGGGCTGGTCTCCCTGGTCTCATCTGTCTTCTATTTGGTGCTCTCTTTCCTAGATGTGGCCCTTCCAGCCTTAGGCCTCCTCATCCACTGCCTCCTATTGTGAACAGCATCAAGGAGGGGCCACCCAGTGACTATGTAAGGATTATAGGAAAGGAGGGTGCTCTTAGTGGACAGAAAAGGCAGAGTGACAGGGAGATCAAGCCACACTACCACCAATCACCCCCAACGTGAGCCAGGTACCTGGTCTGCCTCTCTTGCTTGCTCTTTGGGCTGGCTTCCTCACCATGCACTCTTTCTGAGCATGTCTATCTGCTTCCGTTTCCATTAACTCCTAGTTTCTGCTCCTTAGAACTTACAGCCTGCATGTGGCTCGCCATGGCTGCCCTGACACCCTGGCCATGCCATGGCCATTCAGCCTTGGGGCCCAGTGTCATCTGCATCAAAGGCTGCTGGTCAGCTGTAGACCAGCTGCCTGAGGGTCAGGTATCCACACCTGATCCAGTTGGCTGTGGTCATGGGGACAGAGTATGTGCTGTGAGGCAGGGTGACAAAGGTATTTGCATGTCTCATAGAATAAGCATTCGATAAACAGTTATAAATATAATATTTGAGACTTGTGGAAATTCACTTGAAATTCATCATAAAAGGAAACAACCCTTGTGAACTATTGTATATGGTGAATAATCAACCTTCCCTGCACAGAGCTCCATGCCAATTTATCTGTTTTGTAAATCCAGGTTTTTATAAATTGCATTGAAGCTTGATATACTCACATGCTTGTTACAACAAATAATGCTCCAGGAAATAATCTCAGGTCCCCAGACTCTACTGGTGGTATTGGGAGAAGGGCTTCCCCTTTCTCCAAAAGATCTATTCAATATAATGTCATTTTAAAAAATGGACCTGAGATGTAAAAAAAAAAAAAGGAAAAAAAGCCAACCCCTTTCCTCTTTTCCTTTCCTCTTTCCTTTCCTCCCCTCCCTCATCTCCAATGATAAGGTTCTCCTCCAGCAGGAAGTCCAGAAGTCTGAATATTTAGCCAGATTATCTCTGAGAGGAACCAGCAGGATCACTGGTACAGTAAAAGCTTTTGCTCCCTGTTGCCCCTGATGAAACAGCATGGGGCAGAAAATGTGCACGATTCCTCTCCTCACAGGCGGGGCCCCGGAGTTGCCTCAACACCTGCTCACTCCCTTGGATGATGGTCCAGGGAAAGATGGGATGTACAAATGGAAAAGGCTGGCAGGGTACTGCCCATCTGCACAGCCCCTCTAAGTGATCTAGAAACAGATAGCTCCTCCTCCAAGCACTTCACTTCCAACCGTCAGGAAAAGGTCACTGCAAATATGCCTGCGATGTGAAAGGTGCACCCGTAGGTGGGGTACACTAACTCAGGGCACCCCTGCACAGCTGCGCATGTCAGTCCTAAAGACGTGCACGAGGTCGGTCCTCCCTGTGCTAGTAGTGGGAAACTGAGTCTCGCTGACCACGAACTGTCCCTCAGAATCTTCCCCATGCACCTCCCGGCAGGGACCCACCCCCTTCCTGTGTCCCCAGCCTCAGTCCTTTGGAGTCACTTCTCAACCTTGGCTTCTGAGTGAGGTAGGTCTGGGTTCACATCCCAGTGCCAGCACTTACTAGCACTGTGACCTCAGCTTGGTTTCACAGCCTCCCTGGGCCACAAGTCCCTAGTTTGTGAAGTGAGAGTGGTGTCAGCTCTCACGTGGGGCCTTAGTAAGAGTTACGTGGAAATGTATTCCTGCGCCAGGATCAGGGCCTGGTGCCGGCTGAGTCCCTGCCATCTGTGCCCCTCCCTAAGTGTTCTCTCATTTATACCCACACTCGAGCTGAAGAGGGAACATAAGCATTTGGCTACAGGGGCAGGTAACCTCTCTTGCCCATTGTGGCAGGTAGGGGTGGGTTGGTCAGGTAAAGGGGCATGAGGGTAAAACAAATGATACATGAAATACTTGCAAGACTCCTACACTTTGTTCTTCCTGAAATGAGGGGTTACTTCATGGTCTGGCATTGTTATCCCTGCATTTCTTTTTTTGCACAGCTGGCTTTTTATTTATTCCAGGGAGTTACTGCGTGGCACACCTGTGCACTAGAACACAGGTCAGCTGGTGGCTTCCAACCGGTGGCTTCCAGCCGAGGCATCACGCGGTGGCCCTGGGCAACTCTGCTCACCCCCAGGCTGGCTCGGCAGGGAGGCCGACAGCTCCCTCCGCCACAGATCTCATTCTGTCAGAGAACTGTCCCAACGTCCCGAGTACCACCAGATGTCAGGAACTGTGCTGCTTCATTCCCTATCTCATTCATTCATCCCAGTTTCCTCAGAAACAGACATAACCATGGCCACCTGAACTGCTTTTAAGCATTGATATTTGCAGTGTTACCTACTTTTCTTCCTCTTGTCGATGCAACACAGCACAAAGATTTACAGAGTGTCTGCCCTTAAAACTCCATTTCACACAGACATGCAAAGAAGAATCTCAGACTTCCCTCTGGGTACATCCCTAGAAACCAGACTCTGTGAATAAAGTTTGGCAGGCAATTCTGATACACAGTTCCTGCCCCTGGGACCCCGGCTTTCCCTGGAAGCCGTGGCTGAAATTCCAATGCCTCCATTCCCTCTGCACCTTTATGTGATTCCCACCCCCCACCCCCCACCCCCGCCGCCCTGGAAAGCAGAGGAGGGTTTACTCTCTGAGGAGAATTCCAAGACCTGCAGTGAGATGTTTTTAATTGCCCTCCCAGCTCCCCAACACTTGGCCGCATCTCTCCAGCTGCTGTTCCTAGAAGCTCCAGCAGGTGTCACTGTGACCCTGACCATCTTCACGGGCCCCTGTTTTGAGCTTGTACACACACCTTTGAGGTCTGGGGACTCCCAGAGGTGGGACCTCAGCCCTAAGGAATCCCACAGAGAGGGCCTGTCCCAGAGAGAAGGGTCCTCTCTCTGCCTCACTATCTCCCTCTTGGGGAAGAACTGTGGTTCAGTGAAGTTTCAACCTCGTGGTCAAGGGCAGGGGGTACAGAGGGTGGAAAGTGAAGCCGGAAGAGGGGATCTAGGCTCTCCTCCTTTCCCTCCAAGCCGCCAGGTCTCTTCTTCCATTGCATTAAGAGAGTGTGCCCCCCCACACACACACCACACACTCACACACACTCCCTCAACCTGCCTGACCACCAGATTTAAGCTTTGGAGACAATCTTGGTGACAGCTGAGGGCCACTAGGGGTCAGGAATCACTACACTGATGAGAAGCCAGAAGGCACAAAGGGGGCTGTAAGTCAGGGAGGCTTCCTGGAGGAGGTGAGTGTGGACCTAAGAGATTAATTCATGGTCCTGTCTCATCTGAAGAACAAGAGCGATGAGGAGCCAATCTTGGGGGTTCAGTGCTGTCTGGGAAAGGGATGCTGGCAGGTGAGTTCATCAATGGCCATTTCAGGGGATGTTTCTGCGGTTGGGGTGGGCTTACGGGAACTCTCCCCCCACAGCCAGAGATGCAGAAGCCACAGAGTGTGAGTGGGGGCGGGGAGGGGCCTTGAGAGGAGCCTAGAAGGGGTTTTGAGGGAATAACAGGATACAGAGTTGAGAGAGGAGAGAGGGAGACCGTCCTCCAAGGTTAAATTGGGTCATGTGGACGGGGGTGGGGGAGGGGGTGAGAGGTGTGACAGCAGGGGGAGAGGTGTGACAGCAGAGGGGACAGGGAGGAGGCCGGGAGTAAGGGCTGAACCTGTGCCCAGCCTTACAAACAGGGCCGAGCCGGAGCAGTGGTGTTTGCTTCCTTGAGCTCTTGGCCTTTCTCGGGATGAGAAGTCAGGGACAAGCCAGGGAGCTGGGCTTTTTCACGGAAGGCGCTCGGCACCTCCTGCTGTAAAGCCCAGCCAGACCTCAGAGGGCCCTGCAGGGCTGCCCAGTCCCCCCTCTGGCCCCTCTCTCCTCCCCTCACACATCCCTGCTGCCTCCCCATGTCCCCGCCAGACCACCGTCGCCCAGAGGTCCTCATGCAGTCTGTACCTGTCATCACCCACCCCTCCAGCCACGGCCCAGGACGCCACGGCCCCTCCCCCATCCCGTCCTCCCCACACCAACTCCTCTCGAGTTGGCAAATTTGCCCTTTTGGTTGCACCTCATGGAGATTTGGCCCTTCTGGAAGCAAGTCTTGACACCTGGGGCGGGTCCTGGCCCCAGGCGGGAGAGGAAAGACTTGAGAACTGGTAAGAACATAGGCTTCAGTGGGAAGAAGATGCAAAGGAAGTTGGAGGAAAAGCGGCCCTCCCCAACAGGAGTCTCAAAAAGACAGAGTTCCTCGTGGGCAGTCTCACCCTGCTCCTTTCTTCAGAGCAGGCTCGTGCGGAAAACAGCTCAGTGCACCGTGTGTGCAGAGTAAGAGGTTTCTTTGAAGACACAGCCATTTCTCCATTTTGTCCAGCACTGGCCTCTCCCGAGCCACTTACCGCACTCTCCCTCCTTCACCCCGAGGGCCACCTCCCTCCCTGAGCAGGCAGCAGGCGTTGCTTCCTCGGGCAGTGCCCGCCCCAAAGTCCACCCAGCCGCCAGACCACCAGCCAGAGAGTCGCGGTGCGTGGATTGCTGTCTGGTTCTTCCTAACCTAACCCTGATGCTTCAGAGGGGGCTGGTTTTGATCCCAGAACTAGAACTCGGGCCCTAGCGGCACACGGGGGTGTTACATAGATGGTCAGCTAATTCTTAACGAGGAAGGAAGCAAGCAGGCTTATGTTCGCTGGTTGATTATGCTCAGCAATGTCCGGATCAGAAGGAACTGTTCGTTCTCCAACTTAACTGCCGCATGAAGCAGCAGAAATTGCAGCCCGTTCTCAGCGGGCACAAGAACACCACGTGGAAGGAGCCTTTACCCCAGGGAGCCCTCACTCGGAGTCGAATCAAATACAGTTGGTGGGGACTCCAGCCCAGTGTCCGCGCACATGTAGACTTATCTACTGCTAGCCCCTAGCCAAGTGCTGTGCACCAGCCCCGCAGTCGATGGTTCTTGACTGACAGCCGGGGCTTGGGACACTTCAGTTCCCAACAGCCCTCACTCTGTATTTCCTCTCGCGTGAGCGTGTGGCAGGCTCCTCATGGAAACAGATGCGGTCACTGGCTAGGCTGCAAGGACACGGTCCCCAAGTGCCAAGGCACAGTCTAGAGCATCCTGTTCCCACTCTGGAATGTATGATAAGGACCAAGGGGACAGGGTGCAGGTTGGGGATTTGTGAGCTCCCCAGCCCACTCTTCTAAGTCCCCTGTTAAGGATTTCTAGACACCCCCAGTGCCAGTCACCCACCCTGAGCCAGCAGAATACTTTCCATGGACATGCCATGTTGGATTTCCCTGGCTTCCCTGTGTCCACCAGCTCCTGCCAGCTTCCTGGGGCCCCTGGCTAATGAGTTTCAGCCCAGCGATGGCAGTGGCATTTTGGTGGCCAGGGCCAGCGCCTTCCCCGAGTCCTTTTCCGTTGCTTTGTAGCCCAGTCTCCTTCATCCATAACCCCTGGGAGCGGGGGGCAGGGCCGGGGGTGAGAGGGGCTCCCTCCAGGCAGTGGCGGGGGCGGGGGCCGGGGCTCCCCTAACTGCAGAGGCTAGCCTTACACACCCAGCGACACATGTCCCCCTTTATGGCCAGGGCTTTCTCTCGGTGCTTAAAGGCAACTGTGAAAAGAGCAGGGCTGATTCTGGCTGCCTAGTCGTCTCCTGGCAACAGGCCTGGCAGGAGGTCTTTCTTTCTCCCCCCCACCTCCCTTCTCTCCTCCACCACCCCCCCTTTTTCTTTTCCCCCCTGTGTCTTGTGTTGTGTATCATTAAAACTTCCCTCCCAGCCACTTTGCAGCCAACAACCAGGCCCTTCTGGGGCCAGTTCCTTTGGGGCAGCTCAGCCAGCCGGCCCCAGGGGTGGGGGCTCTGAGAGGTCAAGCCCCCAGAGACAGGCTTTGTGTCCTGGAATCAAGGCTTAAATTCAATTTGGCAACCTTCCGCACGTCCAGGAGGGGCAGCCACTAGAACCGCCTCCCCAGCCCTGGGCACCTCTTCCTTCTCCCCTTTCCTCCCCTCCCTCCGGGTCTGCCTCTTCTGTTAATGCCAGTAGTGCCGCTGGGCACTGCCCAGCCCTCACGAGCAACCCCTCACCTAGCAGGACAAGCCTGGGACTGCAGGCTGCGACAGTCCCAGCCAAAGGCCTGCAGCCAGCTCTGGCCCAGTGTCCTGGTCTAGCCTGAAAGGGATGGAGACACAAAGGGTGACGGGCCACAGAGACCACCAGATCCATGAGAGTCTGGACCACAAGGACTCCTCATCCAACCACCTCCATCTAGAGGGACGCTGAGACTCAGGGAGTCTCATTATACACTCATTATAAGTGTCTTGTGAAGGGACACACAGCCAGATAGGGAGAGCTGGGCTAGCACCCTGGTTTCCGGTCTCCCTCCTCTGTGGCTCTTTATACCCCTTACTGGAGGGGGACAGGTGGCACTCTGAGCCGATGCCTGACCTTCTGGGCCCTGACCTGCCAACCTCTAGCACAGTGTCCAAGGGATGTCTGAACTTGACCAGGACACCTAAGGTCCTCCTCGCCTTCCGTCAGAAAGCCTCCATCAGGCCTGCACTGGAGCATGACCCAGTACCTGCCCAGCCCCTCCAGACAGCTGGGAGACATTCTAGCTTCCTCCTCCACCTCCCACCACCGCCACAAGTATCTGGGTCACAGACGCCTGGTGCTGGGCCACCCTGTCTGCCAACAGATCCATAAGGCTGGATGGGTGGCCCCAAGTCTCCAAGCTGACACATCAAGGCAGGGATGGTTCTGGGTGATTCTCAGCTCCTGGCCAGGGTAGCTTCCAGATCCAGCTCCAGTGCCCTCCAGCTCTGCCAGCTATGGCCCAGCTCGCCCCCAGGACCCCCAGCCCACCAGCCCACCAGCCCACCAGCCCACCAGCAGGCGCAGCCACTGAAAAGACGCCCTGACCACATGGGCTGGCGCTTGCAGGGCACTCAGCTTGGCTGTCCCCACGATCCCATGTCTTCCAGACTCTGGGAGTTTCCATGCCACATTCACGCCACAGCTGCATGCACGCCGATCTGCTATTTTCTTATCGCTTTTCTTAAACTGGTTCTCAATAACTTCAACTAAAAAGGAAACTTTAGATTACTATGATTTTCAACAATGTGATTTCATTTTAACCAGAGACTGTTGTCCCCTCACCCCCCACCCCCACTCCCAGCCAAAGGCTCTGAATGACCTTCTCTTTTCACTGGACAGGGATCGTCGCAAGAGTTGCATGAGCACCAAACAGTCTTTCTCCTTGACCGTGCTCAGAAGGAGTGAAGGAGAATGGGACAGGGAATATGAATAAATGAGTTTTCTCTCTGTGTTTAAAGTTACTTAACACCGCGCTTCGTCTCGAGGGGCAGCCACTGTCCTCGCCGGCCTCTGGGAAGCACTGCCCTTGTCGGGGGCGGCGAGTGCCGAGTTCCCCACCTCAGCCAGGCAACATTTCAGGCTGCCTTCAATTCTGGAGCAGAAAAAAAAATGTTTTGGTTATGCCATATTCTCTGATTTGGGAATCAGAAAATGACTTCTCATCTTAGCACCACCCCCACCCCCTGGTGAGCAGAGTGAAGGACTGAGGGGCCTGGGGAGGGTCCAGGTGGGGGTCGGGGTGGGGGTGGGGGGGGAGGAGGACGAAGGAAAGGAAACCAGAAGAGCTGCGGACGTCATCACTCTCACCACGGTCCCTTGATCACTAGACAGGCTGGTCCAGATTCTGCCATTTTGTTGGTCACAGGTTAATAAGTCTAAAACACAGGTGGCAAACAGAAGGCCCGCAGGCTGAATCCGGCCCTCCACCTTGTTTTATCCGGCCTGGCACCTTGTTTCTACCCAGTGGCAGCACCAAGCTCTTGCCTAACTGTTAAGTGGTTACATTTATACATTCCAAAAATGACATTTGGCCCTTCGAAGGCAACCACGAGGCTGACGTGGCCCCCAGTGAAAATGAGAGTGACACTCCTAGTCTAAAGGTACCAGCAATTGTTGTTAATTATATGCCTCCAAGTTCTTTGGGTAAATTATGCCAGCTGACCCTGTGAGCTGTGGAATTCGTATCCCCATTTGCCAGATGAGAAGATGGGCACACAGAAGTCTAAATCACTTGCCCAAAACTCACAGCTAAGCAGTGGAGCCAGGATTTGAAATTGTTCTGTCCAATCACAGAGCCCACGCTCCCCCCACAGCATTAATCTGACCCCCTCCCTGCAACCTGGGGCTCTTTGCCTGGTGGGGACAGACCTAGAAAACCCTGGCCCCTCAGGTCAGAGGGTGAGTGAGGCTCATGTTCAGGGGCCTCAAAGTGTGGGTGGCAGGCAGAACACAGCCCTCTGTCCTCTGCCCCCAGAAGCAACTTCAGGCAGCACTGAGCGTGCACGTGTGAGGTGGCACTGAGTGTGCACGTGTGAGGCGGCACTGAGTGTGTAGGTGTGAGGGCTGCTTCTCCCCAGGCTGGGGGAGAAAGGGCTGAGATCAGGGGGTGGGGTGCCTGTGAGAAAGGAGAGCAGTTGAGCTGCTGAAGCTTTTTTTAAAAATAGAGATATAATTCACACATCATTAAGTTCACCATATTAAAGTGTCCCATTCAGTGGCTTTTAGTATATTCAATAAGGTGTTCACCCATCACCACTATCTAATTCCAACATGTTCATCACCCCCAAAAGACACTGCTGTTTGCTAAGCAGTCTTTGCTCTTCCTAGGCAGCACCAGATGGAACTATATTCTGGGTTAATTTAAAACCCCGCCTCCAGCCTCCACCATGTCTTTCGTTGTTTCCTTCTCCCTCCACCCATCTACCCCAAAGCTGTCTCAGAGCGAGTCTTCAGCTCCAGGTTCCAATGACAACCTTACCCCACCCAAACTGAACCCCCGAGCCGAGAAAGAGAAGCCTGACCAGCCTTAAATTAAAGCACCTCAGCATGACAGTCAATCAGCGGCACACCCTCTAGCTGCCCCACAGCAGACGCATGGGCAGGAGGACACAGGTTCCAGTTAGGAGCACTTGGGGTGCAAGTAACAGCTAGAAGCGTCTGAACAACCAGGACAGTGTGTTATTTCACACGACAAGAAGCTCCAAGGCGGGGCTCCCGGGGTCAGCTAACGTGTCAGTGTCAGCCATGGTGTCACAGACCCAGCTTCTTTCTCTCTCGTTCTTCCTCCACCATCAGCTTCCTCCTTGGGCAGCTCTCCTCCCGGTCACAGGACGGCTGCTGCAGCTCCAGGCGTCCCACCCAGATGCAATGGTGTCTAAAAGCAGGGAAAGGGGATTTCTTAGTCTTATTTTAAGAGTCCCAAAAAATCTTTTCCCGGAAGTCCTTTTGTACCTTCCAACAGACCTTCCTTTGTGTCTCATTGGCCAAAACCAGGTCACATGCCTACCCCTAAACCAATCCCTGGCAAGGGGAGTGCATCTCCATGATTGGTTAGGTTGGGGAGGGGTAGGTACTAGAACAATCCGGGGTCTCCGCCAGCCTGGAAGAAGGGGCCACCAACAGTGTGAGCTATGCTAAACCCCAGTAGAAGACTTTACCCTTGAGAGGCTCAAGAAACAGTATCTGACTTCCATAAAGGAATGGAAGGGGCATCTACCCATCACTTCGAACGTCTCTGGTGCCATTTCAAACACTGCAGACATCACTCTACCCAATAGGCAACAGCCCTGTAGGCAGGAGTTATTATACCCATTTTTTTCAGGTGTGGAAACAGGCTCAGAGAGGTTAGGTAATATTTCCAGTGTCACACAGTAAGAACTGAGATTCATTGGGGTAACCATGGTGGCACCATATCTGGGCTCTAAGAACCACCCAGGCAGGGGATCTCCCCAGCTGAACATACAGAACCCCATTCGGGCCTCGCCTGGAAGCCCAAGTAAAGGAGCAAAGGAGATGGGCTCTGCCAGGTGTGGGCGATGCCAGACCGGTACCCTTGCTCAGCCCAAGGACCTGCCTGTACCCGTCCCAGCCACAGCCACCTGTTCCTGGACCCCTGCTGGTAAGGCAGCTCTGATCTCCATGCCCACCCTCTGGGCCCCCGTCCCTGTGTCTGGGCTCCCAGGACCCCAAGCTGCACTCATCTGTGTGTGTGTGTGGGGGGGGGGGAGTTAGCTGGCAGAACTCTGGATGGTGCAAACCAGGATTTGACCAGAAATTTCTGCGCCATCTCCAAAGGTACTAGGCTCGTTCTATCCCATCTCCCTAATGTGCCACCATTGAAGTCTTTCCTCCAAGACTCCTGAGATAGAAAGAATCTTTATAGCTCTTGTTTTTTAAGGAAACATGTATTCGGTCATCTGCTTCTCTAGCATCCCAAGGTCACGAGTGCTCACCTTGCGTCAATGAAGATGAATGAAGGAGTGAATGGTGAATGAATGAACCATCCCTGCACACACAGAACACCTACTGTGTGCAGCATGTGAGGGAGGTGTTGGATGGGTGGATTATTAATAAGAACGGCTGACTTCTTGAGGATGAACCATCCTCCCCAGAGCTCAGGTACCAAGGGGGCATTTGCAGATGATGGGACTGACAGAAACCCTTCCCTGCCCTCGGAGCCAGGTGAAGTGAGGGGGGAAAGGTGGCTCAGCTTGGCTGAGGTTGGAGACAGAAGAAACCAGGGATGGCTCTTGAGGTGCATCTGGGGCTTCCCTCCTCTCCTATGACTGGTTATATCCCACCCACCAGGGAGTGGAAGGAAAACCAGGGTCCTCACCAAGAGAAACCACATTGTCAGTCATACACACACACACACACACAGCCACACAGAGGTCTGCCTCTACTTTCCCAGGTTCCCAGGGAAGGAGCACTTCCCTGGCAGGACTGACCTTGGGTTGGAGCCCCAAGGCCTCTGGCAGGCCCACCACAGCTGGGGGTGGGCTCGGGCCCCGAGGCAAAGGCAGAATAAAGAGTGATGGAGGAAGGTGGAAAAGGAGGAAGAGACGGAGGAAAAGAGGGGCAGAGGGGGAACATGCAGCCCATCCAACCCCAGGTGCCCTGTGCAGCAGCGACCTCCAGCCAGGCTGCCAGCCCCTGATCTCGCCCACTTGGAGCGGTACAGGTGTCATCTGGGAGGGACGCGGGAGCCAAAAAGCAGAGCGGGGACACTGGGTGTGCAGGGGGCTCTAGTGGCCCAGAGCTGCTCACAGTGGGGAGGTGAGGACCCCAGAGGGCCATAAGGCACCCAGACACGAGGCAGCAGTCCTCCCCTCTGAAGCCTCAGCCCCTGCTCCCTCCCTCCACCAGTCATCAACAATGTTTATAAAGGGCCTACTATGTGCCAGACCCTTCTCTGGGCTTTGGGGTTTCAGCAGTCCACAGAGTTTAGATTTTAGAGTAGGAAATAGACAACATTAAGTGAGCAGCCTAACAGATATATTTAATGTGTCATGTAGTAAGATAAAGTCAGATTTAAGGGCTTTGCAGAAAAATAAATTGGAATCAGAGGTCCAGGGGGACAGGATTGAGGAGCAGCAAGTGGTACGTGAGCCTCTCTGAAGGGGAGACTTTGGGGTGGGTCTCCAGTGGGTAAATCCTTCTGGAGGAGGCTCTTGGGCACCTGAGGTTGCACCCCTTGCTTAGCTTAGGCTGACGGGGCAGAAGGAGCCACTCGAGAGAGAGCTGCTCATTCCTCAGCCCCTAAGAGAGAAGAAGGAAACCCAACATTTATTATTCACCATCCGCGGTCTGGCATTCTGTCAGCGCCATTCTCATTTAACGCTGACAACTCCCTGTGAGATATACAGTGTTATCTCCTCCTCCCCGGAATGGAGGAGGCTCCGAGATAACTGGCAGCTGGCCAGTGGTGCCTGCCACCCCCATGCTGTCTGTTGCTCCCTTCATTTTAAAAGACTTTGACCCCAAATCACTTTCCCAAATGCCCTTGGGGAATTGGAGACGACTAAGACTAAGACTGAGAAGTGGCTACTGTGACAGGGAAAACCCCTCACGTTCCCACAGGTGGCATCTGTGATCTTGGGTGCCGGTGGGCCAGGCCAGAAAGGACTCGGTGACATCATCCTCCCGTCACCATTCACTCCTTCATTCATCTTCACTGGGACAAGGCTGCTGCAGCTTCAGGGCCCCTGCCTGGCGGTGCCCAGGAGTGCAAACCTGCCGCTAGAGCCTCACCTCTCCTCTGCCCTCCCTCATCCTGCATCTGGGCCGCCTCCCAAGAGAGCCACCTGGGTGGGGAGGAGAGGGGAGCCACGCACACTTTATCCCCAACTAAGCTCAGGGATTGTGAAGTAGATTAAGGGCATTCACTCATGAGGACGCCTACTTAACCTGGATCCCCAAAGATCCGGGCTGCACACCAACAGAGGCGTGGGCTATGGGCCCGCGGGTGAGGGGCGGGGCAGGGTCTCCCATCCTTGCCGGCGGACTCCTTAGCTTATTATCAGCACCACCGCCAGGGGGCGCGCCGGGGCCAGGAGACAGAGAGACTGACAGGCTCAGGTCGCTTTGGTGTGTTCCACTGACATTTGCTGCTCACCAAAGTGCCTACCCTGTGCAAGCTATTGGCATTTCCAGGACGCTACCTCTACGCTGGGCAGTTCAATAATTCTTGTTCGATTAATTCCTGCGCTCACCACCCCACGCTATGACCCTCCCGCCTCCAAGTTGCCCAGCTTTCTAGTGGCCTCCAAGGAACTCACTTGAAACAGCCTGCGGCTGCTCTAACTCTTAGCATAAACTTCAAAGCCCCTTTCTGTGGGTCAGAGAGTGGAGCCCCCGTTCCGCCTTGCGCGGTCCCCCGTGTTGTATGAGGCCTCTGGCCTTTCACACTTGCTGCTTCCCCCGCCTGCAGCAGCTTCCCCTCTCTCTTCATCCCCAGGCTGTTTTGGGCATCGCAGCACCACCCAGCAGCCGTCGGCATGTTCCCAGCAAAACTGAATGACACAAGGTTTGATCGGAGATTTCCTCCTCCCCCCGCGCGACAGACGGGTAGCCCCCTGCGGGCGGGAGGGGGCTAGGCGGTTGGGTTCTTTGTCTGGACAGCGCCTCCGCAGGGGGCGCGGTGGAGCGGCTCCGAATCCACAGCGGCCCACTGCTTGCCCCTGGGGAGTGCACATCAAAAGGAACCTGGAGGCAGCTCGAGAGGTGGGGGTGCGACGGGGATAGCAGGTCGGAGGTCCCCAATATTCGCACACAAAACAAAAAATGCTTCCCACGTGGCAGCCCCCAGGCCCCTGGCCCTCGCGGCCTTATTTGCCCTCTTTCAAGAGCCACTCTCCCATTCAGGGTCCACCTGGGGGGGGGAGCCATCGCGGAAGCCTCCACCTCCCCACTCTAGCTGGCCTTAGAGCTTTCCACGTCCAGTGCAGCCCACCCTGCGGTCCAGGGTGCCTGTTAGGTGTTTCGTCTGTGACACGTGGCCGGGGGCGGCTCCCCCTCCCCGCAGGGACCATTCCCCTGTTCCAACCCGCAGCGCTGGGCAGGCAGGAGGAAGGAAATTAAGCTTGTGTTGAAGGAAGGACACCTGGCAGGGGAGGAGAAAGGGATCAGGAATCCCCTCCTCTGGGTAGCTTTCAAGTGGGGGGAAATCCCCACACATGCCTCCATTCTCCAGGGGCCATGTGGGGCCACACAGAAGTTCCCGCACCGCCTGCCTCACCCTCTCCTTCCTCAGGCTGTGCGGCCGGCACAAGTCTGCATTCCCCCCTGCTCCCACTTGCTTCCCAGCCCCCTTTCCATTCCTTTCCCGGTGCTCAGGACCTGGGTCTCTCCGGCTGCCAGGCTGCCTGGAGGAGGCACCGGTACTGGTCATCAGGGAATGACCAGTCTTAACCTACATGGCCCAGGGCTACTGGCTGGGCACCACTTGGTCAACCAATACCCACCTGCAGCCTCAGAAATATTTTGCCCCCACTGTCCAGGGCTGGCACCTGTGGAATCTTGGGGCCCAGAAATAACTCCAAGAGGTCATCTAGTCTAGCTCCCATCCCCCAGCCACACTGGTTCCATGGTGGTGTTGCGGTGGCCAGGGAAGGGAGCCCTCCTCAGCTCTCAGAAAGATGATTGTGGGGCTCTGGAGCCCACCATGCTGTCAGGCAGGATTTGAGGTCCGGCAGGCACCTGTGATCAGAAAATCAGCTGAGAGCCCCTGCTGGGTAGGACAGAAATCCGGGTGGGAACTAGCAGGCCACTGGGGATGTGTGTGTGGCGCTCTCTACCTCTGGAGCCGAGGCCCTGGGGCTGCGCAGTTACGACAATGGCAGATCCATTGTGACCCCCTTTCCAGGTGAGTCAGAAACAAGGAACCTAGAGTCAGCCCACCACGAGGGCATCTCCACTGGCTCCATCCCATCCGCTGTCCCTGGGCAGGTTAGGGCTTTTTCTTTTGCTCATCCTTCCCCTTCTCAGCCTCTCCCCTTCCCCCCTTTCCCCTTCTTTCTCCTTGGGCTCCCTCTGCTAGCATCTCCCGAGCTCACTCACTCTCTCTCCTGCACTCTCTCTCCCTTTCCTTTCCTTCCCTCCTCTCTTTCATCTCTCCCTGGACCCCACCCCCTCCAGTCGGGCTAGGAACGCGGCAGAAGCCGTGACAAGCCCAGGCGGCTCTCCCGACCCTTGGTTCCCCCGGGCCAGTTCCCCGAGCTCCCCTCGCCCGAAGCAGCCGTGTGCGGAGAGGGCTGTCAGGATGCGCAAGGCCAGCGGGTTGGAGCTGTGGGCATGGGTGGCCCAGATCAAAGGCCAGAAATGTCTGGCCCCCTGACATGAACTTCCTCCAGCCGTGTCCCCCACCTGGTGAAAAGCCCGCCTTCCAGGCCTCGGCAGGACTTGGGGCTGCCCCTTCTGCTGAGGTTCCCTGAGCAGCGGTCTTTGCCCCGCTCTCACTGGCTTAGCTTTCTTCGCCCCAGGCCCAGAGCCGCTCCAGGGTCCCTAGTGCCTCGGGGGGGCCTTGGGTGGCCAGGGTGGGGATTTGGGAGGCAGGCTGCCCAGGTGACAGGGGGCCCTAGTTCACCCAAGATCTGCCCTCCATCTCAGCGCCACTCAGGGATGAGACCTAATTCCTTGACTCTGGAGAGGGAGAGGATGGAAAGAACCCAGGAGGCTTGGAAGGACTTTTTTTTTTTTCCTATGGTGAGGGATGGGGGTATTTGGGTGCATTTGGTGTCCACACGGGGGAAATGGACATTACCACCAAAACCCAGGTTGGAGCCAAGGGCTTCAGACAGGAAAGTTGGGGGGTGTGTTTGTGCCTGGGGGACAGCAGGGTCTTCCGAGGACCCGGGGTACTTCCTGCCTTTCACCCACCCCAAACAGTGCATCCACAAGACCCAGATGGGACTGCGGGTCGTGCTTCTGACCCAGCTGGAGGCCGGGCCTGAACCCCTCGAGGAGGAGAAAGTGACCCGGCTCTGGAGCAGGAAATGCTACTGGCTTCTGGTGTCAGTTGCAGGAAATGCAAAGGCAGCAGGAGGTCCCGATACCGATCTGATCCCTGACAAAAGACTCAAATGACACTCGGCTCTGTCCCCCGGCGCCGCCCGCAGCCAGACCTTCGAGCCTCCGCGGACCTTCCTGCGCGCCTCTCGGACACCCGGGAAGCGACCTCCTGCGTCCGGGTCGAGTGACTGGTGGCTCGCGGGCTCGGGCAGGCTGAGAGGGGGTGCATTTCCCAACCCTTTCTGCGACCCTCGGATCCTGTCCTGCAGGAGTAAGGTTTCTGGAAACATCTCTGTATTTTCTACTGTCGATTCCTCAAAGGCCCAAGCCCCAAGGGGTCACGGTCGTCCGAGAGAAAAGGAGCCACCCATCCGTGCCCACGCCGACCCGGCACCACGTGAACGCCCCGGTCAAACCTCCATCTCCCTAAACCTGGCTGGCGGGGGGTGTCGCGGCGGTCCCAGGCCAGCAAGAGGGTCCAACGTGCCGTGGCCACCCCCCAAGTTCTCCCTGAGTTCGGGGCGCGGGCTTTGCCCAAGTTTGCTGGGCGATGCCCTTCCCCGAGCCCGACTCGTGGGCCGGGAGGGAGGGGCGCGTGATTGACAGGCTGAACTACAGACTCATCTCTTACCTTAGGCCGCGGGCGCTGATTGGCTGCTCGCTGACATCCTCAAACCCGGCTGCTCCGCGCTGGGCTCGGAGGGGGGCGGCTGCGGGTGGAGGTGCGCTTCTGACAAGCCCGAAAGTCATTTCCAATCTCAAGTGGACTTTGTTCCAACTATTGGGGGCGTCGCTCCCCCTCTTCATGGTCGGGGGCAAACTTCCTCCTCGGCGCCGCTTCTAATGGAGCCCCACCTGCTCGGGCTGCTCCTCGGCCTCCTGCTCTGTGGCACCGGGGTCCTCGCCGGCTACCCAATTTGGTGGTAAGACTCGCCTCTTGTCTGCCCGCGGCCCGATTTCTTCGCCGAGTCTCGCGGAGGTGGGGGGGGCGTCGGCTGGGGGTGGGCTCCGGCAGGGCTGGGGCTCCTTTCTCCTTGCTTCCTTCCAGCCCCCCACCCGCCCACCCCTCCTGGATTTTCTGCTGGTGTCGCCTTCAGAATCCAACTCCTGGCTTCTCTGATAATCACCATTTTCCCTGCTACTCGCTGCAGAGGCTGGAGGACTTTCCCCGTCTCAGAAGGTCTCTTGTTCTTAGATCCTAATAGCCTTCCACTCATCCCAATCTGGGGGCCCGAAGACCCTCCATTTGCTTGCAGTTGGGTCTCTGGAAATCCAGCGCTGTCCCTGGGGCCCAGCCACTCCTCTTCTCCATTTTGGGGTCTTCATGGGCAAAAACACCCTGTTCCTTGCCACCCCCACCTCTGCCGGCGCCTCCATCAAGAGATTTCCCCACAATAACCCCCTTTTGCAGACTCCAATGGCTTCAGGGATCCCAGGGGCAGGGGACTGGGGGGGGGGATTTCGTCAGACTCTCCCCACTCTGCTCTAGATTAATCTTGAGCCTCAGAAGTGAGTGTGGTATTTGCTGATCCGAGATGCCATTGAATTCGGGTTTTATTCATTTCTCGCTTGTCCACCCTGGCGAAAGGGGGGCTCCTTGAAAATGTAGTTGTTCGGAAGGGGGTGGGTTTGTTCTTTGACCAAAACCCCAATTCTCCATGTTAAATTCGTTCCTTTTGGAAAACCGAGGACCGAGGAGAAAGGGAGACAGGGAAAGGAGAATTCCATCCCCGGGAAATGTAGATACAAAAGACATTTTTAGTAAATAAGGCTGGGAAACGAGGCGCGGTGCTTTGGGGAGGGGATGCGTTTATGGGGGATCCGACCAAGGAATAAACAGCCCTTTAGGGGACCCAGTTCCAGGGGTCCCCTTGTTTTCCAAGCAGCCCCATCACCCCCGGCAGGTCCCGGAGGCCAGAAGGGAAAGGCACACTGAAACCAGTGCTCTAAATTACACCCGCCTCTCCTCAGCCTCCAGCCCCCTGCATTCCGGAAAACTTTAATTAGAGAATCTTCCCCTCCTGGACATAGGACAGCCTGGGCCTGGGGGGGTGGGAGGTGAGTAAGAAGAATTCAGGATCTGTGAGTAAAAAGAGGGGCTGTGGCCCCCGGGTGAAAGTCGGAGAGCCACCAGGGTGTGGTGCCACCTGCATGTCCCCCTTTCCCTGGCTTGCCACCTCGTCTCCAGCCCGGGATAGGGGAGCAGAGCCAGGAGATTGGGGGGCCACACCCTGAGTCTGCCTCCAGGTGTTTGGTGGTGGCAGCACTTGTTTCTGGGTGTTGGGGGCTAGGATGGGGGCGGGAGCAGGGCATGGACGAGGTCTCTGTTTGGAAGGTGCCTGGAGGTGCTCCCAGGACAGACATCCAAGGGGAAGTCTTTCTTCTGTCCAGGCCACCCTTCCCTTGGCACTGGGCTGGCCTGAGGCCTCCTGTACATAAAGAAGTCGGTGGGGGTGGCCTGGGCATCCGGGGATTCCAGGCTGGGGGTTTTGCCTGTTGCAGGGAAGGCCACTGTGGAAGCCAGTCCTGCCTCTGTGGCCCTGCCTGACCCTCTTCTGATCCCCCTGCTGGGCCCATGTTCTTTGCCTTCACAGGGGCCCTGGCCAGGGGGAGGGTAGGGAAAGAAGGTGCAGAGCCCCACAGGCTGCAGGGGGTCAGCTGGATGACCAGGTTTCCCCACTCTGCGAACCGGAAGAGGCACTTCCCCGGGCAGTGCCCGTGGGAGGGTGGGGGTCGGTGTATAATGGTGTATGGGGGCACAGCTAGATAGGGACCGCTCAATAGAAAAACCTGGAAGGCCAGAGCATTGGCCCTAATGTGACATTGGCCACATGAATTGTTTGTGGGTTGGAAGGACAGAGATGCTGCTTTGTCTGAGCAGAGACCTGTGTGTGCGCACTCTCTAGGTCTATGACCCTATGGGGTGTCATCTGTACGCTAGTGAGTTTCTATGTATAGGAGTGTCTGTGTCTGCAACTGGGTGACCGTGGATGTGAACTTCATGCACGATATGCCTGGGGAATCCACAGCCCCTGACAGGGGTTATTGCTATGTCTGCATAAAAGTGTCAGCAAGTGGCTGATTCTTGGGGGTGCGGAGAGAGAGTGAGAGAGGAAGTCTAAAAGTATCTATGCCTATGTCAAGGTCAGCACCTGTGTCTGCTTATGACACCACATGACTGTGTTCATGACTGGGCATGTGAGTGCTGTGTATACATGTGTGTGCACATGCCTTTGTGACTATAAGGAGAAAGCCCCACAGATGTCTTTGTGCATGGGTACTGGTGCTCACGGCCATGACCTGATTGTACACATGACTTGTGTCGTATGTATGTAAGTACGAATGTGAGTGTTGTGTCTGGGTCTGCCTATGACCCCGTCTTCCAGTGCCAGCGACTGTGGCTGGGCCTGTGGCTGTATGTACGCACATACATGATCTATGGGTGTAAGTGACATCCTGAGATTGGGTGGTCCGTGGGCATTCCTGGTCCTGTAGGGACAGTTTGGCAGGAGATAAAAGTCTAACGAGGAGGCCGCAAGGGGCACAGTGGACCCAGGGCCTCGGCTGGGCTGTGAGGGGTGCAGAGCCTTCCTTGGCACAAGCTTATCCTGTCCGCCTGAGGACTGTGGTCAGCAGCCCTCCCCTCTTAGGCCTATTGTCTTTGGTTCTCAGGGCTGGGGCGGGGGCAGGGTCTGGGCTGGAACAGGGACAGTGGAGTGGATGAGCCTCAGATTCCTGTTCCCCCTCTGTCCCCGGGTGGGCTGCCCACTTTGGCCCACACAGTTCGACACATTCCCCAGGAGGGATTTAGAGGGAAAATCATTTAGCTGGGGGTTCTATCCGTGACACCCCTCAGGGACGCACCCCCATCTCCACGTCCTGTACTGCGCCCCCAGGCCCGGGAGGAGGTAGACCAGAAGGTGGAGTGTGAGGGGCCTCAGACAGAGAGGCTCACAGAAGACGTGCTCCAGGGCCCTGCAGCCAAGTAGTGGCAGAGCTGGGACAGGAAGAGGTGACAGCAAGCACTGATTTCTGTAATTCTTCTTGTCAGTCACAGTTAGAGCCTGGTGGAGGAACTTGTCTTTCTTCTCCTTCTTGGGGGGGGGAAACGAACTGGCTTATTAGGGCCCAGCCTAGTGCTTACTACATTCCAGAGGCAGGGGCCCTGATTGGAGGGGCCTATGCTGGGGGTCGGGAGCGCACCCCACTTCTGTGTGACGCACCTACCTGGGCCTCTGTTTTCCCCCCTTTTACCTGGAGCTCACCAGCCTGCCCTGCCTCACTGCTGGGGTTAGGAGAGAAAATGTTCTGCAGAAGTCAAGGGCAGTGAGCTGGGATATACACCTGAATTCTCCCCCCACCCTCCTCAGATCCATTCCCCCACTCAAGTGCTTGCCCTAAGCCCTGCCTCAGTTTCCCCATCTGTCAGGTGTCCCGTTGCCCCCCCCCCCCACTCCCACCTCTGCCTTTCAGAGGCTTGTGAACATGTTCAGTCAAACCCCGTGGGGGTCAGTGGGCTGGGCCCAGGGAGGCACCTGGAGACTGCGGGGGAGGAAGGCCCCGGGCCAGGTGTTAACACTTGTAACAGGCAGGAATTACAGCTGGCTGGGGCTGGGGCTGGTGAGGAGCTGAGCTGGCTGGAGGCTGTTGATCCAACAGACAGACAGACAGACAGACAGATGGGCAGATACCAGATCAGATGGCCAGGCTTTAAGCGGGTGGTCTCCCTTCCAAGGCAGGCCTTTCCCTGGGGGGATGTGGCAGGGGAATCAATCCAGGTCTTTTGGAAGTGAATTCACAGCCCTCCTGACCACCCCACACCTATTGTGGGCGGAGCTTGATGTCGAAAGGGAGCAAAAGTTGTGGCTTATTTGTTTGTATTCTTCTGATAGGACCCTTTTTGCTTAAAACAGAAACAGGTCAAATGTTTTAATAATACCAGGAGCCTGGGGCTGAGTGATGTTCTTGGAAGAACCTGCTTTAATGTGCAGGGAAGGCAAGGGGGAAGGGGCCGCTGTCAGGGAAAGTTCTCCTAGAATTTCACAGCATTTGTCAGCAGCTCTGGGGCTCAGAGGTGAGCCATGGGTGGAGTCTGGCCTGGAGGACCTCCGGTGAGGGGTGGCTGCCCAGTGGGAAGACCTCTGTGGGGAAGGTCGAAAGAGGCAGAAGCTAGACAGCGGTGCCCAGTCCTTTCTCTCGCACTCTGTCCTCCCTTCCTGCATCTTTCCCGGCGGCAAACCCGGCCAGGTCCCACCAGCACCCATGCTCTCTGGCATCTGGGTGCCTGCTCAGTCACTGATGAACACAGGGAGGGCTCTAAGTGGAACTCCCAGTGAACAGACTCAGCCAGTGTCTCCCTCCTGCTCTCTGCAGAACTTAATGCCAATAAACCTGCGTGGTACTTGAGCAGATGCAGAATTGAAAAGGTGATATGGACACAACGTGGGCGAGGAGAGCTATGACCCTGAGGCTTTCTCTAGACTTTGAATGGTCTGGGCTAGGGGCAAGTAGCCTAGGGTTGGGGAAGGAGAGGTGGCTCTCTTCAGAGGAGAATGCAGCTGACAGATCCTTCTGGGAAAAGTGGGAAAAAAGAGGACCTTTCTGACCTCAGAGTGGGGTGAGCCCAGGCATTGAGGAGTAACTGGTCTTCTAGGCTTTTCTACCCACCCAGCTGTGAGCCACAGAATCTTTCTAAAGCCCCCAAGGAGGGAAAGGCATTCTCTACCCCCTGCCCCTAGGTGGGGGAGGAAGTATACCTCCTTCAAAGGTTGGGGCCATCCAGATATTGCATGGATATGCTCGTGCGTCTCCTGTGCTAGGAAGTGGTTGGAGCTGGGAGTGGGGAGACCTGTGTCTGAGCTCTGAGCTTACCGCCAGCTGGCCTAGGGTGAGCCTCTTTCCTTCTCTGCACTTCAAGTCCCTGTCTTCCTCTGGGCTTCCTTTCCCTTGACCACATCGAGGGGTCACTCCTGGCTCTGGGAGTCCGCAGGACTATGACAGGGACACGACTCATTGCTGTGGAGCATGAAGCTCCATGTGGCCCCAGTGCCACTCTCTCGGCGAGCCTGCCTGCCCCACCCACCCCAGGCCCATCCAGACACTCAGGGCCTGGCCTGGGCACCCAGACCTTTACACTTGTCGCCCCATCCACCCTCAGTCCCAAAGCTGCTCCCTGGCTGCCAAGCTAGCCTGCTTGCACACCCAGACTCACTTTCCCCAAATGCCCACATTCCTCCATAGCCTTCCCAGATTCACATCTGGCTTTTCATGTACCCCCTGGGTAACCTAGGGCAGGTCAGCCTCTCTGAGCCCCATCCAGAAAATGAGAATAATGACTGCTTCTACCTCAAAGGGTGGTTGTGAAGATTAAATGAGTGAATACATGCAAAGCCCTTAGAATAATGCCTGGCATACAGGAAGGACTATGTAAGGTTACTTTTACCCCTGTATGCAAACTATTTTGACGACTTTTAAGTCATGGATCTAAATAAATATGCCTCTTCCAAGAAGCCCTCCCAGATTGGCCCCACCTGGCTCAGTTTTCTCCTTATCCTGCAGAGCCAGCTTGCCCCATTATACTCAGTACTGGTGACTATATAAGCCTGTAGCTTTAGTCTTAACTTGAGGGAACTAGGCCAGGCTACCCTGAACTCAGCTCTTTGCCTGCCTAAAAAGGGGAAAGGGAAGGAAGGGAAGGAGGGCACAGGAGTCTCCCCTAACTCTCCTCCCACTGCACCGTTTGCCAGACTTGCAGCCACTGCCATTTCCAGCTGGGACCTGGAGCCACCTCGGCCCGGGTGGGGGAGGGGCAGCGAAGGCAGGCTCGCGGAGGGGGAGTGGCACTGGGGCCGCCTGGAGCAGCCTGAGCAGAAGTTGCTCCTCCAGGAGCTGAGAGATGATTCAGAAGGTGATTTATAGACGGAAGGCAGAAAGCTTGGCTCCTGGCAGAGGCCTGCTGCTTAATTACATTCTTTGGGAGGTGGATGTATGAGTGGGGCGGCAGCAGGGGACCCACTTCGACACCCTCCCCCTGCAGGCCCTGTCCCTCCCTGTAGCTGCCCCAGTGCCAAGCAGGGTCCCTCTTTCCCCTGCTGGTGGAGCGGAAGTGCCCTGTTCGCTAGGAGACACTACGTCTTTGGGAGAGTGGGAAGGGTTTCCGAGGGTGGGGCAAAGGGAAGAGGGTGGACTAGAGTCCTGTCTCCTGGGACCCCTCCAGGGGAGACCGGGTCACAGAGGGTGCCGGGACACAGGGCTGCCTGGGAGAGATCACTCCTGCTTCTTGGGAGGTGAATAGCTAACTCACCCGGCAGAGGGTTTCTAGAATCTTCCCAAGGGTGGCAACCCTATACTTTCTCTCCAGTGCCTATCCAGCTGGGGCTTCTGGGTCCTTCTGTCAGGTGTGCTGATTTCCGCTGTCCCGTTCTCAGTGGGCTACAGGCTGGGTGCTGGGGACCAAGCTCTGTGCTAAGAGGCTGAAAGTGACTTCTTTGTTGTCAGGCAGCCTGTGGTACGTGGGCACATGGCCGCCTTAGATCCCCAAGGGTTCTCCAGGCAGGGTCAGACTTGTATCCGAGGGAGAGAAACTTCCCTATCTTCCTCTTAAACTAACATCTCAGGGAGTTACCTCGATGGAACTGCGGTGCTGTTGACAAGCAGCCCCCTTCTGTTCAGTCACCTGCTGCAGTGCCATCTGGGCCCCGCTGACCCATGTGGCAAGCAGCCTGACACCTCTCCACTGCTTCTGAGCTCCCAGGCAGCCTCCACGGCAGCTTTGAAAGTCTAAAACTCCGCCTCCAGTTCCTGAGGCTAGAAAGGTGTGTTGGGGTCAGGGGCCAGGGAAGCCCGGGCCGGGAGAGTCTATTTATCTGGTTGCAGCTTGGCGTGTAGGGCCGGGAAGAGTTGGCAGGGGTCAGGATGGGGACACTAGACGGCTCTCCGGTTCCCCCTGAGGCAGGCCTTCTCAAAATGGCCTCATTACGTGTGTGGAGTGAATTCCAGAAATATCAGGCACACCCATACATCCAGGGGAAGGACGGAGCTGTGAAAGTACGCTCAGAGACGAGAGGGGGCGGTGTGGGGTGGTGGGAGGTCTCTGAGCAGGGAGTTAGGGGACCTGAGACCCTGCCCTGCCACTAGTTATAATGTAACAACATCAGGCCGAGACCCTTCACTGCTCTGAGCCTCAATAAACAGGGCAGTGGGTCACGCCAATGGCCTTGCACTTCCAGCTCTGAGATCTCCATCCTGGCTTGTGGTGACCCAGCTGTTAGGATCATCTGTGCTTGGGGGAGGGGGTGGGGGTGATCCCTGAGAGCTGCCTCGGGACAGGGTGGGAGAGCTCAGGACCAACCCTCACACTGGAACAGCTGTGAGATCATGGGTGAGTCTCTCCTTTCCCCAGGCCTCTCTTTTCTCATCTGCAAAATGGGCAATGAGAGTAACAACCACTCGTGCTGCCTACCTGCAGAGCTTTTAAGAGCTGCAGGAAGAATAATCCTCATGAAAGCCCTTTGAGAAGCATCGCATTTTTCCTACAGCAGTTACCATCAGGGCTGGTCCTACCAGAAAAGAGCACTAACAGCCAGCTGCTGGTCAGAGGGTGCTCAGAACAGACCCATCTGGGCTCTCTTGTGGAGCTGGCATTTCCAGAAAAGGAGGAAGAAATGGGTTGCAGACAGGAGAATTCTCAGCTCCTTCCTGGGGGTCCTGAGGCACAGTGGAGAGTGCCCATGGGAAGAAGCAGAGGTCACAGGGTGCACCCAGGGTCACGGCTCAGGGCACCGGACTGGGGGACCCTCCCGCCCTCATACAGAGACCACAGGCCTGACCTGGGCTCAGCCGGACACAGAGGAGGGTTTCCGAGCAGGGACACAATGGTGAGGGGCGTGGGCGGAGGTGAGGAGGGCTGAGGGAAAGGGCGAGGAGTTGGAAGGGCTCTTCTGAGGCCCGTGGTCACCAGGAAACCCGCATCACCTGGATAAGGCCTCAGACTGGGAGACGGTTCACTTGAGCTGGGCTGGAAAAACAGGCGGGCAGAGCATGCGTGTGGGGATGGGGGTGGGAGGGACAGGATCGACGGGACCCAGCACCCAGCTCTGTCCCCAGGCCTGTTGGGGCCTTCTGCAAAAAACTGCCCCTGGGCACAGAGTTCCACTTATCTGCCCGCGCCAGCTGGGCCAGCGCGGAAAACCAATCTCCTCGGGGCCCTCGAGGAATGCAGGCAGCGGCTGCAGTGGAGGTGCGGTGGCCCAGCGCCCGCCCGCCCAGCTCCTTGCCACCTATCCTCCACACTGGGCGTTCTCAGGGTCTCTGTCCCCTGCTCTAAAACCTCCCTGGCTCCCCACTTGTCTGGCACCAAGGTTCTCTAGGATTGGCTCCTTTCCACCTGTCAGGTGTACGTTTCATACCCCCTCCCCACGAGTCCCCCAGAATCCCTCTGCGCCTGGGCATTGAAATATCTCACTGCCCCTTCCTGCCCTCCCCACACTGAGCTGCTGAAATTCTTCTTTCGCCTTCCAGACCTAGATCAAAACGCTCTTCCTTTGGGAAGCCCACCCAGATTCTCAAACCACTGTCCTCGCAGGGAAGGTGTTGCCAGTCCCTCCTTCCTGCCACCCCCACCACGGGACAGATGTGTCATATATGCCCACTGCCTTCTTCCATGGGCTTTGAGGGTCTTAGTTTCCTCTGCTAGACTACAAGAAGCGCCCCCACCAGGGAAAACCTGAGCTGTGGTCTGCACCCCAGGGTCCCCGCTGCCCGGTCCCCAGCATTCAGCAGGGTCAGTAAGCAAGAGCACAATTCTGGGCCTGTCATACGCCCTGTGGAGGCACATGGACAAAAGGGGGTTTTGAGCGTGTCAGTTGCACATGTGAATCAGGACGGTGTTGTGAACAGATTGAATGAGCAGAATGAATAAAGACCTCATCCCCAGGTGTGACCCAAGGCTCAGAGCACAGCTCACGGCCCCTGCTGGGCTCAGGGCCCGGCTCAGCCACGCCGGCTAACAGCCCAAGCTGTGGACAGTGTGCAGGAGGCCGCAGTCCCGGAGGCCACTGTCCCGGAGGCCGAGGTGAGCCTTGGCTCCACAGTCTCAGAGTCTCAGTTCCCCTCGTCTCCGAGGCCTCAGTTTCTCCATCCCAGCTCCATTTACAAATGTCCCCTGTCTGTGTACTCTTTCTGCTCCCGAGCTGGCCAGTTCACGCTCCGCTCAGGTGTCTGTCCAAGTCTTTAGTTTAAAAATCGCACTTGGCAAGACTTGTTTCTCCACCCAGGAATAGGTCAGCATGCTTGTTGACGGCGTCTCCGGGCAGGTCCCTGTTCACACGCCGTGACCCGGAGCCAAGTGCCCATTTCTCAGACGAGGACTCGGTCCTGCAGCCCGTTCTCCGGGTCCGTGTCCTGCTGGGCCCCGAGCTCTCTCCTTCCACCACCATCAGGCTCTACAGTGCACTTCTTATCAGGGGCGAGAATTTACTTGTTCCACCTTGTTTCTCAAAGGACGGCTTTGAGGCAAGATTACATTTGACCTTCAACTTGAGAGCTGCTGCCTAGAGTCTATTGGTACTCTTGCTAAACATCTGGGAGGGCTCTTAGTTGGGAACATGTGCAAATCACTGGCAAGCTCTCCGCAGGTCCTCCAGCTGGGGCTGTGTGAGCTGGCAGGAGAGGCCTGGTGACCGTTTTGTTGCAGGGGGAGGGCAGGGCATCGGGCAAGTCACTGCTTCCTGGGCCTCCACTTTCTCACCTGTGAAACGGGGATGTCGGGCAACTGACCCCTCATGTTGCTTCCAGCTGTAAGCTTTATCATTCTGGTTTGTGATTTTTGCTCCTGGGCATCTGGTTTCCATCATACACATACCAGAAATCAACCGGACAGAATCCTCTTTCTGGCCCAAATCAGTTCTTGTGTCAGTATCACGGATAGAGATGAGTTTTTACAATTCAATATTTAGCTTTATTTCTCCCTGAGGAACTAGCATGGCTTGTCCTTTCAGATAAAGTTCCTGGCTGTTAGGAAACCCAGAATCAAGCTTGAAGGTCAATACTTGCACCTGTATTGGCCTTGACTTGGCACATTTGCCTTCTCCTTCACCTTGTCCCTGAGTTCGTGTTTTATTTTATTATTTAATTCCGTGAATTTTATATAAGCTCCTTGAGGGCAGGCTCTGTCTTGTACACTGCTGTGTTCTCTGTGCCTGGAAGGTACATAGTAGATGCTCAATAAATATTTGTTGTCTTTGGCCTGAACATTTGCCTTCAGCCACTTCAGATTCTATCTGGAAAAAGCAAGCTACACATAAATTAAAAAAAACAAACAAACACAAAACCTCTTGCTGTACTGGGGAGTTGGCCCTGACTGGGTAGTTTCGGGTTGTAAGAATCCTGGTCAGTTTCTTTCTGCCTCTTTCTTGTCAGCTTTCCCTCCAAGTCTGCAAAAGCCTGTCTTAGGGAGATCACCATCTTTTCTCTTTCCCATGCTCTGCTTCATTCTACACTTGAAGTTGGTACATCATTTCCCTCTTGGGACGCTCTCTTGCTTCTGGCCAGTGTTTGTGCTTCCCTCTTCCCGGGCTCCCTTCACATCTGGTTTCTTCCACAGGCCCTTGCCCCGGAAGCCGGCCAGCACTATTGCTGCCATTCTGCAGGTGACAGAAAGCCCTGGTAGCATCAACCCTGGGGATTCTCCTTCTGGGCTGCTCCCCCTATGCCCCCTCCCACCTCAGCAGCCCTCGTGGGAACCGCTGTCACTGTAGGTAGGGCACAGAGGGCAAGGTAGAAGGAGGCTGGGCCCAAGGTCACACAGGGCGAGCACCAAGGTCCTCACTGCCAGCCTGGCCCTCCCCATCAGCACACCGTAGAAGGGTTCTGCCGATGGAACCTCAGAAGAGGAGCAGAAGAGAGTGGCCAGCAAGGATGCCTGGTGCCCTCTCCGCTCTGAGTAGCTTCTCACCTCCTCTTGGCTTCTGCCCTTGAACTTCAGGAAGGAGCAGGCCTGCCCACAGGCCCAGTGGTTCTCTCTCTTAACTGAAACTTCTGCAGGAGAGATTCTGAGTCTTCCTCAGCTATCAGTAAGGATGGAGTCAGTGACCCTGGCCCTGTCCTGGAGGCTAAAATAGCCCCCACAAGATTGGCATCTTCATCCCCGTTTTATCTGTGAGGGAAATCGAGGCTCACAGAGCCCAAGTAAGGAGCTAGGAGGCAGGATTTAATGGCCTATGCATGCTGCATGCTGAGGAAATGTAGCCCACTCCCCAACTCATCCTCCCAAAGGCCTCCGGAGGCAGATACTCTTGTTACCCCCTCCTACAGAGGAGGAAGCTGAGGCCTCAGGAGAGACACTGTATTGTCCAAGTCTGCACTGCTGGAAGACCCCAGGGCTCCAACCATGACACTAGCTGCTGAAGCCAGGCTTGCCACATCCCAACAGTTAGGAAGCTCCTCCTCAGGTCTGTCTACAGTCTTCCCTGACTTAGCCAGAGCCCGAATTCTCTGATTTGGTCTCCTGTGGATGTGAGCATCACTGTAGACATTCAGCTTGCACTCAAGGCCGAAGGCGCATTTCTCATTGAACCTTCCCTTTTCCAGAACGATCCCTCCCTCGGAACCCAGCCTCACGCACACCTTGAACCGAAAGTGGGAGAGGGTTGTTCTTCCCTTTTGATCTCCTGCCAGCTTTTCTACATCTCTTTGCAAGTGCTAAAGCCCACAGAACTGCTTTTAGACCAGGGCAGAGGGGGCCCTGCCCCAGGCCCTTTGATTTAGCCCCTCCCCATAGGACAAGGAGTCTGGGGTCCCATGATTTTGTGCCTGCCGAGAGCCCACCCTCCACCCCCACCATGCTCCGCATACTCAGGTCCCTTAAGTGTCTCACCCAAATGGCCGTGAGCCAACCTCTGGGCTATGCAAACCTCTGCCTGGGGTTCCTCCTGCTGGGACAAGCCATATATGGGAGGTGGGCAACCCTAGGACTGAGAGGTGGTCCAGGGGAGGCTGTTTTCAGCACCTGTGGAGGCCCGGGGAGTGTCCAGCATGGGATGGACTAGGGAGCAGACGAAAGGCTGGGGGTGGCTCTCCCGATCACTTTCCCAGCGCAGCCCTCCCTGGAGAACCAGCCCTTCCAGGCGTTGAATAAGGTGCTGTATTTTGCCGTGTATACTGCACACTTCTTTGTCCAAAATTTTAGGGAAAAATAAGAATGCACGTTATACATGGGTAGTACTAATTCTGTATCTACATAAATGTTTTAAATTATTTTATTTTATTTTCTAAAAATATTTTATTTACTTATTTTTAGAGAGAGGGGAAGCAAGGAAGAAAGAGAGGGAGAGAAACATCAATGTGTGGTTGCCTCTCACACACCCCCTACTGGGGACTGGGCCAGCAACCCAGGCATGTGCCCTGACTGGGAATCGAACTGGAGACCCTTTGGTTTGCAGGCTGGCACTCAATCCACTGACCCATACCAGCCAGGACATAATTATTTTATTTATCTTTATATGTTGAAAGTGTGACTCTAGAAAGTAATAATGGTATCTGTATGCAAAACAATACCCCATGATACAATAATCAGTTTTGTTTCTAAATATAAATAAAGAAAAATTGAATTAAAAAATTAAAATGGAAGCCCTGGTTGGCGTAGCTCAGTGGATTGAGCGCGGGCTGGGAACCAAAGTGTCCCAGGTTCGATTCCCAGCCAGGGTACATTCCTGGGTTGCAGGCCATAACCCCCAGCAACCGCACATTGATGTGTCTCTCTCTCTCTATCTCCCTCCCTTCCCTCTCTAAAAAATAAATAAAATCTTAAAAAAAAATAAAAAAAAAATTAAAATGGAAGATTTTTTCCCTGAAAGTTTGGGCCAAAAACATGGGTGCACATTATACACGGTAAAATATGGCATTTGACGAAGATGAGGTGATAGGATTTATTTTTTTACTTATTGAAGTCTGCGTACAAGAAGGCACATAAATTATAAGTGTGTAGTTCCCAGGCTGGATACAGTGTGTGGTATTTGCCGGTTTGTTGACCTGGCAGGAGACTGTTGCACACTGGGCACCTGGCGGGTCAGCCTTCACGTAGCGTTCTCGCCGGGCCCTGAGCGGTCCAGGTGGGCGTGGGGGCTGGGTAGGAAACGGGCCCTCCGGGGTCGGACCAGCACGGGATCTGGAAGAGGCTGGACTGCCTTTACCTTAGCCACACACTTAAGCTCCTTTGGAGTCTGTTGTCACCTTTTAACTTCCAGTGTCTGTTAAACAGGGACCTTCCCTTACTCATTCTCAGCCTCAGAGGTTCTTCCTTCGTGTTTGGTGGGTTAAAGGGCCGGGTAGGAAGAGTGTTCAGCCAGGAGATCTGACTGGGTTGCTCCATACTCCTTAGCACGGCCTGTGGGGCCCTGCGCGAGCCAGCCCCCTGCAAACTCTCCACCCCAACTCATCTACCACCCCCACCTCCTCACCCTCCCACCTGCCTTCCCTTGTCTGGGTAAAACCCAGGGCTTTAGGGGCATCTATCCCTGGCTCCAGCTGGGTCTTTCTATAGTATCTGGGCGACCTGAATGTCGCTGAGCTTCAGTTTTCTCTCTGGAAAGTGAGGGCTACTGTAAGACACAGCCTCGGGTCTGGGGTCCATACAGTTTGCCATTGTTAATCTTGTGTAATTATCTGTGTGGGTGTTAATAGTACCTTCCACCTCTGGACCTTTGTGTTTGCCCTGCCTTCTCTTGGAATGACCTCTGGGAAGTACCATTCATTCCTCCAAGGACAGTTCAGACGCCATGTGCTCCTGCAAGCCTGACTATTGCAGCTTGCCCTCAGCACCCGGCCCCAGCGCAGCCCCATTTGGGGCATATCTGTTTTACTGACCAGACTCTGAGCCTCCTGTGGGCAGGACCAGGTCCCGTTTTCTTTGCACCCACATCACCAAGCATAGCAGGAACCTCACAGTAGGTCCTTTCAGGTGAGCCATCTGCCAGTCACAGGCCCAGACGTCCAACCCCAGCTGGATTCCCGTTGCCTCAGGGAGGCCCTCCCTGGAGGATCTGCTGACTCCTGTCACTACTTACCTCTTCATGTGCATCAGTCTTGTCTTCCCAACTTGCCTGTCCACCCCCTGAGGGCAGGATTCCGCTTTGTATGTCTTCATATCCCCAGTGAGCCTGAGTTCTGCAGGCGCTCACTGGTAGTTCTGTTGGTTGTTGGCCAATGAACCCGGCTTCTCCCAAGCAAGCTCCTGTGCAGACTCAGCTGGTTCCCGCTCCCTGGGACAGCGTTTTCTTTCCTTTGTCTCCGATGCCCCGGAGGGTCCAGATTTGAGCTTCTAGCCTCTGAGCTGGAGGCAGCCTGGTGTTTCAGAAAGAGGGTAGGCTCTTTGGCCTAAACTGGCCCTGGTGTAAAACTCAGCTGTGCTACTTTATAGCTGTGGGACTTCGGGTGGTTTCTCTAAAATATCAGTATGTGTATCTGTACCACAGGGGTGAAAATCCTAATCTCAGGGCAGCTGAAACGTGAGGTTGAAATGAAACAGTGCACAGGACCTGAGATAAAGTTGAGTAAGTACCGAATGAATCGAGGATTTCTGAGGGCCATTCCAATGTAGCGAGGGCTCTAACAATGTTCTGTCCCAGGCCAGGCTTCTGTGGTGCATAAAGGTCTGAGTTCCCCCCAGAACAGAAGAGGCCACCTTCAGGAAAAACCACACGCATTACCTTGGTCTGTCCCATCCAACTAGCCTGTGTGAAGAGAGAAGTGAGGGGCGGGCGTGTGGCAGGACTCTGCGACTCAGTGGACCCCAGAAAACGTGGGCTCCGGCCTGACCTTGCGTCCTGGCGTCCTGCTCAGCCTGCAGGACCTGCGGTTCTCAGGAAGGTGGGGCACGGTGCTCCCCCCACACTGCAGGTTCGCTTCCCATGCTCTCACTTATCCGGGGCCAGTCACAGTCTGAACATATTCAACGAAGAATTTCAGAAATAAACAATTCACAAGATTTTCGATATTTTGAAATTGCACAAGAGAGACTCATTTTTATAATGTATTACGGTATATTGTTATCGTTCTATTTTATTATTCATGATTGTCGTTACTCTCTTACTGTGCCTAGTTTATAAATTAAACTTTATCACATGAGTGTGTGTAGGAAAAAAGCATAGTGTGCATGGGGTTTTGGAGTTTGGTCTTCTCTGCAGTTTCAGGCATCCACTAGGGGTGTTGGAACGTGTACCCTGTGAATAAGGGGACACTGCTGTAGATCATATGTGGCGCCTGTTGGAGCATTTACTGCGGTTCCAAGGACTGGTCTGTGTGGCCTTACTATGGCCTCGGTTCAGTTTGTGGCTTACACACTGGCCATGTGATAGCCCTGCTTAGCACAGTGCGTTCGCCCGGGCGCCGGGGGGCCTGGCTGGGATGCAGGCCGAGGCAGGACGGCGGTCACCGCGCTCTTCCAGCCTTCCCGTGAGAGGGCCTGCTGGGCCACAGGAAGGAACTGAGGTGCAGAGAGGCCACGTAGTACATGTTGTTCTTAAAAATATTTTTGAGTGCAAATTGCTAATCAATATTTTTTTGTTGTGTGATACTGGACACACACAAGAGAGAAAGCGTGCCATGTGATAACGTGGGATATAATGGCAGGGTGATAACCCGGGCCACACCGCACCCCTGAAGAACCGGAGTGTGACAAAGGTCACCTGACCCACCTGTGGCTCCTCCCACCCCATCCTGCATCTCCCTCCAGACACGAGCACATGCTGAGTTTGGCCTGTTTGCACTATTACTTTAAGATAACAGTTTCCCCCAGCTAAGAATACCTACCCAGTATAGGTTTCATTTAGCTTATTTTTTAAGCATTATAAAATTGGTGTATGCTATACGTAGTCTTCTATAATTTCCTTTTCTCCCTTCGCATTATGTTTCTCAATTTCAGTCTATGTTACTGGGTATCACTGGAGTTCCCTTTCACAGCTATATAATAGCCCACCATCTGACCATACCACCATTGGTCTATTGCATCTCCTGTCGGTGAACAGATGTCTCGAGATGCCCATGATGGGGGTACTCCAGGGGGACATACCAGGAACAGAACTTTGGTTTGCAGGGTATGTGAATCTTCTGTTTTGCAAGTGGATGCCCAACTGTTTTCCAAAGAGGCTCTGCCGGTTGGCTCTCTCACCTTTGCTCTGACACTTGGGGTCTAGTGACTTTGTTTCTATCGGTTTGGCAGCTATCACCTGTGACCCGAGGTCTTTGCTGGCCGAGGTGGAGCTGCTTTTGGGCCTTAGGGCCGAGAGCAGCAGAGGCAGGGCCGGGACCCAGTGTCGTGTCAGCACATGCACTGCGAAGAACACGAGGCCCATGGTGGTGTGTCTGTGGGGAGCCCTCCCCAACTTCAGATTCCAGTCCCTCAGCTCCTCATATTGTCTGCCTGAGGGCCAGAGGGTATCACCGGCCATTTGGTGATGGGCAAAACTAGCTAATGGAGCTCCGGACTTGTCTCCCCTGCCTCACCTCTCTGCCGTCACCTCCCCTTCCCTTTCTGTCCCTCAGGTGCACCCCCGTGGGCCGTGAGCGCCCTGCCCACTGTCCAGAAATGACCCACTCCTTCTGGGAGGGCCCATCCCACCAGAGCCAGGGTGCGTGTCCCTGCCCTGCGTCCCAGGGGGCCACTCTGCCTGAGTTCCAGAATAACATCTCTCAGGTGCCTCTTCAGGGGAGACTGGAAGGGGAATCCTTACTTTAAACTTTTATCCAAATGCCAGACTCCTTCCCTCTGGGGGAAGAGTGCAGAGCCCCTCAGCACACAGCAGAAAGCGGACGGACGTGGACGCGGCAGCCAGGTCCTGCTGGGTCTCTGTGCTGGTCCTCCCGCCCCGCCCTGGGGCAGAACTCCACTTCCCTGGGCCTCCGGTATATAAAATAGTTTTCCCTAAGGGAAAACTCCTTCCTATCACCCTCCACCTGCCCTTGGCCTGGCCAGGATTTTTCCAAATCCAGCTCAGAGCTGCCACCTTCCTGGGAGTCTGCCTGACTTCCCCCTCCCGGATCTTCCCTACACCTTTGGGTCAGAGCGGGACGTCACGTCCTGGGCTTCTTACACCGGCCCCATGTAATCCTGCTGAGAAGGGCTTCTGGGGTCCCATAGGTTTGAGAAGTGCCACCTGCTACTTCCAACCTCTTGGTGCTGATGGTGCTCATGAGCATATTTGCATCTCATTAGCATATTAGCAACAGAGAAGTCCTGCAGGGATGACCCTTGTTTTCATTGGTTTAAGCTGTTTTCCAAAAGTAATTAACCTCGGAGCCCATTTCCCCCACAGTTGGCAACTATCACCCATTTGGAAAATGTGAACTAGAAGATTCTCCTACCCCTCTCCTATGTCAGTTTGTCCTGTGGTCTGGTTCTCAGCAGTCTGGCTGAGATTCCTCTGGCTTTGAAATTGTCCTGTGTGGACTAGTTCAGCCCACAGCACCCATTCCAGGCGAGCTTGAGCTGAATGAACGATGGGTGGAAGGAAGGAAGGAAGGAAGGAAGGAAGGAAGGAAGGAAGAAAGGAAGGGAGGAAGGAAGGAAGGAGACCAGTCAGCCAATGAGCCGCCACCCAGCTGAACCCTCTGCCATCAGGCAGTCAGGAACCAGGCGTAGCCAGTCTTCGTACTCTGGGGACGCGGGCCAGGGTCAGACGCTGTCCACGGCATTTCCACCAAGCACACCCCTATCACCTCTGGTAGAATGAATCACTTCCACAGTAGGCCTCCCGGAATTTTCTTTTTGGGCAATCTGTCTCCCTGTGAGACTGGAGCCCCTGCAGGGCAGGGACCACGTCACACTCCCCTCCCTGTGCTCGTGCTTGGTCCGCAGCTGCTGAATGATGATGGATCGCTCCTCCGGCTCCCTCCAGAGGGAGGGCCGAGCCCCGTGGCGAAGCCCGCAGGCTCGGGAGCCAGACAGGATGTGTCTCTAACTATCAGCGTAACCTCAGGCCAGTTACTGAATCTCCGCACTTCACTTTCCCTGGGAAAAGGTGGTGGTGATAACGGCCTCTCCCTTACAGGGTCGTTGGAGGAATGAATGAGTTCATAGGTAGAAAGCACGCGAAACAGTGCCTGGCTGGGAGAATGGCCCGGGCCTGTGTTAGCACTTCCAGCGACAGCAACCACTGTGATGAGAGCCTCACCTGCATTGTTACTGCAAGGACTCCTCCCCCAGCCTCTCAAATTTGAAGCAGGCGATGTTTCCATTTCCCTGTTAGGAAGCTGAGGCCTCCTAAAGGGACAGGGTAGCAGGTGGTAGCACGGGGGCCAGGACCCAGGTCAGCTGGAGCAGCCGGTCCTGGCCTGGAAGCGTTGAGGGCGCTGCTTACCTCTTGGGGGCAGGGTGGCCCCTCCACTTCTCTTTACCTGCCATTGCCCTGCCGAGTGCCGATTGTTGGCACTCCATGGCACTGTGTGACTGCGTTGTACGTATGTGTGTGTGCATGAGAGAGTGTATCAGCAGGTGAGAACAAATTATTTGAGAGGCCAAGGGTTGCCAGAACCTTCTTCATAGGCCTGATGTGCTAGGTGAGGCGGGACGCCCTTTAGGGTGCCCGGTGAGTCCACCCCGCTGCAGGACGGGCCGAGAGACCCTGGTGTTCAGTGTGGGATCAGCGCCCGCAGCACCTCGCCCAGGCCCTCCTGTGTGTGCCTGGGCGGTGTTCACAGGCAGGATGCCTGCGGCCGCTTCTACCCAGGCAGGTTATCCGGGCGGAAGACAGAAAACTTGCGGAGGGTCAGCAGCCACGGGTTAGGGGTGGTCATAATGGCCTCAGGACTGGGGGGCCCTCCCTGACTTCTGAGGGGAGCATGCTGGAATCCCTTCTCAATGGGCCAGCCGGACTTCTTGGACCCCGTAGACTGACCCCATTCTCCCTGCCTTGGGAGGAGAACCCCAGAAGTCACAGGGTCGGTCCAGTGTTCTCTTCCTTCCATTCTGGCCGGGGCTTTATTCTAGCACCACCCCGGTCTGGCCACACGGCAGAGACGTGGAGTCTTGGGAGAGGGGCTACACGTGGTGCCGTGCAGGGAGGAGGCTGTTTCTCGGGGAGCAGGGGAGGTTGGGGGACTTCGTTCTGGGCACAGGAGCAGCTACTCCCTCAGCACCTGGGGACAGACACGAGTCAAAGTGGTGGCTCGGAGGGACGGTGTAGGCAGGCAGATGAGATTTCTCTCACCAGGTGTCACAGGCGACGCGCCCCGGCGTGGGACAGCGGGTGGGTCTGGCAGGGGGCGTGAGAGGAGGGGAGGTGAAGAGGAGAGAGTCCCCAGGAAGGTACAGGTCGGTCTGTTGAAAGCTCGACTAGTGTGAGAATCTGGTAAGGTGCTGAATTTTAGATTTTTATCTCCTCCACGGCGGCACAGTGCGTTCCGTGAACAAAGGAGGATCTGAATTCCATAAAGACTTGGCAGAACCCCTTCCACAGCTGGCCGAGGCCTTGGGCTCCTCAGCCCCACCGGGTCTCAGCTGCACTCCCAAATTGGGGCTACGGACAGAGCCAGTGGGTGTGAGCCCTGGGTCCTACGGCCCCCTGTGGGCCTTTATTTGGGGCCAGATGACCCCAGTGCTCCTGCTCTGACGGGCTCTTGCCCAAGGGGACCAGCCCTGCACAGGACCTGGGCACCTTTCAGGCCAAGGGTGGCCCCCACTTCACTGTGGGATTTAAACTCGTCAGCTGGGACCTTGGGCCCTGGCCTCCCCGCCACTTTGCTCCTGGAATTTCAGCTGTGTCATGCAGATGTCCTCAGAGCACCCGGCCTCTCCCTTTTCTCCCAGGGCACAAAAGTCTACCACGGATGTCTTACCCATGATCTGTCCCCGCCCCACTCTATGTCCTCCTTCTCTTGGTCTCCCTGTTGCTGCCAGGACGGCTTGTGAGCTGGCTGGTCTCCTCGCTCTCGTCCTCTGTCCCTGTGCCCACGGCCTGCCCATTACATCGTACACCCCACCAGGTGTGCACTCAGTGCAGCGTACGCAGTGGGCGCTCGACAAGTGCAATCTGCTGGTTGGCACCGGAGGGTGGGATCTAGGCAGAGAAGAAAATAACAGCACTAGGGATTTGGGAGCAGGGGTCAAGCCGCACCCCCGCCTACTGGCTACAGTCCTCTGTGGGAACCTCCGTTTCCTCATGGGGGAAGAGCCAATACTACCTCTTGGGTCTGTGGAGAGGGTTAGCCAAGATGCTATGTGGGGAAATGTTTTGCATGCTGGAAGGTGCTAGAACACGAGTCATGGACCCTGACCTCTCTCGGGAACCCATGCCCACATCTGTCCGCACCTGTTGGGTTTGGCTTCTTGGAAGAGATGCTGAAACCAAAGTCCTCTGTCACACGCAAATCCCTCCGGGCCTCAGACAGAGGTGTCGTCCCGCCACCACCCCGTGGGGACGCCTTGAGTGCGGGTCCGGCCTTATCTGAGACACAGTGACATAAACCTCAGGCGTGGACGACCCATGACAACATTCAAAAGGAAAAAGATCAGTAGGCAGGGGCCCTCGTGTTGGAGTTTACGGGACTATAGATGCAGAGAGCGGCCTGGGGAGCAGGACAGGCCCGACCACCTCCTCCCCTCCCCACTCAGCCCTTCGTCAGCGTGCTCCTTCCTGAGCGCTCCCCACTGACCTCCCCTGTTGCTGCTCTGTTAGCCCTGGCGGCACCACCACTGCCGAGCTGTGTGACCCCAGACAAGTTACTTAGCCTCTCTGAGCCGTCAAATGGAGATAATGGTACCTCACAGGGTTCTGTGGCAAATTAAAAGGTATATTCTATGTAAAGGGCTTTACATGGCTCCTGGCACTAGTCAGGGCTCAGTAAATGTTAGCTATTATTATTTTCACTAATAAGCTTTCTGACTGCCCCAGTAAACTGGTTCCCTCACCACCTTACTTGCAGCCGAGTTCAGGAATTATTTCCTCATAACCTTACTAACCACTCTCTGCCCAAATAAATACGCCCCACACTGCGTTATTCACACCGGGGTGTGTGCTCCCCTGTACTTCATTTACGGCTCTGGGCGTCCCCATTACCTCATCGCCCGGTGTCTGGTGGGCACCTCCTCCTCTCCCTGGTGGCCTGGCCTTCTCTTAGGCCGGGTGACTCCCGAGGGAGCCTCGCCTGGCGCTCGTCCGCTCGGGTGCGTTGCCTCTCGTGTTGCACGTACCTCCTTTTCGTAGAGAAATCGATCATTAAAATTCTCTTTACTTGAAATGTTTGCTATTTGTGTGTGTGTGTGTGTGTGTGTGTGTGTGTGTGTGTGAGATTACTTTACATTTTCTGTTCAAAGTGTGTTTCTCCTGGAAGAAATTCCTTTCTACTTCTGTAGCGGACGGGACTAGAACACGGGGTTGAAAACGGAGACATTCCCTGTGGCACTGGCGGGGGGGGGGCCCCAGCCTGGTGGGGTGGGGAGGCGGGGCCCTGTGCGCAGCGGGGCGGGGGGGGGCGGGGCGGCGGCAGGAGCGAAGGCGGGTGGAGGGTGGTGAGCCCCTGGGTGGGCTCCACCGGGGACGTGTGGGACAGAAGCACTTCCAGTGAGAGAGGAGTGGGGAACTCGGAGTCCTAGGCCAAAAACAAAAAGCAGTTGTGGGCCAGAACCGAGAAAGATGGGCAGCTCCAGTGGGAGACAGGCCTTGGTACCTGGAGCCCCAGGAACGAATTTCCAGACACACTGGCCCGGCTCAGCACCGTGAGCTGGACACCAGGCAGGAGGGAAGTCAGGGCCGTAAAACCAGGGGGTGTGAGGGTTAAGGTGGGGGCAGGGGGTCAGCAGGAAATGATTTCTTTTGAAAGACTTTTTATCTTGTCTCCTCCAATGGATGTTAGCATGTGTTTTCTAACGCACGTGAAACAGGCGTGCGGGGGCTGGCGGTCGCGCGGTTCCGACCTCGCCGTGTGCGGTGGAGGGGCATGCCCAAACACTCGACGGGGTCATAAACGCTCCGCCTCCGTCGCTGTAAAGATGGAGACGAGGCCAGGAGAGACAGGACGAAGGAGCGGGCTACTTCGCGCGGGGAGGTGGACCACACCTGGGTTGGAAAGGATGCGCTGATGCTCCGAGCACGAGAAGGCGCCCGCACCTCCTCCGCAGAGGACGGACAGGGGGCTGAGGAAGCACTGCTGTCCCTGTGTCACCGCGTCCGACCCTGGGTAGGTTGTGACCTAAGACAGGGCTTCGCCACCTTGCCTTCTCTTCAAATGGCGACAGGAGGGTGCCACGGAGAGGAGGGAGCTCCCAGACCAATGAAATCTGCTTCTCTGGGGTTGGGGCCCAGGCACCCGTAGTTTTAAGTCCCCCCACAAGCGGGGGTCATTTGTCATGCAGCCAGGGCTGAGCACCAGTGACCTGTCCCTCTGAGTGCTGGACATTTGATGCGGTCCTGCGTGGACCCGGAACACAGCTCCTAGTAGGTACTGAGTAAATGCTTGCGAAACCTAGGCGCCCCTGGTAGCGAGCCCTGGAGAAGGAAGGACGGGGGAGCTACTGCAGCGACCCCGCAGGGGAGGACTGGCAGCAGGCAGGACTCGGGCCTGCTGCATTTGGAGGGGCGCAAAGGAAGATGTTGAGGCTCGCTCGAGCCGCCTCGCCCGCGGACGGGGAGGGGACCCGGAGAGGCAGCCGCCGCTTTGAACTCGTGGGGAGCCTCCCCAAGCCGAGCGGGGAAGTCCAGGTGCCGGGCAGGGCTGCGCTCACCTGCGCGTGCTCAGCGCCGTGGGGGGACTCGGCGCGAGGAAGCGCTCCCGGGAATGTGGGGGAATACCCACCTGGGGAGGCGGTGAGCACGCGCTCCCCCGAGCGCCCCTGCGCCCCTGCCACCGGGCAGGCCCAGAGCCTCCGCCACAGCCCGGCTGTGTCTCTGTCTTGCAGAGGTCCCCACGACTTGGTTGGAGTTTGGGTTGTTGCTGTTCCTACAAAGTTTTGTGAAAATCATCAATCCGAAAAACAAAAAGAAGCACGACTGTACATACAGTATGCCTTTCTCCTGGTTCACCTGTTTTAGCATTTTACAGGATTCCTCCGCTCTCTCCCTCCCATCCCCCCAACACACACACACTTGAAAAAAACGCCACTGGTGTTTTGGGGGGAGTCAGGCCTGCAGCCTTGTGGCCCTCTCACATCCTGAATCTGTCTGGTGGCCCCCTCCCCACAGTGCCGTCGGGGTTGTTCTTCTGTCCCTCGGGTTCTCCTGACATCCAGAAGTTACTTCTAAAAGCTTGGTGAGATTCAGGTGAAACAGCTTTGGCCAGAGAATTTCTAAGGATGCTGGGTACTTTGTGTGGCATCATCTTATATTGTGCCACCGTCACACCCTGGAGGAGGTTTTTAATGGTCCAGTTTCTTGGTCTCCTCTCCAGAGGCTGCTTCAGCAAGGCTGACTTTGGAAACCAGATGCTTGTATGTTTCAAAACCAGCCCAAGGGATCTGCGTGCCTTAACACCACAGCCTGCGTCCTTGACCCTAGCAGCAGCTGATAAACACGTGACCTTGGTCCTCCAAAAGGCATGGTGCAAGGAGGTGGGTGGGACAGTTGAGACAGGTGAAGTCCTGGAGTCCCCGCCCCTCACCAAGGGGTGGTCAGTGCTGTCTGGCTGCTGTGAGGCAGGGTGGGTGGGCATCTGGGCCCAGGAGTGGGGGAGGATGGGCTCCCTGGGGGCAGCCTGAAGGCTGAGCTGGATGTTCTTGCAAGACCAGGAGTGCCCCATGTGCGTTCTGTGCCCCCCGGCACCCAGCACAGGGCCTGGCCCAGCGCACACATTTGTTGGGTGAAGACGCTCACTTGACTCCGGCGTTTCAGAGAGCGCGCTCCCAGCAAAGCAGCCCTCCTGGGCTTCTCCCTGAGAGCCAGACAAAGGCCCCCCAGACCGTGGAAGCAGCAGCTGGGAACCAAGGCCCAGGGAACTAGTAGGGCCAGCACCTGCCCTTAGCTTGCCCTGGGGGCAGCCTGTGGGATCTCGGGGGCGGGGTGGGGGACAGATAGGAGAATGCCTGGGGTGACAGGTGGAGCTGTCCAGTGTGACAAGAGGAGCAAGAATGCTGATTCCACGGGTGAACCAGGTATTCTGCTCAGCATGCAGAAAGTGCTTCTTCTTCTCCAAAAAACTCAAGTTTAGTGAAGAGAAAGTAAGTGGACAATTCCATTGAATGTGTTTAAGGTCACTGCTGCTGCGGCGTGTATAAGTGCTGGGAGTGCAGGTTAAACTGGACGCAGTGAGAGGGGATTTTAAAATGGGACCCTGTTGGAGGAGCTGGAGTCCAAAATGAACAAGAATGCCAGGCGAGCTATGTCTTATCTTTTACCGGAACTGGGCTTGAGGGCAAAGTAGCACAGGAACCCAGCAGCCTTGGCTCCTCAGGACAAGCAAGCAAACCCTGTGAAGACCTCATTTCTGCGTCTGTAAAATGGGAGACTAGAACCTGCCTTATAGAACTCGGGCTGGGGGCGCTGGGGCGGGAGGAGTGTTAGAAGGCTGAGATGAGCTAAGGATGCAAACACGCTCTAGGAAACATGTAGACTAGAATGTGACTGGGAGAGTGGGAAGCGGAGACACATGGCAGAGCTCCAGGGTGAAAGATGTCCAGGCCGAACTCAACTTCAAGGCCCAGCCCCAGCGTCACCTCACACACGTCTTCCCTGCTGTTGCCAGTCCCTCTCCCTCAGCAGTCCCTTCCTCGCGGTTTACACCCGATGGGATGTCTCACACTCTGCCACAGAGAGTGGTCGCCTGTGGGAGCGTCTCTCCTGTGGGAGGGCGGGGCCTGAGGTGGGCGGAGGCTGTGTCTCATGTGCACTGGGTTCCCCCCATACACGTGTCCTGGAGGAAGCCCCAGCCCTCGGACCGCAGGCTCCGAGGAGGAAGGCATGGTGTAAGGGACACACAGCACTCTGGCTGGAGGGTCAGAGGACTGGGCAAGTCACGTCATCGTCCCTCTGGGCTTGCGTTTGCCCCAAGGAGCTAGACTGGGTGATGCCCAGGTTTCCACCCAGCTTCGGTGTTCTGCGGCATGATATGGTGATAGAATAAGCAATGTGTGTGGCGGTTTACAGAACGCTTTAAGGGCGTCCAACCTTTTGACATTTCTGGGCCACACCGGAAGAAGCTGTCTTGGGCCACACGTTAAATACATTGCGACACATAATCATAAAAATATCTCATAACATTTTAAGTAAATTTATGATTTTGTGTTGGGCCCCGGTCACAGCCATCCTGGGCTGCATGTGGGCCTCTGGCCGCAGGCTGGACACCCCGGCGAGCCCTTTGAAGGCACTCTTTCTCGGCCCCGCCCCCACCCCCTGCCTCCTCCATCTAGCAAGAGACCAGCAAGACCAGCTTCTCGGGCAGAGACTTTTATCAACAGGACTTTTTTTAAAAGATTTTATTTATTTATTTTTAGAGAGGGAAGGGAGGAAGAAAGAGAGAGAGAGAGAGAAACATCAATGTGCGGTTGCTGGGGGCTGTGGCCTGCAACTCAGGCATGTGCCCTGACTGGGAATTGAACCTGCAATGCTTTGGTTTGCAGCCCGCGCTCAATCCACTGAGCTACGCCAGGGCTCTCAACAGGACTTTTTAAAGCGTCTTCCTTGTACACAGAGGACGCTCCAGACGTACCTGGTCCCATCGTGGTTTCTAGAATGCTCAGTATCTCTCAGTTGGAAAGACTGGACCCACTGGAGGGAATTTTGGTAACGTTGCCCAAAACTGATGGCGACTCAAGCCAGTTGTGACCTCAAGCCAGTCATCGACCGGCTTTGGGCCTCAGCGGCCTCACAGGTGGAGCAGAGAGCGGGCAACCCTCCCGCGTCCGGGGCAGAGGCTGCACTGCAGCTTTTAGCTCCAGAGTGGAGGGCTCTGCCGAACAACGGCGAGACCTTTGGGGCTCACCGGTGACTTCCAAACGCCTCTGCACGGCAAGTGCGCTCGGGAGTCGTCTCCACCGGTAACCGTCTGTCCGCCTGTGGTCTCGGTGCCTCTCGGGAGCCCCTTGGAGGGGGTCTCAGGAGTGAGGTCCCAGGCAGGGCCCACCTCCTTTTGACTTCCTGTCACCCACCGGGGCTCAGGCCCTTCTGTGGCCCCCGGTGACTCTTCTGGGCCAGTGCCTGTTTGAAGGAAGATAGCCACGGCTCATTGTGTCTTCTGGGGTGCCAAGGGGGGCACGCAGCCCCGAGGAGGACCCTAGCTGGAGCTGCTGACAGGCCAGAGCTGCAGAACCCCCTCCGCCCTCCCTGCGCCACCCTTCTCTCAGGCCTCCCCTGCCCCCCTCCCCCGCACCCCTTTCTTCCTCCCAGTTCTCATCCTCCTTTCCTCCACCCCAGGTCTGACCATCCTGCTTTGCACCCCCCCCTCGCCCCCCAATTTGGCTGAAGGGAACAATCCCAGTCTCCCACCCCCTCCCCTGCTCCGCTCTGATCAACTCCACTTTCCTATGAAATTGAAGGGGGGGAAAAACCTCATGCTCCCAACACAACAAAAACAGGTTTAAACATTTTACAGGTTTCAACATTTTTCAGGCCGCCTTGTCACATCTTATCAGATCAGCCGGGAGCCGCAGGCCAGGCGCTCTGGGAGCTGCTTTGGAGAACAGAAGCTGTAACATTCCAGCCGCGGCTCTGCCCCGCCCTCCCCTCCCCTCCCTTCCTTCTTCTCCCCAGAGAAACACCCCACAGGGCTCCCGGGATGGAGGGCAGGGCCAGCGCCCCCACTGCCTCCTGGGCTGGGAGCTCAGCCTCTGAGGGACCCCTTCAGCTTTGAGACTCTGCCCGTACCCTTCTCTTGGGGCCCTCCTGGCTCTCAGGTGGCCTTCATCCACCTTCTCTGAGGGCCCCACAAGTTTTCTGAAAGGTGACCTCTAGGAGTCAGGGGAGCAGGGGCAGAGTGGGGTCGTCAGAAGCAGCCACATGGCCAGAGGACCAGAGAGTTGTGCGGGAGAGGTGAGGGAGGGAGGGGAAGATGGGACTACCCCACCCCCACCCATGGCCCCTTCTCAGGGGCTGCTGCCCAGTGGGAGGGAATGGTTTTTCACTTGGGTTTCTTTTTTTCCCGGGTGTGAGGGTGTCTTCACCCATGGCACTGTGGACCCCTGGCCTGTAATGACCCTCTGTCCCTCACATTCAACCCCACCTTCCCTTTCCTGCCACGCTCCTGGAGATCTTGGTTACACAGCACAGGTGACAAACCCAGGAAGGGGCAACTTAAGTTCAAAGGCCCAGACTGCAGCCACGCCAACCTCAGGGAGAGACCCAGACCCTGGGTCCAGGGCGAGGGGTGAGAGTGGCTTTGCCGACCCTGGGTGGGGAGAGACTGCCGGGCTGGGAGGTCCCCCCTGGCCTCAGGAGGACACGGCTGTGGACTGAACATGCAGGGTGCCGGGGGTGGGGGGGCGAGGACAAAAGTGGAGCTAGGGAAAGGAAGAGCGAGATGACTTACTCCGTCCGAGTATGTTGGCCGCGCGCCTCTGCGACCTGATCAGGAACATCTGGAAACAGAAGCGAACCCTGGGTACTTAATGCCAGTGTTGGCAGAACCAGGCCCAACCAACCTGCCTCCTGCAGGGGTTCGGGAGAGCCCTCCCCGCCTCTGCGCCTGAAGTTCCAGCCTGTGGGTGTGAGGCCTTGGCCCCTCTTGGCGCCCTCCCTCCCAGAGGAGCCCCGAGTCGCCCCAGCCACCCCTGGGGTCCCTTCCTGGGCACGCGGCATCCATATGAGGCTCCTGAGGGTCTCACACTCTCCCGTGTGCCCAGGAGGTGTCATTCTACCGTGAGCTCCAGGACAAAGATCTCCACATCTGAATGTCTGGCCTCTGTCTTTCTCTTGGGCTCCCGCTCAGCACCTCTGGCACCGTTTGAACATGAAGGTCACACGGACCCCACAACACTCCTTCTCTTTGTTCCCAAGCCTGCATCACCTCTTACGTTCCCTTTCTTGGTTGACATCATCTCCATCTCCCTGGCCACCCTTGCTCATCCCCTCCTCCTTCCTTGTGTTTCCCAGGTGACTAATAGCTTCTCGTGCTTACTCACTTCCTTCTCTCTGCTCCTGAGGCCACCGTCCTGAGACTCAGCTGGGTGGTGCTCAGCCCCCGCTGCCCGACAGGCTCGCCCCCCCCCCACCGCCGCCAGCGAAGCCTGTGCCCTGGGGGGCTGCAGTGTGCAGCCAGGCCTGAGCCTCCTCAACCTGAACCCCACACGGGCCCCCCGGTTGCTTTCCCAGCTTTCAGTCCCCAGTGCGCACCCCTGGCCCCATTTTGCAGGTAGATTTTGTCTAACAAATCGATGTTCTAAAACCCAGCTTAGGGAACTTTCATGGCTGCCCGAGTGGCTGGAATAAAGCTTGGCTCTCACTGTTCCCTTCCCTGTTCCCTTCCCTGTTCCTTTGTACGGTCCCTGGATTCCAGGTAGGTGGCCTGGCTGCTGGCCCCTGTCCTGGCTCTTGCCTGGGGCTGTTCCCTGCCACTCCAGCTGCTCCCTGAGGCGACCCCAGACGCCTCCCAGCCATCTTTCACCTGCTCAGCTGAGGCACCTTCTTAGTCACCACTGGCTGAGACCCTCTGGCCTCCCTCATCTGGGACATCCTTACTTATACCTTGTGTTTCTGATATGGTGCTTATTTGGGTTTTAAGTCACAAGGGACCGCCATCAGTCATTCATGGCCCTCGTGGCGCCCAGACCTAGCAGGTGCTGGAAAAGTGCCTGTCGGTCTGTTACGGACAGAGGCCCCCTGATCTGGGCACTCTGAGGGCGTGGCTTAATCCATCCCTGTGTGCCCGGGCCTGGCACTCTGCCCAATTCAGCCATCACTCAAATGTGGGACTGGAGTGAAGAGGCAAGGAATGAATTTGTTTACGAAAGAAAGATTTTAACCTGCTCTCCCAAGGGCAGGACGCACCTTCAGTCACTCCCCAAAATCATTGCCCTTGAGGGGCCCCAGTTTGCATGGCTGGGACTGAGTCAAGACGGGAAGTCCAGCAGAAGGGCCTGGACCCCCTGGGTTCAGAAGCTCTTATAGTTGCTTCTTCATTGACTCCTGTCTGGACCCTGGGTCCCAGTTCAACATGGGGACCCTTTGCACCTCGCCCTTCCCTTCCCTTCCCTTCCTTTCCTTTCCCTTACACTGACAGGGGTGCCCCTAGCCCAGCTGCAGACATGTGAGAACCAGATGGCACATCCATGCCCGCTGAGTGAATGAACCGGTGGCTGATGAGAAAGGTCCATAGAGATCTCCCCGCTTCTTTGATGAAAGGCATCTTCCGGGGTATTTAGACCTGCTCAATGGACAGAGGGACCACCTGAGCTCCTCTGGACTCAGAGGCAACTCCCTGTCCTTGGCCTGTACTGAAAGGGGTGCAGGAGGGCTGGATTGGGAAGTCAGAGAGTTGTGCTTCGCACTCATGGGGCCCACGTGTGCTCCAGGGAGGACCAGTGGGCCGGCAAGGAAAGATGGTGGCCTGTGAATCTTGACTTAGGCCCCTCCTCTCTTGCTTCATCATAAACACCCTGCTGAGACACCAGGGTGAGTGGCCCCAGGTCAGGACAGGTGGCCTCCCTTGTCAGGAGCAGCGACTGCCGAAACACTGTGGGTTTTGGCTGTTTGGAAGCTACCCGTGGCTGCCCCCACTGGTCATGTGCTCCTGAACTTGTCAGGTTCCCCACATGACATCCAGCAGCCCTGAGTGGCCACTTGACCTAAGTGGAAAGGTAGTAGCCTTAAGCTCCAAGGCCAATGCTTGGCTCTTTGCTGCCTGCCCAGTTTGAAGCCTTTCCTTCCCCTTTTGTAAGTTTCCATCTCACCCCAGTCCAATGTGGGGCCCCTCTGAACCCGGTGGGAGGGACATCAGTCCAGTGCTGCCCAGGGGCCAGCAGGCAGAGCACGGAGCCCTGGGCCGTTGTAAGATTTCCGAAAACATCATGGTCTCTCTAGAAGACAGAGACGAATAACCAAAAAGGAGGTCGTTTCAGATTCCTTCCCTCTTTCCAGTTCTCTCCCTTTGTCCCTCCCCTCCCTCCATTCTTTCTTTCCCAGCCCCTATGTTGCTCACTTTAAGAGACACTAGTTCTTCCGGTCAGAATTGTCAGGTGCGCTGTCTGGGACCAGCAGAGGCGGTCAGGACTGGGGGAGGCGTGGCCCTGGAGCCCGGAGGGAGGCGTTCCAAGCTGGTGGTGTGTGCGTGCGGAGGGGCGGGGACGGCGCGTCCTCTCTGGGCCTCAGTTTTCGCGTCTAGAGAAGGGGTCAGACCCGTGGCACTCGGATCGCATCCTGCAGAGGGGCCATAGATGATGGTAAGGGTAAGGTTGAGGGATGGGGCTCTAGGCCCTTCACCCCCAATTTAACCATATTTAAGTGCACGATTCAGTGGCATTAAGTACATTTGCAATGTTGTGCAATCATCACCACTACCTATTTCTAGGAGTTTTTGTCATCCCAACAGAAATTCTATACTCATTAATAACTCCCCACTCCTTCCCCAGCGTCTGGTTACCTCTAATCTATTTTCTGTCACTATGAATTTGCCTATTCTAGACACCTCATATAAGTGGAATCATGCAATACTTGTCTTTTTGGGACTGGTTTGTTTCACTTGGCATAATGTTGTCAAGGCTAATCCATGTTGACGCATGCGTCAGAACTCCGTTCCTTTTCACGGCCGAGTAGTGCTCCGCCGCGCGGACAGACCGCGCCCGCCGTTTATTTCCCTGTTGGTGGACGCGTGCACAGTCTCCACCTTTCGGCCGCTGTGAGTAATGCTTCCGTGCGCACTGCCCTGTCAGCATCTGAGCCCCTGCTTTCCCTTCTCTTGGGTCTTGATTTAGGGGAACTCCTGGGCCATAAGGTAATTCCGAGTGCAGCTTTTTAAAGTCCCTCTTTTCATGTTTTCTGTGTAGGAGAGAAGGGAGGAAGTGGTGTAATTGGAATAAATGGCTAGCAGTTAAGAGACATCCTAAACTAGATGAGTCCTGAGCCCCTCCAATCTCTAAAATCCTGTAACATTGGGAGGGTCCGAAGTAGAAAATATAGACAAATTCGGGTGCAGGAGAGGCTACGGGACTGGTTGCGGGACTCCAACCCAAATGGTCCCTTGAGGGACATATGGTGGGGACAGCAGAGTGTACATCCCCTGTCCCTGTGGCCGACAGCCCTCGGTCAGCCGGCAGCGGACAGGTCGCACTGCTTGGGGGGCGGGACGGCAGAATCGGCGGCTCAGCATATCTGGACAGGACACACTGCGTGGGGCACTTGTTGGTGTCTCACTGCACACCCCGTGTGCCTCGCCTCAGCACCCAGGCTGGTGGTGGGTTAAAAGCTTTATTTCCGCAGTGTCTGCACCGAGAAGGCCCACCTTCTGCCCTCAGGGAGGAGGAGGTGTTGCTGCGCAGAGGTCAGTAACCTTGTGTGGGGTGTGGGTCTGAAGAGGCTGTGCGCAGTATTTAAGTCCAGACCATTTGGAGAGGGGATTTGGCCCTGAAAGGTCAACATGGAGGTCTCACAAGCAGCCTGTTGCCTGCTGGCACCTGCTGCCCATCCGCCCAACCGCCTGTGTGTGTCCTCAGCCCAGCTGCACGGTGGGTGGTTGGGGTGGAGATGAGCTGTCTTTAGGGGAAGGTGGCAGGGCCCTTGGGCAGGGCAGGGCCAGGACCTGGGTATATAAATAGCCCCTGCCCAGCTGGGAAGGCCTGGCAAAGCCCTCCCCCCTCCCCCTCAGCAGCTGCCAGTGCCAGGCGGGCCCCTGTCCACCTTGGGAGCCTAGCCATCATCTCAGGTCCTAAGTGTAGGAACTTCCTCAGCGGAACAGGAGTCTTGTTCTGTGAGTAGGCGGAACCTCCGGATGCCTTGAGGCCTGGGGGGTAGGCTGGATGAGGGGCTGCAAGACAGCAGGGAGCAGACTGGGCTTCCAGGGAAGGACTTGTTCCGTCATTCTTTTTAAAAGATATTTATTTAAAGAGAGGGGAAGGGAGGAAGAAAGAGAGGGAGAGAAACGTCAACGTGAGAGAGAAACATCCATCAGTTGCCTCTTGTACTTGCCCCGACCAGGGACTGAACCCACAACCCAGGCACATGCCCCTGACTGAGACTCAAACTTGGGGGGGGGGCTTCCTCTTCACGGGATGACACCCAACCACCTGAGCCACAATGGCCAGGATTGTCCCTTCGTTCTTTCCCTTGAAAACCAGCATGCCTCTGTCATGTGCCTGGCCTATTGGTAAACCAAATGTGCTCATGTTTCTCTGTGTGTTTGTGTGTGTGCATGTGTGTGGGGGGTGTGTGTCATGGAGGAGGTGTTGAGGGCAATTGGAAGGAGACACAACTCTAGCCTCAGGAAGCTGAACTTGCACGGCCAGATGGAACTAGAAACAAGTCAGTTCAGCACTTTGAGACAAGAAGGTTTGAATAAGGCAGAGGCAAAATCCAGAGGCAGGAGAGGTTGCTTTTGTGTGGAGCTCACAGAAGACTTTGGAATGGAGGCAACCCAGGAATCGGAGGTTGAAGGGTGGGTAGGGTGCTTACGGGGATTCGGGCAGCGGAGAGGCATTCCAGGAGGGGGGCTCAGCACGTGCGAGGGGTGCAGAGGTAGGAAGGAGCCCGGCTGCAAGCCACTCAGCAGCCTGAACAAATCTCGTGAAAGCTACTCTTTACGAAGAACTGAGCAGAGTGAGGTTTGCTGTGTGACCTCCCCCAGGGGACTGAGCACCTCAGTGATGGGGCCGAGGGGCTGCCAGTTGCATTCACGTGACTCTGGGGCGGTAGAGTTTCGGGCGTGAGCAGCGTGTGGGTGGTTGGCTCATGGTCAGGGGTGGCAGGGCACATTTGCGGGAGGGCAGCTGTCCTGCAGATATCAATCCCGTGGCCACAGCTACATTAGCCCCAGCACCAGCCCGGGGAGCTAAACCTGCATCCGCAGAGGCCCTTGCTAATTACCGGCAGGATGTCCAGATCTGAGCTAAAACCCTCGAATGGAGCATCAAGGAAACGCCTTTGTGACCTTGCCTTTGCCCTTTGGGTCACCTTTAACAGTCAGCCAGATTGTGTGTCTATTTTGTCACCCCAATTAGGACTGAAGTGCTGGGCAGGGGACAGCTTTGCTCTGTTCCAAGGCATCCTTCCCAGTGATGGGTCGGAATTGGCTCTTAAAATGTGATGTGTTCTATTAAGTCAGGGATGGAAGGCCGAGGGGAATGAGGGTGATGACAGGCAGGGGACAAAGTGCTGGGGATGGTCCTAAACACATGGTCACTACAAGGAACCCCACTTACTGAGTGCTTACTGTGTGCCAAGTGGTTTATATTATTTGTACTTCCCTTTATGTCTATTTTACAAATGAAGAAACTGAGGCACAGAAAGGTTAAGCAAATTGCTAGAGATCAACAGCTAGGAAGTGGCAGAGCTGGATTCGAACCAAGGCAGCCTGTCTCCCGGCCACACAATTGGTTGGATCTGGGGAGCCTGAAGGGGACGGAGTCTGGGGAGAGAAGGGAAATGAAGTCCTCGTCTCCGAGGCTGGGCATCGTCATCAGAGGACATCGCACTGGGAGTCGGACAAACCCAGGGTCAGAATTCTGATAACTTCCTCCTATACATTCCCCAACTTCTCTGTGCCTTAGTTTCCTCATCTGTACAGTGTGATGATAGCACCCCCTCACAGAACTACCACGAGAATTAAATGAGATAATATGTGTGAAGTGCCCAGCATGTAAGTGCTAGGTAAATGGTTGCTGTCAGTATTGCCAGGGTTGAATGTGACTGCAGAGAAAATCCACTTTGGTTGTAGGGAGGACTCAGCCAGCAGGGGCTTGTGACTCTCAGGGGAGGGGAGGGGACCATGGCATCTCCCCGCTGGGAGATGTTTTGGGAGTAACTCGAGCCTTTTCGGCTAACCAAGCCATACCAGCCAGTGCCCAGTTCTCGGGCTTCTGCTGGGCTGGGCTGGCTGCCTGGGACTCTGTGGGAGGGAGCTGGTGAAATTAGGAAGCAGGGAGCCCCTTGGAGGGTTGGGATGAGGAGCAGTCTCACCAAGAGGAAATGAAGCGCCAGCAGGGGCACCCCTCGGTGCTCCTTCCCCCAGCTCCACGCAGTGGTAGCCAGCCAGGGAGGCTCTGGACAGCTGGTGGTATGGCCTTGGGCAAGTCACTTTTCTCTGGGGGGTCTCTGCTTTGCACTCTCTTAGGGCTCTTCCCACAGGTTCTGATTCTGACCCAGGGCTCAGCCTCCCACTTAGCCTGAGGGTATCCAGGCCTGCAGGGGTGACAAGAGGTGCAGGGAAAAGGCTGGGGGGAGAAGGAGGAAGAAAAGTAATGGGGAGGGGGGAGGCAAGGAAGGATCCCTGAGTGCCCCTCGGGCCCCACGTTCGTCTCTCTGGTCAAAGGGAGGCTGGAGCTTGGAGAACTCGGCTTGGCTGGTGAGCAGACCAGTGAATGGGGAGTGACGTGGGGCAAGCACACCTGGTGCCAGAGGTGATCCTGGGACAGGCCTGCCCAGGTCAGAGTGTGCAGAGGAGAAGGGAGGGCCAGGCTAGTGGAGAGTGTGGGCACTGCAGCGCAGGGCCGGTCCACCCCTCCAGACACAGGCAGGGACCAAGGCACTTGTGGTGGGGAGACTGGGCAGTACTCTGAGCCAAGAGGAGGGGCAATGAGGCCGGGAAGTGGGTGCCAGGTCTCCCCATGCTGCTCTGGGATAGTTAGGGCCCAGGCCAGGGTGTGGGGAGGGGGCAGGCAATCGCCGCCATACTCCTCAGAGTCCCTCGTGGCTGTACACTCATGACCAAACACCGCTGTGGCCAGTGTCCTCTGTGCTGCCTCAGCTCCCCTCTCGTTATCCCCATATAGGGCTTTGGACCCTAAATGTCAGAGGAGGGAGCTGGAAAGGCCTGGGCTTCTTCCCAGAGGTGGGGGCCTTGCTCCTGAGCCCCCCTCCCAGGATGGCACTGGGCTGAGCCATCTGCACTGGACCCTGGCTGTGTCCCTCCTCGGTGGCTGCAGGGCTGCTGGGACAGGGCTGCACCTGCTGGTTAAGAGCACATGGAGAGGCAGACTGAGTGGGGAGGGAGGCTCAGCTCTGAGTTTGCAGTCCTGCAGACGGGCAGGTTACTTAGCTCCCTGGCCTCAGTGTCCTCATCTATAAAACGGGATGATGCCAGTGACAGTGAAGTTCCTGTCTCACAGACTTGCTGTGAGGATTACAGGGAGCGAGCAGTCAGCACCAGCCTGGCACATAAGAAGCAACAGGGATTTGACTATCAAGATGAGCACGCTAACTAACCTGTTTGTAACTGTAAACAGGGCAGGGCAGGAGAGGGCAGCCTGCCGCACCCTGTCAAGGGCTGTGTGCCCTGTGCCCAGCAGGGCCTCTGGGCCGACCCACTCCATCCCACCTAGGCATGGGTGGGCTCGGTGTTGAGGCCTGGGGCGTGGACAGGCCAGGCTTGCGGGCACGCCCACTCCCAGCACCCAGGCCCAGAGGACGGGCGGCACACTGGTTTGCTCCCCACCCCCCCCAGGAGTGCTAGTCCGAAGGCACGGGGTCCCATGAGCAACTCCTTGGCAGTTCTGTGGTCTGGGCTGGTTTCTCGACCGGCAAGGCTAAGCCGTCTGAACACATCCTATGTCACAGGGCAGTTAGAAGGGTTAGGTCAGGCAAAGCCAAGGAAAAGATTCGGCCCGGTGCCCAGCACAGAGGAGTTCAGGAATAGCCATTCTCAGTGGTAGGCCAGGCCTGCAGGTGGCCCTCCCTGCTCTTTAAAAGGGCTTGATGCTCAAGATCTGGAAATGTTTCGTAAGTGTTACCATCCACACTCTCAGAGCTGGTTTCCCAATCCCTGCCTCCGGAATGAATTAACAAATAAAAATATGGGGTGCCCACCTCATCCCTCTGGCAACCGAGCCCAGAGCCAGCCCCAGGCCGGTGGGTACCATGCCCCTTGCTGGTACCCATCAGGAGTATGTGGTGAGAGCTCTTGAATGGCAGGCGTCTGGTTCATCCCTGTGTCTAGTCCAGAAAGCATCTGTGTGGTGTGTCTGACCTGCCCGGGGGTCTCTGGACCCTCTTCCCAAGGCATCTGCGGATTTGGAAAGGGGAACCCAACCACTGTGTGCAAGCTCCCTGTGGGGCCTGTGACTTCTCTGCTTCTTCTGATGTGGGGCCGTGGGCCCTAAAAACACCTTCCCATGGGTCACTGAGGTCTCACTTGGTCCCCCAAACCTGGACTCCCTGGGAGGTTGCCCAGACCAAACCCTTCAGTGCCCATCAGGGAAACTGGCCCCGAGCGTGGGAGGGACTTGACCTGGGCACCCAGTACCATCTGCCCAGTCCTGGCTTCCTTTCAAGGTGTTCCCCAAGGGCGCCCAACTTATGCTGGTTCCCACACCCTTGCAAGCTGGATGTGTCCATGTCACAGGGCTGACTTTGCCTGGATCAGAGCCCTGCCCTTCGAGGGCAGCACCAGGGGCCAGGTTTCTCAGGGCGTGGGTGCAGACTCGGGCCCTCTGTGGCTGCACCCACCCAGGAGGGCCAGTGAGGAAGAAATGGTGCCCTCGACGGGCTATGTGCTTTGGGCTTGCCGTGCCACTACCTTTTGTGTGCCCGCAGGTCCCTGGCCCTGGGCCAGCAGTACACGTCCCTGGGCTCTCAGCCTCTGCTCTGCGGCTCCATCCCAGGCCTGGTCCCCAAGCAACTGCGCTTCTGCCGCAATTACATCGAAATTATGCCCAGTGTGGCCGAGGGTGTGAAGCTGGGCATCCAGGAGTGCCAGCACCAGTTCCGGGGCCGCCGCTGGAACTGCACCACCATAGACGACAGCCTGGCCATCTTCGGGCCCGTCCTTGATAAAGGTACTGCCTCTGGGCCCTGAGGGAGGTGGGTGGGGGGCGGGGGGACTATTGAGATGAAGTGACTGTTCTCAGAACACCTCAGCTCTGAGCCCAGGGCCCTCAGGGGAGGGTAATAAAGCTGGTCATGACCTAGGGCCTCCACAGAAGTAGGTCAGGTCCTTCTCTGGACCCACCCAGGCTGTCATCATGGCTGCCACGCCTTCCCAGGTGCTGCTGGGGCTGGGCATCCTTAAGATGCTGGAGGGTGCCAGGACCCAGGGCAGCCTAGGGGGCTGCAGGCTTCCTCCCTGCTCAGCTGGCGCAGCGGTGGCCCCAGGCTTTGATGTGCACATTTGTGACATTTCCCCAATGCTATGTTAAGTGTTATGCAAATGTAGTTTTGGTGTGGTGTGGGGGCATTGTCACCCCTATATCCCTCCTATATAGAAAATCCTGGAGCTGAGAAAGCTGCTTGGTGCTGGTGGCACTACACTGCTCCCAGTGCTTCCGTGAGAACCTTCAGCGGTGCCCATGCCCAAGCATGTGGTGGGGACTAGAGGGAGTGCTGGCGGGGTGGGGGGTAAGTTCCCAGCCATCTCAAAACCTGGGAGCCTAACCTGCTGCACTTCAAATGAAGGGGGTCACACAGCTGGACTTCAAACATGAAGGCACCTGGTGAGAGGGATGAGGGGTCAACTGCTTCCTAGAGGGGGACTTAGGGGCTGGTGAGTCCTGGGCTGCACTGGGCAACTCTCTGAGCAGCTATGGTGTCCAGGAGTTTAGGGGTCCCAGCAGGCCCCCCGGGACCCACGGCTCCTTTCCCACAGCAACTTGAACCTTCCCTCCACCGACACGGCTTTGCCACTCAAACCCGCGGGCCCGCCCTCCCTCCTGTTAGAAGAGCCGCATTTACCGGCGGAAAGAAAAGATGTGGAAGCCAGGGGGGTCCTGGGGGTGGGGATTGGCAGGGAACGCGCCGGGGGAAGTTGACTCCCCATTCCCCCTTAGAGTGCAGCCCCCCTAACCTGCGCCTCAGGTTCACAGAGCAAGTCCGACCTACAGGCTATTGTCGTGGGACCGAAGGGCAATTAGCGAATCAATGGATGATGATTCTGTTTACGCTTCTGTTACCAAAGCTAATTATTCCTTGTTTACATAAAAGGTTTGGCCTCTAATTGGGGCCAAGTGGCGGCGGTTTGCATTTCAAACCCGATCTTGCTGGCGTGTCGGTCTCACCGCCTTCCGGCGCCCCACCTCGGGCCAGGTAGCGCTGAATCAAACGGCCTGGCGTCTAGACGCGCTCCCTAAAAGCCAGACTCGCCTTCGGACTGCCCTTTCCCACCCGCGACAATGGCCAGTGGAAATCGGGTCTTTGAGCTTACCACCCACTCACGTTTGCGTTTCACGGTTTAAATCAATCATTGTAAGACCTAGATTCTAGGACATGGCTTCATCGCTAAATTGCAAGCGGGCAGTTGTGTGCTGGGGGGCGGGGGGTGGAAGCCAGAGACCCGGAGTTTGGTGAAAGCTCAGTCCCCGGGAAGAGGGTCCCCGCACGCGCCCGCGCCCGGGTGGGCCGCCGGGGGTTAATCTCGGCCGCCGCTTCCAGGCCAGGGCGGCGGGGAGTCGGTCGGCCCGGGGGCGCGCACCTTCCGCGGAGGCCGGGGACCGACGCCCCGGCGCGGGGCTGTCCCAGGGTGGGGACCTGGGGCGGGGCGCGGGGGGCGCGGGCCGGAAGGCTGGGGGCGCGGCGGCGGGGCCGAAGGCGGGAGCCCGGGGGGGCGGGGGTTCAGGCCGCTTGAAAAGGGCCGGAGCGTCGCCCCCCGCCGCGCGGCCCGGCCCCGCGCCCGCTGCGGCCGCCGCGCCATTCACACGCCCTCTGGCCGTTCGGCGCGGCGCGCGGGCGGGGGGCGCCGCTTCAATGGGGATTTCGCGGGCCGGCGCCGGGGCCGGGGGCGCGGCCCGGCCGCGGGAGCCGCCCGTTGCTACGCGGTGGCGGCCGGCCCGGCGGCCCGGGCCCGGCGGCCGCATTATGCGGGTAATGCGGTGTGACACCGCGCGAACAAAGGCGGATTGAGTGGCCCAGCGGGCCCCGCCGGACGGGGACCGGCACAGCGGGGCTGTCAGCGCCGCTCCCAGGCTAATCCCCGCCCCGCCCCCGCCGCCCCCGCGTCCCCGGGGCTGGGAACCGAGCGCGGCCCGGGGTCTGGGCGCCGCCGCCGCCGCCGCCGCGAGAAGCCGCGAGCCCGGCCGGAAGCGAGGCCCTGGCCCTTGGCGCCCCTCGCCCCCGGGCGCCGGCCGGTGGGAGGGGGCTGGACCTGGGGCGGCGGGGGGACCGGGTTGGGGGGGAAGCAGGGCGCAGCGCCACAGGCCTCGGCCGCCGCCGGTCCGCAGTCCGCCCTTGCGGCGCGGGCGCCACCGCGCTCCCCCCACCTGCTCCGGCGGGCGGACCGGCCCTTCCTCTGCAGGCGGCCGACGAGGGCGCTGGGGCCTCTAAAGAGGCAGCAGTGGCTACCGGGGAATGCTAGGCTCCCTTGTCTGCCGACCTACGGTCTCCCGCAGCACTAAGCGCGGGACACCCGGCTTCCAGGCCAGCCCCGAGTCTTGCAACCTGCTCGGCCTCGGACAGGTCCCGACCCAGTTCTGGGTCTTTCTCCAGCAAGGAGAGATTGTTGCGTTGCCTGACTTTCAGGCCTTTGCCTCTCTAATCGTTAGTCCGCTTTTGTAGAATGGGTCCATATGACTTCCCGCCTCACGGGGTTAAAAGGATTAACTAGGATTTAGCACCTGGAGGGCAGAATCTGGTGCCTAACAGCACCCAAAGGCGGTCATTACAGTGAAGTTGGGGGGGACATCCCTGAGAATCTTTTCTTTTTCTTCACTGGACCCTGGGGGCAGAACTAGGAGAACTGCCCTTATGTCCCCCTCCTTCCAGGAGGGACACGGCCTTCTCAGCCCCAAACCTTGGCGTTGTCTGGGAGGAGAAAGGGAAGGGAGAGGAGACTGAGGCGCCAGCCCTGGTCAGGAGCTCTGGTAGCAGAAAGCAGTCGTTCCCACTCTGTGCAGAGGGTCTCAGAGGGTCAGAAAGGGAAAGGGCCTGCCCTGGCGCATGCAAGTGGGGACGGGTGGACTTGGGTGGGTTTAAGCTGTGGGTTCCCAGGCCTTCCCCCACCTCAGATGGCAGGCTGTCAGGACTTCGAGGGCTCAGGCCCGCGCTGGAGTCTCTGGAGTTTTTGGAAAGGGGGAGGGCAGCAGGGCCTGGGGCTAGGACAGAGAGCAGGCCCCTAATCTCTTCAGCAACCTGCCAGGGCTACCATTTTTACCCCTGTTTTTAAGCACTCTGGTCTGCCAGCTGTTTAATCAGTTAGTGGCCCTGGCCTCAGTTTGCTCATCCAGTAAAGTGGGGACAGCTACCAGGTTCCTTCCTCTTCCCTCCTGGCTGGCGAGCTCTCCTTCCCGTCTGGGGAGGTGAAGGCTGCTCAGCCACGTCCCAGGACCGGGCCTGAGCAATGCTTCCCAACTCCCTCCATGCAGCCACCCGCGAGTCGGCCTTTGTGCACGCCATCGCCTCTGCCGGCGTGGCCTTCGCAGTCACCCGCTCCTGCGCGGAGGGCACCTCCACGATCTGCGGCTGCGACTCCCATCATAAGGGACCGCCCGGCGAGGGCTGGAAGTGGGGCGGCTGCAGCGAGGACGCCGACTTCGGGGTGCTAGTGTCCCGAGAGTTCGCGGATGCGCGTGAAAACAGGCCAGACGCACGCTCAGCCATGAACAAGCACAACAACGAGGCAGGCCGCACGGTGAGCCGCAGCTGCCCTTTCTGGGACCGCTCCTGACCCTGTCTGTGCCCCTACTGCCTCAACCCCTTCCAGGGCCTTGTGTGTTCAGGGCTCCCTGCTCTGCCTCTTTCCCCTTGGCCAAGCTTGGCCCCGCCAACATCCCACAGTCACCCCTTCTGCTCACCCTCCTTTATCCTTGGACTGTTCTGGGTCTCCACCCTCCAGGGGATGCCTCAGTGGGCAGCGTGGGGGCCCCATACAGCAGGTACCGGCAGCCCATCCTGTGTGTTCATGCTGCCCGTGTGGGCCCATGGGCCTGGCTTTGACCTCATTTCCACCCCTTCCTACGGCCGTTTCACTTAGCATGAGACACTGAAGTTCCCAGCCTCAGTTTCCCCATCTGTTAAGTGTGGATAACAATCCCTATTATGGCTTTGAGAACTGGATGTGATTTCTGCTGATAATGGGGGTGTGAAGGGGAGGGAAACAGCAGTCAAGATTCTACGGTTGTGCCTCTGCCCTCAGTCAGTTCTCATCCTAGCACTGGGTGGGAACGGAGAAGGCTGCAGAGGCCAGGCTGGGCCAGGCAGAGCAGGAGGGTCTAGGTGTGCTCCCAGGTGGGATCTGTCTGGGGGCCAGCTGCTGTTCCTCTTTCCCAGACCATCCTGGACCACATGCACCTCAAGTGCAAATGCCATGGGCTGTCAGGCAGCTGCGAGGTGAAGACCTGCTGGTGGGCCCAGCCTGACTTCCGCGCCATCGGTGACTTCCTCAAGGACAAGTACGACAGCGCCTCGGAGATGGTGGTGGAGAAGCACCGAGAGTCCCGCGGCTGGGTGGAGACGCTCCGGGCCAAGTACGCGCTCTTCAAGCCGCCCACAGAGAGGGACCTGGTTTACTACGAGAACTCCCCTAACTTTTGCGAGCCCAACCCCGAGACGGGCTCCTTCGGTACCAGGGACCGGACTTGCAATGTCACCTCCCATGGCATCGATGGTTGCGACTTGCTGTGCTGCGGCCGCGGACACAACACAAGGACGGAGAAGCGGAAGGAGAAGTGCCACTGCATCTTCCACTGGTGCTGCTACGTGAGCTGCCAGGAGTGCGTCCGCATCTACGATGTGCACACCTGCAAGTAGGGAGCCAGGTAGGGCGGCAGGGTGGGGAGGCCGGGGGGCCCGGGTTTGCCTGTCTTCTCTTCCTGATGACTGTTCTAGTTCTCAGCTACCTGGGACACAAGTTTCCGAGAGGCTGCAAACAATTGACTAAAATTCTTACCCATGGCGGTCAGTTACGAGCCAGGTCAGATTTTTGCATGGCCACTGGCTCTCATTATCGAGCATCTGTGGGTACAGAGGAGGGACACTGTGGGGTTGGGAGCGGGGAGACCTGACCTCAGGTGCCAGCTTTGCCTCTAACTTCCTGTTTCTTCACTTCTCTGGGTCTGTTTTCTTACTGTAAAAGAAGAAGGTTAAACTACTTGAAACAGTAGGCCGAAAAGTCTCTTCTGCAAACCCTGGGGCAGAGTCATTTTGCACCCACCGTGAACTTAGAGGGCAAGTTTTCGCACAAGCATAAATCCTACCAACCTCAAGGAGGTGGGTGGGGGAAAGCTGTGGATAAGCCCATATCCCGACAGATCTGAAGCTTGGGTGGAGTGGGGTGCACTCTCACTGAGTTTATGGATGGCGATGGGGAGGAGGAAGGAGCCAAGTTCAGAGTGATGGTGGTGAGTAATCGAGGGATCAAAGGCGGGTGGATTATGTTGCCAAGCTTCCCAGAGGTGGCCTAGCGTGGGAGACAGTGTGCCTGGCTCTCAGATCCATAGGTCCCCAGGGTAGGCCAAGATTAATGAAGGGTGGTCCTGGAGTCTTGGAGGTGGAAGGTTTTGAGACCTGTGGGCCCTTTCTCCCCCTTCTCTGCCTTGAGAAGGAGCCTAATATACAGAGGCGTGAACCCTGGTCCAGCACCCAGCACTTGCCAGCTGTGGGACCCACACAAGGTAGTCTTTGCACACCTGTCTCCTCTTCCGTCACCCTCCCCAGAGGTGCTGTGAGGAACAAAGACCACTGGGAATGGTGGCTGGTTCCTGGCAAAGTGCTTGCCTGCCTTGGTCGTTGTTGGCTGGGGTTGGGGCAGGGAGAGCACCCCACTGTCTCATGTGGTTCCACACAGGGCGCCTGGGAGCTGGGGTGCATGCTTGTGCTGGGGGAGGAGCCTGGCATGGTGGGGAGAGCGCTGGTTGAGGGGTGGCTCACCCAGTCCATCTGGGAAGCCCCTCGGTGCAGCTCAAGTCAGGCACAGTCTAGAAAGGTGGTTCCCGCCCCACGGCTTACCAGCGGTGGGGCCTTGCAGCCCAGTTCCTCATCCGCACAGAGGGGCAATTGTGGGGGCCCCGCAGCAGGTCTGTGAGGCTCAAGGGGACCAAGAGCTGTGCCTGCTCGTCTGACTACAGTACTAACAGAAAGTGTGACAAACGCTGTCAGGGAGCTGTGACGTGACGGTGGTCAACATGCAGTGGAGTTGTCATCACTTGGGCAGGTTTGTTGAGAAGGACAGGAGAGCCAGCCAATGAGAGACAACCTGCAGGCACACTGTGGCCTGTCAGCGGGGAAGGAATGTTTGAAAGCATAGTGGCCACGCTCCTCTGATGCGCACTGTGGCCAGAGGCAAGTGTCCCCACTACCTATTAGGACAGCTCTGGCCACTGAGAGGGGACTGTGGAAGGATGAGCCTACTCATTGCACAGGCAGGGACAATGAGCCCAGGACTCTACCTCCAGAAAAAGCCCCACATGGGGTCCTGCAGAGGTCATAGCAGTATCCCCAGGCCCCGCCGGGGGTTCTAGGGTGCCATGGATTCAGGCCCTTGGAACTGTTCCAGCACGCCCACTCCCCTGGTGGGCAGCTGAGATAAACCGTCTGCCAAGTGGGGAAGGAGGTGCTGGGTTGGCTCTCCGTGTCTGGAAAGCCCCTCGCCTGCGACCTCTGGACTAACACTGATCCTAAGAACCAGTGCTCTCCTCCCTCCCCGTACCCCCACTGAAATACAGTGGTGTTTTTCCAGTCTTATGGAAAGCACTAGACATGGTTTAAGACACCACATCCAGGTAGATCGTGGCCTCCAGGCCCCTCCTGTGTGGACACTCTGGAGGCCTCGGTCTGGGACAAGCAGGGGATTTTGCTCCCTTTGTGGGGTGACTCTGGGTAAGTGGCTTGGCCTCTCTGAGCCCAGGCTTCCTCTCGTGGGAACTGAGGATAAGAACTATGTCCGCATCTCGAGGTGGTTGTGTGGACTAGAGGCCGAGTCACCAGGAGCCCCAGCACAGGGTCCAGGTGCTCCCGAGGAGGCAGTAGAGGCTCCCAGGCGAGGCTGACCTCTGGGAGCAGCTGCCCCCAGGCCTGATGCTTGGTCTGGAGCTGTAGGCTGGGACCCCCTTACCTCCTCCTGTCCTTTCATCCACACGGACTCTGCAGGCAAAATGGGAACTTTGGAAACAGGCTGGCAGGGATTGTATGGGACGGGGCCTCTCGCTTTTCTCTCAGGTGCCCTGTCCATCTCAACACTGCAGGCAGGAGACAGAAGGGAGTCACGGGGCCCTCCACACACTGGGGCAGGGGGGACACTTAGTCAAAATGGCCCTGTGCCACAGGAAGGCCAGAATCCCGTGAGGGGAAAACACCTTTCCCACCGCCGGCAGCTTCTGTCCAATGTCTCTGGCTAGCCATTGGTCTCTGACATGGCAAATACCAGATTTATTCCTTGTCATTCAAATGTTGTGAGCATGGTGAATGGGGGGGGGGGGGCTTTGGACAACAGCCAGGTGGCCTGGCGGCCCCCTGAGGCTGGATCTGTCACTAAACTGCGGTGAGACCTTGGGCACGTCCCCTGAACCTTGCCGAGTCTGTCTCTGCCACTGCAGAACGGCCTCACACCAGTCCTCTGGGCACCCGAGGGCGTTGACTCGATCGGGAAAGCCGGGAGAGCTCTCTGGGCCGCCAACCCTCGGTGAGATGCAAATACACAGAGGAATAAAATGCACACATCGGTGCGCCCATGAGCAGGAGTTATTCATAATTTTTTAATTAAATAGACTTCCTCCTGTTTGGACAGTTTGTTCTGAAACTATCTGGTGTGAATACAAAACGCAGCGCCCAGGAGTCTGCTCTGAGTTGGCAGCTGGGCCCTGCACCGGCCTGGTGTCTGTAGAAGGCAGAGTCCTGCACAGGGGGAGCCAGTCACTGCTGCAGGCCACCTGGCTCCCAGGTCCCCAGCTAGAAGGTGAGGGGGGCAGGGTTTGGGAGCCAGTCTCTAGTGGATGCTAAAGCCCTACTGTTTCTGTCGCCCACACTCCCTTCCTCACTGATGGACCCCAAGTACAGGAGGGATGGAGGGGGGGAAAGCCACTCAAGGTCCTGTTACCTCTGAGTACAAGACAGACGTTGAGATTTCCTCTCGGCAGCCTGTGACCCTTATGGGTGGTCTCCCTGGGAAAGCAATTATGTTTCTAATTCTTCTTTACCCTCCAAAGGGTGCTGGGCACGGTGAAGTGTGGCTGGGCAGATTCACTGAAGTCCCGCCGGGAGCAGGACCTCAGCGGGGCTCGGCCCTCGGCATCGGACAGCAAGGAACCCGGACTGTGGCCAGATGCACGTGTGGTAAATAACCTGGACCCAACCCGCCTGCCGACCGGGAGGCCTCCCTCCCTTCCTCCTCTTCAGTTTCTCACCCTACTCTGGATGGTGTGTGGTTTTCAAAGAAGGGGCTTTCTTTTTACTTCTCTAGGGTCTGATAGGAGCAGACCTGAGGCTTATCTTTGCACATGTGAAAGAAAATAAAAATGGAAAAAAATTTCTACTCCAACAGAACAGGCTGGGCTGACGTGAGCTCTGTGCCTGGTGGTCAAGGTGTCAGCACCAGCAAGACCCCGGTTCCGACCGAACGGCTCTCACGGGCGTGTCCCAGGGCGCCTGTGCGGCGGGAGTTCTGAAGCAGGACACCCCTGCGGTCTCCTTTTCTCTGTCTACTCCCACTCCAATCGGATACACTTTCACGATCTGATAAAAGCCATAGGTTGAGCTAGGATAAAGAGGTAGGGAGGCCCAAGGCGATTGTCAGAGTAGGGTTTGCAGTTTTGAAGAACTAGGAGTTCTAACTGTCCTGGTAAGCTGTTTGAAGAGCGGCTGTGTGTTCTCAGCCTCATTTTCTCTGTAACCCTGTTCTGCACGAGGGGCTCTTGTGAACTGCAGTCAGATCTCAAAACCCTTTTCTACCCTCTTCTGCAGTTTCCACCATTAACGCAGTACTCGTGTGTGTGTCTAGTCGACTTTGTAAATAGGTTGTGTAAGGGGGAGGGCGGCAAGGCTTCTCCAGCCCGGTGGCTTCTGAAAGAAAGGAGTGGTGTCTCTGGAGGGGCCGCGCCGTCCCTCCCAGCCCTGCTCACCTGCAGAACCTCCATCAGAACAACACCAGGGGCTCAGCTGGACTCTGGGTCACCTCAGGGTGAGTTAGACAAAGGGCCAGTGAGAGGGTAGCAATCTATTCCTGAAGTTCCAGTTTCGAGGCTAGTGTTGTAGATGGGGAGGGTAAAAATGATCCTTCCATTTCCCCTCCAGTAAGGACACGTCTCCCTGCTTCCTCTCCTCCCTCTGGCCTGTGTGAGGGAACAGAAACGCAGGGTTCTGTAACGTGGATCTTCCGGCCTCACCTGCGTGCTCATAAGCACCCACCCGTGCAGCTACCGAGGATCAGGGTCAGGTGTTTAAAGCGGGGCGAGCAGTCACCTGCTCCCGGGGGAAGAGCACCTCACAGCCGAGTTCTTGGTCCACAGCGAGTGGTTCTCTAGAGTGTCCTAGAGGAAGCTGGCAACACGGGCGAACGAATCTGACAGGATGGGCTGAGCTCAGCTCTGTCCAAGGAGCATCAGAGAGAGATGCAGCAGGGTGGAGCACAGAACACAGTCTTTTCTTCCTTTCCTCCCTTCTTTCTTCGGTCTACCGAACACTGGCCTGAGATACCGGGCCAGGCGCTCTTCCTGCTCGCTCAGGCGGGTTTGCCGAGACACCCGTCTAGAAGCCATGCCTGCACTCTCGAGTCTGCTGGGGGTGAGCCCTGCTAGAGATACATGTCCCCTCCCCTCCCCTCCCCTCCCCGGAGTCTGAAATGCACCCCTCATCTCACCGTAGACTGGAAAGTTTTAAATCATGTCAACCAGATAATGCTTGCTTTATGTGAGAATTATTTCAGCAGAATGGATACAAATTTCCAAAAAGTCTTCATATCTCTGTATTCTATATTAAAAGTGATAAAGTCATGTTTTGGGGCGTATTCAAGTAGCTGACAAGTAATTATTTAATAACAGTACATCGAGTGCGTTGTAATTATTCTCGCCGTAGTCAGGGAATAGCATCCAATGGAAATTTCCTACCAACCTGCTGTATCCAAAGTTTTGTAAAAAGTTGTAGAAGTTGTTGATCTTTTTGATTTTATATCCAAAAAGTCTCTTTTTATAAATATTATTTATTATACAATGTATATACCTTTGAGTTAACTAAGATTATATATTATATAAATATATATATATTTGGAGAAACTATATTTCATCATGCAGTTTTTTTCTGTTAAGTCATTAAAGAGAAGGTAAAAAACTTAAAAAATGGATACATTGTACAGTGTGTGGAGTTTCCGGATTAACGCGCAGGAGGCCAAGAATATCAGGATCTGAATGTGGTAGCTTCAACTTTCACGCTTCAATTAGTGGCCCAAACTCAGTTCATTTCCTCTGTTCGCTAAGCAAGATCATCTGAGACATCATGGCCATAGGTCTGATCTACTCCAGGACTTTCTTACAGGCTTACTTTTTTCTAAAACAACTTCTAACAAAACAAAGCATTTCTAGTTTTAAAAATAAGCAATTTGGGCAGTAACTGATTTCACAGACTCCAGCAGTCCCAGCGCACAAATTAACGTCACAGACACTCAGAGACGTGGCTCAAGGCCAGCAGACCACAGTGTTGGCCACTGACTTAGTCTCTTACTACCCTTGTTTTCAACTCCGTGTACTGGGAACACAGGATTCGCTCTACTAAAAATGAACCTGACTACAGTGGCTCTGCCCCACTGGCTCTGCCCCACTAGCTCTGCTTAAGAGCTAAGTATAGAAGGGTAGGCGGGTCAGGAGAGGTGGCGCACCCAGAGCTCTGGGCAGAAAGGACCCACCAGTGGGCATGCTCTAGATTCTAGCAAAAGGCATGCTCTCCTCAAAATGCAGTTTCCAAGGGACTCACCTGAAGCTCACAAGTAACACTTTCTCAACAATGAGATGCTGCAACTTGGTTTTATGACGAGAGACATAAGATGTCTTCAGACCTACCCATACAATGCCATTTTCAGTTTACTTGGCACGGTAAAAATGTTTTTCTTTCCTTCTCCTGATTTCCCTTTATTAGGGACAAATCTTATTTCTTTAATTTCACAAAAAGGTAACAGAACAATAACTCGGTCTGCCTGGTGCGGTGGAGACGGGCTGCCAGCGCTCCCTGCAGACCTCTGACCTCAGACTGGGAAAGGCTCCTAGAAATTCACCAGCTTCACTCTGCCCACAGTGTGTCTTTAGTTAGTCCCCGAAGAGCTTAAACCACAGAAATGGCTCTGTTGGCTGTGCAAGGAGTCGGACACGGAGAGGACGAGACTCGGCTGCACGTCCTGCCCGCAGTGCTGCTGCGCTGTGAGTCTGGCTTTTATGTCAGGCTAACGCGCATCCACCCCAGCGCTCTGGGTGCTTCCTTTTTTTACCCTATGAGACTGCCAAGCATTCAAACAGTCCCTACTCATACTTACCAAGGCCATTTATGATCCTCTCTCTGAGTAATCACATTCTATGATTAAAGAGAGTATAGTTTATAGCAGTGCTTGAACACTTAGCTCTCGGTAAGCATAAATACTAATAAACATCTAAAAACACGAGGAAGTTTAAAAAAAATCCAAAAGGAAGAAAAGAGACACTATGATAAGAAGATATTAACCAAACCAGTATTATTTCAGGAGAGAAGGGGGTGTGTGGGGGAGAGTGTTCAAGGGTGAGAGGCTGGGGTACGAATAAAGGCAGAACGAAGGGTCAGGAGAAAGCGGGGGAAAAGCAAGGGGAGAGGTGAGGGAGGGGGCTATCCTAGGTGTCTCCGAGGTGATTGCCAATGAGCCGGCGGGGCACCCGTGCCGGCCTTGGTCCGTAGACATGTACGTGCACGGCTGACGCACACGCACCCAAGTGAAGAAGTTCTTTCAGCAAAACGATAGCCACTACACTGCCATCGTTTCTCCTGGCTTAACAGAGAACTTTCTAGAAGGCACAGAATGATCTACCCATTAGTTTTAAACTCCCAAAGCAGTGAGACAAAGGCAATTGTGTGGAGGCTGTCCTGGGAAATTTTCAAATGTGAGTCCTTTCAACTTGTCTTTCCCACTTGGGGACGTGTGGGTCACAGCGCCACCTCCGTCCGCATCTCAGCGCCGCGGTATACACACACACGCCCCGTGGGCTCGCGCCAGCCCGGGCCTCAGCACTACTTGCTGGCTGATGAGAAACTTTAGGGCATCACCGTGCAGGGACTTCTGAAATCACATGCTTTTTTGAACTCTGTTACACACTCTTCCCCGTCCCTTCTCTGAAAAGGCACATGGACCGAGTTGCCGGGCAAGGAGAAGGAAATCTTGCGTTCCCCTTCTGTGTCTGGGCTGGGGTGGCTGGTCACAGCTGACTCCATGCCCCCTCATCTGTTTACCAAGGTCTGGTTATGATACACACTTGGATCTACTGCATGACTTGTTGCTGAGATTTCAAGGGGAGGCTGTTCACTGTAATTTTTAGGATATGGAAAAACAGCCTTAAATAGCGAAACACATCTCAGATTTTAACTGCCCTTACCCAGTTTTTTGTGTTACAGTTTAAAAAGTTCCAGTGAAGATGTACAAATTTAAAAAGTATAAAGTTAAAAGCTCCTTTTTTTGAGACTTTAATGATATCTTCTGGAAAAAAAAAATTAAGCCCTGGCCGGCTAGTTCAGTTTGTTGGAACCTCGTCCTGATACACCAAGATTGCAGTTTTGATCCCCGGTCAGGGCGTGTTCAGGAAGCAACAATGAATGCACAAATAAGTGGAAAAACAAATCATCATTTCTCTCTTTCTCCCTCCTTTCCTCTCTCTCTGTAAAATCAATACATATAATTAAAAAAAAAAAAAAAGCCTGTAGCCAGGTAGCTCAGTTGATTAGAGCGTGGTCCTGATATGCCAAGGTTAGGGGTTCAACCCCCAGTCAGGGCCTATACAAGAATCAACCAATGAATGCATAAATTAAGTGATACAACAAATCAATGTTTCTTTCTTGAGTCAATAAATTAATTTTTTTTAAATAAGAAAAAATAGCCTGTTAACAGGCCATCCATAGATGAAGGGAGTAAGGCAGCAGCTGGCAGGAGCCTCCTTGCTCTGTCAGCGGGGCCAGGCTGTAACCTCGCACATGCTCTGCCCAGCATGGACTCTGAGAGCACTCAGAGAGCCCTGCACCTTTTCAAGGCTGTGCAGGGACCAGGGTGGCCTCGGTCCTCTTTCCAGGAGGGTGTGGGCAGCTCCTGGGGGCGACCCTGCTCTCCGGGAGACTGCAGTTCTCTTCCCACAGACCCTTGCTGACTTTCCGGGCTGCCTTTAGTCCTAACCGGGGCCAACCCGAAGGCTCAGAGTTTAGGCTAAGAGTTCTGGTAGCACAGAAACATGCAAAAAAGGATAAAGGATACCCAAACAAACCGAGTGAAGAAATCTCATTGAGAGTGTCTGAGCCCCTGGTTCGTGCATTCAGAGGAGGAAGTGATTCTGCTTGAGAAACAATTTTCCTTTCTGGTTTAACCCAATAATGGCTTTGGTACACTTCAGTTTTTTATTAGGTAAAATGAGTAAAATAAGTATAAAGATTCTTGTGCATTAACCTTTCAAAATGTTACTGATCTGTGTTTCTTTTTAAGTAACTATACTCAAAAAAGTTAGAATCAGAGACTTTTAAAGAAAGAGCATCCACCTCCTCAGGTCAGTTACAACACAACCTCCAGAGGGCCTTGCCCGGGCCCCTCCTTCATACGTTCGCATCCTTATACACATTGTTTTGTATAAAACAGTGGTCTACAGAACGTTTTCAAGTATAGATACTCTTTATTGCATTCCTTCATTTGCATTAAACAATATAATATTTATATTTTTCAATATAGTTTTGGACGAAACACAAAGACATTAATTAACCTCACTGAATAGGAGACATAAGTTAATACAATGTGTGCCACTTTCACGGGAAGAGAAAAGAGGCGAGGAGATCTAAACCAGACAAGGAAATCCAGGGCGCCGGTCACCAGGAATCACAGAATTTCACAATAGAACCCACTTTTTGAAAAGCCACAAAACGAGCTAGCGATGAAAAGCTGAAACAAAGCAGGTGTGACATACAAGCCCACCACAGACAGGCAGGTAGCAGCAGCTGGAGATAGCGTGCCCTCTACCACAGGGACAGATGACAGAGCTACGCTCAGTGCCACTGTGGCAACAGGCTCCCTGGGTGGCGTCAAGCACATTCAGATGGCTTCTGATGGCTTGTCCTCACATTTCAAGCAGCTATGGGGACAGAGTGGCATGCTCCATAGGTCTCATGACCAAATACGATGCCCTATTTAAATTCCTTCTAACTCAGTTATAAGACAAAACCTTTGGAAGACGCGTTAGAGGGTAAAGGAAGTGTGTTACGTGGATTGGAATGGCCAGTAGGGACTGAGGGGAGAGCACTAGAAAGTGGTTTACTTAATTGTTTTAGATGCTGGGTAGTACGGATAATTTAAAATGAAGGATACATTCTAAGTAAATCATTAACTTTAGGAAAAAAGAAAACTGGTGATTTAATAAGCCTTTAATATTATACTAAGGAACTGACCCACTTAGAGTTGGACACTAATTAGTACTGAGAGGTTTATTAATTACTTTCTTTAACAACTCCTTTCTTTTTAGGGGTGTACACAAAATCTTTCACAAGTTTTTAACAACAACTACCAGGCAGAAATGACTCGCATACCTCTTACCACAGAGGAAATCAGTTACATTAAGGGGATGTCACAGCCAACACAGTGATAATCTGACTTTCTGCTGAGAAAGATCTCCTGGTTACAGCTTGGAAACATCTCCGAAAATAGAGAGCAGCATCTTAGAAAGCCAAAGGCCTGTTTCTTCAGGCAAAGATAACCACCAGCTTTCTGGGAGGACTTGAACCAAATGCCCGCGTACCTTCAGCGTTAGCACACGGAAGCTGTAAGATCATCCCTTGGAGCCCTTTCCTCTATTCACTGTTCCCGGTGTACCTGTCCACAGGCTTCCTTCTGACAGGCCAACCGTCGTCTTGCAAAATCATTACATTTATTGAGGGTTTTTGGTTGGGGTGGGGGTCGTAGAGAGCTTAGAATGTGTAGTGTTCACAAGTACAGTATATTTCCCACACTTAAAGACTGAGGAAGAAGGAAGCATCTTAGCTGGCACGGAAAGGTAAGCAGAGCCTTCTAAAGCAAGTTTGTACCTTTCACAAAGTGGCAGAATATCCTGGTAAGTACAAGGAAGGGATTTTATTGCACTAATCATGCGGAGCGAGCACGTGTTGAAGGTAGGGAACATTTCACTTCATTCAGGATCTCGAGTAAATCCAGTGACGATCCCAGGCCTCTTTACATTGGTCACTTCCCTTGGTCACTGTGTGTTTGCAAATAGTTCGTTTTCAAAGTCAAGGGGGCTACTGAAAAAGAAATACCCAAAGTCAAGGGGGCTACTGAAAAAGAAATACTGAAAAACAAACAACAGATGAGGGTCTGCGAAAAAGCCATTCATCACAAAATCACTAGGAGCTTCTTAATGGCTTTTCTAAGTTTCTCACTATGCATCTGGTATTAGATGAGCAAGTCACAAAAGAAAACGGCCACAGCTCCACGCATCTAAAAGCAGGTTCCGGCAAATATGTACCAGTGGGTTTTTCCTGCACTGTGACAAGGAAGTTTTGTGAAGCAGGACAGGGAGCGCAAACCAACAGTACAACCCACTTCCTTGCTTGGGCTCTCAGCCCTACAACACAGTGAAACAGTCTATAAATGAAAACAAAGTTGTCCAAGAAAAGTCTGAGATTTTAAATTTATAAGCACTATAGAGCAATGCTTAGAACAGGCACTGGGATTTAAGAGAGTGGTGAGTCTGGGTGACAGTCTTAAGTGCTGTACATACTTACGCTCCTTCTTCCCTTAAGAGAGCCAAGAATTTCCGCACACGGTATTCAGGATCCATCTAAACACATCAGAAGAAATAAAGACGAAGAGTTAATGGTGCCTTCTAATAACTGCACTTACTCATGCCAAGGAAATGCGAGCTTCATCCTTCCTCCGTGCTTTTTTGCTGAGTCACAGAATTGTGCTGCCTGTTCCTTGACCAGTATTCTGATACACAGGAAAGCAGGCTGCGTCATTCAGGAGAAGTGAATGGGATTTCCTATCACGGAGAACTGCTATATTTGAGGTGCCAAATGACCCAGCGCGTCATTCCCAGGCACCCCTGCACGTGCTCCCTTAGCGGGCCCTGCGTGAGGAGGCAGCGCACCTGTGAGCACTAGTGTGAGACCACATGGCGGCCATTCACGGGTGCCCAAATGGCAACCAAGTCACAGGACTCATCTAAGGCATAAACGTGAGACCAAACTTGAAGAATCAATGTTGACTAAACAACTAGAGAAACAGCTTATTCAGTCTTTATGATCAATAATCTAGCTTTTCTTGGCCTTGGTCTCCCTTCCGTAGATGCTTCTTTGCAGTTAATGAAAACCACTGTGCTAAAACTAAAAAAAACAAAGCGTGGGGCTCCCTCCCCCAGTGCGGCCTCTGGATAATCGGGTCTCTGCAGACGAGCACAGTGCTGTGAGCCTACGGAACGATGGAGGTGTTCTGGTTCGGGGCGTCATGAGTAACTGTCAATTTTCACCTTAAATCCATATTTATACTAATTTGCTTATACTTTATTTTCATTGGTCCACTCACCAGAGATGTAAAAGTATCTAAAAAATTGTCATTAAAAACATCTTTAATTCCTTAAGTTGAATTTTTATTGTAAGAAACACGCCTAACTTTAAAAAATGTTCCTGGGCAGGAGTCTGTTTCCCAAGAGGGAACTCCCTGCCCTCCGGGAGCGGCTTTCAGATGCTCGCGCAGCTGTGGGTGAACGCGCAACTGGGCTCCCCTCTAACCACTTTTTTTTTGTTTAAAGATCTCTTCTATCACAGAAAAACATCCAGCAGAAGTTTCAAATGTATCAAAGTTAAGAGGTCAGACTACAAAGGACTAAGAAAAAGTGTGAACAGCTAACAAAAGAAACATTTTTCTTCTTTGGGAATAGAATTACATATGAATCAATTGTCAGCTTCTTTAAAAAAAATGGAACTGGCTGGAGCTCAGTTGCAGTCAGTACTTGCAGGTCTTTGCCCATTAAATATATTTAATATGTGTGAGCAACGACTTACTGACTTGCCTGTAGCAATGGAATTAAAAGTCAAGAGAAAGGGAGGAAAAAAGTAATCTAGATAAATGACTTTATTCCCTCAGGTGACATCCAGTCAGAGCAGATCCTCAGCACTGTGCAAGTTTTAACAGAATCGTGTATGGTGAGCAGAGAGGTAACATGACTTATACTCTGCTAAACTACATGCCTCTTCGCTTGGGCTCGGGCTCTCTAAGGCAGATCTAAAGGGAATTCACTCAGCTGCACGAAATCCATCTGACATGAAGGGGTTCAAGCTCAGAGGCCTATGAAGTGTCAGTCGCTGGAGATTAGGCCCGACTGCCCGCTTTCACTTCCCAGCCCACATACATAAGCGGCATTAACTTGATCACTGACCTGCAGGCATGAAAGGAAGAGGAAGGGGTAGGGATTCGGGAGAAAAACCCACATAGTTTCTTCTATGCAATTACTGGGAAAAAAATTGTGCTGAAACTAAAAAAATGAAGGGTTGAGCTGCCTATCTGACAGGTTTATCTTTTTCCAAGGAAAGGGCCAATACAGCTGCATAGGCACCTTTCCCAAGAAAAACCCTATGCAGAATGATTAGTCTGTAACTTTAATTCACTGTTCAAAATGGGAAATAAACAAACTGGCTTAAAAACAGTCCACCTGAAAGTTCAACAGATTGAACTTTAGGTTTCTGAAAACCACAATCTTATTTTAAAATAAGATTCACCAGCAAAGATGAAAAAGCATTCACTTTGTGTTTCCAGTTGTTAGTGGTCAAGAGCCTATTGTGGGGGTAACTGAAACTTCACCTCTGCCACCCACTGCTCACCAATGGCAGGACTGTGCGGCAGTGCATATGCTCAGAAGGTAGCCTCGGACCTGGGAAAGACTCGCTGAGTGAAAGTTTACTGAGCACCTACTCTGTGTCCAGCTCTGTTCCAGAGACTGTGGATTCCACAGTGTCAGCCGATGGTGCTGAACTCAGAGAGCTCAGTGAGGACACATTTATTATCTAACTTGATAAACATAAGAAGACACAGGATGGGCACATGGAGGGGTGGAGTTCCAAAATGAGGAAAGGTAAGTTGCCAGCAGACTTGAGAAAGTCCCAAAGTAGCTTCATCTGTCTTTGCCCAGGCAGCAGCGGCTCAGTTTTCTATGGGTGCTGAACCCTACAGTAGTTGGTGTGAAGTTTCTAGGAGCCCAGGCCAGGGGAACATACATAGCGCCCAAGTCTCCTCTGCACAGCTCGATTACTTTGTCCCCTAAAACAGTCTCCCAGACCCTTTTTGGTATATGTGTGGTAGCTTCCTGACCTCTGATGGTAACTTTATACCCCCTCCATCAACTGGCTGGGACCTCGGATAACTGACAACCTGTGGGATATGCACCCTCACTGCTGAGATGAGGAGCAGCGGAACAACTGCTCTTTGAAGTCCTTTCTAGTTCTACGATCAGGTGACTCCCAAAGTTAAAACTTAAAAATAATTTTATAATCTTTTCTTCTATTTTTGAATTTTCAGTGGGAAAGAAAAGTACCAGTAAGTTACTGTTTGCTCTCAGGCTACTAATATCAACTTCAGTTTGGAAATAATGTAAGAAAATTAGCCCTGGCTGGTGTGGCTCAGTGGATGGAGCGCTGGCCTGCAAAACAAGAGATTGCCAGTTCAAATCCCAGTCTGGGCACATGCCTGGGTTTTGGGCCAGGTTCCCAGTAGGGGGTGCACGAGAGGCAACCACATACTGATGTTTCTCCCCCTCTTTCTCTTTCCCCTCTGTCTAAAAATAAATAAAATCTTTAAAAAATTGTAACAAATTAGAACTTCAGCAAAAGGAAATATAAAACCTGTAGACATAGCATAAAGCTTCTATGACTCACACAGAGAAGGAAGCACCTTACCTGTAGGGACATCTCGATCAACATTAGCAGCTTCTTGATTCCTATCCAGACCTGCTTCCCTTTTACTTGCTGTGCAATTGTGGTACGTTCCTTATCCTTGAAGTTGCCCAAAAGCTACAAAAACAATAAAAGTAATGAAAGCACTGCTATAGTGAGTGAATCAACAACATTAGTTAATTTTCACGCTTTTCCTTAAGAGAACAATGACAAAGACTAGTTGATTGGTTCAAGTTGACAGGATTCCCTCCTATTTTAAAATCTACCCTGACCTTCCTAACCCATTAGGTGTAGTTATGAAAGTGAAAATTGGTACTCTAAATTCCGCTTTCCTATAGGCCTCCAATATAATTTAGAGGTATATTTGCTGGGGGGAAAATAGCTCCAATCCATAATAAATATCAGTTAAAATTTTTAACATTCCTTTCTAGGAACAAACCTGTATGCGTCAGAGCAGGCTAAATATAATCCTCTCCCCAACACCGGCACAAAAGCTGCGCGAGCAGGTAACCTACAGACATTCACCATATAAATAATTTCCATTTTGTTGGGAGTAGCCCCAATTTTATGGGTCTTGAGGATTTTAAGAAGCCCTCACCACCGTTGAAGAAGTCACTACATAAAATTTTCTAACACATCTTATCAAGTCACTTGTATATACTGATATCAATAAAAATTTTAATGAATTAATTTTTTAAAGCCTTTGTTATCCTTAAAAGTATTGAAGAAAACATTTCTGTACTATGAACTTGTTCATGAATCAGTTCCTTTTATTTCTGTAGCTTTTTTGAAGTTTCTAAAGGTTTTAATCATTGTTCCAATTTATCAAATAAATACAAGTGAAGGGGTTGGAAGCTACTCTGAACAACTGATTTTTCCATATTGAGCACGTTACCGCCCCCTCCACCACCCCACATTTCTGGTCCATGTCGCCTGTGTGCATCGCTCATGCTGGGCAGAGTCGTCCATTCCTGGCAGCCTGAGTGCTGCCCATGCTGAGAAGTGGGAAACACACTCTCACTGATAGTCATCTCTCCTTCCTCTAGTTCCTAAAAGCACCCGAAGGTGTAGCCCAGGTCCCATGTTCTAGGTTAACATAGAAACTAAACACCAGGTGTGATGTCTGGCAGCCCTTCGCATTATTTCCAGCCTCAAGTCCTGTCTTATAAACAGTGAGCAATCCACTGACTCATTCTCACCTCCAAAGCCTCCAACAGCTGCTCTCCTGTGGCGATGTTGGGCACGTGGATGGTGGTGCTGAAAGCGGTGAGCATTTCCATCTCCTGGAGGACGTCTTTGCGGCTGGTGGTCCCAATGATGAGAAGCTTGCGGCCCTGATCGTGGAGAGAAAGCATGTGAAAATGCACAGGACAAAGCTGATTAGAACACTTGACAGGGTAGGCCTGAACAATACCCACTTATTTAATCACAGAAATGTAAATGATTAGGCAAGAGAGAAAAAAATTCGGAACTGTCCTCCTGAAATCAAAAGAGAAGAATCAACATGATTCAGAAAAAGCAACACTTCTTTGGAACCTGATTTAGAAAGAGGCAACAGCTTTCTTCTCACTCACGTCTATAAAATAATGGCTTAGAAAGTCCGGGAGACATACAAGCCGAGACACTTCAGTACATGTTTGTAATTCGTTTCCCACCGCCAACATGGCGTGTGTATCACGGGAACTGGGAAAATGAAATGAATGAATGAAAAGTCGGTGTTCAAGTTCACCCACTTGGCAAAGCTTTGCTATGATTTTTAGGAGTAGTGTAATAATAATATTTTACATGTTCTATAACATTTAACTGTGAAAGGCATGGTGTTAAGTGCTTTACGTAATTGTCTTATTTAATATTTTTAAATTTAATTTTCATCTTCCATCCCAAAATATACCGAAAGATGCTTACAAACTACACCAGGTTTGGGCCACCACTCCGCACCTCCTCTCTCCAGAGGCCATTCTCTTAGCTTTCTTCCTGGCACTTCCTTCCTTGTCTTCAAATAACAAGGTTACACTATTGTTTTAAGAGTTTTGTTTCCATCTTTCAATATTATTTATTAGCCTCCTATTATGGAAGATGGTTATTTAATATTAATTTTATACTTACTCCCCCCCACCCCAATATATCCTTCTCATCCTTCTAACATAGTTATTTCAGTTTTTGGTTAATCTATGTTCAATATTTATTATGATTATATACATGTGATTTACAGCTAAGCCATGTAGTTTAGTATTAATTTCCTTTCTTGGGAAACATTGTGCTTACATTAGAGTCACTAACTGCCACTTCCCGACTTTGCTTAGTTTACCAGGCACCCATCCCGAGTCCATCCCCAAACACACACAACCACGAGCGCCCTCTCTGCACACTCAGAAACGTCAGGGAACTCGGGACGGTTCCCTCCTGGAGCGCTCTGCTCTCCGGACCTGTTCTACAGCCACAGTTCTGGAACCTTCCTCTCTTCCGTCATCATCCCATTTCCTAGCCTTCCTTTTTCTTTATTAATTCTCTCTTTCTGTGGTATATCTACTTCAAAGGCTTCCTCAGAAATTTGGTATAATAGAGGTAAAAATTCAAACATTTCCTTGAATATCTGGAAATGACTTTATTCCACCCTTAATATTGTACACACTGTTCATACTTGATAGTGTGGCTAGGTGTGGGGAGCCAGGTGAGAGGTCCTTTCCCCTCAGAATTTTGAAGGCACTGCTCGCTCCATCGTCTTAATTTTCAGTGTTATTGGCTAGAAGACTTACACCATTCTGATTTTCTGACTCTTTGTTTCTAAATATAATTTTAAAGGGAACCTTTCTTTATCCCTAGATTCTGTAATTTAAAAATTATGTATCTTGAGGTAAGTTTTTCCTTACTCATTCTGCTGGCATTAGATGGGTTTGTTCTAAACTGTAAACACCAATTCAGTTCTAAGAAATTTCTTTATTTCCTTCCATTCATTTTCTTTCCCCTGCGCTCCCACCCCCCACCCCAGAACCTCCATTAGTTGGATACTGGTCTACTTGTAATCTTCTAATTTTCTTACTTTCCTTTTCTTTTGTTCTTGGTTTTTATTTCTTTCTTTAATACTTTTTAGCTTAGCATCAGCTTTATCTTCCAACCCTTATATTAATCTCTTTCTATCACATTTTTTATTTCTAACAGCCCTTTGTTATTTCTTGAATTTTTTTTATTTCATCCTATTATATTTCGTGGATACGATACCTAATTTTAGATTTCTGTGAATACTACAGATTTTAAAAATGTTTTCTTCTGTTCTCAGCTTTCTCTCTGTTTCCTCTCAGTTTGTTTTTTCCTATTTGTTCATTGGAAGCTTTCCTTAAGAGTGTATCTTTATTTGATGACTAATCACATTTAAGAGTTAAACTAATAAGTGGGAGCTCTGAGTCTGAGGGCTTCACTACAGGATAAGGATGATCAGATAAGACTTGGCTGATTATTGGGGGTCCCTCAAAGGTCAGGATGCATAATTTTTTTCCCAGAGAAGAACCTTCCAACCCTTTTCCTGAGGACTATGAAGCCTAGTTTCCTGCATACTGGAAGCAGATGGGGGAAGGGGTCTGAGTACCTCACAGTCCAACACGGAGACTTTCATTTGCTCCTATTTGCAATCTCTCATTTAATGTTCATTATAATCCTGAGAATTCAGTATTAGCATTATCTCTATTTTACTGATGAAGGAAGTTTTATCTCACAGAAATAAGTAATTTTTTCAAGGTCAACTAATAAAAGACGGAGCCAGGAATGGAAACCAGATCCAGAATCCAACAGGGTATGCTGCTTTTCTTCATGAAGAAAAACACATGAAAAAAAGTATTTACTTGGAAAATGGAAGAATAAATCTTAAACTCATGTCACTAGATTTATACACACTCATTCCATAGATAAGCTTTTAATACAATCATTAAGTCTATTCACAGATCTTAGAAATTCAGGCTGTTAAAATAAATGTGGAAATAATTATGTGGAAATTAAAATAAATGTAGGAAGGCATGCTAGCCCATCTCAGTCTTCCTCCTTGTTTTTGCCGGTCATACTGTGCCGAGAGTGGGTAACGCCCCAACAAGGACGTGTCAAAGAAACAAAGCTGAGACCCTCTGGTATAATTAATGATCGGCATATCATGTGACTGTGTAAAGCCTATGGGATAGATGTATACCTGTGATGTATACAGATGGAAGGGAAATCATTATTGCGAGTGAAGAATTCAAGTAGCTACAAATCAAACACATGATCAACGGGGCTTTCCCAAGCCCCAGTGCAGCAGTGCCCTAGAGCAGCAGTGTCAGACTCATTTTCACCGGGGGCCCATCAGCCTCATGGTTGTCTTCAAAGAACCAAATGTAACTTTAGGACTGTATAAATTAACTACTCCTTAACGAGAGCGAGAGCTCGGCGCTGCCACTGGGTAAAAACAAGGCGCCAGGCCAGATAACACAAGGCACAGGGCCAGATTTGGCCTATGGGCCTTGTGTTTTCCACCTGTGTCCTAGATGAATATGGAACAGACCTTGTATCTATGGACAGATGCAAAAGAGAACATTACAGTACAATATGGAAAGGCAGAGGTGTTATCACAGGATGTCACAGAAGAGGGAAGAAACATGAAACAGAAACGTCTTTTCTCTGGAGGAGGTAACTCCTGAGCTGAGTCTTAAGGAATGAGGAGGTTGATTAGGACAATGAAGGTGAAGGATATTCCAAGCCAGAAGGTGCAGAAATACCTAAGTCCAAAGGCAAAATAACAAAACTGGGGTGTTGCCCTGGCTGGTGTGGCTCAGTGGACTGAGCGCCAGCCTGCAGACTGAAAAGTTACCGGTTTGATTCCCAATCAGGGCACATGCCTGGGTTGAAGGCCAGGTCCCCCCGTTTGGGGGTGTGTGAGAGGCAAACAATCACTGTTTCTCTTACACATCAATGTTTCTCTTGTTCTCTCTCTTTTCCCCTCTTTCTAAAAATAAATAAATAAAACCTTAAAAAAAAAAAAAGAACCTGGGGTGTAAGGGTAATTACGGACACACAAAAACTTGTAAATATCTACTGTAACAAAGAAGTGGTACTTTTACCCTACACTCTTAAGTATTTTTCAACCCTGAATTCTAGGAGTGAATTTAGAAACACATTCCTGAAGGCCAATAGATGCCAAAGGCCACACAGGCTGGAACATCCTCCCTACATTTAAAGGAAAGTGGTACTTCTCTTTTTTCCCTTAGGGTTTGAAGGTTCCACAGCCCCCTCACCTTGCTCCTGTAGCACAGAGGGCCCTGGAGGGTGGCATCAAGGAGGAAGCTTCCCACTGCTTCCATAAAGCTGGAACTGACATTTTCCCTGTGAACCTTTCTCCTAGCTAACAGTGACTCGCTCTTCAGAGTGTTGAAAGACTGGGAAATGTAGCGCAACTTATAATAGAGATGCTAATTTATGTTTTGCTTTTCTTTTTGTTTAACAAGACTGCAAAACACTGCAGAGAGGTCACGACCCAGGCAAGTTCAGGCCTTGACTTGTAAATCATCATCTTTAAGAAAACACCAAAAAACATTATGAAATGATTAAATTATGCTAGGTCATTTTGTATATTAATTAGTGGAGTGATGATGCTCATGAGGAAGCTTTATCACAAAAAAACAGCTCTGAGTGCGCTGCTCTAATAAACCCCATTATAAGCTGCCAGCAGCATAAAACAGGAAGGCCAGCTTTAAAAATACAAGTTTTAGAGCTCAACCCAAGAGGGTAAATCCAACTTGTTATTGTGTGGCTACCAGTCTTAAGTCTGGTAGACCAGAACGTGCCCCTTGATGGAAAGAAAAGAAGTAGAGCGAGAACATTTGGGGGGAAAAATGTTCCCAGCATCCTCTTTACTGAGATTTGTTGGTCCTGCTGCAATAAAGAAAGGGCCTACATAAAATGACTATCTGCCAATCGGATTATGATGAGCATTGTTCCAAGGTTAAATAAGTATTAGTTAACTAATTCTTGGTGCCATAAGAAGCAACTCAGGTGAAAACATTACCATGAAAAAGGCAGGGCTCAGTCAGGTGTTGATCCTTCAAAACAAAACAAAACAAAACAAAACAAAAAACAACACTTCTTTACATGAGGAAGAATGAGCCGAGTACTAAGCAGTGTCTAAGCCTTTTGCCGCACAAAGGACTAACCAGATAATCCACACCCTTTCATAGGTCCTGCCCATTGACTGGCCCTAATAAACTGATTTGTAACAAAAGTTCATATGGAAGAAAGCTTTTTTTCTTCTTAAATAAAAATGCCACCAATATAACACTGCAGTGAAATGGAAGGGCTGATTTTAACCTGTGAACAAAAGTAAAGTCAGCTATGCAGGAAAGAAAGGCCATTCTTTCCGTATCATTCAATGTGGAGCAAGTGTAATACACCCTCGGTAAGAAGAATTAACTGCGAACAATCGGAGATCCTGAAATGGATTAAGGAGTTTAAAAGTGCAATCCCAAACTGCTGTGTGCTGGAGGCCTTACTCTTTATTTTATGACTGCTAGAATTGTGAAAAACTTTAGAATCTTAAGAGTTTATAAACCCAGTAACTAAAAGATAAAATAGATTAGTTGATCAGACCATGAACAGGAATTTCTTACATTCAGGTACTTACGGAATGATGGGATTTGGTTTGTACTTTCGAAGTGATTACAATTTAGCTGGGAAGAGCACATAAATATTCAGGGGCCACTACCAAGTAACCCACCAGTAAGTGCAAACTCACAATGGCTGAAGGGACACAGCATGTGGGGAGTTTCATTGGAGTGGGGTCATTTGGGAAGATTCCTGGAGAAGTGCAGAGACGCTGACAAAGAAGAGGCCACTGGAGGAGAAGGGACAGGGCTCTGAGGCTGCTAAGTCCTGTGTGGGTGGTGGAGGCAGCTGAGCCAGAGCACTGAGGGCTGGTAATGGAGTCCTTTTTAGAGAGACAGGGAATGGGCAACAATAAAAGGAAGACTCAGAATGCTACACTAAGGAAGGAGATTTAGTAAAAAAGCAACAGGAAACTAGGGAAGGTTCTTGAGGAGGAAGAACTGTGCTGAAGAGAAAGCTGACCCAGGCGGCTGCACGTAGGGTGGTCTGGTGGCCTGGAAGCTGCCACATGGGGTACATGCCGGTTCTAAGAGGAAGCACGCCAGGAGGGTCCGCACCCTTCCCCAGCACTTCTCAGAGATGGCATCCTTTTTAAGGCAAGCCCAGGGCTGGCAGAAAGCAAGGGAGACGGCACGTCCCCTTACGGGTAGACAGGTGACTCGGTGCAGCAGGAAAAGGACAGGCAGCATCGCCCACAGCTGTGTGATTCTGGCTAGATTACTGAACTTCTCAGGACCTGTCTCCTCCTCAACCATAAAAATGGGATTAAAAATTGCACGTACCTGTCAGAGTAGAGCATTAGGTGAAGAATGCTTGGGGGAGGGGGTCTTTGCCATTCTGTCACCGAAGGCAAGAATGAAAGGAAGTGAGGGCTTGAACAAATGGGTCTTGAGGGGAACCTGAAAAATCGTCCTCTGTTTAGGACGTCAAGAATGCATGGCGTTAAGTCCAGTGGGCGAGCAGTGGGGCGCCTGAGAATTCCTCTCTTCCCAGCGACACTGGCACTAGCAGCAAAAGACTCTGAGACAGCACATTCCCCCAGAAGGCCCAGATTCACTGGTGAGGTGAAGATGAGAACACCCGTCTTCAGCTTAAAGAGGGCTGCAGGGAGGCCCAGGCAGGCCGAGGCTAAAGATCAAACACCCCCGGAGAAGCTGTGGCAGTGGTGAGGGTGAGGCCCCCCCGGTGAGCAGCAGCGACGTTGAGGGGAACAGTCAGTTCTGGGCAGAGGGCCTGGGAAACACTCTCGGTAAGAGGTGGTTCAGTCCGTCACTCACACTAGCTTCATTCTTGAAAGGGGAATAATTTCTCATATTTTTTACTTAGTCTGCATGATTCAATAGAGATGTTTTAAACAATTCTACGTAACAATTTATTGCTGCATTTATCTGCAAGTCTGACTCTTGTTTCTAGCCCGTCAAGCCCCTGGGGATAAGAGTCACGTTTCACTTACCCACGCCCTGGCAGTTCCTAGCCCCGCACACCTACTGCGCAGGACTCCCCTGTTCCCTCTGCCTGGATGTCCTTTCCCTCCCAGGCGAGGCGTTGCTCGAACGTCCCCTTCGCCACAAGGCCTACACAGCCTCCCACAGCCCCATTTAAAACTGCGATGTTCCCTTCCTCACCTCCCTTCATCCTGATGTTGCCCCCACAGTACAAATCACCTTTTAATGCACTAAATAGTTCATTCATTTGCTGCCTCTACTTATTTATTGTTTATTGCTAGTCCTCCTTCGTAAGGGCAGGACATCCGTTTGGTTTTATCGATGTATTCAGGGCTAGCCTGGCACATGGTAGAAGTTAACGAATTTGTGTTGAATGAATGAATGGTGGTCTCAGCGTAGGCCTCCAGGGTAGCAGATCACTTCTTTGTTACATCCTCTCGTCTGGCCCTGGGAAAATGCACACCCCACCAAGTGTTCAACGGGAAAATGTACTCTGAGCTCCAAGTGTTGAATGCTTCGATAGCAACAACTTTTAAAGAAAATAATCTAAAATGAATAGCAATGTATGCTTCGTTTACAATGTGAGTAGATGTAAAGGCTGTTATAGCTCTTTCTTTTAGTTAATGAACTGATCAATAAACAGTTAAGCTACCAATTAGATAATGCAGACTTCTCTAACAGAGGAAAGATAAGATTCATTGGAAGCCACTAATTTAAGCTAGTGAGATAACAAGTATTATTAAGCATCTCCTACAAGTCTCGGTTTCCCCCAACCAAGGGAAAAAATGGACTCCCATTAAAAACCACACGGAGTCTGGTCAGGGCGAGGAGAGGCATGGGGCCTTTCTGCACATCCTGCACGCATTTCTGATTTCTTGTGCTCAGATGTCTGCAACTTTTGGGGGGGGGGTAGTTAAATGTTTAAGTTGAATACCAAAGGAAGGATGTTTCAAATAAATCATGCTACAACTAGGCAGGCAACTACACTTAACCTCTCCATTAGATTTTTTCCCCTGAAGCAAATTCTTGGTCTACCGTCTTTGTAACCATCACAAGTAGGGCAGGGGACAACAAGGAGGGGAACCATGATGCACACTGGATGCAAAATGAGACACTTCACCCCGAAGAACTGTAAATAATTACTTACTATAGGCGGGCAGCCCACTTTGTAATATTAAAGAATATTTTAGTAGCAATTTATGAAAGAGACACCAAGTCATCAGATTTTTACACTTGGAGCAGCTCTTAAAGGTTACTTGGTCCTTGCCTTCTCCTGCGTCGGTTATTTTGCAGCTGAGAAACCTGGGGTGAGAGGTGAAGTGATCTGTCTGAAGCTTTTATATCCGGGAGGGAGAGGCAGCTGAGTTCAGGCCTCACTGAAATTCCCACTGAGCTCTGCTGCCCACTGTTCTTACTTGTGTAGTTTTAACTCACATCAGCAACCGCTGATCCTTAATTATGAGTTAGGTAAGATACATTACCTAGAAATTATGATCCCTGAGCTCTTAGGAGAAAAGGTCAAAGAAATTAAGAAGATAAAAAGTTGTACCCTTAGGATGCTCGGTGCCAGAGGAGTAGTTTTGCAGGCGTGTTCTCGCACCGGAAACGGAGGCCGGCGACCCGCGGTGGAACCCGAGCCCTCGGGCCGGTGCCCGCAGCGTTCCTTCCCCACGTCCCTCAGCTTCTGGCTGGATGTGCCCTGAGATGGCCCCTCTGCTCTGTCAGGTCAATTTTCTTAGTTTTTATTTAGTTTCTACCTCTATGCTTTTTATCCATGGTATTCCTCTTTATTAAAATGCTTTCCAGAGTCCCTACCCATTTGCAATCATCTCTTGCGCTCCAGGTATTTCGGAACTTGCCTGCTCCCCACGCTCGGCCCTCCTCCATCCCTGAACGACCCAGCCCACTGCTTCAGGCCCTGACCTCTCAGGACACGGAGCCCACGCGCCCGGTGACCACACCTCTTCTCTGGAGGCCACTTTGCCAAACGATTTCGACTACCCAGAACACAGTCAAAACACAAGGAATACGCACAAATCCTTGAGCTTCTAGGACTGAAAGCAAAACACGAAATAAAGTGAGGTTCAGGAGGCTGAACCTGGGCGTGCTGACTCGCCCATCGGTAACGAGGGCCCATAAGACTTTTGTGGGAGGCCCACAAAAATATTCTTTCTTTTAAAATCAGAAAAAAAGAACTTTCAGGTTAAACAAAGCGTTTTAGATACGAATAGTTGAAAAATAACACTTTGACTTCTTTTATTTAATGGGTGAAGGGGCCCACACCAGTCGTAATGTGGCCGTGCTCACAGGACGGCTCTCTGCACAGGCCACCTCCTCTCCCTGCACAAATGACTCCTGGGCCCTGGGGGTGGCCTTTCTCCTTCACAGATGACCAGAAGCAGCAAGTCAGGAGGGGAAACTGTCAGAGGCAGAAACTAATACAACTCATAGCAAAACCATTAAAAACAAGAGGCCCAAAAATTCAAAAACAAGACAAGAACGGCACACTGGGCCCACTCACTGACCACCACGGCAGGCCGGTGCATTCTGATAGCTCTTACTGTTACTGGTGGTGTTGCTGACCCAGGCAATTATGGTTGGGATGACAATCCGTATTCATTAACATAGGGTGTATGATACTTAGCTTCAGATACCAAAATATATGTAGCAATTATTTCCTTTTTTTAAAAAAAATCCACATCCAAGGATACGTTTATTGATTTGAGAGAGAGAGAGACATCAATGTGAGAGCGAAACATCGATCAGTTGCCTCCTGTACGTGCCCTGATGAGGGATTGAACTTTCGACCTTTTGGCGCGTGGGACAGCGTGCCACCACCTGCCCAGGGTGCCAGTTTTCCTTTTAAAAAGGGCTCAAGTGGTGGTGAACGCACAATGCAATACACAGATGATGTAACCTGAAACAGAATTTTATTAAGCAATGTCACCCCAATAAATTCAACAAAAAATCAAATAAAGGCCAAAGTATGATAATTAATATTTAAAGAGGTTAAGATTCAGTCATTTGGAGAAAACGAAGACTTTGAGTTCTTACACATTCCTATTCTTCCCTCCAGTGACACTGAATATGCCACATGAAACCTGAGATATAAGTAACTGTACATGAAACATATCCTTAAAGTCCCAAGTATCAGTTAGTATGTAAATAATACATCTGCTGACTCTGGCGTAGCATACCCTTCACTGTCTCTCCCTACTGCTGCTGAGCTAGAACTCCGTAGCATGGCACAGCGGCCCTGAGAGATCCCCCTTTCCCTCGTCTTTCAAGACCAAGATCAAGAACTACTACTTAGGAAACATTTGCAGATTTTCTCAGGTAAAGTGGACCACGCTTTCCTTTACATTCCACTGGAACCCTAGCTAACTTATAAAACCTAACTACACAAATCACGCTTACACATCAGAGTCACCAGTCGGCCTCGGTATGGATTAGAGAAAAAACACCCTCCTCGGTGAATGAATTAGAAAAAGCAGTTGTCTGGGTGCATGTAACGACCTCTGCCCCCAGCCCACACAGGCCCAGCACCGTGTGTGAGTAAAAAGGTGCCTCTTCCCCTCTTCCTGAGGCACAGGGTTGCCAGGTAAAGCTGGTGTATGCCCCAAACACTGAATGGGCTAAGCTTACATTAGAAAATTACTTGATGTCCTTCTGAAATGTGAAATGTTTACCTATATTCAGTTTACTAAGTCTGGCAACCCTACTCAGGGCAGATTCAGCCGCACACCAGAGTGGACGGCTTGGTGAGCAGGGTGCAGGCTGGATGTCCACCCCGCCTTGCCACTCAATCTGGGGCACAAACTGCACAACTGGACACATGGTCCTGGATTCTGAGCTCTTTGAGGGCAGAGACGGCGTCTTACTCATCTTCGTGTTTCTAGTGTGGGGAACAAATGCACATCCTGGTAAAAGCACGTATTCCTTAAATACTGCAGACTTGCCTGTCAAAAGGAATATTTTTGGGAGGAAAAGAAACTTCCCATCTCCTTTCCATGAAACTTAATACAACTGTCACCATCTGTCTTTGTCAACCTCGGTCACACTGGCATTCAGCAGCCATAAGCCCCACTGGAAGCCCAGCCCGAGCCGAGTGCCCGGTGGGTTTCCAAGGACAACTGTGTGGTCAGGAGGCACAGCACCCTGTACTTTCGGGACCACAGGGCGTCTCACGTTAAATCAGCCCCAAAAGAATAAATAAGATTAAAAACAACATTATACATAGACAAGCTGGGAGATAAAGGTAGGTTCACTTAACTGTTAGTCACAGAAAATTAATTGGAAGGGTTAGAATAAAAGAATTTTGACAGGTATGCTAAGTTAAAAATGAAAATAATAGTATACCTGTTGGTTTTATTTTTCCTGACCATAAAGTAATAAATTCTTATTAAAGAAAATTTACAAAACACAGGAAATACTAAAGTAGAAAAAATCATCTATAATCCTACCATCTAAGTCATAGCAGTTGTCTTTTTAAAAAAATATTTATTTATTTATTTTTAGAGAAAGGGGAAGGAAAGGAAGAGAAATATTGATGTGTGGTTGCCTCTCACATGCCCCCAACCAGGGACCTGGCCTGCAACCCAGGCATGTGTCCTGACTGGGAATCGAACCCGTGACCTTTCAGTCTGCAGGCTGGCGCTCAGTCCACTGAGTCCAGCCAGGGCTCAGTCATAGCAGTTGTCCTTTAAGACTAAGAAAGACTAGATTTGCCTTTCACTTTTATTTTTAATTTCATTCTGTAAAAAATTTCCTTCTGTGTATGCGTTTTAAAATGCACATTATCTTATAAAATAATACCTGTATTAAACTATTGGGAGGATGAGTTAAAATATTTTTTACTAGTAGGGGTATGTGTTCAAAGTTTGGAGGCCATTCACATAAAGGCAATCACAATAAACACTTCTGGCACACTCGCTCCAGTCCTTCCTTCTCTACCACTGAAATCACACTACAAGAACAACTGAGGATCAAGTGCAAGGTGATTTGATAGTTATGCAGGCAGCTGTTGACATAGGCCCAGTTTATATAGATAACAGGTCACTAGCTGAGTGGCCAGAGCTTTTCATCTGACTGCCGTCACTTGGTATTTCTCCCTGTCCTCCCTTCCCATTATCACCCCTCTTCTTCGAGAAACTGGCCCCTTCTTCTGCTTGCCCCAGGGCTGACGAAGGCAGCATCGGCAGGGGCAAGATGGCTGGCAGCTCGAGGGAAAAAGCGAGCTGCTGCGCTCTTCTTGCCAACGTTTCCAGGGCTGGTTTCTTTAGCAGTAGCCCGTGGAGATGAGCTCCTTTGATAGGCGCTGGTCACTTTGCTAGTTTCAGATATTTGTGGGTGTGTGTGCAAGGGAAGACAGACTGAGAGTTTTCTTTGAAGTGAATGATAAACTAATAACCGAGCTGTGCTTTGCAGTTTATAAAGAACTATAATGAAGATTTATCCTATTTAATTCTCCCAACCTAAATATTCCTGTTGCTTCTGCTTTATAAACGAGAAAGGTGAGGTTCAGAAGTTAAGAGACTGGATTCATAGTCGAGTCTCTGAATTCTAACTCCTGTGCTAGTTATGCTGCCAATGCACATTCTATATGTAGCTAAGAATCACCACTTTCAGAATGTCCACTCAACAAATGTTATCATCTATACAGCCTCAATAGGTTAAAAGAAAGGAAGAAAGGCCCTCACTGGGGTAGCTCAGGCAGGAGGAAGTACCCCATTTTATAGATGAAGAAATGGACACAAAGGGCAAAGGGTATATAGCCAGAAGCCAGCTGAGCTGAGACTCAGTCTTGGGTTTTCTGAGTCCAAGTCCAACACAAAGAGTAAGTTCTGCAGAGACGGCAATCATAACTAGATCCATGGCCCCATGGGTGACCATGACACCATAATCAACACTTTCTACCACTGATACTGCATCATGGTAATGCATTTAAGGCAATGGGGCTAGATAAAGACATTCTGGCAGTGAGAGAATATTTGGTCTCAGAACCACAGCATTTCTCAGATGATTAAAACAGATATTTAGTTTTGAGTTATCTGAAAGTGATATATATGTCTTATACTTTTCTTGTATTCATTGATACCTATTATAGACATGTTCTAACAAAACATCCTATTTTGAAAACATGGTATTGTTCAGCAAATATCTGTAGCTATGTTTTTATAAAAGGACTCACCAAATTTCTTTTACTGTTTTTTAATGTGTTTGAAGTTGTTCTACATATACAGTCACGTGCCACTGAATGACGGGAGCATGTTCCGAGAAGTGTGTTGTCAGGGGGTCTGTCATTGCACACACAGCACAGAGCACACTCACACACACCCAGACGGCGGAGCTACAATTGTTGCCGTATGTGCTATACTTTCACACAGCAAGGAGCGCAGGTTCGTTTGTACCAGCACCACTGCAAACACGCGAGGAGTGCATCGTGCTACCACACGGCGGCTGTACTATCCTAGGCAACGGGAACTTTCCAGCTCCACCGCAGCCCTGTGGGACTGCTGCGGTGTGTGCGGCCCATCGCAGGCCAAAAAGCTGTTGGGCAGTGCATGGCTGTATACGTGTTATGTGCAAGTTCAAGTTACACAGAACTTTATAAGACAAGCTACTATAAAGCAAAATATATTTATAGAAAATTTTATATGATATAGTAACTATCTCATGTTACTGACTTAATAAATGGAGAAACCATTTAGGAATCATTAAATGGTCAAGTATCCTACAGCTTTTTTACAACAGAGAAGTCCAATGCGAAAGTCACCGCTAAACCGGTGATTACGATGAATGTGTCTGGCCAAGTGACTAAAACCTCTTTCCTAAAGTAGTTGTATATCTTATTGAGTCATATTGTAGTCATTAGCCAGGGTTAATTTTGAACAGATAGACGGGAAGATACTCATGTTTAGGCCTGCTCCATCTGGAGTCTCTTCTATTATCTGTTTATTTGGCTAAAGCAACCCTAAGCTTGAACAGTTGCTTAATATTACCAAGACTTCCTAATAACATCTCTGAAGTGAGAGTGTGTGAGGACAGCATACAAGGATTATATAAAAAGCAATCTTACCTAGAAACTGGTTGTGTTAAAGTGAAACCACGGAGAAACAAGCATGTCTGCTGGGTTTCCAGCAGGAGTCTCTGAATGGTTTCTCTCTGGCTCAGACACTGCACCCTGTAGTTGACTTCTTTCTTATTAGGTGACATTCCTAGGTGCCAGGGCAGTGAGGAGTTATTTTTTTCAACAACTTTATACTTCAGCTAAAACTCGAGCAACTGTTAGGTCTGAGTTCTACATTAGCAACAGTGTTGTGAATTTGGAGTGATCTTCTTTTGTAAAAGTTTGCATTTTCCAAAGAGTTTTACAACCGGTATGCTGCATATGAGTCTCAGGTGGACTAAGTTATCAACTCTCGTCTGCCCTTGGGAAGGCTGGGCTGGCTGCGTCTCTGGCAGTTGCGAGCGGCCTCGCCCCACCACCCGAGGGCCACATGGAACGTGCTTGTCTTCTGTATGCCACGATCTGAGACAGGCTGGGAGCACTGAGGTGAACGAGGCATGGCTCTCCGTAAATTACAGGACTGCTCTGGCACCTACGGACGTGGTCTTCCAGCGTGACTCCCAGTGTCAACTGAACCCAGCATTAAAGCAGTCAGGTCAATGGGCTTAACTATTGCCCATTTGCACACACTTGCTGAGGAAACTGGGAAGTCACGTCATTTTACCCAAGGAGTTCCTTTTCAGGCACTTTACCCTGTGTCTCCCCAGCCCCACCCAAAAAAGAAGGCCCCAGAAGCACTCTATGAGGAAAATAATACAGTCGCTGCCGCGGCAGGCTGCGGGACGCTTTACCTGGCCTTGCCGCTTCTCCACTGCAGCTTCCTTGACATTAAGACCAGGGCTTTCAGCCTCCTGATGGTGAAAAGCACATTCCCCTCAACTTCCATAAATCTGTGAGACCTGAAAAGAGCCCCAGTGTCATCAAGTAAAAGAGCCGGCTTTAGGACTCTCGCTGGAAGGAGGGGTGTCTTCCAGCCTCTCACCGCTAAGCCGGACATTTCCTAACACTGGGCAAATTGTACGTCCAGCTCGGGGCGGGCGAGCCGCAGTGGTCTTTTACCCTCCAAGCCAATTGTTAGCTTTTCACAGGAATCAGCAGGGAAGCACATGTGAAACCTCTGTGGTGACGGTGAGCACCCCCATGCCTTGTGTGACTCTGCATGTAGATGAAGCAGGCTGGGAGCTTTCTGAGCTGCTGCTGCTGAGTTCTCAGAGCAGCCCTTTTCTCCGGCGTGGCTCCCTGCTGGGACAGCCCTTTTCAATTTCTCTATCCCCCCTCGATCTCTTCTCCTGCAGAACACAGGGAAACTTGATTGGAATAAAGACCTAGGGAACATGTTTTATTTTCTCCTGTTCAATCCATTTTAGAAAAGCTTTTAATTGGTTTTAAAAAGATGCTAAACAAAATGTGATGATGTTTTTCAGTCTTCATGAACTACAGATACCACTTTTTATACTTTCAAAGGGCTAATAAATCAATCATGAAATTAACTCTCCAGCTACATTTAAAGCAAATCCACTGAATACCAGATTCATTAAAAATCTATGCATTTACTCAGAAAAATTTAAAATTCAAAGAAAATTATCCTAGTAACTGAAATCTGACTTGAATTTTTAGTCCCACACTGAAAATCCAAGACCCAAGCAATCACAAAGGGAAAAAAGGAAGGCTTGTGAACCAGTTTTAATAAGCCAATTTACAACGAGGGAGGGGAGTGGGGGAGGGGGAGAAGTAGAAAAGAGAATATCTTGATACATAACAACATAGTGCCCCTGAAGGGATCCCTTTATTTGAGCATGTGCACACATGCTCACAATTTTTCTGTGTGAAAGCTGGAATTACAACAAATGCAGAATTAAGGATTCTGTGACTGATATGATTACCCTATTGTATATATGTACGGTTCCTTTTTTCAAAGCAAAATGCCTGCAACTTTGCTGTTTCTTGATAGCAATAAAACAATAGCTTTCTACCATCTATGCATTTCTACATATTCATATACTTTTACTATTTGATTGAAAATATCTAAAAAACCTAAGTGTTCCTATTCTAGAATGACAAATAGTCTTGACACTGATTAGCCTGAAATTTTTCCCGCATTTTTCTGAGAGAATACAAACTAAGTTTAAAAAGCAAGGTGATTCAGAGAAAGCATATTTTTATTTTGTTAAAATATCTGCCAACAAGAAATATTTCAAACATTAATTTCTTCTGCCACTGATTCACTTATACAGGAGGTCATTTAGCAGTCCAGATCAGAGCCACCAAATCCCGATTAATGACAGGCTGGTATTCCCTTAAATGAGAATCCCTGCCACTTCCAATTACTAAAGCAACCGGACCCACCTCTTACTTTTACGTATTCCTACAGTCTTTCTTTTCATTCCTAAGAGTAACAGATTTCCACATCCCTTTTCAATGATCCAATTCCTGTTTCTAAGATTTCTCCCAAGCTGGGCCAGGTGCCTTGAGTACATACTCCTTACTTCTAGCTTTTTATATAACTCCCCTTTCATCATTTAAGTAGCTTCTGAAACCACCTCTGTTTTTTCTTTGGTAACCATGTTATTGAGATATATTTTACATAATATACAATTCAGTGATTTAAAGTGTACAATTCAATGGTTTCATAGTATATGCACAGATAAGTGAAATCATCAGCACAAGTTCTAATCAATTTTAGAACATTTTCATCACACAGAAAGAATGCCTGTACCAATTAGCAGTCACCTCCCATTCTCCCATCCACCTCACCAAGTCCTAGGCAACCACTAACAAATCTACCTTCTGTCTATAGATTTGCCAATTCTGAACATTTTGTATAAATGAAATCATATGATATGTAGTCTTTTGTGACTGGCTTCTTTCACTTAGCATAATGTTTTCAAGGCTTATCCACACTATAGCATGTGTCAGCACTCATTTCTCTGTCTTGTTGAATAGTATTCCATTGTACGTATTGTATGTAGCACACTTTATTTTATTTGAACATTTGGGTTGTTTTCATTTTTTGGCTGTTATGAACAATTCTGCCATGAACATTCCTATACAAACTTTGGGGTGGGCATATATTTTCATTTATTTTGGGTATATATTTAGAAGCAGAATTGCTGGGTCATATGGTAACTATGTTTAACCTTCTGAAAAAATGCTAAACAGTTTCCAAAGACTGAACGATTTTTATATTCCCACCAGGGTTCCAATTTCTCTATGCACTTATTATCTGACTTTTAAAAAAATATATTTTGATTATTTTATTACAGTTGTCCCAATTTTCCCCCTTTTGCTCCCCTGCACCTCGTACCCCCATTCCCTCCAGCAATCCCCCCTTAGTTCATGTCCATGACTCATGCATATAAGTTCTTAAAAAAAAAAAAGATTTTATTTATTTATTTATTTTAGAGAGGAGAAGCGAGAAAGAAACATCAATGTCTGGTTGCCTCTTCTGCGCCCCCTACTGGGGAATGTGGCCTGTAACAAAGGAATGTGCTCTGACTGGGAATCCAACCGGTGACTCTTTGGTTTGAAGGCTAGTGCATATGAGTACTTTAGCTATTATGAGTACATATGAGTACTACTCCATTTCCTATACTGTTCTTAACATCCTCCTGTCTATTCTGTATCTACCAATTTGTACTTCTTAATCCCTGCACCTTTTCCCCCATTATCCCCCTTTCCCCTCCCAACTGATAACCCTCCAAATGATCTCCAAATCTATGATCCTGTTTCTATTCTGTTTATTTGCTTTGTTTTTTTATTCAATTGTTGATAGTTATAAATTTATTGCCATTTAATGTTCATAGTCTTGATCTTCTTTTTCTTACATAAGTCCCTTTAATATTTCATATAATAATGGCTTGGTGATGATGAACTCCTTTAGCTTTACTTGTCTGGGAAGCACTTTATCTGCCCTTCCATTCTAAATGACAGCTTTGCTGGACAGAGTAATCTAGGTTGCAGGTCCTTGCTTTTCATCACTTTGAATACTTCTTGACAGTCCCTTCTTGCTTGCAAAGTTTCTTATGAGAAGTCAGCTGACAGTCTTATGGCAGTCTTATGACAGAACTCCTTTGTAGGTAACTGTCTCCTTTTCTTTTGCTGCTTTTAAGATTCTCTATCTTTAACCTTTGGCATTTTAATTATGATGCGTGTTGGTGTGGTCCTCTCTGTGTCAGTCTTGTTTGGGACTCTCTGTGCTTCCTGGACTTGTATGTCTATTTCCTTCACCAAGTTAGGGAAGTTTTCTCTCATTATTTTTTTCAAATAAGTTTTCAATTTCTTGCTTCCTCTCTTCTTCTGGCACACCTATGATTCAAATGTTGGTACATCTGAAGATGTCCCAGAGGTTCCTTAAACTATCCTTGGTTTTTTGGGTTGTTTTTCTTCATGTTCCAAATCATTGATTCGGTTCTCGGCTTCATCCATTCCACTGCTGGTTCCCTGTAACTTTTTCTTTATTTCACTTAGTGTAACCTTCATTTCTACCTGGGTCTTTTGTATGCTGTTGAAGTACCCAGTGAGTTCCCTGAGCTTCTTAATAACCAATATTTTGAACTCTGCATCTGTTAGATTGCTTGTCTCCATTTTGTTTTATTCAGTTTCTGGAGTTTTGTTCTTTCTTTAATTTGGGCCATATTTCTTTGTCTTCTCATTTTGGTGGCCTCCCTGTGTTTGTTTCTATGTATGAGGCAGAGCTGCTTTGATTCCCTATCTTAGTAGTGTGGCCTGTTGCAGAAAAGTGTGCCAATAAGTTGGATGAGGAGCCTTAGGTAATCACCTGGGCAGGGCAACCTGTGTGAACCAGGTAGATGGAGTCTCTGATATGGTGTCACTGCTCTGTGGCCCTGTGTGGGAGTGGGCTCAGAAAGGGGACAATGCTGCTGCTTGGCCGCTGGAGTTTTGTCTGGAAGGAAGCTGTCCTCAGGCACTTATCCTGATGTCAGACACTTCAATTTCTTCCCCTTGGCAAAGGTGCCTTTCCAGCTGCTACCCCCATTGCTGGAGTCCAGAGTGAGTGAGTCTGTGTAAGTTCGAAGTCTGCTGTGAGCCGTTTAGGAGGAGACTCCCGAGAATCCCATAGATTCTTCTGCTGCTCCAACCCCCACTGGTTTGTACAGCCAGAAGTTATGGGGACTTATCTTCCTGGCACTGGAATCCTGGACTGGGTGGTCTGGTATAGGGATGGGACCTCTTGTTCCTGAGGTATCCCTCCTAATTTTCATTTACCATCCATGGGTATGGGACCACTTTTCCTCATCTCTGTGTCTCTCTGTGTGTCTCTTGTATCTGCCCCTCCTACCTGTCTGGATGAATGTGACTTCTTTAATGCCTTGGTAGTCGGACTTCCATACAGCTTGATTTTGTGACAATTCTGGGTGACAGCTGTTTTGTGGTCTAGTTGTAATCTTTGCTGTGGTTGTGCGAGAAGGTGAGCCATGTTTACCTATGCCTCCATCTTGACCCTTATTATCTGACTTTTTAATTACAGCCACCCGAGTGGGCATGGAGTGGTATCTCATTGTGGCTTTGATTTGCATTTTCCTGATGGCTAATGACGTTGAGTACCTTTTCATGTGCTTATTGGCCTTTGAACTTTACTTATTTTAACCTTTTCACTTTGATCATGCCTTGCCAAATATAAACTACAGCAACAGTAAAATAGTTAATCCCACCACAATGAGGAGACACTAAAATATATATATTTTTGAATAGCATAGGATAATGTTCTTCCTCAAGAATCTTACAATTATTTTTATAAAACAGAAACAGTTATTCCTAAGTGTTTAATTAAAATGTTGCAGGTAATTTGTTAATAGGTCTTGTTTATTTCTTTAAACATTTTTTTAAATTATATTTTTGTCATTACCAGTTATCCCCCTTATACCTCCCTCCTGTTCTGTTTATTTCTATTAGCATCTATTTTGGATTACAAATAATTCTAAGCCTGGTGTTTAGTATTTAACAATGTAAAGGACAGGCAGTTTGAAAAATACCATTGAAAAATTATTCTTCTCTCTCCCCAGTAACTTTCAGCACAAATTCTTTTTAGGTAAAAAACTAAATATTATAAGAAATAAATTTAAATACCTGGAAAAAGTCTCCTAATCCCATAATTTTTAAAGTACTGATTTCATAAAAAATAATTTTTTGGCATATGATATATTTAGATACTGAAGTTATTTGTTTTGTCATAGCAACGCTGGGTATATATAAGAAATCAGAGAAGGGAAAGATATTTTCACTTCTCTAACTTCAGCCTTAGTAGAAGCATAAACGCTAATTACTGGAAATGATATAGTTTATAGAAAGATGATTTTAAAAAATCCTTTTGCAATGCAACTATGTAGTAAAACTTCAAGGTTGTTGTAGGTTATGCTTCTTTTCACTATTCTAGAAATTCTTTTAAAACCCTAAAACATCAAGACAGGCCCTTTCCTTTAAGTGTAACACACACACAATTTTACTGTTAAAATCAAATTTGCCAGCTTAATATTGAGTGTTTCCCCTACACTTTAATTTTTAATCTTCAAATATGAGATTCCCACACAGGCATTAAGATGTTTCTCAAATTAGTACTTAATCCTTTTGCATCTGCCTTTGATTAGCATTTCTTCGAGGTTATAGCACATAGTATCAATCAAGAGAATTCATGTCTTTTGCCATAGCCAAATACACTCTGGTAGCCTCTACATAAGTAACATATTTAACCAACCCTCATAGGTTAGTTTTAAATGTGTTAGGCACACCAGTCTCCAACAGCCACATCAGTAAAGATGCAACCATATAAGCCAAGACCCTGGCTATAAACTTGCTCCATAAATATGCCACATGTCAGAAGAGAAATAACTCAAATTCATCTAGAAAATTAAAAAAAAAATCTGCTTATAGGAAATACAATTCCCCAAATAAAAATTCTTAGAAAAACCAATAAAACAATAAACGAAACAAATGAATCCTTTGCACATTAATATCATAATCTTTCAGAGGAGATGAAGGGGGTGGTGAAGATGTGTAATATGATGGAGGAACTTAAAAAACAAAAGAGAATACTAGTTGAAACCAAGGGATTTTGAAATCTTCAGAAAAGGAATGAAAATCTTCTCTGATGGTTAAAATCATTTACCTTGAGACAGAAGGCCAGACCAGATGACCTTTCAAAATTCCTCAACAGAATTTTATACATTTATGATAACTGTCTTATTTAGAGAGACTGCACCGTTATAAGCGATTTACTGGAGGAAACCTATGAAGATGTTCCTTGTGTTATTTTTACCTGAGGAGGAGCCTTTTTCAGTAACACAAGAAGAGCCTGTAACACCAGATTAGAAAATCGAGGGCCAATAGGGACATAATCTGGAAGAGAAACACCATGTTTAGGGATTTGATACAGAAATGCACATATTCCAAACATTCAGATTATTCTACAAGAGCAAACGTAGTTCTAAAAACAGTCATGCAACTAACGATAATAAGAAAAAAAACTTTAATAACTTCAATGCATAAAATTATATAAGAACCCTTACCTGCAATTTTTTTTAAAAAGCTTCTAAACATACATTTTAGGTTCATATAGACATATTCAGAGACAATTTTTTTAAAGAAGAAAAACCCTAGATGTATATACTAAACATTTCCAGACATTACTACAAACCATGGCAATACATTTCCCTAAGTACACAGGCAACAAAACACCACACTAGAAAATGGCTAGAAGGAAAAATGTCAAGTAATAATAATGTAAGAAAGGTACTGCAGTATAACTAAAAAGAGGTAAGAGCCACTGAGATTCGACCTCAGATGGTGAAGAATAAAGAACTTTTTGAAATAACTTCCCACCTGTTAAATTTCTAGCAATCCTTTCAGATTTTGCACAAATGCCATCTCCTTAACTCTCTCTGCATATTGCAGATGCAGCCTGCCCTGTGCTCACAGCTTCCTTCAGGCATCAGCCCTCTAAAGTCAAAAGTGATCCTTCCTTTTTCTGACTATCCAGAACAATGGCACATTCTACATAGCATTAATTTTGCCAACATATGTTATAACGACAGAGAGCATCTTATTTTTCTGAGACCTAATAATTCTAGCACAGTAAGGGCTCAGCAAATGCTTGTTGACTAAATGAACAAACAAGTGCAGATAATAACTTCCTACGAGTGAAAATATACTCAGAGGGCACACATTCCTGACATAGTAGTGTTGCTATGACCACACATCTCAATTGTGTTTAGATAAAGGAATTTACACAGAGCTATGAGTATGCGCCTAAAAGCTTTTAAAGAAATAATCTTATAAACTGGGCTGAAATGTATCAAAAATATCAGACCAAAATCCCAGGTCACTAGATAAAACTATCAACTTAAAAAGAACTCACAGATACACCTGCTTTGCTTTATAACAAATATTGCCTTAGAAAACAAGAAAATAAATAACAGGACCTACCTAAACCAAGTCTGAAAATCATGGGGAAAACATAGTCAGACAGTTAACTTGAGATTGTTAAACTACACCATTACGGATAGTTTAAGGAAGAAGGGATTAATCAGGTGTTAGATAGTATTTTCAGAGGTTTATTAAGTCACCAGGATGGTTCAATTTCAACAGAGTTTATTACAACATCCTGAGCCATTGTTATAATAGTAAGTTTATTCCAGGTTATCTAATTTTTGCAATGGAACAAAATGTAAGTGCTGGCTGGTGCGGTTCAGTAGATTGAGTGCTGGCCTGCAACCAGAAGGTTGGTAGTTCAATTCCCAGTTGGGGCACATGCCTGGGTCATGGACTAGGCCTCCAGTCAGGGCATGCGAGAGACAACCGATAGATGTATTGCTCACACGTTGGTGTTTCTCTCCTTCCCCCTCTCTCTAAGCAAATAAATAAAATCTTTAAAATGTAAGAGTAATACTTTCCTGGACTTTATTTGTAATCACCCCTTATGCACTCAGTGCAGGGACTGTCTCATTCATCTTTGTACTCTGCAGCAGTGCACTTAAACACAGGCGATGTTTAATAAATATATTTTTTAAATTACTATAGAGCACTTTTAACTTTCACAATGTCTTCCACATTGTTACCCCATTTTAGTCTTCACAATTATTCTATGAAAAAAGTAAGGAAAGGGATGCAGTCTCTGCTTTACATGAGCAGAAACTGAGGTAACGCGGAGCTTGCGGCTTCTGCCCCAAGTGGTACCTCGTGGCAGTTGTACGCCCTCCTTTCACTAGTTCTGTCCCAGTTCCTAAGTGGAGCCTCTGAGCCATGGGCAATAAATATATCCACCAACAAAAATTACCGATCAATTATTATGGGCAGGGAACTCTGCAAAAGGTACAAAATAGTATGAGGTAGGAGTCCTTACAGGAAAGCAGTTCACAGTGAAGTTACAGTCATAGGCATACTTAACGTGGACAGCATCACTGACTAGAGAGGGAAGAGATAATGTTACATTTCCTTACCAGACAAAGAAGGGTATTTGTGTTGCCTTATAGTTTATAAATACCTGTTCTTTTTCTCTTATGATTTGTGCAACACTGGCTATAATGAGGCAGAGACCGTACAACGGCAAATGTTAGGACTCACCAAGCAGTCTCTCAATGTCATCCACGACCACGCAACTGAGCTGGGATTTGTACGCGTCGTCAAAGATCTGGAAGAAAGCAAAACCATTTATCATCTCACTGTTCTCTGTAATTATGGCAACTTCCAAGAAGATACAATTTGGTGAACTCTTGGGCAATGCCTAAACAACGCACAGTAAAACACCAGTATTTCAGACTACACTAAATTAGAATTTAAGAGATAATAGGATTTTAGAATGAAAATAGTTCTTGCCATTGAAGAATGAAAAAACTGGGGTACAAGGCAGTGAAATGACTTGCCCATGATGACACAAGGTGGTCAGAGCTACATCATGGCTGGGATGCTGCGAACAGACAAATTCTGCTGAGAACAGACAAATTCCGTCAAGTCTGCCACAAAGGTTTCTCCTATTTCAGGAGCATGATGAAGCCACAAGGGATATGTAAATAAAGCTGGGTGCCATTTTACTATCTGTGAGAACTGTGGCCCTATCAGGCAGGAATCGCACTGGAAGAACAGGAGCTTGTCAGCTCAAACCAGACGATAATGGTCAAAGCGTTAACAAACAAATTAGAGCTGAGTATAAAGGACCTGGCAGATCTGGTTCTATCTTTAGAAACAGACAAAGACACTGTGAAGAGAATTGTCTGATGAGCACCCAAGGCCTTAGACCGCCCTTTCTGTAACCCTGGGGGTTCCTTTTCCAGCAACTATAACTGAGACTCAGTGCATCCTGTGGGTGTCCTGTCAGAATTAATTCCTGCATCCCGGCTCAACCTCTCTGGTTGTTAAATAACCTCAGAGCACAAAGGAGGACTAACCCGCTCCCCACAATTTTGCTTGGGGAGATATGATATTCCCCAGTAGGTATCTTTTAAGTATAAAAGATAAAAAATTAGGCATAGAAATAAATTAAATCAACCTATAATATTAATATTTTTCATATTAAGTTTAAAGACAACCTGTGTATACTTGGTCTTTAAAGTATTTGTAACAATTAAGAAAATTTACCATATTAGACTACTAGATTGGCCTTGTTAGTTCAATTTAAAATATGCAATTGAATAATTAACTTTACATTGGAAGGTAAAAGATAATTTTAGTAGCCTTGCAAATGGTAAAGATAATCTAAGATTAACCATATTATGTATTAATTTAATTTAGTATTAAATAAATATAATTATATACTTTGAAATTAGAATGATTTTTGTTAGACAAAAAACTGATGTACTTCAGAGAAAATATTTTAAATGTGGAAATAGGGTTTAAGATATTTTTAAAAATTATACTAAACTGTAAAAGTCACCTTTTAAGTAATTGCTAAATTTTTCTAGACTTACAGAGTAAGAGATGTAAGTAGACTTTTTTAAAGTTAGTTTACTTTTGTTTTCAAAACTAAGTCTTAAATAATTTTGATATGTTGAATTTTAATTTTTTAGACCTTAAATTAGCTATATGGTCTTTTCTATACTCAAAAGTCACCTCCAAAGATGCAAAAAACCCAAAAAGCAAAAAACCAAACTCCTGCTGACAATCTGATGGCAAACCCCTCCTGGGAACGCCTGACGGAAGGGCTCTGCCACTCCCCTCCGCACCACTCCCTCCGCCCTCGGTCCCTCTCTCAGAGTCACAGCCCCATCCGCCCTTCCGCCCTTCCGTCCTCAGCTATCTGCCTCCCCACCACGAGGGAGATAAAAACGACAGAACATATCATTTTCTGGAAGGAGCTTGAAGAGTCACTGCTTGATTCTCCAATATCTGGCACAGAACAAGACTTACTAATGATACTGGCTCAATGACCTCAGTGGCCAAAACAACACAAGTTCTGAATCCATCTTGCCAGAAGTCACTTGTCTCTCTTCTCTTCTGGTAGCATTTTGTGTATATATAGTGTATATATTATGGGTTCACTGTACCTTTCCCTGCATCATACTAGACTGTACATCTCGGGTGGCCTCACCAGATACCTCATACAATACAGTACCTCACCAGAAAATAATCAACAAATATTTACTGACAGAATAAATTTAGGCATTTTGGATTTAAGTGGGAATGTCAAGTACCTAGCTGGAAGGCACACGTGAAGTCAGGGCAGGACAACATCCTCGGGGCACTGACTGCTGAAGCCGTGAGAAGGGATGAGCGCTTCAAGGAGAAATGGTAGAGGCAGGAGAATAAAGAGCTAAGGGCTGAATCTTGGAGTGTTTATTCATCTAACAAATATTTTTTATGTGTCCAACATTGATGAAGGTAATACAGAAAGTAATGAATAAGACAACACGATCCCATCTTCACAAAAGCAGGGGAAGCAGATCACATGTATCTATCTATGATGAGCATGACATTATTATGCGAGAGGACTTAAATTCGAGATGACACAGTGGTACAGATCAAGGGAGAGGTGGTGGTCGTGGCGGTGCCCATATACATCCTGGTTCTCCTTCTGGCACGTGATTGGACTGTACTTCGTTACCCTCTCTCAAGAATGATTATGGGCTTGCTCTGGTTAATGAAATGTGAGTGGAAATCTATCGTTTTCTGGAAGGAGGTTTGAGAGTCACTGCCTGATTCCCCTTATTCCCTTTCTCCTGCCTTGGCTCTCACGGAATCACGCGTGAGATGGGGCCTCTGCTATGATGGGCATGAACCATGAGCAAGAAATAAACTCTCTTGAGTGAGGCTACTGAAATTTTGGGGTTGTTCATCATTGTAGCACAACTTGGCTTATTCTGACTGATATGGCAATTATGGAGTTGGCGCTGTGCTCCTAAATTTAGGAAATGATGTTTAAGTGGAGATCCGAAGGATGGACTACCAGTGGACAACAGGGGAGAAAGTGTTCTAGCAGAGCGCACTGAAGGTGGGAGGTACGGTGGTGAGAAAGTCCAGGAGTGCCGCAGGGACTGACACAGAGACGAAGCATAAAGTGAAGGGTGTCAGTGTTGGCGCGGCGTGGGTGCGGGTGGTGGGTGAGAGACGAAGCAGGAGAGAAGTGGGAGAGACAAAGGAAAAGTTTAAAGCAGTTCCCCCGTGGCTCTCTGCTGTTTTTGAAGACTGAACCAATATAGCAGCCAATATGGTATCTTCTAAACTCAGGTGATTTCAAGAAGTCCCTGAAAATAATGCTTTGTTCTTTAAAGTATTTTTCAGAATTTTTCCGAAGGCTCTGATGCAAGAATATAATTCTGTCAAGCTATAATATCGTGGATTAGAGCCATGGGGGCCCAAGGACAATACATTTCTGCAGTTTCCCCAAATTAGCCCTTCTCCCTCCTCAAAAATAATGTTGAGTTTGCATGGCAACAGGGACCTTACTAAGAACATTGCTTGGCTCTAAATATTGCTGTGTAGCCTCACCAACTTATCTCAGATGCTGTGATTCATGAAGCATTGCAAATCACCTCACAGCTAGCTGCATGGGCTACAACACGTTTGGAAAAAAGTACCTACAGCAGTCATTCAATGTAAAGGAGTTTTTTTTACAGACAGCTCTTAATGTACTAATTAGTATCACAGGGAGAGGACACTCACAGGTAACTCTTAACAGCATACTAACCATGACAAAGGCAGTGCAATTCCAGTTGTGACTTGACCAGTTTCAGTTGACCAGTCAACTGAAACTCCTTTGGGTAGCAACGTGCTCTAATTTAAATACACACGCCCCTTGCACTTCTCACACACGGCTTTCCTTATCTAGTCAATAGTGCAGTAGAGGGTCATGCAGACTTCCCTGGGATTCCTGTTTTCTGCTTAATCTCAGCTGCTTCCATTTGCGCTTCCCAGCCCAGGCCCCAGCAGAGTGTTCACGAAGAAGATACTCAGATCCAACTGGCAAGTATATGGGATGAGCTGCCAGACTAAAATATACATGAGACACTCACATATTACTCCAAACGTTCTACCACAACTTTGGGTAGATAAATCCGAAAAGAACTAGAAGAAAAGATGCAAAAGGTAAAATTGCACAAACTGCCCCGGCTAGAATATTACACACAGCAGGAGTGCCCACCTTCGCAGCAGTGACCGCACACAGGCAGCGCCTGCTCCAGGTCAGATGATGCCAGCGCAACAGCTCCCCAGGTGGGCTGAACTGGCTAATGGCTGTATCTTATGGACTCTTTCACAAAATTCATTTAAATTCTGATCCTCTTATTTATGAAGATGAAAGTATAATACTCAAGCCTTTTCTTGATGGAGAGGTTATCGCTAGGGGATCATCTAAGTTGTCATGCAAACCAGGACACTTGAAAGGGGAGAGCTGTTAGTAATCACACTGGAACAACAGGTAAAAACCAGGATTGCTCAAAGCAAATTGGGGTGTATGATCATCCTACTTTTATTGGGGAGTTTCCTGTAGAGCAGGTAAAATGATCAGTGTGTGGATATAAATATGCATAATGTTTATATATATAGTCTTAAAGTCAGGTGAGAAGTCTGAAAGAGAAAGCTAAAGAAAAAAATGGGAAGAAGTGAAGAAAAAGTGTGAAAAGGAGTGGCATCGGTGAACATGGAAACAATGAGGACTATCCTAGAAGATGAACAACACCTCTGGAAAACAGAATCCCAGTGTCCTGGCTGTGGACATAACGAGGCCATCATGACACTTTGGTGCCGCCTCTCTTGTGTGCAAAGGCAGGTAGTGGTCCTAAGAGACAATCCAGAATGTGGGGAGCCTGGGTTCGAGGCAAAAGCAGGCTGGAAGCACTCTGGGCACTGAAGAAAAGGGGGTGTGGGGTCCCTGATACACAGGGGTGAGGGGCAGGTCTGAATACAGTCCTCAAGGACACGGCAAGCTCTCAAGGCACACAGCTCACTCCTGGAATCTTCCGACATGCTAGGAGCCACCTGTGTGCAAGGGGAGGGCAGTAGCTGCAGACCCCAAAGTCTACAAGAATACAAATGGGAACATGCCAAGCATTAGCTCCATGTTAATCCTGGCCTTTCAGAATTACAAACCACAGCAAAGCGTGTTCCAAGTGGGTTCTGTCCTCCATTTTCTATAACCCCTTTAGTGCCCTAAGGTAAGTGAAGCCAAATTCCCTGCTTCTTTGGGGGCTGAAAGAGTTCATCTCAGTTCTGAAGTGGTTGGCGTGAAGTACCTAGTCAGTGCGAATCTGACGATTTAGAAAATCCCTAGTGCAGTAAATCTGTCAACAATTAGTTGAGAGCACACTCTAATCATATTTGGTAGCACATAAAAACATAAATGAGCAAATTCAAATCAGTGCTATCAGCAATAATCTCTAGTTTCTAAAAATAACTTGGGAGCAGACCGAGCACACATTAGCCGTCTTCCGACGAAACTGCCTCAGGAAGTGGACCTAAACTTTTGGCAAAGCACTAAAGATTCCTGGAATGACCTTAAAATCCTTTATACGTTCTCCCTGCTTTTCAGGAAAAATCCTTCCATTTTCATATAACTCGAGCCACAGAGTGAGGTATTATTCTTAATAATATAAAAACTCACAAGTTCTGAAGGTTCCACTACAGATCTGCACCACCTTCCTTTTCGTGTCACGAACACCAAAGGACAAAAGGCATCAAACAAAACAGCAGGCCCCTGCCCCCAGCCCCGCAGGGACCTGCAGTCGCTTCCAAGGTGTTCTCTCCTCCCAGTCAGTACCTGCACAAACTTCCATGAGTGAGCCACATGATATATTAGGATGTTAACTGAAAACATCCAAATTCTGTTGCTTAGTAACTGCTGTCAAAAGATCCAATTTCCAGCTCTCCTCTTTGTATGGCCTGAACCATGAAAAGGGGGGATTAGGCCCCACGGTTCTGTTCGGAGCAGACTACAGTCTGCAGTGGGATTTACAGGAGGAGGATGTTCAGAGAAGATTACTTCTTTCCTGCAAAGCTAGTGGAAAGGAAAATTCCTTCCATTAATTTTCATTCCTTTAAAAGCAAGACTATATTATGTTATTAATGGGCATAGTTTTATAAATCACTAATATTTTTACCTAATTTTATTCAAGTAATTTAGTCACATCAGATTGTTCTATTCTCAGTACTAATTATGAACTCGAAAAGCATCAAGAGTAGGTAATTAGTTAAAATAAAATTCTATTGCTTTGCTCTTTTGTTCATTTAATGCCACTAATAGAACTAGTACAACAAATTTTTTTTAAAAGTATAGAGGCAGAAGTAAAAAATGGAATTAAAATATTAAGATAAAATGACATTGGGAAAACAAACATAAATAGGGGAAGGAAGGCCTGTGAAGACTTCAAGCACCTGAATGCAGCATATCTCACCCCCCACCCGCCCCCAGTGTGAGGGTAACACTGCATACAGCTGTGGAAGTGCTGAGAAGTTGCTCTGTGGAGAAAGAACTTAATCAAATTAAGGGCAGTATAAGATGAACTTTAAATTAATTGAGGATAAACTACTTTAATACATTTTAATGCCATCCATATGTGAACAAAAATCAGTTGCTTAATTACAGTGAAAATGGATATTCATTTTCACTGTCTATAATGAATATCAGTGAAAGATATTCATTAAAGCAAGTCTAAATGACTCTCTCTACTAACAAAAACTCTTTTACTTTAAGTAATAAAATGGCATATAAAGATATTTTATGAATTAACCATTCAGACCATCCCTCTTTAACAAAAATTAATGTTATAATATTTCTGAGTTTCACAAACTACTGCCATTGCAAAACATTTTGAAAACTCTTTAAAAATTGAGTATTTAGTCATGAAAATGTAGCCAAAGAAATAATTAAATGCCATCTTTTACCTATGAAATTAGCAAAAAATATCTTCATAACATCAAGTGTGCCTGAGAGTCCAAGGAAACTGACACTCTCAGACGATGGGGCCGCTAGTGTAAATTAGCTCAACTTTCTGAAAAGAAGTGGGCTCCTATAAATCATTACTATTTTGACATATGAGTTTTGATAGCAATACTATAAGAACCTTTAAATTATTCCTATTTCTACCTCAGCAGTACCAATTCTGAGGATTTATCCTAGGAACTAACCAACAGAGCATGCACGATAATGATGACAAGTGAAAATAGCCACTCTGCTTTATCAGGCACATACTATGTCCCAAGGCACTGTGTGGCACATCACACGAATTACCATTTCACCTCATTCTCACAACTCTAAGAGGCAGCTATTATGACTATGATATCGATTTTCTAGCTGAGAAAACAGAGGTTTACAGTCAAGAGCTGGTAAATGTGGCGGAGCTGGGGTTCAAACTCGGATCTACCTGAAACCTAAGCCCAGCTTCTCAGCCAGTAAAATATGCTAAGAAAACTCTAAGAAGAAGATGGTGGCAGTAATTTCCATAGTTTGGTAGTTCTACAGCACAATTATTTATAATTGTGAAAAAGCCCTGGAAACAACCTAAATGTTCAATAAAAAGGGGATGTTTAAATGGATACTACATGGCTATTAGCTTAGCGTACTATTGAGGTTAATTTTAATGACACTGAAAAAAGTTTGTAACATATTAAGTGAAAAAAGCAGGTTTAAAGCAACATGGCCAACGCGGTCCCCGACACATAACGTTGTGTGTCTGCGTAGAGAAGGCTGGAGGGCAAACATGGACTTGTTTTTATTTTCTCTTACATCTTTTTCTACATTTTCTAATTATTTTTGCAATTAGAAAAAACTACATTTGGGTGTGGGGGGGAGCACTTACAGAGAAAGAACTGTCCTCTTCAGAATAATAAAAAAAATTGTAAATTATTTGTGCTCTGAAAAAAAGCATTAAAACATCTTCTTCCCATCAGCACACTACAAGTGAACGGAAGACGAAGACAGTGGGGGAGGCAGATCAGAACTGTTAACGAATGGCATTCACATCCCATTTTCAAGAGCAACCTGGAAGACTCAGCACCTCCAGGCTGGTGTGTGCCCTCCAGCTTTTGTCAGCCTGCCATTGGGCAACAATGTCAAAGTTATTTGCAGGGAAAGATTCTGCAATATTTCTAATATAGTTCTATATTAGAAGCCTATACTTCATTCTTTCTCTGTTCTGTACTTTAGTTTCAGGGAATAATATTTTCCCCAAGAAAACCAAAAAATTGAATATGTATTTCTTCTACTGCTAAAGCAGAAATAATTTTGTAACTTGAAAAATGCATGGATGATCCAGACAGTGAATCATGAATTGAGACAATTTTGAATAAGCTTGTGTAGACACTTATTTTCATATTCCTTAGCCTTCTACTCATTTAAAATTCTGCCTTGAAAGGCTTCAACAATTTAAAGATTAAATCATAAGTTATTATGCCATTAATTTAACTATTTAAGCCTCTGAAATCAGCATATACCTTCCCCCCTCAAGTCAATTTGCAAGAGATTAAAATAATAAAAATGATAATATCTCACACTTACAAAGCAGCTTTGATCTGCAGGAGTCTAAAGTACTTTTTAAAAACTTTTATAGAAAAACTAGGACCATCCGCCCACATCTCGGAGTACATCTGAGGCAGACGCTGGCAGCTGGTGTGAAGCAATGGAATAACTTACCATCTGCACAGAAGATGACTACTTTTGACAAGTATAAGGAATAGACGGAGTTAGAGACGTGCCAATAGAATTAGCTGTTAATTAAAAGATAAATTCAATGACCACAAATTCCAAAGGCACTGAATTTACGATTCTAAAACTATGTAAATATTCACCAGAGGAAGTGGCTTAACGGTTTGCTTTAGAGGAAGGGAAAAAAACAACAAAAAAACGAAGAAAATGAACCCCTGCCTACATCAGGGAAATTACTGGTCCTCTTTATTCTGTCCAGAATCACAAGTGGATACTGCTGGTTTCACCTCAGACAGAATAAACTGTGATATTTAAGTTCTTTTTGTGTCTAGAAACATTTCCCTCTCTTTCATACTCAGTTCCAAAGATCCTTGTATGGAACATTTCTCTTCCCATTTCAGTGTGCAGAACTGGACCCCTGCTCCAAGCTCTGCCTCCTCCACCCATTTCAAGCCCCCTACAGAAATAATTTTCTGCTGCCTGCACAAACAAGAGACTACCTTTTCAAACATATTGTTTTGGAGTCAGCTTCCTCTTAAATGTGGTTTTCTTCTTCAGTCTCTTCCCTAAAGAAAAACTGAAGTGACTCCATCCTGGAGGGCCCCTGGGCACGGTGAGAGAACACCTGAGCTGTTTTCACTAAGCGGCACTCCAATTCTGAAGCTTACTTTCCCTGAGTCTGATTTTTCCACATCTCTTTAACATAGAGTCAGTTCTTATCTATAAAAGATCAAGCATGAAAAAAAATGATTTAAGTAAAGAACTACTTCAACTAGATACAAAATAAAATTTCTTCACCGCCTGGGAATATATAAAATCAGAACATCAATGGAAACACTGGCTGCCAAGGGAGATGGAACAGCCATTAAGAATTTTCATCATTGCTTTTCATTGCTTTTAAAGAGCAGCCACGTGCTCTCCCAGATGCCTTACGTGGCACTCGCTTGAACACCTGAGGTGGACCAGATGGTGTTCGAGTCCTGCCAGCTCTGGGAGTCTGTTCTACGTTGTTCTAACTCACTGACGGCTCCAAGCAGCCATGTTGAAAAGGTGACACACGGCACACGGAGGAAGGAAGAGGGATGAGGGACTGCATTAAGTTGCCAAGCGGGCTCATTATTATCTATATACTACATTGTTTCTGTAGGGGTTTTTGGAAATATCTTTGCAATGATATTCTTCTGTATGCAGTCAACCTGACTGACCTCAAACAGTTTGACTTTGTACATGCAGGAACTTAAAAACAGATCCTAAATAAATCTGTCCCACTCTACTCAAGCACTCTCAACTAGAATCTGTCTTTCAAGCAATACGAACTTAAGAAATAAAAATTAATCATAATGTGTATGAAACAAAACATAATTTGGATGATAAAAGTACTCTAATAAAAATTCATTACAAAGTTAAACATGTCTAAAATAGCTGTTTCTTCCTAAATTCTGCTGACAATGTAGCCCCACTTAGGAAGAACACAGTTGCTATGGTGCACACACACAGGTGTATCTGTACATGCACACACACATCTGACAGAGATGAAATTAAAATGAAAGTAAAAATCTTGATACCTTCTTCATGGCCTGACACTTGGCTGTCTCAGAAAAGCCAATCATCTTATCAGGAGAACAGATCTTGATGAAGGGGAAATTGGACTCCTCTGCAATCTTCGCAGCTAGCGCAGTCTTCCCACTGTGAGGAGGGCCTGCGCAAAGACACGGGCAAGTCGGGGGAAAAAAGCCAAGCTAAGCAAAGGGGAACAAAACAAGTTTAAACTTTTATCCACAAGATACCGAGGTCTCAACTAGTCGCTCATTAACATTTTCTGACACAATTTCACGGCAGACATGTTTTCCCTTATTTATTAGCAACTAAACTTAATGAACTGATTAGCATTTCTCAAAATTATGATGAAATACATTCCTTCTTTCTTTCTCACATGGCTTTAATCTTTCACAGTTCTGACTGAATATATAAAATACAAAGATTTTGCTTCTTTGAAAAAAGAGTGCATTCAAATGCATATCCACATCTATATTTAGTTCTACCAAATTGTCTAACAAAATAAATATAATCTTAGGAGATGACTGTGGGGGCAGGGAACAACTGCCTTATTAGAAGCAAATGTGACTTAAAAAGCTAGAATTCTAAAGACTCAGACCTCCCTATAGGGGCAACCGAATCTACACACGTACCTGTATTTACAAAGCCCCCTTTCCCTCTGCGCAGAGGAAGGTGTGTCCCTCCTCCACCATCAACCAACCAGTCCCTCCCTCCCTTCTCTTCAGGAACCTGGCATTGCTGAGAGTACCCCTCTCCTGCATGTTCCATCTCTCTCTCTTCACACCCCTCAACACTTCTTCTGCCTCCAAAACGGAACTTCCCTGAATGCCTACCCCAGCTGCCTTCATCCTTCCCTCTCCATCCCTTCTCGAACAAGCCCCATGGCTTCCATTCCCTTACAGCAGGGGTGTCAAACTCATTTTTACCGGGGACTACATCAGCCTCCTGGTTGCCTTCAAAGGGCCAAAATAATTTTAGGGCTGTATAAATGTAACTACTCCTTAACCATTAAGGAGTTGTAATTATATTCAGCCCTTTGAAGGCAACCACGAGGCTGATGTGGCCCCCGGTGAAATGGGACCATCAGGGTCACCGATGGCCTCCATGTCCCCAAATCCAACAGATACCTTAACTGTTGGCCTCTTAAGAATATTTGATACAATTGATAACTCTCCTCTTTCCTTAAATATTTTTTCTTTGCTTCTGTGATAGCACATTCTCTTCCCTGCCTTACCTCTTTTGTGAACTCTTCCTTCACTGCTTAGTCCTTAAATGTTGATGCACCTCAGAGATCAGTTCTAGGCCCCCTTTTCTTCTTAACCTGTTCCCTTCTGTAAGCGATTCCGTCCCCTCGCATGGATTCAACCATCCACGTGCTGACAGCTCATGGATGTACACCGCAGCCAGACCTCTCTTTGGAGCCCCAGATCTACGCATCCGATGGGCCACTAGACATTTCCAATTTACTTATCCTATAGGAACCTCAAACTCAATGGGTCCAAAACGGAGCTCATGATCTTTCTTCCCAAATCTGCCATTCCACTAGTGCTCCCAATCTGAGTAAACAGGCCATGTATACTAGACACCTGAGGATCGTGTTTGATGCCTCTCCCATACTCCATCTAGTTGCTTCATATTTCTAAGCTTCAGCTTCCCTTTCCACAGAATAAGGATCACAGCAGCTTCTATCCTCAGAACTCAAGCAGGGTTTAAATGAGATAATATGTGTGAGTGCTAGTAGAGTGACTGGCAAATAGTAAGAATTCAGAGAATGATAGCTTAATTATGATTAACAGTTAATAATAATTATAATAATATGAAGTATCTTTTATTCTACCTCCTAAATATTTCTCAAAATGATCTACTTAACTCCATCTCCACAACCACTGTTACTTCAGACTACAATCAGCTCTTGTGAAGACTAATGCAACTGATTCTAACCAGTGGCCTCTCCTGTATCTTCTTTTGCCCTTCCAATACATTCTCTATCACAAAGCAATCGTGATGTTTTGAAAATACAAATCTGGTCATGTCACTTCATTGCTTAAAACCCAACAAAGGGCTTCCCACTGCCCCTCGGATGGAGTTTAAATCTTTAACATGGTCTCCGAGTCTTTGCGAGAACTGGCCCCTCCGTCTACTTCTTCACCCTCGTGAACGGCCAGTCTCCCTTTCCGCTGCAACCTCCTCCCTGCCCAGGGCTTGTTCCCATGCTGGTCCCTCCACACAGATCCTCTCCCCTGATCACTCTGCCTGGCCAGCTTCTCCGCATCCTTCAGGTCTTGCTTTATATGTGTCCCGCAGTGCCCCATCCCCAGGCCCCTGGGAAGGGTCAGATCCCCTTGTCCTGTGGCCTCACTGAACTTTTCTGATGTCCTGATCATAACTGTAAATGAACAACTGGCGAACAAAATGCCCTTTCCTATTTGTCTGCTTGGTAAAGTCCTAACTGATGCTCCAAAGTCTAAATTAAACACCACCTCTAAATACCACCTAAATTAAACACTAAATGAAATTACCTTGACTACTGATGGGCAACATGACTTGTATTCACACGCTTTACACATATACACTGTAGTCAAGAATTTGTTTACATGTTTTTTTCATGACCAGGCTGAAGTCTGTAGATGCCTCTGTATCCTAAAGCTGCTGCTCTGAGACTTTGAGTGTACACTTTATCTCACAGCAGCAGCTTTAAGATACAAATCAACTAATTAAGTACTCAGTGACTATTTATTTAATTGAATTGAGTACCAGGAGTACTGCACGGTCTATTAAGTAACATAGAAATTTATATAGAATCCTATAAGAAAATTAGTTGCTGTCATTCATCAGTAACATTCTCTCCCCAAAGGGACTTTAACTTGTGCACAATATTGGTATATATATACTAGCTTACTATTTTCAGAAGGTGAATAGTTTTAGAAATACAAATAATTCATTTTTCTGGAATGTGCTAAACAGCTTTGTAAAAATGCTGCTTTTATTTGTTTGTTTTACTTTTAATGCCATCTCATCAGTCCTTCTCACCTTCCAAAAGGACGCTAACCAGCGGTGTGCGGTCACTGTTTTTGGTCTGCTGGACCAGCAGCTCCCCATCTTCCAGAACGCGAGTAACTGGATCACCCCACTTGATGATGCCATTCATAATGTAACTTGCATAATCCTCTTGGTTTGTGCCAAATGCCTATGGAAGAAAAGGATACCTTAAAGCATTTTGAGCATTATATTAAAACTTAAATATTTAAAGGTATAAAAGATGAGTAATAATTCCTACACACTAAAAGTGTTGAGCAATATCCCATATTAATGTAAAAAGCCTGAAAAGCAAAACCAAACCAAATACTGTCTATTGTTTTATAATTTTGCATTTAACTTGTTACCCAGTTGGGAGGGGGGAAGCTGCTTTGTGTGATTTAATGGAATAACACAATCAATTCTAGGCTCAGATTCTACCAGAGCCCAAACTGTCATAATGCACAAGAAAGGATACATTCTAATGTGCTTATTTCTGTAAGGAATACATGGGTTGTTGCCTTCTGTTAAGAACAGAAAAAGAAAAAATGATTATGGACTTAGAAATTAGAAGCAGTTGGCGAGGCAGACAAAGACACTACCCTAACCGTCACTGCAGGTGTCATGGACTGAAATGGGAGCGTGAAATGGTAATAAGGAGGGCCTGTGCGCATCAGCGTGGTGGTAGGGGACAGAAGTTAAATGGAACCAAGGTAAGTATATGTGTGTGAGTGTAAGATTTCAAGTGAAGTAGAAAAGAACAGTTGTAACGAAAGACTGAAGGGTTAGGAGAAGAAAATAAAAGCAATTACTATATGTAATAATTATTTTTTACTTTACTGAGAGAGAGGAGGGGAGGGAGAAAGAAAGGGAGAGAAACATTGACGTGAGAGAGAAACATCAATCAGTTGCCTCGTACGTGCCCAGACCCAGGACCGAAACAGCAACCCTGGCATGTGCCTTGACCTTGGAATCAAGCTGGTGACCTTTCACTGTGTGGGACGATGTGCAACCAAACCCGTCAGGGCTATATGAAAAGTTTTAATTGTGCTCACTACATTTTGGAGTTTAAATCACATCCCTCTTCATTTTCAACTCCTAATCTCAAATTGGGACTCCCACCAAATCAGCTGCCAAAAGTAGTCAGTAACTTTAGTAATTATTTACTTAATTGAATTCTCATAAGGTTAACGGGAAAAGAAATGAGTAGGAAAACATAACATCACTCAGTGTAATGTAAAGGCTACATGTCTTGAGAATTTCAAATTTTAAAGTTATTACATCCTTCAAACAGTTAATTTTTCTCCCTGGCCAGGTGGGCCAGTTACTTGGAGTGTCGTTTCATGCAACAAAAGGTTGCGGTTCAATTCCTGGTCAGGGCAGATACCTAGGTACGGGGTTTGATCCCCGGTCAGGGCACACATGGAAAGCAACCGGTCTGTGTTCCTCCATCACCCTCATGTTTCTCTCTCTTCCTCCCTCCCTTTCTCTCTCTCTCTCAAATCAATAAACATATTTTTAAAAAGTTAATTATTTCACTGCCCGACGTATAGAATAATTTTAATGCTTCTTTAGCACTCGTACTTCATAGAAAATCATTCTTTGTAATACTGTCTCTAAACAGTATACGATGATCTCATTCCTCTATTACTTTGCCACCAAATCATTTCTCAGACGTCTCTTTGGTCCCTGCATACACACTAGTCCTTTGATGGCTGAGTACAAAGGAAGGTCCTCATTCCCTGGTCTGGATCTGTTGCATTCAGTGGCCCTGTAAAAAGTTATAAAGGGAGAGCCTAATAAACACTGCTGTAGGAAATACATAGACAGGCTGACTTTCGTCTTTAATTATTCCAAGGACGCATTCTCAGTCTCACAGCAGCAGCCTCCAGATCCTGAACCAGGAACCAGGGACCCTCCCAGGCTACACAGTCTTCCTTACTTATCCTGTCAGTTCATTTTTGTGTTATCCTCCAGACTCTTGGAATAAATAAAAGAAACTTACTACTTACTTAACTTTGTTATCTTAGTTTCCCCTTTCTTGTATCCAAATTATTTGTCATTAAAAATTCTTGGAATAGATCAGTTAGGCTGGCCCTAATATTTCTGGTAAGTATTACAAATGACAACAGCAAAAGATTAACCATTTCCATTGCTCAATAACTTTTGAAAGTGATTTTATAGTTAAAATTCACAATAGTAATAAAAAAAGTAGACAGAGCTAAAACGAATTGATTTTTGTCTTTAAGGGGGACACTTGCAACAAACGGTTATTGTGAAGAATATCTAAAAACTTATACAGATTAAATAAAAATAATGAATACACAATACAACAGAAAAATAGGCAAATACATGAACAGCATTTCATGAAAGACACTCATATGCCCAATGAACATATGAAGAAATGCTTACTTACCTTTATGAGTAACCCACAAAATGCAAATCAAGACCAGAATGAAATCCCATTTTACATCCAACTGAATGGCAAAAACTAAGTCTGACAACACCAAGAGTGGTAGAGGACGCAGAGTAACAGGATCTCTCTTACATTACTGGGGGAAGTGCTTATTGATTCAACCACTGGGGAAAGTTTGAAATTCTTCAGTTTGAAGACAGACATTCATATATCCAGCAAACCAGCAATTTTATTGCTAAACATATATCTAAGAGAAACTCGTTCAAGAATGCGTATAGCAGCACTTGCTTGTAGTATGAAGAAACGGTAATGTCCCAAATGCCCACTTACAGGAGAAATTGTGGTAGCCACAGTGGAATGCTATCCAGCAATGAAAATAAGTGGTGGAGTGGAGAGCTACAGAAAACCACATGGATGATTCTGGCTAATAAAATATGTAATAAAATAGCAAGCCCCCAAAATTGCATGTGCTGCACTTTATTCTACATGCCATGATTGTAGACCGATGACACCAACGTGTCATGAACTGAAGGCTAAGATTAATTCAATTTTCTGCTTTTAAGGTCCATTTGGAGAAGAAAACCAAACACACACACCTTTTAAGAGGCCTACCTGTACTTTGTTTTTGTGCTGATATAGGACTCCAAACGATGGCTACTCAAGGAAGAGTAACCAAACATTAATGGTTATTTTATAGAAAAATGAGTTGATGACATACTGTGTTCTAAAGCTCCAACTATGATGGTTGAGTTTTGAGTGCATTTTAAAAAAATGATAGTTTTTAAAAAAGGGAACTTAGAATAGTTAAGGGACCTTAGAAACTATTGAAGTTAAAGGACCTAAAAGTATTAAGCAAGAAAAAGGTATGCCTTGAAGGAGGTTGGAGAAAGGTAGAGACAGAAGAATGAGTTAATTTTACATATGACATATAATTCTTTTAAGATATATAGCTAACATATGGAGGATGGATGATTTAGGAAGAATCTTGGTTTCAGTAGCTTCCAATTGCCTAAGAACCAATGAGAAAACTAATTCTAGTTCAATATAAAGTAAGAACTAATAATGGGATGGGATGGTCTGTGCATAAGACAGTGAACTCCCTGCCACGAGAGACACTGAGGTGCGTACCGGCCAATCACCAGCCATCAGGGTTACTGTTCGAATGTTTCTGGTACTAGACCCTCCTAATACTGAGATTTTCTGAATTTAAAAAGTACATATGCTATAACCTTCCACAATGCTGGGTAAAATGGCAGTTAGTTTTTTTTCTGAAAAAAAATTTTTTTTGGCTTATGCATCACTCAGCATTCATACTCACTGGTTTGATATCGTTCTCCAAAGAAGCAAGGAAGTCTCCCCTTGTCACCTGCAGGCTCTCTGCTTTTTCCATGTCTACTTCGACTTTAGTGCTGGCCTAGTTAGAAATAAAACAAAATGTAAGGACTTCTAAGGTTTAAGAACATTTTTTGGCCTAAGAATGTAACACCTGAAGATTTTTAAAAGTATATTTTCACATCTCTCTCAAGTTCATAAACACATATACCTCTGCCTGAACAATTCCACTTCTAGGAATTTATCCCATAAATATATTCACAAATGTGTACAAAGTTATATTACTATAGTGGTTTATAATAGCAGAAATCTAGAAGCAAATCAAATGTCCACCAAGTGGGTACCAGTTAAGTCATTATGATGCATCTGTATCAAAGAACTCTGGATAGCCATTTCTTTGTGAATGGGGCATGGAGAGGAGAAAACACACACAGAGAGTCTCTAAGAATAGTGGCTGCCATCCTTATATCAGCATGGCCTCTAGAGTCATTAGAGATGCAGATACCCAGTCCCACCCCCTTCAGGATTCTGAGTTAAGAGGGTCCAGGCATTTATATTTTTATAAAGTGCCTGATGCTCAACCAGGCCTGTAAACATTCTTCTAGGAGACCAAGGGCCTACAGCTTTCATTTGCACTCATACTTTGTGCCTGAGAGTCTATGTGCCAGCTCCAAATATTCCACTTCCTGCACCTGGAGCTGACACCTAGAGCAGACATCTGGAGAAGCACCCAGGCCTTTATCAGCACTTGGAGCCGCCTGGGCCTGATGAGTGATTGAGATACCAGCGCATTTTTTAATGCGACTGGGCTCACTCCCAATCACACCGGGCAAGCCTGTCTAATATTTAAAATGGTACTATGGTTATACAAAAAATTATCTTTAAAAAATATCTGATTATAAAACAAAAGTATGTTAAGCAACATCAATTTTCCATTGATTATTATAAAATATGAGTCATGTTCTTTTAGGAACAGACTGCTGAGACAAATAAAATGACAGACTTTTTTTTTTAAAGTCAGTTTTATGAGATAAAAAGAACTGTCAGGAAACTGAATCAGGATAAATTTATTTATCTCCCTTCCTGCCCCAAATCCCAGGAAATGACAGAAAGTTAGAGAAGAAGGTGAAGAAGCCTAGAAGATAAATCCAGAATTTTTAACTCTGAGAGGGAGAGAAGAGGAAAAACAAAGATGGAAGAGAAGAAAACTTTCCACAGCTGAAGAAAGCTGTGTCTTTTCAGTTTACAGGGTTCTGTGAACGCTGATCAGGGTAAAGGAAAAGAAGCCCACATCTGTCTAGACTGTGTTGTGAAGTATTGGAGCACCAGAGGTGAAGAGAAAGTCCTAGAACCTTTTTGAGAGACAAAAACAGGTTACTTGTGAAAGAACCTAGCAGCATGAGAAACTAGAAGACAGAGTATCACATTTTCAAAATACATGTGTGTCTCTCTCTACCCTAAAAGTGGTTTCCATGTACATAGGAAGATACAGGCAAGCCTTTTTATAACAGTACTATGTACAGTTCTAGCCACTAGAGCAGCAATTTTTAACTTTTTTCATCTCATGGCATACATAAATGAATTACTAAAATTCTGTAGCACACCAAAATATATTTTTGCCGATCTGACAGAAAAAATAGGTACAATTTTGAGCCATTCACACCAGATGGCTATTGTGTTGGCTGCTGTCATTAATTTGGCAATCTACGGGAAAGGAGGTCACTGCCCCTGACTAAATAGACGGCTATTGCACGTCTTGAAATTCTTGCTGAGTAAGACTTTTTGACGTCTAAAAGAATTCTAGCCCTGGCTGGTGTGGCTCAGTGGACTGAGTGCCAGCCTGTGAACCAACAGGTCGCCAGTTCAGTTCCCAGTCAGGGCACATGCCTGGGTTGCAGGTCAGGTCCCTAGTTGGGGGTGAACAAGAGGCAACTGATCCATGTATCTCTCCCACATTGACATTTCTTTCTCTCTCTTTCTCCCTTCGTTCCCCTCTCTCAGAAGATAAATAAATAAAATCTTTAAAAAAGAAAAAAAGAAATAAAAGAATTCTACAAGGTGTAAACTTTAAGGTAAAAACGAAGAAGCCAGTTCTGACATTAAAATCCCAATGAAGCGACCAGACTCATTTTAAACAGCCCTAAGTTTTTACTATGATGATGTTTTGTATTTTTGATTTCCTCTTACAGTGAAACTGAAATGACATAAACATATAGTGATATGGAGGGAAAATCTTATTTGTCTTTCAATGTTTGCCAAAAAATATGATAGATTTCAGGACTGAAATTGGTGTGCAATTTGTCTTTTTACTGAGAAAGGACTCACCCAATGAATTAAAAATGAATTAAGATGGAAGGATTAGAGTTACTTTAGAACAAGCTGTTTTTACATACTTCAAGAATTGTAGAAGTTATCTAATTATAAACGATCAACAGAATGATGACCGTAAATTATGCCTGACCATGAAGTTTTCTAAGGCTTTCTCTTCGCTATTTTTTTATTATTTTATCAAATTAGTAAAACCTTATTTTTTTTAAATTCCGCAATTCTGAATTTTTACTCACTTAGAAAACCTTTTCTCATTTGTCTGAATTAGTGCAATTTTCACCTGCATTTAATTTATAACAGCTAATCAATACAGAAGAGGCAACATCTTTCAGCTTATACCTGCAGAAACTAATAAACTTGTATTTCAACACTAGCAAATATCAAGTGGTCACCCTTAAATTTCATAACCTTTTAAATCTGACCTTTGAAAGTTCTTATCATTCCTGTTAAATTAAGGGTAGAATGACCTCAATCAATCAAAATTCTACAAAAAATAAATAATTTTATTAAAGTTCTGCAAACATAAATAGGAGCTTTCATTCAGTTGTGAAGAGTGTGTGTGTGTGTGTGTGTGTGCGCGCGCGTGCATGCGTGTGTGTGTGTGTCCTCAATCCGTTTCCTCACGACAGATTACAGCAGAAGAAATTTAGGTTATGAATCTTCTCTACCTGGAGCAGAAATTCCTTTCAAGATAAAACCACCAAGTGTCACATGAATTTTACTTGATCATATACATGGGTGTAAGTGTAAATGACGTGACCACCAGGTGTTCATGATTGGATTTGCCGCTTGTTTTAGAACGCTGGGCAGAACCGTTTAACAGGGAGGACCTGTTTAGTTCAGGCCACCTGACTTTGTTTAAACCTAAATCGCTGAAAAGGAAGTGAAACACACTAGTAATGGCTTTTTATAATACGAAGAACATCATGACAAATAGTTGATTGTTGTGTATAAGTTCTACACCAACTTTAAATCACAAGTTTCAAATTACTTGGTCATCCGTCACTACTAGTAAAGATGACTAAAGCTGTAAACCTTTTGCTCAGCTGAGGAGGAGTCTTACTAGGAAAACAGTGTTTAAAGATCTTTTGACAATACAAATTTTTTAAAATGCAGAAAAAGAAAGAAATGTTAGTATACTATTTGTTGTGGGGTGGAGTTAGTGTCTTACATATCCTCTCCTTCTTTGAAGTACCTAACAGTCCCTTGTATTAGGTATTGTAGATACTATAAAAAAATATTAAAAGCTCTTTAGTACGAAAAGGTGATGATCACAGGTCAATATGCATCACCTGATGTTTAAATTAAAGATAATTCGATCACATGGAAACAGTGAGGGAAATTATGTCCACTATTTGCACCACTTCTTACCTGCAAATCTGAACGGTAATATATTCCGTATACTGGTAACTAACATGTTAGTTTCACACTTAGGAAAACAGTCAACAAAACAAAGAAACTCAGACATTGAAAAGGATGTATGGTATCCTCTCAAATCCTCCAATAACAAAAACGTAAAGAATGACTTACAGGGCTGTTCAAAATTTTAGTGTCTCTGGGCCACACTGGAAGAAGAGGAGTTGTCTTGGGCCACACATTAAATATATCATGACACATAATCACAATAAAATCTCATAATGTTTTAAGGAAATTTGCAATTTTGTGTTGAGCTGAATTTATAGCCATCCTGAGCCGCACGTGGCCTGCGGGCTGCAGGTTGGACACCCCTGATTAAGGCACTTCCACACACAGTATTTGATTTCATTTCCACAGAAGTCCAGAAACAGGTAGTTATTGCCCTTTGATGGAGCAGAAACAAAAAAGGGAAAGAAGTGTAATGCTAAACCACGCCTCAGGACTACGGAATATGTGATCTTTCCACCACATCTCATTGCTTCGTGTGTACAACTAATACATGCTTAAAGAAAGCGTGTTTCTTAGTGGGATGATGGCTTAGAGACATTTTGGGATAAGATTATTGTGGTTAAAATGCAAATAACTAAATAAAAGAAAAATCTGGAGGCTAATGCACATGAAAAATTTGATAACTAACAATCTAGTTATTGTGGACTTTATCAAGAAGCACTGATTGGTCTGAGGTGAAGGATCAGTAAGGTGGGGAACAATTTTCACATCATTTACAAAACTTTTCTTAAAGTCACCATCACTTCTTACCAAGACTTTTCTAATGGCAAGAGAAAAAAGAAAAGAAAAAAGAAAAAGAAAGGAACAATTTGCTTTATACAGAACGGACCCAAAATAGTATTCCCCCACTATCCAGACCTTTGGCATTTTTTTAAAAAAAGGTAGTAGTACTAGTATTCTCCTCGTCCTGGGTCTCCAGTATTTTAAAAGAGGTTTTTCTTATCTGTCTAAAGTTACTTTCTCAAGTATGGCATTCTTGAGCTAGAACAAAGTCATTGCTATTATGTAGGGAAATTATGACTTATAGATAGAGTTTGATTCAGAATACACATACATATAAATTGACTAACTTTAAAAATATTTGCTAAATACCTACAATGTTTTCAGTATTTAAACCTATTTGTGATACTGCGGGAACATCAGAGATTAATAGGATATGGGCTGGAAGCTGACAAACGTTTTCTGTAAAGAGCCAGGCAGTACGTGTTTTAGGCTTTGCAGGCCAGGCTATCTCCGTTGCAAATACTCAGCTCTGCCACTACAGTATGGAAGCAGCCACAGACACTTTGTAAGTGAATGGGTGTGGTTGTGTTAAAAAAAAACTTTATTTATAAAAACTGGTGGCTGGCCAGACATGGCCCATGGGCCAGTTTGCCAACCCCATTTGGTTTGCAATCATCGCTAGAAGGTACCCAAATAATGAGAATATACTCAATCTAACTGCTCAGGCTTTCATTAGTTCCTGCAAGAACTGTTATAAAAGTTCTCCTCTCTTGTCTGTGTCGCCAATTCCACTCCCTAAACACTCCACTCGACACAGCTGCCAGAGTGATCTTCTGTTTTAACACTATGTCACTTCTATTCTTAAAACTCTTCAATGGCTTAGCACTACTCACAGAAAAAAGTCCGTACTTCTTAGCACAGTATAAAAGGCTCTTTGTGCTCCATCCCCTGCTTTAGCCTCTGACTTGAGTCTCCTCGCAATCTCTCTCTCTACCTCCCCTCCCTCCCTTTTATGCTGAAGCAATGCTGAATTACCTTAACACATCATGCTATTTTGCGTCTCTCTCTGTTCCCTTGCATATATTGTTCCTTCTACCTAAAATGCCCTACCCCACCAAGAGACACATCCACACAGGACCTCCTCTGTGAAGGTTCTTCTCTCCCCATCAACTGACCACAGCTGACACCTTTCACTTCCTCACTTCCATGGACTTTCTATGAGCAGGATAGACTGTGAGCTGCTCAAGGGCAGGAGATTTACTTCTTTGCAGTTGTAGCATTAACCCCTAGCATAGTGTCTGGCATATAGTAGGTGCCGAATAGGTCTGTTTTGAACCAAATGTACCATAAATGATACACTACAATTTCAGGAAGATAATACATCATTCTTGAAAGAGAGAATCAGAAAAGGTTTGAAGAAAGTGGTGGCATATGGACCAGGTATTGAAAAGAGAAGTAAACAGAGAGGGTAAAGACTCTCAGTGAAGAAAAAAATAGTAGAAAGTAGAATAGTAAAAATAGTAGTAAATTAATGTCTGATGATCAGTGAGTATTTCAGTTTGACGGAGATGTATGGGGAATAACTGGGAACACATCTGGAAAGGCGAGCTTAGGACCTGAGGTCTAGAGGACCTTAAAGACAAAGGCTAAGAAGTCTGTACTTTGTTCTGGAGACAAAGGTAACTCACTGAAAGTCTCTGAAGAGCAGAATGATATGAAATAAGAAGATTCATCAAAGGGAAGGTAGACAGTGACAATGAGAACTGAAAGACACTGCCAAGATGGAACTGACAAAACTTGGCAAATGACTTGATGTTGGACACAGTACAGTGACAGGAATCAAAAATAAAACCCTGAAGTTTTAAGCCTGGGAAATTGAGATATCAGCAAAAGAAGAGCAAAAAGAAAAGTAGGTAAAAAAAAAAAAACAAGTCGCCTGGCTGCTGTGGCTCAGCGGATTGCGTGCCGGCTTGCGTACTGAAAGGTCACTGGTTTGATTCCCAGTCAGGGCACATGCCCGGGTTGCGGGCCAGGTCCCCATTTGGGGGCATGTGAGAGGCAACTGATTGATCGATGTATCTCTCACACATCGATGTTTCCCTCCTGCTCTTTCTCCCTCCCTTTCTCTCTCTAAAAATAAATAAATAAATCTTTTTTTTTTAAGATAGCAAATTTTTTTTGAAACATTAAATGAAACCTGATAAAACACCCAGGTAGTTATTTAGTATAAATTGAAAGTGGGCGACATACTTTCAAGAGATAAGACATAAATCTGGAAGCCATGTATCTAGAGGCGATAACTAAAACCTGAAGAGGAGAAGGGATGCTAAAGGATCAAACGTACTTGTTCAAACTTTATCAAAATAAAAGTATGCTCAAATTTCTACCAGAGTATCAACATATGATTGTCCTAATTGGCAAACATGTCCATTTCCCTGACTCTGAATCCCCTGAGGGGGGAGGCCCTGGTTTACTGTCTTCATGTCTCCAGCTTAATACCTCAAAAACAGCAATTATGCCGTCTATTTACTGAATGAAGCAGCCCCATGTAATTCTAGAATGTAGGGAAAAAATCCAACTTCCTACAATATGTTACAATTCAACATAGCACAAAGATTTAAAAAATTCTTCAAAATCTTCATCTTCACACGTATCAGATGGAGGCAAACCTCAGGCAGATGGGTCAGCGGTCACCATGCGGCAGATGCCACCGTGACTTTCCCTGTTGCTCTGAAGATCCAGCAGTCGGTAGTCAACTCCTACTCCTTTTACCATGAATCTATTCTATCAAAAGTCGGCATCAGCCTAGCCCTTGGCGCACTTGAAAGGAAAGAGGGAGAACACTGGCAGGTGTATGTGCGGGCCTGCAGGCTCCTACTCTGTTGGTTGACCGGACCGACCTTTATGTGTCTGTTCATGGCAGTGGACTGTGCCGCTCGCACCAGGCCCTCCAGCTCAGCACCGCTGAAGTTCTTGGTCTCCACGGCCAGTTCTTTGATGTCCACGTCAGCAGAGAGTAGCTGATGCCCTCTCATCCTTGCTGTGTGGATGTGAAGGATCTGCAGTCGACCTTTCTCATCTGGTAAGCCTGATAAAATGGAAAATAGAGATTATTTTATTCCTAGCGTTTTCTTAGAGCTATTCAAGCATGTAAACATCTGCTTCTCATGATATACAACTCTGCTAACAAACATCAAGCTAGTGGGTTATGTGACTTTGCTCCTGTTAATGAACTCTAAATACGCCCCCACCCCCAGGCCATCAGTGACAGGTCTCACCTATTTCCATTTTCACTTCCAGTCTTCCAGGTCGGAGGAGGGCCTCATCTATCAGATCCGGCCTGTTGGTCATTCCTGAGCACAGGTGTTAAAATAACATACAAATGATCGCAGTTCAAAAACAAGATAAAATGTCCCTTAAGTAGATGTAAGAATAGTAATTTATCTTAGAAGCTAAGAGGACACTTTATAAAAGTCAAATAGAAAACCAAATTATTCTCAAACAAAAATATCATTTGTTCTTGATCTGCTTTAATGAAAATCCCTGGAGACTTTGCTTTAACATTTCACTACTGTACAAGTCAAAGGAATATAAATACAATGAAATCTTCAAATACTGAAAAAGGAACAGTACAGTTCAGAGAGGGTCAAAGTGGGAGAGGGGCCACGTGAACCTGATCTGTCTGACCCTGAAGTCCCTTCCCTTTTTGTATGCTAATGGTTTTCAGTCTTTATAAATAGTAGACACTCCCCCCTCCCCCAATGTCATCTTAAGAAGAACCTCAGCACATTAACAGTTAAAGATGAAGTTATAATAGGATGCATGATCGGCAGCTCTCTCCCTGGCCCTCACAGACCCTGGAGGCCCTCTGAGGACCCCTGGAGGCCTGCAGGACCCAGTCGGAAAACCACTGCATCACACTGCACTCTCCGGCGAGCTGTATGCCTAAACCCATGAGTCACTGAAGCCCATCTTTCATTTCTCCTATTAAGGCTACACATTAAAATAGTCAAATTCTTCTATATCACTTGATTCTAAACATTGGCAAAGTAGTACAATTACAACCTACACAGATCTTAATTCTGAACTTATGTATCTAATGTTTTTGAAATCATAGTACTTTTTTTTTTTTTTTAGAGCAAACATACCAATGACTAAGATGTTGTTCAGTTGCTCCACGCCATCAATTTTGGACAGCAGCTGGTTGACGACAGTGTCATGGACCCCCGTGCTACCAGCCATGCTCCCTCTCTGCTTGCAGATGGCATCGATTTCATCAAAGATGATGATGTGCAAACCACTGTTAGCACCAAGCTAGCAAGGGAAGAAATTATATTAAAGAAATTTGATTATATTATATTAAAGGTCATATAATTCAAATACTTTGAATGTATTATTAAACAAACTAGTCAAAAAAGCAAAGCAAAGCTTCCTGCAGATAGACTTCATTCCATGTTGACTAATAAATATAGAAGTCTAGTGATGGTTGCTGCCCTCTCAAAGATATTGGAATCACATTCTTGGAATTCTGCAGACCGCAAATGCATCCCAGAACCTCTTATTCAATAGCCATAAAACAAACAAACAAAAAAACATATTATACACAATGAAAGTAAACAGTCAAACATACAACTAACTGTTCCTTTACATTCATTTCTTATCTTACTATTTGAAAGAATTCTTATACTTATCAGAGGCTATTCTTAAGCCAGTGAATGGCAACTCACTCCCATTTTCTCTGACTTTTGGTGAGGGGATTGTCCCAGAAACAGTGGGGTTAATGTCCATGTGTTTGTCAGCTTTTGTAGTTAAATGGTAGCTCCACCCAGAGGTCCACTAAGGACTGGGGAGGTGGGGACAGGAATTGAGCATGATTCATATTCAGTTATATCACAAGAAAACAGATTATTTTCTCCTAACAGTCAAGTGAGAACAGAGACAGTTTATAAAAAGAACATCATCAGGGGGGTGCTGTTTATTCTGCATAGTGATTTCTGTTTTAGTTTATTATATATAGAGTCATTGTCAAAATAAATTAGTTTATATATTTAAAAATTCTAACAGAGGCAAATACTTTTAAATGCCAATGATTGAATAGGTTAAGTTATATGGACGCTCTAACAATTTATATTTAAGTAATTAAGTCTCTTATTAGAAACCAAGAAAAAATTTTAAAACAAATACATTAGGACTTAACATAACAGCTGTAAATAAACATAACCTAAATAAATATGATAACATATGGATAATATAAGACGGGCCTAATGAGATTAAGGATTAGATATGGTTGGTATTCATTAAACCTCTGGCAAGGATAGAATCTCTTTTTAAATAGGTTTTTAAAAAACTTATTATAAAAGTATTAGAAGTTAGCTGAGCAAAAGTTGTACAGCTAAGTTAAAAATAAATTATACTATATCACCTAAAGATATCTGCTATTAACATTCTGCAAATTTATTTCTATATTTTAAATTTATTTTAATTACAAAATTGGGAACTTAATGTATCTGGTATTCTCTTGAATGTTAACTATTCTTTGAAAACAATTTTAAATGGTTATTTTTGTTTCTAATTGCAAAACAAATGATATTAGAAAAATTTGGAAAAATACAAAACAGTAAAGAAATCACAATTGCCTAAAATTCAACTAGCTAGAAATAACTAAGATTATTAATTTGACACTATGTAAATAATTTGTACCCTGCTTTTCTTCAGTCCAGACATTACCTTAAGCTCTTTCCCATGCCTGTAAACACAACTACACAGTGTGATTTTTAATGGTTCCATATTTCATTGTATGACTGGTTTTATAGTTTAACTCTCCTATTCCACATTAATTCCTTAGTACAGATATTTAACAATGTCTAAGTTTTCAGTATTATGTACATTGCTGCAATGAACTTCCTGAAGACACCTTGTTAGATGCCTACAAACAAGGCAACCTGAGGAAAAGGGGGACCAAGAAAACATAAGGTGATAGATAAATGTTTTATCAGAAGTAGGAAGAGAAACAGTTTCAAAAATGACCTGAAGGAAATTAGACTGGGTCTAAAACACATACAAATATACAGAGTTGTTTGTTTGTTTTTTTAATCAAAACCAGATAAAACACTGTTTGATCCAGCAATTCCACTCCTTAGTTTACAGCAACTCTACTCCTAAGTGCCCCAAACTGGAAACAACCCAAATGCCCTTTCGTGGGGGAATGGATCAACAAACTACAGTACATCTGTATGAAGGAATACTACTCAACAGTAAAAAGGAATGTTTGATACATGCAACAACTTGGATGAGTCTCAAAGGAACTATACCAAGTGACTGAGGTAAGTCTTAAAAGGTTACGGCATTCTCAAAAAGAAAAACTCACAGGATGGAGAAGAGATCAGCAGTTACCAGAGACTGCAGGCAAAGTGGGAGTGACCACGGACAGCATGAGGGGGTTTGGGGGGGAGATGCAAATGTTCTGAATCTAGATTTTAGCAATGGTTACATAAAAGTCTACACCTGCTAAAATTCATAAAACTGTACACCAGAAGAAGTCAATTTTACTTCATAATAATGAACAGAAACATAGAAAAAATATCTTATAATATATTCTATTATTCATATGTGGAATATTATTCATTCTTCAAGGCACCACTATGCAAGGTGATTGATAGTCATGTGCTCATTAAGGTTTCCAAAATTTAACTAGGTATTATCATTTTTTTCCTGAACATTACCTACAAAATTGTTGTCCTTCCACAAGTGTTTTAAAAACTAAATTCAAATCTGAAAAAATTAATTTCTCAATATCATCATGGTTATTGAACAGATTTCTGATGATAAATGATAGCTTGCCATTAAAAAAAATTCAACACTAAAAACTATTCAAGACAGAATGAGGAACTGGAATTACAACCTTAGCTTTGCCAAACACTTCTACATAGTAGGGTAACACTTCTACACAGTAGGGTCTTCGGTTCAAAACAAGCAGACACGTGTATGTGACTAAAAAATTGTGGGACTCTACATTATTTTTATAAACATTTTTATTCAAGGTTGTCTGCCAATAGAGCATGAGACGAAAAAAGCACGTTGCTGTCTATGTGCCTTATGTTGCCGCTGGAATCGTGACTTCCTTCTCAGGCCAACCTCAAAAATCACCTATGTGCAAGGGAAGCCAGAGACAATAGGAACACTGTGTTTGACTAAATGATCACAGGAGCAATCTGTCCCAAACATAATTCAGTACAATTCTGACCTTTTCAGAGCCTTACTAATCTTATGACCTGTCATCAGGTCCCTTCCCCCAACTTGGTCAGCAGAATAACATCAATTTTTACAGGTGTGCTACTTAAATAAAGCCAGGTTCTCACTGCAATAAGTTAGGAGTCAGGTAATGTCAGAATTAATGTTCACAGATTAATATAGTTGAATCATCAATAAACCCCTTACCAAAGAGTTTAAATTTCCACAATGCAATCCTCTTCAATCCGCTGGCTTCTAGCTCTGTCCTTACCATCTGAAAAGTCTGCCCCCATAGAAACAGAGCTGATGCTGCTGAGCTCCTGGCAACAGCCTTCGAAAACCCCTGTTCTATATTTAACCAGTCTGACCTATATGCAAGTGCTCGTCTCTGTCAGCCTGGACGGGCCAGAATCACAGAGGTGGTGCTTTTCTTCATTATGTAACACACATACACCCTCCATGGGGTCATTAGCTGAGTACACCAAGCATTTTCTGGATGTAAGAATTGGGAAAGGTATAACTGAAAAGTCTGACTAAGATTAACACCTACCTAGAAATTCTTTCCAATTCAACTTTATTATTAATAGTGTCATATTTAAACTGTCTGCAAGTTTATTTATAATGATTAATATCTCATGACTTTTTTCCTTTAGATTTTATTTATTTATTTTCAGAGAGAGCAGAAGGGAGGGAGAGAGACATCAGTGTGTGAGGGAAACATCAGTTGCCTCTCGCACACCCCCAAATGGGGACATGACTTGCAACCCTGGCATGTGCCCTGACTGGGAATTGAACTGGCAACCCTTCCTTTCACAGGTCAGCACCCAATCCACTGAGCCACACCAGCCAGGGCATGACTTTTTTTTCATAGAAGTCTTCCACAGACCAAAAAGAAAAATATATTAAAATAAAGTAAAAATAACACTCATTTTATCTGACAATTGCCATACGGATCCACTGGGTCTTTTTATAAATCTTAAGCTATATTATGTTATTTCAACACCCTAAAAATTATGTCATCAGTTCTCAAGTATGCTAAAAAAAGATTGAGGAAAAGAGAAGCGATGAAACTGTTGAGAACGATGCAATAGTGAAATAAATATCACTATGACATCATCCCTCAGTTTTCTTAGTGCTGTCCAAAGTACCGCATCATCTTTGGTGGAGACACCACCCACCAGCCTTGTTTCCTAATTTTAGTTTTAGTTGAACACAGTTGAGAATGCAGATGTTTTAAATTCCCTGGCCATAATGGCAAAAACAAGACAAAGGAAATCGATAGAGAAAGGTATGTCACAATTACATGGATCTGAGGTTAAATGCAGAGTGAGACAGCAGCACCTGAGACTCTAATGAAGACGGTGAAACTGATCACTTAAAAGGAAAACCTCAGACTATGTGCCTTCAGATGATGATGTTCTACATAAGTTTTCTCAAACTCAAGAATGAGTGAAGAATATATTTCTAAGACCAAAAAGAAAAAAATGCGACATTTTCATCCAGTTATGTATTCACAAACAGTCTCCAGTGTGCTGTATTGTGACAAGAAACTAGGCCATCTCCTTTTTCTAAAAGGACACATGGCATTATTTTGCCACCTTTTATTTCAGTTGTGCATCAAAATTTCCTTGTTATGGTTTCTAAGTAGACAAATGCTTAAGGCAGGCACTAGGAGAGATGACCAGAAGAAACAGATGACATACACATAAAAAAACTGGATTGACCATTCTAAAAGGTGTATACAAATCTAAAAACAGAAATGTTTTGCAATTATGGAGCATGTGATGGGGGCGCACAAGAGGCAACCACACATTGATGTTTCTCTTCCTCTCTTTCTCCCTCCCTTCCCTGTCTAAAAATAAATAAAAATAAAATCTTAAAAAAATAGAAAGTAATAGATACAAATTAAAATAAAAAATTAAAAAATATTTGAATAGACTTCCACTTCTCTTTAATCTTGCATTTGTAAATTATTTGTAAAGTAACTTTAATTTTTAAAAAGTTCTTTCAATCCAGATAGTAAATGGTAGTGACTATTTTTCTTAGTGTACTGAGTGTTAAAAAGACATTTGAAGCAGAAATATAGTAGACCTAGGGATCAACTATATAACTGAATTGGTTCCCGGACTGTCTGAAGAGTTTAGATCAGTTACTGAACTTGCACCATCCACCAGGATCCGGGCCTGCTAGAACAAAAGGGGCAGAAAAGGCAGGAGACCTGAACTTGACTAAGAACTTAATAGGACACAGAGAAGCAAGGGAGAAAACCCTCTAGTGTAAAATGGAAATAATTCAGTGCTCAACAAGCAGACTTGAAACATTAAAGCGTTGCTATAAAGACAATATTTAAAATTTATTTTTACTATCAACAAAAATCAGAAAAAGGAGGAACTATAGTAAATTAGATTTAGTAAATCTTACTAGATTTAAGAGAAAATATTAGATGCTAGGTTATATCTCTGCTTTCTCTCCCATTACAAGTAGGGCAGCAATCAACATCTTGATACATCTTGGTCCTTTTGTGCACAAGTTCAAGACTGTTTCTCTGGGATGGCTGTCTTGAAATAGGGTCATGGGGCTTATGCATCTTCATTTTTGTAAGATGTTGTCTACAGAAATAATCTGAGGTCTTGCATGGTATTACCTTCCTCCAGGAAGTATTTACAATTCTGCCAGATGCCTGGAGGCACTAGTGATTTAGGAAGCCTCAATCCAATTTTAGAGAATGTCATGATTCAAAGCTGACCCACAGCTTCTTTGACGGCATGTCCACTTCTGGTTAACCCTTACTCCTATGGTGTAACCCTTCAGGGTCCCAACTCAAAATGAGACATGTTCACCAGGGGTTCCCTTTATGTGGGCCAAAGGCTCTACACTCTGCCCCTGTTACTCCCCCTATCCTATCAAAAGGGCTGCATGACTGTCCAGCAGCTAACTCCAGCACTGGCTAATATCTCCAGAAAATCAGTGACCCTTTTTCCCCTTAGCCTCCATATACTGGGGCTTTTTTCTCTGGGCCTCAATTCTTCTTCTAGATCTTGTAAGTTCTCTGATGCATTCAAGCAAAAAAATAATGAAATATTTTGTTGAGCTTTCTGATAGTCTCCAGTGGCAGGCATGATTTGAGTTACCTAATCTGCCACTACCAGAAGTAGAAATTCCAGATTTTATCTGTATCTTCACCAATTTCATTGCTCATCATTGTTTCTTGCATCCACTGTTTCCTTCTGGGTTCAATTTCCTTCCGTCTCAAGTATTGTACATTCTCCTTCATACTCTTCCCACACACTTCTGTGACTAACTTTATTAGTCTTTGCTTGAAACCAACAAACAAACCAACAAACAAACTCCTTTATTTCACCTTTATTCCTGAATGAGAGTTGAACTAGGTATAAAACTTTCAGGTGACAGTTATTTTCACTTGGCTCCATGAAGATTCCATTCCACTATTTTCTGATCTCTCCTGCTAGCATTAAAAAGTTTGCTGCCGACATAATGGATCTCCCTTTGGATGTCATCATCATGTCTTTTTTGCTGATATTAAGACGTTTCTCTCTGTTTTTTACATGTTCCAGTTTCACTACAATGGGTCTAAAAATAACTTTTATTTATTCTATTTGGGCTCATGGTGCTAATGAATATGAGTATTTATGTGCATTATCAATTCTAGAAAATCCTCAGCCATTCCATCATTGAATATTGCTTGTACACTATTCTTTGTATTTGGACTTCTCATTTTAACTGTTATCTCAACTTCTTTTTCCTATTTTCCAACTCTTTCTCTGTGCTACACTCTGCGTGATTTATTTAGATCTATTCTTCTGTTTATCACTTCTCTCTTAAACTAACACTATTGGCATATGTTTAATCTGGTTGTTGAGCTTTAAATTTTGCTGGTAACAGTTTCCATTTATTGAAGCTATGTTAGCTTCCCCTATGAGAACTTCTCATGGCCTGGGCTGCTGGGGCACTCTCTGGGGTGCGCCTTTGGTATCATTAGTACAGAATTCATTTTTAAATCATTTTCTCAGCTTGTGGGCCCCAGATCATGGATGGGATGTGTGTATTTAAAAAAATCCTAAGCATGATCCATGGTTTAGAATTGCCACGAGAGATTCCTCAGCTCCCAATTCAGAACCCAGGTACACAGCTAAGGTTCTTGTTATTTCTCTGTGCTGATAGGCAGATATTTTCTAGTCCATTCTTTTCACTGAGAACACAACCTCTTTGAAGGTTCCAGAGCTTGGTCCATACCTTAAGGACTCATTTTCTGTCCTCAGTGGGTGCTAAAACCCAAACTCACACATTACCAAAACCAAATCTTCAGCTCATATCTTTATCAGTCTAATTTTCAGAGTTTTCTTTTCATTTCTGGAGATATCCTTTTCTTTTCTGAGAGCCCAATGATGCATTTAAAATGATTTGTTATATTTTCCCAGCATGTGAAGGGGTTTGGAGAAGGAAGGCTTTTAAGTTGTCTAATCTACTGTATTGCCAGAAACAAAAATCGCATGACTATTTTTAAACCCTCTGTCAATGAAACAAATATGTAATATTAGTAAATTAGTTTGGGTTTTCTAGTGTAACAAACAAAGATACATCCTTAGTCGCCTGAAAATATATAGGTATACATGTAGATCTATATATCTAGATAGAGATCCAGATGTAGATGTCTATTTACCAATCTACCTAGCTAGCTATAGAGAGATTAATTATAAGGAACTGGCTAAAACAATTACGGTGGCTGACAACTCTCAAGATCTGCAGATCTTTCTGTTCTATTTGAGTCTTCAACTGATTGGGTGGAGCCCACGCACATTAGGCAGGGCAACTGATTTACTCAGTCTACTGATTTAAATGGCAATCTCATCCAGAAATGTCCCCCACAAACACACTCAGAATAATGTTTAACCAAATGTCTGGGCACCCTGAGGCCTAGTCAAGTTGACACATAAAATTAAACATCACAATGAGTAAACTCGGGTTTTATTTTTTATTAATCTAATTTTTTTCTAAGACCCAAATCAAGCTTGCCTTTGAAACCTAACACCTCATACCTGTCACTCTACAACTGAGCTCTGTGGTAAATAAGTTAGCTTTCTGCACATGGACCTAACATACATATAATTCTACAAGTCCCTTTATGGATTTAATTTCTCCCTCTTCCAAAGGATGAGTTCAAATCTCTGGAAGTACTGCGGAAGAAAACTGTTACCTGAAAACATATTCACGATCTGTTTCTGCAAAACGTCTGGCTTACACAGTCCTCTGTCTTTGTATTATGAACACGTGGGCAACGATATCTGCTCACAGCATGTGAATCCCCCATAGTCCTGGCTGAGGGACATAACTTGGTACGAAATAAATTTTACCCTCAAGTTTTTTGAAACATAGATTGTACTAACAAGTTTTCTACCATAACTCGGTCTCACTCATAACAAACTTTTATCAAACTATACTTAGATTAACATTACCCTCCTTTGCTCCTCTTCAGCATCAGCAAAGAGTTTGCGAATGTTAGCCTCTGATTCGCCCACATATTTGTTGAGAATCTCTGGCCCGTTGACCACCTTGGGCTCTCTCGCATTCAGCATCTTGCCGATCTGCCGAGCCAAGAGAGTCTTACCACAACCCGGAGGCCCATATAACAGGATGCCTTTAACGTGTTTGCAGCCTAAAAAGGAAAAGGAAACAGTCTTATATCAACTAACTAAAATCCAAGTAAGACATCTAAAGGAAAGTTTTCTTTCTTCTTCGTATGCACATTATGAAAAATACAGTGATTCCATTAACTTATATTAATATCCAGGTGTCATGAATAGAACAAGAATGAACAAGTGAAGCTCTTTTTTAAAAAAAATTCAGAAACAATTCCCACACCAGTACCAATATTTGAGAGCAAAAGCTGCTGATTAAAGGTCTTTGGAAAAGTATATTTGAACTACCATTTAGAAAAAATACTTTTAACTCTGTCTCTTTGAACTAAATACCTAATTAGGAACTATTACTTATTTTTCATTATTCTTTACTTTTAAAGTCAGGGGAGAAAGAGTTCCGTTTTTTGGTAAATTTAACCTAAGACAAATCTATTATGACTCAGTAGGCTATGGAAACTCTATCTTAGTCATGAGAATCACAGGCCTACCCATCACACAAACTTTTACTGAAAGACAGCTGGATGGTATAGAGCAATCCACAGGATCCAGATGGATATTACAAACTGTGGATAAAGTTAAATGTCCTACTTACTCCATGTGACTAGTGCCAAGTGAGGCACACGCTTCCTCAGAGCCACCCAGATGAAGTTCCAAAAGAAACTTCTTTTCTAGACAAGACTGCTTAATGCCTTAAAGACATCATTAATAGCAAAGTAGCAAGACTAATGATCTAGATGTCCCAGGATTTCTTTAGCCAACTCTACACGAGCATTTTCTCCATTTCTTAAGATTAGAATGACCTGTGGTTTCTGTTTACTCACTCTAGGAATTCCCATCTTTCTTAGTTTCACAGTGCAGATGCATGACTTTTTTAATGAGTTTTTTATTTTTCCTATACCAAAAAAACCATGCTGTGAAATAATCAATTATTAGAATTCAGCGTTATACTCAAAACTACAGGTGAAAAAGAAATCTCTGGAAATGGAATATAAATTGTATGTTTTCATAAAAAACAGTGTGTTCTCACTTGGAATGAAAGCCTTAAAAGTTACATCTTTAAGAAAAAAATTATGACAATACATTTAAAAACTCACATAAAAGAAATCACAAGACACAGCCAACTCTACTAGAAATTTTAGACTCTGAAGAGGAAGACTCTTTGGGTTGCCAGTAAGGTTATTGCTTCCATCATCATGTCAAAAAGAACTCCCTTTTAAATCACTGAAAGCAATGAGACCTGTGCTTACGGTAAACCTTGCAGAGACGAGGGGAACTTAGTGGAAACCCTTGAAGGCTGAGTCTTAACCCTTCACAGCAAATTGCTGTGCTAAGAACCATGGTACAATAAAATGTCTTTGCCCTTGGCCCACCCTTCAAGCATGAGTGATAGGGAGGTGAAGGGAAAGGCCTTGAGCTCTCTAGAGGTCTATCCCACCAAGTGCTGCCAACATCCAAGTCACTGGGGTATACTGATGAGGACCTTGGAACCTGCCTGCTAATCTTCCCCTCCAAGCCAACAGCTACCATCATGATTTGAAACTATTCCTATATATAAACCACCTGCAGAGGCAGGTGATGATGGTTATGAAACAGGTACAAGGAGAGGGGAGCCAGAAAGAAGAAAATGATTTGCTGAGTACCTATAAACTACCAGGCCTTAGCCTCCTCTCCAGTTTAACTTTCTCCAAGTTTATCAACTTCTTCCTAACCACAGTTCCTTCTACATTAAGCCATTCTTTCTTTCAAGGACTCTCAACTCATTGGCAATTTTATATTCCTGGAGTACCCATCCCATAAACCCTGTGCACAATATGGCTTTATTGCACCTACACACTGGTCACAGAACACAGCCAGAGAATACTATACCACTGTGCTGTAGTCCTCACGGTTTCATGCAGTCCAAAGTCTGTTCTACTCTCACTGCTTCCTCAATACCGCATGCTATCCTTTACTTATTTCTGTTAGTTATCTCCCATTCCCCTTAGTAATTATCCAGGTGTTCACCGTTCTTCTCAAGTCCTATTCTTAAAGATGACCTACATTCCTACTTCACATTTTTTAAATAAATACTATGGTTTTACTTTAGCTCCCTGATTCTGTATCTACAAATTTATCTGCAGACACATCCATTCTCAACAACACTGGTTCTCAAAGGACGAGTTTCCTTCCTCTTCTCCAAGGTTTAAATTGCAATCTTTTGTGTACAGGCCTTCTTCTTCTCCATTAGACTGTGAACTATTCAAGGGCAGTTACTGTCTCCTCAATCCTAAATTGCAACCATGTAGCATAATGCCTAACATTTAATATGCATTCAATAAATGGCTGAATAAATAAATTGTGAATTCCTTTCCTAAAAAGCTCAAAGAAAAATAAGGAAGAGAAGACCATTTTAAAATTTTTATTTAAAGCTCTTAATTTATAGAACGGTGTTTACTTTCATAGCCGAACTAATTTAAATACCTAAAAAACACATTTGCAACGAGTGGGACTTTGCAAATTTAGCCAAGCAAACCACATAACATATAAATACTAGACTCTTCACTCTGTTTTTATATGTGGAAAATGCTCAATTAAATTGACTTAGGTTTTGTAAAATAACTAAACAATTCACAAAATATTATCCTTAAGCTTGAGAGAGATAAAATGCATTTCCATGGAACTTACTACATAATAAACAGATCTCTCAAATGACAGAATCTATTCAATGTAACATCAGTAGAAATACCGCAGAAGCTCTAGTGTGCATTAGAACTATAATACTTTTAGGATTTTAAGAAAGCACATCAAAAATATACACTGACATGTAAAGATTTTCAAAATCCACTTCCACAAAGGAAGCAGTTACTTGAATAAGCAGTGGAAATGAGACTTTGTTATTACTTATTATTATAGCCTATTCTGACTTATTAAATAAGCATTGGTCTCTAATTTTAAGTGAGTCATAAAAACTTCTCATAAGTGATTCCATTCAACAAAAGTGCATTAAGCTCCTGTTTGGGCTAAGCATGAAACTAGGTGTTAGGGATACAAACATGAAAAAGGCCATCCCTACCTGCAGGGCATTCCTGGTTTGTAGGAAAGACAGAAATAAAAATAGGTTATCTACAATATAATATGACATTATCAGAGATATGAATGAAAAGTTCCTGGAACCTAGCCAAGAGAGACTTGATTCTGTCAAGATGATGGCAGAAAATTAGGGATGGACATAGGGGAAGAGGAAACATTCAGCCTGGGCCTTGGAGGGTAGTAGGAGGTTCATGGTTGGGCAATGGAGAAGAGATGGAACCCTGCAGAGACTGGAATGATCAAATGCACAGAGGTATGGCTGTAGGAAGCTGTCCTCTCAAAACAGCCAGCAGTAACCTGTTGTGGCTCAGCCTTGGAGGTGAGGACAGGGGAGCGCCTGGAGATGAGTCCGACAAGTTCCCAACTACGAAAGACCTTGACACTATGCCTAGGGGTTTTTAATATGTTTTGCAAAAACTCTGAGGTTTTTAATCAAGGAAGTGCACAATAAGATATGTGTTTAAAAATCAAGTCTGGATTTTTAAGTGGCCTGTCAAGATGGCAGCATAGGCAGACACGCCTCTTTACATGACCACATCAAAATTACAACTAAAATATAGAACAACTATCACTTAAAAACATCAGAAATTGAATTGAATGGAAGTCTGACAACTATGGAATTAAAGGCAACCACATCCATTCTGCCCCCACACAGCTGATCCTCCATGGAGGGTGGAGGGTTGTGGTAAGCAGTCACAGCCAATCCTTGCAGCTGACTGGCCTGGGTAAATCCTTCTCATTGACCTGCCAACAGCGACCAAGGCTCAACTACAGGAGGAGGGTGTACTCAGCCCACAGGAAGGATTCACTTCAAATACCCAGCTTGGGTGGTAGGGGAGGCTATGCCACTGGACCCTACAGGACATCTACTACATTAGGTCACACTACCAAGACACAGAGTCAAAGTATCTGTATCTAATACATAGAAACAAACACAGGGAGGCTATCAAAATGAAGAGATAAAGAAACATGGCCCAAATGAAAGAACAGATCAAAACTCCAGAAAAAGAGCTAAATGATATTGAGATAAGCAATCTATCAAATGCAGAGTTAAAACATTGCTTAAAAGGATGTCTGAGGAACTTAGTGAGGACCTCAACAGCATATAAAAGATTCAGTCAGAAATGAAGGATTCACTAATTGAAATAAAGAACAATGCACAGGGAAACAGTATAGTGGATGAAACTGAGAATCAAATCAATGATTTGGAACACAAGGAGCCAAAAAACTATGCAGAACAACGAGAAGAAAAAAGAATCCAAAAAATGAAGAGTAGTATAAGCAGCCTCTGGGACAACCTCAAGAGGTCCAACATTTGCATCATAGGGGTGCCAGAAGAAGAGAAAGAGCAAGAAACTGGAAATCTATTTGAAAAAAATAATGAAAGAAAACCAAATTCCCTAATTTGGTGAAGGAAATAGACATGCAAGTCCAGGAAGCACAGAGAGTCCCAAACAAGATGGACCCAAAGAGGACCACACCAAAACACATCAATAATTAAAATGCCAAGGGTTAAAGATAAAGAGAGATTCTTACAAGCAGCAAGAGAAAAGAAGAGTTACCTGCAAAGGAGTTCCCATAAGACTGTCAGTGGATTTCTCAAAAGAAACTTTGCAGGCAAGAAGGGACTGGCAAGAAATAATTCAAAGCGATGAAAAGCAAGGACCTACAACAAAGATTGCTCTATCTAGCAAAGCTATCATTTAGGATGGAAGGGCAGATAAAGTGCTTCTCAGATAAGGTAAACCTAAAAGAATTTATTATCACCAAGCCATTACTACATGAAATGTTAAAGGGACTTATTTAAGAAAAAGAAGGTCAAAACTATGAACATTAAAATGACAACAAACTTACAACTATCAACAACTAAATCTAAAAAATAAAAACCAAACCACCAGAACAGGAACAGAATCATACCTATGGGTTATCGGCTGGGCGGGGAAGGGGGAGAAAGAGAGAAATGGTGTAGGAATCAAGAAGCATAATTGGGAGGAACAAAATAGTGTAATGTTAAGAATAGTATATGAAAGGGAGAAGCCAAGGAACATACACGCACGACCCATGGGCATGAACTAAAGTGGGGGGGGGCTGCTGCAGAAAACGCGGGTACCAGGCAGAAGGGGGCAAAGGGAAAAAATAATTGGGACAACTGTAACAGCAGAAATCAATACAATATACTTAAAACAAACACACTAATCTGGTTGTAGGGTAGAGGAAGGGCTAGCAAACAAGAGTCCAGTTGAAGAAATGTTCTAAACCTTTTTCTGGGGACACTGCCCCACTGGCTGGCTCTGGATTTTCACCAATTAAGCTTTTCATATTCCTCCAAGTCCTTTGGAAACATGAACAAATGGGACCAAAGGGCTCAGGACGACAACCCCCTACTGATGCCCCTGCTGATGCCCCAGCTTTCTCCTGAGCTTCTCCAGAACATTCAAGTGCGGCTCTGATGTTGTGGAGCCTCTAATCCCTGGCTGCTGGACTGCCTGACTACCAAGCTGTACTGGTTGCTATTACTTTTTTCTCCCCTTTAGGTCTTGCATGCCCCCTCAACTACTTAGAGATCAGTTCCCTGGGATAGCGAACTAAATAGTAAAGAGCAGGCAAAGCAAAAGGAGAAATCAGTGACACTGGCTTGTTTAAATTGTCATATTCTCTCATTCTCTCTCTCTCACCTTCTTTCCCATGGAATTATCTAATGTACCTCCCCAGAAAAATGCACAGGTACAAAAAATACGCACACAATTTTGAGGGGATTCTTAGGTCCCCTGAGGTCTATTCACGGAATCCAAATTAAAAACTCTTAAATGTACTACTGAAATAATTCAGACAAGAGACTGGGAATGGAAAGAGGCAAGAGTCATAGGCAATAGTAGTCGGAAAAGAAAGGAAGATGTGGGAGATACTCCTCAGAACTGAGACACCAAACGAGAATGAAAGAGGAGTCCGAGATGACCTTGCGGCATGTAGTCTCAGCACCTGAGTGAAATGAGGGTAACCTCAGAAGAGCACCAAGAAGGTAGCAAGAGGAGGGCAAAGGGAATAACAGATTTATTTTTTGCTATAAGGAATTTGAGATTCAGGCAGTATTGTCCATTAAAAATACAGGCTGAAAACTCAGAAAAGATATTAGAACTACTGGCTCAATACTTTTGAATGCCTACTCTGCGCTCATGAAAAGGCACGAAACGTGTTAAGCAGAGGAATGTGACAACAGGGACACACGCTGCGGAGACAGAGGATGTGGCCTGGAAAACGTACACTACATTTAAACATCAGGAAGTTCATGCTAATCTGGGCCACAGGGCCTTAGGTGGGGTCAGGTCATTTCAGGAGGAGGTATGAGGAAGAAGCCACGTAGCACACACAGGAACAGAGACCACACTTTCAGGAACTCCGGCAAAAGAGAGCAGGGATTCAGGGAGACAGAGTGCGAGGAAATCTCTTCTTCTGAGACAAGCTGCGTAAACTGGAGAAGAGGAAGTAAGCTGAGGTTATGTCTGTGGGGTTCTGTTTACTATGTGAAGTAGGGACTTAGGTCATCTGTGAAATGAGGGATGAGAAATGATACTGGGAAACACGGTGAAGGTTTGGAAAGGATGTGGGGAATGGGGAGGCTGTGTGAGGACATGTGCCTGAGCAGACAGATGCTGTTAGGTAAGTGAACTCGCACATGAAGTGCATTCAGGCCACTGAGGGACTCTCCTCTTTGTTGTAATTATAGAAGCAACCTGAACTGTTAGGTGAGGTACAGACTCCTACTCAGCTCTACAAATACGTATTTCATCAAAGCTGGCATAAGAATCTTGACTTTTTCGGTTTTAACCATCTTATCTCCTTTTCTCAAAGCTGAATCTTAAAGTTTAGCGACATGAGGTAAACAACAATAGTAATTTAATTCGAAATCACCATTTTTAGCACTCAATTCTACTATCTAATTATCTCGTTCAAAGTGTGAGGTCATCACTATCACATGATTTGTTCCCAGAATTTTTCCTCCATTTTCCACAAAGTTTGGGGCTTTCACCTTCATTTCTAAGTCATTTGCATCTTTTCTCCTTCCTCTATAGCTTAGGTAAGTAGAAACCATTATGGGCCAATAGTATAATAAAAAATAGTTACAATGTATTTCTTCTTTAATTTCCTGTGTTCAATTACTTATTTGCTTGTTTTACTACTGCTCCTGTTAATCATCTTCTTTTTTTTTTTTAAAGATTTTATTTATTTATTTTTTTAGAGAGGGAAGGGAGGGAGAAAGAGAGAGAGAGAGAGAGACATATCAATGTGCGGTTGCTGGGGGCCATGGCCCGCAACCCAGGCATGCGCCCTGACTGGGAATCGAACCTGCGATGCCTGGTTCGCAGCCCGCAATCAATCCACTGAGCTATGCCAGCCAGGGCAATCATCTTCTTAAAAATACCTAATTTTATTTGAATGAGGTACAAACATATTAACAACTCTTGGTTATAACAACATAAAGGAAGGTGGCCCTGACTGGTGTGGCTCAGTGGGGTGGGTCTGGCCCCCAAAGCGAAGGGTTGCTGGTTTGATTCCCAAACAGGGTACATGCCTAGGTTATGGGTTTGGGCCCTGGTTGGGGTGAATACCAACTGATGTTTCTCTCCCTCTCTTCCCCTCTAAAAATAAATAAATAAAATCTTAAAAAAAAAAAGGAAGGTGGTAGTGAAAAGCATAATCCAAAATGACCAAAAACAGATTTATATATACAATTTTGGAACTTGAGTTGCTAATCATATTTGAATATAGGAGTAAATGAAGTTCCAGAGTACCATATTATTTCATTCATTCAACAATTCCTATATTCAGTGGTGGGAAGATGATTGCTTCTATTTTCTTTTTTAAATTTTTTTTTCATTTTTTAGAAGTTTTTACTTATTTATTTTTAGACAGAGGGGAGAGGAGGGAGAAAGAGAGGGAGAGAAACATCAATGTGTGGTTGCCTCTTGCATACCCCCTACTGGGGACCTGGCTCGCAACCCAGGTATGTGCCCTGACTGGGAATCGAACTGGCCACCCTTTAATTCGCAGGTTGGCACTTAAACCACTGAGCCACACTGGCCAGGGATGCTTCTATTTTCTTAGTGAAATAAACATTCTAGGCTATTGGCTGCTGGTGAAGATGGAAGAAGGGAAGAGGTGGTGTCAGAGTTTGAAGAGAATGGAGAAGCAGTCATCTCGAGAGTAGGAGAGTAAATTGGCTAGACTAGGGAAATATAGAAGAAACACCAGGAACTACTGCTTGCAAGACATACTGAAGGCCTCTTGAGGTTTGGTTCTTAAATTTAAAGTGAGATCAGACAGCATGATTTTGTGTTTTTCTTAAGCAGTATTTAATAACCTGGGTACGGATACAGAGTAGGCAAGTAGCTGAGAAACACTTGGGGCTTTGACACACATAGAAGATGAGGGGCAAGGCCATTAAAGGCGTAGGTAAGGAATATAAACACGATACACCACGGAACCTCAGCTGGGTGAAGAGGAAAGAGGACAACAAGGCAGGGAGGTGGCAGAGTAACTGGAGGGTCCCATGGGATCAAACTTGCTAGAGCTTGCATGTAGGAAGGCTGGATGTAAGCAAGGGGCAAATGGGAGGTGGCTAGAGAGCAGGATGCTTAAAACTGAGATCCCAGAAGTGGTTATTGGTAATGGCAAAGGCTGCGTATGACCGAATGGTGGGCAGCTGAGAAGGAGTGAAGGAAATGAGGAAGTCAGTAACTGTAAATGTGAATTATTGAACAAATCACCAACAAGGACACCAAAGTTGCCAACAACATACAGATAAATATATCATACAGAAGAGATTACAGTTAGGAAAAGCAAGTAAGCCAGACAGCTTCTTATCCAGCCCCGTTGTTCCTCCCTCTCTAGCAGAGCTCCTCTTGTTCTCTCTCACTTTGTTCTCCAAATGTTACTGACAATGAAAAGTATTAATGTTTACTAATATACCCATAAGTAATAGCTATCACTAAAGGTAAAAATAATGTAAATGCCAAGGAAATATGCAAATGGTAATGCCATTATTTACTAAGGATTTAAGTTAATGAGACACTGGAATCTCACAATAAGACTGCATTCTGTAAGAATTTAATATAAGGCCTGTATCTGTATTCTGGACTCCTTGTCATAAAGTGTATTTAACGATTCCCTCAGATAGGAACCACAAAGCTGCATTTTAATTATGATTCACAATAGATATTTGTGTCAAAAGGATGAAAGTACAATTTGTGGTCAGGTGCCAGAGGGGGAGGATTGACTGGATTAAATGCATTAGGAAATAAATCAAGTAAAAAATCTCTAGAGGACATTAAAAATTACTAATAGCCTCATTTTTCTGAGCAGTGGTTCTCAGGCTTGGATATCACAAACTAGCAAAAGAACTTACAAAACAAAAAAAACAAACACAACCTAGGTAGAAGTGCTGTCACTGAGTTGCTCAGTTTTTATTTTGCAAGGTAAAGATTTCTTAAATAAACAACAACAACAAAAATCAAATGTAGCCCTGGCTGGTGTGGCTCAGTGGATTGAGCACTGGCCTGCAGACCAAAAGGTTGCCGGTTCAATTCCCAGTCAGGGCACATGACTGGGTTGTAGGCCAGGCCCCCAGTGCGGGGGCATGTGAAAGGCAACCACACATTGATGTTTCTTTCCCTCTCTTTCTCTTTCCCTTCCCCGTCTAAAAATAAATTTTAAAAAAATTTTAAAAATCAAATCTAAACATTATGCACATAAAGCACTCAGCATTCTTCCTGGCATCTGGTACGAACTAATATATATTGGCTCTTAAGTAACAGTAGCTTATTTTTTTTATCATCTTGCTGTAGAGGAGTGATGAAATGGAGCCAGACTCCCAACTGTTATATGAAAATCAGAACTATTAAGTGATTGTAAACCTTGAAAATAAATACTATTTTGCTTACAGAATTTTTTCTGAGAGTGACTGTTGCGGCCATCTAATACTTTATCTAATTCTTTTGTCACTTAAATATTGCCAACTATACTCATTCCACTGATGAACCTCTAGCTTCAAATTAAATTAGAAGAGATGGACCACCTCATTTTCACAAAGACTTTGCTCGGTAAGCTGAAATTCTCCATGGCTTTACCCTCTCTCCTCCCATGGATTCCTATCAGACTCAATTCTGCCTGCCTCTCTCGTGCCTTAGGCGTTCAATCCATATTTATTTCTCAAGCTTTCAAAGCTCATTTAGGGTCAATATGTAGCTCATCCATAAAAACCAAGCTGCCATGACGATCAATGCCACATGTACTGTCCTTCCATCGCCTTCGCCCCTGCCTGTTCTATTGCAATATGTAGGCTTCTTTTCCCAAGTTCTCCCTATCTCCAATTGCAATCATTCTCAGAGTCCTTAACTGCCAGGTATTAGAAAGCTGCCACTCCCCTTAGGGAGCACACACCCTGCTCTGCTGGCACTCCTCTGGGATGGCTTGGTTCTACTGGGATAAACTGGGGCTATTTCTGGGTACGTCCGTCACCCAAAAGGGTATTTGCAATGCTAGATAACCAGAGCCCATCCTTGCCTCTTAGCTTGAGACAGATCAGTATAACACGCCTTCTTATTGTACTGTCTCGCTACCACTGTCTCACTTGAATCAGCAATTCTCCCAACAATGTACAAAATATGGGATACTGTTTTGAGTCTCAGGTATTGCTATCCAGTGATTATAATCATACAAATTTTGGTGGGGAGAACTTTAAGAGGTTTTAAGGTGAGTGCTCCAAATAGTTTGAAATGATTTCCGATCTAAAAGTCTAAACAGAATAAGACCTTATCCAAATATAATAAGGCTTGTCCAGTCCCTCTGATGAAAGTGATACATTAAAACATTATGTTATCTAGTACACTAATTGTAACCTCTTTTCTTAAAATAGCTCAATGAAAAATATTATACATAGCCTTGCTTCTGTAATAAAATGAATAAACAGTAATCTTCATTATTCATAATATTTCAAACACTACCCCCAAACTGACAAATTTGTATTTGCTAAGGTCCACCTTAAAAAGCAGTGAAATTCTGTTTCCCTGAGATTTTATCAGAGGCAAAATACACTGAAGAAAAATTGTCAGTCAACTTTTAGGTATCCAAAGTGGAAAAAAATGACAGCAAGCACCAATTTTATACAACAGTGAGCAGAATGATAATAAATCACAAGTGATCTCAAATTAGCATCAGGTTGAGGAGTGCTTAATCCACTGTGTAGGCAACGAGACCTACGAAGAGGGAGAGAAATGTCAAGTGGGTTCTGACCAATAACCACTGTGTAAAGGGGAATCCCAAACAGCTTCCAGTTCAAATGCAGACAGATTCACCGTGTTTGCCAAAGAGCGAGGCTATCGACAGGCAAGTCAGGGCGTATTCTCAAGTCTTGCAAGCTTCTCTGCAGTTATGCAAATCAGATTTGAATGCCTATTTTTAAGTAGCGCATGCACTTATAGAAAATACAAGTACAAATTAATATTAATATTTAATCTTTCATTTTAAAGTTTGCCTAATTCCAATTTATCCTGGAATCATGAGTATTTTCTTAGTTACTATTCAACTTACCATTTTACTAGCATGATATGATTATTTAAGAAACAGTTGTGAATTTTCCAGCCACGCAATAAAGACTTGGAGCACAACTTCCCTCAACTCGTAATACAGGGGAGCCTTTTGTTTGCTTGCTTGTTTGTTTTGTTTCAAAGACTGTCTATCATCGTCTAAAACAGGTTATTATACACATTTTATTGTTAACATCTGCATAGCTGCACACTTACCAAATCTTTAAGAGAAGGAAATACTTAACTAAAAACACAACTTCTGACCCCATCTGAGCAGTGAGGTCTTTGATGACCCATTCTCTGGGCATCATTTTGTCTAGTACAGACTTGCGGTTGCCCCACCACTTTGAAAAGTACCGAGAGTGCTCTGAGTAGTGTTACAATGGAGTGGAAAAGGCCTGTGCCCCGAGCCCCAAGCAACTGGGCAACATGTCTACCACCTGACTGGTCTATACCCAAATTAGTCAACGGAGATTATTAATAGAGATCTTCTCATTAGATAGTCTAGCACCAAAGATGGGGTACATGTAGCAACTCTCCAAACTAATCTTTGCTGACACCCCCACCCTTTTACACTCCCTCGTAGGGTGGGGCCAGGTATTCCGTGAATTCTTGATGACAAAGATCATGCTTCTATAGCAGGTCTTGCCTTGCTGCCACCTGGCAGCGTTATTCTCACTGGTTTCAGAATTTTACAACTGTTCCCTTTTCCCTCTATCCCTTAGCTTTAAGCTCGCTTTACTTGCTGTTCTATAAGGCCTCTGCTTCAGACTAACCAATAGCTCATCTTTTCTAGCAGACAACTTATTATTCTCTCCTGATACCTGGAACCTCTCTACTCACACTATCAGTTCATGTCCTTCTGTTCTTCTGAAATCACCTCCTTAATTAACGGCACCTAATTCTGATCACATCTGTTACTGCCACCTCGCTCTGATCACATTTTTGGGTTCTAGTCTTCAACACTTACAGTAGCAGTTGTCAAACTTTAATGAGCACCATCATCCTATAGAGCTTGTTAAAATGCAGATTTCCAGGCTTCACTCCTAGAAATCTGAATTCATTCAGCATAGAATGGAGCTGAGGAAGGAGCTCGGGAATTACCCAGGCCCCCCAGGTGATTCTAATGTAGGCCAGAGGACACTTAGAAAAACAGTATTCATAGTCACAACTGACACTATATTAAATTGCCTTCTAAGAGTTCTTAGGTTTTTATTCTAGTTAGTGTATGTGTTTTATAGTCTCAATTAAATCATAATCTGTTAAGAATGCATTTTTTTTGTTTCTCGATAAGCTGTAGTTGTAGAGCAGCAAAGAGCTATTCTAACAAGATAAAAGTTATCAAGAATAAGTGCAAGATTCCTGTACTTGAATACAACTGGAGTGATACGGTTTTATGAGAGATGACTTGCAGGTGTTAGTCCACAGCTAATTCAACATGAGTCCAGACAGAACATGGATGTCAAATTGTTAATGCAATTTCAGCCTGCATTTAAAGAAGGAAGGATGTTTTGAACAAAAGGCGGGTAGTTCTGGTCTATTTTATTACAGGAACCACACTTACAGTATTCCATTGATTTCTGGGTTTCACAACTTAAGGTGAATATAAACAAATTTAAAAATTCAGAGAAATGTGAACAGAATAGTAAAGGGCTAAAAATCAAGTTACAAAAGGATTGGCTGGAGCAACCAACCACATGGGAAGATTTAGCTAAGAGATAAGATGAATCTTATGGAGTTTATTCTGGACAGAAGAGCATTCTAAAGGGCTTTGATATGGAGTAGGGTCATTCTTGCTTGTATGGTTCTAGGCGGAGAACTGGTACATGTAGGAGAAGCTGCAAGTACACATATCCTACCTTAACATAAGGAACTTAAACTTACAGTTGCCCAAAGAATGGGCTGCAGCATTCAAAGAGAATGAGTTTCCTGTCACTGGAGGAATTCAAGCTTAGCCTAATAAACTTGGCGGAAGTTATTTGGCATTTATGAAGAGCAAATTCAAACAAAAGACAATGATGTGAACTAAATGACTTTTATGATTCCTTCCAATGCTGAGATTCTGTAAGTCTCTGATCAAAACAGGTAGTTTTGCAGAGTGAGCTTTGAAATATTCCAGGATGGAAGGAAGGAGATTGAAGGCCAGGAGGATAATGAAGCTATTGCTATAGTTTAAGTGTAATTTACTGAAGCTATGAACAAGGAAAAAGGAATGATCCAAAAAGCAAAGCAGAAAAAAAATTAGGAGTATTCAAGACTGCATTTGAAAACTGCCTGCACACATAAATATAGTCAACTGATCTTTGACAAAGGAGCAAAGGCAATGCAGTGAAGCAAAAATAGCCTTTTCAACAACTGGACACCCACATGTAAAGAAAAATTAATTTAGACACAGAACTTACGTCATTAATTTAGTGTTCCAATTAGCAACTCTCCCACAAACAATTCTTGAGAATTGAGAATTCTCAAATTGCTGCAACAGGCAATTCTTGGATCACCAGCTGGGTGTCTGATAATTCAACTCAATTCTGATATCTCTACCTGGAGAGAGCATCAGATCCACCCTCTACGCCCACCCCAGACCCCACTCCCACCAACCCGCTACATCAGAGGTCAGGCTATTTATTACCTGTGCTCTTGTTGACTAGCTATGGATCGGAGGTTCCAATAACCACCTCCTTGGCAATTCAATTTGGATGTCAGTTGCGTCCAGGTTGTTACCTGTACTTCTGACCAACTTGCGATATAAATCAGAGGTTCCCACTGATTTGCTAAATTGGCTCACAGAACTCAGAGAAACATTTCACTTACTAGAGCACTGGTTTATCGTAAAAGGATATAGCCAGGAACAGCTACATGGAAGAGATGCACAGGACAAGGTATGGGAAGGGTGTGGAGCTTCCGTGCCCTCTCCAGGCACCTCTCTCCCCACATCTTCACATGTTCACCAACACGGAAGCTCTCTGAACTCAGTCCTTTTTGGACTTTTATGGAGGCTTCAATACACAAGCATGACTGATTAAATCATTGGCCATAGGTGGTTTAAGTCAATCTCCAGCCCCTCTCCCTTCCCCAGAGGTCAGGGGGTGGGACTAAAAATTGTAACTCTCTAATCACAGGGCTGGCTCCACTGGCAACCAGCCCCCATTCTTAGGTGTTTTCTGATAGACATTATTAACATAACGAAAGGCACCATTATCACTCTGAAGACTTAGGAAATTCCCTGTGTTTTTGGAGCTGTGAACTAGGACCTATGGATGAAAACCAAGTATATATGAGAAATGTATTTTGGTCATCTGAGAGACCAAACACATATTTCTTATAAATCACAATATTACCACCCTTCACAAAAATTAACGCAAAATAGATACAGACCTAAATGCAAAACACAAAACCATATAACTCATAGAAGATAACACAGGAAAAAACCTTGAGACTGGTGACAGCTTTTTAGATACAACCCCAAAAGCATGATCCATAAAAGAAATACCTGATAAGGTGGACTTCATTAAAATTAAAATCCTCTGCTCTGAGACAAAAAATATCAAGAAAATGAGAAGACAAGTCACAAACTGGTAGAAAATTTCTTTACAAAAGAAACATCTGCTAAAGCACTGTTATGAAAAATATACAAAGAACTCTTAAAACTCAACAACAAGAAAACAAACAACTCAATTTAAAAATGGGTCAAAGACCTTAACAGACACTTCACCAAATAAGACGTGCAGAGGGCAAGTAAGCATATGGAGAAGATGCTCCACAGAGCACAGGGAAATGCAAATTAAAACAAACCTGAGACACCACTGCACACCTACTAGAAAAACAAGGAGATTGACACCAGTGCCAGTGAGAATATAGAACACGGGAACTCTCATTCATTGCTGGTGGGAATGCAGAATGATACAGCCACTTTGGAAGACAGTTTAGCATCTTCTTACAGAACTAAACATACTCTTTCTATATAATCCTGCAATGGCACTCCTTGGTATTTACCCAAAGGAGTTGAAAATTTTTATCTATACTAAAACCTGCACATGGATGTTTAGAGGTGCTTTATTCATAATTATTCATAATTGCCAAAATGTAGAAGCAATCAAGATGTCCTTCAGTAGATAAATGAATAAACTGTGGTACATCCAGAAAATGGAATACTACTTAGCACTAAAAAGATGTAAGCTATCAAGCCATGAAGGGACATGGAGGAACCTTAAATACATATTATTATATGAAAGAAGCCAATCTGTAAAGCCTACATACTACAATATTTCAACTATACAACATTCTGGAAAAGGCAAAACTATTGAGAAAGTAAAAAGACTAGTGGTTGCCAGTGATGGGTGGGGCCGGGGTGGGGGGAAAACAGAGGATTTTTAGGGCAGTGAAAATACTCTGTATGATACCATTGTGACGAATATGTCATTAAACATTTGTCCAGACTGACAGAATGTGTACCACCAAAAGTAAACCGTAAGGTAAACTGTGGACTTCGGGTGACTCTGATGTGTCATGTGGGTTCATCAGCTGTGACAAAGGTTACCGCTCCAGTGAGGGACGCTGATGGGGAGGCCGTGCGTGTGTAGGGGAAGGGAATATACGGAAACTCTCTGCATCTTCCCCTCAATTTTGCTATGAATCTAAAATAGCAGAAAAAGTGGCTCTTAAAAAAATGGAGTCTTAATTTTTAAAAACACATGCAAAGCAAAAGGGGAGAAAACATGACTTCAAAAACCTAGAAAATAAAGGTAACTGGCAAGAGATAACTATTGTGGGATGGGAAAAATGTTTAACAAATGTAACAAAGTTTAGAACATTTCAGGAATTCATTTCAGCGAGAAATCTAACAGGAGATGGTGGAAGCATCTGGGGACATAGTTATATGACAGACAGCAAATGACATCTAAAGATTGCCACTCAGTGCTGAACGAAAAAACCAAGACTCCAGAGAATAGTGAAGTTTACTTAGGGAAAGGGAAGTACAGCTTCACATCCAAGTTGGGAAATCTGGAATTAATAATAATCATAATAATAGTAAAATCATTTTTCAGTGGTTGAATCAAGAACCCTAAAGGATACCAGACTGGGAGCAAGGCAACCTGGATTCTAGCCTCTATTGTGACTTTAGCTTAAGTAAGTGGTTCACCTTCCTGGGGCCCCAGGTCTTCACCTATAGAATGAGAATGACATGGACAAGATCAGTGTCTCTCCAACTAGTGTCCCTTGGAATACCAGTAGGTGCATCTCTTTGCAAGTATGTTTAAGTAAGTTGAAGTAAATTTGGAAAATGTTAGACAAAGTAATTTCTGTCTCCCACCCTAACACAGTCTAATTCTGATTCAAATATATAAATATCTTAATGCATTTAAATCTGCTTTACCTACATATATACTGTTTACTTTTGATTCTCTCATAGAGATAGTTACTAGATAATGCAAAATTGGTGGCAATCCTTTTGAGAAAATTTCATACCTTGACAACAGCCATTGAGAGCAGAAAGCAAAGGGTCTACCAGCAAAAGGAGCAAAAATAGTGCCTGAGAAAGGACTGGCATCGTCTTTCACTCTGTTCCTGTCTTTCTAAATTACCTTTTCCTTCAAAATCTTATGAGTTGCTAACAATAGAATTACTCAACTACAAGTTCAACCCACTTAATTTTTTAAAAAATCCTTTTTAGATAAAATGGAGAAAAGTATTCAATCTTTGGACTGTGGCAATAAACTATCATCTTTCACTCTGGCTGGTGTGGCTCAGTGGACTGAGCACTGATCTGCGACCAAAGGGTCACTGGTTCGATTCCCCACTGGGGCAAACGCCTGGGTTGGGGGTACATGAGAGGCAACTGACTGATGTTTCTCTCCCTCCCTTGCCCTCTCTCTAAAAAATACATACATAGATACATACATACATAAATACATAAATACAATGTTTTAAAAAAAAGCTATAATCTTTCCTAATGTTGACACAATATCCTACCTGGAGCCACTTATAAGTGTCTTCCACTTATAAGACAAATCTGAATTTTGAATAGCTGAGTTCTATGCCTTTTAGTATCACATATGGTCAGTTTTCTACAGCCAGATAAGAAAAGTCATACTATAGAAAACTGTAACTCAGTAAAGTGAGTCTTCCCTCTCGTTTTCTCAGCTCATCACAGCCACAGCTGGTTGCCTAAACTTTAGGCCACAAATGAAGCATTACAGAGGAAGCCGAAGGAATCAGGTAGGACAGGAAAGCAAGAACCAGTAACGAGAAGCTCTTTGGAAAGAGAGGTCCAGTGACACAGAAAAAGTGGCAGGCAAGAAAGTGATTGTGGATCACCATGGAAATGTCCCTGGAATGCACTAATAATCTGCAATTTGGATAATTCTCCTATGCATATGTGAGATTTGACTGAGTCTATCTGATGTGTGGATTAGCAGCATACTAATTATAGGTTTATCCTACAGTAACCATTCATTATCAAAAGACTCTTAAGTCTTGCTAAGTTTTCTCCCTCATGACAGGATTCTAGATAGATTTTTAAAAATCAAAGCACTTCTAAAAAATTATATCACTGTGGATAAATTCGAGTAAATACATGTATACACAGTACAGAAGTTCAAGCTACAGATGCCTGTATCTTTATATATCAGTTTTCAGTCACTCTGGAATACGAATAGGACTCAAAACTATAACTTACCCAGAGAAAAGATCCTGTGTTAGAGTCAGAGGTGTTAGTGAAGAACACAAAGTCACATATAAATCTTTGAGTACTGCATACATTATCTACAACAACTTTCAATCTCTAATTCACATTATTAGGAAAATGGTGTGAAAGGGATTCACTACTGTATTCTGTAACTTTGAAAAACCTGAAAGAATGTTAATTATTGGAAAGCAAAATCCAAGTTTCTTGCAGGGTATTTGTTTTTAAATTATGGACATATTATCAAAGGTAGATTGCTCCAAGGAACCAATCGCATGGAACCCCGAGAAAAGCCTAGTCCGAGCCATGGGGGAAGTCCTCCCCTGAGCAAGACTCGGTCAGGTTCTGGGCTGCCCTTTGCTAACATCATTGCTCATTGTTTCTTCCACTTCCCTTCCGCCAACACCCTGTTCTCTATTGTGTCTGTCCGGACAGTTGTTTTTCCAAGTCAGAGTATCACATGCAAGAAACTGACAAGATTTATAGAAGAGCTAGAGCATTTATCAGCTCCTCACTGATGGAATGTGATAAAAAGTAAATATAAATCAGCCAAGGTATGAGTTCACAAATAAAGAAAAAATATTTCCAAGTGTCCCCTTGACTACCTTATCAACAAACACTGTTTAAGATGGGTAATTACAAAACAGCATAAGAGGATAATCTAAGGCGTGTTAACTGTTTTCAATAGCAACAAAAGTTTAAGATAAGAAAACATATCTAAACATTTAATTAAAGGGAATGGATTAAAGATTTTTGCCTTTTACAGAACTATAAAAGTACCTTTGGGCAATATAATAATACCAACCATATACCTCTAGAGAGTGTTTTATAGTGAGCCAGGTACAGTGTTAGAAAATTTATACATATTAATACTACCCTGACAATAAACCTATAGTGTAAATACTACTTTGTAGGCGAGGGTGCCCAGGCTCACAGAGTTCAGGGCCAAGGCCCCACAGCATTAAGAGGACCAGGGCCACAGAGGTGGTAATGCTCAACTCAGAGCCAGCTGTGCTTAGTGGGCCCAAGAGTCCTCTTACTGCTGAGGAAGAGATGCTAATTTACCATTATAGGGCTTATTTAGATAGAATTTTGCTAATTCTATTTATCCTTTTGAAAAATAAAATGTTACCAACATGTTCTTTCATGGAAAAAAAGCCCAAGATACATTAAGAAGAAGTCACAGAACAGTGACTTGTGTGATCATATTTAAACAGAAAAATAAATCTATTCATTCTAGAGTTCTCGGAAAAACACATATGTGTATAAACGCTTAGGAAGAGGTCTGAACAGATTCACATCGATCTCTTTCCGGTGACTACCTTGAGGGCAGAGTAAAACTGGGGTGGGCAAAATGAAGGGAGATACCACTTTTCGCCGCATATCTGTGTTGTTTTATGAGGATGTGTTACTCTTATAATTTGTAAAATAGAAAAAGCACACAGCCCTAACCAGTGTGGCTCAGTTGGTTGGGCGTCATCCCGCTAACTGAAAGGTCGACAGTTCAATTCCCTGTCAGGACACATGCCCGGACAGCAGGTTCAGTCTCCAGTTCAGGGTGCATGGGAGAGGCAATCAGTTAATGTTTCTCTCGAACATTGATGTTTTCCTCCCTCTCTTTCTCTTTTCCTTCCCCTCTCTTTAAAGATAAATAAATAAATAAAATCTTAATGTAAAAGAAAACATGTACACACGCATGTGTATACACACACACACTACATACTATACTGACCTGATGCCTTCACATCTGAACACTGTTTTTATAGCAGCCGCACATAAGAATGACATTTCCCCTCGAAGCAGATAGCAGGTGACAAGAACCTAAGCAAAAATACTTTTCCCCTTATTTCTAGCATCTAGCTCCATTTCAAATCAATACAAGAGGTCTTTCCTAGATTATGAAGGACTCTAAAAGGAGCTGCATAGATTTACTAATGAACTGTAATGATCATATTTCCTCTGACTTCTAAAGGACACGGTTCAGGTCTTACTCCTTCGATGCATCTGCTGCTTCCCCATACTGTATTGTCTACTTTGCAACTTTGGTTCACAGTGTGCCTTATGCTTTGTGCAATAGTGCTCTGGGATGTGCAAATACAGTGTTGTTCCCAAATACAATGTAGGCATATTGAGGGCCGGACTTGGGTCCCTAACTGAGTGTTCTACAACTGAGATAATCTTGGCCTTTATTCATTTCTTGAGAACTCACATGATGAGCGAGGCACCATGCCAGGAGCAGAAAATACACTAGTGACAAGGAGCAAGGTCTCTTCCTGACTGAATTTACATTATGCTCTGGGGGTGCAGACATAGGGGAGAGGGGACTGTAATATAGACATGTAACACGTAATTATATTACAGTGTAATAATGCATAAAAGAATATACGGAATTATTGGAACACAGAGGAGGGACACAAAAGCCGAAAACACTCTGGAAAAACTGAGATCAAAGCTGCAGCCTCATGGGAGGAGTTGGATAAAAAGATGGTGAACAAACAAACTTGGGTACAGAAGCAGGTGAGAGACAGTACCATGGCAAATTAGAGGACATGAAAACAGCACAGGCTGGCTGGACCCCAGAGTGTGGGGGCGGGGCACATGCTGACAGGCGGGAACGTTTGGCAGGGGCCAGACCACATAGGCCTTGTAAGCCATGGAAGGAGTTAAGGAGAGCTACTAAAGAGTTTGAACCAGTGGAGTGACAGGATCAGACTTGCCTTTTTATAAAAATCGCTCCAGTTACAGTGTGGAGAATGGATTAGAGAAGGGCAAGGCTGAAGGCTTTAGGGAGCAATTCAGGCAAGAGATAATGGTGTCCTGGAGGAAGGTGGTAGTGGTGGGGAGATGGAGAGGACGGGGCAGGTCTGAGACTCGGAGGAGACCACAGCACAGAGTCTGTTCGGCAGCTGGCTGGAAAGGGGAGGTGAGGAAAAAGAAAGGAGTTCTAGAAAGGGCCCAGATTTTCCGCTAGAGCACTGTCCGAGATAGAAAACACAGAAGTAGGAGCATATTCAGGGAGGATGGAGGGGGCAGTTGAATGAGTTTAATTTTGAACTCACTTGGGGTGATCGTGAGATTGCCAACAGGTTTGTCGCTAAAAGCCCAAAGCTCAAAACGGAGACTGAGGCAGGGTATGCATGTCTGAGGGTGAAAGGCATAAAGATACTAACTGAAGCTACAGACAGATGTGATCAGTTCCGGGGTGATGAAAATCCCTGGGTGAGGAAAAGAGCAGGTGCTGGAGAGACCCCTGAGCACCGCGGATGCGAAAGGACACAGAAGGAGCCTGAACAGGGACAGCCAGGGAGGTAAGGGAATCTGAAACCCTTGGGGTGACAGAGACCAAGTGGGTACTTCCACAAAGAGTGGTTGACAGCATACTTCTTAAAAGTGTGTGGACCGATTGAAGCTACCCATCGGTAAATAAAAACACTAGTTCTTATTATCTCTGATTCCGGCTCAGCTCCTGTTCGTGGCGGTGAAAATATGTGCGATAACATTCTCCATGCTCCAGACTAGGCCCTCCTGTTTTTACTTCTAACACTTTCTCACTGAGACCTGAGTCTCACACCCAGTTTTGTCTACCACTAGAACTAACCACCACATTCTGCGAGTTTTGCCTTTTTCATCTTTTCCCTGTCTTCCCTTCCCTTTGCTACCACCCTAAACCAGGCTCGTGGAGCACCACGCAACCAGACAGCTGGAACCGACTGCTCTCCCGGACCACTCAGTCCTCGGCCCCGTCTCTGGAGCAGTCCTCCTCACGCAGTATAACCACATTAATTATCCGAGAACAGTGACCTGAACTCTTTATTCCACTGCTGACAATTCCCCAGTGACTTCCCACGATAATCACTTATTCAAAAACTGCATTCACTTAGCAAACATTTATGTAGAGTCCTCTCAGACTTTGTGACGGTCCAGTTTTATTTTTTTCTTTTCAGTTTTCAATCGATTGTAGACGAATGTTTTTGTAAAATATAACAAACATTGTAGTAATGATAAATTGTTTTTAAAGAATTTCTTTTCTAAATTCTTACTCTCAGCTTCAATACTCATCTTACCATGGGCTGGTAACAACAGTTCCTGGTCCAGCAATGGTCCATGGTGGCAATTTCCACCAGGTGCACCACAAGAAACTTTAAAACGTGCAATACCTGACTGTTTTAGTCAGGGGCACTGACCTCTTCCCTCAGATTGTCAAATTAAAAAAATGATGTCTGATGTGAATGCATCAAATTATACCTATTTTTTTTGTCAGAGTGGCAAAAAAAATTTTTTTGGTGTGCTGCAGAATTTTAGTAATTAGTTTAGGTGTGCCATGAGATGAAAAAGGGTGAAAATCGCTGGTCTGTGGTACACGTTCTGAACAGTCCCGACATGGAAGGCCTCAGAACAGTGGTCTCAATGCAGGGTGACTCTGCTAAAGCTGAGAAACTGCCTTATGAGTGCCATGCAAATGAATATTTATAATATATTAAGAACATAGCTAGAGACAGATGATGTATTACAGAACTGTACACCTGAAACCTATATAATTTTGTTAACCAATGTCAGCCCAATAACTTCAGTAAAAAAGTACACACACACACACACACACACACACACACACACACAGCTGGAGTCGAAGCACATACAAGGTACAGGGCAGGCACAGGAGAAGAATCTGAGCCTGTCTGTAAAGTTAAACAATCCTTACAAAACAAAGTCCTCACTTCTGATTCATGGCTTTCTACAATCAACCCCAACCTAATTTTATTTTATTTTAAAAAAGATTTTATTAATTTATTTTTTTTAGCAAGAGGGGAAGTGAGAAAGAGAGGGGGAGAAAAACATCGATGTGTGAAATACCGATCAGTTGCCACTCACACACCCCGACCAGCAATCAGGCGTGTGCTCGACTGGGAATCAAACCTGCGGCCTCTCGGTTTGCAAGACACCGCCCAGTCCACTGAACCACCCCAGTTAGGGCCCAACCGAATTTTAAATCTGATTTCCTGCTGCTTCCCAACAATGCTCTGCCAGACTGGTCTAAGTCAGGAATTCTACACTTTGCTTCATCTGTCGCTCTTCCTAGGATGTGGACAACTCACCCAGCCCCTCCCCTATCCAAAACCATTTAACATTTAAGTCTTCACCCAACCTCTGCCTCTGCAATGAAGTCCTCTGTGATTTTCCCTTAAAATTCCTATACGACTTATCATCTATACCATTCTTTGGCATTTTAGCTTATACTGGCTTTTGCTATCACTTGTTAGGTAACTTCTAAATGATTATTTTATTTTGACATTTATGTTCCACCTCAAAGTTGACAGTTTACTTAAACCAGCACTTCCAGCAACTACCTCCTTCCTGTATTGTGCTACAATAGGTGCCAAGAAACACACGAAGAGAGGGACTGGAGTTACTGGACGTTACACTCCTACCACCAACTGTCATAGCTCTTGAGCTCGTGACAATCTGAATACAGTGGGTTACTAGGGAAGTAGCTTATTTATAAACCTTAATGTCTTAGAGAATTCATTCACTCTCATATATTGAGCACTTATGCTTCTTACTTAAGGCCAAGACACTGATTTTTGCCACATTCAAGTTCTACACAATCTGCTAGAAATAAGAAAATAAGAAATTGCAATTGAGACAGTTTCTCTACTCAAATTTTAAAACCTGAACGAATAAAGATATCTTCATACTTTCAGTCAATGCACTCATCACCTTGACAAAAACTGAGGTTTTGGAAAATGGCTCTAGTCTTAAAAAAAAAAAGAAGGGGAAGAAAGGAAAGGAAGAGAGGAAGGAGGAGGAAGAGGAGGATGATAAAGAGGATGAAGAAGGAGGGTGCGTTTAACTGTTCTGCAGAGGAAAGCTTACACAGTTGTCATGTCTGGCATCTAAACACAAAGATCGGATTTCTGTAGTTCATAACTACCTCTTTATAACTCACTTTGTAGAATTTTAGCAAATTCCTGAAGTACTGGATAATTTCTGAATGCTAAGGCTGGCATTTATAAATGCATACAGCAAATGGTAGGGGGTGAGGCCAGACCTACAGACCTTCAGTGTTTTAATAACTCCTCTCTTCTTTTTCATCCCCCAAACCTATTATGTCTAAGTTCTCAGAACCTTTATATATGAAGAGTTTTGTAAATTTCTTTTAGAACTAACTGAGGGGGGGGGGGCAAAAGTGGAACTTATTCACTCATCACAGGATATTCTTTGACACAAAATTCAAGGCTTTCCTGTCTACTTCTTAGCTTCGTCTCTCAGTGTCTGGAAAGGTGGTTCAGAATACAGACTCCAGAGCCAGACATCCTGGTTTCCAATCCCAGCTCTGCCTCTTACTACTTGTATACACCCAGTAGGTCATTTCCTTCCCTGGCTTCAGGGTTCCTGAGCTAGTACCAAGTTCTAGTCCAGTTCTGCCTGTGACTTGCTTAGTGACCTTGGGCCATAATTTCTGCATCTGTAAGGAACTGCCATCAACACCCTGGGAATTCAGGCCTTTACCCCTAAGCCCTTCTCCAAAAAAACTTGATGCCCCTGCTCCCTCGAAGTGCTGACAGTGGAACTACTATGAAAGAGAACTAGCCTGTGATATTATCTTTTTGTTTCTTTTTTCAATTACACAAGCAGAAGTCTAATACCACAGTAAAACACTCAGACATGGAGGTACACAGAGTAAAAGCCCAAAAATCTCCCTGTATTTCCCATCCTAACTTCTCTTTCAAAGGAGTAAACAATTTTTTTCAATTCAATGTGTGTCTGTAGAGGCTTTTGCAATGCATTTACTTTTCTTTTTAAAGGTTTTCTTCATTAAAACAAGCACATCAACATTTGTACACGTAGAGCTGGGTCACTTCAGGACTCGCCCCGCTGTGTCCCGTAATGAGGAGGGGAGAGTGCGGCAGCCTGTCTAATCACGTCCGTACTACATGTGGACTTCGACTTCAACCTCGCTGTGACCCAGCTGTTGAGCTATATGTAACCCGACTGCAGCAGCCAGCAGGTCTAATCTATTGCTGACTCTATAGACAACACTGCATCCCCCCAAAGATTTTTTTCTAAAAGCCTGTCTATAATTTTTAAATGCCAACTGAATTTGTATATAATTTGACTCTGAGATATAAGTACAGCCACATTATTTCTACTCAAATATAAGAAAATTCAGCTTTAAAAATCAAAACCAATGGGAAAATTAATTTGAGGTTAAAAGTTTCAATTTACAGAAAGGCACCATAGTAGTTTGTTTTTTTTTTTTTTAGGGTGAGTGCTTGATTTCTAAATTCTGCTTCAGAGATTTTGGAAATCACATGGTCATAAGCCATTTTCTTCTTCCAATTAAAAAATATATATAAATTTTCCAACCTGAAGTTGGAATTAGTAAATTATTAAACTGTTACATTCCTCACGTCTAACTATCATCTACGAGCACTTTGTGGAAAACCAGAAGGGGGAAGTTTTGCATCTCTAACCAGTGAGCAATTGCTTTCTTTTCCTTTCCTAATAAATTACAGGCAGACTTGAACAGATGTCAGGTTGGCATTCAAAACCTAAAATATAGCTGAAAAGCAAGTTATGACTAATACAAGGGGAAAAGATGAATGTCAGAAAGCTTCATTTTTTTCTTCTTTTTTTCAAATTTCAGATAAGCTCTTTAGCCTTAGGGTTCCTTTTACAGAGCCCTGGAGTTCGGCTAGATGTCTTAACCCCCATTTAAATTGCAATCTCAGCTCATGAGTGGGGGTGTGAAAATGCATTATAAGAGTGTCAGTGTTTATGTTAATCTTAGCAAGAACTCCCTCTCTCCCAAATATGGCATGTTCAAAACCTTAGCGCCCTTTCTTCCACTCTATTTTATTTGTACTGTTCTTAGCATCTGAAAGATGTCTGCGTGTGATTGAAAGGCTCCTTATCTCTTGGCAGCTCCACTCATAGAGTAACTGCAATCTCACTCATGATACCAGAAAAGAGCTGCTTTCCTCTAGAATTTTGAAAGAAACCTTAAAAATACAGATTGATAATGGGCTTAGAGAGGGCAGCACAGAGGAAAGGGGACCAAAGAGAACACACAGTCAGTTTGAAAGAACGGGGGCAGGAGACCAGGACCAGTGGCTCTGCTCCCTCCAGGTGGCCCCGGATGTCTCCACGGTACAGATCCACCAAAGGGCAGTGTGAGGCTTGAGACTCAAGTCTCTACACCCTTTTCCTTCCCGTTCTAAAATGGGTAACTTCCACCAAAGCCTCTTTCTTTAGATATATGTGAACTGAGTCCTAAAATTACACTAAGGGACGCTAATTCTTTAACAATTATTCCACTGTTCTTTGAAAAGGATTTGTGTTTTTTGCTCTGACATTTATGGTTTAGAAGTAATTGCCAGGGGTGCTGAAAAATGAAGTTTCTTTGCAGAAATTCTATCTTTGCCAACAAAAGAGCTACAGTGAGAACTGAGGTAATCAATTGTTGACCCCGAGCACTCTCCAAAACTGCATGCAAAGGACGAGGTGTGGCACGTCTCTGAACAGGACAGACTCAGCTGACATCTGCGTGTGCTCCAGGACAGCAATCAGCTGTTGAGCTTGTTCGCCTGTGCTTCCAGGTTCTGCTTCTCCATGCACACACTTCCACCCCGGCACTCCAAAGGCGCCTCTGTTACCCCATGAAGTAAGGATCTAAGGTCATTTGTAACTAAACATCGATCATTACAGGGGCTGGAGGACATTCTGACTGAAGAGCTCTCTAGTATCCACTACATGCAAGGCATCGGTCTCGTTTCCTTGGCCAGTGCTTTGAGACATTTTTGAGGAGGAGCTGCCCCACGAGGGTTTGGGTGAGTCCACCTGCTACACACAAAGAAAAAATAAATAGCTACACTGATGAAAACAACAACAACAAAAGCAAAAGTCTAAACTGATATCCCCCTAAATATGCCCTTTTCCCATTTCTACACAAGGCCTTTCTTCCTCCATCTACAGGACTGCACACAACTACTTTTCTCCCTTTAAGGCTTTCCTTGATATTAGTTCCATAACAATATTATAACTAGAACAGGAAGGAATATACCACATAACTGAAAGTATTTCAAGAGAGAAACTAACAGATCAGAAACTAACATACAGCATTGGGCAAAAGTAGATTCACAGTTGTTCATGTGGAAAATAATACAATAATTAATAAACAGTAATACAAGGATAAACTGTTCTGCGTGCTCACAACTGTGAATCTACTTTTGCCCCTCCCGGCACAGGACACTTATTCCATGTATATTACCTCACCTGATCCCCAATTTTACTTCTCAACTGTGTGCCTCTGATTAGTCCCTTACTCTTCCTGTGTCTCATCAGCAACATTCTGCATCTAAGCTGTGCTTTCAATTTTGAAAAGCAGCTGAAGTTTTAGAAGCAAAAAGGAAGAACTATATTACCTAGGTACACAATTATCAGTCTCATAAGCATGACAAAAGAGAATTCTAAATTTATCTCATTGTGCACTTCCAACTTTGATACAATAGGCGAAAAGATCCTTTTAGTTAAGATTCCTGTGTACAAAGCAGACATAACTCTCGACTTCATGGTAAAGATAGTGATTTGGTCTCAAGCCAAAAGTAAAGAAGTTCTCTACTTAAATTTTTTAAAAAGCCTCATAATTATTCTTTCCTAATCACTATTTTTTATTTGAATTAATTTAGCCAATTGTATCCAGTGTCCAAATGAATCCCACAACTACGAAAGTTTATTTAATCAACAAAGAGTGAGGAAAATAATCAGCCAATTTGTTTCCACCTGGCAGGGTAAACGATCACAGGGTATATATAAAAAGGACTTGTGCAGCGTTGTTTTATATTCTATATTCTATCCAAAAGTAGCAATTTGTACTTTTATATATCTTTACCAAAGCCTAATAGGAACTTTATAACCACACTGTACTTGGAGTACAGTAAGTATTCTACAATGGAATTTCCTCAAAAGTCAAAGGAAAAAAGAAGCCTCTATTAGAAAACAGGGAATGACACATGCATAGTAAGAGAATTACTGATTCACAGCCCTTTTACCATTTAAAAAGTCGCTTTAGGACACTGAGAAACTTCATTCAGAATAAAGCTCAATCCAGCTCAAAAGCCAAGGTAGCTTTATACTTAATTTTCCTTAAATCAAATTGATAGCATGAGCTCCTTGATGGCAAAATGCCATGACGAGAAAAATATATTACTTTTAAAAAAGGACAGAACTCGCCCCATAGGTTGAGGTAGCTCAGTTGTTTAGAGTGTCATCCTGGTACACCAAGGTTGAGGGCTCATTCCCCAGCCAGGGCACACACAAGAATCAACCAATGAATGCATAAGTAACTGGAACAATAAATCAATGTTTCTCTCCCCGTCTCTCTCTCAAATCAATAAATAAAAAAAATTTTTTGAAGGACAGAACTCTTTTTGTCTACTTAAGTCAGTATAAAGATATTAGAAAAATAAATACATAAAAAGGGTCCTGAATGGTAGCACTCACAAACAAAATTCAAATCCATGGTCCTTAGTCAAAAAGCATGTTAATAAAAACAAAAGCAAACTATTATAATTCAAGTGATTTCAATATGGACTGCAGAGACAGAGACTACTGGTAAATTCACTGAGAAATTTCATATCTATTTTGGTTTATTCTCAAACTCTCTGACACCTGGCGAAATCACAAATCAACCAATATGAGTTTTACTCTTCCTGAATTATGTGCCCAACCTCAGACAGAGGCTGTAACAAGCAGGGTTTAGATAACGCCCAGACACAAATCTAGTGTCTGAGTAACTGAATCCTCCGTAGCTTCCAACTGTGAGAAAATATTTATAATATTAAAAGATATGGCTTTACAGAAGTGGTTCTTCTACTTCTTGGCTGGATAGCATAATATTCAAAGAAACAGAATCATTAGACTTTTTGTGCCAGAGCTCGCTCTTGAAGCCCAGGAAAAACATTCTACAGGAATGACTTACAACAACATTTGGGATCATCCTCTTATGTCTGCCTATACACCCACAATGTGCTTAAACGATATTTCCATGTCCTCATCAAATAAATTTTATGGATTTATTGTACCTCCAAATATACATTGCCAAGATAGTGAACTATCATGCTTTTTACTATTTTTCAGATTAAAATTGTTTTTTATGGACTTGGCCTTTGGATCTTTCAGATAAAAAAGTATGTCATTGCCATTTCAAGGTGTATAAAACTCAGGTGATGAGGGTCTCTGTCATTTTCTCTTAATCCAATTCCAAACTCGACCTTTACCCAGTGAACAGGTGTGTGCTGTGCCTGTAATTTACCAGAGTGAGCGGCCAGGCAGAAAAGCTACCAACAATAGAAGGCTGAGAGAGCCAAGCACTTAGTGCCTAGAAAGCAGTTCTTATCCCCACCATTGTGAATATACTTTTATCTCCCAGTAGCAATTTAAAGATAAAGCATGATGGGGGTGAGAGAAATAATATATTCATATTCCTTCAGGTTTTTTTTTTGGAGACTGTTTTTATACTACATCTGCCAGAGGCTGTTGTTATAAATTCCTTTCTGAGATATTCTGTGGCTCACATTCCAATCCAAACTGTAATATCAATAGCAAAACAGTCACGACAGCACTTCCACCAGGGCAAATAACGCCACTTCATACAGATAAATTAAATAAACCTTCAAGAAGAAAGTGATAAATGAATAGTGCATTTATTTGTGTGCCATATGGAAACTCCTATGTATACCCTGCATTTGTCTTACTGGATCAAACTTACATCATTTAAAAACCAAGTATCCATTTACTGGGTATGGAGATGCACTAATCAAGTAATATAACAGTGCACCACAAAGACGCAGCAGCTAATATCAGAAAATGCCCCCAGTCTAACAGACGATGACGCAGCAGGGTAAAGCCCACCCACAGTGGGTCTTTAGAGTTAGGTGAAATTTCTAAATATTCCCTATGTAAAAACATTCATAAATAAATAAAATTTCTAAATATGTCCAATAGAAAAATATACCTGAATAAACAAAATGGAGCAAACCTACAAATATTTCCATGATTTCCTCATAAATTTAAAATGTAATTTCAAAAAATTCTAACCCTTCAAAAATTTTTTAGAAAACTTTTGTTTAAAAGAAGTTAAAAAAAAATACCTTGGCAGGTCTGAGAATGATTTCAAAATATTACTGAAAAGAGACTTCATTGTACTTATTTCTTTTTAACAATACAAGATTTTATCAAGTTTTCCTTTTTAAACTCACCCATCTGCTCCACAATCTCTGGCGGAAACACTCGGGAAGCAAATGCTCGTCGAAAAATATCTGAGAATTCCTTGTCCAGACCACCTATCCCCATTTTCTCGAAGTTCCAGTCAGGGTTGATGATGGACTGGCGGTTCTCCTTGGTTTTGGCTTTGCCTGTGTCAAACAGAGATAATCACGTGTGAAACGAGAACTTCATCAGAAAGTGTAAAAATACGGAGCTCATGGGGCGTCTTCCATGAACAAAGAGAACTAGCCTTATATGAAGATGAACACCACAGCCTTAGCTATTTTCTAATGAGGATGTTTTGCTGTGTTGACTGTTTCGTCTGGTCCCCGTGTAGGGTCAGTAAAATGCTCTCACAACGACTCGCTAAACTCACGCTGCGGTCCATTTGTAATCAACCCATGGAGCTTGGTCTCCTCAACCTTCAATCCTAACCACGTTAACTAATTTAGTTGATTAGAAGAAACACCATGTGCATATCTGATGAAGATAATACTAGGTGCCAGAAATGCAACTGAAACCTAGCAGTTTCAAGGCTCCTAAAGCAAGTGTACTTAAAAATACACACTATATTTATCTAGATTAAGTTTATAATTGAGTATATAACCCCTCAGCCTGAGTAAGATTAATGTCTTATTTGCTCTTTCTTCACTTGTACACAAAAGTCTAAAATCATCCTAAAGTCTTTAGTGATTTCAAAATCTGTTTTCAAATTCCTTCAGACAAAAAATTATGTAACTTAAATGTCATAGTGCCACCTAAAGTAACTTGAGAGAATCACATTGATGATCACAAGCAAAGAATAAAAGCTCCTTAGTACACTTTGCTATAAATAAAAAAGACAGTAATATTATAGTTTTTTAATTATGGAAGAGAAGGTTGCATTAGAAAAAGTTTATCTTAAATGGCAGTTTTATGGTTAGAGTTTTGTGGACTTAACATTTCCTTTACAAAGCTACAGAAAATAGTTTTCTTACACTCTACTGCCCTCTTGTGGCCAAACTTACTGCATGCTAAATCACGACCCAATTTTATTTTTCAATGGGAAAAACCTGTCAACCACACCTTTGCATGAATTACTTAGAGATACCCACATTGAAGGAAAATGTATAAAGGACCCATGTTAATGAGCAACAGGGTGGGGACTGACTGAGGGAGCGGGGAGGGCAGGGCAGGGGAGAGCAACGGGGGAAAAACTGGGACAACTGTAACTGAACAACAATAAAAAAAGGAGCATTAATGCATAATATAGGTAAGCCCATTTCTATGCCCTAGTATATTCTATAAAAAAAACTTCTTGTATCTATCTACCTACTAGTTTGTTTTGTATCTCATTGCACTGTCTTGTCTGCACTTGCTATATTGACATTTGAAACTTGATAACTTACTATACATCTAATCCTCTGTATATAAGGTAAGTGTGAGGAAATATCTTAAAAATGAAGTATTAAATAAATATGACATACAAATATTTAAAAAAAGAAATACCCACACTGTATGAAAGCCACACAACTCCCTTGGGACATTATACCTTAACAAAAGGTGTACAAAACACAAAATACAAAGAAATTACTGTAAAAATGAAATGGATCAATAATAGATTTTGATACATCCTACATCCATAAAATGGCATGTACAGTCATTAAAAATTATGTTGAAAGGTGTATTTATTAAGATGCTTGAAATATGTTAAGCAGAAAGAACAAATTATAAAACAGTATTAAAATAAAATAAAATTTAAAAACTTTAGAGTTGCATGGGCTATCTTTGGGTGTCTATCCATATTTTATAAAATAAATATTTTACTTTATAATTAAGAAAATAACAATAAGAGGCAATAATAATCTATGAATCAAGAAAAAAGGCCACACATTCTAAGAAAGTTAAGTAACCATGGATATGATAATGTGCAACCAATGGAAGTTCTCCACTTTCTACTGGAGTAGACATCAACTTGAGTTACTGGTGAGTTACTCTCCTTAAAGCCAAATCTGCACTTTTTAATATAATAAAAGCAGGGCTAATGTAAAAGAGTATGACTGAACTGTGAATCCGTTGGAAAGACTTTCTTCACCTGCACATTCATCATTTAACTCAATCACTAACAGAAGTGATGCCAGTATTGCATTGAACACACCACCAGATGAGAGGCACTCCACAAATAACTGACCACATCTCAAGGTCATGGGAGACCATGAAGGTCTGAGGAGCTGTCAGGGACTGCAGAGGACTGTGCAGACTGCACAACTAAAAGCAATGTGGGATCCTGAAACAGAAATAGGGCACAGCGAAAAACACCGGTGAAATCTGATCAAAGTCTGTAGTTGAGTTAGTAGCAATGTCACCGTGACAATTTAGTTGTGGTGACTGTACTACGGTTATTTAAGATGTAACATCATGGGGAGCTGGTGAAGGGTGTACAGGGACTCTCAGAGCTACTTTTGCAAATCTTCTGTAAGCCTAAACTTATCTCAATATAAAAACTTTAAAAATTAATTTTATCTGTATTTTTTTCCTTATTTATAGTGTGGTTACTAGGACATTAAAAGTTACATAAATGGTTCACATTACATTTCTATGGGACAATGCTGGTCTAGTGAAGGTTTTAAACTTTTTCTTCGTTAGCACATTGTGGTTTTGTGAAACGCTTTCTCAAGGGAGGTGTTCCCTGTTCTCCTTCCCACTTGAAAATCATGGTAACTGGGTCCCATATAGTAACAGAGATGACCCCACTTCATTCAGAACGTCCTGAAAACTGTAAGTCTTACCAATAAGATTGAGGGATGAATTTTCTGCTTTTTCAAATGCAACTTGACTGTTTCCAACAACTAGCCCCACTTCAATCTGTGCAGAAAGACAATAATTAGTATAGTAGTCTAGCAGCAGACTTCTGGACTTCTCAAAGCAAAGCCAGAGCAAAGGGAAATGAGGTCTCTCAAGCAGAGCAAATCTGTAAACTCTCACCTAAGTTACATTTACTTTTGTCATAACTACTTTCCAGTTATTCCTATTTTCTTTATTTCAATGCATATATCTTTTCATAATGCCTGCCATATTGTTATTTACTTACAATACACATCACCTTCATTCAACTAGGATTGCAGATTCCAAATTACTATTAGATCTGCAAATAAGTGTATTTTACCCTGTATTTTAATAATGCTCACTCTAGAAGCAATTTTCTCTCCCTACTATCATAAAAGAAAGAACACACAGTATGAAAGAAATCACTGAGCAAGAGAATGGGTTGAAAAATTATATTAATCTGCACAATTCACATCATGAAGATTATCTAATACAAATTATTAGAAATAAAACATACCTTCTGTCTTTTACCTGTCGCAGGCTCTCCCTTCAGGATGCTGGGATCCATGGCTTCGATGTCCTTCACTAGTAAGCCAAAAAGCTTTTCATTGAAGCTGAACACAAGCTATACACAAAAGAGGTAAAGGCAGAAAAATCACTTTATGTTAAAACGGCTTGAATGGCACCTCATCACCAATGTTTTCCAAATGCAGAAAAGCAAGTCTGTCCTGTGTGCTCCTCTTGAATCTGCTCCACGGGCAAACTACCCACCTAACCACTAAGGGGGGAAGGGAGCTAACACTTACTAAGCTCTTTGCTGACAACCACCACAGGAGGTTAGATAATTAGTACTCACAAACTCTCTTGGAAGTACTCACAAATTATTCCTCAGTTTTAACTAGTGGGGAAGCTGAGATCCAGACGGAGGCTAAGCCATGGGACCCAGAGTCACAGTGGACGGCAGTGCCACGACTCAGCCTGGGTCTGTGACCAGATACCTAAGCTTTTCTATAACCACTACGGCATTTGATGCAGCTGTCTGCCAAGGGTTCATTGAGTGCCTTCCATGAACTAGGCCCTCCTCTACGTGCTGGGCTACAACAGTAGGTGTCACAGGCAAAGTTGGCTGTCCATCCTGCCACTACTACCTACTACAAAAGGGAATAAATATGAAGCACGGTGATTTGGAGTAAGATACTTATTTCTTTTCTGTATTATGGAGGATTTTCTTTCATGGGTTTATAGATGTCTGCATGTTATTATGTTTAAAATAATTAAAAATACCAAAGCATTTTCTACTAAAATAGAAAAGCTAAAGGGGAAGGTAAAAACAATGAAGTTTAGTCAGGTGATTTGAGCCCAACTATCAGTCCAAAAGTGTAGAAATCCAGAGGAATCCAGTATAACCCAAAATGCAACGGACAGGCAGTCAAAAAATTATCAGCTGAATGTCCTCGTGGGGAGCCGTCTTGAGCCAGTCAATCCCCACTAGCACCACAGCGGCTCCTCCATGCATCATCCCATTTCACTGACATCAAAGTACGTCACAGTTCATGGCATTGCTTTCTTATTTCCTATCTCCCCAAACTAGAAAGTAATCCCTATGAGAGTAGGGATTATGCATATTTTGTTCACTGTTGTATCTGTAGTGCCTAATATCATGGCTGGAACATACCAGGTATTCAATAAATACTTGTTTAATTAATTGGTCACTTGACTAGTGGGTTCTTGTCTGTTACACCCTTGGATGTGTCGCCAAGGGCATGTCATCTACCTTCCCTGTACCTAAAATTTCACATTTGCAAAATGAGGAGGTTAGACAAGATAAATTTTGAGGCTTGTTCCAATTCTGGTATTCTTAAAAATACCGTATTTTGCCACGTATAATGCGCTCCTGTGTATAATACACACCCACGTTTTTTACCCAAACTTTCAGGGGAAAAAATCTTTCATTTCAAGTTTCTTAAGATTTTATTTATTTATTTTTAGACAGAGGGGGAGGATGGGAGAAATGAGGGAGAGAAATATCACTGTGTGGTTGCCTCTTGAGCAGCCCCCACTGGGAACCTGGCCCACAACCCAGGCATGCGCCCTGACTGGGAACTGAACCAGTGACCCTTTAGTTCACAGACCCACGCTCTATCCACTGAGCAACACCAGCCATGGCCATTTTAATTTTTTAATACAATTTTTAATTTATTTATATTTAGATACTTGGTTTTTGTGTTATAAAGGAATTTTAGCATTTATTTTTGAACATATTATGGTACAAAAAATTTGATGTAACAAATAATTACAAAACGCAAGAACAGAATCAAGGTATTTCAGGTACTACCCATGTATAATGCGCATCCTTATTTTCCTCTCAAATGTGCAAATTATACGTGGCAAAATACAGTAATAATAAATGCACCGTATTCTTTTCCTGTCTATCAGCAATTCAGCTTCTACTTGCAAAGGTCTGACATTATGATGTGTGGTCTATCCTATTCCTGGTCTTGTCCCAGATCTGTGGCACTGCACAGGAGAAGGAAAAGAGATCACCCTGCACTCCGACGACTCCTTCCTTCTGCCACTTCCCTCACTCCCCATCTCACCCACCTTCCCATGTGAGAGGCTGCAAGCATGGTCCAGGAAGTCACTGGAAATCAGCATGCTCCAAGCAAGGATTCTCCAGTATTTTCATCTCAGGACCACTTTATAAGCCAAAAATTTTTGAAGACCCCGAAAAGCCTTTGTTTACATAGGTTATATCTACTGACATTTACCATATTAGAAATTAGAAAATCTAAAATTTACTGATCAATCTAAATATATCTAATAAATCCATCATGAATATTTTTAACTTATAAAATATGCTCTATTTTCCAAGATAAAAAACCACAAGTTGGAAGAGTGGCATGGTCACATTTTCATAAACCCCTTAACAAAGCGAGCAGGACCCACGGCGGCTTCAGCAGTGGACGTGCTGCACTAGCATGCATCTGCAAAGCTCCATCTGCTCATACGAGGGTAAGAGGAAAAGACATGTCCACCTTGGCATTAACATGAAAGTAGTTTTGACTTTGCAGAGCCCTTGAAAGGGCCTCAGGGACCCCGGGGGTCTTCGGACCGCACTTTGAGGACCACTGCTATGGAGCTATGGTGGGAGGGTGAATCAGGAGTGACTAAGAAAAGTCACAAAAAGGAAACAAATGTAACACAAGGGCAAAAGAGCAATGGTTGTTTATGTATTTACGTGTACAAACAGCAATTTATGAACTCACACATTTTTTGTGAGTACAATTTTAAAAGGATAGAATTTCTTCCTAGGAGGTTAACAATATGCTGTCAACTGAAGTCCAAACACAGGGCTGACATCAACAATATCATTTTAGAGAGCAAAGCAGGGCTTCAGAGGTTCTATTAAAAAAAAAAACTGAAAAAATATATATATTCATGATTCTCAAGGAGGTTCATAACCAAAAAAAGTTAAGAACTACTTTTCTGCAGAAATGTATCAGTAAAAGAGAAAGACACCCAAAGACCAACAAATAAGAAATTTGTAGGGCTTATTTGCCCTACAATAAGCAAAATAAGAAATTTGAGACAGCCCTGGCTGGTGTGGCTCAGTGAAATGAGTGCTGGCCTGCAAACCAAAGGGTCGCTGGCTCGATTCCCACAGTCAGGGCGCATGCCTGGGTTGCAGGCCAGGTCCCCAGTTGGGGGTGCATGAGAAAGCAACCACATGTTAATATTTTTTTCCCTCCCTTCCCCTCTAAAAATAAATAAACAAACTCTTCAAAAAAAAATTGAGACAAAGTAAGAAATTTGCAGTGTTCCCAAATTCACAGATGGAAAAGCTGCTGTGATTATGTATGACACTGTGTAGCTTAAAGAGACTTTAGAATTTTGGGGAACATTTCCCTCACTTGTTACCACTCATCTTAGATACACCAAAGCTCCTCCCAGAGTTTTAAAAGGAGAATGACTGTGGATAGCTGCGGGGATGAGAATGCCTGTAAGGTGGAAGAAATGAAGGTAAATCCCAGCCCACCTGTTGTCCCACAGAGAACGCCTGGTTGTTGAACTGTTGGATGAATTCTGCTGCCATCTTGTCAGTATCATAAGGGTTGGAGTCGATGCTTTTTTTCTGCAGGAAATCGATCTCGATGGTCATTGTGCCAATACACTGTTTGGCCTTGTCAAACGCATACAAGGACACTAGGAGGGGAAAAGAAGCATTTTTTTTAAATCACAGGGACACCAAATACTTGCTGTGTTTCAAGTAACCAAAAGTTTCACCTAAATGAATCATAACAGAACCTGCCCAAAAGGTGGCTTTACGCATGGCCTTCACTGGGGGGCACTGGCACAGATTTCAAAACACAGTAATAACACCTGGGAGTTCCTTCCCCATCTGAAGCAATTAGAACACAGCGAACAACATGCCTCTACTTTTATTCCTCACCCCACTCCTACTGGGACCTCACAGCCCACTGCTGCCCCTTAAAGACCTCTGCCCCTTCCAAAATGACAGTATCTGATGTACCAGTGACACTGACATAGAATGCTGTTTCCACACTGATTTTTCTTTGACACAAGAAAGAGCTAAGGTGAGAGGTGTGTGGACTCCTTTGCCCTAACGAAGTAGGATGCAGGACCAAAATAAATAAATAAATAAATAAATAAATAAATAAATAAATAAATAAATGGCTTGAGAAATACTGCTTACTACAGGGGTTTGCTTCCAAGCAATTTAGAGTTTGACATTTCTTTTTTTAATACTATAAAAATACTTACTGAGCACCTACTATGTCCAAGGAACTGCATTAAGTTCTACACATGCTGTACACATTTTTAACTCATCTTTGTATTAAAAGCACCTAACAGTGTATGTAGGATGCTCCATATATTCATGAACTGTTTAAATGAAACAATAGCAAAACACCAAACACACAAACAAGAAAGCCTATCATAGTCTCCATGCTAATAACAAAGGAGCAAAGACAAACTTTGGAGTCTGTTTCATAACAGTAGAGTCTGTTAGTAACTAGAAGAGTCATTTAGCTCTTTGTGCCTTGATCTGTCACATCTAGAAGATAAGAAGACTGGATTGGATAAATCCTCATGATTTTATCCTCCAAATTATGTTCTAAACTTATTTCTTACAGTCTAGCTACTCAAGTTATGTACAAGGATTTTCTGTAAATTCTTTAAATAGGATTGCTTGTGTAATCATATTTTTATGTTTTGATTTTCTGTCATAAAGGAAGATACACACATTTAAAGATAAACATCATTAAAAGCAAATTAACAAGAAACCAGGCTAAGGGATGGACTATGTACTGAAATGAAGATCACACCTCAAATCTCAGCAGGAAGTTTTAGAATACTCTCCTGCCTCCTCCACTTCTGGATGTTTTGCTCTTTCCCAACATGTCCCAGAAAGTGCAGGTTATATGCTAAGTAACACTCATAAGCAAGAGAGCTCAGCTGTTTCCCCGCACAGTGAAGTATGCACAGGATGTAATATTAATGTGAATATGAATCAGTTCACCCCGCAATTCCACTTCCAGGTGCCTGTCCCAGAAAGACTCTTGCACATTTGCTTAAAAACAGATCAATAGAGAGTTGCATCAAAGCACTATTTGCAATATTCAAACACAGAAAAAATGCTCATCAGTAGGGAAATGACGAATAAAATATGACAAATATGAAATACTACACAGCAATTAAAAATGATATATATTTAATATAGATGAATGGCCCATTAAAGCATATCACTGAATAAAAAAGTATACTGCAGAAAGATTTGTATGATACCATTTTGTGCATTAAAGACTTCAAAGCAATTCTATAATGACACACTGCATATATAATATGTGTGTATACACATATGAATACATGTGTGTATCATCTCAATAGCAAGGACTTTGAATAAGCATATTAAAATGTCATCATTACTGACTACAGTTTTCAAGTGCATTTGATCTAGGTCAATGTCCTCAACAGAAAGGACCAGGCTGTTGACAGCGGTTGTGCGTGCTGTGGGCAGTGCCAGGGACAGTATCTCGGGTGGCATCACTGGCAGCACCACCATCAGCCCCCAAGGGGCAGGCACCACAAAAGGGCTGGAAGGTTGAAAATGTTTTCTTATTTTATAGCAATTTAATGTCAAAGACTAATGAACATATTTTTATAAGTAAAAACAATTATACCAATGCTTTGAATAAACATAAATATTACAGTGATATGTATACTATAATGGCCAAACGTGTTAATGGAACATCAGCCTGTAACACTTAAAATATGGCATTTCCAGATGAAGAGAAGACAAAATGATTCCCCCAGATTTCTGAGAGTAAAACCACTGACTTGACTAAGAAATCCTCCCCCTGCAGACAGAGCTATGGCTCCGGACTCTCCAGGTTCACCCTCCCATCCCTCCCCACTCCCACCCTGTCTAGGCCATGTCTTCCGAACCAGCCTGCCACCTTCAGGGCCGCACCGTCCACACACCTCAGGCCCCCACGCCCTTCCTCATCCCAAACCTACTCCAGCTTAGTCCCACCCAGTTCCTCGGTTTTACAATTCTGCCCCGGAAGTCTGTCTGACTCACCTTTTAAAGAGCTGACTTTACAATCAAGATAAGCATTGCTGGTAGCAGAAGAACGCCTTACAAATAACCGAAGCCACCAAACACATTTTCAGTTCATCAAGATTTATAACTTTGAATGTTCACACCATTTCAAAACAAAATTTATGTACATTGAAAGTTAAATTTAAGCTCACTCTTAACCCTATATTTAGAAAAAGAAGTTTAAGGAAATTAGAAACCTCAGCCATGTACCCACCTACTTTCTCATTAGGTTTAACAAGGGTTCGTTTTTGTTTCTGCTAACGCCTGTGCATAGAGAATCCCTGCTTCGTGCACTGACTGCTGTCACTTTGGTGCTGGCCTCCCCCATGGCCTCAGCTGCTCACCGTGCTGCAGATGAGGGAGTGTGGACTGAGGGAATCGCTTATGTCAGCTTTTTCCAAAATGCGGCTCATCAAAACCACTGAAGGGAGATTGTTAAAAACACAGATCCAGGACTCAGACTCCGCCCTCCCCATCCCAGGAGAGGCCCAGGAGTCTCTTTTAAAAACACACTCCCCGAATGTTTCTTTCAGGCAAATTCAGAAAGCCCTAATTATATAACCCTCTTCACCAGCTTCCCGTATCTAAAGTAATTTCTTTTATTTTCATCCCCAACCAGAAAGTTTTAGCTCTCATACTACTTCCACAAAGAAAAAGACAAAGCCAGCTAAAGATAACCCCAGTATTTAAGTTCCCTCTAACCCAAAAAATATCCTCAAACAAGTACTTAGCTATATGACAAAAACACCTAAAATCAGAATATTAAAAACTAAAAACAAATAGAAAACACAAGAAATGCAGTTTGTTAAACTCATGAAAGAAACTGAAGAAAAAGACAAAACTATTTCAACAGTGAAGAATAATTACAAAGTGCCCAAGAGAATATATTTAATATTTAATAAGAGGCAGTAAAGAATGACAGAAAAATAACCAAGATGACAAAAAATAAGATGAAGAACAATTTTAAAAGAACAGAGAGAAAGTGGTTTCAATGGAAGGCAGGCAAAGAAGGTTCAACATAGATGTAATTGGAGCCCCTGAGAAGAAAATCAAAACAATCAGGTTGGAACTAATATTTGAAATCATAATCTAAGAAAACTTTGTGGAAGTAAAAGAAAACTTACACCTTCATACTACAAAAACCCATCGTGCACCTGGGTCATGGACACAGAGTGACTAACGCAAAAAAAGATCCTAATGAGGATACCAGGCTTTACAGACAGAAAAATCCTTAGGGTAAATCTTATGTCTCACCTGTGCCTCCTGTTCACATTTCAAGTAAACAATACAGCACCATTAACTGTAGTCACAGTAACTGGTTCATCCTATGCAACTGACACTTTGAACCTTTATCCAACAACTACTTATTTACAAATGGACTCCTCAAAAATGTCACCAGCACGTAAGAAAACAGCCATGCTCAAACACCAGTGCCTCGAATGGTTTCTCTGGCTCATTTTCCAGTGTCCAGTTGATTCATCCTCTCCCATTCTATCTTGGCACTTCTACACGAGCTCCTAATGGTAACACTTGTGCCCGTATTTACCTTGTACAGATTCTGCGAGTTATGCACACGTGGGTATTCTTTCCCCTGTTAGACTGTAACTTCCAGGCAGAACAGCAGGCAGATAAAGAGGTCAGGGTACCCGCACCACAGCTATTTACTGTCCTGCCTCCGAGACCTAACCAGTGACATGACTGTGACGAGTGTGTAAGAACCTAACCACCATTAACAGGAAGGTGCACAGATCTCCATAACTGTGAGAAAATCGTAAAGAAAATTTCCCTCAGGAGGCTAAACTATTTACCTACCTTCTATTTCTTGCCCAATAGAAAGTCCAGCCCATTTTCGCTGTAAAATAAAAGAGAAAAAAAGACAAAGTTAAATCAATCAAAATTAGATAAAGGAAGAAAAGAGGAATTTCTCTGAATTTCAGGAACACATTCAAAGAACAAAACACAGTATCTCTTATATGTTGCATTGCATCCCACACAAAGACATGTCGAAGACTTCGCCCTGGCACTGTGAATGTGACTGTATTTGGAAAAAGGGTCTTTGCACATGGAATCAAATTAAGAGGCGGTCATATCCAATTAAGGTGGGTCCTAAGCCAATATGACTGGCACCCTTGTAAGAAGAGAAGGCACACAGACACAGGGGGAGAAAATCAGGTGGCAATGAAGGCAGAGGCTGCAGTGATGCGTCTACCAGTCGAAGGACATCAAGGACTGTTGGATACACCAGAAGCTAAGCAAGGAACAGATTTTTCCCCAGGGCCTTCAGAGACAGCGTGGCCCTCCTGACACCTCAATTTCACATTTCCAGCCTCCAGCACGGTGAGAATGAACTTCTGTCACTGTAAGCCCCCGGTCTGTGGTGCGCTGTTACAGCAGTCTGGGAAACTTAGGCGCTGCAGTTTGTATCTGAACATCCAACCCCAAACATACAAAGCTTGCCTTTTAACAGTGAAGCCGGCACCACTGGATAATTTAATACTCCTGAAGGTCTTTGTACTATTAGATAATATTTCAGTGTTCTAAATGTACTGTGGTTAGTTACACTGTTTATTACAGTATCACAAAGAGAAAAAAATTAGTTCATACATCAAATTAAAACTGGTCAGGCAAAATATACTGAAACCCAAGCAGGGATCCAAATAATCAGGTGGTGGCAACTAGTCTTCGTGCACTAGCCAATGGGTTTTCAGGCCTTTGCAGCCAGGCGTCAGCTTCTCCCTGGGTTGTGACTGGTTGTGACAGCAATAATGCACAGAGGCAGGCCAGATTGTGTTTAGGCAGGAATTCAGGACTGGCTTGGAATATGTTCAAAATTGCATATTAACACTGCACTGCAAAATTGCACTGATAACACTGCAAAGAACAGTGAGAAAAATGATTTTTTGCTGAAAGTCAACCATTTGTCTACTCGTCTGAACATTGTCGGTTTTGCGGTGAATAGTGAAGAGGATGCTGAATTTTAACTTCGTGCAACGTTAAGTTCTCTGCCTTCCAGCTTTCTTAGCACAGGTCACATCTCCCTCCTCCCTGCCCTTCACAACCCTCTTCTGTAACATCCCACCCCACCCACGGCCAACCTGAAATGCAGCAGCATGCTGGGTAAGCCCGGACTTGGGGTCACAGAGAAGCCACATTTAGCTTCCGTACTTCAATCCCAAAGATAGTCCAAGGATGATTAATAACAGGATCTTGGAATGAGCTTGTTTTGAAAATTAAATGAGTGAATAATGTACAAGTACTTGGACTCATACTTGGCCTATAGTAAATTTTGGAAAATTTTTTTCTAAAGCAGAAAGACAAGGAGAAACAGTCAGAAACCCTGCTTCTAACCAGCATATTCCCAAATGGAGCTATGTGAAAGCTGACAAACCCTGCAATATCCCAAACCTTTGATCTGTAGAAACAAATGTGAAAAGTAGTCCTGATAATGGAAATGCACCCAAACAGGGCAAAGGGGAACAGTAAGTGAAGATTTTCCATTAATTAATTTCTGAGAGCTTCAGGAGATACTTAATAGTTCCCCAAATGAGTGTTTGATCTCTTTCCCTAAACCTCCACAGGAGTAAATCAGTGCTTATTAGCACACTATAAAAAGCTAGGGGTAGTATTTACAATGCTTACGACTGTGGGAATAGCAGCAACAGCAAGATAAGGGAGAAAAGGACACAGACCAGTACTTGTGGTACTCCTAGGTTATGTACTCCGTGCCTGGGGCAGCGCTAGGCAATTTCCCTCTGAAGAATCCACCAACAGTTACAAATGTGATCATCACCCAGCCAGCCATTACCGGAGTCCAGCAAGTGAGGTTGTAATTTGAGAGAACAATTACTCATATCATATTGTTTAGTTTGACATGACTTTATTTATGCCAATTTTACACTAAATGTTATTTTTATATCCTCTCTCTTACCCCAGGAGTTGACATTAAAGTAACTTGACACCTTATTTGATAGCTGATACTACACTTCAGAATTTTTTTTTAATTAGGAAAAAATCAAGGCAATAAAAGGCAGACACAGTAAAATTGGCAATAAAGGATATGTTTTTAAATTCCATGTTATTACCTAGGTCTTTTTCTGCAATGCGCATCAGTACAGTTACAGGGTGACTGATGCTTGCTTTGAATGAACAGATTCTTCTACGACTTTCAAGGACAGGAGAGAGTAAATCAACATCTGAGTTACCTGAGGTAAGCTGAACGCAATGCTCCCTGGAACCACTGACGGATGGGTCCTTAGTGTAAACGTGTACCTGTGGTTGGGAGAGGTCCTCACAACCACGTGCCTGAGGGACAGAAACACAGTCAGTCCTCCGCGTCAGAGGAGGTGAAGAACACCATTTCCAAGTGTGTGTGTGTCTGACAACCGAGACTCAGTGAGCGCCAGGCGGAAACACAGCCTTATAGGGGAGTCTGACAGACCAGGACCACGGATTTCATTTCCAAAATTTCAGCAATTCAAAATGCTTTTCAGGCACAAGGAGCACCTTGGGCCAAACACACGTCAAGCAGAACAAAGACCAGGTTCAAGAGAGTACATGCCATCCAACACATAAACTTCATCATGTTTTCACTTTACATGAAACTGATGACAGTGATTTAGAGTCCTTAGTATTAATTAAAAACTAGAAGAATTTTTTCTCCTGAAAATTATTTCACCTCAGAAATAGAATAAAGGGGGGAGAATCAAAGACAGAAGAAGCAGGATACAACAGTCAAAGCAAAAAGTTAGTTTTTAGGACAAGTATTTAAATCTCTTTGCAGACTCGCACAACAGGCTGAAACAGTAACAACCTGTAAAACTAAAAAGATGGCAAAAATATTTTTCACAGAACATATCTTTCATATAGATATTTATTTGAAATTTAAATATCAAATTTAAAATATTATTTGATATTTAATATTTGAAATATTTACTATTTCAAAACATTCTGTGCTAATTCATCCTGCTCAGAAATTACCCATAAACAGATAAAATCTAGTCATTTCATAATATTCTCTTACACTAAGAAACTACCAAGAACTGGGTGTGAGACAGAAGCTCCAAACTGTTACACACTTTCTTTTTTAAATTATCTTTTAGGATGCTATAATGTTTAATATTGATGGTTGATGTTTCTATGCACACCAGTTTGCCTGCACGAGTCCCCGATAGCTGCCGCACTGCAAGCAGCCCCACCGTGAGCACAGGGGACACCTGACACACGGGGGAGAATCCCACACACAAATTCTCACACAGACTGTCTACACTGCAGTTTGTGTGTGGAGAGGGCCGAGTTCAACTCATCATCATAGAAGCTTTGGAACTGAAAACAGTATCAGTACAATCATATAGTACAGCCCCTTACTCTAAAGCTGAAAACCACAGATTACTACCAATTCTAACTCTGTGAAACTCACGTATTTCATAGAAAGCTTAAAAAAATACACAAAGAAAGGCTCAGTTAAAATCCTGCTTCATTGTTCCTTATCTCCCTAGTCTGCCTTCTCGTATTGCCCCTTCATCTCCTGACCTCTTCTGGCCTCCGAAGTATGCGGAGGGCACGCAAGAGCAGGGCCTTCAGAAGTTCTGGCAGTGGGTGACATGAGTCAGTTAAAATAAATGACAACGGAAAGCGCTTGTAAAGATCCCGCATTTGTTGTGCGTCTCCCAATTTTCACGTGTCTTACAGTATGTTAGCAGCAATGAGAAATAGCAAATATGTCCCGAGGACTCATTAACGTGCAAGGTACTGCTCTGAGTGCTGTATCTGCACAACTCACTCTTCACAAACACGCTGAGGAAGGTATTACTCTCATCCCCAAGTTACAGGTGAGCACACAGAGATGGTAACTCATCCACAGTCATCGAGCTCGTAACTGGCAGAGCCAGAACCCAAACTCAGACAACCAACTCCAGAGCTGAAAACCTAATGACCATGCTATTCATATAACCAGTATGTCTAACCAGTATTTCTGCTAAGAAAATCAATAAAAAATAAATGTCGTAAAAAGCAACGCATGATTTTAAAACCATTATAGTTATGAAAGTTTAACACGGTAAAGACTGAAATACATAACTCTCATCTCCATTTTCTAAGCAAGAGGAATATGAAATTATTCTTAAGTTTACTAAATAATAAGGGCTCTCTAGAACTTTCTAAACTACCACCTAACAGGTTAGCAGAAAAACAAGGTTAAATACTCACTGGCCAGACTGGAAATCTTTTTCATGTACAACCGCACAGTTGGTTAAAGACAATTCATCTGTAGGACATCTCGCAGCTTGCATACTCTGTAAAAATCAAGGGTTAGGAAAGTAAAATGATCTTTTGTGAACGAGAAGAATAGTTTAAGCCTTCTTATCCTCTGTTCCACGCCACCTGTTGTAAACAACTGTCTCTGACTCCCAGCACTCCATCGTAAGGTAGTAGCAAACCCTTTCTTTGGAAAACGGTTCCTTCCTCACTCCACATGCTCTGTGGGTGTGCCATCACAGAGCACACGGCCACACAGAGTCTCATTCCACCCGGGGGATGGCATGGGGTCCGGTGATGGGGGAGAGGCATTCTCCCTCGCCTCACCACCACGTGGAGGAAGACTTCCCGCTCTGAGAGAGGATAAAACTATCGCAGAGAAAGCAAAGGTAACACAGACACAGACAAACCCTTTGCAGCACAGACCTGACAACCAGGTTAAAGGTCTTGAGTCCTGAATATTGATTCTAAACCAAGAAACTCTCTTTTTTGCTCAAGCTTATTTGAGTTGGCTTTCCATCTTTTCAAAGAGAAGAATTTTGACTGATTCAAACACAATGAATTAAGAAGGTTGATAGAGTGTATCATGAAAACTATCTTTTTTTTCTTTCGTCTTTTTTTTCAGTTGTTGGGCAATTCCAGTTGTCCCCATTTTCCCCCATTACTCTCCCTTGCCCTACCCCCCCCCCCACATTCAATCCTCTCCACCCCACATTTTGTCCATAGGTCCTTTACACATGTTCCTTGATGATCCTTCCCCTTCTTCGCCCTGTTATCCCCCTCCCTACTCCCCTCTGGTCACTGTCATTTTGTTATTTCCATGTCTCTGGTTATATTTTGCTTGTTTGTTTTGTTGATTAGGTTCCACTTATAGGTAAGACCATATGGTATTTGTGTTTCACTGCCTGGCCCATTTCACTTAGCATAATGCTCTCCAGTTCCACCCACGTTGTCACATAGGGTAGGAGCTCCTTCTTCCTTTCTGCTGCATAATATTCCATTGTGTAAATATACCACAGTTTTTTGATCCACTCACTCACTGATGGGCACTTATGCTGTTTCCAGCACTTGACTATTAAAAACTATCTTTTTATAAGAGATTCCAAGTGGCTATGAACCATATCTCCTGCAGACTGAGAAAACCATCTTCTAAATATCTCTCAGCAAAGACAATTACAGGGTATATTTTTTAAAAACAGCAAATAACAATCTTTGATCAACAGATGCTAACTAGCAAAACATTCCTTCATGTACTGTATTTAACCAATAACCCTCCACCATTCCCTAAGGTTTCCTAGTTAGTAAAATATGACTGACACCCGTAGTCAGTTCATGACTGAAGTGCCCATTCTTCCAACCTCAAGCCAAAGCTGATTCTTTGCTCACGAAGCATCTAAAATTGGTTTTTCAAGCACAAATTTATAGAGGAAAATAAATTACATTTTTGCCTTGCTTTTGTTTTAAGTAAGGCACAGATGGCAAACGCAAGGCCTGTAGGCCGAATCTAGTGGCCCTCCACCTTGTTTTATCTGACCTGGCACCTTGTCTCTACCTGGCAGTAGCACCGAGCTCTCGCTTACCTGTTAAGGAATAGTTACATTTATACAGTCCTAAAATTACATTCGGCCCTTTGAAGGCAACTGCGAGGCTGATGCGGCCCCCAGTGACAACGAGTTGGACACCCCTGAACTAAGGGCTAGTTTTGATCCATTTATCCCAGGTGTTTAGAGCAGTGGTCTCTGAAGTGGGATTATGTGCAGCTGAAGGATTTGCAAGATCACTCAAGTGTCAAAATAAACTTAATTCAGAAACTGACCACTGAATAGGTGTATCACAAAATACTAAACCGAGAATAATGAAGCATCAGTTTGCTTTCCTTATTATTAATAAAAGAAAACATAAGAATATATTTTTCATCTTTGGCTCACCCTTTTTATTTCATTTGGCATTATGTTTTACTATGTATATAAACTATTAGTATATAAGTTATAAATATATATACATGTGTGATACCATGACCAATACATTTTCTTACTTAGGAGATGTATGGTAGACTGTTTGGAAATGGCTAACTTAGAACAGACGATGAATAAAGTCTAGGCCATAAGCTTGCTTTCTGAACGAGACAGTATTCCTGCCCGTGGTCGCATTTTGGCCAGCCACCTGACAAAAACCTGCCCAGCTTTTTAACTTCTCCCCCGCCCCGGGGACTCTTTCACCTACAAGGTTCTTTCCTTTACAGCAGTCCTCCCTCACCCACGGTGGTGCCTGCAGCAGGTTCAGTCACCACAGTCGATGGCAGTCCAAAACTATGAAATGGAAAATTCCAGGAAAAAACAGCTGATAGGTTTTAAATTGGGTGCCGCTCTGAGAGGCGTGACGAGCTCTTGTGCTGCCCCCTCCGGCCTGCCCAGGACAGAATGGTTCCGCTGCCCAGCGCACCCACACCGCCCTTGCCGCTTGCCCATCAGGCGCCCCAGAGCCGTCTCAGTTAAACTCACAGAGACCGTATTCATGTCACTTTTATTACAGTCTATGGGTGTAATTGTTTGTCTTATTATTAGTTACCGTTAATCTCTTACTGCGCCTACTTTATAAATTAAACTTTATCATGGGTGTGTTTGTATAGGAAAAACACAGTATGTGTAGGGTTTGGTACTATTTGCAGTTTTGGACATCCACTCTGACCATCTTACCTTCCCCACAAAACTGACAGAATAAACTTCTAGTGGAAGCACCTATCTGCATTTTTACTTGACTGTCTGTTTACACGTTTGCATTCCATAAAGGACAGTGCGCTTCTCAAGAACTGAGACTGGGTTCTGCTCCAGTTTTCGGTTCCCGGGGCAGTACAGGGCCTGGCACACAGTGAGTGCTCATCAAACATGTGTGAATGAATGAACTTATGGACCAACACAAAGCGATCTCAACTGTGAAATAAACAATTCAAAGAATAATGCATACAAAGGACATTTCAAGATTATTTAGGAAGTGATATAACTTAATTATCTAGTAGCTCAAAATGACACAGAACTGATATAGCTAAAGTAATACAAAAAATTATAAAATGCTAAGTTAACCTTTTCATTTATAAACATGTTTACTTGTCAAAGAGGTGGTGTCCTTCAAAAAACAGTGAAAAAATCTTTAGAAGTCCTCTGTCTGGCCAACACACACACAGATGCTGTGAGCAAAAGGCCTCCCTGCTGGAACCCAGAAGCATCTGTGTTTCTATGGTAAGCCAAGCAGGGTATCTCATTTTCTCATCACAATGTACATCCCCAAAATAGCAGCTGTTTACTTACCACAGCAATGCCAAGGGAAAATTCCTCAGTTTTTCTAACACTGACCTTGCCTCCAGGAAAGAATAAGAGTCCAGCCACTAGACCCATGCAGATATTAAGAAATGAAAATACAAAACTGATGAGCAATTTTATATAAGTTTAGTAATCTCTGACAGACTAGAACATTTAACTGTCTGAAGGCTGTAAAATGTTTTCATTAACAATTTGAAATGTAAAAAATTATTAATTCATTGCCACTCAAAAGAATGAAACTTTAGTGGAAGTAATGATATCACTATTTATTTGAGAGCCTTTAAAAGACAGAAAGAGAATCTGTTTCTCTTCCGTGAAAAATTGGGGATTTAACCAGGACTCCTCTGGGTGACATTATACAGCTTTTGAATTTAAGTAACATAATTTTGTCCAAAGATTCACTTTAAAAATCAGATAAAGTATATGCTTTCCCATTCACTAAAGAATTTAGTGGGGCAAGTTTGGCAGGAAAAAAACACAGTACCTCACTGGGAGAGCTGGTTACCAACTAATTTGCCCCTGCCCGCTGGTTCTTCCTCAGTCTGGGGGGCTGCGGGCCTTGGGGACGGCTCTCCACAGACGCACAAGTTCCCCACAGGAAAGGGATGTGGGAGGGAAAACACGAACTTGCCCCAGAGCCAGCTCAGCTGACGAGTGCCACTCAATGAGTACATTCCTTGTCGGACCATCTTTCCCGGAAAACACTTTAGAACTGCACTGTTCAATAAAGTGACCAACAGACACATATGACAAAATTAAAATTAATTAAAATTAAAAATTCTTCAGTTGCACCTGCCACATTTCCAGCGCCGCATGTGGCTAGCAGCTGTCGCCGCATCAGGGTTTGCTGGAGAGTGCCAGTGCAGAACAAGGGGCGGAGGGCGCCAGTAACACCTGTCTTCAGGCCTGTGGAGTCACTCTGTGCTATAAACTCCTGTAATTATGATTTCTGTTAGAATTTAGAAGTCATGAGGGACTAGACATGATGGGGTAGAAATAAGTTAAACTTTTTATGTCCTATAGCTCTCTCTCAAAGAGCCTCTAGAGATCCACCTCAGACCATTATCCGACCATTCACAGAGATGAACCTCCTCACAACCCCAGGGCCTTAAAATTCCTTTACAAACTTAAAGATAAAAGCAACTTCCCATGCTGGTCTTTTGGGAAGGAAAAGAAAAGAGAAGAGAACTGTAAAAGGCTGACAACATTAAAATATTGACAAATATATGGCGCGGTCAGTCAGAAGAAATGCAAGCACAGAGCCACAGCGGCACACAAATTTCATAACAGCTTTATTCATAAGAACCCCAAGTTGGAAATAACACAAATGACTACCAACAGGTGAACAGATAAACAAACTAACTGCAGTAGAGTCCATACAAAGGATTAGTATCCAGCAATTAAAAAGAAACTAGCTACCTATGCACACAACATGGGTAAAATCAAATAATGCTGAAGAACAGAAGACAGATGCAAATACAGAGGAGGCAAACCCTTCACCTGTAGGTTTGGTCCCAACCCACCAGCCTTTTCTCCTGTGCATCTGGGGTCACTGCCAGCAAGCCTCTCTCCTCCCAGAGGCATGTCTACACCTCTCATAGTGACTTAAAAAGCAAAAATCCCTTAACTCACCTGTTACCTCAAATTATCAACCCTTTTTCTCATCACCTCACAACCAAGCTTCGCCCAAGTCTCCCTTGCCTCCCATTTTCTCCTCCTACAGCAATCTTCCCCCACTACCATTAGAAATTTTGTCCAGCAACAACTCCTCAATTGCTCTGTCTTCCAAGTCACCAATGACTTTCTAGTTGCCAAGTTCAGTGGCGTCTCCCTCTCTGCACTCTTCACTCTCTTGTTTCTCTCACTGTCCTTCGGCTCTCTGTTAATACCATTGTTATCCTATCAAGTCACTCACACTCACAATTTCAGGGTCATTCTTTCCTTCACCACCTAACCTCTCGCTCCACAGTGGGGGCGAGACCTAGTGATCTTCTACACTGTCACTCGCATTTGAGTCCCCCCTTCCATCTTCAGGACTGCTGGTCCAGTTCAGCCCATATTACCTCTCTCCTAAGAAATAAATAATAAATAAAAAGTTAAAAACACAAACAACCCCCCACCCCCTAATTGGTTTCCCTGACTCTAATTTCTTTTCTCCAATTCGGTCTTCCCCCTGCCACCAGGCAAGACCTAAAATTAAAAATGCGACTTCTAAATAATAAAACCAAAACTCTTTAGCAGGATCTACCCTTGTTTTTCTGCATCATCTACCTCAGTGCCCCACCCTGGCCCGATGTACTTCATATTCCAAACTCCATGCCTTTGTTCACACTGTTCTTTTTGCTTCAATTCCCTATTCCAAACCCCTTCCATCTTACCCATCTTGCAAAGTCATGTATGGAACTCCCTGGTTCTGAGTAAGAGCTAATATCTCCTATATTTCCTTTATTTGTGCTTCTTCAACAGTTTTCTCACTGTTTATCACTATCTATCTTACACTATGTAGTTAAATATCATAATTCTAAGCTCTGGCATGCCTGTCCACCCAATGAACACACAATACATATTAGCTGAACTTTTTGTTGTTGTTTTTAGAGAGAGGAAGGGAGAGACAGAGAGAGAGAAACATTTGTTGTTCCCCATATTCATGCATTCACTGGTTGATTCTTGTATGTGGCCTGGCTGGGGATCGAACCTGCAACCTTAGCATATGGGGACAATGCTCTAACCAACTGAGCTACCCAGCCAGAGCAGTTGAACTTGTTTTTAGCCTTTTTTGAAGTATAGTTCTAAGCCCTGGCTGGCGTAGCTCAATGGATTGAGCGCGGGCTGCGAACCAAAGTGTCGCAGGTTCGATTCCCAGTCAGGGTACACGCCTGGGTTGCGGGCCATGACCCCCAGTAACTGCACATTGATGTTTCTCTCTCTCTCTCCCCCCTTCCTTCTCTAAAAATAAATAAATAAAATCTTTAAAAAAAAAGAAATATAGTTCTGTTATAGGAAATACAGTTCTGCTATAGTCTGTGTCTTCCCAAAATTCATATGTTGAAAACCTAATGCCCAAGTAGTAACATTATAAGACGTGAGGCCTTTGGGAGGTGATTAGGCCATAAAGGCAGAACCTTTATGAATGGGATTAGGGCCCGTGTCAAAGAGAGCTAGCTTACCCCTTACCTAGAGAGCTAGCTTACCCCTTCCATCAAGAGAGGACACAGTGAGAAGTCTGTGATCCAGAAGAGGGCCTTCACTCAACCATGCCGGCATCCTCAGAAGAATTCCAGCCTCCAGAACCATGAAAAATAATTCTGTTGTGTATAAGCAACCTAGTCTCAGGTATTTTATTGTAGCAGCCCAAACAGACTGAGACAACGTAATTTTATGTATTAATACAGGGTGGGGCAAAAGCAGGTTTACAGTGTGAGTATGCAAGACTGAGTTAATAAAGTATTGTAATAATCATAACTTGCAGGTCTTTTTCCATACAAACTGTAAACCAACTTTTCCCCCACCCTGTATAGCATACAGTTCATTATTTCAAAGTGTACACTCCAGGGCTTTTCCATATATTCACTATGTAGCACAATCATCACCACAAATTCCAGAACATGTCCAGCACTCCAAAATGAAACCCTGGACCTATCAGTGGCTAGTCCCAATTCCTGACTCCTTTCATGCCCTGGCAACCACTAATCTACTTTCTGTCTCTCTGGATTTGCCTATTCTGGGCATTTCATATAAATACAATCTTACAATCTGTTCTCTTTCTGACCAGCTTCTTTCACGTAGTATGAAGTTGTGGCATGTGACAGTACTTCATTCCCTTTCATGGCTGGATCACATTCCATTGCATGGATGTATCATATCTGTTCATTCACCAGCTGATGGACACTGGGTTAGCCCCACTCTTTGGTTACTATCAATAATGATGCTATGAATATCCATGTACAAGTTTATGTATGAACATGTATTTTCAACTCCCTTGGTTATATACCTATGAGTGGAATTGTTGGGTCATTCTGTTTAAGTGTTTGAAGAACTGCCAAACTGTTTCCCACATTGGCTACACCATTTTACATTCCCAACAGCAGTGAAGGAGGGCTCCCATAGCTCTGCATTGTCACCAGCACTTCCTTAGCTGCAGCGCACCACTGGGAGTCATGCTGTGTCTCACTGTGGTTTTGATGTGCACTTCCCTAATGACTATAATGTTAAGCATCTTTTCAAGTGCTTGTTAACTGCCCAGCTTTTATGGAAAAATGTCTATTCAAATCCTTTGTCCACTTTAAAATCGGGTTGTCTTTTTATTGTTGAGTTGTAAGGGTTCTTTACGTATTCTGGACACTAGACCTTATCAGACACATATGATTTGCAAATATTTTCTTTCATTTTGTGGGCTGTCTTTTCACTTTCTTGATAGGATCCTTTGATACATGAAAGTGTTAAATTCTGATGAAGCCTGATTTATGTATTTATTCTTGGATCGCTTGCATTTTGTGTAACTAAAAAAAAAAATCACTGTCTAATCCAAGGTTGTGCAGATTTTCATCTACATTTCCTTCTAAGAATTTTATAGATTTAGATCTTTGAGCCATTCTGAGTTAATTTTTGTATATGGTATAAGACAGGGGTCTGAATTCATTCTTTTGCATGTAGATATCCAGTTGTCCCAGCATCATTTGTTAGAAATACTTTTCCCCCCATGGAACAATCTTGGCACCCTTGTTGAAGATTGGTAGACTGTAAGTGTACAGGTTTATCTGTGAACTTTCAATTCTATTCCACTGGTTTATATGACTGTCCTCGTGCCAACACAACATCTTGGTTACTCCAGCTTTGTAGTAAGTTTTGTAATTAGAAAGTGTGTCTTTCAACTTTGTTCTTCTTTTGCAAGATTGCTGTGGCTAAAATGGCTTTGTAATTCCATCTGAAGTTTAGAATCAGCTTGTCCATTTCTGGAAAAAACAGCTGGAATTTTCATAGGCACTGCATTGAATTTATTGATCAAGTTGGAGAGTAAGACAATTAACAATATTGTCTTACAATTCATGAACATACGTTTCCATTTATTTAGATCTTTAACTTCTTCAGCATGCTTTACAGGTTTCAGTGTATAAGTCTTACACTTCTTTGGTTAAATTTATTTCTATTTTATTCTTTTGATGCTATTGTAAATTAAACTGTTTTCTTAATTTCATTTTCAGATGTTCATTGCTAGAGTACAGAAATGTACTTATTTTTGTATATGGGACTCCTACAACTTTGCTGGATTCATTTATTAGCTCTAACAGTTCTTTTCAGTAAATTCTTTAGAATTTTCTATATACAAGTTCATGTCATCCACAAACAATTTTCTTTTCAATCTGAATGCTTTTTTCTCTTCTTTTTCTTGCTTAATTGCCCTACCAAGAACCTCCAATAGAGTGCTGAGCTGAAGTGGTGAGAGCAGACATCTTCATCTTATCCTTTATCTTCAAGAGAAAGTTCTCAGTGTTCACCAGTAAGATGTTAGCTGTGGATTTTTCTGTTAATTGAACTAAATTTTTTGAACAACTCATAAGGTTGCTCTGAGAATCTAATGAGACAAGATCTGTGAAGGTGTTTTCAAAACTGTAAAATACCATTCAATTTCAAATATTCTGATTTAGTAACTTAGTGCTCTTACTCAGGAAAGTTTACCCCAAATGTTGTTAAAGAAATTAAAACAATGTTTATGAAGCCTTTTTCCCTCAAATTCCCAACATCCTGATGAAAATTTGCCACAATGTTCATTTGAAGGGTGAAGAGGAAGAGAAGGACCTTTGGAGAAGGAGTCAGAACTAAGACCCAAACTCTAGAGCCTCTCCCCAGTCCCAGCCCCTAAGTCTCACACCTCAGGACTCTTTCCTTAGCAAGATGCAGGGCACTGCATGTCAGGAAAGCAGAAAGTGAAGATATAAGACAGGCGAGAAGCAAGAGGCAGCACGGCACAGAGGAAAGAACACAAGATTTAATGGAAAAGTTAGCTGCAACTTTAGTTGTTCAGAAGCAAATAAAAAAAAGAAGACATCTGAAAATTAGGTCGAATAAACTTCACATCTTCAAAGCTACAAAATCTATTGACTTACATCTATAAGTCTGAATTATACTTATCTAAATTGCTTATGTTTATTTGAGTCACAATTAAAAACAATATACTAATAATTCATGATGGTTAGTGCTCATGCCATAATATTGAGGAGTTTCTCAATAATTTAACAAGTTCAACTTGATGATACTAAAAATAAGCACAATATAATGGCATTATTTATAATGTTATTACCTACAAATAATTATTTACCAATAACTGAGTCAAAATTGGTTGCTAGAAGGCAAAAAGGAAATTACTAGCCTACTTCTACTCAGCAGATGTATATTTAACATGTATCTATAATGTCCCAGGCACTGTGCTCCGTGCATGTGCTTGAAGTACAGTGCCTGCGGCATTACAGACATACATTAACAATGAAGCAGTGGCCACTTTTTATAATTTCTGAATACTAAATATTTATTTATAAATATTTATTAAAGGTGTGTAAGATATAAAACACCATGAAACAAACACCATGTAGCTACCACCCAGTTTAAGAAAAAGAACATTACCATTTCTTTAAATCAACTTTTTATTGAAGAAAAACATACATTCAGAAAAGTACACACACTGTAAGCGTTTGGCTCAATGAATTTCTGCGAAGTGAAAACACCCAAGGTAACCAGCACCCAGTACAAGAAAGACATTGCCAGCATTCCATTCTGCTCCCCAATCACTAGACCCTCACCCCCAACCACAGATAAGCACTGTCATTTCTATCACCAGAGAGAAACTGTGGATTCATTTTGCCAGTTTTTGAAAACTTTATGCAAATGGAATCATATAACAGGTATCATTTCACGTCTGACTTCTGCCCCTCAATATTATGATACTCATCCAGGTTGTTGCATGTGGCAATAGTTCATTCATTTTCATTGCTTCCTATAGTACATAATTATATGAGTATACCACCATTATTTATTCATTTAAGTTTCTTCTAGTTTTTAATTATGAATACTGTTGTTATTAACATGTGTGTACATGTCTTTTGAATAATATATATGTATATATGTATATGTGTGTATATACATATATACATATACATGTATATGTATATACATGTATACATATACATGTATATATATGTATATGTGTGTGTGTGTGTGTGTGTGTATGTATGTATGTATGTATTTCTCTTGAATATATTCCCAACTCACCCCACCCAGCCTCCAGTAGAATTGCGGGGCATAAACATACATGGCATATGTTCAGCTATCGGGAGTTTTGCCTAAGGCATACAATGTGGTGTTGTGATATAAGCGTATGTTATATAATGATTACTACAATCAAGTTACAGGGTTACCATTCTGTGTGTGGGTGTGTGGTAAGAACACTTAAGACCCATCAGCAAATTTCAAGTATACATTATTAACTATAGTTAGCATTTTAAATTGTTTCTATGGGAAGGTCAGGAAGGGTACAACATCTACTAGACAACAAGAAATAACTAAGCTTTCTTAAATGTTTGAAGATTGGATATAGAAGGTATTGAAGGGAAGAAAAGACAATGACCGGAAATCTAGAAATAACAAGTTGGAGTATACATTTGGAAAGAAATCTGGAAAAAATATCTCCAACAATTTATAAGGAACTAAATGGGAGAGCTCAAAACACTGCATCATGTCAATGGCTCTCAACTTCAGCACACATCAGAACCACCTGGAGAACTCTTAAAAGAGATTGCAGGGCCCCGCCCCTCCAGAGCTTCAAATTTAACCAGCCTGGGGTGGGGCCTGGGAATCTGCATTTTGAACACGTTCTCAGGTGATACTGACTGGCTGGTCTGCAGTCTCCACTTTGAGAAATCATTGTACTAAGTAAAGAGAAATAAACTTCATAAAAACAGAAATACAGGTTCATTTCCTTCTACAATAGAAAATAAGTAGAAAAGAGGCTTCAGTAATGCTCTTGGGTCGATTTCATCATTTAACTTGGTAAAGATAATTAAGTTTATTTTGATGCTTGATAAGTAGTAAATTGATTAGAAGGCTATATATACAAAAAATAGTTATCAGACTCTCTCTGCAGGTGAAGGAAAGACTGCATCGGAGTCTAGTAGCTGTTTAAAGTTTTATCTACGCTATCCTATTAATGATTTACATAACAGAATAAACACCAGTGGAGTATTCAATATCTTGGCAGAGAATATAACATTAAAATTCAAATTACAGACATTGTCCAAATGATTATTTATTAAGGTGTTCAGAAATACATGTTCATCCATGAATTCAAAAATCATTAATACTTCCATGATAAGTTCTGTTCAAACAGTGGGAATTAAGTCTGCTTTCTTCTCACAGAATTCTGTTAATATTATTCTCTAGGAGAAAAGTAACTAGGATAACTGAAAATTTTAAATCCCCTAACATAGATTTTCTTTGGAAGACCAAGAATTAGTGATAATTACTATTTTCATTGCATGTCAAACCAAGAAGATGTTTGTTCACATGCACGTCACACTAAAAACATCTTACAATTAAAAAAAAATCCACCAGTGAAACTCTACTCTTTATTATTTAGTGATTTTAAAAATAAGTAAATGTTGGATTTAAAAAACGACAGGTTATTTCTTATCTTAAATTAATAATTTCCCCCATTTTATCCATTACCAAAGATCTATATGGTGAGTGCAAAATACATCAGAACTTAGCACTTCATTCTGAATTTAGCAAAGGACCAAAATACCCTTCATTACTCATAAACAGCTGATGCAAATGCATTTGGTTTCAGATCTATAGAGCACAAAGCTGAGATAAATTATTAGCATTTTTTGGCTTAATGTAAAAAAAAGTAGGTCAAAATCAACAATAGATAAAAATAAATTTAAAGATAATTTTTTTAAAAAGAGGAGGGAGTAAGCTGCTCCTAAAATTCTTATGAAAAAGGACCAAGAAATACCAAATGAAGAAAAATAAGGAGGGAGCTCACCCTACCACACAGCAAGAACAATTTTAAATCTATGGTAATTGTACAGCATTGGAAATACAGACAAGAAGACTCTAATAACTACGTGTGGTGCCAGGTGGGTACTGGAAATATCGGGGAACCACTTTGTAAAGTATACGATTGTCCAACCACTATGCTATACACCTGAAACTAATACAAAATAATACTGAATGTAAACTGTAACTGAAAAATATTTTTTAAAGCTATGGTAATTAAAGCAGCGGTTTGGTGCACATACGGATGAACAGAAGAATGGAACAGAACAGAGTCCAGACAGACTGGATATGAAACAGAGCCAGCATACAAATCAGTGGGGGAAAGGACAGACTCAATAAGTGATATTGGGACAAACGATTCTACATACAGAAAAGATAAAATTAGCTCCTAATTCACACCAAACACAAAAATAAATTCCAGGTGAATTAAACACTAAAATGTGAAAAGCAAACTTTTAAACCTTTTAGAAAAAAAATCTTTCTGACTTCAACATGAGAAAAAAGTTCTTTAAAAACATACTAATCATAGAAGGAAAAAAATAGGTAATTGTAACTATAATAAAATTTAAATCTAAAACCATAAACATGAAATAATCACCACTGTCTGAGAGAAGCTATTGCAACTAACAAAGGATGAGAATCCAAGCAAACTTACACCCCTCAAAATGGAAAACTCTACAAATCAGTTTTTTTAAAATGCTAACAGCTCAAATGGGCAAAGGACATACAAAGGTAATTTACAGAAGAGGAAATCCCAAAGATCAATATGAAAAATGCTCAATTTCACTAGTAACCAGAGAAAATGCAAATTTAAACAACAGGATTGTTTTACACCTATCATGCTGTCTAAATTAAGATGTCGCCCTGGCTGGTGTGGGTCAGTGGATTGAGTACCGGCCTGAGAACCAAGGGGTCACTGATTTGATTCCCAGTCAGGGCACGTGCCTGGGTTGTGGGCCAGGTCCCCAGCTGGGGATGTGTGAGAGGCAACCACACAGTGATGTTTCTCTCCCTCTCTCTAAAAATAAATAATAAATAAAATCCTAAAAAAATATGTCTATAATATTAAGTGCTGGGAGGACATAAGTAACAGACACTCCTGTACTGCTGGTAAGAATGCATATGTATATGTCTCTAGGCATATATCCTAAAGAAACTTGTACATATATATGTTAAGAGACATGTACAAGAATGTGCACTCTAGAAAAATAAACTCTGAAACCACCTAAATTTTTCTCTGCTGAGAGAACAGATAATTGTGGTATATTCACAGAATAGAATACGACACAGCAGTTAAACAGAACTGGCTCTCTCTATATCAACATAACTAAGTCTCAAGTGTCCTTTTAAATGAAAAGATGTAGGTTGCAGAAGGAAATACAGAGTATAACACCATTATATACATTTTATATACACACACAATATATTTTATGGGCACACACATATGTAGACATTAAGAAGACGGATCTATACCGACTTTAGGATAGTAGCTATTTCTGGGAAAGGTTAGTGGAATGAGAAGGGATGCACAGGGTCTACAGGAAGGGAGGGAGGGAGGAATCAGACATAGTAAACATTTCAGATTTCTTCCCAGCTAACTGATATGAAATTAAAGTATATGTCATATTATTTATTTGATGAAAGAATCAAATTAAATCCAGAAAATAACAGGTTCTAAAAGAAAGAAAAAAAAAAGAAGGGACACAAAGGGGATTCAGTTGGAACTGTAATGTTTAATTTTGAAAAATGCAAAAATCTAAAGCAAATATCAGAGTATGTTAACACTTGCGTCTGGATAGCGAGCACAAGGATACATATGTCATGTCATTTTCCGTACTTCTCAGCATGTTTGAAATCTCTTAAAATGTATATAAAGTATATTTCTCTAAAATGCACAGAGCTTATAGAAATCGTTACAGTCACATGAGGAATATTTAGTTTTCATCATAAAAAAGTAGGTTAGACATTAGAGATTAAATCACTAGAAAATTGAGCCCTGGCTGTCATAGCTCAGTGGATTAAGCGCGGACTGGGAACCAATTCCCAGCCAGGGTACATGCCTGGGTTGCAGGCCATAACCCCCAGCAACCGCACATTGATGTTTCTCTCTCTCTCTCTATCTCCCTCCCTTCCCCTCTAAAAATAAACAAATAAAATCTTTAAAAAAAAAAAGAAAAAGAAAATTGAAGGCAGTGTAAGATAGGCCTCAGAGCCCATTCAAGGACATTAACACTGGAGTACAAAAAGGGATCCTGTTAAGAGACTATTGTCTAAAATACCATGCCTGGAGTGTGGACCCTTAAGAACAGCATTATTGCAAGTATCTAGGGTATTGTCAATACCGATGTTTGCAAAGGTTACTGTTCTGCCAATTCAGGAATTTTCAACAGTAGAACAATAAATATATCTTCAACTTATACTTTTGTACCTTGATTTAAATACTTGAAAAAAAAAAAGAACACATCCATCTTAAGCACAAATTCCTCTGGGTTTCAGAAAGAAGCAGCTATTTAATAGTAAGAATTCAACTTTTTTTCTAAAATGTATAGTACTTGAAGATACTTTTTAAAATCTCCACTAAAGTAATATACAGGGTCCAGCAGAAGTGACTCCACTGAGTGCAGTTGGTAGAGTACATGTCTCACACGAGATGGACAGCAATCTGAACATGTCACCTAAAACGTCACATGGTGTGTTGAGTATGATATTGTTATGTTACAGAATTACATGCTTATGATTTTGTAATAAAAGATTTAGTACAGATTACCAGCTCATAAAAAAGGGGGCATTATTTGTGCCAGACCCTGCATAAAAGTAATTAACTACTGCATATAAAATTGTAGAAAGTTGATATGCTTTGGATAGCAAAACAATGATTTAGAGAATGGGACTATGAAACATTTTATATTATTTGTTTTGACTTGTGGTACTGCACATGAGCTATTTCCAATTTATAACTTGTGCTCCAAAACTTCACCTAAAGGTTGGTTATTTGGTAAAGATATCATTCACCCATAAAGTGTAAGTGGGTAGGTTTCTGAACTAGGCTACAAAAGCTTCTTCAAAATACTAACTGATACTAATATACTAACCTGTGTAGTCAAAATGTTGGATTAGGTAAATTTTACCTCTAGCATCCTTCTACACTCCTTTCAACTCCTAAGAGAGTTCTCTCCCTTAGATGCCTATTTAACGTTCATCATATTCTATTTCTTCACAACAAATCACCTCAACTAGGTAAGGAAGAAAGTGATCCACTGGCTTATTTGCATTGATGTATATATATTTTTAGAAAGGAACTGCTGGATCTCCAGTAAGTGAGATTTCTGGCAATTTGAAAAGACAATTACAAAGAAGCTCAGGCAATGTGAAAAGCCTTTCTTCCCTTCTTTTTTCTTCAGTAGTGGGTGGTGGTGGTGGTAATATAAGAGGCCTAGAAAGCAACACCACATAGAGTAGCTTTCCTAAGGAGCCTCGCCTTACCTAGAGTCAGCTCTCCTAAGCTATTAAGGCTGCATGTCAGAGTCTTTCTTTACTTCTGATTCCATGATTCCGGAGCAGTGTGGCATGAGAATTCTAAAAGATGGTGTGGAGGCCTGGGGCCGTGGTAACTATCTGAATGTGGAGCTCTTCTTAAAGTGTCCATGTTCCATGTAAGTAGTAATAATTATACCTTTAGAATCTGTGTTATTAGTAGCAAAAATTTTAAATAGCTGAGAAAACTTACTACTTAATTGAACATTTTTGAAAGGCTAAAGGGAACCAGATAAATTTAAGTCAACTGACCATTTTATTATAAAATGTATCCAACTTGTCATTCCACATGTTTCTTACATAATAAATACACTAGAACAATAATGACAAAAATTATTTTCTTTTAAGTTCTTTTTTCAGATTAGGGACTTCAAGATATTTTAGGGATTAATCAAGTTCTCATGCCCTCAATACTGTATCATCACACATTTTATTCTGCAGCCCATTTCCCAAATGAACTAAATATGATGCTTTCTTTTTTGGCCAGAAAAAGCAAAGGACGAGATATGCTGCAGGTAAGTAATGCTGTCAACAGCAAAACCCAGCGATACAGTGTTCCAGCGATACACAACACACACACAAGTTCGATGACACAGTGAATATAAATTCCACTTACAAGATGATGTCGGGGTGCCGAAATTAACTAAATTAAGCAAAAGCAATAATTCAAAATCCCTTTTTCTCCCACAAAAAAGAAATACAGAACCCATTTTAAGAGTATTACAAGGCTAACTCTCTATTTGCTAAAACAACGACAGGCCGTTACTAGAAAATTATAGCTATCAGAAGAAATAAGACAATCGGAGATGGACCAAAGGTGTTCAGATTTTCCAGAAGATGGTGGTTTTTGAAAATTAAACTTTGCCAACAATCTCCAAAAAGTTCTAGGTAAAGTAAATTACCGAAAGTGCACTGACATGTGTCAACCTATAAGAGGGTCCCTAACAGCATAGTCAAGGGCTATTTCAAGGGCTTGAACGTAGACATGGGAATCACTACTATTACATTGAAGAGAGAGCTACTATGTCTCATAACATGGAAGAATTAAAACTCAAGAAGACCTTCAACAAGTAGCAGATATGCCCTGACCTAAAACAATGAATTGTAAAGGGGATAAATGTAAGGCCTTACATTTTGGTTCAACCAAACAGCTGTACAATTCCTAGAATGGGGGAGGGGGTGCTGATTTTTAAAAAATATTAGAGTTTTCGTGGACTCTAAGCTCAGTATGAGCCAAAAGTTGTGATTTACTGGAGAAAAAAAGCAAATACAATTTTACCCCATATTAATAATAGTACTGTCCAGCTCAAGAGAACATACATAGTTCAAGTGTATTCTTCACTGATCACTATGTTGCATGCAGCACATTTAAGAAGAAACAGTAACACGACAGAGTGCTTCCAAAGGAAGGTAACCTAAAAGATGAAGGGTTTGGAATATAGGATATTGGAGGAACTGGGGATGTTTTACTTGCAAAAGAGAAAATCTGAGGAAACATGTAAACTGTCTTCAAATATCTGAGGAACTATCATATGAAAAAGAAACTATTTAGTTCTATGAAGCTCTAAGCAGCAGAAATAATACCTATGTATATCATTTACATGGAACTCCATACAAAGATCTTTTTAACATGTCAGTAAAATGGGCTAGCTTTTAGGCAACACACCCTCTATCCCTAGTATATTCACTGAGAAATTAGGTTCATATTTTTAAAAATATGTATTGAGCACCAAGGTCCCAGACAGTGTGCAAAGCACAGATGATGATAGTAAGTAAAAACCCAATATGGTCTAATGGAAGGTAAAGTCTAATGGGAGAGGCAAACAATCACACTGATCAATTTAACATAACAAACAGATAAACCTCCAAGGAAAGGAATACAATTCCTCAAGAGCATACAGCAAAGGATCATGACCGGAAGTGTGGGTTGGAACCGGCTTCCTTTGAGTGGCTGGGCGGTCTGAGTGGGAGGGAAATGGCTGGGAGCACATCGTGCAGAAGAAAGGGAACAGCACCTGCAAAGACCTTGTGGTGAGAGAAACCACTGTAGGCTCAGAGGACTGATAGGCTTACATAACCTGAGCACACGGAGTGAGGAGGGTAGTGGAGAGAGGCAGGAGCAGAACCACAAAAGACTTCACAGGCCTGGTTACAAACTTGGTCTTTACCTAAAAGTAAGGAGATGCCCTCAAGGGTGGTGTTTAATGGGCACAGGAGGAAACAATCAGTGTGGAGAATGGCATGAGGAGACCACTCGGAGCTTGCTGCAATAGTTCAGACCAGAAATGAGCAGTTCAGGAAAAGGAGGTGAAAATTGAAGATGTGAGAGAGGTGGACAGATTGAAGAGATTTTTAGGATGTTAAAATGACAGAACCCATGTGATCAGTCCAGCGGGTGATTTGGGCATAGTTTAAAGCAGCAATGCCCCAAGCCACATTCTTTGATCCTAATACATTTTTGGGGGGAGGGCAGATAGAACTGTCAGTTTGCAGGATGTGGTGAAAGAGAAGAGGTATAAAGGACGACATCCATACCCCCACCCCAGGTTTTTAGCCTATATAAATGCATGTGTGGTAGTGCCACCCCCTGAAATAGGAAACACAGGAAAAGTACTAACTAGGAGGGCTAGGATGGTGGGTTTGCATTTCAACAAGATAAATTTGAGGTGCCTAGTTTTGAATAGCTAGTTTGACATATTGTTCTGGAACTTAAAAGATAGGTCTGGACTGGGAGTAAAATACTGAAAGTCACTGACACATAGATAGAATTTGAAGCTGTCGGCTTAGAAGAAACTGCCCAAGGAGAAAATAGAGAGTGAGAAAAGAGCCTTGAGGATATATGCACTGAGTAACAGGGCAGAGGAGACGGTGAGTCTGCAGAAGAAGGGTATGAGTAAAAACAGAAGCAAGGTATCACAGAAGCCACAAGAAGAGCGTTCTCCATGAAGGAAGCAATGGTCAGTCAACAATGCCACATGCTTTTGAGACATGAAGCAAGACAAGGAATGAAAAATGGCAATTAAGTTTAGGGACACATTTCAGTGGAATGACACAGCTAGAATCTGACTGCAGTGGGTTGAGGGGTAAGCGGGTGATAAAAAATGGGAGACAATAAAAAATGTTGACCATTCTACTCAAGATTTCTGACTGTAAGGTGGAAAGAGAAAAGGTGACAGGTGTGGAGGTGGAGAGAGGGTTTGTTTTGAGATGGGAGAGCTTGAGTGTGTTAAAATGGGGTTCCTGAGGTGGGAAAGACAGAATCTGAAACATAGGTGGACAGAGCAGCCACAGATAAAAAGGTGAGGCTATGGGGAAAAGGAAGAGAAAGAGCGAATTAAATGACCTTTACGGTCATGACAATCCCATGACAATTTAAGATAGATATTTGCATGTATTCATAAGTCTATGCAAACATTCAAATATTCTAGCAAAAATAATCAAGGGATAGCACATTCTTATCCCCTAATGACGCAGTTAATGTCCCCAGGTTTATGATCAGTGTAATCTCTGGGCAGGATCCATCCCTCAGAGAGCTTATAGCTCAACGCACTCTGCAATACAGCACAGAACCAGCCCTATCTCGCCTCGCCAAACCCATACTACACTGCGATCTTAGAGGTTAGAGGAGGAAGTAAAATTTAAAACCCTGAAACTACAACACATCCCGCTGCATTCGACGCGACTACCAGTCATAAAAGCAAAATGCGATACCCCAAACCCCCAGACCAAGCTAAAGACATTCATGCTAAAGACACTGCATGATCCGGCAGTGACAGGTCCCCCACATAGCCGGGGTTTAACACTAAGTCATTTGCACTCCTTCCTCCTTTCCCAAGACCTTTCATTATGAAGAACCAGAAATGGGTTCCTAATGACCCTTCCCACAGCTCTCGTCCCAAGGCAGCAGACGGATCCTCCGCAGTTACTCCCGAGGCTGCACCTAATAAGCCCTCGCAAGGGGGTGCGGAGAACCCCCCCCCCCCGCCCCGAGTCCATCAGACGGGGATGGGACGGCCACAACCCTGCGGCTGCCTTGAGGGGCGAGGGATACAGCCCCAAAGTATGGAGAAGGGGAATTAAAGGAGATGCAGGAAACCCAGTAGCCAGGGGCTCACCTCCCCTCAAGCTTTCTTAGGGGGATGGAGTCTGAGGAGGGCTATTCCCGTGCCACCGCTCCCCCTTCTCACTCTCAAGCCCTGCTCTGGCCTGCTGCCCCCTCCAATGCCCCATTTGCTCAGACCCATTCCCCTCCCCTGAGCCGTCCGAACATTAGAGCGCCGGCAAGCCCAGCGCCCCTGCCTTGAGCCGCGGTTCCCGGGCCGGCACTCACCCGGCCCGCCATCTTCGCGGACGCGTCCAGCTCCTAGGATCCTCCTCGGCGCTGAGCAGAGCCCGCCCCCGCCGCCGCGCGCGCGCGCCTGCCTCCCGCCCGCCCTCACGCAGGCGCGCAGCCACCGCGAGACCGTGCACGAGCCCGGGCGCATCCCCGGCGCCCCCGGAGTTCCCACCCCGCAGGGTGCGCGCGGGTCCGTCGACTGTAGTGGGAGGGCGGGGCGCGGGCGCCATTTTGAACTTCAGGTTATCTGAGAGTGGGGAAGGGTCTGTTGACTGTATTCCCAGGGCGTACGTGTTGGCCAGCGAGTGTCTGCAGGGCTTCTCTTAAGAATCTCATCACAGCTGGCCGTTTGCACCGAACTTTGCAGCAAGAGTTTTGAGGCTTTCGTCACCGAGCCCCTGCTTATCGTTTTGGCAGCTGCACTTTGCCTTTTAATGGCCTTTTGCTTGATACTTCCAGACCCACTGAAGTGTGAAAATGTATATGAGCTCCCAGCACGGGTTCTAGTCCTACCAAAAGAAGATCACTAATGAGTGGTTGGCTCTGAATTCAAGTTCTGCGTGAATTCAGGCTTTTCTCTGTAACCAGACTTGTTTTCCTAGCGCCCTGAAGTTGGCATTTATATTTAGCTAATGTGTAGCCTGGAAAACTAAAGTTAATACTTTCTTCTAATTTAAAAATGAATTGATTATCTCCATATTTTAATATATTATTTTATTAAATATTTTATATTTGTTTTTATTTATAAAAGTAATTTGTGCCCTAACTGGCATGGCTCAGTTGGTTGAATGAACATCGTCCTGCAAAGTGATAGGTCCCCTGTTGGATTCCGTGTCAGGGCCCATGCCTAGGTTGCGAGTTCCTCTGGTCCCGGCTTCTGTGGGAGGCAACCGATCAATGTTTGTCACATGATGTTTCCCTCCCTCTCTTTCTCTCTCTCTTCCCCCTCTCTAAAAATAATTATTTTTTAAAATAATTATTTTAAAATCCCTTTTTATAAAGGGATTTGTGTTTTTGACAACCTTCATCATTCCCCAGTGTTGCTTTGTTTTAGACAGTCTGTATGGTGGAATTTGAATGTACAATAATATGCCCTATATTCCATTCTTTTTAAAAAACTTCAATGTTTCCTTTCTACAGTTCCATTTCCTCACTGGAATCTCAGAGTACATCCTCATCCTCCTCAGAATAGATAATAATAATAACAGGACCCTGAAAGAAAATTGATTCTGCCAAACAGGATCTCGGATGCTTTTATTGCCTCTACTATCTTATATTTATAAAAGGCAATAAGAAATGATAGATTTGTTACCTCACAGTTAATTAGAAAAAAAAATTTTTTCCAACACGTGAAAGGAAAGAAAAAAATTAGAAGACTTGGGCATGCTTAGTGACTTAAAATTAAGAACTAATAAAATCAAAAAGTGACCCGAAGATAGGCTAGGGACAAGAGAAAAGTTCAGGCCAGTTTCATAAACTCTCATGCTGTACCTGAGAACCCCAGTGCTTCGATGGAGAATTCAGATATTAACTAAATCACAGGTGAATCAGAGTTTAATAGGCAAGCTATATTACAAGGGAAAATGTCTTTAATCTCTCCAACCAGGAGGAATATTTATCACCTAGGAAAAACAAGTCTGCAAGAGAGGTTCCAGTGTGTCAATCTATGAGCATTATCTACCCACAGTAAAGGGCCTTTTGTATCCTCCCACAAGTTGTACACATGCAATAAAATAAAATGATGTGCATAGCCCTGCAGTGTCTACTAAAGAAATTGTAGGCAGACGTGAGCTCCAGTGCTTAAAATGCTTAGCAACCAGCTGGAGGGGAAGATTTGAAGAAATTGCTCCAGGTTGTCACATGTCTATGCATCCCATCTGTGCTGCACTCTGATATTCAAGGTCATCTCAGAGTGGAGCTGACCTGGTATCACCTTCTAAGCAATCCTTGCAGAGATAGTTGATAAACAACAAATGTTTTTGCCGTCCCCTTTTTCTGGTCACAACTCCCCCAGTTCATACAGGCTTCAGTGTGTCACCAGACAAGGTACCCTGGCCCAGGAAGGAGCAAGAACCCAGGCAAGGACCTGCACTGCCCCTCTTGGAAATATCATTGTGAAGCAGACAAAGGTAGTCTTCAGAGCCCCCTTCATACCCTCTGCACCGCCTCCTCTCTTTAAGTTCTTTCAGCATTAGCAACCTAATAATTACTCTTCACAGGCGTTTATGCAATTGAAGGAATGCTGCCTGGAAGAGCAATGCCTAATCTAAGGAAACAAATCTCTCATAGCAAAACTTCAGAGCCTGTGACTTCTATGTGAGGAGCTGTATGTGGACAGCAGTCCTTATTCTTGCCCCTCCCATCATTACCCACAGGTTAGTTGCATCCAGCCTAAGCCCAGGCTTTCAGAGAGCCTTGATGAAAACTTCATTTTACAGCCCCATCATAGCCAGTTTTAGGAGGACAGAGTTTGCCATCTGTTTGTTTTCTGTCAGAGAAAACCTGTTTCCCAAAAATGATGGATAAGGCTAGAGAACAGAGCAAAATGGAGAAAAGCTATGGAATTTTAAAAGAAAGGAAGACCAGCTGATGCAATGCGGCATTCTAGCTGCAGTCAGGTGTCTTTGCTTGTTGTTTCTTTTTTTTCTTCAGATGACTATGTCTTTTCTCTTTGGAAGAAAAAGAACAAGCACCTATAGTTATGAAAATCAATTTATTCTAGAAAGTCTGAGTGGGCAGGAGAGATGATAGAGCTCTCCATGGAAGGGAATGAATGTTGCTATGGAAACCAGACCATCCTTTAGGGTGAACCCCAGTGCACTTGCCAGGCTGCCTAACCTTGCATCTTAACATTGTGGATCCAGAGAGCTGCCTGCATCTCTTTGACAAGGGATTATTCAGATATTGGTCTGATGAAACCATTATGCATGTTGAGAAAAGGAAGTCAGAGTTCTCCCGGGAGGGGCTGCATTTCCTAGAACTTTAAAACACTGAGAGGCTCACAAACCGTAGTTGGTTGGGATGGCTGCGTTGGCTACCTGTGACAGTTCTCTGGAGGGCCCCTGAGAAAAAGTGAAGGTGTGTCTTCAGCTTTCTCCTAAGGGTAAGTTGACTGGAGGGCTGTTTCTAGCTCGAGGAATATGTACAGCAGGGCTTCCTAAAGTGTGACCAGAATAGAGGGATAAGCTAAGTGATCCTTGGGTGAAGATGGCCTGGGTATACTGTGTGACATTTAAATTCTCTAAACTTCAATGTTTTCACATGAGAATTGGATGTGATAATTATCACGGAGTAGCTAATATATTCAGCACCCGACTCAGCAATTACACAGCAAATACCGATTACCACGGTCAAGAACTGCGTAACTAATACTGATAACACTATTAACCAGTTTTAAATTCTAACTTAGAGATGGGGAGCTATCTCCAAATAAGGCATTTCTCAGTATGAAATGATCTTGCTGCTTCTCCTAGGAGCACTGTGTACTTTCCACGCTAGACAAATAATGTTATATTGACCAGAAGTGTTTTCTATTAAGAGAAAAACTTTCCTGAATCAATATCATCATGAGCAATTTACCTTTATGAGTTACCACAGTTGAGCTTTATAAACTTCCCCTGAGTAGCTGTTATAATTTCAATTAAACTTCCTTCCTAATGGGCAGAATTTTGTATTTTAAAAAAAGTAAGTTGACTTTTGCATTATAAAATTAGTACAACATTTTCTCTTAAAAGAAATTACAACCCCACCTCCTGAATACGATCACTAATAAATTAGCTTTATTTTCTTCTAGCCTTTCCCCTTATTCTTCATGGGTATTATTATTTAAAAATATGAAACATATGTATGTATAATATATATATATGTATATGAAATATGTGTGTGTCTATTGGTTTTAATCCAGGAGCTTTGTTTTATTTGTAGGCAAAATGCATGTCTTGGGAAAGTAACACATATTCTCAGGTTGTGAAGGGTGGAAGGATAAAGCCCTATTATTATCAGCTTCAGTATTCCCTCTGTAGGTACAAACAACGGTAGATAAAAATCTTAGCTTTGCTATTTCTCCTTTTTTTCAGGTTAGGATGAATCCATTCAAACAGCCTTCGTAGTTGCTGGCAAAACAACTTTACATTTTTGCCTTGGAAGTAGGAAAGCAGGAAAGCATGAATAAATCATTTGTACTGAAAGAAATAAAAATACTAGTAAACATTTGGAAAAAATAAATAAAGAAATAAAAATTAAACATGAGATACTCTTTTGGTTATCAGTTTAGCAAACAAACACTAATAACCCTCTTTTTAAAGAGTTTACCAAATGGGAAGCATGGCTTTCACTTGGTTGATGGAAATGTAGATTTTATAATCTATTCAGAATACACTCCAGCAATGTAATATGTATCCAGGGCCTTCAACATCTTCATGTTTTGACCCAGTGATTCCACTTTTGAAATTTATTCCTAAAAAAAAAGATAACAAGGAATGTAGGAAGAAAAAAAAGAAGATCCCCACTACAACATTATTCATAATAGAAAAACTTTAAAATAATCTAAATGTTGAATTACATGAAAATGGTTAAATATATCAAGGTATATCCATATGATGGAATATCACATGGCTATCAAAAATACTGAAGAAAAATGTTAAGTAATGTGGAAAGGCTCAAATTAAAGTATTAACTAAAAAAAAACCCCAAATTGTTCATAACCTGAACTATGTAAAAATTGTATAGAAAAATGACTTCAAATAAATAAACCAAATTGTAACAGTGATTGCCCTTGGATGATAGTATAATGAGTAATTTTTTTCTGTTGTCCTCCCTCCTCCTCCTCCTCCTCTCTCTCTCTCTGCCTTTTCTTCATGTATCAAAAAAAAAAAATGACTTTGTGGCTGAAGCCAGACGGCCACACCGGGGCACACTTGCAGCAACTCAGGGCGTACCCCAAGTCCATCTGGAGCAGGTTGGTTCTCTTTATCGCACAGGCTGCGAGCTGGGCTGAGAGGAGCGCCAGCGGATCTGGAGCTGTCCTCGATGCCCATACCAACCAATGTTACAATTGAGGCCTATATCTTGAATACTGTCCTGTTTTGGCAGTGTCCAATCTTGCCATCGATGCCTGTTTTTACTGTACAGGTAAAGACTTATGGGGAAGCGATAGGGACTGACACCTGTAGCTCCTCTCATCATTACTGTAATATCTTTTCCGTGACTAATGAGCCATCAAGTCCTCTCTGGGCCAGAGTTAAAGCTAGGCTTGGACAAAAAGAATCAGCCTATGCAGAGTCAAGAGGATTTATTTTGTGCAGACAAGGGAAAATTGGACCACCTTATCAGACATAAGGAAGACCAAATCATTATTGATATATTTCATTCTTTAGTTACTGTAAATGGAAAAGAGCTGGAAGCCATATATCATGAAGAAAATACTTGTTGCACACTCACATGCAATGTGTATGTGAGAATAGAGGGAAGTCTGATCACAGATAGAATGCACATACAGAAGCAAGAGGAGTGCAGTGAGACTCGGCGCCACTCAAGTACTCCAGTGTCTCACTGAATTCCGGGTACTGTAGTTCAGCAGCAGGAGTCTCAAAGACACGGTTTGTTACAACTGAAAAGTCCAAAGAACTTTGTAACCTCCTTTTTTGATCGTAAGAGCATAAAAATGACTTAGTTTAAATTTTTGTAGTCAGAAAAAATACTTTAATTTTTAAAGAACTGTGTAGAAAAACCTCTCAGATGTACTTACATTTACCCTCATATACACAATTACTGTGACCACAAAAGAAAGTATTTGGTTAAAAAGATTAAGGTGTCAGCCCTGGCTGGTGTGGATTGAGTGCCAGCCTGAGAACCAAAGGGTGGCTGGTTCAAATCCCAGTCTAGGGACTGGACTGCGGGCCAGGTTCCCAGTAGGGATGCACAAGAGGCAACCACACAAGATTCTTTCCCTCTCTGTCTCTATCCCTTCCCCTCTCTAAAAATAAACTTTAAAAAATTAAGATGTCAGGCCAAAGTTTGAATCTCTGGGTCTGGCTACTTTATTCTCCTCATTTAAAATGGAATGATAGTTTCTGAGTCACAAGACATTATGGTTATGCCATAAACACCCTGACATAGTCGCTGGCACATATGAGGATTATGCATTCAATAGATGTTAATTTGTCTGATTGTCTCAGTTTTGTATGTCAGTGAAAGAATGTCCAGCCAACAGAAAATTCTTGTAAGAGTTTATCTGAGCCAAATTTTGAGGTCATACCTGGAAGAAAAATAAATCACAACAAATTGTGAAAATTCTCCAGAGAATGGCAGTTTTGCAGCTTATTTTATGCCTTAGAATCAAAGGAAGAGACATAGGGGGGTTACATAAAATCTATGGATGGTACATTAACGAGGCAGGAGAAATCCAAGCAGGAAAATCTCTAGGACTGGATAAAAATTAAAATAAAGAGACAAACTTCCACATTGATGGGTACAGGATAGTTAATAATTAACATCTACAGTACCCAGAGATGGCATGGGGCAACAAGACAACAATGAAACTTGCTGTGGTCTGATGCTCTGGAACAGTAGAATTCTGGAAAATACAATTACCCTGACATTGCAAAGGTATGTAATCCTAAATGCACAAAGACAATAAACAGGCTGACTTAAGGTAAAGATTAACCTTTGTCAAGGAAGCTACAGGCAACTGACCACCATGATCTGCTTTTAGTTAACAGTTTTTATATTCACACTATCCTCTGTGGTTGCTTTTGGTCTCTCAGTTTGTAAGACATGCCATGCCCTGCCTGCCCCTCTCCCTGCCCTCGCAGCTTGTCAAGTTTAGCGTGTGGCCCCTTTTCCATTCATATGTACCATTTACAGGAGTTTGTAACCTTTTTAGCTAACCAAGTTGGTGTTTAAGGGATCAGTTATTGAGAGCATTTTTCAGGAAGTGAGGACTGTGGTTGCGCAACATGTGAAGGAAGGTGCAGGTGGCTAGCATTATATTTCCCCCAACTGTTGAAATCTGTTTAGAGGCAGGGCTGCAGTCTAGCCTCAGATTGAATAGGAAGCCTTCCTTATGCCTAACCTCGGTGTCAGAGTCTGGGCGTTTCCTGCACAAAACCTCATCCCAAACTAGCTTCACTTTAAGCTGCACCATAGCAAAGTTCTTTAAATAGCATTAAGAATTTGGTACCGCCCGCATGTTCCCATGCGGTTGGTCGGAATGCTCCAAGGGTTAGTTCTATCCTTAAGATTTTTCGAGTTGAATGACAGAACAAACAGGAAATGCTTTTACTCTTCTGATTGGTCTGACACAGCATTGGGGCGGGGCACGTGCGCCTTTCTCACAAGGATGCCAGGAGCTGTCACTGGAAGGTGAATCCGGCTTTTCCAGATCTTCACGTGGTCGCTTAGGTCGCGAGGGGCGGGCCTGCTTCCGCCAGCCTCTCATAGTCCTGTGCATTGGCCAGACACGTCGTCACTCACGAAACTTCGAGCTCATTGGTGCGAAAGCTCCAAGTGGTGTGCTGGTTGCTGTTGACGCCCACGCTCCATTCATCCACCACTTAGCGGAGAGGATCGGAAATCCTAAGGGCTCCAGGGAAGGTGGCAGCGATCAGTGACCACGACTGAGGCTCAGGCAGGGAGTAGGGCCCGCAGTACTCAAGGCCTCGTCGTCTGTCCGCACCGTCTGCGGCAGGGTAACTAGAGAGCAGCGCGTAGCCTGCAGAGGGGACGTGGGCTCCCTGTCCCTTTGGCGTCCTCTGTAGGGCGGGGGCTGCGGGGATCCGAGAGAGGCTGGGCGCGTCTTCGCGGGGCCCTCCGCTCTCCCGGTGGTGGTCGGGGTGAGAGGGAGCTGCTTGGTAGCGCGGCAGGAAGGGCATTCAAAGGCCTTCCCTGGGGACCCGGCGCGCACCTGGTGCCCTGGAGGGCTCGCCGCTGTTTCTCCCTGTCGGACAGTTAGCGCGTGGGGTTTGAACGTGCCAACGGGGCGCCCGGGTGGGCAGCGTCTTCCTCCCGAGGTTCTCTTTCCGCGTGGGGGGGTCTGGGCGCCTCTCGAAGATGAGTAGGAAGAGAAAAAGAGAAGCAGGAGGGAGAAAACCTAGGAGGCGTACTATGTGGTTGGGAGGGGGAATCCAGCACTAGTAGTTGCCTCTCAGGGCATTTAAGTGGGAAGTGCCCTCCTTCTCACAGCATGCTCCTTACGGTTTTTATTGTCTGTGAGATTTGTCTTCTTGTCAGGATCAAAGACAAGCAATCTCTAGTTTTGTAGCCCAACAAGATTTCGAGTGCTGCAACACCATGGACTTTCATATACTTTCTATATGGACCTTCTGTGAACTATCAAAGCATGCATCATTCTTTGGCTATAGCAGTTTATCTATACCTCATTTATATACGTTGTAAGTGTTGTGTCCCTTTTCTCTGGTCATGGAATAGAATGACCTGTGCCTGGACCTCATCCATGAGGTTGAACTACTGTAGAAAACCTTTGCTTTCAGAAGTAGGACCTCCGGAATTGGGGGCTCACCCCTCTGAGGTCACTGGGGTGGGAAAAATGAGAGATTGGCCGTCCCTGTTGCCTCTTCCCCCTGCTCTGCCCAGGAATAAAGCTTTCCTTTGGTTAGGAAAATCATAGTAGTTGGAGCAAGGATGTTTGTTTCTTTCTTTTTGAAGAATCTTTGTAGCCTTCCAGGAGCTTGGTTAGAGGTGTGAACACAGTACTAGTTTTAAGCCTTTAATTAGAATATCAAGTTCACACTACAAATAGGCTGATCTGTTAAAAGACTAAATTTCTGCAAAGCTACTCTTTCTTCATTCTGCTTTCCTTTGTAGAATCTATCCTGCACTAATTTTGTTTTTAGAAATCAGTACAGTGATGGAGGGTAATGACTGAGAAGGGGTGCAAAGAGATCTGGGTCACTGGTAGTCATCTTTTTGATCTGGTTCATGACATTGTATTAAACTGCACTGTTATCATATATGTTTATATCTGTATGTAAATTGTATTTCAACAAACTGGTTTTAAGCTGGTTGAGAGTAAGGTGATGGTCAACACTGGATGTTATGGTATGGCCTCAACTCTTGGCTAGTTGATTTCTCTGTTGGCAGTGCAGTTCCTCAGTGCTGTATTCCCACACCTCTGAAAAATGTTAGGTTCTGCCCTGGCTGGTGTGGCTCAGTGGATTGAGTGCTGACCTGCTAACCAAAGGATTGCTGGTTTGATTCCCAGTCAGGGCATATGCCTGGGTTTCAAGCCAGGTCCCCAGTAGGGGGCGCCAGAGGCAACCACACATTGAGGTTTCTCTCCCACTCTTTCTTCCCTCCCCCTCTGTCTATAAACAAACAAACAAACAAACAAATAAACAAACAAATAAAATCTTTTAAAATGTTTTTTAGGTTCTTTTCTGGGTATTGATATTGTCTGCTAGCCAAAGGCAACTACTGAAGGACTTTGCTTCACACGTATAAAACAAACTGGTTCTCTGCTTCATAAGCTCTCATTTCAAGAGAATTTAGATGTACTTATTGTGGCACTGCTTCCATACTTAAGGTGACTAAAGCTTGCCACTGCAGCGGTAGCATTGAGACTGGGTGACTCCCTACCCCACTTAGATGCTGCAGTAGAGAAGAAAACTTCCTGGTAAGGCATCAAAAGACTTAGCTGAGTTTTCCTTTGGGGGAAAAAGAGCTTACAACTCCTTATTGGCTAACTTGTACTTAAGATTGCTTAAATTGAATCTAAAAAGCAAAATAAACGAACAAGCAGAACAGAAACAGACTCATAGATACAGAGAACATTTTGACAGTTGCCAGATGGGAGGGGGGATGGAGGGATGGGTGAGAAAGGTGAAGGGATTAAGAAGTGCAAATTGGTAGTTAAGAAATAGTCATGAAAATGTAAATTATAGCACAGGGAATATAGTCAATTAATGTAACAACTATGCATGGTGTCAGATGGGTGCAAGATTTATCAGGATGATCACTTAGTAAGTTATGTAATGTCTAATCACTGGGGTGTATACTTCAAACTAATACAATATTGTATGTCAACTGTAACTGAAAAATAAAAAGTGATTAAAAATTTTACTAGGAGCCACTTCTGATAGAGACTTGTATTTCATATATGTTGTTTGTAGATCTCTGCAAAGAACAATGATTTGACTTGGTTTTCTTTTCATTCAGGTAACTGAATTCAATTACAATGGGGAATGTTTTTGAAAAACTGTTCAAAGGTCTCTTGGGAAAAAGGAGATGTGGATTCTTACATGGAGTTTGGATGGAGTAGGAAAAACCACCATCTTGTATAAGTTTAAGCTGGGAGAGACCATGACTCCCACCCCTTCAATAGGTGTGTTAATGACTTGGGGCAAAACCAATTGACAGTTCAGCTCGTTATACTCTTACATGCTGCATATGGTACTGAATGTCTCTTTCCAAAAATCGTGTTCGCCCCGAGAGTGTAAACTTTTTGAGGACAAAAACCAAGCAGTATACACTTAGCTAACTGTTCCCCAACATCTCTAGCACATTCCTAGGTTTGTAGGGGAGTCATGTGAACACAGTTTGGTTAAGCAGATTTAACCCTAGCTGCTTGGCAAAAAAAGATAAAAATGATAATGATTAAAACAGCTAGGGCAGGCGTGCCCTCCTTTCCTCTGTTAGCATGTGTCCCAGCCTAAGCTGGAAGCTGGAAATCTGTTGTTACCTGCTCAATCATTCTTTGTTCCACTGGCCTTTCTAAGTGGAAGCACCTCTCAATGCCAAGTATGCTCTTAGTGTTTAAAAACACAGTGTGATTTTCTTTTCTTCACTCTGGTTCAAGCTAACTACTTGCACTGGTGTCCAAATGAAGAATCTGATTTGTTCCAATGCTATAGACCAGTCTTCCTACAGAACAGCTGTGTTTTGTGGGCTACTTAAGGGTTTTGCAAAAGGCAGTTTTGACAGAACGTAATCTTTGCTTTAAAAACTGCCTCTAGATCCAAATTCCTGAGTGAGAACAGGCTCCACAGGATGGCACAGAATGTCAGAGTATTCTGTATGTTGGATTAGACACAAGAACCAAATGATCAAGTTCCAATTTGGGCAGGAGCTTCAGTGATTGCAACATCTGAGGGAGGAAACCAGATGGAGAAATCGTTAACACAATTTTTAAAATGTTATTAGTTCAAATGCAAATAGCACCATTGCTTGGTCTTCTCCATTTGCAAAAATACTTCATGCATCCATAATTTCATACATGTAGAAAAATATAAACAAGTTTTGAAAACACTCTGCTATTAAGATTTTGGTGAATACCTTTGTAAAATCACATCCATAACACAACTTACTTTGCATTAGACAAAATGTTTGGACCTCTTTTTATGCATTTCCTTTCTGTGAAATGCTTCCCTGCCTGCTTCCTTAGTTCCCTCCCCTTTGTCAAGCTGATGCCAGCTCAGTTTTTTAGTCTCAATTTAAACATTATTGCTCAGGGACACCTTTCCTACCCCTTCAGACTCATTTTCCCTGTTACAAATTTCAATAGCAACCAGAACTTTTAAGTAACTCTGAGCACATTTTTTATCATTTGCTCACTGCCTCTCTTCCTCCCAACAGTGTAAATAGGAGAAGAAATCATGTCTGTCTTGCTCACACCTGTCCCCAGTGCCTAGCAAATGCCTGGCTCATGGTAAATGCCCAGCACATACCAATGTTTGGTGAATGAATTGAATACCAATGAATGGGGGGTTTGGAGAGAGGAGAATGTTTGGGGCAGGGCAGAGTCATGGGAACTCCTTCATTTAAGGGTCAGTTAAATGTGGCTGATCTCACCAGGAGACTGAGAAGGTGCGTGCATGGAAATAGAAAGTAAATGAACAGCCAAGGAAGTTTCCAAGGAGTGAGCAGTAGTGTCAGATATAAAATCGAATTACAAAAGAACTGAGAACACTTGTTGGATTTATTGAAGTGGTGATCACTGCTGACCTTGGTGAGACCAGCTGTGGAACACGACGAAGCAGAATTACGGTGCTATTGGGTGAGGAGTGACAAAGCAGGAGCAGTGAATGTAGCTAAACATCTTAAAGGAGTTTGACTGAAAAGGGGAAAAACAGAGGGTGGTAGAAGGTGAAGGACAACATGGGGTCAAGGAAGGGTTCTTTTTTTTGGAAAGATGTAAAAGACTTAAGCACGCAGAGAACAGGTTGGAGATAGTAGGACAGTGGGGGAGAAAACAACAGTGATAGGTTCCAAACAATGTGGTGGAGTGGATCCAGCACGTAGGTGGATGGAATTAGCATCAGAATAGTTGCCCCCTTCTGTTCCAAGAGAAAAGATGTAGGAAGTTTCTACATTGTGTGATGGGAAGTGGAAGTCAGCCCCATCACTGGCTTCTTTTTGCTCTGAAACACACTGCAAGATCTTCTGTGGAGAGAAGCAGGGGAACTGTGAGTTGGGAGGTTGGAGAGGGCAGGGAAGGTTCGAGACGCCTGCCACGGTGAGTGGGAGAGCAAGCTGACTAACACGTTCTGTTTGGAAGTTACAAACCGTTGACTAGCAAGCTGCTTTGGAAATAAAAAGTCCAAATGTTAAAGCTGGCCAAATGTTAGCTGAAATTATTTTGAATTGTTCAACTGGAAACAGTCATCATTACACATTTTCCCAGTGTCCGTTTTAATGCGGAGACGGTGGAATATAAAAATTTCAGCCTCACAATTCGGGATGTCAGTAGCCATTACAAAATTAGACCTTTGTGGAGACATTGTTTCCACAAAGGACACCGAAGGTAAGGAATCGTTTATATTATATGCATTTAAAGATGGCTGCTTGAAGCAAAACCTGGTGGTGCTCTGCTTTATTTAGACTGTCAGCCAGTCCTTCTTGTCTGATGGCCCACTTACACCTACTGCAAAGGTTTCTCTTTGGGAAATGGTCCCTGAATTTCTAGAGAAAGTCCTGGGGCTTTAATGTCCTACATAGGAAACCCCTCTTAATCCAGAAATGGTTGGAAAATGGTTATCCTGATGAATGTCACTATTTGGTTGAGAGGTATGTGTGCCTTAGATGAGGTGTCAGCTTTTGAAGATTTTGAATTCAGTAAATTCTTTTAAACCTATTGAGAATGTCTAAAAATCATGCCTCTGGAAAGCAAGAGATGAACAGAGATGGCTGCGGCAACCTCAGATCCCACATTCCAGCATCCTGTGTGGTCACAGTCCCTCCCTGCTGTTCTATTATTCTGCAAGTACATGAATAGGCATGAACATGCCAGATTGTTACTGTATTTCCTTATCATTGGTTTCTTAAAGATGTGGTTTTAATGTGTCTCTCTCCCCATCACCACCACACCTTATCAACCCATTTGAATTTTTTTCATTGATCATATTTTGGATAAAGGATACCTCACAGAATATTGCCTGTCAAGCTATTCGTGAACTGTTCACATATTTTTTTACACCCTGATTCTCATGTACGATCAGGACCATATGACATCCACAAATTACTCTTTAGAATCTAAGTGGAGTCATTTAATTTCTGAGTTTCTATTACTGGTGGTGCTTTCATTGCACGTGTTTCATAGTAAAGACATATTTTTGGTCTTTTCAGACCCAATACCCAAGTCAGCTGTATTGTAAGTCATTATATTAGCTATTAGCTTTAGCACTTAGCTGTAGTTATTTTCTCAGCTCAAAGATCTTAGAATGTCTTTCCTCAAATAGTGCATTTATCTTTTTTGACTTTTGTTAGTGGAAAATGTAAAACAAATAGGAGAGAAAGGATAAATAAAACCCCCCGGTGTACCCATCACCCAACTTCAACAGCTATTGATTGACATTTGGCCCAGAGTATGTTCTAGCAAACCCCAGGCATGAAGCTTTTGATGCAGACATTCTCCAGGGCTTGTTTCTGACTGATACAGCATTTTGTGTTTTTTAAACATAGTCTCCGTGCCGTTATCACACCCCCAAAATTAATGATTCTGTCATATTTAGTACCCAGTCTTTCAGTACCTACTTATTATAAGGAATGGGCTCTCATGGTTATGGAGTTTGAGTAGCCGCAGGATCTGCAGTTGGCAAGCTGGAGACTCAGGAGAGCCGACGGCGTAAGCTCTGTTTCAAAGACAGGAGACCATGGTCCCAGCTCCAAAACAGTCAGTTCTGGAGCGAGTTCTCTCTCGTTCCTCCTGTTTGCTCTCTCCAGGCCTGCAGTGGGTTGGATGGGGCCCACCCTCCTTGGGGAGGGCAATCTGCTCTACTCAGTCCACTGACTCAAAAGTGAGTGTCATCTAGAAACACCTTCACAGACACACCCAGAGTAATGTTCAACCAAACATCTGGCACCCAGTGGTCCAGGCGAGTTGGCACAGAAAGTTAACCTTCACAGGGTCTAGACTGTGAGAGTTTTTCATTTCCTGGCAGGACTCCCTTTGCCTACCCTATACATATTCGGCACATTAAATCACCAAGTAGAAATGCCTTTTTGTTTTCAATCAATCTTCTATTTATAACTAGTCCGATTTTACTGAATTTCAGTAACTATTGCTTTGGCTGTAGGGAACTGGCAATTCTAGGACCGTGGGGTGGGTTACTTAGACTCTTTACGAAATTAGCAAACGGGGCCCTATTTGAAGAATGGACGTGCTGTCTGGGGTGGGTCCAGATGTCTCAGCCAGGAGTAGTCTTGGATGCTGTTCCCACTTTTTCTGCCGATTTACCAAAGGTCAGGCTGTCTTCTTAAATGTAAATTTCCTCCTTCATTAGCATGGTAAATATGAGACTTAAAGAAAGTTCTTAGCTTTGTATTAAGGCACTTAACTGTGTATAGGTTTCACTTGTGTGGACTAGAATTTGAACTATTATGTGACTTCTTAGTTGGTTATATCACTTAGAATACATAAAATGGTCCATTAGTTCTCACATGGAAAGATTGTTCTTTGCTTTCAGGTTATTTTAATTTGTAAAATGGCAATATACTTACATGGTTCAAAATTTTACAAGAAAAGTATATAGTAAACAGCTCTCCTCCTATAGGCAGCAACTTTTATTTCTTGTATATCTTCCCAAAGATATTTCATGCAAAACAAGCAGGTATAGATATATATTCCTCCCCCCTTTCATAAACAAATCACAGTATACTATTCATTTGTCAATTTACCCTGCCTTGGTTCTTTTAGTTCAAAAATGTAGTCAGTCTGATGCTAGGTTCTTTTGCTTCTCAGATAAGGATCCATATAAAAGTAGAGTTGTTGTTCCACTGGTTTATGCATTCATTGGTCGTTGCTTGTGTGTGTCCTGGCCTGAGATCAAACCAAACGAGCTGCCTGGCCAGGGGATGTCCAGAGTTTTTCTTGGAACTTTATTATTATGCAGGCATGATGTAGAGATGAAGTAATTAAAAATGAGTGATTAAAAGCCATTTCTCTGTATATTTTACATAATCAGGGGAAGGGCTATATATGATACTTCTGAAAAAGATGGGTTAGTTGAGTGTACAGTAGGCTTCCTAACTCCTGGGATTGTATATCCTTCCATGTGATTGCTTTTAGAAAAATTATTGCCACTATTACAGATGTCCCCCATGTCCCCCCTTTGCCAACCTCCGCCCAGGCCCCACCCCCTCCCCTGGCCTTCACCACATGATTGCTTTCTGTGAAACCACACACGTGACAGGGAAAAGCTGTAAGGACATTTAAACAGCTGCCGCTTTCAGGTTCAGGTTACTAACATGCTAGTGATTGCTTTCCAGGTGTGATTTTTGTGGTTGACAGTTAATGACAGAGAATGGATCAGTGAGGCCTGAGGACTAAATATAATGTTAATGGACTGTGAGCTCATAGATGCAGTTTTTTCTTGGCATTTGCAAATAAAGAGGTATGTTGTCGGCTTTCTGAATACTGGGACTGAAATTTACCGCTAGATGGTCACTTAAAAATAATAGACATTTAAATTAAATGTCTGCTTCTCTCTCTCCAGTCCCTACCATAACCTCTCCCTCCACCTCCTTGTTGGCATACATCCTATATTTGCTCATTCATCCAGTCAACAAATATCCATTGAATATCTAAGTTCCAGGCATTGTTTTAGGTATTGGTGATTTATCAGTGAACAAGACAGACAAAAGTCCCTGTGTTTGTGGAGTTTACATCCTTGTTGGAGGAGAGTCAGTCCATTAAGAATATGTGATGTGTCTGGTGGAAGTGTTGTGGAGGAAGGCAAAGCAGAGAAGGGGGCAGAACGGAGGTGGGGAAGGGCCGGGATGCCTCTCTGATGAGATGCCATCTGAGCAGAGACCGGAAGTCCAGCTGGAAGGGAGCCACGCAGTCCTGGGGACAGCAAGCGGCACTGAAACAGAGTTGGGAGTCAGTGAGGGGGAAGTGCTTGGATCATACGGGGCCTGTCACTGAGGAAGAAATGCAACGTCAGCAGTAAAAGAGGGGGAGGAGGGCCAAGTGCAGAACCACCCTCAGTTGGAAGAGCAGGTAGAATCATGAGGGACGCACCAGCCTGAGACAACTCTGGTTATGTTTCGATATTTCCTTCTACTCTCCTCCACAAATAAATTCATGATACAACTGAGATCAAACTGTTTGGTCACTTCAGATTCATTGAAAGCATTTTTTCTTTTCATCCATCTCTTTGTAAACCTGATTTTAAAGGGCGAATGGATTCATCATTTACTCAACCATCACCCTGTTGTTAAGTTTGATGTCAGTCTAGATTTTCACTAGTGAACATAGCAGACTTTCAAAAAAGAAAGTAACAGATTTTTTAAATTATAAAAGCAGAATATGCTCATGCTATAAATATACACAGAGTGCAGGATGTCAAGTGAAGGGAAATATTTAGCCCCACTCGTCAGGATAAAACATTGTTAAATGTCTTGCCTCTTTGCAGAGGTACAACTTTCTCTGCCTTTTTAAGCAGTGACATGATTATACTCGCATTTAAATTGTGGAGATCATATTCTGTACCCTGTTTTGCAGCCTGCCTTTTCACTTAGTGTATCTTTGGTGGTCCTTCCATATCTACCTTGTTCTTTTTTTAAATTATATTTTATTTATTTTTAGAGAGGGAAGAGAGGGAAAAAGAGAGAGAGAGAGAGAAACATCAATGTGCGGTTGCTGGGGGCCATGGCCTGCAACCCAGGCATGTGCCCTGGCTAGGAATCAAACCTGCGACACTTTGGTTCGCAGCCCAAGCTCAATCCACTGAGCTACACCAGCTAGGCTCTACCTTGTTCTTTAATGCTAATTTATTCAAACTTAGTGTGAGCTTACTAAGTGCCAGGCAGTCCTAGGCACTTGGGATACATCAGAGAACATAATAGAGATTCCTGCCCCTGTGAAGCTTGCATTCTAATTAGGGGAGATGAATAATAAAAAACATACTAAATAAGTAGATGTTATAATATAGTAACGTGTGCTGAGTGCTGTATTTAAAAAGATCAAGCAGGACAATTTGGAGAAGTCACAAGAGCTCAGCTCACAAAGGCCTTACGGCCCATCATAAGAACTCCGACCCCGATCCCCAGAGAGACAGAGCTGTTGCACAAGATTCTGACAGAAGAACGACTTGATCTGATTTCCTCGATTGACTGCAAGGTTGAGAATAGACTTTAGGGGAGTGAGAGCAGAAGCAGGGAGACCGGTTAGGAAGTTATGTCAGTAACCCCAGTGAGAGACGATGGTGGTGGGATTAGGGTGTAGCTGTGAAGGCGGCGAGGAGAGGTCAGATTCTGAGACTAGAAGGTAGAGCCTGTAGGATTTCCTAATGCAGAGTTGAGAGAGCGAGAGAGAGAGAGAGAGAGAGAGAGAGAGAGAGAGGGAAATTAAGGATGATTTCAAGGTTTGGGGCCTAAGCAGCTGCAAGGCCGGAGTTGCCGCCAGCTGAGATAAGACTGTGGATTGGGGCAGGTTTTGAGAGAAGAGCGTAATATTTCATTACACAAATATAACATTATAAACTGACTCTTGAATATTCTCTTTCAAGGAGGTTCCCAGTGCTATGAACACAGCAGAGATAACAGGCAAGCTTGGCTCACATTCCTGCCGCTGCGGGTACATCCTGGCTACTTGTGCCGTCAGTGGAACTGTGCTTCACGAAAGCCTGGACTGGCTCCCAACCAGCTCGAAACCCAGAAGTGATTGGGAGCAGTTCAGCAGTCCCTGTGCATTGTTGCAAAATCAGCTGGTCCCTTCTGCATGCACGTGTGTGCGTGTGCATGACGAGCCAAGTGTGCACGTGTGGCTAGAGGTGGGAGCAGCTTTCTCACACCATGCCTTATACATGCAATAGAAACCCAGCCTTACATTTTACAAAAAACAGTGCTACCTTTAACACTACCTCTGATTTTGATAGGTTCAATGATTATTCCTAAGGTTGATGGAGGAATCCTCAGGGCTTACTGGGTGCACGATAGCCAGAGTGATCTCCATGGTGGAAAAGAGGAGAGCTGGCGTGGGGACCGAGTTCCACTGTGCAGCCCTGGATCTGATGTCTGCATACCTGGGGTCCTGTTAGCCTGTGGTGTCTATGGGAAGGAGCTGTCATTCTTTCCCATCACTGCCAGAGCTAGCAGCTCACTTCTCAGTGCTTTAAAGCAAATGATCATCAAGAGAGAAAAGACAGTTGCTCACCGCAAGTTTGAAGTTCAGATTTGAACTTTTCCCTTAAGTTATATTCTAGCCCAGTCTTCCTGGTTTAACATGCTTCATTTCAGGGAATCCATGATCTTTTTTCATTAGAGTGTCCAGACTCCATGGACACTAGAAAATTATGCAGTCCATCCCTTGTGCTAGTTCCTTCCCTCATTTGCCTCTTATTTGCCAGAATGGAGACCATTTGGGGTAGTAACCCAGCATGAGGTTGAAGCTCTTTACTGGGGCCACTGGTCGAGCGAAGGGTCTGGTAAAAGAAGCAAGGTGACAGTCATGCTTGTGTCCTTGCGTCACCACCTCTTGTTTCAGGCTCCTGAGCCTGCTGCTTCCGCCTCTCTGCTCCATGCTGAGTGTTCCGCTCTAAGCAGGAGGTTTGCTCCTGGGATGGAATTGTTACTGTGACACTGTGATACTGTGTTACTGGAGCATCCTAGTCCAACTTATGGTTTGGTTAGTTTCTGTTCAGAACTACACTCCCATGAGTTCTGAGGGTTTGTGAGAGAGTCAAGGGGTTAATTTGGGGTACAAAATTCCCAGCAACCCCCACCCCACCCCCACCATACTGTCCCTGAGTTGGTGCAAAATTGCGCTGTGATGGCCAGCCTGGTCCGCTGTCCATGGTGCTGACACCCTCTGGATGGCAGTAATGTCCAACCTGGAAACATGCTTATGGCATCAAAATGTCAGGTGTGGAAACGCAACAGACTGAAAGTGACCAGAGGCAAGGAGGGAGGGAATAGTGGTGGACAGAAAGGGAAGGGACCGACAGAGAACATGTATGAATGACCCTCGGACATGGACAGCAGTGTGGGGACTGACTGTGGGGGTGGTGGTGAGATGGGTGGAAGAGGGCAAAGGGAAAAAATTGGGACAACTGTAATGAATGACACTTTTAAAATGATTTAAAAATAAATAAATAAACTTGATATCTCATTTCCACTAAAAAATGGCCTGGAGATGAGCTAGTTTCTCTCAGTAATCTCAAGTCCTTTTGCTCGGACAGCCATTGCCAAATTTGTACGGGTTTCTACTACTTTGCCTTTTAAAATTCCTTTAAAAAGTCTGTTGAAATTACAGAGGTGAATTTTAACAAAGGTGAGTTGCCACAAAAGTACATCTTGTTTATTGATAACAATGAAGTTGACACTACTGGGAAGAACTTGCATGCCATGAGAAATGTGGGATGTAGGGTTTTTCTCTAAAACATTGACTTTAAGGAATACAGGCAAGTCAGTCCAGACTTGCATGGTTACCCATGGAGTAATTTCCAAGAAATACTTAGGTTCTGTGCTTAAATGGGCTGGGACTGTGTCTTATACTTTTGTACTTATGCTTATGACAGTGTACCTAATACAGCATTAGGCTTCACTGAACTCCTGCTCATAGGTTATACAATTAAGAACTTGCTTCAGAAGGAAGAGAAGGCAGCCATGTTTTTCTGGATGTCTTGAACTACGTTAAAATCCCTTTCCTTTTCTATCTTAGCTGGCTCCCTGTTGAAAACTCACAGGATGCTGGTGCAAAAGACAACCACAGGGGCACTATCGTGGCCCTAGGTCTTTGGCAGTACTCCCCACCGGTACTTCCATGACACTTCCAACTACAGTCTGTGGAGAGGCTTTTTCCTTTAACAGTTTGATATTCTTTTCACCTTTTTTGGTGACAGCTCACTGGGGTATATAACTCACATACCATACAGCCCACCCATTTCAAAATGCATGGGTCAGTGGTTTCTGGCATACTCACAGCCTTGCGCAACTGTCACTGTGATTAATTTTTAGAACATTCTCATCACCCCAGAAAGAAACCCTGTGCCCTGTAGAAGTCACTCCCCAGTTTCTCTCATACTCTCCCGTCCTAGGCAACCACTAACCTCTGATCTCCTCTCTGGCTCTGCGGATTTGGTGGGACGCTTTTTAAACTCTGCTTTTGTGTCACCTTGTGGTCTCTGAGGAGCAGCACGGTAGAACTTTTCTCCTATTTTGATTTTCACTTTTCTTTTACTCAGATGCATGTTACGGGAAAGCCTTAGGAGGATGCTGTGGCACACGCACGCGTTTGGGTGGACCACTGAACCAGGTGGCCTCCAAGGTGTCCAGTCTCAGACCAGCTACTGTGGAGGCCACTAACTAGCTTGCCACTGGGTGGTGCTGCTGCTCCATGCCACTGACATATGCACAGGCCTGGCTGTGGTGGGCCGTGGGGGGTTCCCAAGTATAGGCCTGGACACCAAGAGTGACTCAGGAAACAGGGACTACAGCCAATGATAGACCTGGAAGAGAAAGGCAAAATAGGCACCCAAAGCAGGGGACTGGGGAGTGCCAGTAACAATACAGGCAGCAATAACCATAGCTGTAAAGCAGTAATTGCCACTATTTACCAAGCATAGTGAGCACCATTCTAGGCACTTCGCACACGTCATCTCTAATCTTCACACGCATGCATTACACCTACTTTGCAAAGTAGGAAACAAGTTTCAAGAAGGTAAGTGACTTGCTGGAGGCCACATGGCCACGACCACAGATTCAAATGCAGATCTGAGTACCTGGGCCCGCATCCTTCCAGAGCAAACTGCTGCCTCAGGCTCTGTGCTGAAAATCCATCTGACCACGGATCAGCACCAGACACACCAACGTGTAATTTCTCAAACTGGGACAACGTCTCCCATACCCAATTCCCCTCTGCCCCCCCGCCATCCCCCAAATCAGCTTCCTGGTCTCTCAGGATATTTAACAGACGGGTCCCGTGATCACACGGGAAAGGTCTCGGAGGAACTTGGTTGGAATCGGGAGAGCTGAGCTCCTGTGCAGCAGCAGCAGGGCTCCCCCCGAGTTCTGCTTCGTCTATCCCGGGTCCCAGTTACCTCACAATCGTGTTGGTTAACCGTTCCAGGTTGAAGATCATTCTCTTTAACAAAGGAAATGGAAGAAGACTAGGCAAAAAAAGGCTTTAACTGATTTCAGTCTTTTATTAACATTATGTCATGTGCCTTAATCAGTGGGTCTGTGTCTGCTCTGGTGTTCTTGCTCTGAAAACGTCCAGCCTTTCAAGCCTTCTTTTGTTATATTTATACTTTATTACAAGCCCTTGACATCTTGGATTCAATAATAATAATAATAATAATAATAATAATGCCAACTAATATTTATTAGATACTTACGTGTTCTAGGCACTGCTAAGCATCTTGCATGCATTCGTTCCTTTAAACACAGACTCAAGAATTTGGAGGCCAACTAACAGAGGATTATAGGTTCCAAATTTCAGAAAAATTGATGAATTTAGACAACTTGAGCATCTCCTCAGTAGGGTGGACTGCCTCAGCCTCCTGGTTCTGGCTGAGAAGGGCTTGCTGCTGGGATGGGCACTAGAGGGAGAAAAATGTTCTTGGTTACCTCGCTAGTTACTGAGATGCGTGAAAACCCACCTTACGCCCTTGGTAATCCCCTTTAAGCAACTCAGTGTACTGTTGACACACCCGAGAGGACCAGCCATCTGGGGGTGGCAGAGCTAAGACACAAATCCTGCATCTGTGACCCCCTCCAGCCTGCAGGTTTTTGCTTTATCTCCCAGTATCTTTGCATCTTCTCCTTCTGCTACAGGAGGGACAGCCGTGGAGCTACAGAGCACAGAGGGTTGTTTGTTTGTTTGTTTGTTTGTTTTTGTTTGTGTGTCAAAGACCCTGGGCTGGAATCCTGCCTGGCTCTACCAACAACTGGTTAGGAGACTCTAACTTTCTGAGGCCCAGTTTCTCCTTCTACAAAATGGGAACAATCCTATCGACCCGAGTCAGTTAGAAGGCTGCCAGAAAGGGGTGCCTGCATGAGTGCCTTGCACGTTGAACAACTGCATGGGTGCGGTTTTGTCACCCACAACCCTACAGGAAATGCTCTTGATCAAATACGAAATAGCTTTTAGGACCAGCTCTAGTACCCTCCATGTTGTTGCGTGGCTTCCCTGCAGATGGCGCTGTGGTCCACAGAATGCTCCTAGAGACTAACCTGCGGGGGTGGGAGGGTGGGGGGGATTGAACATGAGAGTTTGCGATAGGTGAGTCTAACCTGGGTTTCCACTTCCAGTATGTCCTGGATGTCTGCCCCCCAAAAGGTCCCCACTGTCACGTTTGGTTTCTCATAGGGCCAGTTACCTGCTGAATCAGTGATCCTCTATTTCTCCCTTTCTGCCCTCTCCAGTGGATAGAGCAGTGGGCTCACTGGCCTCCTGCCCAGGCCTCTGCTGCCTGGCTGTGACCTCTGATTTCTAGGAACCACTGCAGCAGGAGATATGTGTGCAACCCCTTCAGACACACCTCCTTGGGAGCATCTTAGCACATCCACCTGTGACAGAAGGGAGGCCAGGGGCCATCCTTGTTCTAGCTTTGTTTCCCTTCCAGAATGAACTAGGCACTGAGAGAGGACCTAAGCCATTGCTAAAAGACAGTAGGCCCCAGGATCCCCTCATGGCGCTCAGAAGATAAAGGCCCGGGCTGACAGGCAGATCCTGGCTCCAGCACAGCCAGCTCAAATCCCAGCCCCACCTCCAGCACTTTCGTGACAAGTGGGGTGGGGGGCGAGAGAGTGAAGAGAGGTCCTGACAAGAAGAGAAGGACACCTGCCCTCCAGGGCGCAGCAGTGAAGACTGACTGAAATGCGTCACGCCGCAGCTTGGCGGAGTGCCTGGCAGACGGTGATACTGAAGTGGGGTGGTGGGTATCCGACCCAGGAGAAGACTAGGAGAGCCAGTGAGGGGGGCCCGTGGGAGGGGAGTGATGGAGGGCTCTGGAGAGGAGGGCTCCTTGGTGACTCTTGAAAGCCCTGTGGGAACCCACCCTTACTCTGCCCCCACCCTAGGCAGCTGTGCTGGCAGGAATCTGGGCACGGGGCAAGGTGAGCCAACCATCTGGCCAGCTGTTTTACAACAAAAATAGAGGGTGTCAGCCCTGACTGCTGTGGCTCAGTTGGTTGGGCATCGTCCCACAAAGTAAGAGGTCATGGGTTCAATTCCTGGTCAGGGCACACGCCCGGCTTGCGGGTTCAGTCCTTGGTCTGCGTGCATGCGAGAGGCAACCTACCCATATTTCTCTCTCACATCGATGTTTCCCTTTCTTTCTCCCTCCCTTCCCCTCTCTCTAAAAATAAATAAATAAATAAATAATTTAAAAAATAGATGGTGTCAGAGGCTCTGAGAGCCCAGCTCCTTTGACCTTCAACGGGCAGTGGAGGTGGAGGCCCCCTGGAGACCACACTGGAGACAGCCACGCTCCCGACCGGCAGCCTTCAGGCCAGCATCTGCAGTAGCAGGATCCGGTCTCCAGGAAGCCGGTGCAGAGGCCTGAGGGCCAGAGCCTGCGCTGAGCAAACAAGGGGACTGGGACTGTGTTTCCCTTCTCATCTGTGATTCCATATCTCTTCGGTGTCCTCTGAAGACCCTTCCCTGCCACAGCTGTGGTGTTTATATCACTCCACGGTGTAGTTTCTGAGGCCAGACTGCCTGGGCTCACACCCAGCTCCCAGATATGACCATGGGCAAGCTACTGAGCTCCACTTTCCACAACTGCCACGTGGAGTTCTCGTAAGGGTTCATCAAGCTAATGCATGTAAGGTGCTTGCATGTGAGGACTTGGCATTTACCACGCGCTCCAAGGGCATGATCTGCTACTGCCGTGTGCCTGGTGCCCCATCGTCTCATCTCTTTCTCTCCCTTTGAAAAATCAGTCAATCAATCTGTCTCTTTCTCTTACTTTCCTTTTTCTTTTCTTAAGCACAGAATTCATTCAACAAACCTGCATGACGTGCCTGCCATATGTCAGGCCCCAGAGAGGTGGCAAGGGTATTGAGGGCACAGAGATGGAGTATACAGTGAGCCCTGCACGGGACTCCAAGGCTCCACAGTTTGAGAGTGCTGGGATCTATTCACACTGCTGGTTTACTGTGGCTATGATGGAGCTGGCCTCCCTGCCCCTGAAGATTGATTCAGCCCAGCCCCCACAAAAGACAGGGCCACCATTGCCCTCAGACTCCAGAGGGAGAGAGAGCTGGTGATTCTGGGGAGGGGGAGGCAGCGAAGGCAAGAGTCTTTCTGGGAGTGAGTGGTGCTGGTTGCTGACAGCACCGCTCTCCAATCCAGGAGCTCCTCATTCAGGGGCAGCGTGCCTCTGCCCTGCTAATAACAGAGCTGTCACTCATCATGGAATCGTGCAGAATCAGACACTTGCTGTCTCACCCCAGACAGGGTGACAGATGTTATGGGGGCCTGGGGAGCTCTGAGAGAACAGTTGAGATACCCTCGCCCCCATCGTCTCCCATCCATCAGAGTCACCCAGGAACGTTCCTACACACCTCGGTGCCTTCGCACAGGTCGTCCCTTCTGCAGAGCCTGCCCTCCTCTCCCTCAGGCCTTCTTCATCTGACAGTGTCTCATGTGTCCTTCAAGACTCACCTCCCAGCTCACCTCCTCCTGATGGGAGGAATTCCCCACCGCTTTCCCCACGCTGCTCGGAGGCCGTGTTTGTACATTTGTTACCACAGGGGACACAATGAAGGATAAGTTTTTGTTTAGACCGAGGGCCAAACACGTGGTTAACACTCAGCTAATGTGTGCTGGAGAATGGGCCGTCTGCTGTCGCCATCCACCTGCACACAAGCCTTGGCACCCAGCAGGATCCACTCCCTGCTGATGCCTGGCCTGGAGCAACAGACCTGCTTCCATGGGAGGCAAGGGTTTAGAAGGATCTAGAATGAGGAGGCCTTTTCTTATTAAGGACAAATTGAAGCTCTTTTTCCCTAAAGAACTAGGAGAGAGCAGTTTGGATTGTCTCTACATGTACATAATTAGTTTCAGCTCGGAACTAGTTAGGCCCCCTCTCCCCATCTGAGGTGAGCCATAGCGTGGGAACTGCACCCACCGGAGGTGGCGGTGAGGCGGTGAGGCAGTGGGGCAGGGCTTCCCAGGCAGAGAGAAATCCAGGGAGAGGCCTCCCAGACTGGAGAAGAAAAAAACCAAAAAAGTAGTTTAAATTCGATTCTGTAATGCAGGAACACGGAGTGTTCCACATGTTTCCTTCCGAAATGAAGAACAAAGAACACAAAAACAACTTAACAAATGAAGGAAGTAATTAGGGAAAAAGTTCTTTTTGTTCTCTGGGATGGTCAGTGAAGAAGGAGAGACAACGGGGCGGAGAGAACAGGCAGCGGGAAGGGGAAGGAAGGAAAGCAGGATGCATAAATAATTACGTGAGAGAAAGCGGGGGCGGTCTTTGAGAAAGATGGAAGAGATGAATATAGAAACACACACTTTTTGGTCTCATCAAAGACTTGGTTTTGTTTATCTGTTGTTTTCCCCAGTCTAAAGGGGCAACGTTTCACTCGCTTCTCGGTGGTGTTCTGATTCTAGAATGAGAGTCGGTGAGAAGTCTGAGGGCATTCTTGGCATGGATGATTCCTGTTTTTTTTTTTTACAATCTGTTTTTTACCCCCTCTATAAACTTTTAAGGTCTTTGTTTTTTACACACATCACCATAAAATTAGTGTGGGCTTTTGTTCATTCATGGCGTTGGGTGCTCAATAGGCTTTTAAAATCTGGAAATGCAGGCCCTTCAGCTCTGAAAAATCTTTTTGTGTTGCATCTTTGATAATGGACTCCCTTTCACTTTCCTTTTGTTGGATCTCCAAGGTGGATTTTCTACTTTCTCTATTTTTTCCCCTCTCATATTTTCTATATCGTTATGTTTTTCCCCTTTCTGAAAGATTTCCTTGACCTTATCTTTCAAACCCTTCTACTGACTATTTTATTTCTGCTAGGATAGTTTCAATATCATAGGGCTTACTCCTGTTTTTGGATCATTCTCTTTTTTAAAAACAATTTTCCAGACATAACTTAAATACTGTAAAATCCATCCACTTTAAGTGTATGATTCGATGATTTGTAGTAAATTTCCAGAGATGTGCAACCATTGTCACAATCCAGTTTGGTTTGTTCCTTCTTGTATAGCCCTTTGTCCTAGCTTCATGGGTGAAATACAGTATCTTCCCTTATGTCCCACAGATATTAATGACCATTTCTTTGATGTTTTCTTTCCTCCAAAGTCCTCTCTTTGGTTGTTGGTCTGCTGGGTTGTTTCTGTCTTTTGTATCAGATACACAAAAGTTCTTGGTTTTCCTTTGCACTCCACTATTATTTAAGAGTAAAATATTATTAGGAATCCATCTTCTGGATACTCTATGTGCATAGGTATCATTTGTCAATCAATAAGCTCCTCATAGGAGTTACATGAGGTCCATTTCTTTGGGGTTCCCCAAATGTCAGGAGCATGGGGGTCTTTCTAGGGGCCATTCAATTTCTCTAGAGAAGAATCCACCAACCTCTTCTCATGGGTAGGATGGATGAGTGGGGTGGGTAGTGCAGACCTGATTGCTAAGAACCTTGGAGGTAGATGTATAGCACAGGGGCCTAAGGGTATGACTGTGTGTAGATAGACTTTCATTTAATTCTCCATCTGCTTCCTCTCTCTTCCACTGTTCCTGTTGATCTGGGCTTAGACCCTCAGTTTCTCTACTGAATAAATGCCTTGCTAGGGTAGGGGAATGGTGTTCACTGGACTGTACTGAACAGGGGCAGGAACTTGGAGCATTTTTCTACAGACCCCCCAGTTTCCGGTTGGGCTGCAGCTGCCCAGTTTCCAGTTCTACAAGTCATCCTTGTCTTTGCGGTCCCCGGTGCCTGCAGTTCCGGTGTCTGGCCGAGATTCGGCAGCTGGGTTGCCTCTGTTCTCATTAGTATCCCCCTGTGTAGGCACACGGTGTTCAGATCTCACAGCTCCGATCGTGCCCCCACCTGCTTTCCATCTTCCAAAAGTCTGTTGACACTTTCTGTCTTATGCTGTTTTTTTTCCTCCTTCTTTTCATTCTTGTGGGCTTATACTTTTTTTTAATTCCTTAACTCACATTTTAGTGGAATTTCAGAAAAAAGGCAATGATATGATTTCACTGATATGTGGAATCTAAAGAACAGTATACACAAACAAACAAAAGAGAAACAGAAACAGACTCATACAGAGAACAGACTGCTGGTTGCCAGAGGGGAGAAAGATTGGGGGACTGCGTGAAAAAGGTGAAGGGACTGAAAAGCACAGGTTGGTAGTTACAGAATAGTCCCGGGGATGGAAAGTACAGCAAAGGGAATACAGTTATTACAGTAACACTGTAATACTGTAATAACTACGTGTGGTGCCAGGTGGGTACTGGAAACAAACATCAGGGGACAACACTGTGTAAAGTATATGATTGTCCAACCACTATGCTATACACCTGAAACTAATATAAAATAATACTGAATGTAAACTGTAATTGAAAAATAAAATTTTTACAATGAGAAATCCGTGTTCTCAGTTTGCCAGATTTAACCTGAAATGTGACTTTTCAAGCTATATTGTGTTTTTGCAGCTATAGACTCAAGGAGGAACCAAAGGAATTCTCCTGTATTCTCTACTGAATATGTTATGGGTTCTTTTCTTATCAGATAGCTCCTCTAATCTGGGTCACTGCTTCTTAAAAGAGATGTGGGAAACCAAAGGAAATCCTGAGAAAGGAGCCTGAGATGATCAAAGAGATGGACCTTGGATCCAGGGAAAAGTGTGAAGGTGCTGATGTTGTTTAACTGGGAGAGGAAGCTCAGTGATGGTTTAGTTATGCATTCAAATTAATTTTCTTTAGAGTGATTTTTGTACAGATGTATCCCCCACTGTTCTATTTTGTGTGGGTATGAACTTTTAAGTTGCCACAGAAGAGGCATCTGAACTTTGAGAGAGGAGGGGAGGGGAGAGACTAAGACCGTATTCATCAGGGTGGGTCAGGCTGTGCTGCAGTAACAAGCACTGACATGTCAGTGTCTTAACACAGACACGTTTCTTTCTTCCCTTACTACATCATCTTATTGTTGCTTGGTAGATCCCTCTAAGAGGTAGCCACAGCACCCAGGCTACATCTATCTCCTAGCTAACCTGTCTGAAACACAAGACTTTCCAAGGTTCTGACAAAGGGGAGAGAGAAATGGAAGATCATGCAAGATCTAAGGCCGAGATGGGAAGTGGTTTATATAACTTCTACCCACACCCATTGGCCAGAACTGGATCACGTGGTCTCAAATTACCTGTAAGGTAGGATGGGAAATGTGGTCTTCCTGTGAGGTCTGAAGGAGGATACAGTGTGGTAAGGATGCTGCATTGTCTCAGCCATCTGTCTACCAGGCTTTCTGAGGGAGATGGCAATATTCTCAGGGGAGGAACAATATGGTCTCCACGTGCACAATGCCTGTCCAAGAGGAAATAATGTTCTGCTAACGTAGGAAACAGCAGTTGTACATAAAAAGGAATTTCTTGACTTTAAAGAAGTCAGACACACGAACAGATAATTCAGAGGTAACAACTGCCCTTGCAGATCCCTCAGAAAACAGTCTTGGGAATTGATGGATCTACCTGCTTGAGAAGTGAATCAGATCCTCTTTGTGATCCCATCTTTGAGAATCTACTTAGAGTAGACTCTGGGATTCTACTCTCTAATACTCAGGCCTCAGCATTTGCAAAGCTAGAGGGCCAGGACCAGGGGTGGATCCAGATTTTGTGTAGCCTGAAGCTTGTACTACATCGAGTACCTTCTGTAAGAAAAATAATTCCAAATTATGGACACAAAAGTCTGGGCTTGAAAGGGGCCTTGCAAGTGGAGAGCCTCAATCATGAACTCATCAGCTTCCTTCTCTGGCCAGGGTGGGCCCATTGAGCCTTTGGAACCAGTAAGTTCCAAAGCATCTTCCCCAACAGACTTGCTTATCCAGATTCTAGATCGCCCTCATGAGTCTTTCCTTCTCTTTAACTCATCAAAAAGTTGTTGAATGGTTATCATGTGCAAGGCACAGGGCCGGGCCCTTCATTACCAGCCTCTCAGAGGCTAAGTTGGGTACCAGCCCAGGGAGCACTGATCCTGACCAGGAGCTCCTGAGCCCTCACAGGCAGCCTCAGGGCAAAGGAGACAGAGAATGGGCACAGAAAGCCAGATGGGAGACCGGGGCCGTGTGTGACCTGAAGACACAGGGGGTCATCTGTGGACCTCAGATCCCCGTGCTCAGAGGAGAAATCTGTGTGGCTCTCTGTCTTGCTTCAAAAGGAAATCTTCCTGCAGAAGCCGCGCAGAGACCTCAGAAGCCTGCTGTGCAACAGAAGGCTTGGCTGTTTGCTGCGGCTCTTCTCTCAGACACATCACTCCTCTCATGGGGCTGAGGTCGACCGTCACTGTGCAGAGTCAGCAGCTTGCACTTGAACACTTGGTTTGGAGCCCAGCTGTCAGCCCTGTCCCCACAGTTGTCCCCAGCACTGTCTGGGCCTTTTGGAGCTGACAGAACTGCAGTGTCTGGAAAAATCCAGACCAAGGCTAGGTTCTGCATACCACCTCTGACAGTTTTCTTTTCTCCTAGAATTTTTAAGCAGCAGAAAACCACAAACCTGCAGAGGTTCCTGAGGCCCCTCTCATCTAGTCACAAGACTAGGCCCCAGATTTGCTGGGTGACTTTGCAGGACACCTTCATCTCTCTGGGCTTCTTTTTCCCCATCTGTAAAGTTGAGACAATAACCCCTGTGCAGGGTGGTTTTTGTCACTGTGGTCAAGGTCAGCATGGGGTGGGTCTGGGGGTGAGGTTGGACGCTGATGTCTCCAGTTGAGCTGCGCAGGTGCTAACCAGGGGTCCCAACCACTTAAGTGCGACGGAGAGAATTAGGCCTGGGGTCTTGGAAGCCCTGAATTGGCTTCATAGTTTATGATGCGCTCACGCAGTTTGCACTGACTGGGGGAGGCAAGCCTGGGCGGAAGGGAAAAAAAAAATCAACCTCCTTAAAGTGATTTACTTGAAAATTTTTACACGGAGACACACTGTACTGAACACACAGACCTGAAAATGAATTTTAAAAGGCTTTCTAATGAAGCAAATGCAAAACAACTCACGTTAGATAAACCTCCTTGGCCGAGAGCATTTGGCAGGGAGGATGGAGGCTTTCTCAGCCAGAGAAGTTGGGCCAAGGGAGAAAGGGTGGCCAGAGAAGGTCTGGGGGGGCTGGCTCGGACTTCCCTCTGGGGTTCCCTATGGCCCATTTCTACCCAGAAACCCCAGTGCCCTGCCCTCTGCTATTTACACTAGTTGCTTCCCAAACTTCTCAGACCGTTCTCTAATTTGAGGTCTAAATGCCTTCAGACACTTTATTGATGGACTTTGGGAGATAACCAAATTCACTGATAAATGCAAAATTTCATGTGTATGAAAGAATTTCATGTGTCTGGGCTTCCAATTATTTCTGGGAAAAGGGGCCCGAGTTTTTGGGTGATTCTCTGATGGGTTCAGGGCCCAGAACAAAAATCCTTGCTCTGGACCAGGGTGGGGGCAGGATAAGGTGGGCAGCACATGATTGCAGCTGGACCACTGGCAGGGTGGGGAATGTGGGCCACTCCCATCTTTAGAGTGAGGTGGGTACCCAAAGGGAGATGGAAACTTGGACCTCAGAATGCACTTGCCTTTATGAGGACAGGCCCTGCGATAGTCATGCTCTCTGGCAAGTAGCAAGAGCCTTCTGTGGATGGGCCCACTCAAAGCCCCCATTTGGCACCTACAATGAGCCTGACACTGTGCTGGGTGCCGGGGACATGAGGAAGACTAGACAGTTTTTATTGGCCTATGTGGGACCTCTAGTCTAGGGGATTAGGTACCCAGGGGGAGTCCTCTGAAAGGAAGGTAGAAGAAAGGTCTAGGCTGCACCGAGGGAGGAGAGGTTAGCTCATTCCAGAGGTTGGAAGGCCATCCAGAGGGAGGTGGCATGAGCCTTTGGGTCAAAAACACTGGGGTGTGAGTCAGGCTATGGGACCCCTGAGAACCTCTATTTCCACTTCAGTACAATATGATGATAACTATTCATAGAGTGTGGGGAGAGTCAGACAAGACCAGGTTCACACAGCATACCCGTGGACTGGACATGAGGGTGGGATTTGGCTTTGGGGAAGGTCCAGGAGCAGCAAGGGCAGCGTGAGTGGAGGCATGGCCTGGGAGACTTCGTGCAGACTCAGCAACGCTTCTGCGCTGTGGCTTGGAGAGACTCGCTTTTGATGGTCCAGCAGCGTGTGGATTCAATGACTCAGCAATTCTTTATTTGATAATGCAGCAATGTAAACATTTGTGGGTACCGATGATTAAATGGGGGGGGGCGCTGCAGTGGGTTGACGAGGGCGATCTGTGGTCGGGCTCAGGTGCAGGGATCCTCTCCCGGGAACTGTGACGCACGGGGTCCTGGCTGTACAGGGAGGGAGAGGTAGGTCTCTAAGTCAGCAATTTCCAACCTTTTCCCTCTCATGGCACAGATAAAGTAATTACTAATATTCTGTGGCACGCTAAAAAATATATTTTTTGCTGATGTGAACAAAAATAGGTATGATTTTGATTCATTCACACTAGATGGCTATTATTATGTTGGCTGTTTTCTTTGTATTTGCCAATATAAAGGAAAAGAGGTCAGTGCCCCTGACTAAATTAGTCAGGTACTGCATGTTTTGCAGACTCTTGTGGTACACCAGTTGAAAAATCGTTGCTCTAAATCATCTACAGACCCAGAAGCCATGACTAGAAGCTTCTCGGGCTGGAATGTATTATGAGTTGGGAGCATCTCCTGTGATGTGCCGTAAATTGTGGAAAGACTCAAGGGGAGGAAGGAGGAAGGGAGGGGTGCGACAGGATTGCTCCCGGGAAGGGAGTGCCCGGGGGAGGGAGAAACACACAGCCTGCAGTGCAGTGCCAAGATTATCGAGGTGGCTGAGGGAAATTGCCTGGCTGAGAGGACTGTTCACATTTTCATGATTTGCAGATAGGGCTGCTGGTCGTGAGGGATGCTGGGGGCTGGAGGGAGGAGGGTCTTCAGGCTGAAGCACCTTTCTAGGTCCTGGGCCTCACCAGGGGAGCCCAGTCTTGCTTCAACTCAGCCATCTGTGCTGTTTCTCTGAGGTAGAGGCATGACTAGGATGGTTGTGCAGGTGTGATGTTCCAGGTAAGGTTGGTCTGAGTTCATTTGTCCACCCACGCACCCATCCATCCTCCCATCATCTACCCACCCACCCACCCATTCATCCAACAGATCATTTGTGTATCTCCTGTGTATGGGACACTGTGTCAGGCACTGAGGAAACAGCAGTAAAAAAGACCTGGCTTTCTTGGAGAGCAGATCCTGGGCCTTCCTGTCCCCTCCTATTCCTGCTGGGAAATGAGAACTAGCATTGTTATTGCAACTGTAAAGGGCCAGATAGGAAATATTTTAGGATTGAGGGCTCTCTGGTCTCTGTATTAGCTCCTCAGCTCTGCCAGTGTAGCCTGAAAGCAGCCACAGATAATATGTAAATAATGTGTGTGGCTGTGTTCTAATAAAACTTTATTTATAAAAAGAGGCCAGCTTGGGGTAGACTCCTGGAGAAGCACAGAACTGGGAAACGCCTCAGAAACCAGTGGTTTTTAACCATGGCTGCATACTAAAAATCACTGGTTAAGTTTCCCAACAATACCCATGGCTGGGCTCCACCCCAGACCAATTTTATCAGACTTTCTGGTGATGGGACCTGAGCATTGGGTGCATAGGACCCTGGGTCACATACAATAGGTACTGCCAGTCATGCTGAAAAGAAAGTGACTTCTAATAAACATTGAAGAGAAGGGTGGGGTGGGGCATGGCAGGAAGGCTAAGAAGCTTCCATTTAATTTAGTGGGAAACATGAAGCTGTGGTTGGCCCAGCTGGGACTTGTGAACAAGAGCCTCCCAGGGATTCCTGGGGAGTCTGCTCCTCGGCCCTGAGGCCAGTCGCTCTGGGATAAGACGTGTTTCAGTGTGGCTGGAATGGCGGTGCTTCCCTGCCCGTCCCTGTCACCCTTCCACGTGAGTCTCGCATGCAGCAGCATAGCCCCCAGAGCTTGCGCTCCATCCTCTCCTTACTGCCAGCCCTGGACCCAAGGTGCCTGACAGTGTGGCAGCCACTCTGCCTGACAGAGGCTGGGCAGCCTGTCCATGGCCCAGGGAGGAGGTGAGGAGGGGGAGACAGGCTAGGGAGAGGCAAGGGCTCCTCTGTGTCCTTGCATGTTGGACTCAGTAATAGGGGAGCCTGGGGGTCAAGAGATCAAGTTGGAGTCCCCCATCTAGGTCATGGGTGTTTTAACTTCATTCAGAACCCTTTGCATCTGTAATAACACAGCATAGTAGTGTTGACAAAGTGCTTTACTGTGATTTATCTCAGTTTGGCTTCTCAAGCCATGCTCTTAGCCTCTCTACTTACTTTCTTAAGGTTCAGACATCTTTTCCTAGGTGGGCTGCCTGGGGAAAAAGTGTTGGTTTCTTAGCTGGTGCGTATGCGCCCTAATCTACCCATGTCTGATGCATCCCATCAGCATAAAGGGGCAGAGACCCCTGTCCCCTGGCTCTCCCTGGGATTGGGGTGTTGTGGGGGTGGCACAAAGAGCACACTGCGATTTTCCTCCAGGGTTGCAACCCAGCCTGGAGGTTCCCCTCATTCCCCAGCTGCAAGGCTTGTCCTCCCCCAGGGACTCTCTCCCAGGCTAGTGTCCGCTCTACCCTCAGGCCCCCGTGGGGTGGAGAGGATGTGGAGTCCATCTGGATACAGAGAGCGTGGGACTGATGTGCTGTTTTTAGTGCCGTGGGAGAAATCCCAACACGGGGTTGTAATTTTTCTGCAGTTTGTCTCCTCGATGAGGCATCTGTTGGCATGCCGTAAGGAGATTCTCATCTGAGCAGACAGGGCCTGGATCCGGAACCTGCCTGCTGTGTGTGAGTGGGGCTCAGGGCCCCTTTACCTCCTAGAGGCACGTGGCTTTGCCCTGAATCAGGACGGCCATCTAGAGGCCTGTCACCTTCTCTTCTCTCCGGCTGACTCCTATGTGGCCTCTAGCCCCCTCCTCCGTGAGTGGCAACTGACCATGTCTTGGTCACCTCTTGGTTCATCCTCTATCTGAGCCGGTGGTATCCTTGACATTGCCCCCCACCCTCAGCACATCTGGTCAGCTCAGTCACTGCTCCAGCCTTGTGCTAGACCTTGCACTATGTCCTGGAGATCTGGAGATGACACCCCCTGCCCTCGGGAAGCTGGCTGCCCTGGGGTGAGGGGAGGCTCGAGACTAAACACGAGGTACTTGTGCTCATGGCAGAATGCACAGGGGCCTCGGAGCACATGGGAAACCCTCATCTCCTGGTGGGCAGTGATTGGCAGAGCTGTAACTCAAACAACAAGAGCTTTGCTTCAGATTAGCCAAATATAAAGGGTGTGATATTGTGAGGGGATGCTTTTAGATTTTATAACAGAAAAATGTTGCTACATTTACCTGATGACAGGACATGCCTCCTACTCAGTAAGACACCTGGTAGGAAGAATAATTACTTAAGATAGGAAGTTTCCAGGTGAATGCTTCATTATCCTTTGCTTCCCACACCCATAGCCATATCTGGCACTACCAAGGTGACCTTTGTCCTTGCCCTGGACGTCAACCAGGGTTGCCAGGTACAGTTTTGGTGGGTGAGGATGTTCCAAGGAGCAGTGCTGCTTGAGCTAGTCTTGATGGGTGGGCAGGGCTTTGCCAAGCAGGTGGTCAGTGGGGAGTGTGTTCAGGTGGGGGATGGAGGTGTGCATGTCCCAGCCAGATTCTGTCTTGGAACAAGATGAGACATAGCAGGTGCTCTCAGGGGGGACATAATCAAACCTGAAAACCCTCTCTGGACAGGCTCAGTAGTTCTGGAATAGTTTGGCCCCTTGGATGAGAAGGACAAGTTGCTGTTGCTGCTGAGGTTCAAGTTCCCTCCTCCATCTTCTTCCCTCCTTGCCTACTCTTCATGGGACCAGACTCACAGGAGGTCCTGGAGGTGGTGGTTCTGAACTGCTCCTCCACAGTACAACCCACTTACCTGGCCTGCTTCCCTTACTCAGCCCCAGGACCCCTCCCAGCTGGCTGCTGCTCATGCAATTATGAAGAGTCCAGAGGTCTTCTGATTCACTCACCCCTCCTCACCCTTCTGACTGATGACACTCCCCACCAGGTCTTGGTTAAGGCAGGAGGTTAAACATGAACACTCCTGAGCTGTTGACGCTGGGGAATGATTAATGATGCTGATCAGACAGAGTTGAGACATTTACATTTCTGTCTAGTGGAGGATCTATTTTGATCAAGAAGTTTTTCTTGCTGTCCAGAGAAGAAGATCAGCCCCCTCCCATCCTCACTTACTGCTGAAGGGAAGGTGGGTACGTGGTTTCATGTGGGCAGTGCCATCATGGGGAACCCAGGTCAAAGAGCTGAGTGATGCACCAAGAAGGATGCTCCTGGCCCACATGCATCAGGAGCTGGCTTTCTGCAGACTGTGGGGCACCCAGTTGGCACCAGCCTCTCTGGAATGTTGTCGCTAAGGGACATGTGCTCTGGTGAACTCTGAGCAGCTGCAGACAGAGGATGAGCCAACCTGCAAATAGCAACAAAGGACTGGAGACAATGCCAGCCCCCCATCTTTCTGTACTGTGAAAACAGCATGGGTCCCCAACAGGAGGCCCAAGGCCCACAAAATAAAGAACAAAATCTACTTCCATCAGAATCCTGACCATGGGTTTTTTTATTAGCTGCCACAGTTGTGCATTATACTTGAGAGACAGCAGAGGGGAGCTGTGCTGTTTTCTCGCGGTGCACCCTCAGGCAGCCTACCTAACCTTGCTGGAACCTGATTTCCTCATCTGTAAAGGGAGATAATAATTTCATGTATCATAAGGATGTGATGATTAAATAAGCTCTCAGAAGGGGGCCTGGAACACAGGAGATGCTGTGTAAGTATTGGCCAATAATGATATAAAAATGTTTTCTGCCTAATTAATTATATTGACCTCTCATCCTAAGCCTGAAAGGGTTCAGTCATTTGAAATATCAATTCTTGGTACTTTTCATGAAGTCCAAGTTCAGGAACACCTCTAGTTGGGCCCTACCCAACTTTGAGAGCCAATATTCTGGAGCCTGGAAAGGTGAAACCAGGTAAGGCAGAACCTAGATGCCATCCTTTTAAGGCCCATCCCTACATGCTTGGATTCAAGCCACACAGACACAACTTACTCTGGACTTTTGGGTCAGGCTGAAGGCAGGCCCGGGCCCTGCTTCACAATTCTGACTGTCTGCTTCTCTTCTCTTAGTGATGCCAGAGACTCTCATCTCCCCCACCCCCCAGGAAGCAATAGCCAAAAAAAATCAATATCTAGCTAGGATATGTTTCCTTTCCATTACTCTACACAAGAATGGGAAGAGCAGGTGTAGGGTGGGTAATCCATTATCACTGCTCAAGGTCTAGGAGCTGGGGAGCTGAAGGTGAGAAGACACTAGTCTTCTAGTGGGAGGTGTGGGAGGAGAGGCAGGTGGAGATGGGGTGTTTTGAGAAGAGGGTCTCAACATGATCTGGGTTCTGCTGACCCTGGCCTGGGCAGTATCTCCACAAGATCAATCTCTGAGCCTTGGCTGGTATGGCTCAGTTGGTTGGAACATTGTCGCATAAACTGAAAGGTTGCGGGTTGAATTCCCAGTTGGGGTACATACCCGGGTTGCAGGTTTGATGCCCAGTCAGGGCACATATGAGGTGGTTGATTGATGTTTCTCTCACATCAATGTATCTCTCCCTATTTCTCCCTCAAAAATTAGTAAGCATACCCATGGGTAAGAAGAGAAGGGGGGGCAGATCTGAGCTCCATCTCCATCCCAGGTACTTTGTACTATTATCTTACTTGTTGTATTGTAATACAACCTCTTGGTCAAGGGGTGTGCTATTTTGTGGGGGAAACTGATTGACTCTGCCCCCAAAGCCTCCCCACACCTTCTTCATTGATCAGACTTTGCTCTCCTGGCCACTGGGGCACATGCCCCCATACCTCGTGTCTCATCTCCTTGGCCCACTTCTGATTCAGCCACAGCCCTGTTGGACAGTTCCTTTCATCTCCAGCGGCTGCCACCAGGCCTTGAAGCCTAGGAAGCTGGCTCAGTCCCTGCATGGGGGCAGCCTGGAAGGGTAGGGGAACAGAAGGGGCAATCTTCAGCCACTGGGGGACAAGAATGTGGGAGAAGTGCTCCAGCCCCTCTCCTTCAGGGGTCAGTCCTGTGGTGTGTACTTCACATGGCTTCCAGGGCTAACCAGCTTGGTAAGTCACCCTTCCCTGGCTTTCCCATCGCCCTGCTTTCCCCTCCTCACTCCTGCTTCCTTCGGTCACCATCCAAATTAATACCCACATGCAAGTTGTATCTGGCTTTGCTTTCTGGGGAGCCCAAGCACAGAGAGCACATGACTACCTGTCTTGGCAAAAGTGATTGGCTTTAAAGATGGGCATGTGACTCACTCATTTGGGCCCATCAGCATCCTCCCCGAGGAGACCTGGAAGCTCTCCTTTGAGGGTCTTGCATAAGGCGTTGCCAGGTCCAGTAGCCCAGCCTGTAGAGAATGCCGATCTGCCCTGGTAAAGAAAGGGGAGGCAAGCAGAGGTGAGACACAGCTGGGGACAGTCTTGAGTATTTGATCCCCTAGTGTGAGCTCCTGAGGTTCTGGTTCCTGTCACTGTTCTTCAGCTCTGGGCACCAGGAGCCTTCCCAGAAACCCAGGCAGTAAGTGTCTTGAGACTGGTGTGAACTGGGGTTCTGTTACTTGCAACTGTGAGAGGAGTGGCTAGTAGAATGTTCCCATGTCTGCCACCGGAACATAAGCTCCTTGAGCTCCTGGAATTACTTCCTTCACGAAGGTCCAAGTAGGGTGCCTGAAGGCATTGGGTGCTGGGGAAACTGGGCTCAATAGTTTGAATGAATGAATGAATGAATGAGAGAGAGAGTGGGTATATCTTATTTGCCTTTGCTCTCCTTTCCCTCTGCCATCATGGGCTTATCTATGGCAGCCTCTTTTCTTTTGAAAGGGAACAACATAATTAGGCTTTAGATTGAATCTGAATTAAGAGTTAGAAACTGAGTAAATGATCCAGGTCCCTTGTATGAGAAGAAAAGTTGGGGCAAAGGAAGGGAACTAAATGTACTTAGCATTTATTATAAACCAGACTTGATTATTGCATAAAATTTTGACAACCCCTCAGAGGGGGCATTACCCCTCTCTCAAAACTGTCTTGAACGAAGGCATGGGGTGGTCAAGCACTTTGCTAGAGCTTTTACAAACAGTATTCAGTAGACCCAGGGTTTGATTTAGGCCATTCTCATAGGTGTCTGGTGGTATCTTGTGGTTACAACGTACAATTTCCTAACATTGAACATCTTCTCATTTGCCACCTATATCTCTTCTTTGGTGAATTTTTGTCCATTTAAAAAAGTCCTTGTTTGTTGGGTTGGATTGGTTTATTATTGAGTTCTAAATGCTCTTTTTATACTCCGGATACCAGTCTTTTATCAGATGTATGCTTTGCAAGTATTTTCTCTAAGAAGGTGGCTTGTCGCTTTATTTTCATAATAGTATCTCTTGAAGAACAGATGTTTTTTTATTTTTATATTCTTCACTTTATTAATTTTTTCTTTTACATTTTGTCTTTTTTATGCCTTGGACTCGAATTTGAACCCAGATTTGTGGGTGTCACAGTCCTTTCTCTTATTACATAGAGTTGTGTTTGTTCAAAATCTCTCCTCAGACCAGTGCCAGGCACATATCCCCCAGAATCACTCAGGGATCATGCTGAAAATACAGAGTCCTGGGTCCCCACCCCCAGGGAATCTGCTTCAGTGGGCCCCGAGGCAGAGCTAAGAATCTGTATATGTAGCATCTGTCCAGGGGACTGGGGGATCCTCCATCTGTGGCAAGGACTTTAATGCAGGGCCCCTGGCCATCCCGAACCTTCAGAACCTGGTTACTCCCAGGCTTATAGCTGGGTCCTACAGGGAGCTGCTGCTAGAGGCATTTCTTGGTCCATTTCTTATTGTGTCCACTCCCCTTTCTTCCTTCCTCCCCAGCTTCTTAGCACAGAATTCAATATTCAGCGGATGATCAAAACATGCTTTTGAATTAACCAGCCTACTCTTTGCCAGTAGGGGGAAGAGACAGCCTCACTCCACAGCTGGCACTCAATGAAGCCAAGTAGAAACCTATAATTACTGACCTTGGTATGAAGTGCTTGTGTTCAGCCCTTCGAGCCGTGGGTGGCCACTTAAGCTGGTTTCCTCAACCTCCAGCCCAGCCAGAGGGTTCCCCACCCGGAGAGATTATTATTTTAAAGTAGCTCCAAGATCGGCTCATTGGAGTTGAGAAGGACACTTCTGCAAGTGAACAGCTGTGCCAGCCTACAAATAAAAGAAAACTGTATTCATTTGCAGCAGGGGGTGGGAGCAGGGAGACAGGTTTTTGAGTTTAAGAGCAAAACAAGCAGCTAAAGGTTTTAGCAACTTTCTCTGGCATGTCAGGATGTGACCTGCTTTTCCTGAGCAGACGGAGCTCTTAAGGGGCAGAAATGATGTTCTCTCTCAAACTGTGGACACCCGAAGCGGGTAGCGAGTAAGAAAACTAGGATTTCTTGAGCCCCTACTCTGAGCCAGGGCTTTATATTTTGTTTAATCCTTCCAATAACCCAAAGGTCAGTGCTATTATTCACGTTTTACAGATGGGGAAACTGAGGCTTAGAGAGGTTATCTCACAGCCAGGAAGTGCTGGAGCCAGGATTTAGAATGTAGCTGAAGCGGAGCTACTATAACCAAGAGCTCTTGACATGCAGTTGCTTAAGGAATGCTGGCATTTATTTAATTCTCTTATAACAGCCCCAGGCCAGTAAGAAAACTTTGCTCCAGGCAGTTTCTCAGGGGCCCAGGATCTTGCCTTCTGTGGCTTCACAGGCCCCTTCAGTAAAGTCCAGTTCTCTTTCTTCCCCATGCTGCGGGGTTGGCGAACTCTTCTGTGATGAGCCAGACAGTGAGCATTTTAGACTATGCCAGGCATGTGGTCTCTATCCTTACTGCGCAACTCTCTTGTATCACAAAACAGCCATAGGCAATATGCAAATGAATGGGTAAGACTCTGTTTCAATAAAACTTTATTTACAAAAACAGGCCATTGACAGCATCTGGTCCAAGGGTCTTAGTTTGCCCCACAGCCTGGTTTGGGTTCCCCTCTCATCTTTCCTCCATCTGTCCACCCAGCATATTCTTGGTCGGCACGTGTGTGGCTGACTCACAGAGGAGCCGGAGAGCCCATCCTCTGGAGGGAGAAGGCAGACTTTATTTCTGTTCAGAGGCATCTTGGGTTGGTGCTGGAAAGCTGCCATACCCAGCTGAGCTGTTTTTTTTTTCTGCCAAAACTGCTGAGTGGGTGGGCAGTCCTGGGGGGTTCCGTGGGGCCCCATGACATCAACTGCTCCATGAGTCCCAGCACCCAAGGCAAAGACAGGCAGGCCTGTTTTATTTGCCTTAAGGACAATCTTTTTCTCCAAGGAGTTTACTGATTCCAGTGACTAAAATCTCTCACCTCCTTTAAGCTCTGGGCTGAAAGGAGCCCCAAGAAGCCATTCATTCCAGGCTTGCCTTTAGGCAGCTGTCGGAATCCTGGTTATTCCCATTGTACGGATTCAGTAATTGAAGCTAGCTGCTTCATCAGATCATCCTCTTTCTGTCAGCCCCACAATTTCCCAAATGTCCCTGGTGATACGAGTCACCTGGGGAACTTGTCAACTATCTGGATTACTAGCCCTCTGCTCTGAATACTCTGATGCTGTAGGTGGGAGCTAGAGCCCAGGGATCTGCCTGTTAAGCAGGTAACCCAAGTGATTCTCACCACCAGGGATGATGGGAAATACTGGCAAGTAGGGGCCCTAAAGGGTACAGGGATTCTCCCCCATAACAGGGGCAAAACCCTGGCTGGCTCTGTCTCAGCTATGCTCCAAATTGTAACAATTGTCCCTGAAACACATCTGGGTCTTGTGGGTTTGGCTGCTCATGTAGCAACATTTCCCTCCCAGCCCAACTCAGAAAGTCAGGAAGGGGCAATAGGGTGGCAGGGTTGGTGCCTTTGCCTGTATCTTCCAGGGGATATTTGCTAAAACCACCAGAGATCTCCCAAGCATCCTCAGATATACAGATACCTTGTTCCCATTCAGCCAAACCCTCCAGGTGTTGAGGAGCTTCCCACTTGCTAGTGGCCTCTTACCAATTTGTTTCTGGTCTCTGCAGGAAAGCCAAAAGGCACTGGAAGGGGAGTTTGTTTCAGGTGTGGTAGTCTTACATATGTACATGAATTCTCTGATACTCCATCCTGAAGAGGTAGAACCTGATTCCCCTCCCTCCGAGTGTGGGTATGCTTAGTGACTCCTTTCTAATGCAAGGAATAAGTGGAAATATCATACTTGACTTCTGAGACTAGGTCATAAAAGGTGTTGTGGTTGTCTTCTCTTTCTGGGATTGTTGACAGTGAGGAAAAGCCAGCTGCTGGGTTTTGAGGATGCACAGGAAACCCAGTGAAGGGATGGTCTGGAGCTCTCACACGATGAGAAACTGAGGCCTCCTGACAATAGCTCACCAAGAAGGGAGGCCTTTGGCCCATAGCCATGCGAATAGGCCATCATGGAAGTGGATCCCACCAGCCCCAGTCAAGCCTTCAGATGATCACAGCCCTGGCCAATGCTTTGTCTGCAACCCCATTAGAGAGCCTGAGCCAGAACTCCAGCCAAGCTGCTTCTGAATTTCTAATTCACAGAAGTCGCAAGATAATAAATGTTTGTTGTCATGAAATCATATAAAAATGTATTGATCTCTGCCCTCAGGTCCTGGTACAGAGCTCTAAGTTTCTTATAACTCTTACAATTTCCTAAGTGATGAGAACACTAGGAACATCTTTTATTCTGACATTTGTTCTTTGTCCCTAGTTCCTGACACAGAGTTCTAAATCCCTTGGGATTTCCTGAGTAATAGCAATGTCTTGTTCAAATGAAGGGACTCTCAATGGGCTCCTGGGTAGTTTGGGGATGGGGGCTGGTCACCAGAAAGACCAAGCCATAATTAGAAGCTTGAAACTTTCAGCACCACACCTGACCCTTTGGGAAAGGGAGAGGGGCTGAAGATTGACTTAATGATTGTCCATGCCTACATGATGAAGACTCCATAAAAATCCCCAAAATATGGGGTTTGGAGAGCTTCCAGTTAGGTGAATACATTCACATGCCAACAGGGTGGTGCTCCCCAAATCCATGGGAATAGCAGCTCCTGAGCTCCAGACCCTTCATTCAGGACCTCATCTTATACATCTTTCCATCTGGCTGTTCATCTGTGTCTTTTGTATGCTGTATTACATAACATACCAGTAAATGTAAGTGTTTTCCTGAGTTCTGGGAGCAATTCTGGAAAGTTATGGAACCCAAAAGGGGTTTGTGAGAATCTCAACTATAGCCAGTTGATCAGAAGTATAGGTGACAACCTGAAACTGCCAGTTGTCATCTGGAAGAGTGGATAGTCTTGTGGGACTGAGCTTTTACCCTGTGAGATCTGACGTTATCTCCAGGTAGATAGTGTCAGAGTTGAGTTAATTGGTAGGACACCCAGCTGGAGTTGGAGAATCACCTGCTATATGGGGGGCGGGGGTAAAACCTTACATTTCGTAGCCAGAAGTGAAGTGAAGAAGTAGTGTGAGAGTAAAGGAGAAACATAGGAGTGTGTTTTTCCTATACAGTCGTTTTCATTTCCTAAGTTTTGGGTAATTTTCTAAAGTGCCGCAGTGGGTAACTCATATACAAAGCAAGAGCAGAAACCTTCATGAGAGGGTAGGTGAGAGAACTGAGGCTGGCGCGATACCCAAAGACCTGCCACCACTTGGTGGACATGGAACCAGTGTTTGCCGGGATGAAGGTGGTTCTCCTAGGTGTGCCCTTTCATTCGCTCTTAATGCTGCTTTCCCCCCTGTTGTGCATGTGAGGGATCTGGGACTCAGGTAGGTCAAGTCACTTGACCAATGCTACCAAGCAGGTTGCTGGTGGAGCTGGGACTTGAGCCCACTCTATTTGCTCTTGTCCATGCTTTTCCAGTTGTCCATGCTGCTTCAGTGACCTTGGTGACCTTGAGCAAGCATCTCCCCTTCTGAGGGCTTTTCGCAGAACTAGAGCAGGCCCCTCTTATGTCTCTGAGAAGCTTGCTCCTGCTGCTCCCTGGCCCTGAATGCTCTGATGTGTATGTGTGAGCACTGCCCCGATAGCCTTGGTTCTGTAGGGTCCCTGGAGTAGGGTGTCCCTGCATGCTCAAGATCTGTGAGCCAAGGATGAGCAGATGGCAACTGGGCTTTGGAGGTCCTTGTGCAAACTTGTAGCAGCCCTCAGCAACACCTCCCACTCCACCCCTGCTGCCCCAGCTACACACTGAGACACGTACGCAGGCGTGTTTGCAATTATGCTCTCATCATCCCCTGCCCTTGGCATACCTCTTCTCTTCATCTCCACCCACACAGCAGCGGCTTGTTCAAGAAACAGGTGCCCATTTTGATGAATCTTGACACCACGCAGTCATCCAGAGTCTCAGGTATGAGGCCCTCACTGCCTATAGGGACGTGATGGAGAAAGCATTGGCTGAGGGGCAAACCCAGCCCTGGGGCAGGGTGCTTTCCTGGAAAGTCACATCGAGAGCACAGGGCCAGGAACTAGGATCCAGAAAAATCTGTGGGAGTTGGCTGCTTAGTAATCAGCAGAAGTCCATGTTCTTTTCCATCATTTATGGCATCTGAACTCTTTCTTCCATTCCTCTTCTGCAGGCGAGGACAGACACCCCCTGAAGATCCCTCCTCCACAGTCCCATTCAGGCATTCGATGGAACAGTCCTCAGCCAGATCTCTCTGATTGTGGAGGCTGTGAGTTCTGTCCAACCATGACCCCAGCCCCGCCTCAGTGCCTTCCCCACAGGCCACACACTTCCTCCTGACAGCCCCCATTAGATCCTGCTCACAGGCAACGGTGCCACCCCAGGGAGCTTCCTGAAACCCCACCCTCACCCTGCCCCACCTTCTTCCTGAAGAACCCCTTGACGCTCACTATAAGAAGCTTGGCCTTCTTCTCCTGCTACTCAGGTCCTCTAAACTCTTCCCTGGGCCTGCACTGTCCCCTTCAGCAGACCCTTTTGAAGACGCCCCCACTTCCCCTCAGCATCTCCCACCCTAGGGATAAAGGCAGATGGAATAGGGGTGTCTGCACAGCTTGAGGGGCAAGGTGTATGGACAGGCAAATAGGGCAGGCCCCAGGATGGACAGATGGACAAGACTTCCAGCTCTCCCCTTTCCTGAATGGCCACAGGAGGAATGAGGTCGCCGCCCCATGCCTCTCACAGAGATGCTGAGAGTGTGAATGAGAACAGCTTGCGAGGGGCTTTGATGGGCACTGAAGAGACCTTTTGTAACCTTCTGGACCTGGCATTCAACCAGAGGACAAGCCATGTGACCCAAGTTGTTCTGCTCTTTTAGCCTTCTGGCTTACATCCCAAATGTCCCTACACTCTGCAGGCACTCTTTAATCTGCGGAGGGGTCACGGATTTGTCTGGGGAGGGTGTTCTCGGAAGAATTGTGTATGTTGGATTGTATGGGCAAGTGTTCATGTGCATTTTTTTTCTGGAGTATCTGCAGCTTCTCGAAGGGGCCTGGGACCCATAAAAGGATACAACTTGGTACCAGGTTATCCAAACTGGGCTCAGGAGGATGTTTACTTCCACAAAACCTGGTTTCCAGATTTAAGGGCTTCAAGGATTCACCCTGAAGAAGTGCTCACCCCTTCACTCTGAACGAGCTTTGAGATCCGACCTGCTGGGCAAGGGCATCCTCTAGCCTCTTCTTTCTCCCAGGCAGACCTCAGTGTCCCTGCACCTGAAAGTGGACCAGCCTCAGGTGACAGCCACATCCCAGGCTACAGGGAGTGTTCCCAGTGAAAGGGGAATCATTCACCCCATGTAGACATCCTGTGTTTCAACAGCCCCTTCCCAAAGTCTTTTAAATTTTTTATTCTAAATGCACGGGCCACTTCTTGTAAAGGAGTTTTCGTGTGTGCGTCTTGTACACTATAAATGGAGCTGAACTCGGCTTCCTAAGTACAAGCAGGGTTGTTCATGTGCGGATGGCCTTGATCATAGCAACAGTACCTCCCGTCTTGGTCTTGCCTAAATGCCTCCCCAATCCTGCTTTAACTTGGGCCTGAAAGCTCCCCAGAGCCTGCTCATGAAGGATAAGAGCAGCAAAGGAAGCAGCAAGGATTGCCCTGTCTCAGTAGAACCTGACCTTATTTTTGCATGTAATAAGTTGCTAAAAATGTCTACACCTATCAAATGTACCAAAGCCGGGTGATGACCCCACACCCTACAAGAGGCAGGGTGCATGGTGGTTGAGGACGTGGACAAGGACCCATGTGGCACGAGCGTAAATCTGCCGCTTCCTGGTGTATGACTGAGAGACCTCTCTGCACCTCAAGTTTTTGAAAATGGGAATAGAATAGTAACACCCTCATAGGGTTCTTGTGTGAATTAGGTGATTTAATATATTTAAAGCACTAGTTCATGATTATTTATGCTTTAAGGCAGATTCTAGACTCAGAGAGCCAAAGAGAATAATCGACTCCCCAATTATATTTTGTCTCTAAGACACAAACAGTGATGATTCATTTCTAAGATTTTGTTGTTTTCTTTCCCTCGTGAGTGGATCTGATCAACCAACTCGAGACCAATGAACGCTTGACGAAAGCCAAAGATTTGCTGCTTCTATCATCCCACGGATTTTCACCTTAGTTCCCATTGTATTAAGTTCATAAAAACTTTCATTTCTTATTAGTAATCCCTGCACCTTCATCTTCCTGTTTTTGCTCATTTTTTTCCATTAATAAGCATGACAATGTACTCAAACAGTTGTGCCACCATGTCACATGGTGCAGGCCGAGTGGAATGGCAGTGTCCCCAGAATGGGACCATTGGCTGGTGGCTCAGGAAATCTCAACGTGTTTACCCATGCGTATGCCCACATCCAAATTGGGTGGGGGAAACCAATTTAAGAATGTCACAGACCAATGTACGAAGATGGCAATGGTTCCAAAGACCGTTGAGGCTGGGACACATTTCCGGGTTCAAGTCATGATCTGCTTGTTGAAAGAACAACTTGTCACCATGAAGTTGGGGACAGGCATCCTGTACGTTGACAGTAGATCCATTCCAAGAAAGCTGGCTATGTTTCAAGAAAACATGAGTCACAAACACTTTTCAGATTCTATTATGAAATTAAGATGGTCTTCTACAAGAAAATCAATGCCTTTGAAAAGTTTTGGTGATAAGGCCAAGTCCATGTCTTGCTGGGACGGTGGTGAGAGAGACAAGAGAGCACCTTCTGTCATTCTGCTCCTTCCTGCAGCAGAAGCTGGAAAGGAGGAGATTCTTAAATGCAGTCGTGGGGAGTTCTGCCGTGAACTCTGCTTGAGACGTTCTGAGAAGCAGCAGGCACTTAAAGGCTGTCTCTCCAGTGTGGCCTGGACCCCGCCCCACTTCCGTTCTCCTTGAGAGTGTTTCGCATTAGAGCTGATAACCCTCACTAATATCTCCCTGTCTTTATCCCACATTCCTTTGTCTCCTTTGGTAATCGGGGTGGGTTAGGCAGAGTTGGATTTCCTCACTGTCTTTACAAGTGGAGCTTCTGTAATCTTGCTATTCCCCCTGGTCTGATGGCTGAGCCACATGCCTGGCACTGAAACAGGAGAGAGGCCTGGTGCTGATGAGACAGACTTCCCACAGTGGCAGTTTATGTGTCGTGGGAGGCCAGTCATGCCTTCTAAACTCCTGTAGGTCAGTCTGGTTGCCTCCGTCCCTACACGATTCTGGGGACTCCAAGGAGGCTCCAGAGGCCAAGGAGAGTCCAGTTCTATGGCCCTGATCACAATGGGATTTCACCATTGACCTTGTCGTCCTTCTGTTCCTCCCGGCTGTGAGGGTTTCTCCCACCTTGGAAAACTCTGCGCCCCTCATCAGCGCTCAGGTCTCACCAAGTTCTCAGATTAGGTGGTCCCAGGAGCTCATGCTGACCTCTTCCCTCCCCGAGTCCTGCACAGTTGTTGTAGCGACAGAGCATGATGCCATGTCACGTGGCACCAGTGGGAATGGACAGTTAACATCTTCTGTGCTTCCCTTTGTAAGTACCTGAACTCCAGAGTTCTTAGTCAAGTTAATTTTCTTAGAAGGTATACTGAAATTGTTTAGGCCTTCTCAGAAATCCATTATGTGGGGTTCTAGCATTTAAAAAATTTTTCTATGTTCATTGCAAAAAATTTAAAAAATACAGAAAGGTACGTAGAAAGAAATACAATTCCTAGAATCTTACCTCTGAAAAGTAACTATTATTAACATTGTATGTGCCCTTTCTGTGCGCAACTATTTATAAAATTAGTTGTACTTTACATACAATTTTCTTCTTCCTTTTCCCACTTTGTACCCAGAGCATTTCCCTATGTCATTAGTTATTCTTCCAAAACACCATTTTAATGACTATATAATATTTCATTATCTGGTTGTAGCAGAATTTTTTTAGGCAGTTCCTTATTGTTTGTGATTATATAATGAAGCTGCAGTGGATATTCTTGTCTAGGAAATCTCTATCTGGGTTTCTGATGATTTTCATAGGAGATATTCTCAGAAGGGAAATTACAGAGTCTCAGATCTGTTGGGTGGCACCTCTGTCCTTACAGGTGCCTGGGGGAGTGAGTGGCTTCTCTCCACTCCCAGGCCCCCACCCCAGGTGGGTGGCCTTTGCCGCTCTGAGCCGAGGACTGGAGGATGTCTATCCATGCTGGGGAGCAGTGTGAAGGGGGTCCTGCAGCCTCCCTGGGGTATTCACCTGAACTCACTCCATGCAAAGCAGAGCTTCCCCCTGCAGGAATCATTTTATAATTAACTTAGAGACTAAAGCATGTTTAATTAACCATAGAAACCCTCCCAGCCATCTGCTTCTGTTTTTATTTTGAGAAAGATGGCAGATCTTTTTTTCCCTCAGCTCCCTCTTTTTGGGGATGGAGCTCATTTCCAGCATCTGGGTTCTTATATGGAGCAGGGCCCACACTTTACTGGTGGCGCCCCAGACTGACAGAGCTAGAGGCTGAGCTGGAGGTGGCTGCTGGGTCAGAGGGGGGTGTGGGCCCCTGCCTGGGCCCAAGCAAAGGTGGTGCCTACCCTGGCAGAGCGCTAGCTGGCCACTCGAGGGCCCTGGCCTCCGCCTCTTGGCTGCTGTCCTACAGTCTCAGGCCTGTGAGGCACTCATGCAGGAAGGAAACAGAGAAACAGGCCAGCGCTCTCATTTCTCAGGTGAGGAAACTGAGGCCCGAACAGGCTCGGGGAGAGTCCGAGGACATGGAGTCTGAGGCCCCACTTCCTTGCTCCCTGTTGCACCCTCGAGGGAGGTAGTACGGCTTTGGTTTTGGCTGCGCTCACGGTCAGAGGGTTCAGATGGAACCCTGAGGCCTAAGATGGGCCACAACGTCAGAGCACTTTAAAATGTGTGAAATACATTCCCAAATCACATCTTGCAGGATGCTCACCCCAGCCCCTGAACACTCGGGGGAGACTCGGGGGTCTGGTGACTTGCCTGGAGCCACACAGCCGGTGGGTGAGTGCAGAGGCTGAGATGGAAACACTAAATGCTTTGATCTGAATTGCTAATGTATCAAAATGCCTTTTATTTCCATGGTATTCCTCAGAAGCTCCTGACTGGGGGCTTACTGAGGACGAGTCCAACAGAACATTAGTGTAGTTATTCTTGTGACATCACTTCCTCCAGAAGGCCTTCCTGGATCCTCCCCCAGGCTGAGTGTGAGGAAGAATTGGTTCTCTGCCCCTCTGTACATACATCACTCTATACACACCTCAGTATTAAACCTTAAGGCTTCCAATTTCACGCTATACGCCCTGTTCTAGCAAAGGGCCTGGCTTACACAGTTGGCCAGCAAATGGTGCTGAACTCAATGAGACTGAATGTAGAAACAGGTGTGGTTGCTTCAGTGGCTTTTCCTCCTCCTTTCCTTTCCCTCTGGCAAGGACTCATCGGGGATCTGGAGGATGAGTGTCACATGTGCCTCGGGATGGTCCCCGAGGACTGCTGGCATGGCCCTGTCCCCCAGATCCTAGAGCTGTCAGCAGAGATGAGGATCAGCCCACAGACCCCAGCCAGGTAGCATTCATTACCTTGAACAGATGCATAGACAGGCTTGGAGGGGGACTGGGGACACACCACAACAGGCAGCCTTGTGTTTTCTGGGCAAATCATTTCTACCCTCTGAGACTCGTCTCCTCTATCAGAAGAAGCAAAGTTGATCAGACCCTTTCATCTCCAATGCTCCAGGTCCTGTGGCCCTATTTATAATGACAGGGGACAAGAGCGCCAAGATGAGGGCCAGGGCAGAAAGTGGAGAGTCAAGCCCAGCAAGAGATGGAGATACTGGAGCTGCTCACTGAGCTAAAATGCATCCTGCATAGCGAAGGCTCAAGCAAAATCAGGAAAGTGCAAAGCTGTGAGGAGCTCCTGGATCTGCTTTAATGCTCCTGCCAGGCTGAAAATCATTCTCCTTTTAAGATGTAAAAGATTTGCTCCCTGAGAATGGTCTTCAATCATTTTCTTTTTCTCTCTAGCCGCTATAGACAGCATTGAAGGCGAGGGAATCTGTGGTGATGAATTAGGACTCTCTAGATATTCCACCAGTGCTGCATGTTAAACCCAAAGCAGGTGTTGGCACCACTGAAGTCAGATCAACCAAGAAAAGTCCTCGATGGCAGAGCACTGGGTCAGCCAACCCAGGGCCATGCTGTGGCCTCCGGCAGCACCAACCACCACAGCGCCCTGCACACCCACTGGGCCAGCTCTTCTCTGAAACACAGTCAAATGAGGGTGGAGAACTTATTTGCTTTCTTTCAAGGACATGACCTACATCATGGAAAAATAAATCAATGGAGGGAGATGAAAATAAAATGCAGCTTCATTCAGGGAGCGAAGGGTGAGAGAAATAGAAAATGTTTCAGTCATTTGCTTTTAAAAATCAAGAATGGGGAGCATGTAACCCTCTCTGGGGAAAACAACCAGTAATTTTAAAAGTACACTTCAGTTACATTCTGGGGCCAGTTGATGAAGGGAGGCGGGAGCTGGGAGGAGAGGCTCAAGGAATGGGGGCGGGGGGAGAGAAGCAGAGTCAGAAACATGTAGCTAGAAATAAGGGGAACAAAATCAAAACATGGAGAGAGAGAGAACATGTGAGCAACAGACCCATCTTCAAAGAAACAGGAAAGGAGACCTAAAAAGAGAAGCCCGCACACACGACACAGACGCGGACCCTCGATGGGAAGAGAGACAGCCCCGGAGGGGCCACAGCGAGTGGACACGAAAAGAGGGTATGAGAGCAGCCGAGCAAAGACTGAGCTCATCCAGGAAAACAGCTATTTAAAGTAAACAACAGGGACATCAAGGGTTGGTGTCCCTGTTGTTTTTATTTCAAGAGACAAACATTGCCAGAATTACTTCTTTTCTCAGAATTACTCTGTAATGTGCTTTCATTCCTATCTAACTTAGAGACCACAGCCATTCTTCAGAACCCACTTGCCCCGTTTTTGCCATGGCAGAAGGCCCCTGATTTAGAGTTCTGGGAAGGAAGACGTCACGCCTGGCGTGGCAGCCTTTTCCGGGGATGCCGTTGGAAATCTTTAAGGCGCAGTGTGTGGGAGGGGGCCTCACTTCTCTATGCAACTAAATGATCACATTCAGCTCAACCCCTGTGAACCTCGACGTACGCCTCATTTTTTCGCAGATCACCAATCGGAATGGGGATGATTCAACTGGAGCCAGAGCAGACCAGGACACTCTGCTTGGTGACAGAGTTTGTTGATCCAATGAATAATGAAAAGAAGATGACAGCAGACATGTTGAATGAATGAAAAGCACCAGCACCAAGCACTCTGGCCACACGCACCCAGCAACAGCTACCGATCCCGCCAAGCACTCTCACTCCCAGTGCTGGGAGCTCCTCCTCTTCCCTCCCCTGCCTCGCAGGGAGAACCCTTCCTTCCCCTCTGTCATTTGTCGATCAGTTCAGTATGTATTAAGCATCTCTCGTTCCAATCCTTTTCCAACAAGCCCCTACTCCCTGGGGGCTCGTCATTCCTTCCTTCGGGTTCCCATCACTGTCACTGTCACTCTCACAGGTTGTTGCTACGCAGTAGTCGTTGGCGTATTCCGTTAGAGCAGGCTTTCTCACCCTTGCAGCTGTAGTTTGGGGCTGGATATTGCGTTGTTGTTGGGGAGGGGGCTGTTCTGTGCACTGCAGGAGGTTTAGCAGGATCCTTTGCCTCTGCCCACTAGATGCTGCCCATAGTCCCATCACCCCAGCTGTGACAACTGCAAATGTCTCTAGTCATTGTCAAAAGTCCCCTGGAGGGCAAAATCGCACCCAAGGACACTGCATTAGAATGAGCTATCTGGGTGTGTCGGCCCTCAGAGAGGGTCATCCTCTGGACCCTCAGTGCTAGAACGGCGTCTAGCACAGAGAAGGCAGCTGGGTTCTGGGGAGGAAGAATCAGACACTTGGACGGTACCCCCGGACAGCAGACATTGAGTTGGCCAGTCGTGTGTACAGGCCGAGTTGATCAGTGACACAGGAGTGTGTTGGCACATGAGGTTTGTAACCAAATCCACAGGTCTCTATTGAGTGCTCACCTGCCATGAGCTGTGGGGGACATGCATGAGGAACAGAAAAGAAAGCTTCTACATTTAAGTCACTTGTGAAGAACTAGTTCATCACAAAAGGACCACAGCCATGGGAACTGATGGAGGAAAACCAGGCAGCTCATAATGACATGGGAAAACCAGAGTGAGCTGCTATTCCTGTGGAGGGTGTAGGAGAGTACCTAGAACCCGACCTGGGCCTTTAAAGATGGGGGGACACAGAGCAGGACAGTGGAGCCAGGTGACTGTGGTGTGGATGAGCCAGAGAGTCCACCTCATGGGGCAGATCCAGCAGGGTCTGGAATTGCATCTTGATTCAGGAAGCCAAGTGTTTCCACGTATGTCCTGTACAGCCTGGGATGCTGGTCACAAATTCAGATTCCTGGGCCATCCAGGCTTGGTGACTCTGTTCCCCTGGGGTGAGCCCAGGAGTCTGTATTTTTCACATGCCTCCTTGATGATTCTGATGCTTGAAGTTTGAGACCTACTGCCTTAGCGGCGGGAGGGGGGCTTAAAAAGTCTTAGTAACAACCTCGGTCTTCCACTGTGTGCAGCCTGTAGGGTTCACACAATCTAACAGAGTAGAGAAGCATGCAGGCAGTGGACCCTGACTGCCAGGGTTCAAATCCTATTCTGTCATTTCTAGCTGGGTGACCCTGGGCAAGTGACTTGAGACCTCTGTGCCTCGATCTTCTTGTCTATAAAATGGGATGAGCAATTTCCCTGCCTCCTAGTATCTTTGTGAAGATTAAATAAGTCAATATGTGTCAATGCTTAGCATGACTCCTGACAGACAGTAAAAGCTCAATAAATAGTCGTCATCATTGTCGTCGTTACTATTTTAGCGCTTGAGGCTTATTGAAGGTCTGGAAGGGCTAAACCACCTTTCTTTACAATACGCTCTGTCACCGAGCTACTCCCAAATCTGAAGTTTAACTGGCCCCTCCCTCCCCCAGTGGGAAGACTGGCCCTGAGGCTCTGAGTGAGGGAAGAGGCAGAGTTGGGACACAAAGGGGAATCCTGGCAGGTCTGGTCCCTCCTGGTCTGCAGCTCTGAGAGGAAACACTTCTTGCTTCCTCAGCTCTGGGGACATATTGGAGGCCCAGAACCTCCTCTTGTCCTTGCCAGATGGCAGCATCCCTCCTCAGCAATTCTCCTTGAGGGCTCCCCAGCCAGAGCAGGAAGGGAGGGCAGCCCTGCCTGGTGTGGCTCAGTGGGCTGGACATTGCCCCACAGAGCAAAAGGTCTCTGGTTCGATCCCCAGTCAGGGCACATGCCCGGGTTGCAGGTTCAGTCCCTGGTCAGGTGCATACCAGAGGCAGTCAACCAACATTTCTCTCTTACATCAATGCTTCTCTCCCTCTCTTTCTCCCACCCTTCCCTTTTGTCTCTCCCTTCCCTGTTTTCTAAAAATAAATAAATAAAAATAAAATCTTTAAAAAAAAGGGAGGACAGAAAATGGCTCCATCTGTCGGAGGGGCCCAGGCCCCAGCCTTCCTATTTGTAGTAAGTAGCGTGAGGCCGTGTCCAAAAGTCTGGCACACACATCCTCCTCGGACCCTCAGGAAGACCCTTTGAAGTGGGTGAGGAGGCCTTGCCCACCCCATTTTCTAAAAACCAGCTTTATTGACATAAAATTTACATATTCTACAATTCACCCTTTGAAGTGTACAATTCAATGGTTACAGTGTATTCATAGCGTTGTGCATTCATCACCACTATCTAATTTTAGAACATTTTATCGCCCCCAGAAAAGAACACTTGCATCACTCCCATTCCCCTCTCCTCCCAGCCCTGGCAACCACTAATCCAGTCTGTCTCCATGGACTTGCCTGCTTTGGACGTCTCATGTAGATGGAATCACACAATACGAGGTCTTTTGTGCTGGCTTCTTTCACTTAAGATAATTTTTCAAGGCCCATCCACTTTGTAGCGCGTATATCAGCACTTCATTCCTCTTTACACCCAACAACCCGTTGCACGGGCACACCGCACTTCCTGTTCCTGTTTGCTAGTCGGTGGGTATTGGGATTTTCTTCCTTTTTTGGCTACTATGAATAATGCTGCTATGAATGTCTGTATATGAGTTTTCTGTGTGCACATGTGTTATTATTTCTTTGGGTGTGTAGCTGGGGATAGGATTGTTGGGTCACATGGTAACTCTGTTTCACTTTGGAGCAATTGCCAAATTGCTTTCCCAAGGGGCTGCACCGTTTTTGTTCTCACCAGAGTGTGCAGGGGCTCCAAGTTCTCCGCGTCCTCACCAACACTTGTTATTATCTTCCTTTTTTTACAATAGCCACCCTGTGGGTGGGAACTGGTATGGCATTGTAGGCTCATCCCACTTTGGTGAAGCAGCCTGCCAACCCATGCCCGGTTAGCCAGGGGTAATGCCAAAATTCGAACCAGGCACGGCACGCTCACTTCCAATGCCACATTTTTTGTTGTTGTTGCATCGTGTTTGAGGAAAATTTGGTGGAAACCCTGGGTGACTTGGCCAGAAAGGAGAGGGCTAAGTTGGAGGTGGGCTGGACTAGTGCTTCAAGGCCAGGGTTCAACAAGCAACTGAGGAGCAATGAGGAGAGACACAAGAAGAGTGAGAAGCAGTAGGGGAGAGAGAGAGCTGGTCGGTATAATAACACCAAATATAGACCTTCCATTCAGTGAGCACTTCAGGGCTGAGGACTGTGCTGAGTGCTGTGCATATCCTATAAGGTAAATCTTAATTTTTTAATTTACACATGAGGAAACTGAGACTCAGAGAGGTTAAGAGCTTCAGCTAAGGACACACAGCTGGTAAAACTCAGTCTGACTTGAAGCCCCATTCCCATGACCACTCAATATCTACTGAGTAACTGAGGGGCCTCGTGGGGGACATGCTGTCAGAAGCAATGGAAGTGGGGAGCCCTGCCGCCTCCCCTTGGAAGGCCGATGTTTAGGGAAATAAAAATGTGCTGGAGCTGACGGTTTTTCTTGTCACAGTTTCCACCTGTTTGGGCTTTCACACTTCAGTTTACAGCCTCAGCCACCGATGTTTGCTCACTTATTTATTCATTTTTTTACAGGAAAAAAAAAGCCAATGAATTTTTAATCAAATCAAGCTTGATTATTTAATCAGTGGCTCAGAAAGGCTTCTAAGCCATAGGGTGGTGGCCGTCGTGGGGGTAGAAAACTTCACGCCCATCTGCTCAGAAGCAGTGCTGCCGGGAGCAGGGTCTGTGGACTCCGGCCAGGGCCTGGCACACGAGGGCAGGCTAGGCCCACCGGTCTCCAGCGGCAGGATCTCCAAGCTCCCTGGGGAATCGTGTCTCTCGGGGGTCTTTGGGACTTACAAGGGGCCTTCACAAATGTTATCTCACTTGATTCTTGCCCCTGCTCTGTGAAGTAAGCAGGACAGCTAACTGCATGCCCATTTCATGATGAGGAAACTGAGATACAGGCGGGTTAACTTGCTCACAGTTGTACAGCTGGGTGGGCTAGAGCTGGGACTCAAATCCAGAGCTTTCTCTGCTATATCAAGCACGCAAAGGTAAGGTACCCAGAGCTTTGGGAGATTAGGAATTGGGCAGAATGGTTAAGGGCTGGGTTCTGGAGTCAGACTGCCTGGCTCCATCTCAAACTAGCTGTGTGCTCCTAGGGCAAGTTTCTTAACTTCTCTATGCTTTTTGGCTTCTTCATCTGTAAACTAGAAATAATGGTGCCTACCTCCTGGGGTTGCATGAGGATCACTCAAGGTACTTACTGCACGTAAAGTGTTCAGTGCTGGCCTCAGTAAGCACTCTGGAAGTGATCCTACCATTACCATTATGTTTTGAGGTAGTCGAGGCAGGGGGAACATGACCGGCACACAAACAATGAGCGACCTCAGGGGGATGTGTCAGAGCCCCAGGCCCCTGTTAGGACCTTCTCTGTACACCCAGGTCCACATCTCCCCCATGATATCCTGTATCTAATCTTTGCTTCTTCTCCTGCATCCTTCTCCCATCCTCCTCTTCCCCTCCCTTTCTTTGTCCCATCGATTTCTCCCTTTCTTCTCTGCTGCCCCTTATTCAGTTCAGCTGGGAGCCCTGGGGGCTAAAGACTTTGCTGACACCTCCCCACCTCCTCCATGTGACTATGTGGGACAGGAGCCAGCCTTCTAAATTGCTTTGACATCCACTGAGGAGCACGCTCCAGAAATATCAGCTGTTCACCAGGTCTGCTAAAGGGTATGGCCGGAGCTTCTGGCTTATCCTGGGGGAAGAGGCTTCTGCAGGCAAACGTCTCCGCCTCCTTGTGCCAGTTCTCCTGACCCTCAGTCCAAATGGTCACTTTTTTATTAAAAGGAGGGAGAGAGAGAAGAATATTGTTACGACCTGCCCTCTGGTTTCAGGGAAGGTAATCAGGAAAGAGCTGAGGGGTGAACTGGGCTCTGTGGTTATCACAGCTATTAGTGGGAGATTATTTGTTCATCAGCCTCTACAAATTTCCCAGCTTTGGCCTAGGTAATTACCAGTCTCGGTGGCTGGCCGGGCTGGGGCATGGGGGAGGTAAGGCTGTCATTCCCAATGTACCAGCCTCCGTTTGCTGCTTGGTCAAGGGGTTCAAATGAAAAGGTTAATTAAGAATCAGGGGATTTGCTTGTCAGGTTAAATCATGTATACTCAGCACAAAGGCCATGTCTATACATGATAACTGCTTTAAAAACCAAATTCAATTCTGCATGCATTTATTGGCACACGTACTCCTCCCCAGCCTCCCCCTCCTCCAGTATACCCCCATCTTCTGCGGACCAGGGAGGTGCTAAGCTGTTCATTACAGAGGACAGGGAAATGGGTGAGGGATGGGCACTGGTTTTTTGGTGCTCACTAGAGGTCTGGGGCTCACAGCACCATGGAGCACAGGCTCCTTTCACACTCACCACTTGCCTTCTGTGTGTCCCGGGGCAAGTCTCCTCCTTTGTCTCAGGGCAAGCAGAAGTCGAAGAACAATTCCTTATCATGATGGTCTGCAGGTGGGGTTTTAAAAGAACCATCCTGGACCACTCTAAACTGTGCCTCCTTCAGAGATTCTGATATGTCCCCTCCACTCGCTGTCGTCCACATCTGTTGGCATATGTGGTGGGTGCTGTGGGGCATCACTCTGATCCTCATTTTAGGACTGAGGTCCTCATTCTTCCAGCTGCTGGTCCTCATTCTTCCAGCTGCTGGGAGTGTTGGCAGACGATAACTCTCAGCAGAGTCCCACCCCAGGAACTGGCCTCAACCAAAACAGCCCTCTCACCCAAGGTCACATCAGCTTCCTGTGGGCAGCCTCCACCCAACTGCAGACATGGGGTGTAAGTAACCACCCCTTTTGCCTCAGGATAAGACAACTCAAAAGGGTCATCTCAGCTTCAGGGCTCCCTGTAGGACTGGCTGAAACCTTTGCTGAAATGTTATCCAAGTTCAGCTCCTCTCTCTGCCCTATCCCACTGCCTTCACTCTCCTCTCCTGCCCTCATCCCCAGCTGTCAATGCCAAAGGCACCCTCAGTAAGTTTCTGCATGCAAATCTTTATTTCAGAGTCCCTTTCCCCAGTAACCCAATGTAAGGCAATACAAAAACCTGAGGATTACAGATCTGATGATCTCCAGGGTCATCCATCCACTCAGCAAGCCAACGTTCGGCACCTGTGATAACTCCAGGCATAGAAGTCTTCCTCAACAAGGCAGGATTCCAAGTGGCCTCGAAGGGCAGGCAGAATATGGAAGGAGGAAAGGCAATAAATTTGATGGGATTGTTATGAGTTGTGGTGGCCATTATTATTTTATCTCAGCTCATGTAGCATGCACGGTAGTGGAGATACAAATGTACACATTCCAGCTCTGGAGTGGCACTCTGACCTCAAGTGCGTGCTGGATTATTGCCCATTAAAAATTCTATCTCATGTCCCATTGGCACCCTCACCTTTAAAGTGTGACCAACCTCTACCCCATGGCCAATGTCAAACATTCACCACCTCACCCCACTTTGACTCTTCTATGAATTGTCCCCAGAGTTCTTGGCTGCTGGCCCCTTGCCCTACCTCCTGACCAAGGCTTTGCAGGCTCTCCTTGACTTCATTGAAGGTCTTACCCTCAACCCTCAGCCTTTGGACCTTCCCTCATTTACAGTCAGGATGTGTTCTCCCATCTGCCTCCTGCCACATCAGGGGTCTCCCCAGCCCCGTCCAGCACAGTCTCCATCTCAGCATTGCCCCAGGTGGCCCGATGCTCTGCTAGCCCAACACTCCTGACCACAGACCAAGTTCAGCATTACTGGGAAGGGTATGTGCAGCTCTCAGGGTAGTCGGGGACTATGGTTCTGGCTGGGACACATGAATGAGATGGTGTAAGCACAGCAAGAAAGGCTGTGAGATCCCCTTCTTTCCAGGTCCTTCATCTCTTCTACCACCTGGCATGGTGTGGCTTCTGGCTCCCAGCACAGTACCCCTGGGAGAAATATTTGAGTGCATCTGAGTCCTCAGTGAGCCAGCCAGGGGCTTCTCCTTGAAGGACATTAGAAAGGAGACATGGGAAGTAGAAAACAGCCTGGGAGAAGGAGGAATAGGAAGAGAGACTTGTCCATGGTGCTGAACAGCAATCTCCGCATTAATCAGCTGCTGAACTTCTATTCCAGGCTCAGCACTAGCCGTGTACTCTGAGGACCACCGAGGCCATAGGAGACCCAGTCCTTGTCGTAAAGCGTCTTTTAATCAATTTGGAGACAAAACACCCATGCGGGAACACATAGGAATAATCCCAGCAATTCATATAATAATGGATCTCAGAAAATAGCCCCAGGGAAAGGGTTCTGGCTATCTTGAGAAAGGGGTCCCTGAGGCAAGCCACATTTTAGGGTCTATGCTCTTTAAAGAAAAAACTCACTTTATAATGAATTTTTTTTTTACTTTAGTCACCATACCATTCCCTAGAGTATTTAAAGTCTCAAAGTCCTGGATATAAAACCAGTCAGTCTAACTGCAGCAGTGCAGTTGTTTAAATTTAGGCGCTAATGGGACTTCCAGCCAAGATGGAGGCGTAGGTAGATATGCTGTGCCCCCTCGCACAACCAAATGAAGGACAACAATTTAAAAACAAAAAACAACCAGAACTGACAGAAAATTGAACCCTATGGAAGTCCGACAACCAAGGAGTTAAAGAAGGCACATTCATTCAGAATGGTAGGAGGGGCAGAGTCAGGAAGCCATGTGGAGAGGACTCTCAACAAAGCAGCGGCTGGCGGACCCAGCAAGGCGGTGGATGGTGGAAGGGTGCAGCACATAAGGTGGCTGGTGGACCGGGTGGTCCACATTCTCACACAGATAAACCAGATGAAACTGGGGAGTGAGACAGACCATGCAACCCAGGGTCCCAGCGCAGGGAAATAGAGCCTCGGGGCACTGATTGAAAATACTTGTGGGGGTTGCGGTGCCAGGAGAGACTCCCAGCCTCATAGGAGAGTTTGCTGGAGAGGCTCACAGGGTCCTAAAATGTACACAAGCCACCCCCCACCCCGCCATGGGAATTAGCACCTGAAGGGCCCACTTTGCTTGTGGCAAGTGGGGGAAGTGACTGAAATCTGGCAGAGAGTGGAGTAAGCACCATTGTTCCCTCTCAACCCCTTCCCCACATACAGTGTCACAATCCAGCATGTGGGTTGCCCTGCCCTGGTGAACACCTAAGGCTCTTCCCCTCACTACCTAACAGGTGCATCAAGACAAAAAAAATGGCTCACACAAAAGAACAGATCAAAGCTCCAGAAAAAAAACAACTAAGTGACAAAGAGGTAGCCAACCTATCAGAGGCACAGTTCAGAGCACTGGTGATCAGGATACTCACAGGATTCCTTGAATTTGATCACAAATTAGATGAAAAAATGAAGGCTATGCTAAGTGAAATAAAGGAAAATGTACAGGGAACCAAAAATGATGGGAAGGAAACTGGGACTCCAATCAACAGTGTGGACCAGAAGGAAGAAACATCCAATCAGAAAAAATGAAGAAATGAGAATTTTAAAAAATGAAGAAATGAGAATTCAAAAAAATGAGTAGAGGCTTAGGAACCTCCAGGACATCTTTAAACATTCCAACATCTGAATTATAGGGGTACTAGAAGGAGAAGAGGAAGAGGAACAAGTGGAAAAGTTATCTGAACAAATAATAAAGCAGAACTTCCCCATTCTGGCAAAGGAAATAGACTTCCAAGAAGTCCAGGAAGCTCAGAGAGTCCCAAAGAAGTTGGACCGAAGGAGGAGCACACCAAGGCACATCATAATTACATTACCCAAGATTAAAATGAAGGAGAGAACCCTAAAAGCAGCAAGAGAAAAGGAGACAGTAACCTACAAAGAAGTGCCCATAAGATAGCAGCTGATTTCTCAAAAGAGACCTTATAGGCAAGAAGGAGCTGGAAAGAAGTATTCCAAGTCATGAAAGGCAAGGACCTACATCCAAGATTACTCTATCCAGCAAAGCTTTCATTTAGAATGGAAGGGTAGATAAAGTGCTTCTCAGATAAGGTCAAGTTAAAGGAGTTCATCATCACCAAGCCCTTATTATATGAAATGTTAAAGGGACTTATCTAAGAAAAAGAATATTAAAAATATGTACAGTAAATGACAGCAAACTCACAAGTATTGACAACTATACCTAAAACAAAAATAAGAACAAACTAAGCAAACAACTAGAAGAGGAACAGAATCACAGAAATGGAGATCACATGGAGGGTTAGCAACAGGGGAGTGGGAGGAGGAGAGAGGGAATAGGTCCAGAGAATAAGTAGCATAGAAGGTAGGTAGAAAATAGACAGGGAGAGGATAAGAATAGTATGGGAAATATAGAAGCCAAAGAACTTATAAGTATGACACATGGACATGAACTAAAGTGGGGGAATGTGGGTGGGAGGGGGTGTGCAGGGTAGGGGGAAGTGAAGGGGGAAATGGGACAACCATAATAGCACAATCAATAAAATATATTTTTTAAAAATTTAGATACTAATGGTCTGTTTGAAAAGTAAGCATGTGATTGGCTTTTTAGTTCTGTTTTTTAAAAGGATTGGGGGAGTCATTTTTGTCCAGCTGCCTATCCCGGACCATATGGCCCAGGCCTCTCAAGCCCTGCCTGTTACAGTCACAGCCAGCTGACCCCTGAGCAGAGGCTCACTGCTGATGGAGTGCTGACCCTCCTCGGCTCCCCTCCGCCCTCAGCAGCCTCAGGACTTGAGCCTGTCCAGACCATGCCCTTTCCCTTCTCCATTCTCACTGCAGGTGCCCTTCCTTACCTCAGAAGGGGAGGGGCTCCAACTTTGGGCTCCCTCGTAGCTGGGGAGAGCCTGCCTGTCTTCCCCACTGGGTCTCAGGAGAGGGAGGAGGAGGGAGCTGGCCGGCACCTTCACCCAGACTGCATCCTTGTGAAGGTCCATCGCGCACAGGGGAAAGGAACTGCTTTAGCTCTGTCGTTGCAATGGAAAAAATGCCAATACCAGTGTCCCTGACTAACTTGCTGTAAGAGGGGCGGGTCACGTGTCTACTAGTCTGTTTCCCCTTTAAAACAAGAGGAGTTGACTGGATGGTGGAGCAGAGTTCCTTCTGGTTCGTCCTCACAGCCTTTGAAACAGAAGGTGTTGGCTGGGCCCCTACTTACCTTGGGCATACATGCACCCCATCCATTCACCCAGCTTCCTGGTCTTAATTCTCTGAGAGCGAACACTCGGGAATTCTCCATCCATGGGCTCATTCTTCATTCTCATGTGAGACAGTTGCTTTCAGTTTTATTTGGTTTCCTGCCAATGGAGCTGGACTAGATGACATACATGGACCCTCAAGGAACCTTTCACCCATCTCTCCCCTGAGACCTTAACCAGAGCCAGTCTCCCTAGTAAGGTCCTTCTTTAATTTTCATGAACTCACACGAGAAAGGACAGGGAGTGTGACCAGCCTCCAAGCCTTACCACCTTAGAGGAGAAACAAAAAGAAGGAAGAAAAACAATAGACTTTTGCTCCTCCAGACAAAGGCTTCACTCTCCGGGCCTCACGAAGGGACTGTGTGATACCGAGAGAAGTCTGGAGCATCTGGGAAGGTGGGGATAAGACATACCCCCCAATTCTGCATGTGATAGAGATTACCCTAGAAGCTTTCTCCAGAGAAGCTTTTAGAAGAGGCATTGAGTCAGAATGAGCAGAGATGGGAGTAATCATGCGTTGTAAAGACAGAAGCAATAATTGGCAAGTCAGATGTGCTCGGGGAGCAGGAGGGCTCAGTGGGCTCCAGGGGGCAGGTGAAGAGAGTATGAGATGTGTTTGGCGAGACGTCGGACTGTGGGGCGGGCAGATGACCAGGGCCTTGCACGCTGGAGGCTGCAGTTGCTCCAGCACGAACGAGAGAGCTCGTATGTCCTGATGCCAGTTCTCTGTGGGCTGGGTTTTTGTCCTGGGACTCCCAAATTTGGGGAGACTTTAGGGCTCTGACATTAATTGGTGTGAGTGTGTGAGTATGTGTGGGAGAGACAACAGAGATGGAATTCATTTGGGTCATTATAGTTTGATCCAAATTAGTTTTACTTTGGTCCAAAGTATTAATTCAATGTTTATTAGTAATTAGCTCCAACTCAGCCCAGGCCCCAAGGACTGGCTGTCAGGTTATGTAATTGCTTCCCTGCCAGGAGAAAGGAGAACGGGGCTTTAATATGTGGTAAATACTGGGTTGGGGAAGAGAGAGAGATGGATTTGTTTCTCTTTAGTCCATCAATTTTGTTATTCTCAATTACTGTCCCAGTGGATCCTGCGTCCCTCACACATCCCTAAAACTTCTGTCACATCTGGCATGGTGGGGGACAGGCGAAGACATTGTGGGGGTTGGGGGTACCTAGAGGGGAGCTTGAGGCCCTCTGTGGAGGATGGGCCGTGGGACCGTGGGACCTGGGACTGCACCAGCCACATAGATACAGATCTCTCATCTCTCGCCTCCAGCCCCAGTTTCTCCCCTGCTTTTCAGGTGTTACGTTGCCTTTAGCAGAAATCAAGCACCTTTCCTTCCAGGGTCTCCTCCTCCCCCACCCCCTCCCCAGTAGCACCCACACTGGAGCAAACCTGGGAGTTCGCCATTCCTTGCCCTTGCTAACCCCATCTGGACCAGGAGTCTGTCTTGGGAGCTTCAGGAGGCAAGGGAAAGACTTTGGGTCTATTGACATGAGTGAGTCACTCTGAGTGGGAGTGGATGACAGAGAGAATATGACTCAGGGGAGGGAATTCAATGTGGGTGAAGGCGAGGGGTTTGCACCTGTTCGAGGAAACATGGAAACTCAGGGACCTTGGAGCGGGGGCAGCTGGTGCCCACCGATGCCCTGTTAGCCCGATGGCCCTGCCATTCTCAGGTCTCTCTGGGTCACCTGTGTGTTACAGAGTTGCTTCTTGATCTTGTCCCATCAGCATTTTTCTGTGCTTCCCTGTATATTTTATATCAGTTCTTTGAGCTGATCTCAGCCAGGGTGGGTAGGGAATAGGAGTTTCAGGGAGTCTTCAGCCAATGGCTCCCCAGCTACTGGGTCCATGTCCCTCAGAGGGGGATGGAGCTAGTGGCCAGTGTCCTGGCCTGAGTTTTGAAGCAGAGGCAGCCATGGGGAAAGACTCTTAAGGCTCTGTCCTAGTCACCAGACAGGCAAAGGCCTGTGTGGGCCTCTGTGTTTGGGAAATCGGGAGGGACCTATTATCTCTGTGATGGGCTGCTGCCTTTCTTCTGTGGCAAGCACCTGAGAGAGACAGAGGGCAAAGTGGTCTGAGGAGGCCAAGCTCTATAAGGAAGAGCAGCAGGGGTTGCTGCCACAAACCACGCAGGATTGGCAATCACCTGCCCCAGGGCCTTTGCACACGCTGTTTCCATCACATGGGGGCTCCTCCCCCACATATCTGGATGGCCAGTTCCCTCACCTCCCTTAGGTTTTTGTTCACATAGCACCTTCTCAGTGAGGCTTCCCTGACCACACCATTTTAAAATGTCCCCTCACCACCAGCAGTTTCTATCCTCCCTTCCTGCTTTATTTTCTCCATATTACTTATCACCATCCAACATGCTGTATCTTCTACTTACGTACTGCTTACTGGATACTGCCTTCCACTAGAACCCAGGCTTCATGGCAGTAGGGGTTTTTGTCTGTTTTATTCACTGTAGCATCTCCTATATCTAGAAAAGCACCTGGCATAAAGAAGGTGCTCAGTAAATCTTAGCTGAATTAGTGAATTAACAAAGACAGGCTGATTGTTGGCAGGACAAGTGATATGACCAGCACTGGGTTACCCTCCGCTGGGGATGAAGTAGATAAGGTCTCATTGGAACCTGGGGGAGCTGGGCTCGAGGCCCAGTGCTGCCCCTCTCCAACAGGAAAGTCGGCCCCTCTGGGTCCCTCTAGGTAGCTGTGAAACTCAAACAAGGTAAAGGCAGTCCTCGTAAATTATCAAGGGCTGCCCCTCGTGGTCCTCCTCACCCTGACTCTGATCCAAGGCAGGGCTGACCTGTGTGACAGTGTGGTCAGGTGAGTGAGGTCCGTGTAGAGGTTTCTTGGAGGGAGTGGGCCTTGAGCTGGGCTCTAAGTGTACCAGAACAACACTGGCACAGACCCAGAGAAATAAGGAATTTGGGGTGGGAGGGACCAGGGCCTCTGTGGAGATCATTTCTGATATAAATTCAAGACACAAGGGACCAGGAGAGCTTTGGCCTGCTGTGGCCACCACTTCACAGGCTAGTTGCCCTGGCTGAGCTGTATTCTACTAAGGCACCTTTGTTACAGGGACCTGGGACCCACTGCGCAGCCTGGGTGTGTTGCTCGTTGGCCTCAGGGCAGTGCCAGGGCCTCAGGGGCTGGAGCAGCCCTTCTTCTGGGGCTCTGCAGCCTACTCACTTTGCACAAGGGCCAGCTTAGCTGCCTCCACCTCCTCCATGTCACAGCTTTTTGGTTTCAGTCCCCATCCCTGACTACCATTTCTGTGTGTATTAGTGACATTCTCAAGAGAGAGCATTTCAGATGTCTTTGAATCTGTCTATGAATGGGACAGTCACTTGCCCACCCCTCATCCAAGTTCCTGTGCCCTTGAGGGGTACAAATCACATGGTGCATGGTAGGGGGTACATGGATTCTCCCTTTAGGCTGGGGGTAGGTAGGGAAGGTTGATCTAGAAAGGCAGTTAAAAAGATCAAATGGGTTGGGGTTAAGTTCAAGTTTTCATTACCACCTTGCAGGCTGGGGCTCCCAGGGTGGATTCTGAAAAAGAAAAAGTGCCGTTCCCACAGTCACCCTGCCTGAACCTTAAACTTGACCTTCATTTTCCATTCATTTACCAACCCCCATGCCCACCTCTGCCCATGCTGTCTCCCTGCCTGGCTTTTCTCCATTGATTCAAACCTCACCCATCCTGAGCTCAGCTCTGCCTCCATTTCTTGCCAGAATACTTCCTTGCCTCCTCTTTTTCTTAAACCTCTTCAAGGTCATTCCCAGCCCCATTGGTCTTAGTGTGAACCTTCTGGTGACAGATGGACTTTGTAAGGCCATCTCATATTCCTGTTTAGTTTTGGGAACTTTTCGTGCCTTGTCTTTCCAATCGGTTGACAGCACAAACGCCCGCCCCCAGGCCTTTGCTGAGCACACAGAGACCCTCACAGAACTGCACCGTTATTGGCTGTGAGGGCTGCAAGGGTTTTAACACCCTCAGGTCAAATCTCCCCATTTTCAAGATGAGGAAACTAAAGTCCAAAGAATAAGAATGCTTTGTTCCAAATCACATAGTCAGGGTCAGAGTTAGGATTGGAATTCAAGTCTTTTGCCTCTTTGCCCAGGACAGAAGGATGAGAAGGAAGGGGCTTTTCTGTGAAGTTATCACAGGGATACAAAGCAAGTGAAAGCCAGGGTGCCCAGTGGAAACCAGGGAGGCCTCCTGCTTTGGTCAATAAGGGGTTGCTCAGCTGGGGTGACACAGGGACACCTGAACCCCCTCCTCCCTGTAGGAACCAAGAACCTGATATCCAAACAGAGGCCTCTTGCACCTTTGGGGACAGGCATTTTCTGGTTTCTTTTTTTAAGAAGCAGACCCCTCAGAGATGGGCCAAGGGCACGGGCTGGCAGAGAGCTGTGGCTGGGTCCTCCTTGCGAGGAAAGGGAGGGGTGGTAGTGAAGGAGATTCACAACTTCACCTGTTTCTCAGCCTGGCTCTGGCCATGGCTGTGGTATGTTTCCTGACTGACAGGTGACCTGAATAAAACCCAGACCAGGGATCCAGGAAGAATGAATTTGAATGAAGTGTTTATTATCAGGGTTCTGTGGCTCTCGGGTTCAGAAACCAGTTAAGCTGACAAATAGCAGGCTGAGTTGAAGCTGAGTCAGGGCTGAGCTTTCCCCAGCCCTTCTGCGGTGGGTGTAGTGGGAGAGGGTTGCACTTCAGGGCCTGGTGCTTCCAGCCCGGAGACAAAGGCCCAGCAGTGATGCTGCTCCATCTCACCCCTTTCCTCTGCTTCTATGACAAGCTCCCAGGAAGACCTTGAGGGTGGGGAGGGGTGTGTGATTAGCCCCACTTTGAAGGTGGGAAGAATGAGACCCTCAGTGGCTAAGTGGCTGCAGAGAGGGTGTGGAAGCAGGAAAGGAACTGAATTGCGATTTGGTCCCTGGTTCAGGCTTCACTGTAACTGGCTCTTTGGTTTTGTCCAAGCTTCTTCATCTTCTGAGTTTGAAGAGACTCCGTAGCGGAGGTTGGATCGCATCAAAGACTCTCAGACTATTTTTCCCATTCACGACTGCATGTGCTTGCCCCCCGACAGGCTACTTCAGGACCGTTCCTGGGACTGCTACAATGCCAACCCTAACCCTCCCTCTCCAAAAAGTTAATCAGAACAAACAGTGACCCTTGCACCTGTCCTAAGTCATATAACAAAACTCAGAGCCTTGGCACGTGATGTTTAGGAATCAATGATCTATCTACCACCTGGGTCGCTGTCCTGAGAAACTCCAGCCTTCCCCACGTCCCTCCGCTCAGGGGCTCAGCCACCCTGATTCTGGGTTTCTGGGTGCCTAAGGACTCACACCCTCAGCAGGAGGCAAAACTGGGTCAGGATGGGGTGACCAGCCTCCATGCCCCTCACTGGTCAGGGGCTACTGTGGCCCCTGTCACCACTTCCCTTCCATGTGGACACCAGGCAATGGCTGGGAAAGGGAGGCAGACGCCCAGGTTACTTACTCCACTGGGCTTCTGTAAGCTCCCAGTTGGTACACTCCCCGGCCCTGCTCCCTGGGGCTCCGAGCAGCCGCTTTCCACATCTCCGTGTCGCTTTCTCGGAATCTCCAGTGAATGCTGCCATACAGAATACCCCACATAAGGAGGCTGATTTACCAAGCCTTGCCCAAATGTGAGATGCTAATAGATCCCCTGGGGCTGAGCCTGGCACAGGGAAGGCAAATTGCATTGGCAGCTCCCAACGAGCACTGCACCATCGGTGGCTCTGACACGGCTGAGACGCCCGGGTCAAGATCACTCGTACCTCTGGGGGACAAGCCAGGCTCAAGGGCTCTGCTGGATTGCCCTGCGGGGGCCTCCAGGCAGCAGAAAGGGCCTCCAGGGAAATCCAAGTTGGAAGTTCTTCTTGCCCTAGGCCCACTCCAGAGCTGAGTTCAGGGTCTGAATGTGGTGGTGGCAAGTTCAGGGGGCCCCATTCCGATGGAATTTGAAAGCAGAGAAAGGAGGAAGATGAACAATTATTAGTATTAGGTTGGAGTTGCTCAAGAAACCAGACAGATGCAGCAAACCAAGGAGCAGGGTTTATTCTCGGGGAATAAGAGGAGCCAACCAAGGGAGGTTGGGGAGCCAACTAAGGGAGGTTGAGACTCGCTCGGTTGTTCTTAGGGCAGGGTTTTTAAGCGCAAAACCCCACAAAGGGTAACTGGTTGGGGTGTCAGAGTCTGATCGGCTAGAGCTGGTTGCTGGGTGCCATTTCTGCTGACCATTGTTCTCGATGCATCTCATCAGCCTCGGGTCAAAGCTGCATCCTGTTATGCCGGATAGGCCAACCCCAGACCCCAATCTTAGCCGAGCATCTGGTTGTCCTGGGGAGGGTCAGCAGGTAGTTTCCCAGGCAGGCAGTTTCCCACGGTACAGTTTCCCACCTGGGATTTTCCATTCCTCCTAGGCCTGCCTAGGTCTGTCAGTTAGGATGTGGTAGATGCTGGTGGATGGTGGTTCTTCAGGCATCATCTCATTTATTCTTCACCTCTCAAGAGCACTGCTCGATTTATAGGCACACAGACCGCAACTCAGAGAGGCCAAGTAGCTGGCCCTGGGGGACACAGCTGGCAGGAGGCAGAGCAGGAATTCTGCCAGGCCCATTGCCTAAACCACAGTGAGGAAAGCCAGGCATTGGAACCCCATTTAGGGGTGGACAAAAAGGGGCCCTGTTTCTTTTTCTCTTCTGGGTGGGTGAAGACCATCTTCCCACTCACCCCTGCCCCCTCCACTTGCCTGTCCTTCTGAGATCCCAGCCAAGGCTGTGTCTTTTCTGTTCCAAAAGAAAGAGAATCCTTACTCATCTCCTGCCAGCAGAAATCAATTATTTACAAGCTACTGTTCAAGCCAGACAGAGAATGATTTTTTGAAATGCTTCTTAAAATTTAGTATTAACAAATCTTCTAAAGGATGAAAATATTTGAATTAGGAGAAATAAATGTTTTACAAGCTAGTGGGGGAGCGACCCCCAATGGGCAGGGGGGCGGCCAGGAAGGCAGGAGAGAGAGCCTTGCATTGGGGCCGGCTCGATGGCCCTGAAGCTCCAAGCCTGAAGCCACCACAGCTCAAAGGGCATGTGCCCTGGGCAGAACGGGTACAGAATCAGGCTCAGCAAGTGGCTCTGAAGGGCTTCCCTCCCTGATGCTTGTTAGGTAACAGCTGTGTGTGTCCAGGCCTAAGACTACTGTGGGTTTTAAATTTTAGCTTCTTGGGACCTACGCCCCTAAAATGGTCCTCCAGGCCTTCTACTCAGGTGGCCGTAGGCAGACTCACCCTCTGTGGTACATTTGTTACTGTTCACCAACTATGAACTCTCCTCTCCTTGCTGTGCAGCCAAAAATATTGCCCTGACCTACTGACCTTGGCTTTGCCAGTGGAACAGAGATGAACATTACTTATAGCCCATCCAAGCAGAGGCTTAAATGTGCTTGCGTGGATGGCTTAGCCTCTAGGGTGCCAGTCTTGCACCCTGAGAAGAGCATGCCTCATGTAGCCACTGCTCCTTCTTCAACCTCATCCCAGGATGAGAGACACGTGGAGCAGAGCTGAACCCCACCATGACCAGCTGCAGACTCATGAGCTCACTGTGAGAAGACACTGAGGTCTGGGGTTGTTTGCCACACAGCATCATCACAGGAGAGTGACTTCGCCTTCCCGTCCCCTCTGCCTCCACGCCCTATTGGAGAAGCATCCTCCTGCCCCCTCAGCCTGAGCCGCCCTTTGTCCAGATCACTCCCTTTGAAGAGCTCCTGCTTTCTCCCCAGACCTGCTCCCACCAGGGAGGGCAGAGCAAGCTCCCCTAACTTATTTCATTATGAAAGCCCTTTTACAACATCGTCTCAGACCTCCAAGGTTGAGGGGTTGCTGGGAGCCAATGATTGGGACCAGGTTGGGGGGAGGGACACAATATTTTAAAAAGCAGCTATGAATTACCCTTTAAAATTGACTGTATTTTAATGTTTATTTTATCCAACATAGAGGCAGTTGATGAACAATTGAAAAGCAGTACACAAACATAAAACATGTATTTATGCCATCATTGTTTGATTCACTATGGATTTGTGGGTTCCTTGCAGCCTGAGGCTCTGAAGTACTGGGGAGAAAGAGCGTGAGTCCCAGTGTGAGACAGCCCACTTACCAGCAAGCCAGTTAAGCCCTCTGGTCCTCAGTTTTCTCTTCCATAAAATGGCGATAAACACACTTATACTACTGGGTTTTGGGAAGTATCAAAGTGAAGCCTTGAATGGTAAGCACTTGCCACCCATGGGACATGCTGGACTAATCTAGGCCTTCTTTCTGGTCTGTCTTTGCTGCTTACTTAGCTCTATGACCTCAGCCCTGACCCAGAGCTGACTCTCGGCCTCAGTTTCCTCATCTACAGCATGGGAGCACAAATACTCAGGGTATCATGGGGGAAGAGCCAGAGTTCTGAGTGGGAATGAACCCAGTTCAGTCCAAACTAAAATCATTTTCTCCTTTCTTTCCTCTCCACTACCCCATTGATTTTTTTCATGACCATATGCAAGTCACATCTTCTCCAAACAGCCTTCCCAAGGCCCCCACTCCACTGAGGAGCCCCCTCAACGACAAAGCTCTTGTCCAGGGATGCACTAGTCACAAGCTAAAGACCTGACAGCTGATGTCAAAGCAGAGAAGACCTAATGGCAAATTCATTTAAGATCCTGTTTACACACCTCACTCGTGATCACGTGCTCCTGTGACCTACAGTCCTGCACCTTAATTAAAGCAATTAGTGCCTGGCATTGAGTGACAGTCTGGATTTCTCAGGGCTCTGCCAGTTTCACACTTGCCTGTAGTACCCAAGAGCAGGCTGGTAAGCCTGTCCACACCTGGCGTTTATAATGTGGTGAGGCTCTCACCTAAGTGACATGATTTCTCTTCATGATGGGACTGGAAACACGATCCCACCAGGCAGGGGAAAAACAAGGCAGGAGGAGCATTTTGTTGCAGCAAGAACCATGCCATGTTTTCTTGTTTTGTTTTGGTTTGTTTTGTTTTAGTTCCTGGGCACTGCTGTGGTATCTTTAGCTTTCACACAGCACAGGCTCCAGGCTCCACTGTGGGTGACACTCTCCCAGCTCTTCTCCAGCTCTCTGAGGGACCTTGATGAATCAGTTGTTCTCTATGGGGCTCGGTTTCCCCAGCTATCTCACAAGTGTCAGGGCCTAGATCAGGAGTCTCACACTGCACCTCTTGGATGGGTGGTGTCAGAACCATGTAGAAAGGATTCTAAAATACTGATCCCTGGCCCCACCCTCTGGAAGGCCTGCTTTAGAAGATGAGGCAGGGCTTGAGAATCTATATTTTTGTTTTTTAAAAGATGTTTATTTATTTTAGAGAGAGGGGAAAGGAGGGAGAAAGAGAGGGAGAGAGAGAAGGAGAGAGACATTGGTGAGAGAGAGAGACATTGAAAGGTTGCCTCTCACAAGCGCCCTGACCAGGACCCGAACCCAAAACCAAGGTGTGCGCCCTGACCAGGAATGAAACCAGAGACCTCTTACTTTGCAGGATGATGCCCAACCAACTGAGCCACACTGTTCAGGTAGGGAATCTGTGTTTTTATTATTATTTTTAATTAAGAAAAACATTTTGGGGGTGGGGGGAAATCTGTGTTTTTAAATGTTCCCCCAGAAGATGCTGATGCCCAGATAGGCCTGGGGACCCTCTAAGCTCCCTGCAGTTAGGTCCCTGGGCTGCTGCTCCAGGCAGGGATGTGCTGCCTGTCCATGTGGTGCTCTCACTCTGGGGCCGCCCTCACTCCAGCCCGGGCTGGGTGGCTGCAGATTCACCGTGGGTTATGCTGGATAGAGCAGGACTGATGTTCCAAATCACATAGGAAACGTGTGAGATGCCTTGGGCCAACCACAAGCCCCATGGGACCTGCCCCGCTTTCTGCTGGGAATGAGGCCTTCGCCGCTGGGCAGGTTCACACTGACGGTTAGGTCCCCATTTCCATTCCCCCAACACAGACACACACACAGAGACACACACACACACACACACACACACACACACACACACACACGCACGCACGCAGAATCTAATCAGAGACTGTGGGAAGAAGTTTTCTTTTTTAAATGACTGAATTTGTTAGAATCAGAACAAAACCCAAACTTACAAAAAGGTGTGCTGTGAAAGGTGCCCCCTCACTTCACACACTCAGTCCCACGCCACAGGCAACCGCGGCCCCACCTTCTCACAGACCTTTCCAGCGAAGTGTCCTCCCATAAATACATACGTGGGCAAGTTACCTCTGCTTTCCCCAAAGAGACAACACACCACTCACACTCTTTTGCTCCTGGATTTTTCCACTTTACTTCTTTGAAGATCTTACCATATCAGCACAAAGAGAGTACGCCATTTTTTAAGCAATTGTTGGCATTCCACTTTCTGAACAATTCATTTAGTTAATCAATTAGCCATTTAGGTCATTTCCCAATCTTTGGTTTTCCAAGAGTTGCTTCAATACAATAGGCCCGCAAGTATGCACTTCTCTGCTTAATCTGTGGGACGAATATCTAGGAGTAAAATTCTCGGATCAGAGGGCATTATGTTTTTTAATCCTGATCGGGCCAAATTGCTTTCTTCACAGATGGGACCAATTTACACTCTCACCAGCAATATACGAAAGTTGTTAGCAAACATTTTTTTAATCTTTGCTGACTTAATAGGTGAAAAATTCTATCTCCTTGTAGCCTAATTTGCATTTCTTTAATAACTGAGGTTGAGCGCTTTTTCCTGCGTCTAAGACTCACTTGTTCTCCCTGCCTTGGGAATTGTCTGTTCATTTTCTTTACTCGCTAGTTTTGCCTCCGACTGTTCCTGTTTCTTATGGATTTGGAGGAATGTTTTCATATTAAGAAAACAACTCCTGGGGAGGGATGGGTGGGCGGGCTGGGATGGGAGCAAAGGGCAGAAAACTGTACTTGAACAGCGATTAAAACAAAATTAAAAAAAGAAAGAAAGAAAGAAAACAACTCCTTTGCCCCATTAAGAGATGCCAGTATGTTGTTTGCTTAGGGTATTTCTTCCATGGAGGGAATCTTGACTTTTTTTAAGATTTTATTTATTTGTTTTTAGAGAAGGGGCGGGAGGGAGAAAGAGAGAGGGGAGACACATCAATGTGTGGCTGCCTCTCTCGCACCCCCTACTGAGGACCTGGCCTGCAACCCAGGCATGTGCCCTAGACTGGGAATTGAACTGGCAACCCTTTGGTTCACAGGCTGGCACTCAATCCACTGAGCCACACCAGGCAGGATGAAATCTTGACTTTTATGTAGTCAAACTTATTAACCTTTCCTATATGGCTTCTAGGTTTTGTATCATATTTTAAAAGACCTTCTTACCTCCAAATGAATTTTTTAAAGTCTTTTAATCATATTTGCATGATTTCATTTTTGATGCTTCTGAGATTTATTTTCATGGAAGCTGTGAGACAGGGCTTCAACTTTGTTTTCCAGTGGTTTCATACCATTTAATAAACGAACCCTCTCATCACCAGTGATTTGAAACACGCTAATTACCACATATCAAATTGCTGTCGCTCTTTGTTTTCATTCCAGAGGGGTTTTTTTCTGTCCCATTGATCTGTCTATTCATGCTGTTTTTTAATCAGCACAGCTTTGTACTATTTTAAATATCTGGTAGCTCTAGACCCTCTTGCTATTCTTTTTTAAGTTACTGCCTCTTCTTGCTTGGTTCTTTTTTTATATGAACTTTGGAATAAGCTAGACTAACTTCAAAAAGGAAACCATGTCATGGGTGTCGCGTATGGATGGAACACACTGTCTGCCTCCTCCGCTCCAACACAGAGGGCGAGAAGGCAGGTTGGTGCTGGACAGCTACAGGTGACTCATGAGTGTTCTCCCTCCACTCCCCCTTGAAGAAAGGGGACCTTCCGGAGGCACGGGAGGTAAAGAAGGCAGAGAAGAGGGAGAAGGAGCAGGAGTGTAACTGAACACAGGTCCGGCTGCCTCCCGCTACAGAAGCCAATACTCGAGTGGCAGGTGCTGATGTAAAGGAAAAGGGTTTGTTTGCAGATAGATGCTGGCCACTTGGAAGATGGGGGGCTCATGTCTCAAATGCCATCTCCCCATCTCAGAGGAGGCAGAGGTTATTTAATAAGGAGGAAGAGAGGAACGAAACAGAGAGATCAAGGAAGGGGGTTGAAAAGTCCTCCACACGCAGATGAACACAGTCCATTCCAGTAAGGCAAGTGGTGGACGGGTGTGCGTTCTCCTGGTTTAGTCATCCCGGCTTCACCTAACCCTGGCTCCATGGCTGAAGGTCAGCACACCTCCCGGAGCTGGGATACCTGAAGGTCGGAGTCTGTATCTTTTGAAGTTAGTTCCTAGGATTCTTATACAGATGTGATGATTATCCATGAACTGCATATTTGTCCAAGTCAGCACTTACAGAAACAATGTCAAGGGAATGGTGGGGAGGGTTACAATTTCCCATCGTGACAACTTTCCACCGTTATAGGAAGGAAAGAAGAGGTGGAAGAGAATCTCGGAGTGAGGAAGAACGGAGTCCTCCTGGCAACGCAGATCACAGACACTGCTCTCCGGGGGAAGAAAGAAGCAGCAAAATGAAGGTTTTAGGAAGAGGAGCCAAAATCAAAGCTGCAGGCAGGTTTCCTTGCAGAGATTGGAAGAGAGGGAGTGGGTGAGAGGTGGAGGCCCACTGGGAGGCCCGAGCCTGGCCGGGTCCGGGTGGCCTGGAGTTGATGAAAGACAGAGGTGGTTACAGAGGGGGCGAGCCTCTGAGTCACGTCCAGGGCTTCAGTGAGGAGATGTCCCTGCTGAGTGGAAGCCAGGCAGAAATAGAACCAAAGCCAGAAACTCCAATCAGCCTCTCCTGGGCCAGCTGGTTCCCACAGGCCCCGTTTCATGTTCCTTTTGGCGACAAAGTGTCCCTCCTTCCAGAGGAAGCCTGGCATAGGGTTGTGACTTCCCTGTTGTGACCAGGCAAGTGTACACGCTCGTGTGCCGTGGCTGTGCCTCCTGGGCTACGACAGAAGCACACTGAGGAGGTGCTGCGGTTTAATGAGAAGCTGTCAATTCTCCAGGCCAAAGGAGAGGGTGGCAGGAGCGCAGTCTGGGGAACAGTGAGTGCGGGGGCAGGGAATGCCCCCAAGAGGGAGGTGGCAGGCATGGGGGGGAAAGAAGGGAGGGCTGTATGAGCCCGTTCTCAGGCTGCACTCACAACTGTGTCAGATTCCGAGAAAGTGTGGATGGAGAAGGAAATGAGCGCGTGGGTGAGAACAAGCCCAAGCACGTGGGTTTGCTGTCTGCCCAAGGCTTCACCAACCCCGATCCTGAGGAATTCTCACTCCGGAAGAGGTCCCTGTGTGAACACCCCCTCAGCCCCAGGCAGGCCTGCACACATTGCTGGCGGACCACGTGCAGTGAGCTGCTTTTGCCTTGGCCAGCACCCACTTTCAGAGTCCCTGTCCAGGGTGACTGGGACCCTCTTCTCCCCTTTCCTACCCTAGAGCTGGCTCTGCTTTCTGCTCCCTCCTGGGCTGGCCTGGCCTGGGAGCAGGTTCCTGGTTGCCAAGCCCAAGGACCTCGAAAAGTTTCTTCCCCGGGCACTTCATTCAAATCACAGTGCATTATCAGGTCCAGCCCCCTCTGAAACGTTCCACCCGAAATGCTAAAGTACAAAGAGGACCCTCAAGGGTCTCGCAGCCTCACAGCAAACAGAGTTCTCTATGTGACCAGCACCAGGGTCACTGGTTTCTAGCTGCCAGGTTGTCACCTACTCTGGGCCTCCTACTGTGTGCTGCGCACAGTCAGCATCCCACCATCAGGGTCCTATCCTCATCCCTATAGTTGTCTGCCTGCACTAGGCCTGGGGTGGCTCAGTGTTTGAGGGGCTGCATTTACTGAGTGGATGGAGTGTTTGTTTGTGGTTTGCTTTGTTAACCCAAAAATACATGCTATGAGTATAAGGGTCACCAGTGCAAATCTGTAGGGAGCTAGTGTGATTTTCTTTAAAATGTGCTTGCTGAGAAGCTGAGACTTAACTTTATGCTTAAATGGTCTCCTTCTCTAGGTCTCCATTTCCCGATCTGTAGTTGGATGGGGTTGGATTCAGGAGTCTCTGAGGGCCCTTGAGCCCTGATCTGCTCTGATTTTCTGAGAGGGCTAGAGGCCCGCCATACTGTGTCCCAGGCAACCCACTGTGGACAGGGGTGAGGGGTTGGCATGATTTGCATGAAACACTCCCAGGCCTCCCTAGGAGGAGCCCACTGGACCTTCTGCTCAGCACATCAGCGGGGCTGGGGCTTACTGCCCCCTCCAGGTACTCCACACGCATCTCTCCTTTGGAAGAAAACGAGCTTCTGGAGAGGCTCCCGGGGACCCAGCCTGAGGCCACAGCCCAGCAGGGGGAGACAGGCTGGTGAATAGCAAACAGTTCTGGCACGGGTGCAGCATGGGGAGCCCCCAGAAAGAACATTTGCCCTCCTCTCAGCAGCTCAGAGAAAAAAACACACTCATGGCTGAAGCATGAGAGTTGTCAGAACATATACAATCAGTAATGTACGTCATGAAACCAAAGTCAAGGTTCCATTTAACTTTGAAAAAAGCCATGAGCCTTGCAGCATAACACAGGTGACAATGACATTTCAATTATATCATCTCTGCCAGACCTGGCAGCCACCTGCGTGGGCTTCTGGTTCATGGCTGAGTTTTGCAGAGCTCCGCACCATTCAGCACACGCACTGCTCTGTGGCGTGTTTCTGTTGACCCGCAGCCCTGGGGCCCAGAACCAAAGCTGGGCCTCCGTCCAGGTGCCCTGCTGCCTGGCGGGGCTCCGTCCTGAAAATGGGTCCCTCTCTTTGCTCACATTTTCTTCGTGAAAGCTTAGTCCCAGGGTCTCACTGCAGCCCTCGCTGCAAGGGAGGCTGGTTCGTGAGATCCTGAGCTAGTCTCCCACGTACTCAATCTTAGTATTACTGAGAATGGGCTGGGGGATATCATGTTTGATGGATCGAGAACACGGTCCGGTCTCTGAAAAGTGTCAACCCAAAAGTTAATTCTTCCTCCCTCTGACAGTCCTTTCATGGGACTATGCCTTTTTGCCATTATCCTCCCATTTATTACTATTCTTCCCTCTTTCTTGTTCTTTCTTTCCCTCCTTCTTTCTCACCACACTGCTCACCCTCCTTCGCTGGCACAGAACTCCTAGGATAAGCAGGATGGAGCCCCAACACACAGGTCCCGACACACAACTGTGCCCCAGTTGGTCAGAACGAAGGACAATGGTGGGAGCCCCTTTCCTCTTTCCTTACACGATGAGCGCACGCTCACCCGTGCTTTACTTACCTGTGCACACCCTGTGAGGCCTGGGTTAAGAGTGTCAGCTCCAAGGATTTAATGGTAATTCATACCCCAAGGTGCTAAGAATATGGCCCTGTTTTAAGATTTCTTGGTTTAGAATTTTTCAAACCACATAAGCTGTGTGCGTTGGAACCCCAGCCAGCAGAGGAAAGGAGCCTACAATGCCAAGTTCTTGGGAGAGGCCAAGACTGATGTGTTTCCTTCAGTCTCTCTCTTAGCTGATGCGGCCATCTTTTCACTCCACATCTAGCCCTTCAAGGACCTAGGTTTTATGCTTGAATCTCAATTCCAACTTCTCATCTTGCTTGGGTCCTTATGTAGATTTTATTTTAAAGATTTTATGTATTTATTTTTATAGAGGGGGGAAGGGGGGGAGAAAGAGAGAGAGAGAGAGAGAAACAATGTGTGGTTGCCTCTTGCATGCCCCTTACTTGGGGACCTGGACCACAGCCCACGCTTGTGCCCTGACTGGGAATTGAACTGGCAACTCTTCGGTTCACAGGCCCATCCTCAATCCACTGAGCTACACCAGCCAAGACAGGTCCTTATGTAGATTTTAAAACTCAAAGCTTTATGTTAAGGAGGTAAGCTAATTCCCTAAGGGAAGGTGCTACCTTCAATACCACCTTAGCATTCTTGCTTCCTGTTCTTCCTTCATCTGGGGCCCCTAGGACTGCCCTCGCCTGCCTGTGGGTTCTGTGGCTCACTGAGAGAGTGTTTGCTGTGTTTGGCCCAGTATTTCCAGGTGCTGCACAGTGGGAGAGGTTTTCAGGATGGCCAGTGGGCTCTGACATCCCACTGCCTTTCATATGTTTTTAACCCCCCTTTCGCCCTTTTTTCCCTCTTCCTCTCTTATCCACCCCCCCCCCCAGTTCACTCCTCTCCACCCTGAAGTTACACACTTGTCTACTAGATCCCCACTGTTAGTTTTACGTGTCTTAAGGGAACATTCTGGCAGGTTTACTTCAAGCTCTCGTGGACCCTCCCCAGCTCTCCCCTTTGGTTCCCTAGCTGCAGCCCCTTATCGTGGCCACTGCACAACCCCAGACACTCGGCCCCCCAGTCTGCAGCCTCTGGCTTCATCTTCTGCACAGACTTGTCAGAATCCCTCCTTATTCCTCCAGAGCCGGCCCTTCAACCCATCACTATTCACCATGTCAAACTATGCTCGGCCAGGAGCAGGTTTAGGTCAGAGTTTTGTATAATCTTTTTGGAGCTTTCCACTTTTGAATCACTGTGAACATTAAGCATCAGAAAAACCTCCAAGTTTTGACCCTCAGAGATTCAAATGTCAATGCCAAGCCTTTACTCCCAGCTCCTCACATTGGCAAGGCCCTGGCCTGTGCGCACCACCAACTCTGAGCTCAGAAGGGGGCGGGGTGGGGAGCAGAATTTGGCCAACATGTCCTTTCTGAATGGATTTAGGCATGTGGGAAACGTGAGAGATTCTGGAGTGGGGGAGCAGGCAAATTGCCCAAGAGTACACGAGGATCTTTGGCCCTACTCTGAGAGTAATTTTTCTTCTTGTTGGCACTCCTCTCCCCATGAACTGTGCCCTGAGACCCTCATTCAACCAGGCTCCTTGGGAGGGGTCACTGAAGCTCCTTCCCCAGAGGGAATTGACAGGACTTTGAAATGTGCTGCCTCTCTCCGGGGACTCTGCCTGGTGGTAGGAAGCAAAGCCTTAAGCCCAGGAGACAGGATTCCAGACTTAGAGGAAAACAAAAGCCAAACATTAGGGATCAGGGGTCCCCGCTCCAAGGCTGCTAGAATTACACCGAGGGGGTTTCCCCTGGATTCTCCAGTGCAGAGAGAGTGCCTGCGCCGCAACCCCACACTTCATGCGTGGTGTCTCATTTAATGCTCGCATTATTTTCACCATTTTGACATTATTTTCACCATTTTGTAGGAAGCAGAGGCTGCGTGAGGCAACAGAGGTTCTATAACTTCTGAGTGCAGAGCCAGGGGGTGACCCCAGGCCTGACTTGCTCTGAGCCCCGCCCTCTGCCTAGCCTGCTGAACTGTTTTCCAGGGGCCAGAAGGTGGGTGTGACACAGCAGGCGTCGGGTCAGCCTGACATTGGCAGTGCCGTCAGGAGGCAGCAGCCCCACGGTGGCTCTCTGGCATCACACTGGTGCAGCTCCAACTCCACCTGCAGCACTGAACCGGTCAGGTGGCCGGGGGCTTCTTCCCTCCGGCCCCACCCCTAGTGCCTCCTCTCCCACAGCCAGAGCGAACCTTTGAAACACAACTTGGGTCATTTCACTTCTCTGTTTTCAACCTCTCCCATAGCTCCTCATCACTTCTAGAATAAAATCCAAGTGCCTCACTGAGGCCCAAGGCAGTTCGCTTCTTAAAGCCTCCTCTTGGTTCCAGGCTCAGGGCCGCAGCGTTCCTGCATGGGGGGGCGGGGCTGTTAAGGGCACACCACTGGTTCTTGCCAATGGAATACGAGCGGAGGTGACATATGTCACCCCAGGCTGAGGCAGTTGAGAGGGGTGTGGCTTCTCTCTACTCTTTTCCCATCTGCCAGCTAGATGTGGGGGTTCTGGTGAGGATTCTGCCTCCTTGGGCTGGCTGCCAGCGGCCAGCATTGACAAGAGCATGTGGCTACCCCGGTGTGCAGGTAATTGAACTAATGGAGTGAACCGACGGGAAGAAAGGAGGAGGGTTAGGGTGTGTTTTGGGTGGTGAGCCACGGAACTGGCATCTGAGTGACTGCAGCCACAGGTAAAGGAAATTTACCTGCCAACACTTCCTGCTGGCAGGGAGGGGACTCGGGGGCTCTGTGCTTGTGGCCTGGTGAAGATGGACAACTTCTGGGGGGCCCTATGGTTGGCGGAGATGGAGGGGCTTTCAAGGACAGACTAGCACATGCAAAGGCGTGGAGCTGTGAAATAACAGAACATCAGAGTGCTTGCCAGCCAAGCTGGCAAGAGGGAGGCAGCATCAGTGGCCCAAGGCGGTGGATGGAGTCGGCAGCTGACCTCAGAAAAGCCGTATGTGGGGAAGGTTGAGCGCTGGGCTAGGAGCCAGGAGACCTGACTTTTGAGTCCCGGGTCTGCCAGGAACTGTGTATCCTTGAGCAGGTCATCTGTTCCTCTGTGCCTCAGTTTCCTCATCTGCTGAACCGAAGGCGGAGCCCATCCCGTGGGACGAGAGGAAACAGCAGGTGCCTGCACAACTGGCAAACTGCAAGTGCTCATGTACTTAGATGGAGAGGTGAACAGAAATAGCTGAGAAATTCCCCTTGGGCAGCTGTGATGGGAAGGTTGAGGGGACACCGGGGAATGACTGTTACTGAGAAGAGGGACAGAGGAGGAGAGAGAAAACCCACAATGGACCACAGGAGAGGTAGGGGAAGGAAAGGAGCCGGAAGTGGTTCCAGCAGGACACCAGATGTGGCCAGTGGAGAAGATTTTTGGTGTCTCACGGCAGAGTCAGTTCAGGCACTTTCTGCACGAGCAGTGAGAGTCCTGACTGGGCCCCTGTGGCTGTCTGTGGGCTGCACACAGGTTTTCTAGTGCCTCCCCACTGGTACATGGCAGGCCTGCGTCCTCCATGCTGTTGAAGCTCTGCATGGCCCTGAGATTTACGTTGGCCAATGATGTGTGCATAGAAGTGATAGTGTCACTTCCGGGGGAAGCTTGATGAGCCAGGTGTGACCCACCATCAGGCAGACTCTGCCAGTGCCCCGCCTCGAGCCCTTGGATCTTTCAGGCCGACTCCTGCCTGCAGTGCCTGCGTCTCTGGGCCCGAGCACGATTTCCAGACCATAGAAGACAGCTCTGCCTGCCCAATGGGCGGGGCGTGCCAGGGAATTACACAGTGTCACTCCCATGGGCCCTGGCCAACCACCGGGGAGTCGAGACGTTAACACCCCAGCTCTCTCGCCCCTCAGGTGGGCTCGTCCTGTAGCACATGCTCCTCACCAGTTCCCTGGGACTTCCCGTGGGGCTCAGTTCACCCACCCACAGTGGCAGCTGGCATAACATGCCTCCGTTACCAGCTGCCTTCTTTCCCTGTGGCATGTTCCCAACCCACAACGGTGTTCCTCGCACCTCCCAGATAGGCTATTTGCACCTGCACCGTTGTTTCTGGGTCTGTTTCTGGATAGCGTTCTCCTTTCCTGCTGTCATGACCACCCACGCCCCCCCACCCCCCGGCCATTTCCCAGAGAGCAGCTGTTCTGTCATCCCAGGCCTCATGGTGAGGAAAACCAGAAGCTGAGCTCCCTGTGGACTCACTGTGGACAGCGGGCAAAAAGATAGGGGCTACCACCTTTGCCTCTCCCCTGCTATTCTCTCAGGTAAGTTCAAATTCCTGGCAGAAAGAATCTGACTGGCTACTCTAGTGAGGTGCTCTTTGCTCCAGCTAATTCAGGAGTAGGGAGTGGGGGTAAGCTGGGAGCATGCTGGGGCCCAGGCCTGGTAACAGCCACCTCCTGGGGGATGGGGAGGGTGTGGTGAGCTGGGCAGACTCAGGGAGTCAAGTTCATAAACAAAGACGTCTTCTGCCATTGACTCACCCCCTCTCAAAAGGTCCCATTCTTCATTTCCCAGAGAGCAGGGGTCTCTGTCATCTCATTCGGCCCTCACTGAGGCTCTGTTTGATGCAGGACAGGCACCAGGTGCTGTGGAGACAACCCTCCCACTCCTTGTGAAGACGAGTGAGTCCGCCAACTGCAGCAACACACGACTGAGGGGCCGGGAGCCCTGGGAGAGCCCGGCGGGGGTGGGACCCTCTGCTGTTGGCTCTGGTGTGTTCACCCGGCCGGGGGATGCTTAGGATCGATCTGACTGAGCCAGTCGGCACAGCCACATACAGACGGAAAGTGCTAGAAGGTGTTTTAACCTGCCCCCCAAGTTTCTATGAGGAAGGCTTCAGAACTGTCAAGAATTCCAGAGCTGGATGTCATTGACTCAGCGCATTTGAGGTGGAAAAACGCAGTGGTGTTTTTCCTAGAGAGGGAGGCCTCCTATGATTTAGCTTCAGACCTGGCCACACACACAGCACTCCCTCCGCCGCCCACCCCCTCGGCCCCTACTCCCTGAGGACTCCCTCGGGGTGCCTCTAGGCCCAAATATCCTCCTGCTTTTGGGGGAAGCCTGACCAGAGGCCCTGTCATTATTTTCACTCCTGTTCTCATACTAGTCCCTGTGGGAAGAAAGAAAAATGTCACCTAGATAAAGCCACAGAGCCTGAAAAAGAAAAAGAAAAAAAAAAAAACAAAGAGTGACATTTGGGAAAGTTTAGACAAGAAAAGCCTGAGCAGAGCTGAGCCTGGGACGGGGGAGAAGGTCAGAGCCTGGGAGGTCGGGGACGCTGGCCGGCGGCACGGTGACAGGAGATGTCTGGCTGGGCTCGTCTTTCGCAGAGACCAAGGGCTGCGGTGCACCAGCTCCTCCGCAGACTTGCTGTGTGCTCGGCGCCTCCATTCCTCGTCTAGTCTAACCCACACAGCATCCTCAGGAGGCCGTTCCTCTTTCGGACTCGAATGGAAGAGGGGGCCCTGAGGTTCAGGGAGGTAAACTCTCGTTCCCAGGTTTCCCTGTCTGTCCTGGACACTGTTCCACATCCACCTGACACCAAATCTTAACCGCTAGGCTCGTTGGGTTACCAGTGCCCCATGGCCTTGGGGTTCAGAGCAACTGAGGCGTCCGAGGTAGTAAAAAGCTCTATCTGAGGGATGAGACTTGCTAAGAGAGAAATCCTTGTGTTCCTATAGAGTAGTGCAGCAAACTAGGCAGAAACTACTCGCAAGTCAGAAACACTTGAGTCCCAGCCCAGGCTTTGCACATACTAATGTTCTACCTCGAGCAACTCACTGTACTTCTGTGAGCCTCAGCTGTCTCCTCTGTAGCTGGACTGACACTACAGCCTCTGTGTCTGGTATAGCTCAGGTTCTCAGTAAGCGAGATGATTGTCCCTGTTGCTTTCTCAGCATCTTCTCCAGGATGCAGGGTTTCAGAGTTTCAGTGAAGACTCTGATGCCTTTTTTCACCAGGGCTCATTGTGTGGGACAGAACCTTCTGATGGGGAACAAGCAGCTAACCCACACAAGCTCCACCCCCCCCACCCCCCACCCCGGGCCCAGTAGAGACCCAGCTCTGTTCCAGCCTCTGGAAAGTGGGAGGGAGGTCACTTAATGGCTCAAGTATCCAAACCACTGGCTGGGCCAGACAGCACCCAGCCTCAGAGATGCCTGGAGCTATGTAGGGCCTTGGGGGCCACCGGGCAACCCACCTCCTCCTCATATTTCTGATCCTCTGTGAGTCTGCTTCTGCTCAGGCAGCTTCTCCCATGCTGCTGATCCAAAGTTTAATACTCCCAGTTTCCCCACTGAAGACCAAAACTCTTCTCTCCAATTTTAGTTACAAACAAGCGAACTAAAATAAGGTAGGACTTCAGTTGGCTAGGCTTGGGTTACCCCGTCACCTTCCCGACCAATTATTGAGGTCTAGCCAGAGATAGAAAAATCTATGATTGGCCAGGCTTGGGTCAGCTGATCATGCTTGGGCCAATCATTTTTAACAAGTTAGCTGCTCCCATTCATCCCTGTCCCCCTCATTAAAGTGGGAATGAGCAGTGCTTTGCCCAGAGAAAGGGATAGGGGACAAAAGGTTCTGGGAAAATTAATAAACACATTTTATTTTTCAAATCCCAGTTTTCTCTGGGATTCCCATCTAATACCAAAGTGCCACTACTGAAATTTACATTCTGCTACCTACTCTGGCCCCTACTCTGGCCTTTGGGTCTGTGCTTTCTGCCTGCTGGGCGCAGCCAAGCTAATGAGGCAGCCCAGCTTACAGGCCTGACAGGTTTTCCCGAGTTCAACTCTCTTACATGTCTTCCCTCCTCTGTCTCTTTTGACAACAATTTCACCCTAGGAGATTCGCTTTTTAGCTTACCCAGGCTTATTCCCATTAAAATGCACATCTTTTTGCAAGTAGGTACTCACTGTCACTGCCTGAAAAACTGTCTATGGTTTGGCACCAGAGGCCTTAGCAGCTTTCCCCCATTTTGGCAGGAAAAGGGGCCTCCTTGCGGCTGTACTGGGGAGAGGAGGAGACTGCATGCCAAGCCGGGCAGCTGACCAACCTCCTGATGCACCGGGTCTGTTCTGGGCGAGTCCGGCACCCGTCTGGCAGCCTTGACCATCCTTCTTTCATTGCGGGGAAGCAGCAGCTGTTTCTCCCTTTTTTTTCCCTCTCTATGTTTAAATATATTAATTTAAACTCTTTAATTTTCAGATAATTGTAGTTTCACATGCAGTTGTAGGAAATAACACAGAGAAGTCCCACGGGACCTCTCCCAGTTCTCCCAAACGGTAAGTAGGTGAGTAACGTCTTGCAAACCCAGGACACTGCCATTGTCCCAGTCAAGACACAGGCAGGACAGTTCCGTCACCGGCAGGACCTTCAGCGTTGACACTTCGTAACCACTCCTACTTCAGGCTCAACCCCACCCTCTCTTTAATGACTGGCAACAACTAATCTGCTTTCCATTTCTGTATTTTATCACTTCGAGCATGTTCTGTAAGTGGACTCAGTGTATAACCTTCGGGGACCTGCTTTTTTTCACTCAACATAATTCTCTGGAGATGCACCCAGGTGGTTGGGTGTCAATGCCTCATTCTTTCTCGGTGCTGAGTAGTATTTCACGCTGGGACCCAACCACAGCCTAGCAAACTGTGCCCCTGCCAAAGGGCAGCTGTGTGGGCCACAGTTGGGGGCTGTTAGGAAAAGAGCTGCTCTGAACATCTGTGTACAGGTTTCTGTGTGAATGTAAGCCTTCATTTCTCTATGCAAAGAAGCTGAGACTAATTATTCCAAAGTGATAATATGCATATACAATGTTTTATCATTTTGGAATAATTTCAGATTTACCCAAAAAAAGTTTCAAAGATAAGCTGCAGACTGTTCCCTTATCTCCACCATCCAGTTTCCCTAATGTTACAGTCTTTCATCGCCACGGCACGCCCATCACAACTGAAAAATGGCATCGCTGCACTACCAATAATTAAGCTCCAGACTTGGTTGGGTTTCAACCAATATTTCCACTAAGGTCCTCTCTGCTGCTCCAGGTGCCAGTCTTGGATGGCATTTAGTCCCAGTTCAGTTTTTCGGGTTTGTGCTCAGGAAGGCCTCCAGGACCTGGCCAAAGCTACTGTGAAGGGGGGAGGGGGAGGGGAGGGAGGGGGAAAGAGAGGGGGGAGGGGGAGGGGAGGGGGAGGAAAGGGGGAGGCATTTTAAAAACAGTGGTATAAGTTATAGACAGTGAAATTCAGCCTCTACAGCGTGCAGGTCTGTGAGGTTCGACGAATGTATGAGTCACGTCATCACCACCACAATCGTGATTTCGGACATTTCCGTCACCCCTTCCCCCCGAAATTCCCACCTGCTCCTCGGTCACCTTTGGCCCAGACAATCACGCACACATCTCTATTGTTTTGCATTTTTTAGAAAGTCACATAAATAGAGCCATATGATGCATAGTTTTCTGATGTCTGGCTTCTCTCCCTCAGTAAATTACATCTGAGACTCACCCGCGTCGCTGCTTGCGTCAGCACTTCGTTTCTTCCCGTTGCCGAGCAGTAGAGCCCCCTGTGCGGATGTAGCGGTTTGGTTGCTCGTCTGTTCACCAGTTGAAAGACATCTGGGGGGTTTCAAGTTTTCGGCGATTGTGAATAACATCTCGGTAAACACTCACACACAGCTTCTTCTGTGTGCAGTTTTCCTTTTTCCTGGGTAAATACCTACGAGTAGGACTGCTGGGTTCTATGGCAAATGTATGTTTAACTTCATAAGAAACTGCCCAGTTGTTCTCTAAAGTGGTTATACCATTTTGCATGGCCAACAAGCAAGGCATGTGAGTTCCAGTTGCTTCCCTCAGCCAGCACTCGGTGTCATCTGGTTGTTGTTCTTGTTTTAGCCACTCTTTCTGGTGCGAGTCTCAGATTTTACAGCCCTCCTTTCTGTCTCTGCTGCCCTCATCATGGGTACCAGTGAGGTGAGGTGTGATCACAATCAGGAGAAGCAGAGGGACACAAGAAGCTTCAGAACTGCAGTTTTTAGGAAGGGGTGACTGTCAGCAAGTGTGGCGAGATGAGTCAGGACAAGGGCAAAGGCAGGAGGGGCACAGGGCTGGCAGTGCAGAGCCTGGGGACAGCAGTCCAGAATGGCAGGACCTGGAAGACCTGGCCCGTCCACTCAGGGCTTGCTGGCAGTGAGGAAGGGTCTCTCGGGGCCCAGGAGGCGGCCCCACTGCCTCGGCACCTTTCACGGCTGTCCCAAGCCTTCCAGCCATTTCCAAGAGAGACAACCGCAATCTCCTGGATTTTCACAGGTTTGCGGGAGGGAGAGGGGGCCTGGGAACCAGAAGCCTGGCTTGGAGCCCAGCTGTGTGACACCTGAGACTTGGGGAGGGTGGCTGAGAGGCCAGGCCCCTGGAACCTCCTGGGACAGCTGGGACAGGGAGGGGCAGCTCATGTTTCATCACCGCTTGGTGTGTGACCTGGGCTGTGACTGGGCAGCAGAATGGTGCCAGGCCCCGGCCCTGGCAGGGTGATAGCTTTCATCAAGAAACAGCCGTCCTTCGCCCACTCCACAGGGACTACTCTGTCCCAGGCATTGGGTTCTGTGGTCTAGAAGTAAAGGGGCCAGGTTTTAGTCAGCCCCAGGCTGGGAACCTAGAGTTAGGGCAGGAGGGGTATGTGGGGTACATGTGTGCATATGTGTCACGTGTGCCTGCAGCCTGGGGAGATACAGCTTTCCTTGTCTTAACTGTGTGACCTTGGACATGTAACTTAGCCCCTTAAGGCCTTGGCTTTTCCGATTTTTGACACAAAGGTTTGGACTCAGGTGATTTTCAAATTTCACTGAATATCAACATCACCTGGGGTTTGTTTTCATAAACTACCAATTTCTGCGCCCCCCCCCCCCACCACAGACCTACCGAATCAGCACCTCAGCCTGGGGCCCTGGCATCTGGGGGTTTAACAGGCTCCTCAGGAGGGTGTTTGTGTGGGTCAGCAGAGCACTGACATCCTGACATCAGGGAACTCAGGACCTAGAAGTTTGCTAAAGACACAGACTGAGGCAGCTGCTGGAGGAAGTTAAGTAGGAGAGTCCAGGGGGGTGGGAGGAGTCAGGAACAGGAGCCAATCTGTGATCAGAAAGGGGGGCGGCCAGAATAGGAGACCAATCAAGACAAGCAGATGCAACCCAACTGGGATTCATCTGGTGAGGGAAAGGGAAGAGGTGAGCTGGAGGCTAGGGAGCTGGGCTGGCCTCCCGGGAAGGGAAGTCTCAGAAGAGAAGCCAAAGTACTTTGGTTACTGCTGTGTCATGGTGCAGCTCCTGGAACCATGAGAGTTAGAAGGGCATCCCCTTTGGGAACAGGAGGAGAGGGTGGGGACAAGGGAAGGGAATACCAGGCACATCCCAAGTCTGCTTGGAGACTTAGAGCAGGTTTAGGAGAAGCTGCCTCTGCCTGGGAGGACACCATAAGCAAATCCTGCAAACCCTGAATAGCTTCTGGAGAATACATGGCCGCTTGGACCCTCGCCAGTCCGCCTCACCATACCTGACTCAGCTTGAAAGACCCAAGAGCCCCGGTTTGCTGCTTCCTGGCTCTGTGACCTTGGCCATGTCCCTCAACCTTTCTGACTGTGTTGCCTCATCTGCAGAGAGAGGATAATTGTCACGCCTGCCTACCCCTCACTCGTAACTGTGGGCCTCACCTAAGATGAGGGAGGTGACAGTGCTTGCCTGCTGCAGCGCTGTGCAGTCAGGAGGGAGTGGGCACTGATGCAATCCCAGGAGGGAGGGACTGACCTCGCTCGTTGGCCCCAGAGTTGTAGTGCCTGAGCTTAAAATAAAACCACACCGGCCATTTTCCTTTTAGACTGTTACACAACCACAGGGAATCTCTCCTTTGACACCCACCTCACTTTCAGGACTAACAACAATTATATGAATTTGATGTAATCTACCCACACTTAAAAAATGTTTTCGTACCTATGCATGGGCATTTGGAAAATATATAGTATTTTGTGAGGGTGTGTATGTGTGTGGCTCACTTGACACAACTGGTGTCATACTAACCTAACACTCAGCAAATGCTTTTTTTAAAAAACTCAAGATTTTATGTGGGAGATCTAATTAGGTCACCTTTTTATCTGCTGTGTAGCGTCTCACCGCATCTCTTGCACATGTTGTCTATTTTGCTTGATGTTAATATTGTTGCCAAGCGTTCCTTGTGACTTTTCTTGTCCCATCATCCACCCTCGGCCATAAGTCCAGTGGAATCAGTAAGAAGCAAGAGGCCTCTGAGGAAGCCTAAGGATGCATCCGTGAGGATGAGTCATGCCTCTGAGCCTGGAGGGGGCATTGCCCCCACTGTGTCTGGCCCCGCTGGCTCACCCACAGCCAGGAGAGAGTGGGGCAGAGAGAATATGAGAGTGCTGCCCTGAGCTGACTGTACACCGCTGTCTGTGGAGTGAAAAGAAGGGGGTGGAGTCTCCCTCATCCCAGGGAAGGAAGCTGAGGCCCCTGCTGCCAGAGGAGACAGTGAATGGGTGGTAGCACTGCTCCACCCCAACCCTTCAGATAAAAGTCAAGGACCTTTGTCCAACGTCAGGACAGACTGCATAGTTTTTGAGCCCCAATACAAAGTAAAAATGCAGGGCACTTGTTTAAAAAGTATTAAAACTGCCCTAGCTGGTGTGTCTCCATGGATTGAACACTGGCCTTTGAACCAAAAGGTTGCAGGTTCAACTCCCAGTCAGGACAGATGCCTGGGTTGCGGGCCAGGTGCCCAGTAGGGGTTCCGTGAGAGGCAACCACACATTGATGTTTCTCTCCCTCTCCTTCTCCCTCCCTTCCCCTCTGTCTAAAAATAAATAAATAAAATCTTTTTTTTTTAAGTATTAAAACTGCATTGAGCCAAAGTAGACTCTTTCTAAGTCTGGAGCCCCATGTGAATGCACAGGGGGCATGTCCAGGAAGCTCACAGGGTAGCGGGGAGATAGGGAAAGAGCAAATACAGCTCACAGCTGTACACTAATGTCAGGCAATGCTTTCTTTTATGGAGGATAAATAAGCAAGAGGGAGGGTTGGAGAGAGGCAGGGTGGGTGGGGCACAATTTTCATCGGAAGGATCCACGGAGTCCTGCTGGACAGCTGGCACTGAAACAGAAGCTGCCGCTGAGAGTGAATGGGGGGGCTTGGGGAGGCCCAGGTGGGGAGCAGGATTCAGAGAGAATTCCTTGAAGTCCCGGGCTCCTCCACGAGCCAGTGGGGACACACTCCGCTTGCCATCAAAGTGGATTAGAAAGCCACCTGGCTCAGAGCCTGTGCCAGAGTCACCCGGGCAGCAGCGGCCTCTTTCAAAGAAAAGAGTTCACCAGAAAGGGGCAACGTGGCATCCTGCTGGGGATAAGAGCTTTAGAGTTTTAGGCGGAAATGCGTGGAAACCCAGCTCTGGTAGGATTGAGGTTTATTCCTTAATCACGCTGTGCCCCAGTTTCTTCGTCTGTAAATGGGGATAGTGCTTTTCTCTTAGGGTTGCTGTAAAGGTTCAAAGAAGTAGCCAGGGTAAAACGCTTAGTGCAGCGCCAAGCTTCCTGGCAGGAAGGAAGAGTTGGAAAAACGGTGGCCTTTCTTTCCCTTTTCATTCTCTTGGTGCCCAGTGGGGCCCTTGGCTTCTCATCCATTCCACAAGTATCCCACCTCTGTGTTGCCCGGCACTGGGTGCTAGGGCGCCCAGAGGAGGAACACCTGCACCACCCAAAGGCGGCACAGAGAGCACACCAGGGCCAGAGGCAGGGCCCTGGGTGCAGCCAGCTCGGAGGCCTGCTGGCATCCAGGCGCCAGGGGCTGTGGGGGGACGGCTGCGGGAGGAGGCCGCGTGGGCAAGCGCTCCAGAGCACTCAGGGTGGAAGTGAAGGCGGGGCGGGGGGTGGGGGGGGGGAGGACCTGTAGGGGAAGGGGCTCCTCCCATTTCCTCCTGAGTCCCGTGTCCACTTCCAGTTCAGAGAGTTACTGTGCAGCTTGTCTTGGGGCCACCACCTTCTCAGCACACCCTCTCCTCCCTCCGTCCCAGCCCTCCTCTCCTCCGGCCACCGTGGGCCCTCGTGGTGTCCCTTCTAATCCCTCTCCTTCCTCCCACATCGAAACACACCTCTCCTGTGTACCTTTCTCTCCTTCGGAGCTGCAGGGAACCAGGCTCTAAATAGTATTACTTCATTTATTCAAAAAGCTTTTCATGGGTTCGGTACCAGGACCTAGTTCAGCACTGATGATAGAGGAGTGGACAAAGCAAACAAAACCCCTGTCCTCTATAGCTCATTCTAGAAATTAAGGGGCAATAGTGATTTAGTGCACCATCTTGTTAAAGTGCAGGTTCTTATTTATCAGGTCTGGGGTGGGGCCTGAGAATCTAGGTAATGCCAGTGGTGCTGGATCACAGTATGGGTGGCAAGGATTTATGTGGCATCCCTCGCAGGGAAATTAAAGTCTGAGAGAGAACTCCCTGAGATGGAATGACTTATCCGAAGGAATGGTTATCTGATAGTGGAGCCCTGGATTGGTATAAACGGGGTGAGAGGGTGCTTGAGCACAGTACCACTGCCGGACTGGCCTAATGGTAGCTTCTTCCTTTGTCTGTGTACAAGGCTGGCTCAGCTTTCCATCTCTGGCTCTCTACCTCCCTACTGCTCCTGTGCAGCAGGCTGTGGGTGAGAACAGCTGGAAGGGATTTCCTGGAACTGGAAGGAATTTCCAGGCAAATGAGGTTCTGTCAGCTGAGCTGGGAACACCCACCCCTGCCATCTGCCCCAAACGTCACTGCAGAGTCTGGGAGAGGAACCCAGCCGTTGCCAGCTCCCCAGAGGGAACATGTGTCCTGCCTGGGGCACGTCAGGGGATTGCACTGAGGGTGCTGGGGCCTGCTGGGAGCCTGGCTGCTGGGTGCACGAGCGAGTCCCTCCCCTGGCTCCCTTTCTGCGCTGGCTGGCAGATGAGGAGCCTTGCAATTCCAGAGACACTCTGAGGGCATTTCCGAGGACAGTGATGGAGGGAGAGGCGGCCTTGGTTGTCAGAAGCAGTGTCATCGGCCCAGAGTGTCTCACCCTCACTAGCCCACATTTGTCTGACTCCCCCTGTGCTCCGCCCCATGTGACTTCTTAGTAATACCCACCTAGAAATACCCATCAATGTACCCTGATAGCCCCGTGCACATGCCTGTGTCCTGTGTTTTCAGCTTGGCCTCATCTGATCTACATAAAACTCTGTGAAACTCTTCTTATCCTCACCTCCCTACAAACAGAGACACAGCAGCTTAGAAAGGTCAGATTATCTGCAGCAAGTGGCAGAGCCAGGCTTTGAACCCCAGGTCACCTAGGGGTTCAATACCAAGGCCCAGTGCTAACCACTTGGTCATACTGTCTCTCTACATGTTTTTCTTAGAGCAGGCGCTGGCCAAGAGGGACCTTGGCCATCCAGGGGACCTGGAAACCTTGCCTCTCCCTCTCCTCTTCCCTGTAAGACCAGGCACCACCGATTAATGAAGGTGATCAAGGACTGTCATCAAGTCTGGGAGTTACTCAGCCCCAAGGATGGGTCTCCTAGGGTAACATCCTCATCAACAGCAAATGCACAGCACCTGATCTTAAACCAGGAGACCCAGGTGCCCACTTGGGAACTCCCAGGGGTCTCCCTGGAACAGCCTGACTGGCCACGGGGCAGCGGGGTGGGAGAGCCAGGGCTCGGGGTCTGCTTTGGTGGAGCCAGGGTGGAGGCTACAGCACCTCCACCCTCCATCCCCAAGTTCCACTGTCACCTAGAGATATGGGGGAAGTTGTCATTTGATGTTAAAACTGGAGGTTTACCCCTCTGTTATTCTGTTATGCTGCCCTCCCGCCACCCCCACTCTCTCCTGCTCCTTCCCCTAGCGTGGGTGCCCAGGCCCGGGGGACCAGGCTGTGTTGGTAGGCTGATGAACAAGTCTGGGTGTGTAGGACTTGTGCCAACTGCAGTGAAATAGACCCCCTGCCCCTCCCAGGTGGCTGGACCAGGATCTTGAGACTAAACAGGCAACACAATAGCTCTGTCTCCACCTGCTCTGCTGCCCTCTTTGTCTGCTGTGCCCTCGGCTTTAAACCTGAGCCTGGCATGTGTGACCAGGGAAAGAGGGCTCCTTGACCAAGATTGGCCGAGAGATTAGGGGCCCCTGAGGACGGGCCTTTGTTTCTGTATTTTGGTTTCACAGCTTTGGGGAGATGGGAGATAGTGCACATTCCCCTGAGTGGACAAGCTATGAAAGGTTCTATAAAAGCCAGTCATGGGACTCTTGCGTCTATAAATGGGAGGACAAACATTGTCATTTTAAGGGGCCATACCACCTCCCCTCTGGGGGGGGTGAAGAAAAATAGTCCTTGACTCCTGCCCTAGGATAAGGCACAGCCCGACCAGCACGATGGGGCAGAGAACAGGATCTCAGGATGCTGGGGACAGGCCCCGGCGGTGGACTCGACGTGAGTGTACAGGCCAGTGAGTCACCGCTCTGGGTCTTGGATCCCAGTGGAAGGAGGGAAGGAGTGATTTCAGAAGAGGAGGATACGGAGTGTTGATGAGAGAAGTGACCGGGGAGGTGGCTGTGAGTCAGAAAGAAGAGGGAAGGGGATTAGGAAGCAGGTGTTGAGGAAGACTGGACAGGCTTGAATGTGTCACCCTCAGAGGCTGAGGGTCCCTTTCCACTGGCGTCCACCACTCCCTCCCCTCCTTCTGCCTGGGTGCCCCTGTTTAGGGAACCCATGCTGAAGGGCAGGCAAGTCAACACGTGGATATGCATGTGGAGTTGTGCCAACCACAGTGAAATAGACCCCACGGGCTTCCAAAGGCCTGGCCAGCTCCCTGCCCCTCTGGCACTCCCCCACCCCACAGTAGGGGCTGCACAGCCTCCACCTGCAGGGTCGCCTTCCCCCCAGGCTCTGCTTCTGATCCTGTTCCCAGACTGAGGATTTAAGGGGTCCATAGACTCAACATCAAGTCACCTATTATCTTCTTGGTTCTGTGGGAATCCAGCCTTTACCCTGGTCCCAAGCCCAGGCCCAGGCCCAGGCGTGGGTTTGGATTCCAGCTCTACACCCTACATCTACACCTGCCTTCTGCTCCAGTCCCTACTCCCTCTTCTGTGAAATGAGCATGATAATGGTGCCTCCCTCCTAGACCTCTTTGAGGATTCAATGAGCTCCCGGCAAAATTCCCAAATGAGGTAGGAGCTCAATAACTATTAGGTGGCTTCTCGTGGACCCCTCTGGATGGGTTCCCTTGGGTTGCACAGCTAAACGAGCTTGTTTACAAAGGCCTCGGCCAGGCAGCCCACAGCTAAGGCACATGGAGCGACTCCCGACTGCCACCGTCAGCAGGGAAGGGGTGGGGGTAAAAGGCACTGCCACTTATTGAAAGCTTTCGGAAGGCCAGACCTTTGACCTGCAAAAGTTGTAATCCTCACGTCAACCTTGCAAGGAGGATTTCCTTATTCCTGTTTCAGAGATGAGGAAACACAAGTTCTAGCTTCTTAAATACCCTGCCCGAGTCCCACAGTGAGTGAGTGGTGGAGCCTGGACTCGGATCCAGCCACCATTCCCAAGTGCACTGGGATCTCCTCACCACCCACTCTGAGACATGGCGTCCCTCAGGCAATGGGTGGCCAAAGGCTGATGGGACCAGGTGAGGAGAACCAATTCTAGAATAAAGTACCCAAAATGTCAAGGCCAGGGCAGCCAGGCACACTCAGATGAACACAGAGACCAAGAACAAGCCAAACAGCCCTGAGGACCAAAACCTGGCTGGTGGGAAGACAGGCAGGCAGAAACCCAAGCAGAACGGCGCCCCAGGGCACAGCTCTGATGGTGGGATCGAGGAGCACCAGAGAAACTGGGGCCATAGTGGCCACTGGGCATGCAGGGAGGGGAGCCTGAGCAATTCCTTCTGGACAACACACTTCCCCGATCTCACAGCACCTGATAGGAAAGCCTAAGCAACCCACAAAAACCCAACATCGAGGCATGGCCTGCCAAGGTCCCGGGGTGCCCTCAATCTGCATCTCGTTTCCAAACCAAACTATTTCTCCCAGAATCCCACCAAAAGGCCAGGCACTTTGGCCACCTGCAGACTTGCCCAAGGTCAGAGACACTATTCCAGGTATGAATTTTATTGCTAAGCAGGTGACACTTGAAGAGGCTCAGAAATGGGGCGAGAAAAAGTCCCCGGTTGTGACTGTTGAGTGTGGCCTGGGAAGAAGAAAGGGCTCTTTGTGGAGCAATGAAAGAGATCCAGATAGAGGCGAGCCCCTGCCCTCCTGAGCAGAAATCATCTTTTCCATCAGCAGTTTCTGCTGTGCAGGGCCCAGTCTCATTGTGCCTGTGCATTCCTCCAGGGGCCAGAAGAACACGTCGGGACACAGGGCTTTCTCGGCACAGGTGCATGCATTTCTACACAAGGACCTGAATATAGATCTCTTCCCATCATTGTTATTTAGAAATATTTTGACAGATAGTTTCTCTACAGATGCTACTATTTTCCTCTGCCTTTTTAGTTTATCTTTTTTTCCTTTCTAGAAATAGTGTAGTTCTCTAACGCAGTTTGCATTGTCAGGCAAGGGCAACACCGAACTGAAATGTGGGAGTGGGGGCCTTGCAGACACAGATGGCATGTGTCCACAACGAGAGCATAAGCCAGATGGCCACCAGCACCTACAGCTCCTCCAGACCAGGCCTGCCATGGTCACAGCCCCTGCGGTCATTCTCCTCCCACTCTGTCCACCCCACATCTCTGTCCTCCTTCTCCGTCTGTCTCAGCACTCGAGCTACGGTGTTGAATCAACCAATGAGTCCTCTTTCCAATCCAGCGGGCCAGGATACTCAATAAAGACGTTTCTAGAAGCAGTAGGTAGCCAGCAGCAGAAGGCCAGTGAAGCCAGGTGAGAAGCACCGATCTGGGGAGCAAAGCACCCAGATCGTTGAGGCTGGGGCTGTGATGCCTAAAAGAGATGGTGTCAACTCTCAAGGGTATTTTTTGTCCTAGCTAAGCAAGTAAGATGAGCATTTCCACATGTCACGGGCACTGTGGCCTCTGTGGGGGAGGCAGCAATGGTGAGGAAAGGTTGTTGGGCTGACAAATGAGAGAGCTAGAGTAACACACAGCTGCTGGCCCTGGGCGATGAGCTGGGTTAACTTGTCCCCAGGATGACTGCTGTCCACTCCTTCTTTTTCTATGCACGCATGCCATTCTCCCACAGAGAGGTCAACCCTGACCCTCCCTCCACCTGAATCTGGGCTTTCCTTAGTGATTCACTTGACCTGTAAAATGTGATGGAAATGGTGCTTGGGATTTCTAAGGCAAGATCACAACAATCCTGAAGTTCCTGAGCCTCTAGGGACTTGGGGCCTTGAGTTGCTGTGTAAGGCCAACTACCCTAGGGCTGCCACGAGGTGAGAAAGCCCAAGTTGCCACGTACAGAGAAGGAGCAGAAAGAGAGAGACGTGCCAGACCACCCTCCAATGGGTTTCTGCTCCCAGCCTCTGTAGTCATCTGAACTGCAGCCCCAAGCTGCAGAGGTGAGCCATTGCCTCTGTGTTATGTGCCATTGAATTGGCTCCAACTCCTGGCAACCCTATGAATGAGTGATGTCCGCAGTGTCCTGTCTTTATCAGCTCTCTCAGCTCCTGGAGACTTAGGCCTACAGCTTCTTTTATGGAGTCAATTCATCTCATATTTTCTTCCTCGTGTCCTTCTGCCTTCTATTTTCCCCAGCACTATTGTCTTTTCCTAAGAACCCTGCCTTCTCACGATGTGCCAGAAGTAGGACAGCTTCAGTTTTGTTATTTTTGCCTCCAGCGATGCTTCAAGCTTAATTTGCTCTTGGACTTACTTGTTCATCTTTCTGGTGGTTCGGGGTATCTATAGAGTTCTCTTCCAGAACCATATTTCAAATGAATAATTTGTTTTTTCCTGTCGGCCTTCTTCACTATCCAACTTTCACATCTGTCCATAGTAACTGGGAGTACGAGGGTGTGGGTGATCTGAGCCCGGGTCTCTAATGACACGTCTTTGCTCTTGGTGGTCTTCCCTAATTGTTCCACAGCTGCCCTCCTGCGTCTCAGCCTTCTCTGGGTTTGGCTGCAGTCTCCACTTATGCTCCCTCTGTGACCTGTCCAAATTCCTGACCCACAGAGTGTGGGACATGATAACAATAAATTGTCTTTTAAGCTACTAAGTTTGGGGCTATGTATCATACATGCATCAATGAATTACAATAACTGGGGAAGTGGACATGCGTAAGTGCCAAGGGTCTCTGTTGACTCAGCCCACCCCCTTTAAGATAGCACCTGCCTTCTCTGCTCCTCAGGCCTCCTCCGCCATGGCCTTCCTGAACCCTGGCACTGCCATCCCTGGGACCTTTGGGAGAACTAGGAGACACTGGGAGAAGGGCAGGTTGTAGGTAACCTCTCTCTGGGGAAGGTCCCCATTGACTGGCTGGTGGGAGAGGATGCATGTGAGTCTGTGTGTGCATGGTGCTACGTGACTTCCTCTAGGGAAATGATAAAGCGTGTTCCTGCCTCCCAACCAGAACTCATGTCCAGGGTCTCCAGCCATCTGCTGGGCTCTCCTGGAAACGTCCATCAGGGTCCTTAAATCCAGCACATCCCAGACCAGAACCCTTTCTAAACCCACCCTTAAGGCAATGTCTGGTCCTCCCCTGTTTCTGCCAGCGGTGCCCAAATCCCGGGGCTCATCCAGGTGTGGGCAGCCAAACTTTCAGGGACAGAACTTGCCCAGCAGGAGCTGAAACCAGCAAGAACTTTCCCAAATGGCTGGATATTGGTCCTAGAGATGCCAAGGTGGGAGTGGGGGTGGAGGGACTTTTGGGTAGGGGCTGAGATGGAAAGGCTTGTGGCTAAGCAGCTGGGCAGAACCCAGCCAAGGTCATAGACAACCCCAGGGTTCCTCCTGGAGATCAAAGGGATCCTGAGGCTGTGGCCTGGGGCTGGGAGATGCCCACAGGAGGTTAACAATACCATCTCCACTCTCAGACTCTTCTCTGACTCTACTCCTCTCACCCTACCCCTACTCCCACCCCTCAAATCCCCTGGTTCTGGGGCAGCCACTGGGAAACCCTGTAGCTTCCTGCTTTCTGGGTTTCTCACACCCCTCTTTTCCTTTCCATTCCCTTATCCAACTCTGGCACAGCTCGTCATCCGCCCCTCGCTTGTTCTGGCCTCCCTCCTGTCCTCTGCCCACACCTCCACCTTCTGCCACCCCACACATCACTCCTCTGAAGTCCTTCTCGTCATAGCACCCATCTGCCCAAAGACCGCCAGCTGCTTCCTACTGCCTGAGGGGTGATGACCCTCCGTGGCCCAGTGGCCCCAGACCCTGACCCTGGCCCACACTTCCAAGGAAGCTGTGAGCTTCTGGTTCCTGCCACTCTGGCCTCCCTTTAGGGCTCCCGACCTCCTCTGCGCAGTCACTGCCCCCCGCCAACTGCCTCAGCCCCTGCTGCCCCTAAACCTGCTGGGGCTTCAAGCTTGCCATCCAGTCTGGTGGCCAGTGGCCTCCAGGGCTGTTGAGCACTTGGAGTGTGGCACTGATATTCAATTCAATTACTGAAAACTTTGAAATATGTTTGGAACAATTTGGGTATGTAAACCTACCTTTTTGGCTATAAAGTTAATGAAATCCAAGTGCAGATCTAATATATCTGCTGAAAAATACTTGTCTGAATTTAGCATACACATTGAGATGTGCTGTGTGTTAAACACACATTGGATTCTGAAGACTTTGTACAAAATAAAAAGAATAAAGTATCTCAATATGTTTTTATTGGTTAAATGTTGAAATGATCATCTTTAAGATATATTGAGTTAATAATACAGAGAGCAAAGAGCAAAAGTAAATTCTTTTTTTTTAACTCTTTAAATGTGGCTGCTAGAAAATTTTAAATTACACACATGTGGCTTGAATTCTGTTTCTGTTAGACAGCACTTACGTAGCTCACTCATCTAAGCATGTGATTGACAGGTCAGCCCCACCTTGTTCTCCTCTCCCCAACATCCTCAGGCTCAAATGCTGGCCCCCTTGGGCTTACATGTGACCCACACCTGGTATGCTGATCTCCATATAACACATGCATGTTTGCAAGTATGCATGCATATTCATGTGGACTTGTGCATAGATGTCCCCACCCACATGTATGTGCATGCATGTCTGCATCAAGACCTCTGTATGTTTCCGTGTCTGAGCACCCAGGAGGGTCCCCTGTGTGAAGGCATGCACAGCCCACAGACCATGGGGAGCTGACAGGGGGACAGGGCCTTGGGTGTGAAGCCCCAGGCCGGCTGTCCACTCCCGGAGGATGCTGGGACAGACCATGTTTCCCTGGCAAGTTGATGAGAATGTCATGTAAGACTGAACCCACAGCAGCCCTGAAATCAAGATAGATGACAGCTCCTTCGGCTCCCTTGCTGATGAGACCCGTCACTCTGTCACTGGGGAGGAAATTAAATTGGTCTGGCACAGTCTGCTGTTTCCAAAGCCAAGTCGCCTCGGTGCCAATGTCGCCTCCACATAGTGTGTTAGGCTCTTCTGGGTGGTGTCTAATTGATCATTTGGTTTATTAATACATTTCAGAGGTACGGTCTGTGGAGCCAACCACACCACAGGAAATTAGGAGGATGTCCTTGTTTTTTTTCTAATGATGTAAAACACCCCATCCATCCATCCATCCATCCATCCATCCATCCATTTATCCATCCATCCATCTATTTTTCCACTCATCCATCTTGAGTCACCGTCCTTCGGCCAGCCTATACTGAGCACCACCCGAGTGCTGGACAGTGTGCAGAATAAAAAAGTGAGAGTCTGAAAAACCAGATTCCAACACCAGCTCTCAGGCAGCTCTCTGCTTCCAGGGGCCTCAGTTCCTCTCTGTAAAATGAGGGAATTGGACTAACGATCTCACAGCCCCTTCCAGCTCTGGCACTTCAGGCTTCGGTCTGATTTCTGGGGCAGAGATTTCTCATCTCCAGTGGTGGTCCTTGCTCAGGTAGTACAACGGGATGAGGGAGCCACAGGCCCCCAAGGTCGTGAGCCTCACTCCACTGGCTGAGAGCCTGATTGACAGGAAAGAGGCAACCCTGAGATACAGAGGGTTCTGACCAAGTGGTTGCATGTTGTACCTGAGAGATTTGGGGGGACCAAGCCAATCGGCGGTGTCTTCATCCATTTGAGCTGCTACAGCAAAACTACCACAGACTGGATAGTTTGCTTAAACAACAAACATTTATTTCTCATGGTTCTGGAGACTGGAAGTCCAGGATCAAGGTACCAGCAAATTCAATATTATATGCAGCTGTCTTTTCCCTGGGCCCTCACTTGGCAGAAGGGGTGAGGGAGCTGTCTGGGTTCTGTTTGATAAGGGTGCTAATCCCTTTGATCCCCTTGATGAGGGCTCCCAGAGGCTCTACCTCCAAATACCATTGCACTGGAGATTATATTTCAACTATGGATTTTTTTTTTGGTGGTCGGGGGCACAAACACTCAGTGCATAGTGAGCAAACTCTGGCATTAGTATTTTGGATGCTGTGGCCTGGTTTGGCCCCTTGGAGATGCAGGAGCGCTGAAAGCCCTTTCTGGTTGCTGTCTCCACAGGCAGTGGGTGTGTTTGGGCAATTCCAGGGCTCCTCTTCCTTGTACCAAAAAAGCTCTCACCATTTCCAGGTCTGGCCTTCCTTCCCCACTGCTTCCCTTTCACCCTGGGAGTCTGCTTCTCAGCATTGGCTGGAACGCCCACCCTGGGGCTCTGGGGCATCTTATCCAGCTGGCTGTTGGAGGCCCCCAGGACCCATTCCAGATCCTGCTCTGCTCCGCCTAGCTGATGGGCGCAGAGTAATGGAGCTGTGCTGATCTGTTTACCCAGGGATCTAAATTCCTACCATGAAAGTCAGACACTGCAGAAACTGTCTCAGATCCCTGTCCGTGCACCATCAGTCTTTGTAATGAAGGAGCTGATTGCAAGGTGTCTGGGCAGAAGCAGAGGGACAGGGACGGGGAGAGGGGAGAAGCTCTATGGCTGGGCTTTGGCTGCCCTGATTCTGTCTACAAAAAACAATCTCCTTTGGCTTCTCCAGCATATAAATCCAACAAACCCCAAGCCTCCTACACACAAATCACAATGATGATGGCATGTTGGGACACCCCAGAATTCAGGGGGAGTGGGGGAGATGGGAGAAGTGGATGTTGAAAGCATCTATACACACCTCCCAGAAAATCCCTCCCCATAGCTCACGTCCTCTCCTCTGTAATTTAGAGTGTCAAGGGACTCATTTCTGCTGCCCCCGCTGAGCCTAGTTCAGTGCCTGGTATGTAGTAACTGTTCAATGAGCATTGAGGAATAAATGGATTTCTAGCGCTAGGATCACTCCAAGATTTTTTGGTAATAAACCAATTAGGAATTGCTGAAGGTATCGTCTATCCATTCGTGAACATCTGTTGGGCAGCTCTAGGCTCCTGGCACTGTGCTAGCTGTGAAGGCCTGTGATACAACTGTTCAGCTAGACACCAGACTATTCAGTGATGTGCCCTGAGCTCCCACTCTGCACCTGGCACTGGGTTCTGGGTTCTGGGTTCTGGACATCAAGAGACAAATAGGACAGACAGTCCTACATCCACAGAACTTATATGTTCCCCTCCACAGGAGAGAAACACTAATCAATACATGATTAATAAGATGATTCTAGATTCATAGGTGCTATAAAGGAAATGTACAGGTATTGTGATGGAGAGCAGCTGGGTGGCCTACTTTGGAATAGAGGCAGGTACGGAGGGCCCTCCAGGACCCGGAGACTGAAGAGAAAGAGCCAGGGGCCAGGGGCCAGGGGCTGAGAGAGAACACAGCAAGTGCAAAGGCCCTGAGGCTAGAAACTGCTCAGCAGGCCTGAGGACCAGCGAGGAGGCCAGTGCAGCAGCAGGAGGGTGGGGCTGAAGCCACAGCAGTGCAGGATGAGGTTTGTCAGGTCACTCCCATCCCGTGGGAGAGGCAGACAAGCCAACAATCGGAACAGAGCAGCAAGTGCTTCGCTGGAGGTGGAAGCATGTGGGGGAGCCCTAAACCCAGCCTGGAGGAGGCGACATTGGCCCCGAGACTTGAGTCTGCTCTTAGAAACCTCTCTTCAGCCTGGTGTGGCCTCCTGTCCTTCTGTCACTGTGGATCTTGCTCCAAGATCCCCTCCCTTTCCGTGCTAGGAGCAGGGGGCTCTGGAGTGGTGTCAGCTGCACCTGCTCCAGCCCATGGGAGCTTCCCCAAACAATTTCCCTGCCCTGAAGCTTCTCGAAGTCTCTTCTGTGGAGAAAGCTGCTGGGCGGCAGCGCCTGCAGTCACCTAGGGTGAGCGCGTTTGGTAGTTGTCACCGTGCGGGATAATATCGTCAACATGGCGAGTCTCTTCCTTTCATCTCTCTGGTCTCCCTGGAGCTTTTACTGTCACTGAGCCCAGCATCCAGCAAATAGCCCCACTGCTGCCTTTTATCTGTTTGGCTTTCAACTTGAGACACTCTCTCCAGGGGCCTTGCCTGGCAACGGCGCTCTTTAGAACTACCGGGTGGGCTGCCAGGTGTTCAAGTAGTAATAATAACAATAAGAATAAATTAATTATGCAATAATAACTGCAAACTCCTCTCCCCATTTGTTAGGGTTCTGGGAATTCCAGGCACAGTGCACCATTTTATGTATTTCTTAGCACCACATTATAAGGCAGGTGGTGCTATGGGTCTCAGAGAGGTTAAGTAACTTAGCAGGGTTGCACAGTATGTAAGTGCTGGAACTGATGTTAGGCCTCGGGCTGTCCACTCCCACAGACTCCTTCTCTTTATACCAGTGGTTTCCAGCTCCAAGCTGGTTACATCGGGGTCATCAGGGGAGCTTGTTAGAAATGAAGATTTCTGGTTCCTCATCCTCAGAAATTCTGATTCTGTAGATTTGGAGGGGGGCCCAGGAATCTGTGGAGTTTTTTTGTTTTTTCAGTTTGTTTCTATTTTAACTGGTTCCCTTAGGAGATTCAGGAATGCAGCCAAATGTATTTAGGTACAGAGCCCGGTGAATACAGGTGCACTTTCGTAGGTGTGCACCTAATCTTCGGGAGTAGCAGGCGGAGAGGAGGTGGGTTGGCGGAGAAGAGGTCTCCAGGAAGAGTGCGTCCAGCTCTCCGGCCCCACCCCCACCCATCGGCCCCAATAAAGAGCCAGAAGCAGAGCCCTGACCCCCTCCTCAGGCTCTCCTCTCCCTCCTGCAGTGGGGACAGCGGGGAAAACAGGGTTGAGAACGGACTAAGAGAAAGGGCTTTCAGGGAACACAGGAGGGGCTTGGAGACAAGGTGTCTAAAGTCGGAAGCCAGGCAGGTAAAGGGTGTGAGGAAAGGCGGGGCAGGTGATCTGTGGGGTGTTTCCAAACTAAAACACCGAAGAACCACAGTGACAGTACAGCTACCGGACCCTTCAGTCCCTGGATAAAAATACAGTGGAGCCTTGGTTCTGGAACTTCTTGTGCTCCAGAAAACTGTCCGAGAAGTGAACTGTTCGAAAACCAAATCTCCTTTGTCGCCTGAGAGACGGGTGACTCACCGTACAGGCATCAGCATGAAAGGGTTGTCAGGGAGAGAATAGAGACCTGGGGTTTTGAGATGTCCGAGGCATTTTTCCTTGAACAACTTGGTCAAGGACTGAATTGTTCGAGAACCAAGACATTCCAGAACCGAGGCTTGATCGTATTCATGCAGCAGAGTATGGAGGGCTGCTGCCCTGGAAAGGGGTTGTGGGGCAGAGAGAAGCATAAACCACGCCCTTGCCCCAAGCCCCCATCCCAGCACCTGGCAGTCTCGTTGGCCCGTGTTAATCCTGCGACACAATTTTGTCAAGTGAATGAAGACCTCCAGTTCTAGGAAGGACATGTTCGAAATCAAGGAACAGCAGACATTACTGTTGGGACTATGCAAAATTAAGTGGTAACACATGCAATAGCATGAATGGGCCTTGAGGACAATACGCTGAGTGAAAAAGCCAGACACACAAAAACAAAGACCGCGTGGTCCCACCGGTAAGAGCTGCCTACTGTAGGTAAATTCCTAAAGACAGAGGGGGGTGGCGGCTGTGGGGGCCTGGGGTGGGGAGGAGTGGGGAGTCACTGTGGAATGGGCACAAAGTTTCCACTTTGCAAGATGGCGTGAGAGTTGTACAATGATGTGAATGTGTTTAATACACTTAAAATGGTTAAATGGCAAATTGTGTTATGTATACTTTACCGCAATTTAAATTTTTTTGTGAAACAGAAATGCACGAGGGTGGCAGTTCCTGAGAAATAAGCTACCCATCCCTGTGGAGACAGCTGTTGATTTGGGGGCAGGTAGCCAAAGAGAAAATCACCTTCAGGGCACAGTCCTGCCTCCCCGGTGCCATCTCCATTTCTGGAACAGAAAATGGGGAAGATGCGGTCAGGGGAAAGGAGAGTGCGAGTGAGGGAGGCACCTGACTGCGGAGAAGGCCTGCCCTGCAGTGGGGTGGGAATCAACAGCCCCCGCCCCCTCCCTAGCCTTCGGAGGGAACTGCTAGGTGCTGAGAAGGGCTTTTATTTTCTGTAATCACAACGTAAACCCCTGGAGCAGGCAGAACACTCAGGAAGTGGTATTATCCAGTTTTGCAGCAAAGGTGGGCCTCAAAGAGGCAATGAGGAAGCCCAGGCATTCAGGGGCCAGGTGGTGCAGGAAAGGCCTCCAAGGTCAGGTGCACGGTGGTGCAGGTGTCTGAGCAGGGGTCTGGCTGATGCAGGTGACTGTGGGAGGGAAGGGAGCAGGCAGGGACTGAATCTGGGAACTTTCGACACCTGAGACTTTCTCATGCCCAGCACCCTCCTGCACCCTCCTACACCCTCCTGCACGCCCCTCCCCCCCAGAGCCTGTGTCTGATTGCCTGTAAACAACCTTTTTGCTGCTGAGCTCCCTGTCTCCACGTACATCTGTTCTTATCTTTCTTTTAAAACATCAGAATGAAATGTTATTAAAAGAAAATCAATCCTCGCTATGTGACCTGCAGCAGATACATCAGAGAAGCTTAGGTTTCACAGCCTGGATTGCTTTGGCGACCACGGCTCAGTGTCCCTGAAGTCTTCCTGTCAGGGGGCCTTTGATGAGCCACACCTGGGAAGCCAGTCCCATCCTCTCCTCTTGCCAGCGGCTTGGCTCAGCGGCCCCTTCTCCCCTCCCATTTCACCTCTGTTCCCCCTCCTGGCTGGCTCCCCCCAGCTCCAGCCAGGCCAGTGTCCTACAGACTCACACTTGCTCCTCACTCAGCCTCAGTTTTCCAGCCTCTCCAACAATCAGGCCCATCCCTTCCTTCAACACTGGCTTCCATGTCACCTTCTCCAAGAAGCAGGCACTTTGGAATCAAAAGCCTCTGGTTTCCTCTCACCTCTCTATAACTGACCCTGGGCACATGGCATAACCTCTCTGAGGCTCAGGTCTCTCGTGGATAAAAATGTGGATAATGACATTACGTTCACTGCATTTTGGGAGCCAACTAATTACCTAGAGCACATAACAGCTCTTAGCACATGCTCAGGGGTAGGAAGCTCGCAGTAATGTTTGATTCCCTTCTCCGGGCCCACCTGTGCCCTCCTGCTCCTTCATTCCATCTTTCTGGTCATTTAAATGCCAGATAGTTTACCCTAGGAACAGAGCAGCCTACCCCTCCCTCCTCTACTAGGGGCACCCAGTGTGGTGGGCATCAGTCTCCTGTCTGCTGGGACAGAGCCGGAGTTCTGTATGAAGGAGCACCCGGTGCATGGGCGCATGCGAAGGGAGGTGGGGCCAGACAGGCAGAGAGAAGAAGGAGGGAGCAGGGACAGGGAGGAGGGGAGCGGGGAGGGAGGAAGGGAAGGAGAGGGTGGAAAATGTGGGGTCATCTGTGTGCCCCTGGTGTGGACCCCCCTGCCTGCCCAGCTCTGCTCTCTTTCTCGAGGTGAGATAGAGCTTCCAGGTAAGAGCCTTGGCTCCAGAGGCTCTGCGCTGCCCAGAAGACTCAGGAATGCCCATGCTGGCCAGGTGCAGTTTGGGGACATGGACAGCAGCAGCAGCCTGTCCTGACCCAGGCAGGCCAGATAAAGGGTGCCTGGCTCTGAAAGCTGCCCTGGCCTTCCTGGGTTTTCCATCTAGCCCCCAGCTCTCCAACCCAGGCCTCACTGAGGGGCAGGCCTGTTTAGCTCACCTGGGGGCTGCAGCCAGGCTGTAGGTGGCGGCCGGGGGTGGGGGGGCAGGACAAGGGCCCTCTGGAGATTACTGGGCTTGGGCAGGCCTCCCTGGGTGGAGGGAAGTAGCCGCAGCAGCCGCCTGGCAGGCAGGGAGCTGGGAGCCAGCCCAGGCCTTTGTGGAGCTGCCAGAGCCCGCGCTCACCTTGCCCTGCCCCAGGAGAGCCTTTCTTCAAGATGAGAAGAGGAAGGAGGAGAAACCCTTCGTCTCCAGACCCTTCCTAGACATCCGAGCTCAGTGCGCCCAGCAGAGGCTCTGAGGGGTCCTGCAGAGGCTGTTTAACCGGAACGCACTGCTTCCCGAACCTCTCCCGTCACGGAGACTTATTTTTCCTGAAGGCATTTAATTCACAGCTTGAAGAAGCCAGAGTTTTATAGGATGCAATTTGGAAGTGCTGAGGTGGATGAGGGAATAGAATTTTGGCCCTGGAGAGACTGAGAGGGTCATTGACCTCCCTCTGGAAACTCCCACCTACCCTGTGAAGCCCACCTCAGAGGCCCCGGCTCGGGCTCTCAGTGGTCGTTCCCTCCTCCCCCTCGGAGAGCGAACCAGCTGCTCGTCTGCTCCCCACGAACCTCGCCCACCACTTTACCCCGCTCCTTCTGCCTGGAGCTGGGTGGCTGTGCCTGTGTCTCACTAGACACGGAGCTCCCTGAGGGCAGGACCCCGGGTTGCTCAGGTGTGTTTCCCTAGCACCTGGCACGTAGCAGGTGCTCAACGCGCATTTGCCAGTGGAATCAGTGCAGCGCCTCCACTTGACAAAGCAGTGAGCTGAGATCTAGGAAGGAGCCAGGCCCGGCCCAGTACTCACCGGCTGGACTTGTCGGGGTGGGAGGGTGTCATCAGACGTCCGGGTTCCCCTGAACCTGCCCTGTCCCCTCCTTGACACTGGGCCAGTTGTCATGAGTGCTGGGTTTTCTCTCTGCGTTTCTGTTAACAGGTAAGCAGGAAAAGGTCTCAGGTAGGGAGAGGCCATGGCTCATCCATCCTTTTGGGTCAGCCGGTGTCGGGTGGTCATTTCTGTTCCCACTTTAACACCTCCTTGTTGCCTCGGACAGCTGCAGGTCTGGTTAAAGGGCAGCGCCCCTGGCCGTGGTCCTGCCCTGAGCCTGGCGGGGAGAGGACTGTGTTTCCTCTTGTTCTTTTCAGCTTGAGGCTGACTATGAGGGTCCAAGCAGAGAGTGTAGCCGTCAATTAAATAAACATGTTTGTGTGGAACAAAAAGAATAGACTGCCAAAACTGCTTATTTGTGTGAATAAGCAGACTCTTTGGGAGGGGACCAAGAAACGGATAACCTTGGAGCCTCTGGAGAAAGGAGTGAGGTGGCTGACAGCTGGGAAGGGAGGGGCGTTTTCAGGATATATTCTGAGCACTTGTGGATTCTTGCATCTGTGCAAGCTCCGTGGTACCTATTAAAAATACATATACACAACTTAAAAATAATTGTAAAACACAACCATAAACCCGGTGCCCAATCACAGAGTTTTGCTGTAAAGACCAAGCCAATGTCAGCTCGTCTCAGGGACGCTGAACCCGTGGCTGGCAGCATTTCACCCCCCTCTCTCACTCAGCGTGCCCTGAGGTGGCTCTGCACCATTGCCCAGGTTTCTAAATGAGGAAAGTAGGCCTGAGGCCGGCCTTCCCCCGAGATGCTAGGAGTCAAGCCCTCCTTCCCCAGCCCTTTTCCTGGGATACGGGAAGCTTCCTCAGCCTTCCCAATACAGGGAAGGCCACAGCCCTTCCCGCACTGAGCGATGGGAAGTGCAGACCGCTGTCCTTGGAGAGGATGAGGTCAGGCAGCCGCGGGCGGGGGGCGGGGGGGCCAGATGGGGCGGCCTCTCTGTGTGAGCTCCTTGTGGGTGGGCACCGTGTTCTCTTTCTACCTCCCAGAAGCCCGGTGCAGCACCTGGCATATTTGTTGGATGGATGGGTGGACGGATGGATGGATGTCTTGTTGCCCCGGTGTTCCAGGCATGGAGAAGTAAAGGCGAGCAGGACGCCCTCTTTCTAGCTCCTGGGATCCTGGGCCAGGGAGAGGTGGGAGCCGAGCTCCGGAGCTGGACACATTCCGCTTCAGATCCCAGCTCTGCTCTCCTGACTGCTGCGTGGCCTTAGATAAGTCTCTTCACCCGAGCTCCACTTTTCTCATCCACACGACGGGCACAGAAACCACCCCCACCACACAGACGATTAAATAAGACCCCATCGAGGGGGCACTCAGTGTGCCTGGCCTGTGGTGGGCTCTGCTAGGCATCTGCTTGTCCCTCTCCTCTCCTTCCAGCAGAAGAATGACCACCACAGAGACCAGACATTGTCCTCCCTCTGCCTCCAATCACCTTCGTGTCGAGGGGGCCCTCTTTCTGTCTAAACGGAGCTTCCCACTGTTACCAGGTCCGCGGCCTCCTGTGCCATTTGTCCAGAGGAAAGACAAAGAGCTGTCAGCGAGGTCCTGCAGGAGCCTCTTCCAGATCTGCGCGTGCAAAGACAGTCAAGGTCGAGTCCCATCAACTGCGCGACAACTGCACGCCCAGCAGCCCCGCCCCTCCTACTTGGTCCCCAGTCCAGGCCCCCATCCCTTTTGTCCTCTCTGCCCTCTCCTGGGTTCAAGGACTCTCAGGGCAAGGTCAGGGAGAGTAGTCCACCGTTTCTGCTCCTCGCCACCTCACCTCCTTCCCCTCCCCCAAGAAATTGGCAAATAGCTCAGAATCCGACGACAGGGAGATTGAACCCTGCCACAGCAATGACAAGATGCATTTTACAACAAATCCCGCAGCCAGACCCTGAAAACAGCACCACTGTGGCGTCCCTGATATATGGCAGGGAATTAGCTTATGTCCCTGGCAACCAATTCTTGGGCTAAAAATAGTTGGCTTGTGGGTTCACCTGTCCCTCCTTAACGTTCAATCTCTGCGTGTGCCAGAAAGGAAATGACTCTGGGGTCCATGTCCTACCTGGGTGCTGTGGGCAGGTGTCAAAGGTTAACTCAGCTTTAACGAATGAGACTGTCAAGGAATTACCCAGCAAGACAGGGGCCGGGCTGCCTTTTGTTGGGGAGGGGAGCCAGACTGAACTGTTTTTATTTTAATCCTACAGGCTTTTACTTTTTCAAAAATTTTGTTTATTTATTTTTAGAGAGAGTGGAAGGGAGGGAGAAAGAGAGGGAGAGAAACATCGATGTGCCAGAGAAACATCAATTGGCTGCCTCCCCTAGGGGCCCCAGGTGGGGACTGAACCCGCAACCCTGACTGGGAATCAAGCCAGCTTTTGATTTGCAGGACACCCAACCCACTGAGCCACACCAGTCAGTGCAATCCCACAGGCTTTTTTGAGTAGAAAACCACCTTCCAGAGATTTCCCTGGCTGGCCTCCCAGAATACCTCCTCTGCATCATCTCCCCCTCCCCCACAGTCCTCCCGCACACCCTTCCAGCCCACTTGTCACCCTGGTCTGGTCACTTCTCTTGCAGTTTCCTCAACTGCAGAAGGAGCGATTCAATGAGTCCATCTGTTCATGTACTGGGTTCTCAGACATGTGGACTCAACTTCCAGTATTTTGTCCCAAACGTCCTCACGCACATCGAGGTCCCTGAAATGCCAACACATTAATGCACAAACGCCCCGCAGACCATCAGGCAGCACATCCAGTGTGACAAGCCTTTGTCAGATGCTGAGTGCTAATTTTCCCCTGAAAAAAATCGCTTTAAAGTTATTTTAAGAGCCCAGTCCAGCTTTAAAAATTCCAAAATTCCTATTTTAGAGCCGCTTACCAACGGTAAAATACCAACTGTCCCTATAAAACAGGTTGTTCATAAAGTCTTGCCAGTCAGTCACATCTTAGTATAAATGAGTCTATAATGCCCCTTCCTGGAAGTTGAGAAGGAGCATGGAGTCTTGGGGTCCTTTATGGGGGGCCCATCACGTTAGGATATGGAAAGCCTCACCTGGCTTCCTACCACCCCTGTGGTAGGCCCCCACATGGAAGTCAAGGGCCTCCATAAACTGTGGCCCCTGCCCACCATGCCAGCCTCAGAACCTCCCATGCATGTCCTGCTCCAGGTCCACAGGACTTCTCGTTCCCCAAAGAGACCAAGCACAGTCCTGTCCCCGGACCTTTGCTCAGTGGTGCCTCTGCCTGGAATGCCACTTCCCCTTCTCCCCTCCATCCCTGCACCACGTCTCCCTGTTGGTGGAAATTCTCTTCATCTTCGAAAGTATAAATTCCACCATCTCTTTTGTGAAGCTGTGGCTAGAATGAGCCCCTCTGGGTCCCTCTCCTCTTCTACCATCTTTAGGAGCCATGTAGTGTTAAAGCCAGAAGAGCCTTAGGGACCATCTACACAGTCAAAATATTTTGACTGTGACCCCTGGTAAGAAATATCCACTCTATATTGTGACCTAGCAGACACACAAAGAGACACACACATTAAACACATATAAACATGCACTCAACCACACACAGGCATAGCCATGCACGTGCACCCACATGCAAACACACACGGATACACACATGTACACACACACACCCACAACTGAAAGAAGTTCATCTACGTGCCACTTTCTTCCCTCTACCACGTGTGGTGCTCCGATTCTGGGACGTGGCTTCCTTGACTTTAAATGCTGGTTCTGACTCACTAAATTTATTTCACCATCTTGTAATGGGTTATAAACTGCAGCTTGCAGAGTGCTGACCTAGTTTAACCCCTCATTTTACAAAGAGGAGTACCAAGGTCCAGAGAGAGGAAGGGACCAGCCTAAGGTTGCACAGTTGGCTGGCGCAGCCACCTCTCCTCTCACGCATGGAGCCCTTCATGTTGCAGCCGCTCTTCAAGTATATAGATCCACAAGAGCAATGGCCACGTTTCTGCACCACTGTCCCTCCCCTGAAGCCTGGCCCCTATGGGGCCCCAATAAACGGCTCCGTCGGAATGCTGAAATAATGATGAGACAGGGTTTGGGAGGCCAATGACAGACCTGCCGGAGTGGGAGATTAATAAATGCAGCGCCATGGCCTGGAGACCAGGTCTGCCTTAGCTCATTAGTGGGGCTGGGTTTTCCCAGAGTTTAGAGATGCTGAAATTGCCAGTGGAGCAAAAGTCCTGCTGCTGAGTGGGGGGAGGGCCGGGCAGGAGGAGGGGAGGATGGATGAGAGGTGGAGCTGTCAGGGAGGGGATGGTGGAGGGCAGGCGGGCAGGGGCAGCAGGTGCTCAGTGCTCTGGGAGGGTTTCAGGGGGTAAGCGGGGCTGCGGTTCATTGAAAACCTGAACCAGCTCCAGAGAGAATGGAACTGGGTGTCCTTTGTCCTGTCATTCTGGGAGAAGCAGCTCAGGAGGTAGATGAGGTGAGACAAGGATATGCACGGGGAGAGGTGAGAGATGGTGGAGACCTAGAAATGAGCGATGTGGACACAGCCCTGCTGAGTTAATGCCAGACGCCACTTGGCTCAGGGGTGGCCTGGAGCCGCTTGAGGCCTGCACAGCCCTCTCCCTGACCCCTGTCACCTCCACGCCACATCGGAGCTTAGCCACCCTGGGAGTGGCAACTCAGAGGGAGATAGTGGCTCATCCACCCACTACAGCCCCTTGTGGGAAATCACACCCAGGTGTGGGCAGCCTGGGAGGGACAGACGCTCATTCATTGACAAGATGAGCAGCTACTTGGCCCACACCATGCCCTTGAAAGACAAGGGCCTTGGAGCTGGCAAGCACAGATTCCTCAGGCAGCCATCTCCTGTGGGCAACAGTGACCAGCCCACGTGCAGGATGTTGAAAAGAGGACAAGTAGGGTGTCCTGGCGGGAGCAAGTTCTGGCCATTGGTTTATTCATTCATTTGACAAGTATCTACTGAGTTCCGGCCATGGCCATGGCCAGGTATGCTGGGTTGTAGTTGTGAGTGAGACATGGTTAGGGCTTAGCGTGTAGCAGGGAAAGCAGACTGGGGACGGGTGTTTCAGGGGGCATGGGGAAGCCCGCAGAGCCACCTGGGGCACTGGTAAAGGCTTCCCAGAGAACTCGAGACTTAAGGTAAAATTTCCAAAGGCAAAGTTGAGGCATCTGGAGTCCAGGTGAGGAGCTGAACTGTGAGAGGTAGCCTGAGGAGCCCCACCTGTCTGCAGTTTGGTGGGGTCTCCTCAGCCCTGTGTCTTGGGAACTTTGTTATTCTGGCTGCCACCAATGGGATGGGGCTCAGCACCCTGACGTAGAATAAACAAACCTTCCAGAGACTTGAGTCACACGTCAAAATGCCAGTGTGGTTTTCTCTAATGGGACCATATTTGCCAAGCTAAACCTCACTGGCAGCCTGGTTTAGGATGAGAAACCCTGGCTGTGAATGTCAATGCCACATCACATCAACGAAGGGACTTTGAGCAAAACTTTAACCTTCTGTGAGTCTTGGTTTCCTCATCTGAAAATAGGGATCACAGTGGCCACTGAAGTTTGTGATGAGAACGTGAGCGATTGCATGCAAAATACCTCACTTCTCCCTATGAATGTCAGTGCACAGGTTAGTGGTTTCTCAAATTTGCACGTATTTTGTAACAGGAGATGATCGTGCATGCTACAAAATTCCAAAGGCACCAAAGGATGCAAGTTGACAAGTGAGTCTCCTTTATGTTCCCTTTCTTGGAATAAATAAATATCATGACATTTTTAAAAAATTAAGTCATAAGAGAATTAGGACTTTTTTCCAAGAAGACTTCTCTATCTTACAAAAGTAACTCATGTTTTAACAAATCCAAAGACAACACAAGAAAATACAATGAACACTTTCTCTTTCCCCAGAGCCCCCAGGCTCACAGCCAGAGGTAACTGTGGTCGGTAGTTTCTCGTTGGCTCTGGGTGCATTTTTCGGTGGGGAGTCTGCTTAGAAGACCAGGTTATAAATAAGGACATGCAGGATTAGTCAGGAAGTGGGCAGAGACACTGGAAAGTTCCTGGGGTGGGGTGGGTGGGGGGCACTTCTATCAATTTAGGACCATGGAACAAGTTGTCTTTCTCTATTCCAGGGAGATTTATCATCCACCCACCCACCTACCCCCCATCCAGCCATCCAGCCCTTATGGCTGGGCCCTCTGCCAGGTCCGTGGGAACTAAAAGATGAATAAATGAAGCATGCTTTCTTCTCTTGCCTCTTCTATCAGCAGGACAAGGGATATAGATCCATCAATTTATGCAAGCCTGAAAGGGACAGGAGAGTTCCCTAGTACACCACCCACCAGCACTTCCACCTCATAGACAAGGAAACTGAGACGGAGAGAAGATGTGACTTGCCCCAAGTCACATAGGAAGTGGACAGCTGGGCCAGGATGGGAAGGCAGGTGCTGGGGTTCAGCCCTAATACAAGGTGGGAATGACGTGGGACGGAAGTGGGCCTGGAGAGCTGTGGCAGTCCAGAGGAGGGCATCTAGCTGTGTTAGAGATGGTCAGGGCACTCAGGCAGCCGGTGGAGCAGGGAGGAAGTGCCAAGGCAAGGAGCTGGGGGTCTCTAGAGTCCTTTCTGGCTTGCACAGGGTATTAACTGGGAGGACTCAGAGCAAGACAGGGAAGATATTTGGTAGGAGATGCTCGTCCAGCCGATGGAGCCCCTCCTTGGGAGTATAGCAGCCACAGGTCCAGGCCCCTGGGGCACACCTGGGGTAGTACAGTGCACAGCTGGACAGGCATGGGCAGAGCCTGGCATTGCTGCTTTTTCTTAGAGCCGTCTGCCTCCTGCTCACCCCTGTCCCATAACATTATCTTTCCAGTGAGATTTGGGGAGACCCCCAAGGCTACTCCTGAAACCTCTACCAACCACTGGTCTAGCTGGCTGCCCTCCACGGGGGTCTCTGCTCATGTGTTTCAGGTTGCCTCATATCCTGCCTTCACCCCTTGTCCTGTCTGTCCAGCCAGGCCCCCTGGGGAGGGAGGCCTCACCGTCTCTCCAGTTTACTGGGGTTATATGCAAGAAAAGATTCATTGTGTACTCACATTTGCAAACTCAGCTCTGAGCAGCCTGCATCAACCAAGGTCTTAACCGGAAACAAACGGCCCACTTGAATTCAATAATTTGAGAAGGGCTAACTAAAGGAACTGTTTATAAAGGTTTGCACAGACTGAGGAAACCACAAGGTGTCATGTAGTACTCTGAGGCCCATGAGAACTAACTATTCTTATATCCAAAGGGATGAGGGGGGAGGAAGTTACCAGAATCCTGAAGGACAGTCATGGAGAGAGGTGGCCATGAGAGCGTCAGGGACACACAGCCAGCCCACGACCACCCCCCAGGGAGAGAGCTGGTGGGATAAATTCCCCTACTCACTCCCCTCCCTTCTGCTGATCTACAGCTGGGACTTCCTATTGGCTGAACCCATCAGGAAGAGGTAGGGTGAGGAAGTCCATTGGAGCAATTACACAGGTCAGTCCTGGAGCACACAGTGGGGGTAGATATGGAGGGGCAAGTGGGAGGTCCCCTACACAGCCATAATGACCTCCTTCATTACTGACATGCCCTCATGAGCCAGACTCTATTTCCTATGAATGGATGCCCCACCTGTCTCTCAGGTAGCTTCCCGCTCTCTCTTTCCTCCTCTGCTCCATGACTCACAAGCTCTCTGTGTTCCTCTCCCACCGGGCCTGCAGGTGGGACCCAATATTTTCTGCCTTTGTCACCCCCTTGGCCTGATCACATGGGGATGGAACCACGTGGCCAGTCTCAGGTAGTCCCATCATGCAGCAGGGACTCGGGAAGGAGCAAACATGGGGCCTTCCTCCTCTGGGATGAGCTGCTGCTGTGGCCAGTGGGCCAGGCCCTGGTCAGCACTTCCATGGCTCAGGCATGCCTGGATGTGCTGGCCCCCATCCAGCTGAGCCACTGGGGCCTGGCCAGATGGCAGCAGGCAAAGCAGGGGCTGGCTGTGAGCCACAGGCCTGGCTTAGCCGATTTGGAAATCAGGCAACGAGTGGCTCAAGGGAGGCAGCATGCCCACAGGTACCTCGGGGCCAGGATGGCACGGCCCAGCCCCGACCCAGCTGTGGCTCACTAGACTTAGGTCTTAGGTCCATTGAGTCTGGCAGGGGCTGCAGGGCCTCCGCCAGGCCTCAGGAAGGCAGTGTGATGCACGCAGAGTTTGTCCAGCTCTGCCCCAAACACAACTACTCTTGGAAATTTGCTTCCTCTTCTGGACAGAATCCTTTTCCCAAAATGAGCTCTCCTTTAGAACTTCAGTATATAAAACTGGTTCAGACAGAAGTACAGCCTCAGAGCTTCCTCCTCAGTCTCCTCATCACTACCTCCTCTCCACACCCATCTCCAGCTTCAATCCCTGAAGCATGTCTTCCGAATCTTGGGGTTTGCATAAAATGAAACCCTGGCCTATGTGCTCCCTAAGTGGGGTTAATATGCTGTGAATTTTTTAATGCATAAAACAGACAAAATGTTACCATAAACCCCAATGTACCCACCACCCAGATTCAATGAACAAGTCATGGCCAATCTTTTCTTTTTCCTTTTTAAACCATTTTAATTTTTAATTACAGTTGACATACATTTTTCATTAGTTTCAGGCATATACACCAGTGATTGGACATTACATAACTTACTAAGTGATCATCCCAAAAAATCTCACACCCACCAGACACCATACGTAGTTATTACAATGTTATTGACTGTATTCCCTACGCTGTACTTTGCATTCCCATGACTGTTCTGTAACAATCTGTACTTCTTAATCCCTTCACCTTTTTCACCCATTTCTCCGATCCCCTCCCTTCTGGCAACTGTCAAAATATTCTCTGTATCTATGAGTCTGTTTCTGTCCTTGTTCATTTATTTTGGTTTTTAGATTTAATTGTCGATAGAGATGTATTTTTACCATTTTATTGTTCATATTTTTATCTATTTTTCTTATTATTCTTAAAGAAGACCCTTTAACATTTCATTTCATATAATACTGATTTGGTAATGATGAACTTCTTTTGCTTTTTCTTGTCTGGGAGGCTCTTTATCCATCCTATAATTCTAAATGATAACTTTGCTGGGTAGAGTAATCTTGGTTGTAGGTCCTTGCTTGTCATGACTTGGTATATTTCTTGCCAATTCCTTCTGGCCTGCAAAGTTTCTGTTGAGAAATCAGTTGACAAGCTTATGGGAGCAAACTCCCTTGTAGGTAACTAACTGCTTTTCTCTTGCCACTTTTAAGATTCTCTCTTTGTCTTTAACTTTTTACATTTTACTTATGATGTGTCTTGGTGTCGGCCTCTTTGAGTTCATCTTGTTTGGGACTTTCAGTGGTTCCTGGACTTATATGTCTATTTCCTGCACCAGGTTAAGGAAGCCTTCTGTCATTGTTTTTTTCAAATAGGTTTTCAATTTCTTGCTCTCTCTCTTCTCCTTTAGGCATCCCCATAATGAGAATGTTGGCATGCCTGAAGTTGTCCCATGAGCTCCTTATGCTATCCTCATTTGTTTAAATTCTTTTTTCCTTTTGCTGTTCTGATTAGGTGTTTTTTGCTTCCTGATATTCCAAATTTGATTCTCGGCTTTATTTACTCTACTATTGATTCCCTGCAAATTATTCTTCAGTTCAGTTAGTGTCTATTTCATTTCTGACTGGTCATTTTTATGCTGCTGAGGTTCTCACTAAGTTCACTGAGCATCCTTATAGCCAGTGTTTTGAATTCTGCATCTAGTAGATTGCTTGTCTCCATTTTGTTCAGTATTTTTTCTGGAGTTTTGTTTTGTCCTTTCATTAGGGACATGTTTCTTTGTCTCCTCATTTTGGCAGCCTCCCTATGCTTGTTTCTATATATTAGGTAGAGCCGTTATATCCCCTAGGCTTGGTAAAGTGGCCTAATATAGTAGGTGTTCTGTAGGGTTCAGTGGCACAGCCTCCTTATTCACCCAAGGTGGTCACTCAAGGTGTGCTCCTGCCCCCTTCCATGTGGACTGAGTACACCCTCCTCTTGTAGTTGAGCCTTGATTGCTGTTGACCCATCAATGGGAGGGGTTTACCCCCAGGCTGATCAGCTGCAAGGACTGGCTGTGACCACTGCCCACCAACTCCCGACCACCATGGAGGATAAGCTGTGTAGGAGCCCATTCCACAAAGAAGGACTTACTTCAATGGAGTTCTGGCACCTGCTGATTATGTCCCTTCAGTGTGTTGCTTGGGGAGGTGCTTGGGTGGTGATACTTCAGTGTTGATCTGAAGCTGTCCCCTGGGTGTGCTGGCTCTGAGGCCTCCTGGGAGCTGCAGGCCAAGGTCAGCCACTGCCTGAATTCTGCTCAGAGCCACCCAGCAGGAGCTACAAAGGGATCTGTAGGTGGCTGCTACTTGTACTGCGCTTGAAGGTGCCCAGACAAGAACAAGCTGCAAACCAACGCTGGCTACTACTAGTACTAGGCCGGGGCAACCAAGCAAGAGATACGGGGCACATTGAGACCAGCTACTAATTTTTTGAGAGATTTTAAGAAAGTCTGAAGCATGAACCACTGGAAACAGCTTGGGTGGACCTTAAAGTTGGGGGGGATGGGGCCTCAGGAAATCACCAAAAAACAGTGTGAGCTAGGTTGATGGAGGCTCAGATATGGCACCTGCCAGCCAGCTGTATGGGAACAGGGCTCATCAAAGAAACAGTGGCCTCTGCCAGCACTTCTGTCCGGTTGAATCTGCCCCACCAGCACTCTCCCTGGTGCGGGCAATTCAGTTCCTCCTGGAATGTCCCTGGAATGCCTTTCGAACTGCTGCCCCAGCAAATCCCAAACATTACATCATTTCATCCGTAAATATTTCAGTTTATGTATCTAAAAGGTAAGGATTCATTTTAAATATATAAACACAATGCCATTATCACACCTTAAAATATCTAATCAGAATTCATATTTCTAATTGTTTATTTACAAGTTGGGGGGTATTTTTTAACAAGTTGTTAGTCAGGGTGCAAACGAGGTGCACATATTGCCACTTGGTGATACTTCTCAGTCTCTCTTTGTCTTGATCTGTGAATTGCAAGTGGCCAGTGAGGCTCAGGGCAGCCAGTATACAAGGGCCGTGAAGACATTCCCGGCATCCTGGAGGAAGAATCTGTTTTGCCCTGAGCCTTGTTCAAGGCCAGAGGGAAGAAGCGGGAAGGAGTGAAAAGGCTGGCCCGAGGCTCAGCGCTGTGGTTTCCTACCAGGAAGCTGTAACTGCTTAGCTTGGGGCACCCATCCAGGGCTGGGTGAGGCCACACCTAAGAAGTAAGGGGTGCTTCACTGGTGGCCAGAAGAATCCAGGAGAGTATGGGTGCCTACAGAGTATGCTGTCCTGGAGGCAGGAGCCTGGGGTCTACTCCACTGGTAAAATTGACCATGAACTGCGAGCATTTCATTTGGCATCTGCTGAGACACAGGCCTTTGCCAGAGGCTGGAACCGCCCAGATGAATGGGAAGCAGCCTCTGCCCTCCAGAAGGAGCTCACGGCTCTTTTGAGAAACAGACAGGCACTGTTGTATATTTAACCTCTAGACTTCAGTGTGCCGACCTGGAAAATGGAAACAATAGCACCTTACCTATGAGACCAGCAGAAAAGGGACAATCTATATTTATAAAAAAGGTGGAGGGGTGGGCTGAGTGCTGGCCTGCGGAGTAGGGGGAGGAACATTCATAGAAGACCCCAGAGTCCTCAGGACCAGCAGAGTGACCTTAAGTAGGATACCCCTGCCATTAATGTTACCCCAGTGCCTTTCCAGGGGCCTCCATGTTTTGAAAATGATGGAGTTCAGGGCATGTAGAGTGGAGAACCCTTGCCTGTCTGTGACGTTCAGGCAGAATAGAATGTCTAGGTTCGCATCACAGCCCCATGGGAAGCCTGGGTTTCTGCTGTCCATGGGACCACTCGATAGCCTAGGTCGAGGTGCCTCAACCTCAGCACTATAGATATGTTGAACCAGCTAACTCTTCGCTGTGGAGGCTGACCTGTGCATTAGGGGTTGTTTAGTAGCATTCCTAACCTCTGTCTACTAAATGCCAGTGGCTCTCCCCTTCCCTGTTGTTGCAACCAAGAATGCCTCTAGGCATTGCTGCATGTTCCTTGGGGGACAGGAGCACCCCAGGTTGAGAACCACTGGCCTAGGCTAGAAGGATGCTATTTCTCTGCAAGGACATATGAGTATGTTGCTCCCTGCATTTCACTCCGAATTTCTGGCTGACACCTCTGATCCGCTGTCAATTCCAGGATGTTCCCAGGGTGTCAACCTTTCTTACTTCAGTGCACCTTTCAAATTTTCTAAAAAAACAAATTTTCTAAAAAACACCTTCAATGTCCCTCTCAGCCATGCTTAATAAATGCAAAAATATGGTAATTGCACCCAGAGCAAGCACACTTGCCCTCTATCGATGCAGAGTCAGACTTGAGAGAAGGAGAAGCTGCTAGGTCACCTGAGGAGCTGTCTGTGGCTGAGTGGCCCACCCCGGCCTGCTGTCACTACCAAACTGTTGTGTGGCTTGTCTCTGCTCCTCCCTTTGTCTATCCACTGGGAAAAGAACAAGGGTGAGACTGGTCCTAGAACACCATTTTCCTGGGGTCAGGCCTCCTGGGGGGTATCCCAGTTCCCTAGGGTGTCTAGGCTCAGCTCACCTCTCCATGGTGCACGGGAAAATCCCCGGAGCAGGAGCTGGACGCCAGGTTGGAATCCTTCCCGTGCCAAAGCCGCCCGTGTAACCCTGAGCAAGGGGTCGACCTCTGAGCTTGCTTTCTCATCTGTAAAGCGAAGTTATTAATACCTCCTACACAGTCGTTAGAAGGATTACATGAGAAAGTGTTGGTGAAAGAGATTTGCAGAGTGCCAGCTGTCATACAAATCCTAATTGTATTGTTATTACCTGTTGTTCTAAATGAGGGAATGAAAATTTAGAGCCCCTTAACCCAAGGAGAACCTCAGCCCAGGGTCGTCTGCCCCCAGCTCTGCCGAGCCCCACCCCGTCACTGCAGCACCATCACTTGTCCCCATCACACCAGTCTCCTCCCCTGCCCACACCTGTTCCTCTGGCTGTGTGTCTCTCAGGGACCCTCCTGCCTGGAAGGTCTCCCTCTTTTTCCGCCTGTTCACACCCACTTCCTTCAATACCCAAATGCCAACTCACCTCCCCTGGAAGATCTTCCCTCTGACAAAGGGGGTAGATTAAGATCAGTTTGCCTTCTTCCCCCAACTGAGCTGCCTAGAACCCCTCAACCCCAAGCTGAAGCACAGTGCTTGGCAGATCTATATGGATGATGATGATGATGATGATAATGTATGAGGTTCAATAATAAAAACAGCTAACACTGTGGACGTGCCAAGCACTGTGCTAAGCACTTGACACAAACTTTGTATTTATAGAGTGCCAGCTGGCCATATGGAGTGATGATCAGCCTCCAAACGGCAGCACAAAATCTAGAATCTTTTCTGTTGACCCTGGGCAGAATGAATATTCCTGCCTCCATACCTAGTCTATTATTGACCTAATTGTACTGGATTTTAATTATTCTTCAGAGTGACTGTCTCCCCTTCCAGCCTGTGAACATCTTGAGGGCTAGAGTCCTGTTATATTTCTCTTTATTAACCTTAGCGTCCAACAGTGACTGACATAGTTGCTGCTCATTAAATGTTTGTTGAGTGCAGGCGCAGATGAATGGAGGGATTAACACCACCTGCCCTGATGTTCATGTGGTTTTGTAAGCCACTCCCTCCAGGAGGCCATTTTCCTGACCTCATACTTCAGAAGTGTTTTAGACCTGTGCTGCTCCAGGCATGATCTGTCTGCAAACTATCTGCTGCGAGTTCATGACAACGTAAGTGCAGAAACTGGGAGTGAGCATTTAGAAATTCTGAAGCAATTCGACAGTGTTTGATGTCCACTGGATCTAAAAGCTTTAAAAATTGAACTTCTACTTTGTATATCTTTATTTTATTTCATTTTTCTAATAATGCATTCCCACTGTATTTTGCAATCGTATCATTCTGCAACAGGTTGGAAATTTAAAAATCAAGAACCACTTCTTTGGCACAAGTAGCTTAAGAAGTATGGTTCCAGACCATGGACCTCCTGGGACACTCAGGGTTAAAGCCAATGTATCCTGCGGACTCAGCCCTGCCTTGCTCTTGCTGGGTCCCACCCATCACTACTTCTTATCACATCTGGAAGGACATAGAATTGTCTTTTATTCCTTTTGGGATTCCTCATATTTTCCCTTTCTTCCACATGAGGCAGGTTAAATGAATGAAAGCTGGCAGTGGTCTGGGCCTAGACAAGAAGAGGAAAAGGCCAGAGAAGGGTTGGAAGAGAGTGTGGGAAGGGTCAGGCTGGGAAGAGGAGGCTGGAATGGAGCAGAAGGCTGTCCTGACGAGGGAGTGGAGAAACTGCCTGAGGAGACCACCCTGAGCCATCAGTCGAGAGAGGCTGGGACTGGGGTGGAGGAGGCTGAGCATGGAAGGCCCTGGCAGTGGCATCTGAGCCTACAAGAGACAGAATCTTGAGAGTGGAAGGAGGCAGTTTAGGACAAATGAAAGACAGTATGGAATCCTTTTGCAGAAGGGGTGTTAAACACAAAGCTCTCATAACCCCCCTGAGGCAGTCAAGGCCAAAACCATAAATAAGTGATGAAGTGATACAGTAGCCTTCTTCCTCTTTGCTCAGGGGGAAGAGGGGGGACAAAATGTGCCATCCATAGCTGCCTCTATAGAAAGAGAAAGTCCAAATCCCAGACCTGAAAATCAGGAAGAGCAAGACTTGATTACGGCCTGATCGATGGCATTAGCATATTTAAAGATCAAGTCAAGGGGAGGATCGGGGGCTCAGAAAGGCAAAACTGTGATGGTGTTTATTAAGCAAGAGAAACAGGGAATCTGGCAATCCGGAGCTGTCTGGTCCTGAGAGAGTCGGCTCCAAGGCCCTGAGGCAGGGCTGGGGAGCCATGCCGCTGCAGGATCTGGGCAAACCTCCCCGAGGCTCCGCCAGCTTTCTCTCTGATTCCACAATCCCCTGCTGCTGAGACCTTCTCATCAAGAATTCTGCTTTCCACAAAGAATTGTCTAGAGAGAGGGACCATGCTGCCCATCCCTTTGAGCAACTGGTCCCCTCAATGATGATGAAAGCGATGGTGACTATAGCTAATCTTCTTTAAACCCTTGTTATGGACCAGGCATCATTCTAAGCCATTTAAACATAATAATTCATTTAAACCTACCTATGAGGTAGGTATTCCTACCCCCGTTTTACAGATGAGAACATTGAGGCACTGTTAAGTAATTTCCCAGTTTCATACAGCTTGTGAGTAGAAGAGCCAAGACTCAGACCGAAGCCCCGCACTGCACTACAATACCCTGTCAATTTTCTTAAGAACAATAAAATGGCAATTTGGTTGGAGCACCCACCTCTTCTGGGGTTGGTTGGGGTGAGTCAGGGCCAAATTCAACAAGACCAGCTCTGGAGCACTTACCAAATGGGGGTTTTGCAAGGCTCCAGACTGGTGCTTCGTCTAGCAAGTGCCACCCTGTGTGGCTAAGCCAGTGTGACCAGATGGCTTCCAGAGCAACGTCCCTCCCCACTTCAGAGCCCCAAACGTCATCAGGGCCCACCCGCACAGGCACTTTGAGCTGGGATTCAGGGGACCGAGGACTAAGCTTACCAGCTCTGTGACTTTGGACAGGTTGCCACCTGCCTGTAGGCCTCAGTTTCCCTGAGTAATTTGCATATTGGGTCAAACGACCTCTGCAACAATAACTCCCTTTCCAAATAAAGAGTCATTCAGATCCATGAATACGCTGGCTCCTGCAGCATGCGCTGAAAAGTGAGCTGAAGGGAAGAGGGAGGTGGGCACTGGCAGGGCGCAGAATCCAGGGCAGTTAGGTTCAGAGTGGGGCTGCGGAGAGAAGTCAGAAGTTCTGCCCAACTGGAGGCGTTGGAGGGGAAAGCTTAAGGGGCTGGAGGAGGCAGGAGCTGTTCTCCAGAGTTGGGGGTGCACTGGGGGTCTAGGGTGACCAGCGGACGAAAACCCGGAGGTCTGGCGGGGAGGCTGACCCTACCCTGAGGGCTTGGCCGAGAGGGGGCGCTGTGGCCTCCTCCGCGCCCTGCCCTCCGGATTCTTAGCAGCTTTCCCTCGGCTGTAATGCAATGAGCGTCTGCTTTCCCCTCCGCTGCGTCCAGATGCCAGCTCGTCTTGCAGAGCACCGCCGCCTCCCCATCTCTTGGGGTTCCCAGGTTCAGCCCCTGGGCAGGGCAGGCGCTGAGTTTGTAGAATGAATGAATGGATAAACGAGCAATAAGGAAATGAATTAAAGGGAATGAATAAATGAGAAGGGTTCACCCCACAGAGTTTTCGCGTCTTTGCCTGCACCTGGCGTGTTAGAGCCAAAGGCACTGGGGGTCGGGCCGGAAGCCCCTGCCCCTGCTGAATGAAGCGCGGACTGGCGACAACCTTGTCCGGGAACGCCGCAGGGCGGGAACTGCCCAAACGCAGTTCCCGTTTCTTCACTGGCTTTCCGCGGCTGCTCTGCTCAGTCGGGGCCTCCGATAGCCTCGCTCTCTTAGATTCACCAGAGTCCCTCGGGTCTCCCTCAGACTCCCTGGACTGCCCAGGCCCCGACGCAAGCCGGGCGGGAGGTGGAAGGCGCCTCCTCTGCTGTCCCCCGCCCCCATCCCCGGCTTCTCCCTGGACTGCGGCGGACGCCACCGCTGCCAGCGCGTCCCGCCGACTGCCGCAAACCCGGGCGCAGGGAAAGGGGGTCAGCGCGGCGAGGGCACGGGGAGCGGTTCCTGGCAAGGGGAGGGGACGAGGAGGCGGGGTGGAGGAGGGAGCGGAGGGGCGACGCGGAGAGGAGGGACTGAAGTGGCGAGGAGGGAAAGGCTGGAGAGGGGAGGGGACGCCGCGGCGAGGGGGCGGGGAGCCGAGGCGAGCGCGGCGCGGACCGAGGGGTAGGCGGCGCAGGCAAGCCGGGCTCCTCGCGGGCAAGAGGTGGTTGCCGGCCGGGCTGAGTCGGGAAAGGGCGGTCGGGCTTCCCTAGGGAGGGGCGAGCGAGAGCCCGCGGGGCCAGGCAGCGACCGAGGAGCGCGGCCGCTCATCCCGCGTACCGGAGCCCGCACCCGCCGCCCGGTCCTCTGGGATGTCCGAGGGACCCAGGCTTCCAGGACGGTGACCGCGCGAGCCGGAGGATGGGACGGCCCCCGCAGCTCCGGCTAGTCAAGGTACGAGCGAGCCGGTCAGCCCTCGAGTGCTGCGGCCGCCCGCAGCCTCGGGCCCGCGCGGGACGTGGGCGGACTGGCCGCGGTGGGGGGGGGGGGGTCCCTGGGCAGAGCTGAGCACAGCTTCGGGCGAGGCCCGGGTTTGAGGGGCTGCCCAAACCCTTCTCGCCGGACCTTTGGAGCGGGCATTGGGTGGGTGGGGGCGGAACGCAGGTGAAAAAAGAAATCGTGGTGGCGAAGCTGCCGGGACGTTGTCGGAGGAGGGGTCCGCCCACCCGCGTTACCAGCTCTGTGCGGAGAACCGCTTTAGGCTTCGCGGGTCCATGTCCGGTTCCGCCCCCTGCCCGGCCCGCGTAGACCCCAGCGCCGGGACTGGAGGCTTTGGGGGTGGGCTCCCCACCCGCCCCGGCGCCCTCTCACCAGCTCCCCGGGTCCGCACGCCCCCGCCCCTCTCTGCGAGCGCCTTCCTGCCCCTTCCCCTCCGCGGAAAGCTGCAAGTCCGGGGCAATAACTGTCCCCCGCGCCCGCGAGCCGTGGATCAATATCACAGTCGCCGGGCGGAGACCGCGCATCCGGCTGTGGGTGCCGCTCCGCCGCCGCCGCCGCCGCCGCCGCCCGCCGGCGGGAGCGCAGCGCTCGCGCTCCGCGCCCTCCCACCCGGAGTCCCGCCGCTGCGCGGCGGCTCGCGCCGGCTTGCTCCCACCTCGGGTCTGGCGACGCGACTGCGGCGCTGGGAGTTTAGGGAAGTCGCCAGACCGCTCGTCCAGCGCCTGCGGGCTGAAGTTCGGGGGCGGCGGGGCGCGGCCAGCAGGCGCGGCCAGCAGGCGGTGTTCGCCGGGGAGGGGCTGGGGTCCACGGTCCGGCCCGCGGCCGCCGACAGCCGCCACTTCCCACCGCCCGGCGCGGTCCGGAGCGGTCCGACTGCAGGGCGCGGGCGCGGGCGCGGGCGCGGAAGGGGCAGCCGGAGGGCGAGGCGGGCGGGCGGGCGGGCCTCGGCGCCGCCGCCGCGGGGAAGCTCCGCACGGCTCTCGCCGGAGGATCCGGACTCCGCAGGGTCGACCACCTGAGCCAGCTTGACCGGGTTCAGTGCCTTAGAAAGCGATGGCTTTCACAGGAATGGAGGGGCGGGGAGAGACGGACTTAATCCCCTCTTCCATTAGTCGTTAAAGCCCGTTGTACACACACACGACCGACTCACAAAAGTGGTTCGCGTGAAACCACCCAGATTTTAAAACTCAGCTGCTGCCGGTGCATCCGTTGAGAGGTTGTGAGTTGCCGGGGCTTCTCCAGCGCCCGCCTCCTTCTCCCCGAAGAGTTACAAGTTTTTTAAAAAATGCCCGAGTGTTGGTTCGATGGGACCCAAAGCCTTTTCACCGCCCGTTAACTGAGGACAGGGGGCGAACTCAGATTGTTTCCTGGGTCATCAAGGAGACTGGAGACGGAGGTAGGAAGGAAAACACCCAGAGAGGTTGAAGAGATGGCATTGAACGGGAATATTTTCCAGAAAGTTAGTGTGTGCGGAGCCTTGGTCTAAATTCACAAATCAGACCGAATTCGAATTCGATGTTTTAAATGGATTCAAAGGATTGAACGGTATGGTTTTTTGTTGCTGTTATTTTTATCCCTTTTTAAGTTTACTTGATAGCAGGCAAATGTTCTTTCTTTGGCCTTTCTTAGAATTGTGTGTAAGTCTCTACTTAGAATTAGCACATTTTCCTAAAAGAAAAAAATTTTTTTTCTGTTGTTGCCTGTGTGTTGCCTGTGTGTCTTCCCACTAGGTGGTGAGGTGATGGTAAGGAACTCAGTACCTGCTCAGTAAGTTACAAATGAGTGAAAGGCAGTGAGTGAATGGGCAGCTAATGCTGGTTTCAATTAAATAATCACTTTTTCCTTTTACTTATGTGCGGTGTACACATTGCTGGGCATTGTTCTACGTGCTCTGCGAAGATTAAGTCATTTAATCCTCAGCAGCCCTAGGAAGTAGGAATGATTACTGATGCACAGAAAGGCTAAGTAACTTGGTCAAGGTCACACAGCCAGTGAGTGATGGAGCCAGAATGCAAACCCAGGCAGTGTGGCCCTAAGTTTGTGTTTTGTTGGCTTTTATCAGAAATATCATAAGCTACTGAAGCCCTGCCAGATGAGAGCTCAGGCAGTGTCATCAGTATTGAAAGTAGGAATCTAGGGGAGTTAATCCAAAGCCCAGCTCTGTCTGCACCAAGTCAACCAGTGTTGGGGGAAAAATCCACGCTGGGGCCCTTCTTGTAGGCCCAGCACTGCACTGGTCAAAGAGAACTGGGGGAGAGTGTCAGGGCGAGAGCACCTGAGGGTATGGGAACAGTGGGTATGTGTACGAGTGTGTGTGAGAGAAGTGTGTGTGTGGGCATGAGAGGGCAGTTGTGTGCGCGAATGAGGGAGAGATGATGTGTGCGTGTGAAGGAGGAGACAGGGGAAATATTGTCTCTGCCCTCAGGAGCAGGGCCATGGAGCACCTCTGAGTCACCTAACCACCAGCTGCAGCTCCCGACAGGGAGACCCCAGTGTAGCTCCAAAAAAATGTGGTTTCTGGTGAGTGTGAAGGGTGGGTAACTCAAGGACAGTTGAAGAGGGAGCTAGTTTTATTGTTATTATTATAAAAGCAATCTTGCTGCATTATACAAAGTTTGAAAACCACAGGAGAATATTATTACAACCTCACTCTCCTAACACAGCTATGTTACCATTTTAAAAATAACCCCTGCAGACCCTTGTTCAAGTGCAGGTTTGGGCGCAGCTGTGGCCACTGAGCGGGCGTGCTCACTCACTGTGTCACAGCCCAGGTCCATCCCATGTTATTCCTGAGCTTTCAGAGGGAGATTTTCAGCATCTGTGTGTTCCCTGTGAGTGAGTGTTCTTTGCATTCCTGTATTGGTGCGCACATGGGCCATTTCCAAATCGTTTCTTTAACAAGCCAGGTTTTTGAGGGGAGCATTGGCAGGAGGACTACTGAGGGCAAGTGAGTGAGCCCAGAGTGGGGCCGTGGCTGCCATGGGGTGTGGGAACAACTGGCTCGGCTGCCACCACCACAGTAAAGTAGGAAAGGGTGCTGACAGCCTGGCCAAGCTGTCCCATTTGCCATGGCCAGCCCCCAGGAAGGGCATGTTGCTGATCGGTCCAGTTCTCAAGGAAGGTATAGATTTGTGGGAAAGCAGGACACTTGCCCAGGGCCAGTGAGGATGAGCTCAAGCAGAACATGCATTTCTCACTCTCTCTAACACTTGGCTCCTTGCAGAGCATCAGCAGCCAGCAGGGTTCAAGGTGCCCCTTGGCAGCACCCCAAATGCCCATGAAGCTTGCCAAGTCATTGGGCCTGAGCCTTGGCTATGGTGTGGCCTGGAAGGAAGGGGTTGGGCACGGGGCTGATCATTGCAGCAGCTTTATTGGGAGAGGAAGACCATCCGCCTGGGAGATGGCAAACCTGGCTTTGGTCCCAGCTGTGCCTCTGAGGGGCTGTGACTTCAGGTAGGTCGCCTTCCCTCTCCAAGGCACAGTTGGTAAACAGGGATATTAGATTAGATTCTCTATTGCCTTTCTGTCTCTGTAAAAGGTCTGCTTCCAAACACACTTTAGGGCCATGACCCCACATGGGATGAGTAGGGCGCAGCAGATTCAGTTCCCAGCTCTGCCCCTTCCCAGCTTCAGCACCTTGGGACTTGGCACTTGGAATTAAGTACCCTCTCTGGGCTTCAGTGCCCCCAGCTGTGAAATGGGGGCAATACCTACCTCATAAGTTTGAGGTAGGAATGAAATGAGTTACTACACGGAAAATGCTGGGAACAGTGTCTGGCACAGAGTTTGCTTTCAGAAAAAGTCAGGAGGGAGCTGCTCTTCAGAGAAACTGAGATAACGCAGGAAAAGCAACTAGCACTCATTATATAGTGTCCCCACTGCTTTCATCCTTCACAGCACCGCACCTAATAACCAGGGCATGTAGCAAGCATTTCACAAATGTTTGTTGACTGGATGCATGGCGTTATTATTGCTCCCTCCAGTTTAGTGTTTGACAATCAGAGAGGACTCACTGCTAGTCCCATGAGAAGGAGATGTCATGCCAAACAGGGAAGTCTTAGGAACACTGCCCCCCCAAGCAGGAATGCCATCTCTGATGCAGGAAAGAGTAGAACTGCCCCTTAAGTCCACTCTGGTTATTTTTTTAGGAAGGAAGGAAAGGAGGGGAGGGGAGGGGGAGGGGAGGGGGAAGGAAGAAAGGGAAGGGAAAGAAGAAGGAAAGGAAAGGAAGAAAGGAAAAGAGAAGAAAAGGAAAGAGCCAATGCAGCCCTCAGTGACTGGAGAATCACTGGGGGTGGAGCCTTGGCTGGTGAAATTCCAGCCCCTTTGTCTAGGGGAAAGCAGGTTGGTGGCAGGCAACCTGGGGCCTTTCTTGTTTCTTCCTCCCTGAAAAGACAGGTGGGTGATCTCTCCCATCTCTGACTCTGCCCTAACCCCTCGTGGTACCAATAAAAGGAAAAGTGAGACTGTTTTGGAGCTGAGGCCAAACTACAATTTTAGCTACAGTGTTATATGCAAAGAATGAATTTGGTAGTGACATATGACTCCTGTATACTTAGATTCTCAGGGGCTCCTATCAGCAAAGTTCCTTGGAAGTAACACCATCAAGTCCTTTTTAAATGCTCATCTTTGAACTTGTCCTCTCAGCCAGCCACCCCCCGCTGCACTCAAAGTGGCCCTCGGCATCCCCCTGTGTGGGTAGAAACATCGGGCGAAGCAGATGTGGACCTAATCCTGACTCTGCTCTGAAGCTCTGGGAACATGAGGTCATCACTCTGAACCTCGGCTTCTTCATCTGCCAAAAGGGGGGAAATGGGACCTCCTTTAGGGAATAATCAGGATGACTGCATGAGATGCCAGGTGTGAGACTAAGCACAAGGGCACATAGTAACTGCTTAGCAAATGTTCGCTGCAGTAGTCACTTACTAAATCTCACCGGGTTTTATCAGTCCAAGGAAACCATCAAAAGAAGCCGTGGTGAGGGGAGAGGAGGTGGGAGAAGGAGTGCTCGGCAGTGTGGAATCTTCTGCCCCAGGCCCTTTGGACAGTCCCTGGGGGGGAAGGATGGGGCCACCCGCTGTCAGCTGAGCTCAGAAGTCCAAGGACTGAAGTGTGTGAAATCTCTGACATGTAAGAACACTTGACAACAAAAACAGACGTGCAGGGAAGATAACACAAGATGATTAACTCACGGATGCAAACAATTATTTTGAAAACAACTAGCTGGATTCTGTTAAGCAACAGATTAACAGATTAACCATTTCATTCCAGAGTAAGTGGGGTCTGCTTCCACCAAAGGGCGAGGCTGGAGAGCAGGAGGGGGGAAGAGAGGGAAGAGGACCTGGAGACGTGGACACGCGCTGCCTTTCCTGTGAAGTGGGCGGGTTGAGACGCGGTTCCAGGAGGCAGTTCCCGGCACAGAGAACATCCAACTCAAATGCTCTAGCCAAACGCTTTCTTTGGTGACTGTGCCCCCGCAGCCATAGAAGCACTTCTGGGATGTGTGTGGGGACTCTTTCCACCCTAGAAACCGTCAATGTTACAATCCTGTCTCTTGCCCTGCTGGGCCTCAGGGTGCAGCCCCAGTGAGGTGCTTAGAGGTGAAGGTTGTGGGATGCACCCCCACTCCTCTGCACTTGTCAATCATTCCCAACCTCCTGCCAATCTGGCCATGAGCCAGGGCACCTAGGTCAGAGCCTGGGACACAAACTGGCCAGACTGGCCCATCTTCTTCCCAGGCGGCAGAATGGGGCAGTGGGGTTGTTCTAGGCTGACTCACTGACTGCCATTTGGAGCCCACCCGTGGTGAGGCACAGTGGGACACAGCTGAACCTTTGGGAAGGTTGGGACGAGGTACTGCTCAGTGCCCCTGGCAGGCACATGGAGCCGAAGAGCTGGAAGGCAGCCTGCCTAGTGTGACAAGCTAGAGCACAGGTGGCAAACACAAGGTCCTCAGGCCGAATCCGGCCCTCCACCTTGTTTTATCCGGCCCAACACCTTGTTTCTACCCAGTGGCAGCGTGGAGCTCCTTGCCCCTAGTTAAGGAGTAGTTACATTTACACAGTCCTACAATTACATTCGACACTTTGAAGGCAACCCCGAGGCTGATGTGGCCCCCGGTGGAAATGAGTTTGATACCCATGGGCTAGAGTGAGAGATGGATGGATGCAGGGATTTTCCCCCCATTTACAGCAGGGATTCTCTCCCCACCCCCCACCCCCATCTCTTAATTTGCGTTTCTCCAGCCTCCTTGGCAGGGGTGGTTTCGAGAAGTACCAGCTATTCCTAGAGGAATAGCAGCCTTGCCACTGAAGGCACAGGGCTAGGTGGGGAGAAGCAGGGAGGCTTGCGGATGAGGGGCTGGGCTGTGCGGGCAGGAGAGGAAGCCGGTTCAGGAGGGGTTTGGCTACCCTGGGGAAGGGTGGAGGGACAGCCCAGAGCTGTATGAGGCACAGTCTCCACAGAGCCAGCCCCTGCACGGAGAGCCCTGGACCCTACGGTCAGAAGCAAAGACCAGCTGAGTTCCCAAGGGCCTGCTGAGTGTGGACGATTATATCCTGTAAGATGTGGGCATGCAGACGGACAGACAGTGAGAGAGGCAGACACGCAGAGAAACCAAAGGTGATGCAGAGAGGGGAACCTTCACTGGCTAAAGCTGGCGGGGCGGGTTGGGGGTAGAGATCAGGACAAAGTTCGGAGAGGAAGAGGAGGGCAGGTGGGAGAGAGAGAGGTGGGACGTGGGGAAGAGAAAAAGACCTAAGTGTGTTTTCTGTTCATCCGGGCTTTAAACTTTCCTCCTAGCACACGAGAGAATGAGTGTCCCTGGTTCTGAAGCCAGAGATGGCGTTTCCTAGAGCTGCCATCCGCTCTCCATTTCTTACAAGAGTCACCTCCCCCATCCCTAACCTGGAACCCTCCCAGGCTGTCAGAAGAGCCCCAGGGAGTGGAAGGGATGGACCCAGCACCCGCTCCCTCCATGGAGACATTTACTAACCAGACCTCACGCTTAGGTGTGAGGGCTGCTGATACATGTGTGTGGGAAGGAGCTCTCCCCTCATCCCACACCCTGCCCCCATCCCAGGGCTGGGAACCCCCTCGGAGTTCAGAAGGAACAGAGCCCGTTGCCTGCCTGTCTGTGGCTCTCTTCCTCACACGCACACACACTCCCCTGTCCTGTAAGCACAGGCCCGGGAGGCCAGTGTGTGCCACCCACCAGCTCAAGGCCAGGGCTGGAGGACTGACTCCCAGGGGAGCAGGTGGGCACCCAAGGGCCACGGGGTCAGCAGTGGGAGAGGATGCAGGTCAGATCACCTCCACGGCTACTCCCCTGGCCTCACATGCCTGGCTGGGAGGCTGAGAAGCTGGTCTTTAGAGGGAGGCCTGCGTCCTGGGCTTGGCCCGAGCCTCTGCTCACCCCCTCCTTCCACCCTCTTCCTCACTCTGCCCAGCTTCTCTCAGCCACACGTGCCATTGACTGAGCTGCCTCCGCACCAGGACCCACACGGGTGACCCCGCTGAGCCCTCCCGTCCCACTCTAGAGTGAAGGAACCTGATACTCCCTGAACCTCTCGGACCTCGCCTGGCCTCCTTCCTAGCCCCACACAGAAGACTCATTTCCGCCAGCCCTGCCTTTGACCATGCTCTTCCTCCTTCTGGGGCATCTGCCACCTGGTCTCACTGTACCAAAGCTGTCTGTCACCCCCACCAAAGTTTTTCTGAGCCATCCTGCCCTCCCCTCCAGGAAGCCCTCCAGTCTAAGTCCATCTTCTACTGGTTGTCTCTTTGCTTTCTCTGTATCTCCTCCCCTCAGTGTGAGCCTCCCACTCACGGTAGCACTCGGGCTATCAAACACCCAGGATCCTCTGGCTCTTTGCTGTCTCCTCCACAAGATCCTCACGACGTTTACTAACCACACCCCACATGGACCCCTGGTCGCTTGCTTCTAACCCAAGCCCTCATTCCCACCATAGATTCCAAGCTCTGCCGGGGCAGGAGCATTCCTGTAAAAACAAAAGCAAAAGACTGTGCCCTGGCACTCACTGCAGTACTCCACAAACGCAGGTGCTCAGGAGATGCTGAGCCCCGTGGTGGGCGTGCCCCGTTCCTGCTCTCTGCTGCACCTCTGTCTGGCTGTGTGCATGGAGGTGCTATGGCGACAGCAGACACAGAAATGACGAGCTCAGCAGACAGAGTCCTCTGCCTCTGCGTGTGGATTTATGACTCAGTGGCTTATCTGACCAGCGCTACACTGTCAGCGCCGCTAACATATAGCGATCTCGGCCCTGCCCCCTGTTCTAGCCCCAGTCCCCATGGCATGGGGGGCGTTTGTCCTCGTGTAAAAGCAAGAGCAGTGTTTTGCTTCATAACCAGCCCTGGGGGCTTGTGGGAGACGTTGCCAGAGGGAGGTTTGAAGCTGGCCTGAGGACAAAGTGCAGGAACTTTCTCAGAACCTGGGGTCTTCCGAAAGCAGGTCCAGGGCACCTTGTTCTCCAAGCAGGGGCTGGGGGGGACCTGGTGACTCTGCTGGTTGTGAGGCAGGAGCAGCCAGGCCAAGCAGCAGTTGGCTCCCTCCAAGGGATCCTGCCTCTCATTCCACATCCCAACTGTCTAGCCACCCATGGGCTGGGGTGGGGCGGCATTTGGTGCCTTTCTCTCCGGCGTGCTGGCCCCAACGGCCTCGCCCTGACCGCCGCTGCCCAGCTGTGAAACATGGGCCCATGCAGTGGCAGGGCGCGTGTGCACCCCTGCGGATGGAGCTCTGTCCTTAAAGCTGAGAAGGTAGGACACCGGCTCTGCCACTTCCTGGCTGGGCGACCTTGGGCAAGTCACACAACCTTTCTGGGCTTGGTCCCCTTCTCGACCATGATGGAGAATAAAGGAGGAGGAAATGCCTGTGTGGCGAGGGGCCTGTCCCCATGAAGCTCAATGAGTGGCCTCCCCTGGCCCCCCCTTTACTCCTCCCTTTGACGCTGAGCCCACCCGTCGCTCAAGACCCTCCCCCTCCATGGGGCCTGCCCTGACCAGCCAGCCATCCAGCTCTCCTCCGCAGCCGAAAAAGTAGGGCTCCTCAAAACAGCCGTGGGGAAGGATCACGTGGCTCCCTCCAGTCCGTGGCAGATTGGCAGGTGGCCCTATTGCTTGTGACGACTCGCAGCCAGACATCCACGGGGTTTACCTGGAGTGCCGGACAACATCTGAATTGGCCTAGACCCTGTCCAGCGAGATGGGTCTATTAGCAACATGCGTGGATGTCACGGCAAGGACAGATTCCCATCAGTGTCCAAACGCTTCTTGCAGGAACAAAGAGTTTGTGGCCCACACCGGTCCTAACCACACTATGAGTAGCGCTGGTCTAACGCCCTCCCTTGGGGACGGAATCCACAGCCTGGATCCCTGGTTCACTTTTCCCACAAGGTCTGGCGGCAGGCTGTGCTCTGCACCTCCTGCCATGAGGACTCAGGGCTGGAGCAGGAAGAACCAGTGACCAGAGGGGTCAAAACCTCTGGTTTACTCAGAGCCCTTTCCCCTGGTGGCTGTGGGTAAGCCCCCTCCCCTCCTCATTCTCACGCATCAAACATGCACCTTGTCACCGAGGTCAGGGGGAGGCTCGTGGCACTCAGTGGTCCCAAGGCTCTGGTGGGCCGAGGGAGCCCTTCCTCTGGGGTGGGCTCAGCCTGTCTTGGGTTCTAGCCTGTGTCCTCACCAGAACAAGGTGAGGACAAGGACCCTTGTCTTCTCCGGTGCTCCCAGCCAGCTCTGCCTCCTGCCTCTGAAGAGCTGGCCCTGGAGACAGACAGGCTGGCTGAGCTCAGCTTGCTGGCTGGTGTGTGTCCCCACCCCCGGGGAGCACAGTGAGGGGAAATATGGCCAGGTCGGCCAGGAGGGGTCATTCCCACCAGTCCCCTGCCCTCAGACTGAGGCCAGGAGGTGGGCACATGGCTGGTTCAAGGCCACACAGGACTCTGCTAGACAGAGTGACATCCAGGGCCTCTTCCTGTCTTTTTTTTTAAAGATTCTATCCATTTATTTTTTTAGAGAGGGAAGGGAGGGAGAAAGAGAGAGAGAAACATCAATGTGCGGTTGCTGGGGGCTGTGGCCTGCAACCCAGGCATGTGCCCTGACTGGGAATAGAACCTGCGATGCTTTGGTTTGCAGCCCAAGCTCAATCCACTGAGCTACGCCAGCCAGGGCTCTTCCTGTCTTGAAGGCCCCTTTCTCTTGTTCTCTCTCCTTCTTTCCAGGGTTCCCCTCACCATCTTCCTTCCTCCTTCTCAACTTCTATGATGGGCAGGTGGTGGGTGTTTTCAGAGCTGGGAGGAAGCTGTAAACCCTCCACCCCAGGGTCTGCGGTCTCCGGGGCTGGGTGGTCCTGTGCTGTGGGCGGGCCTATCCTACACATTTGAGGATGTTGAGCGGCATCCCTAGCCTCTACCCATGAAATGCCAGTCATTACCCCCTACAAGTCGTGGTGCTCCAGACATTGGACCAAAAATATCTCCAGACATTGACACGTGTCCCGTGGGGGACAGTAGTGTCCCTGGTTGACAAGCACCGGACTAGTTCAGTTACCCTCAATTCTGGTGACAGTTTAGAATCACCTGGAGAGCATTAAAAAAGTAGAGTCCTGAGCTTCCTCTCAGGTCTACTGAACGTGACTCTCCGGGGTAAAGCATGAGACACAGAATTTTCCACCTCCCAGGAGCCGTCTGGAAACTTGTGATTTTGCCTAATTTTTTTTTTACAGGCAAAGAAACAGACGAGGTTATTGCTTGTCTTATGGACAATTACATGGTTATTTCTAATCTCTGCCCCACATCCCTCTGCTCAGTAGGGTCTGGTGGTCCAGCAGCCCCCTTTCGGCCAACCCCTCATGGCCTGGGGAGGGCAGCCACTTCTCCAGGAAAAGCAGCCTCAAAACCTTCAGCTGTTTTCTAATAGAATCTAATTTCCACTGACAGATGATTTCACTCTGCCTTCCCAGCCCTCTTCGCACTCCCTTTAAAACGCAGCTTCTTGAAGGAAGAAGCCCGCTCTGCCCACGCCACCGAAATCCCCTCACTTTACGCCTGCCAGAGAGCAGGCTGAAGTGAGAACACAGCTGATAGTGGCACCTGCGGAGTCTGTGTCTCCGTTGCCCCCACCCTACACACGCACCTTTGCTCAGCTCCCAGACTAGCAAATGTCCCCTCTCCGGGATGGTTCCGCAGTTTCTGGGTGCCACAGCCAGCCCCCAGCTGAGCGGCTCCCAGGGGCAGGGGACAGGATCAGAGCCAAGCTATACTCGCCTTCGAGAACCAAACTCAACCCTTCCTGGGTCCCCCGCGGACAGGGCCCTACTGCCGGCCACTCCCCGGCTCCCACTGCCAGCTCTTGGGGAGCCAGGTGCACCCCAGAGATAGAAGTCAAGAGAGAAAAAGAAACCTGTACCTCCTCCTTTAGTTCCTTGCTGGGGGTGGGGGTGGGCAGGGGGGCAGGGAACACAGGCGGGGCACAGCCCGGGGACTGGAAAGGAAAGAAGAGAAAGGGGCCAGGGAAGACAGAGAGGTGGAGTGGTGAAGGCAGATGAGAGGAAGGTAAGAAAGAGTCAGGGAGGCCAAGACGGCACAAACTATGAGAAAAATATTAGCGAGTGGATCTGAGAGAGAATTGTAACAAGAAGGGAAGAAAGGTCACGCGCCAGACGCAGAACAGGAGGCCGGCCGCGATGGGAGCGCAGCAGTGCTCCTGGTTGCTGCCCACCCCCCGCCCCGGGCCCAGCAAATCGGCCTCACGCACATTCCATTTTGGCTGGTGGCTGCTGGCTCCTGGGAACAGAGGTGGTGGAGAGTGGGTGTCCTGGGTGGGCAGGGGACCGGTCAGGGAGCCCTCGTGGGGAGAAGGCCAAGTTAAGAGGGAAGCAACCTGCACACAGTAGTGGTCGCCGGTGTTCGTTCGCCGCTCACTCTGTCGGGCCCCGTGCTGTTTCGACTGCCTCACACTGTTGAATCTCTCCAAGAGCTTTAACGCATAAATACTTCATGCCTGCTGGCCCCATTTATAAGGGGAAACTGAGGCTTGGAGATGTTAACTGATTTGCCCGAGATCACACGGGGAGGAAGGGGCAGATGAAAGATTCCACCGCGGGTCTCTCTGGCCCCCAGGTTAGAAGTCTGAACGTCTACCCCCCTGCAGTCCTAGCGTCACCACATTCAGACCTGGGAAGCGGTGCAGGGAACTCACTGCCCTCCTCCTTCCACAGATGAGCAAACTGAGGCCGGAGGAAGCAGGGAGCGACTTGTCCATGGTCACAGAGCACGTCTGTCAGAGCGAGAACAGGATCCCAGCCACGCACTTCCCACCCGCAAACACTTTTTCCTTGGGGCACACCCTTCCTGAGTCCGGGGTGCGGGGGTGGGGCAGTCAATGCAAGAAGCAAGGCCAGGAGCGAGAGCGCACCTGGTGGCCAGGAGGGACACGCAGGAAAATGGGGACTGGAGAGTGAGCCCGTAGCTGCCCTGGTGGGAATCCTGATGGGACCTGTCGGTCACAGGGGGCGGAAAGCGAAAACCCATCCGTTCATTTACTGGTCAGCCATTCGTTTATTAATTCCATAACCATGCATTGGGGCCTGCTCTGTGCCAGGCCCCGCGGAGGGCACAGAGATGGACAAACGCAGACCGTGCCCCTGGGGAGCTTCTGACCCAACCGTGGAGTCCATCTGGGACCCTGGGAGGGGGGTGTGTCTATTCCAGAGCTGGGGTTCCCCAAGCTCTCCCTGCTCCTCGGGAGGGCGAAGCAGGCAGCTCACAGCTGTCAGCTCTGCGGGGCGACGGGGTTGCCTCATTAGGGGATCGGAGGAGCAGAGGAGCGAAGTAGCAGGAGGAGGGAGCGGGGTGGAGCAGGGCACACCCTGAGCCGGGGACTTCGGGGAGAAGGCCTGGAGGCGGGGAACACCCAGGCACGCCCCCCTCCCTAGACTGTAGGCAGGAGATTTTCATTTCCATTTTTTCCTCTCTGCGTGACAGTAATTTAAGTTAATTAAATGTAACAATAAATTATTTCTTGTCTGCTGGGAAGAGTCTTTCACTGTTCACCCCCTTTGGGGGAATCACAGGCTCTTTGCCTTGAGGGCAAAGAGATGGGGGCAGGTTGTGTGCGGTGGAAAGAGGCCCTGAGGGAGGAGCAGGTGCGGCAGGACACTAGGGAAGAGGGTGCTCAGGGGCCAATAGTCCTGGGCAGTCCGGCATCGCTGTCCTTTGTCCCCAGTCTAATTTCACCCTGACTAGTGAAAAGCCCTCCCCACCCCCCACCCCCAGGGTCTCAGCTCTGCTGGTGCACATCCTGCAATGCCAGCCCCCACTGACCCCTCTGCTTGGTGCCTCTGTGCGGGGCAGAAACTTCGGGGCTGTGGGCGGGCCCTGCCCCTGCCCCTGCCCCTGTCAGTCTGTTCTGCAGCTCCAGATACATCCCCCGTAGGCACAGACAGGTTTTAGAGAATGGATTGCATTCCTGCAAACCAGATCCTAGTTCTTAAATGCAGTAGGGAGCCAGCTTTTTAAAGAAATCTTGACTCGTGATCCCACCTCTTTTTCATATTCAGATTTTCTTCTCTTGGCTTTGCTTAAAACAGGTTATACCTTGCAAACCACGTATGATAGGGCTTTAATATCCAAAATATATTAGGAATTCATACAATTCAATATCCCCCCAAATACCTCAAATAATCCTATTGAAACATGGGCAAAGGACCTGAATAGCCATTTTTCCAAAGGAGACACTCAAATGGCCCGCAGGTACATGAAAATGTGTTCAACATCACTAGACATCAAGGAAATGTAAATCAAAACCACAGTGAGACACTATTATCTGTTAGAATGGCTGTTATCACAAATGCAAGAGATAACACTCACTGGTGAAGATGGGGAGAAAAGGAGACCCTTGCGCACTGTTGGTGGGATTGTAAATTGGTGCAGCCACTATGGAAAACAGTGTGGAGTTTCCTCAAAAAATTAAAATTAGAACTACTCTATTCTAGCAATCTCACATCTGGGTATTTATTTATCCAAAGGAAAGGAAATCATTATCTTGAAGGGATGCCTGCACCCCCTTATTTAGTGCAGCATTATTTACAGCAGCCGGCACATGGAAACAACCTAAGTGTCTGCTGGCGGATGAGTGGGTAAAGAAAATGTAGTGTATATACAGTGGAATATTATTTGACTGTAAAAAAGAATGAAATGGTGTCATTTGCAACAATGACTGGACCTGGGGGGCATTGTGCTAAGTGAACTAAGTCAGAGAAAGACAAGCCCTGTGCAATCTCTCACCTGTGGAATCCAAAAGAAGTGAACTCCTAGAAGTAGAAACAGAACAGTCTGACTGAACGGGGGTGGGGAGGGCTGGGTCCTGCCTGCAGCCCCTCCCCTCCCCTCCCCTCCCCGCGGGAAGACTGCTGTGGCCCAAACTTCTGTAACTGAGGAAGGTTCCGGGGCCCGTCGCCACCACAGATGGCCATGTGGTGTGGTAGCGACCACATGGACACTTGGAGGGGACTTTCCGTTTCAGAAAGCATCTTACTCCTCCTTTTCCCTCAGGTGGCCCACATCCACCTCCCTCTGATGCAGGTGAGAAAGACCTCCTTGCTCAGAGGGGTCAGTTAACTCCCTCAAAGTCACAGTGGGCAGCAGGACTGGGCTCCCAACCCAGCAGAAGGGGAAGGAACCTTGCTGAAGGATCACTCTCAGACCATGCGGCTGGGGCTGGGGCTCTTGTCAGGGCTGTGGCCAGCTCCCTCCATGGCCTGACCAGAGCCTGGGACCCCCGGGGGCTCTCCAGGCTGAGCATCAGACGGAGCCGTGAAGGGGAGGGAGGGCAGAGCCCCCTCTCGTGGCTCCTCGTGAACTTCTAGGAGGTGGGGGCCGGTCCCCGTGACTGCAGGCCACCCCCTTTCCCTTCAGAACCCTCCCTGAAAGGTTAATCACCAAATCATCCCATCAAAGGAAATTGCACTTTGTGCCTTAAAGACCAAACTGCGCTCCAGCAATGTAGTTATTTATGGTCTCTAATAAGCATTTTCTGGGTGTGATTAACCTTTACGCCAAAGTCACACTGGGATTTAGGATGGCAGCTTCAATTCCAGCCATGCTCTGCACTGGCCTGGGGGTGGGGGCATGGGCATCAGCTGGAGCAGGAGGCTGGTGGCCTGTGCCCACCCCCCACCCTCCTGCACCCTCCTCTGCCCATCCCTTCTTCCCAGGCTCTGTCCCGACGTGGGCCATCATCCCCCTCCTCCATCTTTCCTCCACTTAAAAGACAGACCCAGATTGCCTGCTTACTGGATCTTCATCCTCACCCAGCAGCTAAAACCAGTTCAGTGAACTTGATCCCCTCAACTGTACAACCCCTGTGAAACGGGGAGCAGGAGACCCAGCTCATCCGCTTTCTGCAGTGCAGTGCCCTCTGGTGCAGGTTTATTTGGGGCCTTGGGGCTGGCAGGCTGGCGTAAAGAAGCAGAGCATTACCTTGTTAGTGAGCCTGGCGCTGCACCGGCTTCAGATCCTCAGGGCCGTTGTTGGAAAATGGAAAACCTTACGAAGTCCTGAAGGCTTGGTTTGTCAAAAATTGTTCTGAGAGGAGAAAATGTGACTAGGGCTGGTGCTGGAGGGGAGGGATGGGTGGAGGAACCCAAACAAGGGGCAGTTCCCAGGTCCAAAGCACTTTGGGTTTGCTGTGGGGGGACGGGGAGGGGGGGTGAGGGGGACATGTCCGGTTTGGGGAGGCCCAGGTCTCTGATGTGACCGCATTTGCCATATGTTCTGGCCGTGTTTTGGGGGTGGTAGACCTTGAGAAGTGGAGGATGCTGAGCACCCTTCCCAGAAAAATGACTGTCATTTACTCACAGAGTTCCGTGCCCCCCACCCTTGTGCTCTCGAGGACCCCAAATTCAGAACTCTCAGCTTTAGAAGGAAACAAACCAAGTCCTTGAAACTTTGGGGCCTGTGCCTACAATGTGGTGACTGCCTGTTGAAGGAGCTGCAAAACCGCAGTGCGTGTTGAGAGGGAGACCAGCGTGTGGTGGGAGGAAGGGCACAGGAAAACTCCAGGTTTTCCATGGAAGTGTGGCTCAGGAAGGAGCCAGAAGCCCGTACAAACCCTTCCGCGGAGCCAGAGGTGGCGCAGACGCAGGTTCTGCACAGGGCTGACCTTTCCTGAGCGGGAAGGTTGGCTCGGGAATATTAAGAAGCCTTTTCCTCTGCATAATGCAAAGCCAGCCCTCTCTCGGTAGAAAATGACTTTGTGAACCATCGTACCCAAGAGGGAGATGTAAGGGTCAGCGTCGCGGGCAGCCATCCGACAGCAGGCTGGTCTGTCGCCCCGTGGCGTTTGGTCTGGTTTCATGATGAATCTGGACTGCTCTGCTCCTGATGGGCCCCAGGACATGAAGACACGAGACTAAGACACTGGCCGGTGTATTTGCCACCTAATTAGAGCGCTGGGGTGTGAGCGCTTTGTGCTGAGGCTGCCTCACGCACCCGGGACCAGTCCAGGGTCCAGAGGGATGCGAGCACACTGACGGGGTGACGGGTTGCTCTGCTGTGGAGGGCTGGGGAAGGAGCTGCTGAGCGGCAGGGGTGTGGAACCGGCTTCTGAGGACTGCGGAGTTCACGAGGTGACGGGCGGCCAGGGTGAGCAGGGGCAAAGAACGGCAAGAGCACAGGTGGGGGGACACCAGCAGGATTGGAATTCAACGGGGGCGGACCGTGTAGGCCTTCGCAGCGGCTCTGAAGGCAGGCTGGCGCTCAAGGCGTAACCTCAGGATCAGAAGGATGATGGTGGGGTGTCAGGCTGCAGGACCGATACTTTGGAATAGGGTGTCTCCAGTTTCTTCAATTTGCCTGTGGCTGAGCTGGCTCTTGGAACCCCACTTTCATCCTCTGCGTGTGTGCGCATGTGTTGGGGGGGCAGGGGCAGGGTGGGATGGCAAGCTGGGAGCAGGGAGTGCTGGTCTCCTATCAGAAGGACCCCCTGGGGACAGGGCAGGGCTGGGTCCCTGCTCACTGCTGAGCTGAGCAGGGACCCAGCTCTTGTCCTTGAGGACTCTGCTCTCTGCTTTGCTAGTGAGAGCCACTGGCTGGCCTGGTAGCTTCCTTTTCTCTCCACTTCTGCGTTTTCATTTGGAAAATGATGGTAAAGATATGTTGCGTCTCTCTGGAGACTGCCAAGTTTAATTACTGATTAATAAAGTGTTGGAGGTTCCTTGGAGCCAGCGAGTTGAATGGGTTTGTTCTAATATCTCCCAGGCCCCTGGAGTGAGGTAGCTAACCCCAGCACCATCTGCCGAGCGCCCAGAGTGCTGGGCACAGGATGGCTGCAGAGCTGGGGTCGCGCTTGGGAGCTTGACCCAGTAAGCACAGAGACCCCTCTGATGTGACAGAAGGAGTGTCCTAGCGAGTGACTAGAGTCAAGGAGCCCACTAAGGGCTCAGGCAGGGCACTGAGGGGACAATGCATGTGAGTGATCAAGTCAAGGGAGGCTTCCTGGAGAGGGTGGTGGCAGGACAGGCTCTGACCGGGTGCGGGGAGCACTCAATGGATCCCACCACACGATGCAGGGTCGGGGAGGGGAGTGGAGCCTGCCTTTGTCAGCGGCAAGCATGGGAAGGCACAGCTACCCGGAAAAGTGGGTGGCACTGCGGGCTAGGGGGGACAGGGTAGGAGAGGACTTTTGGGACCGTTGAGCCTGGAGAATTCACCTCTGGAGAAAGGCAAGTTGGTCTGCTTCTGAGGGCTGGGGGCAGGTCCTGAGGCCCAGAAGGGGTACGTGGGGAGGAGTCCAGAGGGAGGGAGGACGTCCAGTCTTAGGGAGGGAGGAGGGGGGACGGTAGAGTCCAGCTGGGGCAGAAGACTGGTGAGCAGGGCCAGGGCCAAGATGAGAGTGAGGCCACTGAGGCCAGACTTAAGGAGGTGCCCCAAATCTCAGTATGGGAGGTGAACAACATTTTAATATTATTCTGATTTTTCCTTTACCCCACATGCCAATAGGCCCCAGCACTGCCACAGATCCTGTCTGTTAAAAAAGGTTTAAAATATTTTGTTCATCTTGGATTTTTTGCAGTAATTGAGAGTTTTAAAAAATGCTGCATTAAAATATTACTTACCTTGAGCACTGCAGTTGTTGGTGACACCCCCTCTCTACCCCCAGCCCTGCGAGGGAGGGCTGCCCGTGGCGACTGGGAGCCGCTAGCAGCCGCCCTGCCTCGGTCTAAACTAGCCCGTCTACTCGGTGGGACTTGGACAAGCCCCTGCCTCTCCTCACCCTCGTTTTTCCCACTGTGAAGAGCACAGGGCCTGGCGCCCCACAAGTCTTCAATAAAAGCCGGAGAGGAAACTGAGGCACAGAGAGGTCAAGTAACCTGTCGGTGGCAACACAGTGAAACCAGGGCTGGACGCCAGGTCCCTTCTGACTCTAAGTCCTTTGATGGAAGGGTGATGGCCTCAAGGGAGGGGGCACAATGATTGTGTGGGGGTGTTTGTTGAAGAAGGGGCAGTCCTCCCAGTGTGGGACCCACGCCGCTCTCTCCTAGGTGGGCTGAAATTCTGGAATCAGAGTGACACGGAGCCGCTGGGGAATGGCAGGGGTAACGGTTCTCCCGGGCATGGGCAGCCACTTCTCCTGGCACATTTATTCCTCCACCTCTCGGGGCCCCAGTCTTCTCATCTGCAAAAGGAACAGCCACATCAGCCCCAGGGAGAATTAAATGCCCTCGCAGATGTAAAAAGGCTTGACAAATGGGGAGGCACGGCTTGCAGGGACTGCTAATGAGCTGGGCAGGGACCAGGGCTGGGAGCAGCTCACTGCACCCAAGGCCGAGGCCGAGGCCGGGAGAGCCTGCAGCTCAGGCGCGAAGGTGGGAGGGAGGCAGGCAGGTGCACTAATGAGAATCTACGAGCCCCGGGGCTCAAGGTGTCAGGACACAGTCGGCCATGCTTGGGATCCCGTGTGGATGGAGGCAGCTTCTCTAGGCACGTCGTTTCTCTGGGGGCCTTCCTTCTCACTGGGGCCCCCAGCCGTGCGGGAGAAAATTCAGCTGTCCTGGGAACCTGGGCCCCTGCTCTTACCGGCCTCCTTTCCAGGCCCCTCCAAGAACAAGGCAGCTCCAGACCTCTCAGGCAGCGAGGACAGGGAGGGGAGTGGGGGGAAGGAGCCCGGAGACAGGGGCGAGTGTCTGGGAGAGGACACGGACGAGGGAAAGAGCAGGAAGGCAGAAGCCGCGGGCCACCCTGCTCATGGCAGTCTAACCGGGTCCCCCACCGCCCTGTGCCCACAGGCCCTTCTCTTCCTGGGGCTGAACCCCATCTCCGCCTCGCTCCAGGACCAGCAGTGTGAGGGCCTGTCCCTGGCCAGCAACATCTCCGGTGAGTACCCTTACTCAGCTCCTGCCAGAGTCCAGGTGACCACAGCCCGCCGCCTGCCCCCACCGGGGTCTCTGGGTGCTCACACAGGGCCGTGCCCTAAGGCAGGAAGAGCAGAGAAGTTTCCTCTCTGGGGTCCAAGCAGTTCCTCTCCCCACGGAGGGAACGCTGTGTTGAGCGGGATGCTGGCACTGTGGTGGGAAAGAGAGCTGCGACTAGGTGACAGCACCTTGCCACGGCACAGGAGGGGCATGGGCGAGCGTGCTGGGCAGCTCTTTTCCCTGCTTTGGGGCGGGCAACGGGGGAAGTCGCCCCAGCCCTTGCTGCTGTGAGGACCGGCAGAGCAGGGGCTGAGCTGTGACCCGGGCTTCGGGCTTCCGGAGGAGAAAGACTGCGTTTCGTGCCACAGCATGATAGTGCAGGGGGCCGACCCTGTGCTGGGCGCTGTGGGAGGTGTCTGAGATGCATTAACCCGGTTTTGTCCTTCAAGGTAGGTCTTGTAGCCCTCGTTTTACACACAGCAAAATGGAGCACAGAGGAAAACTAGTAAGTGCTGGAGCCAAGGTTTGAGCCCAGGTAGCCTGGCTTCTGGATTCATCGTCAACACCGTGCTCCACACCTGTGAACCCTCACCCGGCCCCTTCAATCAGGGTCCTGGGGATGCTGCCGCTGGCCAGGTGGGAGGGCCCCTGCCCCTGACGGTTTTAGGGAGACTCAGTCTTTGGTGATTTATTTTCCTCTTCTGGTCTCTCCTTGATTCAATCCAACTCATTAATTGAGCACCTACTCTGTGCCGGGCCCTATGCAAGGCACTCAGGGAGCAAAAAAGGGCTCACAGTCTGATCCTGCAAGGGCTCACAGTCAAGCCTGCAGACACACGTACTGTGAGGCAGAGAGTAAGGCGTATACCGGGGCAGGAACAGACCCAGGGTGCCAGCAGGGCGGCCAGGCCTCAGGTTCTGAAGCTGGGCCTGTGGGGAGAGGAGACTCCCACAGCTCAGACAGAGCAGCTGCCCTGGCCGGCTGTCTTCACTAGGAAGGGCCTGGGGTGGGGTGCGAATGCGCACTGGACTTGAGAAGGCTGAGGGGGCGCCCAGGCTCACAGTGGCGCTCAGTCTTGTCCTGGCTGGAGGTGGGGACACCGGTTGCCACAGGAATAAGCATGCCCCTGAGCCTCTCTTTGCTCAGCTGTAAAGTTAGGGGGGCAACACCTGCCTCAAGGGTCCATTACGATTAAATGCACTCAGTTGTATGGTGGTATTCCACAACCTGTAGATGCCACACCACTGCTGAGTATGATTTATTATTGTTGGTAACATCTGAAGGCTTTTGGAAGTGCTTATCATATATCTGGGCTGAGGAGAAGGCATTTGCCATGAATTGCTCACTGCAACGCAGGTGGCAGGGAAGTTAGATCAGGAGTGGTAGGAATCCAGGAAGGCTTTCTGAAGGAGGAGACTTCAAGGGGAGTCTCTGAAAGACTCTGAGTGTGGACTGGCAGAGAAGATTCAGTGCTCTGAGACAAAGCTGGAGTTGATTGAGGACGAGCACGCAGGTTTGACGTAAGAACAGGGAAGCGGTTAGGAGGGAGGAGCCGTAAGTCTGAAGAGGTATTGGGAGCCTGGAGCATCTGGCTGCAGAGCTGGCTAAGCGGGTCGTGGGGAACGGGAAGCTCCTGAGCAAGAGTCTGGAGTGCTAGCAGAGAGACTGGGAGGGAGGGCGCCCGCTCAGAGGCTGGGCCCGAGATGAAAGGCCCTGCCTCCAGCCTCCCATGCACTGGGGCCGGGTCAGGCTCCGTTACTTTGCCTGCTGTGCTCAGGAAGTGACATCCCTGAGCCCACGCAGGTCTCATGTGTCCTTGGAGGCAGCGGGCCATGATGAATGCCATTCATTCCCCAATCATCTGTACTCTGTGCCACTACCCCTAGCTTGGCCAAGCCTGCATGGCTCCATGGCACACAATCCATCACCCTCTGCAATGGCCTCGGATAATGCACTATTTGCCTTCCCATGCCAAGACCTACCCGGACCAATGGGCACTGGTAGACAGATGGTGAGAGTGGGGTGGAGGGACTGGGACAGATGGATGAGCGTCTGGCCGGGGCTGCTGTCACTGAGCCAGGGCCTTTGGGGTGGGGGGGTTCTCACATGCCAAGAACAGATAACCCTGGGTGGGTCCCCAGGGCCATCATATGGCAGATCACAGACTTGGCAACTCATAATATCATGTCCTGAATATGACAGTGTTAGAAAGTATAGAATTATTGACTGATGACATTAGAGACAAAAGGAATCAATCACACTGTTGACACGAACCCAGGGTCATCTGTTCCCATCCCCCGTCTCAAGGTCATGAATGATAGCAATGATTAACGATGGCTAATATTTATTTTGTGCCCCCGGAAGGGTACTCACCATTTTGAGTGCTCTAATCTCATTCAATCATCACAACAGTATAGTCAGAGAGTATTTTTATCCCCATTTTACAGAAGAGGAATCAAGGTCTCAGAGAGGTCGAATAACTTGCCCAAGTACATACAGTTAATAAGCAGTGACTCGAAGATTTGAAGCAAGTGGGCCCGACTTTAGACTTTCCCACCGTGTGACGTGGCTGCCCAGACAGCTGTGGTGCCAGGGCTCAGCTCAGTCAATCGTCCTGGGGTGCAGAGTCACCCCTGCAACTTCCCAGATCCATATTGGCTTTGCACATGGCCCCTAATTTTCCTCCAGGCCTACTATGTGCCTGGCACTGTGCTAGGTATTGGGAATATAAATATGAAGAGCCCACTAACCCACAGGACAGGAGGCCCACCCATTTGTCTTGATGAATCACACACCCTATAAAGGCATCTTTCTTCTCTGCCCAGACAAAGAGGAGGCAGCCGAACCACAGGGGGATGGAGCAAAGAACAGGACTCTGCCTGCCCTCTGCCACTCTCTCCAGGCCAGGTGACGCAGGCAGAGCCCCTGCCCATTCATCCCAGCAGCACCTTCCTCTGAATGGGCAAGCGTGTGTGTTTCAGGAGCTGCCCTTGGGCCACCTGACTGCTCCCCTTCTGGACAATCTTGGCTGTGTTCCTCTCCTGGTCTTAACCCAAACAGGGGGATGGGCTTCCCAGCCACAGGGCTGCTGCCAAGCGCCCACCTACTCTTGTGTGTTCAGAAACCCCTGCCGAGAGACCCAGCATAACTGGGGCAGGAGCCAGGTTCCAGTTTCCCTCAGACAGATCTGCTGAGCACATGTGGACCGGAGCCTGATGGGAAGGGAACTGTGTTACCTACCTGGGGGAAGCAGCCAGAGTCCAATCGTACACAAGCATTAACTAGGTCACCTTCAAAGAGTTCTTATCTGTTCAGTAAAGCAGCACTCCCACCACGATCCTGACTCAGCAAGAGTTTTTTTCAGAGGCAGGTGGGAGCCACCTATGCTGCTCCTCCTCTTCCCCCATTTGCAAGTGTTTGGTATAGCCTGACCCCCTGCTGCCAGGAGCAATGAGAGTGTGGGTCCCAGGCATCTGCTCTGTGCACAGGTGGGGAAGGAGGAAGATTCAGGACCAGTGTTACATTAGTCCAATTGACTCCAGCCTGCCCAGGACAGACCATGAAGGTCTCTAGCTGTCCCAGGAATGAGGGGATGAGCCATCAAGTGAGAGCTGTATCAACACTTTAGACACACCAAGCACACACCTGCCTCAGGGCCTTTGTGCTTGCTGTTCCCACTGCCTAGAACACTTTTCCCTATTCCCCCGTATGCACATGGCTCCCTCCCTCACTTCCTTTAGGTTTCTCCTTAAGTGTGACTATGTCAAGCACCACTATTTTAAATAGCCCTTTGGTCAGCCTATCTCCTCATTCTGCTTTTTTTTTCTCCATAGCATTTCTCACTGCTCAACAGATTTGACTGTCTGTCTGTCTGTTTACTGCCCCCTCATCTCACGGAGGGTAGGGCATTTGTTTTATTTATTTATTTTTAAAAATTTCCAACTTTTTAAAATTAATTTATTTATTTTTAGAGAGGGAAGGAAGGGAGAAAGAGAGAGAGAGAGAGAGAGAAACATCAATGTGCGGTTGTTGGGGGCCGTGGCCTGCAACCCAGGCATGTACCCTGACTGGGAATCGAACCTGCGATGCTTTGGTTCGCAGCCCGCGCTCAATCCACCGAGCTACGCCAGCCAGGTGCATTTATTTTATTTATTACTGTATCCCAAGCACCTAGAAAATTTATCAGGTGGTCAGTAAAAACTTATACTGAGCTAAGAGCGGTCATTAGCGTTCTTTCCGTCTATAATTTAGCTGACCAGGAGGGGCGCTGTGGAACAAGAAGCTGTGTGGTGGAGTTAGCGCCTAACAAGGGCTAGTAAATTGGCTTAGCTATTTGCAAGGCTGGCTTACTCCCATCCAAACTGCTCCTCACCCAGATCTATGATATCCGGGTGGGAGAATACCCGACAGTAGTGCAGAAGGGGTTGGACATTTGTGATAGTGGGACCTGAAAGGGACATTGGCGCAAGAATCAGAGTCCAACAGCCTAGACTTCGAGGTCCTTATAGCCCCAAGATGAGTGACACGAAGACTTCCCTTCCTGCCTCCTCCCCTTTCCAGCTGCGAGATCCACTCCCTCCCCGTTTCCGGAACCTATGGTTTTTTTAAAAATCTCTTCCTCCTGGTTTTCTCTCTGCTTCTCTCTGCTTTAATCTCAGCCTTTTGTCCTCCTTTATTTCCTCCCTCTCCTCCTCTCTCCTTGCCCCCTTGTCTCCCCCACCCCTTCTCTTGGTTGACTGGATTGAATTGAGTGGCATGAGTCCCACAACGTAAAGCGCCCTTCACACCGCCTGGTGTAGTGTTCAACAAATTTTGGTCCCCTCTCCCCCACTCCCCAAATCCTATACCCTCTTCCAGAGGACCAGTCTGCAGGATCCCAGGGCCCGGCGCCTGCACCGCGGTGGGCTGCAGTCCTGTGCGGGAGCAGCGACCGCCACAAAAAGGAGCACGTGGCGGGGGCGCAGCCTACGAGTCCAGTCGGGCGGAGAGGTCCCGTGGGCAGTGCCCACTTGCCCGGAACACCACCTCTGAGGCCCCGACCCTGCTGCCTCACCCCTTCCGTACACCTCTGAGTGCCTGCCCCTTTCCCTTCACCCTCCCCTTACTCTTCGTTTCCCTCCAAGTCTCTACGGGCTCCCTAAAACTGCACCACACAGCCAAACCCCTGCTGAACTCCTTGGCCAGTATTTTCGAGGGGCCGTCGCTCCTGATTGATGCTTGTACCTTTGGCCACGCTGGGAAAGGCCCCACCCCTCCCTTGGCCCCGCCCACCTAGCCCCAGCCCCTGCTGCTCACGCCCCGGCCTGTTACTCCTCAGATAGGGGGTACTTCGTCTCATGACCCCCTTCATTTGCTTTTAGTCTTCGATCACGTAGCCTCTCCATCCCTTTATTCTCATCTCTCCCAGACTTCCATTCCCTCCGGGATTTTCTGGTCTCTTAATGTAAAGGTCACTTCTCAGGAGTGTTTCCCCAGGCCTCCTCCGCGCAGCTGCTGGGGCTGGGAGTGGTGCTGGGGGGTATGGCAGGAGGGAGGGAAAGAAACAGAGCGACATTTAGGAACCCAGGGTGCAGAGATGGGTGCAACCAAATGCCGTGAGGGCCCGTTGCCCAGGTGGGGACCCGCCACGGTGCAGTGGGAAGAGCCCTGGGCAGGCTCCGAACACACCAGCATTCAAAACCACTTCTGCCTATTAGTGCCTCTGTGGCTTTGGATAGGCAGCGTGACTGCTCTGGCCTCGGTCTCCTTGTCTGTGGAACAGAATTAGCACCCAGCCTTGGCAGGCGGTGCCGCGGACTCCTGATCCATACCGTTAGGGGCAAATATCGCTACTCTGCTCATCCCCATCTCCAAACTCAGACCAGCTGTGGGCGGTGTTAGGCCTCAGGGCATTGGCTGGTGCCTGGTGCTCGAGGCCAAGAGACCCATCTGCTCAGTGGCCGGTGCCTGCCTTGGCTCCAGCCTGGTCCTGGCTGTGGCTGGTGCCCAGTCTTGCCCTGCCCTCTGTTCTTTGTGGAAGGGACTCTGGGGAACTGTCCAAGGCAGGAAAGAGAGGGAGAAGGAAGAAAGGGAAGGCCAGTGCTGCCCTGACTGAGAGGGTGTGCTAGGCAAGTTCCAGGTGCTGCTGCCCAAGACATTCCGTCAGTCTTCCTAGCACCTCGCTCAGGAGACGCCGGGAATGAGCGAGTGACTAAACGGACAACCGACCGAGGGAGGTACAATGATGTCATTGAGTCAGAGGCGTATGTAGGCTGCCTGGCATGTGCCCATCACACTGTCAGCCCTCAACAGATGTTGCTCCCTGCCCCACGATCCCTTTGACTGTTCCCCTCCCTTTGCTGGAACAAAATGTGGTGTAATAGAGAGAGCACTGGATTCAGAGCCAAAAACACAAGGCTCTGTATCTTGGTTCTTTCATTCATCGACAAGTGACCTTGGGCAAGTCACTTACTTCCTGGGGCCTCAGTTTCCTCATCTGTAGAAAGGGAATAACTACATGGCAAGGTGGATGAGGATCAAAGGAAATATATGAAGAAAGTTTTGAAAAAGCAGAATATGGTAATATTACCTCTCCCTTCCCATGGCCGTATGCCTCCAGCTACCCACTCTGGGCTCAGAGCCATTGGCATGACCCCTTGAGGGCTTAAAATCTTAACCTGTTTTCCTCACTCCCCGAGCCCCTCCTCCACTGGTGAAGCAGTTCACGGATGCTGCAGTGTGGCACAGTGCCAGGGCCTGGCCCACCGTCTGCTCGAGCCACTGAGCCCCAGTCCAGATTTCTTTCTCTTCCAGTTAAACGACTTGGTGTCAAGGCCTCTGCCCCTCGAGCCCTGATTTGCGGGAACACCCCAGGAGTAGCTTTGATTAGAAAGGAAAACCAGCATTTGGTACAAGTGCTGCTGCTCAGCACTGCCCTGCATCCAGCAGGGAAAGGCCGCCAGTCTAACCCCGCGCTGTTTCCTGAGAGACTGGGGACAGGCTGAGCTGGGGAGGAGATGGCAGGTGGGCCCCAGCCGGGGCTTGGCGGCTGCTGGTGCCCAGACCTAAAGAGGCTGCCCCCGCACCGGTTCCTGGCTCTGCCTGGCTTGTCTGTGTGTGCTTGTGCCATCCCAGGTCATTAACTCCCTCTCGTCGTACTGGGCACCCTGGGTCTTACTAGGACCACTGTGCCGGCCACATGCAGGAAAGGGGCATCGAAGGGCAGAGAAGGCAGGGGACGTTTCAGGAGGGGTGCCAGGACTGTCCTCGGCCCAACCCCCACCCATTGGAGACCAAAAGCTCCCCTCTCTCCAGAAGTATTACTGTGGCTTCAACTCTGTCCTAACACACACACACTCCACTCCAAAAAAAGCTCTTTAATTACGGGCAAATATTTGGAAGGGGAATTTGATATTCACTTTCTAATTCAGCTGTTTGCATCCTTTTTAAAGTCACTACCCCTTGGAGAATCTAATGAAAGCCAAGGTTCCTTTCACAAGTAAAATGCATGTATAGACCAAATTTTCAAAGTAACCCTTTTAGCAGACACACTTCTTACGTATGGGGTGGAATGCTTCCTGTAACAGTCGGTGTAGTTACATGCCATATACAGAGGGCTAGTGTTCGTGGTGGGAAGTTTTTTCATAGTAAGTGTACTAGTTGATCTTTAATATCAGGGTCTCTATCAATCCTGAAAACTTCCATGAACAGAGATTAAGAATTTCTGATCAGATCCAGTCACTTCATTTTATTATAAAGACACTGAGGCCCAGAGAGGGCAAGACTTGCCTGTCGTCACACAGCAGATTAGTAATACAGCCAGGGTTCCAGAGTCCTGGTTTAGTGTCCTCCCTGCTCCCCTGGATGGCGTCTCCCTCCCTTTTCTCCCCACGGCCCCCTTCTCGGTCAGCCCTCTTCCGGGGCACAGCCCAGACCAGAGCACAAACCGTGTGTGTTCAGTAAACGTGGTCATCAGGCCGGCCAGAAGGTGGGCCAGCTTCACTCAGCTGATTCCGCCTGCAGCGCTGGAGCAGATGTGTTTTGGTTCCAGAGATGTGCGAGCAGGGCTGGGTCAGGGGTGGGCTGGGTCTGTTCCTCGCTGCGAAGTCTGAGAGAGAGCTCCAGTCTGCCCCAAAGTGATGGCTGAGAGAAATGTCCTCAGGCTACAGAGCAGGGGACCTGAAGCATGTCCAGCCTTCCTCTAAAGGCCAGCCAGGACCTCAGCTTTTAAGACCACCTCCTGCCACCTCTGTCCCTCCTCTGCTCTGGAGCCCACTCCGGCTCCCTTGTGCCTGAGCATCAGACTCAGATTCCTTCCGTCCTCTGCATAGGACGAGCTATCTCTGTCTGCAGTAGGGTATCACTCCTGTCCTGCCCCAGCTGGTGTGTAGGGGCCTCTGGGCAGGTGGGTAGGACACAGGAAAGGGGGTCTTCCTCTGCCTCACCAGCTGTCTCTGCCCACAGGACTGCAGTGCAATGCATCCGTGGACCTCATTGGCACCTGCTGGCCCCAGAGCCCCGCAGGGCAGCTGGTGGTTCGGCCCTGCCCAGCCTATTTTTACGGCGTCCGATACAACACCACAAGTAAGGGGGCGTGTGGCGGGCGGACTTGTTGGAGGTGGGTTAAATAATAGTGACAATAACGATAATAACAATACCTCTCGTGGATACAGTCACCAAAGGCCAGCTCTGCTCTGCCAGGCACCCTGCGCTCACACTGCTGATTCTCGCAGTACTCCTGGAAGACACTGTGTATAACTCTATAGTGCTCGTTACATAAATAAAGCTTCTGAGCCTCAGAGAGGTTAGGGATCTTGCCCAAGGGCACCAGGTGGTACAAGGTGAAGCTGGACTTGCATCCAGTCTGGCTGACACTTTCTTCTGCGGTTGACAAACTGGGTCGGTTGACTTGAACTCCAACAGCCCCGTGAGGCAGGGCAGGAATCATCAGGGCCCTCCAGCCAGGAGGTGGCAGACTCAGAGCTCTTGATCTCCCTCCAGGGGGCTAGGCCTTGCACGCAGGCCCACAGGTGGGGTGGGGGTGGGGGTGGGGGAGGACTAACCCTGTGACCAGATACTTGATCCCTCTGTAAACACCTGGCTCCCAGGAGGCTGTGAGCCTCCACCTCCAGGCTTTACAGCTCCTTGCAATGTCACCTGTCACCCTCCCCTGTCAACGGCTCACAGCCCCTGCTTATCCAGACAGCAACAGCTGCAGGCCAGAACCCCAGGGGAGGGTGGGGACCCCTGGTGGAGCCTTGGGGTCTGGTGGGCCTGAGCTCAGGGCCCCAGGTGACCACAGACAGCAGAGGGTTTACTCTCAGACGTTGCGACCTTCAGCACATGTTGCTGTTTCGAGGCCCCCACCCCTCTCTGAGGGTGGAAAGGGCCAGATGACAGGCTTCTAAGACTTCATTTAGCTCAAAGTGCCCAAGTTCCTTCCCCTGCCCCTTTCTCCTTTATCAGCCCATCAAAGGGGATTAGAGTTGGGGACTGCAGTCAAGAGAGTTGGAGGGCCCTGGGGAGACACTGGGACTGGACAGGAGGCTGGAGTAGCCAGACCAGGCAGTCTGGTGCACCTGGAACCCACAGAAGGAGAAGAAAGGCTGGAAGGCATGTGGGGAGGACGTGCAGGCAGGAGGAAGTGCAGGAGGACGTAGGGGCCAACCTCTCATTTAGTAGGGCCCACTTTACCGTTAGGAAATGGGGGCAGAGCCTGTCAACTGCCCCAGGCCACAAAGCTTGGAAGCAGGGCCAAACCTGGAGTCAGAGCCCCCCTGCCACGCCCCCTGCAGGAAGGAAGCAGCCCTGGGGCTGGTGCATAATGTCGGGGGAGGGGGGTGTTTGAAGGAGGCCCCTCTCCCTCTGAGGTTCCAGGTCCTGTTCCTTCACCTCCAAAGTGACTCTCAGGTCTAGCCCCACCTGCTCTCCATCCCCAACACCACCGTCTCTACCCGAGGTGCCTGATCTGGTACCTTGTGTGGCATGGAGCCCCCCTGCCACACCCTTGCCTGCAGTGATCCCTCCCGTGGCTCCCCACCGCCTCCACAGCCAAGTGTGCACTTCCGAGTGGGGTTTCCCGGCTCCCAGGGGCTGCAGCCCACCTAGTGGCAGCCAGCTCCAGCCACTCCCCGTGAGCTTCCTCCACGCGAGCTTCCTCCACGCTCATCTCTCCGGGTGACTTGACACTCCCCAAAGTAAACGTTTCCAGAGGGTAGTGCCTGGGGTGCGCCACTCGGTTTGCCAGGCCTGACCCACGTGGAGGCCGGGTGTCCCGGGTTCTGGCCTCGGCTCTGTCTGTGACTGGCTAAGGAACCCTCGGCACCGGCTCTCCCTGGGCCTCGATGGCGCCACCTGCAGCGTGGGTGCGAGGTTTGGGTGGGGTGCTGCTCTTCGGCTTCCTCTCTCTTCCCTCTGTGATCCCAGCAGGGGAGCTGGGGGTGACGGTCCCTAGATGTGGGGGCAGGCGGGCAGATCCCCCTTTCCAGGCACTCCAGTGCCAGAACAGTGAGGAACACGCCCGTGCAGTAAGTAGTGAGTGAGAGCCCAGAGTGGCACCTAGTCATTAAGCACCAATTAATTCATTTACTGCTGAGGTGCTGCCAGGACTTCCAGGCCTTCTCCCTAATGCCCTCCTTCCGGCTGCATCTGATCTTCAAAGGGACGGGACGCATTTCCAAAAATATCCACTTTCCCATGATTCTTCAGGAAGACTGCTCAGCGCAGCAATCAAAGACAAGGAGGTCGAATCCTCCCTGGCAACGACTCCCTGCTTGTTAGGCCTGTCTTCTCCCAGGGTTGCCTCCTGCCTCCCCAGCAAAGCCTGCTTCCTCTGGATGACCTGCCTTGGCAGAGACTCCGGCTCCTGGCTCCACATTGAGGGCGGGGGGAGCAGGGGGGCTTGGGCCAAAGCAGTGACTCTTGTCATCCCCACCAGTACCCCCTTTGATAGGGACAAGTGACGTGTTCCGAGTAATAACAGTTACAGCTAACACCACATGCCGGGTAGAGCTCCAAGCCCTCCGCACGTGTTAACTAAAGATGCTCAGCTCGACCACTAGAGGGCAGCGTCTTGCAGAGAAGGAGGCTGAGTGGTTGCGTGACTTGCCCAAGATCACACGGCTGGTAAGGGATGGTGTCTGATTCCGAACCCAGGCCATCTGCGTAGAGAACAGCCCTCTTGGCACTGCCTCACGCCACCTCTCGTGAGGCGAGAACCACTGCCCCCCAAGGCCCTTTCTTTGCGGACATTCCGGAGCAGCCGGTGGTCCCAGGCACTTCCGGTCCGTGACAGAGACCCTGTATCTCTGGCTCCCGCAGGCCTCCCTGAGAACCCTGTTACTGAGCCCTCCACCCTCTGGCTGCTTATCCCTCATTTAGCAATTAGGAGAGAATCAGCAGCGTCTCAGCCAACTCTGCCCAAGGGCTCAACTCTGCTGAGACACAGGTCTATAGGCAGGGAGGCTGAGCAGAGCTTTAAAAATCCATTTAGCCCCATTTCCCCTGGCAGGTACCCGGGGGCTGCGTGAGCAGCCTCTCAGGAGAGGAGCTGGGGAGCAGGGTGAGAGAGGAGGCCTCCCAGCCTCGCAGCCCTGGAGGCCAGGCCGTGTCCCCCCCCACCGCCCACGCCATCATCTCCCTCTTATCCTGATGCTGCCATGGAGAGGCAGCTCCCAGGGTGATTCCTAGGGGATCATCTGGCCCAGCCCTCCCTGGAACACAGGAGGCCAGCACCCGGGTCTCTCGCAGCTCAGCAGCACGGAGCCGGCCCTGGGCCCTGCCCCTGTCTCCCACCCACTGTCCTGCCCCTGCCCGGCCCCAGGCTCAGGGACTGGGATCAGGCAGTGTCCTCAGCCCTTCTCCTGCCCCCTGTGACGTGAGGGTCAGTGGGAGCCACGGAAAGGCCCGCAGCTCTGGGAAATGGCTCAGAACTCAATTCTCTCTTCCAGCTTGTTCTGCCTGGAGTCGGGGCCAGAATTAACTTAAGGAAATATCTTTAGAGCCACCGATGCTGGAGGGGGTTGGGGGGGCAGGACAACATTGACCAGCAAGGGAGAAAAGACCAATGTTTGGATCTTCCTCGGTCCTTTCCCTACTGGGTCTCAGAGCCCTGGTGGCCCATCACCCAGCTGTGGTCACCCCAGAGCCCTGAAGCCAGCCTCACACCACAGGGCTCCTCCCCATCTCCTCAGAAAGAGGCAGGTTCTGGGCTGCAGTCCAGCCGACGGCTGCACAGACCCCCGCCGCTCCTTGGGCCATGCGCCTGGCTGTGAGCTATAGCAGGTCCTGGGAATGAGATCCGCGCTGTGTGAGCCCCGCCCCCTGGGATGCGCCCCAGCACACTCCTGCTACCTGTCATCTTCTGTCCCAAGACCCGAGCTGCTCTGGGGAAGTGCCACCCCGGGGACCTTCCCATGTAACACCTGCCCTGTGAGCCTCACCCCATGTGGAGCACTGCCACGGGAGGACCCCCCACCCCCCACAGGAAACCTCACCACCTATAGCCACCGTGAGAAACCCTGTCATCTCACTGCCACTCGAGCTGTCCCCACACTCCCTTCCGCCATGTCATGCCCATCCTCAGGAGCGAGAACTGACTCATCAGGACTCACCATTCTTTTTTGCTGTCACATGAGACCCCCAAATGGGAGAGGTCTCAGAAGGGCACGCGCCACATACAGGCTTGCAAGGAAGCAGCTCAGAGAGCTGGTCAGGACTGCCCAAGGGCCAGTCTCATGGGCGTGGGCATGCCGGCAGGAGTGGGCAGAGTCACGGCCCCACGGTCAGGCACTGGATCGACGCTGCCCCCTGTTGGGACTGGTAGGCAGAAAGAGGAGGGAAGACGGGGTGGCAGGGAAGCCCCTCTGCCCAGCTGCACCCAGCAATCAGGCCCCTGTGCTGATTGGACAGATGAGTGGACAGATGCCTAAGCTGCTGTTTGCTCAAGGGACCACAGGGCACTTTGCCTCTCTCTCCTTTTTGCAGACAACGGCTACCGGGAGTGCCTGGCCAACGGCAGCTGGGCGGCCCGCGTGAACTACTCCGAGTGCCAGGAGATCCTCAGTGAGGAGGTGAGGCTGCCCGCTCGGAGGGGTGCGTCAGGGCCCCCAGCTCGAGTCCGTGCCTGCTGCATGGCCGATGGCCAGTCAGGGTCCCGGAGCCAGAGGCTGATGTCAAGGCCGTGGGAGCCAGAGCTTACGTCACCACGAGGGAGGGAGTGCCAAGCGGGCGGTGGGCAGGCTGACGGCCGAGAGCTGGGTCCTCGCCCCTTCCTCCTCCCGTCCCCTCCTCCCTTCCACCCGCGCCCCCTGGGACAGATTCTCATCCATTTGCCACTTCACCCATCGGAGCCACACATCCAGGTCCAGACGAGACTAGAGCGGGACTAGGGTGGGATGGAGCGGTGCAGTTTGAAAAGCCCCTTCAGAGAACATCGCACATAGTTGGCTGTGTTTGAGGAGGCACTGCTCACACGCAGCTCAGAATTCCACGGTGCAGACGGCACGCAGAGGGCGTCTCCCTCTCAGCCCAGCCGCGGGGCCGCCTCCCCGGGCAGCGCTCCTGCCGCCTTCTTAAGTGGTCTTCTAGAGGCCTTCTCTGCACGGCCGAGTAATTAGGTGCCTGTATTCTTTTATGTTTTTAGCGAAACGTTGCACATTACACACCCCGTTGGACGCCTTGCCTTTTCCATATAATTATCCATCTTGGCGATTGTTCTGTATCAGTACATAAAGAGCAGCTTCCTTCTTTTCCTCACATTTGCATAATATCATGCATGTCATGCAGGTGGACCGTAATTTATTTACCCAGTTTTTAATTCTCAGTCTTTGGTTATTACCAACAGTGATGCAATGAATAATCTTTTAATGTTGACATTTGGCAGATGCCCAGGTGATTCCACATTCCGGGTGTTGCTGCCCTGGCCCCCCGGCCCCTCCCCTACATCTCCCCCCACCCTTCAGTGGGTGCTGAGGCAGGTGGGGCAGCAGGGAGGGCGCCCCCAGCTGCCGAAGAATGTCTCCCGGTGTGCAGAAGTGAGGGGGGCTGGCCCAGGCGGCCCGGGGGGGTGCCTGTCCAAAGGGGTCTAAACTGGATGGGGCCTCAGAGACCCTCCTTCCCATCCTGACCTGCCTGGGAATGAGAGTCGCCTGGATTCATAGACGGGTCCCAGCGCTACACCCAACACCCAACACCCAGGAAAGGAAACCCTCCAAGGAAGACGGGGGACTCCGCCCCTGGGGGAGGCGTGAATCTGATGGGGAAGGAATGAGAAACTCTGACCTAAGGCAACCTGTTCAGCTTATAAGTGGGGAGACAGAGGCCCAGACGGGGGAGGGGCTCACACAAGGTTACGGGCAGGGTGAGTCGGGGCCTGCAACCTGGGGCTTTGGAGGCCAGGCTCTCCTGTGCCTGCCCCCAGTGCTCAGTGTGAGGCTGAGGCCAGGCTGGTGGTGGGAGAACAGCTTTCCCCACTCAGCTAGTGCCCCCCTCCCCCTGAGCGCTCGTCTCAGATCACACAGTCCAGACCGAGTGGTCCGCCCTAGGCTGGGGTTGGTGGTGCGGCTCCCTGACAACCTGACCTGAGTAGAGACAGCCCCCAGGTTGCTAAGCACGCACACCTGGAAAGTCCTGGGGCTGGGGAGGAGGGTGCCCCCGGGACGGGGGCAGGGAGGCAGGTGGGGTTCCAGGTGAGGAGACGTAGTTGAGCCAGAGGAGATGGGCTTGGTTAGGGGTGGGAGGGCAAGCAGCCCAATCACTGGGGCGGGGACTCCTTACCTGGAACACGACAGAGGTGGGGAGGATGGGGAGCGGGGCTCATGCTCAGGAAGGCAGGTCGGTGCTGTTGGCAACTCTTGGGACCGCAGGTGGTGCCCAGAGAGGGTGGTATGGGGGCCACACGGCTAAGGCGAGAAGTCTTCAGCCCCTCCCCACCCCCATCACACCCACCTGGTGCTCTGGACGTATCTCCAGGCCACAGTAACAGTCCCCTTCGAGGACATTGAGGACATCGGCAAAGGGGGAGAGGCCGGCTGCTCCCAGCCTCCCTGCCTGCAGTGGGGCCTCCTGAATGACCCCGGAAGTTCACGGTCCACCCAGACCTCTCCTGCTCTAATTTAAGCCCCTTCCTTTTAGTCGGCTGATGGGGGACACTCAGCAGCCCCTCTTCCCCCAACGCCCTCCAGAGACTCAGGGGCCCAACTCAGCTCCCTCAGCCTTCTCCTCTCCCCGTCCTGTCGCTCCCCCTGGGACTGGGGTCTCTCCCTCCCTCCGCCAGCCCAGCGGGGTTTGGTTGAGGAGGATTAGGGAGCCAGCGGGGTTTGGTTGAGGAGGAGCATTAGGGCGCTCCAGCCTCTCACCAGCCCCCTCTTCAGCGTTCTAACGGGAACTGCACAGGCTTTGGAGGCACAGGCTTTGGAGGCGCATGGTTTGGGGCTTGGATTCTGGTTCCAACACTTGTGCTGCGTGACCCTGGCAGGTCCCGGCTTCCGGGTCTGTCTGTAAAAGGGCAGGAAGTCACACAGTCTCTGCCTCCTGGCAGAGGGGGGCAGTACCTACCTGTGTCTCGGCCTGTGGAGGTACCATTCCTGTCATCTCACTGGGAGTCGTGGGAGGTTACAGCATGCACCCAGGGGGAGGGGTCATTGATGAGGAGACCACAGGTGACACGGCCACCTTTCCTCTGGTTACCGACTCGGTGGGGGCTGCCACTCACACACACTCCCACCCAGCCTGCCCTTCCTGGCTCTGTCTCCCACCCTTTTCCCAGCAGCCTCCCCCGGTCCTGTTGCCCAGCACTCTGGGTGATCAATTAATTTAATTTGTGAAAATGCCATCCCCTCTGCCAGCCCCCAGCCTTGCCAGGCCGCTCCCCATTCCCACGACTCCCTGGTCTCTGGGAGCTACTGCGAAGAGTAGTCTCCAATTAACCAAGCACCCCGGTTTGGATCCTCAGCCCTGGGCCCTGGCTAAACCCTAATTAAGCACCAGAGCCCAGGGGGATTGCAGATAATGGATTGGCAGGCCAGCAGCCTGTGAAATGGGACTTGTGAGGGCACCCAAAGGCCAGGCTGCGGGGGAGACCTGCCCACGGCCATCACCCCCAGGGGACAAGCCCGCCCCCACCGCCTCCGTGGGGGAGCTCCCCAGAGGGCACTGACCCCAGCACCAGGCTGCATTGGCCCCAGCTCCCCCAACAGCAGAGCCCCCACACTGTCTCCTCCCACTGCAGGCACACCCCCACCGCCCCAGACTCCCCCACCTTCCGTGACACTTGCGCACACCCTGCTCCCTCCCCCACACCCTGCTGAGCCCAGGGAGCCCAGGCCTCTGCACAGCCTGGGAGGGCTCACCTCGCCTCGGGAAGAGGTTAGTGAGACTCTGGGGGTGCAGGGTGACAGGCTGGGATTCACTGCTCACAGGGCAGGTGTTTGGACCAGAACTTCTGAAATGCTTAGGGCTCATCTGGGCTTCTTGCTAAAATGAACATTCCTGACTCAATGGACCTGGGGCGGGCTTAAGACTGCACACTTCTTAAGGCTCCTGCAGTCTCCTAGGTGATGCAGGCGCTTCCTAGTCTGGAGATCACACTCAGAGGAGCCAGGGGCCAGGTGAGACAGAAGCTCCTCCAGATGCCCAGGTGGAGAGGAAGGGCCACAGAGGGCTGGGAGTGACCGGGGCTGGAAGGCCCCGGGCTGGGGATCTTGGCGGGGCAGCAAGGACCAGGCAGTGGGGGCTGGGCCGGGAGCACTCCTTGCACAATCCTGAAAAGGCTTCAGAGCAGCAAGCCTGACAGTGCTGCCACTCGGGACAGGGCGCAGTGTGCAGAGAGTCTGGTCACAGTTGGCTGGACACCACTTACTGGGGTCCGGTCACTGAGGGTGCGATGGAGTGGTCTCCACCCAGTGCCCCCCTGCTCCACCCTCCTCGGGATGCCCGAGGTGTCCATACTGGACAGGGACAGAGTGCTGGTCAGGTCCCCAGGCATCGGTTGTGCCCATTTGTTTTTCGAGCATTTCAGCGGCTCCTGTGGTTTATGGTGGCTTTCTCCCAGGACGTCACTGGCTGGCTCATGGGTGTCATCAAGGTCTCTCAGAGTGTCACTGGGTGTATGTTAGGATGTTGCTGGCTGTTGTCTCGGTGTCATTGACCACCTCTCAGGATGTTGCTGCCTGTCCCGAAGGGTATCTCTGGCCATCTCTTGAGTATGGGTGGCTGTCTCTCCTGGTGATGCTGGTCGTCTCTTGAGGTAACACTGCCATCTGTCCAGCAGTCTTCTCGGGCTCTCTGCACTGTGACCCCCGGCGCCCCCTCCCAGCTGGCTCGCTTCTTCTCTGATCGCATCAGACCGATGTGGCAGCTGGGGGACAGCCCAGGCCTCCGACCCGAGGAACCACACAGAGGCCGCCCTGGAATGGTCCGTCCCAGTTCTCCCCTTTCAGCCTCAGTGGAGAAAACCCCTCGTGAGCCCCCACCCTCTGCAGAAGCCCAGGACCGAGAGAGAGAGAGAGAGAGAGAGAGAGAGAGAGAGAGAGAGAGAGAGAGAGATATTTTCCGTCCCTGCTTGTCCCTCAGGAAATGCATGGCGGGGGGGGGGGGCGGGGATGGGGGGGGTAGGAGGGTCTTTAAGACCAAGCAATACTGGACTCCGCTTGCTGGCTGAGTGGCTTGAGCCGATTATGCAGCCTCTTCAGCTGGAAAAACAGGGACAGAAGGACAGTCTCAGAGGTGATAAAGAAAAGCAGTGACATCTGTAAAGCTCCTGGCTCTGTGCCCAGCATACAGCAGGTGCTTAATACATGACTCATCTCACCCCAAACCAAACCACCCTGGCACCGCCTGCTGTGGGGGTCGGGTGCGGGGGACAGCTGACAGCAGGTAGGGTGCAGGGCCCCCTGCGAGCCGGGCTCATCTCGCCCACCTGGGCCTGCGAACGGAGCAGTTCTCACGCTGTTCCGGGCTCCCGGGGTTGTCATCGCCCGGGGGCTTCACAGTGTGGGCTTGCAGAAAATTTAATAAAAGGTAACTAAGCACCAGCTCCCATCAGGCTGGATGTGTTGCTGGAGTCTCCGGATTTGGTGTCAGCTGCCAGGTGCTCAGAGACACCCCCTCCCCCGTGAGTGAGCACGGCCCCCTCCCTCGCTGTCTCTCTCCATTTACACCTCGATGGGTCTCAGCCCCTAGGAGCCTGAGTCGCTAATGTATTTCCTGCCGTGTTCCTGAAAGCCTCTGCCAGGAACGCCAGCCCCTAGAGCAGAACCTCTGAGGTCCCTCTGGGGCTCTGGACCCTGTCAGAGGTTCTGCAGTGAGGACGCCCCCTCAGGAGGGGCAGGGGTGGCTCCTGTGCCTGCTGGGTGTCCTCCTGCAGCGGCACATCCCTTGGGGAGTGGGCTTGGTTCTCACTTTTCTCATTGGGAGGATGGACGGGGCCTCACTTGATGGGCCATCAATATAGGAAACGAATTAAGTAAGAACACTAGGGACTTTGTTGTAGCCCTGAGGCAGGGTCCTCTTCACTTCAAGCAGACCCCCTGAGCCGGGGCAAGCCCTAGAAAGTGAATGGTAGAACCTGAGAGCGTTTTCGTGATATCTCACTATTCTGGGGGTGCTGATCCCCGGCAGCTCTCCCGCCTTGCTGACAGCGGCAGGCTTCAGCTACGGCAGGAGGGATTCGGCGGTGATGCAGAAGCTGGTGGCTCTGCCCAGAAATGGGGGTTGGAAGGGACCTCTGGAGGGTCTTGGAGGGTGGCGTCTGCACCCACCAGAGCCTGAGTGTTTGAACTGAAGGGACACGGGAGTGTGAGAGCACACCTGTGAGCCGTGCCCACACGGTTGTGCGTGCAGAACGGGGAACGTGGTGTGATGTGGAGTCAAGTTCACTGACGTCTGTCCCACGGCACGGAGCCGTGGACAGAGCATGGGATTCAGGGACAGGTGGACAGTGGGACACAGTCTCAAACCACACAGCGCTGCTCCAGCGCAGCGCGTGACACCTGGGGTAACTCGGGGAGGGGGTAACTGTTGCTAGTGTTGCCCACTCCGTCCCGGCCACCCACAGGGGCTTCCACAGACACGCAGCAGGTGCAGGGGTGGGGCTGTTCGGGAACCTCACCTCTGCCCCTCTCTCTGGCTGCAGAAGAAGAGCAAGGTGCACTACCATGTCGCTGTCATCATCAACTACCTGGGCCACTGCGTCTCCCTGGTGGCCCTCCTGGTGGCCTTTGTCCTCTTTCTGAGGCTCAGGTGAGAAGTCCCCAGCTCTGGGCCTGGGCCTGGAGTCAGAGGCAGGGGGCCGCTGGGGAGGGGGTCCTGCCCCCTCACCTCAGTGGAAGGAGGTGACAGATATAAAGTCCCAGGTCTCTGGGAACCTCAGGCAGAATCACTTCTGTCCCCCTGCATGTAACTGCTGGGGGTGGGCAGGGAGGATGGGGGACAGCCAAAGCATCAGGGCTGAAAGCTGGGGGGAGGCCTCCTGCTGGAGGTCTTGTGCTTTCTGGCCATCAAACCCGGCATCACAGGGAAGGTAGGAGGGCCCACAGGGGAAGGGGCAGCCCTGGTCCTGGAGCATTGGCCGTGGCAGCTTCTGCCCCAGAGCTGAGGTCTGGGTGGGCCTCAGTGGGGAAGGGTCCTGTGTAACCAAGCCGCTCAGCCTCACTCTGAGGCTCAATCTTCTCATCTACACACTGGGCTGGAGTGGTGCTGGTGGCCCGCCCCTCATCCTCTCTCCCCGCCCCTTGCTCCCATCACTCACCCGCCCCTGCTGTCCCCAGAAGCATCCGGTGCCTCAGAAACATCATCCACTGGAACCTCATCTCAGCCTTCATCCTGCGCAATGCCACGTGGTTTGTGGTTCAGCTCACCATGAGCCCCGAAGTCCACCAGAGCAACGTGGTGCGTCCTGGAGGGGCGGGTCCGGGTCAGAGGAGGGGTCCGGGCAGGGCTGACCTGGCAGAGGGTGGGCCAGGGTGAGGCCTTGGGGCCCACGGAACAGGTGTGGATCCCGGGGAGTGCCCGTATTGCCAAGGGGAGGCCCCGGGCCCAGGGTGGGGTGCCGCTGCTGCCCCGGACTGTCCCCAGGCTCATTGTCATCTCTGGTGGGGGTGGGGCGGCAGGGCTGGTGCAGGTTGGTGACAGCCGCCTACAACTACTTCCATGTGACCAACTTCTTCTGGATGTTTGGGGAGGGCTGCTACCTGCACACGGCCATCGTGCTCACGTACTCCACCGACCGGCTGCACAAGTGGATGTTCATCTGCATCGGCTGGGGTGAGCGGGCCAGCACCCTGCCCGCCCGCCCATCAGGCAGGCCCATTTGTCTGCTGGGCCAGGTTGGGGTGGCGGGGTGTACACCACAGCCCTCTGCCCCCACTGAGGGGCAGGGCGGTGGGAACACCTTGAAGGAGGTGTGTTGGATGAGTGGGTCCCAGCTCTACCCTGGGGACCCCTATCTGTCTCCAGGCCCTGGGCTGCACGGGATCCTCGCAGTCCTGCACCCCAGCCCCCACTGAGTGGCTCTGTGACAGCCAGTCTCCTCCCCAGGTGTGCCTTTCCCCATCATCGTGGCCTGGGCCATTGGGAAGCTGTACTACGACAACGAGAAGTAAGTCACCTCCTTCCTTTCTCTGCCCTCAGGGCCCCCTGTGCCCCAGGTCCAGGCTTTCAGTTCAGCTCTGCCCGACACCCCCAAAGGGCCTTCAGCCATGTCCCCTTCCCTGTCAGGGCCATGGGTTCTTTGTCCATAACGAGAAGGTGCTGGGGGCTGGGCTCACTCCGAGGCTCCTTGGCAGTGCCCGAGGTGGGACTGGACGGGCGGATCCAGGCCACGTTATCTGTCCTGGGCTCTGCCAACAGGCAGGGTCACATGAGGGTCACCTGCTGTCTGTGGAGCCAGACTGTCCAGGGTCTGCACAGTGGCTCCATCACTAAGTAGCTGTATGCCTTGGTCTGCTTACTACAGTGTGCCTCAGTTTCCTCATCTGTAAAGTGGGCATCCTATTAATAGTGCCTCCCTCACAGGGTCATGGGGGCATGACATGAGTTAATACATATTACGCATTTTGAATAGTGTCTGGCACATAGTAGATGCTGTACAAATGTTTTCTATTAATTTTAAGACTTGTTTTAACAAAAGATCCCATAGGCTTCATAGAAACTGATCCAGACAATCTCAGACACTCCTTCCAGCTCCAGACTCCCGAGGTGCTTTATTAAACAGGTGCAGGTGCTCCCAGCTGCCCCTGAAAACAAGACTTCTGCTGCAGTGGCCCTAGCCTCGCCTCACCCTAGAACCAGCCCAGGAGCTTTAAAAAGCACCAGTGCCCAGGTTGCTGTCCAGGCTTGGGTGTAATTGGTTCAGAGTGTGCGCAGGTGCCGGGATGGTTTTTAACTGCCCAGGTGGGTTCTGCGGTGCAGCTGAGATGGAGAACCGCTGAGACAGAGGCAGAGAAAGGGGACAAAGCCAGGGGGCGTGCCAGGATCTTCTCCACCACAGTGGTCTCAGGAACCACTGTCCTGCCGGTGTTCCAGGCGGCTTCCATCAGTGACAACCCCTCCCCACCGTCATAGAGGGCAGCCACCACCACCTCCCTGGGATGGACAAGGGGCCTAAAAAAATTTGTGTTCACATCTATCAGGGTGATCCTTCCTGACTCTGTTTGCACAGCCGATGGGGTACAGGCCCAGTCCGAGGGGAGAGGGCAGCAGGAGCGCCGTAAATCTTGGGCGACGGCGCCTGCGCCTGCACGTGTGCAGGTGTGGGTGTGAGTACTGGGCGGAAGAGGAAGAACAGGTTTCCCACAGCGGCCCAGTGTGCATCTTAGGGGGAAAAGGACGCCAAAGTTGGCGTGAGTAACTCTGGAGCGCCACCTAATGTCAAGATGCTGACACTGCAGCAGAGGGGATTCAGACTGGAGGCCAAGGACTGGAGTTGACTCTAGACAGCTCACGTTTGGTCTGCACAGTATTATGTGAAAACTTGAATTAGTTACCAGTCTTTAAAAAGTCAAGATTTCCCACCTAAAAATCTCAGTGCTTGTGTATGGAAGCATGAGATCTAGACACTGCAGGCCTGCATGCCCACAGGGGCATCCAATCCATCCATCCTCTAGGCACGAGGAGGTGGGGCTTCCTATGGGTCCTGTCCCCGCCCACTCCACAGATCTTTGCGGAGCTCCCACCCGCTCCCCACACCTCCCAGAGCTTGCTGGAGGGAGCTCAGGAAAATGCACAGCGAGCCTGCCTCCTGCAACAGGTGGAACCTATGCAGGCCTATGGAATTCCTGCCTCAAGACTGCTCACGCTGCAATTGAAGATTCAGAGGTTGCGGGCTGCTGGGTGCCCACTACGTGGTGACAGGGGCAAGGCACGGCCCCTCCCTCGGGCATGTGCCAGAGCCACACAGGGACCGAGGGGAGCAGTGGTGTGCTGGGCCCATGCCTCTTCTGCTCAGCGGTCTTTTCCCTGGTCTCCCTGCCACACTGCCTGCCTCCTCACTGTGCCTGCTAGCTTTACATCTCAAGACAGAGGGCGCTGTCCATCCTGCAAATGGGATAACGGAGGCACTGTGGTGAGACCAAGTGGCTTGACTATTTTCAGGGGTTGGAACTGGGCACCCACAGCCTGGTTTCGGGTCCCACCCTACTTTGGCCAAGCACCGCCCTTCCCCCCATGCCACTGACCTGGACTGACCCTCGGCTCTCCTCTCCATCTGTGGCCTTCTAGGTGCTGGTTTGGCAAAAGGCCTGGGGTTTATACCGACTACATCTATCAGGGCCCCATGATCTTGGTCCTGCTGGTAAGAACCTGGGTGGGGGGCAGGAGAGAGGGGCTCAGTGTGGAGGGACAGCCAGTGCCTACTGGGGACCCAAAGGATCCCTCTGCCTGAATGTTCCGGTGCTGGTGAAGGTGGGGGAAGAGCAGCAGGGGGACCAAGACCAGACCGGAGATGGCTGAGTCCCTGACCTGTCCACTCGCCGCGGGCACACACGCACATGTCCACACCGTCCCGCCCTGTCCTCCATTGCAGATCAATTTCATCTTCCTCTTCAACATCGTCCGCATCCTCATGACCAAACTTCGGGCGTCCACCACATCTGAGACCATTCAGTACAGGTAGCTGGCCCTGCCTCCCCGACCCCGGGGGGCTCCTGAGATCCCAGCCTCTGACCCAGGGTCTCCCTGCAGGCCTGGCAGTCCCTCCTGAAACCCCCCCCCAACCGTCTCAGATGGTCCGGGCCTGCCACCCCGCCTCCATCCCCTCTGGGTGGGCTGTGACTCTGGGCCTCCCCACCCCCCACCCCAGGAAGGCTGTGAAGGCCACTCTGGTGCTGCTTCCCCTCCTGGGCATCACGTACATGCTGTTCTTTGTGAACCCCGGGGAGGACGAGGTCTCCCGGGTTGTCTTCATCTACTTCAACTCCTTCCTGGAGTCCTTCCAGGTACCAGCGCCTACTCCTCCCTCTGCCCTGGCTGCCCGCACCTCCGGGGGTGGGCATTCTCCCAGGCTGGGGCCTGGTGGGGCAGGGGGCTGGGGAGGGAAGGGAGCTGCCCAGAAACTGGGTGGGGCCGCACCGCGTACCCCCTTCACCCGCCTTCTCCCTCCGCCCCAGGGTTTCTTCGTGTCTGTGTTCTACTGTTTCCTCAACAGCGAGGTGAGGACCCCAGGCTGGGGCTCAGGATGGCGGGAGGACTTTGGGGCCCAGAGGTGGTCTGTAGTCCCTCCCCCTCTGCCCTCCACGTGCTTGCCCCCAGGTTCCCGCAGGGATGCATGGGACGCCCAGGCTGTGCCTGCAGTGGCAAGCCTGCTCCTCTGCTCTCATGGGCGGTTGACATGAAGGTGGAGGGGGGCAACCTGGGGCTTCAGTCTCATCCATGAGTCTGTGAAATGGGTTGTTGAAAACCAGGAAGCTGAGCTCTGGGGCAGGGGGTGCACGTAGGTTGAAGTTAGGGGTTCTTCATGGCAAAGGCACCCCTTCCTCGGCACACTTGAAGGAACTGTCCCAACAAATATGCAAATCAACAATGTTGCAATAGTGTTCCTTGGTGGCCTCTGCACACCTCACACCTGTGCACTGCTCACCTGTAGCTGCTTGCCTGTACAACTGCTTATGGCAGCCCTTGGGGAGGGAGGGCCGCCCTGTGACTGGGCCCCAACGCTGTGGTCTGCTCTGTGCCCACAGGTCCGCTCTGCCATCCGGAAGAGGTGGCACCGCTGGCAGGACAAGCACTCCATCCGCGCCCGTGTGGCCCGGGCCATGTCCATCCCCACCTCCCCGACCCGGGTCAGCTTTCACAGCATCAAGCAGTCCACGGCCGTCTGAGCCGGAGGGCCATGGGACGGCCCCGAGCTCTCCAGTGGGGAAGAGGGTGGCCAGGCTCAGCCGGCGGCCATGTCTGTGGAGGGGACCAGCTCCTGCCCACTCTGTACCTTCAGGGGCATTGGCATTGAGACCTGGGGGCCTCCTCCCTGACCCCAGCTGAGTGGGAGTTCTGGCCTGTGAGACCAGCCACACTCTGGGCCACAGGACAGATGGAAAGTAACCCATAAGGCTGGGCCCACGGCCTCTGGCTGCCCCACGCCCCAGTCCTTCCTGGCGATGGAGTAGGAATGGGCAGCCAGGAAATCCAAAGCAACACATGGGCCCCTCCACGGGGTGTCTTCTCCCAGAGCACAAGGTGGCCAGCGCACTGGAGACCTGGGGCTTCCTCCGCAACTGTGGGGGCCATTCACTGCCCCAGGGGCATCGTGGGGAACCCCTGCGACAGCACCCCGACCACCGCCATGATGCCTCTGGACCCTGCGATGCTTTCCAACAACACCGGGAACCAGGGCCACCTTGTCAGAGACCTGGACATGCCAGAAGCCGGTGGCATCACCAGACAGCAGGCTACGTCACCAGAGATCCTCCCGAGCCACCAGAACTCCCTCTGGCCCTGTGGCGCTGCCACCAGAGATGCCCTGCCTCGCTGCACTGCACCCTCGGACCTTCACTGCCCTGCCGGGCGCCCCTCCCTACCCTGCCCCAGGTGCCTCCTCCTCTGGGAGAAGTTGGGGGTTGGAGGGAGTGAACTGCAAGCCAGAGCCGGGGTGTGTCCCAGCCAGAGCCAGTCTCCCTTTGAGGGGGCAGGGACTACAGGGGACCATCCAACCTGCTGGCCGAAGTGACGTGGCCTCTGGGCAACCTCTCTGCTGGTCACAGAGAGCTTCATGCCCCTGGATGGCCTCTGGGGCAGCACTGTTAAGCAAAGATAGGAGAAGGGCAGGCCCCACAGCCCCTCGCTGGCCCCAGTGCCCTGGAGCAGCGGCCCTTGGGTCAACCAGCCAGCTGATCGCTTGCACCCCTGGTATAGACTGGCCCAGCGCTCCCTGGACCCACCTATGTCCAGAGGTACTGGACAGCCAGAGTGAGCTTTGGGGGTGCGGGGCTGGGAGACAGGGGTGGTGGGTGTAAATAATAATATTTATCTTTTCAACCAGCATCTGTGAGGTTTGGGACTGTGCCGGGGCTGGGTGGAGAGTGCCTGGGGGACGGGGAGGCCACCTTCCATGCTCAGGGCCGCAGTGGGTCAGGGTGCGTGGTGAGCCCTGTGAGCCGGTTGTGGGCTGAGGAGAACGGGTGGGTCCTACCGGGTCCTGTCGTCACCCAGGTGACGAGGACAGCTCTGTAAGGGAGTGAGTGATGGGGGCAGAGGATGGCACGGGCAGGGCACAGCTGGAGCAGAGGTGGCAAGGGGACCAGGGAGGAGTGTCCAGGCCCCAGGGGAGGAGCTCAGGTGGAAACAGGGAGCAGGCGGGGATGGGAGGCCAGGAAAGGAAGAGCGAGCACACACAGGTTGTGGATCCTTGGGGAGCCCGCGTCAGACACACGGCTCTGTCCTCCCTCCCAAGGGTCGAGGGGCGTTTATCCACCAGCTCCTTTGGTCACAGGGGAGGCCCAGTACCAGGGGTGGTTAATCCCCCTGCACTTCCCACCACCACTTGGGCCACAAGGAGGACAAGGGAGAGCACCCAGCCACAGCGGCATGTGCAGGGATGCGCCGAAACCCCACCCCCAGCCTCTGGGCCTCTGACCACAGGTGCACGCGAGGGCGTGTAGTGCCAGAGCGCCAGGGACGGGCCAGGGTGATGCGCTGAGAGCCCTGAAGCTCCTTAGAGGGAAGGGAGGTGCTGTGGGTGGGGGAGGTGCTCGGGGTGTCCCTAAAAGCTGTGTGAGGCACCCTGCTCTGTCCATTCCAGCTCTGTCCCCTTAAATAGAGAGATGGGGAGGGGGACCAGCTGAACAGGAGTTGTGGCAGGGGTGGGGGGGCAGGGAACGCCAGGACACTGATAGGCCCACGGTGTCCAGAGCAACTGGGGGAGAAGCCCGTAGAGTCCCGGCTGGCAGGAGGGACCAGAAGTGACTGATGAGGCCACCGCGGAGGCATCTTTCTCGACTCTGCCTTCCACTCAGTTCCACTCCATGGAGGGGGAGTGAGGAAAGGAGGCTTTTCTCGGGCGGTGTCCGGGCGTGGGGGCGGGGATCACAGTGGCACAGGCCCCTCTCTCAAGCCAAAGAGCACAGTCGCTAAAACTGCCCTTCCTGGTCCATTTCTCCTGGGGACCCTCCCTCAGGGGTGCAGATCAGCAGTGGAGGAAGAACCACAGTGGGGTGTTTTGATTTTCCACTTGGGTTCCCCCCACCTCCCTGAGTGTGACAGCAGACTCTGCCCTGGGGTCCTGGGCTTCCCCTCCAGCCTCCTCAGCCCCCTGCTGCTGCCTCCTCAGACCCCTCGGACCAGCATGGGGAGGGAGTCAGGTCTCAGAAATGCGCTTGTTAGGAGCGGAGGGAGACTCTGGAGCCCAGATAATAATCCTTTCGCTGTATGCACTTGCAGCTCTCTCTGCAGCCCACAGGATCCCTTATAACACTTATTATCCAGTCGTCACCTAGCTGATGGAGGTGGGAACCAGCCCACTTTATAGCTGAGCAAGCTGAGGCCTGGTGACTCCCCTGAGGTCGACAGTCCTCTGGCTCCGAGGCCAGGCCTCTTTCCACCCCTCAGTTGATCAAGTCGCTGGGCTTGAATCTGGGGACACCAGGACTGATAGAGCAGCTCTGGGGGAGGAGGCAGCAAGGAGGCCTCAGCGTTTCCAGCCAGTGCAGACCCGGCCACCAGAAGCCTCTGGGGATCTCTCTGCACCCACCCAGGCTCTGCCTGGCCCACACGAGGATGCCTGTGGCCTCGGGATCGTCCCATCCACCCACCTGGCTTCAAACTCAACTGCCCAGCCTTGGTCCAAACACGGGGCGGTGCTTCCTGCGCTTCTCCAGCTACGATGCTGTCATGGACTGAGTGCTGACGGGGCGCCGCACGGCTGGGCCCCTCCCATCTGCCCTCATCTACTCTCTACCACCCACTGCAGCCGGTGCTGCTGCGCCCACTTAATAGATGGTGAAAGCAAAGCGCAGAGAGGCTGAGAGCTGCCCAAGGGCACCCAGCAGTGGCACGCCTGGGTGTGAGCCCAGGCTGGCCTCACTGAACCTCCACTGCGTTTAACTTTGTAGGGTGCCCCTCCCTGCCCTACTGCCCCCTCCAAGGCCCTCCCTGGGGAAAGTCTTCAGTTTCCCCCCAGTTCGTGGACAAACAGCGTGCAGACGCTAAGCTAGATGTCAGAATGGGGGTCTGAAGCGCGAGCCTCGGGGGACCCCCTCTGAACCCAGCCCGGTCTCCAGACCGACCGCAGGCTGCCAGCCTCCCAGCACCCCGCGCCCCTGCTCCATCTCCACACGTCACCTCCTCCCTCGGCCTCCCGCCAAGCCCTGCAGAACCTGCTGGGCAGGCTCAGGGTCGAGAGAGGCCCAGGCCACATATATTTTTCAAAGCTCCCGGTGTGCGCGAACACCAGTGAGATCGGCATTCGGAGAAAACTCCAGAGAGCACCTGGAGAACTCCAACCAGCCTGTCCTGGGCGCAGTGCCCCGCAGGGGACTGGAGTTGGTCCTGGGTTTGCTCTGCTTTAAATGGTGGTAAAATACGCACAATGTAGGACTGATAGTCTCGCCCGTGTTCAAGTGCACATTCAGTGTCATTAGTACATCCACGATGTTGTGCGACCATCACCGCCCTCACAGAAACTCCGTGCCTTAAATGCCCACTCCTGTTCCGCCTCCTTCCCCCAGCCCCTGGCCGCCACAGACTCACTTTCTGCCCCTCCAGATTTGCCTGTTTTCGATATTTCATAAAAGTAGGGCCATGCAGTATTTGTCCTTTTGTGATTATCTTCTTTCCCTTAGGGCAATGTCATCGAGGCTCATCCACAGTGTAGGAGCCTGACCAGAACACCATCCCTTCCTGTAGCTGAGTGGTCGATAGTCATTCCCTTATCTGGACAAGGTGTGACAATAAACCCTTCATTTATGCGTCCATCAGGTGAAGGACACTTGAGTTCTTCCCACCCAGTCCGAGCTGCCGCCAGCAGCGCCACTCTGAACGCTCACGTGCACGTTTGCATTTGAGCGCCACTTTCGACTCTCGGGGCAGATGCGCGGCAGTGCCACTGCTGGGTCGGACGGCGACCCTCTGCTCAGCACCTCGGGGATCCGCCGAACTGCCCTCCGCTGTGGCTGCTCCATCTCACGTTCCCAGCAGTGGTGACCGAGGGCGCCCATTTCTCCATCAAAACTTATGATCCGTGTTTTTGATGGCAGCCACCCCAGTGGGTGTGTTGGTCCCTGGTTTCTAAAAGATTCAAGGCTCCCTGAGGGGACCGTGGGGCCCCAGTGAGGGAACAGATCGGATGGCGGGGGCTGGGGGGCCACAAGGGGTTTTACTCCCACAGATGTCGGTGAGGAGCTGGCTGGCCCTGCTGTGCCCAGCCTCTGCGTGCTCGGTTGCGGAGAGGTGCACCCGGTCCAGACACCCCCACACTTGGATAAGAGCGGTGTCAGCCGAGTGTCCCTCCCTAAGCACCCTGCCCGAGCACCAGTCCTTCCTTCCTCTGCCACAGGAGCCTCGCAAAGGGGCAGCCGGCCCCGCCCCACTCTCTCCAGCCCCGGCCAGGGCCCACTCGCCAGTCCCCAGAGTTTGTGCCCTGACGCACTTCTGACAGCTATCGCGTCATTGCAATGACTGCCCTGTAATCTAATCAGACGTTATGTTGACGGGTGACACAGAAGCGCACAGACGCCGGGTGATGCTGCTCCTTCGGCAAACCCAGCTGAGTGGTCTGCAAGGCACAGTCTGAGACTCACACACACAAACCAGCTGCCCAGTTAGGGGCCTGAGACAGATGTAAATAGACGAGCAGGAGGAGCCTGTCCCGGGCCCCGCGGTCCCACTTGCCAGCCACTCTGCAAGGCCCTGTGCTCTGTCTCGAGGAGTCCAAAGTGGACGGCAGAGCCAGGGTCAGACTGGTGCAGATTTCACAAGGAAGGATGGACCCCCTGCTGAAGGAGAGGCCTTGAGGAAGGTCAGCGACTGTGTGCTCATTCCTTAACGTGAAAATAAAATGTGTTTTATGGGTTGAATTGTTTCCAAAAGCAGTATGTTGAGACCCTAACCCCAGTATCTGGGACTGTGACCGTATACGGGGTTTGTGCAGATGGGATGGAGTTAAGGTAGTAAGGCCACTGGATGGATCCCAATCCAATGTGACTGCAAGAAGTCGGGAAGAAGACAGGAAGAAGACAGGAGATGCAGAGATGCACGGAGAGAACGTCATGCCACGTGCCACAGAGGCAGAGAGTGGTGTGACGTGGCTACAAGCCAAGGAGCACCAGGGTTGCCAGCCACCACCCACGTCAGGAAGAGACAGGAGGGGTCCCACCTGGTGTCTCAGAGGCATGCCCTGCGCACACCTTGATTTTGGACTTTTTGGGGTGCACTCGGACTGCTGTGTGAAATACCATAGACTGGGGGGCTTAAGCGACAGCACTTACTGCTCACAGTTCCGGAAGTCCAAGACCAAGGGGCCACCGGAGTCAGTTCCTGGTGAGAGCTCGCTCCCCAGCTTGCAGACGGCTGCCTCCTGCTGTGTGCTCACTGGTGAGAGTGAGATCACCCCTCTCTTGTCTCTTCTTACGAGGGCACCAGTCCCATTCATGACATAATTACCTCCCCAAGGCCTCCGGGGACCACCACACTGGAGACTAGAGATTAAACACAGAATGGGGGGCGGGGGGCCCCACAGAAACACATGGCCCATAGCAGACTTCTGGCCTCCAGGCTGGGAGAGAGCCAACCCTGAATTACGCCACCCAGCCTGTGACGGATCATTCGCTAAGGCAACCCAAGGAGCTGACTCAATGCGTGAAGTATATAGGTGACGCTTTAAAGATTCCCCTCTGAATCGACTTTCTCAGTAACCCCATCCCCCCCTCAGTCCCACTCATCTGGGGTGAGTGCGCTCAGGGGTGAGTTAGCCAGAGGCTCCACCGCCCAGCAGCCTGGGTTCGAGCCTCGTCTCTACCACTGAAGCGTCACCCTGGAAAAGCTTCCTCGCTGCCCTGGGCCTCGGTCCCTTCTGCTGTAAAACAGGGTCACTCAGTCACGCATCCCACACACATTTCCCGAGCAGCAGGGGAGAGTGGCTAAGGTTCCCGTCTTACTGGAACTAAATGAGGAAACACATAAACAAGCAAATACCCAGGACTGGGGTACGTGCTCTGAAGGAAGTGAATCTTGCCCTGACCAGTGCGGCTCGGTTGGTTGGGTGTCGTCCTGCACAGCGAAAGGTCGGGGTTTCGATGCCTGGTCAGGGCACATGCCTGGGTTGTGGGTTCAGTCCCCGGTGAGGGGCAGCTGATGTTTCTCTCACGTCAATGTTTCTCCCCCTCTCTTTCTCCCTCTCTTCCTCTCTCCCTAAGTAAATAAATAAATAAACTCTTTTTAAAAGTAAACCCGGAGTTGTGATCAGTACATGCTAAGCAGGGGGCTACTTTCTCCTGGCCGTGAGGTGGAGCTACCACCGGAGTCGGGGCTTGAAGAACAGGAACAGGCAGAGCCGAGCTGCAGGGCCAGGAGCCCTCGGGCATTCAGACAGCCGGGCGGACCCCTGCTAGTTCCCTGGGCAGGGCAAGGCCCAGGACGTGTGTCCAGCGTGAGAGCTGGGTCTGGGGACTGGGGCTGGGGCCCAAAGGGCGGGCTTCTCCGAGCCTTGGGCTTCCCCGGCCACGACGTGGGAGCATTCAGGTGAGGCTCAGCCAACGTGGCAGACCCACAGCAAGCCACCGGCTTAAGGAAGGTCATGCATCGCCGTCCGCGGTGAGCATCCCAGGCCACTGCTCCACACATACATCCACAGTGTCCTCCGTTCCCGTCGACGACCTGCTGCCCACGACTGCCTTGTGAGAGCGGGAAGGAGGTGGGCAAGGGGCCCACAGTCTCTGTCAGGCCTCTCAGGGCTCACACTACTTGTGCTCAGTTCCACTGGCGAGAAAGGACCATGTGGCCATTCCTTACCCCAAGGGAGACTGGCCACGAAGTTCTGGTCGCTCACCAGGAGAAAGGGGCGCAGGCTGGAAGGACAGCTCACAGCACCGGGCTAGGTGGTTCGAGTAACACCTTGCAGGGACATTACGAGGACAGATCAAATACCTGGCACCTGGTAGGAGCCCCACAACAGTGATCATGGGGGCCAGGGCTCACAGGAGCCTCAGAAACTCTCTGATCCAATGTGCCCAGCTCTTCACAGCTAAAGAAACAGGTGCAGAGAGGAGAGGCATCTGCCTGGGCCACCCAGCAGGCAAGGGGCTGAAGCTGGTCCCGAATCCTGTCTAGGATCCTCAGCCCCATCCTCCCACATCTGATTTCAAATTGCCTGGCTCGGCCCCACCTGGGGGCGGGCAGAGCAGGGACCCAGATCACCCCCCTCCAGGGGCAGTGTTGCGGGGCAGGCTCCAGAGAGGGGCCCTGTTTTCTGCAGTGGTGCCCTGAGCCCCGGGGGCCCAGCTTTATGACTCGGTAGGTGTGGCCCTGGTTTCTGGGATGGGAGCCACACTACTCTGTGACAGAGGGCCACGCCCAGCCCCTGAGAGAGGGACCCGGGCTGCCAGCTGCTGCCACATCGGGGTGACTGAGGAGGATGGCGTGCCTGGGTTTCCTCCTCCTCCTTCTCGCCAGCGCAGTGGCCCGGGCGGAGTATGGCGTGGCCCACGTGGTGTCCCAGAACTGGAGCAAGGACTACTGCGTGCTCTTCAGCTCAGACTATGTCACCCTGCCCCGGGACCTGCGCCACGCCCCACTCCTGCCGCTGTACGATGGCACCTCGGCATCCTGGTGCCCTGGCGAGGACGACTCCCACCAGGCCCCGCCCAGCTCCCCCGGCCGGCAGCCTCTACACCGGACCACCGCCCTAGTCATGAGGGGCAACTGCAGCTTCTACGCTAAGGGCTGGCTGGCGCAGGGCCGAGGCGCCCACGGGCTGCTCATCGTGAGTCGGGTCAGCGGCCAGCAGTGCTCAGACACCACCCTGGTGTCCCAGGACCCCCGAAAGCCCCTGCCAGACCTCACCATCCCCGTGGCCATGCTCCGATACACCGACCTGCTGGACATCCTCAGCCACACCCACGGCGGCGCCATGGTCCGCGTGGCCTTGTATGCACCTCAAGAGCCCGTCCTCGACTACAACATGGTGGTCATCTTCATCCTGGCCATAGGCACCGTGGCCGCGGGCGGCTACTGGGCCGGCCTGACTGAGGCTGACCAGCTTCAGCGGCGCCGGGCCCGAGGAGGAGGGGGGCCTGGAGGTCACAATCAACAGGAAGCAGTGGCAGCCCAGGGGGGACCAGAGGGAAAAGATGAGGACACAGCCGTGGACTTCACACCGGCCATGACGGGAGCAGTGGTCACCATGTCCTGCTGCATCATGCTGCTGCTGTACTTCTTCTATGACTGCTTCGTCTACGTCATGATCGCCATCTTCGGCCTGGGGGCGGGCACCGGCCTCTACAGCTGCCTGGCCCCCCTGGTGCACTGCCTGCCCCTGCAGCAATACCAGTGGCCGCTGCCTGGCCGCCGGGCCTGTCTGCCACTGCCCCTGCTGCTGCTGGCCGGCCTGTGCACGGCGGTGACCGTCCTCTGGGTTGTCTACCGCAACGAGGACCGCTGGGCTTGGCTCCTGCAGGACGTGCTGGGCATGGCCTACTGCCTTTTCGTGCTGCAGCGTGTGCGGCTGCCCAAACTCAAGAACTGCACCTCCTTCCTGCTAGCCCTGCTGGCCTTCGATGTGTTCTTCGTCTTCATCACGCCCCTCCTCACCAGGACTGGCGAGAGCATCATGGTGGAGGTGGCCTCGGGCCCGGCAGACTCCTCGAGCCACGAGAGGCTGCCCATGGTGCTCAGAGTGCCCCGGTTGAGCTTCTCGGCCTTGACCCTGTGTGACCAGCCCTTCACCATCCTCGGCTTCGGTGACATCGTGGTCCCAGGCTTCTTGGTTGCCTACTGTCATCGCTTCGATGTACAGATGCACTCACGCCAGGTCTACTTCATGGCCTGCACCACGGCATACGCTGTGGGTCTGCTGGTCACTTTTGCCGCCATGGTCCTCATGCAGATGGGCCAGCCCGCCCTGCTCTACCTGGTGTCCAGCACCCTGCTCACCAGCCTGGCCGTGGCCGCCTGCCGCCAAGAGCTCACCCTTTTCTGGACTGGCCAGGGCAGAGCCAAGACACCCGCCCAGCCCGTGGCAGGGCTCTGTGGCACCCATCCAGTTGGCTCCAGGAAGAAGTGGGAGGGCACAGCCGACATCTACACAGCCAGCGAGCCTGAGGGGGCCACCAACCACTTGGCAGGGGACTTAGACAGCAACTTCAGGGAAGACACTGCCAGGATCGTCACCATAGCTGAGGATGGAGCCACCAGCCTGGTTGGCTACAGTGACAGCTCTGAGGGCTGGAGTGATGCCATCCTAGCCCCCCAGGAGCTGCCCTGGGGCTCCCCAAGGGCCTTAGAGGAGCCAATGCCACTGAGGCCACCGAGGCCATCCCCTTCAAAGCCCGGCCAGGCCCAGGCCCAGGCCACTGGCCTGCTCTGGACGGGACTGCACAAAAGGATAGGCGTGAAGGTAGAGAACAGCATGTCGACCCAGGCTCCCTCGTGAACCAGGCCCTGGGACACGTACCTCTAGAAGGGCCGGAAGAATATTTCAAAGCAAAGGCACACGTAGCAGAAAGAAATCAGGGCATTAAAGATATTCCAGATCTACCCAGCTGAGCCTCTTTGTTTGTTAGGATGATAGGAAAGCAGCAGCCATGGAATAAATCCACATGGGGCCCAGAGGGTCCTGAGGATAGGCACCGCCCCACATCATGCAGGGGGGAAACGGAGGCTCAGAGAGGACACACGACTCGCACAAAGTGGCTCAGCAAGGTCAAGATTTCCTCCCAGGGCTTGCCAGGCCGTGACTGCATCTCTTCCTGCCTCCCCAGTGCCCATCCGGCTCCTCAGCCTGGCAGGCAGGCCCCACCCTGTCCCTGCAGCCCCACCCCAGCGTCACTGCCCATCCCTTCCTCGAGCTCAGGTCCAGCCGGGCCGGCACTGTTCCTTGGTCGTGCCACATCCTCTATGCTGTTCCCTCTGGCCGGGGTGACCTTCCCGCTCCAGACAAACTCCCAGCCCATCTCCCTGGCTCACTAAAACATTCCTCGGCATCCTTCCAACGTCAGCTCACATCCATCCTGTCTGCTCAACACCCCTGCTCTGAGCATCCCAGATGGCAGCACCCCACCCAGGGGCTCTGTACAGACCCCAAGGGCTCACCTGCTGTGTGCATTACCCTTTGAAGGGCACCGAGGCAGGCGCGGTCTCACTGGGGGATGGGTGGGAAGTGGGACACAGACAACAAACAACCTGAGGATTGTCTTAAAGAGCAGAGTAGAAGGGTTGGAGCTGGAGAGGAAGAATTTAGGAGACGGCGGCTCTATTTCACATGCTGCCTTCATCAAATCTGGGTAATAGACAAGTCTCTTAACGATCTGGGGTCTCGGTAGTCTCATCTTCATAATGGTATTTATAGTACCATGACCACCTGAAGACAGGGACATGGACAAGATAGCCTCTTGGGCCCTGGCTGGTGTAGCTCAGTGCCTGAGCGCTGGCCTGTGAATCAAAGGGTCACTGGTTCGATTCCTAGTCAGGGCACATGCCTGGGTTGTGTGCCAGGTCCCCAGTAGGGGGTGTGCAAGGGGTAACTGCACATTGATGTTTTTCTCCCCTCTTTCTCTTTCCCTTCCCCTCTCTAAAAAATAAAATAAAATCTTAAAAAAAAAGATGGCCTCTTGAGGACCCCACAGATTTTTAGTCCATATGGTGTGTTTATATATTGCTGCAGCAAAGCAAACAAACCTTGGGTTGAGGGAAGGCTTCCTGGAGGAGGCTATATTGGAGGTAAGGGAATCACGTCCTGACAGGCAGTGTGGGGTACAGTAATTAGGGTTCTAGAGCCAGCTGCCCACCAGAAACTCTTGCTCTACTACTGACCGGTACTGTGTCATTGAGCAAATGACTTAACTGTTCAGTGCCTCGGTTTCCTTATCTGTGAAATGGGATGATAATGACCCACCATGGGGTTTTGGTGAGGTTTGAATGAGTTTATGTTAGATGACTGACACCATGTCTGCATGTAGGATGAGCTCTATGAATGTTTATTTATATTGGTTCCCTTCGTGAAAGCCTTTTGGAATCAAATCCAGCTCCTACAAGGCCTTCAAGTTCTGGCCCCGACTTCCTCCCATCTTCCTTCCACGCCCGCCATTCCTGCACCTACCATCATGAGGGAGTAGACAGCAGACCCCACACCACTGCTGTCCCCCCAGGGCCCTCCCACAGGCTGGTTCTTCTTTCCCTCCTCCCACCCCCAGAACTGGGCCCGGCCAGCCCTCTCCTCCAGTCCCAGCTCAAACACCCCCTCCTCCAAGGCCTTCCTTGACGATCCTTTCTGAACTAGCCCCCAGCCTCAATCACAATACTGTACACGCTATTTGCTAGTTTTCTTACCCACCCTCCCCACCCCCATTGACTATCAGCTACTTTATCAGATACTTTCAGGGCCTAGAACAAGGCCTGGTGTGTAATAGATGCTCATTGTATGTTTGTTGGAGGAAGGAAGGAAGGAAGGAAGGAAGGAAGGAAGGAAGGGAGGGAGGGAGGGAGGGAGGGAGGGAGGGAGGGAGGAAGGGCTGAGGAATTAATCTACCTTGAACCATGGAGAAAGAGGGGACCGCATGAGGTAAGGTTCCCAGGCCACCTCCCTGCAGGGCTCACACCTGCAGGGCCTTGGTTGTGTGAAGACACGACTCTTAGGGGACTGGCTGGGCACTGGGGAAGGGGGTTAGAGGGCTCGTGGGGGTTCAGGTAACAGGCATCTAAAAGGAAGCCCCCCTTGCTGGTCCCCTCGGCAAACAGCACCTGACAGCCTGGGCTGGACAAGGGCAGCATGAGGAGCCTGGGCCAGGACCCCGACTGAAGGTGTTGACAGCCTCTCCTACTGGAGCCAGAGGCCATCTGGCCAGGACAGAGGGGCCTCTGCAGGCCCTGGCTTGTCCCCAGCCCAGGCAGCCTCCCACTGCTGATTTGCGTCACTGGGCCTGCCAGGGGTGGGCTGCACCCCTCTGCCGGGCCTGCACCCCTCTCCCAAGGGGGAGGGCTGGACAGAGCCAAGCCCCTCAGCACCCCCTCAGCCCACAAGACTGGGGGACAAGGGAACTCTTCTCTCCCAAAAAGAGAGGTAAAAGAGAGCCACCTTGCAGCCAGGGTGGCTCTGAGGACACTGGGCTAGAGCTCCCTGCAGCAAGGTAGGTGCCTGAGGCCAAGGAGAGGAGACTGCACGGGACAGCCTGGCCACGTCCGCATCTGAGCCCACAGAGTCCACTCTGCCCTCACTGCTCCAACACTCGGAGAACACTCAGCAAACACTCAGAGAACATTTTATCTACAAAATGGGGAGAACAACACAACCACCCCAAGGGTTGTGCTTGGTATTAAACCACCCAGGTGAAGAGCTGAGCCTGGACTCGGAATCCGTGCTGCTACTCTATGATGACCCAGGGTCCCCTGCACCTCCCTGGCCCCCACAGCCGTGCTCCTCTTAGCTTCAGGCTCAGCCTTACTTTGCCAGTCCCCTCCCAGGGACCGGGCCAAACCCAGGTGGCTGGACCAAGCTGCCACCTGTCACAGGTGCCCAGAACTGGCAGCCTCCACCCGAATGTCAGAGGAACACAGGGTACTGCACATGTGTATGTATACCCATGTACACACGTGCCCACATCTATACTGTGCCCTCAGGCATACATGCACATACACACCCTCACACACCCACACACACATGTGCACACTCATACCCGAGCACATACACACTGAACAAGCACACAGACCTGTGCATACCCTACATATGTGTACACACATACACCTGGGCTGTGACCCTTGCTGCTATTCCCTTCAGACCTTGCCCTCCCCTCCAGGCCTGTCCTGGGCCTGTGGGAGTGGAGGGGCTGGTGCCTAGATTTCCTACCCCAGAAGGCAGAGTGGCCCTTTTCCCGTGGGCCACTCTGGTGATGGGGGCTGACCCAGCTGCTGGGCAGACACTAAGACATGCCACTCAGATGCTCAGACCGCCCCTCCTCTTTGAAATGGATGGCTGGCCAGCAGCCCCCTCCAAGGCTGCTCTTCGAGGAGATGGGGGACATGGGGGGCCAGCCAATGGTGAAGCAAGACAGCAGCACCAGGACCTGGCATCGCCCCACAGCGCCTCCTCTCACAAGTAGCCTATGCTCCCAGCCCCTGGGCTGGCAGAGACGGCAGCAGGCCTGCGTCCCAGACCAGTGCCTCCCCTGCCCTCACCTGCTCCCTCCTTCTGCCCTTTGCACTCTGAACTCCATCCCAGTGTCAGCTTCCTGAAGAGCACGGCCTGTGACAGGTGAAACCTCAGGTGGGGCCAGGGCAGGAAGAGACTTACCAAGGCCCAGCCCATGCTTTGCTCAGGCCACCAGTAATTCTCTCTGTGACCTGTTTAACCTTGGAGAGAACCCCATGAGCAGAAGAGTCGAGGACTTGTTTTGTTGTCGTTGTTGTTGGAGTTTGGGGGGGTTGTTTTTTTTTGTTTTGTTTTGTTTTAGTTAATAAAGAGTTTGGTACTCTGGATTCCCTCGACAGTGAGAAGTAGGAAGGACCCCTGAGCTGCCCTAACCCACAAGTGAGGAAAGGAAAGCCCAGAGAGGGTCACACTTGCCCACTGCCACACAGCAATGAGATGGCAGAACTGGAACAACTGTTTGGCCTCTCAGCCCAGCAGCTGGGTCAGCCCCCATCACCAGCCCCCTCCCCTCTGCACACCCTGGTCTGCAGAACATGCCCCCCAGGAACACTCTGCATCTTCCCACTCCCTTGCCCGCGGCCTCAGTCGGTGCAGCCGCCGCTCTCAGTGAGCAGCTGGCGTGTTGTTTGATAAGGACAGTTTGGGATTCGGCAGCAGGCATCTCCTTGGCTAGCTGACTGAGCCGCTGAGACCAGGATTCAGTGCTCTATGGAGCTCTCCAGTGGACACTGGACACCTGAGGCCACCCTCTGCACCTTGATCCCAGTGTCTGTAAAAAGTCTGCCCAGACTTGCCCGTGGGCTGTGGTACGGGTTAGATACGGTGAGGTGTGTGCACAGATAGCTAACATTTGCTGAGCACTAACAGGTATACATGTTACTCATGATATGACGCCCAGATCTTGGCATCCCCCCAAATGCTCCCAAATCAGCTTTCCGTTCCTTGGGGTGAGCTCCCAAAGGTGGCTTCATCCTCTTCACTTGGTCCTCCCTCCCACGCCCTCTGGGATGTGGTGTGTGGGTGGGTGCCTAGCAGCTAACCCAGGTCACCACCACGGCAGAGTCAGGAAGAGAGGTCCCTGTGCAGTTTGACTAAAAGCGGAATGTTTTGTGCCTGTTCATTCCCTGAAACCTCAGTTTGAGCGCTCCTGTGCTGCCACCTGCTGGTCAGTCAGATAAGAGCAGGCGAGTTTGGAATAATTACAGTCAGGATGATGTTCAAAAGATATACACTGACCTACCCATCAGCAGAGTTCTGAAGCCCATAATGGCCCCAGGGTCAACCCTTGGCAAGCTGGTTGTGAGGAGGTGGAGGAGTTCCAGAGAAGGGTCTGGGAGAATTTTGATATTTTATGAAAGGAAGGAGCCCCAACACGGCATCACCGAACGTCCTTAATGTTCACAGACGGTCCACGCCCTGACCCTTACCTCACCCCCTAGCACCAGGCCACCATGGCAAAGCGCTCGCAGGGCCCCAGCTCTCGGCTCCTTCCTCGGACTGTCCTCCCACCCCAGAGCCCTTGTGCTTGGAGGTCTGCAGATGCCCCTCTCCGCACACAGCAGCCACCACTCTTTCTGCTTGTGAGCAAACCCCTGCCCATCACTGGTTTGCCTTCCAAATGCTTTGCTTGTTTTTAGGAGCAACTCTTTCCATGACCCACCCTTCAGCCTCTGGGGCTCCTCCAGGCACACAAGTCTGAGAGGCCAGTCTGCATGGCCCGCTCCTGAGCCCACAAGGGACGACGGGCCCCTCAGAAGGGGAGGCTGCAAAGGGAAAGAGACCACTCCTGGAAGACCCTCGGGCTGCTGAAATTCTGAGGAGTCCTGAGAAATGCCTTTAAGTAAGTTCTCCCAGCTTCTTGAAGACTTGACAGAGAAGTGTGGGGGAGGGGTGGGCAGTATGTGAGGTCTGAGCCTCCAGAGACCTTTTAGAACTCTCCAGAACCGAGGAAAGAGGTCTTCCAGAATTCTGCAGAACTGAGGACAGAGCAGGACAGCAGCCTGCCTGGGGCCACACAACAAGCCAGTAACAAGGCCAAGGCAACCACGAACCAGGAAACTAACCCAAGAATCCTCCATAAACAAAAGACCATCATTTCTCAGATGCAAATGCTTGCTTTTAATGGGATTGTCTCATGAGGTACCAATGTCCCCCCACATACTTGATCTTCTTAAAGTAGAAGGCTGTAGGGTCCAGAGAGAAAGGAACTTCTCTGGGCAAAATCCTTGGCCCCTCTAAACCTGTCTTGGGCACAGCCTCGCCACTGCCGGCAGCTTCTGGCCCAGACAGTGAGGTGAACTCAGGAACAGGGGCAGCCCTCCTGAGAATCCTCGCCCATCACGGCCCAGGTTTCCTTCCAGGCCACCTCCGCTGGCCATGACGGTGGACCTGGTCCCGCCCCACCTCCCTCGATCCCAAAAGCTAGTTTTGGTAAATTGAATAATGTCCCCCTGAAAGATATCCACACCCTAGTTCCCGGAGCCTGTGAATGTTACCTCACACGGAAGAGGGGGAAAGGACTTTGCAGGTATGATTAAGTTAAAGACCCTGAGATGGGGAGATGACCCTGTGCTATTTGAGTAAGTTCTCCACGTGATCACAAGGGTCCTTGCAAGAGCAAGGCAGAGAGGATCGCAGAGAGAAGCGAGGAAGGCACTGTGACCCTGGAAGCAGAGGTCAGAGTGACAAGGCCACTAGCCAAGAGCTGCCAGCAGCCACCAGACGCTGGAAGAGGCAAAGAACAGATTCTCCTCTAGAGTCTCCAGAAAGGGCACTGGCCTGCTGACCCCTTGATTTCAGCTCAGAGACACTGATTTCTAGCCCAGGAACTGGGAGAGAATAAATGCCTATTGTTTTAAGCCACCCAGTGTGTGGTAATTTGTTATGCAGCAGCTAAAACAGGAAACTAAAACACAGATCAATGGACTTCCTTGGCATAGATGGCTCGGGTGCCCAGCACTGTGAGTTGAGAATTAAACATCTCCCAGAGCACATGAGACAAAAACACAGCAAAACAGCAAAACTGCCCATGTGTTCCTTTCTGCTGGGGAGAGCTGGTATTATTCCACACTAGAGATAACCTCATAAATTTAATATTGTCTTAGTGTATTTTTTATCTGTTTCCTACAGCCCTGTGAAAAATATCTGTGGCTGTAAACTATATGTTTTCAAAGATTTCTGTAAGATCTAGTAATTTTACTTCTTAAAAACTAAGGATATGAAAATCTTTAAAGGTGGTGATTTATTTTGCTAAATTACTTTCTAAATCATGTTTGTGTCCGTGTATCCTCTGTGCATGCTGTAAAATATGGAAGTGGCCGTTCATCACACCCTCACCAGCATCTTTGCTAATCTGATAGGATGAAAAGCAGCATCTCTGTCAATTTGCATGTTTCTGATTAATAGTGAGGATGAAATTTTCTTTCCACATATTGATTTATTAATGGAATATTCTCTACTCCAGGGCTTAGTGCAATGTTCAACCTCTACCATTTCCCACCAATTCTACACCAGGAAAATCCCCGGGGTTCATTTTATCCTTCCCATTTTTACAGATTTATTTCAAGATGTCATCTCTCACTTGGGCCATTAGATCCCTTGCTAAAGAAAAGAACGCAATTATTTTTGGTCGCATTCCTCCAGCTGCAAGGCCTCGCTGCCTCCCTACTGTCTATCAAAGCAGCCTCAGCTCCTCGCCTGATGTTTAAGGCCACTCGTGATGAGCCTTCCTCACCAGCCAACTCTGCCTCTGGCCAGTCCTGTGTGTCTTGTCCTCCACACAGGCTCATCCTGTTCCACTCACACAGAAGAGGCTTCCTCCACCTTCCCCTAACTCCTCAGCACGTTGTGTTGAGTGAGATTCAGTCCTCACTCTCCAGCCCCACTGTGGGGCCCTGTCCAAGGTCCTGGAGACAACGTGTGAATAGGATGGAAGTTCCTGACTCGGCGGGTCTCACAGTAAGGAGAGGCTGCAGGAGGGCACAGATGTATTAATAAAGCCCTTGGGGTTTAAGGAGCAAGAACCTGCTCAGAGTGGCCCAAGCCGAGAGAGAAGCTTATTGGAAGGGGATGGGATTTCTCAGAACACAAGGGCAAACAGCCCAGCTGGGGCTCGTGGGAATTGGGAATTAGAAAGTTGTCAGAAAGAAAAGCCTCCCTCTCTGCCTCTCCAGCCTGCACAGTCATTGCATCCGCTTCCTTCCTTCCCCTCCCTGGGCCAGCTGCCTCTCTGCACACTTATTTGCTCGGGGACCCCACTCTGCATCGTGGCCTCCCCACCCAGGCTCACCACCAGTGGGCAGTGGTCTCTATGCAGACACCACTCAGAATCTCAACAGGGAGAATCGACTTGGCTTGGATTTACTCCCTTTGCTCAAGGTCCCGTCATTGGCTGTTGGTGAGCCCACAGGCCCTTGAATCAGGCTTCTCCCCCTGGTTCCACCAGCCATGGCTGGAGACGGAGGGCAGGGAGAGTCAGGTCAGATACCACCAAGAGTTGTCAGAATCTGAATTTCTGGGTGACTCATGTGCTTCTTAATGTTTAAGAAGCACTTCTATAGAGCAGCGGGTCAGAGTGTTCCCTGATCCAGCACAGCGGCCTCACCTGGGGACTTGTCAAAAATGCAAATCTGGAGGGGCCCGGAGGGGCCTGGGGAGAGGTGGACACTTCCTTCACACAGGTGCCGGAAGAGAGCCCCGCCCTCCGCCCTCTGTCTTCCACAGAGAAGACTCCTATCTTCTTTCCATGACAAAGAGCCAGCGTCTTGCTCTCCGCTTGCCACCAGTGGGGCTGGCAAAGAGAAACTGCCACACCAACTGCTGTGTGTAAATTTAACATGTTGAGGGTTGTTTGTGCTGGTCGGAGGCATGTCAACTCTCCCTGCGGCCCCTGTTTTCCAATTGAAGCCACAATGAGGGAGACAATTATAGTCGTATCCTTTAAGGATCATGCGTTTTAGTGTCCTGGTTGGTTCCCACCTGGACCAGGTTCCTGTGGTTGCTGTAACAAACCACCAGATGACCTACAATGACAGGAGTTACAGCCTTAGGCAGGAGTCTGGGATTCAGGAGTCAGCAGGGCCGTGGTCCCACCGAAGGCTCTGGGGGGAAGAACTCTTTCCTCCCCCAGCCCCTGGTGGCTCCAGGGGGTCTTGGCTTGTGGCTTCCGACCACACTCTCCGCCTCCGCCCTCACGCAGCCCTCTCCCCTCTGTGTGCCAGGTCTCCCTCGGTCTCTGTCTCGTAAGTGCCCTTGTCACTGGATTTAGGGACCACGTCACTAGCCCAGGATGATCTCACCCTGAGGTATCCTTCACTAATCACATCTGCAAAGACTCTTTTCCCAGTAAGGTCACATGCACAGGCTCTGGGTGGACATATACTTTTTGGAAGGTGCTCTCATTCAACACTCTTTACCACCCTCTCCACCAAATGTTTGGGACCAGGAGGGACAAAATGGTGTCCCCGCCCCACCTTCGTCCTTGTCTAGTGTAGCAACAAATGAAAGCTTATTACGGCCAAACAGAGAAGAACATCAAAGAAACAAAGCATGACCCCTTTCCTCCAGGAACCGACGGTTGGGTGGGACCTGAACTGCCAAGAAGAGCGTGCCTTTGCTCCCTGCCCTCGTCCCCCGCCCCACCATGGCAGCACTCACCCTGGAGGAAGGGAAAGTGCATGGGGAGGGGTCTGAGCACCGGGACGGCATTCTGGGGACTGCACAGCCTCCAGCAGCTCTTGAGATGCACATTCCCTCCCTTCTGCAGCTTCCTGGGAACTTGCTAGTGCAGGAGGTTTTTTGATTGCCGGGGCAGCAATTAAGGAGGGGACTATCAGCCAAGTGGTTCATTCTTGGGCCTCGGCAGCCAGTTTTCTGTGCAGCCTGTCTCAGGGCCAAGGGAGATGAGACCTTCCCAAAAGCCAGCTGGTGTCCAGAAAGGCCCACTCCGGATGGCCTCTACTGTCGTTGGCCCAGCAATGGTGAGTGAAGAAATGAGAAGAAGCCACCCTGGCCTCACTGCGCTTCTCTGACAGGTGCCTGGAAGAACGAGGTGTCTGCCAGCGGGGGACCACTTGGCACAGACCAAGGGACAGCAGAGGCAACTGGAAGGCTGGAGAGCTGAGGACAAGGCGTTTGTAGTGGAAACAAGCAAATAGGTTAGACTTGCATTCTCTTCCCAGCTCGGCCACTAACCAGCTGTGTGAGATTGGCAGAGTTCTAAAATAACAAACCTCTACAAACCATCAGAAAAAGACAAACAATCTAAGAGGGGGGAAAATGGGCAAAGAATTTGAACAGGCATTTTACATTAAAAAAAAACACAGATGGCCAAAAATATATACGAAAAGATGTGCAATCTCTCTAGTAATTAGGAGAACAAAACACGAGACAACCAGAACGTGGAAAAGTGGCAACATCTGAATCAAGTCTGCAGTTCAGTTAATAGCATCGTGCCGATGTCACGTCTCAGCTTCGATCCCCATATGCTCTCGTTCGGTAAGGGTCTCTACCAGGAGGAGCTGGGTGAGGGGTCTATGGGAATGCTGCATTTTCACAACTCTCCTGTGAGCCTAAACTTATTACAAAATAAGAAGGTAGACAATTACCACAACAGTCATAACAGAACACAACGAAGAGATACTGCTTCCCAACAGAATGGCAAGAACTACAACGATGAAGGAGACCCAGCACTGGAGGTGCTGTTGCTGAGGAGGTGGGAGGCCAATATGAAGCCCCTTCCTTGGAGAGCACTTTGGCCGTACTGGCTACAATCTCACCGTGCATGCCTTGGACCCCAACTCCACACGGCTTGGTACCTACCCTACCAAAATCCTTGCACTTATACCTAGGGGTGCTCACCACCACCCTACTGTAATAACCAGCAGCAACTTCAGCGCCCAAACAGAGCAAATGTACCAACACAGGAAAGGCTCAACGATATAGTGCATCTAGCCATGAAATGCTCTGTGACAGGCAAAAAGAAAGCAATAGGGCTACAGGAAGAAAAATGAAAAGGTTGCCATGCAAAAAGTACAGTCTCATCGATGTAAAGAAGAAGCACAAATAGCCCTGGCTGCTATGGCTCAGTGGACTGAGTGTCGGCCTGCGAACTGAAAAGTCGCTGGTTCAATCCCCAGTCAGGACACATGCCTGGGTTGTGGGCCAGGTCCCCAATTGTGGGCATGCAGTAGGCAACCAATAAATGTTTCTCTCTCACATTGATGTTTCTCTCCCTCTCTTCTTCCCTTCCTTCCCTCTATCTAAAAATAAATAAATAAAATCTAAAAATAGTATATAAAGCCATACATTTCTAAGTGTATGTAAATAGATGTGTATGCCAACACAAAAGTCAGGAAAGATACCCTCCCCACCAGCCAAAGTCCCTTCTGGAGGGGGCAGCAGGACAGGGACTGGGGCAGGCGGGGTGGGGGTGGGGGCGGTGCCAGGGGGACTTTGACTTTTTCTGTTCTCTTTGAATGTTTAACTTGAAGACTTTCATGTATTACTTATGCACTTTTTTGAAATAATTTTTAAACAGGTACTAACCTCTCAGCTGCAGCCTCCCTGTCTTTAAAATAAAGGAGTTACAATGTTCTGTGTCAATTATATCTCAATTTTTCAAATTTATTTAATCAACTAACTAAGTGAAATAAGGAGTTGTGTTAAGGCCCCTCGGAGGTTGCTTCCAGCTCTGAGCTCTTTAACTGGAAGTGGAGGCTGAGTTGTAAGCTGCCCCCTCCCCGTTCTGCCCCCACCCACTTCTTTCTCGCCCTCACAGTTTTCCTAACTCAGGGCTTTTGGGCTTGCTGTTCCCTAGTTGGAATGCTATTCTTCACATCTTCAAGTACTTGGCTCCTTCTCGTCATTTATAGCTCAGCTTAATGGTTACCTCCTTATCGAGGCCTCTCTGACCATCCAAGGTAAGAATGGGGGAGGAGAGAGAGACAGGGTCAGAGCATAGAGGGCCTGGGGGACCAGCACAAGGAGTTAGGGTCTCAGCTTTAGGAGGGTGGGGAGCCTCAGGCCAGTTTTAAATGCTGGGGGTGGGACGAGGTGTGGGGAAGGGAGCAGGTGGTCTCCACCACATCGTCAAAGACCACAGGTAGTATGACCCAGGCCTGGTGGAACACAGACCATAAGGCGAACCTGTCTTTAGGCAGCTGGCAGGGGGGCGGTCACCTCAGGGTAAACAGAGGTGGAAGAGGAGTGAAGGGTCGGAATGGATCTATTCCGGTGAGCGTCCTGTTGAAGGGCCTCTACACTCCTCAGCTCAGTGATTCTCCATCTCCCAGACACATGATGTTCCTCCGAACTCACGCACGGCAAAGCGTGTCCTGTTTCGACTTCTTCCCAGATCCTTGCACCAAAACCCAAATTTATTCTCAAAATCATCTCTCAGCACAAGGGCCCATCACCCCTTCCCTCCTTTTCTTTTTGTCTCTCCAGCTCTTTCTCTCAACCACTGCTTTCCACCCACCTTCCTTTCCCTAAATTTCCTAAGATTTTGGCCATTTCTCTCTCCCTTCCCTTGTGTTTCCTTCCTCACTTTTTGAGATTTGCTGCCCTTCCCTAAATCCCGCCCCTTGGGCATCTTGTTGCTGGTCCTGCCTGCCCTCCCTGAGTGCCCTTGGGCTGGCCATATCGTCCATCTCCTTGGCTCCACTCGCCTCTCCAAGACTGGAGGCCCCAGGCTGAACACACAGGAAAACTTCCAGGACTTCTGCCCTCTTCCTTCCTTCCCTCCAGCCCAGCCTCAGGAGCTGCAAATGGTTAACTGCAGCTCACTTGGGTGGAGAGGGAAGGTCATCAGGTCAGAAGAGGATACAGAAAGGGCAGGGATTCAGACCCCAGCCAGTGTCTCCCCTTATTGCTGTTTCTCACTGAGGGACCTTCTCCCTGCAGCTGGAGCCCTGGCTGCCGGAGAGGAAGGGTGCCTGTTCCCCCATTCCAACGAGGAGGCTAGGGGTCAGCACAGCTTGGATCACGTGTCCACTTGCACAGCCCAAGGGTGAACAGCATAACAGGTGACCCCATCAGAACTCTATGGCACAAATGGGTAAAAGGGGAAAGTCCTAGGCAGACAAAGGGGTCCAGTGGCCCCACATTCAGCCAATGGCCCAGCCTCCCTATGTACAAAGGCTGGGTCCTTGGCAGGCAGGGGGGCCTGGGGAGACCGGGCTGGCGACGCCAGCAGTTCTTGCCTCACCTCCTCCACCAGTGGCTGCCATCTGCAGCACACCCAGAACGCACCAGCTTCTGGCTCCATCAGGGTGTTCACTTCTAAGGTGCCAAAACCTCTGGATGCTCCCAAATCTGACTTTTTTCCAGCCACCAGCCCATCTGGAAGAATGTTATCTTAGATTTTAAAACGTCAGATTTGGAAGGGCAGTTGTCTCAGAAAAGGTATCAATTGTATAAAAATAGTAGGCTCACATTTCTCTCCAGGATGCTGCTTTTCAAAGAATCAGATTTTTTTTAGAGCTAAAAGACCCCTAGATGTCTTCTGTTCTAACCCTGTCATTTTACAAACAAAGCAACAGGCACAGAGAAGCTGAGGATTTTGCCCAATTATACCAGCTACCTAGTAGCACTGGCAATAAGGAATCCTAAAAATTAATCAATACTCGGAGTTTCTATGGGATGTTTGCAAACTATTTAAGAAAAAATGTAATGAAAAGTTATCCTGCATAGATATGCCTCAGTTCTATCTTTTTAAAAATATTGTATTTATTTTCTATTTTTAGACGGAAGGGAAGTGTGGGAGAAGGAGGAAAGAAACATCACTGTGTGGTTGCCTCTCACACACACCCTACTGGGGACCTGGCCTGCAACCCAGGCATGTGCCCTGACTGGGAATGGAATTGGTGACACTTTGGTTCGCAGGCCGGTGCTCAATCCACTGAGCCATATCAGCCAGGGCTCAGTTCTCTTTTTTAAGACTTAAATTTTAAGCCATAGATTTTTTTAACTACCTGAATATTAAGTCTCACTTTCCTCTTTTGTGCATTTATCTACAAAATGCTGTATCTTTCCATGTCTTTGATCTTCAACGGGCAATGAATCTTAGCTCTACATTTCTGTGCCCTTCGCCTCTGCGTCAGGCCTTTGGGGACCTGGGAGCAAACACTTCAGGGCACCCAGGGAATTAGGACAAGTTGCCCCAGTCATTGGTCCCTCTCTCTGGTTTATCTAGTTTGGATCTTCACATTTGTCTTCTTTAAAGATACCTACACTCAAACATTTATAATGTTCAGCACAATTTTTCTTCTCTTAGGCCGATCATAATTTTGATTTCCTATCCCAAACCCAAATGGCCCTAACTTGCGAGAGAAAGCAGTTCCTGTGGATGAACAAGCGAAGCGCGTGGGTGCCGAGATGCTCCTGTCGGACACAAAAGCCCCTCTGTGGCTCTGTGGGAGCCGGCCCCTCCCACCGCTCCGCACGGAGAAAGGGCACGCACTGAGCTCGCGCTCTGCTTCACTCGCCCGGATTTGTAAACAACCGAAGCATAACACAAACAAGTTGGGGTTTTTTTAGCTTGCTGGTGTTTTTAACTCAATAAAATGTTTGATAATTAACTTCATGAGCTTTTCTTTTCTTTTTTAACCCCTTATTATCTCCACCTTTGAATGGATTCCACTGGCTGTTTGAATTGGATGGTTCCTTCGAACACAGGGTGGGTTCTGTGCATGCACCTTGTAACAGTCAGGATAGGTGAGATTATGGAGTGGTAACAAATAACACCCAAACCTCGATGGCCTCACAAAAGTGTGTTTTCCACTCATGTTATATACCATGTGAGGATCAGAAGGGAGCTTGGAGCTTATTGTAATCACTCCAGGACCTGAATGAAGGAGGCTGCATCCTGACATCTTCCCGTACTCGCCTCAGCAGATGGAGAGAACTCCAGGGGGACTCCCACAAGCAATCAGATGCTCTAGCCTAGAAGTGATACCCATCACTTCCTTTCACAAGTCATTGGTCTGAACTGGTCACAGGACCCCATGCCACCTCAGGGCACCAGGAAGCCCTGGGCTCTGTGTGCTCACCAGGAGCAGAGGGCAGCTCTCCTGGCCTGCATGGATCTCAGCAAATACACGCACTGCTCACAAGAATCCCACCTTCCCACCAGGCCCAGATAAAAGCCTCTTGCAAGAGAGCCCAGAGCCAAAACGATTGGTCAAACATTTACATACCAATTAAGAGCAGGGCCTGGATGGGGCTGATGAATAAGGAGTAAGTGTTTAGACAAAAGTCATAGAGATTTTTCACCGAGTTTTATGGTATATGAGTTACATATCAAAAAAACATTCACCTGTTCCTCCACAGGGCAAAAAGTCCTGCAGGTGCCACAGGCATGCAGTGGGCGGGCCAGGGGTTCTGCCACCCACCTTACGGTGCTCAGGACAGGAAGGACGACGTGGTCCAAATGGTGCCATAACTGAGAAACCCCGTATATGAGCAATGTGAAGTTCACGTTCAGAAAGCAAAAATAAATCCCCAAACCAAAACAAACAAAAAGTCTCGAACTCCACCACTGCCTGTTGGTGTGAGGTTGTGGCCCCCACTGTAGCGGTCACACAGGGGCACCCGTGAGATGGGCCGCTGGGCCCCTCCCTGCAGGGCCGTGACCAGGTCTTGCTGCCATAACTGCTTACACATGGCCTCGACTCCCCAGATACCAGTAGCACTCCCTCCTCAGCAGTGACAGCCCAAAATGTGTCCAGTCAGTGACAAATGTCCCAGGAGTCAAAGTCTCCCCAGTTCAGAGCTCTTCCCACAAGGCATTCCAGTTTGCTGAGGGCCCCATTTCAGCTGTGCTGCAGAGGAACAAACCCTGAACTGGGAACTGTAAGCTCTGAGTTCAAATCCAGCCCTGCCATTAAATCACGCCTGTGCCTTCCCCTTTAAGCCTCAGTGCCCCTATCTGTGAGATGAGAGGATTGAACAGGGCACTCCCTACAGTCAGTGCGGAGCTCCCAAAGCTCTTGGGCTTGGTTCTGGAATTTCTCATTCTAACACTGTCCAGTCATAGCCTTACCCTCTCCCCAAAGAAAGGATGGAGTGAGGATTTCAGCTGCACAGTGCACAGCCCAGATGACAGGGGCTGCTGATGAGGGGACCACAGAGCCAGCAGCGTCCTGGGGAAAGAAGAGGATGAGAAAGACATGCACAGTTGGGACCCTGAAGGCATCAAAATAAAAGGCATTTCCTGGGCTGACCCCATGCCTGCCACTGCAAAGTCATCTGAACCTATGTAATAAGAAGAGGTGCCCAAGGGGTTGGTGAAGGGTTTTTGAGGTTAAGAGGACAAATAGCAAGCAAACAACACAGAGAAAAGAGCAATGCACCCATGAACAGGAGGGAAGAGTGTGTGTGTGTGTGTGTGTGTGTGTGTGTGTGTGTACACACCTCTGCCGTATCCTTGCTAATGGCAACAGAAATTGAACAATTTCAATTCAGCTTGCATATGTCTGTAAGCTTCAAAACTCATCAGCATGAGGTTATTAGGTTTGCTGGCCGCTTGTTGGCCTCTCGGCTCTTGTTCGGCTGTAACCAAAAGACAGGCGGCAAGAGGAGGAAAGGGAGAGATGCCCCCTGCGGCTCACCGTCCACATTTCCTCCTGGTTCTCCTTAGAATCCAATAAAGCTTGACAGTGAACTTAAAAGGGAGTGAGTGGTATTTAATAAAAGGCTATTTTGTCTAAACAATGATTCAGGACTTTTCGAAAGCCAGAAGAGACAGGCAGAATGGTCTTTACCAGTCCAGGTCCCCTAAAAAGGTTTATGCAGTATCTGTCTTGGGTTTGTACTTGTTTTTTTTTTTCTTTCTTTTTCTTTTTTCCTAAACTGAGCTACTGGGCTATGCTATATCCCACCGTTAGCACCTGTTTCTCAGAAATATTCACCAGGTTGTTCTTTTATCCATCCAGTTTGCCAGCCACTCATCAGCTATTTGTGAAGCACCTACTATGTGTCAAGCACTGTTTGGGCTGAGGGTACAGAGGCAAATAAAAGGCAGTCTAGGCCTTCAAGGGCATCATACTCGACATTTACACAAGCAATCACACTCCAGTGTGGCAAGTGGGTCCCCCAGGGCAACACCTAGCCCTGAAAGGGGGGGACCTCAGGAGAGGCCTTCCAAGAAGGGGTCATCAGAGCTAAGTCTTGAAGGACAAAATAGGAGTTATTCAGGCAGAGGTGAGAGAATGGCCCAGGCTGATGAAAGGCATAAAAGTGAGAGAGAGTCTGGAGGTTCACTCACCTAGCCTGCCGGGCCAAGGACCTCTGCCCTAGGTCTCTGTCCCTCACTGCCAAACTATGGCTCCCATCCCTCACATTCCCATTAGCCACGTTAGTTCTGTCCTGTGAAGTCCCCACGCACACTGGACGAGAGAAGAGTAAACCACGGCTCCTGGGGGAAATACAGGCTTACATTCCTGCAAGCCTCTGGTCACACTTTCATCAACTGGATGATATATAACCTTGTGTTATGTGTGTTTCTGTTTTAAAACACCTTGTTCAATATATATCATTGACTCATTAGGGTTGAGCTCATGGCCAACAGGCCTGTAGCCTGGGCCTGCATGATGCTTATCCGACACACACACTTTCTCCATGAGGCATGTCACAGCCTTGTGCTTACAAATGTCACACTGCCATTTAAAACAACAAAATCACCAACCAAATACCCCACAATGCAAAGCATGGCAGTAAGTAGACCACGAAAAGGACGCCTGTGCACAGTACAAGAGCTGAAACAAGCAGTGAGGGCTGTCTTGTCTGACTTCCACTGGGAAGGTGCACGCTTGGACCAATCCAGTTTTTTTTTTTCCACTCTGCACATATCCATGAATGATCGCAAAAGTGCCACAAGTATTGATGGGGGGGTTACAGCCCTGACCGGTGTGGCTCAGTTGGTTGGGCATCGTCCTGCAAAGGGAAAGGGTGCCGGTTCCATTCCCAGTCAGGGCGCAGAGGTGCAGGTTTGGTCCCGGTTGGGGTGTATAGGGGAGGTATCTGATCAATGTTTCTCTCTCACATCAATGTTTCTCTCCCTCTCTTCCTCCCTCCCTTCCCCTCTCTCTAAAAATAAATAAATAAAATCTTTTAAAAATAAAAATAGACTTGGGGTTATAAATACATTTTAAGAAGTAGACAAATCCACAAATATGAAGTTTTGAATAATAAGGATCATCAGTATTTCAAAAATGTTAAGTATGGCTCTGGCCCAGTGGCTCAGCTGGTTGGAGCATCATCTCGTGCACCAAAAGGTTGCGGGTTTGATTCCCACTCAGAGCACATACCTAGGTTGTGGGTCCGAGCCCTTGTCGGGTACATGGGGAAGGCAACTGATCAATATTTCCCTCTCTCCTTCTCTCTCTCTCTCTCAAATCAATAAACATATCCTCGGGTGAGGATTAAAAAAAGAAATGTTAATTACGAACCCCTAAATTCTCAGGGCTGCCGATGACCACTCTAATCAATATTCTGATTCTTTCCATTTTGATTTCTCCTGGAATACAGGAGAAAGGCATGAGTGAATTTAGAGCTATCTATGAATTAAGACTAAAGACCTGGAAACTCACATAGAGCTGCATTGTACTAAAGCAGTGTTTACAGTAGCCCATTCTAGAACATTCTAGAACAGCCTGTCAGAGGGTGACTTGTGGCTCACTCTCTGATGGCGGGGGAGCCAGACTCTAAGGTGATCATTCTGCCTGGAGCAAAGCTCCTCAGAGCCCCAGAGGCGGGGTCAGCCATCGGCATGGGCACTGTCCATATTGGTTTATAGAGGAAGAGCAGGAAATCATGGCATCTTGGGCCGGCCAGCTGCGGACACAAATGCGGCGAGCTTTGCTCAACAGTGTGTGACCGCAACAGCCTGGGCAGCCTGGTGCTCCAAACTCTCCAGGACAGTGATAAACTCCGTGAGCTGCTAAATCCCAGGGACCCTTTCATTCTACATATATCCATGAATGATCGCAAAAGTGCCAGAAGTACTTTCAGGGCAATTCCTTATTTGGAACTGCAGACATGGGACTAATAGATTTTATTTAATATTTGAAAACACAGCTAGTCTCTGATCTAGGAGGAAAAAAATCATAGAACACAGTTCCTTCAGAATTTAATCTCTTAGCTGACCCACTAACTTCATCAGGGATTTTCCTTTATCATTAAAGAGGCTAATTTGTTACTTAGAATTTGATTATTATTTTTTTTACACCCTGCCTCAGCTCTCTAGAATTTGATTTTTAAAGAATCAGTGTGTAGCATGTATGCTACATGCTACACGTGGGATCTAATGCTAGATTTTTTTACATTTTCCTAATTTCTTTAATTTAACTTTTAAAAGATAGGCTTATGTTTTTACTGTTTGTATTTATTTTTTTGCTTTATTTTTACTTTTCAATTACAGTTGACATACAATATTGTGTTAGTTTCAAGTGTGCACCCCAGTGATTAGACATTACAGAACTTACTAAGTGATCATCCCAATAAATCTTGTACCCATCTGACACCACACACAGTTATTACAATATAATTGATCATATTCCCTGTGCTGTATTTTATGTCCTCGTGACTATTCTGTAACTATCAGTTCATACTTCTTAATCCCTTCACCTTTTTCACCTATCCCCCCAACCCACCTCCCAAAAGATGGGCTTTCCTTTTCAGAGCAGTTTTGGGTTTGCAGCAAACCCAAAGAGAAAGGACAGAGAGTTCCTGTGTACCGCACCCGCCCCCTCACAACCGCGTCGACCCAACGGCCAGCCCAGAGCAGCTCCTCGGTCACAGTCCGTGAACCTGCACTCACACACCACTGTCCCCTCCAGTCCACGGGTCACGACGCTCCTTCCTGACAGTGCACATTCAGTGGGTCCTGACAAATACACACCGACACGTGTTCACCACCCCACAGAGTGCACATAACACACAGAAGAGTGCCACTGCCCTAGAAGTCCTCTGCACCCCCCTCCCCCACACCCTCCCACAACCACTGACCTTTTACTGCCTCCATAGCTCTGCCTTTTCCAGAATGTCATCAAGTGAGAGTCACATGATATGTAGCCTTTTCAGATTGACTTTCCCTAAATAGGTAAGATCAATTTCAATTAATAAGTCCATTACAATTCTGTGAGCAACTTGAGGTTTTGGTGACTGTTGTATTCCCTGCACAGGGGAGGCACTTAAATGTTTGTTGAAAGCATAAACCCACTTCTCTGATTTAAAAAAAAAAAAAATCAGAACACTAGTGACAGTTGTTAGAACTTAGTGTTATTTAAAAAAAGAGATGACAATGACATTTACTCTAAACAAAGAACAGCTTGTAAAAAATAAAGTCAAGGACTGGACATACATGTATTTTGAAATGACTACCACAATAAACTTGGTTAACATCCATCACTTCATATAGTTACAGTTTTTTCTCGTAGCAAGAACTTTTCAGGATTTACTCTCTTGGCAACTTCCAAATGCACCACACAATGGTATGAGACACCTACATTTCACCCTACATTTCACCACGTGCACCCTACAGCCCACTTTCCGAATCCTGACCACGTCTTCCACAGAGAGGGGTTTTGCAGCAAGGGACGTGGTTTGGGCACAATGATTTCTGCTCAGCTTTTTCAAGTTCCGTATGTGGGGCTCCCCTCTGAACACCCCCCAAACGATCTGACACTCCTCTAGGTGCAGATGTCCACAGTGTCAGGGCAAAGACAAATATAAGGAGCGGATGACCTCATGGGCGCATTATGCCCCATCCCTATTTCTGGGTCCCGGGATCATCCTTCCTTTTTTGACAACAGAGCTCCGCTGCTGAGTCATGTGTAACCGAAACCCTCCTCTGCAGTTCGTCCGTCCGGCTTCCTGCTAGAGCCCAGGAAACCTAGACGACGGGCGATGGCACCGCAGGGGCAGTAAGGGGAGGCAGAGGTGGGTGAGGGCATTCGGGAAATATAAAGACAGGAGGAAAAACGTGAGCCTAGACAATGATTATGAGAGCTAAGCCTGGAGGAACTCAGGCATGGGTCTGCCTCGCTGTATATAATCAAGGTGTTCATGAACTTGCATGTCAATCAACTCATATTTCAACTGCAGCAGGGCAACTGACATTTAGGCCATTATGGTGATGGTTTCTTTTCTGTAGTGAAGCCTTTGTCTGTAATGCTAATACACACTTCCTAATTTGATTATATTATATTCATATTTCTCTATGTTGGCTTCAAGAGAGGACTATAGGTGACTCATCACAGCACCCTACCTAGCAGGTGATTAGGCAGAACAAATACATTTGAGGCTAAGTATGCTGTGAATCTGGACCTCTGACTATAATTGAAAATAAAGAAATGTTGGTTGTCAGGGTGTCACCTGTCTTGCTAGAAAATGCCTTGTTATAAAAAGCATTTTCAGGAAAATATTTCAGAGAGAAAGAATGGGATGCTTGTTTGTAGCTGGGAGAAATTACCAAGGGAGATGGCTTCTTAGCATTATTGTGGCTACTACTCAACATCTTCTTCTTCCCCTGTAGCTGGTATCTAGCTGGTCACAAAGTCCTCTGTAATAAAGACTACATTTCCCAGTCTCGTTGGCAACTCTGTGTGGCCATGTGTAAATTCTGGCCAATAGGATGTTAGCAAGAATGCCAAGAGTAATTTCCAGGAATTGTCCTTAAAGGACTTCATGATCTCTTCCTCCCTTCTGGGGATGTGCTGCCAGGAGCTAAAGCAGCCACTTTAGACTACGAGGCAGCAAGGTGAGGATGACAGAGAAATCAAAGAGATGGATATGGGCTCCACGAAGGTCTCAGAGCTCCTGAAATAGCCCTTGATTCCTATTTCTGGAAAAATAAAATTGTCTTGTTTAAACCACCACTCCTTTGCATTTTTGTCACGCAATTGAATCTAAGACTAATTGATCCAGCATTAAGGAAATGCTCATTCCATTTCACTGTAGCCTTTACTTCATTCAATTTAATGGACTTATGAAACCCCTGCTGTAAAGAAAGAGGAGGTAAGGGCTTGTAACCTGAGGGCTCACAAACTTAGACAGGAAAAAGTTCATCTTTACTTTACAACCTCTGTTGGAATGCAGCATTTTGGTGATAAGTAGTATTAACAGTACCCGTGACTTTGTCATCAACAGATATTTTCACATCATAGTACATGTGTTACAGATATCTGAAAATATCACTTACATTTACTCCTATTTGAAATTAGGGAAGTTATTAAACCCACTGCCAGATTTTATTATTTAACACACTCATGAAGGTACAGACTGGTTCTCTGGGAAGTGGGTTCTGAGGCTGAGTGTAGCGTACGAGATGTTTAGGTAGTGCCCCCAGGACGGACAGCCGTGGAAGGGAGGGGAGGAGAGCAGGGCTGTGCACAGGAAGTCGAGCTGTGAGCAGGGCCAACAACAGCTTCGGCCGACCACGTTGGGGTCTCTGCAGCCAAAACGGACCGTCAGAGTTGCCCCATGTTGAACGTTTCTCTGCCCACTGGGGTCAGCCATTAGATGTGGGGCTACCCTAGGCCCTCTTCCCTGAGGGGTCTGTGCCCTGGTCACCACGTCCCTCTGTGGTGAGCAGAACAATGCCCCCACCAAAGATGAGCATGTCCTAGTCCCTGGAACCTGTGAATACGTTACTTTATGTGGCAAAGTAGACCTGGAAGCTGTGATGACATTAAGAATCTTGAACTGGGGAGAGTATCCTGGATTATGTGGGTGGGCCCAGTGTCATCGCAGGATTACAAGTGAAACAGGGAGGCAGGAATGTCAGAGTCGGAGAAGAAGATGTGACAACAGAAGCAGAGGTTGGAGTCATGTGATTGCCGGCCAGGGCCACAAACCAAGGAACGCAGGCCACACCCAGAAGCTGGAACAGGCAAGGACGCAGATGCTCCCGCGAAGACTTCAGGAGGAACACAGCCCTGCTCACACCCCATGAGTGTAGCTCAATGACATCTCTTTTGGCCCTCTGACCTCCAGAAATGGGAACCCTTGGTTCCCACACCCATGTATTCTTTTTTTGTTTGGACTTGTATAAATTCTATAGTATCCAGATCTTATTTCTAACACAGCCTGGGAAAACTTATATTTAAAAAAAAAAATTGAAGCCCAGAGAAGTTAATGAATTTGTCTACTGTCACACAGGATGGCTAAGATTAGGACCCGGTTCTTTCCCTATGGCATTCTGCCTTCTGTGTTTCTGTATGGTGGGCATGGTGTGCTGAATTGGCCAGGAGACCTCTATTTCAGGAAGAGGGAGGAGCAGGGAGAAAGGGAGGGGACGCATTTTCCTGGCCTGAGTTAGTGAGCCATTAGCTACCTCCAGTGATGAAATTATGTGGAATGAACACTCGACTCGATATTACATGTAGTTAAATGATGGATCTGCTTAAGATTGTTTTTCATTACCTCAATCTAATGTAGGCAGATGGGATCGTTGGTATCAGAAGACCACAGTGGCATCAGGTCCCAGGTAGTTCTCATTGTCCTGTGTCTTAAAGGAAAGAAAATGAGAAATTTCAATGGGGAACAGTGTTAATAAATGGTTAAAGTTTATTTTACATATAGAAATAAAATAATGTGTAGCAAAAGGATTGGTGGTGATAGGAAATAAATAACTACTATTTATCGTTTAATGAATGTCCACTGTTTGTGAGGCACTGTGTAAGAAACTTCACAATACTAGCCCTGGCTGGTGTAGCTCAGTGGAATGAGTGCAGGCTTGTGATCCAAAGGATTGCTGGTTCAATTCCCAGTTGGGGCACATGCTTGGGTTGTGGGCCAGGTCTCCAAATAAGGGGCATGCAAGAGGCAACCACACATTGATGTTTCTCTCCTTCTCATTCTCCCTCCCTTCCCCTCTCTCTAAAAATAAATAAATAAAATCTTTTTTAAAAATTTCACAATACAACATAAGAAATATATTTTAAAAGATATATATATGTGTATTAAGATATATATGATCACTTAATCCCTTTTATCAGTCAGCTTTGCTGTGATAACAAACAACCCTCCAAATTTCAGTGACTCAGTCAGTCAATGTCTATTTACTGCTTATGTTATGCATGTTAAATGTACTTCTTGTGTTGTTCATTCTGGGGCCCCAGCTGAAGGAGCATGCCATTCTGGTGGTGGAGGAGATAAGTAACAATGGCAGAAACTCGCAATGCCTCTTAAAGCTTCTGCTGGGACAAGTCTGTATCACACCCACAGTTCTAGTTGCCAAAGACTGTCATGTGACCAGGCCAAATATCAGTGGAGGAGTGGGGTGGGGACAGTCCTGATCGCGTGATAACAGGAGAGGACGTGTGATCCTCACACAGGAAAGGGGGTAAGGAAACACTGGGGACAACAAAGAAATGTAAAGCAATAAAACAAGATTAAAATTAATTCCCCTCTCCACTTTTGAGAGAAGATGAGTAACTGCTAATCTCCTCCTAGAGTTTCAAAATATCCCTTGCAGTTGGGGTGATTAGGTTTTGATAAAATGTAACCTAGGGCTTGAAGGTTAGATAGGATAGGTGCATGGAGAAAAAGCAAGGACTTTGTAAACAGAGGAAAACTCCAGAGTACAGGTGGGGAAGAATTCCAGTCAAATAAACAAGGTAGCCACAGAGAGATGAGAGGGAAAACTGGAGAGGACAGGGGCTCCGCTGAGGGGCTGGGGTAGGGTGGGGGATCTGGGTGTGGAATACTGAGGAGTCGAAGGCTAAGGAGTTTGACTTCACTTAGGGGTCAGTTAGAAGCCTTTAGCTATCTTAGAGCAAGAGAGTGTCCTGATTAAATGCTTGCTTTTGAAGAGTGAGCAGACTAGGGGGTTCAGGGTGGGCTGGTATACAGAGAAACAGAGAACAGGGAGACCAGTAAGGTCACTACATGTCCAGAAGCAAGGTAAGGGTCTTTAACTTAACCAAGGATGTTGGCAGTTAGAACAACAACGAAAAGGTCAATCCCAGAGACTCAGAACCTATGGCTTTAGAAATTTGCTCCTCTCCCAAAAGAGAAATTTGCCCCATCTCTATCATCCATTCAGTGCTCCCAATAATAACATAGTAATTAAACCCATGTGAATAATTTTTAATAACTTGACTTTTGTATTAATCTATAACATACAATGTTGATTTTTTTAAAAATGAATTTAAAGCCTAGGCAAATTAAAGCTTCAAGACAAGTTCCCATCCCCCTCGGACAAGATGGTTGTCCCCGAACCCCCATACCTATAAAGCCTCCCCAGCCAGGGCTTAAATTAGTTATCAGGGAGACCAACGTAAGGCCTGTCAAAGAGCAAAATTCCATGGAGTAAATTTTAAAGATCTAATTGGCTTTATTGAGTGATTCATGAATCAATCAGGCAGCATCCCATCTGGCAAGTAGAGAGGGACACTGAGAATTTGTACAAAATGGAAGGTTTTTATAGACCAAAACTGGGCAGAACAAGAAAGTTATTATCAAAAGAAAGGATTCTTTCAGGAACAGGACACCTTTCTTCGGTGGGGAGGGTGGCAAGGGTCTTATTAGGCAGATTACCTTATTAGTGTTGATCAGGAAATTCCAGACTGGTTGGTAGTTTAAAATTCCACTCCTGGGAGAGGCTGAAACTACAATTAGGTCAGGTATTAACTTTTAGTTTCAGTGAGGCTGCTTAGCACAAGTGACTCCATTTTGGGCCTGTGGTCTGTTTCTCGATAGACCAAAGCTGGTAACTGGGTGACTGGGAAAATGAAAGCTTCTGGTCAGTCTGAGGTGTGTTATCCAGGTGAGAAACTCCAGCAGGCACTTTGGAATTCAAGTCTCAAGCTCTACTTACAGTATAATGGTGTGCCAACAAATGAGAAAAAAAATAGGTGTGTATGTGAAAATGTTTTATAATGTGACTAGCGCCATTTGAGCCTTCGTCTAATTTAAGATTTTATTCTCGGGTCACTTAGATTAATAATAGATTCGAATGTTCCTTGTTTAAAAAAGGCACTACCATATTACAACTGAATTAGCCTGTTTTAAGAGGATTTGCTAAGGAAAGAATTGACCTTGGTCAATAACAAAAACAAGGTGTAAAGAAAGCAGGCTTAAATGAAGCAGGCCCGAGGAAACTGATCTCCAACAAGGAGACCCATTTGGGAGACTCGGGAAAGGGTCTGCGGGCCCGCCAACCAGAGCAGACTGAACCCGGGGATGGTTTTACGGTCCAGGTGGACAGTCGGAGGAGCCGCCATGTGAAAATTCGCCCAAGACGTTTCCGAAATAGGACATCACCCCAGGAGGACGAGAAGAAAGGGAGCAGCAGATGTGGGAGTAGGACACCCAACATCTTCCCGATACCAGGTGGCAACCAAGCCTCTTTCCCGAGGGTGGCGACCCCTCAGATAAAACAAAGGCTCCAGCCGCGGGAGAAGACCCAGGTGCGCGTGCGCCACGGAACGCGCGTGCGCGCTGCGGTCGGTGCGGCGGCCCCAGGGTAGGGGTGGGAAAAGGCAGGCGGGCCAGGGAAGCGCCGGGAGGAGCGAGCCGGGAGGCGGGAGACAGCCGAGCTTCGGGACGCTCGCGCGCGCCCACTGGTGGCGGGAGGAAAAGACGCCCGCGGAGGCCTCGCTGTCCGCCTCTGCGCCGGGGTGGCTCGCGCTCCTGCTGCTCGCGCTTGCGCCGCCCGCCGGTCTCGGGAGCGCTCTCTCTCGCTGGTGCGCGCGCTCGCAGTCTCTGCCACCCACCCGCTCCCGCACCAGCTCCGGCACCGGCAGCAGCACCGCCGCCGCCGCCCACCTTCAGCCGCCGCCGCCACCACAGACACTTTCTCCTCTGCTTTCCTCTACTGTCTTCGCCCTCTGTCGACTGTCAGGTAGGCGCCAGACTCTGAAATGTGCCTCCCTGCACGCCCTATGCGCCCGCAGACCGCCACCCCTCGGCCCCCCGCCTCAGAGATGGCTTTCATGAGGTGGGCATTGGCGAGGGGCAACGGCGGGGGTCATTCCCTGCGCTCTCTGCATTCCGGGGTGGGTCTTGGGCGGCTTGGAAAGGGACCCATGCAAGGGATGCAGACAGGCGTATGAGTGTGTGTGTGTGTGTGTGTGTGCGTGCGGATGTGTGCTGGGGGTTCCACACGACCCTCTTTGCGAGGACACGGGCAGAGGTTGTGCCCGCAGGGTGGGGCACGGATGGCGGTGACCTGGGGGAGGGGGCTGCCATGCACTGTCGATCGCCGCCTTTTGCCGCAATGGGCATGTATGTCTATGTGTGTTGGGGGGGGCTCCAATGACGACCCCCAAAACCGAACCTGTAATCCGTTTTCTCTGTCTCGGTTTGCCATCAGCCCTAAGGAAGGTATGGATCGGGTTCTAGAAGACATGACTCCCTGCCTGCCCCTCCCTTCACCTCCCCGGTAGCGATTCCAATGGGGCTTTCGCTGCCCCTGATTTAAGGCGGTGGTCCGTCCCCCGCCTCCGTTTTCCTCCTTCAGAAACCCGCAGGGGACATTTGGGGGCAGGGAGTGGAATTGGGGAGATGGGGAGGGGTCCAAGCACTGTCACTTCAGTTGCCCTTCCCCCTGCGCGCGCCTGGCACCGAGACGCGAGCAGCGCCGTGCCCGAGAGAAGGTAGTGCGCGGTTGCCAGTGTGGAGGTTCGGGAAGGCAGGGATCGCCTGGCCTGAGATGTGGAAGGTCTCGGCAGCCCGATGCCGGCTCGCAGGTGTTCACAGCCGCAGACCCGCGCGGGGCTGCAGGTGCACTTCGGGCGGGCCCCTTTCTCTTCGCTCTGCGCCCGGGCGTCCCGTTTGTGCGCTCCCTGCCGGAGGCGCGGTGCTGGCGCGCAGGGCTCGCCCCTCACTGCGGCAGTGGGTGTGGACCCGGGTGGGCGAGGACGGGGAGGGTAGGCTGTGCCTCCTCCCACTCCCACCCCCGCTTTTTTCCCCTCCGAACGCGAGGTGCCATCTTTTTGCGGCGTGTCACGTCTTTGCGGTGCCATGCCAAGCCGGGCGGCTGGGCTTTGGAGCACAAGGTGGGGCTATTATTAAGGGGGTGCGGGTGGGGGGCAATCGGCGCCGAAATCTTGGCGTTTTGCTGCTACAGGGTCGAGCCCTGGGAGCGTCCACCCAAGATCTTCCTGAGGGCTCACGGCTTTGTTTGTAGGGCTAACATGATCTGCGATGCCAGCCTGGCTTTTTGCCTTGTATTCTATAAGGGTGTTTAATCAAGGCCCCCACTCTTCCACCCGTGTTTTTCGCCCCTCATTTCTGAACCCTTTGTTAGATCGCGGGGCTTTCTGGGGTCGACGAGCCCGAATCACGGCTCTAGAGTCATGCGTGAAACGGGCGTGACACTGATCGGTCCCCTCCAGGAGCCGGGCCGCGCGCCGGGAAGCATCCTCAGCCGAAGGGGTGGGATTCCAGGTCTCCCAGCGCTGTGATGGTGTCTGCCAAGGGACTACGCCCCACCCCACACCCGGAGCGAGCGCCCTGGTGGCCACGCCCCACTAGGCTGTGCATTGAGGGCACCGCGACCCTCGGGAGGTAGAGGGGGGCTCGCAGGCGGGGCCTCTCTGCTTCGTGCCCTGTTGCTTCGCTAGGCGGGAAGATGGGAGGAAGGGGCAATGAATTTTCTTCTGATGCTCCGAGCCACACCCATTCCTCCCCTACCAGCCCCAGCAGACTGGGAGGGGGGCGCCGAGGGGTGGTTGCCTTGGAAAGCACGAGTCTTGGTAATGGCCTTTGGGCGTGGCCATGCCCCTTACAAGCAGAGATTAAGAACCTTGGGGTACGAGGAGCCGCGCCCCCTGGGGGACTCTGGTGGGAAGCCCCAATCTCGAGCGGGTGGCTCTTCCTAATTGGCTTCCCGCCGCTACAGCCGCCCAGATAGGAGTCCCTGAGGTATTTGTGGCCAAGTACTATTTTAGTACTATTTTAGAAACGTGTGGCATTTTCACTTAAGAGACAGAGTTCACTGCCGGCCTTGAAACTGGGAATGAGGGGAGAAGGGTGGTTACCGACCCCTGGCTTGCCCTCCTGTGATGAGCTGGGTCTGCGCGGCTCTCTGGTTAATTCTATCGCTGAAAATTGGCACGAAGCTCAGAGAGCATCTTAGGGGCCAAATCATCCCCTGGAGCCGCGCAGATTGAGCTGAATGTCCAGGGAATGGCTTGGGTCAGGGTCTAATAGTCCACTCTAGACTATTAGGGTGAACCTTCCCGACAATGGCGCAGGCCAGGGGTGTCAAACTCATTTTCACTGATGGCCACATCAGCCTCGTGGTTGCCTTCAAAGGGCTGAAATAATTTTAGGACTGTATAAATGTAACTACTCTTTAACTGTTAAGGAGCTGAAGTTACATTCGGGCCTTTGAAGGCAACCGCGAGGCTGATGTGGCCCCCTGGGGGAAAATGAGTTTGACACCCCTGGACACTGTAGGCGATTGGAGCTGGGGGCCTGCGATGCCCCCCACCCACTCCGCTTCGCCCCCACTTCAGGCAGAGCTGGACCCGCCGCAGGCAGGTTGCAGGAGACTCAAGGATCCATTTGAGCTTCTTCTCCCTTTCCTTAACATCCCACATCAGCCAGAGCTGGGCGTGGGATTCTGGTTCCAGACAGGGTTTCCTGGTGCCTGTGGCCTGGGACGGACCACAGGCAGAGAGGTCACCTCCTGTAGGTTGGCCCTGCGTATTTAGCCCAATGCCTGGAACCAGGTGCAGTCCACGCATGCCTGATTTCGTTCCATTTTGAAATCTGTTGGCAGTTTGGTGGGGCACTCTGGTTTCAAAGGCCTGGGGGCTGTTAATAGAGGATCCCAGGTACGGAGCCGGGGTCCTTTGTACTCGGATGAGGAAATTCCATGCCTGGCTCTGCGCTTGGGGATCTGGAGGGATGCAGCGTGTGCGCCCACATGCAGGTGGTGGAGAGCTGAGTCTGCCGTGGTGCTTTGGGAAAGGTCCTGTCTTGGAATCCCCAGCATGTGAGGGCTGTTTTACGTCCAGTAGACCCCCTCGGCCTCCGGCGCTCAGGAACCTGGAGCTCCAGGCCCAGCTGGTCCAGACTGCCTGGCCTGCCCCTGCAGGCACCGCGTGCTCAGGCTCAGCAGGAGGCATTGAGTCTTATCTGATCCCTGTCTCTCCCATTGACTCAACCTATGACAGAATGAGAAATGCCTTTCTTACCATAATCAATTAAGGTATTATTTTTATGTTTTATGATGCTGCTTGTGTTTACTTACCACATAAGAATTGCTTATACATTTCCCTGTCTACAAACCCTTCTTCTGAACAAATAAATTTAGCACACACATACACCCCACTCCAGGCACCCACCCCCGCTTGACTCCAGAGCTAGTCAATTCCTGGACCAGCGTTTGCTTCTGTAACAGGTTGTGTTTGCTGCGGTAACCTGGCTTGGCTCTCTGGGTTTTGCCTTTGGACAATTTGGGGGAGGGGGTTGTTGACTTTTCTGTTCTTTTGAATGAGTGGCAGTCTGTGATGTGTAACCCTAACTCCAGTGGACCTCATCTGCATACGCCATCATGGAAGGGTGGGGCTTTTCAGGGGTTTCCAGTATCAGGCGCCCCTCCCCTAACAGGACGGAAGAGATGGATTATTCCCACAAACTGCAAGAAGAAAACTTAGAATCCATTTCTTTGAGGGAGGGTCAGACTTACAACATTGGGAAAAGAGTCCCTTCCACTGAACATGCCCTTTGACCCCCATGCCCTTTGAGGTCAGTGCCTGCCTATGGATGGAATAGGATTTCGGTGCCCTTTGTTTAGGTTGAAATCTTCTTCTGCCCTTTTAACATCAGTTCATGGAGGCCATTTGTGGAAACTTTTAGAAATTGTGTTTTATTCCGCCTCCCCTCGGCATTTGTCTACGGTATAAGCGGCTCCATAGCTGTGTGTGCGAACATGTGTCAGTTTTCTGATCGAACACACGGTAGTTTTCCAACTAGATTGTGCCTTCTGTTTAGTCTCTTCCTCATGCCCACTTTGAAAAAGGAAGCCTCAAAAACAAATAAAAACACTCCTAGGGGCTTCATAAACTTCTCCACATAGAGTAGGCATTCCAGCCCATACTTGTTTAACCAATGAATGGATACAATGGGGAAATACAGGTCAATAGGTAAAGAAGAAGAACAGAATGGGAAGAGGGCTTTATTCAAGATCATGGCATCAGGAAGGTTTGGGGACAAATCCAATCAAGTTTGGCCCCCAGCCCTGTATCCAAGTGACCCCCAGAAAGCTGCCTGTGCCCCTCTATATGCCTCCATGCCCTCCATGCCCCCACTTCCCCAATCCTCCAACCTTCCCACTGCAGCACTCACTGCTTATGGTCCCACAGCCTGGTCCCCTCTGGTCGCCAAAGAAGAGAGGAAAGGGGAGAAACCACACTTCACACTGAGGGAAGGAGACCCTGCCCTGTCACCTTGAGAGCTGCAGTGCTCCTTGTGCCCCGAGGTCAGAGGGACAGAGATGGGAGACCCCATTCGCCTCTGTTCCTTCCACTTCCTCCCACCCCACTTCTTTCATCTTCCCACTTCGGAGACCCCCAGTCCCTTCCAGAAACGCCCACCCGACCAATGGCTCCTAGACCATCTGGTTACCCTAGATGCTTCCACTAGTGACTTGGAGCTGGCTTAGGGAGAGGCCCCCTGGACAGGTGAGGGGAAGGGAAGACTGACCACCTGGGCTGCAGCAGGGAGAGAAACCCGGCATTCCACCTAGGACTCTCGGCTGTTTTCCTATAAAACGGTGAGATGTCCAGAGACATTTTTTTATTTTCACACCTGAGGGAGGGTGCTACTGGCCTCTAGTGGGTAGAGGCCAGGGGTGCTGCTAATCAAACTACACGGCACAGGACCCTTCCCCACATCAGAGAATGGTCCACCCAAAACGTCACTAGTGCCAGAGGGGAGAGCCCTGCTGTGGAAGCGTCACCCAGGTGCTGTCATCTTCATGGCGGTTTACGTTCCTCGAGCGCCTCTGAGAAGGCACTGCTGTAAGTGCTCCCCAGAAATCACTGTACTTTATTTAATCCTCCCAACAACCCCTCACAGGTGGCAGGTGCTGTCATCATCTCTATGCTGCCCATGGAGAAACTGAAATACAAGGAGCTTAGTGACTCACTGAAGGTCACACAGCCACTGAGTGCTGGCGCTGGGTGTCTGACACGGGCCCCCTCCCCCTCAGCTAACTCACAGGCTTAACAGGCCTTTGTGGGCTCGCCTTCAAACCCGAGCACAGTCTATAACATTGACCCAGTGGAATATTCTCATTCCAAAGCCACTGACTCACAAGTAAACTTTTGCAAGAGTCTGTAATCGGAGCACAGCCTAAAGCTCTGATCTGGTCCTGACCCTTAACCTCTGTGTCTCTGTATATAAAACAAAGAAACTGTCCCAGGATCCTGAACCTCTCCCCGTAAATCCAGGACTTCAGGATCCCTCTGTTACACAAAGGAGCACCTGGGTTTGACGGGCTCACAGAAGGCTGGAAATGGAGACTGAGGGATCAGGGCAAATAGACTCAGCTATGGTCAGGGTCAAGTCACTGAAGTTCAGGGACATCTGAGAGTCTCATCTTAGGGCCCACCCCTCAGAAAGATTGAGGCGTTGGCGCCCTCGGATGAGACCCAGTTCAGAGCCTGGGGGTAGATGAGTTGCACAGGAAGGACCTCACGCTCAACCTCAGGTCACCCTTGGCAAAGCTGGGCCTGGAGGCTTGTCTTCCTTCCTGGGGCCCAGGCTCTGCCATAAGTGTTCCATTACACTGCGGTGTTGAGGGCCTACCCGGAATCCTCCGTGCGCTGGACTCACGGCCACTCCTGCAAGCTCAAGGACCTCCCCCAAGCACCTGTGCAGGTAATAGGATATGTACCATCCACGCCAGTCCTGCCCATCACCTTGCCAGAGGGGTTGCTGTCCAAGAACTATTTTCCTGTCTCCAGGTGCCGTTCTCTTGCCACTTTTGCCAGCTTCCTTTCCGCCACAGATGGCCCCGATCTGAGTGGTGAGGCCAGCCCAGGATGGTTGTTGAGTTTCTTGGGTTCTTTGATTAGGAAACATTCTCTAGGTATGCAGCTAGAATTGGCTTCCACAAAATGTCAGTTCAAATGATTTCCAGGTGGATTATCTTAATTTTTTTTGCTGTGTTGATATTTCAGCAGGCTCTGTGCATGCCCCAATCAGGGGCACTACAGAATTAGCCCCAAGAAATGTATTTTGTGCCTCAGCTGTACAGGGAGGTTTGTGATGCTTTGAGGGCAGCTGGTACTTTTCCCTGGATGCCTGGTGCAGGGCAGGCAATGAAAGATAGAGGCATTGGCCTAGTGGTTCAGGGCATGGGCTCAGATCAGGACTCTTGGGTGTAAACCCTGGCTCCCTGCCTCCCTGTGGGACCTAAGCCATGTCAGTTAGCCTTTCAGAGTTTTTCATCATCTGTAACTTGGGGTATGGTAGTACCTCTCCCACGGTTGCTGCAGGATTTAAACAGGGTGACCCAGTGCTTGGCCCAGGACCTGGCTTATAGTAACTGCTCAGTAAATGGCCTTATCAGCAGCCACCTCTGAATCCACACTTGTGACTGGATAAGTGTGCAAAGGCATCTGTGGACCTTGGGGATGGAATCAGTTGTATTGAGTACATTCTTACACAGAGTAGGGATCGAGATGGGAGAAGCAGGCAGCTGCCCAGCTCCCCTGGAACCGGGCATTGTTGTTCGGGTGGAAGTGGACCCCCTGGAAATCGCACACACCCATGTTTAAATGTACACACAGAACTCTTGCCACAGGGGAGCAGAGTGACTTATCATCTGTTGTCCCTGCTTCTGTCCTCTTCCTTCCTGAAATCCGCTCCACGCCAGGAATAGACTGTGTCCTCTCCACGCCAGCCAAGCCCAGTCGCCCTCCCTCCTGCCCTGTGCGGACCGGAGACCTCAGGTTTAGAGATCTTACCGGATTACTCATTGACTCCTGAGCGAGCGAGCGAGCACTGACGGGGTCTGAGAAACAGTGGGAGAGACAGAAGAGAGTGGAGGAGAGGTTTTTGTGGAGGAAATAATTAAACAGAGTGTTGAAGTTGGTAAACTGGCAAACAGGTTTGATGGTGGACAGCTGAGAGTAAATAGAAAATGTTAAATAAAGCGAATTCTACAGAGAACTTCAAGTATCCAATAAGCAGAGTCATATCTGATTAATCAATTCAGCTTAAGAAGCCTTCTTACCCATGAACTAAGACTGAGAGTCATAATACATCAGTTTCTTAAAAAGTCATTAAATCAGAGAATCAGAAAAATGATATCTATGTATTTCAAACATTTCACTTTAACTTAAACTGGACAAAAGCACACTTATCCCCCCATCTTTTGGGACAGGGCCCAGCCTTGTCTTGCTGTGTGGGGCAGCCGGTTGAAACTCCCTGCCTCCCTGCCTAAGCCACACGCGGCGTGCGTCGCCTGCACTGAGGAGTAATCCGCATGCGAGAACCCCTCTAATGTTGTACTACTTTTTAGTGGTCTTTGACATCCCATTGGACAGTAAAAAATTATCTTAAGAATTTATCTTTCATTTAATACTTGTGTTTCATCAGCTTGAATTATATGACTGTTGTAACAAGTATGATGGATGTAGGAGGTTGGCTGTGGTAGGAGGAGACCCAGGCGTGGGCGCCAGGCCCTGGGGGCCCGGCCGTGAGTATGTACAGTCCTTCATTTCTGCTCCCCGCGTGGTGCCAGGGAGGAGACAGCCTAGTGCGGAGACCCCCATGACGCTCTCTTCCTGTCTTTCAGGACAGGACAGCACTTCAAATTCATTCATGCAGAACCCCAACTTAAGGGGTGTTGCAGCATTTCCACTGTGAGACTCAAAATAAATTAAATTCCCTGAGTATATTAACTCCCCTAAGTGAAGGAGTTTTAGATCAAAGTCTAACACTTTTAAAACCATTTTAAATCAGCTCGTTAGAATGAAATCTGAAGCCATTGATAATGGTGTCTCATTCAGGGCTCTCCCTCCGGTCCTGTCTGCTTCCCTGCTGAACCAGGCATCAGAGAGAAGAGGGACATAATTATCTCTGGTCCCAGCTGCTAGTTTTCCTTCTGGCCGGGACAGCTGGGTGATGCTGTCTTGGGACCTAATTCTGAGGTTGCACCAAAGAAAGTCCAGGGATGTACTTTCATCCTTGTGTCCTCCCCGCCCCACCCCCGACACCAAGGATAGCAGAGGACCCCTGGGTCCATAACCCCCTTTCGTGGGATCTACAGCCAACGAGCAGTGCTAGGAAGGAGGGAGCAGTTCGTGGAGCCAGGGAACGTGCCCCTCCCCTGGGGTGAAGGCCAGCTCTCCCCCTCGAGTTAGAACCAGTGCCTTAAATTATGTGCCAGCAGAATTGTCCTGGATCAAATCCAGTTCTGCCGTATTTGTAGGTCATTCAAAGGTGCTTATTTTTAATTGTTCTTAATTGGACAGTGACACTGACCATTGTCTTACCTCACCCCCTACCCATGGTCTCCCCCTCAAAAAGCTTATTGGGTAATTAATAATCAAAAGCCAAATGTTTAAGTGCTCAAGGGAAGGTTACAATTCAAAGAATCTCTTTGGTTTAAAATATCTATGCATATAAATATTACAATTATATAGCATATATTTATATGCATATAAATATAATTATATATCATACATATTTATAAATACAAATATATTTAAATGTAAATATTCACTACCATATATTTGTTGTATATTGGGTTGGCTTTTAACTTTGGTATTGGTAATGCATCAGAATCTGTTAATAAGTCAAGGAAGGGTTGTATATACAAATAAAATAGTTGTATATAACCTGCTGTGTTGGGGCGCGGTAATAACTGTGGTGTAGACTCATATGGACCTGTCCCTTTCAGAGCTGCCCATCATGGAGAATCCCCAGGAACAGCTGTTGGGGGGTGTCACCAGCCCCCCTGCCGCCCACTCTCTGTCTTGTCCCTTCCTGAACACCAGGAAGTTTCACACTGGCCCCAACCGGCCACCATGCGGACTCTGCCTCTGCTGTCTCCATGAGGCCTGCTTAGAAACGAAGGATCTCACAGAACATCCCTAAATCCGCTTGAATAATGGACTGATTATGCACAAACTCACCTGAACCCTCTTTAAACCTATTTAACCTTCTCGATGGGGTTAATCCTGTGGGGATAACATGCGCTCCGGGTGTCTCTCCCCTGGGTTCGGTTCTTCCTCCTTGAGTGCCGCGGCCCCTCCCTTCACAGCAGGCCCAGGGAGTGAGGACTGCACTGCTCCCTGCAGAGTGTTAATAAAGACAGAATAAATTGAAATAATTCCCTTTCAATGTCACTAAAGTGCTATAAATAATTACAAACCAGTGTTTGATGTCTGATGGGAAATGTAGAGGAAAAGATTCATGTATAAGTTGACAATCTGGGTCAACGTAAAAATAAAAAGTCTTTAAGAAAAGATCTCCTTATTATTTATTGCCGGCAAGACTGCATTCCAGAAGCTGGCCATCCCCTCGTTTCGTGGGCTTCTGCTGCCCCCTGCTTGGGCTAGTCACGCCTTGAGTTTAATGCAACCCTTCCTCTAACCAACTAAGGGACTTGTGGCAGAGAGTCAGACCTCCGGATATAACATATGTCAGTTACACCTCAACAAAAACAAATTCTTCTGTCGATGGGCATAATATAAGATTTCCTGTGCCTCCATTTTCCCATCTGTAAAATGAGGATTATGCGATCTCCCCCCTCAGAAAGAGCACAAGGTGGCCTCACGGGGTAGTCACAGAACTGAAATAAAACAATCCACGGGAACACTTTGGAGCTCCTCAGAAGACAGGTGCCCCACGGAGGGCTGTGCCTCCTGGAGCCCCAGTCAGGTGCCTGACCTGAAGTCTCTCGCCGGCTGGGTGCAGCCTGATGTCTGAAACAGTGCAGCGGCCACCCCCGGCCTCCCTTAGCACCAGCCGGACGGCGCCGACTGGGTTGGAGGGTGAGCTCCCTGCAGCAGGGCTCTTGCCGGGGACGGATGGACAGGCAGCCTGGTCCAGCCTCTACCAGCCTTGTCTGTCCCAACTTTTGAAAGGGAAGCCCAAAGCCAGGGTGCAGGACAGTGGGAGGGGTGCCTTTGGTGTCCCCTCAAGTGATGTCCAGCCCCTGCCAGTGCGGACTGCTTCAGCGAGGGGCTGGGACGTCCTTGGCTTGCGTCCTGACTCTCCATGGGATTTCCTGGGAGCCTTTCTGTTTTCTTGGTGGGGGTGGGGGGTCAACTTCCCCCTAATCAGACAGGGATGTGGTGCCGAATCTCACAATCTAACTATGCCCAGGGGGCAGCCTCTTCCTGCCACTCAGTGTTTAGCACTCAACGGGAATCGATTAAGGCAAGAGTGATTAAATTAAAGGCCGGGGCTGACTTGGATGGCATAATGCTCTGATGGCTGTTTAGTGGCGAGAGACACAGTGAAGGCCCATGAACTGAACCACTTGTACTTGGAACTCGAATGGAGCCAGAGCCGGGCTGCAGTCTGTTTGCCTCTGCCCTGTGAATGGCAGGTAACTCGTACTCAGGGCCGGCGGGGGCCGGCGGGGGGGGAGTGTTTCAGGGTGTGTGGGTCACCCCACCATGACAACAGCTGCTCTATTGCCTGGCTGCCTTCAGCACTGGTTCTGGGTGTCTAGTGGCCCCACATCATCAACTTCCGGTTACCCTGCTCTCCCCAAAGCTGTCCTCATTACGCCCCAGTCCCCTTCACTCTGGTCATCGGAACCTGCCATCTTCTCGTCCCCATGTGGCACATCTTGGAGCCTTAAATTCTTCTCCTCCATCTACATCTTAGAACAGACTTCACCGAGTCTTCCTCCTAGACACTGTCCTTCCCCTTCCAGTTCCTATTCTTACCAGTTCTGAAAGGAACATAGGCCTTAATATGTCACCCTCGATCACTATGGGGACAATAACAAACTGTTCCTAATTTCAATTTCGAAATTCACATTCAGTCCTGTTTACAGACCACCACCGAACTGTTCTTCCCCGAGCAGCCCTGCCCCATCCAGGCATGCGTCCACGACCGAGTTCTCCATCTCTTGCTAAGCCAAGACCCACCTTGCACTGCCTGCGCAGGTCCCTGTGCCGGGCTTGGACTCCCTGTCCAGTTCCACTGGTCCAGTCCCACCGCTGGCCAGCCTGCCCCTTGGCCTCTCCATAGACATCATGCTCCCTCTCCCCGCCACCTCTTTAAATCACCCTGAGCTTCCCCAGCCTCTGTCCTGCCTAAAGCCCTCTCCAGCTCTCCCCGCCAGCAAGATCTGGAGGCCTCTCCACCTTCCACCTCCCACCAGCCATCAGCACCTCAGTGGTTAATGCTTAATTATTTTTTCTCTTGCTTTGAGTGCAGGTCTCAACTCCCCACGGGCTGTAGGTCCTCCGAGGGCAAGGCTTGTGTCTCATATGCTTTCCTGCTCCCCTGGGCATCTTGCCTGTCACAGAGCAGGGCACATACACAGCTCAAAATAATTACTCTCGAGCCTTGAAGTTCGATGCTAATAAATCAAATAAGCTGTTAGATGAGTTCTCTCTGTTTAAATAAAGCAAGTTTTCTACCTATGAGTATGTGGTTCTGTTGCTCTATATACTTGAAAATAATGAAAATCACATTTCCTTTAAAACATTCTACAATCGTTGCTTTGCCCTACTTCAGGCCAACTTACACTCCCTGTTGGTCCCAGTTAGTTTTGCTGTATGAAGATGCAGATGACAGTGGTAGTAATGGGTTGCATTTATTTTACTAAAAACGTAGCCTCTTGCATCCTTCACTCTCCGACAAAACAGGGAGTCTCACCACCTTGTGCCGAGGAATGAGCTGAGGCCCACAGATATCACAGCTGGGGAGGGAGCAAGTGGCCCCTCAGTCCAGGCCCTCAGGTCCCCCTCTCTGGCCCCACCCTCCACACCAGCACCAGCAGACAGACATGCCCTTAGGGTTAGTGACCAGAGAAGCAGTGCGCTCCCGCCCCTGAGAAGGGGTCATACGTAACCCGAGCCGGAGAAAGTATCTTAGACTGAAAGCTAGCCTCTAAACTGGGCCACTGCTTCATGTCGCCGGTGACGGCAGAACCAAATTTAGTGTCGTGGGCAGGTTCACATTTATCAAATAGAGAAGCTCATTTTCTCCTAGCTCACACAAAGCATGAAAACTGTTCATACCCCTTGTGCTTCCATGAAGGGGTATGTGTGACTGATGAAGGCTGGTAACCGTGCCTGAGAGGAGCCCAGGACAGAAACTCAGGGAAGGTGACATTCAGGGTCCCAGGCAGCGTCTGCAGGGAGAACATTCACTCAGAGAGGATGGTTGTCTTGGGCAAGGCACACGAAGCAAGCTGTCTGCTGGTAGGGAAAAGGGTCATGGTAGGGAGGGCTGGGGGCTCAGCCTGCATCACCCAGCCTCCTGGGCTACTGCCCCACCCCGTTACTCAATAATCTGCTTTCTTTCCCAAGCTCACACCAGTGCAGCCCACACCGTGGGGCCAGGAAAGAAGGGCTGATGGCGAACAGGGAAGGGAAGGGCTCCCACGGAGGAGGCTGGGGTCTTGTATTCCGCACTGCTCAGAATTTGCCACTTCACTTGGCTCTGCTACAGTATCAGAATGCATGTCCCACAGAAACAAGAATCACTTCTCAGTTCTGCTATTGCCTCCCACCTTCTTTCCAACGTTTAAAAAAATCTTCCAGCTATAAAGGCAAGATACCATATGTGAGATCCCACCTGATTTTCTGTTTCGTTAGATTTTGGGGGAGATGAGAGTGGGGGCGGACAGGGATCATTTCAATCTGTAAATTATATTCAGGCTGAATACTAAGTAGTTCTTCAAGAAAATTCTTAAAAGCACCTCAAACTGAAAGATGGGGCCTCTGGGAGGAACATGGCTGGTCTTGGCCTGATTAGCTCCCTGGATGTGGGCGGGGCTGCGGGGCGGGGCCCCCTCTGCACACAGCCCTGGACCCAACATACCCGCTGTGTGCCCTGGGCCAGGGCAGCTCCCAGTCAAATCAGATGGACAGCCATGGGCATGCTGGTCACATCTGAGCCCCTGGGCGCAGGGACCTCATCGTCAAAGACTATGGCCACATAGTAGACGCCAGGCCCTATGTCACTGGGACTTGGAGACGGAGGCTGCTGGGATTGCCACCTTCTGGAGCAGGGGTGTCCAACCCGCAGTCCACAGGCTATGAATGCGGCCCAGCACAAAAATCGTAAATTTACTTAAAATACTGCATTTTTTTGTGATTACATTTCGCAACGTATTTAATGTGTGGCCCAAGATGACAATTCTTCTTCCAGTGTGGCCCAGAGACGCCAAAAGGCTGGACACCCGCACTACAGGAACAAACCCTGCCCCCGGGGGGCCCAAAGTTTGCAAAGGACACTTGGGGACAGCCTGGCTTTCTGGATACACTAATATTGTTCTAGTTTGGACTCAGTAAGGAGTTGTCAATTAAATATCTGAGCCATTTTAACACTTATTTGGGCATCAGCCTCTGGCGTCTGGGAGAGAGGTATGGTGTGGGAACACTTTAAACCCATAAGCACGGTGAGGGTCTCACGGCTGGGTGGCCTGCATGATGTGATTTCAGGGTGCTGGGAGGTCTCCCCATTCCCCAAATTACTAAGGAGATAAAACTTTACTGTCTACATTATCTCATTTGATTCTTTTTTAAGTTTATTTTTTATCTCATTTCATTCTTGATGTGAGCCTGTGAGTTCAGACTCTTTTCTCTTTTACAGGTTAGGAACTGAGGTTCTGAGAGATTACACAGGGTCTGGGAAAGTTCATTGGCATCTGAAATCACATGGCCACTTTGAGGCTGATGGAGGATTTGAACCCAGGACTTCTGCTTCTCAAGCCTGGGCTGCTGCTCTCCAGAACAAGCCCCACCCTGGCTTTTCCATTCATTGCTTTAGCCTGAGGGGCCCTACCACTTGTTAAACTGCCAGTGCCTGTACAAGGGGAGAGAGGAGAGGCAGCTTTTCTCCCCCAAGGATGAAGGAAAAGTTGTGTGTTTATTTGTTTTGATAGAGCAGAGACTTGCAATTTCAGCTTGAGGACTTGTGCGTTAGGATACAAAAATGAACAGATTGCTTTTTACTCTTAAAAAAATTCTGTTTGGCTTAAGATGTGTTTGGAGGGATGGGCATAATCTGTGCCAAAAAGTGTTCCGTGCGCCCGACCACAGAGAGCAGGGGGCAGCCGCAGGTGCAGGGATGCAGGGAGAAATCCCGCGTGCAAGCGGCCCCACTCTGGCGGGACCTGTGGGCTTGCCCTACCACGTCCAGAGCAGAGTAGGGGCTCTGAGTGTGACTCTGGGGACAGGGGGCTTGCCTCACCATCACCCCCGTTTCCAGGGGTCTAGAAGACGCAGAAAGAGGAAAAAACATCACGTTGAGGCAGACCTGGCTAAGTAACACATCTTGTAATACAAGTTATTTTTCCATAATGAAAGGCTTAAAACTGATTCCTAAAATTTAAAGATAATTAGTAAATTAACTGTGTTTCTCTCTACACTATTAGTTTTCAAGCAAATTGATTAAAATGTCCTGCTTGCACATTACTAGCACCCATTCTTTTGTGTTTAATTTTCAAACTTTGTCTGATTCTACTTCTTGGGCTTCCCAGAGACCCAGGCTCCCCAGTGTATCCATCTGCTGGGCCATGTTTTATTCATCCTGGCATCCTCAGTGCCTGGCACGGCACATGGCGCGGCATAAACACCCAGTGATCGCTTAGTGAATGAATGAATGGGCGAGCAAATTCAATACTGATTAAAAATTAAGGACTTTCTGCCCTGGTTGGTTTGACTCAGTGGACTGAGTGCTGACCTGCAAACCAAAGGGTCACTGGTTTGATTCCCAGTCAGGGCACATGCCTAGGTTGTGGGCCAGGTCCCCAGTTGGGGGCACATGAGAGGCAACCACACATTGATGTTTCTTTCCCTCTATTTCTCCTTCCCTCTCCTCTAACGATAAATAAATAAAAGTCTATCTAAAAAAAAATCAAGGACTTTTTTTTAAGAGACCTGGCAACAGAAAGAGCAACAGGTACATTGTATATTTGTTCATCCTTCTACTTTCTTTTTTTTTTTCAAGATTTTATTTACTTACTTTTAGAGAGAGGGGAATGGAGGGAGAAAAACATTAATTGTTGGTTGCCTCTCACACACCCCCAAACCAGGGACCAGGCCCCCAACCCAGGCATGTGCCCTCACTAGGAATAGAACTGGTTACCCTTTGGTTCTCAGGCCGGTGCTCAATCCACTGAGCCACACCAGCCAGGGCCATCCTTCTACTTTCTTGGAGGGTTGACAGGTACAGGTCTGTTTGGAATGCTAAAAATGGAAACACACACACTACTTGCCATAATCTTTTAAAAAGGTAAACCTTCAGATTAATCCAAGGCTTTACATTCAGAGAGCTAGAGTGACACCATCATCCACGAGCCCTGCTGTAAAGATGAAAGGCCTTGATGAGTAGGTGTGGGTCTGAGGTCTGGCCCCTGCACTCCCCCCGGAAGGGTGGTGAGCAGCTGAAGGCAAACCACTTCAGTCCCTGCCAGCTCAGCCCAGGGAGGGCTGTCCGGTTTAGCTCACTACAACAAGGGATACCCAGTTAAACTGGGGCTTCAGATGAGCAACAACTATTTTTTTTAGTGTAAGTATAGTATGCTACCTCATGTTCCCCAAAGATGTCAGGTCTTAATCCCCAGAACCTGTGGATGTGACCTTATTTGGGAAGAGGATCATTGCCAGTGTGATTACATTAAAGATGTGGGGATGAGACTGAACTGTATGATCTGGGTGGATCCTAAATGCAGTCACAGGTGTCCTTTTAAGTGCGAGGCAGAGAGAGACCAAACACTCAGAAGGCGAGGTGACAGTGAGGCAGCTGGAGATTGGTGAGAAGTGGATTCCCACAGCCACAGAGCTGCAGAGACAAGCAAAAGCCTTCCTTTCTGCTGGCGCTTCCAGAGGGCATGCGGCCCTGCCAGCACCCTGAGTGCCACCCAGTAATTCTGATCCTGGACCTCTGGCCTCCAGAACTATGACAGAATAAATAGTATCTGTTGTTTTAAGCCACTAAGGCTGTGGTAATTTGTTAACAGAAGCTACAGGAAACTAAGACAATAAGTATGACCCATGCAATCTTTGGGACGTACTTATGCTAAAAAAAAATTGTCATTTATCTGAAATTCAAATGTAACTGGGCACCCTGTACTTTTCCTGGCCACCCTGATTCCCAGGGCCAGGGAAGGAGGCATGTGAAATTTGCAGGGAAGCTGGTTGAGGCTCTCAGGAAGTGGACTTCCTTATGCTAAAAGTCTTTGTAAGCACAGTCAACTGAACCGATTTAAACTTTAATAACTACCCTCTAGACAAAAAGGGGAGCAATTAGACAGGTGTTAATGATTTATTCTTTCAGCAGTCATGGGAGCACTTCCTCCAACACAGAAGCTCTGGGCGAGGGCAGAGGAGTTAGGCATTAATGCGGTACAGACAGCGAGGCTAAGGTACAAGCCAGCCAGTAAATCACGTGAAATATCGCCCTTGACAGAGCTCAGGTGGTTCTGCGGTGCGTTTTCTGATACCTGAGCTGCCCCAGGGAATCTCACACCCTTTCATTGCACACCCAAGACAAACAGCCTGGCCACTCCCGGTTGCTGAATGAGAGGATTTCGCAGCAGACCTCGAATGGTGGGAGGGGGCAGATGTGGCAGAAACATGCTGGCTCTGGGCTCCCAGGAGGGGCTTCCAACGGAAGCAGATGCCAGATGTCTCCATCATCCCCATCACTCTCTGAAATCCAGACGGTCCCCGGACCCTCAGACTTTCAATGACGCTCACAGAATGTACAGTGTTAGAGCTTTAAGGAGTCTTGGGTCACCCAGGACAGATGAAGATCCTAAGACACCCCAGAACTGTTTCAGTTGCTTTACCAAAATACCCATCCCTGGGAAGAGAAAAAACAGGTAGTTTACAGGGGAAAAAGTTGGGGAGTATGCTAAACATGCAAAGATGACCTCATGCATAATTAAAGGGCTGTGGTCAAACCGGCGAGCGGCCGCTGTTAGTAAACCAGACGGCACTGCTCCAGAGAGGCCGTGCAAGCTGGGTGGGGGCAGGAGGCATCATTTTTAGTCTACATTCTTTTCTACTTAATGTTTTTACCATGTATATATTGCCTCTTAAAAAATAAATGACAAATTCGTGAACATGCTCAGGCCCCAGCTCACTGGAAGAGGGTGGGAGTACCTGGAAGAAGGTTCCTCGAAAGGCTCCCGGGGGACGCAGGTGTGCGTGTCACCGCCTGGTGGGGGAGCTGTGGTCCGGCCTCACCCTCTCATGTCAGAGGGGAGCGAAGAAGGTCTGTCCCCAGGCCTTTGTGGGCTAGCCCGGGCGTTTGCCGCCTTAGACAAAGGAAACTTCCAGGTGAGCTGTAGGACTGGCACTCACGGCAGCCCACGCGCAGTGTGTGTGGAGCACACACACAGCGTGGAGTGGAACACCGGGCACCTTTGGAGTGCTCCCGTGGAAGGAGGGGTGGGTGTTGTAGCAGGCCAAGGGGGGGGCGGGCCACTGTGTTACTTACGTGTCTAATCTTTGTTGTGGTTTGTGACAACCCCGATGAGCCCCATGAGCCACCCTGGTCCCCAGGATGCCTGGTAACCTGCCTTCCAAGTGAGAACCCTGTGGACGAGGCCAGGCTGGGTGATGTGCCTGCCACTTGATGATTTTTAATGCCCAGTCCTTTTATGTCAAAAACAACCTCAACAGGATTTTTTTTCTCTTAGTGCTTTCACACTAATGACCTCATTTCGTCCTCCAGCCACTCTAGGCTGCATGGTGGCACTCCCTGTTTGGAAAGGGAAGACAGAGAAGCTGCCATTCCAGAACCTGGGCCCCTCAGCCATGGGGACCGGGGAGGTCTCAGGCCTCCCTGCCTGGTCCCAGCCCTGCCTCGTGTCAGGGGCCTGTCTCTCCCAGAGTAACTTCCAAGGTGCAGATTCCACACCCTGCTCCACAGCCTTTCTGGGGTACCTGCGGAACCCCCCACACTCCTTGAGGGATGAAGAGCACAGCCCCAAGCCCCTGCTCTATGGGGACACTCCCCATATGCAGGGAAGCAACAAGACACTCCTAGTCTTCCCTTTACATAGACAGGTTCCAGCCAATCCTCTGAGAGCCTCCTCTCAGTTGTAATTATTGGGTTGTCCCGTGGGCTCCCTCCAGAGGGGCTGACAGGCACAGCATAGCACGAGTGTGGGCTTCCCGACCCCAAGGCCAGAGTATCTCCCTGCTTGCAAGTTAAGGGTCACTCCGCTTGGTCTGCAGACCCAGGACGCCCAGAACCAAGGAGGTGGAAGAATCCCCAGAGGCCACCCTGGTCCCACCCCCTGCCCAAACTTCCTCTTCCTTACAGAGTCACCCCAACTTCTTTGTGACGGAGGGTCACAGCCTCATCAGCCCTCTGACAGTGGGGCCAGGAGGGAGGAGAAAGGCAGGGCCAGAAGAGAAAGCTGAAAGCATTGGGAGTATTTGTCCCAAATATATGACATCCTTAGAATGAATTAAGGTACCCTCTTTCCCTTCAGCTGCCTTCTCCCGTCCTGGGAGGACCCCCCTTCTCCCCATACCTCCCCAGCTTTCTGAGGTTATTCTGAGAAAAATTCACACAAAGGTGCCAGCACAGGGTGTTAAAGACAAATTTTGAATGTTAACAGATGCCGGAGCCACTTGAGAAATGAAGGAATAGCCCAGAGAACTGAAGTGACCTCCCCAGGGTCACACAGCAAGTTCATGGCAACGCTGGCCTTGCACGGGTCTCCGCCGCCCCACTCAGACCTCCCTGCGCCCACATCACCTTCATGTCTTGGGCTCTCACACACTGGTACCTCCTGGCCAGGCCTCTCTTCGATGGCTGGGGCGCATGCAAAGGGACCCCCAGACCCACCTGACAAGGGGCCAACCTGGGTGCAGGCCTGGCCAGGAAGCACCAGTACGCGAGAACCCAAGAAATGAAACCGAAGTCTCGCAGATGACAGAGGCCGGTCACTGGGACACATGATAAGATTTATAGATGTGTCCCCACGGCAGCTGCTTTCTAGAACATTCCCACTTTCTCCCATTGCAGGAAGCCCTCTCCTGCCGCCTCCTCCCAGGGATCTCTTGGCTTCGCAGAGCCTGTTAGCTCTGCCTCGGAAATACAGTGTCAGCCTGTGCCGAGTCACCAGCACTGAGGTCAAGCAGTTGTCCCTCATAGGGGCAAACGGGAGCTGGAGCTGCCCAATGACTGGTGGCTAGGACTTGCCCTCGTGGAGAAAAAATAAATAAAACGAAAGCAAAAACAACATAAATAAATCTGTCAAAGAATGGCTTTAGGTCGAGGTAAGTGGCCTGTCACTGAGGCAGCCTGGCTGAAGCAGAAACACACACCCCACTTACCAACCAGTGCTGGCTTTCCTCGAGGAGGCCCGCAGTCCCTCCGGGAACACAGTCTTCCTCTCGGTGAGCAGCCACTTGCTCTCCCCTCAGTCTTAGCAGAAGCCACATTTGTAACTAGAAAACATCCATTAGGTGAACGAGGTTTCTCTTGTCCACGGTGATGGAGCAGTTCCCAGGGGCGGGTGGGTGGGCAGTATGGGAAAGAGCTGCAGAACCGCCAGCCCGCTTGGCCCACCCGTGCACTGCACGCCGGGAGCTCCTGGGGTGGTTTGCTTCCAGAGGCCTTCGTTTTCCGTCCACTTTGGCCATTGCTCCCTTACTCCTCCTGCAGTCACCTTCCTCTTCCTTTCCGAAGTCAGCCACACCACTATTAGCACAAAAGCCGCTATGTAAGCACAAAAGCTCCGTGGTCTCCTCTCCTTGTACCTGCCTGGCCAGTTCTTAGCCACTCCAACGATTTTCCCCAAAATATTGTTTTAATCACTTAAAAAACAGACATGAGATGCAATTTACCCTCCCCGTCTTGCCTTCATGGATTGCGGATGAGAGGTATTGGAGAGGATCTGGCCTTGGAGGAGGGCTGACCAGGGTTGGCTCTTGGCTGCCGCCTCCTAGCTGTGTGACCTTGGTTAAGTGGCTCAACCTCTCTGAGCCTGGTTCCTCATCTGAAAAATGGGAATAGTAGCACCTGTTTCAGGGCTGCTGTAAGGAGTAGGGGTGATGTGTGTAAAGCACAGCAGCACACGGGGAATGGCTGGCCCCTGTTACACCACTGAGCCCTGACCATGGCACCCTGTCGTCACGGCAGACTGTGTGCAGTGACTGGAAACATGCTTCCACTTTCACAACTTTTTGAGGGCGGGTTGTAGAACTGAAAGGGGGTCACTTAGGGCCTTGAAAGTGACCTCCTCTCCTCAACCTTCGGACCTCCTGCCTAGTGGCTCTGATACCCTGCCTGCATTCAGTGGTCACCTCTGCCCCTTGCCCCTTCCCTGCCCTCCCTCCTGGGACGCCACACTGGAGCACTCGGGCAAGGTTAGGGTGGCTACACAAAGCCCCATCACCTCCAAACACCTCCCGGTACCTGGGAACCTGCAGACGTGCCCTCCTCAGTCACACCCATTCCCACAAAGGATGTAGCTGGAGTCCCCGAGACAGTGGGGGTGGCCCCGCAGGACCCAGCCACAGGCCTGGGAATGCCAGCAGCAGAGCTGAGCCTTTCCAGGAGCAGCTGACTGTGGGCACCGAGCTCCATCCCATCCCACCCTGCCCTTCATCGGCCATTTAGCACCTGGAACACTGAGGGTACTTTAATAATAATTAAATTCATAATGAGCGTCAAAAAGGCCAGCATGTGGTGAATGTATGCCTCTCTGCACAGCTGCAGCGTGATGCACAAGCCACTAACGGTTAATGAGGAGTAAATCTGAATGTGAGAAAGACCTGATTGCAGAGATTTTCACTCCTTCCTTCCCTCCCCAGACTCTTCAGTGAGAGGTTAGGGACAATTTCCCTTCACTCAACCTCGTACTAGGATTTATAATGAAAAGAACTGGGACAAGAACCTTCATGTTCTTGTCCGTTTAGATTTGGGCACAAACATAGAGTGTTTCTCACTCACTGAGAGCTGGTGCAAAACACAACATTTTCTCTCCCAGAAGGGGTCTGCAACATCCCTTGCAGGAAAAATATTCTTTTCCAGACCCAGAGCCGGAGCCCTGGCAGCCATTCTGGGGGTGTGTCCTAAAAGACGAACTGGGTCAGAGCGTGGAGGCTGCTTAGCATTCCGGGGGCACACCAGCCTGCTGGAGAGCGCAGAGCGCAGCCCCGCCTCGCCCTAACAGGCCTGCGAGGACGGCGTGCCTGGGAAAAGCAGGCGCCTGGCCTGGGAGCACCAGGCTGGAGGGAGAGCTGCAGGGTTTTCGAGGACCGCTAAGTCAAATGGGTGACAATAAATTGCTTGTTACCCCAAGGGACAAGGTGCAAAGAGCTGAAATGAGCATTAAGTCACCAGAGGCCCAGAAAGCAGGGGTGCTGGGGAGGACCCCCAACCAACGACAGTATCTTATGGCAGTGTGTGCCCAGCATGGCCAGATGATCCCAACTTGTCAAGACAAATCAAAAATCGTACTTTGATTAAATATCCCTATTTTCAAGTGTGGGTTGCTCATTTAGAAACTTTAAAACTCAGTACTATGCTCAGGGACCATTTGTCTGGTTTAAACTCCACATGGAGGAAGTCAAGCTAGACAGCTGGAGGAACTTCCTGAGGTGGAGATTTTGAAACCCTGGGAGGGGTGTGGTGTGTCTTTGGGGTTTTGCAGTGCCATTCTGCCGGAAGTAAGGAGCAGGACTGCACGTCTCCCACTAGGGAGGTTTGAAGCTCCTAAGCCCATGACCTTCGACGAGTGCCTGTGACCGGCTGACACTCCCAGGGTCCTCGCTCTGGCTGCCTGTGCCGGCTGACTCTGGGAGGCTCTGACACTCTTTGAAGGGTCCCTTCTGTCTAATGCTGTTGGTCACCATCTTCCCAAGGGGGGTGTTTCATGAAAATGCCCAGCAAAAGTGTTCGAACAGTTATGCCTTAAAGTTTGGAAGGGTGCAGCATGCCCAACTGAGTGCCCGCGATGTGCCAGGCACCGGGCTCCTTGGGTCCGAATCAGTCCCAGGCCTTGAGAAGCCCAGAGTCTAGCTGGGTAAGAAACACACACTGGTTTTATGAGTCAGTTTCATTTGCACAGCGAAGGTACTGTGTTATGTGGAGGCACCCTGACATATGAAGATTCTCTTAAAAGAGAGGAGACCTAGAACAGGTGTTACCTGCAGCCTTTTCTCCGGCATCGGTTGTCTTCTATCATGAGTCACGAGAACAGGGTGGGGACACGGCCCAAAAATGGGCGGACGTCGGGACTGGATTCCCACCAAGCGAGGGCAGGTCCTGAAACCATCAGGAGACACTTCCGGGGTCAGCAGCAAAGAAGGCGTTAACAAACCCAGCCCTGAATGGACTCAAGCGAGATGATCAAAGGGGTCAGCACAGGGCAGGTCAGAGCGATTGTGGCTAAACCAGCACCTCCCAGGAAGCCCTGTGCAGAGCATTGGAACCTGGAGTCAGGACTCCTCCCACATCCCGTGCTGCCACTCAGCCAAGCACCCTGGAGCCAAGTCCCCTAACCTCCTGGAGCCTCTCTGTGTCCTTAGCTATACAGTGGCGGGCAGCCTGCCTTCCTGGAAAGGGTGTCGTGAAGGTCAGGGGAGGTGGCACACATGTGGGGGTCCCAGCTGGAAGCAGGCACAGAATGACACTCAGTCTCTCCCTCTCCCTTCTGCATGCTTGGTGCTGCCAGAGGCGAAGGATTCAGATCTGAAGGAGACACACCCCCACCTTCTGAGAGCCTTTGGAGAATCAGAGAACTAGATGTGGTAGCAGGGAAAGGGGGTGCAGGGTCAGATGATGTATGAGGGGGAGGGCCCCCACCTCAGGCTGGCCATCACCAGGTCAACAGTGGCTGCTCCTTGTCTGGTTTAACCCAGAAGCCCCATAGAATTTCCTCCTGATTCAAGGGCATGCCCAGGAAGGTGTAGCCTGCTGTGATCTGGCCCTCCCGGACCTATCCCTGGGCAGTAGGGAATGCCTGGAGCCAGCCAGCCAGTCAGCCCTCCAGGCTCTGTGTGGTACTGGGTTCCTCCCTTGAAAGCTCATCAGCATCTTTCTCACTGCAGCAGCACAGGAGGAGACCACAGCCCCTCAGTGACTCAGCCACCACTGCATGGACCTTGACCTACTCACTTTGGCTTTAGTGATGGCTCCCTTCTTTAACAGTACAAACCAGTGGGAATAGAACTCTCAGCTCTTATCTCTGTGAGGGTTAGTCGTCTTGAGGCAATTTGTCTTGCAGTTTCATTGGTAGTAAGGTTTTCTGCACACACGAGCGAGGTGCCTGGGTTCAAATCCCAGCTTGGCCGTGACCTAGCGGTGGGAACTTGGGCAAGTTGCTCAACCTCTCTGCACATGTGTTTCCTCCTGTGTAAAATCAGGACAATGATAAAGCTACCTCATAGGGTTGTGGGGAGAATTAAATGAACCAACATTTTTAAATGTTTAGAAAAGAGCCTTGCGCCCTGGCTGGCATAGCTCAGTGGATTGAGTGCGGGCTGCAAACCAAAGTGTTGCAGATTCCCAGTCAGGGGACATGCCTGGGTTGCAGGCCATGACCTCCAGCAACCGTACATTGGTGTTTCTCTCTCTCTCTTTCTCCCTCCCTTCCCTCTCTAAAAATAAATAATAAAAAAAATAAAATCTTTTTTAAAAAAAAGAGCCTTGCATGTACCAAGTGCTAGTTAAGTGTTTGGATTTAAAAGAAAAGAACTTTAAATTCCTTCTTGGTGGATTTCACAAGCCCTTCATTTTGCACCTCCAAGCCCTGTCTCCCTTGGAATCCGACCATAGCTCTGCTCACAAATGTGAGACGGGCCTCAGTAGGTCTGCACCAAGAGGAGAGAGAGCAACCCCCAGACCAAGATGGGGAAACCAAGACACAGCCTGCTCCTCACCACCCCCTCAGGTGTTCAAAGTCTGGAGTCTCCAAAGCCCCTTTCAGTGCAAGTGAGTTTAAGTTACCTGTGACTCCGAAGCTCCTTTGTTTGGTTCATCAGCCTCAGCAGGGGTCCTGGGGGGCGGGGGAGCGCATATCAGCTTCCAAGCCTCCTCCATTTCCACTCTTCCTGTCTGCCTACCCGTCGCTTTTGCTTCAAAGTCACAGAAGACCAAAAAGCAGTGCCAAAAGCAGGAGGTCAAAGACCCCAGAGTTCTGCAACTTCACCTGGCTTTTTTAACTCCGTGCCTGTGAAGTCATGTCTGCCCTCCCCAGCCTTGCAGATGCTGGGGACCTGCAGGGCCTGACGCATCAGTTTCATCACACACATCATCACACGCAAACACCTGTGTGTGCCCACAGCCTCCCCGCCGGCCCCACTCAGCCCATCTCAGCCAACAGGGGCTGCTCCTGCCCGTCTGGACAGCCAGGGGTTGCTTCTGGAAAAGCATCCCCATGCAGTGACAGCGCGTTCCCGACCTCTCATCTCTGTAGCGGAGGTCCACTCTCTGTCAACTGGCTCCTGGCAGAGACGCAGCATGAGGGGCCCTGCTGTTTCCCCGGGTGCTGTTGCTTCCTGTTCCTGGGCAAAGCTGGGGGAGGGGTATTTAATACACCTGACTCTTCTTCCAGCATCTTCGTAACTGTCTGCATCTGGGGCTCAGATTAGGTTGGGGCCGGTCCGCAGAGGACCAGTGCAAGCTCAGACTATCCTAAGAAAACCTGTGAGACTGAACACAGGGTGAATTTATGATGTTGCTTTTGTACCAAGAAAAATATTAAGTTTACAATGCAGTTACATATAATTATATTTATACATATAGAGAGAAAACAAATGTTACAAGTACGAATGGTTGATGAATCTAGAAGACTGTATAGGTGTGCTTATATTATTCATGCAACTCTTCTGTAGCTTTGAAAAATATCCAAGTAAAAAATGGGGGAGGGGGAGTTCTAGGACCCCCCCCTGAGCTCTCCTCCTCTGGGATGCTAGAAATAGAATCAATGTAATGTGACAATTTAATTTGTTTCCTGTTGTTATTGAGATTTGGGAGTCTTGGGAAGGAAGAAGCAAATGTCCAGACCCCGGGGTTCAAGATGCTTTGCTCCCTGACCCCTGTGGGAGGCCCTGGGCATCTCAGGTGCTGGTTCAGCACTGTTCTGTCCTGGCCAGAGTGTGCTCCGCTCCAGGCGCCTCTCCCAGCAGCTCTTGGGGAACTCTGCTGAGGCCAGGCCCTCCCCCACCCCACACTCCTGATTCCTTCCCTCCACCCCTCTCTGTCTCTGTTCTGCAAGCTCACTTAGCTTTTCTTTTCCCCATCTCTTTCTGTCCTCTCCTCTCCTCTCCTCTCCTCTCCTGACTCCTTCCTATCAGCATACAGGAGGTTAAAATGGTTCCCCTCTTTAAAACAACACAAGTGCCCCCTTCAGTCAACCACCCCAGCTCTCTCCTCCTCTCCCCAGCCAAGTGTGTTTTAAAGTGTTGTCAACACTTGTGCAGCCTCTATTTCCTCCTAACAGGCCCATCAGCCCTCTATGTGTCTACTGTAACCACTTGTGTTAGTCAGCAAGCTCAGGTCTGTGCTGCAGTAACAAGCAAGTCCCAAACGCCAGTGGTTTCACACATCTGGCACCACAGCTTCCCTGACCTTCCAGCCTTTGGGGTCATCTTTGAGGTCCTAGAAAATACTCTTCGATGTCTTGGTTTGGGGCCTTTGTATAAGCTATCCCCTCCATGTGGAAGGTCCTTTCCCACCCCCTCCCTTTTGCCTTGCTAACTTCACTCCTTCACGTCTCAGCATAAGCATCCGTCCCTCCGAGAAGGGTTCTCCAGCTCCCAGACTATACAAGTGCCTGTCTCACACTCCTGTGACCCACTGTCCTCTCCTTGTGACACTTGTCTCACTTGGTTGTTGACCATATCCCTCACTGGGTGCCTTCACAAGGGCAAGGAAACTGAGGATCAGAATGGCTAAGTCACTTGCTCAAGATCAGGCAGCCAGTAAATTGCAGAACCAAAATTTGAACTCAGATTTCAGTCCCCAAAGCCTGTGTTCTTTTTGCTACCCCTGGTTAATTTTGACATTTCCAAGATAAAACTCTTCGTCTATCTGTATTACCTGCCTCCCATCCCTAGAAAAAGGTGAACACTGAACAGATTTTCTAGCACAGGCTCACTCCAAATTTGCTTAATTTTGCTGCGTCACTGTTGCCAGATCCCCCACCGGAAGGCCGGGAAGTAGGTCAGGGCTGCAGGGACCACACGCTTGGCTGCTGTGAGGACCGGCCTCTGGTTCCTGGCTGGGAAGGGCCAGATCCTGCCAGGAGCACCACCCTCTGCCAGCCCGGCAAGGATTTCTCATCCCTGGCTCTGAGAAGTCCTCACGAACCTGCACGCCACCAAGTTTTACATTCTGGAGTTCACTGTCACGGTGGCTGCCGTGTGAGACGGAAGGTGGAGAGAGTGTCACGGGCATCGACAGGGACACTGCTCATCTGGGGTGGAATCTGTCTTTGTTCCCTCCCGGGTCTGTGGAGGGTTGGGACTAGCTGATGACTGAAGGGGCTGGCTCACAGGACACCTCGCAGGACAGTGGTGCCACGCCACTTGATACCGGTCATTTCACAGTCCCCTTCTCTATGTGACAAAATTTTTCTCAGAAATAATCATGAAATAAAGTGATCATAATAATAGCCAGAAAAGAAACATAAAATAAAATATTTATTTCCTCCAACTCGATGCATATAGTTATTCCACAATTTTTTAAAAAGAAAACCAAGTCCTGACTGGTGTGGCTCAGCTCGTCGGACATTGCCCTGCAAAGAGAAATGGCTAGCTGGACCCCCGGCCAGGGCGCGTGCCAGGGTGGTGGGTTCGGTGCCCCGCTGGGGCGTGCGTGAGAGGCAGCTGACCGTTCCTGTCCCTCTTGTTCTCCCTCCCCTCCTCTCTCTCTAAAGATAATTGAATAAATTCTTTAGAAAAAATAAAAGTAAATATTATACTACAAAAGAAAAAAGCACAGCTATCTCCTAAGTAGTTTTTACATCTACTGAGTTTTGATTCATTGGCTGCAGCCTGATGTAATGTTTTATGTAAATCATTGTTCGGTCACTAGTAAGTGAACTGGAATAAATGTGAGACATCTGCAAAGGTTGCCTGTAATTGAACAACTACTGGATCACATCACTCACGTGCCACTTTATCTTCTTGCTTAAGAACTTTGTCTTGAAACAACCATGTGTAGCCGGTGCTACACTTGTTGGGGCCCACCACATCACTGGGAGATCTCCAATAACCCCGATGGAGAAACAAGGGTTGCTGGAGGACATTTTTTTTCTGTGCTAAATGATACGTTAATAAAGTGCTAACCTGCATTTGTATTAACACTCAACAGCAACAGCACCAATTGTGTATGACTGAGATCAAGAAAATACTTTTCAGGGAGGAGTGTGGTATCGCTGACTTTGTTGGCGATGGCTGGCACGTGGTGCTCGGAGACAGCAGGCTGACTTCCGTTCTTTTATCATTGTCATTGGATCTCCACGGACAGTCCACACCCCACCCCACCCCACCCCACCCCCCGCCCCGCTCACCGCGGGGCTCCCTCCTCCCTCCTCCCGGTGCCCACGCTGTGCTCCGAGCCCTGGTCCTGATGGAGCTGGGGGGCTGTAGGGCATCTCTGCAGTCCCCCTAGGACTGAGGAAACTGAGGCCAGGCCTAGTCTGTTCAGCGGAGGCCAGGCCACTTGCTAGGCCCCAGGTCCCTTGGCCTTCATCCTGGACAGGAAGCAGCAAGCAGCTCCAGGTTCAAGGACTGACAGACCAACTCTTCCAATGCTCCCAAATGTCTCTGCACTTTGTAATGTTTTCTGATGGAAAGTTAGCTGATATATTTCTTCCTTTAAAAGCAATAACAGATAAGCAATAAAATGTTAGGTTTGAGGATGTCGAAGTGAGCCGTTGGTCTGAACTAATTCTAGCAGGTTTTCTCAGGAGGAATGACATCACCTCTGGACGCTTCCAATCGGTTTACTCCGAGTTCAGGAAGAGGCTTCCACCGATGGTTTATAGCTGGCATTCGTGGCTTATTGCTTTACTGTGATCATTAGTGGTCATCAGGAGATGTTGGATCTAAATGACGTGTGTGTTTATTCTTTCTTCAGAGAGCAGTTTATACTGTGGGTTTTAATTTAACTTTAAAGAAAATTTTCTTGGACAGTTTCCCAAATGAAATCATCAGCCATTCAGGCGAGAGTGTGCATTCTGCCGGCTCCTGGGCCACTAGACCTGCACTTGCCGGTGTCCCCTGGCGAGAGGCTGTGGGCAGCACGTGAGCAAGATGGACTTGAGCACATAACCAGGCTGTCGTGAAGGCACCAGTCCTCTGGAAAACAGAAACCTGCTTTCCAAGACTGCGGCGCAGCCAAAGGCGCCCTCTGCTCTAGGAGGTGGAAGCTAATTTCTCATTCTCCTTTGCTGTGGACTAGCTGGGTGACTTTGAGCCACTTGCTTAGCCTCTCTGTTGCCTCCTCTGCAGAGTGGGATAATCCTTTCCCCAACAGACAGGAGGTCAACCCTGAGGCCAAGGCCTTTTTGACTTTTTCCCTCTTGAAAGGACCATTGTTCCTACCAGCTAGTTAACAACCACGGGCTAATAATTGGGAAGAACAAAGGGAATTCTGTTTAGATCATTGTATGTGTTTTTATCCTTCTTTGGCTGGAAGACCCTAAGTGTCACCGGAAGGTAACTGCCCACAGCCCTCTCTGGGGAAGGTTGCTGCATCCGAGAGCCCAGCACCAGAATTCGAAAACTGGCTGTGGCAGAGTCAGCTGACTTGGACAGCTAACTGTGTGCTGAGCATTGCCTCTCCAAAGGGGCCTCGCCATTCCCTCAGGGAACAGGGTGTCCCCCTCTTGGGAGCTGGGATGCTGTCTCCTCCCTCGACCCCCTACCCCAACCATCGTCCTCCTTCCCTTCCCATTCATCTCACAACACTGCAGGCTGCAGCAGCCCTGTCTAAGGAGGAAGCTCTGGCCAGGACCTCTCTGCAGCTTACTTTTGTAATCCACCACTGCACCTGGTCCGAGAGTCACCCTGGAAAGACAGTCAGAGGTGGGCACACAGCCAGAGCCAGCCCACTCGCCACCCCATCCCCTGGGAACTCAGGTGGTGCGGGGATTTGGACTGTGCAGTAATCCAGTTCCATCACGGGCCCCAGGCTGCAGGCTTGTCATTCTTTTTGCATGTCCAGCACACAGGACCGTCCCAGAGAGAGCCTGTTGGCCACTCTGGCTGCTTAGGGAGCTGTTCCCCTGACATCAATGCAGGGCTTTTAGCTGGCACCTGGCTTTGCATCGCTCTGATCTGGACTCCCCCAGAACATCTGGTCTCTCACCATTGCCTCTTTAACCACTGATGACCCCTTGGTCTGACAATGACCCTCTCGCTGCACCTCTCCAGCCTAGAGGAAGGAGTGTGTCCCTCCACGCCTGCCCTCCCTTCAAGGCTCTCACCAGAGCCTTCTCCAGCCATCTTCACCCCCCTCCTTTCAACTGCTTCAGCCTTTGACCCCAGCACCTAGTCCGTACTCAGCTCACCGAACCAGAGGCTGTGGGCACACGAGCCAGTCTGCTTTCTCTCTTCTCTCCTGTGGCCTTGGAATGTGCTTATCCCTTTGTCTCCATGTCATACCAAACCCTGAGAGGGCAGGGAGCACGCCCTCCATCCCTTTGTCCAGCCTGGAGCGCATGGCAGGCTGCATTCCACAAATGGAGCCAGCCCTGGGCTCACTTGGCTCTGACGTTACCCCTCTGTCATCCAATGTTCGCCTGTGCCTCTCCCTGGCCAGACCGAACAGGTCCAAGGGCAGCGGCCACATCTGCTCCTTTTCCTGGGTCCCTGGTGGGGCTGGTACATGCTGTCCTCACAGTCTGCTCACTGCCCTGGTCCCTGAGGTGCCCCCAGCTGCTCCGCCACGGCTGGGCCAGTGCGATCACTCCGTCCTGTGCACATCCTCTCCCTGCCTGGCCTGCCCTCCTGCCCACAGGTGCCCTGGGGCCGCCTTCAGGACTGGAGGGCACACATGCACACGCAGGGGCACGGCGCACACACAGCCCCTGAGCACGGCGTCAGTAATGCACGCTGTGCCCAGAAAGCTGCTGTAAACTGTATTTATCACACAGCTGACGTCTCTGAATCAGCTCCCAAAGCTACCTCCCAGCGTGTGGTGATTGGCGAGGCTCTCACTTAAGAGTCCACTTTTCTCTCTCCATCTTTTAATAATAGATGCTTCCGACATCCTGGGCTTGGCAGCTTTGATTTAGAAGTGATCCTAATCGAAGCGACTAATGGATGGGTCTGAATTTGTGCCTTTTAAGCACAAAGCATTGCTCTTCATTAACCAGATTCTGTCTTTTGATTGGAAGAAGGTCCTCCTGCCATGGCATCATTAACTACCCACCTCTGCACGGCTCCCAACAGCGGCTCCTGTTTCAGGCTAATCCCAGGTGTGTTCCTGAACGCCCAGGTGGCTGCAAGAGCCACGCGGCCCACCTGAGTACACAGGGAACAGGGAGGCCCACACAGGAGACAGGCTGGCTGTCGGTTTGAAACAGACTCTGAACTCTGGGCTTGGGAAGTGTCAGTGAGTGATGTTGCCACAGCTCCTCTTCCATCCCACCAGAAGCCGTCTCCCCGCTCCACACCCTCCCTGGCTCAGCAGCATCGATGGCGGGCCGGCCTCACGCCAGGCCTGGGGCCAGGTGCTGAAGACACGGTGCTGTCTTCACCACTTCACAGCATTAACATTCCAGTCCCAGGGACCAGTAACCGGAGAATTGCAGCACTGTGCCACCAGTGTTCATCAGGGGCAATGTGAGGGAATTTGGCAGGTGGAAGGGCTGCTAGAAGCAATGACTGCTGTGATAAAGCCCGGAGCTGGAGTAGGAGTTAGCCAGACAAAGAGGAGGGAAAGTCGAGGAGGCGGCTTCCCTGGCGGGGAAACCAGCGTGTCTGGAAGTCAGAAAGAGTGTGGCAGTTAGCACATGTCACTCAAAGTATGAGTGGCTTTCCATTAACCTGCATTCTTTCATTCGTTCGTTCGTGAAGGTATATTGAGCACCTAGCCCACACCAAGCACGGCACTGAGCTGTTTGCAGTGGTTAAAAATAGGCTCCGCCCCCCTCAAGGAGCTTCCAGTCCAATAGGGAGACTAATGGGGTCAATTGGAGTAGGAAGTGGCAGGTACAACAGTAAAGACTGGACCAGATGTGGAGGGGAGGGAGGACACGGAGGTGATTTGATTCCTACTCATGTCTGGGGAATGCCTGCGTTTCCAGCCCAGAGCCACAGAGTTGGGGTTAGGGCGACTGCGGTGAATCCTTCGGAAGTGAGGGAGTGTGGCTTCCCGGTTCACAGAGACACTTGGTGTGTGTGCACAAGCCTCTCACGGCCTCTGCACACACTGAGCTCTGGGAGACCGCAACCCTTTGCCTTGGGGAGATTGAAGGACATCCACCTTTTTAGATTTAGCAAAAAAAATGTAATTTTGAGTCTCCTTTTGCTACAACTGCAGCTCTCTGTAGTGTTTCAAGACCCCTTCCCCCCAACTAGACCTCACGGAATCACACTGCAGAGGGATCTGCGACATCAGAGAGCCGCGTCCAGGTCTCCGTGGCTCTCTCCATTGAATGTGCACCTGCACGGCTGCACTCGGCTGTTAGCGGTCACCCTTTCCCACCCAGGACCCCCCTGCTTCCATAGGCGTCGTCCCCATCAGGTACCTTGGGTGGTGTTCCTACAGTCCCAGGTAGGAATCACGCATGCAGACTGTCACCGTAAGCAACCGCTGTCTCTGTGACTGATCACAGGGTGGCCCCGACGCCTAGAGTCAATGCCGAGTGTCTTGGCCGCCTTGTCCACCGGGCGGTGGCGGCAGGCAGTTCGTACTGTGAGTGAAAGGAGCGTTGCGCCATGGGGCAAACCTGTGGCTTTGTTACAAGGTGTTTTGTTTTGCCAAAATGGGAGTGTATTTATTGCTTTTAATCCATGTTTATAAAATAGTTTAATAAAAAAAATAGACACTAACAAGAGGGAGTCTCCACAATTCTACTTTCCTTCCCACAGAAAACCTCTGTCCTGCACACATCCTATATACATTATTTTCTTTTTATAAAAATTCTGTGTGTGCACATCTCCAAAACTGCTCTTGTCACTCGGTGGCACAGAGTGGACCTCTCTCCCTGCCAGGGTGTCTCTCCCCCAGGGCCCATACAAAGGGCTCAGCTACACGCAGGGTGCTCCGGGACACGGTTCTGGCCCTGTCTCCAGGCATCACGGGACCAGGGGATGAGCTCACCGGGCATGCCATCTGCCCTGCCTGGCCAGCGGCTGCATCAGGAAGGCCAACGGGCACCACGTGTCGTTGGATCCAAAGCCGGGTGCAGCTCTGTGCCCTGAGAAGCTGTTCAGTCTGAAAACACAAACAGGAAACAGAAAGCTTCGGCTAAATGAATGGACGATACGGTTGTCATGATAACAACCACAGCTGACATGTATGTCATGTTTACCGGGAGCCGGTGCCAGTTCTGAGCCCTCGACCTGCACTAATCATTGAATCCCCACATTTTATGGACGAGGCACTGGAGCCCCTGAGAGGCTGAGTGAGTCCCCTAAGGCCACCCGGCGAGTAGGAAGGAATGCAGAGCGGAACCCAGGCAGCCTGGCCCGAGCATGCGCCCCACACCCCCAGACTGCACTGTCGTCGCCTCTGGCCCTGATGCCTGGGCACCTCTGTCAGAGAGAGACTTGGGGATGGTGTGCTTGGTCTGGCGTGGCCTTTCCTGTGTGTGTTCAAAGGACCCTGTTTGTTTTCCGTCTCCCGAGCCCCTGCTGCGCCCAAGTCGGTCATTACCGGGGGACAAGTGCTGATTAACACTCGACTCCCGCCACCCCGCCCCCGCGTCCTCCAGAGGGTGCCCTCAGACTCAAAAAATAGAGATGAAAACATCTTAAACACTACCGCCCTCCCTTCCTAATTCTCCTCTTCCCTCCACTTCTTCCTGTTGTTCCCATCTAATGAAACGGCATGGCCGAAAGAGCCCATTTCTGGCCACTCCTTGTGGCCCCTCCACCCCCGCCTCCCTCCCTGCTCCTGGGCGTGTTTCCGGCAAGCGGAGACTGTGTGACAGCCTTTCCGGGCCCCTGCCCCTCCCCAGGTCACCTTACACGCCCTGTCTGTAGCTGCCCATCGCTTTGTCTGGGCACCAGCGCTTCCAAGACCTTCCCAGAAGGACCCCTCACGTCTCTCCGCGGGCTGTCCCACAGCCACCCCTCTCTCCTCCTCGCCCACACTCCCCTTCCCTCGGGGCAGAGGCACAAGGGCACTTGTCTTGGCCCCTAATATTATCCCTTCAGGTTAAGCCTCCCCTTCCCCGTCTTCAGGCATCTTCTCCTTGCTCGTAACTCACCTGTCATCACAACAGTCCCTTCCATCAGCCTAGGACATTGAAGTTCTCTAAAGTGCTGTCTTGTGTGTTTCTCAGTGACCCTCACAGCCACCCTGTGAGGCAGGTGTCATCATACCCACGTTACAAATGACAAATCCAAGGGACTAGCCCAGCACTGACCAGCTAGTGAGCCGTCCCCACTAAGCCCCAACCTCAGGACTTTTGACTGTGCACCAGGCATCCTTTCCGCCCAAATGCATGGGGTGCTCTGGACCAGGAACAAGGGTCCCTCAGGAAGACTTGGAGCCAAACCTACACCTTGGAAGCCAAGGGCTCGGGGAGTCTGGCCACTCATCCAACTAACAAGGCTGGACTTGGTACACCCCACAAAAGAAGTGGGGGCGAGCAGCCTCTCAGTCACCCATGGGGGAGACACAGACATGGCCTCTCCAGATCATGGGGCCCGACTCTGTGGGAGAGCCCCAGGTCCAAGGGGAAGCAAACCAGGATGGAGCGGGCAGCGTGGAGGGTGCCTCCCCAGCCCCTGCTCTGAGTGTGGGGCCGTGCAGGGTTCTCCAAGTGCTTTAAGAAGGCAGCAGCCTAAGTGCTATTAATCAGCCCAGTAACAGCCTGATGGAGGAGCAGGTGCTCCTGAGAACCCATAATGCTCTTTGGCAAGGGCCCCGAGGGTGCCTCTGGGAGGCCTCCCAGCGCCCGCAGTGCTGCTGAGGCAGGAGTCTGACTAAGGAGGCCCATTCATCATCAGATGTCTGGACTGAGCGGAGTATCCAGCTAGAACTGGAGAAAATAAACAACTGCCTGTTCCAAGTAGAATGTCACTTCCTGTTAGTGTCTAAGTTCTCCCTACTTCTTTCCTGATGGCTTTTTTTTTTTTTAAGAGAGAGAGGGGAAAAGAGGGAGAGAAACATCAACGTGTAGTTGCCTCTCACACGCCCCCTATTGGGGACCTGGCCCACAACCCAGGCATGTGTCCTGACTGGGAATCGAACTGGCAACCCTTTGGTTCACAGGCCGGTGCTCAATCCACTGAGCCACACCAGCCAGGCTTGACAGCTCTTACTTTCATCTGTTCTTTCTCCTATCTGTCTATCTGCACCTGTGATTTTTGTTTCTGAACAGAAATGTTGTCCAGGCCTTTCTCCTGGGTAATGGACATTTTGCAATGAACAGAGGCTGCCTGGGACTTTCTTGAAATATGTTCTTGGGGCCCAGACACTAAATGTGCGCCCTTGGATTTGATTTTTCTGTCGCTCGCTGATTCAAATTTCTAATGTGTCAGTGTTAATTGATCCAGATAGTTGTACACCTGGATTACACTTGGCTCCAAAGTTGTGTTGAAATTTTTTTCCCCAAGATAGTTTCTTCACTCCATATAGTGTCTTCATGTCCCGGCATCGCTCTGCCCGCCCACAGCCATTTCTGGCACTTCCTCACAAAAGACTCCCCATTTCTCAGCTAAGCTAGCCAGCAAATCACCCAACACCAGACTCTGTCCCCCCACAATCCGCCTCTATCTCGACACCCATGTGAGGTCCCTCTGCCCCTCTGTCTGTCAGTTTCCCTGCTGCATAATGGTGCTGAGATGCTCATGCACCTCGCAAAGGTGTAGTTGGGGTGACTCCTCCCACATTAGGGCTTCGGAGTAGGGCTTCAGGATTTGGTGGTGGAGGTGTCCAAAGACCCGCCCAGCGTCCAGCTGAAGGCGAGGACTGCAGATTCAAAGCCTGTGCGTCCTCCCTCAGCCCAGGCAGCAGTGTCAATGCATAAAGTGGGGATAATGGCATTCCTTACCTCATGTAGATTGTTGTGAGGATTAAATGTGATATAACATGCAGACAGTGCCGGGCTGCAGAAATACTCACTCCTATGAAGGGGAAATCGTGGATGGCTAAACCATTATAAGTGCTCCCGCCCCAGCACAGTTTAAGTGTAATGGTGTGTTGGTTTGTAGACCATTTGCTGCCTGCCATATCTGGAGGGCAGAGACACAACAAATTATATCCACTGAAGATCAGCCAGAAATTAAGGTAAAGCTGATTCATAGCAGCATGTTATTAAGTGAATTAAGTAGGCTACAGAACAACTGGTTTAGGGAAAATTACACGCACAGCAGAAGTGTCTGCAAAGAAGGTCCCTAAAATGTTAACAGTGGTTAGTTTGCTTTCCTCTTTCACATTGTCTATTTAATTTTTAAATAATGAGTATGAATCACTTTTCTAAAAGAATAAATTCTCTCCACACACTGAAATCCCCCCTTTCTCGGGATTAAGAGTGGTTTGTCCAAGAAAAGCAATTTTTTCTCTGTTTCCTTGGCTTTGACATCAGAAGAGACTCCCCCTTTCCCATTTAGTGCTCTGAGATTGGGGAATTGATCTCAGGCAGAATTAACGTGGTGACCAGGGACATGGGAGGTCCCTGAGCGGGACAGAGGCTCAGCAGCCCACCGGTGTCACGTGACAGCGCTCTCCTCCTTGAAGGCTAATGCCAAAAACTCACCAGAAAGGGGGTTCGAGGGCAAACTGCTGTAGTTCGGAAAACAAAGGCCACCCAAGCATGAGCTCTGCCCCTGACAGATGCTACAGAGCTATGCAGCCACCCCAGCAGTTACAGAGCAGGAGAGAAGCCTTTGGTGCAAAAATCAAAACAGAAACCTGAAGCTTCAAACCAGAGTGTCCTCTCAGACCCAGTCTGGGAGTTTTCCTATGACGGGCACTGGCCACTGACATCAGCCACGACCCGCTGGCCCGTCCTGGGGGCCCCGGAGCACCACCTCCCCCAGAGCAGCCTCCACCCACCCTGCCTCACCATTGTCGATTGTTCTGTTTGGATGGAGGCCCAGGATTACTCCAGCTTCTCCTCCCCAACGTAAACCTTCCCTCTCTGTGGGCTCCTTTATCTTCTCTCCACTTGATTTGGCAGTTCTACTTGAAATCTGGGTCTTACTATTATTCAGATGTTGTTCTAGAACATTGTGGTACACCGTGATGTGATGTGACGTGACCACAAGCTCACACTTGAGAGCTCCTCTGAGGTCTGCCATGCTTCCTTCCAGCCAGTCTCACCGAGGACGTCCCTGTGCTGGGTGCCGGCTGAGGGGGGGGCGGGGCGGCAGGAGAGAAGACCAGCGGCCAAAGGAAGTGCAGCTCCTCAGACGCTCTCAGTGGGGACCGCAGTTAGTGAAGAGCGTCTGAAGCACCAGAGTTGCCAAGATCCAGCCTCAAGGATGTTGATTTAGGCCCCCAGGGCCCTTTCTTTTCCTTTCAGGACAACGTGGCTCCCTGCTCCCTGAGTACAGGGATTTCCCGATGATCTTGGCCCGGGACTTCACCTCAGCTCAGGAGACCTTATGCCTGCCCTTTCACTCGTCTTTACATCTTAAAGTACAATGGTTGGACCATAAGCATTAAAGAACAGAATGTAAACACAAAGGGAAAGTTTTCAAAGATATTCCTAAACTGGTATTTTAATCACTGCTTGATTTAATCGTGGTATCAGTTGGCTTACTGGGGTCAGATTCCCATGCCAGGCTGCCTGGGTCCTGAGCCCTGAATCCCTGACATGCCCACCGTTCGACCTCGAGCAACTCACCCAGCCTCTGTGTGCCTCAGTTTCCCCACCTGTAGAAGCGTGCCTAACAGTGGAAGCAGTCATGTGAATCAGAGTCAACACGTGGAGATGCCTGAAGCTCGGTTCCTATAACCGGGAGGAAGCCTGTTTCCCACCCGGACGCACGCACTCTGAGACCCGTGCCCGCGCACGGAGAGGGGCCAGCGCAGAGAGGGTTGGATGCAGGGGCCACAGGTCATCTTGGAGAACAAATTCAGGTTAAGACTATTTGGGGATTCTAGATTTATCCCTACTTAATCTTCAGCTATCTAAAAGCGATGCACTGAGGGTGTCTGGTTTTTAATAACGGCGTTACTGAGGAATGTCACACGGCATCAAATTCACCCTTCCATGCGCCCAATTCAGTGTTTTCAGCAGCTTCACAAAGTTGTACAGTATCTCTACCCTCCACTCCAGTTTGGGTTTTTAACTTGACGGGGTCTAAAGGTGAGCCTCCTTTAGACCGAGCCACCGGGCCTACTGGCAGTGATTCCGCTGAGTCACCGCGGGCGGCACAGCAGCTGCCCGGGTCGTCCCCCACCCCCCTCCCCCGCCAGAAGCGGATGGGCCAGCTGGGCTGCAGCGAGTGAGCAAGCCGGCCGGGCGTCTGCTGCCCCCTAGCGAGGGCCGCAGCTCGGCCCTGAAGCGGCCCACCTGCCGAGGCCACCTCAGATGGATGCCGGGTGGCCGATGCATTGGTTTCAGCCACAAGGCGCCGGTTGCAGGGGAGTGTGAACTGTGCGGGAGCAGTGCGTCCGGCCTGGAGCTTGGTGAACCAGGGCTGAGCCAGGGCTGAGCACAGGTGCAAAACGTGGCCCCACTGCGGGCTCTCCCTTACCTCTTCCTCCAGCCGGGACAGGGTCGTTTCACCAGGTCCTGGATGAGGAGAAGGGCTGTGTTTGTTTAACTTTCTGTTGGGAAGTCACTGGTGTGACATGGTAGGGTAGCGATGGGTTTTAGCATCAAAAGATCAGAGTTCGAAAGTGCTCTGCTGCTCACTAGCTGTGTGACTCTCAACAAGTTGCTGAACCTCTCTGAGCCTGTTTCCTCAACCAGAAAGGGAGACTAACAATCCCTCTTGTGGGGCTGTTGCATTACAGAGATGTTCTCTCTTTCTGAATCCCCTGGGACTGGCTTAGAGTCACAGTCAGGGCTCAAATGAACAGATGCTAGTGACATTCCAAAACTGCCAAAAGGGTGCCCAGTGCTGCCCCGGCTTACCCAGGGAGCTTCCCAGGACCTGACACTCACCACCAAAATGCAGTGCTGTGGGTGAGAAAATTAGGAGGAACAGGAAGGGTGGTGGTGGACGTAGGAAGGCTGCTTGGTCTTCACCTCCGGGAAACAGAGACCTCCCCAGGTCAGAAGAAACCTACAGGTCCCTGCAGAGCTGGGCAGGAGCAGAGGCCTGGGTGGGGTGCAGACGGGGCATCAGAACTGCCTCCCGTGTCCCAGGGGGCAGCGAGGCCAGGGGAGACGTAATCCTTTACTCTTATCTTCACCTGCACTGTCCCTCCCAACCCTGGGGACACTTCTCTCCCTTTCTTTGCCTCACCACCACTCTGCCCTTGGCAAGACAGCGCTGGGATGGGGTGGGAGGTGACCCTGTAGTAGGACAAGGCACCAGAACGACTCCACAGGCCCCTTCCCATCAGGGGCCTCAGCTTACCCAGTTCCAAAATGACTGGGACAGACTCCGGGAGCCTCTGGCTCATGTTTTCTCTGGTCAGGAGGCAGTACTTTTCCAAGAGTCCCCAAGAAGTGGCTTATTTTAGTGTCCAGGGTTAACTCAATGTTTGTGCCTCTCCTAAAATGTCTCCCCCACCTCACACCCTGCTGCCTCTAAGTCAGCTGCCTGGGAAAACAGGAGGCTGGAAACCAGAAAGAAAGGCAGAGGGCGGGGGGGAGAGGGAGAGATCGGTTGCTTTAGAAGAATAAGAAAACAGAGGAAGACAGATCTTGGTGTGTTTATTTTCCCGTCTGTGTTCTCTCTTAGATTACAGGGATCGGGGAGGTGATGACCATGTCTAATCTGGGCTGTGTACCCACCTCAAGGCCAAGTTTATTTGTGTGTTTTCAGTCTGCTCTCTTGGCATGAAAGGCTTAGGGACCAGGGTGTGTGCTGTGCCAGCGGTCAGTTGGTTAACATACTCCTTGTCCAGGTCTTCCAGAGAAACTGTCCTGCCCTCGCTCTTGAGGAGGAAGATAGCGGGGGGGGGTTGCCGGGGAAGGAAGGAGGAAGGCTGAGATGCCAGGGTTCCTGGCCCAGGCCTGGGCTAGAGACCTCTACCACGAGGGCTCCCAAGCCGGAGGAAACAGGCCCAGTGGGCGCACTTAGAATAAACCGTCCCAGCAAGAAGGGAGGTCACTGAGTGGCGTTCTGTGGATGAAGAAGGTTGAGGGGAGTGACTCGGTCACACAGCTTCAGGGTGGAAAGCCCAGACAATGCTCCTTCTACACCCTGACCTGTGCTGGGCAGCAAGTTGGGGAACATTTTATGATCCAGCTGGAAGAACGGGCAATGAGGGGCGGCGGAGTGCTCCGTCAGGGTGCAAGCTTTGCACCCTGGCATTGCCTCTTGTTGGCCGTGTGACCTTGGGCAGGTCACTTGCCAGATTCCTCATCTATCCAATGGCAATCTTAATATCTATGCTAATGATGATGACGATAGCTACCTCACAGAACTGCTGGGAGGGTCCAGTGACCCGCCTGTGAGGGGCCCACACAGAACGAACTCCTTTGACAGGGGCTGTGTGGCACCGGCTGTGTACCAGGCCCTGGGGCTGCAGCAGTAAGTGACTCGGACAGGTCCCATCCCGAGGGAACTGGCTCACTCAGTGTTTGTCTTACAACTAAGAGGAAGAGTGGCTTCACTGTGCTCTCCAAGGACATCCTCCCTCTGGGCTCTAGTTTCTGCTTAAGTCAAGTGGATGCTCAGGGACACTCCAGACATGAACTTGTCTTTCCCAGCATGGCCTGTAGGTCCTTAAACATTAGCATGGGGCTGGTGGCCCGGCCCAGTCTAGCTGAAGAGACAGCTCCTGCGGCCTCATTGACTCAGGAGATCCATAAACCTAAGGACGCTGCTGTCCGGGACGGGCGGGAGTGGGCGGCGTGTGAGCCTCCCTGCTTGCGGAGTTCTTCCCATGCGTTCCACTGTTCTCCCCAGAGGAAAGTGTTGGCCCCGGAGAAGCACACAGTTCATTTATTCTGCAGAGTGAATAGCTGCCTGTGTTTTTAGGGGTGATTTAATTTCTCCAGCAGCCCATGTAATTCATTCAGCTTCCTCGCCATCCATCTCTCTCCAGCCCTGCGGGGTGGTGCTGGTGTGGGGCAGGGGGTCATTAGGAGCCAGGGCACTGAGACCCACCACCCTGTTGTCTGCCCCGTGGGGCCGGACGAGCGGCCTGGCAGCCGAAGGACTTGTACCAGGACGCATGTCCCCGTCCCCAGAACAATGGGCTGCTGCCTCAAGCCCCGGGAATGACCCTTAGTTCTACTGCTTCTGACTTGAAATCTTATGGTCAACTCTAGAAGCAGCTGAAGAAAGCCCAGCATCAAATGCAAAAAGCCACACTGAGAATATAGTTGGTGACTAAAATGCACAATGATTCTTGCTAAGACTTGCATTACAGATTTATTTTATTTATTTGTCTATTTATTTGTACTGTTAGGAGAGAAGAAGAAACACTGGAAAAGCCAAAAGCAGGAAGGAATCCGTAAGCTGTGGCCCACAGGCCAAGTCTGGCCGTGAGCTAAGAATGGCCTTGACATTTTCAAATGACAGGGAAAAAAGCAGAGAAATGATATTTCATGACACGTGAGAATGACATGCCTTTCCAGTCTCAGCATCCATGTGAAGTTTGATTGGGCACAGCCATCCGTGCTCGCTCACGCGTGTGCCTGTCGATGTCCACTTTCCTGCTGCAGCTAAACTAAGTACAAAGAATTAGATCACTAAAAACAGAGGAAAATATTGTCTTTTTATTAAAGGCTTTGCTTATTTACTTTTAGAGAGAGGGGAAGGGAGGGAGAAAGAGAGAGACATCAGTGTGTGACAGATACATGGATCAGTTGCCTCTCCCATGCATCCCGACCGGAACCAAACCCACAACCCAGGCATGTGCCCTGACTGGGAATCGAACCGGGGACCTTTCACTTCACAGGCTAGCGCTCAATCCACAGAGCCACACCAGCCAGGGCCATGATCTTTATGTATTATAGAGCAATGAAATAAGTCACAAAAGAAAATAGATTTGACTATATAAAAATTAAAACCTGTCAGTCAGAAGCTGAAATAAAAGAAACCAATAATAAGAAACCAAATAATAATAAGAAACCAAAATAAAAGGCAGCCAACTGGAGACACTGTCAGGAGTAGGAGAAAGGGTTAATGCTATTCACAAAACGAGAGCTCACTCGGCCGTCACAATGAGCACCGAGGCCTGGACCGAGTGGCACGGGCAATCAGCAGGCGTTGTGTGAAAGCGGAAGCCAACACATCTGATTTCTGCCTACACACCCTCATCTGCCATGTTCCAGGAGGGCAAACCTGGCCCTTGAAAGGGATCAATCAAATCTCAAGACAATACCATGGAACTCCTTAAACGTCTTGTCTGCATTGGCTGGCCTACCTCACCTGGGCCAGGTGTAACGTCTCCAGCAAGTTTGGGAAGCCTCAAACTCCTGGGTCAATTCCACCCCCCAGGGTGGGGCTCCTGGTGAGTCAGCCAGATGAGGCGGCCTGTGCACCAGGCCCCGGGACGAACAGCTGGGCAGTGGTGAACCCAGGACTCCACGGGAGAGGCTGCACCAGGAAGCCGCGAGGAAGGCATGCCTTCCTAGAGCTGGGTGGGGAGCGGCAGCCGAGTTCTCGGGTTATGGAACTAGAGCCTCTCAGAAGCGGGGTTCCTCTGACTTGGGGCTTTCTAAGGGAAACAGACCGTCAGCATATCTAAGGGTAGAGAATATCACCGCCTTAAATATCACAAACTTAAGGGATGAATGGGGACTTCCATCTTCCCAAAACAAAGTCCTGCTCGTTCTCAGGGAGAAGTCACAGGTTTGGGGAGGCTTGGTCTCATGCCTTTCCCGGGAGCTCTCTGGGGAACAAGGGCCTCCATCAGAATGAACGGCTGCCCCTTCTCCTGAGAAGGAGCTGCTTCACCCAGCAGAGGTCTTGCTGACCTCATTCTTAAAACCTTCCTAGTCCATACCAGATCTTGCCAGCATCTTATTCTACATCATGGATGGAGAAGAGAGCTCAGGCACCTGCATGAGTGTGCCCTGCCTAGGAGGGAGAGGAATGGAGCTGGACATGGCCATGCCAGTGGCCAGCTGGTATATGAGGTCTGTCCAGATGGTACCCAGCCATGTAATATGAAAAACTCAGACATTTATTGAAGAAGATACAAGATACCAGAAACATTGTACCAAGGTCCATGACACCTCAGTCCCCTTCAAAGTCAACTACCTTGGGACCTCACACAGTTCTCCCAATCGTCAATAAGTGCCCCATCATATTTTCCTGAATTTCATCAATGGTCTGCAATCTCTTTCCTTTCAAAGGTAATTTTAGCTTTGGGAAAAGCTGGAAGTTGCAGGGTGCCCAATCTGGGCTGTAGGAGGGCTACATCACTTGGGTCGTTTGATGTTTTGCAAAAAAAAACTCTGCATGAGACAGATGAGCAGGCACGTTGTCGTGATGAAGCTGCCAGTCACCAGCTGCCCATAGCTGTGGCTCTCTGGATCATCTGAACAGTTCTGTAGAAGAATGTTCAAGCCTAATGAAAAATCTGATGCAGATTCATTGCTCTACTCGCTCAGTCATTTTGAATGCGACAGCCACACTGTACACATGCTCTCTCAAGGGCACCTCCACCCCCACTGACTAGTGCAGTGAAATCATCACTGTTTACACATGCGCATTCCAGTGCACTGTCCTTGGCTGCCAGGTGGCATCGATGTCACACAAACCATTCTCATTTATTAGCAATGGCTGGACTTTTTCTGGACAGACCTCATAAACACAGTGCCAGAAGCCAGGAGTCCCAGCAACAACATCAGTCTCGGAAGAGTTATGTGGAGGGTCTGCCCCAGGTGCACCATCTACCTTGTAGTTCACCATTTATATGAGTTGCCCAACACCTGCAGAAACGAGACTGCAGATTTTAAAACATTCTGCCACTGCTAACTCACATAGAGAACGAATGATATCAGGTGTGCTCTCCACGCCTCACCCACAGAGACATTATTAATTGATCACCAAAGCAAGAGAGCTAGACATCTGCAAAGGGAAGAAGGAGAAAGGCCCTGCCCACTCCCATATGTGTTATCAGCTCCTCCCTCAACAGCTGACCCACTAAGGCCGCTCCTGTGTGCCACTGAGAAAAGTTCATTAAATGGCCCTGGCTGGTGTGGCTCAGGGGATTGAGCAACAGGCTGCAAACTGAAAGATCATTGGTTCAATTCCCAGTCAGGACACATGCCTGGGTTGCGGGTTTGGTCCCGGTCTGGACGCATGAGAGAGGCAACTGATCAATGTTTCTCTCTCACATCGATGTTTCTCTCCCTCTCTTTCTCCCTCCCTGCCCCTCTCTCTAAAAATAAATAAAATCTTTTAAGCAAATGAAAAATAATGGAATAATTGAAAGAGGCATGAGTGAACCAGAGCAAAATGGCATACACAAAAGTCCAGAAATTCAAAATTATGAGTTACTTTTAAAATAAAGAAACGTTCTCCATAAAGACAAGAACAAAGTACGAGTCAATACCGTTTCTGCCGGGCTCTGCAGAGCTGCAGCTGCAGCTGGGCTGGGCCCTGACGCAGCTCCCCAGCCTCACACCCACTCTGGGCCCTGTTAGGGACTTCTCTGCCCGCCCTCAGAACGCACAGCTGAGGTCCTGCTAGGAGCCAGTGAGGCGAGTGGAGGCCACAGCCTTGACCTCCAGGGCACCACCCAACTCAGAGCTGGGGTCATCAGGACACCGGTCAGGAGGCGGTTCTGCTGTGCAGTTAGTGACATGTGCTCGAACAGCCCATGCCTCCCTGCTCCCCGTTTTCCTCACCTGGAGTGCCCGCTGGTGCCTGCCCTCTCCTGTGTGCCCCTGCCCTCTGCATTGAAAAAAGCCATCAAACCCCTAGTCAGCAGCAGTCACTCCTTAATGAAGTGAAAAGAGTGCTGAACGTAACAGGTCAGACCCGCCGAACCTGCCCATCTGGTGGTTCTGAATACAAACTAACGTGATGTTGGTGGATTCAAAGTGCGCACGCATGTAAACAACATTTTGGCAGGGATGCAGAGTTCGGGACGAGGCTGGACATCTGGTAGCTGGGGTGGGAAGTGGAGACGTGGAGGTATGTCTGCCATCAGCCGAGGAGGTGGCACCTCGCTCCCCCTGCCTCCCACCCACCCCCCACCAAGCACTTGGCCTCATCTCAGCATCCCAGCCTCAACCTCCCGTCTCACTTCCCCAGGTGGGCCTTCAACCAGGATGGCCGAGCCCCGCCAGGAGTTCAACATGATGGAAGATCATGCTGGGACCTACGGGCTGGGGGACAGGAAGGATCTCCCCTCTCAGGGCGGCTACACCCTGCTGCAAGACCACGGGGGCGACACGGACCACGGCCTGAAAGGTGAGTGCATAGCCCTGCACAGCAGGCCCGGGGCCTTGGGAGCCATAGCCAAAAAGGCTGGCAGCAAGGCTTTGCAGCCAGGTTTCTAAAAGAGTTTTAATACTTTACTGGGTTAGATTATCGATAGAGAGAAGCCTCATCATTTGAATGGGCCAAGAGAACTTGAAATGTGAGGCCATTCAAAACTACCTTTCCAGAGGACAGTTTGCCACGTGAGTGCATGCAGCGTGACAAAGTCTGCAGGGGCTGGTCGGTCTGGTTAGCATGGGGTGCTCCCGCAAGTCTTTAGCCACACCCGTTCACCTATAAACCAGAGTGCATCCGCATGTGAAACGCGTGGCCACACACGTTCTCCTTACCTCTTCCTCACAGGCCTGTCGGGGCCCTGCTCAGCAGGCTAGTTAGCTCTGGGATTCCTACTGTACCCACATCAACAAATTGCATCAGGTTCTCAATATTCTAAAATACTGTCTTTTGGCCAGATTGGCTTGGCCTCCTCCTCTCCCCCTGCGAAGGAAGACAGTATTCATTGCTCTGTCTGACCATCAAGTTGGGGAAGCGTACAGCCCTCTGTTCTCTGTGCGGCCGCCCCTGGTTCCCACCAGGAGCACCAAGCTGGCCTCTGCAGGAGAAGGACTCTGACCCTCAGGCTCATTTCTAAGGAGACAAAATGACAAACAGTCTACTTTCTCTTTTAATGCTAAAAATAATTGTAAAACACTTTGCAGCCTGGGGTGTGGGATAAAGAATGGGAGTTGTGCAGCTCCAAGGTGGGAAAGGACCTTGTTGAGGTACATCTATCTATCCAGGGGGGTTTCCTGGAGGAGGCAGGGCACCAGGAGGTGCCTTGGGTGCAGGAACACGAGAAGCAAGGGTTTCAAAGACTGGCGTCTCTGGACGTGTTAAGGCAGGAACACAGGGAGTCAGAGGAGCTTGGAACTCAGACAAGTGGGCTCCAAGCTGGAGGAGGTGGAGGAAGAGTGGGCATGATTTCCCCCCGGGGCACAGAGGCTGTCCAGCCAGAAGCTCTGCAAGAGAGGAGTTGGGGGAAGCAGAATTTCCAACAGGCCTCCAGCAGGCCTAGAACTCCCTGCCTGGTGTCATGGCAACAAGAAATGTGCATTCTGACCTCCCCCAGTCACAGCCGTCCTCCAGCCTGAGCTGGTAAGTTTCAGCTCCTCCCGACAGGGCAGCAGTGGGGGGGGCGGGCTCATCTGAGGACGTGGGCCCACATGTCCCCCCACATGCCTCCCATCCCTCTTTCTGTCAGGTCCCCATAGAACTTCAGTCATTAAACTCTTTATTAAACGTTCATGGATGGAACCCAACTTAGAATCACAACATACTGAATTCGGCCCCAGGTCAATTCTGCCGGTGAAACATGGAGCCCTATTTGGGTTGTCTGGTTTGAAAACAAACTCAGAACTACAGGTGATGTTGCAACCAATGCACCACAGTAATGAAGGGTGTGAACAATCGGGGAAGGTGGGTGTGACAGTTCACTCCCCATGCTGTCTTCACGGTTCTGCTGTGAACCTGAAACTGCTCTCAAAAAAAAGCTCGTTTGTTTGAAAGTCCAGAAGGAAAAGTGGTTTTCACCAGTCTTCCTTTTTGAGGGGAAATCTAAATTCAATGTGCACAGTAAGAACCAGCTTACTATGTTGTGTCTCAGAGTTGCCTAAAGCATGTTCATTGAAACTACTCCCTTCTTTAATGTACAACGTGAGCAGAAGTTCTGTTCAAACGGACGTATGATGCATACAGCTGACCCTGGATCAACGTGGGGATGAGGGGCGCCAACCCCTGGCATCGTCAGAAATACATGTGTAACTTTGACCCCCTAAAAACCTCACCTACTGTTGCCCATAAGCCTTACCGATAACAGAAGCAGCCAATTAACACATACTGTGTATGTTATATGTGTTTTATACTTTATTCATTCCATAGAGTAACCTAGAGAAAATAAAATGTTATTAAGAAATCCTAAGGGAGAGAAATACATTTACGGTGTTTACTGGGAAAACCCTCACACGAGTGGACCCACACAGTGCAAACCGTGTCGTTCGAAGGTCCACTTCGGTGCAGTTCTACGTTGCTGACCTTTCTGTCGCTACTAGGAAAGGAAAGCATGTGAAGGTAGTTTGCTCACCCAAAGCATATACTTGCCAAGAAAGCAAGTAATACCTAAAAGGCTTTCACAGTCCTCATCGAATTTGTTCCTGCTGCTAAGGATTTAGAATGCGTTGTTTTTATGCGGGGAGGGGTATCACTCAGCAGAAGGTGTCGCTCGCTGTACCAGCAACATTTTGGATAAGCGACAGAGACTAGTTTGAATAGCGACAAGGAGCCACCTGTAAAATATGAGAACAGAGGGTGTCTCAGTAGATGCTAAAAGCTGGGACAGGACTGGGTGCAGCCAGAGAGCTGCCAAGGGTGAAAGCTGGTTAGCTGCTAAAACACACACCCTATGAATTAAAAGGTGTGGGTGGGCTAACTTGCTATACCTTCTAGATAACACATTCTGAAGAGGCTTCCTCTCCTTCCTTTCGACCTCCAAGGAGTTTAACAAGGATAATGCTAATGATAAGGGCTGCAGGCTGGGGGCAGGCTGGGCGGCAGGTGTCGGGGCCCGTGTGCTGCGGCCCAGCATGCCCCTGTGTGCCTGGGCCCTGGCCGCTGAGGCTGGTGCTTCTGCACGAGGCTTCCTCATCACTGCCCGGAGCCTGTCTGAGGCGGTGTGCAGGTGTTTGCAGACTCCAGGCCCAGGGAGCTGTGTGTGCTGGGAGCTCCTTTAGAATTAGCCCTTCTCTGGCTGGACAGGCGCAGCCAGGGCTGGGTGTGCAGGGACCACGTTCCCAACGCGGGCGCGGGGTGTCTGATCTCACAGTGCACTTGAACACTAGTTGCCTTTCTTCCTCTTGGGGTTCTGCTTCGTGCCTGGAACCAGCCCCCCCCCATCATGAAACTGACTCCAAGGCTGCCCGCACCCCAGGTGGGGCGGCTCTTACGGAGTGCGCCAGAGCTTCTGTGGCTTCAGACTTTGAAAGGATGGTTTTCTTATGAATAACTATGGCTGATATTTCAGGGGCCACTCAAGGCTGGTTGATCGGTGGCTGGGGACCCTTCCATGAAAGGAACACAGTGGGCTCCAGACACCCACTGTCCAGGTAGATGTAGGCACTGCATCCATCCTAAGCTAATTCCTTCTCAGAGGAAGGAGTAGTATCTCTGAGCGTTTTCCAGGTTTGTCATTGATTAACGGTAGGCAGTGATCCCCATGCACCCCCCCCCCAGTAAGGAAAGACAAGGCCCCCAGTTTATGTGGCTTGGGTCTCTGGTATCTGCTGCCGCTCGTCGGCATGAGGGCCTCACCTCGACTGGAACCACAGGCTGACTAACAGACACCGCCTCCTCTCTCCAAGGACATCTACTCCTCACCCGTGTCTCTGCCTGATGACCCTGGTGTCAGGGCACAGCCGTGTTGGGGGGTGGGACTGGTCCCTTTGTGGTTTTATCATGCGGCCACCTTCCATCCATCTGGGCTCCACGCTGAGTGATTTTTGGCTCCAAAATACCCTGCTCCTGAGTTCCCCCTGAGGGGAAAAGGGGGTGGGGAGAGGCAGCCATTCTGAGGGGCTCACTATGTATGTTCCAGAATCTCCCCTGCAGACCCCCGCCGATGACGGATCTGAGGAACCAGGCTCTGAAACCTCTGATGCCAAGAGCACCCCGACGGCTGAAGGTGGGGCCTCCTCCTGCCCATCGCTGCGCTCAGCCAGCCCCGCCCCTGCGCCGGCCTGCGAGTAGCCTAGCCGTGCTTGGAGCCCTGTGTGCCCCCTCCTGGCTGCCTTTGCTGCTGCCTGACCCTCTGGCTGAGAGATACGCTCACTCGATGCTTTGCAGGATGGCTCAGGCTTGGCTCAGGAATTTGGGGGGAGCCACGCCCCGCTTCAATGCCTTGCTCGCCGGTGTGGGCACTGTTGTCATGTGTGTGCTTTGAGGCAGCCGCACGTGGAGAGGCTGGGATCTGCAGCAAAGCAGGGCCCAGGCACACTTCCTTGAAGCCCCTGCCCCACTTGGGCTGTCCTCCTTCAACTCCTCCCGCAGCCCCCACTCACCTCACTCTTCCTCAAGCCACTCAGTTCCAGAGCAGCTGTGTGGCTGAGGAAAGCAGCAGGTCAATGCATGTCTCAGGCTCACACTTTGGGACTGGTCTTGAACTAGTATCCTTCATGTTTTGAGCACTGGGCTTGACCTGGGCCTCTGGACCTTGGCCACCATGTTAATTTCAGCCCATCTTCTGGCCTGTCCCTTCTAGACATTTGGTATCTAGGTTATTATAAAGCTCCTCACGTATTTTCTGAAGTGTCTTTGGTCCTAATTTTGGCCACCTTCTCTTGCTTCCCATCTATGTCAGTCAAGACTGAGTTTGATTGCAGGTACAGGAAAACCCAGCTAACTGTGGCACACATGTGTATGTGAAGAGGTATAGTTGTCTCACATGATAACACTTCTGGTCTTGGGCAGTCCCTGGTGTCATCGATGCTGTTCTGTCTTCTTCTTCTGCCATCTTTAATGGTTGCATTATTGCCTCATGGTTACAAGATGGTTGCTGCACTTCCAGGCATCACATTTGCCTCCAAAGCAGAAAGAAAGTATTTTCTTTCAACCAAAAGTATTCTCTCAAACCAGAAGTATTCTCTTTTAATTAAGAAAGCAAGAGTTTCCCTGCAAGCCCCACCTGGCCAACTTCCACTTGGGTCTCATTTGTCAGAACTGGGTCTCCTGGCCACCCCTGGAGACTGGGACAACAAGCACTTTGCTTCTCAGCCTCTTCACTAGGTGAAACCAAGAGAGAAGGGAATTGAGAACAGCTTTCAAGCAACGAGTCTATAGTGTCTGCACCTCCATTTCCCCATCCTGCCCAAGCTGGCCAAGGCTCTGTTCCCCGCACTCCTCTGAGCCCTGCCCATCACTTCAGCTGCTGTGTCCCACGCAGGGTGAGAGCCTGGCCCCAGCACCTCCCCAAGCATCCACCTTTGGGTGAATTCAGAAAGTGGTTGTCAGGTGCCTGCCAGCTGCTTGGCATGAAGGTGCTTCTGTGGAGGAGATAGTGGGCGTGGCCCTTCCCCACCCCAAGGTGCTCAGCCTGGTGAAGAGAACACCAGGCCAGGTGCTCGTCACGCTCCTTAGAGCCAGTGATGCAAGACACATCCTTCTGGTCTCATAGGACAGCTGTGCAAGTCGCCTGCTGCCCCTGGGAAGCCCTGAAACACCCATGCCAGGATCCATGCCAGATGTCCAAATCAGGGCCCTCAGCTTTCCGGCAGTGGTATTCTGGAAGACTCTTCCAACCAAGTCCCACTGCACTCCGGGCCCTGTGCGTGTGTGTGGGTCACCAGAGCTTCAGCTCCCACCCCACAGGGCGGGGCCCTGCTGGGCCGGGCCGCCCCGCCTGCCCCGAGACCATCGTTAACATGGACTCCCTTTGTCTAAACTGACGCAGGCCCCTGGAAAGCTTTCAGCACTGACAGCTCCACATGTTTGCCCAGAATGTCTGGGCGTGTGCCAGGGCCAGGCTCGGGGACGAATGCCGTTTGGAAGCGCTCCTGCTGATGAGAGGCCGGCAGCAGCTCCTGGTGGCTGATCTTCACCTCTGGTCTCTGCCCTGGAAGCAGGCCCGTCTGCAGCCAGTGGTCAGGCACCTGACCCTGGACGGCCCCGGGCCTGCTCATCGCCACCCAGGGAGGGGACTCTGTGCTTCTCAACCACGTGTCACGGGCTCAAGGGGACAGGGCAAGCTGGAGGAAACCTCGGAGGTCACCCGGAAATGATACTCCCACTTTGCCAAAGACGAAACCGCGACCCAAAGACAAGGGACTTGCCCAAAGCCTCACAGCAAAGCCGTCGTCCCTGTCCCCAGAGTTGCTGCCTGCCTGTGTCCCCGGTCCCCTCCTGCACCGCCTTGAGGATCAAACATCTGCGAACAGTCATCGATTTCAACATGTCTTCTTTAAATAGCCCCAGGACCGTCCCAGCAGCCTCTCTCACTGCCGCTGCCGTGTTTACATGGGGGCTGTCCCTGGCTTTCCTGGCAAATGGCCTGGGCGTCTCATGGGCTGGTGCCACCGCAGCAGAATGTTAATGTGCTTCCTGGGGAGGCACCAGGCAGGGTGGCTCTGGGCGTGCTTCGTGGCGTGGCTGTTGTGCATGTGGCTGAGTTCCCTCCTGCCTCCCCTCCCCGCCCCACTCCCACCCACGAAGCAAGGTGAGGGACTTGGCACGGCTCGTCCCCGACCTCCCAAAGGTGATTTTCAGTGCTTTCCAGATGTGACAGCGCCCTTAGTGGATGAGGGCACCCCCGGCGAGCAGGCAGCCACTCGGCCCCACAAGGAGATCCCAGAAGGAACCACAGGTGAGGGTGACCCCAGGGCTGGGCGCTCGGCTGACCCCCTGGAGAAAAGGGTGTGCGTGGGGTCACACTCATCTCCAAGGGAGGCAGGAATGCGGGCAGACACCGGCTCCTGGGACTCTTGGGCTGTTCTGAGCTTGATGCCTTGATGTCCTGTTGCTTCCATGGCTGCCTGCCAGCCTCCCAGGGGACGGGGCACCTTCTGGATTTCTTCTAAGCTTCTCCTTTCCCACCTCTTCAGTACATCAGCTCCACGGGGTTCTCTGAGGCAGGCTGGTGGCAGGTCCTGCCTCCACTCCTGAGGTCAGTCCAGCCTCTTGCTCAGACTCTGTCTGGTGACCAGGTCACCTCCCAGGGAGCAGTTTGCCGCCAGGAGCACCGAGTGTGCGGCAGGGTCCAGAAGGCTGACCCCCACCTTTGGAGGATCTTCTTAAAGTGGACAAGCCCGGAGGAGTCAGTGATACAATCCAGCACCCAGTCCTGCGACTACCTTTTCAAACATATCTGCATAGAACAGGCATGACGAGGCTGTCCTAGACAGGACATGCCTAGGACATGTCCTAGACAGGACACGGTTGATAGGGGATGGCTCAGACATCTAGGCACCGACCAGAAATAGCTCTGGACACGGGGCCACCAGAGTCACCTGACAGCTGCCCGGGCCCTGAGGAAGTGGCTAGCACAGCCCAGAGCTCCTGCTTTCATTTCCCTCACGTCCCTGCTGTGGCCTGGTGACTGGAGGGTGCCCCGCAAGCAATGCACAGGAATTCCGGGCAGGACTTCACCAGCAGTGGAGAGTGGGGAAATGTCCCCAGGCACAACTGTCTTTCCTTCCAAAGACGGGGCTCACCTGGGAAGCCACAGCCTTTCTCTGGGCCCCGTATGCTGAGGACGCCCGTGGGAGACCGAGCAGCACCACCCCCCCTGCAGAGCAGTTTTGGCTTTGCGAGTTCGTCCTGTGAGATGATGGGTGGAAGGAAATGTTCTCAAAGCCTGGCATGCTTCATTCTTGACAGTGAAGATCATTTGAGGGCCAAGGAACAACTCATGGGTCACTTGGTTTTTGTCCCTTGCAGTTTATCTGGTGGAGGCCCTTCCCCTGCCCGGGGTAAAAACTCGAACCCCCTTCCTATCCCTCCTGGGTAATCACAGGACATCAGTCGCCTTAGTCACAAAACACAGTCTGCAATTGCTGATTAGAGTGTCTACACCTTGTAAAGGTCAAGGCTCCTGCAGGGTTGCAGCCTCTCCCCTCAGGGCTGGGGAGGGGGAGGATGGGGAGGCAGGGAGATTCTTACTGGGCTGGTGCGGTGGGGAGCTGCTCCTCCATGCCCTCTGCAGTGTTTAGCCGACCCTTTCTCTCTGTGGGCCTCTTTTGAATTCTCCCAGGCCCCTCCCACCCGTTATGCCCCTTGATGCACTTGATTCAGGCAGATATTTCTTCTCTCCTCTGCTGTTCAGGGGCTGAATATCTGCCTCCAGCCTCACCTCTGCTTGTCTCTGATGGTGTCCTACTGGGTGTGGTGCCAAGCGTCCCCACACTGTCACTGCCTGCGCCCAAGTCAGGACATTCTTTGTGGCCCAGACTGACAGCAGGGCCACCACCATGCTCCTTCACTCTGCCACCAAAGCAGGGCCAGCCTCTCTCCCCCTCTGGTTTTCCAGAGTAGGGTTCTCACTGCAGTCCGCCGTGTTGCTAACCATAGAGGACACAGCCGAGGGTCTCCAGTGATGCCTTGAACCCCTTTCACTGGGACCGGGATGCAGGGTGGCTACATCCAAAAATGCTCTGCAAAAATACTTTCCTCTCCATCCTCTCCAGCCCTTACCTCCTCAGTGAGGTGGGAGGTGTCAGAGTCGGGGGACCCTCTCTCAGCTGGTGACTTGGACCGCCGTGCGCCTTAGTTGCGTGCCTCGATTGGGCATGATCCATTCCTGCGTCTTGGTGTCCCGGTGAAAACTTCTCATGTGAAACCCACCGAACCCCAGCAGGGGTGTGGCGTGGCCACCGCACTGCAGGAACCCCTGCCGTGCTGGGGCAGGGGCCCCTGCCTCTGGGGGCCTCCGGATGTAGAGAGGCCACGATGTGATGTGACAGCCCAGCCCCGTCACACCGCCTCCCCTCCCCCGACTTCTCCCAGTTACGGCCACCCTCCGACTTCTGACTCGCGCCACGCTGGGGCCAGGATGTCACACCAGCAACTGAAAGCTGCCAGCTCCCCAGAGCCACACGGTGATGTCATCCTGGCACGCCCTCCTGTTTTCTGTCTCCAGGACTCTGTGCCCCTTGGCTGGGCTGGCCTCCACTCGGAGCTTCCTTTCCTTAACCTGGTCAGACACTCGGACCGAACCTGTGCTTGCAGCTGTGCCTCCCGGGCGGCACTGCCCAGTGACGTGCAGCCGTCACCGGTAGACTCAAGGGCAGCACAGGCAGCGCGGCCCAAGGGGCCCAGAGGGTGGTCGTGCCTGTGAACTGGCCCCTGCCCCTCTCACCCCAGCTGCCCTGGGACAGCCAGTGGGTTGGGTGTTCACAGCCCATCGCAGAGCAGCCCGGGGACCTGGGGAGTCTTTCTTCTCCCTCCTCCGTGCGCCCCACGTGGCCCGCACTGGCTTGTGTGGCACCTTGTCATCTGAGGCGTACAGACTGAGTCATCACACATCTGGGAGAAAAGACCGGTTGCCCAGCCAACAACTCCCAGACTTTTCTCAGGGGTGGTGGCCCCTCTGTCCCTGGGGTCATGTCCCTGGGGTCACGAGGCCGGTGCCTGTGAACATATGGCTAACTGGCCTTACACACTCTTCCTTCTGGACATTATATTCCTTGTCTGGTGGTGGTGTCCTGGTTTAGGACGGTGCCAGAACTGGCATTGTGTTGAAGCTTATTGATCTTGGTGCCGTTGAGGAGGTGGTCAGGAGCTTTTCTCAGTCTTCTATGTTTGGGGCGAGCTGTGGTTCCCGAAGCAGGAGCCCCGGACACCCCAGAAGCGACCCACTGACACTGCTGGCCCCTCTAACCAGCAGCACCTGTTCTGAGCATGCCATTAAGGACTTGCCCCGTAATTGGGAGAAAACAAACGAACAGCTTTAGGCCACCTACCATATGCCAGGCACTTCGCTAAACATGTTCACCCAAGTTCTCCTGTTCATCCTCCCACTCTCTTGCAGGACCAACCAGCAAGTCACCCTGGGCTCCAGCTGGGGGAGGGGAGGCTCAGAGAGGTGAAGGAAACCATGGCACCTGGACGCAAATCCCAGCCTGAGTCCATAGCCCATGCCTTTAACTTCCCTGCTCCTCTGACCCCTCACCCACCCTGTGCCTCTCTGTCACGCGGGGCACTGAGGACCCTGGGCCCACCGTGGGACGGGTCCTTCCTACTGGAGCTCGGTGCCTGGCGGGTGGGTGGGGTTTGTGTGATGAGCCACTGTCATCGACACCCCCAGCAGTAACATTCTCAGCGAGATGGGGGCACAGCCCCTTGGTTCTTGTAAGAGGTGCCTGTTTTAAAATGTTTTCAGAAATACACCGGAAAAGGCAGAGAGCTTTGTTTGTAGCACACAATAACTGTCTGTGCTTTTGTCTCCTCCTTCATTCGCTGACATGTAAACCAGCTGAAGAAGCAGGCATTGGAGACACGCCCAGCCTGGAAGACCAAGCTGCAGGACATGTGACTCAAGGTCAGTGGCCGCAACCGCCTGCCAGGGCATGAGGGTGGTGGGGGGAGAGTGGGAGGAAGGGCAGGGCAGCGCTCAGACAGGCTCTGCGCTGGGAAGAATCTCTGGGCCGACTCTGGGTCCGACTCACGGGGCCAGGAGGTTTTTGGGTGGCAGCACTTACTAGATACAGGCTCTTTGTGTAGAGAAAGAGAAGCTCTCACACTATTTCTAAGACGTTCCTAAGGTGTTTCGTTCTGAAAACAGCTGGCCTTGTCCAACCTGGGGACAGAGAGTGAGAAACTCCAATCTGTGCAGCCGGGGACCCTCCTGCAGGTCGTGCCCCCGGGCGTGGTCGGTCCTGGGCACGAGGCCTTGGCCGAGACACCACCAAGCCAGTTCTTTTCGGCCCTTCTCCCTGCACACTGCAAGCCTTACTGTGATCTCCTTCTCAGGGGCCAGAGCTGCTGTGTTAGGGAAAAGCGACTTTCCACAACCATTTAGTGTAAACGCTTTAAGAACTCAATTTTTAGGTCCTGGAGATTCTTTATCTTTGGAAATAGACATCTCTGATACAATGTGGGCTGGGTTTGTTTCTCATCCGTTGCTGTGCAGATGGACGCCAGAGTCCACTGTGTAATGTGGCAGCTTCTAGATGGCACTGCTCTCTTCTTCAGAGAGTGACGTGGGATTCAGCCAGAGTTGGGCATCACCGCCGAGGCCGCCTGGCTGCAGGGAGCCTCTGACGAAGTATCTCACTGGGGGTGCTGGAAGCCTAACTACACCACACCTCCCGCCCCCACTGGGGCTCCTGCCCCAGGGCTGCTGTGCTTCTTCTGTCATGTGACCCAGGAAAGCATGTTTTCGTTCTTGAGCTTGCAGAGAGTTTCCGAAAACATTCGAGGGGCTGATCCACACAAGGGGGAACCTCGGTCCGCGTGCTAAAGGACTGGAGTCCCGCCTCTGTTTCTTGTAGGTCATGATTTTTCAGCTTAGGTGAAGTAAGAGGCTTCTCTGGTCTCTGGAAATGAGCATTTATTTCCATAAACAGAAGTGAGTCTGAGTTTCTTCTGCAAGTTTCACTGCAGTCCGTGTCTACACAGCCTGACACACTCCAACAACGAAGACATCGGCCCACGGCTCTGCTGGAAGCCGGACGGCTGTGCTGACGGAATTTATAAGTTTTTCCAACAGTGGCCTAGGATCTCATAGATACACAGATGGACGCCAGGTGCCATCTGCAAAGGGCATCGGTACCACACCTGTGAAAATACACGGAGGGGCCCGCCTCTGCTCCCAAGGCCGATATTTAATGCCCCCGTTGGGGCGGCTGGTCCAGACGGCCAGTGAAGCCTTGTAAACCGCCCCCCCCACCACCACTGGTGATGCACAAACACACTTCACTTGCCAAAGGGCTGCGGTCTGTTTTATAGTCAAACACTCGGATTTTAGAAGAGCCGTGCAAACAAAAGCCCAGGTAGCAGATCTTCCTCTTGCTCTGTCCTGCTGCAGAAGGCGGAGCTCCGGCAGGCCGTGTCCGGGGTTCAGGAGGCACTAAGACACAGAGAGGCTTGGGGGGCTGCAGTGTGCCGAGCGGGACACGTGCGAAGGCCTGAGCCCTGTCCCGCTCGCCCTGGGGGAGGCCTGTCTTCGGCAGGTGTCTCGAGGACCAGGCCTTCTGCTGGGGGACAGTTTATCAGGGCTCCCGAGGCCACCACCCTGCTTATCCGCATATTGTTGCCCTTGGACCCCCACCCCGGCAACTGTGATGGTTGACATTGACCGAGCATTTCATAGTATCCTGGGAACTGCACAGAATATTCTCCCAGCCCAGCTGCTTCCTCCAGGAGTGCAATTACATGGTTCGGTCCCTCACCCACCAGTACACACACACTGAACAATCACGTACCAATGACTTTTCAAGGTGTGCTTGCTCTTCATGTTTGAGGCCCCTGTTTCTTTTCTAATGAGGGTTTTTAAAGTCTTGCGTATATCAGAGCACAGTGACATGCCGATCAATAGCAATTTCTAGGAGGCTCTGGGAAGGAAGCTTATCCCAGAAGGTGATGGAGACCTGGCCTGTTGGGCATATGGGAGGGGGAGGGGGTGACTGGCAGCCACCAATGCCTCTGGTCGGCCGGGCTGGCTGGAGGACAGGAAGTCATGGAGCTGCAGCATGTGCTCAGGGCGTCTGCCGCCAACCGTTCTTCCCGCACCTCTGTTGTCGGAGTGGTTCTTCCCGGGCACCGACCAAGGGCCCCAGCAGGTGCCTGTGGACCCCGGCAAGGGCAGAAGTCCACACGTTTCCCCAACATCAGCTCATTCGTTCAGGGTTCGTTTGTTGATCACGTGCTGTGTGCAGGCTCTGTGGTGGACACTGGGAGCACAAAACGAGCAAGATCGTGGGCTTGACCGAGGCCCAGCACAAGGCTGGCAGGTGGAGGTGAGCCATGGCCGGGCCCGCAGGCAGTGCACAGCTCCATGGACTCTAGCTGGGCTGGGGCGAGAGGGACAGTCACGTATTATCTATGTGTGTCCAGAACTGCATATACGTGTAAACACATGCATTCTCCCACCTTCCTTCCCTCCCCTCATCCAATCTCTTTCTCTTCCTGAACCCTTTGGGGTCCTGGGTTTTGTGGAGAGGAGGCCTGGGGAGTTGTATGGGTTATTCTGTCGGGACCAGCTAGGCTTGTCAAAAGGTTGGGAGTTTCTTAAAAAAATATGTTTATTAGGAACCGAGAGCTTAAGTTTCCCGCCCTAAATACACCATCAGATGCTTTAAGGACTCACATGCACGAACCAGGAAACAAATGTGCCCTTCATCAGCTGGGCGGGCACGCAGCGGCTGCGTGCCCAGGTGAGAGCAGTCCCCACGGCTGGTGCCTGGGCCACACAGATGCTGCCCAGCGATAAGCCTCGCCGTGTGCAAAAGGCCCCTCCACCGTCCACGACCTGGACAAATCTAGATCGTGTGTCTGTTGATAGGACTCTTATGGCAGGTCCATTAGTACAGACTCAAGCCCTGATAATGATCAACTTTAGGTTTTTTGATATCTATCAGAGCACAGGCTTGAAGCAGGGTTGGTTTGTGGGCCCCTGGTGATTTCATTTGGTAAAATGGGGAACAGAGCAAGAGGGAGAGGAGAGGGGATCCTCACTGTGCCCAAGCCAGCACCCACCCCGAGGCCAGCATCCCCAGGGCACTCGGGGTCCCTGGAGAGCTGGAGAGGCTCCTGCGGCCCTGTGGGGCGGGCGTGCGGCGGCCCTGGGTGTGCTGACAGGCTCCAGCCACAGGCGGACAAGCAGCGCCAGTGCTGGGCAGGGCCCAGAGGTCACCGGGTCCAAGATGAGAACACTGAGGCCCGCAGAGGGGAGGTGCCCACCCAGGGTCGCCCAGCGTCGGGGGCAGGTAGACCGAGAGAGCCTTCACTCTGAGCAAACACGAGCAACACGGGTGAGCACAGAGTGTACGGGATGGTGATGCTGTTTAAATGTCCTTTTCTTATTTCAAGAAATAAGTGTGTTCCCTCTTACACAGTCAGTGAACCCTTGCTAACCTTTTGCCACCGCTGCTTCTTCAAACCCAGAGGAGGTGAGAGCCCCCAGTGAGCAGGGGAAAGTGCGCGAGAGGCCCCTGGCCTATGGGCTTAGCTCTCAGGTTCAGCCTGGACATGGCAGAGAAGCTTCTGGGGCCTCCATGTGGCCTCTGGGAGAGAAAGAGCCCGAAGGTGCCGTCCTGGCCTCCGACCGTTCTCAGCATCACCCCGTCCGCCAGCTGCCGCCCCCACCAGCAGGCCTTCCGGAGCCCCACCGGGCATGGGGGCCGAAACGAGGGGACCGGGCCGAGGAGGAGCTGGCTTTTCCGAAGCCCACCTCCCCTGGACACCTGCTGCCAGAGCCTGGCAGTGTCACACTTGTCCAGGAAAGCATCCTCAGAGAGCCAGGGCTCCATGGAGAGGAGCCCACAGACTGGAGGACCCTGGGCCTGACCCTGCAGCCCCTGCCCCACATGCCCAGGGCCCCCATCCTGCCCGAAGGCCCCAGAGAAGCCACGTACCAGCCTTTGGAGCCAGAACCTGAGGACACAAAGGGAAGTCACCGTAGCCTGGGGATGACACAGCACCAGCTTTTGGGACACCTGCGCCAGGAGACGCCGCCTCTGAAGGGGGACCAGGGCAAAGAGAGGCTGGGGGGCAAGGGGGTCGACGAGGACCGAGACATCGATGAGTCCTCGCCCCAGGACTCCCCCCCCTCCCAGGTCTCCCCAGGTCTGCAGAGCTCCCCAGCCCAAGGCGGGCCACTCCCCCAGACAGGTTCCAGAGAAGCCACTGGCACCCCTGGGGTCCCAGCTCAGGGTGCCATCCCCCTCCCTGTCGATTTCCTCTCCGAAGTTTCCACAGAGCCCCAGGTCTCGGAGCCCGAAGGGCCCAGCGCAGGGCTCGAGGAGGAAGGGCATGACACGCCCCCTGAGTTCGCCTTCCATGTGGAAATCAAAGCCAACGTGCAGAAGGAACAGGCAGACTCAGAGGTGGATTTGGAAGGGGCCGCACTTCCAGGGACCCCTGGAGAGGATCAAGAGCCCTGGAGCCCCTCTGAGGGAGAGGACACAAAAAAGACTGACCTTCCGGGACCATCCAAAAAGCAGCCTGTGGCTGGCCTGCCCGGGAAGCCCGTCAGCCGTGTCCCTCAACTCAAAGGTCTGTGCCTAGAGCCCCTTCACTCCTTCCTGGGGACCCCATGTGCCACCCAGGCTGCGGGCACTGCCACTGAGCTTCCGGCCCCGCGACTCCTGCCGCTTCCAAGGTTCCTAGGGACAGCCACTAAACCGACTTGGGTGCTGCTGCTCGCCCCCCCACGGCTGTCCCCCGCCCCACAGGCCTTGGGTGCACACGCTCCTCTCGCGCTTGCCCGCCGTTCTGCATGTCTCCACCACCCCCACCCGGTGCTTCCTGCCCCGTTCACTTCTCTGGCCACCTGGTTTCCCCACAGTGGTCCGTCAGCCCACGGGAGGCTGGTTGGTAGGCCGCACTCCAGAGAGGAAGACAGCTGCTCCTACTTTCGAGGGCCTACTATGTGCCTTAAATTCATTGTCCAGGGCCCTCCCAACCGTCCTGAGTGGGTATAATTAGTCCCACTTTGCAGATGAGAAAACTGAGGTTCAAAGAGTTAAGCAGCTCTCTGAAGGTTCCCGAGTCCTAAGTGACCAAGGCAGGTTCGGAATCCAGGTAGGTCTGCCCTGTACACACAGTGGCTTCCAGAAGGTTCTGAAGCAGACCCTCCTGCCCAGAGACACAGAGGGCACGAGCCTGTCTTCTGCTGCTCTTGTCAGTGGACAGCACACGACAGGCAGCAGGTGGCACACACAAGCATTCGGAGATGGCCCAGCCACCCCCTCCCACAGGCCCTGCCTTGTGGCGGGAGGGACAGTGAGCAGGAACGGAAGCTTCCTGTTCAAAGAGCCTCCCCCACCCTCGGCAGAGCCTGTGCGGGGTTACAGGGCCCCGGGAAGCAAGACCACAGCTGCCCTGTGGGGGCTGGAGAGGTGGGAGGGGCAGTTCCCAAGTGGCGAGCCTCCGTGTCCTGTCAAGAAGGGGACAGCTCACACCCCAGAGGGGCTTCATGGCCACAAGTCGTGAGTGTCCATACATTTAGGACGCTTTGCATTTGGAGTTATTTTCCAGGTTTAGGGGTTGGTGCTACTTAAGCATTTAACAACTGTTAAATTTTGATGAGATCCTACTTGTCAAGAAAACTTGGAACCATTGTAAACAAAGGAAGCTGTATTTAAAATTTAAAACAGAAAAAAGTCCTATGTCCTATTTTTAAAATATCCTAAGTTCCAAAACAGGAGGGAACAAATAACTGTGGCTTGACAGATTACACACGGTTTCCTGACCGTGGTGTTCCACCAAGTCCTGGCCCGCTGCGTGTTGACAGGCGTGTCCAGGGGGAAACTGAAAGCTCCACGGTCCGGTCCGGTTGGAAAAAACAGGGTAAACAAAGTTAACTAGGGTCTGCTGGTACAGAGCTTGTCAGAGCCCTCAGCATTCCAGTGCACATTTGGCCCTCCGAGAAGGGACAGTAGTTTGAATTTCCCGAAGTCACTGGATCTCACCCACTTACATGCCCTGGGAAACGCTGATGTAGCCGACGCTGTGGTTGTGACATGCATGAGGATGGTTCCTTTGGGCAAAGGACGTGAATCAGGTCTGCCCGGGGCTCTTATTAAAATGCAGATTCCTGGGCTCCACCTTAGGTTTCCAGGGTCTCAGGGTAGGTCCAGGAATCTGTATTTCAATAGCCTCTCCTGCTGATTCTTCACAGTTCAGTTTCAAAACCTCTGGGCTGGATCATCACTCTAAAATCCCAGTGGCCAGTAGCCCGTGAGCAGCTCCAAGGAGCGCCTTGTCCTGGGGCCAGGGGCATTCGGCACCGACACCCACGGCAGTCTGCAGTGAACCTGCGAGAACCAATGTCAGCAGGAGAGGGGGAGGTAGAGGTGACGCTGGTGGACAAGTGGGTCAGTTTCACCAAGGGGTGTGGCTTTTCAAACACAAAAGCAGTCAGTGGTTTGTTTAGCCCTAAAATCAGGGTTTCTCTCTAGGATGTTTGCTGGTAGCCAGTTTATAGCGAATTTGGGGGAACGGCAAGGATTAGCCCCTCGGGAAGGCCCACAGGTGGCGAGAAGACCGTCCAGGGCCGGGTCAGCGGTGGGATGGGTTCGAGGGAGGGAGCAGCTGGGGCAGATGCCAAAGCCCCCGGTGGCGAGGGGCGGGCTCTGGAAGAGGCCTGGCTCACCCCAACCCTTCCGCACAGCATGAGCTGGGGCCTTAAGGGGGCCTGGCTGAGCCGCCCTACCTGTGGCACTTCCAAGTGCCTGGCCCTGCTTGCAGAGGAGTTGACCCCAGCTGGGCGAGGCTGACCCAGGCAGAGGCAGGAAGGGAGACCGTGAGAGAGCCTGCCTTCCCCATGCCAACCTGTGCCCAAAACACTTTCCTCTGCGCCCCCCTGCATGTCCCCCCTCGGCCAGCCTGCTGCCCCCTCATCAGGGTGCTCCAAGCGATGACCGCAGCGTGCTGTGCTGATACTAACAACGAGAGACCTAGCAGACTCCAGGGGAAAGGAACTCGGTGGGCTTCCGCGGGGCCGGCCGGACAGAGCACGCTGCGCGGTCCGGAGAAGCCAGCCAGCCGACGCCGGGCTCTTCCCACGAGCTGCGCATGGGGGTGTAACGTGCATTCTCGTTTTGTGTTTTATCAGCTCGCATGGTCAGTAAAGGCAAAGACGGGGCTGGAGGCGATGACAAGAAAACCAAGGTAAGCTGGCGAAACCATGGAACCGTCTGCCGCCGTCAAGCTGGCCGAGAAGCCATGCTGTATATCGGAATTAATTTTGTGTGTGACGCGCGGGAGCGTTGGCCACTGCGGTGCAGCGGTGTTCGAAGCGTGTGCTCCGACGCCCCCCTAAAGCTCAGCGGTGGTCCGGCCTGGCACTCCCGCCGGGAAGGGCCGTCAGCGGGTAACGCGTTAGCGCTCCCGGTGGCGGCCCGTTAGCCTAGTCGCGAGGAGGGGGTCGTGGCGAATGAAGGTATGTTTGAATTTTCTACAAGTGTGAATTTTGCACATCTTACACTTCCCACTCCAGGTCTAGGCTCACCCAATATGTGCATGTATGTACATACATCATACACATATATTTAAGCGATACAGAAAATACCATTTCCTTAGGGGGCTGAGAGAGTGTTGAGCAAGGAAGTGATCCCCAGCGGAAGGCGGAGGGTTCTGGAAAAGCCCTCGGAGAGGACCTTTCTTTAAGGGAGGGTTGGTGAGGCGGGGGTGGGAAGAGGCATCCTGAGGAATAGGACCAGCACAAGCAAGGACCCAAGGGGAAGCCGGATGCCTTCCCAGAGCTCTAAGCAGATTGGCTGGGTTGCTGCAGAGCTGGGGGTGCAGGAGGGACTGACACAGAAGGGAACCCTGGCACACACCTAAGTGCAAGGTGCGCATGCGTGCCTGCGATGGTGCGGCAGCTGCATCCTCACATCTCGCTGAGGCGGGGGTTTGGTGTGCTGCTTCAGTCAGTCGCTGAAACCTCCCCCGGGAGCAGGGAGTGAGGCGCCGCTCAGCAGCAGCGCAGCGCCCGGAGCCTCGCCCTGCTGCTACGTGCTTCCCATCCACCGCACTGCGGGGGACCCTCCTCCATGACTTTGCTTCCTGGAAAACGCTCCTGGAACTGCACAGCAGTGTCTTCCCAGGAGAATCCCACTGTGGCCCTAGACGAAGGCTGGTTTTTCTTAAGAGTACCCACAATTTCCACGATCGATTCTGCCCCAAAGGCCTGGGTCTCCCTCAGTCCTGGAGCCCAGATGGAGTCCCCAGGAGCAGGGCATAGCTCTAGGTGCTTGGGAGCGTGCTGAGGGCCGCTGCCTGCAGTGCCCGCCCTGTAGGAAGTCAGGGTTTGCCCCCACAAGGCCCTGGTGAGGGAGTGGGGGTCCTGCAGAGGCTTGGGGGTGGCTCCGCCCTATGTGCTTGAAGTGGTAGCAACAGCTGCTTACCAGTCGCAGCACACAGGAGGGGAACCCTGGCCTCATGCACGCACACATTCCGCAATCCCTTTATTTTCACACACGGGTACCCTGCCCCTGCCCTGGAGCGGCTCATAGGCTCACAGCCCGGGGTCAGACCTCTCAGAGATTCTGGCCAGGTAGGGAGTGCAACCTCGTGCACGTGGGGAAGGAGGGGTGCCGGTCCCACCCCCCTACACACTTTTCTTCCTTTTTACCAGCCCCAGGCCTCCACTTGCACCTTGTGCTTGCCAAAACTGGCCGCACAGAGGGCCGCAGTCACCTCGGTGGGGAGGCCAAGGGCAATGAGGAGCAAACCCCAGAAACCCGATCAAGTTCTAGTCAGGACCTGCCCTGCAGCTCGGACGCCCTCCCTGGAACCCCCCTTGACTTGTCCTCTTGGTTTTATTCCTGGGGGTGCAGCCCCTCCTCCACCAGGGCCACACATCCTGATCAAAGCACCCCAGAGGCAGTTGGGACAAGCCACAGGTGCCAGCCACACCACCCGTCAAGTGCAGCTGCCTCTGTGAGGTCACCCAGCTGACAGACATCTGTCCCCATGGCCGCCTGACTCACCCAGGCTCCTTGCTTCAGTGAAACGTGCTCCAGAGTAAACAGTGGCCAGATCAGGGGTCTTCGGTTTATGCTTAGTTTTACGTGAGATTTCAATCAGGAAGTGTGTGTGTGTAACCTAAGTGGTGTCGGGCAGAATCTGTAAGACCTGGAACAGGCACAGCCCTGATTTCAGCAAGCGTGACTGTTGAGGTGAGGAGAGCCAGGGATTAGAGGCCTGCGAGAGCTCCCCACCCGCAACAAGCAGAAAGTGGGGACCCATGACACACTGGAGATGTTTTGTCAAGAAACACCCTAGCATCATCTGCTCTGGCGATCTCCATCACCTTTCTGGGCATGACACACCTGTACATCAGCAGTCTCCAAAGTGGGGGAGGGAACATGAGAAAATCCAGTGGGCTAGAGGACGAACATTCTGGAACCTCTATTCATTTTCTGCCTTTTAGAAGCTCAGTCACACATTCTGTGAGGCACACCGTGTACTGGCACGGTGGGGTCGTGCTCGCCGACAAACGAGCGCAAGCCCCGAGACCGCAGGGTCACGCTGTCCCTCCCGCTGGGGACCAGGGGGTGCGTGCCCAGACGGTGTGGAGATCGCCTCTGCCAACCATTGCTGCTTTATTGGCTTTCAGTTGCTGTCCTTTTTCCGTTCGTGTCCCCCCATGTGCTGACGTTTATTTTGATTTTATTTGTGTTTATGTTTATGTTTAAGACATCCACACCTTCCTCTGCTAAAACCCTGAAACGTAGGCCTTGCCTTAGCCCCACACGCCCCAGTCCTGGTAGCTCAGACCCTTTGATCAAACCCTCCAGCCCCGCCGCGCACCCAGAGCCATCCTCTCCTAAACACGCCTCTTCTGCCACACCCCGACCCGGCAGTTCTGGAGCAAAGGAGGTGAAAGTCAAGGTAAGGAAAGCACCTTTGGAAAAAGTCAGGCTGATCTAACGTGGTTTTCCAACGGATTTTTTTTTTTAAGCTGAAAAGACCTTTCTTCAGATAAGCTCTTACCTAGAAGCATCGTGTAGAACAGTTAAAATTCCAGTTGAAGTGGGAGGGGGACTCAATGCCCTCCTTCTGCGCCTGCCTTGGTGCCTCACAGCAGCAGCAGCAGCAGCCCCTGAGGCCCCTGAGGGGACCCAGCTGTGGGGACTGCTCTAACTGGGTTCATTTGTCCACTCCTGGCTTTGGTGCCACGAGTGTTTCCAGGCTGCCCTCTCTGGGGTTGGAAACCGGCATCAGCATGCTGCGGGGCCTGTCCCACTAGTTCACACCCTCCCAAACCCTCTGGAGGTCCTTGGTGAATGTCAGTTTCTTTTGTGAGTGTGGGTCACACATCAAGGGCATCGGCTGGGTGACCTAACCCAGTCACTGCCGGCTGGCTCCCCCTTGGGCCGGTGTGCTAACTGATGCCAGTGTCCACCCACCGAGGGCTCTTCCCGCACCTAAGGAGTCACCGAAACCTAAGGGCTGCTCACAAGAGCCCAAAAGAACCTGACCTAGCTCTGCTGGCACTCTGGGTCAGGTTTATCGGTGCCTTCAAGGGCCTCTGGTGAAACCACCCACCATCAGCCAGATCCCTCAGGAGGGCCAGAAAGTGGTACCCACACGGGAGTGGTCTGCTAGGGTCCCGCCTACTGACCGGGCCTGGGTGGGCAATGCCCCTGCTCATTGCCGTAAGCTCCGCTGTCTTTTACAAAAGACATGAGCACAACCCAGGTTGACAACCCCTGGGAAGAGTTCCCTCCGGGAGCAAACAGCATCCGGGGCACTTGACATCTGGGCAGGGCTGTGGGTCCGTGTGCCCAGCATGGCCTTGCGATTGTGGGAGACATTTGCTGCATCTAGTAGGCAAAGGGTCGCCCCAATCTTAGCCTCTTTCGAACCAAAGTGGTTAAGTGGGGCTGGCACGGGCTCCAGGTGACAGTGACCTTTCCCAGTCGTAAACACCACTCTCCCGTGCTTCGGTTCACAGGGGGCGGACACGAAGCCTGGAACGAAGATTGCCACACCCCGGGGAGCGGCCCCTCCAGGCCAGAAAGGCCCAGCCAATGCCACCAGGATCCCTGCGAAAACCACGCCGTCCCCCAAGACCCCGCCGGGCACAGGTAGGAAGCGTGCTCTCTGGAGCCCAGGCCTGTCTCTGAAGGCACTGACAGTTTACTCGGCACCAGAAGGGCCATTTTCTTTTTAATCTTCTTGACAATTTCTGAGGTAGATATTAAATCCCCACTTTTTACTGGTGAAGAAGTCAAGGCTCTGAAAGTCTGCACGGCAAAGTCTAACCAGCTCATTCTATAAGGAAAATGCAGCCACATGACTAACAAGTGGCAGGAATGGGGCTCCTCAGAGCTCCTCTGACCCCACGTCCAGGGCCCCTGGGATGTGGTGCTCAGCACCACCACCCCAGCCCCTGCAGCCTGCAGCCTGGACACATCGCTACTTGTGACTTCACACCGTGCAACCTCTGACCAGCTGCCTCACTGGGCTGTTAGGGACCTTCGGGCAGAACCTAAGGGCTCCCCTGAGCTGTCACAGGCTGTGTTCGTCCTCCTGTGCTCCTGTGCGCAAAACCCAGCTGGCTCTGAGTAGCAGAAGAGATTTCCATAGGGAGACTTTGCTTCCAGTGGTGCTATTAAGAGTAGTAGCCCTGCCCCGGCCGGTGTGGCTCAGTTGGTTGGAGCATCATCTCGTAGTCAAAAGGTTACAGGTTCAATTCCTGATCAGGGGCACTTGCCTGGGTTGCAGGTTCGATTCCTTTGTCCAGGTGCATTCGATCCCTGGTCTGGGCACAAGTGGGAGGCAACAAGTGGATGCTTCTCTCTCACATCGATGTTTCTCTCCCTCCCTTCTCTCTCTAAAAGTAATGAAAAAAAAAAAAAGTCCTTGGGTAAGGATTAAAAAAAAAGGGTAGTAGCCCTCTCTGGGGATTGGGGACAGCCAGGCTCAGCTCCCCTCTCCCACCTGAGACATGTCCCAGCAACTGGGTTTAGATTCTGCACAACTCAGGGGGCCCCTGGCCTGCATTGGCTCCAGCGGGTGCTCGGGTGGCCTGTGCGTGAGCCTGGGCTGGTGCAGTGGCGTCCCAGCTGCCCATTGGCCCTAGGGGGCGCCCCAGAGCCCTTCGTCTGCTGCGTGTTCGGGCCGTGGCGTTCAGACCGCGTTTGTAGTCTGGCGGCCCCCCCAGGTCCGGCTGCTCACTAAGGCCTGTTGGTCTGGTTTTTCGTGCAGTGTTGTTCTCATGTGTTTAAAACCTGTGATGTGGGGTGATTAAGGAATTGTGATTGGGTCTTATCTATGATTCTGATCCTGCTTTTTGTCATGTACCATTACGCCAGCTGACTCACACCACCAGAGCCAGAACTGGACACAAGGATGTGCATTTCTCTTAGGATCTTCCCTGCTCTTGGGTGGCAGCCTGCAGGCGGACAGGACACCCCATGGGCCGCCTTGACCTTGTGTCCTGACAGACGGGTGGGGGTGCCTGCTCCCCGAACACCTCCCTGCACCTTACTCACTTCTGCCACACCGCCTGGCTGGGTGCCCCTGGCCCAGAGAAGAGGCCCCATTTAAGCTTGATTATAATGAGGCTTTCTGTGGGTTTCTCTTTTTAAGCTCCCAAGCAAGTGCAGAGAAAGCCACCCCCTGCAGGGGCAAAACCTGAGAGAGGTCATTCTGAGTCTGCTTCGCCCAGGGGGCCACCCTCTTTGCGTGTTTGTCGGCTGAGATTTTAGAGCTGAGGGCCTGCTTCAGGGCCACCCGTTTCTGCGCTGGGCCTGAATTGGAACAGTCAGAATTCCCGCTCCTCTTCTTGCGTGGCTTGTTCAGGCGTGGCTGCCTGCTGGGTCTTTCTAATCCTGTGTGTTCTCCTCTCCCTCTGCTGAGGGCTGAGGGCTGAGGGCTGAGGGCTGACGGGTGGGGCGGGGAGCATGGCCTCCAGCCGTTTGTGCCTGCTGGAGGTGAGGACCCTCCCTAACCAAGGTCTGGGAGTGGAAGTCCCTCTGGCAGTTATTAAATGCTCAACCCTGGAAGCGAGCCTATCGCTGCCCTGGGCACTTTAACCTGTTACTGCATCCGGTCTCCAAAACATCACGGCCGGGACCGCACTCCCCATTCTTCAGATGAGGACACAGGCTCAGGCCGCTGTGCAATTAGGTCACACAGAAAGGATCGGAAGCCACCACCAAGTCCCAGCCAAGGGCCCGGAAGCAGGAGGGCTGGGCAGGGAGGGGATGGGGCTGCGTCTGGAGACAGAGTCCCTGCTCTTGTCTCCTTAGGTAGAAAGGAGAAAAGGCGTCATTGGTCCTGTTGCCATGGAGCGCGATGACATTAGGGACAAGTACAGATGTGGAATCTCACACTCTTAGAAGGACCATGCTTACTCTCCCCTTGACAGGTCGGCCCAGAGCTGAGGGAAGTTAAGCCTCAGTCGCCACCCAGGCACAGCGCCTGGCCCGGATGCTCCCAGACTCCAGTCTGCTCAGGAGTCTCGGGGGAGCTTGGGACGAGCCAGTGTGCAGGCCCCACCACTAGAGATTCTGTTGGATGATCAGATCTGGATGGGGCCCAGGATCTGGCTGCCTGCCTGCAAGGGGGTACTTGGAGGCCCTTGGTGGACACTTTTGCTTCCCTGGGAAGTGAGTGTCTCTGTCTCCAAGTGACAGGGCCAGGAAGAAAAGACATTCCTGTAGCGTGAGCTCAAGGGCAGCCTGCTGAGCTCCCAGTCTGGATATGGACCCCGAGCACGGGCGGCCCCCAGGGCCTGTGCAGACTGGCAAGCATTCCAAGTTCCGGCCTCACTCCCTGCTCCTTTCCAGGTGAATCTGGGAAATCTGGGGACCGCAGTGGCTACAGCAGCCCCGGCTCCCCTGGCACTCCTGGCAGCCGCTCCCGCACCCCATCCCTGCCAACCCCGCCCACCCGGGAGCCCAAGAAGGTGGCAGTGGTCCGCACCCCACCCAAGTCACCGTCTTCAGCCAAGAGCCGCCTGCAGACTGCACCCGTGCCCATGCCAGACCTGAAGAATGTCAAGTCCAAGATTGGCTCCACCGAAAACCTGAAGCACCAGCCAGGAGGCGGGAAGGTAAGGGCGTGGGGAGGCTGGCTGTGCGTGTGCAGGCCCCAGGACTCCAGGAGAAGGCGTGTGGGGCCCCCACCCCCGGCCCGCCTGGGGCAGAGGCGGGCAAGTGGGTCGGCTCCCACTCCTCACACGGCACCCAGGCCTCTTCCTGACCTCTTCAAGGGGTCACCACAATGGGGTGTAGCTCTTTACTGGGGTCACCACGAAGCCACACGTGCCCTGCTCAGGGGAGAGAAAGTACCGGTTCTTTCCCTGCCGGAATCAGCCCCTGCCGATCAGGTGGTGTCAGGGATTCCAGGGCTGTTCTCTGTGACCTGGAGGTTCTCAAAGTGGGGACGCCACAGAGGCCCCCCGGCCTGCCTCGTGTTTAGAACGTGACACAGAGATCCGTAGGTGGGTGTCTCTGGCCTCTGTCGGACATTTGTTTAGGTTGGTTCTCTCTAGCCTGCAGTTCTGGGGGAAGTCGGGGTTCTACTTTGAACAGCTGATTCGTCCAGGGGCAGGCGGTTGCTGTGAAGTGCTGGGGTCTCCTCCCGCGGAGACACAGGAGGTCCAGCGGGCCTGAGGTGGAGGGAGGTGGGGCCTGGCCTGGGCCCTCCCTCCCCTTCTTGTCCGCGCCTCCATGTATGAGTTTCCTGGGGCTGACCCACGAAATGCCGCAGACTGGGCGGCTGGGACGACCGAACTGTACCTCCTCGCAGCTCTGGAGGCCAGAGCCCAAGATCGGGGTGTCGAAGGGTTGGTTGCTGCTGAGGTCTCGCTCCTCGACTCGCGGTGGCCGCCTTCTCCGTGTGCCCTCGCGTGGCTTCTCCCCCTGGGCGTGGCTTCTTCCCAGGGCGCATTTAGGTCCCGGTCTCCCCTCCTTGCAGGGACGCCGGCCCCACTGGGTTAGGGTCATTCACCCTAATGACCTCGTTTGGGCAGGATGACCCTTTACAGGCCGTGTCTCCAAACACAGGCCCAGTCTGAGCACTGGGAGTTAGGACCTCACCCTATGAATTTTGGGGAACACAACTCAGCCCATCACGGCCCCGCCCCCAGCACCCACCATGGCGGGGGGTGGGGGGGGAGGGAGAAGAGGAGGCATGTGTGGGCGCAAATATGTCCAGCCTTCCGTCTGGGCTGTTTTGGGGGCAGTGGGCCCCCCGGGGGCAGGGGGAGCGCTTCAGAGCCCTCAGCCAATGTTTCCCTCTCCGTTGGGACGGCCCAGCCCCCACAGCGGGCACCCTCTGCTCCGCCGGTTTTGTTTGTTACCCTTGGCCGGGGCCTGGCTGCCCCTGGAGGGGCCGTCACAGAGGCCGCCTTCCCCGAACCCCGCACCTCGGCCCTCTGGAGCCGCAGGGCCTCCCACCGGCCTTGCCCGGCCTTGCCCGGCCTTGCCCGGCCTTGCCCGGCCTTGCCCACCCTCGCTGCTGCCCGGCGGGGGTCCAGGCGCCTCTGGGGTGGAGCTGGTCTTCGGACCCCGGGGTGTTCGCTTCTCCAGTGCCGGCCGGTGCTCCTCTCGGTGAAACGCGTCACCTCCCAGAAGGAGCCCGGAGGCAGCCGTGTGGGGTGTGGGGGCCAGGCTGACCCTCCTGTGACGCCTCGGGGGCAGAGGGACCTCCGGGAGCTGGTGTCCAGGGCGGCGGGTGTTTCGCACGGGCAGCGGCACCCTTCCCTCTGTGCCTGCCCTGTCCCTCGTGTGCCTGTTTTCGTGGCACGGAGTGGCCGTCGGCCCCTGTCGTGAACAAGGAGAAACCAAACCGCAGGTGGCCAGTTCCGCACGCCGGGAAGACTAGGCAGCTGTGACCAGCGCCAGGACAGCTCATTGGAGGGACACTGTAGCCAGGAGCGTCCCCCAGCCTGCGCGGCTCTGCACACAGCAGCAGACACCCCGAGTCCCCCTGCCAGCCCGGGTCATCCGAGGTTGGCTTGGCACGGCCGGGCCCTGGTTGGCCGGGTTCTCACAGCTCCGCTGAGTGTCGGGGATGGGGGCGGGGCTCTTCCCCCGGGCTGCCGGCCACCGCCCACTGCACGGGAAGAGGCATCCGGGGAGCCAGGGCCAGTGACACGATGCGGGGGGGGCCCACGTCACCGCCTCGCCACGCTGGGCGCACACAGGCGCCCTCGCCTGCGGAAGGCTCGGGGAGAAAGGGTGCCTCCCGGGACTCGCGGGGGCAGGAGGAGCGACAGCCGCTCCTTCAGTTCCACGGAAAACCTAGAAAATCACCTGAACCGAAGAAAACCTCAGCCATAACAGCAAAGATCAACACGTCACTCCTCAGGAAAACTGAAAAGGAGAAAAGAAGGCACTTGGGATCCACAGAGGAGGCTTTTAAAATGGTCTGTCGACACGTCCGCGTGTCCTCCGTCGGGACTGGGCTGAGGGCTTCTCGAGGGGACGTTGAGGTCTCGGGCCTCCGCAGCCCACGCACAGTAGCCGCCCAGTGGGTGTTCGCCCGGCGGCTCCGGGAACAGCGGGCTGCCCGCAGGCTGACCCCACGCTGGGGAAGGACACGCAGGAGGCTGCCTGCTTGGACCCTGCAGGCTGAAAACCACGGCCCGTCAGTATAAGTCACTGGTCGAAAAACAATGTAAAACTTCTATTTTCTGCTTTGCACTTTTCTGTTTTCATCGTTTGCTGCAGGGAACGTGTATGGCTTGAAGAGTCCAAAATGAAGTTCTTAATTTGAAAAGGAAAATGCGGAAGAATCACTTGTCCACCCCACATAACTAGCTGGGTCCATCAGAGATGGGAGCACAGGGGAGGCGAGGCCAGCGGCTGCACCTCACTGCAGATCTGGGAGCCTGCTGCTCCTGGAGCCCTGGGGCTGGGCTCCCAGTCCCAGCTGTGGGGGGAACCGCCTGGGCTTGCCGTGGGACTCTTAAAAATCCTAATGCCAGAGCCTTTCCCGGGCTTGTTAGACCCGCAAGGGGGCCTCCCCAGGCTTTCCCAGTGTGCAGTTCAGGCTAAGAACCAGTGTCCCTGAATTCTTACCTGCTAACCTCTGGCCTCAACCCCAGCTCCTAGCGCCCCTCCTAGACCCTGGATCTGATAACTAGTTTTCCTCTTTTGGTCCCAAACCTGTGTCTGTTTTCAGATTCCACGTACCTGGCTCTCAGTCAGCTTAGACCCAGCCCAGGCCGCCCCCTCTGTCCTGCACCCCTCTCCCAAATACCCACCCCAGCCTTCTTTGTGAGGGGAGCAGGGGAGTTCAGACACAGAGACAGAGAACCAGCATTTAAAACACATTTTAAAAAACCTACTCACTGAAGGTGTGAGCGATGTGAAATTGGCATCCTTACATCCTGAGGAGGGTGCAATTAGCACAGTCCTTTTGGTTATAATGAGGGCACGTTCGTTCATAGTTGTCACAGTTTAGCTCTGCTCAGCGATCTGTGGAAGGGTCTCATCTTTGCCTCCAGACCAATCTTTGTGCCCCTGTGGCCTCAATTCAGAGAAGTTAGGACAGACCCTTGTTAGGGACCATCACTGGCCTTTGAAAGGACAATCCCCTGCATAGGGTGCTGGGCACACGGGCTGGAAGAGGACAGTGGGAAACTGCACACTGGAGATTTTTGCTCTGCACATCAAGTTAGACCTGGGAGAGCCAGTGGCGTGTGGGTTTAGGCTGGAGCTTATTCATTTACACAAGAGCTAGGGAGGGTTAACAGTGGATCGCGGAGGTCCTGCTGGGTCCGCTGGGCGTTCGCCCTGGCCGGACAGGACACCATCCTCCAGCAAGAGGAGAAGAAAGAGGACGTTGGAGGCGCCAACAGCTGAGAGCCCCAGGCTCCACTGTCGGTGGCCATGGGCGGTGGGTGAGCGTGGGAGGCTGTCGGAGCTGATTAAGAGGGTGTAGAGGGCAGGCGAGGGCAACACCAGCCCCAGCAGCCCCTCTGCGGTACGGTGGGAGCTCGGAAGGAAGCCCAGGGGCCCCCTGCCGTCCAGGGTGAGAGACAGTGCTCACTTGGGGCCAAGGCTGCCTGGTCCGGAGAACCGGGAATCCCTGTGGCTGCCAAGGTTGAGAAGGGTTGCAGAGTCACAGCCAAAAAAGGGCACAGGGCCCGAGCGTGGGGTGGTCTGGTTGGCTCTGAGCGCCTAGAGCTAAAGTCACTTCCTCTGGGGACGTCCTGGTTAGTGAAGACCCCCCAGCTGGACAGTACCTAGGAGCCCAGGAAGGACACCAACCTACCAGAGCTCTCAGGCTGACAGACTTGGGCTGCAAGATCCCACATGGCCACAAGATGGCGCTGGAATGCCGTAAGCGTCTGTCTCCATTCAGGAGAACCCAAGTCTTTTTAAATTTATTCCATTTATTGGCAAAGTCCCAGTACTCTGTTTTAAAAGCGCAGGTGAAGAACATTTATGCGGAGTAAATGAAGTGAAGTTTTACCTGGGATAGCTGGCCTGTCCTGGACTCAAGGCAGCCTGGACTCAGGTGCAGGCCCTGCGGGGAGGGGAGGGGAAGGGAGGGGACGGGGGACCCTCCTCTGGAACAGCCTGGAAACTCTGAGCACCTGTGCTTCTGAAACAATCTCCCTTAAGTCAAATCAGCTGAAAGACGCTTGGGGCAGTCTCTGTTTAAAGGAACAGTGTCAATAGTTCCACAGGTGACTCCACTGTTATTTGATCTCTTCCGTGGCTGGTTTACTTAGCAGGCCTAGATAAGTCATCCTGTGTCAGTTCCCAGGCTGACCACCTTGGGCTTTCCCACCAGCACACCCCACTCCCAGTCCTCAGCGCTGGGCCTCTTGACCCGGTGAGGCGAGGTCGGGCCCAGCAGCACCAGACGACGCTGGAGACAGACCTCACCAGGGACAGCCCGTGGCCGCTGGCCCGGCCTGGGAGCTGGGGGGCGGGGGGGGGGGCGCTCTGGGGGGGGGGCGCTCTGGGGGGGCGGGGGGCTCTGGGCCCGCTGGAGCACCTTGGAGATCTGAGCACACAGGGAACACGGTCAACGCCTAATGAGGGTTTAGAGCTGCTCTGGGTCCTCCGGGAAGTAGACTGAACTGAAGTGGACCCGCCCCACCTCACCCCACCCTCTGCTGCAGGGCTGAAACCTGACCGCAGGAATTCCTCTCCTGGCTGGGAGTCTCCAGACTGAACTGTGGAGCTTCCAAAACTTTGTCCTCCCCCCGCCGTGGGCATTCCCAGTGCCTGGCCAGACCCGAGGCTCAGTGCCCACCCCGTGCTACTCCAGAGGAGACGTCGTTCAGGGTTCCAGTTTGTGAATGCCGGCCATTCCCCTTTCTTCCCTTTCTGTAAATCCAACCTTCTGTAAAGGGTGTTGGCTTAATTTGACGACCAACAGTAATTCATGTTTGTTTTGTAAATATCCTTGGGTCTACTGCCAAATCCCACGAAAGCTCATTGCCTTTTTTGTGGGATTAGAACACGAAAAAGCCACACTAGGAGGGAAAAAAATTCATGTATTTGCAGATTTTGTTATTGCTCAATGTCTCTTGATTCATTTGATGAAGTTCTTATACAGATTTGTATAGAAAACAGGTTATTTTCCTTGAAAAACTAGTGAGTTTTCTTTGTCAGATAAGGAGAGTTATGTAACCCATCCTGTTTTCTTTTTTGCCTTGCCTTCCAGGAAGCTCAGAGTTAAATGTAATGATTCATCTTGTAATTGTCAGGACTAGTGGCCTCCCATTCTTTTACCTCATCCTTTAAGTTTTCTTGTTTTATGAGTGTGGGTGGGTGTTTTCTAATTCTAAACAGCTCTTTGTGAAAATAGGCAAGGTTGCCTCTGGGACTTATGCAGTTCAAAGTTGTAAATAACAAATGACCCCCAAAGAAGGTCATGTGGGACTACTTGAAATCTGAGGGTGGCACAAACCAATTCAGGGTGACCGAAACTCCTTAAGAAGCAGCTCAAGAAAGCCCATTCCTCCCTCTCTCCCTTCCTCTCTCTTTATAAGTAAAAGAAATAAAATCTAAAAAAAAAAAAAGGTAGGTTAGAGACACGTTTCCCAAGTTTTCAAGTTCAGACTAAGAAAAAAGCTGGGGGTGGCGTCCAAGAGAAGATTACTATCTTTTTACTTTGCCAGATTAAAGACATCTGAAAATAATAAACATCATCTACTATTAATGATTTAATAATTAAGAATTCAATACAGGAAAGGCCCCTCTAACACCAAAGAGTAGGATGGACGCATTTTGCTGTCATGTCCTCAGTTCATTTGCCGAGGACCCGTGGACCCCTCGGTGGCCTGCTCTGGCCGTTGAGTTTGTGTGGGACACTTCTCCCAGGAAGAGCCAGGCCAGGGCTGTGACCCACAGCCACAGCCGTCCTGACAGTCCCTGGGCTCCGGAGGCAGTGACTCAGACAGCGATGCTGGTTCTTAACTGGGAATTCCAGCTGACAGTTATTTACGGCCGTGGTGGACAGACTGTGGCCCAGTGTTTCCAAGCACAGAGCTCCTGAGGGGGAGGCGGCTGGTGACGAGGGTGGTGTCACTCTAGCGGACAAAGTGCAGTTGTTCTTTTTTTTTCTTTAACATTTTATTCATCTTTAGAGAGATGGGAAGGGTGGGAGAAAGAGAGAAAAACCTCGATGTGAGAGAAATATTGATCAGCTGCCTCTCGCACGCCCCCCTGTCCCGGGACCTGGCCTGCAACCCAGCCGTGTGCCCTGACTGGGGATCCAACCAGCAACCTTGCAGTTTGCAGGAGGACCCTCAACCCACTGAGCCACACCGGTCAGGGCTAAAATGGAGTTTTTCAACTCTCCTCCTCTGCGCCACAGTTTTTCAACAAATTGGGTCAAAGTCATCCTTCACTAAGTGTTGATATCCCCACCCCTTCTCCCTGACCCCTGGAGAGAGGAGCCTCCCAGAGCTACAGTGGGGAGACCCCTGGGGCCATCCGCCCAGTTCCCTGTAAGCACCTGGCTGGGCTGTGGGCCAGGGGGAGCTGATGGCTGGAAGGGCAGTGCCTGCCCTGCCTTCCACGAGACCAGGTCCTCACAGGGAAAGGGTGTAGGGACCACCTTCCCTGTGAAGCCAGCTGCATCTTCTTCATGATGTCAGTGACCCTGGAACCCAGCCGTGCAGTCAGGGGCGCTTTTCAGAAGCACAGAGACCCAGACTCTAATTCTGGGCCAGGGTGGGGTCTGGGATTTTTTTAAAAAGCACCCGCAGGCAATCCCACTGCCCGGTGAGCTGGAGAAAAGCCGCAGGAAGGTCTCGGTGAACGCTCTGACGGGGCTGGCGGGTGTGGAGGAGGACCTGGGGGGGACTCTTCCTTACTTCGTCTAGTGACATAAGTGAGCACATTTTCTTCCATCCCGGCCTCGGGAACACTCAGCTCCGGTCCTTGGGCCTCACAGGGGCTTCCACAGGCGCCTCGGTGACAGGACCCTTAGTCATGTGAGGAATTGCCGCCTGACTGAGGTCTGGCCAACCCCGTGCTGAAAGGTGGGGTCCACCTCCGGATCACCCAACGTCCCGGAATGCCGACCTGGGGAGCAGCCTGGGCCCGCCCCGCCCCGCCCTGCGGGCAGGGGCAGCTGTGCAGAGCAGGGTCTGGACGGAGCGGGTTACTCATCTTTTTTTCTGGCTGTCAAAGGTGCAGATAATTAATAAGAAGCTGGATCTTAGCAACGTCCAGTCCAAGTGTGGCTCAAAGGATAATATCAAACACGTGCCCGGAGGCGGCAGTGTGAGTACCTTCACACTTTCCCCGCGCCCGACTGCGGTTCTGGTTTCCCAGAAGCAGCATGAGTGTGTGTCTTTGCGAGACATTGCACAGAATAAACCATTCTCAGTCTGTGTCCCCAAGGAAACCTAGCCCAGGCTCCCCGCACCCGTGCCCGCTGCTGTAGGAGGGGGGCCCAGCCTTCACGGCCCCCCCCACCCCGGCCTGCACGGGCCACACGGGGAAGACGGCTGACCCTCTCTGGCTCACACCTGCAGGCGGGGTCCTCCCAGCACAAACGCCCATTGTGACCCCTCCCACCGCCCAGCACGGGCTCCTGGGAGCCCACCGTCCTGTGAGGTTGGGCTGAAGGTGGCAGCACCTGGGATGGCTCTGTCACCTCCCCTGTCACCTGGGCAGGTTCACTTTGAGTGGCTCCAGTGTGGACACCTGGCCCGTCTGTTCTGACGAGTGGATACAAAGGTCTTAACTTTACTGTCAGAGGAAGAGAAGCCCAGTCTCTGCTCTCGTTTGCCTTCCGCATGTGCAGGGGCAGCCAGTGCCGGCTCCTCTGGCCTCTGCTCTCGCTGAAACCCGGCACCACCCCCCCCCCGCCCCCCGCTCCCCTCCCCACCCCCCCGCAGACTCTCAGAGGCAAAGGAGCCCAGCAGAAGCGCCCCAGCAGACCGCCTGCAGGCCAGGGCTGATCTGGGAATGCTGCTTGGAGCCCTTTTAAGTCTGCCTTCAGCGTTCCTGGGGAGCTCCTGCGCCCCGCGCACTGCCCCCGAGGCTTGCCCTGCCGTCCCCACTTCCCCACGTGGTTGGCTCTGCTGTCCTCCTCCCGGCTGTCCCTTGGGCAACAGCGGGCACAGGCTGGTCATCCTGAGACTCCCCTCCTCCACAGCCCCCTCCTCACTGCCCCAGCCGAACACGCTGGGGAGCAGGAGGTTCGAGACCCCCCCGAGGTCCACCTGCGGGGAGAGGATAGTTTCTGAGAGCAGGCACCTGGCTCCTGGCTGGCAGCCCAGGAAGTGGTGATGGTCCCCGGCGGGGGGGCTGTCTCCCCACAAAATGCCCAGCCTGGGCCGCCCCGCCCCCATCTCGTCCAGCCCGAGGGTTTATTCTTGCAATGTGCTTCTGCCCGGGTGTGGGCACTCACCACGCGGCTGCTGCATGGCGCTTCATTAACACTCCCTCACAGTGTCTGCTGTGTCTCCTCTGTCCCCCAGCCCCCGCTCTCCTGTCCGGCTGCCACCTTGTCTGCTGCCCAGAGGTGGAGGGACCACCCCGTCCCCGCCCCCGCCTCCACCCCCGCCTGAGGTCACAGGGTCGCGTTGCTGCCTAAGCGTTGCCTCCCGGTCCTCTGGCTGCGCTGCAGACTGGGCTCCGGCCAGAGGGGAAGGCACGCACTTCCCGGTTTCACTCGTGTCGGGTCAGCTGGCGGGAGGGGGGCGGGGCTGGGGAGACTGAGACCGGGTCCAGCGGGCCGCAGACAGCAGGCGCTCCTTGTGGGGGGTGGGGGGGATGGGGAAGAGAGAGTACCTTCCCGCTGCTGGTGGCAGTTACAGGACTTCAGGGGACTTCCTCCGTTCTCGGGCACCTCCTGTCTGCCCTGCCCTCTCCTTCGGCCGGCCCGTGGGGCCCCAGAGTGGCACTTGATCCACGGCCGAGGCTCAGTGGCAGGGGGCGCCTGCGCAGAAAGCTCTCCTGGTGAAAGGCGGCCGGCGGGCTGCGCGCCCCTGCACGGTGCCAGCCGCAGGTGTTTCTGGGGCACTGGACCCCCCAGCCTGGGCTCTGGCCTCTGGCTTGCCCTCCGCTCCCCAGTTTGGAGGTGGCTTCCTGGCAAGCAGGCTTTGCTCCCTCTCCATCTCGGGAACCCCTGCCTCCAGCTGGCTTGGGGCTCCTCCCAAACCTGGCATGACCCCACACCCTCCAGCCCTAGATCCCACCCCCACCCTTCCCTGCCACTCATTTCAGGTGGATCCCACGCCCTCCTCTCACAGGCTACCTCGTCCGGGCCTCGTCCAGGGAAGAGGAGGAAGCCTGGGTCACACCAACATTCCCATCCCCCTCCTGCCAGGAGGGGTCACACCAACATTCCCATCCCCCTCCTGGGTCACACCGACATTCCCATCCCTCTCCCTGTGGCTCCCTGCCCACCCCCTCAGTGCCCACCCCCTCAGCACCCACCCCAGGGCACAGCTCTCTCCCAGGCCCGTTTTCTGAATCACTCCTCACCCACCCCCGCCCTCACGGGTGCAGGCCACCACGCCTGGGTGCACCCACCTGACGTCCACCTGCGGACTCAATCACCTCTCCATCAATGGCACACACCAGGATGATTCTGATGAACCGGAACCATCTGGGATTGTTCCAGATGGTTCTGACCGAAGGAGAACCGACCCCTCCTTTGTTTCTGGTGTCCTTGTTAATTAAAGCCATTCTCAGGCACGAGGCCACCTCTCTCCCGAGTAACTCGTTCCAGGGCAGGGAGCACAAGTCCACTGGGCGAATGGACTCTGGTGACCTCACACAAGGTCACGGCTGGGAAGTGACCCTCAGTGACCCTGTGGGGACCTCTCACAGCCATGGAGACCCACCTGCTGGTGCGGACTCCCTCGAGGGTGCCCCCTCCAGGGAATCTGGTTGTTGGGCTGAGGTCAGCAGGCAGCACGGGGCCGCAGCCCCACTGGGGGGATGGGCAGTGCGCCCGGCCACATGGTGGAGCCTGGGGCCCAGTCTGCGCCCGCCCTGGAGCCTTAGGCCTTCCCGGACGCGTGTGTCTGCGTCTGCCCTCTGCCACACTAACCCTGCAGCGTCTGCTGGGCCACCTGCCCCTCCTGTTCGTGCCACTTTCCAGGACACTCGGGTGCCAACTGGCTGTCCCGTCTGAGTCACCGCGCTGCTCCAGGTGCTGCTCGCTGACCATCACTGCTCCTGCTGTGGGGGTGCTGGGGTTTCTGGAAGCTTCTCCTGGGAGAAAGCCCGCCTCTGGACCCCACACCCCTCCTTCTCTTCTTTGAGGCCCAGCAGACCTGTCGCTTTCCCAGCGAGACACTTCAAATGCCACGCGAACGGATGGTGCTGACGCTTCGTCCTCCACGTCCTCACTGAGTGTGACGCGTCTGTTTCTTGTCAGGGGAGAGTGGCTGCTCTGTGTGTGTTGAGCAAACCCTGCACAGTGACAGAGTGCCCTGGCTTTCCCTGAGGGGCCTTGTCCTGTGGAACGGAGGAGGCTGCAGCCCACAGCGACTGGAGAAGACCCAGCCAGCTTGGGGCAGGGTCGAGGAACCCCAGCCACGATTTCCCACCACGCCGACCAGGGCGCGCCTCCCCCGGCAGACAGGAGACGCTGTCCAGCTGCCCCTCGCTGTGTTATGCTCCTCATAGAATAATCCTGTTTTGTTCTCTCTGTCCTCCCCTCACCCCTGCCCACCCCTCACGCGTCCTCTCCCGTCCAGGTGCAAATAGTCTACAAACCCGTGGACCTGAGCAAGGTGACCTCCAAGTGCGGCTCACTGGGCAACATCCACCATAAGCCAGGTAGCCCTCGCAGAGTACTTGGGGGGGTGCGCGGTAGGCACGGGGCAGGGAGGCTGGGGGTGGGGGGTACACGGGACGTCGTGGTCCTGCTTCCAAAGTGGCTGGGAAGCGTTGCTGGGACGGGCCATCAAGGACAGTGCTGAGGGTGGCACCTGCTGGGGCCTGGAGGCACGGCTGTCCCATCTCGCTCCTGAGCAGGGTCATGCCGCCTGAGGCAAGGTCAGCAGGGCCTGTGCTGGTCCTAAACCCTTACCCGGGTTCTCCCAGCAGGCTGCCCCAGGGGCCTCTAGAGCTGGGGACAGGCCTGGCCTGACCCCTGAGGCTGGCTGTATGGATGTCCCAGCCCACACAGGGGACCCCAGAGCCATTGCCATCCTCCCTCTTTGACCAGAAAAGGATACGGTTGGCTCTCCCTCATTCCCAGCCCCCCTCCCTCCCCCACAGAAATCAGCACTATCCAAGGGCTTTCTGCAGTGATGGACGTGGTTTCCACCTGTGATGTCCAGTGTGGCAGCCACGGACCACGCACGGCTGCTGAGCACAGGAAATGGGGCTGGTGCAGTTGAGAAGCTGGACTAAGTTCACTTAATTACAAATTAAGAGCACACTTACACAACAGAATACTGCTCAACTGTAGAGAAGAAAGAAGTGTCACCTTTTGTGGCAGCGTGGATGGACCTGGAGACTATCATGCTAAGTGAGATAAGCCAGCCAGGAAGCCAAGCACCATATGATTTCACTCGTATATGGAATCTAATGAACAAAGTAACAGAAAGCGGTGGAGCCCTGGCTCGTGTAGCTCAGTGGACTGAGGGCGGGCCTGCAAACCAGAGGGTCACGGGTTTGATTCCTAGTCAGGGCCCATACCTGGGCTGTAGGTCAGGACTCCAGTGGGGGGCGTGTGGGAGGCAACCACACACTGATGTTTCTCTCCTTCTCTTTCTCCTTCCCTTCCCCTCTCTAAAAACAAATAAATAAAAATCTTTTACAAAAAATTCCCCTTAAAAAAAAAGCCACGGAACAGACTGACAGCTGCTGGAGAGGAGAGGGGGGACTGCGATGAGAAAGGGTGAAGGGATTAAGCAGAAAACACACACACACACACACACACACACACAACACACACAACACACAACACAGACGTGCTGACAGTGCGGGGACAGCCAGAGGAGAAGGGGGGAGGGGGGACAAAATGGGGGGGAAGGAGACTCGACTTCGGGTGATGGGCACAGGGTGCCGTGTGCAGATGATGCTTTACTGAGTTGTACACTTGAAGCCTGTATGGTTTTATGAACGAGTGTCACCCCAATAAATTCAATTAAAAGAGTTTTCCAAAAAAAACTTCAAGTGGGCACACATGGCTGGCAGCTGCCATGTTGGGCCGCTCAGGTGTAGGTTCTGGGTCCCGGCTCCACCTGGGGTCCCAGCCTGAGCCTCGCCCCTCGGGCCAGCGGGGCAGCAGAGGCAGCGCCGCGGGGGCAAAAGGCCGTCAGGAGCGGCGCTCGCGACATCTCCTCCGTCCTGGCTCCCTGGACGTGTTGTGGGAGTTCGGTCGCACCCAGGGACGACCATCCCCTGCCTGGTGCCGCCATCCCACCCCCCCTCCCCCATGAGCAGCTTTCCTGGGGGGCTTTGTCCTTCCCAAAAACGTCATGGGCGGTTGCCCCTCACAGAGCATGGGGGTGCGGGGGTGCTAACCCCCGAGCAGCCAAAAGTCTGCGTGTAGCCCCGATTCCCCCAGAACACAACCCTCTATTATTGGCCCGAAACTCTGCCAGTAGCACGAACAGGTGAGGAACACATGCTGTGTTATTACAGTAAACTAGAGAAAAGAAAATATCACCAAGAAAATCATGAGGAATAGACACAACATTAATTGAAAAAGTCTGTGTATAAGTGGACCCATGCAGTTCAAGGTCAGCTGCAGGTTCTTCCCCCTCAGCACTGGCCCCGAGCGTGGAGGAGCCAGAAAGGCACAGGCCCGTCCTTACTTAGATCGCGCTTTGCCCTTTAGTTAATTCCAAGGTCTTACAGGGCCGCGGCTTACAGGATGTTGACATAGAAACACTCCACTCTCTGGAAACCAACAAATTTAGAATTCAGTCATTTCTCCCACACTGAGCCGTCACTTCCCTTTGCGCTGTCTCGGGAGGAGGAGTTTTCTGAGTAAAGATCTGAGGCGCAACTTGACTAGAGAGACAAAGAAAACCGTTTTCAGGCCCTTTGGAAGGACGGACTGACCAAACCACATTCTAAACACGGGACAGCCTCTGCAGCCCCCGGAGGTGGGTGTCTCTCTGGAGCCCCTCTCAAGGCCCTCACTCAAGGCGAGTGCCCTGCGTGTGCTGTGTTCCAGGGGGCGGCCAGGTGGAAGTCAAGTCTGAGAAGCTGGACTTCAAGGATCGAGTCCAGTCGAAGATTGGGTCCCTGGATAACATCACCCACGTCCCTGGCGGAGGGAATAAGAAGGTAAAGGGGGCAGGCAGGGAGGAGGTCGGTCGCTTTGGGGCGTGGCTGTCAACTGAGTCGGGTGGACGGGACTGGTGCAGCTCTCGGGGCAGAAAAGCGGAAGACCATGGGCTCGGCCTTAGCTGCCCACTGCAGTCGCCTGGGAGCTCGGACAGATGTGATGCCCAGGATCCACCCCGGAGATTCTGGCTGGTCTCAGGCGTGGTCTGGACACCTGGAGTTTGCAAAGTCCCCAGGTGTTCTTTAGTGCGGCCAAAGGTGAGAGCCCCTGTCCTAGGCCCTGTGATTGGCCAGCACCCACACAAGGAGCCGTCCCACAGCCAGCCCCAGACACCCAGAGCAAGTCATGGGCATGTGACCTCCTCTTCCAAATGGGTCACGAGGTAGTCAGAGCAAACCAGGGATGCTGAAATCCAGATGTCAGCAAAGCCTCTGTCATCGACGTGCCCGTGGGGAGGCCGCTGGACCGCGCCTGGCTGCGGGTCTGCCTGTGCGAGCTTGGGGGTGGGGGCACAGGGGCCTCTGTGGCCCCAGGACGCCTGGTAGGATGCGGCCTGGTGGCTGGATTTCCCTCATCTGCATGAAAGCAGCCCAAGTGCCCTTGGGGTTTCCCAGCCACGCCTGCTCGCCCTCAAGCTCTGAAGTGGCTCACTCCCAGTCTTCAGTGTCTCCCAGAGGTGACTGAGGAGTGGCGGAGGGACAAAAGATGTCCCGGAACGGGCAAGAATCTGAGACCCAGCTCGGTGTAAGAAAGGGCGCTGCCCAAGGTGGCCCAGCTGGTTGGCGCAGCCACAGGGCCGTCTTGCCATCATACCACACCTGGGGGCAGCCGGGAGTCTCCTTGGCAAGTCTCGCACCGCCCCCCCCCCGCCCCCCACCTCCATCCTCCAGCAGGCCTCAGTCTGAGGTCTGAGCGGACGGACACTCCCCACCTTGCACGGGCGTGAAAGCCTAACAGTGTGGTTTTAGAGAAGCACCTGCCAGGAAGGTGGCAGAGTGAGACCTGGGGCCAGGCCCAACCCCTCAACAGAGCCCCCTAGAGGCAGAAGGAAGGACAGGCCCCGGGCCTTGGTGAAGGCAGGTCTCGCCCGTCTCCAGAAGCTCCTGTGTCCTGAGCGGGCTGGGACAGGCCCCGTTGCAGAGGGGACCTGGGCGAGGTCGGCGAACACTCCCGGTCTAGTTCTCCTCCAGCAAAGTGGGCAGAAACACCCACATCCCTGGGTGGCTGTGAGGCCTGCAGGAGATGGTGTTCTGGAAGGTTCCTGGTACTTCGTCGTCATCTAGGGACATGAGTCAGCGTCAAGTCTGAGTCTGAACTTCTGTTTTAACTCATTGCTCAGTGGCAGCTTGGAGGCGGGCCCTGCCCCGCCCAGCCCGCCGCTCAGCCGGCACTGTCCGGGTGGCGGAGGTCCCCTCCGGGTCAGTCCCCTCGGGGTCAGGCCCCCCCCACCGTTGCCTCAGCAGTTGGGCACAGGACACGTCTCACCCCACCTGAGCCCTTCCAGTTTGGGGGGTCTGGGAACATTCCCAGGACCCATCACTTTTTTTCGTAAGAACAAAGCTTTTAAAAAACATCAACATGAATGTTCTTAGCAAAGCTTATGCCAAAGAGGCCTTTGAAATGCGGAGATCTGAAGGGGTCCTTTTATCAAAGCATGACCCCACATGAATAAAATGAGCATATTTACAGCTTCAAGGAGAACCTGGATTTTCTCTGCAGCCCCACCGGAGCCTCTGCAGCAGGGGCTCTTCATGGGCCAAGGACTCCGAAAACCGAGTGGAAAAACTCTGTGGGGGGCATGGTTCTGGTTTCACCAGATTGAGAGGTCTTAGGACCCCCCAGAAGGTTGAGATTGACTGTGTCCACCACAGCAGGGCTCATGAGGAGAGAATCACTCTGTGCATCCCCAGCTGACGCTTTCGGAGTCCCCAGGTGTCCTCTGGCGCTCGGCCCCCGGGGGCTCCAGGCCACGCCATCGCTTCCCCGCCTTCTCCAGCACCCCTGCCCGTGCTGCCGCCCACAGCTGCCGCCCCTCCAAACTCCCCCGTCCCTGGCAAGGGGGAGGGCTATGTGCGGCTGATTTGGGGGCAGGGACTCAGGGGACATCCCTGAATCTTCTCCAGGGAACTTCGACACTTCCATTTGCAATTGGGCGGTGGCTATCAAAACAAAATGAGTGTGCCTTATGACCTCCTGGCGATTCCACTTCTAGGATGCACTTCCATGCGTGTGCAATGATGTGTGTGCACAGACATCCACGTTATTCATGCACAGCACTGTCGGTCCCAGCAAAAGGCAGGGACAGCTGAAATACGCTCCCCCGGGGAGTAGATAACTTTTGGTACATCTGCTATGGCGAAATACCGCCATCAACAGGCCCAAGGGGACCAGGTACTGATAACAGAAGGTGTTAAGTTTACAAACCTAAGTACAAAGCATGTGGGTATTTTTAGTACATGCATTAAAATACACATGCATGTATCTCTCACATACACATATGGGTGTGTGGAGTAGCTCGGTGAGGGTCCACAGACAAGACACTTACAATGGGCGCTGCCTCGGAGAGGGGGACAGGGTCACTTGGAGACAGGTGACAGAAGGACCCTGCACAAGGGTTTGCCGTTGGAAAGCCATACAAACCAGGGTCACCGCCACCTCATCAGCACCGTCCCTCCCGGGCCGGGCTGGCAGGGCAAGTCCACCTCTGTCTGGCCCTTCATCTCGGCCTCCCTCCCCTCCTGCCTTGCAGATCGAGACCCACAAGCTGACCTTCCGTGAGAACGCCAAAGCCAAGACCGACCACGGGGCGGAGATTGTGTACAAGTCACCCGTGGTGTCCGGGGACACGTCTCCGCGGCACCTCAGCAACGTGTCCTCAACGGGCAGCATCGACATGGTGGACTCGCCCCAGCTCGCCACGCTAGCTGACGAAGTGTCCGCCTCCCTGGCCAAGCAGGGTTTGTGATCAGGCCCCCGGGGCGGTCAGGAATCGTGGAGAGGAGTGAGAGAGTGTGGGAAAAAAAAAGAATGGTGACCCGGCCCCTCGCCCTCCGCCCTCCGCCCTCCCCCAGCTGCTCCTCACAGACCAGTCCGTCGGCCAAACACTTAACCTGCTTTTGTCGCTCGGCTCGGGCTCGGGACTTCAAAATCAGTGACGGGAATAAGAGCAAATTTCATCTTTCCAAATTGAAGGGTGGGCTAGGAATAATAAAATATTTTTAAAAACACGTTCAAGATGGCCACACCCAACATTTCCTTGGGCAATTACTTTTGATTCTTTTTTTCCCCTCTGAGTAGAAGAGGGAGGAGAGGCTCTGAAAGGTGCTTCTGGGGAATTTCAGGGACTGCGGGCGCCCCCCCCCCTCTGGCCCCATTCTGGGGATGTCACAGAGGCTGCAGCAGAACAAAGGACTTGATACTTGGTGTGTTGATGTGAGCTGGACAGTGGGGGGGACAGAGACGCAGGACAGGCTGAGGCGGGGTGGACAGGGAAAGGGGGGTGAGCTCGTGAAGGGGGAGGGGCCTGCTCCCTGCTCGGTAGGGCTGCAGGAAGGACAAACAGCCTCCCCTGGGACCAAGTGGCCTCCTGTAGCTGGTGGCCCCCGATCTGCTGTGGGCCATGTGCCACCGTCTAGGGCGGCCTGCGGGTGAGGGGGTGCAGTCCCTCCCACACCGTGAAGGGACAGTGGGCAAGAGGAGCAGGCTGGTTGGTGTGAAGGTGGCAGCCTGTGGGTTTCTTCCTTAGGCAAGACTGACCCCAGTGTCCTGAGCGGTGGCCTCTTTCTCCCCTGCCCCCACCACTGGGGTTGGGGGCTGGACTGAGGGGCTTCCCCCACCCACGGAAACCCTATTTTACTGTGTTCTGAAAGTTGGAAGTGCAGCCACGATTTTGGCCTCCTCACTGATCTGGGACTTTAGGGCTAACCAGTTCTCTTGTAAGGACTTGTGCCTCTTGGGGGACACCCGCCTGTCCCCAAGCCTGGGCGGCTGGCATCTCTGGAGTGTGCGGGGGTCTGGGAGGGGGCTGCGAGCCTCCCGTTCCTCCCATGTCATTGCAGCCACCTGTCTGCCCTCGCCACGCCCTTGTGCCCGCTGTGCAGAGCCCAGTCACTGCCTGTACCCTCATTATGTCACACTGTCCCGAGGTCCCAGCCTCATTGCTCCCCTTCTCGGTAGTTTGCATCGTTTGGATGTGGGAGACACCTACGTTAAGGGATGAAATCAACGGAAGGCACAGTCTGGGCACAAAGTGGGACCTCAGTTTCTAGGTTTAAGTTATACTCATCCAACTGGCATGTCCCTCACGATGAACCCGATGACCTGACCTCCCATCGTGGGTGTGGGACTCGGCAGTGACCCTAGAGGTCGACGTGCAGAGGCTTTTCCTCCCGGAGGACCCGGTCCCCTTCCTGTGTTGGATACCCTGGTCGCCAGAGCCGGCACCAGGATAGGCGGGCCCCCAGGGAGGGACCACATCCCCTCTGTCCCCCACTTCAGCCCCAGCCCGTGACTGCCAGCCTCTCAGAGAGCGCAGCCGCTGCCCAGCCCCAAGTGCATGCAGTCAGCCCTCCACACCCCCCAAGGGGCCTGCCCGCCCGCCCGGAAATGGCTCTCCCCCGGCCCAGCGGGAAGCCGTGCCGTCTGTCCTGCTGGAGCAGCTGAGCATATACATAGATGTCGCCTTCCCCTCCCTATCTGCACCCTGTCGCGTTGTCGTCGGCCTTGTCTGTCTATGCTTGGAGTCACCAGAGTGACTATGATAGTGAAAAGGAAAAAAAAAAGGACGCATGTATTTGAAATGTTTGTAAAGAGGTTTCTAACCCACCCTCATGGGGGCCCCTCGCTGTCTCCCACCCCCACGCTGGGCCTCGGCTCCAGGAGGCCAGCGCGGCTCTCCCCTGGGGGGGCCCTCCCACTTCTGAAGGCTTTCTTTGGCATCTGGGCATCTGGGACCCAACCGAGATCAGAGTCTGACATCCAAGGCCCCCGCTGGAGGAAGGCCTGAAGCACAGGACCAGGACGGAGGCTGGGTGCCCCTCCCCACACCCCGAGGGCTTCCCTTTGTCAGAGCAGAGCTGTGTGTGTGTCCCGTGGCTGGCTTGGCTGGCAGGGTGGAAATGGCCCTCTCTGGTCCCAGTCAGAAGAAGCTGCAGAGCAGCCCTGACAGACGGGCTTACAACTAACGCCCTGCATCACAAGAAAGATGAAGCCAGTGCCGGCCAGGGAGAGCACCCCCACCATCGGGAAGGGTAGCTCAGGCCTCCCCACCGAGGACCGAGGCCCTGCAGCCACAGCAGGGGCTGGGGACCCAGGATGCCCGACTGAGAAAGGGTGACAAGTCAGACACCACCCCCAAAGCCTTGGCCAGAGCCCCCCACTGACCTTGCACAAGTCCCAGCTGCTGTCACTGGGAGCAGCCTTTGTGGAAAATTGCTGCTTAGAGAAATTCAGCGACTTCAGGCCCAGTCCTGCCACTTCTGGTCTACGTAGTTGCCGGCAGCCCTGGGGGCCGTGGCGGGAGCCTTCACTTGCAGCCAGAGCTTTCATGCAAGGAAATCACCTCAGCCCAGAACCCTCCACTGGGAGGCTCCCCACCATCCTTTGCGTTCCAGCAGTTCTTCGGGTTCTGAGAAAGAAAAAGGCACTGTGGTTTAAGGATGGGCTAGCTATTAGATGTGGTGCATCACTGCGGCTAGTGTTGGCTGCATTTCTTCCTGCAGGACCTGTGCCCTGTTCTCCAATACCTTACTCCCAGGGTTCTGACGTCTCCTTTGGAGGGTGGGTCACTGGGGTCAGCCTCAAAACCACGGATTAGGGTGATCACATGAACACTGGCCTGGAAAGAAAAAGGGATGCTAGCTTGTGACCTTAAATGAGGACAATCCCCCAGGGCTGGGCTCTCCCCCACCCCCGAACCCCCACCTTCAATGTCCCTTGGGTGGGCTAGACATGCTATATACCTGGTTCCTTCAAGCTCTCCACTCTTATCAATAGCTCCATTTTAATTGACTTCAATGGTGAGACTGTATCCTGTTTGCGATTGCTTGTTGTGCTATAGGGGTTGGGGGGGAGGAACCTGTAAGACAGGTACCATGGGCAAAGGGAAGTCTTGGAGTGCAGCAGTTAAACCGCCTTGTAACCCTTTTCCTTCATGATTTCCACCGCATTTGCTGGAGGTCCTCGGGCTTCACCTCTTTGCTGACAGGACTCCCAAGTGCAGCAGGCTGCCGGCCACTCCCCTGTGCCTCTCGGCCACGTGTTGCTGGGGAGGCCTATGGAGGAGTCTGGGGACACGGTTGCTCTGGTCTCTTGCCAGACAGACCCCAAGCCCACAATGCCTCCCCTAGACCCTGGCATCTTTCCTCTGGGCACCTCCGTGTCACTTTTCCCACTGGCTCCAGACACACGGCTTGTGTCTAGCAGTCACTGAGGTCTTTCTCTACCCTCTTTTATCTTTGTCCCCCAAGTAAAGCCAAGAGGTGGGGATGAGGGTAGAGGTGGAGATCAAGCATGTCCCCATCTATGGATCCTTGGCTTGAGAACTTCTGGTTGCTCTTCAGTTTTGGAAAGGGTTTCATCCTGGGCACTGACCCAGTCTCACCTCCTAATGGACTCAGTCCATGAATCTGCAGTGTCGGGCGGGACAATCTCTGGCACTCACAAGTCCCATGATATCTTCAGTAATTTGAGGGTGGGTGGGTGGGATGACATGAAACCATCTTAGCTTAGCTTCCTGTCTGTGAACGTCCATTTGGTGTATTGTATGTTTTAACAAATGATTTACACTGACTGTTGCTGTAAAAGTGAATTTGGAAATAAAAGTTATTACTGATTAAATAAGGTCTCCATGCATGAATTCAAAGGATAAGAAAATGACATGAGACAGAGGATTTTAAGTCCTTTCCCAGCCTCATTTGGAGAACTTAGCTCAGGGACTAGCAACCCTGACCACGTAGCTTAGTTGGTTAGAGCATCATTCTGATATGCCAAGGATGTGGGTTCAATTCCCTGGTCAGGACAAGTATAAGAACCAACCAATGAATGGGTGGAATAACAAACCTATGTTTTACTCTCTGAATTCAATAAATATTTTTTTAAAATGGGGAGTATTAAAACTGAGATGTGATGTTTTACCAGTTCTTTCTGGGGCCCCAAAGGTGAAAGATTCTTAGTTTCTTCAGCCATGGGGTCAATCCCCTTAGGCTGAGCTCACATGGCTGCCCTCAGAGTTTTTAAGATGTGATAAGGCTGGGTGCATGATATCTTTTCATCCCTGGAAATTAGCCTAGAGGCCTGGGGCTGAAGCAGAACAGTAGGCCAATCAGCTGAAGGAAATGGCGTAGCTCCCTCCCAGGCCCACACAGCTGCCTTCCTCCTCCCTGTGCAGCAGTCTTGGGGAATGGGTCTGCTAAATCAACCCCCAGCAATGTCACAAAGGGAAACATAACAAAACAACCCACTATATTGTTCCTTAGTAATCAGTTCAAGGTCTTAACAGTGAGCCTTTAGATTTTCAGTTGTAAAACACTTTTCTCAGCTTTTCCCCTTAGCCTGTGCAGACAGAAAGAAACGCTATCTGGGAACTCCTGCTTGTGTGTCCAGGATGGGCAGCCTCACTGGCTGTTTCAACTTGACTGCTGTGAAAAGGAAAAAGAGAAAGAACCAGGCCCACCCACTTATTCATCTTGTACAAAGAAAATCAAGCACTTGTCCTCCTAATAAGATAGATACTATAATCTCCGGTAGCAGGTGAGAAGCAGCTCAAGGTCCATACATAATATACCTCATTGGCCCCAAGCCCCCAAAAGGTCAACGATAAAAGTGAAATCTCCATTAAAGAGCAATTTGGAATAGATATAAAATGTCATACTGCTGGCTTCACTAGAGACAGGAACATTGAGAAGAAACAGTCAATTACATCCAGTAAAAAACAGATGATTCATTTGCCCTGGCTGGTATTGCTCAGTGGTTTGAGTGCCAGCCTGTGAACCAAAGGGTCGCCGGTTCAATACCCAGTCAGGACACGTACTTTGGTTGCAGGCCAGGTCCCCAGTGAGGGGGAGCACTCGAGAGGCAACCGCACAAGGATGTTTCTTTCCCTTTCTCCCTCCCTTTCCCTCTCTAAAAATAAATTTTTTAAATCTTAAAAAGCAGATGATCTATGTAGAACCCCTGTCCTCTTGGCACTCTTACCCTCCCCACCCCACCAACCCATGAAAACAACCACAGCCACTCTCTGGGGACCATCAGATGGCCCTGCCCCTGTGCCCACAGAGCGGAGACGCCCCAAGGTTCACAGCAAGTCCGAGGACACCAGAGAACTGTTTCCACAGGGCCAGCTCCTAAGCTGCCACCATTACCACTGTCCAATCATTAAGAAAGGCCCAGTACACAATAGTCTGTAACGTTTTTTTATTATTTTTTTCATTTTTTCCTTCCTTTTTTTTTAAAGCACTAGTCTGTGCTTTGTGAACATAATCAAGACATTAACAAAGATCAGCTTCTCTGAAGAAAAGCATTTCTATAGAACAAAGACAGCTACATGTTTTGCTGCCAATACACAGCTCAAAGCAGAAAAAGAAAATATTTACAAAATACAAGGTTTTTTTTCCCATTTTTGTTTTTTTTGTTTTTTTTGTTTTTTTACAATGCTAAAAGGGTTATTCAGAATTTTCAACCTTATAAATAGAAGAAGCACTTTATGCATAGGGATATGGTGCATTATTGTTTTTTTTTTTTAAAGAAACAATGACAAACCATTTAACTTGCAAACAGAATCAAAAAAATCACTAATGTTGAAAATTGTGAAAAAACCCCAACCATTAAGCAGTTTGCCTATTTTTATATGATTACAAAATGGCAAAAAAAAAATTTAAAATAATCTTATTGCCCCCTTTTTGGTAATATGATCATACATAAGACAGGCACAAGGTTAACAACCAAGGGGGTGACCACGGGGGAGTGATGGGAACCACGGCTGGGACCAGACAATGTTCCACAGGAAAGGGAAGCTTAAAAGAGGAAGGGCCTAACTGACATGGACAGCGACCTGGATGGGAAGGAAACATGACTAAATAAATCAGGCAGGGAAAACAAAATTACACAGAGAAAATGGCTGCTCCCTTCCCAGACCCCTAGTTTGCAGAGGAGTGGGAACAGAGGTTAAGCAGTCTAGCTCTACCTTCATGGACAAGGACAGGGGAAAAGGCCCGAGTGGAACGACTGGTGTGTGCGGGTATGTATATGGATGGCATGGGGGAGTAGACGAGAGGGCACAGAGGGGCAGGATGGGGACCTGAGCAGCTGCAGCCAAGTTAGCTGCAGTTAAGGAGTTAAAACAGAGATGACCAAATGCAGAGGAAACCCCACTTAGTCTCCAGGATCTGATGACAAGGGGAAGCCATTCTAGCTGGCAGCTATGGCCAAGATGCTCTGGGTGAGGGGCACGCTCCAGCACAGATGCGAGGAGAGGGGGAAGCAGCCCAAAGTGGGCTGCTCTTCCCCGCCCTGACTTAAGGTGGCAATACTGAGCTGCAGCATTCCATCCCCTCTGCCCACATGGCTGTTCCACCCTGCCCACAGGTGCGAGGGAGAGGTGATCATCAAACATCGCTAAGTCCAGTGATTCAACAGTGCAGAGGATGTGCCAGGACCAGGCTGGCAGGCTCTTATCCTGAACTTCTGTTTGCCAACTGGAGGAAGTGCTCAGGTGTGACAACGAAACATGGAAACAAAAAACCAAAACAAAAATCAAAACAAGAAAAAAATTACCAAAGTAGAATCTAAATCGTTAAATTCACTAAAAACTGTGAAAATTTCCGGCATATGATGTTTGAATATCAAACGCAGAGATTGTTGAAGCTTTAATGCCAATATAGTTAGTGAGTCTGTTTAGATTCTCGTATCCCACTCATCTGTGCGTGGGACGCTGAGCTGTGACTGCTGCTGTCAGGTGCCGACTCTTGGGTGGGACAGCGGAAGGTGAACTGGGTGCCATCTCAGTCTCCCGGCCAGTCTTGCTGCCTGAGGTGCGCCGAGTGCAGCGGGCTGCCCGCTCCTGAGCATCCAGTTGGTCCTCACAGTCTGCCTGGGGACTGTACGCCAGGGGGAAGGTTCGCCGCTCCCACGGCTGGACGGACTGTGGGCAGACAAGTTGCCTTAGTTAAGGACCCAGTCCCAGCCTGCCCCCTGCCCCAAGACCCTGGCCCCGTATGTGCGGACTGGAGTCCCTGACCAGCCTCTCTCTAGAGTTCCTGGAGTCTGGGAAGATCCCTCACTGAGTGGGCACCCTTTCACAATGGACAGGTTGATGGTGCCTTCAGGAGGTCAATTTCAAGTGCAGCCCTTTGTCCCCTTCAAAACGTGGAGGGAGAATCATGACAGTAAGATTCATCTTCAGCAGGTGCTGCCCCTTCCCAATTCCACCCCCCACCCCACCAACCCCATGCAAAGGCAGCACCCCTCACCTGTTCGTCCAGCCCCAGTTCTGGCGTGGAACAACGGGTGTCTTCACTGGCGAGGTGGCGTAGAGAGTCCCGTGCCACAGGGGTGAGGGGGGCCGAGTGCAGTTCCGGGCTGATGGGACTCCTAGGGGACTGACTGTGGGAGAACTCCGACAAAGAGTGGCTACTACTGACATCAGGAGAGGCGGGCTGGGGGGTGGAGGGGTTGGCACTGCCCAGCTGGGGGGTTGTCCGGCCATCTGACGACCTGTAAGACCTGTATAGGAAGGAATGCAAATCTGAGTGCCAAGTAATAGGGGAATCTCTAGGGTGTTTATTTGGAGGGGTCGGGGGTGTTGGAGAGGAGGCATGGAAAAAAGCATCCCAACCAGAGAAGTCAAGATAGACAGCCACCAACAGTTCTTCCCTAGGAACAGCAGATGCGTAGCTACATGACATGACCTCTAAGAACTGTGTACATCTATCGTCCCAAGAGAAAGCCAGGGCTGAACAATGCCAGGGCTGATCCCTGCTCAATGTCTAGAATTTACAGGGAGAGGGAAATAGTCCAGACTTTGAAAATTATAGTCAAAGAAAAAAAGCAAAATCAAAAGTCTAAATCCTTCTATTTGAGAATCCTGAGGGCTTCTGCCACTGTCAACCACAACTGAAGACAGGGTGGGGCAGTTCTCTCAAGCAGGACCACAAAACCATACTAAACTGTCCAAAGGAAGGACAGCTGGTGATGAGGCCTCCAAATGTCACAGCCAGCCTACTCTTCTAAGAGATCACTATCTACTCAGCAAGGACCCAGCATTTGACTGTTTATACCCTCACTGGGCCCAATAAACCAAGGGAACCTGTGTATTCTCAGCCACTGCCAGTGGACAAATATGAAAAGCAACTGAGAGGCATTGGTAATTCCACCCGCATGGTTAGGGCCCAAACTCCTTGACCCATCACCTGCTGCCCCGTCGCTGGGGTGGCACACTCGTGGTCCACAGCCACCGAGCCCTCTCCATTTCCTCACATTTGGCATGCAGGGCGGCGAAGGCTGCATCAGATAGGTCCTCAACCTGCAACAAAGCAGCTTCGTTGATTCCCTCTTTCCTCCAGGAAGCTGAGCTTTAAGTGCGGGTAGATCAATTCCAGAGCCAGCCCCACCCCATACTAGGCTCCTTCTGGTCAAAAGAGGAATATGAGCTTGCATTCGACACCCACAGGTCTTGAGGCATCTGGAGGTGTGCACCCACATTTGTCTAAGAGATGCAGAAAGAATGACCATGCTGTTACCTCCTCATTCTCCTCGTCAGGATTCCCCTTCAGAGACCGAACATCGACCTCCCGCCAGCTGCAAAACCAAGAAGGGACAATCACGAGATGGCAGGTTACCTGGGGAGGATAAATGTGTCCATGCAAGAATGACAGCCCTGTGGCTATGAGTTGACACTGCTTTCTGTTGGGCAGGCTCTCCCCTCTCAAAGCGTGGCCTCCTTAGCCCTCTTTAAGAGGCCTCACACTCAAACACCCAGAAGGACCAGAAACCAGGATGCAGTCTCAGACACTGAGAAACTCAAACAAAGGAACCTGCTTAAAGGGGACCACCACTGTTCAGCACCAGCTCATTGCTACCATATGGGAATGTACATACAAGGTCCCCCGATGTTCTGATTTGTCAACAAAAGCTAGAAAAAAAGATTCACAAGTGAAATCCTGCTTTGATGTGACAACATATTCAATATTTTAAAACACACTGTATGTGTTGAACAAAGCATGTCTATCACCAATTTATGGCCTATGGTCTGGTTAGACTTATATAATGGAACGAGAGAGAACTAATGAGAAATAATTTTCACTTTTATTACACATAACTACCTCTTAAAGAGAAGACAAAATCCAAGGCTAGGGCCCAAAGCTCAGTGACAAAGGAAAAAGGGCAGTAACAGGAACAACGGGGAGAGAAGTCTGTTATTCAGGGCCTCTACCTGGGAGTAAGGATTTCCTTGTATTGCAGTTTCTCCACACGAGTTGTTGCAGCAACAGACATCGGGATGACAATGTTGTTAATATCAAATGAGCTCTCTCCCCTTCTCCTCCTTACTGGCTGCTGTAAGACAAAGGCAAGTTTAAAAGGCACAAAACAGACTCCTAGGAATTTTATAGGGGTAGGTATCCTGGGCCCTCGAGTCAATTACTGCAGTTCCTAGTACTCCTCCATACACACCACCTTACCTTTACTACTAAATCCCTTTAGTTTCCCCTTTTTATCCCCGTCTGTGACTAAGACCCATAGTAGCTCCTAAAAACAATACTTAAACCTAGTGATGACTCTTCGGGTTATAAAGATGATTTCCCTCATCCTGAAAGACAGCCCCAAGAATAGGTCCAGCTCAACAGATCATCTAACCTTGGATGTCATGAAAACGCCTCCTTCTTGTAGATCTGAACTCTTCAGCTAAATCTGTACCCATCATCTACCTGTTCAGCCCCTATGTGATTTCCTCTCTTTCTGGCTACTGGTCTTGGGGAAAGAGCTGAAAGCTTCTAGCTGTGTTAATGGAGATGAGTAGAGCCAAACAGGAGAAGAGGGCCAGGCTCTACTGCTCGCACTCCTGGAGAAAGGAGATTCACTTTCATACAAAGCTGAGAAGATCCAACTCTGGGAAAGACGACTAATGATCCAATTATCAGAGGAGGAGGAGGTGGGCAACTGCAGCAGTTGGGAGACCCAAGAGGGAACAGAGCAGGGAGAGCCACAGGGCTTGGTTTCTAAGATGGAGGAAGAAGTCCACCAGCTGTTTGTGCCCAGAGAGCAAACACCCTACCCTGACAGGGACTGGCAACTGAGCTGTGAGAGGCCAGAAAGAAACAGTGGATGACAAACATGCTGCCATGGCAACAACACGCTTGGAAACACCTAAGAGGCTGCACTCAAACCCAAACCACCTGTGGTCACCCCAGAAGGGGTCAGTGAAGGAAGACGAGGAAGAGGTGGTTCCCTACAACTAACCGCTCTACACTTGACTCAGCCCATCATTTCAGGACAGTCTCAGAGAACATGGCGAGGCAGGGCTTCCTGGGCCAGGAGTGTAGCTGTTTTACAACTAGGACTTCAGGTTATCGCGATGCCTTTCTCACCTGGACTTCCTTCTCTATTAAATAAGAATAGATCAGTGATGTTCAACCTTGTTCATCTCATGGCACAGATAAACTAATTACTAAAACTGTGTGGCACAACACACACACACACCACAAAAAACATTTTTGTTGATCTGGCCCCAAAAAATATGTATAATTTTGGTTCATCCACACCAGATGGCAATTGTTGTATTGACTGTTGTCATTTTTTTTTTTAATTTGACAGTCTAAGGGAAAAAAAGGTCAGTGTTCCTGACTAAATAGTCAAGTATTACATGTTTTAAAAATCCATGCAGTATACCAGGTGAAAATCACTGCAATAGACTGTCCCTGACCTCACAAATTTAGGGTAACTGGTTAACCAAAATGGTTGAACAGACTTTTGCAAATCTGGCGTGGCTGAGTTTTGCAGCTAAGGCTTAGTGACCTCATGTGCAAAGGCCTCTGCCACTGTCAAATCTCTGCTGAAATTGTATGTCCCACTATCAGAAGTGTTCCTTAAGAAAGCCTCAAGGGATAGCTTTCCCTGTATCTTAATCAAGGATGAATGTGAAACCAATGGCTGAAACAGGTGTGGATTTTCCCTGAATCTTCTTGGGCCTGCTTTTATTAGTACCTTGGAGGGAAAGAGGCATTAGTAGGTCGTGGGACTGTTCAATAGGCTCGAGTGCCCACCTTTCATTCCACTGGGCACTCATCTAGTCTGACGTAACTACTCTCTCCTGTTTAGAACTGGAGGCAGAGAGCGGTCGATGGGAACGGAAAGTGGTTCCCAAACATGGCTACACATCAGAAGAAAGATGAGAAGAGGTTTAAAAAATTTTCTCAGATCCCTCCTCCTGACTATCAAATCAGAATCTTCAGGGATTAGTAAAAGCCAGTGAAGTGATTCTGATGCATCCATGATCTTTTGGTGAAGCACTTGCACCCTGTCCGCCTGTCTCCTCGTGTCCTCTAGCTTCTCTACCTTAATTTAAATATCTGTCCTTTCAACTCTATTAAATAAATCCAGATTCTTTTTTAAAGATTTTATTTATTTATTTTTAGAGAGGGAAGGGAGGGAGAGAGGGGGAGAGTGGGAGAGAGGGAGAGAGGGAGAGAGAGAGGGAGAGAGAGGGAGAGAGAGGGAGAGAGAGGGAGAGAGAGGGAGAGGGAGCGAGAGAGAGAGAGAGAGAGAGAGAGAAACATCAATGTGCAGTTGCTGGGGGCTGTGGTCTGCAACCCAGGCATGTGCCCTGACTGGGAATTGAACTGGTTTGCAGCCCTTGCTCAATCCACTGAGCTACGCCAGCCAGGACTAAATCCAGATTCTTAAAAAAAAAAAAAATATACTCAATAAGTAACAAGTAAACATTTCAAATAATCCACGCCTAAGTCAATATTCTCCAGGCACAGGAGGATTGGCAGGTAAGAAAATACCGAGGACTCACCAGGGCCTCAATCTCAGAGTTGAAGTCCTTTGCTCCTTTGGTTATCTGAGACCTTTTGCTGATAGGTAATTGAGTTTAAGATAGATACTACAGATCTATTTAGGCAAAATTTGTGGATGTAAGAGGCAAAGAAGAGGGAGGAACAAGGAAGTTGTTTGGAAAAGACAGTATGATTTTTAAGTGCAAAGAGAGAACAATGTGAATTCCTACCTATTCACAGGAACACACTGAGTACATTTTGTGGGCTCAGATCTGTCAGCTCCGAAGGGCTTCAAAGCACCTGCGTGAGGTGCCTCTGCAATGGGGTGCCTTGTGGCCAGCACTGAGTAGTGCAGTGTGAGAGAGCTGGCTCTGCAGCCACATGGCTTGGTCGGAATCACAATTATAACCTGCACAAGTCACCTTGCTTTATGCAATTTCCTTAACCTTGGAAAGCCTTAGTTTCCCTGTTTATAAAATGGGCGAATTTACACCAACTACATCTCAAAAGGTATTATAAGACTGAGAGATCACATGTAGAGCACTTAGCATTGACAAACATTACAGTGACAGTATTTTTTATTATTGTTTTTTTTTTTTTAAGATTTTATTTATTTTTAGAGAGGGAAGGGAGGGAGAGAGAGAGAGAGAGAGAGAGAGAGGGAGAGAAACATCAATGTGCGGTTGCTGGGGGTCATGGCCTGCAACCCAGGCATGTACCCTGACTGGGAATCGAACCTGTGACACTTTGGTTCGCAGCCCGCGCTCAATCCACTGAGCTACACCAGCCAGGGCTATTTTTTATTATTGTTACTACTATTACTATTATCATTACATGAAGAACCTTTTAGTGGCACAAAGCAGCTATAGGTATGTATGTTCAAGGAGGCGTATCTTGCGGAATTAAAATATTAGAATAAAATTAATAGGAATGTGAGTCTGGAATGGCTTTGAGAATGGCTTTCTGGACCTGTAACTCTGCTCTGTGCACCTGAAAAGCATGGGCTCTGCCTTCTCCCTTTGGTTCCAGGCACCCTAACACCCAGTGTTGACTCTCCGTACTGGAGCTCCACTTACCTGTACAGTAAAAACAGGGAAATCAAATGTTTCCAACGCCCACACAGGCAACGCTCCTGTGTCCCTTCTCTCTGCCCACTTCTTAGACTAATAGTGTTAGAGACATGACATTGTTGGGTCTATGTGAAACAGTCCCACAGACCTTGAATAGTCATAGACCACTTTAATTTAAGGGTCTGTCTCTGCATCAAGCTTTCTATGGATGGACTAACACAGATCCATTAATTTTTATGATGAAAAACAACAAAAACAACAGAAAGTAAAAGACCACCACTCTGACTGGGGGAAAAACAAACAAACAAACAAACAAACAAAAAACCACCACCACAAAAAAACAACAACAACAAAAAAACACACAACAACATGATAAGTTGAGTCCCCACAGCTGCCCTGGGCTTCACAGGCCGCTTTCTACACTGTCCCCCAGAAACACTCAAATAAGCCGAAACTGCAGAGGGGCCGTCCGGCCAACTCCATGCAGGTACTTACAGATGTGCTGGCTGTAACCTGTGGGCTGGAGCTGGAGGGCGCAGAGGTGTCTGATGAGGTGGAGAGCTGTCGCACCAAGGGACTGTGCGGTGAATGGTGGGAGGCTGCCAAGTAGCTCGAACTGCTCAAGTCTGTGTGATGCTTCAACACTGCAGAGGTCAACAGAAAATGGGACCATGTGGCTACCTCAACCAGCTGTACTTCTAGCACAAGCTAGGAATGTGAGCAATACACAATAAAAGCAAAAATGCTAAGCCTGGAGGATAAAAAGGCAAAGCAGGGGGCTGGGCAGAGGGTGCTACAGCAGAAGTGGCCTACATGTAAGAGCAGTGGAGTCTCTCTATTCTGCCTTCCTAGAGTGAAGGACAAAGCTGGGGGCAATTAAGAGAAGTACAGGCTGCCCCAGAAAGCCCTGAGCAGGTGCAAATGCAGGTAGAGGTGCCAGGCCTGGCCCTACCTTCACTTCTCTCAGATGAATGGTCTCGCAATCTCATTTTGCTGTGGTTTGGGTCATGCACAGGTGGCGGTGGGTTGGGCAAGCGCTCTGCTTTTGGCGCTGTCACTCGCTCCACCATAGGCACGGCCCCCACATCGTCTAAGTGTTGCCTGTGGGTCCTGTCAGGCCGGGTTTGGTGATGGGACAGCTCTGAAGAGGGGAACAGAAAAAGAGCTGTGAAATATCTTCTCTCAATCTTTTCTTATTTAAGTTCTGAGGTCTAGTTTTCACTAGGCCAATGACAGACACCTAGGACAGCAGGCCAGTCCTCTGGGACTGAAGTTTCTAGCAAACAGCACAATGATCAGGGAGCCCACAGGGTCCTCCATCAGAGAAAAGAGACACCAGGCTACAGAAGATAGCCTGCCCACAGATGAACCCAATGCCATGCTACTGCTGGCTGTTCACTGAGCACTATGGGTCCTGCCCCAAGATTCATGATGTCTGGAACAGCTTTCCAAGTCTATCTGAGAGAATCAGGATAAGCTGACTTTGTTACCGATTTCCAACCCAACATACTGCCACAGCAAACCAGGAACCTGCACCCATAAAAGGAACAGGAAAGTAACAGAAGGGCTCCCTGATCCTCTGACACTTACTGGCTGTTGTTAGGAAGGAGTTGACCAACTTGTGCCTGTCTTTACGAGTTGGATCTGGCAGACTACTGGGAATGGGTGTTCTGTGCTTAAGTGAAAATTTTTTGGGAGGTTTGATTTTGTCAAAAGGTTTATTCTGCCACTGAGATTTCAGCATGCTCTGGAAGTGCAGGCTTGTGGGAACATCTGCAAGAAACACAAAACACTAAAGGTTAGTCCACAAACCTAGCCTCTGGGCTCCCATCTCATGAAGTGAGGTGATTTCACCATCTGGCCCTCCAATGGGTAAGACCTATCATCCTTCTTTCATTTGCCCAGTGGCAAAGTGACCTGGCAGGCAAGCACTATCATATGGGGTATCTGTTTATTTGAGTTTTACTGGTCATTCTACCTGCAAGTTACTTTGCATCTTATTTTTCAAGTTCAAAAATAAAATACAACACATCTAAAATATCTTGTTAGATTGATAATTTTCTTTGTGTACTCTGCTAAATTTAACTTGACTGGTTTGAAAGTTTGATAAAACATCCTGTTTCTATTCTTCTAGAGACTAAAACATTTAAACTTACTTCCGTCATTAGATTTAATCAGTATATAGTCATTCAACCATTATTCGGTCCACTTTATCTATTAGGCACTGTACTGTGTACTACATCTTCTCCCCAAAGTTAAGAAGTATACCATTCTTCCCCCACCTTCCTCCACAGCTCCAACCCCCTTGAGATTATTAGCAGGGGTGTCCAACATGCAGCCCGCAGGCCACATGTGGCCCAACAGAGAATCATAAATTTACTGAAAATCCTTTTTGTGCCCATCAGTTTTTGTGTATTTCATGACACATACATGACACATATCTGTGTCACGTATGACACAGATATGCCAAAAGGTTGGGCACCCTGATAGGCTTTTTAGCTGGTTTTTAAATATTCAACATCACAAAGTAATCTTAAAAAAAAAAAAAAAAAAAAAAAAATCCTGACCTGAGGACATGCTTATTGATTAGAGAGAGGGAAAGGGAAATAGAGAAAGAGAGGTGGGAAGAGAAACATTGATCAGTTGCCTTTCGTACATTCCCCAACCGGGGACCAAACCCACAACCTAGGCACGTGACCTCAATGGGAATTGAATTAACAACCTTTTGGTTTACAGGACGACAGTCCAACTACCTGATCAACACTGGTCAGGACACAAATTAATCTATTTAGACTTGATCATCTGACCCTTTTAAAGCTTTATTCCATTGTATTCTAACATCCAGTGTTGCAAATAAGACAAAACGGCTTCTTACTCACTTGTACATGGTCTGTTTTCCTTTTAAGCGTTTGAAAACACAAGCAAACAAATAAAAGCTTGTTATTATTAAACTGACTCAATTAGGTCAGTTTGAGAACTGCTATCTGTCCTGCCATCAATACTGAGTCTTTCAATCCATCAACATGGTGTGTTTATCCATACTTTAAGGTTTTCCATAATTTTCTCCCAGCAGTGTCTGTCAGTTTTCAATGCACAGATCGTATTCAGATTGTTTAATTTATTCTTAAGTATTTCATATTTTTGATAGCACCATTAAAAACTTGAGCTTATATTCATTGGTAGTATAAAAAATACAGTAAATTTTTATATACTGACCTTATTATACCCTGTGATCTTGAGGAACTCATTACTAACAATTATTTTTTATTGTTGCTGTTGTGGATTCCTTAGGATTTTCTACAACATATAGAAATAGACCGTTCTTTTCGATCTGTATGCCTTTCATTTCTATTTCTTGCCGTATTATTCTGGTTATATTCCTCTATTGGCAACCTGAAACTCAGATTTTCCTTTTTGTAATCTGAATGTTCTGAAATTTCACCATGACAGACACAGGTGTGGGTTTTTTCAGGGTTCTGAAAAACTTCAAGGTTCTTTTTAATCTGAAGCCCAGCACATTTCTCTTTAGCTCCCAGTTCCTCCTGGGAGCCATTAACTATCTGGGACATACCCAAAAGCTCTAGCCCCAAGTCTACACCACCACTGCAGCATAGAATGAAACACCATTGCCTGATGGAAACAGGCACTGGAGGAGCAGGAGTACAGGAGGGGAAAATCCAGCCTGGCTATCCCCAAAACGAGCCCAAATTCATCACCCAGATAAATGCCCAGGTCCCATCCTTACTTCTGTGTCCTTCTCCTTTGTTGGCAAAGAACTTTCCTGTAATAGCTCCTCCCTCACAGGAGCTTATTCCTAACATGTACTTTGGGCTACTTTTTTCCAATTTTATTTCTCCAGTTATCTTGTTTTTCATCTTTCAAAAATCACTCTGAACTCTAGTCATTGACGGCATGCCTACTTTTTTTCAGAACTACTACAAATAGACTCTACTTATTGTATTTTCTAAATATGTGAGAGGTTTTGGCTCCCAGGGTGGGTTAGAGGATGTGCTCAATCTGAACTAGGATAGGGGGCAGGGGGAGCGGTGAGAAAAAAGCAATAAATGATCATTTATGTGGCTGGGACTGTGTGTGTATGTCATCTGTGTGTATCATTCAATCTTTGTAACAATTCCATGATGTAAGCATCACTATGCTCCTTTTAAAAGAAAGAAAAAATAGGTTCAGAGAGGTGAAATTAACTGTCCAAGGTCACATAATTTAGCAACAATCAACATTCAAACTCAGGTTGCATAATCCTCAAGCCCACACTCTTAGCCATTATACCACGAGATTATTCTTTGGGTCAGAGAATGGAGAGGTTTAATTCTCAGGTGAAATCTGATGCTTCTCAAATTATTCCCAAGGAAGTGGAGAGTACAGAGTATTTTTCAAGAGAGTTCTGCAGTTTAAAAGAATTTAACCACTCTTTCCTGTAGTATAGACCATGGATTTCATGACATTTCAAAGACCAAATTTGAACACTAGATGTTTCAGGACTACAATGAACATATCCCTTAGTTAATAGAATGGTTCCATTCTTAGGTATGAAATTTCCCTAAAGAGCAAGCAGCCTCAGGACATTATTTTCTAGTTCTGAATATAGATCACCAATCCTTAAGGCAGTGAAACAAATAGGGAAACTTAAAAGTTTTAATGGCAGTAAATATTTTCTACATGTCTACATACGGAGATAGAGTCTGTGAGGACAGTAATGTCATCTACTTTTTTTTCTATAAACATTCTTTCTTACACTTAAAAACAATTTACCTATCCCAATTCTTAAAATAAATGTCAGCATTCAGCGATCTTGAAGTTGGGGAGATCCTGGCCAGGCCCAAGACTTTGGATATCTTGGCCTCCCAGCCTTTAACCCCTCCTCCCTGGAAGTGCCTCAATAAAACGGTCTGATTCCTCCCCATTTCCCCAAAGTCAACCTTAAAAGAAGGATTCCCTATTCATCAACAGTTGAGAAGTGAGTTTCGAGATAGTAATGATAAAATTCTTTGCTCTACTTCAGAGGGGTTGGTTGGGGAAAATGATGTGCAGGAAATAAAGCATTGTCTAGAGGCATTCTGGAAGCTGGGCTGAGCTGGAATGTATATAGAAGGCTTCAGAAAGGGGAGAATACTTCCTCAGCATCACAGGATACCCCTTTGTCACCAGAAGAGTCACTCCCACTTGGCAAAGGCTATGGAATGAGACTACAAAAACATAGCGATGTCATTTTTCCCAGACATTACCCTCCCAAAAGTGAAAATTAACCCAGGGAAGTAAGGAGACAGTGGAAACAGCAACGGACTGGAAGGAAATAGAGCCAGATTCGGGTCCCAGTTCCATTACTGAGCAGGCGGAGAAACAAGAACAAGTCACTTAAGTGGGCTTCAGTGTCTTCATCTGTAGACAGGGCAGCAGGGCTAGATCAGGTCTGGTGACACCCCAGCGCACGTGCTCCAGCTCTCCCCTCCTCTGTCTACTGGAGTACAGGTTAAGCAACCATGTCTTGTTAGACTGTAGGAGCCCAGACTGTCCTCAAAAAATTAATGAAATCCAGACAGCCATTATCAAACAATCAAGTAAGCAAACAGAGGACACACTTGGAGACGAGGTATTAAGGAGAATCAAGAACTCTTCTTACAAACCCACTGAATAAGCGGTTAGGGATAATAACAAACTGTTTAAGGGGCCTAGGCAGCCCCCTACACTTTGCTAGAAGTTTGCTGTGTTTTAATTGCTTTCATATAAGAGTGAAGAGGAACTCAGTTAAATCCCCTTGTCAGTGAACAAAGATCATCCCTTAGGAATTGCTAATGTAAGGTCACTTTGTACCTGAGGAAGAAATAACACCTAAGATCTATGTAAGCTAAAACTTCAAACTAGAATGGATACAGTGAACCTGAAAGTAAGCAAAGAAAGGCATATGAAATGAAAAAGATGATAGGAACCCATTCAGCTAGAGGATTTCATACATTCCATACATTCACAGGCAATGGCATTCAAGTGCTATTATCAGCGAAGAGAGATAGCAGATCCTTGATCAGGTCAGTAACAGGAAAACAGAAGCAATTACAAATATTAGCTTACATTACCATTTCTGCAAACAAAATGGAAAGACTTTGACTTTAGGCTCACCAGGGTCTGTCATTCCATGAGTCATTTGACTGTCTTACTCATACTTTCCACCATTTTCCCAAACACACTTTCTTGAGGTGTCTGTAGTGCTCACTTCCTCCTCCTGCTGGCAAGCTGTGGTCTTGGCAAGCTCTCTCAAAACAGCACAGATCTGCATAGCCAGCAGGTGGTGCTCTTATTAAGCACAAACCTAACAAATATTCCTTTCCCCAAGGTTGTGTACCCTCTACATTTCAAGCTAAAGATTAACCTTACTTGTATGTAAGGTGATAAAGAAACAAGCCCCTCCTTCTGGAGTACTAAAGGGTTATCACAACCTAAAGCCTCCACCTCTCTGCCTGGCTTACGGTTCCTCAAATTCCATCATCTTTAGCCATGCTTAATGCAAGTGAATGAGTCATCATCATGATGGGAGACAGAACTCTAGGATTACAAGCTGCAGCTGGCTCCTATCTTCACAAACTACACAAATGGTTCTACTTGAAAATGAAGAGGATGCAAAAAGGTGACACAGAGATCAGGTCTGATGCACATGTTTGATCCACACAGTATTAGGCTGGCTGCTAGTCCTCACTGTTACTAACTGTCCTGCACAATGATACAGCAGGAATCACAATACTTTAGGAGGCACTATTCACATAGAATAGTGCCCTCTAGGGTGGTGGCCCTGCGAATGCTCCAGTTTACAAGAGATTACATTCTGAATGTGGCAGTTGTTTGGACAAAGCAAAATTACCCAAATAAGAACAATATAAGATAGTAACTAGGTCCTCAGGTCAACTCACAGAAGTCTAATTTATCCAAAGGCAAATACGTGCATACACCCAGCTCGGTATAGTAAAATACATAGTCTCTTTTACCATCTCCTAAGGAAAATTTAATGACCAATTCTTATCCATACCCTAGTGACATGGTCAGGAGCTATGTGTGTATGTAAAACTGAGAGACAAAGGGACAAACAGTATTTAGAAGCAGACAGGAAAATGTTATCTTTCCTTCCTTCCCCCTCATTGCTACCTATAGTTGCTTTGAATGGGATGGAGTGGGGAAGTGTAAGGGCAGTGGTCATATCTATAGATATGAAAGACAGAGTGTTAACAGGGAATAGGAACTTCCTAGTAGAAATGCTGAATGGTGGAATGAAGGATGTCAGACAGGTGGTTTGGATATATTTGATTGGAGAACAGAGGAGACAATTCAAAACTGTACATAGTAATACTGTTGACAAAGAAATGATCACCATGTTCATCAGCTAATATTCAATGAGTATAGAAGAGACCTATTCAGAATCAAAATATAACCATAGGCTTCTTTATTCAAATACAAGCCTATACAATTCAAAACGGTAAACCTGAGAGAGTATCTAATCAAAGAAATGCTCCTAAGTATTCCTTGAGGCTTCGTCTGCAGCTACAGTTTGGAACTGTGTAGAAACCCAACTTCTCTTAATAACCTGGCTGGGAAGGAACACAGAATAGAAAAAAACAAAGGACAAGCATCAGATGACTTGAGTTTGAATTCTAAGCCATCTAAACTTATTAGCCATTTAGCCTGAGATAAAGCCATTATCTCTCTAAAGCCTGTTTCTTGATCTGGAAAACTGAAGCAACACCTTACAAGGTTACTGAAAATAGCAAATAAGTTGTATATAAAAAAAAAAAAAGCTTTTAAACCACAAAATGCTATACAAGTAATAAGTGTATAAGCTAAACCCAAATAGCAAGAGAAGGTGGAAGCCAATGACTCTGGAATCTGAAACACAGAGGAAAAATGTTTTAGTGTCTTCTATTATATTACAAAGTTAATTCACTGCTGTACCATTACTGACCCTGCCTAACTTGCTATCCATATACTCCAAGTTTTCAAAATATTTCTACTCTTTCCAGAAAGAAGTCAATGGTAGCAAAAATATTATATATACCACGTCCTTTCTTTATTGGAAGGGAGTTTTGATAACAAGTCATAGAGCTGTTACAGAATTTATGTGGCTAAGAAAGAATTCAGTCATGCAAAGAACAGATAAAGAGGAGATTGTCTAGGATAGGTATCAGCAATGATTGTTTTTATAAATAAAGTTTTACTGGAACACAGCCACACCATTTATTTGTTTACATATATTGCCTATGGCTTCTTTTGTGTTACAATGGCCGAGTTGCATAGCTGCGCCACAGACAACATAGCACAGTTCACAAAATCCAAAATATGGAGCATCTATCTCTTTAAGAGAGAAAAAAAGTTTACATACCACTCATGCTAACCACTCCCCCCAACCAAGCCAATTTCACATCCCACATAATTCTCATTCTTCAGATATCCTTTTTAGTACTCCCATTTCAGTTATCCTCCTTGCAAAAACTTGTACAGACTATCTATGAAGTGTTACAAAGGATAAAATAGGAAGAACACATGGAACCTTATCCCCAGGAAACTTAAAATTTAACTAATGAAAAGTAAAACAATCATAACATAATAGATAGAATGCCACAACCATTTGAGAAGAAATGCTAATTACATCCCATAGGCTGGGGCCAGATCATGAGATTATCTCAAAAAATCAATTAAATCGATACAGATAAAAGTACTGGCTTCCTATAGCCTCTATCTAGAGCAGTGGTTTCAACATTTTTGCTCACGTCCCTCCCCCATATGAAATACAATTTTTTAAAAAATCATAAATTCAGATAGTTGTAAAAGTTGTATTTTCTAAAATATTACATATGCTTTAAAAATATTTTTATCAACACTTTGTCATGTAAATATATTTTAGCTTAATTAGCTGAAGAAACAAATCTTTCTTTTAAACCTATTTAGTCCATCAGACTTTTAGTTAAAGTCTAACTTCAGTTACCCTCTTAATATTTACTCTACGATAACAGACCTAAACACAGAATCTAAACAAAATAAGGCACAGAATCTAAACAAAATAAGGTACGTCCACCGTCATTAATTTTTTAATTCAAACTTTTTTTGTATTTTACTTCCATGGGATTCTCCTTTAGGTGCCATGTATTCCTGGAAATGGTCCCTTTGTTTGGCGTCCCTACTGCCTACAGTTTTTACATTTGGGAGCAAGACCCACACTGAGACTCAATATGGAAAAACCAAACAAAACAGAAAACAGATTCAATATAGGTAAGAGGAATGACTTTCTTTAGTGAAATGGAAGAAGAACAATTATAAAAAAAGAGGTAGAAAAGAAAAATTGGCAGACACAAAGGCTTATCAGGTAGATTGGTATCTTAGAAAAACAGTACACGCTTCCACTGAAGATCTATGCTTATGCACACCCGGGAAAGCTGTCTTGTAACCATCCCCAGTAATACATACACCCCCAAAATGAAAACATTCTCTCAGAACAGTGCTGCCCACACTATTTTACAACATGGGGCACACAGACAATACATTTTTAAAGATATACTGGAGTATAATGAAGGAACCAACTGCCCCTAAACCCCATCTAGTCACTTGAAGGGTTGGGGGAAAATCTCTTGGCAAGTTACAATTTTTAGTGGCACATTCTGGTCTGATGGATCTGTTGCATCCTATTTGCAAAATTATGAAAAGACTTTTGTTGGTAGAAAGTGATTCCATCATAATACCTGAGTCATACCAGGATCTTGGCTGATTATCTTTCACTTTCCAGCCTGTAAGTCTTATTCATTAGACTATATTTTGAGGCCATTCTTACCATCTGGAAATGCCAGAACTGGGTGAACACAAGCGTCCAATTGGGATAGTCGTTCCAACAGAGGGGCTTCGTAGTGGATTTCTGGAGGCATGGTGCTGGCACTGCTTGAGCCGCACAGAGCACAGAAGGGATTCACATCACAGCCAGAGCGCACTGGGCTGTTCCGGTGAACCTGCGAAGAGCCAAAGAAAACTGACAATTCAGTGTCTGATAAAAACCCAGCTCTCCACGCATTATACCAAAGGTACAAAAGGTCCTTTCTAGATACCTCTGTGACACTGCTAACAAAATATGATTAGTTTGTTAAGACCTCCATTTCTCTAACAAATGAATCTTCAAAGTAATACAGTAAACTTGCTTCTTCTTTAATAATACGAAATCCAGTTACTTGAAGCTCTAAGTGCTACCTACATATCAAACTTGTAATACTTCAGAGCCACTAAAACTGTTCTAAGAACACTTTACAAAACCTACATGTTTTCAACCATCTGCTAAGGTGAATAGTTGGCTCCTGATTCCCGGGTGGGATGTGACTTGCTCTCTCCAGTAACTTCTACCTAAGAACTTTAAAAAGCAACTACATGTCACATCTCCCCTGAAAAAAGACTTTCAGGTATCTCAAATAAGGTGGCAAGTTTTCCTGGCCTACACGGAACTCATTAGCTACTCTTTAGAACAAGTCTAGCATTTGCCAAATTATGTCCCATTAACAAATCATTTGGGCAACACGCAATCCTAGGAGAAAAAACTTGCCTGTGGAAAGGCACTATGAGAAAAGATGCCAGGAACATCTTTTCGGTAGTATCGTAATAAAGACAGCAGGGTGGCATCAAAACTTGCTAGTAAAGACTGTAACAACAGCAAGAGCTGCATTTAGTTTTAGCACAGACATCTCTTGAAAGTTGTTTGACTTTATGGACATGTATAGGAGAAAAATAAATATGAAACAACAATGTGGTCTTTATATTAACATTCTTCAACTGCCTACTTCTTGCAACCACATAAGATGGGTGGCATGCAAAGAAGGTCCTGTGAAGGTTAGTCATATGATCTTTGGCAAAGTCATATGATCTCCTCAAATTTACTTGTCAATAAAGGTCCTGCAAGGTGAACTTCATGAATTGTAGGAAAAGTAATCATTTCATAAAATTTAAAAAAGCCACACAAATGCTAGCTGAACTAGTACATGGCAAGATTTCTCAAAAGCAGCTTTGACATTTTGGGCTGAATAATTCTTTGTTGTGAGGGTTGTCCCTGTACTCTGCAGGTAAGCAGTAGCATCTCTGGCCTCTGTCCATGGTACAAAAAAGCATCCTCCTTCCTCCCTCTTTGTGACAATAAAAAATGACTACAGACATTGCCAAATGTTTCCTGCGAAGGTAAAATTGTTGAAAACCATGGGGCTCAAGTTATGGCCAGGCCTCCTAGAAAAATTCAAAGGACAGGCTCCCATTAAATACTAATAGTGAGAACTAAGAAAGCTCAAGACTATGCAGTCAAGACAATAGGACTCAGGAGTAAGCCTGAAGAGGCTTCTACTAATCAGAACATTGAAAAAAAAAAAAATCAATGGCCTGAATAGTCCAGGTATGTTTATATCTATGACTTCATAATCTATACATACTCCCCTTTCCACCAAAGACTTCAATGACTGCCCTTGGAAAATGGTAGAAAACCAACTTATTATTTTGAAAACTAGTAGACAAAAAGAAGAAAACATTAATTATGCTTTTTTTCCTGTACAAACTATAACTTAGGGTAAACAAATAGTTGAAAAGGGTAACTTTCTCTTTATAGGTAAAGCCTAGCTAATAAATGAAATAGAAACGATACAAGTAGAATGCCTCCATTATTCAATTCCTAATGAAATAACAGATCCAGGCAATGACCACCAATGGCTTGGTAACACAAAAGGAGAGACAAAACATTACATTGTCTTCTGATGCAAGTTCCCAAGACACCTTTTGTTTTCTTGACAAAGCTGAACTAAATTTGTTCAAGTCTCTATTTCCAATGACCCGTTTTCAGGAAATGTGGCAGAGGAACATCACTGATTTTTGACACAGTAGAAACACACTGTATTTTGCCATGTATAATGCACACTTTTTGCCTAAATTTTTGAGGGAAAAATAAGGATACACATAATACATGAGTAGTACTAATTCCATATCTATAAAAATGTTTTTAATTCTTTTATTTATGCTCATGTGTTAAAAGTATAACTTTAGAATGCAATAACTACATCTGTATGCAAAAGAACACTCTGGAATATGATAATCAGTTTTGTTTCTAAATATAAATTTTTAAAAATTCAATTAAAAAATTAAAAATTTTTTTCCTGAAAGTTTGGGCCAAAAACATGGGTGCACAGTATACACAGGAGCACATTATACATGGCAAAATACAGTATTAATGAATGGATAGGCACATGGATATGCAATAAAATATGGTAACATGTTAATGGTAGCTTCTGGGATAAATATACAGCTGACAGCTAGTCATTGTAAAACCATTCAACCTTACCATATTTGAATAATTTCATAATAAAATTATGGGGGGAAAATGATACCACAGAACTACTTCCAGCCATGAAGCAGTAACAGTGATCCGATTTATCCTTCAGCTGTAAACTAGGAAAGTGGACTACATGCAGCTATGACTGAGAAACATGAGGTGGCCTCTGCAATAGACCCAGCTTTTTGCACAGAGGCACACTGCCTACTGACTGCACAGCAGGCAGAGTGATGGATCTAAACAGTCACAATGGTTTCACTGAGTTGAGGAAAGAAGCTCCAAGAGATCAAGTTCAGAAGCTTAGGTGACTTGAAATTGTGAAGTAGAGTTCTCCAAAAGAGGAAGCAGTACAGAAATCTTCATGACATCCTCACGTGTTTGCTCAATTCAAAGCCCACATACAAGGTGAAATTCCATCAGGTCGGGCAAGGAACAAATGAGGAGCTGTGAAGTGAATGATTCTGAGAGTTTACACAAGTGGGAGGCTTTGATTGTGACCAGAAAAGTGGCATGGAGCATTCAAGAAAGGCCCTAGAAGATCTCTATTGATGAGTGCAGTTCACTATTAAATAAGCTCTTCTTCACCATCCCTAATAAAGGAAAAACTGAACCTAAAGTAACTTACTTGCCAAGGAAACAAAGCCTCTTTAGAGGAAGATAACACAATCCATATACTTCAACCACATAAAATTAAATGTCCAGCACCCAATAAAAGCATTGCTGGATATGTCAATGGCAAGAAAGCTACACTACAGGGATACAATCAGAAAAAAAAATAAGCCACAGATACAAAGGAATAAATAACCAAGTTTTCAGAGTAAACAAATTATAAGGAAAAGGGGTAGGTTACAGCAAACCAGCAACTCTGAGAATAACTAAAAAGGCCCGATTTGTAAAAATTTAAGCTATTAAGAGAAATGCTAAAAACAATAACAATATTGAAGAACCAAGATTCAGAGAGCAAAGAACCATGAAGTGTGGAGGTACACACCTTCTGGAGGACAATGGGTGATTTCGAAAAAGATGCTTAGATTTTCGTTGCCTTGGTAGGTGGCCACTTCTGGGGACACAGAATTGAGCAGAGCTTTTCATGGTTTTATACAGCTAAAGAGACAACATAAGACACTTGAAGAACCAAATTCCCAGTGAAAAGAAAGACAAAAAACTAAGTAGACACATGTCAGATACTCACCCTTCCAAGGCACTTAGCAAATTCTGAAGCTGTGATTGATAGGAAGCTAAGAAACTAAGCAGAAAGCCTCTGAAAGATAGGGAGAAGGGCTGGGGCAGTCTCACTTTGATGAAACTAGAATTAGAGTTCAGGTGGCAAGGCAGTGGTCAACATACCAGGTTCTCCCAGATGGGGGTTAAGAAACAAGGTTATGCTCTAAGAAGGGACCGGAGAGGGACAAAGCCTCGCCAAAACTATAACCCAGCTGCAACTCAGCTCAGTCCCAATTTGCTCACTAAAGTTTTCATCCCCCATTTTATGCCTAGAAAGGAAAGAAGGTGAAATCTGCTCTGGAGAGAGAACAATGAAACACAGCCAAAATCTCTTTAAAATGTAGTATCTTACATTGACTGAAAACAAAACAACAGAAACAGATACCCAGTAATCCAGATTTTGGAGTCAGCTAACATTTATAACAAAATAAATATAAGTGATTAATATGCTCAGGGAAATATGGAAAAGAAAAATGAAAAGATCAAGAAAAATCATGTGTATAAATGAATCAAATGGAAACTTAAGAACTCAACAGAAAAATCTCACATGAGACACAGCAGAAGAGAGAATAAGAGAACTGGTAGATAGGTTAATAGCAACTAGATTTTTAAAAAAAAGAGGGGGAAAAATACACAGGAAAATACAGAATAGAATGTAAAGAGCATTCATGGCACTGGGACAAAGCCCAATGTACTGATTGGCATTCCAGGTGGAGAAGACAGATGGGGAAAAAAGACAACAATCCACAGACTTATTAAACTGCGAAACCAAGCAAAAAGCAAATGTAAGTAATATCATATCTAAGCACTTCGTAAAACTGTTTAAATTGCAAGGGGAAAAATAGATAAAGAGGAATATAAGATTAGACTTAAAAGACTCACTGGAATGTATGTGGACATTAATTATCTGGATCTTGGTTCAAACAAACTTTAAAAATAATTTTTAAAAAAATCTTGGTAATCTGAACAGAGTAGTCTCTGATAGCAATAAAAATCACCATTAAAATTAAAAGCATTATTGGTGGCAATAAGCACCCACAACACTGGAGATGGTGCTACCTGATTCAATCTTTTTTTTTTTTTTAAAGATTTTATTTATTTATTTTTAGAGAGGGAAGGGAGAGAGATAGAGAGAGAGAAACATCAATGTACGGTTGCTGGGGGTTATGGCCTGCAACCCAGGCATGTACCCTGGCTGGGAATCGAACCTGGGACACTGGTTCCCAGCCCGCGCTCCATCCACTGAGCTACGCCAGCCAGGGCTCCGATTCAATCTTAATACAGCTTAAACTTGTAATATATACAGGACCAATAACTATAGTAGAGTCTTTTACTTTGGTAAGTATTTCTTAGAAACTAGATCCCCAAGGAACTAGCTGATGGTGCAACTAAAGGGACCAAGATGACAACGGAATAGGGAAAGATTCTGAAATTTGTGCCAAAATGCTCATGGCTCACGTGGTATGTAATAGTGAGAAATAAACTGTGGAATGGTTAAAAAAAACTGTGGTATTACTTCCTATGTGGCATCTAAAATGCCAATACTAGTAATATTAAAAACTGTATATATGCAACTCAAAAATCTATAGTACATGCACACAGCAATTAAAGCAAATTCAAGTGCATGAAATACTGGCAGAAAATGTGCAATCATATGATCTTTTATTAGTTTATTTTCTATAAACTTTAAGACTATATATGAAAATAGAGTGGGATCAATATCTAAGTCAATGTTGCAAAACATTTCTCTATTTCCTTTAAGATATTTAAAAACGTGCATCTAATTTAAGAACGAGATTTTAAGAAATAAAAAAATTTCATTTTTTAAACTTTATTTCAGCATTGCCAAGTATATAAACATTACCTACACAGAAGTTACAGAGCATAAAGCAGATGTTCTGAAATGTTTCTCTTGGAGTTCTAGTAGTGTATGTTTAATCAGTATTACTTAACAAAGGTTCCCTTGTCAAGTAAGTTGGAAAAACAAAGAGTTTCCTCTTTTTAACAAAAGACTTCTAAGTCGTTATCATCTTTTATGAATCTTTGAGCAGCAGGCATGGCATAAAGTGCTCTCCAAACTGATTCACCCATCACATTATACAGTGGTGGCAGATATTTTGAAGTATCTTCATATTTGTCACTACAGTTTACCCTTTGAACAACCCGAGTTTGAACTGCATGGGTCCCCTTATATGCATTTTTTTCAATATATACAGTAAATATATTTTTCTCTTATGATTTTCTTTTCTCTTAGTTTATTGTAAGAATATATAATACATACAACATACAAAATATGTATTAATCAACTGTTTATGTTATCAGAAAGGCTTTCTGGTCAACAGTATGCATGCTATTAATGGGTTTAAGTTTTGGGCGAGTCGAAGTTATCTGTAGATTTCAACTGCACATGCAGAGTCAGTGTCCCTAACCTTATCTACATTGTTCAAAGGGGTGAGCTATACTTTGAAATCATGACAGTTGTTATACTTGCGGCTAAATCTTGTTATTTAATGTATTACTAAAGAAATACATGTCACTACACCACAAATTTATATTCTAATTATCATTTCAATTACTGAGTTTTCCAATAGTCCATACTTTGTTTTAAAAAGTTATTCTGAAAAGTCCACAGACTTTATTCCAATGCCAAAAGGTTTATAGCTGGAATCAGAGTAGGAAATTCTGAGGTGCAAGAAACAGAAGTAGAACTCAAAAAGAAGGCAATGTTGAGAAAGTCTTGGTCAACTAGGCAGGGAAATGGCAAAAAAGTTTTAACACTCACCTTGGAACATTACTGGAGAAGTCACTCTAGAGAAAGAGAAAACACAGTCCCAACCCAAGTTCAGATAAGAAGTTTGAATTTAAACCACCTGTGTATGTGCAGGAACCTTAAGCTTAAAAATTTGACATTCAAAATTCACCTACATTCCTGAAGCTTTTTCAGAATCTAATGAAAACTGTGCATTAAGGACTCTTCCATAACCCAGATATCATAAGACTCATACAGAAAACATGCCTCCCTCACTCCTGCCCCAGATGAGATCACTGTGAAAGATTACACAAGAACAGCGACTGATGAAGCAGTCAGAAGATGGAGAAATGGGAAGGATTTGTCCCCAACAAGCTAGAAATATAGCAATTTGAAAACTTTAAAATATGTGTATTAAATTGTTCAAAGTAGTAAAGGAAAGAATGGAAGTAATAAACAAGAACAAGAAAGGATGTTTCTAAAAGTAACCACAAATTCTGACTTAAAAACATACACAGAAGTAAAAAAACTCAAATGACAGGTTTAACAGTAAACTAAAGACAGCCAGAGAGAAACCTGATGAACAGAAAGGACAGAACAGTCAGAAGATTACAGAGTAAAGCACAAAACAAAAAGATAAAATTGAAAAATACTAAAAAAGTTAGGAGTAAGAATCTGCAATAATCTAACAGATATTTTATACTTAAAAAGAGAATGAAAGAGAAGAAAATTTTCAAAACTCAGGAGACAAGAACTCTGAGAACAAAGGTACACGCCAAGACCCCAAAAGGCTAAAAATGAGTTCATTCTCTAATTATGTGCCTTCATATTGCAGAACATGGAAAAAAAACAAAAACAAAAACAGAAACAAAAAACAAGAAAGGCAGGAGGTTGGAGCATTTAAGTTAATGAGGAGACGATACAGATAACCTACACAGAAACATTTAATGGAACATCAGAATTTGCATCCAGAACAGTATCAGAAGGCAATGCAATACTATCAAAGTGCTGAATGAAATTGTACATGCAGTTCAGCCATCATTCAAGAATCAAGTCAATCTGTAACTGTGTGTATTCACAAATACACATGTATATATTTACATATAAAATATAACTTTAAATATATATAGACAGACATTACAACCACAAGAATGCTGGTGGAGGGCTACTAAAGAATGTACTGGGCAAGAAGGATGGAACAGGATGGAAGAAAAGGCTGTCTTACAAAAATTACGGGAGAAATGATTCCAAATATAATAGTAATCAAAGTAAATGTAAATAGATTTAACTTGCCCCTTAAAAATACACCTAAAACAAAATGACACAAAAAAACTGAGATAAAAAAAGACTTATCTAGCAAGTACTTATCAAAGAAATCTATTTAAAGTAAAAACATTAACATAATCAAAAGGGAAACAACATAATGATGTTTTAAACAATAAAGGACAACTAACAATCATGGACTCCCATGTACCTGACCAGTCATTTGGAATTATATGAAAAATATATATACACATATGTATACATATGCATATGTATGAAATGAGGGGGAGAATGAGGAAATGAGATAAATGTTGTACAAGAGTACGAACTTGCCAACTACTGGATAAGTAAGTCCTGGAGATCTAATACACAGTATAGTGATAACAGACCACTGTATTATAAACATAGAAAGTGGTAAGAGACTAGATCTTAATTATTCTTTTCATTGTTTCATCTGGTCACAAAAAGGAAATGATTATGTAACAATAGATGTGCTAGTTAGGGCTACAATGGCAATCATATTGCAATATAAATATCAAATCAACATGCTGTATACCTTAAATTTATACAATGTTACATATCAAATATATTTCAAAAATAAACAGAAAGATCAAAGGATACAGAAGATATGAATACAATTAATAAGCTAAACATGTGTTCAATTTAGAACTTTGAAGTCAACAAACAGGACATGAATATATTCACACCCAAACAATGTCTTTTTAAAGGAAATGTGGACTACTTTAAAAAAGCTGAAAATGACATGTATCAACAGAGATCTTGAAAACACAATTGATTAAAAAAAAAAAAGTAGTAGAACATGTATGTCATGACATATACACACACACACATACAGTTTTTAAAAAAATTTTTTTACTGCCCTGGCTGGAGTAGCTCAGTGGATTGAGCGTGGGGGCTGCGAACCAAAGTGTCGCAGGTTCGATTCCCAGCCAGGGTACATGCCTGGGTCGCAGGCCATTAACCCCAGCAACCACACATTGATGTTTCTCTTTCTCTCTCTATCTCCCTCCCTTCCCTCTCTAAAAATAAATAAATAAAATCTTAAAAAAAAAAAATAAAATCTTTAAAAAAATTTTTTTACTGACTGATTTTGAGAGAGAGGAAGGGAATGGGGAGGGAGGGAGAGGAGGGGGAGAGGGGTAAAGAGAGGAGGAAAGAGAGAGAGAAACATCGTTTCATTGATCCACCTATTTATGCATTCACTGGTTGATTCTTGTATGTGCCCTGACCAGGGATTGAATCTGCAACCTTGGTGTAAGGGTAAGAATGGGTAAGGATGCTATAACTGAGCAACTTGGCCTGGATCTATATACAGTTTTATATAAACTTTAAACTAAACAATACTGCATTGTGCTCATGCATAAATGTATGTAGTACAAATAAGAACCCGAACCGGGAGTATACATATCAAATTCTTGACAGTGGTTGCCTGTGGGGAAGGAGGCAAGTAAAGGAGGGAGAAAATAAAAGAAACACTGTTTATCTGTAGTTTTCTTTTATATATTAAAAAAACATGCCCTGGCTGGTGTAGCTCAGTGGATTGAGCACAGGCTGCGAACCAAGGGATCGCCGGTTTAATTCCCGGTCAGGGCATGTGCCTGGGTTATGGGCCAGGTCCCCAGTGGGGGCACGTGAGAGGCAACCATACACTGATGTTTCTCTCCCTTTCTCCCTCCCTTCCTTCTCTCTAAAAATAAAAATCTAAAAACAAAAACAAAAACAAAAACAAACAAACAAAAAAAACCCAAAAACACATGAAGCGGCCCTAGGTGGTGTGGCTCAGTGGACTGAGTGCTGGGCTGCAAACCAAAGGGTCGCCAGTTCAATCCCCAGTTAGGGCACATGCCTGGGTTGGGGGCCAAGTCCCCAGTAGGGGGATACAAGAGGCAACCACACACTGATGTTTCTCCTCTTTCCCCATCCCTTTTCCTCTCTCTAAAAATAAAATAAATGAAATCGACTCCCCCCCCACAAAAAACCATACACATAAAGTAAAAAAAAGTCAAGATATTAACATTTAGGGTGGTATATACATAGATGTTTATTACTTCATTCTTTATACTTTACAGAAATTATATTAGGGGAAGAGACAGGTAAACCTGTTAAGTTTTTCCATATACAGAGGCCTAAAGTTCTTCATAAAATAAATTCAGTGGTTCACAAGAGCCCAAGGAAACTGGCAGTGGCAGTAAAGGAAGTCCAACTATTTCAGAGCAAACCTAGGAATTGAATTGGGAATAGTACCTACCAACCTGTCTTCCAGATTTAGAATTGAAAAAATGATTAAACTATCATATGCAGTAGAGACAAGGACCAATGAACAAAGGCCAGTATACTGAGTAAAACAGTGTCCCCTCCCCAGGTCCTGCCCAAAACTCAATCCCACCCAGAACCACAGTATGTGGCCTTATTTGTAAATCATTTAACAAATATTGGATTAGAGTGGGCCTTAAATCCAAGGACTGGTGTCCTTACAAAACCATGTGAAAATGCAGACACACAGACACACACAGGAGGATGATCATGTGAAGACAGACGCAGAGACAGAAGTTATGCTACCACAAGCCAAGAAATGCTAAGAATTGCTGGCAATCACTAGAAGCAGGAAGTGGCAAGAAAGAATTCTTCCCTACAGCCTTCAGAGGCAGCAAGGATTGACACCTTGACTTCATATATAAAACACTTTCGTAAAAGTTTAGAGGTTGGTGTTCTAAACACTGGGTGATTTCTGAGTACTCTTAGCAGCTTTAATTTCTAAGGAACTCAATTTTCCACGTGGCACCCTTGCTCCTTCCCAAAAGACTACTACTGAAAAGTTGGGCCTCCAAAGTCTATCATAAGAATCTCCATTCAAAAAAGAACATAGCCCATTTGATATAAAATTTTTCACTTGATACTGACTCATAATCTTTTAGTTCTTCAGTCCTCAACCACAAATATCATGGCTCTAAGCATTAAGAGAATGTCCTCTATGTTCAAGGGTGATACAAGAAAAAAGTGGAGGACCACTGGGAATCCTATAGAAGCTAACTTTAAAATTTAACCCAAAGCAACCCTCCTATATAATTTCACTCCTCCAACAGACTATAAAAATTTGAAAGCCATGCCAGAACACTGTCAAACCATTTGATAAGAAATGCTATTTTAAAAGAACTTGAAGTGTTTTAAGTCCCACTTCAAAATTTCAAGGCATGTTATTTTATCCTTTTTAAAATACCATCTGTTTGCAGGATGCCCAATCCACTGACCCACACCAGTCAGGGTGAAAAATACCACCTGTACTATGATCCAGTTTATAAAATAACTTCACTTGACAAAATAAAAAGCAACTCTACACACTGGTCTCAAATTTATTTAAACAATTTCATTGATCTAAAATCTCACTATTTAGCAACTAATGTTTTAGATTAAGTCATAAACATCTACCTTATAGAAACAGGCCACAAAATAAACACGATACATTATAAATACTTCCCACTTGAGTGTTTTTTCATTGGCTTAGCTAATTACTAACATCTAACATATTAGACCCTTAGAGTGATGAAATATATAATAAACAATATAGGCAAATATTATGCCTAATATTACATAAAACCATGATACAGGAAAGTACCTCATGTTCTCCCCAGATTTACTGATTTCCATGGAAAATGACCTCACTTTCCCATTCTCAAAGCTCTCTGTTCTCTTAACTCTAATATTCATTTATGACACCCTATTGGTTCTTTAAGATTACTTTAAAAATCTATTGCATCTTCAGTGCTGTAGAGCCTCTAGACTATTATTTCCTCCAGCATTACAATTGTTAGTCTTTCTGCCTCATCTCTTTTGTACCAATACACTCCAAGATACACTACCTGCAGATTTAGCCCCCCAAAAATAGCATATGGCACTTCATTGCTCAAAACTCTAAAACTCTCTAAAATCAGGGGATAAAGCCAAATCAACAGTTTGGGCATTCAAAGCCTTTCATAATTTACTAATAGGTCCCATTTCCATTTATGTTCAACAAAGTATTCTTACTGAAACTTGTATCATAGTCACTCGTTTTAAGATACCACTGACATAAAAACAGCCTTGTAGGGGGCAAAAACACGTGCTACTACATTAAAAGTATGTCTCAATTATTATATTCCAATTTCAAAAATGCTGATAAAACTTGGTAGAATAAAACTCCAGCCATGATTCAACTAAGATAACAGTCTGGTAAAAGAGTAACTGAATGAGCTCCCTAGCCTGAGTTTTATATTTGCCTCTGGAATGCAGTAGAGGTAATTTAGAATGTAAGTAAGCAACAATATTGCCATTAAATATTTGTTTTTTACATTCTAAACTCTGGTAATTATACTAGTACCCACCATTTTTTTGGAGGGTGGAAGGGTGAGGGGGAAATGAATTACAAAAGTAGTATGAATTAATAATAATAATAATTCCCATTATTAAGGTTTTTTCTTTAGAAACTTGAAAACAAATCTTATTACAGTAAATGTGAACTCACTGCCACTTACCAATATCAGAAAATGATTTATCGGTTAACTTCTTTGCTATCTAGCCCTGCACCAAAAAGTAAACTACATGAGGACAAGGATTTTTGTTCACCAATGAAACTCAGATGACCGGGAACACAGTGGGAACTAAACAAACAAAAAAAAATGCTGAACAAATTTTCTTGGCAAATCAAATACCTCAAGATGATAAAAGGCAACATGCTCGCTCCACAGTGAAAATCCCTCATATTGCTGAGCAACCAAGATAGAGAGAATGGCCCTTGTCTCCAACTTTGGCAGAACTCCAGTATTTCTGCTGTAACGAGCAAATGGTTTATGTCCCAAACTAAATTTATTTCTTTGTCTTATTTCCCATGCAGCTTACTTCTGCATCTGTTAGGATGATTGTTTTAGCAACAGGTATTAGAATCAAAGGGTCTTTACAGCATGCTTTGTATGTCTCCTCCTTGCCTCAACTATCTCTGAAAAATGTATGTGTACCTTCAAATATCAATGAGAAACCTGCCAAGTATCTTATTCTTTTCTTTTCTGGTATTTGGTAGTTCAGGTAGTCTGAGGAATAAACGAGAGAGAAATGGTACAGGCTGATAGTTAATTTTCACTTACAGTACTTTTCCTTAAAAAAAAAAAAAAAAAAGATCATGGTAACATTATAGTCCAAACACACACTGTAACACAGTAAGCCAAACACTGAAAAGCCACTATCCAGATACTAATGGTTCCAACAATTCTCTTCCTCTCCCCTCTCTTTTATCATTAGTTTTTCTTACCAGCAAACATACTGTAATAGTTCTATCTTAAGATTCCCCTTCAAACATGCTATTTCTCTGCTCACCTTTATAGAAACATTCTTTGATAGTGTTATCTATGATGGTTTCCTCAGTTCATTCCTTCCCATTCTCTCCTAACTTACTCTGACCTGAAGTTCACTCTCCTCTCCCTAATAAACTGCTACACTGGTCTCCAACAACTTTGGCCCCCGCCAAATCCAGTGGTCAATTCTGTCTTTATCTAACTTGACCTGTCTGAAGTATGTAACAGATGACTGATCAATCCTTCCTCTCTGAAAAACTTAAAAAAACAAAACCAAAAAATACCCTAGGACCTTTCTTCATTGCTTTGAGAGAGAGAAACATCGACTGGTTGCCACCTATACACACCTCAACAAGGGCAGGGATCAAACCTGCAACCTTCCAGTCTACAGGATAAGGTGACGACACCATCCACACAGCTACAACTGGGCTCCAACCAAGCCGGCCAGGGCTAAAAAACACTTTCTTCATTTGCCTTCCACATACCACACTCCCTTAGTTTTCCTTCTACTTCACTAGTCAACTCCATTCCTCTAAGTCTCTTCCTTATCTTTCTTATCTGCAAGCCTTGGAATGCTTCCAGGCTTTATTCCATCTGAGCAACCAGATGGTCCTCATTCCTTTCCTCTGCTCCATTTTCCCCTCAGCACTTAACATTAGAGGTCACATGTATACTTCATTTATTGTTTTATTTTCTGTCTCATACAACAGAATATTTCATGAGGTTTTTGTCTGTTTTTGTTTAGTGTATTCTCAGTATACAGAACAGATCTAGCTAGCTCATTATAGGAAGCTCAATAAGTATTTTTAGATGAGTGAATGAACAACTAATAACAGTAACAGCCACTTTGTACTAGTAACTTATGAGTCAGACACCCATAAGCAAGTTACATATACTTCATTTAACTCTCAAACAATCCTGTGACATCTCAGAGCCTGGGGGTGGAGTGGGGAATGGCAGTGATGGAAGGAGGTGTTAGCTTGCCCCATATCACAAAATTACTGAGTAGCAGTGCCATACTTCAAACCTAAGTTTACCCTCTTCAAAGTTAATTCTCTTAACCACTACATGACATTAATTTTACTGGAGTATTATTTCATTAGTTTTGGAATAAATTCAAATCTGCTAGTTTCCTGTGGTTGTGAATCAATCTCCATTTTCTCTGTGAGATTAGTAAACATTCATTTACTAACACCAGTTTATAAATTTTAATGGAGATTCTTATTTAAAGGAAAGCACTCTACATTTCCATTTTTAGTGATGATAATAGAAGTGAAAAGGGACACCACTGTTCTTCACAATGCTGATGGCAGCATTTGAACTCACTCTCTCCCATTTCTACTAAAAAGCTCAAGCCAATGGTTTCCAAACCTGACCGAAGAGTCACCTAGGAGTTTTTTGTTAAAAACAAAATTACCAGGCCCAACTCCAGAGCAAGAGAATGAGAATCTCTGGGAAACACAGTTAAGGAGCTTAGTATTTTTTAAAGTTCCCCAGGAAATCTCGGTGGTTAGCCAAGTTTGGAAAACACTAGCTAAATGAACCAAAGTTGGCAAAAGACTGGATGCCTCTATCTGGGCATCTGGCTCATGGTTTAACAATGACCAAGTCTCACTGGTACTGACCTTCTTAGAAAGAGGAACGATGCTGTTGGGTCGAACAAGCCTCCGTTTCTTACAGCTCAGTACAGGACGTGTTCGGGCTGCCACACAGGTGCCATCAGTTGATGAAGAAACTAGATTCAGTCGTTGCTTTTTATGTAATTGTTCCTCAGCATCAGAGCTGTCACCTGGCATGTGGTCTGCCAAGACAGGCTGAAGACTACATAAGAGGAAGGAAGAATATTCAACTCTCAGAAGACTCAAGGAAACAAAGCTAGTTCAACCTCCTCTTCTTGCAAATGTTCAGAGACAAAAATAAGCATTCTGGAGCAGAACAAGATTAGCAGACATGTTCTGATGCTCATGTCTGCTAATCTAACAATGTGTGCAGTGCCTGTTTTTATTTGTAAGGCTCTTGGTGGACATTACCTCTGTCATGTCTGCAAAGTGCTTGATTGAGTCATTAAGTGAACCTAGGCTCTAATAATCAACTTAAGTTCTCTTCTACAATAGAAACATGAATTAAAAAACAATGAGTTTTGCAAATGTTAATGAGCTGCCTAAGAATCAGTTCTCCTATAGAAATCGACTTTTAGGGAAATGCATATATTTTTCATTTGTAGAGGATTCTTTAAACTTCCATAAATACAGATTTACAAAACACAGTCTTTATGTATTTAATGTGTTCCAGAATAGAGGAGTTTATGTAAACACTTCTGAGAAAATTCTACAAACACAGTGATTCATAATAATTTAGGACCTTTCATATTTCTCCACAATGAGTCAATTTTAGGCCTCAGTAAGTGAAAGGGAAATACATTAGCACGCTAATTAAAACATTGTCGCTACAGTGGAAGACACGTACAATATTATTGAGTGATGATGTTTTTGCTTCTTTAAACCAGGGTTAGTCCTAGCTAGGAGTAACTAGGAGCTCCAAACGCACCTTTTACAAGCCTACTCTGAGTGTATAATAAGTAGAAAAGGTAACTCACCTGTTAATAACTCCATTCACAGGTCTCAATGCTCCACATGATTTGGTAGATAATGACTCTGAAGGATGACCAGAGGCACCATGGTTTTCCAGTGGTTGAGAAACAGACTCGGTCTGAATAAGGACAAGAAAAATAATACACTATCAACAAGATTTAACAGCACCCAGCATGAAAAACAGCACTACTGCATTTTAAATAAAACACCTACAAATTTCTGATGGCCAACCTGAAAAACAAAACCTGTATGACTGAAGAAAAACAATTAATTAGCTTTTGCCTGGGGAGAAGGGAGTGTGGAACCAAAATATTTAGCAGACTGAAAGTAGTAAGTGCCTACTGAGAGGGAAATGACCTAAATGATTCAATGGAACAGAAGTTTACCAGAACAATTATATAGTAAATAACCAGATCTTCAACTAAGGATTAAGAATATATAAGTTCAGTATTAAGACAAATAAGGAAATTTAAATGTGCTTAATTCTTCTTAAATTCACAGGGTATACTGGAAGCCTCTTTCTAGAAAACCATAATTTGTTCAATAATACATATGTGTATTTGTTAAAAAATCAATAAAATCTTAATGAATGCCTAATGCTATCAGGTAGTGACCCACTCTACTTGGACCACACAAATCAAACACATGCTTAGAATACAGTAAAATGAAAAAAGGGAGAAGGAAAGAATCTGTGACGTTTTAATTTCTTTCTTTTTTTAAAAAAGATTTTATTTATTTATTTTTGAGGTGGGAAGGGAGGGAGAGAAACATCGATGTGTGGGAGATACATGGATCGGTTGCCTCTCCCTTCCCCTCAACCAGGGACCTGGCCCACAACCCAGGGATGTGCCCTGACAGAGAATCAAACCAGCACAGGCCAGCACTCAATCCACTGAGCCACACCACCTAGGGCTGGAAAGTTTTAATTTCAATATTTCAAAATAAATTATATTTTTAATAGGCTTAGAACAGATAGGGTTATCCATGAAATGTCAATCATATGGAGTCTCCGAGGTATAGGCAATAAAGCCACAGATACAATTACCCCTTGGCTCTGGGAGTTGCTGGAATACCACAAAATGACTATGGATCCTTGTCACCATACACTCAAAATGACTTGGGGCAGGGGGTGTTCTGAAGTTCTTTTCCCTGCAACCAGTGTATATGAAAGCCAATATTTTGAGGCTGAAATTCTATTTACCTGTATTATTGCTCAATTTCTTTTCTGATCTTTTCACCCAAGGTGGGGAGTAAAATGGGAGGGAGACAAAGGATTTGCAGTCCTGAGAGCAGTTGTGGACAAGTATCAAGAAAGGACAAGAGACTGGGAAGCTAATTAAAAAATTTTAATACAGATTATCCAGAAAGTTAGATCAAAGTAGTGAATAAACATATAAAACATACCAGTATATTAATAATGAATGAACACTGGGAAATTGTCCTTTCTTCCTTCTTAGATACCCTGTACCTCTAGTTAGGTATTATAAATATCTTGAATAATTACATTAGTTAATGATGCCAAAATTGTGGTAAATTGGTATGCATACTCATTGCCTTAAATGCTATACTAATTTCCTCTTGGAAAGTAATGTAATATTAAGTAGCAAGAGTTATAAAAATGTCCATATCCTCTGACAAAGTATTTTACTCAATCCTAAAAATCTCAATTAACACATCCTCTAAAATCTTATAAACAAAGCTGGTCACTGCAATTGATACCAATAACCTAAATAAATTTTTAACATATGAGGCACAGTTTTAAGTTGTGACCACACCAAATAAGAATATAAAAATAATCATAAAGGACATTTCTTCTTCCTTTATGCTAAAAAATATTTAAAAAGATAAAAAATAATACAGGGCTAAATTCAAATATTTTAAATACAACTTATGTTGACTAAAAATATATATACATACATAATGACAAGACAAGCATAGTATTACAGAGGTAAAACTATTCTGAAATTTTCTTTATATTTAAAATTTTTATTCATTTATTTTTAGAGACAGGGAGGGAGGGAGAAAAGAGAGGGGGAGAAACATCGATGTGAGAAACACTGATCGGCTGCCTATTGCACATGCCCTAACTGGGGACCAGCCTGCAACCCAGGCATGTTCCCTTACCAGGAACTGAACTGGAGACCTTTCACTTTACAGCACAGCATGATGCCCAACCAACCGAGCCAGGAAATTTCCTTTATATTTAGATAATATTTATCTGAAGACAGTTTTGAATTATTCATTTTTTAAATTTTCCATCAGCATAATGATGTTCCAAGTCCAAAGGCTACTAAAACCTAGTATTTAGGTTTACCAACACCACTGAAAATACACATCTGGAATCTTAAGAAACAGTAATTGCAAAAACAGTCTTACACATTTTTATTGCTCCATTTATCCAAAGATTAATTTATTTTAAAAGTCCTGATTGGTCAGTCAGTGTTTTTTAATACTGTGGATCAAACATTCCCAGCCAGTATTTATCCCTCTACTTTCTATCTCAGAACTCTCAAAGGGCCCACGCACCATTCACTCATCTGTCCCTGGTGACTGCAAAACTTCAAGAAGCAAGTTGCTCCTGCTTAATCAATGGTAGGAAGATTACACCTAGGATTGTTTAAAAAGAGAAATCAAAAGCTTACATTTTTAGCATGCTTTTCTTCTGAGAAAGCCCTAGCCCTTCTTCACTTATCCCCATCACATCCACAAAGTAAGGAAAGGGTAAAAGAACAAGGTTTATTTTACAAATAGAAACAAGCACAAATAATGAAGTCATTTGTTAAAAGCCACAGAAGTAATGCTTTTCCTAAAACAAAACAAACCTCCTCAATTTCAAATCCAGTCTTCAAAAGAAATATAGGAAGGATCATCTAGAAAGGAATGCAACTGACTGTCCACAGAAGGTGGGAACAGGATGGAAAGAAGGGAAAAATTGGAACAGGGTAATAGGAATGACACCTTTGGCTAGCTCAGAGTCTGTGAACTATAGTAATGTTTCTCATACATGAAAAATAAACAACAGATCAACTACCGTGTGATCTCTGTTATTTTGTGAAGGGGGCACAAAAAGTAGAACACTGTCGTAACAAAAGAATGCAACTATTACAAAACAATGACATACTCACACTGACAGTTAGGAGGAAGAAAAGAACTAACCTAAGTATAACTTCAGAAAACAGTATTTTGACTATACGCCATAGGGCTAACATACTGTACATAATATTGTACTCTGGTTAGAAAACACATTTCTCACAGGGGTATGAGTTGGCAATTATGAAAGAACTTATGGGATACCAGATTGAACAGGTAAGTATCAATAAGAAAAGAGGAAGGCTCTGGCGTAAGCATCTGGTATTAGTATGAACTCTTGATTTTTAACATATATACAGATAGGTAGATAAAGAAATATAGATATGTGTGTATATGTGTACTAGTATACACATATTACTTCCTAGCTTTGTCTGATACCAAGTAGCAATAAGCACAACTAAGTACACAGATCTTGTTTTCAAAACCCTGGGGGGGGGGGGATCAAAGGCTGGAGCAGGTAAAATACAAAATAAACCTGAACGTCTTGGCGTGCCAGGAAGCAAATGCTATAAACAAACAAACAAACAAGAGGGAGGGAGGGGAGGCAGGCAGGCAGGCAGACAACGGAGAAGCATGTTGAAAGGACACAGGAGCCCATCTAAAGGAAGTCCCGATGCCAAAGGCTGACGCAATGGGAGCAACTAAATAATAAACAGTAATAGTAGTAGATTATAATCCATAAAATAAAAATCCACAAATCCATTCTGATATAAACAACCGAATGACTACATAAACAAACAAAACAAACAAGGGAGAAAAGACAGCTCTTCCTAACAGAATTCCAGTTAACAAATGTAGAAAATAGAAAATCACCATTTAGTAAACATGACAGTAATAATGGTTGCAGGCAAAAACCTCTTGTGGATGATATAACTGCAGATTAAAGTATAATGAGCAACAGAATATTACACAGTATCTCCCCATGACAGTCATGCATTACAAAGAGAAAAATACTAATTCCACAGCAGAAAAACCTGGCAGGTATCCAAAAAAGCTATCACTTCCAACATCATGTACCTCCAATATGGTGTACTGAGAATGAGAAGCACAGTTATCACTTCTATGGTATTACTACAAAAAATGTATAATCTCTAATAATGAAAAAACACTGAGCAACTCCAATTTGAGAAACATCATATAAAATAACTGACAAAAATAACTTGTGTCCAGGTCATGAAAGACAAGGACCAAGGAACTCTCACAGATTGGAGGAGACTTAGAAATATGACGGCTAAAAGCAATGAGGGGTTTTGAACCAAACAGGAACATTAGTGAGAAAGACTGAAATTCAAATAAAATCTGTTTAAGCTTGTATCAATATTCATTCCCAATTTTAATCATTGTACAATGTTATGCAAGCTGTTATACAATACGGGGAAGTTGGGAGAAGGCTATGTGGGGACTCTGTACTACTTTTACAACTTATTATTAAGTCTAAAATATTTTTTATAAACAATTTTTTAAAAGAACAAGGAAATATTTATGCATCATTAATTAAAAAAGGAAATTTTCATACACAAATCTGGTATTAGCCTATAGCTTCCTGTCACCTATGGGATAAAGTATAAACTCATTAAGATAAAAGCAAAATTCTTTATGAATTGTCCCAATCATCCAACACTCCATCATAATTTTTGCAGTCAATGCCAAGCTCTTTCAAGTCATTTTTACATTATACACACAGCACCCTCCCTGCTTAACTCACTCCTGACACCATCCTTCAAAGAAGTCCATAGGACACAGCATAACTACATCCTTCCTATGAAGCTACATTTCCTGACCCCACCCCCTACTAAAAGAACTCAAGAGTTCTTTTCCCCAAACTCTACTGCATGCCTATGGGATGAATCCAAAACTTTCAAGGGAAGATACCTGGGTTTCTGATGATAGGTGCTTCCTAGACACACAGTGTAGCCTGGAACATCACTGAGATTTTACCAAGTGTGTATTGCAGTCTGAACATTGTTATAAATACATTATACTTCTTTAATAATTACCAACCCTAAATAGGTAGGAACAGAGCCACACTCTAACCCAAGACCCTTCAGGGAAGAGAGAAGATATGTTATGAAAATTCAACACCACCCTGATCAGTGTGGCTCAGTTGGTTGGGTCTCATCCTGCAAAAGCAAAAGGTCACCAGATTGATTTCTGGTCAGGACACATGCCTGAGTTGCAGGTTCACTCCTTGGTTAGGGCATGTATGAAAAGCAACCGACTAATGTTTCTCTCCCTCTCTTTCATCCTCCCCTCCTCTCTCCTAAAAGTAAATAAAACCTTAAAAAAAAAAAAAGAATTCAATACTAAGAGTGATGTAATATAAACTATAGACTTTGGGTGATTGTGATGTGTCTATGTAGGTTCATCAACTGTAACGAATGTAGAATTCTGGTGCGAAATGCTGACAATGGGAGGGAGAGACTGTGTGTATGGGGCAGAAGATATGTGAGAAATTTCTGTATCTTCCCCTCAATTTTGCTGCTTAAACTGCTCTAAACAAAGTCTTAAAGAATCAAATACATTAATATTTACGCTCCAAAAGGTATGGTTAATTGAAAAGTCTATCCCATCTAGGTGGGTGGTCGTATTGTTTGGATCTCTTACATCTTCATGGATTTTTTTGTTTAGTCATTCCATCAATGAATGAGAAGTGCTCAATTTTTCAAAGATGATTATAGATTTGTATTCTTTTAGCTGCATATTATTTTGTGCTTCATGTGTTTGAAGCATTCACCTTTATGATTGTCTTCTTTATTAACCAATCTCCTTATCACTATAAAATGCCTTCTGTACCTCTGATGCCTTTTTTAATCTTAAAAACCATTTTACTGACATTAATATACACACAATAGCTTTCCTATGCTTACTCTTCACAAAAAAAATATATTTGCTTTTAATCCCCATAGATCTGAGTTTCCAATTGATACTATTTGCCTTTAATATAAAGAAATCTGTTTAAATGGATATTCTGCCAACAAATTTTTTCAGCTTTTATCTGAAGATGACTGCCTTAATTTTTAAAGAAAACATGTTTTTGCTGTTAAAGAATGTTGAGTAACAATCCTCCCATTTTAAATATCATCTCATTCCATAGTTTCTGATAAAAAGTTACCAATCCTTATTAATGTTCTCTATTCCAGGAAATGTATCTTTCTTTTCCTCTGGTTACTTCCAAGATTTTCTTCACCTGATTTTCACCACTTTTTAATGTTTCTCCTATTTACTATTCTCTAAATTTCCTGAATCTGTAAACTGACCTTATTCAAATGTCTAATCATTATGTCCTCAAAAAAGTTTTTCCTGTACTATTTTCCCTCTCCTCCTTCTGACACTCAACTATACATACTTAATGTTTCCCAAGACTATGTTCATTCCTGAACAGTTCTACATTCAGTGTTCCATTCTTTGGACTGAAGAATTTCTACTGACCTTCTGTCATGTTCACTGACCCTTTCTTATGTAGCTTTCAATCTGCTCTTAAATATAGTAAATGTATTTGGATACTGAACTTTTCAATTCTATAATTTTTATTCTACAAATTCCATTTGATACTTTAGTTTTCATCTCTCTGAGATTCCCCCATAGTATTTACTTTCTATCTTTTACTTAAAAGCTTCAAATGTATTTTCATTAGCTTTTAAGTCTTTATTTCCTAATTCCAATTTCTGAATCATTTCAGTACCAGTTTCTGTTGACTACCATTTCTCATGACTAATGGCATATTTTCTTATTTACTGACTTTTTTTTTGGAGGGGGGGGTCCTTTTCCTTAAAAAAGAAAAACAACAACAACAAAAACTTATTTACTGATATGCCTTAATAAATTTTTATTATATACAGACATTGTGAGTCATATATTGTAGAAAGATATATTTTAACTGAATTCAAATTCATATATATATATATTTTTTTAATCAGTTAATCTTCCTAAAGTGTTAATTTTTGTTCTAGCAGGCAAATTTCTAATTGGATAAAAACCAACTAAATATTGATTTTGTGAAACTGGTTTTGTGCTTTCATAGAAACATCCTAGAGTCTATTTGGGATTTCTCCTTAATTTTCTAAGTGAGTTCCTTAGTCCTGGGGAAGGAAGTCTTTTAAGTTCTAAAGCATGGATCTTCTTTGGTATTAAAGTAAGGCCCAAGGTTTTTACCAAGTCTTGTTGGGATTCAAACTCCAAATTCTGATCTTCCTTGCACTGGGTAGACTACATTCTCTACTCAACTCTTCCAGCCTACCAACTGTTGTTTTCTACTAAGCTCTATCAAATCTTCCTTAAGTATGTGCAGTTCAGGACTTAGATTAAGATCCAAGAGGAATTTATATAGATTGTGGGGCTAACACCTTTCCTACTACCATGACTCCCTCTGTCACTATCCTCTCCCTCAATTTCCAGCTATACAAGTGATAGTGTGGATCTCTAGGTAAGTTCCAGATACCCTGTGCCACAGGGACTGATGAGGCTCTCATCCCTGAGAATATTTTTTATCTGAAATTCTGCCGACTTTCTTTGGTACTTTTTAAATTCATTCTTCACATACCTAGTAACATACATAGGTTCCAAGTTAGCTCTTTTTGCTCATGACTGTTTCTTTCTTTCTTTTTTTTTTTTAAAGATTTTATTTATTTTTAGAGAAAGAAGTGAGGGAGAGGGAGAGGGAGAGGGAGAGGGAGAGGGAGAGGGAGAGGGAGAGGGAGAGGGAGAGAGAGAGGGAGAGAGAGAGAGAGAGAGAGAGAGAGAGAGAGAGAGAGAGAGAGAACCATCAATGTGCAGTTGCTGGGGACCATGGCCTGCAACCCAGGCATGTGCCCTGACTGGGAATTGAACCTGCGATGCTTTGGTTCACAGCCCTCGCTCAATCCACTGAGCTACGCCAGCCAGGGCTATGATTGTTTCTTAATTGGGGGAAATGGGACTATTATTTATTGAAGTGAGGGAAGAGGAAGGTGGAGGAAGAGGTAAAGGGCTTGTTTCAGAACACTGAAGAACAATCCTTAAAGGCTTTTCACATTCCCTCTTTCTGGGAAACACACCCTCTTTGTCCGGAAGAGGTTTTTATTTATCAGAATTTATTAATGCATAGTTTAGTGACAGCTGCAAAGCCCGAGGCTTTTAGTTGCTCTCTTCTACCTATTCTCACCTTTCAAACTGCCTTTGAGTTAGAAGACTGAAAGAGTTAAAAAACAAAACAAACAAACAAACAAACAAACAAATAAATAAAGGGCATTTTCCTAGGAGTTCTTCCTTATACTTTCCCTTCCTCTCCCCACTACTCTGTGGTATAGAAACAGAACCCACCTCCCCATCTCAAGAAATATTGCTTGCTTGTCTCAGTGGCTCAAAAAAGGCTCACCCATGCATCCAATGGTTTTGATTACAGGTTGGGCCCCATTAGAATAACTTAGTTTCAGCAGTATCTGTACTGTGCTCATAACGAAAGTAGATATATAATATGTTCTGTTTAAAAAGAAAAAAGTCATTCAATTTGGAAATGAGGCTCAAAGATTATTATATTTCTTTTCAGTGTTAACACCGAAATATTATCTAAGAAGCCCACCTAAAGGTCACCTGACTTTCCTGAAGTTATTTACAGTAACTTTGTTTTACTTACTATTTATAATTGATTAGTGCCCTGATGCCTTAGGTTAGGTGTTCATCTTTGGAACATTTGCCCTGACTGGTGTGGCTCAGTGGATTAAGCGCCAGCCTGGGAACCAAAGAGTTGCCCGTTCAATTCCCAGTCAGGGCACATGTCTGGGTGCCAGCCAGGTCAGGTCTCCAGGTAGAGGTTGTGCCAGAGGCAACCACACATTGATGCTTCTCTCCCACTTTCTCATCCCCTTCCCCTCTAATAAATAATTTTTTTAAAAAGTGGCGGGGGGGGGGGTGGTGTGTGTGTGTGTGTGTGTGTGTGTGTGTGTGTGTGTGTGTGTGAGAGAGAGAGAGAGAGAGAGAGAGAGAGAGAGAGAGAGAGAGAGAGAGAAAGGTTAGCGGAAGCATGGTTCCTTCCTTTCTGCTGTAGGTCCCAGTGGCTGCTGTTGAAATAGGCAAGTTTATGAAACCCGGGAAGGTGGTGCTGGTCCTGGCTGGATGCTATCCTGGATGCAAGGCAGTCATCATGAAGAACACTGATAATGGTACATCAGACCGCCTCTGGTGTACCAGGGCCATGCTCTGGTGGTGGCTGGAATTGACCACTATTCCCGCAAAGTGACAGCTGCCATGGGCAAGAAGGAAACTGCCAAGAGGTCTAAGATCAAGTCTTTTGTTAAAGTTTATAACTACAATCACCTCACACCCATAAGATACTCTGTGGATATCCTCCTGGACAAAGCTGCTGTCAAAAGGGACATCTTCAGAGATCCTGCTCTGAAACGCAAGGCCCAATGGGAGGCCAAGGTCAAGTTTGAAGAGAGGTACAAGACAGCAAGAAAAAATGGTTCTTCCAGAAGCTGCGGTGTTAGGTCTTTTTTTGTTTGTTTGTTTCAGTCATTAAAAATCAAAATAGAATTCCCTGGCTGGTATAGCTCAGTGGATTGAGCGCAGGCTGGGAACCTAAGTGTCCCAGGTTCAATTCCCAGTCAGGGTACATGCCTGGGTTGCAGGCCATAACCCCCAGCAACCGCACATTGATGTCTCTGTCTCTCTGTCTCTCTGTCTCTCTCAAAATAAATAAAATCTTAAAAAAAAATCAAAATAGATAGATAGATAGATAGAAAATAAAGAACATTAACAAGCTAAAACTGATTTGTGTTCAGTAGAAAATGTAACTCCAAAGGTTATGGCTCTATTAGTCTGTCGGGCTGTAATGAAGTTTGTATGCTACTGAGTAATCTCATTCCAGCACCCTTCCTCCTCCTCCTTCTTTTTTTTTTTTTATTTTATTTACAAAGAGAAGGGAAGGGAGGGAGAGAGGGGAAGAAACATTAATGTGTGAGAGAAATATCAATCAGTTGCTTCTTGCTCACTCCCAATCAGAAGGCCTAGCCCTCAACTCAGGCATGAGCCCTGACTGGGAATATGAACTGATGATCTTTTGGTTCATAGGCCAGCGCATCATCCACTGAGCCACACCAGCCAGAGCAGCAGTACTCTTCCTTTCAATGACTACAAATAGAAATCAGAATCTGGTCTCAAAATACTGTTACCAGTTATGCCAACATTCCTACCTTAATCAGTTACTATGAATTTTGTTGAGAATTATGTCTTACCTCTTGAAACTATATTTTGACAGTTAAAAAAATCCAGTGTTTTTTTTTGTTGTTGTTAATCTCAGTGAGTTTCAGAAAAGAAAATAAACATAACAAAACAAAAAATATGTCTGATATAATTATTTTTAAACCACCAGTCTTCAAATTGGGGTGGGGGGGCAATAAATACATCTTATTTTGGAAAAAAATGGAGAACAGGGTAGTTAAGTGTATGAAAATTTACAACTGCCCTTGCCAAATGTGACCTAAGATTTTTTAAAGCAAAACTGAGAAATCAAGGTACAAATCACTTTTCAAAAAAGAAGCTGGGTAACAAAAAGTTAAAATTAGATAGTCCCCCCACAATGAAAAACTTTGCCCAGTAATTAGCATATTATACACATTATGCAAATTTGACATTTAGAAAATGAAGTACTTTTAAATTGCTTAATGTCTTTTAAGTAATAAATGCGTTGCAGCCCACCCACCAATACAATAAACCAGCGATTTTCAAAATTTTTCATCTCATGGCACATATCAACTAATTACTAAAATAGGTATAATTTTGTTTTATTCACACTGGATGGTTATTGTTGTGTTGACTGTTGTCATTATTTTAATTGACAGCTTAAGGGAAAAGAGGTCAGTGCCTCTGACCAAAACAGTCAGGTGCTGCATGTTTTAAAAATTCTTGCAGCACGCCCTGGCTGGTGCGGCTCAGTGGAATGAGTGCTGGCCCGTAAACCAAGAGATCACCAGTTCAATTCCCAACCAATGTGTCTCTTACACACTGATGTTTCTTTCCTTCTCTTTCTCCCCTCTCTCTAAAAATACGTAAGTAAAATAAAGATTCTTGTGACACTGGCTGAAACTGCTACATTAAACAATGGAAATGTACTGCCTTCTGTTTGACTTGGTTTCCTTCAGGAAGACACTTTCTAAAGATTAACCTCTTCTTCAAGACATAGTGACAGTGTATACTTGTTTTCATACTTATCAACTTTAGTGAATCAGAAACTACTGTGGTCAGCATGATGGTAAATATGGTCCTGGATCTTCAGAATTTTTACAATCTAATATGGGTTATGTACATACAGGTGAATGGTGGGCAGGGAAAGGGACAAGTCTATGAGTGGAGAAGCATGCATCTGCACATATGTGAATGTGTATAATAAAACAATGAGAATCAAAACAATGAGACTATTATGTCCTACCCTCCACAAATGCTAAATACAGGAAACTATTAGGAAAACCTGAATACAGAAGATTACCAGAAAAATTTTGGAATCTGTAAATATTGTACACAAATACAATACATAAACTTACTCTCAATCATACATGCTTCAAGTCTCATGTTTCCTGTAATTATCGTACCATCAGCACCAGCTAACCTTCCAACTTACTAATGTGTTCTGTCTCACTTGCAACAAATTTTATCCGGGCTAGAGCTGAAATAGATGCACAGATGACTTAAAAAGTCTGTAGACTGAATAGTGGCAAAATTCTGCTCTTTATTTAAAACTACTTTCCAGTGAAGAACCATCAATCTCTTAATGTCTTCACAATTACCCATAGCATCAATAGCTGGCTTCCTTTAAGCTTTCTCATTACATAAGTTAGTTTCCACAATATCATATGAGTTCCTACTATGATAATGATAAAGGATAACAAGCTTTGCTGATGTGCAGAGTCATCATCAATGCTTACTGGCTTCCCAAACAAATGTCATGGGAGTTTGGAATTTCTAAGAAATTACTTAAATCAAGAAATGCAAATATTCATAAAAGCCAGTGACCTTCAGGGGAAAGTAAAAAAGTGAAACAAAAAAGTGTTTTGGGAATCAGAAGAAAAAGAAATTAACCTTGGTGCTGAAATAGTATCTAGAAAATTACAGAAAATGTCAGCATTATCCTCATTATAGAATTAAAGGGAGTAACTCATAAAAAGCACTTTCAATATCTTTGTGAGTTAAACCTCTAGTCCAACCTTTTGATTTTATAGTGGCCCAGAAAAGTTACCTCACTTATCAAAAAAAAGTGCCAGAGCAATGTGTTCTCTTGATTCCCAGTGATACTCCATAATGCCACAATCCTCTGGCTGTGCTGTCATTAGAGTCAGGCACTGCTTTTGAATTCTTCAGGCCAGCCACAGAGCTGTAGGAGGAACTGTGAACTGCCCCACCCAGCAATTCAGATCTTTAAATGCCAAGTGATAAATGAGGATGTGGTACCCTTTTTCCATACAATGCCAGGATCCTTCTAACAGAATAAACTGTGTGCTCATGCTACAGCCTAAATGTGCACTCATTTTCCCTTTTCTGTGTTTATACTTACCAATTTATCATTCCCATGATCTGTCTTCACCTCAGAACTAAGTGGAAGAAATAAGTCTACTGTTGTGTGCTCTGGAGGAGGCGCCTCTCCAAGAACTATCAACCCCTACAGGACACAAAGAAAAACAGCACAAGTGAGTAGTATTAAAATTACCATTCAGCATCTTTTAGATCTGGAATCTTTATCAGAGTATATGGTATTTTACACTACATTACCAACTAGACTATACTGCATCAAGAGCAGCAATGCAGCCTTATTAGTTTACTTGATCACTCATGTGACTTAAGGGTTACCAAACTGAAAGAGCTAAAATTGTAAATGATGAGTTAAAACAAATGACAAGCAACTGAAACTACTGGATGAAACAAAGGCAGAACAGTCTCAGTAATATATTAGAAACCAAAAAATTCTATCCATAATCAGCATGGGCCCAGTTTAGTAAAAGCAGTAAAAGTGACCAAAATCAGTTATGACACTGTAAAATAAAGCCTGGGATGCAAGTGACCAGGGCTTTGTGTCTCTGGTTCTCTTTCTTTGGTCTAGAAAATAAGGAGATCTGACTGATAAGAAACACTTAACAAAAAATTTGTATTAGAATCACACCTATGGAAATTTATCAAAGGATACTACCCAGGTCTGACATCCTCTCCTCAGAATCTCTGGGGAGAGGGGCTGGGTTTTTAAATAGCTCCCCTTGATTAAGTCCTAACATAAATCCTAAACTGAAAAAAATTACTTGGTCAGTCTTGATGTAGCATCAGAATCCTCCAGATAACATCCTAAAATATAGATTCCAGGGCCTAGAGATTTGGATTGTATCAATTTGGGCTCCCTAGAGCATCGTAACATAGGTTCTTATAAGCCAATGAACCAAATGATCCATCTCTGGTGGCCTAACTCAAAAAATCTCTATGAAATAGGGCATGCAAAGAAATAAAAAGGGTTGGATGGGGACAGTAAGAAAGGATAGTAAATTTTTTCTACCTTAGTTAAAAAAAAAAGTAAAACATCTTTTTTCCCCTGAAAGCGAGAGAAAGAACACCTAACTGTTCTAGAATAAGACCATACCTAGCCTGCACAGAAAATGATGTGCAGACTCCTAAGAGGGAAAGATCATTAACTAAGCAAGAAACATTTGGCCTAGACTTCAAAATGAGGTTCCTCTGACTGAAATAACTGCTGCTTAATATTTTCTTGCCTCAATCACAAGCATAAAATACACTCATCAGCTTTACTATTTCAAAGTAAAAACTATTTGTAAAAAGCAGCTATCTTGCACACAATTCCCTTCCCAAAATTGCATTCAACACCTTCCCTGCTTAAGAGCCTAAACCACCCCCCCATTTCCTGTATAAAACTAACCCAAATTCATCCTGACATTCAGAGTCCCACACAATCTATTCCTACCTTATTTATCTATTTCCAACTTTCTCCAAATACTGTTACAATTATATCAATCTCATTATCTCCTAGAACATGTTTGAATGTACATATGAAGTTGCTATTGAGAGGTGGGGGTTTATTATAAAATAGTATGTACCCAAATGCAATGAAAAGTTGTAATAGTACCTGTTCTTTCTTTGTTCATATTGATTCTGTCCCTTTCTTAAATTTATCCAAAATGCCATGTGCCCTTTCAACAAGCTTGTCAAATCCAAGTGCCACCTCTTTTCAAGAAAATGTCCCTGGGTTAACTGAGCCCCTACTTGCTTTCTTCAAGTCGCCACACTTCCTAAAGCACTATGATTGTATCTTACATTCTGTGTATTTAAATCTCATTTCCAGAGAAGAACTTTGGGCCAAATTATTTCATTTACTGTTGCCTCAATTTGCTGTTTTAAATGTTAACTAATGGTAAGCTCTTGAAGAAAAAAGAAATATATATATTTATTTTAATATTCCACCCCCACATTTTCTTTCTTGGAATTACACACCAGGAAAGAAAATGTACAAAACATTTTGAGTTTTTATGTTAAAAATTATTTCCCTTGAACAAGAAACCATCAAGTTTATATTAAGTATAACCAGGAGCCTAAATTAATTATAAAGTTACTCCATCAATTTTTTAAGTAAGTCAGGATACGACAAATGTTTCCAAAGGGAAAAAATTTCCCTTAAACTATCGAGTAACTTCTAAAAAAACACCTGTGACTTCAAAGACACCCTCCCAGGAAAGTTTTAGATGATTTGGTAGAGACCATTTATTCTCTATCATTTTATGGACCAAAGATGATCATGCCAATAGGCCAATCCATAGCAGAACTCAGACTAAAAGTTGGTCTACTCTCTTGTTCTTCCTTTTGTTCATGCAAATCCAGCCATCATTTATCCATTCATCAACACTGTTTTAGATCCTACAAATACAAAAGGAGAGACACACAGCCTTTCTCTAAACTCCTTCCCTACTGCCCCCCTGGCCCAAACCCATCCTTCCAAGTGCCTCCATTTTAATGCTGGGGGACAAAGACAGACAATAAACAGTAAGAGCAAGTACATTTTATGTAGTACATTAGAAGGTGTTAAAAGAGGAAAAAAAAAAGGACAGTGAGAGTATTATGAGGTGGGAATGAGCACTACTTATTAGGCAGTCAGAGTAAACTTCACACAGAAGGTAGTATTTGAACAAATATTTTGAGACATGGGAATAAACATTGGGGACATCTCGGGGAAGACTCATGCGAACGTTTCAAGGTTGGAGCCAGCTTGATGATTTTAAGAACTGGAAGAAATTCAGTATGCTGAAGTAAAATGAATGAGTGAAGTTCAAGGTAGGAGCTTAAGTCAGAACAGGTGGGAAAGAGAGTTAATCTTGTAGTGCCTTGTAACTCATGAGTATTCTAGCTTTTATTCTCAAACGAGAACTCACTGAAAAGTTTCCAGCACAAGGAGGAACCCATCTTTATGGTTCATAAGAATCAATCTAGCTATTGTGTTGATGTGAAGACTAGTTAGTGGTAAACAGAAAAGCAGAAAATACAGGGTGGGGCAAAAGTAGGTTTACAGTTGTGACTATGAGAAACATCAAGTTTTCTTGTATTATCATTTATTAACTATCGTATTTCTATATGAACTAGTGTTCTGTATATATACATTTGAAGATAGAATCAATCAGCACTGTAAATGTGCTTCTTGGATATAAGGGAAAGGAGACAAGAAACCCAGTCAAGGTTTCTGGCCTCTACAAGAATGGAATTCCCACTGATCTCTTCAGAGGTCTTTCCAATGGGTCTTAAGCCCATTGGTTTTAATCAAATCTATTTTTGTAAATATGTGCTTGGTTGCTATGCTGATGCAGCTAACATTGATCTATGCATACACTGTCGTCCCTTCCTCCAAAATATCTATGTTCACTATAGAATACAAAACCAACCAAAAGATCCCTTATACTGTACCTCATTTCAAAAAGAATTAAAGCAACTAAAAGAGGATGAGCAAACACCAACCCACTCTACTAAAAAATATAGGGGGTTAGAAACCTGCTGTTTATTTAAAGATTTATTTATTTTTAGAAAGAGAAAGAAACATCTATTGGGTGCTTCCTGTACTCTTGTCCATACCCCAATAGGGACTGAACCCACAACCCAGACATGTGTCTCGACTGGGAATGGAACCAGTGACCCTTCCCTTCACAGGTCGATGCCCAACCATCTGAGCCACACCAGTCAGAGCAAAACCTTCTGTTTCTGTAACTCGAATAGTCAAGTACTTAAAGCAACTGTCAACTTGAGCAAGAAAGTCAGATACTCAAGTCTCAGCTCTGCATTCATCTGGTAGTTTGACCATGAACAAATGACTCAATCTCTTTGACCCTCCAATTGTTTATCTTTTAATTTGAGAAGAACAGTAAAATGCTTAACACAGAGCCTGGCAAATGCAGAGTATACATGTTCAAAGGCTTCTATTATTATAGGGATACATGACCAAATGCATGATAATATGCCCTTGGGGGAAATTCCACTGCTTATTTGTTATACTGGGTGGAATAGTATACCTCCCCAAAATTTGTATCACCTAGAACCTATGAATGTGACTTTATTTGGGAACAGGGACTTTGCAGATGTAATCAAGTTAAGAGGAGTCCTTCAGTGGGGTCTCTAAATCCCAACATGACTGAGTGTCCTTATAAGACACAGACACAGTGAGAGAAGAGATGGTCATGTGAAGATGGAAGCAGAAATTGGAGTGATGCAGTATAAACCGAGGAACACCAGGATTACCAGCACCACCAGGAGCTTAGGAAGAGCCAAGGAAGGAGTCTTCCCCAGATTCTTCAAAAGGAGCCTAGCCCTCCTGTTTCAGAATTCTAGCCCACAAAACTATGAGAAAATAAATTTCTGTTGTTTTACATTTATCCCTTAACTTGTGTAAATCTGTTATGGCAGCCCCAGGAAACTAACACATGTGTTTTAAAAAGACGTTGTAGAAATATAAGCATTTAATAAACTTGTTAATTTTCTTAACATCTTGCTTACTGGGATTACCATTCTACTTTTATCCTTCCTGTCACAATTTTGTAACTAACCATCATTGTGTATCCACACTACAAACAAAGAAAATATATTAAAATCTAGAATGGCTTATTGTACAGACCATGAAAATGAGGCTCAGAAGTATTCAGTAACTTTCATTTCCAAGGTTACACAGCTATATGGTAGCAAAACCAGGACTAGAACCAAGAGAACTATTACCAATTCCAAGTCTGGTGCTTAACATATTATGCCCTGCATGATACAACTCTTGAATAATCAATATTATATACAAAATTCCAGAATAACTACTTTCCAGATATTTAAAAATATCTAAGACTTTTGAATGTTTCCCAAAACTGCTTCATCATTACTGCTGAGTTATGAGCTAAAGAATAAAGCTGGAACCAAAAGTGAAGAGACTTTTCTCATGGCTCATGAGACAGTAAACTGAGGCATTACTGTCAAAAAACTTCTCTCAAGTATACGTCAAAAACAAAAGTATTTATGCCGTGACTTAAGTAAGGATGTTTATCATGGCATGTTTTGTAATTGAAGTGTACCCCATTTTATTGCAGATCACACATGCTGTGGTTTTTTACAAAGTGAAGGCAAGACCCTCCATCAGCAAAAAGATTACGACCCATCTTATTGAGATACTTTACTGTGGTGGTTTAGAACCAAACCTGCAATATCTCTGAGGTATGCCTATATAATTTTAATAAAATGCATAATTAAAATATCAACCAAGAAAGGTAATAAAATGTAGGCAATAAAAACGTTAAAAAAAAAAGAAAGAAAGAAAGAAAGAAAAATGTTCAGGGTCCCATATGCACAGGAAAAAATAGTGAAAGAACACATGACCAAATGTTCATAGTGGGTTAATTTTGAATTTGGGTTTTGTTTTTTTGGTTTTTAGAGTAGTTTTAGATTCACAGCAAAACTGAGAGAAAGGTACGGAGAAAGGTGTATTTTCTTATTTTCCAAGTTTCCTCAGAATTGGTAACACTTTTTCATTCATTCTAAGACATACTTTTTCCACATCTTAACATCTTTGGCATCAGAATGCACCTCAACAATTGATGATATGTCTTAGTTTAATTAAAACCATTTGTTATATGCACATGAAATAATGCTGCATCTTACAATCGATGGCATCTTCAAGTCTATGGAATGTAGTAATTTTGTAATAGGGAACTAAAAATATATGCACATATATAAATACACATATTTATGCATGTATATAAAATAAGCAACAAAAAATTAAAATAAAGCAACAAATATGACTGCCATTGTTATCAGTTGTTACTAACAGACTCTTGTTCTCAAACATGGAAATTCCCACTAAAATGCTGTTCAGACACTGAAGAGGTATCCCCAGACAGAGCAAGACTTCCCCCTATCAGGACAGGAATGTCCAGTCATCTTCTAGCTATTCCTATCACCATTCCAGCTCACATGCTACAAGTCTCAATCAATTTCCCCTGTAAAGAAGAGCTAAGGTAAAGGACCCTAATGAATATTTTTAGTTTTAACTTGTTTATTCCAGCTGATTTTTAAAGTAGTCAGGATTTAAATTCTGTTCAAAAAAAACTAAGTCCTCTAGACTTTGCCCTCAATTATAACACACTCTACTGAACTTTTGGAGAATTTTTTTCTAGAACATTTTGGAAAGAAACTAGAATAATCCACTGGAATTTTTGGAATAAAAGCTTAAAAGGGGGCTGCAAAACTTTTACCTCAAACTCTCATCATTTTTATCTTGTCAATTGGTCATCCTTTTAACTTTTGGCCTAGTAATTAATTTAATGCAGAGTTCACAGTACAGCAATTTTCTGAAGGCTTTGACCAGAACTAAGGTAGGACAAAATATGTTGTGACAGTTATTTTTAGGAGCAGTAAGCTCTTCATTTAGACCCATGTGTCCAATCGTGAAGCTTAATTGCACTGAGCTAATAGAAAAATATTTTGAAAGAATGTAAGCTTCACAAAAAAGAGGAATTTTTATTTACCACTATGACCTCACTACGGAGAACAGTGCTTGGTACATAGTAGACACCCAACTATTTTCTGAATTTCTCTTCCATGCACATTAATCCCTCAGTCAAAAACAAACAGAAGAGAGGACTCTTCCAAGTTCATTTATAAGAAGAAAAACTGTACAGTTTATACACAGATAAAAGCTGTGTGGTAAGAATCAGCCCTCTGCAGATAGGACGACACAGGAAAATCAAAATCCTAATCATCAATGTCTAGTTTTGCCTAAACACTCTTTCAGTAAAAATCCTATTTTGCCTCAAGAAAGCAAGGGAAGCTTAATTAACCAGTAAAACAGAACATATCTATGTAAAATAGCAAGATGAAAATCCTTAGTCATCACCACTTTTCCATATATGTAGCAAATATGAGTTATACTCAATGGAATACACTATTCAGTCTTATGTTTCCTGTTAGCCCAGGTATACAAACTGTTTTTGTTCTAAACAGGTGTTCAATTTCACAATATATCCTAGTAGTGATGTCTGCACCACACTAAGCAACATCAAGCTCTTAAACAAATTAAACCACTGTATCAGACCATATTAAATCATTCCATTTGACATAGTTAAGAGTTATTGAGGGATAGCAGAAAAGGGATAATGGTAGTTTTTAGCTGGGCTAAAAAAGACCAGGCACGTATCCCTCACCTTATTAGCGCGTATCTGTTTGTAAATATCCGTTTGCTGCCGAATTCGATATTCCAAGTCAGAAACATGAGCCTGAAGCCAGTTCCAGCGGCTGACAATAGCTGCTCGGTCTGCAGCCCATCTCCATTCTGACCTCCGCCTCCTAAAAGGAAAAAACCAGAGTGAAATCCAAGAGTAGCAGCCATGTTTTTAAAAATAATACAGTGTGACTTTATTTAAATACCAAAACACAAAACCAAATTATTTGTTTCTACATAGCTACAGTAATGCCAAAGGAGAGATGAGATAGAAAGGTAAGAGAATCAATCTGGAGTTTAATTTGATTCGTTTTGCTATGAGAAAATCCTCAATTTTGGGGGGAATGAGAACTTTTAGAATGATAACAGCTACGGGAGGCAACTTGCCACCCTAATTTTCCTGGCTACCATGTTAAGGCAAAACTAGACTACTACTATTCTTACCCAAAGTTCAGCAACTTTTAGTAAATAAATGCTCAATTTGTTGTATCCTCTTGTTCTATTCCAAAGCCCTGAAATACCTGTTCTGCAATAATAATTTGTCTAGTTTTTAAAAAAATTCTAAATTGGTTTATAGAGAGAGGAAAAGAGAGAGAATTGTTCACAGATGAATTTGTTGTTCCACTTTATTTATACATCCACAGGTTGATTCTTGTATGTGCCTTGACTTGGGATCAAACCTGCAACCTTGGAGAATTGGATGTTACTCTAACCAACTGAGAGTTACCTTGGCCAGGGCTTAACGCAGTTTTATAGTTGTTTTGGAGGTAGAGAATTTGCCAATCTTTTCACCCACAATCACTGGAACTCAATCATTTTTTACCTTGATTTTTTTGAGTCAATGTTTTAATTTTTATGGAGTTTGTATTATCTTCCCAGTGTTACCATAACAAGGTATCCCAAACTGGGTAACTCAAAGCAACAGAAATGTCTTTTCTCACTTATGGAAGCTAGAAGACTGAAATTAAGGTTTCAGCAATGCCATGCTCCCTCTGAAGGCTCTTTCTGTGCCTTTCTTAGTTTCTGGTATTGTTGGCAATCATTGGCATTCCTTAAGCCTGCAGATGCATCACTCCAATCTCTGCCTTTGTGGTAACATGGGGGTTCCCCTGTGTGTCTTTCCATCAGCTTCCATGTGTGTGCACACGTGTACCAAATGGGGAGGTTTCTAACATCTAACAGTCCATACATAGACCAACTCTGCCAAGAAAAGCCAAAGATTTTGTTTTTCTGCCTGTCACAGGACACACACAGATAAAACTCGTCGAATATAGGTATTTCCCTGACTCGTTCAAGTTGCCTTCTAGTATCCTGACCTTGTGGCACACAATTTCTCTGAAATTGCTTTAATTTCTCAGGAGATAGAAATATTTCCTACTTTAACGTAAGACATATAATAAAAAATTCAGCAATGTAGCCAAGTAAAGATCAACAGACAAAAACTAATAGTGTCCTGTATGTGCCAATGAGTTAAAAAAAAAAAAAAACCTCATAAAAAAAAGAACTATTCATAACACCAACAAATGCTAATATTATATACAAAAGATCTTTACATAAAAAATAAAACCTAAAAACATGAAAGACCTACAACAGTGATTTTTTTAAAAGATACCAATTGTCACATTAATCTATAAATTCTAGTTAAGTTTCAGGTTTTTAACAGAAGCTGACAAACTGAACCAAAAACTTACATGCAAAAAAAGGACCAACAACAGAGGAATTCTAAAGAAAGAACGATGAAATTTTTTCGAAAATCAGATTATAGGCTTACTGTAAAGATATGATAATTAAGGCAGTATACAAAGACAAAAAGACCAATGACAAAGAGCCCTAAAACTTAAAACTGGATATATAATTAAGATGGCATTCATATCAGTGGGGAAATATAGAACCATTGAATAAATAGTACCGAAGTGGAAAAAGTAAAATTAGTTCCCTTCTTTGTGATATAATCACATCATTTTCAAATTTCTCAATCTGAAACACCAAAAAAAGAGTACCTTTGGAACTTCAGAGCAGGAAAAATTTTAAACCAAACACACAAACAAAAAACTTAGCCAATTTTCAACATACAACAAAAGATTTAATAAAATTAAGGCAAGCCACTGGTTGATAGAAGATATCTGTAACACATAACTACAGATTAACTATCAAAATATGTAACTACAATAAATAGGTTAAAAAAAGGCAATCTAAGAGAGAATTCACATAAGAAATCCAAATTCACATAAGAAAATTCACACAAACCAATAAATACATAAAAACATGCCAGTATTAGGTCTAATATTAAAAGTTGTTTCAAACTCAGATCGGAAAAACCAAATGTGGCGAGATGTGGAAAACAGCAATTCATGTATTGCCGGTAACAATAAAAACTGGCATAACCACTTTTGAAGATTAATTTGGAAATGCTTGGGTAAGTGGAGAATGTGCATACCCACCCATCATGAAATTTTATTTCAGAACATAACCTGCACATCTGTATGAACAAACATGTTCAGTGCAACAGAGGTACAGCTAAAAATTAGTTAATATAGTATGCTAAAGTTAAACTGTAACAGACAAACTATAATTTATTCCTTTAATACATGTCTCTATAGCAATTAAAACATTAACTAGAACTATCTGTACCAACATGACTGTGTCTCAGAAGACAATGTTGAATGGAAAAGTCATACAAAAGCCCTGGCTGGCGTAGCTCAGTGGATTGAGTGTGGGCTGCGAACCAAAGTGTTGCAGGTTCGATTCCCAGTCAGGGCACATGCCTGGGTTGCAGGCCACGGCCCCCAGCAACTGCACATTGATGTCTCCCTCTCTCTCCCTCCCTTCTCTCTCTAAAAATAAATAAAATCTTTAAAAAAAAGTCATATAAAAACTGAAACAACAAAAATAAGTACTGTAATCAATTTAATTATTACTACATGTACCAATACAACTGCATCAACAATGTGAAATGAGAAAACTACATAAAAACTAAAAAAGAATAAGCATACAATAATAAAGACTGGCACTAAGACATAAATAGTAACTATATAAAAACATGTATAGGCCCTGGCTGGTGTGGCTCAGCGGATTGAGCGCTGGCCTGTGAACCGGATCAGGTCCCTGGTTGGGGGCGTGTTAGAGAAACATCAATGTGTGGTTGCCTCTTGTGTGCCCCCTACTGGGGACCTGGCCCGCAACCCAGGCATGTGCCCTGACTGGGAATTGAACCAGCAACCCCCTTTGGTTCTCAGGCTGCACTCAATCCACTGAGCACTGTGCTGCGAAGCAAAGGGTCACCAGTTCGATTCCCAGTCAGGACACACACCTGGGTTGTAGGCCAGGTCCATAGTAGGGGCTGTGTGAGTGGCAACGACACATTGATATTTCTCTCCCTTTCTTTCTCCCCCCTCCCCCCTCTAAAAATAAATAAATAAAATCTTTTTAACAAACTTTCATTTTAAATACAATAATCTATTTCAAGGTTGGCTGCAGACATAGTTCTAGCCCAAATTTAAGAAAAGAACCTCAAAAGCTCAAGTATAACCCTGAACGTCGTCATTCCTAAACTGTAAGGGTCCTTGTTTTTCTAAAAAAGGCAAAGCTAGTTAACCCGCACATCCTGTTTCCAACTTTCATTACTCTTCAAAGTTACCACCTTCCAATCCTGCTAAATAAATCTCCTGCTTTTACAAGTTTATTTCACTTCTGAAGCTATGGCACTATCAAGTCCCCATCAATCACAGCTGGGCTACTCCAATAACCTCCTCAGTTACTATTCCTAATATAAATCACATGCTACCTTTTCCTAAATAAATTCCCTTCAAAGCTTATTTCTTCCTATCACTCTTACATGTATGGAACCACACATGCTCCCTTGCTTCTCTTCAAATCCTGTGTTCAAGGAAACAGTAAAGTATAAGGGGAGTCAAATATTGTAAAGGACAGCACTCTGAGGCCAAAAAATGGTTAAATAAAATTAATGAAGCATCCATTTAACAGTGTATTCACAGCCAAGTTGGTTTTAACAACTGACAATGGCTAGCCAAAATAAAACCCTAACGTTGAAAACCAAAGCAGAGCAAGGGAAAGATGATTTCTTGGCAAATTACCATACTTCCTCCTTTAGTCACCCTTGGTGGACAAAGAATCCTGGCAGTCTCTCCCAAAGATTCTGAACTTAGCTCATAAGCCTTCTCACAACAGTGCTCCAGGACACCAAGCACTCTGAATTGACAGGAATGATGAAATCCATTTGTTATCTCTGAATTTAGATACATCTTAACCCAAAGAATTCTCTTCTTTCTTGTTTGATGTCAAAAAAGGGAAGAAACCAAAACACTTTAAGATCTGAAAGGCTGAGAGTACAAAGGGAAAGATAATTACTTAAAACATTTCAGTTCGTAGGAACTTTGATGAATACTTTTTTCCCATTGATATTAAGGAACAGCCTTTCTCAATTTTGCTAAAGTCAAAACTAACATGTCTGGTATACAGGAGATCTTACAAACACCAGTATAAAACTGAGCCTCCAGATCATATTTTTTGGAGATTGGCCAATAAACTAATAGAAGACAACAATAAGGGAATGCTAGCAATCCCTAAATTATGAACACTTTTATTTTATTAATACATTTGTAATACGACAGTTTAGAAGAAGAAATGAGTTTCAATAAAATTGTCACCATGTTGTAATGTAATTAATGGAATGAATGCACCACCAAGTGTCCAAAAAGTATCACTTGTTCAAAATACTAGAAACATGGGCAAAAAACCCTGAACCGTCAGCAAAGGTGAAAGGTGTGTAGTTAGCAATTCTCAGGTAAGCTGGGAAGACATTACCACACACCAGTGGCAGAGCACACCACCACAAAACATTCCATAAATAGTAAAAGCTTCACAACTTATGTTTGGTTTTCCTTAACAACCAAACCCCAACATGCCACAGAAACTCAGTTTACCAGATGTAGGGGTGGATTTCCCCTCTTAATATTTACATGTAAATTTATTACAGATAATTTACAGCTCAAAAAGGCCAAGAGACACTGATTTAACATTAGGGTCATGCTTAAACAGACTTCAAAATATAAACAACACATGACAATGGTTGCAGTGATACTTACATAAATATAATGATGAACTGGTGTCTAATATAGTCATTATCAATGATGAAGAAAAAGGTGTATTCCAACACTGATGAGTCTTGTAACTCTCTTATTGCTTACTGTGCTGACAATTAGTGAAATAATTGCTTTATCTGTGTGTGTTTTGTAGGATACTAGAATGAATTCTAACATACTGTTCTCCTATACACTTTATTCCAGTTTGTACCAAATTATTTGTCTACATATACTGGGATACCACTGTCTGAGTGGGGAATTCGTTTTAACTCATATTTTGCTCCTTGCTTTTATAAACACTATGGTTAAATTTGCTTTGTCTGCATGTGCTATATAAAAATCCATTAAAATCTCAACACTATAAATTGCTTTTTGAATACCTTAATGCAGGAAAGTACAGTACCAATATTTCCTTTTGTAATGCAACATGAATGGTAATTTTTAATGTTACCAGCTATGCATAAGTATTCATTTGTGTAAAATAGTGTATGCTGTATAGATTTCTTTTAGTAATGTGAACTTATACTTTAGCAGTTTTCTTTACAGTGTTAGAATATTACCACACATCTAAAACTTACAATGTTCTAAGGGATTCAAGAATATTTTAAAAATCTATACTTATTTGAACAATAACAACAAAATCATTCCTCTAAAAGGCTCACCCTGGCCAGGTGGTTCAGTTGGTTAGAGCATCATCCTGTGTACCAAAAGGCTGCAAGTTCAATTCCTGGTCAGAGCATATCTAGGTTGCAGGTTCAACCCAGTTGGGCTGGTAAGGAAAGCAACCGATGGATGTTTCTCATCAATAAACATGTCTTTCATTAAGGATTTAAAAAACAACTCAAATAGAAAAGCTCTTATAAACACTCTGAAACTATATAGTGAAAAGTACTTGAAAATTTAAGACTCAGCCCTGATCAGTGTGGTTCCGTTGATTGGAGCACCATCCTGTAAACTAAATGTAATGGATGTGGAACAAGGTTTAGAATGGGGTGTAGGCTAAGAAGCCCCTGGGGGGGAGGGGGGAGGGGAATCCAAAGCCTTCATAGCCTTGGCTGGGTAAGGAAGAAACAAAGCAGGTCATTAAAGTTATTTTGCATAATAACAACAGCTGGTCATTGTTATAGTGGTGTTAAATAGCTTGCCTGCAGCTTGGGGCTAGGAAAATGGGCGTGACTTTAAAGCATAGCAGGGAGGCGGTTTCCCAGTTGCTGTGCCTGTGCCTGCGCTAGAAGAGGAGGGTGGATTTTTTGCATTGCGGGTCCATGCCTGCCCAGACTAACAATGGCAGCCAAAGAAAGGCAGGAGATACTGAAGGACTGGCAAATGTAACCCTTTATGGAAGAAGTCGGAAATGGGGTCACGGAGAAAGCTTCGGGCTGGGATTTAAACTCAAGCGTGGCAGCCACTCTGGCACTTGACCATGAGGCTTGGGAAGAAGGGCTCTTGGCCATGAAGGAAACAGTAATAAGGAAAAAGACATGCTGTCTGTAATAAGGAATTTTTTTGCCATGTAGTTGGAAAGAAAGTAGTAAAAAGGAAGTAAATGGTCTGGCTAACTCCAAAGCTACAAAAGAACTTCCTTGCAAAATCCTGATCTGCTGCACCTGAATTTTACCTGGACTGTTAAAACTTGTGCCTTTCCTAAGTTTCACCATAATCCAAAATAAAACAGCACATGCCTTTCTGTACTATTACACAAAGGCTAATGGCAATATACTCCGGATCCTGCACGAATAAGGACATAGGAAACTTTTAAGAATGCTTTTGGCTAGTAGCCTGGTAGAAAAGCATGGGAAGTGTTGGGTCTCATGGAAAAGGAGGGCTCCAAGCTAAGGTGCTCTGAGCACTGCCAAGGTTGAAATGTTGTGAATAAAAATCTGCTCCTTTCAGTATTGTTATGTCTTTCACCAAGGTGCTATGGGGATGGGCCCAGGTCGGCTTTATAACATAACAGCTGCAAGTCCAATTCCCAGGGTACATGCCTGGGTTGCAGGTTTAGTCCCTGGCCAGAATGTGAATAAAAGGCAACCAATCCATGTTTCTCTCTCACATGAATGTTTCTCTCCCTCCCCCCAACCTCTCTCAAAAACAAATAAATAAAACTCTTAAAAAAAAATAAAAATACTGTTTTTAAAAAATTAAAGAGTTCAGCTTACACGTTGGCCAATGTAGAAAACAAAATGGGATTAGTTGTTGTCTTTAATTCTTTAAAATCATCTCAAATGATAATGTTAACAAAAATGTTTCATTAGAAAAGGACAAATAGATCAACACAGGAACTTTTATATGAAGAGATTTAACTTCTCAAATTTGGGGACCAAGCTCCTATTTTTAATACAAATTATACATTGAAATTTCAAAGATGGCACTGATTAAACCTCTTCTATTGCACCATAAAAATAATATGAATCACTTAATTAAGAGGTCGTTACCAATAATTTTGCAAAAATAAAGGCACCAGGAATGTAACTTCTGTTAACAGAAAAGGATTTGCAACACTGAACTCCTTATAGCCAACTTCTTGTCAATGAGTTCAACAAAAAAAGATTATGATAAACCCTATCTGTAATGCCTAGAGCACTGCCACACAGAGCAAAACAGATAGCACTGGTAGCCTACTGCCTTTTTCTCAAAGAAAAAACTTGAGCAAAAGCTGAAGTTTATAAAAGTAACACTCAAGGTAAACACAAACACTTCCTTTAAGCCCACCTAGTTCTATTCTAAGATGGAAAATGTGTAAATCCATGAGAACAATGCTGGTAGGTTATACTTTTCCCTGATCTAAAAATATTTTTATAATAAAAAGAAAAAGATTTTATTCATTTTTTACAGAGAGGGGGAGAAAGAAGGGGAGGATAACATCAATCAGTTGCCTCCTGCATGCCCCCAACTGGGAACCTGGCCTATAATCCAGGTATGTGCCCTGAACATAAATCAAACCAGTGACCTTTTGGTTTGTGGGAGGATCCCCAACCAACTGAGCCACAAGTCTAGGGCTTGATCTAGAAATTTTTAAAAAATCTCATTAACTCAACAACAAATATGCTTAAGACCTTAACAAAAACACCTTAGTGGTGATAATTCCATCTTTGATTCTGATTTCAGTCCTATCCAGTTCTTTCCTTAAATGTAAACAAAGATTCCTATTAACAAATTAAAATAACTGTCCACATCAAGTTACACACAGCACTACATTCAACCAAAAACTGGTAGATAAATTATTTGACAGAGTTATATGAGACTTTCAAGTGTGCAAGAAAGCTTGAAGCATCTAAATTCTGAAATCACCACGTTCTTTAGATGACATAAAACCAGTAGAATAGAGCAGGTAAAATTGAGATCATCCCTGAACATCCAGAGCACAACAGTTGCTAGATTCATGGGACAGGATTAGAAAAGCCTGCCATTACTTAAAGTCACGTCTAAAAAAAAAAGTATATAGGAATATTCACTACCTTGCTCCAGAGCAGTGTGAAACAGGGGAAAGAGCAGGGAAGACAGGTTTAAACCAAGTTAAAAAATTTATATGATCCTGAGCCCTGGCTGGCGTAGCTCAGTGGATTGAGTGCGGGCTGCGAACCACAATGTTGCAGGTTCGATCCCCCAGTCAGGGAACATACCTGGGTTGCAGGTCACGGCCCCCTGATCAGCACACTGATGTTTCTCTGTCTCTCTCTCCCTCCCTCCCTTCCCTCTCTAGAAATAAATAAAATATTTAAAAAAATTTATATGATCCTGTACAATGTAAATTAACTTCTGGAAATGACAGCAACATCCGCCTCACAGGACTATGTGTTCATTAAATGATGTGATCCTAACTGCCAAGTACAATATGTGTCTTAAAAAAGAACTATTAAATAAATAGAACCTTGAATTTCAATTCCATATAATAAAAGATACAAAAGGGGAGAAGAAAAGAGAAATAAAACCTCTAAGGGGCAAATAAATTCAGAAAATAGGTGTTTTCAGTTAGCAACAGAATTCTGAGTTTCTTGAGTGTTGGGCTTTGTAGTCACCTAAAAGGAAGTTCCACTCTAAGCTGTAGAACCAAAGTAGTTATACTAGAATAGACAATTGGTTCAGCACAACTTTACTCCCCCCCACCTCCCAAAATATAAAGAGATGGAAGAAGTAAAGTACATGGTAAAAACAAGGTGTCTAGCATCAAATTTCAAATAAATAAAACTCAGATAAGAATGGGTTAACAAACAGTTTGTATCTATCATTCTAGCTAGGTTTCATCAGCTTTCTAGGTTGGTGGTAACAGGAAACAAATGTGTCAAAGTCAATTCTAAACTTCCAATTCTTCCTGATAAGAGTCTCTGGGAGTTGATCACTTAACCCTTTTATGTTACTACTTAAATCAAATTATCTCTGAAAATTGAAATGAGATTTGTGCATTTTGGCAGATTATTTCAGCCAATCTTTCAACCTACCAGTGTGCTCTTCCTGTCCTCCCCCTTCCATTTAACACCCTTCCCCACCTTAAAGATGTCTTTATTCATGGGGGAACAAACAAGTCATTGAGCTGAGACCTGAGATTTCAGGAGTGAGCTACACAAAGTCCATTCCTTTTCTCATGGAGCTTTAAAATCTTACAAGACAAGCAAACACTGAACAAATAATTACAAACTAATTTTTTTAAGTTATTATGATACAAAACAAAATTGCAAGATGCAATAAATGCATATTATGGGGTAAACAGAATGCTTAACTAATTAAGAGTGTAACAAGATTCTCAACACATAGTGACATTCAGAGGAATAACAAAGTAAAAATTCACCAGGCAAATAAGTAAATAAATACACATATATACAAACACATATACACACATGTATAGATATATGAATAGTTCAAGCAGAAGAAACAGAACCTGTTAAAGTGCAGGGCAGGAAGAAGCATATCAATTCTAGGGACTAAGAAAAAGCCAGAGTCTCACAAAAGATCCAAAGGGTAGACAGAGGCCTTGTCATTTGAGGTCTCAGATCACAAAGTATGTTCTACTGTGTTCTGGGAGCAAATGAATGGTATAATGGGATTTTTTAATCAGAAGAGTGGCATTATCTCATTAGTTATGATAAAAACACATTCAGGGGTAATTAAAAATGTTAATAGAGACCCGAGCCAGGAAATCACTGTGATATACAGGTGAGAGAATTTGGTGACCAGTGGGCAGGGAGATCCATTTAACAAATATTTAAGCACCTATTATTTACCAGGAATTATATTAAGTGCTGGGGATAAAATACTAACAAATAAGAACTGTGGCTCATTAAGCTTAGAATTTGATGGGGAAGGCAAATGTTAATGAACAAATGATCATGAAAAGTGTGGAGTAAGAGATTATAACGATGACATCAGATTTAGATGGAATAAAGTAGAAGACTTCTCTGTGGTATAAACATTTAATCTATGCTCCAAAGAATAAATTAGGACTTAGGCAAACTTGCCTGGGATGAGGGGTAAGAGTTGTGCAGAGGCATAGAAAATACTGGGGATTGCAGTGTGTTTTAGGAAGAAGAAATGACATGTATGCAAGTTATGTAGCTGGAGCTCAGACAGTAAACAAGGGGAAGAATGCACTGAAGTTCACACTGACTGTAAGGAGGCAGGACCAGATCATATAGAATCTGTAATACAGCTGCCCTGATCTTGGCTCATGTTCTTTCATTTATCTTGAATTCTTTAAATAAAAAATTTCATATACAAACTAAAGGATAATGAACTCTCACATAACCATCAACCAATTTCAACTATCAACTCTTGACCAATTCAATCTTATATATAACATCTATCTCCCATGCCCATGGATTAATTTCGAAGCCAACTCCTATCATCAGACCATTACATCTGTATATATTTACATATAAATCTCTGAAAAGTTCACTTAAAATATCTACATACTTTAATAATTTAAAAAATACTAATTCCTTCATGTCAAATATCGGCCAAACTTCTCAATTGTCTCAACTGCTTTGTCCAAATTAAAGTTAAAATAAGATCCCTTGCAATTGGGGGGGGGGTTTAGATCTGTCCTTTAGAATTCCTTATGTTGGGGATTTTGCCAAATGAAATCTTGTCACAAAGTCCACACTTCTGAACTCTATAAACAGACACTTCTAAACTACCTTTAGTTTTTTATTTAGTGGTCTGCAGATCGGCTGATAAATTATTTGTACTTTTGTACATTAGATTTTTACATGTTTAAGACTGATATGTACTAAAACACACCCAATCTTTAAACAATTATTTAAGCTACCTCAAACTCTTCAATGACCACATGTCAACTTTTTATTAAATATGGTTACAAAATATACAACCTACCAAGCACAATAAAAATGTAATAATTCTCCTACATAGCCCCTTAGCAATACTCAGACCAATCTGTCTGTCATACCCTATAGTCTCTAACCTGAAAATATCCAGAAGCAATTTTGTCCTTAAAACCTACCTTCCTCAACGAAAGTCTCTCCTAGTTGAACTTACCTCACAAGTTATTACTTTGTATTCTTCGAGCTTAGTGTGATCCTCTTATTTTGTTATTTACATGTTGTATATTTCCAAGTCATGTCATATTTGACTGGTCTTTAACCAAATTATCTGTGCCTTTTTATGGGAACAACTTACAATGTATTTTAACTGTAAATCAATTTTCCATGATATCTTAAAGATGTAATTCTCAGGAAATATGAAAAATGTAAGGCGTACAAGGGGAGAATAAAAAACTAGGAATTTATTTATAAAAAATTGTGTATTCTTACATGTTTAAACTTCAGTCACCTTCAAAGTACTCTCCATTTGATGAAATATACCTATATCAAGACTTTTTCCACTGCTCAAAACAGTTTTTGAACTCCTCGATTTTGATGTGCTTTAGTGCTTCAGCCATTTTTTTTTTTTAACCTCTTCCACACTGGCAAAGTGTTTCCCTCTGAGGATTTTTTTCATGGGGAAAACAAAAAACATTGCTTGGCGAGATCAGGTGAGGCACAAGGTCGTGCCGTTTTTGGTCAAAAACTGAACACTCAGTGTGGTGAGGGCAGGTGTGCTAGTAAATCACCCATCATGAAATGGGCAAATGTGTTGAAAGTCTTCATAAAAGAATTCACTGAAACTGAATGCAGCCCCTCACAACAATGCCAGCTGGTACAGATATAGATGGGTTCCTAGGACACTCACCCAGCAGGGGAAGCCTGTATTATAGCATAAGGGGCCTGCCCTTCAGAAGATAATTATGTTTTTTGGGGTCCCCCCATGTATTTGGCTGCTTAAATTGCAAACTGTAAAGAAAACATCTAATTGAAGCCTAAAAGACGCAGAAGACCTTAGATACATTAAAACTGTTCTGATGGAGAAAAGTACAGCATGGCAAAAAAGATGGAAGTGGCTTACAGTTTCTTCTTGGCTGGCTATAGGACTGGACATAGAATCTGAGCATGAAGATATAGAACAAAAACTGGCCTAGTTACTGTGTTTTTTTGAGAGAATAGGATTCTTTCAAGAATAAAAAGCAAATCGACAAAGGTAATACTGAAAGGCTCTCAGTTACTCAAAGAACTGCTACTCTAGAGTGGTTCCTCCAGAGTAAATCAACCAAATTTCTGTCTCCTTTTCTGCCTAGAGAGTTCATCTTTTTAGAGTAAATTCCACTTAAAAACCTTTTCTAAAAAAAAAAATCACAGATTAGAATATTCAGATTCTGTATGTAAGACTAATTCCTCCTTTAAAAAGGTCAAATAGCTAATTAATCCCAGTCACTCAAAAGCTGTAAATTAAAGAGTAGCTATTATTTCTCTATAAAATACATTTTTTCATTTTCGCCGATAACTTTATTGATTTGGATATTTTGAGTAGGTTGGCTACATTCCACGATAATGTTGACAGTTCTCAATTAATGTCTTTTTGATTGCTATCAACTTCAACTGGTCTACCACACCGTGGAAAACTGTCCAGTGAGAAATCACCAGCACAAAACTGCGCAAACCACTTTTGACACATTCATTCACAGAACCTTTGCATTTCAGTTGTTTTTACCTTTCTTCAGGTAATAAAGCATAATGTGCTGAAAATGTGTATTTTCTTCCAACTTCAATATTAAAAGAGCTACCTCAAAATCCACTAGTTTTGTAAGTTTTTAAAAAATGTACGCTGATATGACAGCTGTCACAATACAATCTAACAAAATTGTTTCAAATGAAGTTAAAGACTACTAAACGCTACTAGAGCCATCTTACAGAAAAAAACAAATGAACTTTTTGACCAACCCAATCTTTGATCCAGCTTACTCACCTGAGCAAGAGACTGACAAGGATCACATCTTACAACTGAAAGCTTCTCAGAACATCACAACTTAGACTGAGAGGAAAACAATCCTCCTCTCTTCACCATTCTCCAACTCCCCAGCCCCGGGCTCCTTAAATGAGTGGAAGAGTAGAAAAGAACAATGTACAGTACTGACAGGGAGGAGGAAGGAGTGGTGAGGATGCCAGCTTATTTTATTCCATGAAATCTTGTTTCTGGCAATCTCCAGCACAATCAAGAAATCTTTGCATTTAATCCAATAGATTAGCTGTATATTAATAGAATTTCTATAAAGAAACATTTAAAAACAAACTTTAAAAAATACAGTACTCACTGCAGCACATATACTAAAACTGGAATGATACAGAGGTCAGTATGGCTCCTGTGCAAGGATGACATGCAAATTCATGAAGCATTCTGAATTTTCTAAAAAACTAATGAAAATAAAATATAGCTTGTTGTAAAGAGTATGGTGTTTGGAGTCAGTAAACACTAAAGTCCAAATTGTAGCCCTGCCACTTAATTACTACTATCACTTAACCAGGTATTGAAAGATCAAAGAACAAAATTTCTTATCAATGCTCAACCTTTAGGAGTAATGTTCCAACTTTAGTGTAAGAAATACCAGAGAGTTGAAATGAGTCCTAGGGATCTGCATGAATAAGAAGCCTCTTAGATAACTCTTATGCAAGAAGATCATACTTTCAGAAATATTACTTAGAGCTACTGAGGTTTAGAAACAAAAGATGTATCTTCAAGAAAATGAAGTCTCATCAAGATCAACTTATCAGTTCATAAAATATAAATGAAAGAATTTCTGGTCCAAGCAAGATGATGTAGACTCTTTCCTCCTAGCCCATACCAGTGGAACACAACTATAAATCGTAGAAATATTGTAAGAGGCAATCAAATAAAAACTCTGAAAGGTAGAAAGAGGAAGGTGAACTGGTTGGAGACCTCAGGATTAGAACAATATAGTGACAGAGCATCTTCAAAAAATCCCCTTCAATAGAAAGTAACCCAGGCCTGGCATTTCCTGAGACTTTCAACCTGACAGAAAGCAGCCCAGGGAGGCTCATCACCCCCCTGGATGGCATAAAACAGTACCGCCCACAATACCAAGCAAGCCCTGAAGCAACAGCAAAGGAGATGGGTCAAGGAAGGGGTCAACTAACAATTAAGAAATAAGAGACCAAGGATAACGTTCTAAAACTCCATTTCTCTCTTGCCTTTTCACAAATACTCATTTTATCTATTCTCTTTCCTCCTATTATCTCTAAAATCCAAGTTATATCTCCTATTTTCCTCCTGACTCATTCCACTTAGTCACTGCTTTCACTTATGTGTCAGGCTAGCTATTGACCCTAGTCCTTTACTTAGTATTCCCAAGGCAGACATCCTCACTTTCTTCAGGTCTTTTCCTCAAATCACTTCAGTGAGGCCTTCCCTTGACTATCTTAAAAATTCAAGCCTTCACCCTTTCCTACACACACACTCATATTTCTCTCTCCCTCCCTCCCGACCCCTCCTTCTGGATTTATGATTAGAAGTTACATGTAAAATACTTTATCTTACTGTCTATTTCTCCTACTAGAACCCTCTCTTACAAGACCAGCAGAGACTTCTGTCTGTTATTACATTTCTGGTGTCTTTAACAATGCCTGGCTTCTGGTAAGTGCTGAAATATTTGTTGAATGGGAGGGAGGACAACAGGAAGGGAAAGTGGAAAGGCAGACAGAAGTAATAACTATGATCCTAACTTTTTCTGGCAATAGATAAAACCCAAAGTAATCCTACAGTGAAGCTAGCCCCTTTCTTATTTTGTGCCAACTGATCTCATAAACCACTCTGACCCCTCTTGCCTAAATGGGACACATAAAACTACACTCCACAGTCTTAGTCCAAACCTCCATTGACCAGAGAAAATAAAGCCGTATTACAACAAAGTGAAAACTGCCAGCAAGGTACTTCATCTATATTCACCAAACACACACAACTTGACTGGATGCTTACTGAGGGTACTATGACATAAAATTCTCACAACCCCTCAATTCCCATGCTTAAAAAAAAATATATAGGAGAGGGAGGAATGGAGGGGGAGGGACAGGGACATCGATTTGTTGTTCTACTTTTTTTATGCATTCATTGGTTGATTCTCTTAAGTGCCTTAACCAGGGACTGAAGCCATAACCTTGGTGTATCCAGATGACTCTGTATCCAGTTGAGCAATCATGTCCAGGGCTCAATTCCTCCACTTTCAAACCATTTTCTAATAGTTAGAATCTTGAATTATATGATATATATAAATATTCTATTTCAAAGTTTTCCTGGTGACTTTTGAACATTCTTTTATATGAACTTGAAAGTTATTTTGTCAGGTTCTTCTTTACCAAATAGTATGTAATTCTGCTTCCCACCTTACCTCACCTCTTTAAAAAAAAAAAAAACCTTAAGAAATAATTTTTAATGACCTAGTCAGCCCAGAGATCAAACTAGCTTACAGTACAACCTAGCTTTCTTCATGAAGGCACAAAGAAAGACAGTTTCGCTGTCCTAACAATTGGGCAACACCAGTAAGCAGCGATACAATGTTAAATACAATGCCCAGCATTACAATAACTGCTCAGTAAAGAGTAGCTACCACTGCCCTTACTAACTTTTGACTACCATACCTGGCTGAACTAACTCAGCCACAACAAGGTACTCCATGCTCTTCCATCTAATGACAAACATTTGTTTTGGTAAATGTGTATTCCTTAAACACACCTGAGAAACAGGAACCTGAGACCAATTACCTTTTATTCTGAATCGAGTTAAAACATGTCAACATGGTATATACAGACAGGTCATACTGGAATTTTTAGTAGGTAAAGGCCAGTGATGCTGCTGACATACTACAATACATAGGCAAGTCCCCACAACAAAACGTCAATAAAACTGAGGATGAGAAACCCTGCTTTACATGAGTCGTTGATTACTATAAAATCTTACATTTCTCAAGTCAACTCCTCCTTTTGGTACCCCATGGCACCAACATTTTTGCAGGCTTTCTGGCTAAGAAGCCACCAAAGTCTTAAGGTTCTTTCATAATGAGGTGAATGGCAACAAAGACGTTCAAGCTGTGACCCAACATTTGGGGGGAGGGGGAAGAATACAACAGACAATATCAAAGTATGTAATATGTAGAGTATATATGTATGTAGTAAAGGTAACTTTTTGGTTGGCATATGCAATCCAGTGGTTCTTTAGATTCAACTGCAAGTACAAGAAGTCACACAAACTGTCTATCTTACTGTAAATGATGTTTAAAATAAGACTTTAATGGCACTGTTCAGTTCTCTCATCTAAAAATTAGTGAGTTGCACTAAAAAAACTACAAGGCTCTTTAGTTACAAGAGGTGATGAACTGCCCTGGTATTGGTAGTTCAGTTGGTTAGAACACAGTCCCAATGGTCCAAGGTTGTGGGTTTGATTTCTGGTCAGGGCACATACAAGAATCAAACAATAAATGCACAAATAAATGCAATAATAAATCACTGTCTCTCAAATCAATAAATAAAAATATGATGAACCTATAATCATCAGCATGAAGTATATTCTGTATGCACAGCTGTAATTTTTACTGGGGTAGGAAGACTAGATAGATACCTATATGATCAAATTCACTCCAAAAGCTTCAATAAAATTCTTTCCCTTAGTTACTAGACTCATATAGACTAGGATCTTGACATGCCAAGTCTAAATCTAAATCATCCTCCTAAACATGCCAAAAACTTTTAGAACCAAAAGAAACATTAGTGATTTCCTCCAAGCATCTCAATTTTTAAGCAATCAAAATGGGACCAAAATGGGACCCAAAGAGTAAATCACTTTCTCAGACTTTAAATCAATTCACAGTCAGGCTCTTAAAGCAAACATTAGTCAAAGCTCTCAGGAGAGCATGGCATGCAAACATCAGCTAAAAGTTAACATTCAAATTTTTAAAATTACTATGGCTGCTTTAAATAATTGGCACAGGTTAACTATGACTCAAATGTCTTTAAAATTTAACCATTTTACTGACTCAGATGTAAGACTGGTTGATCAGTACTACCATGTTTGACATTTTCCTAAGATAAAAAATTAAGCCTAATGCTTTATTCTTAGAAATAAGTATGAAACATATAAATAATGGAAAACATACACAGATCAGCCAATGGCAACATCTACACTGAACTAGTAAGGAGTTCCACCATTAAAGGTCCCAATCTATTCCACAGTTATATAGCCCTTAAGTTTCTCCACCTGCAGAATTGGTCACTAGGATTCTTCCAGCATCAAAATTCTACCTATCTTTGTTCCTAAGTGTAACATTATAAACAGGAAACTGTATTATTTTACTCACAGTTTAAGGCATATTCCTGCAAACAAGGTGCCTACTAATTAATAATGAACTAAAACAACTGGTGTGTCAAAGTATGCAGGCTCTGTCTCTCTAGTTAGCTTTTATAGCCAAGAAATTCCTAAACTACAAAGTATGTACTTACCAATTTGTTAATAAGAGCCCTGGACTCAGAATTAGCTTAGAAACAAACCCTAAGCAACTCAACATTTAAGACTAGACCATCTACCCGAATGAGACAGGTTAAGTATTTAAACAATCTTACTCTTTCTTAAATACTTTAAAGAGGAAAGAACGCTACCTATTTCCTAACTTGCTGAACTAACCCTAGAAAAATATTATCCCGATGTTCTTAAACAGACTATTACCAAGTTCCCCCCATGAGTTCTACATTTTGATATATTTTATAACAATCTGTCCCCAGACAGATTAGTTATGACCACATGTTAACATTACAATCTTGTAAGCAAGGGAAAAAGTCTCTAATATACTAATCAATGGTAATTCTTGACTGAAATGTTTTTAAAGGAAAAGAGAATGGCAAATCATTTTTAAATTGGGTAATGAAAGCAGGGCCTGATTAAGTCATTACTCTGGACAGTCAACTGAGTGAATAGATAACTAACTTTCAAAAAATAAGTCTTAATCGGCATCATTAGACAATTATTTCAGCATTTAACAGTAATGTTAATTTCTTCACAGGTCATAAATTACATCACAAAGAAAGATTCAGACCAGATAAAGTTTAAAACAATTTTTATTTAACAGTCTCTCTTTTTGATTTAGGCACCCTCTCAAGACCTGTCCAGGTAAAGGTCTCTCACTGGAATTCCATGCTGAAGATCACAGTTTTTCTCTTACAATACTTAGCTATTTTTATAACTAAGGCAAGCAGAATTATTTTAGAAACAAAAGATTACAACAGACGTTTCATTCTCCCCTACTGCAGAAGAGGAAATAGTACAAAGCCACAGAGAACAGCAACAGTTTTATATCAAACCCTCCCCCCCTTCAACTGCCACCAATTATACAGCTCCTAAACGCTAAACAGAAATCCTAGGGGAAAAATGCACGTTCTAGAGATAAAGATAATTTTAAAGGTGTATTACATGATGGTATATATAGCTTTTCAGATAGCTCTATGTGATTTCAAACTAAAGACAAAAACTTCACTGTGACATTATGAAAAGAGAAAGTTTATTAGTAGGACACTCCTCCCCCACAAAAAGTGAGTTTAAACAATCCAAGCAGCTCTAGGGAAGCCAACAGGTAACAACCTTTGGGGAAGGGCAGAAATACTAAGACAATCACAAAACATGTACACACAGTTTTTAATTCCCCCCCCAGAGACTGCTAGGATCGTCACAGAAGGTGATAAATGCTTAAGCTACTCACAGACACCAGGCAAACGCCACAGAACCACAACAGTGTGCACTAACCCCCATGGTAGTAAACCAAGGTGATGGAGCAGAGAAGGAAGGGAGTCTGCAGGACTGAAAAATATGATAGAAAGTTTGGTACACTTCCCATTTCTGATCCATTTTAGAACTCACATTACTAATTATTAATTACAGAATCATAAAAGAAAAGAAAGAACCCCAGGAACCAAGGCTCTTTTAGATAAGACAATTACCTGGCAAGACTTATAGCAGACTGAGAGCTAGACCCAACTTCCAACCAAGACTTTCTACTACACGAAAACTAAATATTTAGTAATTAAGATTTTGTTAGAAATAGCCAGGTTACAAATATTCATCAAGGAAAGACTGAGAAAGTTGAACAACCTAGTAAACTATTAGAATCTTTTCTCATAAGACACAAAACATAATCTTCATTAACAGCCCTCCAACAAATTCTCTAATAGAACTCAAAATTTTTTCTAGCAGCAAGTAAAAGTTCTATTATATTTCTCTTTCACAGCTTGGTACTGGGAAATTATTTTATATAGAACAAAAGTAAGCCTATAGAGTCTAAGAGTGCTTGAAAATATTTTTTTAGTGGTAAAATAATCTCAGTGACCAACAGTAATGCTGTAATAATGTTTCAAATTTTTTAAAGTATAAACTGGTGCATCCAACTTTGAAAAACAATTGTGTTATGGTGGTTTTAAAAGATGGCTGCAAGCCCTGACCAGAGCAGCTCAGTTAGCTGGGCAATGTCTTACAAGGTGAGTCCCCAGTCTGGGAACATGTGAGGGGCAACACATTCATATCCATATCCATATCCATGTCTCTGTCTCTGTCTCTTTCTCCCCGCCCCTTCCCCTCTATCTAAAAGTACATAAATATAATCTTTTAAAAAATAATACAAAAAACATGGCTGCAAATTCTCTGAAATTCCTCCCATTGAGAGGTGGTGTTCTCTGTCTCTTCCCCTTGAATCTGAGAGGGCTTGGGACTGCTTGAGTCAATAGAATATGGTGGAAGTGATACTAGGTAACTTCTCTGATCAGTTTATAAATGAACAGGCAGTTTCCATCTTTTTTTGCTAAATATGAAGTCTGACAGCCCTGAGGCTGTCATGCTGCAGAGACCAAGTAAGTATGGGCACATTTTGCCAAGGGTATCCAATCCAGCTGAGCAAAATCCTCTATGAATCCCCAACAACATGCCACACATGTAAGGGAAGAAGTCATCTTGGAAGAGATCCTCTAGTCCCAATTGTTTTGGTGCCACTCTGCATCTTCCCTAGCTGAGGCCCTAGTCATCCTGAAACAGAGATAAGCCATTCCAACTACATTCTGAATTCTAACCTACACAATCTATGAGAATAATAAAAGAAACCTTGTCTTATACCATTCTGTTTAAGGTGGCTTGTTAAGCAACAATATATAGTAGAAATAGTCATTATATCAATACAATAAAGTTGAAATTTGCGTACTTTACCACCCAGCAATTCTAATCATGGATATAGACCCCCAAAACCTTTTAGCACACACATACTAGGAGGCATGTTCAAGAATGTTCAGAGAGGTGGCCGGTGTGGCTCAGCTGGAGCATTGTTTTGTATACCAAAGGGTCATGGGTTCAATTCCTGATCAGGGCACACACCTAGGTTATGGGTTTCATCCCCAGGCAGGGCACAAAAGGCAACCAATCAATGGTTCTGCTCTCTCTTCCCACCCAACTGCCCCCCCACATTGTTTTGTTTCCCATAGCACTTAACATATATTTGTTTATTGCCTCTGCTCCTCCAATAGCATAAGTTCCAAGAGAGCAGGAACTCTTATTTGTGTTATTAATGTATCCCCACAAACTTAAGTCTTTTCATATGCAGGAAGCATTCGATAAATGTACATTGAATGAATACTGGTAATGATGGAGGGGAGTTTTCCATCCACAATGGTTCATAAACAGCAAACATGTACACGCCTAGGAAGTCGGCCAAATATCTTTCCTTAGGGTTATTGGTTTATAGATTCAATCTAATTCCAATTAAACTCCCAGTGGAATTTTTTAAGGGAATTTGACAAAAACAAATAGATTTGACTACACAAATTTAAAACTACTATAATTCAAGAAATATACAAATTAGACGGCAAATAAAAAGCTAGGTCCCTGGCTGATGTGGCTCAGTAGATGGGAGTGTGTTGGCCTTTGAACCAACAGGTTGTGGTTCAATTCCCAGCCAGGGCACATGTCTGGGTTGCAGGCCAGGTTCCCAGGAGGGAGTGCGAGAGGTGACCAATCAATGTCTCTCTCAAACATCAATGTTTCTCTGCTTCTTCCTCCCTCCCTTCCCTTCTAAAAATAATTTTTAAAATATTTTTAAAAAGCTAAGTATTGATTTGCATCTACAAATCAATTCAAAAAGATACAAATGATTGTATTTATTTATATAAATAATATAAAAGGGCAATAAATACAAAGCAAGGGTTAAAATGAACTACATTAATAAATTAAAGCAATAAAAAAATTACAGGATGACTTTTTGCCTATCAAACTGAAGGAGTCTCAAAATTTTATCTAATATCTGCTAAGTTTCAGGGGAAAATTGATGACCAAACAGCAGTTCCATTCTGGAGAACATTAACAGGATTTATTCCCCCCCAAAACTTAAAACTGTCCTTATCCCATGACCAAAAAAAATATTTCCATATCTAGAAATTTAACCTGAGATAATAATCTGTGATAGGAAGCAAGTTTTAATCACAACGTTTTCTAAACTCCTATAGAAGAGATCACAAACTCAGGTTGCATTCCAAAAGTTGTTCATTGAATTTTCTTTGGATTCTTTGGACTCCAGAAAGGTATCAACATTTTTTCAATGTCTTGCCAGCACTTTAAAATCTATTACATACAAAGACAAGATCTGCCAATGCTGGGCAAGTCTCTCAATAACTATTAGCAGCTGATCCCTTCAGATGTGTGGCATATGACCCGCAGTTCAAAATCATCCCCATCCTGAAAGAGCTTGCTTCATTTATATTATATGCCTGATATCCTGGGCTTTCTAAACACTTATTTTTGGGCCTCACTGCCCCACCTTAGTTTCAGATTCAGTATGTCTGAGGTAGGATTTTAGAATTTACATTTCTAACAAGTTTTTAGGAGATACTAATGATGCTGGTCCAGAGACCCCACTGAGAACGTTAGACCAGCAATTTTCAACTGGTGTGACCCTGAAACTTTTAAAACATACCAATACCTGACTATTTAGTCAGGGGCACTGACCTCTTTTCCTTCACACTGGCAAATAAAAAAGGGACAACAAACAATACAGCAATAACCATCTGATATGAATCAAAATTATGCCTATTTCCTTTCCTTATTTCTGATGGAGGAGAGGAAGGGATGAAAGGGAAAAATCAAGGAGAAACAATGTTCATCCTAAAAAAAGTATCATTTCTAAATGTAAGGCTACAAGCTCTAAAACCACAACATTCAAACATCAAATGTCTCATGAAACCATTAAGTTTAAAAAGAATCTTAAAGTATACCTTGAACTTAAACAATGTTATATGCCAATTGTATTTCAATAAAGCTGGAGGAGGGGGAGAGGAATACTTAGTTGAGGCTTAACAAAATCAGAACACAAAAGCAAGTTTCATTCTAGGGTTGGGGTGAGCTACAAGGTGTCCAAACAGAACAGTTTTAGATAATTGCTGCAAACCTCCTATTAGAAATTAAAGAACTCCAAGGTGTTTAGTAGCAGGATTTTTTAGCCTGAATGAAAGCAGCATAATTTTTTTAAGTATATTTAGATAAGCCACTCAGTTCCACAGAATGTAATAGTCTACCACTATGATTTCGAGGAACTGCATCTGACTAGTCCTATACCAATGGTTAATTTTAAAGGTAATTTAACAGGTGTATATCTTATACAGATAAAATCTGAGAGAAGGAAGAAAGAGCAGAGGTGAAACTAAACAACTAGATTTGAATCTTTGCTCTGATGCTTACCTGAGACCCTGGGCAAAAAAAAAAACCCACCTCTCCCAGCCTCAGTGTCTTCTTCTACAAGAAACTATCAACCTCAAAGAGTTGTCATGGTGACTTAATGAGATCTGCGTTTAATGACCCTAGCACAAGAATGCAGGCAACTAACAATAAGAACATTAACACCCTCCTTTTTCTTTTTTTCAGATTTTATTTATTTATTTTTAGACAGAGGGGATGGGAGGGAGAAAGAGCGGGAGAGAAACATCAGTGTGTGGTTGTCTCTGGTGCACCCCCTACTGGGGACCTGGCCCTCGACCCAGGCCTGTGCCTAAAGTGGGAATCAAACCATCCACCCTTCAGTTCACAGGCCAGCACTCAACTCACTGAGCCACATCAGCCAGGGCAGAAATTTTTAAATCCATTCTAAGATTGGGATATTAAGAAAAATGACAAATAATCAAGCAAAGACATTTTCTAGGTATAAAATGACTATTAAAATGACCCTTTGGTTCAAAGGCAGTGCTCAACCCACTAAGCCACACCAGCCAGGGCCCACCCTCCTCTTTCTTATCCTATCATCTAATGTGTAAGTGTAAACTGGGTAATGGGATTACCAGTAATTTATGGTTTTGCCTTCTGTGTTTTAAAATGTTATAATAAATTAATTTATAATAAAATATTTTGGAAAAAAATTTTTTAATTGTATTAGGAAAAAAGACAAAGCCAAAATGATGTACTGTTTTATTTAACATTTTTCTTGCCTCCACAACATGCAGAGACATAATTAACTCTCTTAAGTTATATCTCTCATCACAAAAAGCAACTTTCAGTTAGAGACAAGCTATATATCCTCAATATTGCCACTGTTTTTCTACTCCCAACAAACTGTCCCCAAGCTGAAAATCACTTATCTAAAAGAAACACATTTTATATTAAAAAAAAACCTTGAATTCTTGGAGCAGTGCTATTTCTCAATTGTAGAAGGAAGCACAGACATTCCACTATAACAACGTAACACTGTGTGACTTTGTATTAGACAAAATAAAACACATTATTAGTCCCTGCCCTTAAGATATAGCTTTCAAAACAGATGATATTCAATGCACCCTTAATTCAACCTCCACACAGAAAAGATGACCGAAAATTCAGAACCTCCTAGCTATAATCCCTTGAAGGAATCATAAAGACCAAGCCCAATAGAGATCCTAGAAATGTGTAATGACCCTGCAAAGCAAAAAAAGAAGCTGATATCCAACTGAACAAAAGATCAGTGAAATATTTTTATGCCAGTTGTCACATACAGTTCTGCTATTTCTTATACATGTCATTTACTATTAAAACCCACTTACTAAGCTGCAATATATTGGCCATGTCCAAAACAAAAAAAATTATGGTAAGAATTCCATGAAGAGACACAATGCTATGAAGAATGCTTAAGGAAAGAATTTAGAAATAACTGAGCAACTAAACAAAATGGAAAGAGGCCTACTCAGAGCATCTAATTTGCATGAAAATGTTGGAAACAAGTCTGAATTTGGGAGTTTGGGGGGAAGAAACAATTTGATATGCTAATACAAAAGAAAGAAAAATACAGGCCTTGCCCTGATCAGTGTGGCTTAAACTGGTTGGGCATCATCCCTGAAAGCAAAAGGTTGCTGGTTCAATTCCTGGTCAGGGCACATGACAGGGTTACAGTTTCAGTCCCCAGTGGGAGTGCATACAAGAGGCAACCCGGTCGATGTTTCTCTCCCTCTCTTACCCTCTCTCTCTAAAAATAAAATCTTAAAAACTAAAATAAAATTTTTTGACACAGAGCCAAAGACCATGGAACCAAAGACCAAATCTGAGAAAAACTTATCATACACTGGCAATATTGGTTTTTAAAAATTAATGGACTATTTAGAGTAGTTTTAGGAATACAGAAAAACTGAGCAGAAAGTACACAGTTCCTACACAACCCTCCCCTACCAGTTTCCACTAGAATTAACATTTGTTATAATTGATGAGCCAATCATTTTGGATTTTGACAAATGTATAACACAACATGTATCTACCATCACCACTATTACATTTTCAATATGCAATACCAAATTCAAAGTGAGTGATGTTCCAGCATCTTTTAACATTAACTGAACTCTCCCCTGTTCTTCACCTACTTTCCCCACACGCTCCCATCTTAGTAAAAAACCTTCCTTCTATTGTCTGTGACCAAAAATTCTTTCACAACCTACACATCTAGCCCATCAACAAATCCTACCTACTTTGCTTTCAAAATACACCCAGACTCACACATTACTTCTCACAAACTCTACTACCACCAGCCTAAGCCAAGCTACGATCCTGCCTCCTAGGGTATTACAACAGCCCCCAGTTTATCTTGTTTTCCTTCTTCTGTCCATAGCAGTGTTTCATTCAAACTAAGTCAGATCATGTCACTCCTCTGCTCAAAGGTGACACAAACTTTTCACCTCAGAATAAAACCTACAATCCTTATAAACAATCTACTAGCTTCCATATGACCTATTATCTCCACCTACTCACACTCCAGCCTTCCTTTACCCCTCTGACTTTACCTCCCACAGTATTTCCTTGCCCCGTTGAAGTTACACTGGCCTCTTCTCTGTTTCTGTCTGTGGGGTTTTTGCGCTTGCTGTCACCACCCCCCCTCCCCTGTACAACCCAAAATGTCTTCCCCACAGATCACAGTACCTGACTACCCTATTTAATCTTGCATCCCCTCTTCTCTGCATTCCTTATTCCTCATCTGCTTTATTTTTTTCTCCACAGCATGCATCATCATTTAACATAATATATATTCCACTTATTTACTGTCCCAATCTCCAACTAGAAAATAAGGGCAGGAATCTTGATAGATTCTGTTCTCTGCAGCAACTACAATGTACCTGACTTTCAACAATAAGTAAAGGGTGCTGAAGGTGATCTAACTGTATTATTGGTAGGGAATTAAAAACAGAATATAGCTGCAAGCACCTACAGTCTAAACAAAGCCCCAATTGTCAACAATTCAGTGACTCATTCTGGAAACACAATAGTTCCTTTATGCTCTTAAAGACTTGAAGTTCCTCTATTAGAAAAAATGTCCTCCTCTGAGAGGTTGGACTTCTGCCCTCATGGGACTTCCCCTCTATTTTCTAGTCCCATACATACCATAGCCACTAAGCATACCAGACAGGAAGGGTTTCATGGGTAAGAAACACAAACATATTTAGGATGCTATCATAAAGACAAAGATGAATTTAGCTGTAAATGCTTAAAGATAAACAAGTCTTCTTGTAAAATATTTAACCTTTTTTAAAATAGGTGATTGTCTATCAACTACAAGAATGGTTAGAAACAGTGAATTAATCCAGCTTGATCAAGCAATTTATACTCATTAAGCATCAAACTTTAATGTGAATAAAAATAATTATTTAGAATATCTCGAGTTCCAGATCCCAAATACATCTGCCCATATAGAGATACCCAAAGGGTTGCAGGAGGGTAAGAGTGGAAATAGCAGAGCCAAACAATACCATACATATCTGGTTACTCTCTTTATTCTCTGCAAGATAGCTCCATTCAGTGGAAACCTCTTCTAAAATGAGGATAAGGAAACCCTGCTCATTAATAAAATCAACTCTTATATAAGCACGCCCTGACTAGGAACAGATGAGTTAAAGAACAATGTAATTGAACCAACAATTTCAATCTGTCAGACCAATTTGTGTGGTTGTGTTCAGTAATATCGGGTTTTACCATCACTAATGTCCATTTAATTTCAGTTCCCAGGCTTTAAAATCTAAAAGGACAGAAAGAGATGAGTATGCCACATGACAGTATTAGTAACAGTAAAAATAGCTGTCACTTTTGGAAACCTGAAGGGCCTGAAACTTGACATATATAGTTTTCTAACTTTAATAACAACCTAATAAAGTAAATATTATATTCTAAGGCTATTCAGATTGAGCAATTCTGGCAAAGTCACACAGCTGATCAATGCCAGTAGGAATTCAAACTCAGGTCTGACTCAAAAGTCTCCATTCTAAGATATCCCTCAGTAAAGCTGTATTTAAAAAGAAATCTGCATTCTTCCCACCAGACCACATTGTTTTTCTTTTTCTTCTTCTTCCAACTCACGGGGCGGGGGGGGGGCGTGGGCGGATGGATTGATTGACTGACTTGTTGTTCCACCTATTTATGCATTCATTGTTTTTCTTGTATGTGCCCTGACCAGGGATCAAACCCTCAATGAACAATGGCCTATCTGAACAATGCTCTAAACAACTGATCTACCCAGCCAGGCTAGACCACACTGCTTTTCTTAATCAAAACTGAAATTTTTACAATTGATATGCTGGGTTCTGGACAAACATTAAGGAACCCAGTCAACATTAAGAAAAATTTATATAAATAAATTAAAGAAAAAGAAGTTTAAAACCTGAAAATAGGTACCTACTAAGAACTATAATAACGTCTTCAACCTCAAATTAAATATTCTAGGCCTCAGTTTTCCACAGTCCTTTTCTCCAAGACATTTGAATACCCTAAAAATAAACTACATAAATAACCTGGATATTTATCTCCTTTGGCAACTGGTAAAAAGTAATGTGAAAATGTTTCTGGCTATTTTACTCAACAAGAATTGCAAACCAATATGGAATCTTTGTTTCAAAAATTGGTTATGGTCATCACTCAACATCTAAGCAATATATCCAACTGGATTATTGTGCTAATAAAGGAGAAGAGAGGAAAGCCCCAGGATGTATAATTGGCTCTCAGACTCAAAGATTGGGTCTAATCACAAGCTTGCTGACATACAACAACCATATTTAACAAAACATCTTTTACAGAACACCAGCACTTTCCCCATAAGAGAGTTCAAAGGGTTATTTTCATTACTCAGTCACACTAAGGATAAAAAGGCCAATCATGACTCAGAGCAATCAGATTTTCTGAAAAGGCAATCAATTCTGTGTTTTCAGAATCTTTCTTTGTATGAATCAAATTAAGAGAAAAAAGAAAATACAAAATGAGCTGTAAAATCTATACTCATCATCCTCAAAATGGCATGAAATAAGAAAAAGTAAAATGTTCATGACTGAACACACCACCTCTCTCTGTAAATTCTCTATGTAAGGCATTTCCCAAGCCAGTTATTAGCTGAAATAACCAGTAAGACTTAAGAGCTAACTTCACAGAACTCTTATTTTTGTGTGTATATAAAAATGTTATTTTCTGATGTTTAAGTTATTTTACTACAGCTGATGGTCAAGAACCTCTTTAAAAAGCAGCAGAGACCTAGCAGGATGAAGAATCAAACCAAGCTGACAGGACATCAGCAGAAAATCTCTCCAAGTAAAAGGACTAGTAAGTGTATAGACAGGAATGCCCTTGGTTTGCAAAGTAAGATGACCGGTATGGTTGGAGCACAGTGAGCCAAGGGGAAACTAGTAAGATGGTACAAAGGCAGAAAGAACCTGGTTTCTTGTAGTACCTTGTAGCCCACAATTAGGAGTTTGACTTTTTAGTTTAAGCATGACACAGAAAACCTTTGGAGAAATTAGAATAGGGACATGATGTGCTAACACTTACATTTTAAAACTCACTCTGGTTGTGTGAACACACTACAGGTGCTCAACTACAAAAGCAGGGAAACAATTAGGAGGTTAGCAATAGTATTTTGCTGCTGAGGTTAACAGGGCAAAATAAAAGTAACAGCTTGGACTAGATAACAGCATTTGAAATGGGGAGTGGGTATTTATTTATTTTCAGACTGTAATTTGAAGGTGGAGCCAAAGATTTGCCAATAGAACAGAATGTGGAGATGAAAGAAAAATCCACGAGAATATATCAGGCCATTATGTAAGCAGGGGCCACCTTTGCCTTATTCAGGTCCTTGTACACAGGAACAATGCACCATGTGCTAGTTGAATAAATTAATGTATGGCCTCTTGTGTGTCTCAAAAATTAAAATTTTAGCATTTACTTTCACCAGCAAATACTTGTCAGTTGTCAAGCAGGAAAATTAAGCATTTTAGGAACACAGGGAAATTAACAAATTCCCAAATAAAAGAAACCGGAGACCTATGTTTCACTGAACTTGCAAACTCACTTCAAAGTGCCACCTATATGGAAATAAAGTATATACATTAAAAAATGGCTCATTTAGGGAAATAAGCAATAGTAGCTGAGCAGCAGTGGGTTTTGTGCATGTGTGTGTTGTAAGACTGGATTACTTAAATTGACAGACTTGCTTCACAGAATAGAGCTAGAGGTCCCTGGAATTCTGTGATATCAGGAATCTGATAAATTAGTCATAAATCAAATTACTGAATGTTCTTAATAACAAGAGAAACTAAGTTTAGCAAGCAAAGTATATTAAAGGGAAGACTGGAAATTATTTTTAAACTAACTCAAAGCCATAGGACTAAATTTCTATGCTTTTAAATAAAATTCAGATTTTATATTCTTGACTTTGTCTGTAGGAGCTACAGAGAATTGGGGGTGGAAGGGTTTCCCCCAAGAAATTTATTGGAGTCTCTAAAAACAACTTAGGGCAGTATACCTCAAATCTAGCTGGTCATACATTAGAGTTATCTGGGAAGGTTTTAAAAACATGAATGTTGGAGACCCACCCCAGATCAATTAAATCAAAATTTAATTGGGGGTATGGCCTGAAATTTTTCCTTAAATGCTTCCCAGGTGATTCCATTTAGCAGCCCAGGTTCAAGGTCACCAACCTCCAACAATAAAGATTAAAGTAGAGGATTTAAGAAAAAAAACTTTAAAGAAACTTGCCCTGGCCGGGTGGTTCAGTCAGTTGAAGCATTGTCCTGTACACCAAAAAGGTTGCAGGTTCCATTCAGGTCAGGGCATATGCCTAGGTTCTGGTTTGACCCCTGGTCAGGGCACATTTGAGAGGCAACCAATCAATGTATATCTCTCTCTCTCTCTCTCTCTCTCTCTCTCTCTCTCTCTCTCTCTCTCTCTCTCTCTCTCTCTCTCACACACACACACACACACACTAAAAATACCCTCATACTCAAGTTGAGGATTAAAAAAAAAAAGAAACAACATTTTCTGAGTCAACAATGTGAAACCTTGTTAACGTGGCTTGATAGTGGCATTTTGGAAACGGGATAAAAGGACTTGGCTTGAAATGGTAAAAGGCACTGTTTCATACATACTGAAATAGCTCAGGTATGGACAGAACAGATTAAAAAAAAAAAAGCCCTGGTTAACCCCGCCCACATTCTTATCAGGACTTGCATTTTTTAAATTGTAACATTATTGCAGCAAGAAAACTGGAGTTAATTTAAGATGTCTTCTTCCCATAATGCCACCTTAAATCAATAACAGGAGTTACTGCTGTATAGCTGAATGTCCCTAGACAAAAAAATCTTTCCTAGAAAACAGAATGTAAAACCCCAACTTGCCCTTCCCTACCACTCATTAACAGCTAACTCTGCAGTCTATAAAATTCATCATAGCATTATAGGAGTACAGTAAAATTCTCAGTCCTCAGCTGCAAAATAAACACATTTCTTGAAGAAATTCTACATGGAGCACAAAAGTACAGCAAAACTTTAGCAAACTGACACATCTTCCCATCTTCTTGAACACATGAAGACTGCCACAGTATCTTAATTACACTATAAAACCCTTGGTCCCAATTTTAAATCACAAGTTGATCTTTACCTCATTACAGATGTTCAGACTACCACTAGTTTTATTTTAAATGTCAGAAAAATGACCAAATTCCCACCTATGATAAAAATGGTAAAAAGAGATAGACATAAAAAAGAAGGGAAATTCGGTCTGTTTTCACACTGTTTTAGACCCTTCTGTAATGAATTAACTGACTCTTCATACTGACAGGTGGACAGAAATACAAATAAAATATAGGAGGCATTTTAACGCAGTATTAGGCTAAAAGAATCCATACAATTTCCCTTATATACCAGTTTCTGGAAATCTAGAATCAGAATATAGTATCTTTCATTTCAGATTCATCTTTAAAGTTCAGCTAACCAATTAAATATTTTTCTCAATAAAATTATTCAGGGTTATCTTGTTTTAATTGTGTAAAAGAAGCAAAGTGGTAAGAAAGCTGAACACCAAGATGATGATGTAAACATTCAAAATTAACTAGTCACCCTATGCATTAACCCCGACTGCCTAAGATACCTGCCAAAATGATTACAATAGCAATCCATCATCATCTTCATCATATGAATCATTACAATGCAAACAGCATTCTGCTGAGCACTATACAATAATCTAAAGACAGGGTCCATATCCTCAAGAAGCTGATAAAATTGACTGAGGAGATAAAACTGATATGCAAGATAGTAAGAAACACACAAAATGAGGCCTTAAATCAGGCAGTAGAGGCTAAGTTTTGAGTAGCAGTTCTCAGACCAGCAACAACACCAACAAAAAAATGTGTTGGGGTAAGCCAAATAATTAAGAAGTAAAACCGTGTATGGTAGTATTAAAAACCTGAGAAGCCAAGGTTGAAAGCCACTTATCTAGTCAAGAGAAAGGTAGTTTCTGTCTATGGGTGCAGACCAGGGCAGTCTTGTCTTTGTCATTTACTAGTTCCATGAACTCCCACAACATACCTAACCCTTTAAAAGAGGATTATCTACCAATCACCACGAGAACCAAACAATGTAATACATATAAAGCACTTTGCACAATGCCTGGTACACGGTTTCAAATATTGACTATTACTAACATTACTGTTAGGCAGCAGTAAAATTCTAATGCTGGCAGGATTATCTGATTATCAAGTCTAGTGGTTCTCAACGTCTGGCTCCCAGACCAGCAGCTCCAGCAACACCTGGGAACATTTTAGAAACCCACATTCTAAGGCTCCACTCAAGACACACCAAATCATAAACAGAATTTTGGGCCCACCAATGTGTTGTAACACCTAAGTGATTCTGATTAACACTAAAGATGGTCAACCACTGCTCTAGTAAAAGCTCCTAATTTTATACATTAAGACATAGAAATCTAGAAAGATTTAGTGACTTGCCCAAAATAACAACATGAAGACCGCTTGTTTAGGGTCCATTACATGCCAGATACTATGCTGGTCACTTTACATTTATTGTCTCAGGTCCTCATAAAGACTCAGCCAGGCCCCCCATTAAACAGAAGAAAAACTGAGATTCAGAGGAATAAAGTAATTTGTCAAAGGTTGTTCAATGATTAAGTGGTGAAGCCAATATTTAAACCCAAGTATGTGATTTCCCTGATCCTTTCTTGAACTATGACTGGTGTGAGAGAGCAGTACTGAAGCACTCAAGACTTCATCGTTCAAGGACACTAGTCTTCTCACTCTAACACACAACTTTTAGTTGCAATAATTTTACTATGAAATATACCAGAGATTACCACTATTTTAAGCAACTCTCAGAACAGAAGTAATAATTTGTCTTTCACTCCAAATAGCAAGAGAACAACAAAGACATGCTACAAAAACAAATTATGAGACAGGATGAAGCAGAAGTCAGGACATGGAGAAATGGTTTTGGCATAGATAATTTTGCAGCATAAGAAAAGCTTGAGTATAAAAAAAAGATTTGCTATTCAATCTTCCTGTTCTCCCTATTCCCCAAGAGTCTAGTACTTTTTACAGTGAGCTATCAACTCACTAAAGTGGGTAGATTTATAAAAGCCCCAAAATAGCAAGCTATTTTTATTCTAACATAATTGTTAGAAAATTTTTAATTTCAAGTAAACATATCAAGTAACTCTCTTCTTCATCTTTCAATCCCAAATGTATTTAACCAAGATGAACAATACTCCTTCTTCTGCACACTCCAGTGCCAGTGGTAAAAAGGAACCAGAAAAAAAGAAAAAGAAAATTTATTATTTAATTTCTACCTTCTCTATTATCTTCATTCATACAATACATATGGTATAGCAACTCTGGGTTAGGTCATGGGCTAAAGAGTAAGTACCACATTACAGCTTATACTGTAGTGGGTAAGAAACAAAAAAAAACAGTAAAACTAATAAATAACTAACATATATTAATGGAAAAGGTGGTCAGAAAGGCAGCAGTGACATATTTTAAGTGGCGTCATGAGGAAGACATTAAGTAAGAGCTGAGGAAAAGATGTTAGAGGACACAGTAAATCCAGGAGCTCTAACCTAAGAAAAATTTTGATTAGTTTAAGGAAAGGCCAGAGCATCACAGGGCAAAAACCAGTAATGGAAGAGGCTGGGGAAAAAACCATGAATAACAGCATAAGGTCTGTCCAGAATGTACCCAGCCATGTAATATGAAAAAGAGACCTTTATTGAATATACACAAAATAGAAGAAACATTGTACATAGGTCCATGACACCTCAGTCCCCTTCAAAGTTGGCACCTCGGGACCTCACACAGTTCTCCCAACTGTCAACAGCTGCCCCATCATATTTTCCTGAATCTCATTGGTGGTCCAAAATCTCCTCCCTTTCAAAGGTGATTTTAGTTTTGGGAAAAGCCAGAAGTTGCAGGGCACCGGGGCTGAGTCACCTAGGTGATCTGATGTTTCGCCAAAAAAAAACTCTGCATGAGACATACATGATGCATGAGGTGGGCACATTGTAATGATGAAGCTGCCAATCACCAGCTACCTATAGCTGTGGCCTTCTGAATCACCTGAATAGTTTCCGTGGAAGAATGTTCAAGCTTAATGCACAATTTGATACAGATTCATTGCTCTGCTCACTCAAGGGCACCTACCACTCCCACTGACTAGTACAGTGAAGCTGTCACTGTTCACACATGCACATTGCAATCCACTCTCCCGGCTGCCAAGTTACATCAATGTTGAGCAAACCATTCTCGTTATATTAACAATGGTTGGAATTCTTCCAGGCAGACTTCATATAAGGCCTTAAATTCGAGAAGTTTAGGTTTTATTCTAAAAGCAATAGGAAATATAAAATGTTTCTTTTTTTAAGCAAGGAAGTAACATTAAGTTTAAAATGACCACTTTGACTTAGGAAGAAAAAGTAAATACAAGGAAACCAGTTAGATTATTGCAGTGGTTCAAAAAGAGATAATGATGATGGCTATGGATATGAAGTCAAGAGATCAGGATATATTTTAGAGACAGAACCAGAAAGTCTTATAGAAATCAGAAGCAGGAATGATCAAACAGGAATCAAGGTCCTTACGGAAAGAGGGTGGAGCTCTTATGAATAGTATTAGTGCCTTTATGAGACCTCAGGGGACTCTCTTCCTATTTCCTATAATGAGAAGTATGAAGTACATAACCAGGATAGAGCTTACACAGAAGCTGACTGTGATGGCCTCCTGATATCCAAAGTACAGCCTCGAGCACTGTGAGAAATAAATTTCTGTTGTTTATAAGCCACCCAGCCCATGGTCTTTTGTTAAAGCAGTCTGAACTAAGACAAAGGTGGATTCCTAGACTTTATCACACACTATAATAGGGCAGAGGATGGGAGGGAATAAGAAGGTGGAGTTGGGGGGGCGGGGGGTGGTGAAAAGTAGAATAAACTGGAGTTTAGCAAGGGGAGTTTGTCCATTTCAAACATATTAAATTTGAAATACCTACAAGACAGACAATTGGATATGAGTATAAACTTCAGGAAGGAGACATGATGAACTGAAGATATAAATCTGGAATTATTGGTGTATGGACAATACCTAAAAGACAGGCCTAAAGATCACCTAGGTAGAGTATAAAGAATGGGAGAGGAGTTGTCTGAGAACTAAACCCTGAAGTACTGTAACATTTAACAGGTAGGCAGAGAAGAGGAGACCAGAAATCTGTATAGAGAAGGCAGAGGGGGAAGGGGGGAAGAATGTGCCATATTCTGGTAATTGATTATAGTTGATATCTCCTTTATAGTTCTGGGTCTACCCAATCCTCTTCTGAAAGTCAAATATCTAGTTGGACCTAATTTCTACTCTTTTGACCTATCTATACAGTCTCTATTTCGTTCCTTCACATCATTTTCAACAAACAGGAATACTTTTTAAAAAGAACAAAATGAGACTTTTATCTTTTAGAAACAGATTCTGAAAAATTTACAGATGAAAAGTATGTTGTATAGACTTGTCTTCAGAATAATCGAAGTGTATGCATGTACATGTATGTGTGTCATGGTAGTGGTGTTTTGGAGTGTCTAGATAATACCAGAACAGCTATGAGTTGATGCCCACTGTGGCTGGGTGATACACATACGGGGTTTACTGCACTCTCCTCTCTATTTGGATGTAATCTTGAATTTTCTACAACAGAACATAAAGGGAAAAAGGAGGGTTGACAAACACCGGCACAAGAGTCACCTCTAGATTTTATCCAGAGTAATGAGAAATACAACCACATATTTACAGGGTTGATCCAGAAATTCTAGAAATTGAAAGACACCAATAGACTTTAAGGGTGAAAGATTTTTCCTAAACTCTATATTGTTATTTTAAAAAGTCTGACAGATGCTTACAGAAAGGAAAATACTAAGAAAGCCGTAAGAAAACAACACATTTACAGTCTTTATTGAAAAATAAAATCCATGTGTAAGTGGACCCACACTGTTCAAACCTGTGTTGTTTAAAGGGTCAACTGTACTTACGTATCTGACTTTGCATCCTCAGAGTTTAACTACAGCATGTTATCCTCAGAGCCCCCCACCAAAAAAAAAAAATCTTACAATATAGGAGACACTCAATATTTATTGGGGGGAAAAAGTGAACTTACCCCCCTAGACGCAAACAGTTATCATAAAAGTTTTCAGTGTGCACTTAAAGAATTTGACAATGTGGTTCTCATCTTCCTGTTTTGAAAACTGTTTCACAAGAATGAGTCATCCTTCAGTGGAAAAATCCAGATTGTAAAGGTGGCTAAAGTATGTTACAATCAGCTCCCCAGCCTCCCTAGCTACTCTCGAACTTGAACAGTGGCTAACCGCAGCTAAAGGTAGTGAAGTGATCTGCCCTAGGTAGAGCAAGCTATCCAGGAATGGAATTCTCATTTCCTGACTCTGGACTTGAGTTCAGGAGAACATTGCTCCCATGCTGTAAAGAAAGTATTGGTCTTCATTACCCTAAATCAAGAGCAAACCTAGCTGTCTATATATAAGTTTGTCTAAAGGTTCAAATATCTTTAAAAATACAAAGTCAAATACAAAGATGAGGTAGTATTTTTCACCTGATCCAAAGACCTCACCTGACAGCAAGAAATGGAGTCAAAGGATCATCATAGTAACCCACCAATACACAAGACTAGAACTCATGAAATACAGAATTACAAGACTCACACAAATCCTACCTCTACCCAGGAATCCTTGATAAAGTTCATTACACCTATTCACATTCGATTGCCCCCAGTGAGTTAAAATCAATCCTAAAGGCACCAGGCACAGCATGACCATCAAAAGTTTCTAATTTGCCACGAAGCCTTAACTTGAATAGAAACTAGTGTCAATGCAGTCAATGGGAAAGCAGAAAGAAGGAAAACCAGAAGTCTTCCTTTACTGCTCTATCCCCAACCCTAGAGCAATACCTGAGACATCATAACAATGTATTCTCATCCCGGCTAGGTGACTCAAATTGACTGGAATATTGTCCCATGCACCAACCAATCTCTGGTTCAATCCCCCGTCATCCCCATTCTGAGTCATTCTGAGTGCCTACAGGAGGTAGCCGATCAGTGCTCTCTCTCTCTCACTTCCCCTTTCTCTAATCACTGTGATGGTCTCATGGGTGTGTGTGTGTGTGTATTGTTACAGAAAGTAACAAAGTTGTTACGGATATTTGAAAAATTTTTAAAGCATAAGGAAAATACAACCTATACAACCATCAAAAATTTTAAAAACAAGAATGTTTTCATTTTATAATTATATTCATTTACATTTTAAAACATGACAGGGAATAAATAGTATTTTCAATTAATGATGCTGGGACAACATGAAAAAGAATGAATTTGGACCCCCTACCTCACGCCATATACAAAATTAATTCAAAGGCGTAAATGTAAGAGCTAAAACTATAGAACTCCTAGAGGGAATCATAGGAGTGAATTCTAACATACACATACACATACACAATGATAAAACGGACTATACCAAAAATTTAAAAACTTTTGTGAAGCATCATAGGTATACAATTGAATATACTAATGGAATCAACAACATTAGTACTAGAAAAATGTAAATCAGACCACAATGAGATACCACTTCACTCCCAATAACACATAACTTAAAAGACAGATAAGGTGGAAACAATCCAAAGTCCATGAATGGATGAATAAACAAAATGTAGTACAACCAAACAATGCAATAGTATGTGACCATAAAAAGGAATGAAGTAGTGACATGTGCTAAACCATGTATAAACCTTGAAAATATTGTGCTAAATGAAAAAAAGACACTAAAGGCTATATATTGTATGACTCCATTTACATGATACGTCCAGCATAGGCAAATCCACAGACAGAAATATTAGTGGTTGTGAGCAACTACAGGGAAGAAGGGGCTAAGGGAATGACTGCTAATAAATATAGGGTTTCTTTTTGAAATAATGAAGATGTTCCAGAATTAAGACAGTGATGATAGCTGCACAACTCTGTGAATATACTAAAAACACACTAAGTTATATACTGTTAAAAAAATGGATGTTATATGAATTATATAAAATTTTTTAAATATTTACTGCTTCTGAAACATCACACCAAATGTGAGTTGGTACCTGACAACTTATAAAATGCTTTAACACCAAAATCTTTCAGTTTATAGGAAGGAAGAATTCCACAGACATTTAAAATAATTGAAAATGTAGCATGTTTTGTCTAACCTACTTTCCCCCTCAATTTTTATTTATGGTAAAATACACATAAAATTTACCATCTGAACTATTTTTTAGTGTACAGTTCAGTGGTGTCAAGTACATCCACACTGTTGTGCAACCATCACCACCATCCATCTTCCAGAATTCTTTTTATATTGCAAAACTGAAACTCTATACCCATTACCCAACAGTAATTGCTGATTCCACTCTCCACTCCCGGACAAATACCACGCTATTTTCTGTATCCAAGAATTTAACTACTCCTCACATAAGTACCTCACATAAGTAGAATCATACCACACTTATCTTTTTGTGATTGGCTGATTTCACTTAGCAAACCGTCCTCAAGGTTTAGTCACATTGTAGCACATGTCAGAGCTGTCGCCTTTCTAAGTCTGAATAACACTCCCCTTTATGTCTATGCCACATTTTATCCGTTCACCTTTTGAAGGACACTTGAGTTTCTTCCACTGACTTAATTTTTATGTGATCAATATTTGTATTAGATCAATTTATTAGGAAAGAGATTGTGCTACTATTTACACAACTCTGTGAATACACTAGAAGCCAATGAACTGTACACTTCATATGAAAATAATGTTAGTTCCTTACCCACATTAATCAGTGTGAAATATTTCCATTGCTGAAACATTGGAAATATCCGCTATGCACTTTCCCTAGTGAGTACAGCAGGCCCAAATACCAGTGTTTCATTCAATGCTGGTTTGTTATAACACTGATTGGGGGATAAAATTATTTCCACCAGGAGCCAATGTCAGTGTGGAGTTGGCAGGTTCTAACCATGTCTGTGTGGGTTTTCTCCAGCCACTCCAGTTTCCTTCTACAACTCAAAGATGTTCACATTAGGTTAAATGGGCTTGCCTACTAACTCGTCCAGTCTGAGTGAGTGCGGGGGTGTGTGAGTGCACTCCTGCAATGGAAGGGCTTTCTATCCAGGGTGGGCTCCTGCCTTGCTCCCTGAGCTGCTGGGAGCTTCAACAACCCAGGACCCTTAACTGGCATAAAAGCAGGTTGGAAAATGTTTTTACCTTTTTGCTAATCTTTCTTAAATGTATGTACAACTCACATTTACTTCAGTGTTTAATCTTAGAATGTTTTGGGTCTGTATTTATAAGTTCGGTGATGTTTTTGTGACCACAAATATACACAGAAACTTAACTATTCTTTTATATTATCTATTAGCCCTATGGTAAAAATGGTTTCATTACATGTTGTTTCACTTACAGTCCTGACTTCCAAGACCCTATCACATTTAGTGACCATTTATTATATTCTGAACTGGATTAGGATGAAAAATCTTTTCAATAAGTGATATCAAGCAAGACATTGCATTAAGAAAGAAAGGGCCACTCAGATGACAAAAATCATCCAAAAGTTCAACTGTCTTCATTAATACTAACAGTAAATTGTTTCTGGCAATTTATTTTTGTAGTTCAAGAGAAATAAAGAGCAATCATAGTCTTTTCACTAAAGCCACAAAAGTCATGATTTTTCATTAATTATGTACTTTATCCTATCCCTTTCCTTCTGAATTTCAGGCTCTTAAAAAATTCAGATGAAATAAACAACATGCTTTCTTTGCCTTACATCAATGACGCTCTCAAAACTTGGTCTTGCAGCAGAATCACCTGGAAGGGCTACATGTTAAAACAGATTTTTAGGCCTCGTCCCCAGAGTTTACAGTTACTAGGACTGGGGTATGGCTTGACAATTTGCATTCCTAACCTAAGTCAAGAATTCCTAAACAGGAATGTAAAAGGGTCATGGGTCGTGTTCATTCTGCTGGTCTTGGGGACCATGGTTAAAACAAAGTCAAGTCTAAAAGCAAATTTAAAAGTGTGAATATAATGAACAATTGATTCCAACAATTCTCACTGTAAAAGTTTTTCACAGAAAATCAAAGAGGAATACAAAGAGACCTGCACATCAAGGGACACTGGTAATTTTAGATCATTCTGGAGCCAAGTTACTGTTTTAAGTGTTACCATAATGAACCAAATATTTGCAAAATGGTTTAACTGCTTGTCTTCCACTCCTTTTGTTCTAGTAAGAGCATACAGCTGTGAGATTCTTTAGCAAAGCATCTATTTCATTATGTCAGGGCCCTGAGCAAAAATGTTCCTGTTGCTTCACTGAAAGCATTCTAAACTCCTCCCCCTCAGGCCTTTTCAGACTTTCCACAATTGTTCCAACTCGTGTTTCAAGTTACCTTCCTACTGCCCTAACCACAATAATGGCCTTGGAGGCTCTTCAATCTAGCCACTAACATTAGTGTGCCATACCAAGGGTCAATGCCACTGCACTGATCACCAACAACACATACCTGGGCTAGCTAAAAAAGCAAGCTATTGTTCTACACCATGAGAATATTTGTATTTGATGGCTAAAACGAAGCTAAGTCAAGCAGGTGGGTTACTAGGTATGAAAGAGACATCTTGCAGTTTCTGGTCACATTTCATTTCCTGGTTGATGGTTTGGCTATCTGTATTTAACTAAAACCTATCTCCCCTCACATTGGAAACCTAAGCGAGCTCAATTTTCAAATTATAAATCTACCTTCCAAGACCAATGTCTTGAGACAGGAAACATCCATATTTGAACTCAAGACATTATGCCATTATCCCAAGACATTTGATCCCTGATCAAACATTATCCTGTTTAGAACAGGATCCAAACTTAAGTTTTGCCACTGGGAATCAATTCACATAACCCTAGATTTAGCTACTCTTAGAAACAAGAAAGCAGTCCAAGTGTGGTTCTTTCCCTCAAGGTTGTCTACACATCTAAACAAGTTCACTGGAGGGCGAAGGGGACTATTTAAGGTCTGAAGTAAATCAATACTGCCATGCAGTATCTTGAAACTTCACAAAAGGTTTCACTTGTGCTATGCTCAAAACATTCCACTAGACTACTATGGAAACACTGAGTGCAAAATAAAAAGGCAGCAAATTTTCAGTTTAGAATCCCCTCCCCTCAAAAAGGGATGTAATTACAATTACAGCTCTTTGTTGTTAGGCCTTTTACTGTTTTAAACCATATTAAAGTGTCAAAAAGAGTAAGCTGTAATAATAAAACATCGTTTTCCAATCTTTCCCAAGCCCTTTAAGGACTGACCATATTCTCTTAACTACAATAAAATTTGAAGAGAGATATAGTTCACTGGAAGAGAGATACAGGTTCTTCAGGTCAATCAGAAAGTCCTCACAGTTCTACCCTCATCTTGAAAGATAATGATAATGACCAGTTACAATGAAACAAACTAATCAACTAAAATACATCATGCATTAAAGCAGAGTCTCTAGATTTTATGGATAATCTATGTTTCTGCAGCTGGGATCAACAAACCAGCTGCACAAAGACAAAATGGGGAACACGTGGAAAAGTCACTATTAGGCCTTTTGCAGACTTTGTAAGAATTTAAATCACCAAGATAGTTTTAATTTAATATTTCATTTATCCTGACACTACTCTTTCAACCTACTGTAGAGAAGGGTAGGAGGCATGCATATATACAATTGTAAATCACTTAGCAAAAATTAAATATTTCCTAATATGACTTATACATATTTCTAGATTTTGAAGTAGCTAACAAAAAAAAAAACAATGCAAAATCATTTTTTGTATTTTCTCTTTGCCAGCAATAAAAATAATTAATGTAAGAGAACCTATTTATAAAAGCATCTTTTAAAAAACCCAAAATGCTCAATACCCTTATAAATAGACCAAATGAATAAATACAGAGAAAACTGGACAACTTATATTTTGAATGGAAGGATATTTTCAAATTAACATGTAGGTTTAATTCAACTTCAGAAGTACCAAAGCAAAGTATTATGAAAATAAGTGGTTTTGCGATATTAATTAACTATTGGGAAACAAGGTGAAGAGGACTTATTTAGATCCTCAGTATGCAAAAAGTGAATTAAAGGGTTAATTTCTAAAAATAAAACCACTCAAAATATCTAGGAAAAATTCTATTAACATCTGGAAGAATGAAGGAATTCCACTATTTTGGGTCGAATAAAGATCAAGAAAAAAGAGTAATGGACAAAAATGTAAACTATAATCGCTGCATCTTATCCAACTGTGATTTCCAATATTTTCAACAAAGGATTATTATCTCTGCTGTATCAAGGAATCATAAAAATGGATTAAGACTTGTTAAAACAATAAAAACTGCTGCGCTGGCTGAGTGGTGGAGCATCATCCCATACACCAAAAGTTGTGGTTCGATCCCCAGTCAGGACGCATACAGGAGGAAATCAATGTTTCTGCACCCCACCCCACCCCACCCTTCCCCCCTCTCTAAAATCAGTATGATATCCCCAAATAAGGATTTAAAAATCAATCAACCAATAACACTAAAACAATTGTTCCCCATGCTAATCAGAGTATGGATAAACAAGCAACCCGATTATAGTACTGGTATGAATGAATACAACTTAGAACCTTTTTGGAAAACAACCTAACAAGATACATCTACCATCTTTTGAACTGTTCAACCCTCTTTTATAGATTCTGAGAACTTAATACAAAAAACAAGAGCTTTACAAACATTAGAAAAGTCCATCAATAGTAAAACAAGTGTGTTGTAAAGGAAATCTTTCACACTCCCCTTTTTCATACTATGTTCAATTCAACAGATATCTAAAAATAGCAAATTTATAGAAATCCGACTCTATTAAGTACATTACAAAGACAAACATGTGCATACAGTTAAAATATACCCAAACTAAAAAGTCCTCAAAAGCCATGAAATAAACTAAAAATATGGGACCTTCAGAAGAAATGATGTGAAAAGCAAAAAGTATGGTGAGACCATTCACTTAGGAGACAAATACCATTATGATGTGATCATATTAAAATTTTCACAGCAATTCTGAGAAAATTTCTCCCTTTTTCCTACCCTTCCCTCTCTAAAAATAAATAAAATCTTAAAACAAAACGATATCCTTTCACCTTAGAACCTAATTTGAGAGAAAAAACACAATGTACATAAGTACTCACTGTATTACAATTATAAAAAACTGACCATAATGTCCTATAATGGATATACACCCAACATCTAAATATCATTATTATATTCATGTGCCAGACACTGGAACAGGATATAGGCATTTTACATACATTATCTCCTCTACCCTAACAAAATCCAATAAGGTAAATGTTTTAAGTCCCATGTTACAGAAAAAAGTAACATGCAAAGTTCACAGAGCTAGCAAGTCAGAGACTCCAATACAACCTTGATTCTTATCCTAATAATCTTTAGCATAGTCACTTGACCTCTGTCCCTATATTTCTCATTGTAGATGACAAATTTGGGAATGTGCCCACAGTGAGCTCTAAGATTTTCTATTACATCGATCTTGCATCTAAACCTTTTCATGTCTGTTGCCCTGACTCAAGACTTTTATTTATAGCCAGACTACTGCTTTTAAGTCTTGCCCTGCCCCAAACCATCTTAAACCTCTAGTCCATCCAACCCAAATCACTATCAAAGACTTTCTCTTATGAGTACTTTAATCATGCTATCCATGTCAGTGATTGTCCACTATTTTTATGACAAAATCCAAATGCACAAAATGGCATTCAAAAACAGTGGCTCACTGGATTGAGTACTGACTCATGAACCAAAAGGTCACTGGTTCAATTCCCTGTCAGGGCACATGCCTGGGTTGTGGGCCAGGTTCCCAGGTGGGGGCCTGTGAGAGACAACAGAGAGGTTTCTTTCACACATCTATGTTTCTCTCCCTTTCTCCTTCCCTTCTCCTCTCCCTTATTTCTTTTAAAAAATAAAATATTTTATAAAAGAATGTGACCCCATCGTACCCTTCCAACCTCTTCTTCCACTTCACTGAACCCTTTCTGTCTGGCAAATAAAGAGGTCTCTTTGTTACCAACACAACATCCTTATCTGAGGTCTCTCATCCTTGGACCTGAAACATCCACTTTCCTCTTAGAAACCTAAGTGTCGCCATTGCTCCAAACTAAAAGTTCTACCTCTTCTCAGGTTTTCTGATCACCTTAGCCCATAGTAGTCACTCCATCCTCTAACTCTGAACAATTAATGCCTCTACCATGTATCTAGTATTAAGCATAAACTGCCTAATTCTAATGCTTCCTTTTCTACTTGAACATGGCAGGGGAAGGGGATCAGTCACATAAATTACTCCTTAAAGGCAAAAGCTAAGTTCTCAATTCTTCTTAAGTGTTTTCATCATCATTTATTTTATTCTCAGAAAAGTGTTCCCTTGCCCCAAAGGGCAAGGTTAATCTTGATGGTAGATGATCCTGAAAGGCTAGTCTCCAAATGTTTAAGAGTTAACCTTGAATTTTTTAATGTTTACTATTCTTTGCTCAGAGAATTCTGGATTTCTTTTCTGGAATTGCGACTGGGATACCTTTGACTACCATCTATGATGACACATCTTAGTTTCTACTCAGATTATCAACTATGGTAATGTCTCTGATCATGTTGAAGGACGATCTATTAAAGGAATGTAAGCTCTCTGAACACTGGTCTTCTAGGAAACATTCAAGTCTTTCAGCCAACCTTAATGTTCATGGATAAATTAAGGAAATTTAATTTATCAAGTAATACCATCACATTGTTTATTCACAGTAAACCATGGAAGTGTAAATAATCTAACATTGCTTTGGACATTAATGGAAACAATAAACTCCCACACCTAATAAAATGTAAGACCAAAACTACATACACACTTGCAAATATCAAAGTCCCCTTCACAGCCTCAACTTTTGGGTCTGAAATCTACTTACTATAAAATTACCATTAAGAACAAACTGGAAAGACAATCATCGCACCAAACTTCTTGAATATACAAAATTAGCATTTCTATTTACTGTTGTGAATGCCTGAATGTATTTCCATTAAGAGATAAATTTCAGATCCAGCTAAGTAAAAGCAGAATGAGTCTTAAGCCTCTGTTTTCGTCTGACTATGCAAAGGGTGTGCCCAAAGAATACTTGCTGGAAAAATCTGCTGGGGGAGTGCCAGTTCAAAAAGAAAAACATTTTTACCCAGCTGGAAATGTAGAACAGTGGTTGCAGCAACTCACTTGAGAAAACTCTCAAGATCTGAAGGAAACTATTAAATAAAAACTACAGATCTTTTTGTTCTTGGAGTAAAATTCTATGAAAGGCAACTAAATGAACCAATGAAGGATTCAACTATGTCAACTTTATGCATCTAAAAAGCAGTATCTGAAATTCTGCTTTGATATTTGGCAGTGTCAAAAGGCAGCTGGTCCCTTATTTGTTCTACATAACTTTACCATCTGTAATAGTTTTTAATCAATTATTTCTGAGAACGAGGAATAAGAAAGAACTTTGTATTGTTTTGCTTATTTGGTGGGAGGAGAGAAAACAGATGATTGTTTTGCATTAGAGATACTTAGTTCCAAAGCATAACACTCTAACAAGGACACTATCTAGTAAAGGCCTTTTTGTCTTCACTCACTACATCCCAGCCTCAGAGTCCACACTTTGTTATCTTATTTTCTGATCTCTTCATTGCCATAAGAGGAACACAATAAAAAATAAAACAACAATTACCACAAATAGGCACAAAGGCTGGCTTCAGGTTGCCTCATGGAAGAAACAAGTGAGCACACTATTGCAGTTCTACCACAAACTCTCTGAGGGACCCAGTCTGTGGACTCCCTACAGAAATGCAGGTGGTGTGAGCTGCCACTCAGCATACCTCAGCAAAACAGATGGTGTGCCTATAGTGACAAAAGCCTTGCACATCCTGGCCTGAGTCTCATCATTATTCAAAAAGATACAAACCAGATTTCTAAAATGAAGAATGTAAGCTTAAGAAGATTAAAACACATAACCAAAATTAACAATGCAACGGTAGTCCTGAATTCTCTCTACTATAATGTTCCCAATTAGTACTAACTCCACAAATGCTAAGAAAAATAACCTCCAGTTCATCCTTCAGGTTTGTCTGATGATTATCAAATCAGTAAAAATAAGATACCTAATGTTAAATGTAAACCTCATACTCAAGACACTGATATGACACAAACTCATTTAAGTGGGTGGAAAACCAATCAGGACAGTCTTCTGTTGCTAGTTCATGCCTTTCAAGTTCTTATAGTATCCAGATTTACCAGGAAGCGATTTCTTGAGGAAAATACTTTAACAAAGAGACTCAGTACCTTCTTACAATTCATATGTCAGCTGTTAAGTGCAAGGGAAAACTAAAAAAACATAAAGGAGAAAGAACATAAAATACTTTTCACATGTTAAAAGATTTCTTTTTCCAGCAACTGGGGAAAATAAAAGGATTTTTTCCACATAAATTAAAATAGAAATCATCCTGTTAGAATGTCAAAATGTTTATTTTACCCATTTGATGCGGGGGGGGGGCCTACAAAATAGGTCACTTCTCTGGATTATTTATTACCATAGAGGATATCTATTTAACCTTCCCATCATCCCTCATGGTCAATGCCATATCCATCAGTGCACAGTGCCGTCAGAGAGGCTTCTAAAGAGCTATGTGCCTTCAGGTTGCTCCATTTCTCAAAACAGAATCTTTCTTCTGCTCCTTCCAAAGAGTTCCCAAAGAAAAACAATAGAAAGAGTAGTAAGAAAGGAGTCATTTTTATCTTTATCTTGACCTCAAGCAAATTATTTAAGCTACCTATCATCTTTGATCTCTAATGTAAAATAGATTGCACTTTATATTTTAAAGGTTAAATAATGTAAACCACCTAACACAGAAGATGTAATCAATACATATAAATTCCTGTGTTTCCTCCTCTTTTCTAAAAATCACTTTAGCCTCTCCTCAACCTATCTAAGTTCTAATCTTTGAAAGAAATAAGTAGCATGGTACTGCAGGCTAAAAGATACAGATCATGCACCTTTCCTTAAAATACATTACCAAATTACTTAATTTTTCTCATGTTTCCCACCTCCACACAGCCCCAACCCACATCCCTCCCTCAGTCCATCTGCATATTGTTGTCTGGTCCAATGGTCATGCATAAATGTTCTTTGGTTAATCTTTTCAACCATCTTTCATCTAATCTCCCCCACACTTCCAGCAGCTGTCAGTATGTTCCATGTACCTATGCTTCTGTTTCTGTTTTGTTCTTAGTTTATTGTGTTCATTAGATATCACATATAAGTGAGACCATGTGGTATTTGTCTTTCACTGATTGGCACATTTCACTCAGCATAATATTCTCTAGGTCCATCCATGTTGTCATGAAAGTATGTTTCTGCCCCCTTTTTACTGCTGCGTAGTATTCCACTGTGTAAATGTACCACAGCCTTTTTATCCACTCATTTACTGATGGGTACTTAGGCTGTTTCCAGATCTTGAGTATTGTAAAAAGCACTGCTATGAACACACATATATATATTTTGTATTGGTATTTTAGGAAGTTACTGGAACTTTTCATTCTTCAGTCTGAGTCTGTAAAACTAAGTATCACCTTGGCCAGGTAACTCAGTTGGTTAGAGTATTGTCCTGATACACCAACAACAATGCAGATTTGATCCCCAGAGCACATAGGAGAATCAACCAATGAATGTATAAATAAGTGGAACAACAATTTTTTCCTCTTTCTCTCAAAAAAAAAATAAACATAATATCTACCTCTTTGTATTATGAAGATTAAATAAGTTAAATGTGCGTAAAGCACTCATAACACTGCCTACAACTCAAAAATATTCAACAAATGCAGGGTACTATTTTTCCCCGATCAATATGTCTCAATTCTGGCGTCTGATTAAGGCAGAGTTGGTTAAAAAGATTCTTTCCCAGCTCAACCAAATCGGTTCAGTCAAAATCCTCCTGGGACTCTGAACTCCCAGGTTTCAGACTAATTTAGTCCCAAAGGTCCTAAGCTCTGTCTCCTCTAGTTTCTATTTTCTCAAGGTGCATCTCTCAAGTACCAGAAGCACAAATAGGAAACAGCAATTAAAGGGTGAGCAAGAAAATGGTCACTACACTTATCCAGTATCATTCAATTCCCTGGTTCATGCCCTTTGTTCTATTAGGCAAAAATAAAACAACTTATAAGAAAATGATTTAAAGTGGAATATAACCCCTCTTCCTGGCTGCCATTCCTCAATCTCCACCCCCCCCCCACCCTCAAGTAATCTCCACAAATTCTACTACCTGAGTTATGAATACAATCTATATAGTTGCTAAATGCTACCAAATGTGTTGCCAAAACAATCCACAACATTTACAATTTAACAGCTTTTCAGTATAGTCTCTGAGGAATAGACTCTCCAGATACTTTTTATCAGATTTAAACTGATTACAAAGAAATTTTTGTTTACCGTTATGCAAAAACCTTTCTTCATAATTACATAAATATAAACCAGTTTAAAATTCCCACAAAGCCTCAATGAATGGAAATCAAAAATTAGAATTAACCTTTTATAGTTATTATATACTGAGTCCTTGGTGGAAATTTATGGAAAATTCAATGTTCTCTTTACATTGAATATACGTGCATAATTTTCCTATATACACAATGGGAAAAAGGAAAAAGACAATGAAACTAGTAGACATGAAAAGGCCTGAATTTCTACCTAGCTTCCAAAATAATCTACTCCATTTTGGTCTTTGTTTAGGGAGAGAAAAGAGAAACTAATGCAAGTACTAGTCATTTGAAATAGAATGTGGCCCCAACCTTTTCCTTTTCTAGTAAAACAATTTATTTTATCATGCTGATGGAATCTAACAGGGTGCTCTGCCAATGAACACTCAAACCTCTGGGTATACACAACAGCCAAAAATGTTTAAATGAAAATTACCTAATGTCCACTACATTCAATAACATCCCTTATTTGCTCCTTCCCAATCTCAACATGTGCATTCAATCCAGTTACTCCTGTCAAAAATCTGAGAATCACTCAATACCTCTTCCCTCTTTCTCACTGCATCCAGTCAATCAATCACAGGACCTAGTCACCCTAACCGCCAATAACCAATTCTCTCACTCTTCCCTGCCAAAGGCCAAGTCTACCATTCCCTATTACCCAGCCTGCACAACACCCTAACCGGTCTCCTCAGGTCCACACCATTCCTTTCTTTACACAATAAGAGAGGGGTCTTTAAAAAACCCAATGACTATGTACATAAACTGTCAATGGCTTTACACTAAAAATCTAAAGCTAAGATAAACCACAAAGCCACCCACATGACCTGGCTTCTAGCTCACTTCCTGGCCTTATTTCTCACCACTACTCTCAGATTTTGTTCTTACAAGCACCAAGCACCTCCCATTCCCAAACCCTTAGCATATGCTGTTTCCACAATCTGTAACACACTCTTCTATTCTTCACCACCAGTTCCTTCTCATCATGCAGGTCTCAGCTTACATGCTACTTCTTCAGCATACTTGCTATGACATCCTCACCCATCTTAATTAGATGTTATATGCACTCTCACAGTGCTCTGAACTTTGTTTCTGTGGCACCCCACAACCTTTATAAATATATCATTAACTACATGACTACTTGGCTTAAATAACTAATTTCTCTTTCTACCCTACCTTCCTGCATGAAAACAGAGGAGGGATTGTTTCTCTTAGTCACCACTGTATATCCCTAGAACCCACCTCAGCTAATAGCAAGCACTCAATACATCCAATAAATGAGTTAATTTCAAAGTCTCCAATGTACATCTTTGAGTCCTCAGTACAAGTCAAGTCTTCCTTGTTTACAGAGGATTACTTGGAAGTCTATTTCCTGATTTGTAACACTTGCTGGAACTTGTATGGAATACAGAAACCTTCATTTTTAAGACACTAGTAAAGAGCCTGGACCTTCAAAAGCTATAAGCGTTATTTTATAAACTGTATTCTTACAGCCATCCAAGACTGAAAATTCAATCATCTATGATGATCCATCCCTCTTTCCCCATACATGCACTGTTAAGTCCAATTAAATCTGCTTCTGCATCATCTCTAGAATTTTCTTTTCCTTTTTACACTAGATTTATCGCCCTTATCCATATAACTAGGTCTCTAAAACAGTCCCACTCTAGCCACTAAAGCTTCATGCTTTTTGGCCTCTTTTGCTTATGCTGTGCCCTCTATCTGTACTTACCTACCTCAGTAGGCCACAACCAAAAGAAAACTTTCTATCGAAATCCTGGCCACTCTTCAAGATTCATCTCTAATATCCTTTCTTTTCAATGTCATTAACCATATGTGACCTCCTCCTATTTCATTTGTATCACTCAGCATTTACTTTACATCATTATGTGCCAGGCACTATTCTAAGTATTCATCTATCTTACCGTATCTCCACCCCACATTGAAACTTTAAACTTATTGAGGATAGAGACTCAGTTTATTTACCTACAGCCATCTCTTGTTCCACACATTTGCTCATTCTGCACATACTTATTACGTTAACACTGAAACACCATCATGAAAGTGCTTAAACTCAACGTTAGAGGATGAAACCACCAGTCACAAAGCAACAGAAAACATCTGTAGCAATTAGATCTGCAGCAAATGGGTAACCCCATTTTCTGTTGCCTAACTTCCTTCTTTCAGAATCGCACAAGAAGGATGAAGAATAATTCTCACTATTGATATATATCTTCAGGAAAAAAAGGGGGACAGGGAAGAGGGAGTAAAACAAAAAGTCCCTGTTTCTACCACTGGATGACATGTACAGCCTAACAGAAAAACAAAGGGCATTAACTCAAAGGTGTTTACAAAATCAAAGTTTACTCAGCTCTGAAGTAACTCCTGCAATGCAGGAACACAATGGAATTATTCTCACATATGTATCCCCCCCCACTGAGAAATACAGTAATCCCTTTAATGGACTCCCCCCAAAAAACCCTTAAGACATTGAAAGAATCAAAGTTCTAAGTCACAAGCTAAGGAAGCTGTTTTGTTTCAGTTACACCAGTAACTTATAGAGACTTTTGCCATCAATGTTAAAGACAGAGTAATTAGCACAATTCAAAGTAATCTGAACACTACAGATAGATCATCTAGATCAATTCCCTCATTTTTATTAGAAAAGTGGTTACTTTGCTTATTAGACCTTCAGCCAGTTTGTAGCAGAGAATTAGATCTTAGGTCTCCTAGCTAATATTCCTCTCACACCATCATTCTGTAAAAAGATAAATAGGAAGTTGACCTTGGCAACATCATCTGTGTACACTTAATAAATTCAAGTAGGAGTTAATAGACAAAGCATTCCAGAGTACCTAAAAAGCAAATTCTACAAATATACTAGGAATTTGTTGGAAGTCTTCATTAACAAGAGTGTGAAATTTCCCAGAAGTAAAGGAGAATCACTGCAATTAAGACAATCCAAAATTCAAACAATTCCTTCAGTGTCCCTAAACTGAGTATCATTTATTTTTACCCAACCCTGATATGGAACAGACTTCAGAAGGCTACCTGACAAATAAAACATAGGTTAGAATACATTAAAGCAGAAATAAAAACATGAAAATAAAACAAGAACTGGGAGAACAAAAATGAAGCCAAGAATGAGCTTTAAAAAAAGGTACAGCAATAATAAGATCTACAAACTTGGCTCTCAACTTCTAAAAGCCAACAGGAGAAAAGCAACTTAGTAGACAACACAAATTACACACAATCTAGGTAATAAAAACAGGCTTGAAAGCTTAGAAAAAAATACAATTACTCTTGGTTACATGTCTTTCCCCCGAAGGTCCTTATAAAGAAGGCATTGTACAATATATATTTACTATTTAAAACTCATATTCCAACAGTCACAATGAAACATTCTGTGGGATTATTTTTATACTAACCACCTGGATAAAATAAGCCTATTTCTTTCTTTCTTTTAGTAAGGAAAAAATTTTTGAGGGAGGAAAGGTCTACATAACATTCAGGTATCTAGAACACTGCTGCTCTAAGAGCACACTTAAGAAAAGGACTTGTAAAAGTATTTTCTTAACAGCAAGTACTTACTACAGAAGTTTATAAGCACATGAACCAAGAAAATAAAAACAAAATTCAGGAATCCGTAACAAAATAGCAGAACAAAACTCTTAGAAAAGAGGAGGACTATAAACCATAGAAGAGAATGCACGCACACGAGTCACCCAAGAGTTGTTATTACATACATATATTATGACATAAATAAATGCTTCTTTCCTATTTCTACAATTAAGAATTAAACATTAAGCCCTGGCTGGTGTGGCTCAGTGGATTGAGCACTGGCTACAAAGCAAAGGGTCACTGGTTTGATTCCCAGTCAGGGCTCATGCCTGGGAAGCAGACCAAGTCCCCCAGTAGGGGCAGGCCAGAGGCAACCACACATTGATATTTCTTTTCCTTTCTCCCTCCCTTCCCCTCTCTCTAAAAATAAATTTTAAAAATCGTTTCTTTAAAGAATTAAACAATAAGGCATTTATTGAAACACAGTTTCTTGCTAGTCCCTTGATCAAGGAGATGATGCCTAAGTGCCTGCTCCTCCCAGTGATCTTCTACAATGATATAGGTCAAACCCAATATAGCACAGAATTTTCAAACTAGTAATTACATGTACGAAAACAGGAAGATATACACAACATTTTAGGAAGATTTTCCAAAAAGAGCTTAAAATAGAAAGGTTTCATGGTGTTAAACTAAATGTAAAATCAGTTAACCAAAAATATTAATCAAGAAAAAGGGACTTTCCTAACCTGTGATTATCTAGTGATACAGAATTTACTAACCATAAAGTATAATATTTAACAATTCGCTAAAAACTCAACAACATATAAACACTGATCATTCTGCTACTGCTACCATGTACCTAGGATTTACAATGGATCGCTGTTCTTCCTCTTGGAGATAAAAAAGAAAAAACACAAGTAAGTTCTTAGTAAAGGCTTGTAATTGTCACAGCACCATCCACTTATAATTTAAGCAACATCATTTCAAAACAATTCATTTCAACAGTCTCCTGTACTGGATATTTTCATCATGACTGCCTAGACAAAAACTAGCTACTTTATCTCTGGCAGAAGTATTTCAGCAAAGGAGTGAAATTTTAAACAGACAGGCCACTAGAAGGGGAGAACAAGTTGAAACTCACCAGCTTGGTCAATCTAATGGAGAGTTAACTACTTATTCTAGCACTCAAGAATTATAAAGGTGGTTACAATATTTGGGAGGGACTACTAAATCACAAATAAAAGACTTCTCAGAATCCAAATAACTTCTTTTTTTTTCTTTTTTAATCAAAGCAGTACGTCCACTCTCACTGTCTGGCCAATTACTGAAAAATCTTTAAAATACTCAGAAAGTCAACAAACACCTGGCTAAATACTTAGGAGTCAATCTGGTGACCTTACTCAACAAGATCTTTGAAGTACTGGTGCTTTACTGGTGCTTCCAAATTAAATTCAATTAAATAAAAAGGTGCAAAAGTATATTTATTTCACGATGCCCTTAGTGCCCCAATTTTTCTTATTTTAATACAATCTGATGCAAGGACATTCAACTTTTAAAACTATTATTTAGTTGACTTAACTGTAAGAGGATTCAACTGATCCCTAAAATGATCTGTGAGCTGTCCTTACACTTCACACGCTTCCAATCAACAAACCATTATGTTAGAAGAATGCCCAGAACTAAGTAGAGTGAATGGACTAAAGAGTTCTTTTCAAATCACTAGATTACCCCATGGAATAAGGAAAATTCTGTTATTTTAATTTCACTGGATTGGAACAACCACCCCCATTTCCAAAACAAACTTTCTTCGATACCATGTATCCTGAAAACAGTAAGCTTCTAGATTTTTTCCCTCAAACACACAAAACAAGTACATGAAACTTAAAATGCTTCAACTACAATATTTGTTACATGAAATTACTCTAAAACAAAATATTCAATGTTAACCAAGATTTTTTAAAGCAATGGTTTATGCAAAGTCAGTAGGGATAACACCAAAAATACTGGCAAGCTGATATAAACTACTAATCCGTTTAAGAAAAAATAACTTATTACAAAAAAAAACTTATTACAGCAATAGCAAGCCTCTGATATATTATGCAATTTAGATCTCAATAAAGTGGACTTTTGAGTTCAGTAAGCTAACAAATGGTAATGGAACTACATCTACAAGAAAGATATTCAGCAAAATTATCCCAACTTCCCCCCTCAATACAGAAATATAAACCAAAATTTCATATTCAGGCACATAGTGTTATCCATGTGGATAATATAAACAAAATTGAGGGGGGAACTTTACTTATGCTTAAAAGTACAGCTGCCTTAATTAAGTGTCTGGTGAAAACCTTAGTCACCTTTTTACTACAGTTAAGGAAAAACCAATTATTCCAACATAGCCACCTATTTCGGCCTTCTCTAGTAATCCAACCGTTACAAAATCCCTACCTGAAGAGGAAATGAAAGAGGATCTACTAGTCAAGACTCCTGCCCTTCTTTTCCAAATAATCATGTTTCCCTCTCTCATAAGTCTAACACTTGTAAATAGATAAAATGTAGACTGACTTATCTTTAAAGAAATGTATTTATACTGTCCTTCCTTATTTATCCATAAGAAGCTGAATGCAGGATGAGGAGTGAAGAACATGAAGAACATGAACCTTCTGGCTCCAGCACGCCAACTGAGTACCACCCAAAGCTTACACAGAATTTTCCTCAAGGCAAATATTTGGAACAACTAGTAAGAATTTATCCCAAAGAGGTCAATACATTTAACTCAGCTGAAAGAGAATAAAGTCCAAATCTGATAAAGATGGGCTCTTTTAGGCAGAGAATCAAGCTGTAAAAAAGTGGATTGTGCTTAGAGGCAACCTATAAAATACACAGAGACATTTTCTGATTAGTCTTTTTGTTTTTAATAATGCTTGCAGCTTGCTTGCTTGCTTTTCTTTCTTTCTTGCACCTGAAAGTGAGATGGCAAGGAGAGTTCATTTAGTGGTTCTTCTTTGGAATGAAACAAACTTATTTCCAGTAAAGGAACTCTGGTGGATTTATTGAGAGGTAGTGGTTTTTCTCCAGAATCAAGATCCCCGAAAACATTAAAAACATTAAATACAATTATATTACTGATAATGCCATATGCACTTTAGATTTGGGACAGGGACCCAAGTGCAGTTGTAAGATATTTTTCAGCACAAGGACCCTGGCTGAGGGACAAATGAAGGCTGAATCCACTGGAATGTATGCAGCCTGCTGAGGTGGGTCCTGGAGGAAAGGGGTGTGTCTTTTTCTATTTGTCATGAAAGCTATTTAGGGAGTCAAGCCCATTTCTTTCCTTCTTTTTTTATAAAATATTTAATTTTTTAGAGAGAGAAGGGAATGGAGGAAGAGAGAGAGAGAAACATGAATGTGAGAGAGAGAAACACTGAATAGTTGCCTCTCATACACACCAGACAGGAGACCTGAACCTGTAACCCAGGCATGCACCCTCATGTGAAATCAAGCTAATAATAAGCTTTCACCTGGAGGACAACAGCCAACCGATGCCCAACTGAGCCACACCAGTCAGGGCTGTTTTGATTTTTTAAATGTAAGGGAATCTCGTGCAAGGACTGTGTGCATTGAGCTGACTCAATTAAACCAATTATAAACTTCAGCGGAGTTGCCTAGGTCAACTAAACTTTTGTCCCTACTTACTAGAAATAACAAATTCTGAAGTCAAGTCATAGAACTTACAAAAATAGCCTACATACATTTTCAAAAAAATCTATTCACGTAAAGCATGGGTACAGTTTTACAAGTAATTTTTTCTTAATAAATGAGATTTTAAAAGGAAATTAGCTTTTAGCCTACAACAACACAACACTATGTCAGAAATATCTTTTATTTCTTCACTAACACATATATGCACCAACCTGACTAGTATCAGAAAAGACAAGTGGAACCAAGGTGCCTACATACAAAGAACCCCATTCTCCCCACGGTGGGAATTTACCAAGTCTTTCTCCCTTGTCCCAACATTTCTCAACAAAGATATTATACATGGGTTCTACTCACAGGGATACATGGTGCTGCTCTGGATCAGCTCTGGTCAGTTCTTCTTCTTCAATATCAGACTCTCCTCCTGAACTACTGTCAGTGACATCTGAATCAAATGCTTGTTCACTGCACCTCAAGTTGGCTATACCACTAGCTGTAAATCTCTCCAATTCTTCTGAAATCGAATCGCTTTTCAGGAAGTTGCTAAGTCCCTCTGAAGTGGTGGTCTCACTGGCAGCTTTTCTCAATGCAGCTTCAGCCTTTCGAGTCAGCATCAGTTGGCTTCGGGGCCTCAAGGATTCCAAATTTGGCAGTTTGCTCAAAGTTTTCTCTAAAAATCCACCCAGCTGATGCTGTATATGCCTTTCCACCTGCTTGGCTTGCACAACCTGTAAGCGCTTCTGCAACCTGCGAGCACGGTTCTCAATATCAGCCTGCCGCCGCAGTAAAGCTGTTATCCTTGTGTCAGAATCTAAAGCACTGAAAAGAATGGAAGACAGGGGAGACTTTTTACCCTCTAACTTGATACCCCCCAAGTTAGAACTGGAGTCTGTGCCAGGTGATAACCTACTGCTTCCTTGAAGTGCCGGCTGTTCCATGGAATTTACAGAAGATTTGTTTACAGTGCTATTATTGCTAAATATAGTTGTGTGTTCTACATCAAGGCTTCTATGTGGAAGAGTGCAATTGGTCATACCCCCCTTCAAGTCCCCAGATTCAGATGCCACTGCTTCACCCCCTTGAGAAGAAGATGAAGAAAGAGTTCGTTTTCCCCCATTGAGGGGACTGGAATTGTCATGATCAGAATGTGTTGAACTTTTAGTCAATTTCTTAGCCAACCCATTTACAGGTGCTTGTGGCAGAGCTGTCTGACCACTTGTATTCATGGTTCTAATATTTTCTAAGGAGAACTCCAAAACTGGCTGTCTCCCCAACAGCTCAGCTCGGAGTTCATAGGACTGAGATAAGAAAGGGTGAGACTTAAGGACTGTTTGCTTGCTGAAGACACCTTGCAATTTCAATGACTCCTTCGAGGAAACAGGTGTTACATCGGAGCAGAGATACGAAGCCACCAGTGGTTGCAGCTTTCCCAAGTCTTCCTTAGTAGAATTATTTCGGAAGTCTAGACTGGGGTCCTCTGCAGCAATGGCTTTTCTTTTGGTTCCGTTGGCAGCAATAAGGATGTTGGCGTTGCCGTTATTTTCGGCACTGCCAGGGGACAAAGTGGAGGATGGGGGAGCCAGTTTGAACCGGATATGGTGTGCTTCAGCTGCTGCGTCAGTGAGAGCGGGCGCCATCGCAGCCATTCAGCACAGAGAGACAGGAAGTCCAGCCTCTCCCTGTGCCGAGGCCAGCTCGACGGCCCCTTACTGCCTCCCCAGAGAACAGACTAGAAGAGAAAGAAGAAAAGGAAGTTAGAAATACAAGCACATTAGGAAACAACACATGTTTTTAATACAAATACTACTTGAGGCTGTAATCCAAACTCTGCCTCCAGGCATTCTGGAGACCTGAATATCTTGCACCAGGGGAAGGGTATGTGCAAGCATGCAAGCATGTACACACTCCTGTACAAGAGAAAGAAACCCACCCTTCTTTTTTATCACTTGTTACCACAGACTGAAAGTAGCTAAAACAGAAGTTTCATTCTGAGAGAACCACAGATTGTTAAAGTCAAATCACCTGCATTTAAAAAACTCTTTAAACTTCTTAAAATGAGTGGATTTAAAGTAAATGTAGCAAACTAAACACCTAGCAATTAAACAGAAAAAAATTAATAAGGAACTCTCCATCTCTACTAAAAAGTCTGTATTCCAAATAGGTCTGTGCATTTTTCTTGCCAAAGAACCCAGCGTTCTCCAGTTTCTAATTTCTCTGCAAGATAGATCATACTACCAGTTTATCTGTATTATCACACCTGTAAATAATTTTCTTTCACGGTTCTCTCCTTTGAGTTACAGCCCACCTCTCAAATTAATTGCTCAAGGAGTCTCTTCCCTTTACCCCAAAACTTCTTCAAAGAGTAGCCTTTGCATACTTCTCTAATCTGGCTCCTACTGCTCTGGCAAGTCACCAGTAATCTCACTATTAAATCGCAATGGTCAAGTCTCAGTCCCCATTCTATTTGACTTCTCTGAAGCATTAGGTAATACTGACCAATCCATTCTTGAAATTCTCCTTTCTTGATGTCCCTGATACCAAAGTTCCTTCTCCTGCCCTCTTCTCTCTCAACTCACTTCCCTGGCAACAACCACTAGTATGTATGGTGAAGCCTCTTCTAACAATCAGAAAAAAACTTGCTGAGCTGTACTAATAAACATTCCCACCTGTACATTCCTCAAGTCCCCCAAAATCAAAATTCACTTTCCTCTTCAAAAATACTTACTCCTCACCCAGTTTTATTATCTCTGGTAATGACATTACCTGATTTAGTAAACTAAGCTAACAATCTCAGTTATTTGCATCTTCTTCATTCTCTTTATTTGATTTGAGAGCAAAAGGAAATCTATGTAAAGAACTAAGCCAACTGTTCTTAAAAGTGTGGTCTATGAACTTCTTGGGAATTCAAAGACTACTAGAGGGGACCACAAGATCAAAGCTATCTTCATAGTAATACTAAAAATTATTTGCCTTTTTTTTCCTTCACTGAGTTGATATTTGCAACGAGGGTACAAAAACGAATCAAGGCAGAGGTACCAAAGTATACAGTCATTGGTGGTTCATTGTACCCTCTATTCACTTAGTTTTTAAAGAGTCAGGTCCACTTAACAATGTCCTTAATGAAGTTACAAGTTTTATTAAATCTCTACTCTTATGCTTTTTAAAATATTCTGTGTGATGAAATGGAACATATACATAAAGCACTCCACTGCTTTAAGAAGTCTGAGAAAAGGCACTTGTATAACTGTGATGCAAGCTCAACTAGAAGTTTTCCTCATCTAGCATTATTTTTACTTGGCAGAACAACGAACAAACTAAGGTTATTTAAACTTATGTAGTTAACAGACATTTTCTTGAACAAGATGAATCTGTCACTTCAAGAAAAACCATTGGCAATGAATGTTTATTGCATATTATAAAATCTGAGTTTTCAAGCCAAAATAAGTATTTTGAAAACTTGTACCCACCATCACGAACTTGAACATTTTCCCATCACTTTAAAAAAGTTATTTCTGATTAAATACATTACTGTTGATATTAATGAATGTAGTTTTTTTTGATACCATATCATGAAATGTGTCAACATTTGGAAGATCTGCGTAAGTCTGGAGATGACCAAATGACCAATCCATGTGAAAAACTCATATACAGGTAAAAGCAAGTACAAGATAGACTAATGGATTTTACTCTAACAGCAATTTTCAATCTTTTTCATTTCATGGCACATATACATTAATTGCTAAAATTCTGCAGCACACACAAAATATTTTTGCTGATCTGACAAAAAAGGTATAATGTTAATTCTTTCACGCTGGACGGATATTGTTGCTGGCTGTTGTCAAATTTTTATTTGACAATCTAAAGGAAAAGAGGCCAGGGCCCCTGACTAAATAGTCAGGTACTGCATGTTTTAAAAATTCTTGCAGCACACCAGCATGCCACAGCACACCTGTTGAAAATCACTGATCTAACAGTAAAAAAAAAGTTCATTGATATGGTTTTAGATTCCATATTGAAACTAACCTTGATGAAACTAGTAGCTGTAAAGTTTGGGTGTAATTTCAAAGGATAGCCACACTTATCTGAAATAACTATTAAAATATTCCTCTTTTCCAACTACGTTATCTATGTGAAACCAGTTTTTTTTTTATTCATTTGTGTTTTTAGAGAGGGGAAAGGAGGGACAAAGAGAGGGGGAGAAACATCAATATGTGGTTGCCTCTCACACACCCTCCACTGGGGACCTAGCTGCCCCCCCCACCCCACCCCGCATGTTCCCTAGCCTGCGAATCAAACCGGCAACCCTTTGCTTCACAGGCTGGCACTCAACCACTGAGCCACACCAGCCGGGGCTAGATTTTCTTTATATACAACAAAAACATGCCACACTAGAATGAATGCAAAAGCATATATGAGAACCCAGGTGTTTTCTATTAAGCCAGACATTGGAAAGATTTGCAAAAATGCAAAACAATGCTATTCACTAATTTGTTTGTTCTGTTAAAAAAGTTATTTTTCATAATATGTAGTAGGTTTATTTTTAAATGAATTGGTAAATATTTTTAAAAATATCTCAAGGTTTCTAATATATCAACTATTGATAATACTCCACAAAAGCTCTCTGAGGCTGTCTCAACATGTTCTAAGAGCACAAAGGGACTTTGAGACCAAAAAATTTGTGAACTGCTGAACTAAAGCAACCTCTTACCTCCTTAAAAAAATAAAATAAAAAAGAGGACAACTTCCAATTTGGTCACACTTTTTTATGTTTAGATCAATGCCAACATAGGATGGTAGGCCCTTATAGGACTACACTAAGGTTTTTTACACTATGACAATTCAAATCATTAATATCAAAATATTTAAGTAAATGATTGTGATAACATTCAAATACCAATATTCTTACAGTTCAAGTTTGTCTACTGCTCTATATAACTGTCAAAAGTTTCTCATTCTAATACTGTATTTTAATGAACTTCCTATGAAATAACTAAAACTTCTGGAGCTTACAAGTTTTATCCTTATCGACTTTCTGGCATATGGCAGCCTATGTAACACAAACTGTTCTATGTCCACTTTTTCTAATTCTGATTTTATTTTATTTTAAAGGTTTTATTTATTTATTTTTAGAAAGGGGGAGGGAGAAAGGAGAGAAACATCAGTGTGTGGTTGCATCTCCCATGCCTCCTACTGGGGACCTGGCTGGCAACCCAGGCATATGCCCTGACAGGGAATCGAATGCGTGACCCTTTGGTTCACAGGCTGGCACTCAATCCACTGAGTCACAACCAGCCAGGGCTATTTCTGACTTTAAAGTTAGTATCAAATCCTAATAGATTATAAATGGCTGCGCTATAGACCAACAGACAGATGAACCAATGCAAAATGTGTTTAGTTTTATAGTATACAAAGCATTTTCTCCCATAAACACAAATCCCTATCATATCTTTCCCATCAATTCAATCTCCTCTTCTGAGTTGGTATCAATACACAGTTGACACTAGCAATGCAAGGATAACATTATCAGTGCCAGATGAACAATACAACAACATGAGAAAAGTTGTTGTAGCCTGCTATCCAAGAAGCACTATATAGTAAGGCTCAGCAATGGCAGGAAAACAACCTCCCTCTTGGGACCCACCCGAGCATGGATATAGATATTACACAGCTTAAACAAAACTTACTCAGAAAAACCCAGGCTCACTCAGCACACATAAAAGCAAGTCATAATTAATATCATACCACAGAAGTACTTAAAGCAGTAAATATTCCATTGTTATTTTAGAATTATTCAATTATTTAACATTCACAACTTAAAGAAAAATCTGTTGCCTCAAATCCCACCTCTTTCAAGATCTCTCTAACCCTGTGAAAGTACATCTGTGAACTAGACATTAATCACACATCTCAAAGGTAAGAGTTTTTTGTTTACACTCGAGCCCTTTGGTCTCAATATCCCCATGAAATGCACTGGGGCAAGGAGTAGTTACTAAAACAATCACCTAAATAAGTAGGAAGGGGCAAAGCAACCTTCAGAAGGAATTCCATTCCTAACTCCTAAATCTTTATCTTTCTACACCAGAACAATACTACTGTTAGAAAAAAAAGAAATCTACAACCCTCTCCCTTAACTGACTTGAAATGCTCTGCTGAGATTCCGTATTACCCTCAAAGGCATTCACAGATAAGGAGAGGAGTTCCAGAGTCACATCATGACCCCACCCTCATTTAAATTATTTTAACTATCCTGGTTCCCTCCATTTCCTTATCTATGAATGACAAAGCCTGCTTCACAAGGTTTCTGTGATTAAATGAGATAGTCTCAATTACTTAACCTAGTGCCAGACACAAACACCCATTATCTGCACCATTATTGTAACCTACAGACAAAAAACAAATTTTAAAAAACTTCTATGGGACTTCTTAATGCACAGGAAAAATATAAAGCAAGTATAACTGCCGCAAATCATCACTAAGCTTAGGAATTTTTAAAATATTTTTGCTATATATCTAGATTTACTTTCCTTTTAATATTTCATGATGTTGCTTATGATTTTAAAAAAAGCAAACAAAAGACCAAGTAACTTAAATTATTAAATATCCATGTGGTGGAATACTATGCAACTATAAAAAATACAAAGTTGTATTTATTCACATGAAAACATCCCTGCTTCACTGCTAAAGAAATCTAAGGGTATTATTGTACAAAAGAACTATGAGTTCATTTTTGTTTGAAAAGTTAGGTGATAAGATTCTTCACCTATTTTGTCTTCTAGCTTTGTAGTCTCCACCATAAACATGTACTATTTATATGTATAATAAAAGGGAAGGAAGAAAAACAAAATAATGCAAACTCTTAAGAGTCAAAAAAATCTACCCTGGGTGGTGTGGATCAGGATTGAGTGCCAGCTTGCAAACGGAAGGGTCACCAGTTCAATTCCCATCAGGGCACACACACACCTGGGTTGCAGGCCAGGTCCCCAATTGGGGGTGTGTGGGAGACAACTGATTCCATGTATCTCTCACACATTGATGTTTCTCTCCCTCTCTTTCTCTCTCCCTTCTCCTTCTCTAAAACTCAATAAATAACATCTTTTTAAAAAGTCAAAAATCTAAGGAAAGTATAACGTCACAGTAATTTCCCTAAAATTTAACATACCCAGCAAAATGTTGATTAAAACAATGATTCCCATCCCACTTGAATCCCAAATGCTTTACTATCCAACAATTTAAAGCAAATTGTTGAACTTAAAGCAGTTTTTACAAACTGTCAAACTTAAGGAGTTTTACAAAAACAGCACAACAGCTCATAATAAATCACCTTCCCCCCAAGAATACAAAGCATTAAAATTTTCAATTAGCTTATTAATCCTCATAACAACCTGGGCAGTAGGTTTCAGACTGGGAATATAATTTCCAATTTACTGGTGGGGAAAAGCAATAAAGTTACACTGTACACTCAAAATAAGAAACCTAATATACCCCAAGTGTTAGTTCATCTAATAATCTACAATTTGACAAATGCAGATGAAGCTAATGTACTTGCTGTCACTGACATAAATTAAGATTCTCCAGTAAGCTTAAACAGACAAAAAAGAAAGGACCTATCTGCTATACAAGACTGGATTAGATAACTAATGGTTTCCCTGTCAGTTCCAAGGAAGCATTTTGGGGACAGGAAAAATGTCAGATAAGTTCAGCAGCCAAACACATTTGGGAAAAACTTCCCTGATAGAGATCCACAATGTGCTTCCTTCATCATACTGAATATGCAAATATATTTGCCTTTACCAAACTTCTTTAACAAACTAATACTTCTTTCCCATTACACCTATTAATATCATGCAGAACTGTTCTGAGGAATACAAGTTGAAATAAAGTTCAAATGTGTGACTTCTGGGGTTCCTTCCTACACTTATGATTCCATTATTCTAAATTGCAGTATAGGTTCAAGGACAAATTTCCAACTAACACATGTAGGACTTAGAAAGCAAAAACATATCCCTAGGGCAGTTTCTCAACCTCAGCACTATTGACCATCTTGTGCTGAATAATTTTCTGTTGTAGGGAGAGGGAGGTCTCTCTTGTGCACTGCAGGATGTTTAGCAGCATCCCTGGTCTCCACCCACTACATACGTAGCACCCTCCTACAAATTATGACAGCCAAAAATGTCTCCAGACACGTCAAATGTCCCACAGGGGGTAAAAATCACACCTGACAATTGAGAAATATTGCTTAGAGATACAGACTCTGTATCTATCTTTATGTCTGTCTGTCTGTCCATCTATACATAAAGATATATTCTTTCTAGATAGCAACAGCTGGCTGCTTCAAATACTACAAGTCAGAACTCCACACCTACAAATGCAAAGTATGCCTTATTCCTCATTAGTTCCCAAGACGGGACTCCCAAATACACAAAAATAAACTGGCAGCATCCACCTTGTAAAAATGTTGATAAGCTGCAGAAACTCAAGGGGGAGGGTTTGTCCATTCAGCTGCCCAATCACCACATTCTTTCACTGAAAACAGAAGCAAAAATCAGATGGGGAAGAAAAGTTCGCCCAAAATGTGGCTTTTGCTAACCTCTTTCCCCATTACCTCATTACTCTGCACAAGGGAAAGAAAGAGAAGAAGGAAGGATGGTTAGGGAAGTGTCGTGTAAAATTGTCAAATGTCAGCTGAAATTTGGAAATTTACTAAAATTTCTTTATGTAAAAGCTAGAACAAGAGAATGGTAATTGACATTCTAGTGAGAGGAAATGGCACCGGAAAATGCCACGCTGTAGGAAACCATAGGATATCCTGAAGGTTAAAAGAAATGATCGATTTGATTGAAATATAAGTTTAAGTTAACAGAGAATGCAGTACAGAAAAAGGAGGAAAGGCAGTCTGAAGCCAGATCATTAATGGACAACCTTAAATAGCCAATCTTTACTCAGAATGGCAGCAGAATGTCATTAAAGGCTTTTCAAATGGGGAATAACACATCAGAACTGTGCTTTAGAAAGACCAGCTGGGTGGGATGGATTAAAAGAAAATAAAAAGGCAAAGGAAAACGCAATAAAGAAGCTACTGCAACAACCCACACAGGATGCAACAAAAACCTCAACTAAAATGGTCACCACAGTAGTATGGTCAAAGTCTTCTCCAAGCTTAAATCCAGAAATTGGAAGGCACTGAAGTTTGCAGAAGCACCAAATAAGTGATACAAACATTGATTTAAAGGCTCTTAAGGACAAGAGATAAGGCTCTCTTTTCCTTCATAACTTCATCTTCTCTATGATGAAATCATAAGGTGTGGAATAATTTCTTTATTCTTAACACTACCAACCAAAATCCAGGCAGGGTTCTGGTCAGCTGACACCTAAATCATAACCACTTCCTGCTGATGTCCTCCAATCCATTCCACACCTTTTTATCACCTCACTTCTCTACTATAAAATAGCTTCCAGTGCCTTTTCCACAAGTAAAAATTCTCCAAAAATTAATATGTTTGATAAACCTCAAACATATTAAGAATAACTGTGTCAGGTGGCATGGACCTAGAACTCACCCCCAGATTCCAAACTCCACAATCTTTGCTTAGGCTACTGCTTCTACATGGAAGGCCCTTCTACCATTTAGGCCCAACACTTTATTAATTGTTCAATATATAACATCTCCACAGAAACTTTTCTGTACTACTCAGATTCACACTGCTTTCTTCCTGCTTAAATTGTACAATGTACTTCAAGTCACCATCACTTAATTCAAATTATCTGAATGTTCCCTAATTGTCAATTTGTTAATTCTATTTCCAAAACAGGCAGTGTTCCTTAGCATCTTTTTCTTGCATGCTAACTTTACCCACAGCTTGGTACACAGTAAGCATTGTAAGCACTTACTGACTGGACTGGACTAGAGTAATCAAAACACATTTGGTGAGGTAGGCCTTCAAATTTAGATATGATTTTGCTAAACAGAGAAAAATGAGGAAACTCTAATCGAGCAACTGACAATCAATGGGAAAAGATCTGAGAGATGATCCACAAAACAATTTGGATGAGCCACGCAGTACATGTATGGCTTTTCAAGAAGAGAGAAAAAGATAGCAGCTAGGTAGTGATTTGTGATCAAGTATTGAAAGTTACATTATGGGACACAGTGGAAAGCATTTTTTTACCATGGAACCAAATGTAGATATGTTGTGAAATACAACAGGGAACAGGAGGCATAATTTTTATTATAAACAAAGAAATAATGTTCACCAACCCACTCTCTAACACTTTCCTATACCAACAGGGCTTCTTAATCAAAAAGGTTTATAATTACTAAAGGAATCAAGGCTCTGAATGGAGGTTATTATTATGACTGCTGTTCATTAACATTAACTGACCTCTTCCTGTGTCAGTCCTGTGCTCTTTTTAGATGTGCTCTCATTTCCCTTCACAATAACATCGTAAGACAAGTAAAGTACTCTTATTCTCACTTTATAGATGAGGAAACTTGACATTCAGAAGTTGTGATGAGCCCCAGATTACACAATTCCTAAGCTGAAGAAAGCAGGATTCCATTCATATCCCAAATTCTCAAGTGTGCACTTTTAAAGCCATTACGCTAAGTAGTTTAAGGCTAGGTTTAAATTGAAAGGGCCTTAACTGCTTGACACTAGATTTCAAATTTTAGTCTTTAAAGGAAAGTTGACTTAGGAATACTAACTGATTATCTCCAATAACATTTTATTAAAATGCCTACAACAGTAAAATCACCACACTAAGTGCCTATAGTGATGAAAAAGACGAGTAAAGACAGACACTACTATGTCATCAGAGAATCCCAGGGGTCCTTATTAAGGGGCCCTCACACAGGCTGAGAGTGGGTGTCATTACAGAAGGCTTCCCAGAGAGAACAATATCAAAGTTGAAACCTAAAGAACATGTACAGTCTAGCATCCACCATACTGCTACTTCAAGAATCCCATATCCAAAACCCATTCCATGACCCCCAACACCAAATCCAAAACCCATTCCTGCCCCTCAGCATTCCCTATGTGAATGAATCCTTATCCCAATTACTCAGGTACCGTCTATCATAGACATCTCATTTAAATATATACTAATACCAGACATAAATTACAGGAAGACTACAGAAGTTCATGGTCTAGTGTGAAGACACTAAAAATTTTAAGTTTCATTACTGCAACATAAAAAAATAGAAAATAGGTGTGAAGGAAAACCCAGATGATAAAGCACTGTGTTTTGCCTGAAGAGGTCAAGGAAGGGTTCCAGAAAGAGCTGACATTCTGACTAAATGTTGAAGGCTGACTAGGGAGAGTTCAAAATAGGCAGAATGATAGGCACATTTATTCCGTCCTTAATGCCACTGTTTTAGTTCAGAACCTCATTATGCACTACAGTAATCCAAGCAGTAATAATCTCCCAACTGTTCTTTCTTCCTGTCTCATCAAGCCTTCAACCTAGCACCCACTACCAAAATGATTACCAGGAAAAAAGGATGAAAAGATGGCAGGAAGGAGGGAACATAAATCTGAGCAGGTTGTACTCCTACTTAAAATCCTTCAGTAACACTAGTAAAGGATGAATCTTAACTCCCCATTCAGCATATCTACCCCCATTTTTACACTCAGCCTCATCTCCAAACTGTCCCCAATCCCAACTTCCTGAATCATATTTATAGCTCCAGGCTTTTCCATGCTCTGTTTCTTCTCCAAGATCACATGCTATTTCAAGTATTCCCTATTCATTCCAAGTTGAGATAGGGGTCTCTCTCTAGAGTTTTACCTGCACGCACCCCCATGACATCCTAGACAACAGCTCATAATGTAATATAAAACTCCCAATTTTGTCTTTCCATTCCTCCCCTAGACTACTTCTTTAAAAGGGGGTTGTGGTTTGTGTTATCTTTATCCCCTACATGTAGCAGTGTACCTGGCAGACATCGGACCAATATAGGCTAGTTAACCTGAGCATTCTATGTTGAGTGCTTCAGCTGGAGATCCATTATGAAGTTAAAGTGGATGTCTGATCATAAAGTGATAATGACCTAACAAGAAGCAGGCACCAACTGAATCTAGAACAGACTTCAACTACCTCAAGTTCCAGCCACTAATATTGCCAAGCACCTGCACTCAGACTGGCAAACTTTTTAACTGTACCTTTTAAACTATTAAATTTGGTTACCTAAGCCTTTTGAAGACAAAATCTACCAAAAATTTAAATGCAATTAACCAAACTTTTACCCAGTCACTGCACTTCTAGGAACCTATGCAACAGAAATATTCTCGTAGATCCATAAAGATGTATACACAGTCTTTCAACTGTAATACAAAAAAATCCTAAACTTAAAGACACACTAGATTACGCAGTTATTTATAAAGAAAATTGTACGTTTTGATGTGAAAAACCTGATATACAGCTAAATGGGGAAAATAATCAAGCCATATAAGCATGATCCTGTTTGTTTAAAAACATTAAAAAATTTGAAGGATGACTGCCTATCAAAATATTTATTGGTGTTTATCCTCTATTCAATCACTGAATTCAAATTTCCTCCCAGTCTAGCTCACAAAAAGACAAAGAGGAAAAAAAAAAATATACCTTTTAATCTCATCTCTTTCTAACAAACTCTAACAATACAAGTGTTTGAACAATCCTAAAATTGAAGACTTCTTGAAGGGTCCAAACAGTCCAAAAGCAAACAGGTTATTCTTGGCAGGGATCCTTGACCAAATTCCAGGGATCTCACTGAAGCCTACCATATCCCTTTAGAGTACTGAATTAATGACAAAATTAATTTTTCCAATGCCAGGGAAGCGTTAAATATTAATACTAACATCCTTCTTGCATTCCATAGGGAGGCCAAGGGAAAACTAGAAGGTAAGCAGTAAACCAGTTAACTGCAAAAACAGCTGCCCAATTTTTTTTTTAATTTGGGCTTAAGCTCTTCAAAATCCTCAGTTCTTCATGACACTGTATGAACAATTTAATGAAATTTTCCCAACAGTTCAACTTATCAAACTAGTATTTCTACAAAACCTCTACACTAGCAAACATCAGAAATTAAACTAATTAGCTTTTCGCCTCTATCCCTTCACACCTTCTAGTAGAGGTGCTAATAAGCAGTCATAAAGGCCAAATAACAAGCAGCAAAAAAAAAAAAAAAAAAGGCCCAGATATCAGTTTTTAGCAATTTCTCATTTAATGTTCTAACAAAATTGTTATTCATCTTTTATATTTCCCAACATTTCCCTTCCAACTGAGATTAATGGGGTCTGACCTTAAACTAAGCTGACCCTTTTTTAAAAAAGAAATTAAAAAGTGAGGGACTCCATTAAGTTTGATGCCACTCAAGCAACTTTTTCCAAACAAGGGCTGAATCTGCTGTACTCAAAATTCAGAGTGAGATCTCATTTGGGATTCCTGGTTCAAGTAACAAGAACCAGAGTTTTTGATAACATTTAATAAAACCTCACTGAATTTACCTCCACCTTACATTTCCTGATTCTCAAAAACTTGAAGAAATTAATTTTTAAAAAAATTAAAACTAGGAAAAAAAAGGCAAGTTTACAGTCAACAATAAAATATATAGCTGAATAATTCCCTATCAAGGTTAAGACATTCAAATGTTAAAATTTTATGGGGCTAGCCCTTGCTCAGCTGGTTGGAGCATCCACCAATACATCAAAAGGTTGTAGGTTCGTTCCCCAGGAGCACGTACAGAAAGCAACCAATCCAGGTTTCTATCTCTTCCCTTTCTCTCTCTCCAAAAATCAATTATAAAAAATTATTAAAAATCAATTTTAAAAAATCCTCAGGTGAGGATTAAAAATTTTTTTTAATATTACGGAACTAGTTAAAGTCGTGGAAAAGCAAGGCTTGCATAAAGTAACATTTATTAAGCAGTTGTTACATCTTCCAGACTCGCTACCCAATGGAAAGACAATTTCAAAGGTCTCCACCTTCAGAGCCTCCTGGCATTAAGGTTTAAAATCTTCATATATAAATCTTTAAGTTTTTCTTTTAAACTACCCAAGTTTGTTTGCTTTTCATTCATAAATACGAGCTGTGTTTTCCATTTTGAAGTCAGTTTCTTCATGTCCTACATTTTAGCTTTACCTTTATTCTAATAAAGACAAGAAAAAGTTTAACACACAAAGAAAAATATTTCACCCTGACTGGTGTGGCACAGTGGTTGAGTGACAGCCTGCAAATCAAAGGGTTGGTCACCAGTTCGTTCCCAGTCTAAGGTTCATGCCTGGGTTGTGGGGTCAGGTGGGGGGGCGGTGGGGGGGGCATGCAAAAGGCAACCATACATTGATGTTTCTCTCCCTCTCTTTCTCTCTCCCTTTCCCTCTCTAAATAAATAAAATCTTTAAAAAGAAAAAATAAAAATATCTCAATTTCAGTCCTGGTTGGAGTCCAGGCTTTTTGGTAAATTATACCTTATTGGCTTATTTTCTCCTATACATTTTACCTACATCCTAAAGGACAGGCACATGGCATAATGTAGAGCCAACTGATAACTGAATAATTAATAGTGACCCTCCCAACTGGCCTTTTCCTATGACTCACAACTGTCCCTACAATCTGCAAGTGACCCCAAAGACACAGCTGACCTCCTACCTCTTCTAGTGACTTTCAAATGTTGGGATATTTGTCTTTTCCAATTCACATTGTCTTTTATAACCATTACTGTGGTTTCACTAAGGTTTGATCTCACATTTTAGAGAATGGGAAGTACTGATGAATCTTGTTTTATGTTATGAATTATTATACTTTGGCAAGAATATTTCTACAAAACTTTTAGTATGCCCAGAGGCTAATGTGCAATTTATTAGAATAGAAAATTATAATTTAAACGTACATCTTCAGAAGCCACATGAAGACTGAAAAACCAGTCTTAATACAGATTTCCAAGAAATAAAAGTCCTACTTTAGGTAAAGGACATGGTTCAAATATTCTTTGCATTGAAAGAGCAGGCAGGCCAGGTGTTTGGGATTTTTGAGACACCTGCACTGGACTTCCTTATAAAGTGATCAAGTAAAAGGGTACTAATGTAAAAGAGGATTCCTGAAACCTAGAACAGTCTAACCAATCAAGGCAGAAACTTGCTTAAAATAGGGCAAAGAAAAGGTGCTTTTAAACCTCTAAAAAACACTCAATAATAAAATTTACTCTGGGACAACCAACTGAAGACTACATACTTAGTATGCACGATTCCCTCCTTTCCAAACTCAAGGGAATGGAGAGATCCTTGGGAGGGGGGAACAATCAATTTATTTTAAAAAATCTCTCCAGAGAAAGGAAGTCACTTAAATTTGTCTTAATGGTCTCAGGAAGAAAAAAAACCCTACCAAGCCCCCCAAGCAAGCAGATAAAATATGAGGAATAAGCATTTTCACAGGATTTAAACACAGGATTTTCAATGACTACTGTTTAGAAAACACAATATGGACTAGTATGATTTTTTTTACATTTAAAAACGGTTTCTAATATGACAAGACAACGAAGCTTTATTCACAAAAGTTCCTAACTAGAACCAAATACTAAAATATCTTCCTAAACCAACAATATCCACCACATGGCCCTATGTTTACAGGTTATATGAGTCAGGTTATAGCAACAACACAAACCTAAAACTTGTTTTCACTTAGAAATACAATGGAAATTTATGGCTATTCAATAAAATTCAGAGGATGCAGGTTACAATATAGCATTACTAGAGATGGAAGAGTATTGGCAATATTTGAAGAAGAAAAAAGTGGAGTAGTTATTTTCTTCTCACCTTGATAAAAGTTAAAAAGTAAACTATAAGGCTTACTCATTTTCTAGCTTCCAAAATTTTCCTCAACAGGATAATGATAACCCATCTAATAATCAAAGAATGCTCTCAAGATTTAGCCATAGAACTCATATGTGTAGGCAAGAAAACCAGACAAAAGGTTAATATCTGACTTTGGTAAAGCACAAAAGTCAAATACTAATGTTCTGAATGAGGCTTTCAGGAAAGAAGCAGGAACATCTCTCAATACTTCACTTCATTAGAGTACACAGGTAGGATAGAAAACCCACCCTCCTCAAGGTTCCATCAATATTTAATTGATTACTCTCTTAACTGTTTACAGGCACAAATCAAAAATACTTATCTCACATATATTTCAATGAAACAGTCATCAGAGACCCAACCATAATACAGGTGTTAAGAATCTTTGTCACATCTAATGTCTTTCTCCAATGAGTGCACACTTGAGAAACAAAGTTAATCACCTCCAATCATGAGATCACTAACAAATACATCAAATATTCTAAAGGTCAAAAGAACTGCATACTTTGTTGGAGAAACCTCATGGAAATTGAAATCAAAATCCCATGACCAAAATCAGAAGTATAGATCAGCTCTCCCACAATTATAATACATATTTTAAATTCTCACAAGATGAGCATTTTTACCTTGCCTTATTTTTAGAACTACACATCACACTGCTCATATCACATGACATGATGTAACTGTTAGGAAAGAAAATGACCCAAACCATTGAAAATATACATAGTAAGAGGACAACAATGAACGCATTTTTAAAAACCACTACACTTCATATTTACTTTAAAAAATGTTTCTTAAACCACAGTATTTTTTTAAATTATAAAAGTGGCTAGTATCCTGTGTAGAAAAACAGCAATATGCTTGGTATTTTATAAAGCAGGAATTTACCCAATTATTAGGAAAACTGGTATAAAGAAACAGATACGTGAACATTCATTTAAACCCACAGGATTAAAAACAAAATTTCTCCAGATCAAAAGCACAACAGAAAGGTAATAAAATATCTCTAAATAAAATACAATTATTACTCAAAAGTATTTACTGTTGTTAGGAGATAAAAATAGCTTTAACTGACAAAAGTGCATAAAATTGAAAACTTCTGAATTGGTCAGACAGTATGTTAGAAACGGAATCAAGTATAGCCTGTGGAAGTGGGGAGGGGAAAACACACCCACTTAAACCTTTATAAATAGTGGCACTTGAAATGACCCCAAAAGTAGGAAAAATAGAAATTATACTATTCTGACATGAAAAACATATTCCGAGGCACTACTTTTCCATTCTTTTAAATGCTTTAAACACGAAGTTCGGTAACAATCTATAACTATATCATGATTATGCAAGGCAAAGATTATGTAATTTTATCGTTTTTCAGAAATGTTCTCTGACTCTAAAACTAAAACAACTAAAACGTTTTACTCACTCCAAAGGGGAAGGGGTAGGTTCTTCTGGTGATTTTAAAAATATAAACACACCCCAAACAAACAAAAAAACCCACAATGATTGCTAACCACGTGACAAAGGAGATGGCAACACCGGGATTGTGAATGGAGGGGAGGGAGGCGAGGCAGGACTAGGGAGATCTCTCGGAACTTTGGGGACCTTGGGATTCGCGTCTCCCGACCCTTAAGATACCAGACTCTAGCTCTACGAGTTGTACTGTTAATGTTCTCAAGTACGTTTTTATTAATAGGTCACGAAAAGTGCACCAGTGACCTCTAGAATAAAGGGGAAAAACGGAGGAGGAGGAAAGAGCAATTTAAAGTGGCGCCATCATGTCACTCCTTCTCCCCTAAGGCAATCCAATAAGCAATAGTTAGGTAACGTGTTTCTCAAAAATACCACACTGGGAAAATGGAAAACAAAAGGGTTTTTAAGTAAAATATGAGGCTACTGTTTATCACATGGAAGAACAACCAAAACTATATGCCGAGAATCAAAAGACCGTCAGCCGGAAAACAGGCCCCCCAAACTCACTTAAAAGCAAATAAATGCCTCTTCCTCTTTAGTTAAAAAAAAAAAAAAAACACGTCCGCCTGAGGGAAACCAGATCTGAAAACCTAAGTGACCTCAATTTACAGGCAACAAAAATAAATGAAACAAATAACCATCTAACTAAACAATCAAGAGTTGTGATATACACCGAGAAACATGCAAGATGTGTGTTTCGAGCAGTGAAAGGCCTTTTGCAGTGAAGAAGTTCAAGGCAAGAGCCAGAGTTTGTTTTTGTTGTTTTTTTTTTTTAACGGGAATAAATCGTGTTCTTAAGGCCTCATTTTTAAATAGAACGCCAAAGGAAAAGCTGGCGAACGAGGCGGCAGCTGGTGGGGAAGGGCCCCCGCACACCCCCGCCCTTGGGGCGACTCCCAGCCCCAGACCCGCAGCGGGGAAGCCCAGAGAGGCCATTTAAAGTTCCGGGGATTTTTCCTGCCCTGCCCTGCCTTTCCAGTTACAACTAACAAAGAGAGGGAGAAATGGGAGCCACAGGGAGAGCGAGGAGAAGGAGAAAGGGCAGCGGGAGGAGGTGGAGGAAAGGAGCAGCAGCAGCAGCACCTACCACGTGATGGAGGAGCGTAGCCCGGGCGGATTCAGCCCCACAAAATGGGCGCAGTTTGCAAACAGCCCCCGGCCTGGGCGCCGAGAGCCGGCGGCGGGCGGGGGCGCGCGGCGGCGGCTCCGGCCCGGGCCCCCCGCTCTCCTCCCCCCCGGCGCCCGGAGCCGCCCTGACTTTCCGGGCGGGGGGGCGAGGCGGAGGGGGAGGGGAAGGCGGCGGGGAGCGGCCGCTTTTTCTTCTCTTTTGGACCCTTTCTCCGGCCTTCCTCGGCTCCGGCGGGGCCTGGGCACGGCCGGGGACCGCAGCCCGGCGGGGAGGACGGGCGGGCGGGGGCAGAGGGTGAAGCCGCCCCCCCCCGCCCCGCACAAACAAGCGCCGCCGTCTGCAGCCCGAACCCGCACCCCGGCCGCCACCCGCAGATGTCTCTTCCTGGCCGGGGAGCGCGCTCTGGCCGTCCCCCGCGCCGCAGCGGCGAGACGAGTCGGCTTCGCTACGGTGCTCAGTTCTCCCGCCGGTTCGGTGAGCGGTGGCGGCGGTGGCGGCGGCACTGGGAAAATGGCGGCCGAGCTCCTTTTCCCTCCCCCCCTTTAATCTGAAGCGGAGGGAGAATGGAGCGAGCGAGCGAGCGGGCGAGCGCCGGGGACACGGGGAGGAGGGACAGCAGCGCCTCCGCCGGCTGCGGCTGCGGCGGCGAAGGGCCGCTCCGCCCCGGCGCGCCGCCAGGGGGCGCCCGTCGCACCGCCCCCACGGGCCGCCAGGAGGCGCGGCCGCAGTCGCCGCCGCCGCCTCAGTCATGGCTCCTCGTCGCGGCCGCAGTTGCTGCACCTCCGTCTGTGGAAGCCACGGCACAGGGCCCCAGCTGCTCCAAGACGTGTGGCGGCGGCGGCGGCGGCGGCACACGGCACTGCGGCAGGCGGGAGCGGGCCCTTGCTTCGGCTGAGGTGAGGCTAACCTGAGGCACTGACGCCGTCACGTTCCCTCTGCGCTGGGGCTGGTGGGGCCGCGCGCCGGCTATGAGGGACAAGGCGGGCAGGAGCGGTGGACCGAGAGGACGTGGACGAGGAATTGTTTGCACTGTGTAATAATGCCCGTAGGCTATTGCAGACGTTGCCACCCTATTCCAGGGCTAACGTGCGCTGAATCGGGTAGGAAGCTACTCGGCCAGTGAAGCGCTTCCTGTCGCCCTTTGTCCTAGCAGTCTGCCTCCGTACACTGCAGCACGCCTGGGCACTAGCCCCAGCGCCGCGCTCCGCAGCCGCCAGGGTAAAAAAAAAAAAAAAGAAAGAAAAAAAGGCGCACGTCGTCATTGCGCAGGCGCGGGCCACGGCCCGCGCCGGGCAAGCCCTTGCGGGAGAAGCTGGGAACAAGAGGGGAAGTGAAGGTCCACCGCCGGGCTCGCTGGGAACTGTAGTTTTCGTTAAGAAGCACGCGTGTTGTTTTGGGTGTCATGGCTTGGCAGATCCGCCAAAACAGGCAAGTGGCATTACACAATGAGTATTTATGTTTCCTGTCACCACCGAAAGGAAGTTTACTGCTATGTGCTAAAAGTTTAACAAAGAACTCTATAAAGAAACCCAAATCTCAAGAAAAAGCAAATTTCCAACCTTCCTACCATTGGTCTAAAGTAAGTGGCGCTTTATCATTTTCTCATGACCAGTTTGTCAGTATTTTATTCACTTCCCAAAACAAGGTCTTAAAATAATAGAAACTTTTCTAGGTTAAAAAAATAAAATCAGTAATACAATGCAAAGTGTGACATTTACACAAATTATATTCCATCAACCTTTAAAGATAAAGTTGCCAAAAGATGAATTAAGTGCTTTAAGATTTAAAAAACAAACCCTCTAGGATTCATCAAAATATTATTTTAAATGACTGAATCAAAAATGTTTCCAACAATTCAATCATCAAATTCAGCAGATGGGGAGAGAATGTTCTACTACCGAAAATGAAGATGAGAAATGCTCGATACTGTTTTGTGGCTTACCAGAACCAATATCCGGTGGTATGCCTCACTTCTGTTAGTCAGAAAAACAGCTTTGGCCCTCCCACAAAGTTACACTAACTCACAGCTCCTATAGCATCTGCACCTATATTTTCATAAGTTTCCATTTGTATTCTTGAAATCATTCTCTCATAGTTCTTCTCAAATACCAAAAGCAACCAATTAAGAAAGTCACCAAGTCAGATTACATAAAGAATAAACTAATATATGTAAATATGTTTGTATACACATCCAGAGATCCTACTCTTGACTTTTTAATGTATAATCCTGGAGAAGAATATTTAGTTGATTAAAAAATGTACACAAATATATCTCCATATAAAAATAATTCCACAAAGTGTAGCGTAAGGGTGTTAAACATACAATTCAAGGACCAATAGATGGCGAACTAGAGCCCTAATCTGAGGCTTCTGAAATCCAAAGGAGCAGAATGAAAAACACCAAATAAGGCAAAGTCCTTTGCAATGTATACTTAAATATGTTCAAAGACACCCACCACAAAATAATCTTACTGCTGCTTCAACTTTTGAAACTCAACTGCTAGATTTAACTAGGCCCCCAAATAGCCAAGGTTATAAAATACATTTTTTCAATGGATTTCCTCTTTCGAAGGAAAGAAGTGGAAATGCTCTTTTCAAAACATTCATTTTAGGAAAAAATAAATTCCAACCTTCCCATTCTCTCATTGCTTAGCTCAAGAGTCAGGAGATCACGGTGTTTATGGCACATGAATCAGTCACCCTCTTTTTCACTCAGATGTCTTTCTGGTTAGGCACCAATTTTTACAAATAAGGATATTCGAAGATGAGCTACTGCAGACACAAAAATCTTAGGGAGAGAAATACATTTTTTTTAATTTCCCCCAGAAACACAGTAGATATCAAAACTGATTAAAAACACACATTACATACTACTCACTTTTCAAATCACTGTTGTAACAGACATTTGTGATTGACTCTCCCATATCCTCTATCCTAATGGATTAATTTTAACCCATTCTTCTTTGCCTATGATTGGGAATGGGCATGGAACCCAATCCCAGCCAATAAGACATGAGTGAAAGCCCACTGGAAGATCTCCAAGAGATAATTGTGAGAAAAATTTCTTCCACCCTAAAGATGAGGAAGATACACTCCCTCTTCCTCCAATAGTGCTAAACATGACACCTCAAACCACTAGTTACTTTATAGGAAGCCTGAAGATGCCACCAATATCACAAGGTGAAAGAGAGTTGGCAGGAACCTTGGTCTTTGCCCTGGCTGGTGTGGGTAAGTGGATTGATTTGAGTACGGGACTGTGAACAGGGCACATGCCTGCGTTGCAGGCCAGGTCCCCCAGTAAGAGGTGTGTGAGAGGCAACCACACATTGATGTTTCTCTCCCTCCCTCACCCTCTCTAAAATAAATACAATCTTTAAAAAAAACATTTATTTTACATAACATTATTTATTCCTCAGGAAGGCCCTTCCTATATACAACTCTATACTGATCCATGCCTTGCTTAATCTGTGTTCTTTCTGCCCAGAAAAAGAGAACCATCCCTCCTCACCATCATTCCTTATTCGTTCCTCTCTTGCAATTCCCAACTTATTTTTCCCTCAAGATATGTTCTACCACACAACCATTATCCTTTACTTACTTCACTTAATAGCCTTGGCTGGGTTGTCCAGTTGGTTACAGCGTCGCCCAATATGCCAAGGTTACAGGTTCGATCTCCCGTCAGAGCACACACAAGAATCAATCAACCAGGTTCTTTCCTTTCTGCTGTAGGCCCCTGTGGCTGCTGTCAAAACGGGCAAGTTTATGAAACCCAGGAAGGTGGTACTGGTCCTGGCTGGATGCTACTCCAGACGCAAAGCGGTCATCGTGAAGAACATTGATGATGGTACATCAGACTGCCCCTACAGCCATGCTCTGGTGGCTGGAATTGACCGCTATCCCCACAAAGTGACAGCTGCCATGGGCAAGAAGGAAACTGCCAAAAGGTCTAAGATCAAGTCTTTTGTGAAAGTTTGTAACTACGATCACCTCACGCCCACAAGATACTCTGGATATCCCCTTGGACAAAACTGTCAACAAGGACATCTTCAGAGACCCTGCTCTGAAACACAAGGCCCAATGGGAGGCTAAGGTCAAGTTCCAAGAGAGGTACAAGACTGGCAAGAATAAATTGTTCTTCCGGAAGCTGTGGTTTTAGATCTTTTTTTGTTTCAGGCATTAAAAAAAAAAACAAAAACAATCAATGCATAAATAAGTGCAACAACAAATCGATGTTTTTATTTCCCTCCCTCTTCCTCTCTCTCAAATCAATCAATAAAAAATAAAAATAAATAATACGGGTAACTGGTACAATATTACCCTGCTCTTGATTAAATGCTAATTCCCCTGAGGTTGTTATCATATATCATTCTCACTTCCTGAAGCTGGCCCGGAAGCCCTAAAGGCAAGAAATAAGGATATTCCAACTTCAGATTTATTATTCTCATCTGTACAATAAATATTCCAAAAAGGCACTAATTTCCCTAACCATATATTGTATTTTCTAACAAGCCAGAAACTCCGACACAGAATATTCTATCACATATCCAGTACTTCACATGTCCAAACTAATCTCACAAGGACAAGAGATTATTTTGTTCTGTGTGTTTTAAAAAGCAATTATTAGCCCTGACCAGTATGGTTTAGTTGGTTGGGCGTTGTTTTGCAAAGTGAAAGGTCACAAGTTCAATTCCCAGTCAGGGAACAATGCCTGAATTTCAAGTTTGGTCCCTGGTCAGTGTGAGTATGAAAAGCAACCTATCCATGATTTTCCTTCCTCTCCTCTTCCCTTCCCCTCCTCTAAAAATAAATAAATTATTTTTTTTAAAAAAAAGCATTTGATGAATCCAACATCCTTTTATGGCAAAAACATACAGCCAGCCAGCAACTGAAGAAAACTTCCTCAACCTGATACATGGTACATATGAAAAATTCACAGCTAACATCACATTTAACAAAGACTGAATAGTTTCTCCCCACAATCTGGGGAAAACAAGAATGTCTGCTCTTACCACTTCTGTTCTTTATTCTACATTCTAGCCAGGGCAAAAGGCAAGGAAAGGCAAAAGTAAAACTACCTCTATTTGTACATCATCTAGTATATAAAAAATCCTAAGGAACTGATAAATTACTAGAGCTAGTAAATAAGTCCATCAATGTTATAGGATACAGGGTCACTATACAAATATCAATTGTATTTCAATACACTAACAACAATATGGAAATAATTTTTTAATTCCATTTACAATAACATCAAAGTGTTAAAAATGTAGAAATAAGATTAACAAAAGAGGTATAAAGCTTATACTCTGAAAACTACAAAAATTGTCTAAGTTAAGGAAGTCCTAATTAAGGGGGAAAACATCCCATATTCATGGACTGGAAGATGTAACATTAAGATGGGAATACTCCCTAAATTGATCTGTACATTCAATTCAATCCCAGATTACCCAAAACAATCTTGAAAAGGAAGAACAAAGTTGGAAGACTCAGACTTCCTGATTTCAAAACCTAATTCAAAGCTACCTAAATCCATAAAATTCTCAGAAAACAAGGGTAAATCTTCATTATCTTGGGTTAGGCAATGGTTTTTAGATATAGCACCAACAGCACAAGTGACAAGAATAAATAGACTGGTCACCATCAAAATTATGAAATTCTGTGCACTAAAGAACCCCATCAAGAAAGTGAAAATACAACCCATAAAGTGGGAGAAAATATTTGAAAATTATATATGATGAAGAACTTGTATCCAGAATATCTGAATAACTCTTATAATTCAATAATAAAGACAACCCCGTTAAAAAAAAATAGGCGAAGAATAGGACAGAAATACAGATTTCTCTAAAAAAGATATACAAATGGTTAATAAACATGAAAAGATCTTATCATCAGTCATCAGGAAAATGAATTCAAAACCACAATGAGATACCACTCCACACCCACATTAGCATGGCTATAATCGAAATGATGGACAAGTACAAGCGTTAGCAAGAATGCGAAAAAACCAGAACCCTCACACATTGTTGGTGGGAATGTAGAATGGGGTAGCTGTTTGGAAAGCAGTTTGGTGGCTCCTCAAAACATTAAACAGTGTTACCAAAAAACTTAGCAGTTCTACTCTGAGGTATATACCCAACAAAACTGAAAAACGGTGTCCAAACAAAAACTTGCACAAGAAAGTTTACAGCAGTATTATTCATAATAGCCAAAAGATGGAAACAACCCAAATAGCCACCAACTGATTAATGAATAAGCAAAATGGGGCACATGCATACAATGGAACATTTGGCATAAAAATGAATGAAATACTGATATACATATGTGAGAACACAGATGAACCTTGAAAACATGCTAAGTGAAAGAAGCCAGTCATAAAGGAGCACATATTGTATGATTCAATTTATATGAAATGTCCAGCACAGGCAATTCATAGACAGAAAATAGGTTAGTGGCTGCCAGAAGCTAGGGGACAAAAGGGAATAGGGAATGACTGATAATAGACATAAGGTTTCTTTTTGAAAATTAAAAATGTTGTAAAATTAGACTGTCGTGATGAATGCACAACTCTGTGAATACACTAAAAAATTGTGTATTTTAAATGGGTAAATTTTATGATATAAGAAATGTATCTCAATAAAGCTGTAAAAAAAAAGATAAAGCCAAAATAGCATAACTTGTAACCAATTTCACTTTGTAAAAAAAAAATATTGTACAACTTATGAAAATGTCAGGAGAAAGCAAGCCATAATTCTGCCATTTACTTCCCTTTGAGAGATTACCTCAGAGCACTAATTTGCCTTTATGTCACACTTGCAAACTCACTGCCAGCAGTATATAACAAAAGATTATGAACAACAATTTGAAAAAAGAGTATGATTTTCACCAATTAAAAAATGTTTAATAAAAATCTGTTCATATAAAAAATAAATTTAAAAATAGGAGTGATGAAACCTCAAAATTTAAGTGTAAAAAAAACACATAATATACATTGGAAATGTCTGGCTTGTCATACAGTTTCACAAAAATGAAATTTTACAGCAGTTAATAAATTTTATGAAGAAAATATTTTTAAAATTAAAAAAAAAAAAAGATTAGGTTCCCATCAAACTCAAGTTACTCTAAATTACCCTGTGAGAATGAAATGAAGAAGGCCCAACCTGTCACTGATATAATCAGTCATCTACAGAAATTATACAAAGTAGGACATCAGTAACTAAAGACTTCAAGGAACAAAAATACCCTACTACTGAAAAGGTTATCTTCAGTGAGATAGGACTGAATGCATCCTTTTTTACTTTTTTATTTACAGATTTTTAGAATGAGGGCGATTTGTTGTTCCTCTTATTTACACATTCATTGGTTGCTGCTTGTCAGGGTTCAAGCCCTGACCAGGGATTGAATCAGCAACCTTGGACCATCAGGACAATGCTCTAACCAACTGAGCAACCTGGCCAGGACTGGAATGTATTATTTTTTAAAAGCTTCAACAAAAGTAATTAATTTTACACTCTCCCTGAAGAATATTATAACAAATGGTTGGCAAACCTATAAATGGGTAGTTGAAAGAGAAAAAAATGGGCATAGTCATCCCTAGAACTATCTGAAGTATAAAGATGGTACCCTGATCTACAAATACAGGATCTGAGAAGAAGAATATGTGCTGAACAGGAAAGAATATGATGATCAGTCAACTCATTTCCAAGCCAGACTGTTGATTTTATTCCCCCCCATAAATCAGCAATTCTTGTTTTATATGGTCCCGTGTAAGTGTGATTTACATATTAGTCTACCACCCAGTAATCATTAGACTGATATAATTAATGCTGGACTGGCATTCAAGTTCTAGCTAGCTCTATCACTACATAGCTATGTGACTTTGGGCAAATGACCTAGAATTTGACTAACTTAAATCAAGGCTTCTTTCAACCCCAAAGCTCATTGATTCAGAAACCTGAAAACTACAACAATAAGTAATACAGGGTTCAACAACCAATGTGTTAACAACACAAAACATTTGGGCTAGGGAACTGATATAAAATTTTAAATAATAAATGCTTTCTAAAAAAATTAGAACCTATGAAGACATACACATATAACAGAACTTAGTTCTAAATTATAATCAGAAACTTACATATATGACCCATTAGTAATAGACATAAAAAACACATAACCAACATTCTACAAGTCAGGAAAAACTAAAAATGTATTATATGGTTACCCAATTTTAGGAAAGGGAATATAAACTTTAGTTAGATAAAGTTAAAATTATGTTTAAAAACAAATGTGTAATACAAAGCCTAGAGATGGACTTTAAAATATTCCATGCGAGTGATCAAAAGTCAGGTGCTCATGCTTAAGTTTTAAATTGCTAAGTAGTGTGGGGGTTGGGGGGAGTAGAAAGGGTCAGGAGAGGAGGAGGAAGACAACTTTTCTTAAAATACATGACAAAAATAAGGAAAAGTAACAAAAGATCATAAATTGTAGCTGATCAGGAGCATGAAGATGTATGTAGCCAAAACAATTAGAACCTTGTAAGAAAATGCAAAGCCACAAGCGGTGGCTTAAATATATAAAAAAAAAGCGGTGGCTTAAATATATAAAAAAACAGATGTTCTCAGGTTTTGGCACCAAGGGGGGGAAAAAAAGCCAAATGCCAAATAATGACTGGATGAGTCACTTGATAAATAGGGTATAAACAGTGATAAAGCAAAACAGCTGATAGGCCTAACTTTAATCACTTCAGTATTTACTTAAGAAGGCATGAGAAAAACCTATTTCTAAATTATTCTTTAAATTATGAGTATACAAATCGAGGATAGTGAGTCAAATTCATTATTAAACACGACACTCCCAAACTAATATATTAGATATTAGGTAGTCATGGAGCCCAAAGTATTCTGCACTTTAAAAGAGTTTAAGTAGAACATTATCCAAGTGCAGGGAAGAACCTACTGGCCGATGGTCAGTCATATGAGAGGACTGACCTAGGAGGACAGAATCTGGATCTGTGTCCTTTAATCAGCATTTACGCAGCCCCTTGCTTTATTCCTGGCACACTTAGGCACTCAAAAAATATCTGAACAAAAACATGCCATCAACATAATTCCCACCTATTCAAGAGAAGGGGTCTAGCTGTGGGCTTCAAACTGGCCAAACTGGCAAATCTCTAGTACAGGATGAGCTCAGAAGACCTATCAGCATGACAGTCTACTGAGGAAAAGACAACATAGCTTCGAAACCTGGAACTCCCACCACACCGGTTCACCCAATTTCTCTGAGGAGAAAGTATGTGCATAGAATTTATGTGGGCTTTTTAAAAAGGCTTGATAAGATTATAAATAAGACCTTTAAAAAAAAAGAGTGACCACAAAATTTAAAATGTTTAACATAGATGGAACATGATTTAAACATAGAAAATTAATGGGTAGATACATAGGCATTTTCCCAAATAAATAACTATAAGCAGGAGACTGATCTTAGATAATATTTTGGAAATGCTATATTTAACAATTTAATATACTACAGGAAAGATATAGAGAATTCCCCATTTGGCATATGGAATGATAAGCTTCCTGATACTGAAAAATAAGGGAAGTGAGAAGTGAAAAGGATTTTTAAATGTATCAAATGAGAAATATTTGCAAAAACTAGGATTTAGCCCTGACTGATGTGGCTCAGTGGATTCAATGCCAGCCTATGAACCAAAGAGTTGTAGGTTCAATTCCCAGTCAGGGGACATGCCTGGGTTGCAGGCCAGGTCCCCAGTAGGGAGCACACGAGCAGCAGCAACCATACGTTGACGTTTCTCTCCCTTTCTCCCTCCCTTCCCCTCTCTCTAAAATAAATAAATAAATAAGTAAATAAATAAATAAAATCTTTTAAAAAACAAAACAAAACTAGGATTTATTTTCAGCTTAGAAAATAATTTGGCAAGCATGATGTTTAAATATCTAAAGGGTGGCCTAGCAAAAGAGAAACTAGAGTAGTTGTTCTGAGCCAGGGATGTCAAACTCATTTTCACCAAGGGCCACATCAGCCTTGTGGTTGCCTTCGAAGGGCTGAAATGATTTTAGGATTGTGTAAATGTAACTACTCCCTAACTGTTAAGGAGTTAAAATTATATTTGGCCCTTTGAAGGCAATGGAAGGCTGATGTGGCACCTGGTGAAAATGAGTTTGATATGAGTTCCCTGCTCTAGGCAGTTCCTGTGTAGGCACATTAGGCCAAAAGTGAACATTGCAAAGGGGCACATTTCAACTCAACAGAAGGTCAGGCTCTCTAACCATCAGACCTAACTAAAAAGGTGATTCTTCCCCTATACTACCTCGAAGACCCACTAAAATACAGAGGCTAAAGTACTACAGGCAGGAAAGTGGCAGATGCTACAGCATGGACAAATGAAAAGTAAGGCATTTACAGAAAAAAATCTAAATGGTACCTAAGAGATTCATAGCTTCTAGTAAAAAAAAAATTTTGTTTGAATAATTATAGACAGTGTAATGTTTTATGCAAAATAGGGGGCAAACTGCAAATTCTATTGGCAACAAGGAAAAAACTGCATTTCTTCTTTATGAACTCCGATCATATTCTTTGTCAGTAAAAGTTGTTTCTTTTGGCTGTAACAAACTTTTGAAAATCAGTAGAGGTGGTCACATATCAGTGACTTCAGCTCCCCCTGCTGGCCAAAACCTTCCTATTGTGATCAAGACCTAGATAAAAAATAAAAACAAAGCAGTAGGCAGCAACTACAAGCTTATCCATTTTCTGGGTTTTTGCTACAAACACAATTTATATACACAGTGATAAAAGATAAAATGTTATATGTCTAAACTCATACTTAACAGATCTGTGATGGAGGAGAGAGGTGACACCTGGCCACTAATGCATAATAACTAATATCATAAGGAATTCTAAAACTACCATCAGTTCAGTGTCAAATATACTACCTGGTTGGAACACCACAAGCCTAAATAATATCCATTTCCCTATACTTTCTTCTAACTAATGTGAAAACATTCTAGCTACCAGATGACACCAGGTTGTCAGTGAACAGGTTCTCACTAAGAAAACAAAAACACCTATGACCTTTGTTGTTCGATGGAAGATAATTAAAATATAAACAAACACCTCTTTGCCTTATTCCAAAGCTACAAAGCTGCTCCTGCTGAACAGACTGGATCCTATAGTTCCAAACGGTAAAGCTAGGATTAGTGAGTAGATGTGACTAACTCAGCTTTTCCACCAATACCCTTATAAAGATGTTCTCCACAGGTTGGGCAATGCAGTTCTCCCTCAGATTATTCATGAACACACATTTACTGGGTACCATCACACAGCAAACAGTGATGATGAAAGAAAAGACACAGCCCTTACTCTCAAAGAGCTTAAAGACTAGCTAGCTGGGTGAGAGAATGCCTGCAATCACTGTACAAGAGAAGTGCTAGGAATGCACACACATACTCAAAAGCCATGCCTGGGTACACAGGAAGCTCTGTGTCAGCTACTGTGGTTGTTACTGTTATTATCACCACGGTTACTTTCTAGAACAGACCGGACGCCATTTTAAACGAAGGCAACTGTTTTTTGTGAAAACCCAGAGGTGAAGGAGAACGAAGTGCACAGCAGGAACCTCAAGCAATTCAGCACTGCCAAGTTCAGAGTGCTCAGGCAGGAGTACTGCCTGAAAGCCAGGTAAGCCGTGGGGGAGGATGCACATAACTGTATGATGAGATCTATGTTTTATAATGACAGCAACTTGGAAGGCAGTCAAGGAGAATAATCAAAAGGTGACTGAAGGTCAGGTAGGCAAAGGGTGATGAAGGTCTAAACTCAGAACGGAGAAATAGAGGTGACCAGGGAAACATTTCAAACTAATATCTCAAGAATATGGTGACATAAATGCCCTACAAAGGAATCAGGTGACAGGATGGGTGATAGTACCACTCACCCACTGGGACAAGAAGATAGGAAGAGGCTGAACTTGGGGAAGTAGACAGGTCATTTTCAAATGCACAAAGGACACCCAAACAGAGATGTCCAGGAGGCAGCTGTATGTATGGGATTGGAATTGGAAAAAACACATTTGCAAATCATCAATATATGGATGTTGCGTGAGACACAAATGCATCTGAGATGACCCCAGGAACTGGACAGGGTAAGGAGAAAGAGCCAAAATGACACAAACACTGATGTGAAAGAAAAAAAAGTCTGCAAAGAACACTGAGAAAGAGAAACCAGAAAAAGACAATGATAGAAAGAGCAAGCACTCACATCATTTGTACTCTACCATGTGTCAAGACTTCTCTAAAAGTAATAAAATTAAAAAATAATAATTTAGAATTATCACATTAATTTATATTTTTTATTTGATTCTTTTACCCCTGTTTTCACTCTTATCTGCTTGCCTCACTTATTAAAGTATGATCTAGGTGGCAAACTTTTCACACGATGATTTCTATAAAAAAGAATTTAGCAAAAACTAAAATCACTAGGCTATTCAAAATAAAAAGAGCTTTTTAAAAGAGCTTATTTATTTATTTTTAGAGAGAAGGGAAGGAGGAGAAAGAAAGGGAGAGAAACATTGGTCAATTGCCTCTCACGTGCACCCCAACTGGGGACAGAACCTACAACTCACATATGTGCCTGGACCAGGAATCGAACCAGTGATCTTTCACTTTGTGGACAACACCCAACCAACTGAGCCACATTGGCCAGGGCAGAAAAAGATAATATTGCCCTGGCCGGTGTGGCTCAGCTGGTTGGAACATCTTCCCATAACCAAAAGGTTGGGGGTTCAATTCTCTCCCAGTTAGGGCACATGGCCAAGAGGAAGGTTTGATCCCTGGTGCAGGGGCACAGAGGATCCCCAGTCGGGGCACAGAGAAGAGGTAATCCATCAATTTCTCTCTCATATCTATGTTTCTCTCTCTCCTTTTCTCTCTCTCTCTAAAAACAATGAAAAAATGTCCTCAGGTGAGGATTTTAATAAAGATAGCACTTTCAATTTCTTCAAATCAAGTCCCTCTCTCTCTCTCTCTCTCTCTATATATATATATATTTTTTTTTTCGCTGAGCTTCCAGAACTTATTATGACTATCCCTTTGTCCTCTGGAGCAAACCAGTCAACAATGCCCAGGGCTGCTCTCCTGCCCACTATCTAATTGCTCTTTCCCACTCCAGCCCCTTAGCTGTACTCTGTCTCAGCATGGTCAGCAGTGGCTCAGGACTAGTCAAATGGCCCAAACAATTACCTAATACTATAAACTTCATTTCAGCATAGGGAAATAGAAGAAAAAATTGGGGAACCTCTGATAATAACAAAGCAATTTCATAACATGCATTTATCTAGAGCAGCCCAGATCACTGTGAAATCTGATGAAAGCAATTGACCCTTCCTCTCCATAAAATGCACATAGGCAAAACCATGTAATTTTGTATCAGGCTGCTAAAAACCCATCATTCTTCATGTATTTTATCTGTAGCAAAGTCCCTTCCACCATCACTAAAGATCTATTTACTCTTCCTTGGCAAATTATGTATGTATGTATGTATTTATATTTAATTTTAGTTGTTTTATATGTTTTTTAATTTTTTGTTGTATTTTTTTTCCATTACCATTAAGTGCCCTTCCCTGGCAAATAATTCATACGTGCTTAATTGGCTGGTATCCTTGCCTACCACTGAAAGAAAGCATTAAAATAGAGGGAAGAGCTGCGGGAGGCTGGACCAAGGACAGTAACCACCTCATACAAAGGTAGAAGATAATGAAAATAGGTAATGACAGACAAAATAATATAAAGAATAGCCCAAGAATATGTAATATGTACTTACTAGTCCTCTAATACAATATATCCTATTGTCTCCAAAGACATTCTATTTCAGCAAAATACAGTAACTGATGGGCATAGCGAGGATCTTCAATAATTTTGAATTACTAGTAAAAGATAAAATTTTGTTCAGGATGCTTTCTTTAAGGAGGCAGGCAAGCACATAATACCTTTTGAAAATATTTTCACCTAAAAGACAACTTTTTAAAGTCTTAACACTAGAAGTTCCAGGGCAGAAAACCACCAAACAAAGGTACGTGTAGGCCAGTGGTGAAAGAATGGTTTAAAAACAGGACAGAAAGGTCATCGGCAGCCAGATCAGCAGGAGTCTACACTCCGTGTCTGAAACTTTGAATTTTACACTGAACACAAGCAGGAGGGGAACAGAGGCAGACAGCAGGCCAAATCACTCAGGCCAGAGGAACTTCAAGGTCTTGCTATTTCTGGGGTGACCCATACTGCCTACCCAAATGTCAGTTTGAAGCCAAATGTTGGAAGATAACCATGCCAGGCTTTTTTACATATGGCATCTGGTTAATATAAAACATCTCTTTATTCACACAGGGAAGGGTGTGTTCAACTTTTTGGCATCTCTGAGCCACTCTGGAAGAAGAAGAGTTGTCTTGGGCCACACATTAAATACACAAACACTAATAAAAACTGATGAGCAAAAAAAAGTTTTAAATAAATTGACGATGTGTTGGGTTGCATTCATAGCTATCCTGGGCTACATGCAGCTTGTGGGCCCGAGGGTTGGACACCCCTGCTAGAGACAGATTCCTAGACCTAATTCTTACAAAGTAAGGAAATCCCAAGGTTCTATCAATTCCTACAAAGGATGAGACATAGAGAGCAAGACTGTAATCTTGACCCTAATTTTTCAAAACAGAATTTTACTGATACCAAAAAACAAGAAAGAATAATCTTACCTTCTAAAGTTGCAATTTTATATAAATCTATAGTTTCAATAACAAAAATCTATAATATTAAACATAAATGCACGAGAAACCTAAAGAAATAATCTATGTCCTTAAATTATATTACCAGCCTGCACCGAAATTTCCATTTCCTATTATAGGCGTTGAGGGTCCACCACCCATGATAAAAGACACAGTCTGTGAGGCTGCCAAGCTACTGAATGTTGTTATAGATTGAACTGTGCCCCACCCTAAAAAAAGTTACTTTGGACTCCTAACCCCCAGTACCTCAGAATTTAACCTTAGCTGGAGATAGCATCTTTACAGAGGTAATCAAGTTAAAATGGCCCTGGCTGGTTTGGCTCAGTAGATTGAGTGCCAGCCTCCAAACCAAAGAGTGGCTGGTTCGATTCCCAGTCAAGGCACATGCCTGGACCCTAGCTGAGGGCACACAAGAGGCAACCACACATTGATATTTCTCTCCCTCTCTTTCTCCCTGCCTTCCCCTCTCTCTGGAAATAAATAAATAAAATCTTTTTTTAAGTTAAATTGAAGTCATTAGTGTGGGCAGTGTTCCAATATGACTATTGTCCTTTTAAAAAGGAGAATTTCTGAACACAAAGACACACACACACACAGGGAGTCTATGTAAAGACTGGAGTTACGCTGCCGAGGAACTACGAAAAGCTAGAAGACAGGCCTAGAATAGATCCTGCCCTAGCACCTTCAAGGGGGAGCATGACCCTGCACTCAGACTGCTGCCTCCAGACCTGAAGGACAATGAATTACTGTCGTTTAAGCCACTAGGTTTGTTAGAGTAGCCCTAGTAAACAGGTGTCATGAAGAAAATTAGCAGCCTGTGTTTATGGAGCACATACCAAGTGTTACTCTAAGTACTGAGCATCAAGACACTCATTTAGTCCTTACAAAGTCCACTCTAGGGTGTAGGTACTATAATTACACCCCTTTCACAGAGAAGGGCACCAAAGCTCTAACAGGTTAAGGAACTCACCCAAAATCAGCCAGGACCCCACTCTACCACTAGGCTATAAGGAACTATTATTAATAGTTCACTAAGCCAGACACTAGATCCTTTACAGATATAATGTATACAGCAGTACTCTAAAATAAGTGTTAATATTATTACCAATACAAAGGAAAGCCCTGAATATCAGAGAGATTAAGAAATTGCCCAATATCACACAACCAAGAACCATGACAGTGTATTTAATTGCCAACTTAAAGTAATAAACAATTAAAATCTTGTTATACTAAAACTATAAGAGCAAAAATTTCACTATAAGAGTGAAATTTCACTATAAGAGTGAAATTTTTCAATGCCTAATCTTATAATTCAATACTAGAAATACACATCTATAAATTCAGAATCCTTCAAGATCCCAGGAGAGGATGTGTCCTCGGTCACAGCACCCGTCTGTGCACGAGTCCCTTCAGTCACTGTCCAAGGGCTGCTTGGGCGTGGCTGTGGCCCCTTGCTCTTTTCTTTGACTTCCAGACACAGGAGGAGAAAAGATGTAGGGACTGAGATACTGTTCTGTGTTTTAAGTGTTTTTTTTTATTTCATATGTTTTTATTTTGATATAAACATCAAAACGTATTTAAAAATATAATACAATAAGACATCTTTCCTTCCCACAATGTGCTCTACCCGCGTAGTTCCTAGATTTACAGGTAACCAATGGCACTATTTTCTTGTTTATCCTTCTAAAGTTTTTAAAATGCATATACAACAAGCCAATACAAATTTTCTTTTGTCCATTTCTTTTTACACTGTTCTGCATCTTGCTTTTTATCATTTAACTGTGTATCTTGGTGATCTTTCCATATCATATTGAGTTATATTTTAATTCTGTCCTTCTGTTTGTCAAGGACACTTTTTACCTGCTCTCACTGTAATTCAGTCTGGCACAAAGTGCAACGAGAAGTCCGAGAGCTGAGACATCTGAGGCACCATGTCACACACCAAAGACCATCTATCCACCTCATCTTCACTTTGTGCTTTTCTCCCACCCATCCATCCAACTCTCCTCCTCCTCCTTGTTCCTCTACCGTCTCACCCATACCCTAACCCTGACAACTGGCCCTAGAAACAGCAAACATCACTGACATTGCTTAGTCGGGGCTACCAATAAAAAAGCTGGAGACCCCTGATATAGACAGGAAGGGGTAAACAATTTCCATAGGACCTTCTAATTAACAAGAGTGCTGTCCACAGACAACTGTAATTAAACAACAATAAAATAATTTAAATTAAAAAAAAAAAGAGGGCCTTCCATTGAGTTCCTGGTTGGAGTTATTTGTCCTTTGTTGTTAACTTATGTTTCCTTTGGTACTTTGGTTTGGGTAAAGGGCAAGTACTGGCACTACCTTCTAGAAGCCTGGGAATAAGCACATACTCAGGCCTACCATTTAAGTAATACCTGAATAAGAACTAGAGATCATTCCCAAATAAGATAATCAGAAGCAAAGCATATGAACTATAGAAAATGAACACTTTGGATCCAAAGTACACAATTTAATTAGGCTGGCATACTTTTTTTTACTTAAAAAATAAATCGCTGCAACCTAAAAATACTTCTCAAGAACATTTTAAAGATATTTACAACTAAAAAAGAGAATAAAGTTCTCTCTGTCTCCCTTTTTTTCCATCCTGCAAATTCAATACTATCATCTTCCCCCCAAAAGTGCCTTTTTTCCCTGCCCAGATCAAACACTATAATTTAAGGGTTTTTTTTAAGTAATAAAAGGAGGAAATTGTTAACAAATAAAAATTAATTTAGATTTAGAACAGGCTTTCCACTAGTAGGAAACATAAAATTAAGGCAGCCACATGAGTACATTCTTAAGTAGTTAACATGTGGGAACTTATACGGAATGCAACGCTGACTTCCATTCTGTGTTCCTACCAAGCCAGAGGTCTTTGGTACAACTTCAAGGGTTATTGTGGAACTATAGCTGACCCCTGAACAATGTGAGTTTGAACTGTGCAGAATTTTTTCTCCATAAATACTATAAATGTATTTTCTCTTCCTCATGATTTTCTTAACAAATGTTCTCTGACTTACTTTGTTTTAAGTATATAATACATATAACATACAAAATATGTGTTAATAAATTGTTTGTTATCTGTAAGAATGTCAACAATAGGCTATGAGTAGTTAAGTTTTGGAGGAGTCAAAAGTTATTCACTATTTCCCTGGCTAGGTAGCTCAGTTGGTTGGAGCATTGTCTGAATGCCCCAAGGTTATGGGTTCGATCTCCAGTCAGGGCACATACAAGAATCAACCAATGATTGCATGAAGGAGTGGAACAAAAATCGATGTTCTCTCTCTCCTTTCCTCTCTCTCTAAAATCAATAAATTTAAACAAAAATTAAGTTATTCACTATTTTCAACTGGCAGGAGGTGCGAGTCAGGGCCCCTAAAGTTGTTAAAGGGTTGTTAAAGGGTCAACTGTATGACAACCCAGGCTCAGAGATTTAGAGGTAAAATCTTTTTTTAAAAGATTTTATTTATTTATTTTTAGAGAGAGGGGAAGGAAAAAAAGCGGGAGAGAAATACCAATATGTGGCTACTTCTCAAGCTCTGCCCACTGGGGACCCAGCCCGCAACCCAGGCATGTGCCCTCACTGGGAATCAAACTAGCAACCCTTTGGTTCACAGGCCCGCACTCAATCCACTGAGGTACACCAGCCAGGGCTAAAGATAAAATCTTAAACAGCACATATACCTTAAAAAACAGGCCTCTGTGTATCTAATACATTAGTTAAAACCAATGTGACTATAAAATAAAACCCAATATATTGATCTCAGTTTTCTTGGATTTCTAGGGAACTAGTACCTATGGATATCCCCTTGCCTGCTTCCTAAAGATAATAAAGGCCACCAGCTCCTGGTGCCAAACACTCAGTACCAAAGAGAAATACTCTTGTACAAGGTCCTCTAATCCCTAAGGGTTCAGGACTTCTGACTGGGTTCCCCATGCTCCCCCTCCATTCTGCAGGGAGAATCGTGGAAAAATTGTGTCACTTCAACTTCCTTCACACTAATGTAAGCACTCATTATCCAACAGTAGCAGCTGCAACATAAATAAAGGTGAGAACTCAGTCTACATTTACCAAAAGATTTACAACAGCCCAAATGTTTGGTTTACACAGATTGTATTATTCTCTGATCTATACCATAGGGCAGATTACCACACAACAAATGACCTAACTACACTAATACCTAGCCCCAAAGGGAGGCAACCTGTGCCACCGGGTGAAGCTGGTAGAGAGTTTCCATCACTCCTTGTCTTCCTCTCTCCATCCGTCCTCCCATTTTCCTCCCTACGTATGTCTTAAGCTTTGCCCCTCTGCTTAGTCCTAATGCAGTGTCCTTTGGCCATCTATGCACAAGAGATTGGAAGGAGTCAAGAGACCTGAGACAGACCACATCAACAAGAGCTTTTTCATCTAAAGATCATCTTTCCACACTGCCCAAAAGAGGCTTATCCTGTGACATGAAACTTGGCATAAAGGGTTACCTGCTCAGAAAAATAGTGTAAATTCCCATGCAAAGGACTGGGAAGCCTCAGAATTCTCCAACAGCATTGTATACATAAAACAACAGGTCTTAGAATGTTCTAATATCCTAAATGAAGTTTCACAGTAAACAAGTGGTTAATGACACATCTTTTGTAACACATGAATCAGCTACAGATTTGCAAGAATGGGACACACCCTAGTACCCAGGACTCTAAAGTACCTGTTTGAAAGTGGATCTGGATGTCAAAATTGCCAATCCATCCTACTGAGATAGGAACAGAATTTTACAACTATGTGGGTTCTCCTAATATAAAATTAACGCATCATTCTAATGCAAGTTAGTTTGAGAACCTCACTAATATTTCAACTACACCAACCAAGAAAAGTAACAATACAAAGTAAGGAATAACCAATCAGTCCTAGGAAGCAAACACAATAGTAGTTTTTGAGGGGAAAGGAGTGTCAGGTAAGAGGGCTGAAGAACTGCGAATTTAAGAATTAGGATATTCTCAATTCTAAAAAAATAAAATGAGACCTTTAATTTTAAAAATAACACATCTTACCTTAAGAGGCATCCAAAGAGCACTCATAGTGTCAGCAATAGCTCAGACAATGCTCAGAAATGAAGGGAGTCTTAGTAATCCCTCAGTCACCAAGTATGAGCAGGTAGGAAAATTGTTTTGTTTCAAGAAGGTATCTGAAAGAGAAGACTTTCATTTAGACTAAAAGAATAATCAAGAATAAGCAAATAGTTTAAGCTATCTGGACAGAGATTTGAAGTACTGTTGCCTCACAATCCTTAAAAAAAAATGTACAAAACACAATCCTCTTTGGAAAAGGGCAAATGTGGGCATGTTATGTAGAAATATATTTTACATAAAAAGTGGATTGAATATGTAATACATACTTTAGATAATATAAAACTGCTTATCAAATAGAAAACCAAATCCCAGGTAGAAAAATGATTATCATAAAATTACTGGAAAGTGATGTGTTAACTGACCATCTAAAAAAAGACCCTTGCCATATTTAATTTGATTTAATGAAAGCCTCTCTGATCATTCCATTGTCCCAATTTTATTAAGTTTCAGGACCCATTCTACAGAAAAAAAAAATCTATTCTTAACTGAAGTGTAACAAGGAAGTAAAAGAACCTTCTTTCCTAGAGTTTTTAAAATCAAACCAAACTTAATTTTGAGGACCAGGGGCAAGGCAAGTTTGCCCGGAGGCAGGATGGATTAAATGACCTCTCTAGGATCCTTGTTCAAGTCATACGCCTGAATGAAAATTCCAGCTTAACCAGTTACTACTTTGCTTAAAATGGAGGCTTGCCGAGTAGGGACAAAAATAACAGCATCCACCTCTGTAAAATAAATCTCGAAAAATCAAAGACTATACAATACCCTCATTTCTTAAAGAAAAATTAAAAGTGAAAATCTCTGGTATAGATTTGTTCTTGCTGTGTGTTTGTCACTTCGGCTTGTAAGACTTGGCACCACTTTCTTAACGCTCATCGGATTTTTTTTTTTTTGGTCGGGGGGTGGAGGGGCGAGTTTGACTCTTGACCTTAAGTCTCAGTAGGCTTTAAGAGCCCTTCCAGGATCCCCACCGCAAAAGGCTGGGGGAGAGAAGAGAAAGGGGGCATCCTGAGTTCTCACCCCTCCCCCCACCTTGGACCCTGGTCCCAAACCTATCCCCCTCACCTTCCCGCAGGGGGGCGACTCCTTCTGCCCCATCCCCATTGTTAGGGAGGGGGCGAATGGGTAAGTGAGCCCAGGGCAGGGGCGCCTGCGGCCGTTGTCCCAGCTCGCTTCAGGAGGGGCGGCCCGGGGGATGCAGCTTCCCTTCCTCTCCGCGTCGGTCCGTCCCACCTCGGCCCGGCCTTGCACCCCGGGCTCTACTCGGCGCCCCCGGCCCCAGGCCCAGCCCCGGCCCAGCCCCGGCCCGCCCCCGGGCACCAGGCCCCCGACCCTTCGGCCGACGGCCAGCGGCCCAGAGGCCTGCGAGTGGGCGCGGGGCGGGGGTCCCTGTGCCCCACACACGCGTCCCGACTCCCCCAGCCCAGCCGCTTCCAGGGCCCTCGGCGGCGCCCGTTCACCGGGCCCTTCGGCTCCCCAACCTCCCGGCCGGGCCGCCCCCTCGGACTCCTGGGGACAGGACTGCCTCCCCTTCCCCACCATCACCCCCACCGACTCGTGCACCCACCCCTCGAGGCACCAGTGCCAACGGCGGCTCCCCGGGCCCCGGACCTACCTGCACGGCTCAACCAAGCCTAGAAGTGGGGGCGGGGATTCTTCCGCCCTCCTCTGTCTCTAATTGGCCCTTCCTGCATACATCGTAATTGGCATTGGCTGATAGCGGATGTCCGTCAGAACTGTGGGGCGGGACAGAAGGGGGAGAGGGATGCTGGTGCCCCGGCGTCTCTGTCTCTGTGTCTCGCTATCTCTGCCTCGGCTTTTAGAAAAGAGAGACATTTGGACGAGAGGACTGAAAGGAGGCCGGAGGTGGGAAGAACAGAAATAGGCATCCTGGCAGAGCTTCCCACCCGTCGGCCACTCCAAACCCTCTACCTAAATCCTCTTTAGATCCTCTTCTCCATCACCCCCATCCCCGGCCTCTCACCCTTGTAGGTTCTTCATCCAGGAAGCGATATGATGAAAACTCGAGGCCGGAAGGCCATAGGGGATATTTTATATGTGTATATATGTATAAAATATGCACATATTAATACTTATATATAAAGTCAACCAGATATAAGGTCACTAGAGCCTGGAGAGAGAAGGACACACATCTTACAAACAGGGAAGGACTTAAGATATAGCCAATACAAGAAGGAATCAAAAATGACTCAAAGTGCTACAAACAGTGGTTTCCTCCTGGACCAGAGAAATGAGTGCCTAGGGGGAGGAAGAAGGATATGCAGTGAAATATTGGTGGGAGGAAGACTAATATTTCACTGCATATCCTTTTGTATCTTTTGATTTTTGTACAATTCACAAAGATTCCAGTTTTCTTTAAGTAATCGGTTTAAATTTACAAATAATTCTAAGGTTGAAAAACCAGGGGGAGCAGACAAGATGGTCGTCCAGGCAAAGTGGGATAACGTTCAGATTTAGGGTGGAATCTTAGTTTTTAATACGTTCCATTCCAGAGGCCAGTGTCAAAACTAAGTGGAGGTGTCCCAAAGGCAACTGGAGTTACAGAACTTGGGAGAGGGTGGACAGTGTGGACTAGAGGAGATCTGGGGGTCTCCACCTAAATATGGTGATTGATGACAGGCTGAAGGATAAACTCCCCCACTGAAGTGTTAAAAGATACTCACACAAGGATGAAAAGAAACAGAAAAAGGGTCAGTGAGGTAAGAAAAAAAAACAATATAATATAACCAAAGACACTGAAATTGAGAACAGGCTGCCAGTGACCACAGGGAAGAGGGGAGGGAATTTCAGGGGGAAAGGGGAAGGGTTTGCAGGAACAAGCCTAAAGGACACATGGACAATAACAAAAGGGGGGGGGGTGGAAACAGGAGGGAGGTGAGGAAGTCTGGGGGGTGGGCTGGGATGGGTAAAAGGCAGAAAACTGTACTTGAACAACAATTAAAATGAAAATTTAAAAATTAAAAAAAAGGAAAAATTGACATTTAAGAGGCCTGAAAGTTAAAAGAGGAAGGGTCTCTGGAAAAATAGACTAATAGAACTATAAGAGCTTCATTGGTCTTGAGACTCACTTCAGGGACCCTCTTTAGGATCATTCATTAAGAATGAAAGCCAAGAAAATATCCACAAAGCCAAGTTCTTAATTTGTTCATACCACAGACCCTTTGGCAGTCTGGTGAAGCATATGAACCTCTTCTCAGAGTGTTTTCAAATGCATAAGAAGTATACATAGGAATTCAAAGGAAAGCAATGATATTAAACTAGTTTTCAAAATGTGTTGAAAAGTGTGATATAGCAATATCTAGTGTGATATAGCAAGTGTGATTATCTAGTGTGATAAAGTGTGATATAGCAATTAATGTATTAATATGATCTAATAACAGGCCTAATGATCACTGTAATGTGAGGTAGTAAATGAGTATAAATAATATGTTAATATCTTTGCAACAACTGTAATATATTTGGAAAATATCTGTGATGTCTACTGGCAACACGATCACAGGTATTGCCAATACTACTTGGTTTGTTGTCTCCATTTGTACTTGAAAAAAGTTTTTCTGTTACACTTCAGCAAAAATAAAGGCTGATCTAAATCAGCCTTGTCCTGATCTAAATTCGTGGGTTTCCTAATCTGCGGACCACAGGTTAAGAACCATACCCTCAAGAAAGCATCCTTTCCACCCCACACACACCCATGCCAGGCTGCTGACCCTGCACTTCACTTCTTATCTACATCTCTCTCTCTGAGCTTCCCCATTTGCTCCTAGCTCTCTCTGATTCCCGGTGCTGCCTACAGATTTCTGATGTCCCTGTGACTAAAAGAACAAGGGACTATGAGAGAGGGTTGGAAGAAACATACACATTTTTGTCTTTCTTCAAAGAAAAAAAAGAGAGCTATGCAGAATACAGAAAATCTGAGGACATGGGGGAAAGGAACCCAGGATAGGGTATCATTTATTCCCAAGAGGAAAAACAAATTATAAAAAGAAAACTTTATCAGTTAAGAAATGATATTTTCTAAGCCCTGGCTGACATAGCTCAGTGGATTGAGCTCGGGCTGCGAACCAAAGTGTCGCAGGTTCGATTCCCAGTCAGGGTACATGCCTAGGTTGCAGGCCATAACCCCCAGCAACCGCACATTGATGTTTCTCTCTCTCTCTCTCTCTCTCTCTCTCTCTCTATCTCCCTCCCTTCCCTCTCTAAAAATAAATAAATAAAATCTTAAAAAGAAACCCTTATTAAAAGATGAGTCTACTGATATTAAAAAAAAGAAATTATATTTTCTGAATTTATAATTTTGCTTAAATCAGCCCTAGAAAACATCTTTGATCTAGCTCCTTATTTCATATGTCTGTAAAGTGGGACAAAAAAAAATATATATATATACATATATATAGTACCTACGTCCTTGGTTTTTGTGAAGATTAACTTGGTTAATACATATAATAGATTTAACACAGTGCCTGACACAGGCACTGTTATTTTAACTACTATTTTTAACTACTATTTACTATTGTAACTACTATTATTATTATATTTCACATCTTGTATTCCAGAGCATTCCATGAAATTTTCTGGCATGATTATTTGTATTAGTGACATGTATAATAGCAAATTAAGAGTGATAAGGTGACTTTTTAAAAAAGATTTTATTTACTTATTTTTAGAGAAAGGGGAAGGGAGAGAGAAAGAGAGGGAGAGAAACATCAGTGTGTGGTTGCCTCTCACATGGCCCCCACTGGGGACCTGGCCCGCAACTCAGGCATGTGCCCTGACTGAGAATCTAACCAGTGACCCTTTGGTTCACAAACCACGCTCAGTCCTCTGAGCTACACCAGCTAGGGCAAGAGTGATAAGGTGATTAACCCAGAACACTTATTTTTCATTTAAATGCTTCAAAATTAGAATATTCCACTTCTCCTAGTTACATTTTCATTTCTCAGGTGGAGGGGCGGCAGGCAGAGGTGGAAGAACATCAGTGCCTCTTAAAGGGATTGTAAACTTGGAAAGAAAATTCTGCTACTCCTATTACAAAGGGCTAATTTCTATAATGCTGTAATATAAAGACCTCTTACAAATTAATAAATAAAGACTAGCAATCCTCATAGTGCTGGTGGGAGTGTAAACTGGCACAGCTGCTTTGATTATATTAGATTTATATAATCTAATAAAACTAAAGATAGGCATACTTGATGTCCCAGCAGTTCCACTACTGGATATATATTGCCAGAAAATGCAGAATTTTAAGTGTCAGTATTACTGTACAAGAATAGTTGTAGTCATAGCAGCATTGTTCCTCAGTGTCCCACACTGGAAACACACCCCCAATGTTTACCAACATAGTTGAATTGTCATATATTCGTACCACAAAAATTAATAAACTATGGTTATAGTCAACAACCTATATGTATTTACAAAGGTAATATTGAACACACAAAAGCAAGATGCAAAAACATATACACTATGATTCCATTTATATAAAGTTTAAAAGGAGGCAAAATTCAACTATATTGTTTAGGGATGTAATAGATAGGTGGTTGTAAGATTATACAGAAAAGGAAAGAAATGAACACAATAAAAGGTGAGCTCATGGGGCAGAGGTTGTTTTGTTTGATTGGGGTAGAGGTTGTTCTTAGAGACAGTGTTCTACTTTTTCACTAGGTGATGGGGACACACGTATTTGCTCTGTTTATTAAAATATGCAAAAACTTTAATATATTTTTCTGTATGTGTGATATATTTCACTATGAAAATATTTAAAAAATGGCATCTCTAGAAAAATGGACAAAGGACAGAAATTTTACAAGGATAGAAATAGGAATGGCTCTTAAAAGAATAAAAAGCTGCCCTGGCTGGTGTGGCTTAGTGGATTGAGCATGGGCCTGCAAACCAAAGGGTCGCTGCTTCTATTCCTCGTCGGGACACATGCCTCAGTTGCAGGCCAGGTCCCCGGTGAGGGTCACATGAGAGGCAGCCACACATTGATGTTTCTCTCCCTTTAAAAAAAAAAATGAAAAGTTGCTCAATTTGACTAAAAGACATGCATTTAAAGCTCCACTGAGATACTATTTTCATCTAACAGGTCATGAAGATAAACGTTTGCTAACACATTGTGTTGGCGATGGAGAGGGGGAAATCATTTTTTTACATCACTGGCAAAAATAGAAGTTATTCCAATATCTATGGAGATCAATTAGTCAATAGCCATCAAAATTATAAATGCAAATACCCTTTAATTCATCAATTCCAACTCTAGAAATTCATTCATTCCTTAAATATTTACTGAGCACCTTACTATGTGGCAGGCACTGTTTTATGGTCTCACGTTTACCTCACTGATAGGTTCTCCGAAAAGTCTGGAAGTATGGGGCAGTTTATTTCATTATCACCATAGAGTTGTTGCTCATGAAGAAGAAGCCTTGAATCTCAACCAGAGAATATAAGTAAGATTCTATCAGAGCACATTAAATAAAATGAAAAAAAAAGTATATTTCTCTACTTCCAAATTTGAGATAATGTATATATACATGGTTTTTGTTTTGTGTGTTTTTTTAACAATTGTTCTAATAGCAAAAGGTGAAGTTAAATGCACTTCATTATAGGACTGGTTAAATAATTATAATTTGACTCCTGCACTGTCACCAGGGCTGTCTTCATGGGCATATGACCTGTGCAGCAGTCACACAGGGCCCCACACTCTGCTCTTGCCATCTTGAAATTTTTTTTAAAGATTTTGTTTAAGATTTTATTTATTTATTTTTAGAGAGGGAAGGGAGGGAGAAAGAGAGAGAGAGAAAAACATCAATGTGCGGTTGCTGGGGGCCGTGGCCTGCAACCCAGGCATGTGCCTTGACTGGGAATCGAACCTGCGATGCTTTGGCTCGCAGCCCGCACTCAATCCACTGAGCTACGCCAGCAAGGGCGAAATTTTTAATAATTTTACTTTTGAACTTTGGTTTTGTAAATAAAGTCCAATTGGGCAATGGATGAGGAAGCAGAGGAGATATGCAAATTAGGTGTCAGCATTCCTTGTAACCTCATTTACATAAAGCACGTGTGATGCTCCATGAGCACAGAATTCTGGGGGTGGGGGGAGCACCCGTAATATGGGAGTTCAGCCAGTTTCAGAGTGAGTGCAAGGTATATGTGTTACATGTATGACTGAGTAAACCCTGAGAATCCATGCTTTCCATTCAAACTAGAACTTGCTTCCAACCCAGAAAAAAGGCAATGCATTCTAAGAAACACAAAAGACCAAGGAACTATATATCTTTCCTTACTCGTGTTACTGCCTTGTACTAGCCAGTCACTGATGCTGAAAATGATGACATAGAAGGAAAAGGCAACCCAGGGTTCCTTTTTCTTTCAGCCCTTCCTTACTCCTCAGTAAGCTGAAAGTGGAATAATGGCAGAACATGCCCATAGCAAGAAGTGAAATCAAAACATTTGAGTTAGTTTTTTTCTTTTTAACGATTTTTTAAAATTTATTTGTAGACAGAGGGGAAGGGAGGGAGAGAGAGGGGGAGAAACGTCAATGTGTGGTTGTCTCTCCTGCACTCCCTACGGGGGACCTGGCCCACAACCCAGGCATGTGCCCTGACTGGGACCTGACTGGGATGCGAACTGGTGACCCTTTGGTTGGTAGACCGCCGTTCAATCCACTGAGCCACACCAGCCAGAGCTGAGTTAGTTTATCCAGAGTTCCTACTATTCTGGTAAGAACAAAATACATGTGCAAGTGCAAGCAACAAAATATAAATTGTATAATTTCAGCAATTCAACATATGAGTTAAATAAATGATTTTTAAAACTGACATTGCACAAGATAAAGATATGTGGTAAAATTCCTTCTGATGATTTAAACTTTTAATTTTCCTTTGCTTAGATGCCATTAAATAAGAAAAGACACCATGTCAAGTCAGGACAAATACCATGGAAGAAAGGGAAAGCTTTATATTTTAGTACCTTTAATGTCACTTTTTTCCTGTTTTTTGAACAAGAGGACCACACTTTCATTTTACCCTGGACCCCACAAATTAGGTAGCTGGTCCTGTCTATTACTTGCTAATTTTGTGACATTGGGCAAGTTATTTAAACAATCAATGCCTCAGTTTTTATTTCTGCAACATGGGAATAACAGTCATACCTATTTCATAGTATTGTTGAGAGGATTAGATATGCCAATATAAGCATGACTCTTAGAATAGGGTTTAGCTACTACATCAGTATTTAATGTCATTATCTTTATTGCTCTGCTGCTATTATCAAATATGCAATGGAAGAGTATTCAGCCATAAAAAAGATGTCCAACCTACATGCACTGCTAGAGAATGATCTCCAGAAATATTTTATGTGAAAATAAACAAAAATGGTATCATGCCATATTTATGACGTTTCCATTTGAGTAAAGAAGGAAAAAATATATCTTTATGTACATGTGCTCATAGATACTTAAAACATGTTGAGGTGTCATCCAGTTTCTCTACTACTGATTCTTTTTCTCCTTTGCAATTAATAAACTGTGTTGTATTAGTGTCCTTTTAAAACCATGCAAAGAGAGTGCTTCTCATCAAAACCTCCCCTAGGTCTACCAGATATTGGTGATTCTTGCCTGGTCCAATCTTTACTATCACAGGTACAGAACAAGTCCAGCACTGCCTCCACATTCACCAGGCAGTCTTTGACCGTGGGTCTGAAAGTCAGAGCCTGGAGCCAAAGAGAATTATTTTCAAGCTTTAAGGTCTAATGAAATTTGCCATTAGATTTTGGACTTCCTTGGTATATCTTTCTTTTTCTTTTTTCCTATTCTTCCATTTGGAATGAGCGTGTTGATCCCATGCATGTCCCACCTTTGTATTTTGGAAGCACACAACTTGTTCGAGTTCATGGGTTTGCAACTGGAGAAGAATTTGCCTCGCTATGAATTGTACCTTAAGTCTCACTCATATCTGGTTTAGATAATATTTAGGTGAGACTTTGGACTTCAGACTTTTGAGTTGATATGGGAATGAGGAAAGACTTTTGGCCTGTTGGGATGGGATGAATGTATTTTACATGTGAGAAGGACATGAATGTGGGGGGCCCAGGGGGAGAATACAGTGGACTGTTTATGCCCTCTCAAAATTCATGTTGAAATCCTAACCCCCAATGTGGGGGTATTAGGAGGTGGGCCCTTGGGGTGATTAGGTCATGAGAGTGGAGCCCTCATGAATGTGATTAAAGTCCTTGTAAAAGAGACCCTGGAGAGCTCTCTTCCCCCTTCCACCATGTGAGGACACAGCTAGAAGACCACCATCTATGAACTAGGAAGGAGGTTCTCATCAGATGCTGAATCTGCTGGCACCTTGACTTTGGACTTCACAGCCCCCAGACCTGTGAGAATGCTGTACCATCCAGTCTATGGTATTTTTGTTATAGCTGCTTGAAAATCATTTTCCTTTTCCCCTCTTTCTTCATTCATTTATTAATTATTAATACAGGCTCATGAATTCTTGTTTTTCTCCAATGGTTTATAATTTATTATTGCACTTACTCAGTGATCAAATGTCTCAGGTTTGGGCAGTAGGAGCCCCTTTAAGTTGGCCCCTGTGTCCCTATGATCACCCCCTTTTTTAAGCTCTTCCTTACTTTCCAGCATAGCTACATGTGTCTTTTCCCTGTCCCAGCCCAAGATCTGGGCACTAAGTTGCTCATTGCTACTGGAATGTTTTTGCTTCTTGGCCCTTGCAGCAGGCAGAGTTGAAAATACATACAAGTATATACACAAATATATACACATACCTACAAATATACATGTGGTGTATAGATACCTGTGTGTATAATGTTTGATAGGTGTATGTCTATACATGTATACATGCATCACATATATGTACATATGCATGTTTTAGAAATCATGAATTCAAAATAATTTCAATTCCAATTAATCCCCACAGGGTTGTTTGTTGCTGGCTTGGTTGTCCCTCTCCATACTTATATGTATCCTCTTCCACAGTGAGAACTTCAATTCCCAATGATTTCAGCACATTTATTCATTTTTTCTATCTTGTGATATGTCTGAGTTTCCCACTGTTTCATTTATAACACTAAATAAGCAAACTTACTAAAAAGTTGAAGATTTGTTTGCTTTTGTTTGCACTGCCCCAATACATACCCTCTCCTGCCCAGGACTGAGGGTATACAGTCCAACACTGTGTGCATAAGTTACTTCAGTAAGTTCTTCTTAGCCCTCCCCTCCACTCGCCTTCCCAGGGTGGTTATGGTATTCATTTGAATTACTACAGTTAGCTTGATTTGCTTCAGTTTAATTTCAATGTTAGTTTTTCCCCTTTCTGATTACTATTGTTTTTTTAAAAATATATAGCATATTACTATGCTCTCAATAGTAAAAAAAATATTATGAAAAGTATAATCAGAGCCCTGGCTGGTGTGGCTTCCCAGTCAAGGCACATGCCTGGGTTTTGGGCTGGTCCCCAGTTGGGGGCGTGTGAGAAGCAACTGATCTATGTTTCTCTTGCACATCTATGTTTATCTCTCTCTCTTTCTCCCTCCCTTCTCCTCTCTCTAAAAGTAAATAAATAAAATCTTTATTTAAAAAATATAATCAAGGAAGTGCAACTCCCTCCCAAATCCCTTGCACTCCGTTCCTCCTCACCTGTTATAGGTAACCAACTTCACTGTTTTCTGGATTATCCTTCCAGTGTTTCCTTTTTGAATACACACAAAAAATATGTATGATCTTTTGTATTTTACTATTCACTTAACATCTCCTGAAAATCATTCCATAACAGTTCATAGAGATCATCCTAATATTTTTTAAAATACATTTTATTGATTATGCTATTACAGTTGTCCCATTCCCCCCGCCTCATTCCCCTCCATGTTGTACACCCTCTCCCACCCACATTCTCCCCCTTTAGTTCACATCCATGAGTCAAAAATATAAGTTCTTTGGCTTTTACATTTCCTATACTATTCTTAACCTCCCCCTGTCTATCTTCTACCTACCATTTATGCTACTTATTCTCTGTACCTTTTCCCCCTCTCTCCCCACCCACTCTCTCACTGATAACCCTCCATGTGATCTCCATTATTCCTGTTCTGGTTGTTTGCTTAGTTTGTTTTTGTTCTTGTTTTAGGTTTGGTTGTTAATAACAGAGTTTGTTGTCATCTTACTGTTCATATTTTTTATCTTCTTTTTCTTAGATAAGTCCCTTTAACATTTCATATAATAAGGGCTTGGTGATGATGAACTCCTTTAACTTGACCTTATCTGGGAAGCACTTTATCTGCCCTTCCATTCTAAATGATAGCTTCACTGGGTAGAGTAATCTTGGATGTAGGTCCTTGCTTTTCATGACTTAGAATACTTCTTTTCAGCCCCTTCTTGCCTGTAAGGTCTCTTTTGAGAAATCAGCTGACAGTCTGATGGGCACTCCTTTGTAGGTGACTGTCTCCTTTTCCCTTGCTACTTTTAAGATTTTCTCCTTATCTTTTTTTTTAAAGGACGTGATGATTTTAATTTTTTTCTTTTTTTTTTAAAGATTGTATTTATTTACTTTCTAGAGAGGGAAGGGAGGGAGGTGTAGAGAGAGAGAGAGAGAGAGAGAGAGAGAGAGAGAGAGAGAAACACCAATGTGCGGTTGCTGGGGGTTATGGCCTGCAACCCAGGCATGTACCCTGGCTGGGAATCGAACCTGCGATACTTTGGTTCACAGCCTGTGCTCAATCCACTGAGCTACGCCAGCCAGGGCAATTTTCTCCTTATCACTAACCTTGGCTAATGTAATTATGATGTGCCTTGGTGTGTTCCTCCTTGGGTCCAACTTCTTTGGGACTCTCTGAGCTTCCTGGATTTTCTGGAAGTCTATTTCCTTTCCCAGATTGGGGAAGTTCTCCTTCATTATTTGTTCAAATAACTTTTCAACAATTTTTTGCTCTTCCTCTTCTTCTTCTGGCACCCCTATGATTCGGTGTTGGAACATTTAAAGATGTCCTGAAGGTTCCTAAATCTCTCCTCATTTTTTAGAATTCTTGTTTCTTCATTCTGTTCTGGTTGAATATTTCTTTCTTCCTTCTGGTCCACACCATTGATTTGAGTCTCAGTTTCCTTCCCCTCACTGCTGGTTCCCTGCACATTTTCCTTTATTTCACTTAGCATAGCCTTCATTTTTTCATCTAATTTGAGACCATATTCAACCAATTCTGTGAGCATTCTGATTACCAGTGTTTTGAACTGTGCATCTGATAGGTTGGCAATCTCTTCGTCGCTTAGTTGTATTTTTTTTCTTGAGCTTTGATCTGTTCTTTCATTTGGGCCATTTTTTGTCTTGTCGCGCCTGTTATGTAGTAAGGGGTGGAGCCTTAGTTGTTCACCAGGGTCAGGCAACCCATTCGCTAGGTTGTGACACTATACGTGGGGCAGGTGTCCAAGAAGGAACAGCACCACTTGCTCTGCTCTCCGCAAGCTTTCAGTCACTTCCCCCACTTTCCCCAAGCAAATTGGGCCCTTCTGGTGCTGATTCCTGGGTGGGTGGGTTTGTGTATGTTCTAGGACCCTGTGGGTCTCTCCGAGGAATTCTTCTGTGAGGCTGGGGGTTTCCCCCAGCACCTCAACCCCCACAGGTGTTTTCAGTCAGAGGTTTTAAGGCTTTATTTCCCCGGACTGTGTCCCTGGATTGTGCAGTCTGTCTTGCTCCCCAGTTGTTCCTCCTGGTTTATCTGTGTGCAAATGTGGGACCGCCCAGTCTACCAGCCCCGCATTGCCCACCCTGGTCCTCTAGTTGCCACCTTGCTGTGAGTCCTCTCCACCTGGCGGCCCAACTCTACCCCTCCTACTGGTATGGATGAATATGTCTTCTTTAACTCCTTGGTTGTCGGACTTCATACAGTTTGATTTTCTGGGAGTTCTGGTTATTTTTTGCTTTTAAATTGTTGTCCTTCTTTTGGTTGTGCAAGGAGGCACAGTGTGTCTACCTACGCTTCCATATTGGCCAGAAGACATCCTAATATTTTTTCACAGCTGCAGAATACTGTATTCTGTGAGTAGGGGTTTATCTAACCAATCTTCTATGCTTGGACATTTAGTTTCTAATATTTTGCAATGACAAACAATGCTATAATGAATAAACTTATGCAAATGTATTTTTGTATTTTTGAGAGATATTTGCACATAAATCTCTAGAGGTGTGTTGTGGGGTGAGTAGATGCTGTATACGGAGTTTTGCTGTATACTGCCAAATCCCGTTGCACAGGGCTGTCCTGTCTTGCATTCCCACCACTGGTGGAGGAGAGTGCCTGTTTCCTGCAGCTTTGCCAATGGAGTGTTGACTCAAGTTTTCAATTTTTGCTACTCTGTTGGCTGAGAAATTGTATCTCAATATAGTTTTTGTTTGCATCTCTTATTGAATGAAGTTGAACAACTTTTCATGCTTAAGGGCCATTTTTACATCTTTTTGTGAATTGTCTGCTCATATCTTTTTGTCTCAAAATTAAAAAAAAAAGTCTACATTAGTATTGTTAGCCCCTTATCTCTTATATGGGCAAATATTTCTCCCCAGTTTATCATTTGTCTTTTTAAGGTGGCTTTTCACTTTCTCATTCTTTTAAAAAGATTATTTGTCTCTGTGGTTGTTTTGGGGGAGACTTTTTACCAGCAGAAAGGATTCCATTTACATTTGCTGATTTTTACAACAGTTTTGTATGTATGTGTACTGCTGTACTCTATTCTAAATATCACAGACAGGAATTCTTAGTTTTAGAGCTCTCATCTGTCTGTTCCACCCTCTTCTGTGCTGTTTTTTTACTGTTGAGGGTGGGAAGAAAGGTCAATATACCTTGTTTCTCTTTCTTACCAGCCTTACTTTTCCCACTTTTCCTTTAACCACCTCCTCTTCATATCAATCTCTCCCCAGAAACACTGCATCTATGAGGCTGTTGCTCTTGGTCCCACACATTTTCAAACCTTTTCCTGAAGTGAGGGCTGTGACCTACCAATTCCCAACCTGTGTTCAGTAGTTTGCATTTACTTCACTTTTTCTCCCCTGTAGACTCGACTGCCTGGGCTTCCTCTAAGTCTTCTACTCCATTCTGCTGTCCCACGGAGTGATTCAACCTCATTCTGCATTCTCAGCACCCACAGGCAAGGTCCTTACTGGAAAAGTTGTCCTCTCTACTTACAGGTAATGTGAAGTTATAGTAGTTTAGTAATGAAGGCATGAATTCTGTGTAATTTTTGTCCTACTTGATTTTGTGGTTGTTTTGGGAAGAGAGTGAGGGGCACATTTGTAATCAGGCTACTGCCATCGTTTCCCAGACCCAGAAGTCTCAATATGCTTTTTATTTATTTATTTTTAATATATTTTATTGATTATGCTATTACAGTTGTCCCATTTCCCCCTTCACTCCCCTCCACCCTGTACCCCCTCTCCCACGCACGTTCTCCCCCACGTTCCCCCCTTTAGTTCATGTCCATGTGTTCTTTAGCTTCTACGTTTCCCGTACTATTCTTGCCCTCCCCCTATCTATTTTCAACCTACATTCTATGCTATTCTTTATACCTTTTCCCCCTCTCTCCTCCTCCCACCCCCCTACTGCTACCCCTCCATGTGCCCTCCATTTCTGTGGTTCTGTTCCTGTTCTAGTTGTTTACTTAGTTTCTTTTGGTTTTGCTTTAGGTGTGGTTGTTAATAATTGTGAGTTTGCTGTCCTTTTACTATTCATGTCTTTTCTTTACCTTCTTTTCTTAGATAAGTCCCTTTAGCATTTCATAAAATAAGGGCTTGGTGATGATGAACTCCTTTAATTTGACCTTATCTGAAAAGCACTTTATCTTCCCTTCCATTCTAAATGAGAGCTTTGCTGGATAGAGCAATCTGGGATGTAGGTCCTTGTCTTTCATGACTCGGAATATTTCTTTCCAGCCCCTTCTTGCCTGTAAGGTCTCTTTGGAGAAATCAGCTGACAGTCTGATGGGAACTCCTTTGTAGGTTACTGTCCCCTTATCTCTTGCTGCTTCTAGGATTCTCTCTTTCATTTTTACCTTGGCTAATGTAATTATGATGTGCCTTGGTGTGTTTTTTCTTGGGTCTAACTTCTTTAGGGCTCTCTGAGCTTCTTGGATTTCTTGGAAGACTGTTCCCTTTGCCAGTTTGGGGAAGTTCTCTTTTATTATTTGTTCAAATAACTTTTCCACTTGTTGCTCCTCCCCTTCTGGTACCCCTATAATTCGGATGTTGAAACGTTTAAAGGTGTCCTTGATGCTCTTAAGCTTTTCTTCGATTTTTTGAATTCTTATTTCATCATGCTTTCCTGCTTGGTTGATTCTGTCTTCCTTCTGGTCCACTGTATTGTTTTGAGACTCAGATTCCTTCCTTTCACTATTGGCTCTCCTCTGCGTATCTTCCTGCAACTCTTTTATGGTAACCTGCATCCTTTCATCTAAATTGCACCAAGTCAACCAATTCCGTGAGCTTTCTGATCACCAGTGTTTTGAACTGTGCATCTGATAGATTGGCTATTTCTTGGTCGCTCAAAAGGATGAGTCCTGGGGGACTGATCTGTTCTGCTGGAAACATGTCTTATGTCTTTCCCTGTCTCTCCTATTATTTTTTTTTTTTTCGGTCTGGTCACTCTTGTTACGGTGGGGGGCAGAGCCTTAGGTGTTCACCGGGGCTGGGCACCCCAGTCGCTAGACTGTGACGTTATATGTGGGGGCGGGGGTGGGAGCGGGGACGGGAGGGATCGATGGCGACAGTTCCGTTCTCCTGGGCTCAGACACTTCCCCGGGCTCCCGAGCTGCGAGCTCTGCCCTGGTCCACAATCACTGCCCCACTGATTCCCCTAGCCGCTGCTTGCGTACTCAGGGATCACCGCTGCGTTCTTGCGCCCCAGATGGCTGTCGCATCGATTTTGCGCCAAATTTCCCCCGCCCTGTGTGCGCCGCAGACCCGCGCCAGCCCCGCGCCCGCCCCGTGCCCGCCTGGCTCGTCGTCCCCTACCAGTCTGGATGTACGGGTCTACTTCAACTTCTTGGCTGTCCGACTTCCATTCAGATAAATTTCTGACAGTTCTGAGTGATATTATTTCTGTAAATTATTGTTGTTCTAATCTTGGTTGTGCGAGGAGGTATGGTGCGTCCACCTATTCCTCCATCTTGCCGGAAGTCCCTCAATATGCTTTTTAAATACAGGGTCCAGCAGAAGTAACACCTGCTTGAGTACAGTTGATAAGGTAATAATATAGGTGTAATAATTAAGTCTTAATTTGAACATTTCACCTAAAATGTCATATGGTGTGCTCGAGTGTGATATGTTATATTACAGAATTACATACTTATGATTTTTTAATAAAAAGGGGCATTATTTGTAGGTACATTTCAGCACCTAGTCAACCTAAAAACCACTGGAAACATTAGAAATGAGGTATCTTAAGTGAGTATTCATGTTATAAATGGTAATTAAAGTGGGAGTTAAGTTTTGGGATTGATGAAACTAGCAAAGGGAATATATTACATATTAGTGGTTTTAGATTGTATAACTGAGTTAAAAGATTGAGAAAATTAATAAGCATTTTAAGATAGAAAATAAGACATTGAATGCTTGCTATTATAGCTCTACTGCTCTCAGTTGGTGATCCCAGACATAGCAATTTAAAAAGAAAAAAGAAATGAGGTATTTCTTACAAGGATTAAAAAAGAATTAATGGCATTATTTGCAGATAACATAATTTTAAATAGAAACCCTACAAACTTAGAATGAGAAAGTTCACTAAATTGAATGCAAGGTCAACTGACAAAAAGCAGTAACTCCTCTACAGCAGTGTGGCAGTTGTCCCTCTTTTGTCTTTGCTAACAAAATCTGTTTCCTTGTGTCCCACTCCAGAGATGTCATGATTTACCTAAACTAGTCATGGCAAACCCATTCCCTTTTTACCAGATTCTAAATTCACCAGCATCCCATGCAGTTAGGGGTAGTTATATGATGCACTCCTGGCCAATGTGTTAGCAAGTCTGCCAAGTTGTTCCTGGAATTTTCTGCTTTTTGCAAATGCTTTGGTTTCTCTAAGCCTTAGTTTCCTGTTGTATAAAGCAGGTAATACATGCCTTACCGTACAAGCTTATAAAGATGAAATGAGATTATCCTGATATCAAAGTGATCCATAAATGCTAAGTAAAAACCAAATAAACCCTAGTATTATTCAAGATATGCAAATGATTATGGACACAGATGTAACATGGATTGCTGTAAGTACTACAAAATGACAATAAGTTTAACAGTACACATATATATGAAGGGATACACACACACACACACACACACACACACACACACACACCCCTTTAATCAATCAAGTATTTTCACTAAGAAACTAAGAATCACTGACAGATTGTTCTTCTTGTGGAGACCTTGTCCAGTGACACAACTCACAAAGTATTGAGAAGACTATGGCATCTCAGACAACACATTATTTGGGTGATCTGCAGATGGTTATGCCAATACAGCTATAATTTCTATTTCAGGGGTTGCAAAACATAAAATGTCAAATTCTATATGTATAGTATAACCTACACTATATGTAGTGTGTGTATCTATATATATTATAAAATATCAGACAGTAAATATTAAGACTTTGTAGGTCATACACTCTGTACAGTCTCTCGAGTTGTGCCATTACTCAACTCTGTCACTGAAATGAGAAAGCAACCACAGACACTTTGTAAACAAATGGGCACAAACCTGTTCCTATAAAACCAAACAGGCAATGGGCTGATTTGGCCTCCAGGCCATGAACAATCCCTGTTCTAGATTAAGATACAGGAAGCTTGTCTCACAGGATCATGTTTTGGACCAACCCAGTTTTCCATAACATCATCACCCTCATAATGCCCCTGTCCATGTGTGCAGTGCTTTGGTTTCACACAGCACTTCATGATGATTGAGCATGCTTGATCCGCACGCAGTCCCCGTCAGTAATGAGGCTAGATCTCATCTTCCTTGTGCTGATGAGAAGGTTGAAGTGAATTGTTCAGGGTCACACAGATACCAAAGGGCAAAATCTACATTTCCTAGATATCAGTTTAGTGCTTTTCAAAAATATATGATTAGAAACCTTAATTTTACTTCACTGTTCTTCTTCGCTTCTGTTACTCCTTTCCTTATTCAAAGTCCAGTGAAACATTATGCACACATTTTCAAGAACTTGAATTTTCTCAAATACAGATTTTAGCAACAAACGGCAAATTCTATTTTGGGGGTGTTGAATAGAAGAATGCTTTTAATAGGGGAAATTGGTAAGAAAACACCTAAGAACTAAAAGAAAATTGAAGATTTAAATTTTCTATTTGAAAGCAAATTCTAGTCACTCAAGGAGCAGGTAACATACTTTTGATTTCAGTGTGAGAAGCAGAGAGGCAGAATACGGTTCAAAGCCCCATCAAAGAACTATGTGTATGATAGCTCTGAGCCTGATTGATAACAAAATTTCCTCTACAAAATCTGAACTTCTATAGTGGACAACTTAAAAATGATAGAAAGGATTCTTAACAGTTAACATTACACATGATTTGAAACTTTCAGAGTAAGTCCTAAACTAAATAAAAGGCTTACATACTTGGCCAAAAGTTTTCAGCTCTATCATCTAAAAGCAGAGCCTCAGTTTTCTTTTGTAAAATAGAGAAATACCTACTCTGTAGGGTTGAGGACTGAAAATATTGTACAAAAGTAAGTTACATAGTACACATGTCAAGATCTCATTAAACATGGCGATTTAGCAAAGTCTGTACTTACAAAGAAAAATAAAACTTATAACAAACCTTCATAAACCATTAATTAGCAGCTAAATGAGCCACAGAATACTTCCTATCTACACTTCCAGTAATCCCTGCCTAGCTGACAGTAAATGGCAGCCCCAGGGAAGGTTATGAACTCTGGTCCACTCTGGCCTGCCTGGCTCATGTCATGTGTTTCACCCTATGGCTAACTCTGTCATATCTGAACAAAACTCTTCAGCGCTCTCTACTTTCTCCAGGATATCAAGCTAGAGTAAAATTTAGCTTTTATAGTCTACTTCTTCCAGATCTTGATTTTTACAACAGATTCTAATTAGAACAAAAAAAGTGCCCTGGCTGGTGTGGCTCAGTGGACTGAGTGCCAACCTGCAAACCAAAGGGCCACAGTTTGATTCCCAGTCAGGGCACATGCCTGGGTTGTGGTCCAGGTCCCCAGTTGGAGGCAGGCAAGAGGCAACCACACATTGATGCTTCTCTCCCTCTTTCTTCCTCCCTTCCTCGTTCTTTAAAAATTAATAATTTTTCAAAAAGCTTTGTGTCCCTTTTAAAGGGATTTCAGAAATCACATGCACAAAGAATAAGTAGTTGACTTGCAAAGTAGCAGCTGCCGTCAAGGGGTTTCTATAGTTTGAAAATATAGATATGCTAAAAATTACTATTTTTTGTCACAATATTTATTTTGAAATTCCAACTAATACTAAAAAAGAGTGTGTGTGTGTGTGTGTATATATATATATATAATATATATATAAAATATATATGTGAAAAAATTAAGAAACATTACCCTAGGCTTTTGTGGAACATAAAACTGTAATCTTTCACTATTTTGCTGTGCCTTACTATAACAATACAGATCGCACAGCTCTTATATAGCTTTAACAACTTGATTATAAATTGCTTTCAAAAGTAATTTATTTGGATTTTCCATATCCTTTAATGAATTGCAAATATATTAACAAAAGACTCCCCCCCAAAGACTGTACAATTTCTGAATTAAGTCAGGAAAAGCAAAAAGAAGACACAAAATTACATTGTTTCAATGCAAATAGAACACACATCACACCCACACTTGCATTTTCCCAGGTTTTCACAAAGAAAACAGGTCACTATATTTCTCAGTGAAGACCCATACTCTGGCTAATCAGAGACTTTCAAACTTTTTTCTTCAAAAAGAGCATTTTTAATAGACTAAATACTGGTTATCACTGAGTTTTCGTTTAAGGTACAACAGCAGCATGGTTCAAATGTTACTTGCAGTTCTTGGAAAAAATAAAAATTTTAAAGTAATGAAATACAGAAAATGTAGGGACCACCTTTTATTATTTTGAGTACCACTGTTTTCTTGAAAAAATATTTTAAAATCTCAGAGTTAAGAACCATTTTCAAGGGTGGAAAATATCCAATACCACAACAATACTTCTGAACAGAAGTGTGTGTATGTGTATGTGTGAAAAGCTTAGAGAGAGAGAGAAAAAAAAAGATGTCAAAGTACTTAGTATTTTTAATTTCCTTCAAAGTAAGTTCTAAAATTTGAAGCAAACAATTTGCTTTATCAAAATGTATGTCCTCTTCTGGTTGTTTGATCCCCATTCCACACACAAAGAAAAGAGAGAGACAGAGACAGAGAGAAAGCCAGAAACAGTTACCAGGTAGGCAATGAGACTTCAAATACCGACATGACTTTCAAAAATGTGAGGAAAAATAAAATCAGGCCAAGCGTGGGCCGAGTGTCCCTCAGTCAACCATCGCCACAGTGTGCCCTCTGCAACGATCCTTTATCCTTGGTCTCAAAATTAGTACCAGAAAGTCTCTCACTCACCTCTGGCACAGGACATGAATTCCTACTACAGGAAGATAACTAACTATGTATCAGCAAATTACCTTCTGGGCTTACCTTTCTCAGGCTTTGTAGCATGGCGCTCAGGTTGTAGCTATCTATGAAACTCTCTATTTGATACTGTTACACAGCTGGCTTATGATTCACCAATTAAAAAAATAAAAGAATATAAAATTAAATATTACAGAACTAATGGATAATAAAATGGAATATTTGTTAGAATCCAAGTGCTGGCCTCGGGAATTTTTAAAGATACGCGTTTACTTCTAACCTTTCCTTTTTCTTATAAATTGTTTTTTGGGGGCAGCACATATACAAAGTTTTAGGTAGGAAACTCTGTTAAACACCTCTCTGGCACCCAATACCTAATCTAAGACTCTGACTTGAATTAATTTATAATGGTATCTTATCCACATTTAAATGAGCAGATTAAGAGTAAATGACAGAAAATGACTGACTCTGCAGGCTAAATTTTTCACATCTCCTGGAATCCACCTCATTTTCACAGCTTGACTAATACAGGTAACCAGTAAATAAGTTTTTCCTTCATCAAATAATCCAAAATAGTAACTGTAGGCCTGTCATTCATAAGAAATTATAATTTGTTATATTCTGACATTGGCACTTAATAAAACATTAACTAAAGTTTCTCTAAAAATTTCAATACATTACAATAAAGAAGATACACAATTTAAGACTTTAAATCTGTTACTGTGAAATTCCAATAATTCCCATTTTATTACGCATAATTAGATCTTTAAAATTGTGGCCATTCCCCAAAGACACCAACCAATATCACAAACTCAGGAGAGAACTCATCTCCTTAAGAACTTCTTTTCTTTCAGCTAAAAATTTCCCATATCCTTAAACCAATCACTCTCAGTAAACGTTTTGGTGATTCACATTACTGAAAATAATTTGAAGCAGAGAGACCCAAAAAGAACAGAAATGACCTCAAACAAAGGTGAGCATACATTCTTGCACCCTGCTTAAACACTTAGAAAAGTCAAAGGCATACTGTCTTGAACAAATATAGACTCAAGGTTATGGTACAATTCTGATTGTATTAAGGCTTCCACTATCATGATCTCTTGAAGTCTCTCTACTTTAGTGTTTTCATTTTGATTCCTATGGTGAACTTAAATGGTTATTAAAGGTCTTGTTTTGGCTTTTCGGTGGGCAACCACTCTATCATCTCTGAATGTTAAAGGTAATCCCACAGAACTCAGAGAAGAGGCAATATGGTAAGGACCAACTTGAAAGTTTGCAATACCGAGATAACAATGATCAACACTTTGAAGCAAGATGAATAAATTAAAATTCTTGGTTAGACATAAAGCATTCTTGCCAAGAATAAGTGTATACTGTATGGAGGGGTATTTGATTCCTACACATGAGTCCCGATATGCCCATTACATTTGTTTATGGGAGACACTGCAAGTTTATGGTAATTTATATTCCTTGGCAATCAAGTTATTCTGTTATAGGCAATGTCTTTTATTGTTCCATCTGGCACTTGCTAACACCATTCTTGAAGAACCTAGAAATGAAGGTCAGTCACTCTGTTTATCAGGAACAGAACCAAATAAAAACAAAATTCTGGAAAATGACCAAGAAATTCTGGTTCATCACTATTTTCCATATCTAACGGTTCCTTCAAGATAAAACAGCTCTTCCTTCCATGATAGCTTTCCAACAAAGGGAGATTAAAGAAAAAAGAAAGTTCCCCACCCTGCCCCTAAATTGTCATTCATACTGGTGAAAGAGCCAGTCTTGTTAGCAGCTAAGTATTGCACTGCCTTTCATTCTGTGTGCGGTCAGGGTCCAATGAAAGTGGCACACTCCCGGTATAAGTCATGGATGATGACACTGCCGGCTCAAGAGTGAAGACTCAGTACGTGGAGGGACAAGAAACATGTCAGCACTAGTCACACATCCAGTTGTAAGAGTCTGATTTCCAGAAGTTAAAATTCATCACTTTCAGCTGCGTGAAGTTGTGTGTCGTCCGCATCTGTCATGCTGCTCTCCTGGGATTCATCTGTGCCCACTTAAAAAAAAAAAAAAGCCTACAGTAAGGTGTCTGACAAGTATTTATTGTTGGTTCATGAAAATATGTGAGGAAAACTATTGTACTCAGAGAAATAAGACCTTAAATACAGGCTCTTAAAAATCCTGATATCCTTCAATAAAATTCAAGGATAATTTTATAGGTAATTCAAGTTCCTTATTTTATAGCAAGGTCTGAAATTAGTTTACTTCATTTAACCTTTAATTAAAGTTTTAACTACTAAAACTGCCTCTCTCTAATGAATTCTTTGTTCCTACCCTAGGAATCAGAACTAGTTTTCCGAGGCATTAAAAAAGACTGACATTTCCTCCACTTTGGGAACAGCCCCTGCTAGTCTACAGAAACACGGAATTTAACATTCAGTTTAAAAAGGATTAATGGGATTATAGAAATTATAATTTTAATTAAAGCCTTTCACCAAGTTTTCTGGAATAAAGGCATCTAAGTTTATCTCATCAGAAGTTATTCAATTCTCTTATTAAAAATATCGACACAGCCCTGGCCAGTGTGGCTCAGTTGGTTGGAGCATCATCCTGTAACCAAAGGGTTACAGGTTCAATTCTCGGTCAGGGCACATTACCCAGGTTGTGGGTCTGTTCCCCAGTCGCAGTGTATATGAGAAGGCAACCAACTGATGTTTCTCTCTCACATAGATGCTTCTCTCTCTCTCTAAAAAGCAGTGAAAAAAAAGTCCCCTGGTGAGGATAAAAACACACACACATACACACACGTACACATTAAATCTTGGCTCTCACTAGTTATTTTAAGATATATACTCAATTTAGGAATATTAAGTGCCTTAAACTATAATTTTTTGTTCCTCTTATCTTGATTCCTTGATTTATATATATATGATATACATATCATATATATACACATACTTATCTATATCTATCTATATAAATATGTCTACCTCTCTCTATATAATATATATTTGGATTTTAGATTTGCCAGAGCTACTCAGAATTTGAATAGCCACTACTACAGATATCTTGATAATTTAAAATGTGCTCAAATTTATTATTAATTTGCTTAGCACTTGCGGTTTCCACATACCATCACATCTATCATCTTTTTTCCCCACACTACATTCCTATAAAGCAGATAAAGCAGGCATTACATAGTCAAATATAAACTGAGGCTCAGGTAAAAATCAGCAATGAATTTGTCAAAATCACATAGCAAACTTGAACCAGAACTGAGACTAGTTACGTGACTCTATGTCTTTTCTTATTTTGTCACCCTGTTCAATTTCCCTAAAATTCTATTTGGTATAAAGAATATACCATGGTTAGAAAAATAAAATTAAAGAAACATCTGCCCCATGTTACCTAACTGTTGTGGTGTTTCACTAGCACTCTGGTTTGAGTAACCACAAACAAACCTAATGTTGATCTGTTAGCATTTGGATGATACTCACTGATCTGTTCTTCTTGGGTTATTGGCTCCTCATCATCTGGAAGGTAGCGTTTATCAATTGCCTCTTTAATCTGGTTATTGGCTCCTTTAGGATCTAAATCCATAGCCCAAGAGAAATTCATCAGGGCGAGGTGCGTCTGACCTAATTTCTTATAAACCTAAAAATAAAGAGCAGCACTACATTTTTCATTAAGTTGTGAGCTTCAACTATAAAATCCTAAACATTTATAATTGAAATTCGGTTTCTGATTTATGTGCTATAAACCCATTCTGATGAGGAGAACATTTTCATCCTTTAGAAGAACTCATGCCAACTTTTGAGTTCCTTTTAATATATTCAGATATTATTTTTAGAATTCCTTGCCTGTATCTCTCAGGTAGTGAGATTCCAATAAAGTCCCACTCTGAATGGAACAATGACAATGGAAGGAAATGGACTATAAACTGCTTGATTAGCATTCATTTACACCGGTTTTAAATGGAGTTATTTCAACTCTCAACATCTGTCTACCATTCCCAACTACCTTAACCAATTGGCATCAGGAAGCCCAGTCTGCACTGCCTTTATTTTTCTTCTTTTGTTTTTTATTAGCAATTGGAAGCTGAGGGCTTTCCATAAGGTAGCCCCAAGTTATGAACTCATTACTGGATATTGGCTGCAAGTGTTAATAAACATCTAAAGCCACAGTAGGGTTAGGCTTATGGGATGTGTGTTCTTGCCCCTTCAGAAGGATATTATCATCTTAAATGTTAAGTCTAAATCCACTGTTTATTCCCAGATCAGTTAGTTCAGTACTCTCGTTGAATTTGCCCCACAGGTGCTACACAATAAATATTATATATATTTATTCTCCAAAAGTTAATATTTGTTATGAAGGCCACACTTCAGGACCATGGCCCCAATCTTTACCTTTCCTATTAAGAAGTACACCAGGGATTCTTTGGGAACAATTTGTTTCAATTCTTCAAGTTCTTGTAAAGCAGACTGAAAAAAAGCAAAGAAAAACAATAGGAGCAAATTTTTACAAAATTTTGACTAAGCAAGTATTACCTGATTTCTCAAATCATCTTAACTAAAGCTTGCTCGATCTTAATGAATATATTTCCTTACTGCATTAATTCTTCTTGTTGTGAAAATAAAATGCATGAAAAATACCTATGACAATGGGAACAAAAAATGACAGGAATTTACCAGAGTATATTGAAAACACTCACACATTCAGGTGGCGACAACCCTTGTTGCTGTCACTATTTATTTAAAATAACAATGCTCCATCACATTGTGTGTGTTTTGAAAACCAAGTTGCAGAACAAAATAACTCCCAAGTTCCATTAATAGACCTTCTCCCTGAGACAAGCACTAAGCTTTGAATATCAACCTGCCATTCTCACTAATGTTGAAGAACCTCAAATGTACCCTATGAATTGAATTAAAGTTGTCTGGTAATCTTTTGACCATTGCTACAGGGTTGGGAAGATTAAGGAGAAAGATAGGAAAATTAATATTTATATTTAAAGAAACTGTATGATGATTAAAAATAAAACTAGCCCCTCAAATGATATACTGTCCATTTTTACCTAGTAAACACACACAAAAAATCTGCTGTTACATAAAGTTACCATGAGTGAGCGGAATCAGAAATTCTTACAATTGAGGGTGGAAATGTAAACTGATGCAAACTGTTGGAGAGGATAATTTAACATGATCTATTAACTTAAAAACTGCAGGTAACCATTGATTCAGTAATCCCACTGTTAGGAATTTGTTCCAGGGATACACTCCAAAAAGTTCACTAAATCATCTTTGTAAGAATAGGCAACCTAATGTTATTGCAGAGCACTAGAAGCAATCAAGGGGTGTCTAACCATAGCCTAGTTAAGTAAGTTATGGTCCTTCCTCTATGAAACACTAGATCTGTAGGTGCTCAATTGTAAATTAAAAAAAGAAAAAGCAAAAGCAAGATGCAAAAGAGTATATACAGTACTATTTTGTAACAAAACATGCATATCAAACATACAAATACAGTTATGTGGGTATCTGCATAAATATTTTATAAATACATTTATGTGGGCACATGCATAAATTTTTCCTTTTTTTCCCACCAGTCAGAAATCAATTTATATTTGCCCCTATACAAGATAAGAATGGTTTACCTTTAGGGAGAGGATAATTGCAAAAGTTTGTGGGGGAAGAGGAGCCTTTTTTTTCCTTGGTAGCTTTCTCTGCTGTCTGAGTTTTCTAACATTATGAATATTATACTTTACTTCCCTTTAATGTCCACACAGTACCTATTTTTTGTTTTTTTTTTCTATACCTCTTGGAAGTAAAACAAATCCAATATAAGTTAGGTTAATAAAAAAGAGAGACACAACACCGAACACCTACTCAGAGGAGTGCTAACGGAAAAGAGCACGATGTACAACTGTCTGTGTAGCTGTATTCATTTTGTGGTTCTGTCATAACGCATCACCACAAGTTTGATGGCTTACAATAAGACCCCTTTTATTGCAGTTCTTTGGATTCGAGGTCCAGTAAGAGTCTCACTGGGCTAAAATCAAGGTGCTGGCCTGGCTGCCTTCCTTTTTGGAGGGAATCTGTTTCTCTGCCTTTCTTTTCATCCATAGGTTGCCCACATTCCTTCATCTGCTGATTCCTTCCTCCATTTTAAAGGCAGCAAAGGCAGCCTGAGTCCTCCTGCTGGTTCTGACTACAGCCAGGATTGGACTCTGGGGCCATGTGGATAATCCAGCGTACTCTCCCCAGCTCAATCACATCTATAGTCTTTTGTTGCCATGTAAGGTAACATACTCATAGGTGCTGACAATTAGGGCATGCACATCCTTTAGGGGCCATTGTTCTGCCTATTGCAATAGTATAAGCCTACATTTTTACAAACAATTAAAAAATATACAAATAATGAGAAAAAGTATCTGGAGATATATGTTCTGAGCTGTTAATAGTGTTAATAGGACAGTAAGCTTATGAGGAATATTCAACATTGTATTTTTTTATATTTTTATATTATTGAATTTTTTTGTAACAAGCACATTACATTATTGATAACACCCCCATAAAGATATAAAGAATAAAACAGTGATCAAAGATCATTGGCTAGAAAGGGATCAGAGGGTTACAGAATTTAATAACTTAAGGAAATTTCTTTCTTCACTGATTAGTCCAAGACTGGTTTTATTTCTCCAAAAAGATATAAAGTATGAGGAATTAATCCTATTTCACAATTCCAAAAATTTTATATAACATCCCCCTTAAGCTAAAGCCAAATTTAATTTCTTGGCTTTTGTAACTTCTTATTGGCATTATCTGAAACAATAGATTTATTTAAAATCTCTTTTGTGTGTGAAGTAGTGTGAAAGTAGCTGGGAGGTAGGTTCACAAGGATTCCTTACTATAGCGATACTTGAAATTTTCTACAGTAAGAGAAATAGAAAAGAAAAGTGAAGGCAAAACACATACACTTTCACAGGCAGTGTATGGTTTAAAATGCTGTTTTTTATACAAGTATATGTAGGAGGCTGTAGTGTGTCCTTCGCATGGTACCCTCTGCCTAAGTGCTGGCAACCCAAGAAAATTAAACTCAATGCTGCAGAGCTGAACATGTCTGAGAATCACACCTGCATGTCAGGAAATGAAAGATTTATTACAAATGAGGAAGCTTCTATGAGGCAGACTATTCATTTTTCCTTTCATTGTGTTAATATTATAAAATATACACGAAATAGAGTATAAGAATGAAAGATCTGTGGTCATGGATGTTAGTTACTTAAGACCACTCAGGTACACCTGTCAGATATTACCGTGTATCACGATGAAGAAGCCTGAGATGGATTTTAATACTGCAAAGCAGCAATTCTCACAATTTTTGGCCCCGGGACCTCTTTACACCCTTAAAGCTTAATGAATAACCCAAAGAATTTTTGTTAATGTGGGATATAGTTATCAATGAGAAATTAAAAATTTTCATTGATCCATTATTAATTTTTAAAAAAGATTTTATTTATTTACTTTTAGAGAGAAGGGAAGGAAGAAGGAAACTGAGGGAGAGAAACATTGATGTACAAGAGATACATCGACTGGTTGCCTCTCACATGCCCTCAAGTGGGGACCTGGCCTGCAACCCAGGCATGCGCCCTGACCAGGAATCAAACTAGCAATCATTTGGTCTGTAGGCCAGCACTCAGTCCACTGAGCCACACCATCCAGGGCAGATCCATTATTAATTTAATGATAATAATAAGCCCATTATATGTTAACAGGTACTTTTTTTAATTAAAAATAACTTTCTCATAACAATAAGTCAGTGAAGAGTGGCATTGCTTAACATTTTGGCAAATCTTTGGTTAATAGAAGACAGCTGGACTCTCTTCTATGCTTCTGTATTTAATCTGTTATATCATGTCATGAAGCTTTTGGGAAATTCCACTGTACATTCGTGAGATAATAAAAAAGGCAAATAACATCTAAATACTATTATGAAAACAGTTTTGACCTTGTGGACTTCTTAAAAGGGTTTTGGGGACCTCCAGAAGTTCCCAGACCACCTTTGAGAACCACTGCTTCATAGTAACCTTACTCAGAACAATGCACCCCAATCCTTCTCCACTGCTACATCACATGTAATTTTCTGTGTGTGCATATTACAATTGTTATCAAAATTTTATGCATCTATCATGCCCCCAACTCATGAGAAAGTGTCTAACATAGCATTATAATTCTCATTTTTGCCTTAAAAGACCTGAAACTTCCATCATTAGATATCAATACAACATATTAAAATATGGTGGTGTTTAGCAATGTTTTGCCACAGATATGCTGAGGTAGCCTGCTGACAATATTTGACTGATGTTCATTTTAGAGCCAAGACATTTCAGAAGCAATCGGTAACTTTTCATGATGGCCCTTTTGTGTTATTTTAATGTAAGTATATTAGATATAGTACCCATATCCAATCCATGCATCAGAGCAGACCTTATGATATAGCCGAGACCAAAGCTGGTAATCAAAAATGACGACAACCCTTATAGTTTGGACAATGGGTCAGATTAGAACTTGAGCTTCTGGAAGCAAGTACAGGGATGATTTATATGGTGTACCTGGTAGGTGTGTTGGCATTAAAATAACTTTAAGGATAATAAATCAAATTATTTCCTTCAATTGAAGAACCTGACCACAAATCTAAAGAAGTACAATGAAGCAAAAAACATGAAAACAGATGTTGAATTACAAGTATAGTACCTCAAAGAATAAATTAAAAGTTGAAAAGTATTTATTAGATTTAAAAGGAGCTGTATTAAGACAAAACAGTAAGACTAGACATCCACTTCTTCAAAAATAAAGTATAGCTTAAATTACTGAATAAATGGCAAAGACTAAATTATACATTGATTCCTTTATATAATTTCAGTAGCCTTGAAAAAAGTTAAAAGAACTTATCATTGGTTTTGCATTTTTTGATTTTTAGCCAATTTCAATATGTCCAAGAAGAATAGATTTCTAGGGAAAGAGTCTACTAAATACTAAAATGAATTACTTGGTCCAAGTTTTCCTGTGCACTTAAATTTTGGGAAAAAATATATATTTCTAAGTGTTTACTCCTTTCAGTAAGAAGAATCTGAATGTATTAAAAAATAACCTGAATTTCAAATTAAAACATTATATTCATGGTTTAAGATTGATAAATTATAGCAAAAGTCCCATGTTACTTTATGCCTCTTTGTTTTCTCAATGTTCCTGATCTTTCCTCACTACTTTTTTTCAGGCTACAGCTTCATACTTTGAAACACAGAGTGAGAAGAGAGAAACACATCAGACTATCCCTAGTCTCCTTTGTTATAAGCTCATGTTATAACTCTCCATACTTTTTCTTTATGTACTAAACATATATTATTTTTGTGATTTTTAAAGAAGATTTTATTTATTTATTTTCAGAGGGAAGAGAAGTGAGGGAGAAAGAGAGGGAGAGATACACTGGTTGCCTCTCGCACACCCCCAACTGGGGACTGGCCCACATCCAGGCTCATGCCCTGACTGGGAATCGAACCAGTAAGAATCAATGTTTCTCACATTGATGTTTCTCTCCTCTTTTTCCCTCCCTCCCATTCTCTAAAAATAAATAAATAAAATCTTAATTAAGAAAAAAAGATAACTTACTGATGGAAAAACTGCTTTTCTATATACGGAATCTTTACAGGGGACAGATTCCTACATATCCACATACTCATCCTTCCTATGAGTATTTCAAGAATGAAGTTAGAAAGACAATGAAATTAACAGCTTTTTAAAATGTGGGAAATGAACTGAGATAAAAAGTAAAGTATAAGCCCTGGCTGGCATAGCTCAGTGGATTGAGCTCGGGCTGCGAACCAAAGTGTCGCAGGTTCGATTCCCAGTCAGGGTACATGCCTGGGTTGCAGGCCATGACCCCCAGCAACCGCACATTGATGTTTCTCTCTCTCTCTCTCTCTCTCTCTCTCTCTCTCTCTTCCTCCCTCCATTCCCTCTCTAAAAATAAATAAATAAATTCTTAAAAAAAAAGTAAAGTATAAATAAGTTTTAGCTTATTAAAAAAGGGGGCAAAGCTTCTTAAGCCATACAAACCTGAAGACCATTAAGATATTTATCTCTTACCTTATATTTTTCATTTGCAAATAAAACTGAGGCTCTGTGAAATTTGCATAGAGGGTTCTTAGGATCAATAACAATGGCTTTGTTTAGGGTGTCCAAAGCCTTCTCGGATTTTTTCAAGGCATGCTGAACCTGTAAAAAATAAAGATCCTATTAATGTTTCCTTTTGGTATTTTTGAGGGTAAGAACCAAATGATAGGACTCAAAACCAACAAAAGATAATAAAACTACTAGAGATAAAGATATATGCTTTCATTGGATTGCCCACTAGGTTAAGTGGATTTAATTGATTACCAGACTGTTAATAGAGTATCTCTAAAATCTCTTCCTACTCTAGTTCAACTGCTTCACTTTAAAGATGAGAATACTACAGCCCAGAGATGTTAAATTACTTGTTCTGGGATCAAAACCTAGGTCCTCTGGAGCCCAATTCACCATTACATATCCATAATGAAGATCAAGATTCTATCTTTAGAGTAGATATTTGGATACCTTTAAGTCTAAAAGGCCAGAAAAACCTTGGTTTTCCCTTCACAAGAAAATCTGTACTATTTAGCTAGATAATACTCAAATTTCAACAAGTCTATTCTGAGCCTCTAATTAGTGTATTAGGCATTTTAAAACTGTGTTCAAAAACCCCTAGAGGATTTGGCTCTAAACCTTACTAACCTCTTTTCACTCAGAACTATTACACTTTTAACTATTTTAGGATTTCATTGCAAAACTAATTCTTCTGTCTTACATATTTTAAAACCATTGATCTGTAATAGTGGGAAATAAATTATTTATTTATTTATTTTTAATCCTTACCCAAGGATATATTTATTGATTTAGAGGAAGAGAGGGAGGGAGGGGGAGGAGGGGAGAGAGGAAGAGAGGGAGAGAGACATCGATGTGAGAGAGAAACATTGATCACATGTGTGCCCTGATTGGGGACTGAACCCCCAACCTTTTGGTGCATGTGACCAATGGTCCAGCCAACTGACCCACCCAGTCAGGGCAATAATTCATTTTAAATAACTTTGAAAAAAAAAACCCCAAGCCTCACTATTCATTCATATGCATATACTCATATTTCTGTTGTGTTCCTTCTTGGGTCCATTGAATATTAAGAATAAAGTCCAGTGAGCAGATGTGGAACTTTAACAAATACCACTGTAACAAGAATGTGAGAGTAGGTACTGCCAATATCTGGTTGCTAAATTCATCTATGCAATGATCTCTGCAGAGGTTATTACTGCATGTGGCCAACTCTGCCCACAGGACTAAAATCCTAAATACTAGTTCCCTAAGAGAGGGAAGTGTATTCTTTTATCTGAAAACTTCTTCCAATAAACCACTCAAAATGTTAAAAACAAGCTCTTCCACAACAACTTTAAAAGAAAGCCTACTTTAAAAAATGTCCCACTTTGCTAAAGGACACCAAAAGATACCCAACTTGGGTTTCTTCATTTTAAGTGGCAAAAATAATAATTTTTAAGTCAATTATATTTATATTTTCTCTATATTTTTGTATAGTATTCAATTATAAAAGCAATCATGTCAATTAAAAAAATTATAAAGAATTATAATTCTTCCTAAAAAATGAATAGTAAAATTCCAAAGATTATAATTTCCTCCTATTATGTGCCTATTCCCACAAAACCAGCCTTGCTGAGAGAAAGATAAAGGGGCAGGGGAAGGAAAGAAAGAAGAGAGAGGAGTGAGAGGGCAAGAACAAAAACTTAGGGTGCTATGCTCACAGAGAAACTAGTAAATGAGATTTTAAAAAGCAAACATACCTTTTCTCCTATCAAAGTACAACTTATAAATATATTTAAAAAATATAAATATAAAATTGGTGATCCACATTGCCTTAAAAGAATTTTAATTAGCTGTACCATACCTGTATCACTTAGAGGCTAAAACACAAGAAACCATTTGCCTTAAAATATTAATTACTTAATTTAGAAGCTAAATATTAACATGGAAAAGTATTTTCAAAAATATGATCTCAAGTAAGCCTTTTAAGAACCCTATGGGTTAGGCAAGGTGGTAGTATTTGTCATTCATAAAACAAAAGCTCAGAGAAACTGACTTGCCCAAGAGATGAGGGTACTCCAGTTATTTCTCTTTATGCCAAGAAAAAGGTGATACTTTTGGCTATAAAAGAATCCAGGACATTGTTTCAAGAATAACAATGATAATGAGAAAGCCCTAATTCTTAAACAAACACATTTCAAGAGGGAGGTTAATTGAACAATGTTTAGAGAGCTACTTACTACTCCAATGTGGCAAAGTAAAACTGAACTTTGAGGGTTGATGTCAAGTGCTTTCTGGAAATGCATTTCTGCAAGGCTGAATTTTTCTTGCTTGTAATAAATCATTCCTAAACCATACCTGAAAGTGTAAAAGTATAGTTTTAGGTATATAAACTGTGGTGGCTAATTTTGTTCAACTAATAAAAGAATTACATATGGAATCTAATAAACCAGTAGAAAAATAGAAAAACCATTCAAGCATTTTAGACAAGTCACTTTTACAAGTAAAAACAATAAATCAAATCAATCAGATTATGCTATGACAATGTGGGAAAAAAGAAAACATATCCTTAAACCAACCACTACAATCTAGATTTAATGGCTACTTTTTACTGAGTGGTTATTATGTGTGTGCCAATAACTTTGTTAAATGCCTTATGTAAATTATCTCATTTAATCCTAGGAGGAACCAAGGAGATAAGTACTGTTATCATTCATATTTTCAAATAAGGAAACTGAGGCTTAGAGAAGTTAAATTAACATGCCCAAATGTGAGGTCTGTCCAGAAAGCATCCAACCATGTAAAATGAAAAAGAGGCATTTATTGAAGAAGATACAAGACACACTGTACACAGGACAAAGATGCTCAGTCCCCTTCAAAGTAGGCACCTTGGGACCTCATACAGTTCCATTTGCCATCAGCTGCCCCATCATATTTTCCTGAATCTCATTGACAGTCTGAAATCTCTTCCCTTTCAAAGGTGATTTTAGTTTTGGAAAAAAATGGAAGTCACACAGCACCAAATCTGGGTTGTAGGGGGGCTGAGTCACCTAGGTGATTTGGTGTTTCACCAAAAAACTCTGCATGAGACAGACATGATGCACGAGTGGGTATGGTGTCATGATGAAGCTGCCAATCACCAGCTGCCCACGGCTGTGGCCTTCTGAATCATCTAAATAGTTTTCATGGAGGAATGTTCAAGCTTAATGCAAAATTTAATGCAGATTTGTTGCTCTATTCCCTCAGTCATTTTGGATGTGATGGCCACACAGTACACATGCTCACTCAATGGAATCTACTGCCCCCACTGACTAGTACAGTGAAGTTGTCATTGTTCATGCACACGTACTCCAGCCCACTCTCCTTGGCTGCCAGGTAACATCAATGCCATGCAAACTGCTCTCGTTAGATTAACAATGGCTGAACTTTTTCTGGATAGACCTTGTATATACAGCTAGTCAAGATTCTAACCAGATCCTTCCTTTATGATTCTAAAACCCTAAACTCCTAACAATGCTATTCCCATATTCTTCATCCACATGTATACATACATATTTTATACAATCACAATTGCATAGTGTCATGTTCAGCTTCCCCTCTCCCCACTTACTTTATCAAAAACATGCTTCTATAGACTTCAAAATGTCTAGACTTAACAATGGTAATTTTTATAGGCTCCACATAGACCTCAAAATTATACATTTTACAGGCTATGCAATGGCACATTAAGTTGTGTGACTTATTTACATTAAGGAGACCCCTCCTGGCTATAGTTAGACAGTGTTGATGGGAAATAAGCATCAAATGAATAAGAAAACGTGCACACTACATCTGCTTTGAGTGGCTTTCTTTTTCATTATAATGGTGTTAGAGGTGAAGAAAGGGCGTAAAAAGCTCTGTACTAATAATGGTGAAGGTGGGGATAAAAAAGGAAAGACTACTTTGGAATTGGAATAATAAATTTACTTAATGTTTAGTTACATACTTAGAGTTAACTAAATACCTCAATATTTAAATTCTTCTGAGTAAAAAGCCTGCCAGTCTGAATATTCCTCCTTTTTACCAAATGAGATAATTATCTTTACAACATAATTTTTTATATGGTTTATAACAATGAAATGTAGCATCTAAAAACCAAAACAAGTTCTATCTACACATCTAAAAACCAAAAGTCCTATTAAGAACCGAATTCTTAAAATATCAGAGAACTGTATATTTATGTGAAGACAGTCAGTGTTGGCAAGACCTAACTGTTTAATGTATCAGCAGAAGGCCCTTATCAGGCCATCTTATAAGCAATGTTAATTACTTAGAAATGAGATAAAATCCATTAAAAATATACATAAATCGCCCTGACTGGTGTGGCTCAGTGGGTCGGGGGCTGTCCTGTAAACCAAAAGGTCACCGGTTCTATTCCCAGTCAGGGCACATGCCTCAGTTGCGGGCCAGGTGTCCTGTAGGGGGCATGTGAGAAGCAACTGATGGATGATTCTCTCATACCTCAATGTTTCTCTCTCCCTCTTTCTCCCTCCCTTCAACTTTCTTTACAAATAAATAAAATATAATAAAACATATACATAAATCAAAAACTATATTTTAGGTATCTAATGCCTCAGATTTAGAGAGAAAATATAATAAAATTCAAGTGTTATAATGATTAACCCAAAAGATAAAAAAAAACACTAAAAACCTATGTCTGACATAAAAAATCTACCAGTTACAATACCAAAATAACACTTTTTGATATCTTAACTATTAAGTCAGTCAAGAAAAATACAACAAAACATCAGCAGTAAACACTAGAAATAAGAACAAACTTTCCCATGTCTTCTTCATTCGATAAAAATATGAGCCAGATAGTAACTTCCTATTTGTCTACTTTTGTTCAAGTATAAAAAGGTAAAATAGAGACATTACTTAATAAACTAGAATACCTGAGTTCATAAAATTTAATGAACTAGAACTAGTACTTAAACTAAAACACTGTCAAAGAGCAACAACTAGTGGGTAGTTTTCGATGTTTATTTCCTATTATACAATAGGTGATTTATACTATTTCCACTTTCCATCTTAATCATCAATTTAGTGTTCTAAGAAAAAGTAGCAAATCAAAGTAAAAAACCACACAATTATTTTCAAAAGTCTGGTAGGAGAAAAGGTTGAAACTGTTGAGTATAAGGATCTCATATTCTATATGTTATCATTAGCTAATTTAAAAGTTTGTTAAAGGTATAGATGTCACTTAAAAAAACACTTTGGTTAGACATTATCAACCAGTAATCAAATTCACAACAAGAGATCTAACAAGAAAAATTACTAAGTATCAGCCCATCAACAAGACATTGCCTTTGCACTTCGTTAGCACTTACCATGCATTATAATGTCTAGGATTGACTCTAATAGCATTTCGAAAACAAGCTAATGCTTTGTCTAATTCTTCAGTTAAGACAAACTCATGCCCTAATAGAGTATAGGCATAAGCATAATTTGGATCAACCTGGATAGCTCTCTGGAAGAATTTAATTGCAATATCATGTTCCCGTTGCAAACTGAAACAGTTCCCTGCAGCACACCAGGCCTTTAAAAAATAAAAACAAAACAAACAAAAAATGCACAATTAAATTTTTGTTTTATGTTTTCCCTAACAAAACCAAATCTATGGCTAAAATTAGACAAAAAGACAAAAACTAAAGAGTTTTAGCAGATACAGTCAATCCTCATTATTCATGAATTCCATATTTGCAAAATTGACTACTTGCTAAAATTTATTTTAAAACCCAAGTCAATACCTGCAGTAGTTTAGTGGACCCAAAATATGTGTTGCCCAACAGGCACATTCTCAATTAAGGTAAAAAAAGGGCAACTCTCTGCCTTCTTGTTTTTGAAGGTCGGTGATCAGAAGACAGACTGCAGGAGGACAGTGCATGGAGTGCAAGCAAGGAGCTCGGATTCTGGGGCCAGATGGACAGTCTGAATCCCAGCTCTGGCACTATTTGTAAGATGGCCTCAGGCAAGTCACCTTAACATTTTTACATCTCATTTTCTCTTTTGTATAATAAATACAATGTACCAGGTTGAGTTGTTTTTAGGATTTAAGATTATAATTTATAATCAGAATGTGTGTGTGTGTGTGTGTGTGTGTGTGTGTGTGTTTTGTTTCCCTAAGGAGCAATAGTTTGGTATTTGCTAACCATTGTTCATGGAGACTAGAACATAACTGCCAAGAATAATAAGAATTGACCTTTAAATTCTAAGCTTAAACATGTCATACAAGTACCACTAAATATTCTTGAGATGCACTGAAAATGCAATTCTTATAGGATTGCAGCATCTAAATAAGTTGTGCCTATGTCTTAAAATGACAACTAAAGCCCTGATTAGTGTGGTTCAATTGGTTGGGTGTTGTCTCACAAAGTGTAAAGGTCACCAGTTCCATTCATGGACAGGGCACATGCCTGGGTTATGGGTTCAGTCCCCTATCAGGGCAGGTATGAGAGGCAACCTACAGATGTTTCTCTCTTACACTGATGTTTCTCTTCCTCTCTCTCCCCCTCCCTTCCCCTTTCTCTAAATAAATAAATAAATTTTAAAAATGACAAAATTACGATTTTATTTCAATTTAAAATGAGCAATTTTCATTCTATATAATTTCTGGTTAATGAACCCTAATCTTGGTGATAAAAGCAGTTTTAACACAGCCAAATCTTGATTAATCCTGAATGAAATATGTACTTTGTGATTTTTCTATTTGGGAATCTGTAACATCTATTTTAGGACTCTTCTTCTCTGAGTCCTGCTTATAGAGAATGGTGTGGGTGATATTAAATGGCATTTGAATTATTTGGTTCATCTCAATTTGGTAAGGGTGATCAAAAAATAGCTACATAAGCCAAGCATTTCAGCTAACATACCTCCGGTGAATTTTTATCCATGTCTGTTAAGTCTTTTGAAAGAACTGAAAGAGCAACATCCTTTTGAAGATGCCAAAGTGTTGTAGAGTATATCTCCATGCCTTCAACTCTGTAATTCTCAATTCTTCTAACCTCTGAGAATATTCTTTCAGCCTGAAATACAGAAACTAGTAAGGGAAAAACAAGTTGACACAATTTACATATATGTAGGGAGAGCACTGGGCACTCTTCTTGTAGGACCTAAATGCTCTCTTGTTTTACGATGTTTATGTGAGTTAGTAACAATGCAAGGCCAAACTGAGCAACCTCGCATGGCAGGCCAAATGTTAATCACATCCACACTTAACTTAGTTTCTGTACCTAAGTCACAGTAGAAACATGAATTTTGAAAAGAAAATGTAAGTTTACAGACACAAGAAAGAGAGAGCTATTCAAAGTTGCAATTTAAAGAGGACAAGTCAATTATTTTATTCTCAAAAAACACACTTCAAAGTTTTAATGATAGCTTTATAGGATAACTCCCTTAGGAAAGGTGGGAGAGGAATGACTTCTGTAACACAAAAGCTATTTCTGTACTGACTTTTATTAAGAGGTTGAGTTGAAAACTTTAGAGGAAAAACAGGTTCAGGCATGCTGAGCACTGAATACACCCACCAATGTCGTACCTGTCAGGAATCGTCCCCGTCTAATAACCCCTTGTCCCTCTGCAGCACTCACTCACTGACTTAGGGTCTCTCCTCACCATACTCACGGCTCTCAGAATTACCCTTCTCTCTCCCTGAAGTTGGAGACTTTGCTTATATAAAACCAATTAGTTTCCTCATTTATCAATTCAGTAAGTTCAAAATTCTGAAAGTCAAGTTTAATTTAGAACTAAAGAATATCTGGTCTGTTCTTAATGAAATGAAGATGACAGAAAATGAAGTTATAAAACCAGGAACTTAATTCTAAGAAATAGTCACATACTATTTAGGATAGTTTGATAACTTGTAACTTCCCTGAAATACCTTAAAAAGTAATACAGGTAAGTTTTTCAGATAGGCATTTTTTTCAAATAGGCATTGGTTACAAGAAAACAGACCTAGTCATCAGCCAAACACTGGTTTTAGACATGTTTGTTTTCAGATTTTTCAGAATCTATTGTTTTTTCTGAAAAGTGACTGTGGCATGGGCAAGGAAAAAAAAACGAAATTAAGTTGAAACAAAGGTTTTCTTCAGTTAAGTACCTCGGTCTGTATCTACTCTATAATTAGGGGAAGCAACAAAATTCATGTAAAGTACCTATGAAACAATATATTAAAAGTAATTTTGAAAAGGGCTTGCAAAGCAGTCTTTGCCTGTGTACCAGGAAAGGACCATAATCAAACATGGGTCTTCTCATAATAAGGCTGCTTACAACTCTTTCTCCTTTACTTCACAAAACTGCACAAACAGGGACCTTCTGCATTCATCCTCTATCTGAAAGAACACTCCATCCCTAGATCTTTATACGGCTGATAAAGGGAGGAGTAACCTTCTTTCTCCTAGCACACTTTTTTATAAAAAAGATTTTATTTATTTTCAGAGAGGGAAGGGTGGGAGATAGAGAGAGAGAGAAACATCAATGTGCGGTTGCTGGGGGTTATGGCCTGTAACCCAGGCACGTACCCCAGCTGGGAATCAAACCTGTGACACTTTGGTTCGCAGTCCACGCTCAATCCACTGAGCTATGCCAGCCAGGGCTTCCTAGCACACTTTTAAAAAAATAGCACCACACTTCATTGTCCCCCAATTTCCTTATCATGCTTCATTTTTTCTTCATATAACTTACTGCTATCTGTCTTTTTACATTTATTGGCTCTTTTACAATCTGTCTCTTTTATTGGAATAAGAATGTAAACTCTATGAAGGCAAGCAATTAATCTGTCTAGCTGTATATTACAGAGTCCAGGACATAACATGCACTCAAATATATTCTGAATAAGTGAACTGAAAGCAAATAAGGCAGAAAAGTAACATTATTAATCTTAGGTAATTTATATTAGAGAAATTGTATGAATATATGAGTTTCTAAAGTTTGTTTGTTTTTTAATTTCGAGGGGGCAAGGGGAGAAACTGCTTTGGAAAAAGTAGGGAGCATATTTAAATTGAAAATTAGAGTTTTCTGCCCTGGCTAGTGTGTCTCAGCAGATTGAGTGCCAGAATGGAAAGTGAAGGGTCACTGGTTTGATTCCCAGTTAGGGAATGCCTGGGTTGCAGGCCAGGTCCCCTGGAGGGGGTGTGCGAGAGGCAATCACATATTGATGTTTCTCTTCCTCTCTTTCACCCTCCATTCCCCTCTCTCTAAAAATAAATAAGTAAAATCTTAAAAAAAAAAAGAAATTAGAATTTTCTCTGGCTTTAGGTTAATCATCCTCTCCTTTTCTGGTATAAATAAGTAACTTAAACAATGAATACAGTTAAAGTTAAAATGATAAAAGTCTTGTGATAAGGATACTGTCCTCAATTACATGCAGTTTTATTCATAGCACCCCTCAAGTTTATAAAATGTATTAAATGCCAAATATTCATCCCAGTTAAGAACTCTAAATACAGTAGAAAGAATTTTGCCTAGAAATATCTATTTAATATTAAATTTATATTTTCAGATCCAACCAGTGCAAGTGTTCCATATAACAATGTATGGATGACTTACTTGGGTTCTTTATAAATCTATCTCAAGTAATCCTGAAGAATTTAAGTCACTCACCCCCTAACACAAGAAAAACTGTATTTATAAATTATAATACTGAGAAAGTAAATATAAAGACATGCATAATAAATATTGACCTTCTAGATCTAGCCCTGTCAAGCATAGGTATTTTAATTAAATTTCAATTATGTGTAAAAGGCATATAGCACTGTTTTTCATACTTACTTGCATGTACTCTGAAAGTTCAAAGTAGGCCCTTCCAATTTGGCACAGTACCCAACCAGTATTGTAGTGGTGAGAAGGGAGGTGGCTCAAGATATTTATAGCTTCTTTGCAGTTGTACGAACACAAAGCTAAATAACCTTTCCCCATTTCACGAAGAAGGCTCATCAAACCTTCTAGGAGAAAACAGTGTAGTAAATAAAGGAGAAAAGATAATAAAACAATTTGGTTTTCTAGAAAGGCTAATTACAAAATAATTCATCAAAAATTCCAACATCTATCTAAAAAAAAAAGAGACACTTGAAAAGAACATAAAAAAACTTACTAAAGAAAACTGAATAAAATAAAATACAAAGAAGATATTTAGCAATTAAAACAGACCTGCTGCTGCTTTCTGTAGATTAAATGCCTGGATCTGAGGTGTGATTGTGGAGATTTTCCCCTCTGAAATGATGGAAGAGTCCAATTTTGTAATTTCCAGGCTATCATTTATGTTAGGTTGAGATATTCCTCCTTTATTAGTTTTACTTTTTGTTTTTCTGTTTGGGATTTTAGGTGGAAACTTCATTTTTAATTTTTTACTGTTCTCCTGTAAAAAGGAGAAAAGCCCCACACTTGTTACAATCTTGTACTTTAGACATTCCCCAGCTGTTTCTCAAATATTAGGTATAAATAGATGTAAAATCTTGATTGATGGATATTTTTCTCAGGAGAAATTTTATAAAGACAAAAGTCCTCAAAGTCACTTAATTTTAAATAATTCTGAACATAATCTGTATAAACTAGTGTTTGAAGTAAATTAGCATTAAATATTGTTCTTTTCTGAAGGTGTATCATTTTCATTTTCATTGATGATAACATCTGATAACTGTAGTACACCATCAAATGCAGGAAACTAGAGTTGGTATAACATCTCAACTAAACTATAGATCTTATTTGGATTTCATCAGTTTTTTATATGCATCTATTTTTTTTCCGGGGTGTGCATAGTTCTATGAATTTTTTCACATGTTTGGATTTGTGTAACCAACTGCCACAGTAAACAGAACTGTTGTACTAGAGCACAAAAAAATCCCCTTGAGCTCTGCTTTAATAGCTACCACCCCCAACCACCCCTCCCCCACCAGTCCTAACTCCTGATAACCACTGATCTGTTCTCCACCACAATCTTTTCATCTCAACAGTTATAAAATATTTATTAAAGGACCAAGAAGATTTACAAATGTTATAGATGGTCCCTTAAATTTTTTTTTAAAAATACTAAAATATTTAAAACTAGTCACCTTATTTATTTATCAGAGATTGAGTCAGATGAACAGGCATTTTGGGGTGCAGCATTACCTTAGTCGTAGAGCTGTCACTAGTGAAGAGGCGCGAACTTCTCCGGGGCAGTGCATTGGGGGGAGACGTGATGGTGGGGCTCAGGACCTGAGGTGTTGTACTACAAAAATTATAGAAGTAGGTATTATTTACAAACTCAATTTATGACTATAATTATTGCTTCAATTCAAGTATATTTAAAAAAAATTTTAAAGGCCCTGGCTGGATAGCTCAGTTAGAGAACTGTCCCAAAATTCAAGGTTATGGGTTTGATCCCCAGTCAGGGCACATACAAGCAGCAATCAAAGAATGCATCAATAAGTGGAACAACAAATCGATGTCTCTTTCTCAAATCAATAAAAATAAACATAAATAAATAAATACAAAAAGTATCCAACATATTTGTACTCTAAAGGTGATGAGTTTAGTCATTCCTTTTCTTATCCCTCTATGAAAACTCAGACTTAAATACTATATGTGTTATCACAAATTAGTGATTATACCACAGATCTTCGCTCTAACTAAAATTGCTTATTGTTGAATTTAACTCACATAAAAATTCTGGGTTAATAAATGGTAAACACATCCATAAACCAATTATCTCTAGCTCTCATTTGCAACTACAGCAACTTAGAGAAAAAGGAAAAGATAGTTGGACATAAATAGTAGGGATATTTGCCAACAAATACTACCAGAAAAACTGATATTTGAGAAGTTATTTCCCTGTAAATACAAACACCACACCAAGGTTTACACAGCAAAAGAAATCTAATAATTACGTGGATACATTTTTTACTTTAAAGGCAAACTCTAAATGGTAAGAGTTTCATTTTTATAAAACAAGCAAACTTAAAACCTAAAATTATCAGAGTAGATAAATCTGTAAAGTAAACTGTTTACAATGTATATAGTTTATGAGAAATCCTACTAATTACCTGAGTTTGGGTAACAGAGGCTTTTGAAAAGCGATGTTTGACCAGTGAGTAAAGAATACCCTGGCTATCCTTAATCCTTTCAAAAGACATAATCTCAATGTAAGGATTTCAGCAAGTGAGGTCATTTGGGTTGACCAATTATTTTTTTAAATAAACTTTAAAAAATTTTTTAAAGATTTTATTTATTTATTTTACAGTGAGGGGAAGGGAGAGAGAACGAGAGGGAGAGAAACATTAATGTATGGTTACCTCTAACGCGCCTCCTACCAGGGACCTGGCCCTCAACTCAGGCATGTGCCCTGACTGGGAATTGAACTGGAGACCCTTTGCTTCACAGTCCAGTGCTCAATCCACTGAGCCATGCCAGCCAGGGCTAAGTAAACTTTTTAATTACTGTATTTTGCCATGTATAATGTAAACCCACGTTTTTGGCCCAAAATTTCAAGGAAAAAAGGTTTCATTTTAATTTTTTAATTCAACTGTTTATATTTAGAAACAAAACTGATGATCACATTCCAGGGTATTATTTTGCATATAGATATCATTATTGCCTTTTAGAGTTACAGTTTTAATGCATAAGCATAAATAAAAGAATTAAAAAGATTTCTATAGATATGGAATTAGTACTACCCATGCATAATGTGCATCCTTATTTTTCCCTCAAAAATTTGGGCAAAAAAGTGCACGTTATACACAGCAAAATATGGTAATTTATTTTTAAGAGCAATTTAAGGTTCACAGCAATATTAAGGGGAAGGCACACAATGTTTTTCAGACATTGGACAGCGGGCAGCACATGCCTGAGGAGAGTTCTGAGGACACAGTGTAGGGAAGGGAAACATGAATAGAGCTCAGGTCTGAAAATGTTGAGAATTCAGGGAAGGAAAGGCAGCTAGCATTTGTAGGTCAGAGTACTGGAAAGAATACAGCTACAAAGAGAGGAGGAGCTCCAAAAACCTGCAGAAGGATTCCCTAGAGTCTTCGGTAAAACAAACCAGTGCAGGTGTTTGAGTGTTGTATAATAAAGATTTTGGTCTTTGTCTTGGGCTCTTGGGAGGAAGCTTCTAAACCCTCAAAATTTTCCAAGTGATAGGAATGTCTTCATTATTCATGGTGGGCCCCTGGGACCATACCTGAGTTCATGACTCATGATGGACTTTGGGATAGTTTCAGGATGAGGGACTAGCCATACTGGCAAGATGAACCAAGTGATTAGAGAGGGTTGAGGCTCTAGGCTTGGTGACATCAGCCTGACCTCCTTCTGAAGGGCAGGGTGGCAGAGATTGAGTTCAATCACATAGCCAATGAAGCATCTATCATGCCTACACAAGAAAACCCCAATAAAAACTCTCAACATTGAAGCTTAGTTGAGCTTCCTGGCTGGTGAACAAATTGATGTACCTAAAGGGTGACACATCTTGATTCCATAGGAAGTGAACACAGAAATTCTGGGTTTGGGAGCCTTCCAGGCTATATTCTGTGGGCCTTATTTGTCTGATTGTGCTTTGTATCCTTTATAATAAAACTTTAAGTAGAACATTTTCCTAGATTCTGTGAGTTGCTTACCAAATCATTAAACCTAAGGGGGCAGCAAGAACCCTCACAGATCCCAGGAGTTCAATGAATCCAAAGGCCAAGAAAGAAAAAAAAAAACTATACTACAGCACATCATAATCAAATGGCTTAAAATCAGTGATAAAGAGGAAATCTTTAAATAGTCAGAGAAAAAAGACACATTACATATAGAGAAATAGAAATGAGAATGACAGCAGACTTCCTATCAGAAACAATGCAAGCTAGAAGATGGTCCAGCAACATCTTTAAATAGATAAAAACTTTACTAGAATTCTATATTCAGTGAACATTTCTTTCAAACACAAAAACAAAGGTGAGATCAAAATTTTCTTCTGACATACAACAGCTGAAAAAAATTAATGATCTGATCTGCAGACCTGAACCACATGAAATGTTAAAAGAATTCCTTCAAGATGAAGGAAATGGATACCAAATTGAAATTCAGATCTATAGAAAGAAATAAAGAGCACCAGCCCTGGCTGGTGTGGCTCAGTGGACTGAGTGCCAGCCTGAGAACCAAAGGATCACTGGTTCAATTCCCAGTCTAGGGCACATGCCTGGGTTGCGGTCCAGGTCCCCAGTGGGGGGCTATGCGAGAAGTAAACCCACACTGATGTTTCTCTCTTTCTTCCTCCCTCCCTTCATCTTTGTGAAATAAATAAATAAAATCTAAGAAAGAAAAGAAATAAAGAGGACCAGAAATTGTAAATATGTGAGCAAATATAAAATAGACTTCTTTGTATTACTTTACAAAATTTCTATAGAACTAAGGCAGAAACTATAACAATGCACTGTGGGGTTTGTAACATACATATAAGTAAAACTATATGAAAACACTGGCATAAAGACTAGGAGAAGAACATGAAAATATACTGTAATAAAGTTTTATTATATGTGGCATGATATATATTATTACTTAAAGTTAGACTTTTATAAGTTAAAATGTACACTATAAAATCCAAACCTCTTAAAAGACAAAATAAAGAGTAACCATTAATAAAGCAATGCTATAGGTTGAAATATATCTCCTAAAAAGATATGTTGAGCCCCTAACTCCCAGTACCTTGAATGTGACTTTATTTAAAAATGGGGTATTTGTAGTTACAGTCATGTTATGATGAGGCCATTAGGTCCCATATCACTGATTTCCTTTACATGAAAAGGGAAATTTGGATACAGACACACAGGGAAGATGGCCTTGTCGAGCCCAATGGAGGCAGATACTGAGACAGGCCACCACAAACTCAGGAATGCCCGGGGCTGCGGGAAACTGAAAGAGTCAAGGAAGAATTCTCCTCTACATGCTTCAGGCAGAGGGTGTATGGTCCTGTCAACACTTTAATTTTAGCTTATAGCTAATTCTTGTCTTGACTTACATTATAATACTCAACTAAAAATTATACTAGTCCTTCCAGTAAGTTAGAAATTTCAAATGTGATGTATTCAAAATTTATAATAGTCATTATAGAATTCTTGGGAGAGTCAAAACCTGCCTATATTGAAGCATAGCAAGAGAAGCTGAACAATATCACATAATGACTCCATCGTAAATACCTTGTTTGTGGGCCAGAACTTTGTGTTTGTGCAACAAGAACTGGAGTTACCTCTCGACTATTTCCGCTCTGGGAGAAGACAGACTTTGTTCCAGTTTGGCCGATTCTGGCAACAGACTGTAAAACACAAAAAGTCTAAGGTTTGTGAATTATAAATTGCATTATAAATATTAAAAGACACATGGTGCTCCCATTTCCATTTTCCCAATGCAAGATTTCATAATATATTACTGTCATCTGAAAACACAAACTATTAATGTCACTATTTGTCATTACTAATGTCTTATTACAATGAACATCAGGCTATCCACTTTTTAACCCCAGTATTTTTTTTTATACTGTCCTGTCACTTTTCACTTTGGTTTCCAAGAGCAGGTTCAAAAATCTTGGAAGCCATTTATTACGCACCTTTTCCAGTTGGGGCTAAGTGGTAAAGATTTTTAAGACTACTATACTCAAGATTTATGATCTGAGTTAGTACACATAAAAAAGAATATAGCCCTGGCTGGTATGGCTCAGTGGACTAAACATCGACCTCTGAACCAAAGGGTCGCCGGTTCGATTTCTAGTCAGGGCACATGCTTGGGTTGCAGGCCGGGTCCCAGTAGGGGGCACGTGAGAAGCAACCACATACTGATGTTTCTTTCCCTCTCTTTCTCCCTCCCTTTCCTTCTGTCTAAAAATAAATAAATAAAATCTTAAAAAAAAAAAAAGAATATAGAATAAGATTCTATATCCCTTCTTTGGCATTTATTAAAAACAATTCTATACAGGTATCCCTTGTTTTCTGGAAGTTGGTGAATTTTGCTTTTATGAAACAAGGTGAAAAGCAAAAATACTGTTCAGCATTGGCTTTGCAGCAAGCTGTTAGAGGCTTCCCGAGCCTCCAGTAGTGAGAGGGGCACCACTCAACTCCTTCCCTGAGAACTACACTCAGCACCTCAGCATCAAGCACCAGAACATGGAACTGTGTCTGTGAGCATCTGTGCTTTATTTTGACTTATTTTTTTGCACTCCTTAACAAGATATGTCCTAAAGTATCGGAAGAGCTTAAGAGAGTTTGTAAGGATGTTACATTTATCAAAAAACTGGAAGTAATGAAGCATTTCAGTTGTGGTGAATAAAATAAAGACGTGTGTGTGAGCTGAATTTTGGGAATGCTCAAAATTTTTCCATATAAATTAATGGTAACTACTTCTTTGCTTTAAACTGGTTTAGATTTACAAAAGGTTTCATGAATGCTCTACTGTTGGTTGGACAGTGGGGAAAACCTACAGTAGTTACAGGAATAGATTAAAAAAGAAATTACCCAATTATTTTCCAAATTCTAAGGATACTTCTCTTAGAACTAATATTTCTTTCTAGTGTGCTCAGTCTGTGGTCCTCAGCTACTCTCTCTTTCCCTAGAAAAGACTTGCCATTTTAACAGCTTTAATTACTGTTTCTATCACCAGTCCATATTCTTTCCTCTGTGACTGGCTATCCACTAAATAGTTTCACCTAATCTACCACCACCTCAAAACAAAACTTTATTCTCCTTCCTCCTCCTTCTTCTACATTCACCCAGGGACAAAACTTAAGTCAATTCTGGCCCTTTCTTATTTAACAAAGAACTACGTACGGTACTCAGAACTCAGTTTGATATTTTTAATTGATAGTGTATGCAGACCTAAGAATGTCTTGGAATAGGGTAAGAAGAGAACAGATGCAGAAGAGGATGAGACAATAAGTGGCTTTTATTATTTGGGCACTGAAATCATGTATCTGTCACTGCTAAACTTATCCTGATTGCAATGGCTTACCTGGCTTTAGCCTATTTCACCTGGTATGCTAACCACCATGCTAGTATGCCTTCTCATAACTGTAATAAACTAATTTCCACAATTATGTTTCATTCTCATAATAAAACAATACCAGGTAATTGCCAACTTTTAGAAATCACATTTAAAATAATCCACACTTCAACTACTTTGCAGTCTCCTTTCATCACTCTTGGAGCTAAAGTAGAAAAAATGTCTTTAAGTTCAGGAATAAAAGAGCAAAAACAAGAAGAAATGTGTCTCTAGAAGGGTAAAGGGGCTAGTTATGCTGGTCATTTACGTACTAGTATTATTTATTTACATTTATGTACTAGTATTACTTATTTAGCTTCCATTCCTTAAACATCCACTAAGCATGGCAATAGGCATTTTACATACATAACCTAATTTAGTTCTCATAAAAGATACCCTGCACCACAGATACCTTTTAAATAAATGGCACTTTGGCCTCTATTGCCACAGACCTTCATAAAAGAATATTACAAAGAGAATCTCAAAATGTGTTCCAGTATTTACTAAAAAATGCTGTCAAATATTTTTCATTTTATTACACATTCACTATAAATTGACTATACATCTATAAGAATCCACTGTAAGAATTTTATTATCAGAAACAGCTGGCTTTACGTAAGTCAGTCTGTTTTTCATTTTAACATCAAGTATAATTAAAAAATAAACATGGTGGTAGAGACAAGTAAAAACTACAGCAAATCAAAGATATTATTTATATTAGAAGTGACAGGACCATCTGAATTTCATAAAAAAAAAACAACAGAAAATTAAATGTAAAAATCTGAATGTGTTTATTTAGCTCTATGCTGAAATAAATTATACTTGCGACTTATGATCTAATGTGGCAAAAGGGCACCCAACTTTGAGTCTCCGACTACAACCAGGAGGCTAGGACAACGATGACCTTTTACACTTAGATCAACAACTCCAAGGCAACAGCAATTATATGAAGTTAGAGTCTCTATGAAATTGCTTTTAACAGATTGGAATTCTAAATGGATTTCTTTCATCAGTACCAAAACTATATTTTACATGTAAAATACCTTTTTTGAAGGGGCTCCGGTGGGTGGCACGTCAATTACAGAAGATGTATTAGTGTAGTTTTGTAAATAGGATCCATCTCCAGGACTTGGGGTTTCTAATGGCAAAATCCCAAAACTGAGAAGAGGTTGAAATCAAGGTGTCAAAAAGTCATCAAGGCATATATAAAGCAGCAGTATACTTAAATTAGAAGGTCTAAAAGGAAGAGAATGGCAAATCAGTCTTGGGGGCAATGAGGGTCTAAGGGGCAGATTAAAAGAAGCTGTGAACGTAGACTATCCCACCCACCATAACTACAATTTTAAAAAGCAATCAGACAAGACTAAACTGAGCAGCAACTACTGAACTCAGGAGATTTATTAGAAGTAATAAAAGCTAAGTTCCAAATGATCAAATTGCTTCAAGTTACTGGAATTTATGGGAGGTAGACACTATTATAGAGGAAAGGTCTCTAGAGGCCACTGAATCCATTCACAAATCATTTATGGACTCAATGAGTTGCTGTTATCTCATGGCAATGCTATTTTAGTAGCTCCCTGGCCCTGGGACCCAATTCATAGTCTGTTCTACCATATAATCTTTTATTTTGATACTTTTAGATATGTATCCTCTGGGTTGAGTTCCTGTATTTATACATACATGTACTTCTAATAATTTTCACAAAATATTTCTATTAATAGGTGTCATTCCTTCCTCCATGTTTTGGAAAACAGCACTTGAACAACCACCACTGTCTGATTATATCACAAACACTCCAACATTTCAAAAGGCTCATTACTATTCACTGACTCACAGCTATGAAGACCATATCTTTTAATGCATATACTAGCTCAATAAGGCATATTTAAGAGTTTTAAATTTTCTCTAATATTTTAATATCAAATGTTTATCAGTTATTTTTTTACTGCATTGTCTGAAAACAGAATAGATTCATTATTGACTTATTAAATACCTCTATTTCCATAATGATTTAGAAGTTGTTCATATGAATTTATATTACTATATTATAAATTACTAAAATATCATTTATTATAGCACATTTTGAACTATCTTTTGTTTGTCTTACCTGGGGGTTAATGGACTAAGAGCAGCTGGTCCTCCTAGTAAGCTTCGACCAGTTTTTGGTTTATTTTGAACCTGTTTAGATAATATGGAAGTTCCTGTTCCAAGAGGGACAGTATCTGGTGAAATTACAGCTGAATCAATATAAGACACTGAGGAATCTGTATTCAAGGAATACTTTGAATTGGATGATTCTAAATTCAGTCTGTTTAATTCCTGAAACAGAAAATGTCTACCATGTCATTTACAATATATCATTTAGTTCAGATCATTACTTCTTACTTTCATAATATTTTGAACACTAGATTATGATACACTTACAATTGTGTCCTGGGGTGTTTCCGTAAGAACCGTCTCAGGCTGTCTGTGAGATAAATTATGATTAGATACTACTGTTGTGCAAGAGTTGGGCAGACAGCTGCTAAAGTTCTGTAAAGAGGTTAATTTAAATGTTTGGTCAGGATCTGGCTTTTCACCTGTGAAGGGAGGGAAAAAAAAAAGGTTTGCCTCTGAAGAAATGAGGGTTAATTTTTTTTCAGGTATGCACAAGTCACTGAGAATAGCCCTTTCCCAGAGTTTTAAAGTTCTCCCATCTGTTTCAGCTAATCAAATTTACCTCCCAAAAGCCCATCCATCAATTTATTACAAAAGTTCATCCCTAAGATAAAGCTGTAAATTTAGGAAAAAAAACTAAACAGCAATACCATTGATTTTAAATAAATCCCAGGAGAATGCCAATTCCTGTGGTTGTTTTAAAGCAGAAATCGAAAATCTAGATCTCATTTTGCTCAAGGCAAGAACAGAGGAGGGTAAAGAGTTGAAACCCAGTAGATATTACAATAAAGTTTTAGGCACTTCCATGTATACAGATACAATGTTGATTCTTTATGTACCCTAGAGTATATACATGCTGAGACACTCTCTCCCCATAGTTTCCAGGTCTTATTTATATGACAGTTTCTGCTTTGGACATTCTATTCATTTCTTTTCTTACCAAGCTGTTTTGGCTAGTGCTATACTCCTAATACAATTCATGCTAGAAGACACAAGAGAGGCTACATTACTCCTTAAGCATATGATTCTATCTTATTTCTTGTTCTCAATTTTAACAGCCCTTAGGCTTTGAAAAATATTTTTTTCTGGGTAATTTTTATCAGGTTCCAAAATTAAGTAGGGGAAAAAATGAAGAAGGGAAAATGGGGGACTCCCCCACCATAACAATTTCTATAAACCTACCTATTTCACATAATGATTCAAAGGGGGACCAGAGGAAAGGATTTAAACTAAGGCTCTTTTGGTAACATTCTGATCCTTTGGCAAGCCGATCTGTTTTGCTGTAAAGACAAACAAGTAGATTAGACAAGCTACAAAACCCAAAACATTATAAAGAAATTTTTGTTACAGAAATTAGGTAAGTCTTATATAAGGGTCTGAGAATAATACTCTTCTGGAAGCTTCCCTAAATCACCAATTTCCTCTTCCTACCACCTTCCAATCCCTATTGTTTGGGAGAGTTCAAGTCAAAAGTCAGTTAAAGCAAAGAGAACATGAATTGAAAGGAATGATAACAAAATAAACTATCACTGCCTTCTTGAATATTACAATGCTTTTAATTTACTATCAGATGCTAGAATTACTGAAAGAGACATAAAAAACACCCAAATGTTTCAGTCTCATTTTCTTAATTTTTAATATAATATCCTAGTTCCTACTAGTAATTTTGAAAGTGATTTACATGCTTTAAATATAGTATATTTAAGTGATTAGATTTTCTAACTAAGTAGAGGTAGTAGCTCTTAATGACAGGAAAATGTATTTTTCTAAATCAGGTGTATAAAGGCTTATATTCAGAATGTAAACAACATCCATGAAACCATATATACTTGTAAAAATCTGAAAATTATTAGACCAGCATTACCTCCCTGGCTTTTAAATGGGAAGGAGGATGGAGTTAAAGGTTAGTGAGACTCATTGGAGCTTCCAGGTAAAAAAGTACTAATCACTTGGTCCGAGGTGAAAATTCTTCATTATATATATAAAATGGGAAAAAAATTACAATACAGCAATCCTTCCAAAACTCTATAAAGGGCCAGAGCACATCTAATCAAAGTTTTCCAAAGAATCTTCAAATGAAACTATCAGCTAAAACATATAGTCTGTTTAAGTGCTGTCAGTGTGATCTCAGGGAACTGTGAAGAAGACCCCTGGGGAAACTAGGTATTTGTTTGCCTGACCTCCAAATTTTGAAAGAGAGTAGAAACTAGAATAAATGATGTACTAAAGAAAATACAAGCGCCACCAGTTGAAGGATATCTAGCATCTCATACTTTCATAATTTGACTCAATAAACACACGAACAAAGAGGGAAGCCTGGGCAGGTGGCAGACTTTCAGAAAATGTAAATGAGTTTTATCAAAGTCTACACCTAAGATCATTGTGAAAGGAAAAGTAATCGTCACAATAATGATGTAATCACTTACCATGGATTAAGGGTTAATTTAATAAGAAATGAAGAAAAGACATAAAAGGAACTTTTTTCCCCCCAAAGTAATAGGAGTGGAAAGTGGCAAATAAAGGCTTGGAAACTGTTAGTGTAAGGCTAGGGGGAAAAAATACAAAGAAATCTCAATGTTTGAGAATTATCCTAAACTTCCGAAAGTTCTTACTACTTCTCACCTAAACTAATTCATGTTAATAGCCCCTTCATCTCTTTTATAACTATTGTTTGCCTATTTATTTATCTTCTATTTGTGTTCTCTAGCAATTGATTATAAGCTTTCTGCAGACAGGAAATTAGATCTTTCTCATTTTTATATTATCTCTTTCCTGTTTTCAAGTAGCCTTGCCCCCTTGCTTTGCTTGTATAAAGTAACATGAAACTGGCACTTTTATTAATAATTTAAAAAGTTGCATTGAGTAGATTGAATGAATTATTTAATGGTCAGAAAAGTGGTGGACAAATTAATTCAAGCAAAGATAGAATAATCTATTCAAGGAAAAATGTTCTGGAAATGTAAGAGGTGATCCTTTATAACAAAAATCATTCTCCAATATCATTTAAATTTTATTTTCTTTTTACTTTAGCAAAAAAAAATTTTTTAGTTTTTGATAAGTTGGCAAGGATGATTTTTATAAGCCATGATCTCATTAACAGATCATATAATAGAAGTTTAAAACAAAACTAGTGTCTGCTATGAACAGATTAGATATGCACAGAGGTACAGATAGATGTATAAATAATATAAGAACTAATTGAGAAAGAAGCCAGGTGTGAAACTGTAATAACCCAATCTGGGGAGATAAACCTCTAATTATTCATTCAATAGAGAGGTAAAAAGGGAAAAGATTTAAGAGAATTAAACTGCTTGAAATGTTCCAACTTTAGATGGACTTTTTATTAAAACACATAAAGGAGTTTCCCTAATAATTGGAGTAAAAATAATAATTTAGAATAGATGGTATTGGGAAAAAACAGGTTAATTTAGGAACCTGACTTAATATCAGTTGTATCCTAAACATAGAAGTCTCATGTGCTATGGGAGACAAAAAGACTAATAAACCCTGGCTGGCATAGCTCAGTGGATTGAGTGCGAGCTGCGAACCAAAGTGTCACAGGTTCAATTCCCAGTCAGGGCACATGCCTGGCTGGGTTGCAGGCCACAGCCCCCAGCAACTACACTTGATGTTTCTCTCTCTTTCTCTCTTTCTCCCTCCCTTCCCTCTCTAAAAATAGATAAATAAAATCTTAAAAGACTAATAAAGAATCTATCAAAACACTGGAGATAAAAAAGATAAGCCATAGCTACAAAATTACAATGTAAAGTACCTAGATTACTGAGTACAATTGGGGTCACAAGACAGGCATATGATGGCGGAAAAGAAAAGTCAGTTTTTGGAGCATGGTTGTCTCCCACTGGATATGTAACTTTTTAATCTTTATGATAAATAAAAATAATTATTATTATGATGATAAATAATTATTATGATGATGATAAATAATAATAATCCAGTTATTCCTCTGAAGAAGGGGGGGAACCTTCCTTTTCCATGGTTAGAACCTGATTCAACTATACTTTCAAGAACATTTAATAATCATGGTTCTAATTAGTAATACATAGCATTTTGAAACTTTAACACTTTTGTTTTATCAAATTTGACTTTGAAGTAATCTGACTCACACAGAGTTACAAAAATAGTACAGTGTTCCCATGCACTCTACAGCCAGCTCCCCTCAATAACAACATCTGATAGAACCATAGTAGAATTATGAAGACATGGAAATTGACAGTAGTACCATACTGTAAAATAAACCACAGACTTCATTTGAATTTCAGAAGTTTTACATGCACTCATTTGCTTCTGTATAGTTTTATGAAATTTTGTCACATGTGTAGATTTGTATAACCACCACAATCACGATATAGAACTCTTTCAACATCCCAAAGAAACTTCAGCTACTTTATAGCCACACCCTCACCCCAACTCCAACGTCTGAGAACTGATGATCTTTCTCTAGCACAGTAATTTTCTATTATCAATAATGTTGTTTACATAAATGGAATCATATAGTATGTAAACTTTTGAAATTGGCTTTTTTCACTTGCCATAATACACTTGAAATCTATCCAAGTTATGGTATGCATCAGTTTGTTTCTCCTTATTGCTGAGCTGTAGTTGATTGTACGAATGTAGTTTGTTTATCCATTCACCACTGAATTTGGGTTGATTTCACTTCTAGGCTTTTTCAGGTAAAGCTGCTGTGGACATTCACATACCAGTATCATTTTATATTCCCATCAACAATGTATAAGAAATCCCATTGCTCTGCATCCTTACCAGGACTTAGTATTGTCAGTGGTTTTTATTTTTGCCATTCTAATATGCGTGTAGTGGTTTATAGCGGTGTTTTATGTTTTTTTTTTTAAATCTTCACCCAAGGACATGCTTATTGACTTTTAAAGAGAGAGGAAGGGAGAGAGAGAGAGAAACATTGATGTGGGAGAAAAACTTCAGTTGGTTGCCTCTCACACCCTACAGAGGACCTCACCCTCACCCTAGGCATATCACCTAACCAGTAATGGAATCTGTGACCATTCGGTTCATGGGATGATGCTCCACCTGACTGAGCCACACCAGCCAGGGCAACCAACTAATGGTGGTTTTTACTTTCCTTCCCTTAATGTCTAATGATTTGGTTTATCTTTTCATGGGCTCATTTACCATCCATATACTCTATGGAGAAATGTCCATTCAAGTATTTTGCACATTTTCTAATTTCTAATTTTATTGCTACTGAGAATTCAAAGAAACAAAACTTATTCTATCAAGTCTTTCCTAGTTACTGTCTTATCCCTTTTCTTAACCAGGTAGAACTGAGCATTCCCTCATTCGAACAAAATACTGCTCAAATTTTATCACAGCATTTTTACTGTGATGATAAAAACTTAGGAACTTTTGTTTACTACTTATTTCCTCTATTACAAAACTCTGAGGGCAGGGACTGTGAATTACTTATCTTTATATTCCCAGTGCCAGTACTGTGTCTAGCCATAATGGGGGATGAATCTCAAAGTTTTTTGAATAAATGACAAGAAGAATCATAGCTGCATGAACTAAATTAATTACTATATGTAAACAACAATGGCCTTTTATTTAGATAAATGAAGATATTGATATTATATCTTTGCTTATTCCTATTCTCAAGAGTGTTATCATCTGAAAACGAGTCCCCAATTCAAATAATTTATTGTTCAAAAAGACATTTTCAAGGTTTTTCAAAACTACTATTAACTACTAAAACTACTGACTTAGAAGTTCTTAGTCCTTAGTACTAAGTTCTAAGTACTTAATACTAAGAACTAAGAAAATTAAGTACTACAGAAAAACTTTAGTACTAAGTACTAAGAAAAAGTACTAAGTAGTTTTTCAAACTACTACTGGCCTCAATTTATCTTAAAACAGGTGCTACCCTAATTCTTTAGACAAGCAATCCTCTCCATTTCTCCCGTGATGTGTATCAATGATGTTTACACAGCGATGCATCCCACAGGCTCTTAAACAGTTCCTGTGGCCTCACACAACAGATCTCCCCACTGTTCCCCAGTTCAAAGAGTCTTTCAGAATAAAAGTAGGTGAGAAAAATATTATAGTGATAAAATTGAATTTACTCTCATTTGCTTTTATTTTTTAATGTTAATTTGGTCTTTATTGTTTTATTTTTTATTTTATTGTTGTGCAAGTACAGTTGTCTCCATTTTCACCTCACCTCGGCCCCTAGCCCCACCCATCCCCACCTCCCACCCTCGAGCCCATCCCCTTTGGCTTTGTCCATGTGTCCTTTATACATGTTCCTTCTCTCATTTGCTTTTAAAAGACTCTTTAAATAAATGTAAATAAATGTATTTACTTTATTACTGAAACTTGCTTTCAAACCTCTTTCTAAGGAGCAAGAGTGATAATATTAGAGAAAAAACTTCTCTTTTTCTTCTTTTTCTCAGTGGATTACATGAAGATACTCTCCTGAGCTGGGTAAAAAAACCTATCTGTGCATTCAAGTGTCAGGCAGTGCTGATGCAGCTATTACCATTAAGGCAAAGTGGACAACGTGGGATAAGCATCTCTAATATTCTTCAGGTTTAAAAAGGTCATGGAACTAGCAGACTGTACTACTCATCCAAGTGCTATTTGATAAACATACATTAGCAGAGGTTTTAAAACCACAAAGCCCTCTAGTATTAGAAACAATTTTCTGATAATTTGAATGATTCTTACTCACCAATATACATGTCCCAACAATGAAAGAGTAAAGCAAGCAGAATCGCCAAACTCAGTAACAATGTCATCATGGCTTTTCTGTTTATTAAACACTCCACCAGATAAGATCTGCTCCCCTTCTGCAAGCCTTTAAAACACAAAACACAAATTTAAAAAGCCAATGTAAAAGGCCCTGAGTATAAAGACATTCTTCATTACCCAAGTACCTCTTGATATAGAGATAGGTAAAATAAAAAGTTCATAGTACCTTTAGAATACCAATAAACTTGTATTTACAATCATTTGGGAGACTGAGAATTTATGATCTTAAAATTCCAGTCTTCCCTTTAAAAACATAACCAGTTAAATTTAGTCTCTGTATGTATAAATCTTCTCTGAACAACATACACAATACTTATGTCGAAAAAAAAAAAATGAAAGACCGCCCTGGCTGGTGTAGCTCAGTGGATTGAGCGCGGGCTGCGAACCAAAGTGTCGCAGGTTCGATTCTCAGTCAGGGTACATGCCTGGGTTGCAGGCCATGACCCCCAGTAACTGCACATTGATGTTTCTCTCTCTCCCCCCACCTCTCTCTAAAAATAAATAAATAAAATCTTTAAAAAATGAGTTAAAAAAATGAAAGACCATTACACTGGGGGGAAAATATAAATGGTGTTTCTTTAACAAACGTGGTGACCATTCTTAGTTCTATAATTCCTTGAAATAGACATTTACAAGCAAATTAAATAAGACTAACATACTTTAATTAAAAATTGTATACTTAATGGCCTCAGTCATTTTTAGGTTTATAAATGAAACTTGTATGGCACTTCATCTCTTTTTATTTGTCAATTTTTTTTTTATATAGAAAATCATAAATGTTCACCAAAGGAAAATATTTTTGCTCAATTTCAGTATATATTTTTAGCATATTAGTTTATAATGATTTGTAGTTTAAATTTTTTCCAAATCATCAAAACTCCCAAGTTTTACACACAAAAGGTAATATCTCAAGTTTTTTATTGTCATTGGGATTTTTAAAAAAACTATAATGATTTGTAAATGGAGTAAGAAGGTCTAAGATAAGAATTGGGTTAAGAAACTGGTAAATACAGTTTTAAGAACTTAGAACATTAGAATCCTTGAAGTAAAAATAATTCGATAACAAGTATCTCAGAAATGTTATACATATTGTAGCTAGCTTTAATTTAAAAGCCATCAAATAAAAGAAACCTATAAACCTACAAACTTTAAATACACACATAGGCTTTTAAATTATCTGTCTTGTTCTAGTCACTTTGCCATTAGTTTATCTCTTACAGCACAGAAAGAGTTTAACAGAACATAACTACCTATACCTCTAGCGGACTCCAGATTCAGAGCTGGGATAGCTAACTTGGTTTAACTGTAATGTGCAAAAGAAGCACTCTCCTGAATTTGCCCCATTCCTTCAAAGGGGTAGGAGTAGTGGTTTGCAAAGAAAACGATCTTGAAAGGCAAATCCATAATTATGCAACTACCTAGACACAGGGGAACATTAATCACAGATGAAGCGGTAGGTAGGTTTCAGGCTTTATTTCAATTGGTCTAACAATGAAAGCAAAGGAAAGGAAATAACACTAGGATTCTAGAAAATGATAGTAATTAATTACAACTTAAGTTACAAAGTTACTGACAAACCTCTACTACGGAAAAACAGGGGAGAAAGGGAGTCAATCACAGTTTAATCCACCAAAAAATGTTATCCAAAATTCTACAGTGTACGTAGGAACAAAATTAGATAGAAAAAAATTTTTAAAACTTACTTGCTGAGGTCAACACAACATTTTGCAAGCAGGTATTTACATTGCGGTGTAGTACAACTGTGTCCTTTCAAGAGTCTATATGCTTTATATGCCTTTCCTGAGCGGTAATAACAGGTTGCCAGTAAAAACAAGGCTTCTTCCGAGTGTACTAAGAACACACATATAAAAAAAAAAAGGGCTATTATTCAGTGGGTTGAATGGTAATCATTGTTTATCTAGCAATAAGCAAGTTTAGCAACAAAAAAATTAGGCATGTTATTTAATGTGAAACAATCATTTATAAATCCAAATTTCAATTAAGTAGAAATACCTTACTGATAGAAAATTTAGTTTCCCAAGCCCTAATTACCGTCTTTCTACAATGAACCAGGGCGATAATACGATGAAGACAATCTATGAGTCCTTAAGAAAAGCAAGCAAGCAAACAACACGCACGCATGCATGCACGCACACACACACACCTACCCCTCCCTCCCTTTAAACAGATGACTTTAAAGCATCTTGTTTTTGTGTAATATTTTTATAACAGACCATTGAGAGTACAGAAATCAAATTTCATTAAGAGAGGAAAACTCAGTGTTATACATTACTAATCTAAAATAACTTGTACATTGAAAAAGGCCAGATTCGCCCTGACTGATGTGGCTCAGTGGACTGAGTGTCAGCCCGTGAACCAAAGGGTGGCCAGTTCGAAGTGCCCAATCAGGGCACATGCCTGGGTTGCAGGCCAGGTCCCCAGTAGGGGATGCACTGGAAGCAAACACACATTAATGTTTCTTTGCCTCTCTCCCTCCCTTCCCTTCTGTCTAAAAATAAAATAAATAAAATCTTAAAAAAAAAAAGAAAAAGGGCTAGATTCAATTAATATATGACAAAGGAGGCAAGAACATATGATGGGGTAAAAACAGTCTATTCAATAAATGGTGTTGGGAAAACTGGACAGGTACATGCAAAAAAAAAAAAAAAAAAAGGAAACCACTTGCAAGAATGACAAAGCACGGCGGGTTAGTTTATTGCTTGCATCATTAAAAGCATTGATCCAACTTTTGTGTGATCCAACTTGTTGTTAGGGGCTGGGAGAGGGTGGATAGCCCACTAGGAAATGGCAAGAAAGCCCAGAATGCTGTACGTTCAGAAATGTGCCAGTTCTTTTGTTTGCTGCTTTGATCAGTATTTTAGAGGCTGTGGGGGGAACAAAGAGGGAACATGTAACACTTTCTTACACTATATATAAGAATAAACTAAAAATGGATCAAAGACTTAAACATAAGACTCGATACCATAATTCTCTTGTATTTAAAATCTGTGACATTTCTCTTGGCAATATTTTTTCTGACATATCTCCTCAGGGAAGAGAAACAAAAGAAGATATAAACAAATGGGACTACATCTCACTAAAAAGTGTTTCACAGCAGAGGACACTGACAAAACAAAAAGACAACCCACTGAATGTGAGAACATATCTGTCAATGGTACATCTGATAAGGGGTTAATACTGAAAATTTATCAAGAACTCATACAACTCAACAGCAAAAACAAACAAACAAACAAAAAAAAACACAAAAAACCCAACAAGTAATCCAATTAAAAAGTGGGCAGAGGACCTGAATAGACACTTCTCCAAAGAGAACATACAGATGGTCAATAGGCATATGAAAAGATGCTCAACATCACTTATCATCGGAGAATGCAGATTAAAACCACAATGAGATATCACCTCAAATCTGTCATGATGGCTATCATCAATAAATCAACAAGTGTTCTCAAGGAGGTAAAGAGAAGGGAACCCTTTGTTGGTGGGAATGCAGACTGGTGCAGTCACTATAGAAAACAGGATGAAGGTTCCTTAAAAAATTAAAAATGAAACTGCCTTATGACCCAGTGATTCCACTTCTGAAGGAACCTAACACACTGATTCAAAAGAATATATGCACCCCTATGCTCACTGCAGCATTATTTACAATAGCCAAGATACGGCAGCAATCTAAGTGTCCATCAGTAGATGAGTGGATAAAAAAGTTGTGGTAAATATAGACAATGGAATATTACTCACCCATAAATAGAATGAGTCTTACCATTTGCAACAGCACAGATGGATCTAGAGGGTATTATGCTGAATGAAATAAGTCAGACAAATACCATAAAATTTCACTTATATGTGAAAGCTAAAGAACAAAATAAATGAAAAAACAAAACCAAAACAGACTCAAAGATAAAGAGAAGAGACTGATGGTTGCCTGAGAGGAGAGGGTTGAGGGGATGAGGGAAAGGTGAAGGGATTAAGATGTACAAATTGGTAGTTACAAAATAGTCATGGGATGTATATTACAGCACAGGGCATATACCCAATAATATTGTAAAGACTATGTATGGCGTCAGAAGGGTACTGGAAACATCAGGGGGAACACTGTAAACTATGTGATTATCTAACCACTATGCTGTATACCTGAAACTAATGCAAAATAATATTGAATGTAAACTGTAATTGAAAAATAAAAGTAAAAAAAGAAAAGAAAAAGGACCAGATTGCAAAAAACACTTGTAAATAATATTGGATAAATTCAGTAATGATACTATGATAAATTCTTTAAGTATTTTTAAACAATTAAGAACCATATATTTAGCCCTGGCTGGCGTAGCTCAGTGGATTGAGCGCGGGCTGGGAACCAAAGTGTCCCAGGTTCGATTCCCAGCCAGGGTACATTCCTGGGTTGCAGGCCAGAACCCCCAGCAACCGCACATTGATGTTTCTCTCCCTCTCTCCCTCCCTCTCTCTCTCCCCCCCCTTCTCTTTCTCTCTCTCCCCCCCCTCCCTCCCTTCCCTCGCTAAAAAAATAAATAAAATCTTAAAAAAAAAGAACCATATATTATAGTTATAAAAGATGACAATTTTTCAGCTACTGAAGCAATAGGAGAAAGTATAAATGGCAAAGCTGATGAGTTCAACTACATAAAAAATTTAGATATCAGAATAATAAAAATAAATAGAGTTAAGATTAAAAAGCAACAATCTGGGGGCAATTATGTAATAAATAAAGATACAGCTCACAAAATAAGAATAAATTTAAAACAAAAGCTTGAGAAAATACCCACATTCCCTCAGTTATAAAATGGAAGACAAAATACCTCCTAATTCCCAAGCAAGCAAACGTACATTGAAATGTAACACTGAGGCCTATGAAGGAAGTCTTCTTACACTGTTGGCGACACCCCAGATTATTACGCCTCTGCTTGGTTATCAGCTGGGTAAAAAGTAATCTTTTTGTGTAGAACTGATCATACCCTTTGACTTGTAAATTCCATTTTAGAGTATATAATCCAAGAAAATGACTTGAAAGAAAAAAAGCTGTACATAATTATCTATAGTAGCATTTTAGAAAGAGAATTACAATAATTGACAGAAACAAAACATACATTATTAGATGTGTATTGAAGGCTATGCCAAGTGCTTTAAATACATTATCTCATTTAATTCTTCAACTTTCTTCAACTTTATGAGGCAATTATTATCTTTAGTTTACAGATAATCTGTAATGTGAAATCTGTAATACTCAGACATTAAGGTATACAACTGTATATTTAAGTGACAGACTTAGGGTTTGTACTGAGGCTGTACACTAGCCCACACTCTTCACCACTGGATACAGACTCTAGTCTAATAAAAAGCCTGGAAAAAAAAAACCCCTAAGGATTGGGGAAGATTAAGTAAACCAAAGTATAAAACCTAAAGCAACTCTACAGTTATTAAAAGTAGCATATAAGGAGCTACACAGATACAGGGAAAAGTTCTTATGAACTAAAATCAATCACAAAGAAAAAACAAAAGTGATACTCAGAATCTTGTTGCAGTCATAAATAGTGATGTTGTTCATATAATTTATTTATGACTATAGAAATGAATATATTACAAACCTTCTGCATACAGTCGTTCTGCGAGGAAAACTGCATCTCGATAAGCATAATGGTTTAGTGCTTGCCATATAGCAGCCTGCAAGTGAAAGAAAAGAATATAAATATACAAATACAGAGTTTCAAGGAAACTACTAGCACAGAGCCTTGCATATAAACCTCAAGTCAACATCCCTAATTTAACTAATAACACCTCAACGTCCACAGTGCAAACTCCAAAGTGTGTTAGATAAAGCTCTTCACAGTACGGCTGCTAACAAACCTAAATTCCCTCAGTAGACCAGGGGTGTCAAACTCATTTTCGCCGGGGGCCACATCAGCCTTGTGATTGCCTTCAAAGGGCCAAGTGTAATTTCAGGACTTTATAAATGTAACTACTCCTTAACTAGGGGCAAGGAGCTCTACATTTTAGCCCTTTGAAAGCAACCTCAAGGCTGACGTGGCCCCCGGTGAAAATGAGTTTGACACCCCTGCACTAGACGATCCATGGACTTTCAGGCTTCTGTGCCTTTGTATTTCCTTTTCCTTCACTGGGGAATGTGGGCTCCCTCATTCCTAAAGTCCCAGCTTAAATAACATCTACTTCATAAAGATTTCCCGGCTGATCTCTATTTCTTTTTGTAAACGTTATCTCTTCTAGTATGAGCACACATATATTACAGTTATTAGTTTGCAGGTCTGCCTACCCTATTAAACTATACTGCTCTAATCTTAAATCAGTGTTTTTTAACACTTTTTCATGATACACATAAGGGAAACGTTCAAATGTACGTCATCCTCCACCAAAAACTTCCCCATTCAATACCTTTAATGGCACCTAGGTCTCATCCACCCAAGGCAGCATACTGAAATACAAATGAGTAAAGCTATCACAGGAATAACTGTGAATCCATTGGAATACTTTTTCTTTTTTAGAGTTATGAAACACCTTATTAAGTATGTATCAGATAGAAGAACATTTTAAGTAATAATAATAAAAATATTTAGACCCATGTACTCCCTTAACCAGCTTAAGAAAGAAAATATTACCAGTATCTGTGAAGCTCCTTGTCAGTCACAAAATCTCTGACTTAAAAAAGAAACCACCACTCAGAATTTTATTAATCTTTCTTTTCGCTTTCTTCACAATTTTTATACATTTGTACGTATCATCCGTAAGCAATGTAGCATTGCTTTTTAAAAATTTTTAAATATACCTGGCTGGCGTAGCTCAGTGGATTGAGCGCGGGCTGGGAACCAAAGTGTCCCAGGTTCGATTCCCAGCCAGGGTACATTCCTGGGTTGCAGGCCAGAACCCCCAGCAACTGCACACTGATCTCTCTCTCTCTCTCTCTTTCTCTCTCCCACTCCCTCCCTTCCCTCCCTAAAAATAAATAAATAAAATATTTTTTAAAAAAGACTTTAAAAAATTTTAAATATAATCATATTATATGTATTTTGCTATGATTTAGTAACCCAATATTAGGTTCTCAAAATTCATCCTCGATGATGTGTGCAGCTGGAGTTCATTCACTTTGACTGCTGAATAGTATTTCCATTGTATAAATATACCAAAATGTATTTAATCCACCTTATTACATACAAACATTTGGGTTATTTCTAGTTTTTTTTTCCTCCCAGTTATAATAATGCTACAATGAAAACTCTTATATTTGTCTCTTGGGGTATATGTTTAAGAATTTTTCCAAATTAGGGTATATACTCAAGAATAAAATTACTGGATTGTTGAGTATACACATGTTCATCTTTAATAGGTAATGTCAAGGGAAAGGAGGATGCAAATTTAAACTTACTTTTGAGTAAACTATACCAACAGAAGTAGCATTTTCTTCTCCAATGTTAATGTCCTTAATCCAGTCATTTCCTGCCACTTCAAGAAATTTGCTGCTCACAGTGTGGTTCCTGGAGCTGCCCCCCTGAGAGCTTACTAGAAGTGTGGCATCTGAGACCCCATCCCACACCTACTAAACTGGAATCTGCATTTTAACAAGATCCCCAGGTGATTTATATGCATATTAAGGTTCAAAAGAAGTGACTTAAAAGACTTACTCTAATTAAAAACTTCTGCTCAGCAAACGCCAAGAGGCTGTCTCTACTAATGTTCACTCAAGATGTTATGAATAAAATAATTTCTAATCCTTTAGGTCATGTCCCTTTGCTTTAAAAGAAAGGCTTGAATTATTTCATAGCCTCTTGTTTATAGGTGTTCATGTTCGTTCTTAGCCCTAACCCATTTCTTACACTTACTACAACATAAAACATCCTATGTATAAACGAACCAAAAAACCATCTCCTTTCAGAACCCACCCAGATTAGTTGGGCTAACAAAGAAATCTCCTTTGGTCTGAAATTTAATAAACTACTATTTCACTTTCCCCTAATATTTTCAGAAGTAGTTCAGAAGCATATCTGTAATATGATTCCAAAATATGTACATAAAAATTATTTATCTGCTCTAAATAAGAGAAATCCTGGAGTTTTCAGATGCTTATAGACTCCATACTAAAGATAATTTATCCCAATTAATCCCAATATCCCTGCTCATAATTGCCAGAAGAGAAAGTGGTTCATAACAATTATAATTTTGCCATGCATGTTTTCTGCCAGCTGGCATGTATCATTGCTTCCAGAATAACTCCATATAAATTATTTCCACAATGCCCCTCAATCTCATAGACATAAATGCTTAGAATACTGAAATATCACATCACACTAAAAAGACTCAGTAATTGGAGGGTACTCTCTATTTCTTGAGAGAATAAAGAGGATGGGAAGAGAAAAAATAAAAAAGAGGCCACTAAATATCAATGGGACCTCTTAGGAAGTACTGTTAGATCCCTATATACACGATCCTTCCCAACATAGAGCCACCTAAATAAAAAAGGTAACCAAAACAGGCAATGCTGAAACAGCCAGAACCCCCAGTGAAGTGTCCCCCAATATGTGCTGCTTACAGCTCTTCTACAGACCATTAGCCAATGATCTGAGATGCCTACTCCTTACTACTAACTCAGCTTTACTTCTTCTCATAGCATTTGCCTGTGGTGGATATCAACATACATAACTATTTAGAATACAAAGGTATACTATTACTGTGTGAGGAAATGTTTTCACTGATTCCATCATGACTTACCATGAACGATAAAGCAATGAGGGGAAGAGGAGGTGTCTTTTTTAACTTTTCTGAACTGGTAGGCTCTAGTACTCATTCATTTAATAAATATTTAATGAATGCCTACCTACTGTGTGCCAGGAACCTTCTAGACTCTGGGAGTACAGTAATTAATGAACAGTTTCTGATCTCGTGAAGTATATTTCAGTGTTACTCCTGTAAAGACCAGTGGCTATCAACCCTTGCCCGATGGTGCTCTACCTCAAATCCACCAAATCACAATCCCTGGATGTTGGAACTGAGTTTAGATATCCTTATTTTTAAACCTTTTTACTGGTAAGCATTCAGGGTTCAGAACCATTCTTCTCCATTCTAGATAAGCAGTTCTTCCTCCTTTTACAGTACACTCTCTTGAAAAACTTAAAAACACATACATGCACATATACAGAAAATCTGTATACAGTGTTAGGGATTCACAGACATCCTGATTCATTAAGAATCACTGGACTAGCTGATAGAAGACAGTACTGGAGCCTGCAAAGCAGGTGTTCAATAAATATTTGTGGAATTTAAGTTAGATATAGTAGCTCTGGCTGGTGTGGCTCAGTTGGTTGGAATATCCTCCCATAAACTGAAAGATAGCAGGTTCCATTCCCAGTCAGGGCACAAGCCTAGGTTGCTGGTTCAGGTACACAGCAGGGGGTGCATATGAGATCAATGTTCCTCTCTCACGTTGACCTTTCTCTCCCTCTCTCTTTTTCTCCCTCCTTTCTCCTCTCTCTAACATCAATAAGTATGCCCTTAAGTGAGGATTTTAAAAAAATTAGCTACAGTATTCACCCCCATCCGTAGGGGACATGTTCTAAGATCTCCCAGGGGATGCCTGAAACCAGCAAATAGCGCCAAACCCTACAGTGTGTGTGTGCATACACACACATATACAGGATCTGGCACAAATAACGTCTCTTTTTTAGTACAAAATCATAAGGATACAATTCTGCAACATTACAATATCACACTCAAGCACAGCATATGACATTTTAGGTGAAGTGTTCAAATTAAAACTATATATTATTGTACCCATATTATTAGCCTACCAACCACACTCAAGCAGGCATTACGTCTGCTTTTTTTTTGCTATACATATATACCTGTGATTTAATTTATAAATTAGACACAGTAAGAGATTAACAATAACTAATAATAAAACAGAACAATTTCAGCAATATATTATAATAAAAGTTACATGAACATGGTTTCTCTCTCTCTTTCAAAGTATCTTATTGTACTGTGCTCACCTTTTCACTTAAAGAAAGCACTTTACAGCTTCTCTTTGGCATATCCAGATTGCCAGCATCACTATTCTTGTGCTTTGGGGCATTATTAGGTAAAATAAGGGTTATTTCAACACAAGTGCTGTGATATCACAACAGTCGATCTGGTGATGAGAAGGCTAAGAAGTAACTATTGAGCAGGTAGTGTATATACCATGAACACCAGACAAAGGGATGATTCACATCCCGGGCGGGATGGAGCAGGACTGTACGAGATTTCATCACACTACTCAAGATAGCATGCAATTAAAATAAGTTATGAACTGTTTCTTTCTGGAATTTTCCATTTAATATTTTCAGACTTCAGCAGACCATGAGTAGGAGGGGAGTACCATAATTTAAAAAGGGGAAAGAAACAAGTTACTGACCAAAAAGGTGCTTTCTCTCTACAAATTAAAGATTACTACAATAACAGCATCTTGAAGAGCATTGCTGCTGCTAGGACTAGGAGATACACTCTTTGTCTGAAACTCAAACTGCCCAAGGTCACATCTGTGACCTGGTACAGTATACATGGAATCATGAATGTACTGGTAGTTCAATCTGGGTACATTATGGAATTAAAAGGTTTTAGTGTGCTGATTAGTAAGTAACCATTATTTACAGAATTGTACATAAAGGAAGGTACCTCGAATCTATCCCCTTTTTTCTAGTCCCAGTCTGTAACAGAATCTTCTTCCCTTTAAACTCTTAGATTCCTAAGTGGTTTTCCTACCTGCAAGCTGTTATGCAATCCATCCTGTCCCTGAATTACCTTCTTCAAACGTAAATATCATCACTGCTAAACAGAAGACTATAGTGAGGGGTTTGGATTCAAATCCACATTCCGCGATTTACTAGTTCTGAGTCTTGGGCAAGTAATTTCATGTTTCTTTAAGTCTTAGTTTCTTCATTTAAATCATAAGACTCCAGTAAAGTACATAATGGTTCCTAGCACATTCTTAATAATTCAATACATTTTAGCTGCTTGTCATTCTCATTATTATCCATCATGTCTTCCTCCCTGATGAAAACTTTCTGTTTCCTCTTAGATAGCTCTACAAAATTCAGAACTTTAACTTCTATCTCCTGAAATTTCAGTCATCCTTTCTTCAGAATTCAGTTTACATGCTCCTCTGCCTTTCCTGAAGCCTTCACTGATCTATCCCATGCAATACTAATTATTCTATCCTACGGTTCTAGATAGTTTGTTTATGCTTTTTTAAAACACCAGGTTACTTATTAGATTTGGCTATATTATTTGGTTAACTAGGTTGCAATATTTTTAAGACAAAAACTAGACCCTATTTTTCTCTAGAATGCCCTGGTTATCCTACTTCATGAGTTATTTCCATAGTTACCCTAGATAACTGCCCTTAAGCATAATAAATGTTCAATAAATGTTTGTTGAGTGTATGTTTTAGAACTCTGGGTCCATTTTCCATTTACTGATCTACCAACTTTTAGAAACCCAATCTGGAGGTAAAACACAAATTGAGATATTCCAACTATAATTAACTTTTACTAATATGAATAAAAGGGAATATTAATGTTGACAACATAAAATACAAAATAACATCTAGTTGTTTCTTCTCAACATAATAAGTAAAACATTAAAAAGCAAAGGAAGTAAGAATCTGGCGTGGAGATAAGGGTCAGCCTGACTGAAGGGTTGGAATATATCAGGTTTGAGGGCAGTACAATCTCTTAGTGGTGTCATCTATAAATATCTGGAAGATACCCAGATTTTTCTGGTTAATAGCAAACTAGATCCTGTCATATCCTTTCCTCCACACTACTCAGATCATTTGCCTTATCATCTTACTATATGCTGTACGATCCTGATTTCAGTAAAACACTTACCCAGGTTGCAAAAATTAAGTTCTGTAGGGCTGTAATAATAGCCTTAACTTTTTGAAAATTTCAGATCTCTACTGGCATCTATTTCATCATTGTCATTGGGGTCACTGTGCTTCTGTTTTTTCTTACCAAACAATTGGGAAGCCAAACCTTAGAACAAAAATATGTGGGTTTGCTGGGGGATAAATGGTCATGGAAAAAGAATACAAAAAAACATTAACTATTAAAAAACACGGTGTTGTAAGGGGTGAATTTAAGAAGGTTTTGTATATACCACAGAATCACTGCTATCTAACTTACATCTCTTCTATGTTACAACATAGCAAAGAGACAGATAATAGGAAATGTGGTAAACTATGTGCGTCTCTTCAGAGAATTTCAACATTTGGATTAGATAATAACTCAAAAAAATAATACAACAAGCTAAAGGGTATACAAACCTAATTTGACTCAACAATTAGTTTTTGAATGTTTAATATGATCTCCACACCCCAATCCAAGAGACAAAGAGACTCCCTCTGACAATAATAAAGATGACCCAGACATTTCTTAGGGCTTTAGTTTTAATTATCTGTAAAATAGGAATAAAAACACCTCTGAGGTAAGTCTAACACAGTGCTTGGCTGCTTTTTTTAACCCCCCATAAGAACTGACCCGGCCTTCCGGTGTTCTACTAGACCACAAATGGCAAACACAAGGCCCACGGGCCAAATCCGGCCCTCCATCTTGCTTTATCGGTCCAGCACCTTGTTTTTTACCTGGTGGCAGCGCCAAGCTCCTTGCCCCTAGTTAAGGAGTACTTACATTTACACAGTCCTAAAATCACATTCGGCCCTTTGAAGGCAACCACGAGGCTGATGTGGCCCCTGGTGAAAATGAGTTTGACACCCATGTTAGACCATATGACCTAGGGATCTAGAACCATGCATATACCTACTTTTCAAAATGATACATGTTTAAATTATGCAACTTAAGTAAATAATGAAAGGAAGAAGTTCAATAAACATTTACTTTTTAAGGCAGATCATTTTCCCTGGGTTACTTTAACAGTGTTTTATTTGGCCTCCCTGAATTCTTTTTTTACCCTGTGATGCACTCTCTCCCTGTGAACTTTTCACAAATCAGCTCTGATCATATTACCCCTTTGCTAAAATCCTTCAGTGGCTTCTAATTGTCCTTAATAATAAAAACCAAAGCCACCAAACAAGACAGTGAGGTATAACACACAGTTACCTCGCCAGCTCATCCTGTGTCGTGTTTTCTTATTCTCTCCATGCTAGTACAGTGAGTGACCTTCTTTCAGCAACTCAAACCTGTCATGCTACTCTCCTGCCACAGGGCCGTTAAACATACAGCTCACTTTACCTGTCACGCTCCTCCTTTCCTCCAAACCATGCAAATTCTAGTCACTCTTTAGATTTCTTTCTCAGGGAACGCTGTTTTGGGGACCCCCAGATGAGATTAGGTATTCTCATTATACACTCTAATAGCATCAAGTACCTTTCCTAATACCTCTCAATGTTGTAGCTTACAAGGATTTAGGAGAGCACTGCATAATATCTTCCTCACTATAATATAAACCCTAGAAAGGAAGGGACATCTGCTTTTGCTCACTATTATAATCCCAGCATGTATTATGTACTTTTAAGCAGGTGCTTAACTAATGTACATTGAACTAATAAACAAATGATCTTTCACTTCTTATAAGGTAGTCTTAGCCTTAAGTTTCTTTGCATATCCAATTGTTAAGGATCTTTGGAATTCTCTCTTTGACAACACTTCATGGCACACAGAAGAATTATTTTGAAATGCAAATAATCGCCACCTAATTACTCACTTATGACATGGAGATCTCCTAAGAACTTGCTTGTTTAATTTTGTTGTAGATGAAAGAACATGGTGTAGACAGAATATACCCAGGATCTGAGGTGGGAGACCTTTGTTCAAAGTTGTGTGCCAGTACTCCCAGCAGTGTGACCTTGGGGGAGCTATTTCAGTCTTCTTAGCCTCAGTTTCTTCATATGAAAAATGGAGCTGTTTCTTGGACTTGTGTGGGTTAAATAAAAGCATACATATGTAGTGTTCCCAGTATACTGACTGGCACACATTAAGCACTTAAAACTGGTTTCTTTCCCATCTCTTAATGAAAGTAAATTCAATATACATAATTTATAGTTTTATTATATAATATCTACCAGCATATCTGCCACAATTATTTATTTTGTGACACATAAGCCCCAAAAGACACAAATGATTTACTGGCTACCTTAGTACTACGGATCACCAGACAAATTTGACACATATGTACTATGGCCATAAAGTCCAGGACTCTGAATTTTTTTCATTTAAAATCAAAGAAATGAAAGAGAAATAAAGTACCATGTTCAAGAGTTCTATCCATTTCCGATTTAAAATTGAGCTTTGCTCAGAACAATATTTCTTTATCACCAATTTTTAAGAGGGTCAGAAAAGGATAGTGAAGGAAGCCAACTCGAGCTCCCATATATCCTAGTAGTAAAACTTGCCACTTAGGAGAACCCCACATGCAGCTTCCATTACCACTCTCTGATGTCAATAAAGCCTTTGGTGGGGGGTCATCTAACAGTTTTCCTGAATACACCACCTTCAACTGTAAGTTATTTGAAATATAGTACTCTCTGCACCTATGGTAGTTGCTGTCCCTATACATCTTACCCCAAGCCAAATGTACTCTTTTGCTCTCTAATGACCTCTACAACAATACTAGGTGTATACTACCACCCACTTACTATACTGCTTATAAAGGCAATTTTTACAAGGCTTTTTTTTTATAACTCCATCCAACATTTCTAACTGTAAATTGATAAATCTAATCAAATGTCTTTGCTTTTTTTTTAACTTCTTCAGGTGAGTTTTTATAAATATCTAAATTAGCACCAGTTGAAGTCATTAAGAATAGTATATCTTTCACAAAAGTTATATTAAAAATTATGACAGCCCTGACCAATGTGGCTCAGCTAGTTAAGTATTGACCCACAAAGTGCAATGTCACTAGTTCGATTCCTGGTCAGGGCACGTGCCTGGGTTGTGAATTCAGTCCCCCGTCAGGGCACTTACAAAAGCAACCAATGGATGTTTCTCTCACATAAATGTTTCTTTCCCTCTCTTTCTCCCTCCCTTCCCCTCTCTCTAAAAATAAATAAATAAAATCTTTTAAAAAAATGACAGGCCATGGCTGGTGTGGTTCAGTGGATTGAGTGCCGGCCTGAGAACCAAGGGGTCACCGGTTCAATTCCCAGTCAGGGCATATGCCTGGGTTGCAGGCCAGATCCCCAGTGGGGGGTGCACAAGAAGCAACCACACACTGGTATTTCTCTCCCTTTCTTTCTCCCTCCTTTCCCCTCTCTAAAAATGAATAGGTAAAATCTTAAAAAAAAATTACGATAGAATTTCTGCCTCACAATAGGAGAGATTTCTGTAAAGTCTTGTGGAGGACTAAAGTTTTGCCACCACAAAATATGCCTTTCTAGGATAATGATTTTAAGTTGGTTATTAAGAAACAAAGGACTCAGAACCCCTGACTCTCCTCCCTTACCTTCCTACAGGAATGCTGTTAGAAAAAGAAGGGTGCTTCACCTTATCATCACAATATAAACTAAATGCGGCAGACATTGAGACAGACACCTAGCAAAGCCTGTTTGTTGAGCTTTTCTGTGTCCCATTGTTTCTGGGTGGCCCAGCAAGAATTTGTTCCCCACATGTTTGCTCTTTCTTGTCTTCCTGTGAATTGCCTACTTGTCCTTTGAAATCCCAGTCCCCTGTCCCCCTTCACATTTGACGAAAATGGCATACACACCTCAACTGCCCAATGTATCTTCGGGTCCCATTCTATGACACCACCCCAAGTACATCTGTAATAAATTTTGGACATTTTCTTCTGTTAATCTGTTTCATGTTAATTTGATTATTAGCCCAGTTAGAAGAACTTAGAAAGTGGGGGGAAAGTTAATTTTTTACACCCCGCAGACAAGGAATACTTTTTCTATGAGAAATAATTTGGAGGAGGAGCTTATATTTAGGTTTACATGGTTTATCAGACTGGGTATTCTGTGTTAAAACTTGAAAGAAAAAAAAAGAAGAAAACAGTTGCTTTCATCTTTTCTCTCAACTTTTTCCTACACCTACTAATACCACACACCCTGAGGCATTCCAAGAAAGGAAAACAACTTTCCAACTTATGCTCATTCCTTTACAAATACAGTTTAAAAAAATAACAACATATACAGTATCCTATCCATCCTATTTTTATTTTCCTCCTTACTAATTCTTTCCCATTATCAGCACTATCCTTAATGAGTGGGTCTTGATCATTGCAGCCAAAGTTGCCTGTTCCTCCCACTGCTCCAGATTCCTCCTGGAATGGCCTCTTCTTACACTATAAGTCACAACCAAAGTTCTCACCTGGCCAGATCCTAAAACTTCTTACCATCATCCCCAAATCTAGTGGATAAAGGTAGTGTGAAGAAAAAAAAACAAACAAACCAAATTTGACTTTTAAGCCTTAAAAATCCCTAATAGCATTACTGCCAATTTACTTTAGGAAAGAGGAAAACTGAGGGGTATTATTAATAGATTACCTATTTCTTTTATTCTCTCTGCTTTTATACAAGTTCAAATGATTAAATAGTGGTTACAGGCTACCAGTACAACTAGTTTATCATTTTAGAAGACTTTGGGGGCCAGAGGAAGCAAATGTATCAATTATTAAGATAAAAATTACAAGAATATGAAATAGAAATTAAACAATTTATGTGCTCTATTTATTCATTTAAGGTACAGACAGCAGCTTCTAATTTCATGTTAGGTCTCAAAAAAAAAAGAAATCTTAAAAGAGACTTTTTACTACTAAGAGGAATTAGATGTTATGAAGGCTTTGGAAGCACTGGTACAACTTACAAACAGATACATTTCCTAAGACAGAATCCCACATTATAGTAATTCAAACAATAATAGCTGGTATATATGTATAGAGCCGGGGAAGAAGCCAACTTGGAGAAATGGGTATTTCATCCTCTGAAGAAAAATAAAGGAAGTATGAAAGCAATGATGTATTAAAATATTTACTATTTGCTATCACAGGCCTATTAAGGGTATTATGAATTAATTTCTATCCATGACTCAATGACAGCAGTTGACAGGTCAACTCTTATAATCAAGTCAAAGATCAAATGGTGGGTTGAAAGTCCCCCAGACCTGGCCCATCACCAAGGAACAAAAGATGCTGTTTCTTCAGATGGCAAGGGGGAAATGACTTGGCACTGCATCGAACACTTAAAACCCAATAGGGTTTCTTCCATGCCCTCAGAGCACTGTGCCTCAAGGCACACGTTAGTGTGGTAAGTGCAGTGAAATGATGGGAAAACCAGTATTTGTCTTTCATTTCCTGAACGCCGTATAAACGTACACTAAAACACTCCTGATCTCCATCAGAGGCCACGGGAAAAAAACTCAGATTTGTCGTTCCTACTCCTTCCCCTTGTAATAGGTGCCTGCACCTCAGCACTGGGCCTTGGAGTTCTCTTCTTAAATCATTGTTCAGTGAGAAATCCACTGCGCGGAGAAAGCAATGTGGGCTAGTAAGTCTGTTACCAAAATAGAAATTAGTATTAAAAATACCGATCCTACCATCCCTCTACCCTCTCACCTAAAACAAAAACAAAACCAACCACCCCTCCTCGCAAACTTGCCCCACCATTGTGAAGATTGTACAAGCTGTGATAAATGTGCCTCCCAATCACCCTTTAGGTAACAGAGCACCTAGGCGAGCTTTCACCCCCTTACCCCACCCCAATCTCTCACCCAGATCAGGGCCAGGCCCCTAGACTGACAGGAGGGGCTAGCCGGACGTCGGCTCGGAGGGGAAGGAAGGTATTATCGCCGAACGCCGCTCGTACTAGAGACAGAAGTAACACAGGACCAGAGGTAACACCGCTAAGGTTGTAGGCATGGCCCCCGAACTGACGAGAAGACAGGTAGGACCCGGCGTAAGGGGAGGCGGGAGAAGCAGCCCGGCCTAGGCCGCACCAGGCCGCGAAGTGGCCCTACGCGGCTTCCCGATTGGGTCTCCCAGCCAAGCCTCAGAGAAGAGGGTTATCATTACCTGGACAGGTTCCTGCAGCACCGTCATCCTTGAGGCTCAGGCCCACTTTCTGCAGTGCCTCAGGCCCCCCCCGCAGCGGCTCCGGCCCGGCCAGCCCCGGCTCATTTAAACTCACCAGCGACCGTTACCGAGGGATGGGGGCGGCCGAGCGATTGCCGAGCACGTCCGAGCGGGACACGGAAATACCCGAAATGGAGAGATCTGCGCGGGAGCCAGACGAAAAGTCCCGAAGAATTCCGGAAATACCCGAAGCAAATCGACAGAGGAGGAGACCGCTGCCGGAAATTGTCGAGGATCACCGGAGGCTACCGAATCTGACCCAGAGCGTAGCTTCCTGTTGGCCACGCCTTTAATAACGCACGCCACGCCCAATCGGCCGGGCCACGCCCAAACGGCAACCAACAGGCTGCTCTTTACTTATTCGAGTGGGCGGGGAGCATTACGTGGCCTTGCTACCGTCTAGATTCGCCACTCAACCTTTCCGTATTGATTGGTGCGCGGTAGATTAAGCAAGGGTAGGACTCGAGAGTGTGGGGCTGACTTTAATCAATAAGTATTTGCCTGTTGAGTTTAGGTGTTTCATCCATTCCAGCAGTATCTATTCATGGGTCAGAGGGAAATAGGAAATTGGGAATGATTGCCACCCTCCAAAATTTTAATATGGCCCTTGTCCTCAAAGATATTACGGTCTGTTTAGGGAAAGAGCAATGTAACAAAGTGATGAATTATGTGGTGTCCATTATAATTGATGTAGACATTCAGAGGAGAGGGAAATTAACTGGGATTAAGATGAGGAATGTTTCACAGAAGGAAAAAGGGAGACAAACTGAGCTTTGAAGGATGGTGTGCATGAAGGGAAACAGGAAAGAGTTAAAGCATTAACTGGAAATATTTACTTAGGGGACCAGATCATGGAAAGTCTCAGAAGGCAGGCAAACATTTTTATTCTTGATGGAGGAAGCATTCAGGTGTATTGGAAAGAGTGTGGAATTGGAAATCCAAAGACTTGATTTTTATTTAAAAATTTTTTTAAAAACATCTTATTTTTATTTATATTTAAAGAGAGGGGAAGGAGAAAGAGGGAAACATCAGTGTGTGGTTCCTCTTGCGGGCCCCCTACTGGGGACTTGGCCTGCAATCCAGGCCTGTGCCTTGACTGGGAGTCACACTGGCGACCCTTTGGTTCATAGGCCAGCACTTGATCCACTGAGCCACACGGGCCAGGGTCAGAGGCTTGGTTTTTAATTTACTCTCCAGCACTAACTAGTTTTGGGTTGTTAGGCAAGTCAGTCTCCCTGAACTTCTATTTCCTTAGTCTGAAAAAAATGATTAAAAGAATTAAATGCATTAATGTATGCAGCTGTTTCTAACTCACATACAGTAGGCTCTCCCAAATTGACTTCCTGCTTCCTTCCCCCAAAAATGTATGAACCAGAGAAATATTAAACTTCGTTTTTCAATAGATGAAGAAGACAGTTTTTGTAGGTTAATTTTCTAGTCAGAGTACCTCTATACTAGATGCGGTACTTAACGGTATATTCCAATGTGGAAATTTCTCTTTCTGGTTCTTATGTTTTATGCAGATGAAATCAAGTTAGAATGGTTACTTTGGGTGATGTTGAAGGGAGGTCTTTAAAAAAAAATACCAGCTGAAAGAGCTATATCCTTCCCCAGCCATCTCTAGTCACTGCTTATGTACTTGCAGCCCCATGAAGGGTAGGTGCTAAGGTGATTTTTTGCTGCCCTGTTCTTTTAGCAGAGTTATTATGTTGGATGAATTAGAATGGGAATAGTCTTCTGTATGTCCAGTACAGTAGCCACGAGCTACTTAAAGTTTAGTTAAAATCAAATGAAATTCTTCAGATGCCCTAGCCATATTCCAAGGACTCAGTAGACATATGTGGCTAGTGATACCCATGTTAAGTAGCACAGATATAGAATGTTACCATTATTGGGACTTGGAATACACCTTCCCTTCAACCTCTCATCAGTCAGTAGTTTAGCCCTAGCTTTTCTTTTTTTTAATTATTTTATTTTATTTTATCCTCACTTGAGGACATACTTATTGATTTTAGAGAGAGGGGAGAGAGAGAGGGAGAGAAACATCAATGTAAGAAACATTGATCTGTTGCCTCTCATTCACCCCCTTTTGGGGGACCACACCCACACCTAGGCATGTGCCCTGATCAAGAATTGAACCCAAGACCTTTTGGTTTCCTGGATGATGCTCCAAACAACTGAGCCACACTGGCCAGGGCTAGCCCTAGCTTCTTGACTTGGTGGCTGGCAAACAACCAGGTGAAAACAGAAGCTGTGGGGCCCTTTGAGGCCTAGGCCTATAAGTCAAGCTCCATCACTTCTTATTGATCAATGTAAAACATAGGGCCAGACTTCATTCAATGGGAGGAGAACTAGACTGCATCTCCTGATGGGAGGAGTGGCAAAGTGACACTGCAAAAGGCATGTTGGAAGGGAGAGATTGATTGTTGGGTCATCTTTGGGAGCAATCTACCAGGTATGAGATGAGAGAATCTGGTAGGATTTGGAAATGGAAAGAAAGGAATGGATAAGAGGCATTACTCTTAAATTTTGATGCATTTAATTGAACACAATACTCCAGATTTATTCCAATTAATTGAGCTTGCAGTAGGACTATTGCTTTTAATATCTGCACACTTCTATTGAAGTAGACTAAAGTTGTATTTGCATTTTTTAGCATTCACATGACACTTTACTCACTCTGTTTAAGGGAAGAGCAGTGTAACAAAGTGCTGCATTATGTGGTGCCCATTATACCTGATATAAAAATTCAGAGGATTTTGTTCATTTTACAAACACTGCTCTTTCCATACAACACGCTGCCAACCCAAGTCTTGTACTTGTGCAATGGATTCTTGTCAACTTGAATGTAGGAACTTACAACACAAGATACATAAAGATGATCTTTTTGTGTGTGAAAATGTGTATGTGGAGTCAGCATTTAAAGAGTCTGTGATGCTTGCCACTCTGGCTGTTTGTTAAGCTTAGAATTTACCTAAAGCCATTTTCCTACCTAAAAAAGAGCATCTCTCTTCTGACTATTGTTCACAGGTTAATACATCTGTTGTGATTTTCTACTCACCTGCAGCAAGGCCACATTATTTGAAGTTGTTCTTTGGTGCACTCTTTTAGAGGATTTTTACTTCTTTCTCTGTTCCTGATTGATCTATTTAAACTCACCATCCAGCAAGCATTTGGGTGCCCTGCTGCCATCCATTATTCACATGTTTTTTTAATTATATATTTTTAAAATTTTTTTAAAGTAGTTTCTTTCTTTATTCCTCGTTTTTAAGATTTTATTTATTTATTTATTTTTAGAGAGGGAAGGGAGGGAGAAAGAGAGAGAGAGAGAAACATCAATGTGCGGTTGCTGGGGGTCATGGCCTGCAACCCAGGCATGTACCCTGATTGGGAATTGAACCTGTGACACTTTGGTTCGCAGCCCGTGCTCAATCCACTGAGCTACGCCGGCCAGGGCTTAAAATTATATTTTATTGATTATGCTATTGCAGTTGTCCTGATTTCTCCCCCATTGCCTCCCTCCACCCAGCACCCCCTGCTCCCTCAGGCAATCTCCACCCCATTGTTCATGTCCATGGGTCGTGCATATAAGTTCTTTGGCTACCCCTTTTCCTATACTGTGCTGTACATCCCCGTGGCTATTCTGGAACTGCCTATTTGTACTTCTTAATCCCCTCACCTCTTCACCCATTCTCCCACACCCTTCTCCCATCTGGCAACCATCAAAACGCTCTCTGTATCCATGATTCTGTCTCTGTTCTTGTTTGCTTAGTTTGTTTTTTAGATTCAATCATTGATAGATTTGTACTTTTTGCCATTTTATTGTTCATAGTTTTGATCTTTTTCTTAAGTCCCCTTAACATTTCATGTAATAATGATTTGGTGATGATGAACTCCTTTAGCTTTTTCTTGTCTGGGAAGCTCTTTATCTACCCATTCGATTCTAAATGATAGCTTTGCTGGGTAGAGCAATCTTGGCTGGAGTTCCCTGCTTTTCATGACTGAATATTTCTTGCCAATCCTTCTAGCCCACAAAGTGTCTTAAGAAATCAGCTGACAGTCTTATGAGAACTCCCCTGTGGGTAACTAACTTCTTTTCTCTTCCTACATTTAAAATTCTCTCTTTATATTTAATCTTTGGCATTTTAATTTTGATGTGTCTTACAGTGGGCCTCTTTGTATCCATCCTTTTTGGGACTCTCTGTGCTTCCTGGACTTGTATGTCTATTTCCTTCATCAAATTAGGAAAGTTTTCTTTCATTATTTTTTTCAAATAGCTTTCCAATTTCTTGCTCTTTCTCTTCTTCTGGCACTTCCATATATGAATGTTGGGCCTCTTGAAGTTGTCCCAGAGGCTGCTTATATTATCCTCATTTTTTTTTTGGATTCATTTTTTCTTCTTGTTGTTCTAATTGGTTGTTTCTTGCTTCCTTATGCTCCATATCATTAATTTGAATCTCGGCTTCATCCACTCTACTGTTTCCCTGTAAATTGTTCTTCATTTCAATTAGTGTATCCTTCATTTCTGACTTGCTCTTTTAATTTTTCACTTTATTTATTTATTTTTGAAGTATATTTTATTGATTGTTATTACAGTCCCATTTTTTTCTCCCTTTTATCCCCCTCTGCCCTGCAACCCCCTCCCACCAGCGTTCCCCACCCCTTAGTTTATGTCCTGGTTCGTATAAGTTCTTTGGCTTCTCTATATCCTCTACTATTCTTAACCTCCCCTGTCAATTTTGTACCTACCAATTATGCTTCTTATTTACTGTACCTTTTCCTGCATTCTCCCCCCTCCCCACTGATAACCCTCCATGTGATCTCCATTTCTGTGATTCTGTTCCTATTTAGTTGCTTGCTTAGTTTGCTTTTGTTTTTCAGGTTCAGTTGTTGATAGTTGTGAATTTGTTGTCATTTTACTGTTCATAGTTTTGATCATCTTTTTCTTAGATAAGTCCCTTTAACATTTCATATAATTAGGGCTTGGTGAGGATGAAGGCTTTGAACTTGACCTTATCTGGGAAACACTTTATCTGTTCTTCCATTCTAAATGATAGCTTTGCTACATAGAGTAGTCTTGGATGTAGGTCCTTGCTTTTCATGACTTTGAATACTTCTTTCCAGCCCCTTCTTGCCTGCAAGATTTCTTCTGAGAAATCAGCTGATAGTCTTGTGGGAACTCCTTTGTAGATAACTGTTTCCTTTTCTCTTGCTACTTTTAAGATTCTCTCCTTATGTTTAATCTTGTGTGATGTAATAATGTTGTGTCTTGGTATGTTCCTCCTTGGGTCCAATTTCTTCGGGACTCTTTGAGCTTCCTGGACTTCCTGGAAGTCTACTTCCTTTGCTAGATTGGGGAATTTTTCCTTCATTATCTTTTCAAATAAAATTTCAATTTCCTGCTCTTCCTCTTCTCTTTCTGACACCCTTATGATTTGGATGTTGAAACATTTGAAGTTGTCCCAGAGGTTCCTAAGCCTCTCCTCATTTTTTTGAACCATTGTTTCTTCACTGTGTTCCAGTTGAATGTTTATTTCTTCCTTCTGGTCCAAATCATTGATTTGAGTCCTGGTTTCCTTCCCTTCATTCTGGGTTCCCTGTATATTTTTCTTTATGTCACTTTGCATAGCCTTCACTTCTTCCTCTATTTTGTGACCATACTCAATAATTTCTGTGAACATCCTGATTACCAGTGTTTTGAACTTTGTGTCTCATAGGTTGGCTATCTCCTCATCACTTAGTTCTTTTTCTGGAGTTTTGATCTGTTCTTTCATTTGGGCCATATTTCTTTGTCACAGTGCACCTGTGATGTAAGGGGTGGGGCCTTAGGTATTTGCCAGGGTGGCCCCTTCACTGCATTATGGCACTGTATGTGGGGGAAGGGTCAGAGAAGAAAACAATGACACTTGCTTGGTTCTTGCCCCACTTGCAGTCATTTCCCCTGCTACTTACAAACAAATTGGGCCCTTCTGGTGCTGATTCCCAGGTGGGTGGGTTCGTGTACATTCTAGGACCCTGTGGGTCTCTCCAATGAACTCTCCCGTGATGCTGGAAGTTTCTCCTGCCATCACAACCCCCACAGGCTTTTACCACCAGCATTTTTGAGGCTTTTGTTTCCTGCGCTGGGACCTTGGGTTGCTCAGTCTGTCTCACTCCTCAGTTGTTCCTCCTGGCTTATCTGCATGTGAATGTGGTGCTGCCCGGTCCACAGCCTTGCCGCACATCCTCTCCACCTTGGCTGCTTGTCTCTGTCCCTCCTATCAGTCTGGATGAATGTTTCTTCTTCAACATTTTTGCTGTTGGACTTCCATACAGTTCAATTTTCTAGCAGTTCTGGTTGTTTTTTGTTTTTAAAGTTGTTTTTGTTCTTTTTGTTGTTGTGTGAGGAAGCAAAGCATATTTACCTGCTCCTCCATCTTGGCCAGAAGTCCTGACTGGGTGTTTTTTTTTTTTTATGCTGCTGAGGTCCTCACTAAGTTCCTTGAGCATCCTTATAACCAGTGTTTTGAACTCTGCATCTTATTGATTGCTTATTTCCATTCTGTTTAGCTCTTTTTTCTGGAGTTTTGATCTGTTTTTTCATCTGGGCCATGTTTCTTTGTCTTCTCATTTTGGCAACCTCCCCGTGTTTGTTTCTATATATTAGGTAGAGCTGCTTTGACTCTGTGTCTTGGCAGTATGACCTGATATAGTAGGTGTCCTGTAGGGTGCAGTGGCACAGCTGCCCCTATCACCCCAGCTGGGTACTCAAGGTGTACCCCTTGTGTGGGCTGAGTACATCTTCCTCTTGGAGTTGAGTTTTGGTTGCTGTTAGCAGATCAACGGGAGGGATTTACCCAGGCCAGTCAGCTGCAAAGATTGACTGTGAGCACTTACCAACAACCTCTGCCTGCCCTCTGTGGGGGATCAGCTGTGCAGGAGCAGGGTGAAGGTGCTCCAGCATGGTCTGTAGATGTTCACTTGGTGTGCTGGCCCTCAGGTTTCCCAGATGGTGCAGGGCAAGGTCAGTGCCCACCTGTGTTTTGCCCAGGGCCACACTGCCTGAGCTATAAAGCAATCTGAGATGGCTGCTACTTGTGCTGGGCTTGGAGATTCCCAAGCGAAGCCAAATTGTGAATCTAGGCTGGTTGCTGCTAGTGCCAGGCCTAGAACTCACTGAGGCCAGCTGTTGCTTGTTTGAAAGGATTTAAGAAGTTGTGAAACATGAGCCAAGACCAGCTATTCATATGGAAAATCAGCTTGGGTGGCCCCATAAATTGGTACATTGGGTAGAGTGGAGTCTCTGGGAATCTCCAAGGTGGGTCAAACAGTGTTAGCCAGGTTGATAGAGTCTCAGCTATGGCACCAGCTTGCTGGTTCTGTGGGAGGAGGATTTAGAAAAAGGACAACAGCCTCTGCTTGTCTTGATGCCAGGCACTTCAGTTTCACCCTGTATGCCACTGGTACCTTTCAAACTGCTACCCCTATTCTGGAGCTCAAAGGGAGTATATCTGAGTAAGTCTGTGTGTGGGTTCTTTAAGAGGAACTGCTTGGGGCTCCAGAAGTTTCTTCTACCAGCTCAATTCTGGTTTTTGCAGCCAGAAGTTGTGGGGACTTATCTTCCTGGCACTGGAATCCTGGGCTGAGGGGTCTGGTGTGGGGCTAGGACTCCTCGCTCCCAGGATATCCCTCCTGAATTTTTATCCACCACACATGGGTGAGGGACCAGCCTGTTCTGCATCTGTGCCCCTCCTACCAGTCTGGATGGATGTGGTTTCTTTAATTCCGTAGTCAGACTTCCATTCAACTTGATTTCTGATGGTTCTGAGTGATGGTTGTTCTGTATTTTCATTGTAATTTTGTTGTGGTTGTGCAAAGAGGTGAACCATGTCTTCCTATGCCACCATCTTGACCAGAAGTCTTATTATCCACATATGTTTAGCTGGATGGAGTTGGGTTATGATAAACATTATTCCGAACATGGTAAATTATCTGTTCTTTTTAGCCTGCTTCTTGGCCTGTTTCATGTTCAGTCAGGTTTGGAAGCCAGCATTTAGGAAACTATTCAAGAAGCTAGACATGGTGTCTTTGGCAAGATGCAGATACCACTGAAACACAGCCTAGAGTAACCTTACACTTCTAAATTCTTTCAGTGCCCTTCTTTTGTCCCTGTTGCATGATGCCTTTTATCCTTCTATATTACTTGACCTTGAGGCTCTTCCCCACCCCCCATTTTTGCTCCTTTCTGCTGTTGAAATTATCCCCATTCTTCTGCAACTGAGATCACACAGTCTTCTGGTTTTCTTCTTGCTGCTCTGTTCTTTATCTTTGCAGCCCCTCTAACACTAGAATGTTTCAGGGGGCTGTTCAAGGCTTTCTTGTCACCATACACAAACCATAGGCAAACTCATCCATTCTCGTGGCCTGAGTTTTTGATATAAAATTGTTCCAAAATCTGTATCTCCAGCCAGACTACTTCTCAGAATTCTAAACCTAAATGCCTAGCTGTCAACTGGATGTCTCTATCTGGATGTCTCATGGGTGCTTTGTCAGAATGGAACTCCTCACTCCTCATTCCTCATACTTGGAATATTTCCTATCTCAATTTAAGGCATTGACATTTTCTCCATTGCCCGAATCCAAGACTACTCTTCTTCTTTAACCCTAACATCTAATCACAAAGCCTCTAATCATTAATCACTAATTTTACCTCCTAAATATACCTTTATATCTCTTTCTGTCTCTAGTTTTACCTATCTCCAAAAACCAGCTTGATCATATCAGGACTTCCCTCCCTATATCCTGCTCCCATCTCCCAAACTCAGTATTTCCCGTTGTTCTGAGGATATGTGGTCTAAACCCTTTAACCCGTTTTACGAGACTCTCCAAGATCTAGTCACTGCCTCCTTATTCAGCTTTATCTCACTCTTACACTCTACATTCCAATGAAGAGGATCAGAACATATTACTTTGGCATAAGGATTATTTGGAGCTGAAAGCAATTAAGAAACAGCAAACAGAGAAAGAGCTCTTTGCCTTCCCCTATCTCCCTAAAAGCAGGTCATAAATTTACCTTTGTGAAAGTGTTTCTCTCCCCTCTCTTATACCAAAAGGAGAAAAACAACCATTATTACTGGAGACAAAGAGTTGGCATTGAATCGGGTCTACACAAACAAACCTTTATCTTTAAGTTTATCCATATATTTACTTTTACACAATATATCATTCCCAGAAGCCCAGGCCCCTTTCCCTTTGTCTTGTCATTTCACAAATTTATTGTCCCAAATTCTAACCACCTCTTTGAGTTACTTATCACTGATTTCTGCTGTGTCTGTGCTCATGTTGCATGTGTAAATAAACTGCTGTTTTTAGGATTCTGTTAATCTGTCTTTTGTCAGTTTAAATTGCAAGGTACTGGACACTAAATCTAAGAGTATAGAGGGGAAGTGTCTTTTTTCTATACTAGCAATGTGGAGCTTCTTGACTTACTTTCTTGCCTCAGAGGCTTTGTGCAAGTACTGCTCTCTCTTCCCAGAACACTCTTTTTTTTTTAAATTTTATTTTAATCATTGTTCAGCCCAGAACACTCTTAATTCCACTCTTCATCTGACCATCTCTGCCCATCCTCCAAATACACTTCTTCAGGCTCTTTCTGAACTTCTAGAATACAGGGTTAGGTTGGCTATCCCTGCTCTTGCCCTAATGCCACCATACTTGTCATTACTCTCATCAGCCTTTATTGCACCTACCTGCTTAATTGTCCACTTCCTGTCTCACCTATAAGTCCATGAGGGTAGAAGCCCTGTTTACCTGTTCCAGGATGTATTCTCCATATCTAGTATAGTATCTGACATATAATGGATACTCATGCTTATTGTTTAATGAGTGAATGGAATAAACTCCTTCTGTTCCTATAATTATATTTTGTTTATTCATTGATATTACATACTTAACATTTGTATCCCTTCAAAATTCATGTCAAAGCCTTAATCCTAACTCTAACCCTAACTTATCATGGCTGTATTCGAATATGGATCCTCTAAGGAAATAATGAAGGTTAATTAGGTCAGAAGGGTGGGGCCCTGATTCAACAGGATTAGTGTTCTTATAAGAAGAGACACCAGGGAGCTGACTCTCCCTTTCTCTACCACCCTCCCGTGTACACAGACACTGAGGAAGGGGTCATATGAGGACACAGTGGGAAAGTGGTCATCGACAAGCCAGGAAGAGGGTCTCACCAGAAACCAAATTTGTTAGCACCTTGACCATGGACTTATAGCATCCAAAATTGTGAGAAAACAAATTTTAAACTGCCCTGTCTATGCTATTTTGTATTTTGTATTTTGTTACAGCATACTGGGAAGACTAATACAATTGATTATTCTGTTTAGGTCTTGTCTTTTTAAGAGAAGGCCTAGCCATATTTCTCTTATTACTCTTTGAAAAGCATTACGTATGTTAGATGCTTAAAAAATATTGACTGAATTGTTAAAATGGAAGCCTTTACACATAATATTTCTTCCTAAAATACTTTCCCTTTTCTCTTTTACTAGCTAAAGTCTACTCATCCTTTAGGCCTCAGCTTAATATCATATCCCCAGAATATCCCATCCCACCTAATCTAAGTTATTGGTTCCACCCAATAATTCTCTCTTACAACATCTGTGTTCTTTACCTTCATATTATGTATTGTAGTTTTAACTATATGGCAGGGACTTTGGCTCAGCATGATGTCCTCATCACCTAGCATAGTGCCCTGCATGAAGACAAACAATATTAAAATATTACAAATATATCTGATAATTAAATGACTGGACCACTTACTTTTATCTTTTATTTATCACAACCTGATGCCTTTTTGACTCCCCCTTTCTGGATCTAGAGAGCATGTTGGCCTTGAACAGGAGTCCTTAAGGGAATTAAAGTCAAAGCAGCATCTAAAGTGTCTAATCAGAAAATCACTTGAGGCTAATCAGAAAATACATCTTGATTGAGGTGGGTTCTAAAGTATGCTACATGGCCTGGGGCTAGGAGGGGCAGGCTGACTTCAAAATCACAGGGAGCCCTGACTGGTGTGGCTCAGTCAATTGAGCACTAGCCTGAGAACCAAAAGGTCACTGGTTCAATTCCCAGTCAGGGCACATGCCTGGGTTGCAGGCTAGACTCCTGGTGGGGGCGGGGTACAAGAGGTAGCCAATTTCATGTGGATGTTTCTCTCCCTCTCTTTCTCCTTCCCTTCACCTCTCTCTAAAAATAAATAGATAAAATCTTTTTTAAAAAGCACAGAGAAAAAGATAAACTGTAAGCAAATTAGCTTGTCTGGGGTGGAGGTTGTACAAGCTTACTTGAAATGGTGGTGTTGGGAACAGATGATAAGCTTTGGGTTCCAGGCTGATGACCTTAAATTTGATAAAATAGACCTAGGGAGCTGCTGCTGGTGATTGAGCGAGCGAGTGACCTCTTGAAAATGGAATTTGAGAAAGATTATGTTGACAGCTGAGGATTATGTGAATTGGAGGTGAGAGTAGGGACCAGGAATGCAGCAGAGACTGCTGCGGAGCCTAGGCAGCTCTAAATTTCCATTATTCTAGCATCCTAAGCGGTCAAATCTGGAAAAAAGATGGACAATGAAAGTAGACCTGATTAGTCTTTTACAGTGAGAAATATTCTTATCCAATTCCTGCTCCCTAGGGCATCAGAATTCTAACCAGAAGTCCTCTTTGTAAGTGCCAACTTAAAACAAAAAGAATGAATTGAATGATACAACTTGCTATTATCTCTTTTTCCTCAGAAAGGACATACATGCCTGACTGCCAGACCAAAAATATCTATATCATCTGGAGAGGGTGCCCACCAAATATTAGATTCTTTGTTTCTCCATTTTCTAAGTAGACATTCATTATTTTCTAAATAAGTTATACAGCAATGGGCCAAACACAGGCTGTATCATATTTCAGTCTTGACTGGACAGTGTAGTTGGCTTGAATGGGCTTTCTTATTGCTTGTTTTGTGTGTCACAGACATAGGAGTTGGGAGATAGGTGATGAGCCAGGTTTGGAATATACTGAGTTTGAAGTACCTCAAGTGAGAAGTGTCAAAATGTCAATGGAAAATGTGAGGTGTGAGCAATTTAGGGAAGAAGTTGGGACTGAGGATATAGATTTTTCAGGTAGAACTAAATCCATTCTTTTTGATTATGTAATATTTTCTGAGATTATTTATCATTATATTAAAACTGTTATATACCTGCCTACTCCACACCAGATAGCAAGTTCCTTGGGACCAGGGATGGCCTCTTACTCACTTTAGTAAAAGTACCTGCATACTGTATGTGCTCAATAAGTGTTAGTTGATGGAATGACTGAATAAATGAATGGGAGTGGTCTGGATAGAGGAGGGTCCGTGGCAGAACTCTGGCACTATAAGCACAGCAGAGAAGGCCTGCAGAGAAGACCACAAGAGCTAGCCACAGAGAAGTCACTGGTGGAGCACTAGAGAGGAAGTCAGAATTCAAGAAATAAAAAAAGAAGTTGGTGGAAAAGGAAACCAAGAAAAGGGAATCATCTTTAGCATTAAAAGCATATCCCCAAATGCTGAGAAAAAGTTCTTGCAAAGGGTTGAGTCTCTTTTCCCTTACCAAGAGCCATCCATGCTGAGGGTGCCACCCAGCCCTTTCACTGCTGCCTTCTTGCTCCCATGCCCGTTGGGGGTCTGGCCTCTCCTTGAGGAACCTCTATCAGCTCTACCAACTCCCACTGTTGCCTCAGAGTAGTGTCCTGCGTTCTGGTCTCAGGCCTGCCATAACTCACATTATCACCTTGGGCAAGTCACTTCCTCCTCTCTGGGTCTCTCAAGCCCCTTGCAGTGGTCAGGATGCCTGGGAAAACAGTTTGGACGACTGGTGAGGATTCCAGCTCGCTCTCTGCTGCTTTTCAACTACTACAAATCTCTCTGCCAAACACCCACTGTCCTGCCCTCTGCTTTGGATCCTCAGGCGGACTCTCATGCACCTGTTGTTGCACCCTCCCAGTGGGCCCCTCCCATGGCTCACTTTGCAGGTATGTCACTAGGTGACACTGTCCTGAAATTAACTGACAGCACAGAAATTAACTTCAACCATTTTGGCTGATGAGTGATTAGGCCAAACACCATGTAGCATCCTCCACTGGTGCTAACGCAGCTGTGGGCTAAAGTTTGAGGGGGTGATGAAAGTGCTCTGAGAGCTGGTGCTACTATGGCCCTTGAAATTTTGAGTCTAGACACCTTCAGACTCCTTTTCTGCCTTTATGTTTGGTGCTGTGGGCCTTCCGGGTCAATGAGACTTCAGGTTATTCATTGCTTTTTCCCTTGTTCCTTGGCAGTAAGGAATCTGAGATAGAGAGGATTGGGTTAATCATTCTCCTTAATTTATAGCCATCTTTCATCAGTGGTCCACTCAAAGCCTCTCTCGTTTAATTATGTATTCCCTTTTATCTCATCCCATCCAAACTACATTCGTGTGGGGCAACCATCCAATATCATACTGTGAATTTTTTTTGTTTGTATGTGTTCTTGAATAATGGGTAATGCTTCTAGTATACATGTACTTAAATTTTGTTTAACCTAGGACATCCAACATGTTATCATTTCAGCATATAATCAATATAATATTTATTAATGAGATATATTACTTTTTTTGTTTTCAAAATCTACTTGTGCTTTACTCTTATAGCATGTCTCAATTTGGATGCTAAATTTTTATCCGAAATATTTGACCTGTATTCAGAGTTTATAAAATTCACAGTTGAAAGTGCAGATTCACATATCTAAGTTGTTCCAAGAATACTTTAAATTTTTCCAATAATTGAATCAAGTATCGGAAAAATTATTTTCCTTTGATAGTTGCATCCAAATTGACAAAATTGTTTCATCTATTTTAGAAGAATTGACTTTACTCTGAAGCAAAATTGTATCAGTTTCAAAACTATGTCCACATTAAGTAAATTGACTAATTCTTGTGTCAACTAAGTATTACTAACATGCAAATCAAAGGGATATTGCAGAAATGGAAAAGCCACTCTAAATTTCTTACTATCAGCAAAACATTTAAACTTTTCTTGTCATTTTGCAGTTCCTTTACATAGTGCTGTTGATTATAATTAAAATCTTCTGCATGCTTCTGGTAGAAAAGGTGCAGCATGAGAGGCTTTTATTTTAGCATAAATTCTTGTCCCTATCTTACTAAGTCACAAATAAGCATTTTCTTTCATTTTCTTTTCTGGGAACTTCAGTTTTAGCCTTAAGGGGAGGTGCTTCTTAGATTGCAAGTCACCTGCCCTGAGAGTTTAGGGGATGAGGAGAGGAAACAACTGTTCAAGTTCAATTGCTCCTACCTGTTTTTTTATCAGCTCTCCAGCAGCACAGCCTGTCTTCAGGGCCCTGGTATCGCCAGCCCATGGATCACAGGCTTGAGTCTCGCAGGTGATGGGCGTCACTGTTGGTTCTATGACAGTGGTGGATGAAAAGAGGGATCGGAACCCCGCAGCATCTTTTCTTTCTTATCATCCCACAGCCAGCACTGGCCCTCTCCTCCCCAAACCAAAGCCACCCCTCTACCGCACACACCAGTTCAAAACTGGTATATCTTTATCTTGTATTTTTTCTCTGTCTCTCCTTTTCATCCTCACCTGGAGACTTTTTTTTTTCATTACTTTAGAAAGAGAGGAAGGGAGAGAGAAAAACATTGATGCTAGAGAGAAATGTTGATCATACACGCCAGACCTGGATTGAACCAGTAACCTAGGTATGTGCCCCTGACTGGAAATTGAACTTGCAACTTTTCAGTTACAGGACAATGCTCCAACCAACTGAGCCATGCTGGCCAGGGCTTGGTATTTTCTCTTTATAATTCTTCCATGGTTGACCTTGGGAGAGGGAGCAACGGTCACACTAGTGAAATCTAGACTCAAGCTGAAGGATTTTGAGCACTTGCTCTCTGCTAGACACTGTGGGAAGCCTGTCACCCATATGAGCTCATTTAATCCTCACAGCCACTCTATGAGGTTATGTTGGCAGCCACATTTGATAGATGGGAAAACTGAGACGTCAAGAAATTAACTAGCTTCCCTAGGGAACTAATCTAGTTAGGACTTTAACCCAGGCAGTCTGACTCCTGAGGGGCCCCTCTTCACCTCTGCCTTGCAGCAGAGGCTGATTTAGCCAGTATCTTCCAGAAACAGACTATAAGGTGGTGTTGGCCAGGGCATTGCCCTGCGGTGTCTAGCTTATGAGATGCTGGCAGAAGAGAGGAGGGAGGATGATAAGGAGAGGGCATTAATGCCCAGGCCTGTGGTCAGCAGCATTCAATCCCAGGCTGCAGACTCTAGCAGATGTCTCTCAGGGCAGCACGCAGACTGTGTGGTTAGAGAGAGGTGAGGGGAGGAGGGTGAGTAAGTGTGTATACAGCCCACACGAGGGCTGATGTCATTTCTCCTCTGTGCATTCGGCTCTGACTTTGACATGTGGTATAAACTGGTTGGTGTGAAATTCTGTCCTATGTTTTTCTTGCACTCAGTGTGAAGTCCTTCCAGTGGGAGCATCTGAGTGGGCTGGAGCGAATGTGGCTGGGGGATCACTAGATGCGCGCCCACCCCCCCGCCTGGGGGCAGTTGTCGGGCTGTCAGTACCTGCTATCATACTCGCCTCTTCACACTCCTGCCTCTCCCCTTCTCTCTTCCTTCCCTTTGCTCTGGGTTGGTCAACATGTATCGGAGGGTGAGACCCTGTCATAGTCCCTGGGATGATACTCTGGGCAGATAAGATTTGAAGGTGAAAGTCAGTGACCATGAAACAGAATGAGGACCATAAGAAAGTGAAACCTCTGTCTCCAGCTACTAGGCTCTTATGGACCTCGGGCAGGTGAGTTTCAGGAATAACAAGGCTAGTGTTGCGGACCCTGATTCTTGATGCAAGGCTCCTTCTGGGAACCCACAGTTCCCCTCTGGTTGCTTCTGAAGTGCCAGACACCTTTTTAGCTGGGGTTGCTTAGAGAGAATTAGAAACTAGTATGAGGAGCGTCTCTGCCCCCACTGGGGCGTCTGTGGCCTAAGGCTTCAGGCAGAGGAGCTCCTAATCTGCCTGGCCCCAGGGACCTGCTACCTGCTTCTGAGCCTCAGATATTTCACACTGTGGGTACCCAGCCACTGCCCTTCCCTCTGCCCCATTCCTTTCCACTTCTTCCTCATTCCTAAATCCACACCTTACACTCTCGTTAGCCACTGCCACCTTCCTGGTCCCTCCCTCATGTAGGCCCCCTCCTGGAATTTTTTACAGAAATTGGAGAAATCTGAGGACCCTCTAGCTTCATCTGCCTGGGGAAGCAAAAAGAAATGAAGAGCTATGAATGTTTCCTGTATGCCAGAGGTGGTTTGTGGAGCCTTCCTGACACTATTTCATGCAAATCTCACAGCTGCTGGAAAAGGAAATGCTAGGGAAGGGCCTGAGGGGACTGGGCCCCAGGAAATGATGGCAAAACCCAGATTTAGACCCATGCTGGTCAGCCTCCAAATCCCACCCCGTCTCTATGTTCCCAATGCCACTCAAGCCCCAGCCCGCCCCAGCTTTCTAGCCTCATTGCTCTGTTCCCCAGCAGACTGGATATTTTGCTTCTCCTTAGAATTGAAAGAAAGAAAGAAAGAAAAAAGAAAGAAGGAAGGAAGGGAGGAATAGGAAAGAAGGAAGGAAGGGGAAATAAAGAAAGAAAAAGAAAAGGAAAGGACCATGTCCCAGCTCTGTCTTTTGAAGATCACACTTCTCTCTAGAATGATTAGAATAATTTGTTTTTTTAACTGGAAGGGGACATATGAGAGGACCTCAATTCAATGGTTATTTTAACATGTTTAAACCATGGAACCATTTCTTAGAACACGGCCGTGGGCCAGCCAGTACCTAAAGCCCACCAGAGCGGTGTTGAGTAGAGTGGTGTGGCTGGGGAAGCTCCAAGACCTGGCCCTTCTGCGTCCCTTGCAGTGGAAGTAAGTCAGGGGAGCCATGGGTGTCTGCTGAACACCACTTGAAAGCTCCTGATCATCTCTCATTTCGGAGACAAGCAAGCTGAGACCCAAAGAGGGACGTGGCTGGTAAAGTGAGGACTAGTGTCTGGGTCACCCAGCCCCTGGCCTGCTGCTTTCTACAGAAACCCCAGTTTGTATATCCCCGGCCCCACCACCGCAAAGGACACCTGGTCAGAGAGGGGATGCCGGTGGGAGTAGAGAGTGGGGAGAGGCCCAACTTCCTCTTTCTTCCTTCCTCATCACCAACAACCTGAGTTCCCATCCCTCCTGGGGAATCAGGTAGTCAGGCAGTGGTCAGACTGGGAAACAGGAAGGATGCAAGCAGAGGCACCAGGAAGGGGAGCAGGTGACAAGGAGTCAGAAGGAAGAGAGAAGGGGAGGCAGATGAAGAGAAGAGGCGAGGGGAAAAGAGCGGAAGAACCTCCACGCCAGCACAGCAGCAAGAGTACCCAATGGTCTGCGCTGTGGTCTTGCTCTAGTGTCCCCTTGAGCAAGTCCTGGTTCCTTTTCCCGTCACAGTTTCCTGTTGAAGGCTTCCCCACCCACTACCAGTGAGAGCAGGTATGCGCTCAGGAGGGGCAGGGTGATGTCAGAGCACCACGCACAGGGCCAGAATTAGATGTTCAGCTCTGCCTGTATGTCTTGAGGTAGCTCCGACGTTTCCATGGGCTTAGATTCCTCACTATAAAACCAGATGGGATGGGACGATCTCTAAGTGCCCTTTGGGCCCTGGAAGGTCTGGGATTCGGAGCCTGTGCTTAGGGAGCCTGGGCAATGTCGGTTCCAGGGCACCTACAACTGCAAGCTTGGAAGCTAACAGGGACCAGGCGTTAAACAGTCGAGCAATCTGGCTTTGTAGGTGAGGAACTGGGCCTAGAAAGGCAAAGCGATTCTTCTGCCTTCCTCAGCATTATTTCTCTCTGTCTTGTGAACTGTAGAGTCTCGAGATGCAGCTCAAAGCCATTCTGTGCAGTGGATAAGCTTTTTTTTCCTGTTTTTCTGACCATTCATTGACTTTCGACATTTTTTTTACAAAAATAGCACGTGTTTGTTATAAAAATTTCCATGAATACAGGAAGTGAAAAAGTAACAAACTAACTGCAAATTGCTGTCATCATCCTGTCCTCACCCTGTAGGTCCCCGAGGGTGTCTCCTGTTAACGGTTTGGTGTGTGCTCACCGTGACCTTCCTGATGAACACAAACACGAGTGGGATTCCAATATCAAACATTCAAGCATAAACTTCAGAATCAGACACTCCTGGGCTCTTGTGCAGTTCATAGATCATTAGCTGAGTGCCTTCTAAGCTGTTACCACTTTTAGTTTGAATCTGCCCATGTGTAATATGCAAGTGATAACAATATGTACCTTATAGGACTGTGGCGAAGCTTTAATGAGATCATGAACAGCACTTACATGAACAGTGCCTGGTACATAGTAAGCACCTCCCCCACCCCCACCCAGGGGCACAGAATGAGTCAGAGGTGTAGTAAAAACGAGACCGGAGATTTCTGACCCCCATTCTTACCGCCACTCAGCCACACCCCTCCGAGTCTCACCCTGGGACCCTGGGCTCATGTTAAGTGTTCAGTACTGGTTGAATGAATGAATAAGATCAGTGGGGGTGGTAGATGTGGGGATCTGAGCTCTGTGGTGTTCCCAGGATGCCTGCTCTGGAAGATGGGGAGTTCACTCTGAATTGGGAGCAGGTGGGGCAGTGTGCACTGCTGGACCAGCTGTTGCTTCAGGGCTCCGGGCCTGAGAGTTGAGCCTCAGGGCAAAGCTGAGGCCCCAGAGTGGCTCTCAGCTTAAAGGACCTTGGCTTGAAAGGAATGTGCAGTGGGCTGCCTCAGCTCGGGAGGGGCTAAAAAAAGCCTGACCCTCCCCTGGGCTTTGTGTAAGGGTTATCAGCCGCTCAAGTCAGCTCATCTCTCTGGCTGGGCGCTGGCATTTTTGAGAGGGCCTGTTTTCCCGGCCCCTCTGCATTTCCACCAATTGGCAGGAGGGGGTCAGCCTGTCCCAGAGGTGGAAGCCTTGAGGGGTGTGAGGATTGGGGAGAGGGGGAGGGGGCTGGTAGCCCCAAACCTGGTGACAATACACAGTTGTCAGCTGTCCCCTGCTGGTATTTCTTCCTTTTATAGTCAGTAGCAGCTGCTCTTGCTCTCACCCAGCCCTTCTGTGGGGGCTCCTGCCCAGGATAAAAGGAGAGGGAGGTGGCCCAGTCTCCTATCTCATTTCCCAGGCACTGCGTCTCTTGATTTCTTCCTTGGTGCCACCTCCACCAAAGACTCCAACAAGGCAACATGCCTCCCAAGAAGCCCGAGCCTAAGAAGGAAGCAGCCAAGGCAGCCCCTGCCCCCGCCCCAGCCCCTGCCCCAGCTCCTGAGCCCCCCAAGGAACCTGCCTTTGACCCCAAGAGTATCAAGGTAAGTGAGCCTCAGTGCCCGGGACAGGGGTGGGGATGACATTCAGGACCCTATTCACCTGGAGCTTGGAGATCTACTTCACGGAGGCTGGACTGGGGTGAGCCTGTGGTGTCCGAGCCCCAGATCCCAGCCTTGCAGGGTGTTGGAGCAGGTGTGGGGGCTGCTGAGGGGTATTTCGGGTTGTTGGCCTTGCCCCTGGAGAACAGGTTTCTGCCCTGTCAGAGGGAGTGCTGCTTTGTAACCCTAATTTGCCCAGCAGAGTTGGGAATGGCAGGGAGGTGCGACCACCCGACCTTGTTAAGAGACTGACCTTCTCCTCAGTGTAGCATGAAACCTATCTGGAGAAGAGACGCATAGTGATAACTGCCAGTGGAAGTTGGAGTAAGCGATGCTGGTGGCGAGGGAGAGTGCTGCCTGTGCTGGTGAAGGCTTCCCGACCACACAGACTCCTGCAGTGTGCAGGGGTGGGAGGCCCAGAGGCTCTAGATAATATGAGAGAAGCCTGGTTCCCTCTCTTCTACCCTACCCAGGTGGGCCCCTCCTCCTGTGGCCTTGGCCTGGCTCCCATCTGGCATGTGCAGAGCACTGGCCCATGCCAGCTGAGACCCTCTCTCTAGCCCGGTGAGGCTGCGGGGCCTGGTTCCCTCTGCCGCCTCAGCCCTGTTCCCTCTCTGCCCTGCCCTGCTCCCCTCACACTGGAAGGTTCTCCTTTTTGGAGCTGGGGTAGGCCCTGCCTGCTGACTGAGTCATTTTATGCCTCCCAGCTCTCTGCCCAGCTGGGGAAGCAATGGAACTGGGAGGTAATGGGACTAGAAAGGAGCAGGTCAGAGGCCTCTGGAGAGTGAAGCAGTTTTAAGCCTTGGCACCAGAATGTAAGATGTCAAGTGGCCACTGGTATGATGAGCTATTAATAACAGGCTGGGCATTGTGGGCCCCCGGGAATATCAGCCTGAGGTCAGGGCTGGGGGTGGTGAGGAGTCAGAGCAAAATAAGAGCTCAGGACTAGGGTCTGTGACAGTAGGCAGGAAACTAAAGCCCTGGACTCTCATTGGGTGAACCTCCCTGGCCTTCTGAGGGTTCCTCCCAGCTCCCACAGCCCCAGAGACCCTGCAGTCGTGCCAAGGCCCCTGGGGTTGATCTGTGGCAGTGCCTCCAGGGGCAGAAGTGAAGCAGAATGGGATTGGCCAAGAGATAGAGGCAGTTGCTGCATCCCTGAGCTTAGTTATGGCACACTCCAGGGAAACTGAGGCATGGTGGGAGATCTTAAAAATACCTGTAGGTATTTCAGGTCATACATTACTCCTTCTATGGGCAGAGCCTGGCAAGAAAAGCTGACTCTCTCCCTGTCAGGATGCTTTTATTTCTGATTGGTTCTGCTAGTGTACTAGTCCTGTGGGATACCCACTGCCAGGCCCGGTCCCTGGCGTCTGGGCAACAGCTGCTTGGTGGTATCAGACGAATGCCTTCCCTCGCCTGTCACCTCCCTCCGTTCACCTCTCCTCCCCCCCCCACAGCTTTCTTTGACCCAGTTTCAGTCCTCTTTCCCTGGTCTGGATCTTCCAATCCTGTTGTTTTTTTTTTTTTTAAGTTGCTTTAAAGTGGAAAAAAAGTAGGTGTCTTTCATAAAGGCTATTTTTTCTGTTATTTGTACTTCTTAGTTTCTTTGCTTAGAAGATTCCTTTCTCAAAGATAGAGCAAAAGTAACTTAACCCCAATATGGGTGGCTCTGACCGTACATTCTGATGTTATGTCTTTCTATTAATATTTCTTACACATGTACTCCTGGGACTTAAATAATTGCAAAATAGCCCTGGCCGGTGTGGCTCAGTTGGTTGGGCGTCATCCTGCAAACCCAAAGGTCACAGGTTCCATTCCTGATCAGAGCACATGCCTGGGATGCGGGTTCGGTCCACAGTCAGGGCATATGCGAGAATCAACTGATCTATGTTTCTCTCCCTCCTTCCCTTCCCCTATCTCTAGAGTCAATAAATGAAAAAGATTTTAAAAAATTGCAAAATAAGGCAAAAACTGTACCTTTCCTCAGAGAGTTCATGCAAAGCAATGTTTAGCCCATTTAAGGGGGTTCCTTTCACTTCCTGACCACCCACCACCTTTGGCAGTCTATTCCTGGCCACAGCTAGTTCTTTTCCCAGCCCAGTGTAACCCCTCTCCCACTCTTCTAGCTCATTCCAGCCACCTGCTGGGGTCCTCATTCATTAACAGAGGTCCGCCTTGGGTGGGCACAGCACAGCTCAGAGTTAGGACTCAGGAGTCGGGTACATGAGGAAGGTGCTCCAGGATCGGTTGCCACCACCAGCTGGGAGGGGACTTTTGGGAGGCGGCGGTGGTAGATAAGGACAATGAAGTAACGTACAAGGTCCTGAATAGAAATGATGACTCATACCTCATACTTGGTCATTGTCATTCATTTTCAGAGCCTCCTACTTTTCTCTTCTGTACTCAGATTTAAATTATTATGCTTTGGAGGGAAAATGCAAAGTTTATATCTTTGCTCCACAAATATTTATTGAGTACTTACTCAATGGCAGGCATTTCTGTGGACAATTACAAATGCCACTGCTCTGCGGGAACCTTGGCTTCAAGGAGTCAGGATGCACAACCAGGCATGACTGGAAAGCAGTTTCAGACCACTGAGGGCCCACCCAAACTGCTCCTGCTGCCCCAGAGTGCCCAAGAGGGGTGTGTGCTAAGGCGGGGTTGGGAAGGAACGGGGCGGGGGAGAGGGGAGGCTTCATTGAAGGAGGTGACTTGAGGTCAACACGAGGTAGGGAAGGGAGGCCAAGAGTGAGGAGTGGGGGGTGCCCAAAGGGAGAGGATGTATGGCTTGTGGGAGGGTGTGGAGCAGAGAGAGACGGAAGGAATGAAAGTGAGGTTAGTTTACGGCTGCTAGGACAAGGAATTTACATTTGACCCAAAGGAATTCTGACAGGGAGTGAGTGTAGGCTCTTGTTGTCTGAGATATTTCTCTTTCAGTCCCTCTCTCACTTGGAGTTGTCACTTAACAAGCGCTATTGAGAGAGACATGGAGGCTGCATCATTATTTTACAGCCTGCGAGTCGTGTCCCACTCATCAGGGGACTGGTGTTTTACCCTCAGCCCACAGGCTCCTTCCGTCCTCATCAGTGGCCTGGCTGTGGTGGGAGCCACTTCTGCTTCCCTTTGGAGGCCTTTGGCAGTCTCATTCCTCTGTGTTTCTCTCCCCACAGATAGACTTCACTGCCGACCAGATCGAGGGTGAGTACTAACAACCGCAACTCCCCCACTACACCCTCTCTCTTGCACCTCCTGGAGGAGGAGGAGGAGGAGGAGAAAGAGGAAAAGTTATCATCATCACTGAAACAGTAATCACCATCACTATCATAATAGCAAACTTATATTTGCCATAGATTTGCTATTTGCTCACTGTTGCCTACTACATGTTACTACTTAAGCATGCATTAGCTCATTTAATTCTCACAACCACCCTGTGAGGTAGGGACTGTTACTACCCATGTTGCAGGTGATAAAACAGAGGTACAGAAAAGCTGGGTGGCTTGCCCAGTCTCACACATGCAGTTGGTGGTGGAGCCAAGATTCCAGCTCAGGCCATCTGATTCCAGACCTGAGTTCTCAACGACTCTGCCAGACCACCTGGAATGTAGCAGGTGCACTGCACAGCAAAAATGCCTCTTTGTCCTTCTACCTCCAAAATCTACTTTACAACATATTTAGAACTCACTTCTGTTCCTTTATCGGAAAGCCCTCCTTCGGTTTACCAGCTTCCTCTCTCCTCCTCCTGAAGTCTGCCAAGATGCTGACCCACTAATGGTGGCAGGGCCAATAGTGGCTTGGGGATGCCCTGGCCCACCTGTGACCTCCATCAGTCACACTTCTCCATCTTTGATGAAGCTATTTATTTTTCTCAATCTTATATAAAGTGATATTTAGTGTAGCTTCAAAACAAGCCTCAAGATCTCTATCTACCTACCAACTTGATGGTTGCTTCGTAGCCCATATTCTGGTGTTTTGAGAATGAAATGTGTCATAATGTGCATCTGCTCCACAGCTGGGGCTCGTTGCATTGCAGCTTATCCCTGCTTCCCCACAGACGCCCCCAGGACATAAAATCAGAGGAGTTGGAAGGGACCTTGAAAGGTCATCTGGTCCAACCCCTCGATTTTAATCACATGCTATATTTATAAAATTAAACTAATATGTGCACATGGTAAAAAAAAAATTACAAACTACTTAAAAGTAAATAATGAAAAATAAAACTATTTTCCCTTGCTTTCCTTTTATGCTGATTCCTCTCCCAAAGACAACCACTGTTAATAGGTCTGTATATCCTTTGAGAAAAATATGTAGTGATATACCAGTCTATATGTATGTATGTATGTATGTATGTATAAAGCTTACACAAATCAAGTCACATGATACATACAGTCTCATACCCTTTATTTAATATACAGAGTATGGCGGAAGTAGCACCTGCTTGTGTGTGGTGGGCAGGATAATCATATGAGTATAATAATTTATAGTTTTAATGTGAATATTTCACCTAAAATGTCACATGAGGTGCTTGAGTATGATACTGTTATGTTACAGGATAACATGCTTATGATTTTGTGATAAAAGATTTTGTAATAAAAAGGGGACATTATTTGTGCTGGCCCATATATACTTGGATTTAGTAATATATAATATATTGTTTAATAATATATTTATTTATTTATTTTTATATTTAACACAAACAGTTATACTTTTCAATTCTTTTAAACAATTATATAGATTCTCACACATAGATGTACCTTTTAATTAGGTATAGGCCTACACTGAGAGACATTTAGGTTGTTTCCAGTTGGGGAATATCAGTTTGCTTTCTCTGGGGACCTTCCTAGCAGTGGTCAAAGGATACGTGCATGCTAATTGTAATAGTTACTGCCAAACTGCCCTTGAAAAGGTGTTGCCAGTTCACCCACTCATGGGGCATGAAGACTGGCAGATGCATCTTGAAATCAGTGAATTGAGTCTGACTCCGTTTTTGCAGTACCCTGTGCACACGCATTTTCAGGTAATAGCTTAGGATGTTGTAAAATTATTAAAATTAATTTTCATGCTTTTTAGTTAAAGATATACCTTTGTGGATATAAAAACACCTCAGCGCCCCAAAGGACTAGGAAATCAACTCAAGATAAACATATTTCACTTTTCGAATGGGCGTCACGGTCAAACCAACTGGGACAGCCAGTTGCCCCTTTCTCCGTGAAGATTGTCAGGGCTGGGGGCCTACCTCCTTCCGGTCCTTCACCCCGCTGACTCTGAAGACATTCTTCCTTATGTTGGATCATAATTGTTGCTGCTTTCATTTTACCCCAGCTTCTTCTTCATTTGCTCATTGATGAAGCTGAAGATGGTTCTCGCATGCTGGGAAGAACATTATTTGGAATTAGGAGACTTTGGTATTAGCCCACATTCTGCCACTGTGACCATGAGACTTTGAGCAGTCACTTCTGCAAACCTTAATTTTCTTATCTGCAAAGTAGGGTTCTTTTCAATTCAGAAATGCTGTGAGTGCGTTCAGTGTCCTCCAGATAACCCTCTGTCTGTTTGAAGACACTTATCAGATCTCTTCGTAGGCTTATATTCTCCCAGTGATATGGCCCAAATTTCTTTTATGTCTTTTTTTCTCATAGAACTAGATTCTAACCCTTGACATCCTTCTCAGACCCCTCTCCAGATTTCCATGTCCTTCTCAAGAGGGGTTGCCACCACTGCCTGCTTCTCCAGCAAGCAGCTGACTACTACGGACTATTGAGAAAAGGTTTCTTCTGAGTTCATTAACATCACCTCTCACACCCCTCAAGATCACACTGGCTTTGTTTTTTTTCTAGTAGCAAGTTTTCTAAACTCCAGTGTTTGTTTTTTATATGTGTACCAGGTTTTCCTGGAGGCCAGGTTTTCCAGAAGCCAGGTTTTCCAGAAGGCTGGAGCATTAGGTGGTACAGCAGGTCTCTTCCTTCTCCTTCCTCCTCACCATTCCCTTGGTTTCCCTAACAGCTGGTCAGAAGTCACATCTGCATTGGTCTAAAATGAGGATAATAATACCTGTAGCATAAGGTTTTTGTAAAGATTAATGAGGTGATGAAATTAATCACTCAGAGCCTGGCCCACAATAAGCACTCAAACACAGGTTGTTCTTTTTTTTATATAGTTTTTTTAAAAATTGTATTTATTTATTTTTAGAGGAGAAGGGAGGGAAAAAAGGAGGGAGAGAAACATCAATGTGTGGTTGCCTCTTGTGCACCCCCTACTGGGGATCTGGCCTCAACCCAGGCATGTGCCCTGACTGAGAATCAAACTGGCGACCCTTCAGTTTGCAGGCTGGCATCAGTCCACTGAGCCACACCAGCCAGGGCTCATAGGTTGTTCTTACTCCTTTCCTCTACATATTCCATGCTCTTATTAGGTATTGTTAAATTCTTTTATGAGGAGGCTTCTTTTATTAAATCTGACTTCACTCTTCTGAATGAGTCAGGAGAAGATTAAAAAGTCTGAGTTCAGATCCAGCTAAGCAATATATATTTATTAAGCACTGAATTTGTGCCAGAAAGCAAGCTAATTGTTTCAAAGGTTAAAAAAAATTAAACCCTTCTAACAAAGCTGTGAGATTGGTGTTATTTCCTTACTACAAAGGAGGAAACCAAGGTTTATTGAAGTTGAGTGAATTGGCCAAGGTCACATAGTTATGTGGTAAAACTGGAATTAAACTCAGTAAAACAATACTAATAGCATTGTTTAAGAATTTACTATGTGCTGTTTATTGTGTTAAGAATTTTTACATATTGTATTTAGGTAAAAGTAAATAACATGTAAAAATAATTTACATAAATGATATAATTTGGATGTAATTTATAATATAAACCCTGTGACATAGGTGCTGTTTATAGAAGAGGTTTTATGGAGGTTAAATATCTACTTGCCTGAAGTCACACAGCTAGTAAGCAATGGAAATAGAATTTGAACTCAGTTATTCCGGAATGTGAAAGACATTCAGTTTTACATCTTTTAAAGTCACCCAAAGACCGATAGAGTTGCAAGTAAAAGTTTTGAGGAACCTGCTTTGATATGTGGAATGATCTGTAAATAGTCCATATATAGCCTCCAAGTAAATAATTGTTTCTAAAGTACTTGGAGAGGATTAAAAACGGCTTTTCTCCTAAGTACTTTACACAGTTTTCTTTGGTTTATATCGTTAATCTGCTTAGTAAACCATTTCTTTGCGGAGAGCATAAGGTCACTTCAGTGCCATTTCCAGTCCAAATTACCCACAGTAACGAATTGCTTGCATCCAAATTAGTGAGGAATTAGGGTTCTCTGTAAGGGCCCGGGGTGCCTTAATTAAGCCCTGCCTCTCAAGCACCTGCTCTGGTCCCTTCAGAGACCGTACGTAGTTCCCTGTAGATCTGAGCTGGCCTGAGAACCAGGAAATACAGTCATAACCATCCTTTGTCATTCTACTCAGCAGCCCACTCAGGTGGACTTTGTATCCCACCTGGAGCTAAGAAAAGGAGGGCACTCAGAGCAGTTTGCCCAAGGCCACGTGCTGGTCAGTGGCAAGAGTCAGGTGGTCTGTTTCCACCATGTCACCCTGCGTGGCCCCGGAGCCCCCTTTCAGCCTGGAACAGGAAGTACGGATATTAATTAGCTGACTTTCGAACAGATCTTACCATTTTGCAGAGTGCCTCCACATACTTTCTCCTTTGACATTCCTAGTAACTGGGAGTGCTCGGTGGGTGGCGCTGTTGCTCCCCGTGGTGCCCGGGAAAACAGACCTAGCAGGCTTATCCGGCACACTCCTCAAAGGCAGGCGAGAACCCGGGAACCCCGTCTCCTGAACCAGTGCTATTTTCACTTCCCTGCTGTTTTCAACAGTCAGGATCCTCACCTACGCCAGGGAAGGGTGTGTGGATGGGAGGGGTGGAAGCAGGGGAGACCTTCAAATTATGTGACAGTCAACTGATGGAAGAGGTCCCGGGCCCAGCATTGGAATAGGTCCTGGAGGCGCTGGGCGGCCTCTTTAGTTGTCACAAAACAGTTCCAGGGAAGAGCTAGGAGGGAAATATTGAAATATTTTATAAGCCACAGTGACCTGCTCCTCGGCCCGGGTGGAGGCTGATCAGCAGCCCACCCCCCCACACCCCGCAATCCCTTCACTTGGCCCAGGGGCTGCAGCTGGGTCTTGTCTCTGCAGAGTTCAAAGAGGCCTTTTCACTGTTTGACCGGACGCCGACTGGAGAGATGAAGATCAGCTACGGGCAGTGTGGGGACGTGCTGCGGGCCCTGGGCCAGAACCCCACCAACGCTGAGGTGCTGCGCGTCCTGGGCAAGCCCAAGCCGGAAGGTCAGCGCAGGCCCTGGGCTCAGCCTGCCCTACCCGCCCCACCTCCCATCTGCCTCCTGTCAGCTGCTCTCTCGCTTCTCCCCCTTTAACCCTTCATGACCAGCCTTCCCTCCCCCAGGTTACCTGCCTCTTATTTGGAGAATTTATCCCGAAGCACCTGGCACTGAGCTGACCCTTGAAGAATGTGGCCTGGGCTTGCATCTGGAGGGCAGGGGCGACATCTGTCTTCCTCTGACACTCAAGGGTGCCAGGGATGCTGGGGCAGAGGGGCTTGATGGGCATCTGATAACTAACCACCTGCCCCCACTCCCCACCCAGGAGCTCTTGGTCCAGGTACCACAGCACCGAGATATCCTGTGACCCTTGTGAGTTTTATCACAAATAACTTGCTTCCGATAATGGTCAGAGTGCTGAAGATGGCAAATTATTCATTTAATATAAATTACAGCAGATTCAAGATTAGCTCTAGAACGATTCCTTTCACTCACTTGCACTCGGTGGACGAGGTTTAGAAAGTGGTGCCAGGGAGTTGTGTCCCACTGGTGAATGTCCCCCGTCACGTGAGGCAGTCAAGGTAACAGCTGCCCTATCACATGTCCTTCTCCTCAGAGGCGTACGCACTAGGTGGGGCCAGGCAGACCTGGGTGAGCCATCTCTGGAGGCCTGCTGGGCCCCATATTGGTCCCCGTCCCCTCCTCCTCTTGCTGCAGATGACAACAGTGCAGCAGGAAGGATGCGGGCAGGAAAGTGCCAGAGGCCAGCAGCTGGCCCAAAGCAGCGGTTATCTGGGCACTTCCACTTGGGGGCATGGTTTGGGGTTGTTATAAAAGAGAGAAATGCCAGAATTTGTGGTATTTTTAACAATGGTTTACATCTATTAAATTGAAGCTTTTAACACACTGCAATGTGGGAGAAACGTGCTTGTCACAAAATATTTGCAAGTGTATAAAAATTATTGATTCAGAGTAGTTCCAGGCAGTGTGGTCTAGCAATGAGACCCAAATGCAGAGTTACGAAAAAAAAAAATTTATTTGCAATCCTATCAGTTTACCTCCATGACTGTCTGTCAAGTGTCTAAAGCTTAAGTTGTGAATGTGCAGGCTGGGCTGTGCGTCCTTTGGGCCCCTCATGTTCTGCTGCTGTCACTGTCTGCTGACTCCTGGAGCTCAGAGGTCCAGGAGGAGTCACGGCTCCTTTTCGCTTAGGCCGGAAAGCGAAAAGGAGCCGTGAGGAGAGTCCCTTGGGGTGTCCCTGAGGAGAGCACCCCAAGCCGGCCCCCTGCCTTGCTCCAGGGGGATCTGTGCCACCCAGGATCACTGACTGGGTGCTGTGCCCGGAAGTGGCTGCAGCTAAGCCTGGGTGATGGCAGGGACAGGTCCTAGCCTGGCAGAGCTGGGGCGAGGCCCCTTCTGGCCCTCTGCTCCCCTTGTGACTCTGCTCGTGTCATTTTCCTTTCCTTCCCCACATCACCACAAGAGATGAATACCAAGATGCTGGACTTCGAGACGTTCCTGCCCATCCTGCAGCACATCTCCCGCAACAAGGAGCAGGGCACCTACGAGGACTTCGTGGAGGGGCTGCGTGTTTTTGACAAAGAGAGCAACGGCACAGTCATGGGTGCTGAGCTTCGCCATGTCCTTGCCACCCTGGGTACGCCAGCAAGGCGGTAGACTGTGGGAGTCCCTGCACCATGAGGGTCACATCCTGATCCAGCCCCATCTCCCTGGGCCATGCAGGAACAGCCTGCCCCAGCTGGGTTTGGGGGAGGAGGCAGCAGGTTGGCAGAGCAGGGCGACTGCTGAGACTTGAAGGATTGGGACCCAGGGTTCCCATCTTTGTCCTTGCCTTGGTCACTGGAGCCCTGGTTTGCTCAACCGGTGTTAGCTGCAAGGCAGAGGAAGAGGCCCTGGGGGCTGGGAAGGGCCTCAGAACCCTTGGCTCCACTCTCCAGTGCCTCTGGGGGAGGCTTGGTATGACCGCTTACCAGATCAGGGAGTCCTAGGCCTTCAGACTTGAGGGGGTGTTTGGGTTTTTCCTGTCCCTCCTTTGCCATCTGCAATTAACAGCCCACTGACCCCACCCCAGGAGAGAAGATGACTGAGGCAGAAGTGGAACAGCTGTTAGCTGGGCAAGAGGATGCCAATGGCTGCATCAATTACGAAGGTATGAGGTCACATCTTGCTTCCCCGGGTACCCAGGGGTAGGAGAGCAGGCACAGCAAGGGCCGGGCAGGTCTGTAAAGTAGAACAGGTCCAGGAGCTGGAGGACATGAGCACCAGGTGGGCTTTGGTGTTGTTCTTTTCCATTCTGGTGTAATGGAAGGAGCATGGGATTTGGAGATAGCTCCGTGATATATGAACTGTGTGACCTTGATTAAGTCACTTACCTTCTCTGAGCCTCAATTTTCTCACCTGAGAAATGGGGTGATGCAGGCACCTTTTTCAAGGTTGTGGGGATTAGTAGAGGCAATGTATCTCATTTCATCTATGTTGGGTATCAGCACAGAGTGGACACAGAGCAGAGGTGAGGTGTCTTCCCTCTCCCACCTCCTCCCACCAGCCCCCGAATAACAGAAAGACTCTCAGACTGGAGGAGGGGCCGTGGGAAGGTTTGAAGCCAGGCTGTCCAGGGAAGGAGGAGAGGGGCTAGGGGGCCAAGAGGACAATATAGAGCCGCGAGGGGCCGTGTGCAATGGCTGATCTTTGTCTTCTTTCCCAGCCTTTGTCAAGCACATCATGTCTGGGTGAAACAGCCCCTCCAGGGTGAGTACAGCCTCTCCATGCTGGTCCCTTCTGGGGCCACAGGGGGGCTTGGAATAACACCACGTGCCCCAGAGCTCTTCTGCCCCAGGCCTGGGCCCAGAGAGGAAACTGCAGGGGGTGATGACTGGAGCACAGCCGCCCCTCTCACCATTTCCTCTCCCCTCTCTTTGCCCATCTCCTCCCCTCATTCCCTTCCTGTCTGGCCTCCTGCCCTCCCTGGTCTGTGCACCCTATCTTGACTCTCATCAGTCACTTCCTCCTGCCTCTCCCAGGGTCTCCCAAGGTCAGGCCATTTTCTTCCTGAGGCCTGCGGCCTCTTGTCCAGGTTCCTGTGGATGAAAAAGCCAAATCCTAGTGGAAGAGAGTGTCCCTGGCCTGTGCTCTTGACCCTGTTCTTCCTCACTCCCTTCCCTGTGCTCCCTTGGACTTGGTGCCATCCTGATAGGGGTGTGGATTCTGTGATGGGGGGCTGGGCAGGGAGGGAGAGATGCCCTCTCCATCTAGCGTTTTCTTTCAGGTGCCTGGCCCTTGGACCTAGGCTGCCCAGGGTGAGTTAGTGAGAGGCCCTGAGCGACTGAGCTGGAGCGGGAGTTCAGGACTTATCTCTGCCCCACAGCCCAAGGATCTCATGGGCCCGTAGCCCTCCCTGTAAATAAACAGCTCCGGCAAGTCTGGGCCATGTTCCCTGATCCCAACCCATCTCTGAGTTGTTTTTTAAAATAATTAATTGAGTTGTGTGTGTGTGTGTGTGTGTGTGAGAGGTGGGGGGGAGAGAAACATTGATTTGTTGTTGCACTTATTTATGCATTCATTGGTTGATTCTTTTTTATTTTAAGATTTTTTACTTTTTAGAGAGAAGGGAAGAAAGGGAGAGAAATATCAATGTGTGGTTGCCTCTCATGTGCCCCAACTGGGGACCTGGCCTGCAACCCAGACATGTGCCCTGACTGGGAATTGAACCAGCGACCTTTTGGTTCACAGGACAGCACTCGTTCCACTGAGCCACACCAGCCAGGGCTATTCTTCTTCTTCTTCTTTTTTTTTTTTAGGATTTGATTTATTTACTTTTAGAGAGAGGGGAAGGGAGGGAGAAAGAGAGGGAGAGAAACATTGATGTGCTAGAGATACATCAATCAGTTGACCTTTCATATACCCCCACCTGGGGACCTGGCTTACAGCCCAAGCATGTGCCCTGACTTGGAATTGAACCTGCAACATTTCAGTTTGCAGGCTGGTGCTCAATCCACTGAGTCATACCAGTCAGAGCTGTTGGTTGATTTTTGTATGTGCCCTGACCAGGAATCAAACCCACAACCAACTGAGATACCCAGCCAGGGCCTCTATTTATCTTTTTGCTGCCCAAAACAAGTGTAATTACCTGAGAACAGCACTAGCATCGCCCATCATCTGTTTGGCATTCTCTAAAAGTTCTTTGGTTATTAGGGCTTTTGAGGTAAAATGTATTAGTGGAGAGGGCCGATGGTGCAATGTCTACCTCATACCACTAGATGGCACAATTGCAAAAACATGCTTTCAATAAGATGCCCAGGTGGGTGATTACACAACCTGTCTCTGAGAAACTTCAGAAGTCAATTAGTCCATCTCTATGCCTGCAGGCAAGTAGAGGTTTTACTCACTTTTGAAGACTCACAACTATTAGCTTCCTTTAGTACTACTCATCAAGGCTTTGCATTGAGAGATCAAAGAGAGCACACTGTTCTGGAAACATAGAGCCTGGCTCTAGTCCAGTTCTGCTCCCAGGTCACATAAATACTCAGCTCCAGTGCATGGAATGCAAAGTGAGGGAGTTGATTAGATCATCTTTAATGTCCCTTCCAGCTCTCCGATTCTGATCATTTAGAGCTCAGCTAACTTCTTGCAATATCCAGCTTTAGTCCAGTTGTTTTATTTGCATCCCTATTATATATATAGAATCTTAGGTGGTAGAATCTAGCTTTTATTCAGAATAATTGTGAAGTTCACAGTAGTAGATGCTTTAGGAGATTTTTTTTTAAATCTTTCACTCATCCTTGGCTTGTGTAGCTCAGTGGATTGAGCATGGGCCTGCCAACCAAAAAGTTGCTGGTTCCATTCCCAGTCAGGGCACATGCCTGGGTTGTGGGCCAGGTCCCCAGTAGGGGGTGCAACCACACATTGATGTTTCTCTCCCTTTCTTTCTCCTTCCCTTCTCCTCTCTCTAAAAATAAATAAATAAAATCTTTAAAAAAATCTTTCATTCCATGAGTTTATATTCTTCTGGAGGAAAAATTATCTACATGTGAAAAGTGAAATTATGTTATGATTCAAAATAGAAGAAAGGACACCAGACCCTATGAGTCTAAGGATTAAGGGAGAGGTGTGGGATCAGAGCAGTAGGGGCTCAGAGGAGGAGTGGTCAGGGAGGGCTTCATGGGAGAGGTGTGGCAAACTTGGGTAAGATATAAATAGACAAGAACCCAGGGAGAGGGATTCTAGACAGGAAGCACAAAAGTGCCTTCTTCTTCACCAACTTTTAGGATTTGAGTGAAAAGAAATAAAGAAGAATAAAAGAAGAGTGAGAAAAAGAACTGACGAGTGGAACAAGGGACAAGGAGAAGGGAAGAAAGACAGAGGGTGGAGGGGTGAGTAGGGGTCATACTCTGGAGTGGTGTGCACCAATTCAGAGGTAGAGAAGCGAAGTTAAAAACTCTGAAGGTAGCCTAAGAAAGTACTCATTCTTTTCTCCCTTTGTCTTGTAGAGCCACAGAACCCCAGGCTTTCAGGGTTAGAAGGGACCTTTTGTCCCAACCCTCCCACAGGAGCCCTCTAAACTGGTTGCCCGGTGTTCACGTGAATACCTACTGCGACAAGAGACTCCCAAGGCAGTCCACCCCACTTGAGAAAAACTCTACTTGTTATTCGTCCTAATAGGAATCTGACATTTACATCCCTGAGATTTTCATCCACTGATCCTCATTTTGTCTTCCAGAGTGACACAGCAAAAGATCTAAAACCATTTCCCACGACAGAAGTGGGAGTTTCCTCTTTTCTCAGCTAAGCACCTCCCAGCAGGTGCTTGTTCTAGGCCAAGATTCTTGAATTGTTTAACATGGCCAGTTGCTATCTAACTTGTTTAGTCTTGGGGCTCAGTTCCTTCTTAATAATGTAGTATTGCATGTTAGAGTCTGGAAATTAATTTTCTCAATAGAAAAGACAGAATGGAGATGAACGCAGAGGTTGGGGAGCTGTGCAAATAAATGTCAGACTGCCAGCTTTTCCTGTTGTTCTTGGTGCTCTGAACTCCAGTACAGCCGATGTTTGTTAATTTTAACAGGAAAAAAATTCCACCTCATTTCGGACTTACGCCTTCTTGGCCTGTTCTCACAGCCCCATGCCACAACTTTTGTTCATAATGTGCTGTTGGCTACCCTTCCTTCCATCTGTTATGGATGAGAACCCTACAAAACTCTCTCTGCTCCCCTCCGTCGGCCTCTTTCCCCCTCCCCACCTGTTTCCTTGTGTCGTCGTCTGCAGTTCAGCTGTAATAGGAACAGTTTCTCCACCATAAAGACCCCTGTGGGAACATGTATGCTCTTTTTCTGAGGAGAGAATTTTCATCATATTTCCAAAGGGGTCAGAGACTCAAAAAGGGTTAAGAACCGCTGTGTCAGAGCCTTTGTGGGATCCTGTTTATCTTTCCTCGAGTGTCTGGACGTTGCATCTGCTGTGGCCAGCCTTCCTTCTGGGCTGCCGTGAGCACTGAGATAGTTTGTCTCCTCCCAGCACTCTCTTCATTTCCACCTCTCACCCAACAATTCCTTGGGCCACACTTAGGTGTAGAGAGGAAGCTCCACCTTTTAGTTTTACTTCTTCTATGGCCCCACTTTTAGCTGAATAAGGATGCCTATCAGGTTCCTCTGGATCTTGCCCCAAACTCCACAGGATCTGTCTGGGGTGCACGCCCTCCCCACCCTCGCTGGAGCCCAGGGCCCACAGGCTCACTGCGTCCCTATGGTCACTTCTGCTCCTCTGTTCATTTATCAGGTCCCAATGGCCTCCGCTGGGCTTCCTCCCTCAGACGTATGGGTTCCTTGTAGATGTGGATCTTCAGGAGAGTCAGCACTCACACGCCCACTGTCCTACCAGTTCAACTTTTCTTATAACAGCCCAGAGTCCAATGGAGATGATTCCCATCTCGCAAATGTTTGGTCATACCCAAGACAGGATGTGCACTTTCTAGAAAGTCTTAGTCATTTTGCATTTACATAAATCTTCTGTGGTACTGTTAGCGACAGACATGGTATTTTGTTACCAGGGGCCATTGTCAGTGTAGAGACAGGGAGTTGATGATATCCTTGTCTCAATTGTCTTTGTGGTGTGTGAACTTGGTCTTGGCATCTGAAGAATTGCAACAGCTCATCCCTCAGAGCTGGTCTCGGGGCTCTCTCAACTTCTCGGCCTCGGGCTTCAAAGGAGATTCCAGAAAAAGTCGCCTGGGCCCTACCCTTTCTCCCATTCCATTCCCACTCACGCTTCAGCTCTCAGCTCAGCCCCTCTGTGCTCTGCATGTGAAGGAGAAGCCAGAGGTCAAAGATCTAGCATTCAAAAGTGTGGTTACCAGTTGGAATGTGGAGAGAGCCCTTGTGTGTGGCAGTTACTTTCACAATCATTTACTTAATGCATTTTATTGCTGGTACTGCAAGTTTTTGGTTGGCTTTAGCTTTAGAATGGAGTCTGTGATATTTGCCCAGGGTCTAATTTCTTATAATGGTGGTCTAATTTCTTACGAAAGCATGTTGCCAGGTCTTTGGAGTGTATAAAGTGAAATAAGACCTGGCCCTCACCCTCATGGAATATCAGGACAGGTAGGTAAGCTAGACATGTACTGTGCACAAATATAAAGGTATCAAGTAGAAGGCAAAGGCTGTCACATAGATACTAACAAAGAAGTGGCGGGATTTTAAAGGGAGAAGCAAGGTCATTTCCAGTTAGGAGATTGGAAAAGGCTCTTTGGAGGAAGAGGAGCTGGCACTGAAGCCACGGGGGGGATTTGGGCACACTGAGGCAGTGCACAGCGGGGCTCAGAGAGCACCCTCAGGGCCAGGGTGGGTCTCCACCCACGAGCTGTGTGAACCCTGGGCAAGTTGCTCGACCTCTTCGAGCCCCAATTTCCTGATCTTTAACATCGGGAAAATAGTAGCCCTGACCCCAGTGGATTATTACAAATGAGTTAATACCTGTGAAACACTTAAAACTGCCTGGAACATGTAGTTAGGACTCAATAAATATTAGCTCTGGAGGGGAGAAGGGTTTTCTAGGGAGAGGGAACAACTCTGGGGGAAGAAGGAAAATGAAACAACTGTTATTTTGCGGGGGGGAGGGTGGAGAGAACCCTCAAATAATAGAAATATCTGGGAAACAAATGGAGAAATACTGCTTGTTGTTATTGGCATTACTGCCTTTACTGCATCCTTACGCTGTGCTAATGCCCTTCCATGAGCTTGTAGCGCATCGTCCTGTCACCCTTCCCAGCGACTCCCCCGGGGCAGGTGTGACAGTCTGCATTCTACAAAGGAGGAAACCGGGGCCGACAGAGGCTAAGTAGCTCTCATGGGACATTCAGCGAATGGGCAGAAGCCTCAGGAACCAGACCCACGTCCTCGCACTGCCCACACCTGTTTTCTTAAGCCCCAGCTGCAGAGCCCCTGCCTTTGCTGGCTCTTCCCAGCCCCTCAGCCCCACGCTCACAGTTTGTCATCTACCAAGTCACGTGCTCACTCCGGGCTTCAGTCTCCTGTTAAAGTAAAAGAGTCAAGGACGCTCTGAAAGTCCCTTCTAGCTCTAAGGGGTCTGATTTCTTCATCTCCCCTGTCCTCAAACCTTGTCTTTATTTGGCTGTTGTGTGTCACTCTGGTCACCAACTGTCCTAGTCACAGGCATGCACATGGGAAAAGAAGGCAAAGCACCGCAGTGCTTTCCCTTTAGTATAGACCTGCCAGCAGGTTAAAAAGAAAATCAGACCAGCAGGTAACAAGATCAGAGCAGAAGTCCCAAGGTGACTTGGAGTAAGGAAGGGACCAGAGCTGGGCTGTGAGTCAGAGACGCTTCCCTGGAGCAGAAGCTGAAAGACTGACCTCTAAGGAGGTGGAGGGCGCTGCTGTGGGCCCCTGCTGGGGAGGGGGAAGGAAGAGCTGCTCCCTGGTGATCCCGCACCTTTAGTTTTTTCCTTTGTAGCATCTGGGGCATCTGGTTGAGATGAATATCATGGGTCGCTGCAGGGAGAGATGGAGCAGGAAGGGAGTGTTGGAGGGGAGACAGGGAGACAGGGGAGGCAGTGAGTCACTTGGGTGATATGATTTGCAGCCTAGGTGGACATGTTACAACATTAATTTTTTCTGAGGGTTTGCACTTGTTGGGTCTTGCTACATAATCACTGTCATATTTTTTACTTTTTTTTCCCTAACTTGATAAAAAGTACAATTAAAAATTGCCACAGATATATAGGCCTGGAATATATGTCTTTCCCATGTAGCTAATTTCATGTGCCTTTGCAATTCTATCATGTGCGTGTCCCACCTTTCAGCATGCTACCATTATTTTTTTAAAGACTTTGAGAGTTTTGTCCCCTTACCTCCAAGGGTACCCATGGTCACCTGCCACAGTGTCCCGAATATCCATTAATAATCACCTTTTTGGGGGGTAGGCATTGAAGGCTCTTGGGTATGGAAAACACCGGGGTTTGGAACTGAGGACTACAACTTACCAGTGAGTGACCTTGGGCAAGTGACTCTCCCTCTCTGGAGCAGTGTCCTCATCTATGAAACGAGGATAAAAACAACACCCCTTTTGAGGGAGTTGTGCGGATTTTCCAAGGTACTATGCAGGAAGCACTGAGCACAGTGCCTGGCACATAGGTTCACTCTTACTCAGGGGGTTGCCCAGCAGAACTCTGAAGCAGCAGGAAACAATTTCATCTTGTGGCCCGGGCAAAGGAAAGTTCCAGAAAAACAGGGCATTCATTAACTAGGATGGTCCCAGTCCGAAGGTTTTACCTCATACAAAATCCTCTATTAGGTGATGGGTGTGAGGGTTCTTTGGGAAGAACCAAGACACAGGTCAGGAAGACAGATGAATGGCAGCTGTGAACAACCACCCAGAGGCAGTCACAGGTGTCTGCAGCCCTAAGGCAAGGAGAATAGAGCAAGATGGTGGGAAGGAGGGGAGTCAGAGAAGCGGAGGTGTCTCCTGCCAGGGATCCTACTCGGGGTGAAGCAGGGGTGGGCTCTCCCTGTCCTCCTCCCTCAGACCTCGTGGCTTCCAGGTCAGGTCCGAGCACTGCGGGTCTCGCTGGGTTGGAAACACCCAGAGCCACGGGGAAGCGGGACACACTGCCGGTCAGACTCTCAGTTCGAGTCATGCCCCTCTTTGTCACTCTTTCAGGGAACAGCTGGCTCCCAGGGGCACTTTGTTTGGCCTAGACCTTGGTCTAATACCCAGGTTTTTCCAGTGTGGCTGTCATATCTGGGGAGTCAGCTGGGCCAGGCTGGTAACTTCTTATAATAGCCAAGACAGGAAGTGGTCATGACCTGGAAATAGAGCAGCCCTGGCCGTGAAAGGGCAGGAAAAGGCTTCTTCTGGGAAAAGGGCCCCGGGTGCCTCCTCGAGCTAGGCGCACAGGATTCCTGGGCTCGGCCTGGGCCGTGGGGGCCTGGGGATAACTTCTTCTTTACGGACTTCCCAGTTTTATCTCAGAAACGGGAAGCCCGAGAGTGTTTCATTCCAACCGGAATTTCCTCCACGAGCACAGCAGTGCCGACTGGAAACATTTGGAGGTGTCTGGCACCCTGCACCCACACTTAGAGTAAGAAGACAGTGGGTTGTAAAGTCAGAATGACCTGCGTTTTCGGTCCCTGCTTCAGCACTTACAGTGATCTGGAGCTAATTACCCCATCTCTCCGAGCTTCCACTTTTTCACTTGTAAAGTCAGGATTCTATGCGACTCTTGTGCTGACTGAAATATGGAACGATTCTTAGCATAGTCTTTATCCATAACAACCACAAAATAAATGACAGTTAAAGTAATAATCAATCATAATAATAATAAACATAATAATATAGTCCCTTCACCCCTCCAGGCCTTAGTCTCGACCTCTGTAAGATGAGCTATTACGAGGATTAAGTGGGATGATCAGTATTTGTAAATGAGGCAATCCGAAATTCTCATACGCTGAGGAAGAGGACCCGGGTCGGTGCTTGTCCTGGCGAAGAGAAGGAAGCAGGGGGAAGGGAGCCATTCCCGGCCTGGAGGAGCCTGGGTGAGGACCCTCTCCTTTGAGCAGAAGGGTTGAGGGATTGGGGAATGGACTGGCACCGGTTCAGGCAGATTTAGGGGGCCCGCTGACTGGGTCCTGCTTCTACAGAGAAGCTGGCGGGGTGGCAGGGACCTGTGGGTACTATGGATACTGGCTACAGTGAGGGACTGAGTCCTCAGTGGGCCGGAAGACGAAGGGCTCCCAGCCCCATGGGGTTCTAGGCTCCAGGATTCCCTGGGAATGATGGTTCTTAACATTTGGAATCACAGACCCATTCGAGAAACTTGTGAAAACTATGGACCATTTCTATAGAAAACCAAACTTTTGCATATTACAGGGTTCACGAATTCCTCAAACCTCACCCAGAAACTTCAGGTGAAGAAACCTGTCCTTGGGTTCTGAAGGGATAAGGGACCCAGTGCTTTTAGGTCTTGGCATGAAAAGGGTCCATGAGCTTGGGACAAGCTGGGACTTGTCCCCGCAGCACTAGTGATGCCAAGGATCAGCCATGGGTTGGTGCAGGGTCGGGGAAGCTGACCACGGAGCTGTCAGAGGATGGTCTCCCTGCCTCAGTTTGGTCAACACTGCCCAGGGACCCAGCAACAGGCAGCAACAATGGAGCCGCGGGAATTCTGACTTGCAGGCAGAATTTGGGGATAGCCTGGAATCCAGCATAGATGAGTTAATCCTAAGAGGAAAAAATAGCTCACATTTATTGAATACTTAAAATATGCTAGTCCCTGTGCTAAATGGTGTGCATTTTTTTTTCCATTGAATCGCCATTTTACAGACGGAGAAACGAAGCTTAGTGCAGTTAAGTAACTTGTCCAGGATCATGGAACTAGCAAATGTTGGAGTTAGGATTCAAATCCCAGCCACCTGGCTATTGTGCAGATAACAGTCTCTTAAAAAGGTGAGTAAGGAGGGCCTGAGCCCAGCGGTGAGTTTAGGTCCGCTGGAGTAGGGCCTCAAGGAGGGTGACTGGGAATTTAGAAAGATACCAGAACAGGAATTCGGGGCCAGAAGCCAAGCAGCAGCTCTGTTACCAGAGTGAGACGTCAACCAGGCTCGAGGCATGGGTGGGAAAGGGTCTGGTTCGGTCCGTGAGGAGTGTGAGCAGTCCTGGCCACAGAGCTGGAACCCAGGCCTGGCCAGGTGGCACCCCGTATGCTGAGCTGGGATGAAAGACCCGCGCTCTCACGCTTCCTTTTCAGAGGAGGAAGGTCTGGCTGGTTCGGGTTCTGGGCGGCAGGGTCTGGCGTTCTTCACCTTGCATGCTCGCGGTGCTGAGCAGCACCTGGCACACGGGAGGAGCCCAATACGTGCCTGTGAATGAATGCTGAATGCCAGCGCTGTGTTCAGCCCTCCACCACACTTTGATAAAAATCTAGGAGTGGTTTCTCACACAGCTCCCCAGAGCCCAGAAATTCCAAGTTATGACATTTTTAGCCCATTTTCCTTTAAGTCAAAGGAACAGCTGGGTATTCCCTCTCTCAATGGATAGAAGAGCTTTTGCTGAATGTGTAGGAGGAGAAGATTCTGAGCCAACCCGCCACTCCATACTTAGTTTCCTTAGCCAGAGGAATGGATCACTCTGAGAGGTCTACCATCTCTCCATAAATAAAGCAAAAATAATATATTCCTCCGTGCTTTTCAGATTCCCAAGGGCTTTCCTATCCATGGTCTCAGAGACCCTCCTAATCAAGGGAGAGTGTGAGGAAGGTACAGAGTGGGGACGGGGGTGGGGAAAAGGGCAGGGAACAGAGTCATTTCTCACAGATAAAAAAATGAGTTTAGAGAGGATTTGGAGACTTTTTTCAAGACCATCTAACTAGTAAGAGGTGGGGCATGGATCTGAATCCAGAGACCTTCTGACGCTTGGTCCAAGAGGAATTAAGCATGACCTTGAAGACAAGAGGTCCAGAAAATGGCCACAAACGTGGTTCCTCCGACCTGCAGCGGTGACAATGAGGAACTGAACAGAGCGAGGCTTCCCCAGGGGGACAGACTGTTCACGAGAACACAGGGAAAGAAATTCTATTTTGCTGTCAGTCTGGCCAAGGTTGGGCAAAGGGTCAGATAATGTGACTTTTGCCTCTTAGATGGATTTTGGGGAATATTTTTTAGCTGTCATGAATTAGAGACCCCTCCATGGTCCTAACAGCTGGGGAATGTGGCACTTCAGCAAATCACAGATCCGGCTCGGGGCATGGGTGGGAAAGGGTCTGGTTCAGTCTCTCAGAGGACACTCAGACGGTCCCTCAGACGGACACTCAGAAGGTCCCCCAACATTTTTGCTTGATTAAATTAACTATCAAAGACTGTTAAGAAGATGAAAAAGAAATAGAAAGTGGTTCTTTTATTTACTGAGAGCCTATCAGGGACTATTAAAATAATAAACTACAGTCCATGCACTTGAGGATTCCACTGCCCAGTAATGGGGGAGGGGGTGGAGATAGAAAATAAGAAAATCACAGAACTTCGGCCGCTGACTATGACTAAGTGACCAGCATGGAACTTGCTCTACCACAGCAAACAATGAATGCAGACAAAATATTTGCAGAACTACTTTTGACACTGAACATAGGCAAAGCAGAATTATAAGTCTTGAGGGAAGGGAAACACATGAGGTGAGCCCTACACCTGCTGAGCTTTCGGTGGGGGCCACTTTCTGGGATACAAGGGAAGCAGGGTGGAGCCTAAGAAGTGCCTGATGGTCTCACTGAGCTGAAGGGCAGAGGTTAGAGTTCAGGGCTACTGCAGAGCTGGGAATGGTGGGGAAGGCTTTCACAAAGGAAGGTGTGGGGTATCTCCTGAAATGTGCACAGGTGTTCCCCGGGGTTTTCAGGTGAGGATGCGCTACACCGGCACATGGTGAGGCTCTGTAACTCGTAGCAGAGAGCAGCTGAGAGCCGGAGCAGATCACAGGTGGTGGACACAGGTGCTGGAGCTTCAGCCCAGTCAGTGTGAAGAGATACCACTGAACAACTCAGGGTACTTACACGATACAGAAAGTTTCTCCTGTGGAAAGGATCATATTCCCCCTGGCTGGCGTAGCTCAGTGGATTGAGCGATGGCTGCGAACGAAAGCATTGCAGGTTCGATTCCTAGTCAGGGTACATGCCTGGGTTGCAGGCCATGGCCCCCAGCAACCGCACATTGATGTTTCTCTTTCTCCTTCCCTTCCCTCTCTAAAAAATAAATAAATAAAATCTTTAAAAAATCCAAAAAAATGAAAAATGTTTAAAAAAAAAGGACCACATTCTACAATACAAAACCACACACTAAGACTAAGGATAACATCTAAAAAGACAGCAGTCCTGAAAAAAGAGTAAAACCATGCCTGACTAGATGAAGATAATGTGCCAGGAATTTAATTGCCTAATAGAACAGAACTCAAATACTCTTAGAGAGGAGACAACATAAACTCTAAAATGAATAATCCACACTGTTTAGTTATAATCTTGCATTCCTCTACATGTGAAGAAGCAGGAAACTGGGTCCCATAATTTATAAAAAGAAACATGAGTCAGAATTAGCAGACTGGAATTTTTTAATAGTGCTGTGAACATGTTTACAAACTTCAAGGAAAATGTAAACATAATGATTGAAGATACGGGGAATTTCAGCAGAGAAACTGGAACTGGAAAAGAGAATAAAGGAAAATTCTAGAATTTAGAAACACAATGTCCAAAATATTCCCTGGATAGACTTAACAACATATTAGAGATTGCATAAGAAAGGATTAGGAAATTTAAAGAGAGACTATTTAATATGCAAAACAAGGAAATGATATTTATTTATTTATCCTATCTGAGGATATGGGATATGCTTATTGATTTTAGAGAGACAGAGAGAGAGAAACATTGATATGAGACAGAAACATCCATCTTTTGCCTCCCATATGCAGCCCGATCAGGAACTGAACCTGCAACATAGGTATGTACCCTGACCGGGAATCCAACCCTCAACATTTTGGTACAGGATGGCGCTTCAACCAATTAAACCACCCAGCCAGGACAAGAAAAAATTCTAAGAAAGAACTAAGCCGTGCTGAACTGGCATCAACGAACACTGGTTGACAGGAGACCTAATGAGTCCCAGTGTGGGATCCTGAACTGGATGAATCCTGGAACTGGAAAATTCAAATACTGAAGCTAGATTAGCTAGTAGTATTGTATCAGTGTTAATTTTCTGTGTTTGATAATTATGTTATGGTAATATAAAATGTTAACATTAGGGAAAACTGAGTAAAGCAGAAAAGGTGACTCTAGTATTTTGCAACCTTTCTGTAAGTGTAAATGATTTCAAAATTTAAAAATTAAAAAGACAAAGAGAGCCCGAGGGAAAGAAAAGGGGACAGGAGTGTAAGTGGAGCCTGCCTTCCCATCACTTGAGGCAGAACGGTGGCGGTCAGCGCTGGGGGACTGGTACAGTGCGCCTCCTTAACCCTGTGTGCCAGCAGGGGACCAAAGGGTGCTGTACCTTGTTTAAAGTTACTCTGATGTATTCTATTAAGTCTTCACACAGAATAAAGGTTGTTTTGAAATAAACAAACAAGGGAAACAACAGAGGCCAGAAAACAGTGAAATCACTTCTTTAAAGTACTGGAAGAAAAACACTTGTCAATCTAGAAATCTATATATAAGAAATATTAAAAATGAGGGTGACTAGTATTCCATTGTACTACTCAGCCATAAGAAAAGATGAAATACTGCCATTTATGACAACATGGATAGATCTTGAGAATATCATGCTAAGTGAAATAAGTTAGGCAGAAAAAGTTAAGAACCATATGATTTCACTCACATGTGGGATATAAAACTGAAACCAACAATTGAATAAACAAGAAAACAAACAAGAATGCATAGACACAGAGAATAGTATGGTGGTTACCAGAGGGAAGGGAGCGGAGTGGGAAGGAGTGAAGGGTAAAGGGAGTCATATGATGATGCAAGAAGATTCGACTTTGGGTGGTGGGCATACAATGTAATATACAGATGCTATATCATAGACTTCTACACTGGAAACCTATATAATCTTGTTAACAAATACTTTCTGGACATACCTCATATACACATACATATATGTATACATACACACATACATATGTGCATATAGGCACATATGCATGCACATGTGTGTATGGTCTGTCCAGAAGGTATCTAGCCATGTAACATGAAAAATAGAGACACTTATTGAAGAATATACAAGACACAAGAAACATTGTATATAGGACAATGACACCTTAGTCCCCTTCAAGGTAGACACCTTGGGACCTCACATAGTTCTCGCAATGGCCATCAGCCGCTCTGTCATATTTTCCTGAATCTCATCAATGATCTGAAATCTCTTCCCTTTCAAAGGTGATTTTAGTTTCGGGAAAGGCTAGAAGTTGCAGCCAAATCTGGGCTGTAGAGGGCCTGAGTCACCTGAGTGATTTGATGTTTCACCAAAAAACTCTGCAGGAGATGTGATGCATTGAGTGGGTGCACTGTTGTGATGAAGCTACCAATCACCGGTTGCCCATAGCTGTGGACTTCTGAATCATCGGAATAATTTCCATGGAGGAATGAATGTTCAAGCTTAATGTACAATGTGATGCAGATTTGTTGCTCTACTCTCTCAGTCACTTTGAATGTGATGCCACACAGTACACATGCTCACTCATGGGCACCTACCACCCCCACTGACTAGTACAGTGAAGTTGTTATTGTTCACACTTGCACATTCCAATCCATTTTCCTTGACTGCCAGGTTACATCAATATTGGCAAACTGTTCTCATTATGTTAACAGTGGCTAGACTTTTTCCAGAAAGACCTCATATATGCATATATACACACACACATATATATGTAATAAGCAAAAAAGTAATTACCTCAGCAGATATGTAACCAGGCTATGTGATTTGGATTTTGCTCAGGGGCAATGCAGTGCTGTTTAAATGGCTTCTGGCCTAGAGGCTCTCCACCAGCTAGGGGAAGTATGGGAAGTATGTGGACCTAGAGGCTCAAAGCCCAGGTTATGAAGCTCAGGTACGCTTTGTGGACTGGCTCTTCCTCTGCCCCCTTGCAAATTGCTAGTGACATTTCCACTGATGAGTGTTGCTGTGATGTGTATCCTAGCTTTGAAAAGTCTGAGGAAAGAATGTCCACCTCTGTGGAGTGTGGGGCTGGAGGACAGGGGACATCAGATGAGATTACGTGAAAGACAGGACATCTGAGAGGTTTTGAAAGATAAGTGGAATGTTCCAAGTGGAAAAAAGAAGTTAGATTTGTCAGATAGAAAGGCATGAAATGTTTGGGAAAGCTATCTTCCTGGCCTAGGGTGGGAGATGAGGCAGAGCTGAGTCAGGGCCAGTCTTCAGGCATCTTGTGTGTCTCAGGAGCAGGCTTAGGGAAGCTCAGGGGCAACCTGAACATTCTTTTTTTTTTTAAACATCAATATGTGGTTGCCTCTCGCACCCCCCCCCCCCAATTAGGGACCTTGCCTGCAACCCAGGCATGTGCCCTGACTGCAAATCAAACTGGCGACCCTTTGGTTCACAGGGCAGCACTCAATCCACTGAGCCACACCAGCCAGGGCAGCCTGAACATTCTATGGGGGCCCAGGAGCTGGAGAGACTTCCAGATCCTCACTGAGGCCTTAAGCTTTGTTTCAGAGTTACTCATTCCACAGCCTGCAGCAGCCCCAGCCACTCCCTGGTGGCGTTCTGCCTCACAGGACTACTAGCATTTTGCCTCTTTGAGCTTCCTGATGTTTCTCATTTGGGGAAGATCTGGAGACCAAGAGGAAGGATTTGCAGGGCTGGGGTGGGGGTGAGGAAAATAGGATAAAGCTCAGAAGACTAGGACTTTGAGTTTGCAGAGAGTATACAGTAGTCACCCTTTATCCATGGTTTAGCTTTTCCTAGTTTCAGTTACCCATCGTCAAGTGTGGTGCGATATCAATATTGAATGGAAAATTCCAAAAATACAGAATTTGTGAGTTCGAAATTGGGTACAGTTTTGAGCGGACCTCCAGGCCTCCGTCCCAACAGGAACGTGAGCCATCCCTTTGTCCAGGCTGTGTTGCGCTATTGCCCACTCTTGGTTATCAGGAAGATGGTGACATTATCACAGCGCTTGTTTTCAAGTAACCCTGATTTTACTTATTAATAGTCCCAAAGTGCAAGAGTGTGGTGCTGGCAATTTTGATATATCAAGGAGAAGTCATAAAGTGCTTCCTGTAAGTGAAAACTTATGTATATATTAAAAACAAAAACAAAAACAAAAACAAACAGTATATACAGAGTTTGGCGATATCTACGTTTATGAGCACCCACCTGGGGACTTGGAACGTATCCCTCCGTGTGAAAGGGGTGAGGGTGGGGGGACTACTGAGCTGTGTCCTAAAATGTTCCTCAGATACTTGTGTGAGCAAGAATTTGCAGGGAGAGGCCTTTATGGACATCATCACTTATACAAGCTCGAGATGAGATTTTGTCCTCAAGAGACCTATCGTCTACCTGGAAACTGAACTAACCGAAGAAAAAATTAGTGGCTAGTAAAGGACTAAACCAGTGACTGACACAGTAGGTGTTCAGCAACTATTTGTCAATTTAATGTATGAAAATGTCAACGCATGACACACAAAGGCCACAGGCAAAGAGCAATGCAGGTGAAAGAGAAAGCCACGTGGGTGTCTCTGAGGGTGTGGGACTCGATCAGAAGAGGGGCCCCATGTCCTGGCGTTTCCAAGCACACCAAGGGCGTGCGCGCGCGGGGCCCCTGGGATCAGATGTCTGCGGAGGATGTGCTTGGCTCAGGGGCTCGCTCTGGTCCCAGCCGCGTCTCGCCTGCGGATCGGTGTGGTGGGAGGGAAGGCGCGGTTTTCCACCGCCCCCTCTCCGACTCAGGGTCCAGAAAAGGGCCCTAGGGGAGGAAGCGCAAGTCCGTGGCCCGCCCCGTTGCGTCCCACCCACGGTGTCCCCTCCCCTCCGGCTGCGGGAAAAGCGGCCGCGGGCGCTGCTGCTGGCTGTGGGGCGGGCGGGCGCGGCCGAGGCGGAGCGTGGCGGCGGGAGGACAGGATGCGAGCGCGGCCGCTCTGGGCCGCGGTGCTGGTGCTGGGGGCGCTGGCGGGCGTCGGCGTCGGAGGTGAGTGCGGCTCCCCGCGGCGGGGACCCGGCTGTCCGGCGATCCGCGCCGCTCATCCTGCCGCAGCCAAGTTTTCAGACTTGGAGCGGGACAACCGGGCGGGCGGGTCCTGCGCGGCTGCGCGCGGAGGGAGCGGGGCCAGGCTGAGGCCGTCGGAGCCTGGAGCTGGGGACCTTCCCCGCCCCGCAGTGGCGGGGTGAGGGGCTACCTAGGGGCGGGGTCCTGCGGGACGCTCGAGCCGTTAGCCGGGCTAGGCGCATCCCGCCGGGCTAGGCGCATCCCGGCGGCCTCGACGTGTGCGGTGCGCGGAGCCCCGCGTGCACCCCAGGTGCGCTCATCACAGGTGTTCTGGCCCGTGGGATGGAGACCGGCCGTGCAGCCGGGGCGAGCTTCGGCTCCCCGGGGCTGCTCCCCGCCTCGGCGGGGGCGTGTGGTTGTGGTTTCTCAGATGGGAGTGAGCGCGCGCGGGTTTGCCAGTTCCTCGACATTCCTCTTTTTTCTTTGTTACACTTTCTCCGTTTTCTTTTCTTTCTTTCTCTCTTTTTTCTTTTTTTAACTTGGTGGCTCCCTGCGGGAGCGATTCGGAGAAGAATGAGGACTCTGTTCCCGGTGGTAGCGATGCCTCTGCCTCCGGTACAGACCTCACATTCGAAGTATCTCCAGGGTGTGCGAGGAGCCACGCCAAGGGTCCCTGAAGCTGGCGTGGATCCCTGGCTTTGTCTCTCCTGCTTCTGCACACGCTGTCAGCGGCCAAGGCAGCTGGCATTTGGCCTCATTGGTGCTGGGGAGGGGCAGAGCGCAGCGCAGCCTGGGGGTGCTGCCCGTGGTTCTCCCGGAGCCCCGGTGAGCTTCCCAGGGAGAACGCTGGCTCCTAGTCCTCCGGGGTCTTCCCGTGCAGAGGAGCACAAGTGTCCATTTACATACTTGTAATCAGACAAGTGGTGCTCAGTGTAACAATTCAGACCCTGCAGAAAGTGTTCTTTTAAAGATTTATCAATAAGTCCATTTCAAACGGCTATTCAGAAATACTTTGATGACTGCCTCAAGATGTGTGTGTGTGTAAAAAAGATTATACAGGACAAGGCAACAATACCTCTTTCAAAGATCCCTTTTTCTGAGATATGATTGACATACGAAGAACTATATATTTAATGTATAAAAGTTGATGAGTTTGAAAAGAAGTATATACCCATGACATCATCAGCACATCCTGTGAACCATGATCTTCACAGAGGAGTTACAGAGGAGTTGTTATTGCTGAAGCTTCCCATTTGATAGAAGCTCAAATAAGTCAACTGATTTCTCTAGGCTGCAGTGAGCACCTAACGAGCATGGCACAGAAACAGGAGTCTCCAGCCTCCTGCCCTGGGCGTTGTTAGAGCCTTGCTTCAGACGCTGCCTGCTGTAGACAGGCCAGGGGAGAAACACAAAAGGCCAACTCAGCTGTCTTATAAAGAGCCTGCTCTGTGAACTTAAACCATTTTTTTCTTTTCCTTTCACATCCACAGCTTTGTGATTTTCTGGATGATTTCTGAGTCTAATCACTATATATATGTATATAGTGATTTTATATATATATACAGTTTAGAAGTAAGTATAATGAAGTAAGAACAGATAGAGCCTAGCGTGATTCATGGCTCAATATCAGTGTGGGTGAAGAGTGTACATTATTTTGGTGTCTTTCTCTCCACCCCTCAGCCTTAGTGTATCTTTTGTTGATCTCGCTTACACACTTGTCATGATCCATGTAGGATTCTGCTGCATCAACATCTAAGTTTGAGTTCAATATCTGGTAGGAGATCTGTCCACAGATGCATGTGATTTCAGCAGTGGTGACTGGTTGTGCTGAGCTAGTCCCCAGGGCCCCTCCGAGAGGTAGAGTGGAGTAGTGTTTAAGATCATGGGCTCTGGAGCCAGACTTCCCAAGTAAGGAGCCTCCAGTACAAGCAGACCTTTCATATTTAAACCGCCCCCCCCACCATGCCAGTGTGGGTGGCTGGGTTGCAGGTGTTATCAGACCCCTGGGTGGTAGGTGGCAGGTGGTAGGATGAGAGTCGGAGAGTTACGTTGGGACACACAGTGTTGAAGGGACAAAGAAAGGGCTGGGTTTGGATGGCAAGGAGACACTGCCCCAGAATGGTAGAGTCTGGAATGGGGAGAAGTTGGTTGAGGGTAGAATTGAGTTTTGGGATTTATTCACATAGGTGGTCTTTTTAGCATCACTCAAGAAGTATTGGGTTTTGTGGCTTCTCCATATGTAGGTTTTTATTCTCACCTGGGACCTAATGGGTAAGGAGTTTTGTTTGCTATCACCAGCTGAGTTGATTAGTTCTGAGCTGAGGTGCTGATTTCTCCTCCTGAGTTTATGGTTCAGAAACTGGACACCTGAGTCCTCTGCAGCAGCCCTCCCGGCCAGAAGAGACACGGGCAGAAAGCTTGTTGACTGGGGAACCAGCTGCTGTGGTTCAAAGCCATTTTAACTCATTGGCCGTGGGACCTTGGGCAAGTTACTTAATCTCTTGAGTCCTCAGTTTCCTCTTCTGTAAAGTGAAGAAAACAATACTTCTATGATTATGCTAATTAAATGAGATAAAGGCACAAAATAACTATTCAATAAATGGCAACTACTGTTGTCATTATTCTTGCTATCTGTGGTATCTGCTATGCATGGGAGGCGAGAGCTGTCGCTGCTTCATGAATGTGTGCAATCCAGGCTCCCAGGATGAGACAGAGGGGGTCCCTTTTCCCACACCTGTGTAACAGGGAGCTGCTTCTGATTTCAACCATTCCCTCTCAGTGGCTTGGCATGTCTCAGCCACTGTGACCCATCAAAACCCCACAGAACAGGCCAGGGAGGAGAGAGGCTTATACATTTGCTTTGTCCATGAAAAAACTTTAAATCCTGTCTCTGGCTAAAGGGGAAAGTAAAAGATATCCACAAGATTTCAGATTCTGTGAGAAGGACATGGCTATTTGGTCAGCATTCTGTGCCCAGTGCCTGGCACGTAGGCAGCAACATAAATACCTATGGAGTGCTAGGAAAAAGCATCTAGAGGTGGTGTGCTTCACTTTAAGAAACTCAGTAGTGGAATATCTGCCTTCATTCACAGAAGGTCCTCAAGTGCCCCATCTGGGCATTCTGGAGGATAGTAGAACGCAGCCAAGACCATGAATTCTTCCAGAATTTGGACCTTTGCACTGTTGCACCATTTAGACCTCTGATCTGAGGGTGCTGGAAAGTCAGGGGACCTCTCTGAAGTGTCTGCATCCCCCCCTTCCTGGAGGAGACAAACAGGAGAGCAGAGTTCTCCTTTATCTCCCTCAAAATTGTGAGTGCAGGTGGCAGAGGTCTCCTGGGGACAGCATATGATGGGGCCAGGAGGCAACAGCAAGGAGGGGGAGTCTGGATATGACTCTGGAATTTCCTAATAGAAATTCTTCCTCTGAAACTCCCCACCCCACTCGGGATCTCTGGTTATCATCCCCTCCCAGCTCTAAGAATCCTGCTGCCCTTGCTGGCAGGAACAGTGAGGAAGCATGCCCACAGGAGCCGCAACTCATGAATCAGCAGACAGATAATTAACTGGGGAAATGACTGGGCAGCTTCAGGGATAAACCACTTGAGTTGACCCAACCCCCTCTGCTGCCTGTCGTCTCCTTCACCCCATCTCCCCTTCTCCCATCTCCTGAACCCTGACCCCTCCTGCAGGAAGATCACTGGGCCTGATGGAGCTCAGGTCACATGTGGAAATGCAGGTGGGAGCAGGGAAATCACACTGCCTATTCTCCCTGTGTAAAATGCTAGTATTTATTTAAATATGAAACTCTCCAGCAAAACAGTTGATAGAATCTGCCTTTCTCTCCATGCACACAGTTATGTCCAGGAGCATTCTCTTTTTTAAAAAAAGTTAAGTTTATTGAGGCATAATTTACATACAGTAGAAGTAATTCTTTTTAGGTGGATAGTTCTATGAATTTTGACAAATGCATGCATTCAAATAACCATCACCATAATCAAGATGCAGAATATTTCCACCACCCTAAGCAGTTCCTTGGAGCTCCTTTGTCATCCGTTCTCTTTTCCCATCTTTAGTTCCTGGAAACTACCGATCTGTTTCCTGTCCTTACAGTTCTGCCACTTGCAGCATGTCGCGTAAACGAAGTCATACAGTATGTAGCCTTCTGAGTCTGGCTTCTTGCACTTAGTATGAAACATTTGAGATTCCTTGTTGTTAGTACATGTCAGGAGTCCGAGAGGTTATCCACGGCTACTCCATCTTCCTCAGGTGCTGAGCTAGTTGCCCTGAAAGGATGCTTCCAAAGAGCACTACATCCATTAAACCTGGATCCAACCTCTAATTTCTAAATTTTCTAATTGGATAGATGCATTGGGCCATGCAGTTTAAGCCATTAGATTTCCCAAGTGCTAAGTAGTAATATCTTCAGGATATTGGAGAGAGTTTTACAGCAACCAGCACTTTTATTATTCTTGATCCTAAAAGCAATGGCCAGTTTGTGACCAAATATGGTAAGTCCCAATTCTTGGAACCAAAAGCAGTTAAGTAAACCTGGGGCTTTTCTACCTTTAAACAAACTTCCCATTGTAAATCTTCTGCTTGCTGTTGTGTTCCCACACAAAGACCATTCCCTCTTCCTCTCAGCATTTCTCAGTTCAGTTAGTGAAGACATTCAGACATTCAAGGAGAGAATGAGATGGTATGTGCTCATTCTGAGAAGGTCAAGCATCGAAGAGTGAAATGGCTGGTTCCCCTCCGATGCTGTCCCTCCCTCGTGTCCACTAGTGCTGGGATGGGGGTTCTATTCAGATCTTCCCTCTTGCACATATAATTCACATGTGTATATGTATTCCTTATACTCGTATAACATTTTTAAACATACAAAAGCCACTTCCTTTCATATAGAAAAAAAAACACTTCAGTGTGAAAAGAACTGTGGGTCTGGAATTGAGAAACTTGTATTTGATTCGTGGCTCTACAGGCTTTTCCATCAATTTGCTGGCTGACTTTGAACAAGTCGTGTTACCTCTGGGCCTCAGTCTCTTGGTGTCTCAGGGCCTGACAGTGGGCGGAGGAGATGAAAGGAGAGACTTTGGTTTGCTGCCGCCTCTCCCTACCATCAGCTGGAGAAGTTTGCCTTTAACTGATTAATAACATGAAATTTCACGTAAGGATTTTTGGAGGGAAATAAAGGAAGGTCTACAGCTAAAAACATGCTTGAAAAACTTCATCCTAGAAGACAGCTTCAGAAGTTTAGGAAAAGGCACATTTAGTAGCCACTGTAAAGGTCCATGTAGTCAACTCAAAATCTCTTTGCTAATGGAATTCTTGGAGATTTTACACACACACACACACGCACATGCGCGCGCGCACACACACCATATTTTGCTGTGTATAATGCATACCCATGTTTTTGGCCCGAACTTTCAGGAAAAAATATCTTTTAATGTTTTAATTCAATTATTTATTTATTCATATTTAGATACTTTTTTGTATCATAAAGGAATCTTGGCATTTATTTTTTTTTAAGATTTATTTTTTTAGAGAAGGGGGAAGCGATGGAGAGAGAGAGGGAAAGGAATATCAGTGTGGGTTGCCTCTTGTGCACCCCCTACTGGGGACCTGACCTGCAACCTAGGCATGTGCCCTGACTGGGAATCGAACTTGCAACCCTCTGGTTTGCAGGTTGGCACTCAATCCACTGAGCCACAACTGCCAGAGCAGAATTTTAGCATTTATTTTTGACTGTGTTATGGTACAAGAAATTTTATGTAACAAATAATTACAGAACACAAGAACAGATACAAGGTATTTCAGGTACTACCCATGTATAATGCACATCCTTATTTTTCTCTCAAAAATTTGGGCAAAAAAGTGCATGGCCAAATACGGTAGTTATTTATCATTATTGTTATTTCTCAAGCAGGATCATCCATAATAGGATCATTGCCACTTAATAATATACACTAGACATCTTTTTATGTCAGTTTATGACTTCCCATTATTCATCCCAAGACCTATAGCTCTAATCAGAAGACTTAGTCGGATAGATAGACTGAACTTTCCTAACCAGTTCCCTGTAGGCAGACATCGAGATCATCCCCAGTTACCTGCTACTACAAATAAAACTGCAGGCGGTAGCCACGTTTATCACGATGCCCCTTTGTTCAGCTGTTTCTATAGGCTGAAATTCTTGAACTAAAGCTGCTGGGTCAAAGGACGTGAATATTTTAAATTTAAAATTTTAATAGGTTTTGCCAAATTGTCCTCCCAAATGGTGCGACCAATCTGCCAAGTTGTGGGGGAGGACTGGTGACGGCTGTCCGTGCCCACAAGGCGTGAGCTGGAGGAGGGAGAGCAGCGGAACTGCACAGCTGATTGCCAAGGAGGTCACCGGCAGGGCGCCGCCGGGCGGGGCCTCACGCAGAGCTCAGTGCAAGCTTGCCTCTTCTCTGCCTTCGCTGAATCAGATGGGAGGTGGGGCCTGCACCGATAAGATTTTCTAGAACTTGAGACGCAGTGTTTGAATCAAACATCAGTTTGGCCACTGAGGATGTGGAGAAAAAGCAACCCTCGTGTAGACTGGTGCAGGCACTCTGGACACCAGTATGGAGGTTCCTCAAAAAATTAAAAATGGAACTACCTTAAGGCTCAGTGTTTCCACTTATGGATGTATATGTAAAGAAACCCAAAACACTAATTTGAAAAAGACAAATACTGTATGATTTCATTTACATGTGGAATCTAAAGAACAATATAAGTGAATAAAAAAACCCACAGAAACAGACTCATGGACACAGAGAACAGACTGCTGGTCATCAGAGGGGAGGGGTGTTGGGGGACTGGGTGAAAAAGGTGAAGGGATTGAGAAGCACAGATTGGTAGGTACAGAATAGTGACAAGGATGTAAAGTACAACATCGGAAATACAGACAAGAAGGCTGTAATAACTACGTGTGGTGCCAGGTGGGTGCTGGAAATATCAGGGTGAACACTTTGTAAAGTATATGGTTGTCTAACCACTATGCTGTACACCTGGAACTATTACAGAATAATATTGAATGTAAACTGTAGTTGAAGAAAAGAAAAAAACTATCAGGCCAGTAGGAAGAAATGGACCCTTATTCATTGTCTGAGGGGTCTTCGGCCCTGGGAGGCTAGGCTTCCGAGAGCACTGGTCACCCTGTTGATGCTTTCTGATTGGAATATAAACTTTCAGGGCTGGCAGCACCTTGAAAGTCATCTAGCTGAACACCATTTGTTTTACGGAGAAGCAGAAAGAAAGGCCCTGCAAGGGGAAGTGACCATAGTTTAGTGGCATTGGTGGGGTCTGTCCCTGGGGGCTCCTGTCTGCCGACCAGTGATTTCTTCACTGTGTCCTATTATAGACAAAGGGCTCTCTCTTTTGTCTGACCCTGAGATAGAGAGGAGTGGGATGGCCATTTCTAGTGCAGGAAGTGATTAGAGTAAAGGTAAGGAGGGAAGAAACCAGCACTTACTGAGTATCTACTATGGATGGTTCTTTCACATACGTTACCGCATTCAAACTGAACAACTCATGAGATAAGCATTCTGTCCATATGTGGTAGCATGGGGAAGAGGAAGCAGCTGCCTGAGGTCTCTGGTGTTTAGCTGATGTGGCTGGGTTAGACCTGGTATATATTAGGGAACAATGATAAGTTCTCAAACAAGGATGTGACCGAGAATCAAAGAGTCACTGGACCTCCCAGAGAGCCCCAGGGAGATGAAGGTCTGAGGTTGCACCAATTTAGATGGTAAACGTGGCTTCAGACTTGTCCTGCCTGCCAGGGTCTGTATGCTTTGCCCACTACTCCCACTGTTCTAGACACGATGAGTGTGTTCATTGTTCCATGACCTCTGCCCTTACAGTGTTTCCCAGGGGCTGGTGTTAGCACAACCATACAGAAGACAGGACTCTATCTGAGGATGGGCTTTATGGAGTGTTCAGCACATGGCTATCTAACTAATCCAGTTGAAGATGGTAACCAGACATGATCTGGCTTCGCTTACAAGGGCAGGGTCTACTGGCTAAAGGGTCAGCAAAAGGGTATAACCAGTGATCAAAACATCTGAACTTTGTCCAAGGAGATTTACTTGCTCAGGGCAAAATCCTTCCCATCTTTCCATCATGCCTCACATGCCATTCATCAGCGAGTCCCCAAACATATCTGGGGTCTGACCACACTATCGACACCACTACCATCCAGAGCCCCTGTTGCCTGGATTATTGTAATAGCTTCCTAATTGGTCTCTTTCTGGTCTTGCCCCTCACCCCCAGTAGTTAGGATGATTGATCTTTTTTCTGCTCACTTCTGCTCAAACTCCTCCGTGGCTTCCCACCACATGCAGAGTGAAAGCCATCCTCCCTACCATGGTGACAGTTTCCTGGTATTACTTACGGTCCCTGACTGTACCTCCAACCCCCTCGGTGCCTCTCTCCTCCCTCCCCTCTCTTCCTACTATTTCTTTAGGAGGCCGTGGTCCATCTAGCTCTTGCCATGCTCTTTTCTATAATCTTATCCCCTAGATTTTCCCGTGACTTCCTTCTCTATGTCATTTTCAGATGTTAACTCAGAGAGGTCTTTCCTGACCCCTTTCTCTAAAGGAGACTCTCTCCTCTCATTCCTTTATGCTGCTCTATTTTCAAACAGTGGCATTGGTGGGGTCTGTCCCTGTACTTTTTGAAACGATAGTTTGGTGGTGTATGTTTTTGTTTTCATCTTCCTCATTAAAATTTAAGCTCCACAAGAGCAGGAGGTTTGTTTAGGTCTCCAACGTGTCTCCAGTGCCTAGGAGAGTGCGGGGCACAGTTAGGTGCTCAATGAAGAGTTGTCGAGTGAATGAATGAGTGAGTGAATGAATGAATGCTGACACCATTTATGTATATGTGGAGAAAAGTGTAAAACCAGCCACTTTTCCAATGTCCACAGATGGATTAACCATAGCAAAGATTTTATTCCGGGCTGACTTTTCCCAATTATGCAGAGTATTTCAGGGCCATGTTCCTCGAAGTCATGTCATATTTGCTGTGAAAATGCAAATCCATTCTGCATTAAGTTCTTAGGGCTGCCATAACTGGGGGGGCTTAAGACAACAGAAATGTATTCTCTCCAGAGCCTAGAAATCTGAAATCAAGGTGTCAGCAAGGCCATGCTCCCTTTGAGACTGGAGAGAATCAATCCTTCCTTGCATCCTCCTGTCCTCTGCTGGCGGCCCGCAGTCCTTGGCGTTCCTTGCCCTCCAGTTCCAACACAGCAGTCCCGGCCTCTGTCGTCACGTGGCGTTCTCCCTCTGTGTCTCTGTCTTCATGTAGTGTTTTCCTCTTATAAGGACATCAGCCTTATTGGATTAGGGCCCACCCTAATGATTTTATTTTGATTACATCTCCAAGGACTCTGTTTCCAAATAAGGTCATGATCCTAGGTACTGGGCGGGGGGTGGGGGGGGGATTAGGACTTCAACATATCTCTTTGGGGACATCGCTCAAACCATAACACATTTTAATATTGGTGGAGGCAAATTATACACAAATGCCTTCTGATGTTAAATGTTATATTTAGTTGGCTCTGATGCACTTTGAAATATTTTTTTAATTTTTAAAAAGATTTTATTTATTTATTTAGAGAGGGGAAGGGAGGGAGAAAGAGAGAAACATCAAGGTGTGGTTGCCTCTCTTGTACCCCTACTGGGGACGTGGCCCGCAATCCAGGCATGTGCTCTGACCCTTTGGTTTCAAAGGAATCGAACCCGCAACCCTTTGGTTTTCAGGCTGTCACTCAATCCACTGAGCCATACCAGCCAGGGCTAAAAAATATTCTTAAATCTCTGAAATCAGGATGCATCCTGCACAGTGGTTTGGATTTGCTACTGCTTAGAGCAGTGCTTCCTGGAGGTGTGTGTTACCCTGAGCTCCACCTTTCTGTCTCCTTCCCCTTCCTTGAGTTACTGAGTTGCTGCTACATTGAATGAAAGAACAAAAATAAAATAATCTTTTTTAGCAACTTGCTCTAGAGAAACCACTCATGCATCCATACAGCAGTTAACATGAGGTGTTTTGTTTTTGGATGACTCACCCAGCCAGGTGACTGCGCTGGCAAATCAGGCGCAGCCTGAGTCCGCTGTGTCCCCATGGACCTAATTAGTGATTAGTCAAAGGTCAGGGGCAGGCCAGGGCTCCTCTCTGGCAGATGGTCAGAGAGGTGTCAGACTGTTTGCCGTACTTATCATCCTCCCTTCCCACTAAACACCTCTCCCTCTGACAGCCCTCTCCTGAAGTCCCCTGGCCTCACGAGGGTGGCCCATTTCTGCACTCTGACATCCTGTCTCATTGGACAGCATGTCCTCACAATAGCACGCATTGACGCATGGTGATTTCCACTGGTTCCAACTCCCTTCCTTGTTTTCCATTTTTCTCCACTTTCCCCACCCTTTGTCTCTCTTCTGGTCCTGTGAATGGGGCTGAGGTGCCAAGCCAGAGCCTCCTGCTTCTACTTTCCAGGCATGCTTCTTGGCCGCTCTCGTCTGTTGTTTCTAACTGGCCTTCTCTCCTTGGCTGTCCCTCCTGGCTTGGCTTTTTTGAACACCAACATTCCTAGTTCCATTTAGAAGCCAGATCTGACACTGACTGTTGTCCCCTAGCCTGATGCTTTCTGGCCCCATGCCCTCACCACCCCTGTGCTTGAAGCACACTCAGCTGTCCTGTAGAATGGTGTCTTCAGGAGGAAAAGAAAAGTGAAACGTCCACCTGTCTTAAACAGCTCGGGACTCAGGATAAAACAGCGACAACAAAAACAACAGCATCGGCAGGAGCATTTGTTAAGCACTTTGCGTGTGCCAGTTCTTGTGCTCAGAGTGACAGAGATTGGTTCGTTGAACCCTTATAATCACCCTGTGAGAACCAGGGCCAGTCCCCCCCGACCCCCCGCCCCCTCTGGCTAAACTGTCAGAGGAAAGGGATAGTAGGAGATGTTTGGTTTTGGCAAGGACAAAGTTCTGATGAAGATCCCTCCTTCTCCAGCAGGATGGAGTCTGGGCCACTGAGACTGAACAGGAACACAGGCACAGGCCTTGTGAATGACTGGAAACAGAAGACCAAACCCCTTCCACATGCTCAGGAGGGAGGGGTGGCCTCAGAGCAGCAGCTCATTGAATCAGCATGGCCCAGTCACAGAGACTTCCGATGAATCAATACTTTCAGCCACTGCATCCCAGTGACCTGCCCTTGGTGGCAGTTGTCGATGGGAAGGCAAAGGAGCCACTTTAGAAAACTAGACAAAGGAACTGACAGCATAAGTGGGTCATGGGGAACAATGGGTCTTTCTCATTTGCCTCTTGTATTGGAAAAGGCATTCCTAGGGGGCATTGAAGGGCTGAGGCCAGGCTTACCTGAGCTAGGGAAAGCACAGAGGAAGGGGGCTTCTGTCCAAGCAAAAGCCTCAAGTCTTCTTCCAGGCTGGGCTTTCCAAGGCTTTTTTGGCCCCTCTGGTTGTCCCTGCTCACCCTCCTGATTTTTCTCTGTCCTCTGACAGTATGAAGACTGTCCACATTTGAGTGGCATGTTGTAGCATACCAAGTGCTTCTCCCTTACCTCACAGAACTCATGCACAAATCCTGTGAGATGGATATTATCATTTCACATCAATTCATTGAATTGCCCAAGGTCATGACGCGGCAAGTAGGAAGAGCATTCAGACATCAAATACAGGCTTTCCAATTCCAAAAGTCCACGTTCTTCCAGCTTATATCAGTCGGCCTTTTCTAACATTTCTGCAGTTCTTCCTGGAGCATTCCATGCTTGGATCCTAAGATGTATGTGTTGGGAAGTCTGATACAGTTCCAGAAGATTTGCTTTTCCCTGGCCTACCAGGGAAACACTGCCATGGCTGCCCCTGCCCCCCAGTAGTTAGGCTGTATGTTAATGTTAGTGCACCGGGACTTTGGATCCCCTTTGTAGTGACTGTGAATATATCCCCAGAACAATTGGATAAATTGTCATTACTCTAGACCTCAGATTTTCAGTTGCACAATGTAGGCGTCAAACCAGTTGTTCATTCAATCCTTTCCATTGGTTATGAGCTGACACTTGGGCTGATGACTCTGCCTTGCTCTATCGCCTATGGCACAGGTGGCAAACACAAGGCCCGCGGGCCAAATCCAGGCTGGCACCTTGTTTCTAGCCAGTGGCAGCACCGAGCTCCTCGCCCGTAGTTAAAGAGTAGTTAACATTTATACAGTCCTAAAATTACATTCGGTCCTTTGACGGCAACCGCAAGGCTGATGTGGCCCCTGGCGAAAATGAGTTTGACACCCTGACCTATGGCCTCATGGAGGGAGGGAGGTCAGTGGTGGGTCTTTCCCAGCCTTCCTCATTCTCCTTTTTATCAAACAGCCTGTGTTGGGTAAACATCCAAGGTCTGGTTGGGGTGTGCCTGTGTGTATCTGAGAGCTATAAACTTGGGCATTTGGGAAAGCTGGGGAGAATGGGGCAGGCCCATTATTTTGTCAAGTCAGATCAGAGCTAATGCTTCTGCCTCTCTGTTGCAGGGCCGAACATCTGCACCACACGAGGCGTGAGCTCCTGCCAGCAGTGTCTGGCCGTGAGTCCCATGTGTGCCTGGTGCTCGGACGAGGTAAGGAACAGCACCTAACCTTACTTATTCCCCAGCCGTGCCTGTGTTTGTGAGGGTACACGCCCATGGGACAGGTTCTCCCTCCTAAATACACAAGCCCCCTGTCCCTTCTGCACAAAACTAGGGTGAAGCGTTCCCACTGATGGATGCTGAAGTGAGCTGTCTTGGGGATGTTGCTGGAGTGCCATCCGGGGCCCACCGAATGGCGCACGGCTCTGGCCAATTTTGTTATCCCTCCTGGACTCATAGTAGCCATTACCACCCTTTAGCACACTTCGCTTGCTTCTTGCTTGCTGCTACCCCAGGGAAGCAGGGCCTCAGGTCTGCAAAGGAGAGGCCGGAGAGGGTTATAGGCACACAGGTGAGGCTGGTTCATAGACATGCCATAATTTTTAAAAAGGCAAATCAAAGAAGATCTTGCTCTTGTGTGGGGGGATGTTTCATCAGAAGGTCTTTTCTGTTTCCCTTCCTCTCTGATAATTGGGCTGCCTTTTTCTCTTTCTCTTCCCTTTCTTCTTCCTTCCCTCTCCTAGGTGTCAATGAGGGCATCTGATGAGGATCAGAGGGTGACAGGAAAGGGTTAGCTGAGTCTAGGCAGAGGGTTTGTTGTGTCTGGGGCCCTAGGGAATGAGTGTGTCTGAGGGAATGGCTGTGTTTGTGGCTGGGACGGGAATGTGGAGCTGGCAAGGCCTGGTGGTGGTGGCGGCCGGGATGGGCCGGGGTGGGGGGGTGAGTGTGGCTGGAGAGTTTCCAGTGATTACAGTCTGAGGCTGAGTCACTGGCCTGGCCCTGGCAGGTGGTTACCTGAGCTCCTGGCCTGGCTGTGTCTCAGCCAGCTGAGGCGCCGTCCCTGTCACGGCAGCGTGTTCCTGCCCGCTGCAGTTTTTCAACTGCTGTAACCCAGGCCCTCATTCTCTCTGTCTGTCTCTCTTCCCAATCTACTGAGTTTCCTAAAAAGGCAACTTCCCTGGCAGGCTGGGGGTGGTAGGGGTGGGTGGGTGGGTAGGTGGGTGGGAGTGGGAGGCTGTGTTTTTGCCTGTAGAGAGGACTGCCAGAGGCAGAGGCCAGCTCAACACACTGCTTTGGCCTGTGTGCAATTCAGCACGGGAACTGCTTCCAGAGGCAGCTGCCCAACATCTGGGCCACATTGACTTCATTTAGCAAATGAAACCTTCCCTGGGCCTGGGGGGACGGGGGGCGGGGGGGGGGTGCGGAGGGGGATGGGTGAGCCCTTTCCCTCCACCCCCGCAGGTTCTCCACCCCTCTGGGCTGAGCAGGCTGCTCAAGTGTGATATGGTCTCTTCCCTCCTCATTTGCCATACCCTCCTTCCCTCGGTCACCATCCTGATATTATCAAGCTTCTCTTATAAGGAGGTGGGAATTCCGCAGCTGACTCCTGGAAGAAGGGAAGGCTGATAGGGAGGGTCCCTTATGGGATGGATGGCCTGAAGCTGGCTGGAGCAGAGGGATGGCCAAACTGAGAGAAAATGGAGACTACTGTGGCCCCAAGGAGTCTGAGGAAAAAGAAAACATATTCTTGGAGTATCTGTTGTTTCTCTTGATCTACAAAGGGAACATTCATGTGGCTGAGGCCTGACTAGGTGCAGCCCCTATGTCTCATGACCAGATTTTGGAGATGCAAATACAGATTTTCTATGGATGACCATGGTGAATTTTGCCCCCTAGGGGATACCAGGGGAGGGCAGGGCAGGGGAGGTGTGGGGTAGGATCAAAACATAAAGTAGGACCAGCCAAGGAATGGGGGGTGGAATTGAAGAGAGAATGGGATATAAACAGGAAAGTGGGAGAGGTCAAGGGTTTAGTGAATGGCTACAACTGTCTCTGAGCAAGAGGGAGAAGGGGAGGAGAGGGAAAGAGAAGAGGGGAGGAGCAGGGGGGGAAGGGTGCAGAGTATTTGCCCCTTGCGGGACAGAACGCGTCAGCCAGGGAGGAATGGGAGGTGGGAATCGTGAGCATGGTAACTATTTTTCTCCCCTGGCGGCTTCCCCCAACACAGGCTGAGTTTAACTGCTAAAAGTGTCTTGGCTGTTGATTTAAAAAACCAAAAGTGAGCCGTGTGGGCCATTTTGAATGTGATTTGTTGATTAATTGACCCTGGAGAGCCTTTGCTTCTGCCCTCCCTACCTTGGCTGCTGTCGGCAGGATTGGCAGCCTCTGGAAAAACAACTGGTTGGGCTCAGCGTTCCCTTGGTCCTAGAGGACAGCAGCTCTGGGTGTGTATAGCAAGCATTGGCCCCGTTATAGGAAAACATAGCCAATGTGGATGAGTGCAAAGTTCTGGGCCCATTGCGTGGGGTGTGTTCTTGGGGAGGGTTGGACACTGACACGGGTTGGGGCGGTGTGTCGTTCATGAGCTGTGAATCTAGCAAAGAAGCCCACCTCATACAGAGATTCAACTTATGGTCTCGGCCTCACTGGTGCCATATTGGAATCTAAACCTTCCCAAACTTATCCAGTGGTGAGAATTACCTCAGATATTTGTTACATACAAAGGTTCCCAGGATGAACCCTGTACCTATTTCATCAGAATGGGTTGTTAGGATAGCAAGTTTGGCAAATACTGCTAATTGATAGGGCTGATCACTGGGGTCATGGTGGATGGAGGCGGAGTTAAAGTTGCCAGATAAAATACAGGACACCCAGTTAAATTTTAATTAAACAACAAATAATTTTTAGTGTGAGACTATTCCAAGTATTTGCTAAATTTGGCAACCCTAAGGTGGAGGGAAATACTAGGAATTTTTATATCACCTTGAGGGCACATCAGAAGGTAGACCAGCTCACACTCTACTTGACTTCCATGGATGAAGAAGAAGAAGGAGAAGGAGAAGGAGAAGGGGAAGGAGAAGGAGAAGAAGAAGGGATTTGGGCCAGCAAAGGAGAAGACTCCCATAGGAATTACTTCTTATTTTCTTCTATGTATCTACAGAGGAAAGGCTTAGGCCACTATTTAATTCCTTTTTAGCTTCTAACATGACTTTATGCTTACTTCTCTGCTGCTTTTCTTGTTCTTTCTACCTTTTTTGTTTTTAATCTGGAGGATAAATGTTCATCTTGAGAGTTTTGCTCTAACTTGTTATTACAAGAAAATACATAATATTAAAAGTGTTCCCCCCGCTCTGAAACAATAGGGTGTGAATACACCCATGAACTAAAATGCTTTCCTTTTCATCTCCTCCTTTCTGTCTCCTCCACACTTCTTTCTTTGCACATTCAAGTGTTTTCTTGTTGTCACTGGACATCAATCTAGAGAAGAGTGTTGATTTGTTTGGGTTGGGGGGGGTGTTTAATAGCTCTCTGGGGGAAAAGTAAGTACCAGGACATACTATGCTTTGTCCTCCAAGAGCAGAGGGTGGCATGAAGGTACTAGTAGAGAAGAGTCACCTTCTGCCCCAGCCGGGTGGCTCGGCTGGTTGGAGCATCACCCCATACACCGGAAGGTTGTAGGCTCTATCCCTGGTTGAGCCTCCTACAGGAAGCAACCGACTGATGTTTCTCTCTCTCCCCGGCTTCCTCTCTCTCTAAAATATCAATAAATGTATTCTCGGGTGAGGATTAAAAAAGAAAGAAAGAAAGAAAAGAATCACCTTCTATTTGCATTTATTTGTTTCTATCATAACAAAAGTATTTGAATATATTTGACTTAGGTTGAGATTTTTATATTTTTAAAATAGTTCACATCCACAGTCTCATTTTATCTCAAGCAACCCCACGAGGTAAGTGGATAATTACAGTTATCACACTGTACTTTCCCAATTTTCCAAAATGGGATGAATGGAGAACGGGAGTGAGAGTGTGTGTCACTCTCCCAGGAGAGGGAGGCAGTCAGCTCACAGAGCACGTTGGCCGGAACCTCCCACCTCTCTGCTCAGCCTTCCCCTGGGTCTTGGTTATTTTTGCCCTTTTTGTGTAACATCTGGTTTCACTGGGAACGGGGACTTTAATATTCTTCCCCCCTCCCTCCAGTTCCTCTCTGAGTAACCTGGAGACATTCTTCTTACCTACTCAACCCACATTATTAAGAGAGGGAATGTTGCCCAAGTGTGCTGAGGTCACTGCGTTGGTATTCTTCAGGGACAGAAGGCTTTCAGGGAGAGCTTGGCTGAGGGGCAGGCCTGCTACGTTCCTGACCTCTGATGCCAGTGACCACAAAGGGAGGGATGGAGACAGCTTTTGTTTGTTAGTGTTTATATTTCTAAGGAAATTCATAAACAAACCATAAGGACTGTCAGCAAGACTTAGCACTTCAAACTTTCTTCTAATAAGCACTCTCACATTAGAAAATGGATTCAAGAAGCCCCCCTCCAAACTCTAAACCTTCTCTGTCTTTGCTGATGCAACTTGAAGATGCAGGATGGCCTTGCCCTTCCCTTTTTCCTTCAGCATCTGCCTTAGTCCTGGAAAGGCTCAGCTCCTCGGTGCATCTTGGTCTACACAATCATTTCCTTTTTTGGAAACGTTTCTCCCTGGGGCTCAGTGGGCAACTGGAGCCAGAGATAAGGTAGGGAGTTTTCTGAGCAAAAGAGAGACAGCTTCCTGAGGGAGAAGCTTCGGGAGGGGTAGGCAGGGCCGGAGACAGGAGTTTGGGCACAAAAATGCAAAGTGCTCATGCTTCCTGCCCTGTGTCATTCTGTCCAGGGCCAGAGTTGGGTGCTGAGGGTGGTCTTCATTTCTCTTGGAGGTTTGGAGGACCTGTGCTGTCCCTGTTGGAATCTCCTGAGTCAGGGAGGTTGAGTCTCACACACTGTTTCCCATTACTGATGCTGTTCTCCGCTGCATGCTGGGGAAGCTGAGAGAGAAAGAAGGAACCTACTGCCTTCCAAAAGCTCCCTCCACCTTTTGCCTTGGGCCAGGGTGGTCCTCAGGCCATTTGTCTTAGTCCACTCAGGCTGATATAACAAAAATACCACAGATGGGGTGGCTTCACAAAAAAACATTTATTTCTTACAGTTCTGGTCCAAGATCAAGACCATACTGTCTGCGTCACAGATGGCCATCTTCTTGCTCTGTCCTCTCATGGCAGAAGAGTCCAGGGAGCTCTCTGGGGCTTGTCTGTAAGGGCACTAATCCCATACAAGAGGGCTCCACCTCGTGACCTAATCATCTCCCGAGACACACCTCCTAATACCATCACCTTGGGGTTTAGGGTTTAACATAGGACTTCTGGGTGGACACAGACATTCAGTGTGGAGCCCTCTGGCATTGTTCTCCTTCCCATCCACGTCGGGAAGCTCTTTGGCCTGTCAGAGGAGGACTGGGCAGGAGAGAGGGACCTTGAGCATTGCAAGGGGCTTTGGGCTACAGAGTCCTGATTTTTAATTTTTTTTAATTTATTGATTTTTGAGAGAGAGAGAGAAACATCAATTTGTTGTTCCACTTATTTATGCATTCATTGGTTTATTCTTGTATGTGCCCTGACCTGGACTGAACCCACAACCTTGGCATATTTGGATGAGACTCAACCAACCGAGCTACCTGGCCAGGGACAAAGTTCTGATTTTTAGAACACGGTTAGCCCCTTGTGGCCCAACCCCTCTTCTGGAAATATGACTCCCATCACCTAAGGGGCCTGAGCAGGCAGAACGTTATCTAGCCTTCCCACACCTCCCACCTCTGCATCTTGCATTCTGTCCCCTACCTGGGGCATTCTCAGGTGTGGCTCCTCCTGGGCCTCTCACTTCCACATTTCTGCTTCTCTGCCTTGATTCTCACTCTATGCAGAACATAATGAAACTTAATTGTTTTGTGAGGATAATTGCAGTCAGACAGTCTAATTAGCATCTCACTTCTGCCCCTTCCCAGCTCTGTAGATTTGGGCAAGTACTTTAACTTCTCCAGGCCTTAGGTTTCTTGCCTGTAAGATTGGGTTCCTCATTTGCAAAGCGTCCCAGCCTCAGGTTCCTCACTTATAAGATGGTAATCAATCCAGCATTACAGGACGGTAACCAGGAAGATTGCCGTAACCCAAACAATGTGCTTATCACAGTGCCTGCCATGCAGTAAGTGCTCAATAACTGTTAACACTAGTTGTTCTGGGGTGTTGGTATGGCTTGTTCAGCTGGTTGTAAGAGGGGGTGGGTGGAGGTGGGTGGTGGTTTGAGGGCCGGAAGCCTAGATGTTGTGAAATAGGCCCAGGGTGGGGTTTTCCAGCTTTCCTGCCAGTCCCCCAAACCTGGCAAGGAGCCCTCGTGGACTTGTGCCCATACAGTGCTGGCTAAATTTGCTGAATGTCAGAACAGGAAGGGACTGAAAACACCACGTCATCTAATAGGTGAGGCAAAGGAGGCTAACAGGAGTGAAGTGACTTCTTTGAGGGCACATGTCTAGTTAGTGGCAGACCCAGGGTTGAACTGGGCTCCTGATTTCCCATATTCTGCCCCGTGCAGATGTCCCCCATTCATACTCAGGTGTGAACACACACGGAGCTCCAGGGGGTTGTGAGAGACACGCCAGGGTTTGGAAGGGTGCTCGGCTGGCTCTTTGTCCAGCACGAGCGAGGAGGTTTAAAGTGATAGCATAGGCTCTGGCCAGTGGCCCGGCATCATGGGGTTTGCCCAAGCTTGTGAAGCTTATTCAAGATCAATTTATCCATAAATTATTTATAGAGCATCTCGTAATAATAGCTAACATTCAATGAATACTTACCCTGTGGCAGGCTATGTGTTTTACATGTATTGTCTTATTCAGTCCTGCATAACATCCTTGGGAAGCTGGGGCTTTTATGATCTTCACATTATAGCTGAGGAAACAAAGTCTCTTGGAGACTTTAGGTGACTCACATTAGTAACTGGCAAGTAAGAGGCAATGCTGAGACGTAGTCTCAGCCAATCTACTCTTGTGCACTTAGCCCCTACTCCCTGCTGCTGCTCCCCATGCCTCTGTGGTAAGTCCTGGGTGGGGTGCTGGGAATAGCAAGGTAACATTCCCCGCCCTCAGGGATCTCATGTCCTAGCCAGTGTCTTAACACACTGGCTTCCAAACAGTTTTGACCCTGACCTCCAGAAAGAAATACACTGTGTATCATTATTTATTATATGTTATACTCCAACCTCCAATATATAAATGTTTCACAAAACAATGCTTACTTTTACTATTTATATACTTATTTCTACTCTATTCTATTCTATTCTATTCTATTGCATTCTATTTGATAAATAGATGGTTAAGACCCACTACATTGTTTTTTGGGACCCAAAGTGGGTTGTACTTCAGAATTTGAAAAACAGTATGGACTTCTGGTCAAGATGGCAGTGTAGGCAGGCATGGCTTACCTCTTTGCACAACACATCAAAATTATAACTAAATATAGAACTACCATCACTCAGAACCATCAGAAATTGAGACGAATGGAAGTCTGACAACTATGCAATTAAAGAAACCACATCCATCCAGACTGGTAGGAGGGGCACAGATGCAGAATGGACTTGTTCCTCACCCTCATGTGGTGCATGAACAGTTGGGAGGGAAATCTTGGGAGTGAGGAGTCCCAGCCCCACATCAGTCTCCTCAGCCCAGGGTTCCAATGTTAGGAAGTTAAGTCCCCACAACTTCTGGCTCCAAAATCCAGTAGGGATTGAGTCTGTGGAAGAAACTTCTGGAGCCCCAAGCAGTTCCTCTTAAAGAACACACACACTCTCACCCACTCAGACTCATTCCCTCTGAGCTCCTACACCAGGGTAACAGCTTGAAAGGCACCAGTGGCATAAAGGGAGGAGCTGAAGTGTCTGGCATCAAGATGAGCAGAGGCCATTGTCCCTTTTCTAAACCCTGCCCCCACAGAGCTGGCAAGCTGGTGCCATAGCTGAGACTCCATCAACCTGGGTAACACTGTTTGACCCACCTTGGAGATCCCCAGAGACTCTCCCCCACCCAAGCGCTTTTCTATATGAATCACTGGTCTTAGCTCACACTTCACACCATCCCAAGTCCTCTCAAATAAGCAACAGCTGGCCTCAGTGGGCCCCACACACTGCACTAGCAGCAGCCAGCCTAGATTCACAGCTTGGCTTCCCCTGGGAATCTCCAAGCCCAGCACAAGTAGCAGACATCTCAGATTGCTTTATAACTCATGCAGGGTGGCCCCAGGCAAAACACAGGTAGGGGCTGACCTTGCCCTGCACCACCCAGAAACCCGAGGGCCAGCACACCCAATGGACAGCTACAGATCACTTTGGAGCACTGCCACCCTGCCCCTGCACAGCTGATCCTCCACAGAGGGTAGAGATTGGTGGTAAGTAGTCACAGCCAATCCTTGCAGCTGACTGGCCTGGGTGAATCCCTCCCAATGACCTGCCAACAGCAACCAAGACTCAACTACAAGAGGAGGGTGTACTCAGCCCACATGAAGGGTGCACCTTGATTACCCAGCTTGGGTGATAGGGGAGCCTGTGCCACTGGACCATACAGGACATCAACTACATTAGGCCACACTACCAAGACATTGAGTCAAAGCAGTTCTACCTAATACATAAAAACAAACACAGGGATACTGCCAAAATGAGGATACAAAGTAACATGGCCCAAATGAAAGAATAGATCAAAATTCTAGAAAAAAAGAGCTAAATGAAATGAAGATAAACACATCTATCAGATGCCGAGTTCAAAACACTGGTTATAAGGATGCTCAAGGAACTTAGAACCTCAACAGCATAAAAAAGATCCAGTCAGAAACAAAGTATTCACAAATTGAAATAAAGAACAATTTATAGGGAAACAATAACAGAGTGGATGAAGATGAGAATCAAATCAATGATGTGGAACATAAGGAAGCAAGAAACAACCAATCAGAACAACAAGAAGAAAAAAAGAATCCAAAAAACTGAGGATACTATAAGCAGCTTCTGGGACAACTTCAAGAGGCCCAACATTCACATTATGGGGGTGCCAGAAGGAGAAGAGAAAGAGCAAGAAATTGGAAATCTACTTGAAAAAATAATGAAAGAAAATTTCCCTAATTTGGTGAAGGAGATAGATATACAAATCCAGGAAGCCCAGAGTCCCAAACAAAATGGATACAAAGAGGCTCACTCCAAGACACATCATAATTAAAATGCCAAAGGTTAAAGATAAAGAGAGAATCTTAAAAGCAGCAAGAGAAAAGAAGTTAGTTACCTGAAAGGAATTCCCATAATACTTTCAACTGATTTCTCAAAAGATACTTTGCTGTCTAGAAGGGATTAACAAGAATTATTCAAAGTCATGAAAAGCAGGGAACTCCAGCCAAGATTGCTCTACCCAGCAAAGCTATCATTTAGAATCAAAGGGCAGATAAAGAGCTTCCCAGACAAAAAAAGATTGAAGGGGTTCATCATCACCAAACCATCATTATATGAAATGTTAAAGGGACATATTTAAGAAAAAGAAGATCAAAACTATGAATAATAAAATGGCAAAAAATACAAATCTATCAACAATTGAATCAAAAAACAAACTAAGCAAACAAGAGAACAGAGACAGAATCATGTTTACAGAGAGTGTTTTGATGGTTGCCAGATGGGAGAGGGGTGTGGGAGAATGGGTGAAGAGGTGAGGGGATTAAGAAGTACAAATAGGCAGTTCCAGAATAGCCATAGGGATGTAAAGTACAGTATAGGAAATGGAATAGCCAAACAATTTATACACATGACCCATGGACATGAACAAAGGTGTAGGGATTGCTTGAAAGAGTAGGGGCTGTTGGGTAGAGGGGGGCAAGAGGAAAAAATCAGGACAACTATAATAGCATAATCAATAATGCATAATTTAAAAAAGAAAAGCAGTAGTTTAACAGTCATTACATGCAGTGGCTCTCTTCCTAACTACAAATCCATGAACAGGTACTCACCCAACCTCTCCATTGCCTCAGTTCCCTCCTTCTGTATAATGGACCATACAAGTTGGTTTAGCTCCAAAATGCTAAGTAAGCTCTAGGCCACTGGGAAGGAGCAGAGCCCGCAGGAGGCAGAGAACCACCATAGCTCCAACCACAGGGCTGTGCCTCGTGCTCCTGTCTTACAGACCCTGCCTCTGGGCTCGCCCCGCTGTGACCTGAAGGAGAATCTGCTGAAGGATAACTGTGCCCTGGAGTCCATCGAGTTCCCCATCAGTGAGGCCATCATCCTGGAGGCCAGGCCTCTCAGCGACAAAGGCTCTGGAGACAGCTCCCAGATCACACAAGTCAGTCCCCAGAGGATTGCACTCCGGCTCCGGCCAGGTAGGGATGGAGCTCATCTCTGGGAGATGCCAGACAGATGGGCGCAGGGCACGAGGTGCAGGTCTGATCAGAAAGCCTTGGGGAAGTAGCTCACAATGGAAATGGGGCCAGAAGAGAAGAGTGTGGAGAAAGGCGTGGGCAGGAGAATGGGAGAAAACAGAAGCTGTTAGAACTTAGAGTCAGAAGATCTGAGTTTGAATCTTGACTCTCCCTTATATTAGCTATTTGACCCTGGGCAAGTTATTCAACCCTTCTAACACAGTAGATACTCAAAAAATGTTTGTTCCTTCTTTCCCCTAATGCCAGGGTTTTCAAGTCTGGTTTGATCAAGAAGTTAATTAACCCTAACCGTGTCCAAATCAACCTATTAAGTCTTAGAAGAAGAGAAAAACTAACACCCTTCTGCCTTCTAGATGATTCGAAGAGTTTCTCCGTCCAAGTCCGGCAGGTGGAGGATTACCCTGTTGACATCTACTACTTGATGGACCTGTCTTACTCTATGAAGGATGATCTGGGGAACATCCAGAACCTGGGTACCAAGCTGGCCTCCGAGATGCGCAAGCTCACCAGTAACCTGCGGATTGGCTTTGGGGCCTTTGTGGACAAGCCTGCGTCACCATACATGTACATCTCCCCACCAGAGGCCCTCCAGAACCCCTGCTATGAGTAAGTCCTCCTCCAGAAGTCAAAGCTGAGCATGGGGGTAAAGACAGGCTTGTGGAAGCAACAACTGTGACTTTTCTAATTAAATCAAATATTTACAGAAGTACCTTCTATGTAGAGGCATGTGAGTGCTATGGGATTCGGGGTGGGATATAGTTCCAGCCTTTTATAGCCTGAAGTGTAGTACCTGCCACAACTTCTATGACTCAAAGTAACAGACTCTTGGGATCCAGATCTATCAATTTATTGATGGCTCAGGGACATTTTTATTGGTGAAATTTTTGCTTTATTGTTGCACTGTCACTTTAGAAAAGTATTAAATGAAAGATGATAGCAACAACAAGAGCCTCACTCTGAGTGCTTTACATGTTAACTCCTTTAAGTTAACCCACAACATCTCTTAGGAGCTATGCACTCTCGTTTCCCGTTTTTAGAGGTTAAGTGTAGAGAAACTTGCCTAGGGTCCCATGACTTATAAGTACAGGAGCTGGGATTTGAACTAAGGCAATCTCCTTTTGCAGCTTACTCTCTTATCCTCTAGGCTAGCTGGGGGTAAGGTCAATGTGGTAATTTGAGGGCTTTGGAGTCTGAACTGTCTGGGTAACTGTGGTTGTAGAGAACTGGATGGGCATACCACTGTCCATATTTGTCCCCTTCTTGTTCCCTCCCAGTCCCCATGCAGCCTTTTTTAGGCTGCCTGCTTAAATTATCTCCTTCCCTTCCCAGAATGAAGACCTCCTGTTTGCCCATGTTTGGCTACAAACATGTGCTGACGCTAACTGACCAGGTGACCCGCTTCAATGAGGAGGTGAAGAAGCAGAGTGTGTCACGCAATCGAGATGGCCCAGAGGGTGGCTTTGATGCCATCATGCAGGCTACAGTCTGTGACGTGAGTTTGGAGGACATGGAATGCCAGGAGTAGTGAGTGCAGATCAAGTGGGGAAGGGAGTGGCTCAACTGTGGGAACTTCTGTATGAAATAAGAGATGGGAACTAAGCAGAGCTTCATACTCAATAAGCAATAGATTGCTCCTGATAAGCATCCTTTGCTTGTATCCACTCCCTGACCAGAGTTGACCGTCTTTTAAACCTCATAGTACCATACGTTCTCTGGATAGAGCATTTTCTCATCTTCTCTGGAAGTGAATCAGAGTCAAGCTGGGTTAACTTAGCCACAGCAAAGCAGGAAGATGTTCAGAAAGGATTTCTGCTAGCCCAGCCCAGCTGTGCAGATGCAGGTGGGGGTCTAGGTGGGCCATATGATTATCACTGGAAGAGTTTCACTTGGAACTGAATCAGGTGTCTCTCAGCTGCTTGAAACAATGAGACTGTTTTCTTTTTTAAAAACTATTTTATTAATTTATTTTTAGAGAAAAGGCAAGGGAGGGAGAAAGAGAGGGAGAGAAACATTGATGTGAGAGAGAGACATCGATCAGCTGCCTCTCACATGCCCCTAAATGAGGACCTGACCCTCAACCCAGGCATGTGCCTTGACTGGGAATTGAACCGGTGAACTCTTGGTTCGCAGGCTGGCACTCAGTCCCTGCAGCCACACCTGCCAGGGCAGAGACTGTTTTCTAAGAGAACAGAAACCCCTGAGTTGGGAAGTTTCAGCTTGTGTTTCAAGGACTGGGACTGAGGCCCTTCACCAAGATGACCTGTTCAGACCTTTGGGTAGGGATGTCCATGGGCCTTTGTTTTCTGCCAATGACACAGCTAACATTACTTTCTCTCTTTTGCCTTTTTTTTTTAAACAGGAGAAGATTGGCTGGAGGAATGATGCGTCCCACTTGCTGGTGTTTACCACTGACGCCAAGACCCACATAGCACTGGACGGAAGGCTGGCAGGCATCATCCAGCCCAACGATGGGCAGTGTCATGTTGGCAGTGACAACCATTACTCTGCTTCCACGACCATGGTGAGATTCTTGACATGACCTCTGGTCCCTATTCACTGTGGCCAGCTGCCCTGTCTAGTCAGAGTCTTTGTGCAAATTAGAAAGTGGCAGCCCTTCCTCCCGGCAGGGCTCAGGCCTCATTTCAGCCTGCCCTCTCCCCCAGCCAGACATCCTCATTCAGGGCACAACCTGTACAATCCCTAGAAACGGCCCTGGCTGTGATCAGTGTTACCACTATTTCCACTGCCTCCAGCACCAGCAGGAGCGTCACAGCACCCAGAATGGACCCGAAGGACGTCTGCAGGTCCAGCTGGAAAACAGGCCTTCTTGTCTCCTGTGTGGGGATGAGCCCCTTCTGGGAATACCGTGCTCACTTGTGGTTATTGGAAGGAGGTGGAATGCCAGGAGTAGTGGCAAAAAAGAAGTGGCAAAAAAAAAGAGGCAAAAAATCGTCAAAAGCATGGAGAGCTGGTCCTGTGAGGAAAGGTTTAAGGGCTCAGAATCATTTGGCTCAAAAGAAAGAAGGCTGAAGGATGATTTAGCTACATTCTATAAGTTGTTTTCTATGGCCATAGAGGGTTAAGTAAGAGGAAAGGAGTTTAAATTGAAACAGGAGAAATTGACGTATGCCCTAAAGAACATGTACAAAATGCTGGTGCAGAGACCCTCAGAATGCTGATACTCTGGGTATCTTGGGGGAGGTGCAAACTCTTTAACTTCTTAAAGACAACAGAACAACTTGCCTGGTCTAGGTGGCTTCAAGGTGCACCTGTACAAAGGCAGCAGCCCGAGCTGGATGACCTCATGACTTCTCTGCAAGGGCTGGGGTCCCAGGGACTCCTGACCTATGAAAGGCTCCTTACCAGGGGCTGAGGGAGATAAAGAGACTATATGGAGGTCCTACCCATAAGGAGTTTTGGTTTAGTTGAGATGTGTTACCAGTAACACCAGATGCATGGTTAGTGTTAAATGGGCAGCATAGTCAAGAAAGTCTTCATGTATTCAAAGGAGGTAAGCTCATCATGAGCTGGGGTGGTCAAGGAAGGCCTCCTGGAGAAAATGGGATCAGAAGTGGGTCCCTAGGCAGGAGCAGGATTACCAAAAAGAAGGCTGCTCCAGGTGGGAGAGAGAGAATGGGCCAGGTCAGCGGTGAGTGGAAGAGGGAGAGAGCTGAGTGATGACTGGAAAGGAAGGTTGGAAGGACCACTTGGTGGAAGATTGCCAAGCACCAAGTCAAAGCAAAACAGGAGGAAGCTACAAAACAACAAGGCCTAACAGTATGTGGCCCATGGAAGCTGCTCCATGGTATGAATGCCTCAGACTTGAGTAGGAAGAAAGAAGTGCTTTGTTTTGACACCCCCAGCCTGTACCTCTGCCTCTATTCCTGGAGTTCACAACTGGGTTTGTGCTGCTGGTTACCCCCTTTGGCTGTCTGGGCCATGGCTCAAGTCAGCCAAGTTCTGAGGCTTAGGGTCCAGGGATGGATGCAAATGGACTTCTTTAACAAACCTCCACATCCTCCCTTTTCATAGGATTATCCCTCTCTGGGGCTGATGACCGAGAAGCTCTCCCAGAAGAACATCAATCTGATCTTTGCAGTGACTGAAGGGGTAGTCAATCTCTACCAGGTAACTGTGCCGTCAGGCTTTCTGGACTGGGAGTGGGAAGGGGGGCCTGTGATGGGTGGACCTCTCTCAGGGACCAGCAATGACCGTAGTTCTCAACCAGGAAAGGCCCTCCAACAACCTGTTCCCAGGAGCTAATGATTCCTCCCCCGCCTTAAACCTAGCAGGGTGGGTGTGCAGATGTTTGCAGTGGGAAGGGGAACAGTTCTCCGGGGTGAGGGATGTTGTCTAATTTTGCTCAGTGCTGGAAAACTGCTACCAGGAAACTATTCCTGGCAGCGACAAGATGAATATCCTGTTCTCCCCTCAATCTTCATTTCAAGACCCTTCATCTGATTAGGGCAGGGCTTTTGGAGACCACTGCATTTGTCCAGCCAGCCCTGGACATCTTTGTCTTTCTTTCTAGAACTACAGTGAGCTCATCCCAGGCACCACAGTGGGGGTTCTGTCTGCTGACTCCAGCAACGTCCTCCAGCTCATTGTTGATGCTTATGGGGTGAGTGTCTTGCCCTGGGAAGGCGCTTGCTGAGAGTTCAGCCTCACTTGGCATTTACTCTGGAGGGCTCCAATTTGGGAGTCCTGGCTGCTAGTTTACCCTGCAGTCTTCACTGCCTTCCTCTTGCTTTTCCAGAGGCTGGGTGATGGCCAGCACGGGGAGGAATGCAGCCTTCTGAGAAAGCAGTGGCTCAGAACAGAATGCCAGGGAGCTTAGGAACAATGAATGGGCGAAGAGCTTAGAGGAGGCAGAAGGGAGAGGGTGGGAGTAGAGATGAGAGTCCTGAGATTGGAGGGGGAGGGAAAGTGAGGGACAGTTGGGCTCCAGTAAGAGAGAGAAGAGGAAACTGAGTCACAGGGAAGATGAGGTTGACTAAAAATTAAGTAGAAATTGCTACTCCCCGAGGGGACCAGTATTAGCACTTCCCTTTTGCACATGCATGAGGCCTGCAGGAGGGTGTACTGATTTTGATTTTATCCAGACTCACCTAGATACAAGTGGGGAGAGGGGGGGAGCTGGGCCTGGGCCGGAAATGTAGCAGGTGGCAGCCTCCTCGAGGGGCTCTGACAGCTTCCAGGGAAACCGGGACATCTGGTGCTGTCAGGTCAGTCCAGGGCCACCTGGTAGATTCCGCTGGGGATGGAAGTAGCACCTACCCATTTCCTCCGTCCATTTTCTTACCTTCTCTTGCCCTTCTCTGCTCAGAAAATCCGCTCTAAAGTAGAGCTGGAGGTGCGTGACCTTCCTGAGGAGTTGTCTCTGTCCTTCAACGCCACTTGTCTCAACAACGAGGTCATCCCAGGCCTCAAGTCTTGTGTGGGACTCAAGATTGGAGACACGGTGAGGTGGGCTGGGCAGGGGCTGAGGCCAAAGCTCTGGCCCAGGCCTGTGCCCTGGAGTGTCTGTGGGCTCCCGACCCCTCCTCCCTGTACCTTCTTCCTGAAGGTCATTACAACTTAGGTGAAATGGAGCTGCTAACCTTCTCCTCTGAGGCTTCTGTTGTCTAAACTGTGTCTGTCTGTTATGTGAACTTCATTATCAGGACTTTTTTGAAACTTAAGACAAACAGAGTTACCTCTGTTTGTCTGTGCACAGTTGATTGCAAATGAAAATGTTTCTTACCTTCAGCACCTAATCAGTCTCCAGCCTCTGCCCAGGAAAAAGCCTTTCTTTCCTCCACAATGTAAAATGGCAGTGTCTTCTATAAACCTTCGTTGAGCGCTGGCTGATGCCAGGCATTGTTCTCATTGCCGAAGATTCAGAAGCAAATGGAACGGGCAAAAATACCCACCTGATGGGATTTCAGAATGCAGATGTTCATTCTGCCCCTTCAGTCCCTCTGTGGCTTTCCTTCCTTAGTGGTTGGTTCTTGTCTGTTCTAGCCTAAGGGGAGAGGGGTTGGTGAAGGGGATGGGGGAGAGAGAGGGGTATGTGTTTCACCATATTTATGTTATCTACTCTATCTATCTCTCCATCCATCCGTCTGTCTGTCTGCTCTAGGCATATGTGCACATGCCCCACATAAGAAATATTGGCCTAAAATGTGTTTGATTGCACAAGTGATGAAATGTTATGTGTGAACTGAACAGTAGACTCGGAGCCCGTGGATGGCCACCGTGTGGCATTGTGTGGTACAGGAGGGCTTCGTCTCTCTTGCTGATGGGATGTAATCAGTCCAGGTAGCTTAGTTGGCCAGAGCAGAGCATTCACAAGATCGCAGTTCTGTTCTGCATGAGCTGGTTTATTTCACATGCAGAATAAAAAACCTTCTACATCACAACTGTAGACATGCGTCTCTGCACCCTGTCTGGTATGTCACAACTGCACCATTACTCAGGGGTTTTGTTTTTGCTTTGCAGACCTTGGTAGTTGGAAGGCTGAGAAACCCCAGACACCCAATTTGGGTGGTCCTTGGCAGGGCAGAGAACAGGTGGTTTCCAGGGCTGGAGTGTTAGCAGGGTCCACCTGTACCTGAGTGCAATCTGATTTTCCATCCAGGTGAGCTTCAGCATCGAGGCCAAGGTGCGTGGCTGTCCCCAGGAGAAGGAGAAGTCCTTCACCATCAAGCCCGTGGGCTTTAAGGACAACCTTATCGTCCAGGTCACCTTCGACTGTGACTGTGCCTGCCAGGCCCATGCACAGCCTCACAGCCAGCGCTGCAACAATGGCAATGGGACCTTTGAGTGCGGGGTGTGCCGCTGTGGGCCCGGCTGGCTGGGGTCCCAGTGTGAGTGCTCCGAGGAGGACTACCGGCCCTCCCAGCAGGACGAGTGCAGCCCCCAGGAGGGGCAGCCTGTCTGCAGCCAGCGGGGCGAGTGTCTCTGTGGCCAGTGCATCTGCCATAGCAGTGACTTTGGCAAGATCACGGGCAAGTACTGCGAGTGTGACGACTTTTCCTGTGTCCGCTACAAGGGGGAGATGTGCTCAGGTGAGTAGGACTGCACGCCCCTCCCGTGCTGGCACCCACACACACGCACACATCTGGGCTTGACGTGGGCACAGGAGGGCCCACGGGCAGAGCTGAGTAGGTGGTGTGCCACGCCAGTGGGAGAAAGCAGAAATGAGGTTGTCATTAATTCCTCTCTGCTCCCTATGTCCTTGCTCATGGGGGGCAGGGACGCGTGAGAAGGAATGGGGAAACTTGAAGGTGAAGAGAGTTTTTTTTCATCTGCCCTTCCCCTAATATTTTAAGTCACTGGTTCCTAATCTTTTTTAGGATATGGGGAAAAAATGAAAAGAAAATCACTGATGGTAATTAACTTTTTAGTTTTTATAGAGTTGGAAAATACGTGATGTCAGAATGTATAGTGAAGCAAGTAATAATTGTCTTGAGTGAATTTATCTTTTCATCACAAAAAAACTTGGAAAAGAGTAATATATATGCAAGACATTGGAGCATATTTGATGAGCCAGGACGCCTGGAACAATGAATGACTGGGAAATAGTGAGCTCTTACTAAATTGGCGCTACTTGGTTATCGCTCTCGGCACTGCCATTACTTTCTGGGTTCTAGATCCGGGCTGACGAAATGATAGCCACTAGCCACAGACAGCTGTTTAAATTTAAGTTAATTGATTTTAATTAATTAAAGTACTTTTAAATTTAATTTAAATTAAAATTTACAATTCAGTTCCTCCGTTGCACAGGAGCCACACTGGCTAGTGGCTGCCCCCCCACCGCCCCGGGCTGCAGGACACGCATCGAACAGCACGGCCAGCAAGTGCCCGGCCTGCCGACCGGGGGTTATGGTTTTGAGTCCTTCTGCCTGCAGGACGCCGAGTTGTCGTCCTTCTGGTTACAAAAATTCAGTAATATCTCCAGGCCCACTAATAATCTCTCACTGGTTTTTCCTCGCCCCAAAGACAGGTCCTGGGGTACATCTCCCGCCAGAAGAAGCCGAACTGACGTTAATGTAATCTTTATCTGCCCCCGCAACACTGTAGGAGCAAACAGGCAGCCTGAGCTGTTCCTGGGGTGCCGGAACAGGTTTTTGCTGAGCATTTACCACTGTGGCTTAATCCCCCTTGTGAGAGACAGATTGGAGACATTAGCAAATTGGTTGAGACTGGCTTAAGGGTGTGTCGTGTGGCCAATCAAGCAGAGATCGTAACTGGCTTTTTTGGTGGTCAAATCCGTGACCCGAGTTGGCTTCATTTGCAGTGGGGGTCTAACCAGCTGAGCTAGTCCACCAGATGTTCATTTTACCATCGGCCTTTGAAGAGGCTTGATTAGAAAGGTGAATCTGTCATTCTAAAGCATGTCCAAGTAATATAAAAATGGCCCTTTTTTATTATTGAAACATTGTTTCTCTCAGTCCTGCCAACGAAATACGAGAGAGACATCGGAGAAAAAGGATAGTGCAATTGGGGAGTGAGAGATCAGGTACACATCCTCACACTCAAACAGCAGTTTCAGTTAGGGGATGAGGCAGAAGTTTAAGTTCATTTTAATATTTAATGGTATTTAGATCATATTCAAAGTACAAAAGGGAATGGGTAAGTCTGATGTGGGCAACCCCTTGTTGGGGAAGGTTGGGAATGAAGGGACTGAAGGATTTCCCAGGCAGAGGCCCCACTGTGGGTTCCAGGGACAGAGGGGGGCCCGCTCGGTCTGCTGGTCTGCTATGAGGTAGCGTAGGAGGGATCCCAGCCAGAGAGTTTCCTTTGGCTGCCGGCCCCACTGAAGCCACGACACAGAGCTGCCGGGGTCAGCGGCCTGGTTCCTGCCTCCCACTAGTTCGAGAACAACCTGTCCTCTGTGTGCTGCAGCCTGGTTCACGAGGCAACCACGGGCAGCCACTGCAGCCTCTCGGAGGCTTCCCTCCCCCACTTCCTGCCAGTGCTGGGTGCCTGCTGCTCAGGGCTCGACCTTGTGGCATCACATGCCCCAGGGACAGACACTCAGGGACACACAATCACTGAGCACCTGCCCTGTGCCAGGCACTCAGTCCATATGGGTGAGCAGGGGTCATGCATGATGGCTGACCTCTCAGGGCTTGTAGCCCAGCTCACCATTGTCCTTCCCCAGAGCTGCTGGCTTGTGGTCTGTGGTTTGCTGCAAGCAGGGACTTGTGAGGTAGGAGGGCTATGCCTCGGCCATTTTTCTATCTCCTGACCAACCCTCTCCTCTCCTTCCCGATGGAGGCATGCACAGTCTTTGTGGCTGCGTGTGACTGGCACCCCTGCTTCAAATGTAGGGAGTGCATCCGAGTCCTCAAGAGACTCTTCCACCTGCCACATCCATGAACGTAGATTGATCGGGCACCCAGTGAGCCAGGTTCTTGCTGTGTGCTATGGTGTTGTGGTCTAGAGAGGCATGAATAAGACGGTTTTGCCCTTCATTAACTCACCTAAGGGTAATTCACAGCATGAGGCACAACCTGCCAGATCTCAGGAGAGAGGTGTCCTTGGGGAGTGTTACAGGAGTCCACCAGAGAGAGACTCACTGTGGACAGGGGAGGCCTGGGTGGCTTCGTGGAGGAGGCAGGATGTCAAAAGAAGGGCTTGCTCCCAAAGGAGAGGAGCAGAGTGATAGTGGAGTGATGCCTTAGCTCGGAAGGTCAAGTTATGTTGCGTTTTCTCTGACCTGCATTGTGGGCCCCTCCTGTCCTCCCCTGCTCCTCTACCTCTCCCTTGTCACCTTCTCCTCTCCTTTCCTTCCCTTTCTTACACTTCCCCTTCATTTATGCCCCCTCCTTTGACTTTCCCATGAACCCAGGCTCAGCCACCCCTTCCTGGAGGGGTGCCAGGCCCGTGACATTACTACACTGGGGCTTCCTTTCAAGGGTTGACCCTGCCAGGGCTTGGGGTCAGCCCGCTGGCTCTGGCCTGCTACTTCCACTCCCATGCTCACTCCCTGGCTGGCCTGGCAGACCGCCTTCTCAAAGATGACTTTGTTTAGCTTCACAAAAGGAACACTATGGGGCAAGGGTTTCTGAGGAGGCTGAGGCCTCTGAGCACTGCCAGGCCTCCATGGTGTCCACCTCTCCCTGTCTGAGAGCCATGGCCGAAAGCTGGGTGCAGAGGACGCTGTGGGGCCCCACTCTGCTGGCTGGCACATCCTTTCCCCAGCTGCTGTGGGGGCTGCTTGTGATAGCTCCCAGCTGCCCTTTCTCTGGAGGACTACTTGCACTCACAGGAGCTGTCTTGCCCTCAGACCTTGGCCAATGACTGGTGGATAAGTGGTTACCCAAGGCCAAGTCGTTCACCTCAAAGGTGGGGCTAGAGTCCTGGACAGTGTGGCTCAGCTGGTTGGAGTGTCGTCCCTTAAACTGGAAGGCTGGGTTCCATCCGTGGTCAGGGCACATGCCTGGGTCGCAAGTCCAGTCCCTGGTCGGGCAGTATGAGAGGCAACTGATCCCTGTTTCTCTCTCTCCCTCCTTTCCACTCTCTCTAAAATCAATAAGCATGTCCTTAGGTGTCCTCAGGTGGGGATTTAAAAAAAAGAAGAAAAGGAGGGGCCAGATCTGTGGTGCCATTGGGGCTCCAGAGCCCGGAGGCCTGGATCTGGCTGAAGGAGTTTCCAGCTGAGACCACATTCCTGCCAGCCTCTGACTCCTGCCCCGTCTGCCTCCCTCCCCCCTCCCTCCCTTCCTCCCTCCCTCCCTCCCACTCAGTCACTTAAACAAGAATCCTCACCACACGCTGTGCTTCTAGGGAACCCAACCTCAGAATGCCGTCTTTCTTCTTTCTCTGCCCTCTGCCAGCCCAGTGTTTCTACTCTGCATGGATATTGGCCGGCTGTGGCAGGCGAGGTCTTGTTTCCCACCCTTCCCAGGAAATAGACATGTCTTCCCATGGCGGTGCAGGTGTGTCTGAGTCTTGACTACCAGTGTGGTTACTAGAGGATGGTACTGGAGTCACTGGCAGAGGGACCTATAGTGGCCAGGAGACATTAGTCAGACCCACTGGGAAGCGGGAGGTGCCAGCTCGTGGCTGTTTGAGCCTGGCCTTGAACACCCTCACCTCCAGCATCATGCAGCCCACCTGCGCATACAGTGGTGTGGGTTGCAGACCAGCTTGGGTACTTCTGCCTCACTCCCTGCCTTTCCTCTTATTAACAATCAGATTTTTGTTATTCATCCACCTCTTCCTGGTTCAGACTCCTGGGGAGTGAGTCACTTTCGTGCAAGGTTTAGGAGCCAAGTTTTAAAGCCTTCTTAAGTGAATATTAGGGGAAATAGCACTGAGAGTTACTGCCTGCATTTAAGTAGTATAAGCCCCACCCCTGTCTCTCTCCCGCTCCTACATGCATGCAGTAAAGAGAATAGGTCTTTTCTACTAGGGCCTATGACTCTGCAGTAAAAGATAATACAACACAGGGCACAGGTTGGTGAATGTGTGTGTGTGAGCGTTTCGAGGAATTTAACTAGGATGCAACTTCCACAAGAGAAGGAACCCTGCCTGCATTGTTCACGGCTGAACCTCCAGTGCCCAGCATGTGGTATGAGCTCAATAAATATTTGTTGACTGAATGAATAAATTAACATTAATTGCAAGCCTATTCTGCATCAGATGTTATGCTAATCATTATTAGTGCAAAAATTAATATTTTGTGCCAGCTGGGTACTGGAAATACCAGGGGGAACTTTGTGAAGTCTATAATTGTCTAACTACTATGCTGTACAACTGAAACTAATACAAAATAATATTTAATGTAAACTGTACTTGAAAAATTTCAAAATTAACATCATATGTGCTGTCCCATTAAGGAGCTCACAGTCTAGAAAGAGAAACAGATAGGCAAGCAAAGGGGTTGAACATAAGGGTTGAAATGCAGGGATATGTAAGTGCTGGCAGAACACAGGACAGGACCGACCATTGCTCTGGCCCAGGGAGATCCGAAAAAAGGTGCAGAGAGCAAGGAACATCTGAGTTGAGCCGTGAAGAGTGAGTGGTGTTTGGTAGAGGTCACAGGATGAGAAGGCCTCTGGGCAGGGGACAACATGAACAGAAGCATGAGGATATAAGGCTGACGTGAGGGCAGTGAGCAGTGCACTGGGGTGGCTCATGTGTACCAACCTGTGGCGCATGATGAGAGGCCGCTGGAAAGCAGCTTGAGCCGCCATCATGGAGTTCGGGACCCTCACCAGCCTCTCCGCCCCCATGGGCTGTGTGTTTTCAGGCCATGGCCAGTGCAGCTGTGGGGACTGCCTGTGTGACTCCGACTGGACCGGCTACTACTGTAACTGCACCACGCGCACTGACACCTGCATGTCCAGTAACGGGCTGCTGTGCAGCGGCCGGGGCAAGTGCGAATGCGGCAGCTGCGTCTGCATCCAGCCGGGCTCCTACGGGAACACCTGTGAGAAGTGTCCCACCTGCCCTGATGCCTGCACCTTTAAGAAGTGAGTGGGCAGAGAAGTGAGTTCTAGAGAGTTGGGCGTCACATTGGGGGCTGTAGTGGAGAGGGTCCTCTAGACTAGAACCCCCAGCTCTCCAGGTTTCAAAGCTTTAGCAGGAGGAGTCTGCTGCAGCCACATGGCCAGCTTTCCTCTTTCCCTGAAAACTTTGGGCAAAGCTGGAGGTGGCACCAATGGTGAAGGAGTCAAGCCAGTACCAGCCGGACTCCAGCTGGAGAAGCCCCTCTTCTAGGGTGGCTTCCTGGACCCCTGAGTTAAGAGGGAGGCTAAACCAGATACCTTCTGGGGAACGTTCCAGTGCTGATGTTCTGACTCTGTGGGAGCGGTGGGGCTGGAGTTATGAGAGGCACCGTGTGAAATGGATGTTCACCAGTACAAACGACACTCATGTGGGGGTCAGAGGAAGCTTCTAGCAGCCCAAGTCCCTGAGGATATGCTTACTGATTTTAAAGAGAGGGGAAGGGAGAGAGGAAGAGAGGGAGAGAAATATCGATTGGTTGCCTTTCACACGTGCCCCAACTGGGGACTGAACTTGCAACCTAGACATGTGCCCTTGCCAGGAAATAAACCCACAACCTTTCAGTTTACGGGAGGACACCCAACCAACTGAGCCACTCTGGCCAGAGCTCTCCTTCCACTTCAAGAGGGTGAGAGTAATAGCATCTGTACAGGGCCTTCTGCTTAGAAGACACTCTCCCCCCAGGCTGGTTTAATGCTCTGCTGTCACTGTCTTGAAATTATTAGTAATTTTTGAACAAGGGACCTGATGTTTTCATTTTGCACTGGGTCCCTAATTATGTGACTGGTTGTGACTTTAAGGCTCCCAGGAGTGGCAGAGGGTTCACCCTCCTGTCACAGGCCTGGGTGGAGAAATTTCATGACGGTACCTGGAGGCGTCTGCCTGACAGGCCCTGAACTCCAGACCCGACTCTCTGGGCCCCAGGGATGTCTGACAGGCACTTCTGTTTGTGCGTTTGTTTTCTGAGATGGAGGTGTTTGAGGGTCGGAGTCAGACTAAAGCACTCTTGGGGTTGCTCCTTCCTTGCCTTAACCCCTGTGTCCTCTGTCCTTAGGGAGTGTGTGGAGTGTAAGAAGTTTGAGCGGGGAATCCTATTTGAGGAAAACACCTGCAACCGTTACTGTCGAGATGAGATCGAGTCCGTGAAGGAGCTTAGTAAGTTCAGCGTGTCTTCGTGTTGCATACACCTGGGTTCTAAGTTTCTCTGACTTAATGCAAGAAACCGTCCAACTCTCATCTGTAAAATTGTGACCTCAGAGGCGTGTGGTGCAGTTCTGATGCTCAGTAGACACTTAGTAAAAGCTGACTTCACTGCGGGTCTCCCTGCACTTCTACTGATTTGTTCAGCAGACCCGCCCCTTTCTGCTTCCCGAAGCCCACAGACTCAGCACAATCCTGCCAATGACTTCCAGAGTGTGTATAAATCCTAACTAAATGCCCCTCAAGAAAGGGAAGAGAATGCATCCCATTGTATAGATGAAGAAACTGAGGCACAGAGTGAGAAAGTACTTACCCATGACGGTTTTAGCTTAGTAGGCTAGTAAGCATTTACCAAGAACACCCAGGCATTTGGCTTTTCTGGTTTGGAGTGGAGCCTTCGCCCTGATGGAACTGTAGCCAAAGTCATTATCCTGAAGCCTTTTTGGCTCTTGGTAGCCTCTTGTGGAATGAGACAGAGAGAAATGCAATGGGGAGCAAAACGCTTGCCTGCAATTATTCTGGTTTGTTCTTCAACTTGACGTGCAGGAGATGATCCCTGCTGCTGTCAGCACACCTGATGTGGTTCTCTGGGCCAGGCAGGCGCTGGGCAGTGCCAGGGAGATCGCCATCTCCCACGAAGGCAGGAAACACGTTTTCAGTGGGAGTTACAGAAAGACCCCACCAGTCAGTCAGCTTCTGGTGGGCATGTTATGGAAAAGAGTCCGCTCCCTGGACCCCTTGGCCAGTATCAGGAGTGGGGCTGGGGTGAGGGCAGAGATTTGGGGCCTGAGTCTAAAGAAACAATTTCCCCTCTGGAGGAGACCGTGCTTGCTCTGATTAGTTCAGGCTGCTCAGAGGTGAGATGTTTTTATTATCTGGACCAGCTGGGTATTCCAGGTTAGTGGATAACTATTTCTACACCCCACCCTGCCATAATAATCATAAAAATAAATGCTTTTTAAAATCTTTTTTTAAGATTTTATTTATTTATTTTTAGAGAGGGAAGGGAGAGAGAGAGAGAGAGAGAGAGAAACATCAATGTGCAGTTGCTGGGGGTCATGGCCTGCAACCTAGGCATGTACCCTGACTGGGAATCGAACCTGCAACACTTTGGTTCGCAGCCCGTGCTCAATCCACTGAGCTACGCCAGTCAGGGCTAAAAATAAATGCTTTTTTATATGGAATTTTATTACTTGTAGAAGTTTTAAAAGTATCTTTTCATGCACATTATCTTATCCTTCTCCCAACAACCGAATGGAGTAGAACTATAGTACCACCGTCATCTTCATTTTGAGAATGAAGAAATTGAATCTCAGGGAAGTTAAGTAACTTGCCCAAGCAAATTAGTGATGAGGTAAGATTAGAATTAAATCCTGAAATTCTTACTCTTTCCTTGGTACTGGCATAGCACTGGTTTACTAAATTAAAGGCCTGATGAGTTCAAGTTTATAGGTTGTGCTTGAGACTCATGCTAATCCTGCTCTGTCACGTGCTGTGTGACCTCGGCACATTTGCTCAGTCTCATCGTGTGTCACCTTTAACTGCCGGTTTCATCAGTGTAGGGTATGGTCTCACTGTCAGAGCCACAGGCTCCAGGATGAGGAGGGATGAAGCCTGCAGAACACGATGGGAGAGAGGATGGCTCTGAGGAGCAACTCCGGGACAAAGGCAGAAATGGAGGGACACGAAGGGCTGAGTGTAGAAACTACTGAAAAATCACTGAGCAAGCAGAGAAAGGAAAGAGAGGGAAGGAAGCACCCACTGCTTACTGTACGTCACTTAATTCTCCACCAGCCCTGTGAGGTGAGGGCATCATTTTCCCTCCATAGACAAAGAAAGGGACTCATGGGGTCAAGTGACGCCCCAAGATCACACAGCTGGTAGGTGGTAGAGTCCAACTTTGAATCGGGTTGTGCGGCACTGTTATATCATGTCCCTTCTCGAGGAAGGAATAAGAACCAGAATGGGCCGGTGAGGGACAAAGTACACCAGTCAGGGTCATTTGGAGGCAATTGCCAGCCATGACAGCCATCTCAGATCTAGACATCTTGCCTACTGTCAGGTGTAAGGATTCCTATGTCAGCGTAAAGTTGCATACTTTTGCAGCAATTCAATAAGTGGGGTTTGGGAGTGACCCATTATCCAAGAATTGACCCATTTTTTTCCAGGAATTGACCCATTTTTTCACTTCCCATCTGTCCCTCTCTCCCAGAGGACACTGGCAAGGATGCAGTGAATTGCACCTACAAGAATGAGGATGACTGTGTCATCAGATTCCAGTACTTTGAAGACTCCAGCGGAAAGTCTATCCTGTATGTGGTAGAAGAGCCAGGTGAGCAGACCCCGAGGGCCCCTGGCCCCACCCCCAGGGAGAGGGAGAACCACGTTAGGCAGTTGTTTCACCCATCACGCCTCTTAAATGGAACAGCCAGGTTAAGCCTGACCTTACAAGTGAAAAGTTAGGGCCCGTCATCTGCGGGGCAGGGGGCGGGGGGCGGGGATATAAATACAAATATTAGCAAGAAAGTGGTTTGCTAATTGAGGACATAGAAAAATAAGATGGGTAAGGAGAGGAAGACGGTAAATATGGATCCCATGAAGGGACAAAATAGACCATGGCAGTTTTTCAGGTGATAATGTTAAGAAGTAAAGAATTTAAATTCTAGGACTTTTCAGCACATAGCATCTGCTCTCCTATAAGTTCAATGGTTGCCAAGAGCGACCTGCTTGCCACTGCAGAGGAAGGCCTCGTGGTTGGAGGTGTTGACCCTGCCGGGTTCACCACAAAACCTGGTAAAGGGCTTGAGTCGCCAAGCCCCCCAGCCGTAGGCACTGAGAATCCAGTGCTTGCCCTCCAGGCCCTCTGGGTGCGGGGGGGGGGGGGGCTCACATCATCATATGCCAACCACAGGTTTGCCACCCTCCAACCCAGTAGGTTTGCTTGCTTTTCCTTACCCCCTCGTCTCCTTCCTTTCCCCTAAACAACAGATTAAGACAGGAATGACGAGGAAATAGTTTTGAGAACTTATTCTGTATCAGGCACTGCGCCAGGTGCTGGGAATATAACAGTAAATAAGGCAGAGATGGCCCTCACAGACTTGGGGGAGACAGTAATGTAAGTCAGTAATGACACTGCAAAGGGATAAGGGCCACAGGGTGGTGGGTGGGATGGACAAGAACTTGGTAGTGAAGGAGCAATCTCCCAAGGCAGAGGCTAAGTCAGCTGGTCACTTGACATTCTTGACAGCTGTAGAGAGTCCTTCATCTCATTCCTTAGACCAGAGGCCAGCAAACTTTTCTGTAAAGGGCCAGATGTTAAATATTCCTGGCTGTGTGAGCCAGGTGGTCTCTGTGCTGTGACTGCCCGACTCTGCCATAGTAGCAGGAGAGCAGCCATGGACACAGGTAAATGAGGAGTTTGCTGTATTTACAAAACAGGTGGCAAGCAGTACTTGGCTCGTGGCCCAGTTTGCTGGCCCCTGCTTTACAGCAGTGGTTGTGAAACTTTCGTGTATTTCCTCATTAAAGAAAAATCCAGAGTCCTGAGCCCCGACTTGTTTCCACAAAACTTTGCCCTTGTGTTCTTCATTAATTCTCTTGGTAATCAGGCTGTTCCCCAATATGTTCAGGCGATAATGCTTTAGATACATCACTTCCCCCAGTGAGCCTTCTCAGAGGTCCTCCCGCCTCCTCCAGCCTCATTCTGCTGACGAGGTTTGGTGCTGCTGTTTGATTCTCACAGCAGCCCTGCTTCCTTGAAAGGGCCTTGACCACCCTGTTAAATTGCTTCTTCCATCACCTGCCTCCCTCAGTAGCTCATAAGCCTCGTGAACATAGGATCTGTCTGTCTTATCAATTGTTGTATCCCCATCCTTGGCTCAGTCCTCTACAAAGAAGATAATAAATGGCTTGTGAATGAATTAATAGGGCTGATTATTCCTAGGAGACAGCCAGGCTTATATACATCTTGATATCTGTTAGGAGCGTTTGGCTGCTTGGAGAAGGGCAGGGGTGAAAGTGGGAAAGGGGCTGCTACATCGGTGTCACCCGGGGTGTGCCTGTCCCCGTGGGCAGGGGAGATCATAGTGTCCTTGCCTGTGATACTATTTATCCACCTTCGCCAGAGCTCTCAGCCTTCATAGGGGAAAAGGAAGAGAAAGGAAGGGCATCGCCTTAGTTTTATTTAGTGACTCAAGGGAAAGCTGACACGGGAAAATGAGAGGGAAGTGTGGGGCTGGGTCTGTGGGGAGCAGGTGTGGATTATTTGCACGTGACTTTCTCACGCTTTTCCATCCACCTGTGTTAACACGTTTCACAGATTCTTCCGCACCTACCTTTTTGATACCTTTGCCCCTTCTCGCTTCAGAAGGGTGGTATGTTCTTGCTTTTATACTCAGCTGTTTTAAGTCACTTAGCTGCCTCACTCTGAGTATATAGTCTTGCAGATTGTTTCATCTCTTTGCTACAATAATCCTTGCTGGTGCTCCTGCTGTGTCAGCTTACCAAAATCTTGGTCTGGGTATTCTGAGACTAGAACAAAGATGACGGTGACCTGGGGTGGTACAAATAACCTGGGGTCAGGGGTAACTTTTCTGCCTTGCTGACAGTAGGCCCCTTCCCCATGTTAGGGGATGGGACCCAGACCCATATTTCTGATCCTGATGCCCCGAAGTCCCAAGTTCTGCCTCTCCTCTCACCCCCACCCCCACCCTGATCCATTCTCAGGGGCTCTGGTTCAGAGTAGAATGTAGCATCTGGGGTCCTGGAATAGAGGAGGAGATTCTTTTCATTCTCTTCCCTAACTCATGTGCTGCCGGAGGCTTTCTTGGAAGGGCCGAGCCACGGCAGGGTTGTAAAGAGAGCACAGCCAAAGGGTTTGGCATTGGCTACGTGGTGTTAGCCCTGAGCTGGATACGAGTGCCTGATACGACACAGTGTGTCCATGCAATATCTGGTGCATGCTTATGCCAAAAAGTTACTCATTGTTATGAACAAATTAATTGGACTTCCTGTACTTTTGTTTGTCAAATCGGCTAACCCTGCCCAGTCTTTCCTGACGCCGCTTTCCTTCCCTTTCCATGGGTCCTCATCTCTGTGAGGAGCTGGGAGGGCTCTCCAGAAACCCCCAGTCTTGTCTGCAGGAAGCCTGCCATCCATCCCTTTCGGGACAGATGGTTAACAGATGTCCCCCAACCCCACGAAGACCTCCTGGCACTCTCTCTGTCCTCCCTACACTGACATGCAGAAATGAAGAGATTTCACTTTGGGATTTGAGGGTCCGCCCCACCTCAGTCTTCAAGAGAATTCATAATTGCTTTTCCCAGAAGAACTGGGGCCCTTCACTCCTGGGAACTCAGACGCTGGAAACTCACTGCTTCTCTCCAGGAGCTCTTTTAATTATAGACAGCTTGCAATTTGGTGGCTTGGGAAAATGCCAGCCTGGGTTTGTGGTGGTGGTTGTTTTGGGGTAGTGTGTGGTGAGCATGGGGTGTATGTTTAGAGAAGAAGGTGGGAGACAGTGTGGAAGGTGGGTGTGGCCTCCTCTGCAGACCCATCAATAGGCATATCTGCACACACTTAATTACATAACACCTGAGAAGTTACTGGAGTGAAGTCACCCACCAGACACCTGTGGTTTATGGGAAGCAGAGCTCTGCTGACTGTACTTCTCCTGGCCCTCAAGGCGTGACGTGCCTCTGTCTGTGTTGGTTGTTGACTGAGGTTGAAGAGGAAGTCGGCTTTCAATAGGGTTAGGATTTTAGATGACTAAATGTTTTGGGAAGGAACCCAAAATATTGTCTTGGTTGGCAGGCCACCTGGTGTCTAAGTATGCTGAAAAGGTCATTAGGGTCCCCAGTCTGCAGGGCAGTAAACATCTGAACCAGGGGACAAACTCAAACACCTACAGGAGCCAGGTAAATAAATTGGTGAAAACAGCCAGGTGTCACAAGAACGCCAGTAATCACGGCAGCTGATGTTTGCTGAGCCCTGACTCCATGCCAGGCACTGTTATGAGTTCTTCAAATTCCTTAATTATTCCTCAGAGCGAGGTCTCAAAGTCAGTGCTGCTAGTTTCTCCACTTTAAAGATGGTAGAACCAGGAAACACACCCAGAAAGGTTAAATAATTTATCAAAGGTCACATGGCTAAGGAAGTGGTGAGCCTGGATTCCAAGTGGGCAGGCTGGCTCCAGAGCCCGCAGTAGCACAAGCCCCGTGACAAGCCACACGCTGCTGCTGTGTGGTGGACAGCAGAGGGAGCGGTGCGGGCTCTGGCCAATGTGTCCCCCTAACACGGGCGGCTGCTGCTCAGTCCTCACCAGTTGCTGACCTGTAGGAACCTAGGTTCTATGTTTCCAGATCTTTTGATTTTTTTTTTTTAAAGAAGAGCCCTGGCCAGAGTGGCTCAGTTGGTTGGGCATTGTTCTGCGAAGTGAAAGGTCACTGGTTCGATTCCCAGTCAGGGGCACATGCCTGGGTTGCAAGGTTGGTCCCCGTTGGGATGCGTACAGCATATCAGTGTTTCTCTCCCTTTCTTTCTCCCTCCTTTTTCCTCTCTCTAAAAATAAATAAATAAACTATTTAAGAAATAAAAATAAATGAATAAAAAGAACCTGAAATTTCAAGGGGAGACTCCTGATTGTTCAATGTTGCCAATACAATCAAATTTTTAATACAGGCTGTGTGAACCCACATCAAGTAGACTAGATTTTGCCCTTGGGGGACAGGCTCACGACCTGATTTAAGCCACTCGGGACAGATTATTTTCGTCCTAAAAGTTGCCCCCTCTCCTTGAAAAAATTAATTGATTTTTTTATAAGTCCTGTTTCCTTCAGAGAATTTTCTAGTACATTATTCTTTGTCAGGAAGCTCTTATTTTTAGCCAATTGAAGTGATTCCTGTGTCAGTCACAGCCACTGTGCTCTGTGCTGTCTCCTGACAGAGTGTCCCAAGGGCCCTGACATCCTGGTGGTCCTGCTTTCAGTGATGGGGGCCATTCTGCTCATCGGCCTTGCTACTCTGCTCATCTGGAAGCTCCTCATCACCATCCATGATCGGAAGGAGTTTGCGAAATTTGAGGAAGAGCGAGCCAGAGCAAAATGGGACACGGTAAGAGACTGGGCTGTGTAGCGCCGGACGTTTTCCTAAGTCATTGGTTTGGAGCCTGAAGCAGACACAGCAGATGCTCACAGCGGCCAGGTTCCGCCAGCGGTTTTCCAGCTAGCCTGTGATCTGGGCGTTGGGAGATGGTCTAGCTGTCCTGCGGTCCTTACGCCTCCTGGAAACTGCCTGACCATGGGCTGACTGAGCACAGACAGGGCCCAACGCTCTGAACACGGTGAAGAGATGAAAAGGAAACAACCTCCAATTGAGGGAGACGGGACACACTTGAGACTCCAACACGGAGAACATAGAATATATAACTAACATACATTATATACCAATGAGGTTTTAGCTCGTTAAACACAAAAAGGGAAAATATAACAATGGCTAACATTTCCTGAGGAGTTACCACGTACCAGGAACTGTTCTAAATGTTCTTTGTGAATTAACTTATTTTATCCCTATAACAACCCTGTGTGATAGGCCACATTATGATGCCCACCTGCAGATAAGTGAGCACGGAGAAGTGGGAGGGAATTACGTTTCCCCTCTTTGGGTCAGCCTCTTAGAAATAATAGCAGGGTGTCATTCCATCCTATGTTCTTTTTTTCTCAAATGATGACAACTTCCAAATCAGACTCCACCTTTGTGTTCCCTACAGATTATCTCGATTGAATCCAAGCAAGCATTTTTTGAGAATTTAGTATGGTCTTCATTTTACTCTATTTTCCTTTGGCTTATTTTCTACATTTCAGCTTTTTTTTTTCTGGACCTTCCAAATGGCTATTTGACTCCCTGACTGTCCAAGTTTAGGCTGTGGGTTTGTTCCCATTTGATGGTGACCCCAGGCCTTCGTGCCCCAGAGTCCCAAGGAGCTGAGATGTTTCTGTTCAGACGGTGTAGAAACCCTGAACCTCTGATGCACACAAGAATGTATTGTGTTTCTTGGAGCTACCACTGAGGACTACCAGACCTTATGGGGTTTGTCACTTTTTATTAGAAAATGACTTGAGAAATCCAGCGAGGATCTCACTGTTTCATGATAACACGACTGTTTGTGGGTAGTGCTGGAAGGGATGAGATGAGATCGTTTTCCGAAGTGTTTTGGCACAAGCTGTCCTCTGTGTTCCGCACACCGCCTTCTACACTTCTCCTCCCCGCCCACCTCCCCAGCAGGGTAAAGGAAAGCGGGGAGAAGAGCAGCAGGGAGAGGGTGGGAGAGAGGGAGGAAACTGTCGGTTGCAAGCCGTCTGAAGTGTGTTGGGATCACCTAAAAGGGGTGGGATGAATTTAGCCCCTTAGAAGTAGTGGCAGGGGGCCCTCAACCTTCTCTTATTTCCTGTCCATTCCCATCTTACGAGTGACTGTGCGAATACAGTGCGCACCAAGCTGTTTCATCGGTGGTGTTTCCCAGAGAAGGGTGTCTTGGGCACATGTCTCAGAGCAAACGTAAGCCTCGAGGATGGGGTAGAATTGAAGATTCACTGTATGACCCTTTTCTGTTCTCTCCTCAGGCCAACAACCCGCTGTATAAAGAGGCCACGTCCACCTTCACCAACATCACCTACCGGGGCACTTAATGACAAGCAGTTTGGCCTCAGATCACTGTCAGACTGTCCCTGTGTCTCTGCCCGGATTGTGGGCATCTCTGCTGTCGTGTTTACAGGGGGCGAGATCTGTGGGGTGGGAGTGGGGACTTGGAGTGGGGTGGGGTGGGGAGAATGTCAGTGCGTGGGAGTGTGGATCCAGGTGCATGAGTGGGCGAGAGTGCTGCGTGTGTGGGAAGGTGTCATTTAAAACTTGTGCCGTGTCCCAGATCAACGGAGCTCCTCGGCCTTTGTCCTCCGAACACCTCCTTCAGGGATTCTCCCTGCTTAACCCGAGGGTGATCTACGAGGCTGAGCAGGTGTTCCTCATTACCTCAGTGAGAGCCTGCCAGCCTTCTCAGGCCATTCTCCCTGAAGGGAAGAGCGGGGCCACTCGTGCCAGAGAAAGGGACCTTGACTCCACCCTGAGCTGATGGTTCTTGGGCCTGACTCTTAGCTGCTGTGGTAGCAACTGCGGGGCTCTGCAGCCTTGTTGTGTGACCTGTACCTCTGCCCCCTCTCCCCTCCCTCTGGCTGAGGGAGAAATCAGGGGAGAGCTGAACCATCAGAGCTGCCTGTGCCTTTTGCCATTGTCCCAGTCCCGCATGGCTCTCTCAGAAGGGGAGCCCTGGCTACCTGATTCTTCGATCTGTTGGGAGAGAGGATGGCAGGGCCACCCAGGGCTCATGCATGACCTGGGGGAATGTGCCAGGCCCCCCCCCCCAGTTCAAAATGATAACCCCCTCAGACTTGCCCCCTTGGCAGCTCCACTCTAGAGGTCTGTGTGGAAGCATTTCGCCCTGGGACCAGCACCACCTCTTACCTCCTACTCCCACGTTCTCACTGCTGTAGACGTTTGCTGCATCCCGGGACTTGCACGACCAAAGCTTTTCCTCCCAGGGAGGGTGCTGTCCAGAGGTCTGGCCTGCCCTTCAGGCCTGCTGCTCCTTGTCCAAGGCATCTCCACACACCCTACCCTGTGCTTTTGTGTGCTGCACCCATCCACAGGGCTGAGTGCATTTATCTACCTCCGGGGCATCTTGTGAAGGAGCCATTCCCACAGGTCTCTGAGTCTGCTGGGCCTGAGCGCCGGTGGCCACACATGCTGATGGCCCAGTTATATCGGCATGTGTGGCCTATTCTCCTGAGGGCTGGACCACCTCATTTTTAACTCAGTCATTAATCTGAGAGGCCACAAGTGCAATTTTATTTTATTTTTCTCACTGGGGCACCTGAAACCACGATGAGGCTTGCTTAAACGGAAGGAACATGTATATAAACCCACTTGTATTATATTTGTAATTTTATTTGGTGACAAGGAAGGAGAGTACAAAAAAACCACACAGACTTGGGCTGGATACAGACAGCCCCACGTGGCATCATTCATAGCAAGTCAGTGTCCAGTGGCTGGATCTGAAAGGACTGCCTTATCCTGGAAGCCTGTGGGGATGGATGCATGGGCATGCTGGACCTTCCCTGAGGAGCAGGGGTGGGCAAGAGCAGTAGTAGCTGCTCCATTGGTGTTTACATTAACACCCATCCACCCCCCAAGAAAAAGGGGAGGGCCCACAAACTCTGGTTCAGTGATCAGAAAGTCCAAGTCCCGGCCTCAGTGCAGCACCTGAGGAGCCTTTAACCGTAATCAAGGCAAGTCTCTTTCTTCTCCCTGAGGCTCCGTTTTCTATTTGAAAAATGAGGGGTTTGGACCAGCCAGTCCAGAAGGTGTCAGCATTCTAACGTACTGGGGCTTACTGTGACAGCAGACACACAGTGAAGCTTCTGTGCGATGTGGGTGTTGTTTGTTTTAGCTGGGAGATCTGAGACCCGGCTTTGGCGAGCACAGATGCCATTCCGTGTCACTGTATTCAGTGAAAAAGCCTCATTCCGTCCTGCCTCAGGGCCCCTTCTCCAACTTGTGTTAGCAGATACATCTCCCGATGTAGCCCTTGAGCTCCACTTAATTCCTATTTCTTAGTTCGCTTTGCACACATCTGCATCTGCGTGTTAGGGAAGAAGAATCCACAAGAAGTAGCAGAAGTTTGTGTTCTCCATCCAGGTGTAAACCTTGAGAATGAGCCTTGGAATTAGGGGTGGGGCAAATGACCACGCCCCGTCTCACCAGTGGGTTACCCTTTACTGTTGGGCATGGTAAGGTAGCAGAGGGATAAGTGAGGAGGGGAGGGATGATAAGGAATCCAAGAAGTTTGGAAACAAACTATGACCTTCAGCTACAGAGGCAAGAGTCCATTAGAGAAGCAGTTGGACATTTTCTGTAGATAAGATGACTTACATAAAGGAACTCTATCAAAGGAGAAAGAATATGTATCCAATGGATTAAAGAATCTTGTGTGAGCTTCTGCAACGAGGCTCATAGGCCTCGGAGACCAGCACTGTTTGTCTATATGTGGGGAGAGCATGTAGCTTGTCCAGGAGACAGCAAATGGCAGCGACTTATGGTATCATGAAGGGTGAGCATCTGAATAGCATTTTGGCGTCAGACAACACAGTGCAAAGAGGTTATTTGTGCTCCGCTCTTTTGGTGATATTTCACGTTCAATCTCAGGGCCTGTGGACAGTAATGGGAAACATTGAACATGCCTGACACGTTGTCACACGAGCAGTTGGTTCTTTACCATTCAGATATTCCTAGGCCGTCCATGATTTCAAGATACTCCTGTTTGGTGAGCATTCCTGATCAGAATGACTTAAGTGTTTTCCTAATCACCTCCTCTGTGTGAATTGGGCAACCATGAATTAAACATGTTTTCCAGAAAGAAGTGGCCTAAGGCTGCCCAGAGCTTCCTGTGTTATTATTTCTGTTTTCTTTGGGTGAAAATAACAATTATTTTAGGACAAGCATGTTTCCAAATGTAACAGCGTGATGATTATTACCACAACTAAAGTTAGCTTCAGAACCTAGAACTTTTCTTTAGATTTTAACAATATTTTCAAAATGAGTAAGTTATTACTATTCTAAGAGTTATAGTTCATTTGTTTTCTAATTGGGGATTTTTAGGAACTTGTGGAGCCTCAACAGAACAGGCTGTCAATTTCATCTAGGTTCTATTTATAGGAAGCACAAATTGGTAGAATATGGCTTGATGGCAAACTATTTACAGGACCATTCAAACGCCCCACTTTTATTGAAGGCATTGGGTCTCAAAATGTGGTCCCAGGACCCACAGCATCAGTATCACCCGGGAACCTGTTAGGAGTGAAAATTCTCGGGCCTCCCCCAGACCTGCTGAGTCAGAAACTCTGGGAGCAGGCCCACATTTTGTGTTTTAATAGGCCCTGCTGGTGACTCTGTTGCACGCTCAAGTTTGAGAATCACTGATTTAAAGATTCACATACCTGTCCTTCTGGCCTAGAAAGAAGTTCCCAGGAAGTCATCTCAGTTACTCAAAGATTACGAACATACCTTGGATGATAGATTAAGAAAATCAAATACTCACAAAATGGAAATCTACTTTCCATTCATTTTCCAAGTCAAGTGATCAGAGGCTCTTGGGTTCCCTCACAGCCACCAATTCCCATGAAAAACTGAAAGAAGTCATAGATCAGAATCACAGAAGGGAAAAATCAGCTAACAGGATACTTGGCAGGCAGCTGAGAAAACCTATGCGTATCAAGTTGAAGCAGGAACGTACTCTGATGGCACCGTTCACAGGAGGCGGGACTGGAATCTTAATCACTAACATTGTCCCCCTGTAGGATGCCAGAATGGGACTTTAGAATATGTAACTTTCCACTTTACATTTTAAAATACATTGAGCACCAGCAGTGTGGGATTGAAGTGCTTTAGAGAACGCCCAGAACATAATCATTGCCTTGGAGTCTGACGTTCCTCACTCATATGGGGCTTTTTTTTTTTTAACACAATACAGTGCATGACATCATAAAAAGATTGTGTGAACCCAGACTGAGTCCTTTTATGGTGAAATTTTGGAAGACCAACTGTTTTGTTTACCTCATGCTAACTGATGACTAAATGTCTGGGTGAAGATGGAAGACCTTATGTGAAAACAAAATGCAAAGCTCTATGTCAGATCATACTTGTAACCTCTTAACTCTTGGTCTCTGTCATCTGAACTCTAGAATATCAGCCACTAATAACCACTGGGATCAACTGCAAGCAGGTTGCCTTAGAACTTCGGTGCACTCATTTTTCATACTGATGTAAGGAAAAAAATATCAAATAAGCCATTTAGTACTTGTTGAGAAATAATTTCTATTTGGTTTTGTAATATATTTCTGGAAATGTGTATCCCTGATTTTTGTTTATTTTGACTAAAGCACACAAGGATGCCATTTTAAAGGCTTGTATTCAAGGTTAACCATATTGATAAATAAAAATTTAAAAATCCACTGAATGAGGCTGCCCAAGAATGGTTTCTGTGTGAAAGGAAAATTACAGGTCAAGAAACAAGATTGCATTCCATGAAGCTTCTGTCATAATGCTATCTCTCCAACCTCATACACAGAGGAAACATTTTTATCAGTTGTGCATTTTGGACAGGACACCAAAGAATGCACACAGAATGTAAGTATCCAGAAAGCAACACTTAAGATATTTAAGAGCCTTTAGGTAAAAAACCTCCATTGTAGATTATTCTTGATCAGTGTCCCTGAAAAGAACTTTGTAAGGTTTTCCCATGACTCATACACTATTGGCATGGTTCGTTGGAGAGGTCAGAGTGATGGGTGTGTAAATATCGTTTGGTGGTCAATGGAAACACTTTGCTAAGAAAGGAAAAATGTTGATGGATGCTGAACTTTGCTTTTCCTGACCCTTAGAATCACCCATTGTGACAGAGATTGCTGATTATGTCCTCACATCTGTTTTCCCCTTCTCACATGGTACTAAAACTCCTTGGACTGGGTGGAGATGGGCAAAGGGAGAAAAATGGGGACATCTGTAATAGTGTAAACATTAAAAAAAAACTCCTAATTTTTAGCGGGGTACATGGCTGCCCAGAATAAATACTGTTTCCTAGCCTCTCTTGCAGCTAGGTGTGCCATGCCATCTCATAGGCAGGGAAATGTCAATGAATGAAGTGCATACAACTTCCAGTAAGTGCCACTTAAGAAGGGCACATACCTCCCCTCCCCATCCTTCCTGCAGGCTGGAATGTAGAGACAATAGCAGGAATTTAAGCAGACATCATGGATCAAGCAAGATGTGACCTAGGAGATAATATTTGTTATTGATTGCTACATAAAAAATCACCCCACAATTTAGCCGCTTACAACAACAAACATTATCTTGCAGTTTCTGTGATCAGGAATTCAGGAATGGCTTAGCTGGGTGGTTCTGGCTCCGAGCCTTTCATGAGATTGTATTCAAGATGTTGGTCAGGGCTGCAGTCAGCTGAAGGCTCAAAGGGGCTAGAGGATCCTCTTCCAAGATGGTTTACTCACATGGCCATTGGAAGGAAGTCTCAGTTCCATTCTGGCTTTTGGCAATACGCTTAGTTCTTTACCACTTGGGCATGTCCATAGGACTCCTTGAGTGTCCTCTTGGCATATCACTTGACTTCTTCCCAAGAAAGTAATCCCAGAGACAGCAGGCAGGGAACTGCAACATTTTTTATTACTTAGGTTTTTGCCCCATCACCATTTCTGCCACACTCTGTGTGTGTGTATATATATATATATATATATATATATATATATATATATATCATCAAATCCAGCCTATATTTAAGGGGAGGGGTCTAGATGCTGCTTCTCAAAGGGAGGGGCATTGTGGTAAACTGAATCATTTCCTATGCTCCCTCCCCCCCCCTCCCCCCAGTGATATCCACACCCTCAGAACCGGTGAATATGTTACCTTACGTGGAATAAAGACAGGACTTTACTGATGTAATTAGAATCTTGAGATAGGGAACCGATCTTGGATTATCTGGGTGGGCTCAGTGTGATCAGAGGGCTGCTTAGAAGAGGAAGGCAAGAGGATCAGAGTGAGGGTAGCAATGTACTGATGGAAGCAGGTCAGAGTGAGGTGGCCGAGTCAGGGAAGGCATGCAGCCTCTGAAGCTGGGAAGGATAAGGAGTAGATTTCCCCCTAGAGCCTCCAGGAGGGATGCAGCCTTTGACAGCAGCCCTGTAAGACCTATTTTGGACTTCTGACCTCCAGAAATGTAAGGTAATCAATTTTGTTTATGTCACTAAGTCTGTGGTAATTTATTGACAGTAGCAATAGGGAACTAATGCAAACAGCAAAGAATTTGTGAACATTTTTTTTTTAAAGATTTTATTTATCCACCTTTAGAGAGGGAAGGGAAGGGGATAGAGAGAGAGAGAGAAACATCAATGTGCGGTTGCTGGGGGTTATGGCCTGCAACCCAGGCATGTACCCTGGCTGGGAATCGAACCTGGGACACTTTGGTTCCCAGCCCGCGCTCAATCCACTGAGCTACACCAGCCAGGGCGAATTTGTGAACATTTTTAAACTGCTACAGTCCACCCTGTGGCCACAAGTTTTTTATGATATCAAAATATACCCACCCTTTCCAAGGCCCCTAAGTCTTATTCTATTATAGCATCAGCTCAAAGTTTGGAGTTTTATCCTACAAATGCGTCCAGGGGCGGATGAGTCTTCTAGGATGTAGTTCTCTATATAGCTACTTGAATATAGAACCTCTCAATTTGAAGTCCTGTGAACTAAAGAAAAAAGCCATATGTTCCCTTCCTAAAACAACCACCGTGAAGTGGTGGAGGGGCAGGAAGGATAACCACCGCAGGCGTTTTTGTTCCGACAGGCAGAAAACAGGGGGTGCACAGAAGTCCCTGGCCCAGAGTAATTCTGAAATTCACTTGGGCACAGTTTTGCAATTACACATTTAAGGCCTGATAATAATTCCCCAGGGCTTTTGGTTCTACACTTTAGGTACTTGGTTTCACAAAGTCACCCTTTTTTCCATGAAGGGTAGCACGTGTTTGCACCTAAATGGTTTTCTTAGCCGGCTTCCTGCTTATAGAACTTGAGGATCCAAAGGCCTCTTTCTTTTTTGTACTCTGTCCCTTTCAGACCAAGCTGGCAATGTTTCTAACAATACAGTGCTCTTTAAAAGATTGTGAACCTCCTGTGAATCTTACTGGATTTCATTCCATAAGATAAAAATCATATCCATAAATATCTTTGAGATAAATCTTTCTCTAACTTGGGCTTCTGCTGAAGGACTGGGGTTTAAGCTTTTTAGAAGCCTTGTTGTTTAAGTGAGAGTTTTCGAGAAACCTAACCTTTAAAAACGATATTTAGAGAGTCTTTTGTCTGACTGAACACTACACTACTCTGACGTACCACCCTTACAGCATTGCTAAAATGAAAGCCTGCGGATCAGTAAAATAGCCGTGGTTCTAAGATCAGCCCAGGAGTGTACCTCTGAACCTCTGGAATGTGAGAGAGAAAAAAAAATTCTGTCTGCTTAAGTTACTATTTTTTAGAGATTTTCTGTGATTGGTAAAACAATCTAATCCTAACTAATATACCCCTGGTGCTATTGGGAGTCTGTAAAAGTGACTAACTAAACTTACCAATAGATTCAGTGCTGGAAAGATACAAATGTTTAAGATTTGTTAATCATCCACAATCTGTTGATCAGCATACAGACTGAACCCATTACAACTCTTACACATTAGAAATTGATGCTTTCTGAATAGTGGAAAATGGACTGAGTTCATTAATAGAGGTGACTGTAAATACGGTAGGGGGTGGAGCCTCTGTACTGTTATTTCATAGTGGCTGCACCATCTCAAATTTCCACCAACAGTGTGTGAGTGTTCTAGTTTCTTCACATCCTCGCTGATGCTTGTTGTCTTTTTTTTATAGCTATACTAATAGGTATGAAGTATAGCTCATCGTGGTTTTGATTTGCAGTTCCCTGATAATTAGTGATGATCATTTTTTTATATACCTGTTGGCCACTTGTATGTCTTCTTTGGAGAAATCTATTCAACTCTGTATTCATTTGAAAAATAGGGTTATTAAGTGGTTCTTCTACTATTAAGTTGTATAAATTCCTCATATTTTTTAGATTAATTAGCCCCTTATCAGATATATGGTTTGCAAATATTTTTCCCCATTCCATCAGTTGCCTTTTCGTTGTGCTGGTGGTTTCCTTTGCTGTTCAGAAGTTTTCTTGCAGTCCCACTTGAGTATTTCGGTCTTGGTTGCCTGTGCTTTTGGTGTCATGGCCATGAAATCATTGTCAAGACTGATGTCATGAAGCTTTTCCTTTATGTACTCCATTTGGAATTGATCTTTGTGTATTGTGGAAGATAAGGGTTCAATTTAATTCTTTTGCATGTGAAATCCAGCTTTCCCAACATCATTGCTGCTACGGAGAAACAGTCTAATAGAGAATTATAATTCTTAGAGAACTAAATAGGGGAAATTATGTAACATTTTTGTTTGTATGTACTTTTAGTTTTGGTATCACTGCAATTAAATTGGCACTTCCTTGCATACAGAGACTACGGCAAAGTAGAATAATATATGTTTTATTCTAATTTTGTAATATTGATTTTCAGTATTATTAAAGATTCTGGTAATGCTTTTATATATAAGATTTCTGAAGTTTTAAGTATTTTTTAATTTAGTGTTAGAATTAAAATTTATCTTATTATTTGACTTATGTTTGAATACTTATTAGCATACTGCTTTATTTTCAATATTGATTGATGTCATTAAAGCCATTGATAAAGTTAAAGATAAAAATAGTGATTATGAGGATCTGAATACTTGTCTTCAAAATTTTGGAAGTTTTCCTTTATAAAGAAGCCAGAATTTGAGAAGATCACAGAGTTGGCTGAAGCTCCTGATAAGTGATATATTTTCATGAAAACTGGGTTGACACATCTAAAAAGAAGGTGAGTTTTCTTTTTTTCCTCAGAATAATAACTTTATTTTTATTACAAAAAAGCCCATTAAAATTAAGCCAATACAGAAAAGTGTGAAAATACTCAAAAGTACAACAAAATTCCATGATCCAGAAATAACCAGCATTAATAGTCTTTTCAGACATATATTCCTAGTTAAAAGTACAAATAAGAAGAAAGTAGAGCTTGTAATATCACCCTCTGGCAAGGTAGAAGTTAGGACAAAAGGCATTAAAAGGGCCAAAGGAGGACTCTTACTAATGCCAAAGACCACAATTCAATAGAAAAGTGCTCGTTTTGAGTATCTGCACTCTTAGAGCTGAGTAGCAACTTTCCTAAAGGGGAGGGAAAAAGTGAGGTAGACTGGTAGGTGGGGTTGGACAAAATAAGAATGGCAATGAACTGATAAATATTTGCAGCTTGGGAAGCGTACATGAGTGTTAATTACAATATGCTTTGTAGTCTGTCTATATTTAATATTTTCAAAAAAAAAGTCAAAAAGGAACAGGAATAAATCTAAGTCATATAAGACCCATATGGAGAAAATGATAAGATTTCATTAAAGGACATTAAAAAATACCTAAATAAGTGAGGATGTAACTCACATCCATGGACTCAGAGAACCCAAGACTGTCAATTCTTTTAATTAATTTATTTATCCAAAGCTACTCTGATAAAACCCTGACTTTTTTGATGATCTAATTCTGATATTTATATGCATGAACAAAAGCCAAGAATAGCTAAAACACTCTGGAAGAAGAAAAACATGTGTGTGCATATATGTGTTTATGTGTGTGGTGTTTGGGGGAACTTGGTCTCCCAGATATCAACACTGATTATAAAGCTGTAGTGATTAAAGCAGGGTGAGAATGGCACAGGAAGAGATTATTTGACCAATAAGACAAGATAAGGAAGTTCTAAACATATTCATACATATGTATGGGAACATGTACAATAAGGGGGCAGATCTCAGGGGAAAAGAAGCAATATTTAATAAATGGTATAGGAATAATTAATTATTCAAATTTAAAAATGGAATTGCAACTGGATTTTTAACTGTATATAACATTGAGTAATGATTCCAGATGTGAACAGTAAAAGTTTTAGGGGGGAAAAAAGATGAAAAAAATTCTGATTTAGAGTTTGGAGGTATTTTTTTTTTTAAGATACAAAATCCCTGACCAGAGAAGATTGATAAGTTTGACTACATTACGTTTAAGAACTTCTCTTTATTGAAAGGTAATACAAATAAAATGAAAATACAACCAAAACAGAGTGAAGCTTATTTGGTTTATTCCAGTGAATACAAAGGACACCCCTATACGTTAACATCCCAACAGAAAAGTGGCTAAATTACAAGAATATCCATTTCCACATGAAGAAACACAAGTTGCTAATAATTATATGAAAAGATTCTCAACATCATTAATAATCGAGGAAATGCAAAATTTAGGTCACAACGCCCACCAAATGGGCAAAAATGAAGAAGTCTGTTATAATCCCAGTATTAATAAATATTGTGAAAGTAGTAAAAACCACTTTGAAAAACGTTACATGGTATTTCTTAGAGGTTTCATGCCCAGTGGCTAAGATAGAGACCCACCCTTCGCTCTAAACTCCAGAGAACCCCTGGCCCTCGGGCGGCGCAAGGACAGCGCTGGGCAGCGCTGGCCTTCACAACAGGAATGCCCAACTGACAAAGCGAAACAAAGCGAAAATCCCCAAACAACAGGGTCAGCAACCAGATGTAGAAGTAAATTTTTGTACATACCATTGGTGTATAATAAAACACTAGCAGTGAAAGTGAATTACAGCAATATGCTATTTGGATGATTCTTAGACACTATAATAGTGACTGGAAAAGCAAGTCTCAGATTGCTCAGCATAACAATTTTACAGAGTTTGAAAAAAATTAAGGAATAATTTGTTTACGCTGTTTAAAATTATGTATAAAAAGCAAGAGATTGGTAAATTAAAAAAAATTCAGCAGTGTGCCCTTTGTGGAGGAAGCAGGAGAATGAATCAAAAAAGTGCAGATATAACAGTTTTGATGATGGTTTTCGACTTGGTGGTGGGTTCATAGTGGTTTGATTTGTTACCCTGCATCATAACTAGTACAGTTTGCAAGTACTCTTTCTATGTTTCAAATATACATGATCACAAATAAGGAAATTTATTGCTTTAGAGAGTCATAATTCCTGGTAGGGAATGTAAATCTTCACTAACTCTAACATTCCCGTAGAATGTTTCAAGGTCTCTCTCTCTTTTTTAAGTCTCCAAATATCCGGCCAAGAATACAAAGTGACTTGGTGCTCTTTGGAGTAAACTGCTCACAGCCTCTTGGGAACAGGGAACAGGCTGTGCTTTATATTGTGTGGTGCATTAGATATTTTTTTTCTCAGTGAGGTAAGCAAAGGGCTAGGTTGTCAAAAACTCATCATATCTATAGAAAACCTTTATTTGTGGTTTTAGAAAAATTTTAGAAATGTTTTAAATCCATTCTAACATGGGATATTATGAGAGATTATATATAATAAAGACAAGACATTTTCTAGGTATGAAATGACTATTAAAATGTTCAGTGGTTTCATTAGATGCTGGTGTGAATGGCAGCCTGAAGCCTGATGTGGAAGACAGTAGGGGCCAAGAGCTTGCTTCTAAGGTCTGATCTTGTGTTTCCTTTTGTGACTTTAGGGCAAAAATCACTGATTCCATGTACAAGTGTGTGTGGGGGGGGGGGTGGTTATGTAAAGTAACACACCAATTCTCCACCTACATATCTTACTGAGTTGTTAAAAGGCTAGGACAAGATAATGCAAGTTAAAAATTTTAAATGTTGTATACTTGTTAGTAGAACTTTGACTAATTTTCTTGATGTTTTTCAGTGTTTACTTTTTGCCTGTAAAGTTGAATTGCTTCCCTCGCCATTCCCACATATTTTTAGTGGTAAGCATTAGGTGATGAATATAATTGTTATCTCCTTGGATATATTTCCAGTATTTTTATAATTATTTAATACTTGAAGATACTGAAGAAAATGTTTTTTTAGGCACCAAAAAAATGAATTTTGTAATAGAACAACAAAAAAGTGAATTTTAAAGAATTCATACATACTATGATGAGCAACATGGAACACTTCTCTGAAAGATTAAATATGTAAGAATACCATATCTGTGCTTTCTTTTTTTATACTTTATTTTTATTGTTGATGCTTTTGATGATGGCCCCATTCTTGCCCTCTTTGCCATCTTCCCTTCGCCACCCCCCCCCCCCCGGCAATCCCTCTGGCCATCACCACACTATGGTCTGCCTGTGAGCTATGCGTCCATGTTTTTCTGGTGAATCCCTTCACCTTCTTTCATGCAGTGCCCCCTCCCCTCTCCTCTCCCGTGCTTTCTGCGGGCGCATGGTCTGCGAGGTTTTGGAAGAGTGTGATGTACTGAAAGAGCTAGTCATCCTTCAGGTCATCGGGCAAACGTGTGCCTGGCTTACTGCTGATATGTTTGGCCTTAATCTTCTCCATTACTGATCCCTGAGAGTCTAGAACAACTTTCACATGCAAATGAGTTGAAAGCTATCGTAATCTTATTTCTTATCTTCATTACAGAGAGGTAGAACCATGTATAGGAAATTCATTTTTGGTGAAGATTTAAAACATCTTCCCACTCTGAGGAAGTGATGCCATCTAGTGGCTAAACCTAAGTATGACTATGAAGGATTTCTGGTTTCAGCCATTTTTTGCCATCTTCCAATTTACGCAGTAACATTTATTGCCCGTGCTGTATCTCCAGTTGGGGATTATGATGCAGGACGATGATTAACATTATTCACTCTTAAACATCAGCACTCATGTTCTTATTTTTATAACAGTTATGTAAACCATGCCCTTCTTTCCTAAGGACCAAGAGGCAAAATTAAAAAAGGGGAACCTTATGGCGGATGTGGGAATTAGATTCAAGGATGAGGAACTGGAGGAACTGAAAATGACCCAAGTGCCGGCTGATGATGAGTGTTACACAGATGTTTCTATCCCCTGCAGAGAAACACTGAGTCCTTCTAGTGCAACTGCTGAAAGTGGCCTTTTTAGTACCATAATGAAGAAAAGTTAATATAAAGACTTAGTCCTGACTCATGAAGAAATAGTGTCTCCAAAAATGCTTTTAAAAATATTGTATTGTTTGTTTCTTTTTATTTTAGAGAGAGGGTAAGGAAGGGAGAAAAAGAGGGAGAGAAACATCAATGTACCAAGAGATAACATTTATCTGTTGCCTCTCCCACGCCTCAACTGAGGACCTGGCCCACAATCTCCCATGCCCCAGGACCTGGGAACCTTACTTCTGACTGGGTTGAGATGAATAAAATTTTTGGAAAGCATAGTGATGAGAAGCAAATTCCAAGCAAATACTTTTAAAATACATAAAAAATTAAAAACTAATTTATAGGAAAAATTAAATTGTCCTTTTTTATTGAATTTATTGGGGTGACATTGGTTAATAAAAGTACATAGGTTTCAGGTGTACAATTCTATAATATATCATCTGTATATTGCATTGTGAAAATTGAATTTTCAAGTGGGATAAAGAGGAAGAGTAAAAGTGAAACCATATCCCTACATGTAGCTTAATTTGCTATGGATTTTGCAATAATCCACCAGTCAGCTCCTAACCCATGATGTCCTTCATTCTTTGTAGCCACCTCTGGTTCTCTGAACCAGAATTAAAGGCAAAGGATTTTTTTCTGACCTTCCTGTTAATTCTGGGTATATAAGGGCAATGGGATATATAAGCACAGTGTTTTTCATCCTTTGTAGATAGTTTATAATGTTTATGCAATTTATTTCTCACCTTTTCTGAGGAGAGGTGATTGATAGCCAGGATTTAGACAGCTCTCCAGCAAGTGAGGCAATTGAGCTCACAAAAGAAGAAATAAAGGAGCTGATGCCTTGCTCGACACTTAATGGTGAGGTTATTTTAACATTCTGTCATCTTCCTAGAAATGTATCTTTGTTATCTTCTATATAAAATCCTCAGAATGACCTTTATCTCTGTATCACCTAGAACAGTGCTTCCCGATCTTGAATATGCATATGAACCCCCTGGGCATCTTGTTGCAAGCAGACTGTGAGATTCGGGTCTGGGGTGGAGCCTGAGAGATTCTGCATGTCTAACAAGCTCCCAAATGATACCAATGCTTCTGGTCTGTGGACCACCCTTTGCCTGTCAAGGGCCTAAAAGGTGAAAAAAATGTTACATTAAGATGGTGTCTGGCCTTTCATTTCTAAAATCACAAGTACAACCAACATGTTAGTTTGTGCCTGAGGGCATGAGTCCAGCCCCCAAATAACATCCATGTTGTTGTATGTATTAGTATTTCATTTTAATAGACAAATAATCTCCTCTTGAATGGATATACCACATTTTGTTTCATTCATTAGCTGATGGTCACTTGGATTGTTTCCACCTTTTGGCTATTATGAATAATGTGGCTATAAATATTTGTGTGCAACTTTTTGTGTGGACATATACCTCATTTCTCTTTGGTATATACCTAGGAGTAGAATTGCTGGGTCATAGGGTCATAGGTAACTCTACATATAACCACTTGGGGAACTGCCAGACTATTTTCCAAATTAGCTGCACCGTATTCCTTCCCCACCAGCAATGTATAAAGGTTCTGATTTTTCCACATCCTTGTCAACACTTGTTACTGATTTTTTGATTCTAGCCTTCCCAGTGGGTGTGAATCAACACTCTTGTTTTGGAGATTTACCCACATTTCTATAAATCAATCTAATTCTGGTTCTGCATAATATCACTTCAGTACAATTACCAGAATTTACCATTGCCAAAGTGGCCACCATTTCATTTTCTTGTTCTACTACTACTTCTAACTATATAGTTTTACCTTTCATATCTAGGTCTTTAATCCATCTGTAACAACCTCTGCATCTGATAAGAATCCACCTTGTTTTTCTGCGTATACCAAACAACTTTCACAAACCAACATATTTGTGATATACCAGGTATGAAGGAAACCCAGCACTTCTCTAATATCTAGAGACTCAGGGGTAGGTTACAGGGAATGTATATTTCTTCTATTCACTAATGATTCAGATTTTCTACTTTGAATTCTCAGTATCTGCTTTGCATTCCTTCAGTTATGCTGCTGTCATTTCATACTGTTATCCCACTGACATTGCCTCATTCCCTCATTCTCCAACTCAAGGAGGAGTGGGTGCTTATTTTGCTGAAACTGCTTAAAGTTGAATAGATCCTGCCACCATTCCTGCTATAGGGGAATCTTCATTTTTGTTTCTATTCCTCAGGTTCCAGCCTCCCATTTTGTTGTTGGGAAGGAATAAATATGTTAGAGATACATATGTGCAGAGTTCTGAAGTGAGGGTGGGAGAATATTTGGAAATCACATCTCTGATTAGGGGTTTGAGTCCAGAATACATAGAGAACTCCTATAACTCAATAACAACAGCAATAAAACTATTAAAAAGTGGACAAAAGACATGACTAGGCATTTTTCCACAGGAGATATACAAATAGCCAATAAACACATGAAAAGATGCTCAACATCATCATTAATCATTAGGGAAATGCCAATCCAAACCACGAAGGTATCATCTCACAGCCAACAGGGTGGCTACTATCAGAAGAACAAAAAGCAAGTATTGTGAAGATGCAGAGAAATGAAAACCCGTGGGTAGTGTTGGTGGCCACTATGAAAAACAATTTTTCTTCAAAAATTAAAAATAGAATTACCATGTGGTCCAGCAATTCCACTTCTGAGTATACATCCAAAACACTAAAAGCAGAGGACAAAGAGACATTTGCACTCCAGTGTATCATAGCAGCATTATTCATTATTCGTAGTAGCTAAAAGGTGGAAGCAACCCAGGTGTCCATCGACAGATAAATGGATGCATGTGGTCCATATAATGGAATATTAAAAGGAAGGAAATTCTGACACATGCTATAACATGGATGTACCTTGAGGATATTATTACTAATTTAAATAAGCCAGTCACAAAAATACAAATACCGTATGAGTCCACTTATATGACGTTTCTGGAGCAGTCAAATTCATAGAGACAGAAAGTTTAATGGTGGTAGCCAGGCAGGGAATGTGGAAATGAGGAGCTATTGTTTAATGAGCACAGAGCTTCATTTGTGCAAGATGAAAAGGTTCTGGAGATTGGTTGCACGATAATGTGACTACTTAACAATACTGAACTGTACACCTAAAATGGTTAAGATAGTAAATTTTATGTTATGTGTATTTCACCACAATCTTCAAAATTGATGTTAATAATAAAGTTCTAGTTCTCAACACCCCCATCCAATAGGAACTGCCATTATGCCCATTTTAAATCTTGGTAGACCCGAACATATCAGGCCTTTATTAAATATTTATTTAATTAATTTATAAGTTAAACCTTCCCTTTCTTCCCTGTGTATCCATGGCCAGAATGGGAGGCAATGTACCAAGTCTGGAAAGACGAGGGAAGAGTGGATCTATGCCCATAGTAATCAACGCCCCAGAGCAGGAATAAGAAATCTCTAGAACTGAGCTACTGAGCAAAGCCTGAAAAAATGGTGGGGCTCCAGCTGAGCCTTGGGTACTGGAGATATCTGTGCTGAGCCATCATGAAGACTAAAGACACCCCGAATTCCTGTGTTAGGGGGTTTATAATACATGAGACATGTTTGATCTTGAATATTAATGTTTCTGATTAAAACAGTCATAATCCTTTCTTTAATTGCTCTTTTTAAATCACTCCAATAATACTATACACTACTAAAAAAGTCTGATTTTTTTTGTTCCTCTTCCTAGGCTTAAACAATTAATGGATTTTTAAAAAGATTTTGTTTATTTATTTTTAGACAGAGGGGAAGGGTGGGAGAGAGGGAGAGAAACATCCATGTGTGGTTGCCTCTCACCTGTCCCCCACTGGGGACCCAGCCTGCAACCCAGGCATGTGCCCTGAGTGGGAATCGAACCAGTGACCCTTTGGTTCACAGGCCAGTGCTCAATCCACTGAGCCACACCGGCCAAAGCTAATGGATTGTTCCTAATCACCATTCAACCAAGGCAGTGAGGCAAAATTTTTTGTTGGAACAACTTTCAGTTCACTAATGTTTAACATGAAAGTATATTAATACAGTATTAAAAACATTTTCGCCTTCCCTGAAATTCCTACAGTGTCAAATGTTCTGATTCTATAATCCATACACATACCTCCAGGACTGTGAATGAGGCACATTGAAAACACAGGTGTTCGACAGCTAGCAGGAGCTTGTGGGTCATTCTCACCCTGGGCCTGAGCCTGAGAAGTGAATGAGGTCACAGTTGCATGATGGAACAAACCCTTTATGGGATTCTTGATCTGACTGAAGCCCAGAAGTTGGAAGTAGCATGACCTAAAAGTAGGTAAATCTCCAAATTTCATGAGAATCTACACCAAGTCCTTTTTCAAAAACCCATCATCTCTATGAGAGATTGAAGGTAGTGTTTTAAAGTAATGATAATTTTGAGCCATGAGGATGACTTCCCAGCACCTTTCAAGTGCCTAAATTGTAGAGCCTCTCCGGAGTTCCCAGCTCTGTGGTAGGTTTCCAGATTTCCAGCACATGTCCTTGAGTTGTGTAGAAACAACTGCTTTCTGGGCTCTGAGATAAAGACCTGGGAAAACAAACTGAACTCTAACCAAACATTCAGAGGCTACTTCTTCACGGTTTAATAGTATATGACTATCTAATATTCCTAAATCAGCAACCCAGATTTTGTCTCAGTGAACCACTTAATACATTCTACATTTTGAAAAGACCATTGGAGAAATAAAACCAACAATAAAAGTGAGAGGTCCTATCAACCCAGCTTCTGGTCCTTAGGCTCTAATTCTCTAACTCTGCAGAAGTGGAAAAGGGGGACTAGGGAGGCCACAGTGGCTGAGTCCAGGCAGGAAGGCCTGGGGTAGCAAAGCAGCATCGTATCCCACTCCCATTCCTACTTTTAAGAAAGGCCTGTGGATTCATAATAAATGGCAGGGCACAGGCGGACCTCCCAGAAGGAAACCCTGGGAAAATCTGCTTACTACTAGGCCGGTATCCAAGATACAAATAATTAGGTAAATATTTTGGAAGTGCTATAACATTTTACCCTCTGTCAATTACAACATGACATGTTCTACTGATTTCAAAAATAAATGTTGTCCTTAAATAACTTTTTCCACATATTCCCAGGATACTTTTTCCAAGTCACATTGTGCCATTCATCTTTATATAGAAGCAGAATGACATTATTTGAAGGGAGAACAATGGGAAGAAATTTTGTTTAGAGACCTTGAACTAGAAATAGGGGCCTTTCTACATGCCTTCTAATTATGCACAAACCTCTAACTTGAATTTGTACATATTATGATTCCTTTAGGTCCTGGACTTCAAAATCCAGGTCTTGAGCTGGGAAAACGGCAAAAGGATATAGAGAAATTAATCTGTGATCCTTAATTGTACCTCCTAAATTTCAGACAGTTACTAGCTACATGGAAGTTTCTGACATTAAGTCAAAATCTGAGCTGAATCCTCTAGAAAAAGTACCCAGCTCCCATGGCAAGAGGTAAGTAATGAATATATTAAGGTGATAAATCTATTAAGATAAATAATTATTAAGGTGATGAATGTATTAAACACCCATAAAGACTATGATGAAACTAGTTAGAATGTTCTTCAAATATCTATTCTGCAATAAAGTTAGTTATAAGGCAAACATCTGAATTAAAGATAAAGATCCTTATGAAAATAAAAATATACATACCCTTTTTGATTAGAGAGACAAAGAGTTCTCCTTCCTGTTCTCCCACAGGAGAGGGTATTTTTGTGTGAGGGGACAGAATATCCTAGAGGGCTTCAGAAATTGTCAGTTAGAGATTAAGATCTTCTGAGTGCCAGTTTAAAGGAGATTACATTTAGAGGACCATAAAGAAGACCCAAGCCCCTAAGCAAGTCAGAGTCTAGAGAAAAGGTCTGTAGCTCCAATGTAGCCAGTAACGGGAAATCGGGTTTAAGGTGGCCACAGGGAGCGGGGTAGGCTTGTGGGAAGGGCAGCACCACGGGCTGTCATTTGCACGGTCGGACAGGACAACATAAAAAAAATGAAATCTAGTAAATTAGTGATGACTATGGTTGTACTAAAAATAAAATTAGGAAGGGAGGTTTGCCTGTGATACTAACAATCACTTTTTCTTAGTCTGATAACAACAAATTCCAATAAACACTGGCCACTAATAACTGATTATGCTGTGTCAGATCATAAGAAGAGCCTCTCTCCTCTCTCATAATTATCCATTTTCTGTGCTGTTGTGAGGGTATTTTTCCTAGTGTCCTTGATTATGCTATTGCTGCAGGAGTACATTATTTTTCTAGAGTGATATGGGCAAGGCAACCTTAGAGGAACCAAATCCCTTGATCTCATTACCCTGAATTGCAGTAGTGACTTCCTTGACCCTGGAAGTCTGCGAGCAAAGACTAGACAACACCACATGTAGATTGAATTCCTACAGAAGACGAGAGGCTAGACTGGGCTTGTTCTAAATCTACGGTTCCTCAGCCCTTTAAGACATTATAAAATAATAACATTATTTCCCATGTTTGATCCAAGAGAAGGCTTGAAATTCTGCCAAGACTATCCTTTTTTAAATGTAGCTAAAAAAACTTTACGCTGCCTGGCCTTCTATTTTCCTTTTGCTTCTTGAGAACTACATATTTTTCCATTGGCTGCATCTTTCATATAATGCAAACAAAATTATTTCTTTTTAGAAATACAATAAATATGAAATAACCTATCCAAATAAAGGCAAAGTTTTCAGAAGTTTAAGTAGGTAATAAGAAGAAAAAACTAGCAGAAGAAATGAGTAAAAGCTGAGAAAATAAGACTAATTAGATGAAATTCCATGTCAAAAAAGTTGAGAATGATGCATTATGACACCTTACTGCCTCCTTCTCCCCTAAGTCTTTCTTCGAAAGTAACTTGAATCTACTAGAAACGGTAGGGGATACCAAATTCATAAACCATCATTTTCTAAATGTGAGTACTATGTTTAGTGTTTCCTCTAGTTTCATTTTTAAACTGTTTCTTATAAAAACAAAAACTAAGGCATGCCATATTTTTAAAACTTTTGGTTCTATTCATATCAAAGCTAAATGTATTTTAAATAAAATTAATTTATAAAATTATGATTATTATGTTTACTTTGAAATTATCATATTATAAGTAAACTTATTTTTCTTTTTTTAAGGTTTTATTTATCTACTTTTAGAGAGGGTGGGAGGGAGGGAGAAAGAGAGAGAGAGAAACATCAGTGTGCGAGAAAGACATTCATCGGTTGCCTCTTGCACACTCCAACTGGGGACCTGGCCTGCAACCCAGGCATGCACCCTGACCGGGAAGTGAACCAGCGAGCTTTTGGTTCACAGGCTAGCACTCATTCACTGAGCCACACCAGTCAGGGCTCATTTTTTCATAATACATCATTATACCCCTAAACTAATAAATGCTGAAAATGTATACAAAATATAAATATATAGAGAGAGAGACTGATCTATCTCTATGTCTCTCATATGCTGGTAAAAATATAATTTAGCAATTAAAGTCATAACATAATCACAAATATAAAATTTTGCTATAAGGATATTCATCATAAGATTATTTAAATTAGTTAAAAATTTGAAACGACTTATATCTCTAAAAATAGAAATAGCATAAGGCTTATATTTTTGAGCTTTAGAGTCAGAAAAACCTGGGTGTGACTCCCCGGACTTCCACTTATTGTCTGTGTGACTTGGGATGAGCTGTTCAAACCCTCTGAGCCTCAGTTCCCTCTTTTGCAAACTGGGAGAAATCAGACTTCGTTAAGGGGGCTTGGGGGATGGGCAAGTGTAGGGCACAGGGAGGTGGGCCTCCATGGCCAGCGGCTTTCTCACTGCTTGGCCTATAGCTGCTGGCAAGTGACAGTGACAGGTCCCTGAGGTGGTGTGACTGTAGTTCTGCGGTGATGCTTCCAGTCACTGCGGTCAGCAAAAACTGATGACTGGAACTGATGTTTGCTGGTTCACGTGTGCACTGCATCTCTTCTCAGGAATAAAGGTTTACCGGGATCTCTACCACGCCGATTAAGGCGCAAAAAAAGGAAGTTGAAGGCTTCACAAATGCGAGGTAATGAGAATCATCCCCCAGAGGGAAACGTAAACAAAAGCCCCTTAATAAGTCTGATCGTTTTGTTCTGTAAGAGAGATTGGGGATTTCATGGGTTGTCTACAGTACTCTTGTTATTTGAGAACAATTTTTTTTAATTTAATATCTAATTTGTTGGAAGGAAGGGAGATTACTTTCAAATAAACATGTTCCTAAAACTGAGATAGTACTAACCAAGTATTTTTATTCAAAGAAGAACTTGTGGGTGTGGAAAAGAACAGAAGCAGGGTCAAACAACAATCGAGTAATGAAGCAGTATAACCACAACTAAAGTCCTGGGGTTTCCTATAGAAAAGAATTGTAATGATAAAATGAGCTACATTGGCTACAGTTCATTAATCCGAACAATAACAATTTATTTAGAGCCAACAGGGTACTCGGCAAGAAGAAGACATCAAATCAGATGTGGTCCCTACCCTAGTAGGAAGTCTTAGAGGGAACAATTAAGCCAGGAATTTGTTGACTGTAACATTTAAATTACAGTTTGACCAAGTTATGTTAGGGGAAGCACAGCATGGTACAGGAGCATAAAAGAAAGTCTCCTAACTTAATCTAGGGAGGACAGGAGGGGAGTCCCAGAGAAGGCTGAATGAGGAGTAAATCAGTCAAAGAACGCAGAGAGGGGTGCCCTGGGCAGAAAGGGGGGATCTGAAAAGGGCCAAAGAAAAGGAAAAGCATGACACACTAAAAACTGAAAACAAGCGGAGCGTGGCTGTGTTTGGGTTGGAGTACGGCAAATGCTTCACCACCACCCGCCCCACCCCCGCTGGCCCCTGCCGCTAGGCTACTAGGAGACAGAAAAGAATCACAGAATCACCTTTATTGCTGGGAAAGCTAATTTAGAAAACACAAAAGACCGTCAAGATCAAAATTGCATTTTTATTGTAAACTGAGCTAAATGCCTTAATAATAATAATAATAGTTTATGGCTTTACAAACTGTAAGATATCTAAAGTGCATTAATGTACACTGGTGCTTGTTTTGAGGCCACCCAGTTGTTCTGATTAGATTTTGTAAGACAGAAATGACTGTCATGGAAGAAGTTTTTCATACTTACTAATCCCTAGAAATAAAATGCACTGAAAAGAGTTCTAGGGCCACACCAGGAAGCTCCCTAGTTGGTTGGGAGGTAAAGGGTCTGGGGAAAGTGGGCAAGAGCCTTGACTGTGGTCCCCACAGGAAGGAACAAGCAAGGCAGGATGAGCTGGTTTAGAACTGGCGAGTTCAAATAATTTCAGCAGCTCTGGGGTATGGGGCTGCCCCTAGTCATCTGGCCACCCTGGCCCATTTTCTGGAGGTTCTGGAGGAAAATCTGCTTTTGAGCTCATTCAGGTTTTTGGCAGAATTCAGTACCCACAGTTGCGGGGCTGAAGTCCCTATTTCCTTGCTGGCCATCAGCCCCCTAAGTCTGCATTCCACATCACATTGCTCTCTCTATCTTCAAACCAGCAACAGTAGGTCAGGCGCCCTCTTGGTGCTTTGAATATCTCACCTCTCCTGCCACAGCTCTCTTGTTCCAGATGCATGAGGGACCCCAGAATTAGGCTGGGCCCACTCAGATAATCCAGGTAACCTATTTTAGTTACATCTGCAAAATCCCTTTTGTCACGTAAAGTGATGTATTTCACAGGTTCCTGTAGTTAGGGTGCACCGATATCTTTCAAGGGTCATTTCATCTAGATACTTGGTTTTCCACCAATAGTTTATCCCAGGTCAAATCTCATGGTAGGACACTGTCCTTCTTAATAAGAAATGCCTATTAAGTACTCGTATTTCTCTCAGTGTATTTTTAGAACGTCATCTCCAATCAACTGTGTTGTCCGTCCTAGTTCTATTAGAATGTATATTTATGCTTGAATAACTGCCCTAACTAACTTAATTGCATTTCTCCAGCCTTCCAAGAAGCCTACAACTTCTTCAACAGGGACAAAACTGGCTCTATTGATTTGCATGGATTGATGTGCACGTTAGCTAAGTTGGGAATAAGTCTAAACATGCATGATGTTTCTAATGAGTTAAAATATGCTGATATCGATCGTGAGTACTTTTATTTGTCATTATTTTTCTCATAGAAGCTTTTTGTAAATATACACTTTTCTCCCAGGAAGTGTATGAATATGAAAAATAAACCTCACTTCTTTGCCAAACGTACCTATGTGTGTGTTTCTCTTTGAGGACATCAGTGAGGTATGTGTACAGGTTATGAAATCAATTTAATGCTCCTTTGAAAAAGCCTATGTGGAAACTAAAAGTGGTTGTAATCTTTCGATGTCAAATTCAGATTGCCTGTCATGATGTACATTTTGGAGGGTGCCTTAAAATAAGAATATATGTTACAAAGGCATTGACGATTTCACAGTTCATGTTACCAAGGAAATCCAAGCCCTTTGTTTCTGTAGGCATCGTATTAGTGCGAATCTTCCTTCCATCATTACAACCCACCTATGTTGAATTTCAAATGCCGCAGCATGTTTGTTGGTATTTTTATAACACATAGACCATGTTTTCTTTGGATATACTGACCTAGTGACTGTGAGGTCCTAGTGACCAAACTGATACACTGTGGGGAAATAAATTCGGCATATTTCCTCCTCTCGCCGCTCCCCCGCAGCTGGCAGTGCCCCATGTGAGCGCCAGTTCCACATATGCATCAATGTCACCAGTTGGTTAGAGCTTCACTTGTTGCCACTAACTGCTCAGTTTTTCTATTCTTTTATGGAAACACACACACATGACTAATAGCACTTAACTTTAGAGGAAGTGAGGTACAACTTGGGGATGTTATAATAACAGAAATATTCGCAGTATGGAGTGGAAGGCAGAGTGGATCTTTGCAAAAATGACCAGTCTGTTGGAAAGGAGTGAATGGGCAGGACCATCATGGCTGGGAGCCCACGGCTCCATGTTTACAGCCCACCAGTGCTTCCGTCCGTGGGCCGTGGATGGCTGGCGTGAGAGTGCCAAGGCCACTTCAAGAAGACCAGTGTTCCCTGAGCATATCTCCAGCCCCAGAATGCTCTGATGTTAAGTACTGAATGATCCATAATGTTTTCATTGTTATATTTAATATGCAATCTGATCATTAAAATACATCTTAGGTTCTTGTTCTGAGCCTTTGATTTCCATTGCAGGAGATGGGAAAGTAAATTTCTCAGACTTTATCAAGGTGCTAACAGATAAGAACCGCTTCCTTAAGGCTGTGGGTAAGTAGACACAGGACTGAATAGATAGCAGTTGAGCAGTTGCAATTCACTGCATAGTAAATGTTACTGTATTTTAGGACTATAAGACTCAAAGGACCATAAGACGCACCTAGGTTTTAGAGGAGGGAAATAGGGAAAAAAATTTGAAGCAAAAATTGTGGTAAAATATTTAATAACATAAATAACATAGGCCGCCCCCTGCCCCCCTGCCCCAGTGAGCCAGGTAAGCCTCATTCGGACTATAAAACGCACCCCCGTTTTCCTCCCAAATTTAGGGGGAGTATGTCTTATAGTCGGACAAATAGGGTATTCATTTTGGCCTCCAATCAGGAGACAAATCAAGAATGGGTATTCTGGCCCTGGCTGGCGTAGCTCAGGGATTCAGCGCAGGCTGCGAACCAAAGCATCACAGGTTCTATTCCCAGTCAGAGCACATGCCTGGGTTGCAGGCCATGACCCCCAGCAACCGCACACTGGTGTTTCTATCTCTCTCTTTCTCCCTTCCTTCCCTCTCTAAAAAATAAATAAATAAAATCTTTTTTAAAAAAATGAATGGGTATTCTGGAATGTGATTTACTTTTGTGCTGCTTCTCCAAAACAGCATTTGCTAAGCAAATTGATAACAGTTTTGGAGTTTTCATTTAAATGCACCAAGTCCTTCTGCAGGAGATACTACTTTTTGATCTCTAATGAGAGTCCTCTAGCAGTGGTGTAGAAAGGTTACCCTTTATAGTATTTTAATTCTTTATCAAGCACATGAGCTACTTTGAGAGGCACTGCTTTTACAAAAGAAAAAAAATAGAAAAAATGCTCTTTCTCATGCAAATTGGGTGTAGATAATTTACTGTTCCTTAAAAATACCTTCCTCCCCTGATGAAGAATCTACCCTGGTGCCCAGGGCCAGGGAGCCTGCTGGAGGTCAGAGAGCCTGCTCTCACCTAAGGTTATGAACGGTTTGAAGGTAAACTCGAAATATTTTTATTAGTCCTCTAATGGTTTGTTTATGAGTTTAACAGGAGCCTTGGAAAATCTAATCTTATACATGTCACATTTTCTAGGATAAATACATTCCAAATTCCAGATACTGTATATTGTTTTGAAAATATAGCCATTCACAGGCTATGAACTGTCCTTAGGACAAACAAAATTACTGCTTCAAGTACCCACTATAGTAACAAGTGTTTATCTGCAAACCAGATGTATATTTACCAACAACTCCTTTTGCTTAGAGCAAGGAAATGGTCCTTAACATAAATTCATGTTTATGTTAAATGTAATACTATGTTTACTTAGAAGCCATCGAACTAAAAGTATTTTTTCAATTCCATGATTATTTTGTCTGTTCAGTAATAAAAATGACCTTTCTACCTTTCTACAATAGAACAAATGTTGAATGTTTTCCTATAATTCTCAAGTCCTTAATTTGGTAATAATTTTGTATATACAATAAAAAGACTGTCATTTTAGTACTTTCTTGATAGATGATTTTTTTAGAAGGCATTTTGGATCTTTTCTTTCCTTTATAGTTCCAGAAAAAATGAAATGTTTAGATTTAGCTGGCAACCCAGGAATTCTGTTGTTTGAAATCCTGTCAAAGCTTATAGAGACTTCAGCCTTACCCAAAAAGGCTACAAAGGAAATAGTAAGGTAAGTGACAAAGAACGGTGCAAAAATGACCTCCTCAGAAGCACATATGGGGACACTCACAAGGCAGTCACCTCTCACTAACATCCCATGTCACAGGGTCTGTTCCAACACAAAGGAGAAGGTACGGGGCAGATGAGACAGGACTCCTTCACCCCGCAGCGCCACCTTGCTCTGAAACTGCAAGGCCAACCCCAGGCCATCTCAGCTTCCCACTCAGGGCATAAGACAGCTAAGAAAGTTCAGGCTTTTCTGCCCTTTCAGCACTGTGCTATTTGCATGCTCTTTCACTTCTGTTGTCTATCATCCAATGTTAGAATTGTCCCAGTTGGAAGGGACAACTGTGAGGGGCAGAGTAGTGAGGACCTCTGAGAGAGTGCACCACATCCCCAGAACCTGTGTGCAGCCAACGTTGAGACTCCTGGGAACTGGGACCAAACTTGTGCAGGGTGACTCGAAACCAGCCATGCAAACTTTCTGGGCCCCAATATTCTCATATAGTTACCTCTTGTCTGATCTCAAAACAAACAAACAAACAAACACTAGGTTTCTACTCATGCCTCCCAAAATACCTCTCAACACATCAGCCAGAGTGATATTCTTAAAACATAATTCAGATCATAAGTGTCCTGTGGCTTCCTATCACACTCAAGTTAAAATCCCAGCTCTCAGGCCCCTCCCTATTACCTTCCTCTCCCAAGGAAGAGTCTGTCACCAGAGATTCTTCATTGCTGAAAACGTGACACTGGTGTAACAGTGTCTCAAAAATACATATCAGTCCTTATAGTCAGCCATTTTGCACTGGTATGATGTATTGATAACTGATGTGTAAATGCAGGCTCTGGCCAGGTAGTTTGGCTGGTTAGAGCATCATCCCAATATGCCAAGGTTGTGGGTTTGATCCCCAGTCAAAGCACATAGGAGAATCAACCAATAAATGCATAAATAAGTGGAAAAACAAATCGATATTTCTGTCTCTCTCTCTCTAAAATCAGTAAATAAATAAAAAAAGATCTATCATTGATCTATAAGCTTTGCATGTTTGTAAGTCAGATGTTTATACATTTGGGGGATGTTTGCACTGTCCTATATCATATATAGCTTGCTCTGCTTATTCTTAAAGAATGTATAACCTAAAAAACACAGTAACGGGCGCATACACATACAAATCGCAAAGCATTGCAATCAACAGTGATTTACCATGGATAGTAAGGTTACTGGTAATGTTTTATTCTTCATACTTTTCTCTATTTTCCAAACTCTCTGCAATAAGAGTTTTTTTAATTTAAAAAATGTTGCCTTTTATTTGAGATCTTGCTCACCAATCAATATATGTCATCAGTGCAAATAAATTCTTATAAAAATTCTCAAAAAATGTTGCATTTAAAAATCTAACACAAAATAGGAATAATTAGTGTTAGTATTTAAGCCAGTATCAGTTAAGGGTTTGCCAAGGATCATACCTGATAGGTGTTTTTCTAGACAAGACCAGAAGGTCTTTGGGAAAAGGGAGGAAGCCAAAGCCCAGGGACTACATTCATAAAACAGTCAAATGGGTAACAACTCAGTTGAGTAAACTATAGCTGTTAAACGATTGTTAGCTTTTCTCAAGTTAGTTCTATTGTAGGATATACTTAAGCAGTAAATGTATTTAGGGTAAAACAGTTGAATTATGTTAAATGTAGCTCTTATATCACATTACATTGAACACTGGATGCATGTTGAAAGACATGCTTATTTTTTTTTTTGAAAACTCAGTATAGGAGCTGTGTCTACAATTAGAAGTGAAACACTTAGCATGTTTGTTAATTCTAGTTACATTTAATAACTTCTAAGCCATGTAAATTTAAGCTATTTTTTTAAGTTAGTGAGAAAAAATTGAAATGCAAATACCAATACTTTAGGACTTTGGTCTTGGTGTTTGTATGAAATTCTGAGGCCTTGATTTAAATCTTTCATTGTATTATTATTTGCTTTTAGGTATATTGTGCTAAATGATACTTGTCTAATAAATATTCCTTTAAAAATATAGTCAAATGGCCTGTGGCAGTTATCAGTGGACAGTCTATAACTTGCAGAAAAAGGCACTCAATAAATAATAATGAATGAATATACAAATTAAATTTAAAATAAATGTATTCAGCATCTCATAGCCTGTTATGTTATGTATAAATGTATACAGCATAACTCATAGCCTGTTATTTTTTCCCTATTTGTCTAACACTCAGGCACATTTTCAGTAGAACTATAGCAATTTCTATTCACTTCTGGATTATATATATATTTTTTAGGTATTTCCGAAGAACATTCCAAGAAAGCACCTCAGGTATATTGTGGAGTCCCCACACTGCGGGTCATGGAAAAAGGAGATTTCAGCCAGAAGTCTGCACACCTCTGAGCTCGAGCACGGCCGCCTTTGTTAATGCTGCCCAGATCTCAGTCATGAAAGAAAAGGATGTACTCAAATATCTTGAGGAGCTCAAGAGTAAGACCCACTTCCCCACTGTTGTACAGGATCTATTTGTACATTACTCGTCAGAGATAAGTACCAGAGGACAAGTGCTGTAAGAGCAGGACCACAGCCTATTTTGAGTGACTGGTCTCTGTTGCCCAGCTATCTTTAAAAGCAAATGCATGTTTTTCCTGAGTCCTCAGACACCTGAATGAAGCTGCGAGTGTGTGGAGGGGTGGGGGCGGGGGCACAGGAGAGTGAAGAAGATGGGTCATGGCACTGAGAAGAAAAGACAAAGAACAAAATAGATGCCATGTGTATGTCTTTAATGTGAATTTCTTATGTTATTGGTGGTAACATTTTTTTAATCTTTTCAGGATGCAATCCTCCTTCAGATAATCCATATGCAAAAATACCCATCTTTCCACTGTTTCCTAATGAGGATGGAGTGGTATTGGGAAAGCCATTCAAAGACATACAGAAATTAGAAATGCTAAGGAGAAAGGAGCCTCTGAATTTCTTTGAGGACTATTTTTTCCATAAAAGAGATTGGAAAATACAGGTGAGATTTAAATTATGTCACATCAATCTAAATACTTGTGTTTTAAAATTCTAACTTAATAGAACTAGTAACATGCTTTTTAAAAAAATTATTGATTGATTTTTTAGAGTGAGAGGGAGAGGGAGAGAGAAAGAGGAAGGAAGGAAGCAGGCAAGCAAGCATCAATTTGTTGTTCCGCATATTCATGCATTCATTGGTTGATTCTTGTATGTGCCCTGACTAGAGACTAAACCCGCAACCTCGGCATATCAGGGTGACACTCTAAACAAATGATCTACCCAGCCAGGGTATAACATGCTTTTTAATGACAAATATTTTCAGTCATTGTATGTCAAACCAGATTCCACACACATATTCCTAAGTTAAAACTCAGGTATAAATATTTTATTTAATTTCAACACACAGTTAAACTTACTGAAAAATACATTCCTAGGCTTGGGGTTGGGAGTGGGGAATATAAGAATAATAACAAAGAGGACTTCAGGTCCTACCTCCAACTGCTCTGCTCTCCCATCAACTCAGGACCCAGAAGCTGCATTGTGGTTTCCCTCAACTGTCTCCAGATCATGGTTGGGCCACACACCATGGGATGAAAGAACCAAGTCCACAACCCAATGGAGCAATGTTGTGATGCAGGGGCCATCTTGCCCTTGGACTAGAACCCTATTTATAATCCCAGCTGAACCTTCTGACCCTGTTTCAAGCTCTGTTGCCTCTAATCTATTTGCCCCACCTCCCCACCCAAGGAGTACTTTATCCTCATAAGTTTTAAGGTCTCAGGCAAGTATGCCCTAGTTTCTGGATATTCTTTCAGGAAGCTGTGGCCTTACCCCAGGTTTGTCACATGCCTCTCCACCTGAGAAACAAGAGCAAAACTTGACTGGAGACCAGCCTCCCTGGTGGAGTACCTCTGGGTTCCAGAGGTCCATGTGTTCTTCCCATCACTGTGAGATCCCTAAAAGTTCCCCCCAGGCAAAAGTTATCAGTCCCAGAACTGGAGGAGAGAGAAAAAATGGGAAGTTGCTAATCAACGGGCATGAAGTCAAAATTATGCAAGGGGAATAAGTTAGAGAGACGTGCCCTACAACACTGTGCATATAGTTAATATTGTATTGCACACTAACAACTGTGTTGAGGGTGGATCTCACGTTAAGAGTTCTTATCACAATAAAAATTTCTAAAAATTTTTAAAGAGTCCTATGATGACTGTGAAGAGTTCTACCTAAAAACTGACCTGGGGAAGGATACATCACAGATCTTGGATTTGAAGTTCAAGATGGGACCTGGGATAACTCCTTTTGAAAAAGAGATGCATGTGGTTCATGAAGGCATAAACTTTTAAAGGTGTGTGTATGGGAAGAAAGGAGGAAACCAAAGGAGTGGATTTGCCAGTGGATTCTCTCAATATCCATTCCTCTTCCCCACCCTTAAGAAGACAAGAAATCCCCCAGCTTTCTGGTTTGAGAGGCTTTAACTCTACCCCCAGCTGCCGAAGTCATCCATCCTGATTGATCCGAGCCAATCAAGGAATCAGATTTCCTGAGTCACAGTGACTTTGGTGATGGGTCGGTGATCTAGGCTGGTCAAACCAGAGGGAAGTGTATAACCACTGTTTGATATTTGGGGCAAGAGAAGCTGTCTTTCCCCCTGGATATGGATGAGGAAACTATAGCGCTGGGGCAGCAGGCAGCCCTATGACAGAAGAGAAGCACACCTAAGGATGAAGCCTAAAATGTGGAGGGTCACGAAGTCATAGACCTGAAACCCTGATGACATTCTGAACCTCTGGACCAAGCCCATGCCTGAAGTCCCATTTCTGGAATTTTTACATAAATGAGACAACAAGTATATCGTTTAAATAAAAAATAAGTAAATAAAATGAAGAGCCCTGTGATGATCACCAATGACCTAGAGTTTAAGACTGTGTCTTTATCTCTTCAAATGAAACCACACCCACAGGCAAATGTCACTGACGAGATGGAAACAGAGGACACTTATTCCCTTTAAACTTATTTCCCAACATTGGCCCCTCTACCTGGGATGCCTGACTGGTTATCGTCAGTCTCTCCAACTGGAATATAAGAATTCTGATTTTTAAAATAATTTTCAGATAGATGTTTTTATGGAAGACACACCTAAAATATGGCTCAAAAAGTTTAAAAGTAAAGGGACAGCAAAAATATATGAAGCAAATACAAACTAAAGTAAGCTGGTATCGATAGATTAATAGAGGAAAAGTAAAATTTAAGGAAAAATAGCTAAAGATAAATATGCTATGTAAAGATTTTTAAGCCCTAACTGGTGTGGCTTAGTGGATTGGGCGTCATCCCTCAGAGCAGAAGGTCGCTGGTTCAATTCCCCGTCAGGGCACATGGCCTGGGTTGCCTGCTTGGGGCATGCAAGAGGCAACCAATGTTTCACCCATTGAGGTTTCCCTCTCTCTAAAAACAAATAAATAAAATCTTTTTTAAAAGATTCTTAAAAAGCATCAGGAAGATACTATTATCCTGAGCCTGTGTGTACCATGCAAATTATGCTTGCCTTAAAATTTCTCACTTTTACCCAATGTAAGGATAATTGCTAAATGAATAGGCAAACCCATTATTACAATGGGAAATTTTTATCATGCATCTCCAGAAACTAATAAAGCAGACCCCTGCCATCCCCCAAAAAGGAAATCATCTCCTCTTAGAAAAAAAATTCAACTGTTCAGGAAGAGAGATGGGTAATTACAGCTGGCTATAGAATCAGAGTCTAGAAAAAGTTGTTTCAGGACATGGGGGATGAGCACATTTGTAGCTAGGAGGAGGAAGGACCCTGAGAGCGTTGGTTCTCAATCTTGGCTGCCCCGTGGGAGCACTTTAAAAACAACTCATGCCCAGGCCACAGCCCTATCCAATTAAATCAGATCTCTGGGAATGGGCCCTTGCATCAGTATCTTTTAAAGTTCCATCATGCAGCCAAAGCTGAAAATCACTGCTCAAAAGAGAAACTGGGGACCAGGGGACAGATCTCTCTACATAATTTCCAAGGCCTAGTGCCAAATGCAAATGCAGGCCCCTTGTCCAAAAATAATTAAGAATATTAATACAGCAACAGTGGAACATTAAACCAAGTTCATGGCCCTTCTGAGTCTGAGGTCCTATGTAATTGTATAGGTGACACATCCTTGAAGTTAGCCTTGGAAAGAGGACAGCTGAAGGGATATCATCCAGGAGGCAAATAAATAAAGATACAGGGGAGAGTTGGCCTTGAACATTAAGAAAAACACATATAAGAGGGAAGGAGGAAAAAATAGTTTCAAGGATAGAGAAGTCCTAAAGTGGAAAGAAGAATAAAAAGAATTTATATTAGATAGCCTTGAAGAGATAAGCGGAGGGAGACGGAAGGTCTGGTTTTCCAACCATCACGTGAAGATTGTAAGAGAATTAACAGTGAATGAAGAAAAATAATGCCAAACAGTACTGCGGGCCTGCATGAAATGAGGCAATACACATTTTCAAAGAAAGCAGTCAGCGTATTCCCATGATTTCCACCGCACTGGTCAGCAGCCCAGGAACGAGGAGGACATGGCTGGTTCCCATGAGAAGTCTGGAAGTAATGCAGGTTGCATTCTGTGGTGGGCACATTCATTTTCAGTGCTTGTGATGGTGTGGAAAGTTTGGGTAAGGATGGCTTTGGCTCCTCTCTACCCTCCATGTCCATTCCACATCTTCTGGCCTCTACTTCTCTTTTGAGTAGGCTTCCTCATTATGAAAGAGAACTTGCAAGATGCCCATGTACACATGGGACAAAATCAGGGGCCCTGGAACACCTGACAAGTGCTTAAACAATAACCTTATAAATCATATACAAACTCTTTCATGATACAATATACTTGTTTATTATATCTTTGTTGTATAATTCAAACTAAAATATATCACTAACCTTCTTTTTTAAATGTGCATCAAGGCAGCAAAAATAAAGCGTGTTAACTCTGCCTCAGGCTACTCAGCTGACATCCTCACCATTGACCAAATACTCAAGAGAAGACAGAATTGGACAGTGACTGATGCAGCTGCCATTAAACCGCATGTGAGTAGTCGCTGTTGAATGCCTTCCCAAAAGGCATTGACAAAAATATTTTCCACTTTGGTACTACAACCATAAAACCAAGAGAGTTTGTTTCTCCTCTATGTCTTTAAAATGAGACAAGATCATTTCTCATTTCTACCTGTTGTAATGATGTTTCCTGCTCTATAACCAAACGGATTCAAACGTTAACTTATAAATCACCCTGCTAATCACCTATGGAGCCACACCCTGCAGCATTTCTGGGACATTAATTTGTTTATGCTAGAAATAGCAACTAGTTAGGATATTAAACTGACAGTCACAGTGAGAAGTGCACTCAGAGAATCATGATGAGTTACAGAGCTTTTATCACAGCAGCTAAAAGAAAAATAGGCCCTGATGGGGTGGCTCATTCGGTTGGAGTGTCGTCCCATACACCAAAAGATTGTGAGTTCGATGCCCGGTCAGAGCACATACCTAGATTGAGGGTTCTATCTGCAGTTGGGGGCATCCAGGAGACGATCAATTGATGTTTCTCTCTCTCTCTCTCTCTTTTCCCCTTCCTCTCTTTCTTTAAAATCAGTAAACATAACCTCAAGTGAGGATTTAAAAGTAAAAGAATAGTAATAATAGTTTAAGTGAGCTTCCTAGCTTCCAGGCACTGTGTTCTACAAGTGCTCTAATTCATTTACTTATCTCAACAATCCTTTGAGGTAGGCACCATTATCATTCCTTATCATTTTACAGATATGCACAGAGAGGTTAAGTGATTTGCCCAGAGGCACACAGCTAGGCAATAATAGAGCCAGAGTTACAAACACCTGCTGCTTGGCTCCAGCATCCACCCTTTTAACCACAACTCTGTGCTGCCTGTCTAATTTTGTGTCCTGACTCCTTAGCAACTTTTGTACTCCACAGAGACAGACCAGGGTTTATTTCTTTTATGTAACCTCCCTTCTGTATTTGACACTAATGATCAAGCTTTCCTTGACACTTTCTACTTCCTTGGCCTTTACCAAATTGCATCTTTAATTCACTTTGTAGTTCTGTGTCCATTCCTCTTTCTTCTCTTTCCTGAACATTCATCCTCAAAGTCCTGATGCTTCCTTCTTTTCTAGTCTCATCCTGCCCCTGTTCTCACTGTACACACTTGTCCACCCATTTCTTCAGTCAATATTTACCCAGTATCAACAAAGTTCTGGGATTAGGAGAGATCACAGAGAAAAAAAAAAACAACACAGTTCCTAACTTCAGTGAACTTACAGTAAGGGTGGAAGACATGGAGAAAGAAATGAGCAATAGTAATACGTTGGGATACATGGAGCTACAGGTGGTCTGTGCTGCATGTTGGGAGTGCAAAGGAGGGGGTTCCCATCCTCTCTCATCATGGCACATATTACACTGGGTTAAATGGAGGTTACTTACAGCCTGAGGCCTCCAGCCTGGCGCACCAGCTGCCCCAAGGGCTGAGATGCTTGGGGAGATCAAGACTTTGGCATACCTGTAACCCAGTCCCAGCAGAACATTGAGGATCTCTGCACTAAGTGAAGGAAAAACTAGGATGAGTATTCTTTGGACTGTCAATCTACCCTCCTTATTTTAACTGCCACCTAAATACTGATAATTCATAAATCTGCCACTAGCTTAGACTTCTCTCCAGTACTTCTGTCTTACCTCACTGACTGCCTCACATTTCCACCTCGCTGTTTCATAGCACATCGAACTTCACATGTCCAAAACCGAACTTGGCATCTGCATCAGACTGGCTATTCCTTGGGGAATCTGTATCTCAGTTGTTGATACCACCATCTACCCAACCACTGAAACTAGAAAGCCAGGGGCCATTCTTAACTTACACATTTTCTTCACTCTTCACATGCACCAGTTCCCAAATTGACTACTCTCATTCACAGGAAGATTTTTCAAGCCTGTCCCCTTTACTCTATCCTCTCACTACTGCTTTAACTGAGGCCCTCATTAGGTCCAGCCTGGACAACAACCTCCCACCTTGTGTCTCTGCCCCGTAGCTGCTCCCCTCTGTCCATTCTCCACATGGCTGCCAACGATCTAACATGAAGATCCAATTATGTCACTGTCCTGTTTCAGAATGATGCTTCCCTCTCACTGACGATGCACACAGAGGGGTTTATCTCATGTCCATCAGAAAGAGTGGCTTACTACCGCATAATTCCCACTGAGGAGAGGATCTCTCCAGCCTCATGAGACCAAGTCTAAGGGTCTGGTTACAGCAGGCCTTGCCTGCCTTGCCTTCATCACTCCCTCCCACTTTGAACTTGATGCTTTATCAATGCCAAAGTGCTTTACCCCTCTTCCCCACCAACACCAGGATGTTTATTGCTTTTGCGCCTTTGCTTATGCTATCCCATCTCCTGAAACACCTTCCCATCACCACTCCCTCAGTTTCACCAAATCCCTGAGGACCTACTCAGCCCAGCATTCTCTCCTTCCCTGACCTAGGGTGGACCAAGAACCATCCTTGGCATTCCTATTATATTCATGGCCTACCTCCATCCCACATTTCCTCCTTGTTGTAGACTCTTGTGTTTTTAATATTCTTATAAAATGTATTATCTCATTATTCCAAAGTAATTTATTTTCATTTTCTGTAGACTCCTAATTCCTCAGGAGGCACTACCCAATGTATAAACTCAGTGACTTTCAAGTAGCCTAGGAACATAACTCTTGGAATATCTAGAATTGTGGTCCACAAATCAAAGATATTTTATGATAACTACTGTAAACTTCTGCTTTCTCACTGCAGGTGAAGAGAGCTATAGATACTTATAACTTAGGAACTGCTCTTGAGCACCGGAAAGAAATGTTAAACCTCTGGCAGAAGATCCGAGGAGATTTGGTTGGAATAGACACTAAAAATGAGTCCTTTTATGACACATTTTCTACTTACACATGGTCCTGGAATGTTTGCCAAGAATTACTTTCCCCAAAGGACTTAAGGTTATATGATGCCTGCGTGAATAGAAATTCCTTCCACAATTCTTCATTCTCTTCCTCTTCGGACATCAGTGAATGTGACACAGAGGCAGGAAGAAGAAGAAAATGGAAAGGTTCCAAAGGGTATCGACAATGAATTTTCTACATTTTCTAAGCAGCTCATTGAAAACTACTTTTTCATAGATATCAAAATTATCGTTTCTTGCTTTTGTCTAGTACATTCTTAGCAGCTGGAAATGTTGACATCTTTTGAATTCTGACCAGTAAAAAAATTTAAGTCATAATATGGTTTCCCTTTTCCAATTCTTACTAGTAAATAGATGCCACTCTGTTAATTCCCTAGCAAGAGCTGCACTCTGGGGCCCCCACCTGGCTCAACTTTGCCCGTGCAGGAGAAAGATGGCAGCAGGCACCTCCCTCCACACCAGGAGCTGCCCTTGAGAGTCCATAAGGGCCCTCCCAGCAATAGGCATCTAGTGGATGTGACTGCAAATGGCATTAGGTTTTTAATTATTTGTCAAAATGGCCAGAGGCAGGGGATAACAATGACCTTTCAGTTTCAGGGAATAATGTCAACATCCCCCAGGGAATCCTGATTAAATTTGGGTGTTCCTAGGGCAATCTCTTGGAACACTCTTAAAAGTAGCTAATGTTACCTGTTACATTTCTTATCATTGTTCTTTATTGCACTTATAAAGCAGCACATATATAACTATATTACAAGTGGGGCAGTTGTAATTGTTTTATTGTGGGAAAATATACATTAAACTTGCTATTTGAATCATGTTTCAGTGTGTATCATCCATTTCACTTTTTTCCCTTATAGAAAAGGGAAAAGACATGTTCCATATTGATAGTATCAGTGGCTTATAATGTGAAATTATAATGTTCCAGGAAAAAGCAATGAAAAGAGTGAAGACTCCCAAAACTGTTTAATGAAACCACCTTGAAGTAATTTTGTGTTACCTTGAACACTCAAAACCATCTAAATATACTTGCTGTTCTTTATAATATTATGATCTTGGGGAAAATAACTTTATAGATAAATGACCATGTTTTCTAACAAAAAACCCCAAGATTTATGGTTTTATAAGAGACATTTTTTGGGGTATGGCTGTAAGTGTAACTGGAAATTTAAGATATAATTTGGATGCCAAAATATTAGAATTCTTGGAATATTTCCTTGGATCAATGGAATAATAGCATAATATTTTAAATAGATCTGTCCTAGAAAAATCTAAAATGTACACTAATATATTCTACTACATGCCACACACTGTTGGTGACAGTATAAACTGTCATCTCTCTGATGGAATACAGTATAGCCAGGGGTACTCAGCCACTCACTCACTCACTCACTCACTCATCAATTACGTATCAAGTTGCATAGGATCTGGACATACAACATTAAACAAACAGATAAAATACCCTGACCTCACAGAACTTAATCATGGGGTAATTATAATCACTGATGTCAATAATTTCACTTCTAGAAATTATTCCTAAAGAAATAATCATGAATGAATGTACAAAATGATTTCATTACAAGGATGTTTGTCATGTTGAATTTTTAAGTAAGAAACTTAAAGAAGCCTCAATGTCCAATAAATCATGGTACAGCTATATAAAACAATACCATGATAATCAAAATGATGTTGTAAAAAATATTTCAAACCAAAGAATGATATTCACAAGCAATTATTAGGTTGACAAGCAGGCTATAACCACTAAGAGGTATGAGAAAACTTTATTATGTTAGTTCTTAAAGTTAAGTATGGTGGTGGCTGTGCAAATATAGATTTTTACAAAAACTCATTGAACCGTACACTTAAAATGGATTAACTTAATTGTATATAAAGTTTACCTCAATGAAGGTCTTAAAAAGAGAGATACAAAGCAGTTTGCTCTAAAAATACTTTAACTTAAAAGTTATTTCTATAAGTAAATTAGAAAAAAAGACTGGAAGGATATAAACCAAAGTGTGTAATGGGTTAAATTAAGGATGGGATGGGGTATTTTCTTTTTTTCTTTTGTCTTACCTGCATCTTCTAAATGTTCTACAACAAACGTTTATTTTTCAATAAGAAAAAAGGACAAAATCTGTTTTAAAATTAAAGCTTTTAAACCAGTTTATTCAATTATCTAGAGCTGCTGCAAATGCTGTCCCGCAGGTTCTGTGAAACCTCAAGGAGAGCAAACTGGGGCACCAAGGGTGCCATCCCTGGCCCTTCAGTTCCAGAGCACAGACTTACACAGACCAGAATTTCCACTGATTGAAACGGAAAGAAAAGCATGAAACAATTAACTGCCTTGTGCCCGGTTGACAGCCAAGGCAATAATCCAAAGGAGTTCTTAACCTTTTACATCCTTTGAACCCATGCCACCCACTGAGCTAGAAGAGTTCTCACTGCTCACCAGCAGGGGGACCCTTAGCTCCTCTGAAACGTAGTGCGGCAAGCAGTCTGATAACCACACAGGACTCAGCTTTGTCTTCCAAATTTCTTGGGGAAAAAAATATTTTAGGTGCCCCAAAAGATAACGAAAATTGAGTTGTACAGCCCAACCAAAGACAATGGCATAAAAGTTAAGTGTAGGATACTTTAACACATTTTATCAATAGAGCCCAAGTTGTTTGACATTTTAAGTGACTCGAATTATTGGAACTAATATAGTAATAAGTAACTTCAAGAGTGAGCTCTCTGTAGGAAATTACGCACTGGGACTGTTGATTGGTGGGAACCCTAACAGATTTTGGTGTGAGGGAGAAGAAAAGCTTGTAGATGAGAGAACAAGATGCCAATAATAAGTATAAATCAACCATCAAATCTGTAAACAGCTGTCCTTGAGAAAAGATAAAAATACTCGTACTTATTTGGAAAGGAGGTTTTGTTCAAAATGTTTCAAAAGACCACAACAGTGGCAAAAGTATTTTGTCTTCAAATAAAGTACAAGTTCTTTACTATCTTATCTTTTTTTATTCTCTTGTGTCTTTTTCTTTGTGATTAGAGAGGATTTTGGGGTTGTTCCCATTTCTGTCGTGGGAGATGTATAGAATCTCTCATTGTGTGTCCTAGTTTTGGCCAGGGAAAGAATCTGCATTGGACTAAATGATCACTGGTTATCATGGTGTGCTAACTCCAGTAAGGCACTATTCAAATAACTGACTCTTTTCTTCTCTCCTTCCAAATGGTTATCATTACTCTTCTGGAAGTCTTCTCAGTTAACCTTATCTTTATTGACAGCATACCTTCTTCTAAGAGACTCTTGTTAGAATCAGTTTGTAGTAATTATTGAAATAGAAATGTGAGGGTGAACTGTATTAACAAAAATTATATCTGTGTATGAGTTAAGTCTTGATTGGGCAAATAAGCTTAGGTATGGATAATTCAAACAGGTTATTAGGTTATAATTTTTTTTTAAGGATTTTATCTTAATTTTAGAGAGGAGAAGGGAGGGAGAGAAACATCAATGTGTGGTTGCCTCTCACAAGACCCCTCCCTCCCCCCCCCCCGCCCCCACTGGGGACCTGGCCCACAACCAAGGCTTGTATCCAGACTAGTAATGGAACTGGTGACCCTTTGGTTCTCAGGCCCATGCTCAATCCACTGAGCCACACCAGCCAGAGCTAAAAAATGTTTAAAGTTCTCATTGGTTATTTATTTCATATCCTTCCCCGAGAAAAATAATGGGAAGAATATATATATTTCATAGCTTTCACAGTATGAAAAGCTGATTCTAGAGGCTGGAAAATTGTCTTATTTCCTCACCCTGCCAGCTACCTTCCTCAATCCTTTTGGGCATTATTAGTTCTACAGTGGAATTAGGTACCCTTAGTTCTCAAAAGTGATTCAAGATTTTTCCTATCTTGCAACTTGAGTGAAATAGGGGAGCCTGTTGGAGGATCCCAGCATTGAAAGAGGGCTCAAGTGGAACGTCTCCCACTTTCTTGCCACCACGCACGTTCACCAAAGCCCTTGCACAACTCAAGACCAACCCCACCCGGAAGAGTTAGAGCGCCACCCGGAGACCCGCCACCTGGGCCGCCCTACCCAGCCTCCGTCTTTTCCCGCCCAGACCCGTTGCCTCCCGGAAGGGGGCGTGGTCCCGCAGGAAGTTCTGGCCTTACGGAGAGGCAGGTATTTCCGGGTCCGGTAACATGGCAGATTCTTTCACTGAAGGCTCGTCCACGGAGGACGGCAAGAAGAGGCAGCAGTTCGGGAACCGCTTGCTGAGCGATCCGGCTCGTGTCTTCCACTACAATGCCTGGTAATCGCCCTTCCCCTCCATCGGCCCGCGGCTCACCCTCTGTCCCTCCTCCCTGGAGCTCTCCGAGAACCCCCTGCCCGCCAGCTACAAGTCCCGTTGCCCTAAGTCGAGTCGTTCTGCGCCCCCAGAAGAGGTGCTCCGAAGCCAGCCCCTCACCCTGTCCGCAGCTGGAACGTGAGACCCCTCAGCTGCCTGTTTCATTTTCCCAGGGACAATGTGGAGTGGTCGGAAGAGCAGGCCGCAGCGGCGCAGAGGAAAGTCCAGGAGAACAGTACCCAGCGGGTGTGCCAGGAGAAGCAAGGTGCGCCCAAGGCGACCCTCGATGGTATCCACAGCCAGAGGACTGCTGGATACGCTTTGCGGGAGGCCAGAGAATCGACACTGCCAAGAGCCTTTGTTCCTGGACTCGGGGGTAGAACGGGAGAGGGAGGGGATGTGCATGAATGGAAAAAGGTTACACCGGTAAAATCTTGTTAGGGCATAAAGGATTTATTTTTTACTGATATTATGCTTTAATGTTTAACTTTTCAGTTATGTCCACTAGACTCATATTAATATGACTGGCCTATGGCAGTCGCCACAGGATTTTGTCTTAGGGGATGTGCTGAATGTATGATTACACTTTGCCTGAGGAAATGTTACCACTGAAACTAGATTCAAGTGGTTAGATTCTAAATGTTGTTGGAGGAGGGGACTGATGACTGGTGAATTTTGTGTCTTTTCCTTGTGTGCTGGCTGTGAGGATTTAAGGCTTCTGCCAAGGAAAGATGGGTGAGACAGAATGGAGATAAGTCTGGCCATAGAAAAGGAGAGCACTTCTGAAGAGGTGGATGACTTCACTGCAGAATGCCCCTAGATACTAAAACTAGAACTGGTTGGGCCTATATCCTAGGAGATGATTGAAGGTGGGACTAGAAATTGGAAAGTAGTACCCACTGAAAGATTTCTGTACAATAGTGAAGAAGATTCTAGTCACAAAATATTTACCTGACACAGTTTGATAGGAACTAGATCAAACCGACTTAAAGTTGAAAGGGATTTTGAAAATCATGTGGTCCACTATCCTCTTTTTACAGTTAAAGAAACTTGGACCACAGGACACTAAGTGCCTTGCCCAGAGGTAAGCAGTTAGTAGTAGCAGTGGTGGAACTATCCAATTTCTTAGACTTTTGTTCTTTCTGCTACACTTATCAAAGCCCTATATTGACAAAGAGCAGAAAACTGAAATCTAGGACAGCCTTGATTTAAACAACAGTTTTCCTCTAAACATCCCACACTTCTTCAGTATATTCTGTCCTCCAGCATCAAAACTCTTCTCATCTGAAGACCCTTTTTTCTTGTTAGCATTCTCTATTTTTCTTTTAGCCTTCTTTCCACTTTCAGTATCTATAAGTAGTAGAATTCATTTCTGGGCTCCACACTCTATAAAAAAACCACAGGCAGAGGAACGCATTTAAAGAAGAGCTGCCTGTATTGGAACCATTGAGTTCACAGGGGAACAATTGAATAACCTGGGATATTTAGCTTGTGAAAAAATAACAGCCCTCAAAACACAGAAGAGTTCTTTTGTGTGGCCCTGAGAAATGGTAGGACCTTTTGACCAAAAGTGATTAGAAAGAGCTTTTGTTTAACAGTAGAATTTTCTGATAGTTAAGAGCTGTCCAAAGATGTGGGAAAAGAATTGATAGGTAACAAGTGTCTTGGCAGAAGTTGGGTTCTGTGGAAGGACAAGTTATGGAGGGAATGCCAGTACAATAGGTGGTAGGATGAAATGGTCTCCATCTCTGAGGCTGTGGCTCTAATTGAGCATACTTTTAACCTAAAATGACTTTCTGTGAAGCAAGGTGATCACTGACATTAGATACAAATAAAATATTGAGAAAGGGTTCTTAATTTTTTTTTCTTAAACATTTACAGTTGATTATGAGATTAATGCCAACAAATATTGGAATGACTTCTACAAAATCCACGAAAATGGGTTTTTCAAGGACAGACATTGGCTTTTCACTGAATTCCCAGAGCTGGCACCTAGTCAAAACCAAAATCCCTTGATGGATTTGCTCTCAGAGAACAAGAGGAGTCAAGTGCCTGGATGGAAGAGCAGTGAGGATGGACTGGGCTTCATAACAGAAGAACAGCCCCAGTGCTCTTCAAACGGCCTTGGACATGAAACACAGACTCTTCCTGTGGAAGAGAATGTAACTCAGAAACTCAGTCACCTGGAAGTTCATGCTGATGAGTTTCCTGGATCCTCAGCCACCTACCGCATATTCGAGGTAACCTCCCTTTATTGTCTGGTAGTAGGGTTAGTAAAGCAATGTTGTACACGTAGTCAGTATAGGGGGGCCGACCACAAAGTGACATCTGCCGAAGACTCGACTCTTATGTTGGCCAAGAATCACCTCCCTTTTTGAACTGAAATGCCCTAAATGCAGACCAAGATATCTGGTGGTTGTGGCAAACAAAGATCTCCTGGGGCGCTGCCTGGGAACTTCATATTGCCTCTGACAGTTGCAGGTCATGTTGCACCTGTCATCTGGAAGAGTCCCAAGACAACTTCTGTTACTTCTCTTATAAAGTGGAGAGGTTAGTTGGAATGGTGCCTGCTTCTCAGATGTGGGAGAAGTCTTGTCTTTTGAGTCTGCACAGGCAAAGGCTAGAGCAAGACCTCTGGAGGCTGTTGCAGAGGCAAGGCTAGACCTGGAAAAGTGTCTAGGTGGGTACTGTAATGTAAATTCACAAATGGTGACCACATGCTCCACTGGAAGCTGATTAGTCTTAAGATTGAGTCCTATGGCATGACCTTGTACTAGTCTCTTACAGAATGGGACTTCGGGCTCTCTCTGTCTCCCTCTGCCTCATAATTTTTATGAAGATTAATTGAAATAATGTACGTAAATAGCTAACAGTGTCTGGCACACAGTGAGCCTTTATTAAATAGTTACTGTTTTTTTTATTACCACGCTCAGCACTGTATTTAGAACAGTGAAATAATGGTCCCCTGTTCATGAATTTTTCAGCCCAGTCTATTAGAAACATTTTTCTGTGATATAGTGGAGCTCAGCAAGAAAAGAATTTATCTACAAGACCATTCACTCGAATTCAAAAAGTAAAAACAACCCATGCCCATTTTTTAGACCAGCTCGCTTCTGCTAACGAAAGCCCATGCTACCTCTTTAAGGGCTCCTGAGGTCAAGGTCAGGTAATGTCATGAGTACTGTTTGGCTCTAGTCACCACATCATCCCTAATACAATTAGGCAAGATTACCTATTGTTCATTACTTATCTAGCTTCAGGTAATTAATTTGGAAAATTCTGTGATTAATAGTTCATTTCCATCTGCAGGTCGGTTGTGGTGTGGGAAACACAGTTTTTCCAATTTTACAAACCAACAAGTAAGTATGTTTAAAGTTTAACTGCATGACAGCAAAAAGGAGAAGAGTGGCATTTGTTTATCAAAACTCTTACTGCATCAAGTATAACAGTGGGTTACAGGAGATTTGGATTTCTCTAGTATCCATTAATTGATTGCTTTGATTTAATCTGATTTATAAGTTACCTTTGTCTTCAGGGAAATTAGTAAGATTTAAAACCTGTTACATTGTTAATATACAGTACTTTTTATAGTTTAACTCTATAACCAGGAAAGAGAATAGACATAATGCAGTTTGTAATGTAATTATTCTGCTGTTTGTTTTTTCTGCCCATTTCAGTGACCCAAGACTCTTTGTTTACTGTTGTGATTTTTCTTCCACAGCTATACAGCTGGTCCAGGTGAGTGCAGGGGCCCCTCTCGGTGATTTTCACTGACTAAAGGGAAGAGGTCTCCTGAAAAATCATGGTCTCTAGCTATTTCCTTATTGTACCATGGTCTGGAAGTCAAAGGTGTACTGAAACAGCCTGGGATAGAGGAGAGGGTCAGACATAAATACGGAATCTGCCACTTGCCAGCTGTGGAACTTTGGGGAGGTCTTTGACCACTCCAAAGGTATTTTTTAAGAATTGAAATGAGGTGATTGTTCAGTCAAGGATCTTTGAGTTACAAGTCACAGAAACACATAGACAAACTCAACCAATACAGTGGAATGTCATAGAACCCAAGAGCCTCAAGTGTAGCCAGCACTGAAACGCAGCCCTGAAAAGGTCTCACACCAAGGCAAGTTGGCTGGCCGGTGAGGTGTTGCCACCCCTTCCCCCATCACTATACTTCCCTCAAGTTCATAGTGTCTTATCTCTGATTACCCAGTGCTCAGTTGCCTTTTTAAAATTTGTTTTCTTGCCTTGGCTGATGTGGCTCAGTGGATTGCCAGCCTGAGAACCAAAAGGTCACCAGTTCGAGTCCCAGTCAGGGCATGCACCTGGGTTGAGGACCAGGTCCCCGGTTGGGGGCATGCGAGAGGCAATCAATGTTACTTTCCCTCTCTTTCTCTCTCCCTACCCCTCTCTCTAAAAATAAGTAAATAAAATTAAGTTTTGTTTTCTCTTTGCAGACTAGCTTTCAGTAATAGGTTTTTTCTGGCCTTGCACATGGCCCCAACATGCTTGCCCCTCCCACTCCCTTGCAGGTCCACCCTGTTCGGGTGTTCTCAGAACCTCACCAGCGTGACCGTCCATATTCCAGAGTCCCCAGAAGGAGTCTGATTGACCCAGCCCAGATGATAATCTGCTTGCTCCTTTTTTAATTAGCTATGGCCAGTAAGGAGCAAAGTCACATTTTTGGAGAAAAGAGATGTGAAAAGAGAAGTTACCCTAAACTGTGTTTGCTGTAATAAGTAAAATTTTCCACATTTAAAGAAATAGGTTTTCCTGGAGAATTCTATGATCTGTGTAATATGCTGTAGTTGGATTGGGAGTTGTTTTAAATCACGTTTTTTCAGTATGTTTTGTCTTTCTCCTTATGAGGTTTCTCTTTTCTCTCTTGGTCACTTACCTACCTGATCATTTTCCAGTCCTCAGATCTAAGTCCCTGCATCAGAATACAGTAGAAGAATCGGGAACATTCCATTGTAAAAGCACCAGTTGGATTCCACAGGCCCTTCACTACAGTTGTTCTTGGTTCTTAGCCTTTGAGTAGGAACGTGTGCCTTAATGATTTGAGCTCTGTCCCTCAGAGGGAAGGAACCGCAATTATACTTACAGCAAGATTGACTTACCTTGAGGCTCTGGGAACGTTTTCCAACCTGTGTGTCTCTGTCTTCCAACCCTCTGCAGACAAATCCAGCATATGATCCTTCTCGGTGTTTTGCCTTTGTTCACGACTTGTGTGATGAAGATAAGAGCTACCCAATTCCCAGGGATAGTCTTGATGTCATCGTCCTCATATTTGTTCTTTCAGCAGTTGTTCCAGACAAGTAAGTTATAGGTCCCTTAACCGGTAGTATAACAAAAACACAGCTTTAATCAGGGGCCTTGATAACAGAGTTAGGCCTTGAAGAAAAAGAATGTTCGGTAGAAGCCACTCCATCTAAAATGATGGAAGCATCTCAGCTGTTTTTCTAACTTTGTCCTGAAGTTCAACTTCTGTTTCAGCCTCTAAACCTCTGCCTAGTGACTGTAGTGCTTGGTTCTTCTTTTCATTTTTTATGGTGTAACATCCCCAAAGAAGGGGGGAGCCATTCTTAATGGGTGTATGGAGAAATTTCCTGTTGATAATCTCATAGCATGCTGTTTTAGAACTGTGAGTGCCACCATGGTTAGATAACATCTCATTATTTGTCTTTTTTAATGCCTTAAATAAAGGAAGCTTTTACCCACAGCACAAAATTTACACTGAAACTTAACTCAGCTGTTCTCTGATCCTTAAGCTCTGTGGGAAACTGATGCGCAGTAGAATTTCATAAAACCAGTTTAGATCAAAGACAATTACTGTGCCCTAAAAGACACTGTTAAAGCTTCCTAGACATAGGCAACTCGTCTTCCTGATGAAATGCTGTCTCAAGGAAGCAGTGTTGAGTGATTGGTCTCCTCCAGCCCACATTCCCTCTAGAACAGCACTGAGTCGGCCGACCTGACCAGTGTTGGGAGTGTGCAGTGAAAGCCAGTGGAGGACAGCACACAGGGCCTGGCCTGGCTCAAACGTTAATAACTGCAGGAGTTGAAGGGCTACAGACTTTTAAAAACTGACACAGACTGAAACGAAGCATTAAAGTTAAAATAAGTTATTTAGTATTTAAATAAACTTCCAAGTATTTTTTTGTAAGCCTGTAGTGCATATACTTCTGAAGTAAGAAAAGCCAAAACCTGTACCAGGCCTGGACTCGGAAAGCGTAGTGGGAAATGTGCAGTGCCCATAGGTCTTCATTTGCATACTGACTGTTACCATGTAAATTGTAAGTTCTTGAGGTTCAGTTTTTACTTAACCAATGGAAAGATTCAGTTTCTGTATTCAGAGAGCTTGCCCCTCGAGGGGCAGGCAGATGAGTCCACTGTTAGTCCCACAGCGGGTGGTCAGGGCTCCCTGGGAGCCTTGGGAGTACAGGGCGGGGTGGCTTCCTTTCGAGGGGAGCCCAGGAGGAGTAGGAAAAGAGCCAGGCGGAATTTGTCACTTCCATTATGGTGGAGCCCTAAGGCGGAAGCAGATTACCCTCAGTTGTGAGCAGGCCCCAGAAGGTACATCAGAAATTTGGGTGTGTGTTCCTGTTCTAACTAAAGCAAGGGCAGAGGATCTAAGATTTCAGGATTAGGTAGTCCACTGGATTTTCAGAATATGCACCAAGGGAAAGGCATCCCGCCCTGATCTTCACTCCCTGTTACCCCACAGGATGCAGAAGGCCATTGACAGACTGAGCAGGCTTCTGAAGCCTGGAGGGATGATGCTCCTGCGAGACTATGGCCGCCACGATATGGCTCAGCTTCGGTTTAAAAAAGGTATTTTGCTGCTACAATCAAAACAATGGTTTTGTCATCAGAATAGACATACAAATCAGTGGAACAGAATAGAGACTCCAGAATTATAGCTCCACATATAAAGCCACTTAGTACATGACAGGGGTGGTCTATTTTTGAATACTTATATAATCTAGGTATTAGGGAGGTCTTTTTAACCAAGACAGCTACTTTTAAAAGCTATTTTAGGAAAAAGACATTTGAGTACATCATTTTAAATGTGGTGTGGCAAACGATGCCATTAATAAGTTAAAAGGCAAATATTTTCAGTGCATAAAACAGATAAAGACTTAATATCTTGTTCTTCAAGGGGCTCTTAGCAAATGGATAAGGAGATCAGTGACCCACCCAAATTGATGTTTCTCTCCCTCCCTTCCCTCTCCTCCTCCCTCCCTTCCTCTTTCTGAAATAATTAAACCTTTTTTTAAATAATAATAAATAAAAGCACCATGTATTATCTGTTGATTCAATAGTCCTTTTGGGAATTTCTCAAGAACCATCCCCTAATAATGTACATAAGCAAAGTCTTGGGAACAGAGTGAATGCCTCTGGGTAGGGGAATGGGTCGCCTGTCCTGTGAGGTAGACTCCATACACTGGTCTTGGGCGGGGATGGGAGGGGGCGTTCCATTGTGTTACCAACTGAGAAGAGCTGTGTGCAGATGAGTGTTTCAAACTTGATCCCACATATAACAGTAGCTGGGGAGAAATACACAAATAAGTAAAGCAATTAAGATTATGTTGACATTCAAAAGATGAAGGATTGTACACCAGGGTGTTGAATTGGCATAAAGCCAGGGGGCGATTAGCAGCAGAAGGGAGAGTGTGTCCAAGGTCAAAACAGTGTGTGTGTCATATTTATGAACGCGTGTGTGTAAACACATGGAGAGACATGTGAAATGGCAGTCGCCAAAATGGTACTGGTGGCCGTCTTAAGTTTCCTTTCCTTAAACTTGGCTATATTGCTTAATGTTTATTTTTCCTTCTCTCTTTTTTAAACAAAGAGTGTATGGTATTTATTTAGTCAGGGAAAGGGAGAAACACAGCCTGTTTCAGCATGAAACAGAACACTAGGACAGGGGGTCAGAGTCGCACATGTTAAAGTTTCTCTGATTTTCGCCATATCACTCTGCAGGTCAGTGTCTCTCTGAAAATTTCTACGTGAGAGGTGATGGCACCAGAGTTTACTTCTTCACACAAGGTACAAAAGCAACACTCCTCTGTACGCTAGCACTGCCGCAGTGCTGTGTTAGAGGTTCCTCAGTGGGCTTTCGGGAGTAAGACCATCTGGCCCTCCTACCTTCTGCAGCCTTTTCCTGCTCTTTTCTGTCCATCACAGCCAACCTGAACCGCTCACTCTTCTCCAAATAGGCTCAGCGTGTACGCCTTCAGTCCTCCGCCTTGTTCTTCTCTCTGTCCTTCCCCCTGTCATTTTGTCAAAACGGGAAACCAGCCCATTTTGCAAGACTCCAGTGCAGCTGTTTCACTCTCTGAGTGGGTTGTGCCGTAGGAGCACTGAGTTAGGGTAAAGTTAGGGTTCCCCAGGTTCCAGATGTTACTCAGAGGTGTCCTCTGCTGCTTGCCCAGCTGCAGGTTTCCTCCTCCACCGGTGCCTTAGGAAAACTCCATGGCTGGGCCATGGTCAGGTCACATACTTTTCTGTGCCTTTGGTTAAAGCGATGAAACCTCTCCCTAAAAAAAAAAAAATGGCTTTGACATACATAGATGTAGGGTTTTATGTGTAATTTTAAGGTATTTATAGGACCCTGCATGAACATTCCTTCCTATCAGCTGACTCTTAGAGAAGCTCACCCTTGGGTTCCAGGCCACCCTTCACCGATGGTTTGGCTTCCCCCAGCTAAGCATGAACTTGCTATTTTCAAGCCACTATTGCATTTGTAGCTAAACAGCCCCACTGAAGCCACTTCAAATATAATAAACATCTCTTTTCCAAACTAGATGAATTGGACACACTTTTCACAACTGCTGGACTGGAGAAAGTTCAGAACCTAGTGGATCGCCGATTGCAAGTGAACCGAGGGAAACAGCTGACAATGTACCGAGTTTGGATTCAGTGCAAATACCGCAAACCTCTTCAGACCGACACTGGCTCCTGACAGGATGGCAGCGCCTTGGCTTTTTTAAAACATCATCCACAGAAGGTGTCCTGTGACGTTGGGCAGTTCCAGGAATCAGGGTTGAGCCCTGAAGCTAGGAAAAACTACTTTGTACCAAGATTCTAATAATCATACTTCATATTTGTGAAGACCTTTAATATATACTTTTCTCCAGCTTTTTCTTACTTTGAGATCTCAAAGAATCTTTCTTACCATTTTGTAGTATCTTAATAACTGAAATATTCATGAATATTAGGGATATTTCCCTAATTAGGGAAATTAGGGATTTTAAAGGCATCAAGAATTTATTTCCATGTGAAAGTATCAGTGATAAGTGTCATTTGACTGTTTTATTAAGTTATTTGGGAATTCAAATATGTGGTTCTGAGGTATTTTAAGTACTTTCCCCCTCTAATAACATGTGTCTAAAAATTAAAAGGATCTTCTTGACTTATTTTTTTTAATTGTGTCTTTAAATGTTTGACGCATAGAAATTGAGAGAGCTAGCCCTGGCTGGTGTGGTTCAGTGGATTGCGCACTGGCCTGCGAACCAAAGGGTTGCCAATTTGATTCCGTCAGGACACATGCCTGGATTGAGAGCCAGGTCCCCACCAGTAGGGGGTGCACATGAGGCATCCACACATTGATGTTTCTCTCCCTCTCTCCCTCCCTTCCCCTCTCTCTAAAAATAAATAAATTTAAATAAAAGCTTTTCTTAAAAAAAAGAAATTGAGAGAACTTTATCACTTCTGAATGTGATCATCATCATTGTTACTTTTTTTTTATGTTCTGCTCTTTTTCAGTTAACACTTTTACATGTTTCTCTTGTGGGCCATAAGTTATGGGATGTGTTCAAGTCTGCACTCCTACATTTTGGATTTTCAACTTGTTTTATTTTAGTTATATATGTGAGAAGACACAAGCAATTTTTTCAGACCAAACTTACAAAAAAGTGTAGTACCAGGAATATTACAAGGATAGTAAGTTTTTCTCTCAGTCATTTTTAACAGAGTAAGTTGGAAGGTAATATCTCAATACTACTGCATATTTTAATATGTAATTCCTGTTATGGAACATTCTCTGATATCACCAAATAAGTCCATCAGAAGAAATTTACATAGAAACACTACCATCCACAGATAACCAGGTTTTCCCAATGATCTCAGTATATCCTTCATCACTTAAGAAAAGAAGCCATTTGTTGCTTAGCAGTCATGCCTCAGCCTCCTTCAAGTTTGTTTTCATGACTTTGACATTTGAAGATTATCACCTATTTTGCAGGCTGCTCCTCAAATTGGGTTTGCTGATATTTCCTCATGGTTTGGTTCAAGTTCTGCCTTTTTGGCAAGAATATCATAAGTGGTGCTGTGTTCTTCCATTGCTGCCTACTGGGATACGTGCTTCCCATTGAATTACCCCATTGGTGATATCAACCTTAATCACCTCATTGAGGTGATGCCTGCTGGGATTCTCCACTGGAAAGTTAACTAGTAAGCATTTTGTAGAGTAGTGCTTTGAAACTAAAAACCCCATTCCTCACGAAACTCTACCCCCTGGTTTCAGCATCTCTTATTTTTTTAGATTTTATTTATTTACTTTTAGAGTGAAAAAGGGAGGGAGAAAGAACAGCAGGGTGTGACAGATACATTGATTGGTTGCCTCACTCCCAACTGGGGACCTGGCCCACCACCCAGGCATGCTCCCCGACCAGGAATCAAACCAGCAACTTTTCGACTCTCAGGCCAGCACTCAATCCACTGAGTCATACCAGCCAGGGCTGTGTTTTCTAATCCCATCACTTCCATATTTATTCATTGGTATACTATAAGGAGAACTTGTTTTTCTCATTCATTTACTTAATATGGACTGATGGGTTACTTTTTATTCAATGGAAATACTATTATTATTTTAGTGCTCATATCATCCCAGATTTGGCCAGTGGGAGCCCGTTCCAAAGCTTCTGTTGTAACCTTTTGACGTGTCACTGTTATGCTTTGAAGACTTCAAGCACAAGTTGTTCTAGGCTCATCTTGTTCTTTGCCCCAGTCTGAACCAGCCATTGAGTTCTGTTTCTTGAGTGGAGAAAGGTATTTAGAAACCAAGCTAAGTGTGCTTATTACTATTGGGGTGTTCCCATTCCTAAGCCACCTAATTGAATGGAGCTGAGGGATATATGTATGTATGTGTACAAACACTTGAATATATGGTTCTGTACTTACATATATTGAAAACCATCAGTTCACCTGTGTCTGGTGTGGCTCAGTGGATTGAGCGCCCCGTTGGATTCCCAGTCAGGGCACATTCCTGGTTGCAGCCCAGGTCCCCAGTTGGGGGCTTATGAGAGGCAACCAATAGATGTTTCTCTCACACATTGACATTTATCTCCCTCTCTTTCTCCCTCCCTATACTTGTAGTTCCCTTTTCCAAAAGTCCCAAACTCCCATGATCCTCGTTAACTGTATTTCACTGTGTATAGTGCACACCCACAATTTGCCATGCATTATACACAGCATTATGTAATCATACCTGTGTAAAATGTGCATCTTTATTTTTCCCTCAAAAACTTGGGCCAAAATGTGCATTATCCACAGCAAAATACAGTATATTGGGCCAATCCCCTCACACATTCATTTGCTACCACCCACACATAGATGCCCTTTTCACCTTTCGGGCTCTGACACTCCACTCCAAGCCACTATTGCCACCATGTCCTTAATATAGACTCCCTCCTCACCCTGCCCTGTGATCAATAATCCCATGGGGCCACCACTCCTCTATCCCTGTGCTAACATCTACCCTGCTTAGCCTCACCTAAGGAGTTTGAAAAGGTGGGAGAGAAGGGAGCTCCCGTCTTTTCCATTACACTGAATTTATTTAAAAAGAATAGACTGAGCCACTGGAATGGTATTTTATTTATATTTTGAAATGAAGAACAGACACATTAACTCAGTGGTCCACTAAGGACCCTCCTTTGGCATCTCTGAAGCTTTTCAAAGCAGCAGGAACAGTTTTTATTTTGTGTTCCTAACCCCTGACTTGGGCCTTGGCTTAGGTAAAACTGATAAGCCTCTTCCTGGCCCCCGCTCCCTTTTCTTCTCCGCCATCTGCTAAGCTCTCCCTTTGCTCTCTGACTTTTTATCTGTCAGGCTGACTTGAACTCCCCAAGGGACTTTGCATAATTTTTTCAGCCTTGAAATTGCTAATGATGAGCAGACGACAGTTAAACATGGTCAGAGTAGATTAAAGTATGACCTCAGTGCCACTCAGAAAAACAGACCAGACTGTCATGCTCACTCTGAATGGTATCTCATGATATTTTTCATGAAAAAAGAAAAAAAGTGCTGCGTTGGCTAGGAAGGTAGCTCCACGTGAGAAACTGTTCAGGAAGTTGTGGTTTAGATTCAAGCATAATAGAGAAGTGTATCTGAAACTGACTGATCTTCCTAAGTAGTGCTAATTTGGCTGAGGAGATCAAGTTCAATGTTGTTTGAAAAACGAGGGACAGTTTAATTTGAAACAGGTGCACGGGAGCTATAGGAGTGGAGCCATGATCCTGAAGGCAATGTCCAGGTCAGGGTGTAACACAATCACTCCAAGAGTATGGGTCCTTACACCACAAAATGATTCATCTCTGATTTTGGGTACTTTACCTTGAGCCTGGCCTCTGCTAATGCTGTCAAACCTATGCTTTGTAATTGGTCCGTTACCTGCCTTCTGTAAGTTCATACTCTCTTGGGTCTGGTTGAAAAATTAGGGCCTTGGAACCTTAGTAGGAAAGGATACACTAATGGACTGAGACTTCCTACTTTCCTCTAATAGATTCCTCTTTTCGCTCGAAGACATTACTTTAGTAATAGTGAGGAGTTCTAACTGCGCCTTACAAGATGAGCTCAGGACAAACAGCTTCTTTCACTCTTCACAAAGGCCTGTTCTTTGGTTGGCGGCTGCAGCTGCTATTTTCAGAGCTCAGCTGCATTGATGCGTTACAGATTTTTGCATGTTCCTTAATTTTGTGTGCAGGTTATGATTTGAGAGGTGGAAGAATTGCTGATGGTGAATTGCGCAGGTAAAAACACTGAAATATAGATCACGGCCACCTTACTTTATTTCAGTGAATTTCTAGGTTCAAGATTGAGCACTGCCTCGACTGTAGTTAGAGGACTGCACTGTGTGACCAAGTTATAGGACAAATAGCCACAATCAGACCCTATGCTCCTGTTGGGGACCCTAAAACACAGCAGCCAGAAGCCTTGACCAAAAGCTCAAGTTTGGCATTTTCTCCTAGAGGTGAGCCCCAAATCACATGCATTCATTCATTCCCTACCTTTCTTTCTCTGAATTTGAATTTCTCCATTAAAACTTAAAATATCCTTAGAAAGAGTCATATATTAAGCATTAATTAGAAATGACATGTTAGACAAACACTTCCCAAGGGGTGACCAGGACTGGAGGACACCCTGATGTGCCCTGCTCTTGCTAAGCCCCCCTCCACCCTTCTTAACCTTGGTTCCCATTACTCTCTTTATGGGGAGATTAAGGCTGACATTCAATGGAGCTCACTAATGATGAGTTCCTGTGGGGATCTTTGTATTCTCAACACTTAGCACAGCACCTGGTCCTTGGTTGGGGCTCATGAATGAAGACTGAATGACTAAGCAGCTTCTTCCTGCACTGCCAGTACCCTCCCACCTCCTGAGACACCCACTGGCACAGTTTGCATTCCACTTCAGAAGACCACAGTGTATGGGGCTGTGTCACAAGCATCAGCAACGCAAGCTGGCTGAAATGAGAAAACACAAGGGAGAAGAAGACAGGGTCTTGTGGAGAGGCCTCGGAAGAGCCCGGGGAAGTGTGACTCACCACTCTCTGAGGACCTTCTCTCTTGTCCTCAGTCCACTTGGAGGAGGAGACCACGACTTAGCTCTGAAGGCTCGATGTCTTAGTGACACAGGCATGCTATGTGTGTGTGTACATGTACACGTACATCTGCGTGTGATGTGTGCAGCTCCCAGGTGAGTTTACAGGCCAGCAGAGTCCCCACAAGGCAACCACACGGCACTGTTTTTGTTTCATCTTCCTAAATATTGACATCCAAGTACCACCACTATTTGATCTTTTAAAATTACTTACATGCTTAAATTTATTTTTAAAGAGATTATATCACTGCTATAAATGCAAAATAGTATCAGTTGTCATGAACAGAAGGTTTTTTTTTAATAAATACAATGAAAACAACAGCATAGTATAAATTCTAGCCGGATCCCATTGCTGGTCAGAGGCTCTGACCCGTAGGCCTGGAAACAGCAGCGAACAGAGCAGACTGACTCAGCTCTCCTGGAGGTCACATTCAGATGGGGAGATCCCAACAACAAATCCATAAAAATGTGTATCAGGTGGGCATGTGCTGGAAAAAATTAAGCAGGGTAGGAAACAGAGAGAGGTGGTGGGAAGCAGAAGAAAGGACCCTCTGGGACAGAGTGGACAGGGAAGGTCTGCGGGAGGAGCTGGCATCCCTTAGGGGATGTCTGGGGGAAGAGCCTTCTAGGCAGGAGAAACAGTAATTGCAAAGGCCTGAGGATCCTGGTAGACCTCCACATTCTCTACCCCACAACGTGAAGAACATTGCATCACAAATATAAGCTTAAGGGGCCATTATTCACTCTGGCAATCAATATATCTGCCTCTAGCACATTTTAATAAGAGTATTATCCAGCACACTACTAAGAAATGAGTGAGAATGATTATGTGTCTACTACTGACTCTCAGGTCCAATAAGGGTCTGAATTCTTCTCGGGATATTAAAATTATGAAGCCGGCCCAACTCACAAGAGTCCGGTGTATAAGCCAGGATTATTAGCCTGTGATCTGAGACATAACTGACAAGCTGAGGGGATCTGCTCATGAAAGAAAACTGCTTGAGGAACTGAAGATCAGAAGTTGAAGGTTAAGAATACACCAGAGCCTGGGAGTAGGATGGCAAGAGAGGTTTCTTTCAAACCTTGGCTGTCCCCCACCCCGAGGTTCCCTATCACACCAATGCAGCAACTGCTGAGTAGATCTGCCGTAACACTAATGGGCATTTGTTTAGCCCTTAATGTGCTTTAAAAAGCTTTTCATGTATTTAATCCTCACAGTGCCCCTGTGGAGTATAATTATCTCCATTTTACAGATGAGGAAATCTGAGGTTCACAGAGGGTAAATGGTTTACCAAGGTCAGACACTAATGTTAATCGTAAGGTAATTAGCCTAAGGTAAAGGAGGGTTAGCTTGATATAAATGATATTTGACATAATATATGGATTTCAGCATAATTGCCTCCAACCAACTCTGCCTGCCCAGAAATCAGAAAATGTTACACCAGCTCAGAGGGTAACCCTCTTTCCTACAAGTTCTGGGGGAGAGAGAGGAAAGACAGCACGGGTTCCTGCTCCCTCCCCCAAACCTTCCAACGAAAAAGGAACAATTACCACTATCAGAAGTGTAACATAACTATCAAAAGACCATGAAATCAGCCTTGGCCAGGTGTGTTACTTTGTTGGAGCAGCATTCTATGCACTGAAAAGTCTGCCCGATCGATCCCCAGTCAGGGCACAAGTCTAGGTTTCAGTTTGATCCCTGGTTGGAGAGTGTACTGGAGGCAACAATCCATGTTTCTCTCTTACTTTGATGTTTCCCTCTTTCTCTCTCCCTTCCTTTCTCTAAATTAATGGAAATACGTCCAAACATGTCCTCAGGTGAGGATTTAAAAAAAAGTCCAGCCCTGACTAGTGTGTCTCAGTTGGGGGTCGTCCCACAAAGCTAAAGGTTGCAAGTTCAATTCCCAGTCAGTGCACATGCCTGGATTGCAGGTTCAGCCCCCAATTGGGGCACATATGATTGATGTTTCTCTCTTACAGCAATGATTCTCTCTGTCTCCCTCCCTTCCCCTCTTTCAAAATAAATGCAATCTTTTTTCAAAAAGCCCATGAAATCAACTACATAAATTGTGTTAGTTTTACAACACGGTACAAATCACAACATTTTCATCAAATTAGAAATTTTCCATCCACCACCTTTACCCTGTGGTAGGGCCCTGCCTGCAAAGCGAGGCTCAGCCTGGGGTGAACGGAGGACCTGGATTCTGCTGCCAGCAGAATTTTTAAAGAAGGGGCCCCGCAAATTGTGTAGCCATTCCTGCTGCTGCTTCTTTCTTGCTCCTTCCTCCCTCTTTCTCCTTCCTTAGGAAGGTGTCTTCTCCTGACTTTTATTTTTCCCTTCCCAGATTGTCAGCTGACCCTTGGCTGCCCTGGGTTGGATCTTGTGGCTCAGGACAGCACCCCCTGCCCACCTTTGGCTCTTTCTTAATTTCCAAGCTCCTCTCCACTCTCCCATCAGGTAGACCTTTCAGACATTCCAAGCATGGACCCGCTCAGGACTTGCTGCTCTTGCCTGAAAGGCCCTGTATGGTCCCCATCTTCTCTTGGTTGGGACCTTTTCCTCATGCTGGCCTCAGCCCGAGCAGTCTCCCTCTTCCTCAGAATCCTTCCCTGCTGACACCTTTGACAAGGGCTTCCACTATCCCTCCAAGCCCTCTCTATGCCCTCAGGCATACTACTTATGGGACTTTATCTTCCTCATGACATACTGTTCTATTTAAGATTTTATTTATTTATTTTTAGAGAGAGGGGAAGGCAGGGGGGAAGAAAGGCAGAGAAACATCAATATGCAAGAGATGCGTCAATCGGTTGCCTCCCACATACCCTCAACTAGGGACCTGGCCCACAACCCAGGCACGTGCCCTGACTGGAAATCAAACCAGTGACCTTTTGGGTCACAGGTCGGCCCTCAATCCACTGAGCCACACCAACCAGGGCCCTCATGACACACTGTTTTTATTATCTGCTTCTTGCCTCTAGACTAGAAGCTCCTTGAGGTCAGAGACTTTGTTTATTTTGTGCACAGTTGTATCCTCAGTACTTACAATGGTGTCTGGGACACATAGGTGCTTAATAAATATTTACTGGGAGCGGAGGGTGAGTACACAGAATGTCACCCAAGAGCTGGGTCTGTAGACAGCATCAGGCATCAAAGTAAGGAAAAGTCAAGTTCTGTCATCTAAGCCAGTGGGAAAGAGTGGGGCCAGAGCTGAAAGCTTCTGTGGACAGAAGGTGACATATAAATGTTTCTCAGAAGCCAAGTGTACCTGGGAAAGAATAGGATGAAATCCAGCAAGAGAGCAAGACTGCTCAGCTCCCGGAGAGTGAAGGCCTAGTCAGGATGGTTGAAAGGGGAAGAAACAGTCTAGGGAAGCCCACTGGCCTAGAACCCACTGTGCAATGGAGTGAATGAGCTGATCCACCTTGAATCTTTAAATGCCACCAGTACTTAGATAATTTCCATATCTATGTCACAAGCTAAGGATCTCATTTAACCCTTGAACTAATTTATTTAGATAATACCTCTTTTCCCTGGAAGGCCCTCTGGGCGACTCAAATTCAAAATGTCCAAAGCAACTCATAAAAGCATAAAAGACTGGTGTTGAAATCCTGGAGTCGCCACCTCATTTGTTCTCTGTGTCATCTTGGCCCAGTTACAAAATTCCTCTGATTCTATCTCCTTAACTGTGAATTGGATATAAACAACAATAATAATCTCGCAGCCCAAAGGCCCCATAAGTCAGTCCTAACTCCTTGCAGAGAACAGCTTCATACACCAACCTCTGTGGGCTCTTCTATATTTATGACTCATTTGTGTAAGACACACTTTGTTATATGTTGTGTATTTAGCAGATGGGTCAATGGTATGTCCCTTGGCAACTTTTGCCTGGAGAAAATAAAGACATTATTGAGTGAGTCTTGATAAGACTGTAGCAGAAAACACAAATCTACATTTCTTCTCTCAGGTCTTAAAGAGCATTGAGGATGGAGGTAAGGCCCTCAGGCTGCCAGTGAATTTCAGGTTTTGCCCTCAGTCAGGGTCAGTTTCTCTGAGGCGTGGGACACATTCTCCTTTAGGGCAGAGTTCATGGGGCCCATATCTTTAGGGGCCCTGGAAAATGTTTTAATTTAAATTTATTTTAAATCCAGAAGAAAAATGAATATGAGGGTAATGAATATGTGATAATGAAGGCAGTCTAGATTGTTCATTTTTATACCAACAGGATTGTAAAATGTATAAAAAGAGGAGAAAAAAGATTATATATATTTATTTATTTATTGCTCTGGCAGGTACAGCTCAGTGAATTTGAGCACCAGCCTGCAAACTGAAAGGAAGTGAAAAGTCACTGGTTCCATTCCCAGTCAGGGCACATGCCTGGATTGCGGACCATGTACCCAGTTAGTGAAGTGTGAGAGGCAACCAGTTGATGTATTTCTTGCACATCGATGTTTCTGTCCCTCTCTGTCTCACTCCCTTCCCCTCTCTCTAAAAGTAAAATAAATAAAATCTCTCTCTCTCTCTCATATATATATACGAAAGAGCCCATGAAAGCCTAAGTGCCCAGGCCTCATGAAAATCACAAATATGGCCTCAGTGGACTTTAGCCTCCCAAAGGGCAGAGTTGATGGAAGTAGATGTGGGTGAATGCTTCACTCCACCTTTTCCGCTCTGCCCAAGTCACACTGTCTCAGTGAAACGTGTGATAAAAATTGTTGTGTAAAGTCTTTAGCATTTCTTTATGCATGTGGGCAGTTTAACTGTGGGAGAAATACTAGTAGGTAAAGAGTTTGGAATGGTGGCAAGAGTTTGGAATTCAGAGCATTGAGGAGTGAAATCCAGCTTTTTTTACATTTATTCATATGGAAATGGTTTCTATTTATATGTTTCTTGCTATGACTTGCATTTTCCCAGACCACAGAAGAGCACAACTTCTCAGGGGAGGATGTCACAGAGCAGATAACCTTCCAGCAGGGTCTTGGAAGATGAAAGGTTTTTTCCAGGTGGGCGGGATGGGGGGAGAGTATCTGGCCAAAGGGATAGAATTTCACAAAAACCCATTTACTGGGTGGAACAGCCAGTGGACAGGATTTGGACTGTTTCAGAAGGACAGTGGGTGGGGCAGTTCTCTGAGATCTCATGAGAATTAGAATTGTCTTCCAATCTGTCCCTCCCAGGCAGATGGTGGAGGCCTCAAATGCCAGGCCGAGGAGTTGGGGCTTTATCCTGTAGGCAGCAGAGGGTGTAGGCACCAATATAGAAACTGAAAAAGGACAACAAAATCACTACTTGGACATTTAAGTCACGTCTGACAGCAATTCAGATGGAGAGGGAATCACAGGCAATGAAGGGGTGTGTGTGTGTGTGTATGTGTGTGTGTGTGTGTTGGGGCGGAAGGTGGGGGGTGGGGAGTATGGCAGAGACCAGAGCTGGGAGGTCAGTGAATGGAAGATTCCACTAATTGCAACAAAGTGGGATGAACCAATGCTGTGGAAATGAGGACAGAAAGGCAAGAACAGGGTGGGGCCACATTTAACCCACACAGTGGATGGGATTGGTGATAGGTATGAGGTGTGGAAAGCAGGCTGTGTGTGAAACTGAGAATAAACTTGAAGTTGCCGGCTTCCACCACGGGGGAATGTTGATGCCATGATAAGGACTTCACTGAAGATAAAGAAGAGCTTAGAGGGTATAGAGGGAACATAATGCTTTTATCGGAAGCATTTTATCGGAGCTTTTATTAGAAAATAGAAGGAGGGTTCTCAATAATTACTTGCTATGGAGAGCCCAGCACGCTGAAGACTGAGTGGCCTGGTAGACCCTGCATGTGGAGTCAATCGCCCACCTCCTCCTCTGAGACCTGCTCCCCCTTTCTGCCCCTCCAATCCCTGAAAGAACCACAGCGGCTTGTAGCAGCCATGTTTCTGCCCAGTGACCCGCTCTTTGACCACAGATGATTGGACAGGGGTGTGCATGTGACACCGGCTAAGCCAATCAGAGCCCTTCGAGAACACTGCTGAGAGAGCAGCCATGACAGCCGAGGAGCCGCCAGCCGCGGAGACTCCAGGTAAGAATATTGCAGTCTGAGGCAAAAGCCGGTACAACGGAAGTTCTGAGAGGTGAAAGCCTCAGCATGCAAGGAGTTAACGGAGGTCAGTGTCAAGCTGCCAGAGAAAATGGTGGACCAGGGCTTCTTAAGGAAGCCCTCCCTTGTTGGAGGTTTTCTCGTTACAGTGAAAAGCTGTTGAATTGTTTTAAGGGAGGGATTGACTTGACGTGGATGATATTTTCAAAGTTTAGCGTGGATGGAAAAAGTACAGTGGGGGTGGGGAAGGGCGGAGAGCAGTTTGTTGGCTCCTGTGGTCATCAGGTAGAGGATGGCAGACTCGACGTCAGTGGTGGTGGTGATGATGGAGGGAGTGGACTCCAGACAGCACTCAACGGTGGGAGGCCTGGAAAGGGATCGGGGGAATCAGGACAGATGGCAGATGATGGTTATGCTCTTACCAAGATGGGAAAGAAGGGAAGAAGACATCGAGTCTCCCATTTGGACAAGTTAATTCTGGAGTCGATGGTACGTCCCTGGGAGATGTTAAGAAGAAGGCATTGGAGTTGGCGAGTTGGGTCAGGGGTGCACGGCCCTGGATGCCGTAAATGTGGGTGGCAGCAGCATGCAACTGGTGTTGAAGCCAGTGTCTAGATGGGACCACCCGAGAGCCCAGCACGACGACCTGTAGTCTCCAACTAGAAGAGGGGAAGGAGCAAAGAAAGAGGTCAAAAAACCCAGACCACTTAGCCCTGGCTGAGTCCCTGCAGCGACCAGAGAAGGACCCTTTAGATTTGGTAATGAAGTTACCCTGACCTTGGACAATGTGGGTGGAGTAGTGAATCTGGAAGTAAAATTGGGGTGGACCTCATTTTGGCGTGTGAAGGGCATTTAGGGGGCAAATTGGGAAATCTGAAAATGAACTTTATATCAGATAATATTGTATCAGTGTCAATTTTGGTGTATGATAATGGTCCGTGTGTTATATAAGAGGGAATCCTGGTTCTTAGGAGATGCATGTTATAGTATTTATTGTAGTATTTATGGGTGAAGAAGCAGGATGCCTGATACTTTCCTGTGGTTCAGTAATCATAACAAACTAAACATATATACATACATATATTTATATACCTATTTATGTATAAATTCTATTTACGTTTATATATAGGCATATTATGTATCAGAGAAAGGAAGCTAATGTAATGAAATGCTAATTGGAAAAATCTAGGTACAAGATATTTTAACACTTTTTCAACTTTGCTATAGGCTTAAATTTGTCTTCAAAAAGTGTGAAAAAGGCCCTGTCTGGTGTGGCTCAGTGGATTGAGTGCCAGCCTGTGAACTAAAGGGTCACTCGTTCGATTCCCAGTCAGGGCTCATGCCTGGGTCGTGGGCCCAGCTCCCACTTGGGGGTGTACAAGAGGCAACCACACAATGATGTTTCTCTCCTTTCTTCCCCTTTCTCTAAAAATAAATACAATCTTTTAAAAAATGTGAAAAAGTAATGTAGAGAGAACGGCAGGTGATGAGGAAGTGGAAATGTTACAGAACGGACCCAGGGGGGTAGTAAATGATATACTATTACTGGATGGACCCCCCCCCCCTTGTGCTCTGGGAGTCCCCCACCCCGTACTAGGTTCGCCTTGCCCACCGCCAGGGAAAGATGTCTCTCAGTGCCAGAGACTGGTGAAAAGGAAAGGGATTATTTATTTAAAGAGTTATAAAACTTAAGAGTAATAACTTAATGTCTTCATTGAGATCCCAAAGTCCTTTAGAATACCCACAAACTCACAGTCCTTCCTTCCCCCTCTGCCCAGTCCGGTGTACTGTATCTCAGAAAAAGAAACAGAAGCCCATGGTTCTCCTCTGCCCAAGCCGTGTGGTCCCCAAAAGACACCACATGGCCGCTGCGCCTAGGTTTGAATCCCAGCACCAGTCTTCCTCTGCCACACCATTTCTGACTCCTCCCACAATTAGTTACACCTGCCAGCATTCCCCAATTTTTTCCAGCTTTACTAGGCTGCCATAGTAAGTCTGGGCAAGTGTGGTCCTGTGGTGTGGAGCCAATCATCTCCAAGCTCTTATGCAGGCTCTGTAACCAGGGAAGTTGCCTCCCAGTTACATCATGGGTTGAAGTCACTCCTATCCCCCTGGCTCAAAGCATGGCCACAGCTGTTGAACATATCAATGAAACCAGTTAAAGGTTATAGATATGTTAAACGACCATTCTAAAGGTTATCTGCAAAACTGTTGCTATTCAAAACAACTCTCAATGGCCCTGCTCCATGCATCCCATCCCCCAGCTCAGACTTGTGGGGAAGAGGACATCATATATATATATATGTATATATATATATATATATGTGTGTATATATATATATGTATGTGTGTGTATATATATATATATGTATGTGTATATATATACACACACATACACACATATATTTTTTAATATTTCCTGGACACCAAGTTCTGCACCCCATTATAAGTCCGTATTTGGGGCCCCCACTTGGCTGTACCCTATTACAGAAACAGCATAGTTTTCAAGGCGAGAAGTGGTATAGTAAGTAGCTGGAGGGGAATGTGAGGTCAAGGGAGGGTTTTATATAAAATTTTTAAAAATGAGCATGTCTGTATGTTAACAGGAATGGTCCTGTGGAAAGCGGGGAACTGGTAATGTAAGAAAGGGCTGGGAGGTACAGGGCAAAGTTCTTTAAATATATATTTTTTTTAATTTGAGAGAGAGGGAGAAAGAGAGACAGAAACATCAGTTTGTTGTTTCATTTATTATGCATTTATTAGTTGATTCTTATATGTGGCCTGACCCGGGATGGAACCCACAATGTTGGTATATTGGGATGAAGCTCTAACCGACTGAGCAAGCTGGACAGGACCTTAGGGGCACAGTTCTTGGACAGGCAAGTAATGGTCCTGAGCATGTGGAGGGCAGACTGACATTTTCTTCATAAAGTAGGATCTGAGGCTCTTGGGCAATAAAGTCCAGGATGGCAAGTAGATTGGAGCACAGGGCCAAGAAAAAGTTGGTGATCTTTTTTTAATGTTTAAGAACCGAATGAAGATTATTCATATTGGCTTAGGGAAGGTGCCAACAGAGAGATTTAAATCCTTACTGGTCTGGGCCTCAGGCAAGTGTTTTTACATTTGTAACACAAGGGTGTTGAACTGGGAGCTTTCAAAGGATCCTCCAAACTCCTGTACCCTCAGGGTCCCTTAGTGACACTTGATGGGGAGCTTTGACTGAATAACACAGCATATAATTGGGTTGTTTAAAGAATAAAAGATAGCCCTGGCTGGCTGGCATGGCTCAGTGGATTGAGCTCTGGCCTGCGGACCAAAGGGTCGCGGGTTCAATTTCCAGTCAAGGCACATGCCTGGGTTGCAGGCTGGATCTCCAGTTAGGGGCATGTGAAAGACAATCATCCGTGTTTCTCTTCCTCTCTCTCTAAAAATAAATAAATGAATAAAAGATTGCTAGTAAAAAGCCTAAGAGTTTTCTAATTGAGGGTAAAATCCAGTATGTACAGAGAGACACTTAAGGCAGGCTGCTTAAGGCTTCTGGGCACCCTAGGGGAATGAGGGGGTCACCCCAGAGGTCACTGGGGCTCTGAGATGCCTTGATGGGGTGCTTTTGGATGAACACAGTATGAGGTCCCTTTGAGAGTAAATTGTGTTCTCTCCTGGCACTTGCTGAAGTTGGCATTGCACAGCATGGAACAAAATAGCACATTAATGTGATTAACACTGAATAAACCTCTGTGTATGAGCAAATATAGCATGAAGTGGGTTCAGGAATTTTAAACTATCTATTATTAAAGACAGCCCTCAGGGCTGCAGTAGCATCCGATGACAAGCCACAGGCTGCTACCAGAATCTAATATTCCTGTAGTCCTTTCCTCCGGCAAGGTGCATTGTCAGGCTTCTGTGCTAATGCTCTTTCCAGATCCTCTCAGGGGACTATCACCACTACCCCATTTTATAGATGAAGAAACTAAGAGCATTGTCAACAGCAGGTTTCTAATATCATTGAAGACGGATACCGTTGGTGTCATCTGCTTCCCAGTGAATGGCAGGGTGCCAGGGGAAGGGAAGAAGTCTCTCAGCCTGAGAGCTGGCCCTGTGAGCCAAGAGCATCGTGATGGGATAGCTCCGTGCAGACCGCTTTACACAGATGGTCTCACTTAGTCTTGAAGACAACCCTTGGCAGTTGGTATTATTAACTCCAAGAGGGAACTGAGGGCAGAGAGGTTAAATAACTCACCAAAGGTCACCCAGCAAAATCGGATTCAAGTTCAGAGATGTCTGAAAGGAAGCTTGTGCTCTTGACTTCCTGGCTGGATATTGTCTTCCAGAAGAGCACAGTGTGGACTTGGGAAGTTCTTGTATCCACTTTACTTGAAAGAGGTTAGCACAGTGCTGAGGACAGGTAATCAGACACTACAAATATCCGTGTTGACTGAGGGACTGACAGTTTGAATGGATGAATGAGTGGAAATGTGAATTCCTATCTTGTGGGGTCTTTCTCTTCAAATCAAGGATTTCCCCATAGCTTATGAATGCTCAATCTAATTAAGGCAAAAAGGCATCAGAAAATTGGTGGGCCTTTCCTTTATTAACTGTCAAGTACAATCCATAGGCTGTTTACATGCCAAGGTTAGGGATCAGTCTTCAGCTGCCCTCCTTTCATTCATCAGGAAATGCTGGGAACATTAAATTTATTGAGGCAAAACTGACTGGCAGGCAGGGGTAACAAGATTTTGGGGACAGGGAGTATCAGAAGGAGTTCTAAGCCACTCTGGGGTCAGTTCTGCTCCTTTGCTGTGCTAACTTCCATGTCCTGGCTTCTCTGCACTATAGTCTAAATGAGCAGCAAATGTCTGTACCTTGGGTATTGTTCACGGAGCCCATCAGGATAGGGAGGGGAAAAAACAGATGGAGAGAAGAAGGAGTCCCTACTCCTGGCTTTGTCTGTTATTTTGGAATGGAAAGAGTGAGGCATGGAAGGTTAGTTGGTAGGGATGGTCTTGAAACTTCAAAGATCAAAGGAATTCTTGTATAAGCCTCCATCAAACAGGCCTGGGAATTGGAAAGTGGAAGGTCATTGTTACATTTGCCATTTGCAGCTAAACTATGACTAAGTGGTCCCCTGTCTCTGGTGAGCTCCTGCCAATGCCTCCTCCATGCCCACCAGCAAAGAGAAGTGGGGAGCATGTGTGGGCCCACACCTGGCATTCGTTGCAGAGCATCCTTGGGAATAAAAAGCAGGAGGTAGCCCTGGCTGGTCTGGCTCAGTGGATTGAGCACTGGCCTGTGAACTGAAGGGTCACTGGTTCAATTCCCAGTCTGGGCACCTGCCTGGATTGCAGGCCAGGCCTCCATTTGGGGGCGTGCAAGAGGCAACTGGACCATGTACCTCTCGAATATTGATGTTTCTTTTCCTTTCTTTCTCCCTCCCTTCCTCTCTCTCTCAAAGTAAAGAAAATCTTAAAAACCAACAACCCCCCAAAAGCAGGATGTAGGCAGTAAGTTCCAAAACAGGGAGGTAGACCCAGGAATTGTTGTGACTCATGACACTTAAGATGGAGAAAGGACTCAGATATTCTTTATCAAGACCAGACGTGACTTGCCCTGACTGCAGGTCATTTTAAATGCTTTCTGAGTCTCTAACTCAGAAAGACTGGTTTTCTGTAGCTGATGGCTATCTGGATTTAGCCTCACACATCACAAAGTAAAATAGTCCACTTAGAAGCAAAAAGTAACAACATTAAACCAAACCCCCAACTCACCCTCCTTTTATTTCCTCAGGAAACAGTCCAGGTTCAAGGTCTAGTCTGAGCAGGGAATGTTTCCTCTCCTGGTCTGTTGCTAGACAGGTATGGGGGGCAAAGTCCCTTTTACTCTCTTCTCTGTGGTACAGCTCAGCTCACATTGCAGAGCTCCAGAGAGAAAGGTCCTCCAAGGAGCAGGGCAGGACCCTCCTTGAGTTGAGTCAGTGATGAGTAATTGCTGTTGTTGGACACTAGGATAGGAAGGTGATTAAGGATCCCCGAGATCCTTACACACCAACCACTGACCCTAACGGAATGTAATAAATCCTGTATTCACAGTCAGGATGAAGTGTTTTAGGTGCACAGAGAAAGAAGAGGGGCGGGAAAGGCTTCTGTGCTTCCCAAAGTGGTTTCCTCTCCTGGGAGGTGTCAGAAACTCTGTGGGTGGGCTCCAGCAATCTGAGTTTGAAGAAGCCCCCCAGGTGAGTCTGATGCTTGGTAAGGTTTGAGAATCATGCAGGAGTTGGCAAAGGCCCCTGCAACCAGCAGCCTATTTTTTGCAAATAAAGTTTAATTAGAGCATAGCTGTAGTCATTCTGTACATATCGTCTGTGGCTACTTTCCTGCTGTGACAGTGGATTAGAGTCCTTGTCACAGAGACAACATGGCTTGCAAAACCTAAAATATTTACTATATGGCCCTTCACAGAAAAAACTGCTGTCCCCCAAGAAGGGTGGGAGTGGTGGCTGGGAAGAGGCTGATGCGGCTAGAGTCTCTGGCAGCTAAACTTAAGGCAGCCAGGCGCTAGGGCTCAGTTCTAGTTGGGGGCCTTCTTGAAAACTTTAAATACAGAAAATGTTATGCATGATAAATACGTAACAGTCAACACAATTAGGAAGTTGGATTTTTAAATAAAAGTCAAAGAAGACAATTCCAGGAGGCCCCTGTTACTGACTGCCTGTTTAGCTGAGCACTGTGCTTGATGCTGTAGGTACTCTATCCCCGTTTCACTGCTGAGGAAGTTGAAGCTGGAAGGTGAAGTAACATCCCAAGTTTCCAGAGCTCAGCATTGTAGAGCTTGGGCTTGGTTCCTGGATCAGCTTTGCTCTCTAATCAGGCTCTTTGCCCTGCATTCACCACCTCTGTTTTCTTAGTTATAAGACAGAAACTCCCCTGATGGATGACGGGGCACCTCACAGGAATCTTAATCAACACGCACACTTTTCATACTATTTCCAGTGGAGGAGATGGGTCAGCATGGGCTGGAGAAATCAACTCAGGCCTGTATCCTGGAGGTGCCCAATCCTGTGGGGAGCGCAGTGAGGAAAGGACAGGAGATGGAGGGCCCACAAGGGCACAGGATCAGCAGCTCCTACAGGGGCGAGCCAAGTGCCAAACTGGTGCTACATACCGATACCACAGGCCGCCCGCTACTTCTGTCCAGCTCCCTGGTTGTCATTGTGAGGGTATGAATCAGGGCACCCCCTTAGGGAGAAATACTTGGTGGTAATGGTGAGTCTTGTGTCCCTGTGAGAGAACTGTCAGGACATTTGCTGCTCTGATACAGGAATGGAACAGACTCAGCTGGGCAGTAAGATGCCAAGTTTGTGATCAGATTGAGGAACCTGTTACTATGTGACATCCTGGCAATACTGACGCTGGGGGCTGGAAGTTGAAGCAAAAGTAAAGCCTTGCCCTGGCTACCACTTAAGAAACCTGGGGTTAAACACCACTCTCTGAGCAGCTAAAACCGTGACCAGGAAAGCCCCTAGCCCAGTGATCTATTTTGGCTTCCACATATTTTGTTAGGTTAAGAAGACAAGTTGTATTCTTAATGAATACACAAGAGTGTGATAAGTCAGGCCAAAATTAAAACCTCTGAAGAAAGTAAGCATTTTGAGAAGACTCATAAATTAAACTGCTTTCTCGCATCAGACAAATCAATGCCTATGATCTGACATTTTTATTATTTTAAACAAGCATCTTGGAGTGTCTTCTACATGCCAGAAGTTATACTAATCTTTTTAAACCTAGGGTTACCAATCCTCTCTTCACAGCAACTCTGAGAGGCAGATCCCCATTTTACTGTTGGGGTGGTCAGGGCTCAAGCAGAGGAGTGACACTTGGCTGGACCTCACCAAGAGCGCATGGCAGAGCTTAGTTTCCAACCCAGGACTTAGGATTCTGTGTCTTCTGTTCCTTTCACAGCATCACGTGTACTCCACAACTAAGTCTGGACTTAGGAAAGAGCCCAGGGACACCAGGGAAACACAATACTTAGTTCTGTGAATGTCTTCATGTTGACATAGTAAAGTATTTTTAGGGCAGTAGTTCTTGGACCAGATGGAACCCTACTTCTATTGATAACAGACACTGGGCTGCTACGTAGATAGGTAATCCAGGCTGCAGAGCATGGCTGTAACGTCACCCTCTCTTTCCCTCTTGCATCTATTGAGACTTTGCCTGGAAAGAATGATTTCATCTTGCATTTACATACTTAAAATTTTTTTTATTGATTGATTTTATTTTAATATATTTTTAAAGATTTTATTTATTTATTTTTAGAGAGAGGGAAAGGGAAAGACAAGGAGAGAAACATCAATAATGTGTGGTTGCCTCTCACACACCCCCTACTGGGGACCTGGCTTGCAACCCATGTATGTGCCCTAACTGGGAATTAAACCAGTGACCCCTTGGTTCAAAGGCTGGCACTCAATCCACTGAGCCATACCAGCCAGGGCTTATTTATTGATTTGAGAGAGAGAGAGGAAGGGAGCGAGAGGGGGGAAAAGAAAGTGGGACATCAATTTGTTGTTCCACTTATTTATGCATTCATTGGTTGCTCCTTTATGGGCCCTGATGGGGAATCAAACCCTCAACCTTGGCATATGGGAACAATGCTTTAACCAGCTTAGCTACCCGTCCAGGGCTACATACTCTCCCCACCCCCCACCCCCAAATTTCAAAAGACTATTGTGTTAACTGGCCAAGTCCTTAGAACACAGGTGGCAAACACAAGGCCCACGAGCCAAATCTGGCCTTCCACCTTTTTTATCTGGCCCGGCACCTTGTTTCTACCTGACAGCAGCTGAGCTCTTGCTTAACTATTAAGGAGTAGTTACATTTTTACAGTCCAAAAATTACATTCAGCTCTTTGAAGGCAACCTCAAGGCTGATGTGGCCCCTGGTGAAAATGAGTGTTCTAAGGCACCCCTGCCTTAGAACAACCTTGGGAGGAGGACGGGTGTTAGTTTTCAGTTTGATAAATGAGGAAATTGAAGTAACTTTCCTAAAATCTTATGCTAATGATGTTAAATCAGTCTAAACCTGAGGCCTCACCCAGATAGCTGCAAAATCCGAGAACAAAACTTGGACAACTCCACAGTGATGGAGGTTATCATCCATCAACAAAAAAAACAGAGTTGGCTAAAAATGGGTGATCCAAATATCTAAGAAAATGTAAGCCTATACACTACTTGAGGTTGCAGAAGAGGTGTGATCTGCCCTCCCAGCATCTAAGAAGTTGAGGAGGATGGTAAAAAAAAAAAAAAAAAAGGCAGGGCTTTGGTGTAATTCCATGAGAGGGACAGACACAGTGCCCATTCTTTTAGAAGAGCCCAATTTTTAAAAAAGGTATTATTTATTTATTTTTAGGGCAAGGGGAAGGGAAGGAGAAAGAGAGGGACAGAAACATCAACATGTGGCTGTCTCTTGCATACCTCCCTCTAGTATACCAGCATCCCAGACATGCGCCCTGACTGGGAACTGAACTGGTGACACCCTGGTTTGCAGGCTTGGCACTCAATCCACTGAGCCACACCAGCCAGGGCTAGAGCCCAATTTTGAGGAATTGGGAACAGTAGTTCAATATAGCTTGACACAGTGGAGTCATTAAGATTATCCTGCTTTCTTCTTGTTCCCTGAGGAAGCTTCTGGTTGTGGTTTGCCTTCCTGAGTAGCTTTCCCATGAGGAAAGTCTGCTGGTCAAATGTTGCTACATGGCAATTGTGTTCTTTTAAAATGAATGAAGTGGTGTCCTGAGTTGTGTACCATTCTCTCAGTATTTTGTACATTCTTCCTGAGTTGGATTAACTGGTGCAAGGGGGACCCGAAGAACTGAGGACCAGATTCTGGGTGATGGTGAATTTGATAAGAGTCTTACCTAAGTAATGAACCAACTGCCCATTTCTAAACCTTCAAAGGAAGCAGAAATTGTCAGGTAGGGAAATTGTGGGACACAATAAATATGGGGTAATGAAGCAATAAACTAGAATGAGATGAAGCAGAGTTAATTGAACCAAACTAAAGGAGGGGGTGGCACCTGCAGAAGGCCTTAAAAATTCAAGCCTACTGCCCTGGCTGGTGTGACTCAGTGGATTGAGTGCCGGCCTGAGAACCAAAGGGTCGCCAGTTTGATTCCCAGTCAGGGTAAATGCCTGGGTTGTGGGCCAGGTCCCCATTAGAGGGCATGTGAGAGGCAACCACACATTGATGTTTCTCTCCCTCCTTTCCCCTCTATCTAAAAATAAATAAATAAAATGTTTTAAAAAAAAGAATTCAAGTCTACTCATGGGTAAAAGGTAAAATAGCAGAAGGGGAAGTGGAGCTGAAAAATGGGAGCTTGTTGGGAGGACTATTTACTGGATATACTCATTTGGAAGGCCTAGAAAAAAATCTGAAATAAGCAAATGGGTGAAAAATGTAGAATTCTATCACAGCCAATCTGTCAAACTAAGACCTGCCAGTTGTTCCTGGGAAATTATGAGATAGAATGGGGTCGGAGGAGGGGCAGAACTGAGCACTCCGTTCATGTGATATAGCCTAAAATCCAGCAAAGCAAATAGCACTGGTCCTGGAACCAGACCGTCTTTGAGAGAAATCCTTTTCAGCCTCCTGTGAACTTTGACTGGAGATTTCATCCCTCCTCTCGACTTCTCCTCATCTGTAAGGTGGGCCTCCCTCAAGGTTGAAAGGATTAAATGGGATAATGAGCATGCTCTTATTCCAGTGCCTGCCCCATAAATGCTCAATAAGTGCTTTTTGTTATAATCCCTATCCTTTGGGATTAGGCATTAAACACAAGCTGAAGACATTGAAACTCACTACAGCATAAAGTGCCTTGCTGTTGAGACCTGGGGAAATTGTGGTTTCCCTGTGTTGCACTCAGCAGCAGGCAGCCTTCTCACTCTCTCACGCAAAGCGCAGAAAGCCCAGAAGGCCACTGCAGTTTTGCCAAAGTCAGCCTGCTGTGAACCACACAAGTTCTGCCCCAGGGCATTTTCACTCACTGTGCTCTCTGCCTGGAAGGCTTTTCCCCAGGACAGTGACAGGATTTGCACCTTCATTTCATTTAAACACCTGCTCAGATGCTACATTATCGGAGAACAGCTGTCCCTGACCTAACTCTCTATATAAAGTGGCATCCACACTGCCACCGGGTTCTAGCACTCTGTCTACATATCCTGTTTTCTATGTCTCCATGGCACTCATTACCTCTGATGTGTAATTATGGGTTTATTGTCCGTTTCTCATTAGCATGCACATGAGAGCAAGGATTTCATTTTGGGCTCTACTCTTTCTTTTTAAATTACCCTCCTTACTTCCTTCTACTCAAAAGCCTAGCATAGCTGTCTCCAAGAGCCTGGAGGTTCTTCTCATTTGGTTAGGGAAAGGCATCGACTTGCCAGCTCCCTATCATTATCACATGTACACAGAAGACAGGACGTACTCCATGCAGTGTAGTAACACGTGGCCATGCCTGTTGGGTATACGCTGCAGAGTGTTCCAGGTAGAGGGATAGTAAGTACAAAGTCCCTGGGGTGGGAGCAGGTGATGAGGCTGGAATGGAGGAGGAGCTGGCAGTGGGAGTGGAAGAGAGGATAATTCCAAAGTTTTTGGTCTAAATAACAAAAGAATGGAGTTGACATTTGCTAAAATATGTCAGCTCTTGCATGTGTTAAGTTTTTAGATGCTTTCTGGTTGGAGACACCTGCAGTATGCCAAGTGCTTTTCATACATCATCTTCACTGCATAGATAAGGAAATCAAAATACCAGAAGTTACGCATCCCTAGGTCTCAGAACATACACTTGAAAGGCTGACGTTTGAACCCAGGCTGCTTCTCCAAGGGTTTGTCACCCTGAGAAGCACTGGTCACTGAAGAAGAGCTGAGAGGGGATTTGCAGTTGAAAAAAATCAAGAATAATTTAATTAAGGTGAACTCAGTCTTCTTTCCCAAATTCTGGAATAGAAGAACAAAGAAGGCCCTTCTGTAGTCAGACTGATAAGTTTAGGGCAAATAACAGGAAGCACCACATCATAGGAGTATTAGGGCTACAACCCCTTTAGGCCCAGGGAGATTGCTAGCAAATTCATTTCCATGTCCATTCAGGCTGTCACACAATGCCAAAACATTGTGGAGAATACTTCTGAGGTTGTTATTATGGCCTACACTCCAGCTTTTCATATTTTCTAAGATTTGTTCACTTAGAAATCACTTACACACACACACACACAAATGTCCTAGTGTAGGAGATAAGCCTTTGAGAGCCCTGACACCCAGTTTGGTCTGCAGACCAGCAGCGGCAGCACCTGGGAGATCTTTGAAATGCAGAACTTAGGGCCCTACCCAACCAAATGCATCAGAACCTGCATTTTAGCAAGATGACCAAGGGATACCTACGCTCGTTACAGTTTGAGAAGCCATGGCCTAGAACTGTTGACAAACTTTTTCTGTAAGGAGCCAGGTAGTAAATATTTTAGGTAGGCTTTGCTGGCCTGTCAGAACTACTCAGTTCTGCCACCGGAGTGTAAAAGCGGCCATAGACAATTTGTAAAGGAATTAGTAAGGTTGTGTTCTAATGAAACTTTATTTATGGACACCAACATGAGAATTTTACATATTTTTCATGTGTCATGAAATATTCTTTTGATTATCTTTCAAGCATTTAAAAATGTAAAACTCATTCTTAGCTCAGATGCTGTAAAAAACCCACATATATTCTGACTTGTCTTTCTGGGCTGATCATCCCCAAGCTCCTGCCCCCAGCCAGTGATCCCCTTTTTCTTCTCTCTGGGCATGTGGCTTGAGCCCTCTTTCCCTCATGACTTGGGTGTGTGTCTGAAGGTTGACTACTGAAGCCTAGTATGAAAAATCAATGAAAGAACTGAGATTTTAATAATATACTTTGCCAATATCTACACATACAGTATATTTGCTATTGCTTTTTATCTTAAAGTGTTTTTTTTTTCCTCAGAAAGATCAATACGTAGGATTCAGTAACTAAGGGGAGAGGGCTTGTTATTTTTCAGTGGCATTTATTTTCTTTTGCCCCTCTTTATCTACATTACATTTTAGGTGCTGGAAAGAAGGAACACACAATTCAGGGAAAAGACAACTATTAAAAAGAAGTGATAGTTGGGGAGGGAGTTGGAAGAGGAAATTGAAGGGAGATGCTCTCCAGAAGAACAAGATTGTTCTAGCATCAGTGGGCTGTGGGGAAGAATGCATAACTTGATAAATAAAGCAAACTGTGTCAAGGAGACTAGCTCAAGAATCATTTCTGAAGCAAGTTGGGCAGTAGGAGGATATGAAAAAACAGAGATAGGGGAGTGATTGGTAGAGCATCTTCCAAAGGCTGAGATCTGATTTTTTTTTTAATCTGTGGTGCACTTTCATAGCAAACAGACACTTTTCCATTTTGTTAGGAATGGGGAGGAAAGAGGAAATAACATTGACTAAATGCCTACGTATGTCAGGCATGGTTACATTTCCCATCAGCATTTCCATTTTAATGAAAGCCACTTATGGAATTAGGTATACTGGCCAGTTTTCAGATGAGGAACGTGAGAGGTGAAGAGACAGGATTGGAACCTAGTTCTGTCTCACCACAAATGTTCTATGCTCTCCTGCCCAGAACTTACAATGGAATTACTGCCCTCTCGAAATTCCTTTTTATACATACCACTAGAAATCCTCAGTTCTCAGGGGTGGAAGAACATAAACAGGTCAGGTGACTTTTACGTTTTTTTCTATTCCCCCCAACATATGTCTTCATTAAAGAGACATCAAGTCTTTTTTCTGTCCTGAAGGAAACAGTGCCACTAAAAGGTACTGGCAGCCTGGTGTCTGAAGGTAGGCTCTGTGCTGCCAAATCAATCTCATGGCAAATGTATACACCCTTGGCATAAATATGGAGTTTGGGGAATTATTCTGGTAAGATGATATATTATCTCATTCTCCAACAGTCCTGTGAGGCTTTAACACCATTTTATGGATAAAGAAACTGAGGCGTCGGGAATTTAGGTATCTTACTTAAGGCTACACAGTTGGTAAGAGGCAGGGCCAATATTAAAACCGGGGACCTTGACTGGGAAGTTTATCCTGTCTCCACCATGCTGGCTCCTTTAGAAAAGGAGTTAAGATTCCTGAGCACTGTCAATCTGCTCAATATCAAATGCCACGATCTTTTTGTTGAAGATGGTGGATATTATGGAACATTGAAGAATATGGTAGACAAGTGTTAGTGTGGTATATGTGAATGAGCAAACATGGGATAAGCTACTGTAGTTTCCCTCACTGTCTTCCTCAGAACATCTTTCCCAGGAGTACCCTGAAACCAACAAACAGAAAACCAGGGTGGTGGTTCCAAAATTGAATAGGAAAACACTGAGTACCCCAGTCCCCTTCCTGGAGATTGCCTTATGCATATTATACATTTTAGGCTCTAACTGGTACTTAAACAGAAGATTCCACTTAACTTTAACTGAGAGGTTCCCAAGGGCCAATGTAATATCAATTCCCTTTAACTCTGGAGTGGTCTTGTGGATGATAATAGTCATCTACGCAAAATAATCATCAGTTGTAGTCCAAAGTCCAACTTTCTCACAGAAGTTACTTAGATGATTACTGATAAAAAAATGTTAAAAAATTTGTTCATGTAAATTCCTACTTTTTAAGTGGATGACCAATGTCATTTACTTGACTTCTCATGCTCCATTCAGAAAGGCAACCACTGTAGGGTTAAGGCATATTAACACGTCAAGACCTGCAGAGCACACCTTGGAGATCATCTGAACTAGTCTGAGGTGTGTCCAGCAGCTCTGCGGTTCTCTCTGGGAATATGAACGTGATCTTGAAGGACTTGTTATATACACCCCTAAAGGCAAAAAGGGCCAGATGACCAATGTGCACATCTTCTATTTGGATCCAGGTTTGAGCCTTCTTCAGCTTGAATGGGGTTTGGGTCTTTCCATGGGACATGTGACTATTTGCCAGTCCATGACAAGTTGAGTCTCACAAAGTTGCCATGTGATCAAACACACTTTAAACAAGTTTATTCACAAATCCAAGGTTATATCACATTGTAAGAGGTACCATTTGAGAACAGAATTATTTAGAAATTATCCATTTTTCTCTGGGAAAGGGTAAACCATATTGTCTGTTTTTTTCCTTACTCTTGTTATTTGATACTTTCATTTACATAATATCTATAAATAGAAGCATGAATCTTTGTGGTAAGCAAATTCATTAAATTCCTACTGGTATGAATTCCTATTGGTACGAGTGTTAAATTTAGAGTGGGGCTGTGAATAGATCTATGACAGTGTAAGTTCTTTTTTTAAAAAAATATTTATTTATTTTCAGAAAGAGGGGAAGAGAGGGAGAGCTATATTACAGGCTCCAACCAGGGACCAGGCCTGTAACCCAGGCACATGCCCTGACCAGGAATTGAACTGGCAACCTTTCAGTTCGCAGGCTGGTGCTCAATGCACTGAGCCACACCAGCCAGGGAAAAGTGTAAGTTCCTTAATGTGCAGAGAAAAACGCACTAGGAGAAGAGAAGCTAAAAAGTCTCTTTTCCTGTGTTTCAATGATTATTTTAAATAATTAAAAAAATGGAATAATAGCCTTTCAGATATGAAAGGCCTTTGGAAATCCTCTAAACTCCTCCTTCACAGTTGAGGTTGGCAAAGCTTGAAAAGGTTAGGTCACAGGCCCATACAGCTTGTGTGTGGAAGAGCTGGGTCGAAACTCAGCTGACTGTGCTATTTCCTTAAACTCTTCTCTCCTCATTTAAGACATTTCAATGTCATTTTAAGGAGTTAACTTTCTTGACCATTCACTATAGTGAAAGAGCTTGGCTCATTCCTTTTTCTTTTGTGTTAGAATGGAAGGCAAGTCATATGTACACTAGCCTCTTGAGTCTCCTGTTCTTGATAGTCCTTCATCTTGCCCTTTTCTTCTACCTTCTGCCCCCGACTTTTTCTCCTCCTCCCCTTCAAACACTTTGGAAATATGTGTGTGTACTTCCCAACCTGGCTTGGATCTGGAGCAAGGTGACTCTTGGTTTAATGGAGCTTTTCCACAGTGCTTGAATTTGCCCAAGGGCTTGGGAGGTTGGGCAACAGAAACTGCCATTCTTTGCTCTTTCAGCTGGTCTCTGTTCTGTTAAAATATGGAAGAATTACGAAGTAACAGGAAGGTGAAAAAAAGGCAGAAACTCCACTTGAAGTACTTGCCTACTCCCTGGAAAATTTCAAGGCTGTTGTTCAGTGTCTGAATTTTTCTCTCGTGGATTCACTTGTAGTCCTTAAGTCAACTCCAGACATCTGATCAGGGAAGCATCACAGGAAAAAAAAAAATGGGTATTTGCACTGAAGTCAGTGTCCTGGCTCATAGGCCTTGGTGGAGAATGTGCTTTTTTTTCTTTGGTGCTGGGTGATCAGCACGGGAGCTCTTTCCTACGCCATAGGCCCTCCTTGCTGTAGGATCTACTGTGCACAAGAGCTCACCCCTTCATATTTCTCATTCCTTAGTAGACATTCTGTGAAAGGCAAGCCTGTTTTTGTCATCCAACCTCTTACCCTCAGACCCTCCTAAGTACCCAGGAGGGCCCAGTTTTTAATCAGAGGTTGAAACGGACCCCCCCCCCCCCAGGGTGCCCGGTGAGGGTCCCTTTGGGGCTGTGCACCCCCTTCTGGAGAGCAACATTGTGGTGGGGGTGGGGGCTCAGCTTTAATCCCAGGGCACCTTTTGTCTCTGGAGGCACTCTGCCAACCAGGTATGTGTAGGGAAAGTGCTGTCCACTTTCCAAGTGAGTTTCGGGACCGGGACGATCGCTTTGAAGAGTGGTGGGGTGTGGGAGCCAGCGAACTCACTAACTGGGCATCTCCTGGGAAGTTCGGGCGGGGCTCGCCGGCTCACAGACTTTCCTCCTCCAAAATCCATCCTGGCCACAACCACCCCGCTTCTCACCTAAACTCGTGGAGACGAGGGATTAGGCGGGCGCGGGTTCCGCGAGGCGGATCCGGGAAGCGCTGGCACAGGCAGCGAGGCCCCTCTAGCGCTGATCCGCGGTCCAGAGTTCTGACCCAGCCGTCTCAGTTGCGGCTGATCCCGTGGGGCGGGGCCGGTTGTACAAAGGCAGCCGAGGTCCGGGACTCCGGCCCGGGCCGCTCTCTGGGCAGCCCGACCTCCCTTCGTGTCGCAGGCCGCCCGCTGGCGCCGCCGCCCTCCCGCCCTCAGCCACCCGGCGAGGCGGCGGCCTTCTCCGCCGGCGCGGGGTCCCCTGGTTAACCCCTGCCCGCCAGCCCGACCGCTGATTGGAGGAGGCGGGGCGCTGGGGCAGCGGGGACCCCCCCTACTTTTCTCGTCCTCTCCCCCTCCTCCCCCACTGTCGTCTCTCCCCCCCCATCCCACCCCCCCCAGGACCCCCCCCCCGCCTCCCAGCCGTGCAAATCTCGCGAGGAAACACGCGGTTTCACTAGTGTGTTTACACCGATCACTACTAATCCGGACCGAACCGATCCGGATTAAGGGGCCGGAGGCGGGTCCTGGGCACTAGCGGTTCCGACCCCCCCTCCCTCCGCGCCGCACCCGAGTGGCCCCCAGCTGAGCGGGCCCCCACCTCCCGGCCCGGCCTGAGCCCTCCTGCGCCTCCTTTGGCCTTTGTCCGGCGCCAGGAGGCCGGTTCCGCACCCCCCGCGGCCTCCCGGGCCCGGGCCCGCGTCGGGCGCCTAGCTCTGTACGCGAGCCCGGGGATCTGCGGCCTCCCCGGCCCCCCTCCCCCGCCCGCCCTCTCGTGGAGCCCGGCGCCGGCGGCGGCTTCCCGGGTGGGGGGTTGCGGCGCTCAGGAGAGGCCCCGGCTCCGCCCCGGGCCTGCCCAGGGGGAGAGCCGAGCGATCCGCAGCCGGGTCGGGTCGGGGCCCCTCCCTGGAGGAGCGTGGAGCGGCGGCGGCGGCGGCGGCGGCGGCAGCAGCAGCAGCGGCAGGTGAGAGGCTGAGCCCGGGGCAGGGGAGGGCGCCGGGCCTGGGGCACTAACCGCCCGGGGAACCCCCTTGGCTGGAGAGGCTGTAGCCCGGGCCCACTAAGGACCGGCGTTGGGTCGCAGCTCCTCGGCACTGAGGCAGGAGGGGTTCCCCGAGGGCTGCGGGTCGCCGAGGGGCCGGGCGGAAGATGGGGGAGGCCAAGGCGGCCCCGGCCTGGCAGTGGGGCCGACGGCTGGCGGGGAGAGGGGGGCGCCCCGGCAGCTGGAGGCCCTGGCAGCCTCCCGGGCGCCCCCGAGAGCTGGCCCGCCCTCCCACCGTGACAGGTGGGCCTGGAGTTGGGGAAAGTTTGGAGCCGGCGGGAGGCTAGGGGCGCCGGGACCAGGCCCCATCAGTCCTGCTTCCCGGCTCTGCGCTCCAGGGAGGATCCCAGACCAAGGCCCCGCTGGAATGAGACAGACTGGATATTTCCTTAACATGAGTTGACATTAAGTGGAATAACCTCTGGGGTGTCATTTTCCTGGCGAGGCCTGGGGATGGAGGTATTCTGAGAGACCCTGGGGTTTGACGGAGGCTGCAACCTCTGCCATTCCTGCCTCGATTAGGGCAGGGCGACACGCGAGGCAGGCCACTTAGGGGAAACTCTCACTCTCCTTGTTCTTTATTTCCCTTTTTAAAAGATGTCTTTCTATCTTTCCGAGAATGCCCTAATTCCCTCTGTAACCTGCGCTTGTATGTGTGGGTGAAACTTTAATTTGTCACCCCTTCACTCTCCTTTGCCTCAGGCTCTCAGTCCAGGAAGGGAAATGAAACTGGAGGACTTGTAGGGGTTGTTACTGGAAATTGTGGAGTTGCTAGATTGCAGAAGAGAACGTTTAATTAATGTTTTCAGTGAACTTTTAAATCATGACAATCGTTCCAACAACTATTTAATAATATGTTCAAAGGGGTTTTATGTAATGGTATATGCTCCTTTCCACAGACAGGTTTCCAGTTGGTTCTGCAAGAGTTGCTCTCTTACAAAAGATGGACATATTTGCTCAAAGTAGCTTGTGCATTAATTGGTCATGGAAGGAGTTTAAAAATGGTGTCCTCTTGCCCCTCCCTGCTTGGAAGGAGTGCTAAAAGCAGATGTCTAGAGAAACCTCTTGCTCCAGGGAGTGGTCAGAAAAAGATTTTGAAAAAGGATGGTTATTATAGCTATACTAATTTCCTGAGTGAATGCATGTTGATGGTTTTACCATGGGTTCTCTATTAAATTTAAAATAATTCCTTTTTTTCACGAGCTACTGTGAACTCTTCAGAGAAAGGAGCTATGTAATGGTGTTACTTGAACTTATTTGTAGTTTCTGATTCATGTTACATTATTATGAAATTATTAGTTTTTCATATTTTTAGTTTAAAAACTAGTTCTTGTGTGTTTTGGGAAGCAATATCTGAAAGTACCTAGCTAAATTCAGAGGTCGATAGAAGGAATTTTTTATTTTTATTTTTTGCAAGCTAGTTTTTCCTAAACTTTTAGAGGTTATATGAAGGGTTTGAGGTGTTTTTACTGTTAAAATAAAACTGAATGAGAGAAATGGCCCTCAAAAGAGAACTTCTGAGCCACCTTATAACTTTATATGTGTTACTATTTGTAACTTGTAGTTTATAACTTATATGCTATTTATTTGAGGCTTACCTGCATGTGACCATTCAGTGAACTAATTACCGTGTTTTTTTATATCTAAAAATTGGCTCCTTGCATTTTAGCTTTTATGGTCTCACAACTTACCTTTTTCTGTTTCAGTAGAAATGATGGAAGAATTGCATAGTTTGGACCCACGACGGCAGGAATTATTAGAGGCCAGGTTTACTGGAGTTGGTGTTAGTAAGGTGAGTAAAATGATAATGAACCCTGTTCACAGTCTAATTTAAAGACATTTAAAAATCAATTAAGGGCAGTTTGGTTGCACCATACCAATGGGTTGTAGGGGAGAAGATTCGACTTGTGGTTCCAGTGAACTTTGAAATCCTACCATTCATTCCAGTCGTTTAGCAGTGCAATTGAACGTATTCTGTATGGGAGTATATGCTGCTTTTTCAAATCTCTGATATGGGAGAGGTTTCCCATGGGTCTTATTGCAAGCATACTAACTGAATGTGTATTTTATGCCATATTTTGTCAAAACTCTTTAGTCACTCAGAAGAAAACCTGATAATTAAAAGGTACTGGCATTGGTTCCTTACATTGAACTTTTTGGATAGTTACATGGTAGTGTTTTGAAAAATCTGTCTCTGTTGTCTGTCATTTCTACAAATCTGCAGTTCAGCAGATTCCTTCTGTTTATACCCCCAGACTGCTTTCTCTCTTCTATTTTTCCTCCTTGTTCACTCTTTATTTTTGTTTTGGGAGCATAAAATAAGATCAGCCCCATTAATGGGCAGGTGTTAAGTTAAACAATGTTATGGCTTCCTGTGTGTCCTTATGTACCTGCTACTTCACCCCTCTGCTCTCCTAGGATGGTTTTAGTACAGTATGCAAAATATATTTATGATGCTTTGTTTAAAAGCTTCACCAATCCAAAATTGTTGCATTACTTGGGCTTGAGACTTGTGAATTTTTGATCATTGACTTCATGTGATATATTTCTTGGTGCTTTTCAAGAAATCTTATTTCTCATGGTGATCTGTATGTTAGTCTTATGCTTTGGCTTGTAGCTTCTTAAAGTAGTTATTTGTCAAGGTTTAGTTGAAAAAACCCTGCTGCTTTGATGGGTTTCATAGTTTTGGTGAGCTGGAGTAGCTAGCTGATAGTTTTTGTTCATTCAACAAATATTGAGAGCCGCCCTGGCTGCTCAGTGGATTGAGCACGGGCTGCGAACCAAAGCATCGCAGGTTCAGTTCCCAGTCAGGGCACATGCCTGGGGTGCAGGCCATGGTCCCCAGCAACCGCACATTGATGTTTCTCTCTTTCTCCCTCCCTTCCCTCTCTAAAAATAAATAAATAAAAATCTTAAAAAAAAACCCAAAAACAAATATTGAGAGCCTACTGCATGCTGGGCATTGTGCCAGGTGTTAGGGATGACACCTCACTATAGTGCCTCCAAATTCCCATTATGGAGAGAGTGAAAAACACAGAGATGATACGGGGATAAGAGCCGTGTGAGAGCTGTGATTTGGTGCTATGGGAACACATAGTTTTGTAGTTCTTGGTTTTTTGAGTAACGTTGGCAGGCCAATGCCTTATTCATTAGGCGACTGGGGCTTCTTTTAGGCCACTTTAACAACTAACTTTTATGGTACATTGTAGGGCTATACTCCTGACTGCTGTTATACATTGAAGTTACATGTGTAAATGTAAATATTCTGATTTAGGTGAAGTAGCTTCATCTGGAAGGGAACACTGTATTTAAGTATTAAGTTGATCTCTGATTCAGTAATGACCGTTGATATATCTTTTAACTTCAGAATTCAGCAGAAGGCTTATATTCAAATTTGTTCAAATGTCGCCTCCTAAGCATGAGTAAGTTGTATACGTAGTTTAACCTTGTTGGGTTTTGTTGTAAGGATGCTTTTCTTTCCTTTGTTTTTTTTTTTTTGGTTCATGATAGCTATATCCAAGTATATTTTATTATTTATTTATTTTTTAATTTATTGATTTTTTTGGCAAGAGGAAACAGAGAGAAACATGAATTTGTTGTTCCATTTATTTATGCATTCATTGATTGATGCTTGTATGTCCACTAGTGGACATCGAACCCAGAACAATGCTATAACCAGCTGAGTTACCTGGCCAGGGCCAAGTATACTTTTGATGGGGTAAAGCACAAGTGATTGGAATGAGTGATACTGAATTTTGCTATCTAGGCCCAACCTAACATCATGTAACTAAGGTGTCAGAAAACTTAATCTGATGATTTATTTAATAGGAAGTTCTACGTTTAATATATAAAGAAAGAAGTTCACAGTGGATTGAATGCAGGCCTGTGAACCAGAGGGTGTCTGGTTCGATTCCTAGTCAGGGCACATGCCTGGGTTTTGGGCCAGGTCCCCAGTTGGGGGTGTGTGAGAGGCAGTCACACATTGATGCTTCCCTCCCTCTCTCTCTCCTTTTCTTCCCCTCTCTCTCTAAAAATAAATAAAATCTTTAAAAAAAGAAAAAGTTCATTTATATCCCAACTAGTCTTATAGCATTAATTGTATGTTATTTTGCTGTTTCCAATCACGGTAGGTATATTGATTACAATAAACACGTTATTCAAAGACTAGCAGTGGAGTGGGTTTTTTTTCCCCATAGCAACAAAACTCGAAGGAAAAAAAACCAAGTCAATAATTTTGTACAATAGTTTGCAGTCTTGGGAAGAGGAAAAGAAAATCACCATTTTGTACAATTTCTTTTGCCCACAAGACATTGTGTCTCTTAAGACCACTGATTTGAAATAAGAGTAGGGTGGAGACCATGGTTCTGGGAGAAAAGGTGCTTTTGGGAAATCTCCTTTTCCTAGATTTGAATTCATCATTATGGGTTATGATTTCCCAGTGAGGATGTCAGTGTGTTGATGACAGCTTTCAGTTTTGCAAAGATCAAGAGAGATTTCAGCTCTTGCTCCAAATGGGAGAATAGAGTGACTTTCCTGTGATAGTGCCATCTAGTGGGACTGGTGCAGCCTCATGGGCTGTCGCGAGTTTCTCCTAACCATAACATTTTCTGTACTTTTGATGTCCATAGAAGGAAGAAATTCAGTGCCACTGTGGATTCTTCCCTAGTGGACAGGAGTGTTTTAAGTAGCTGCAGTCTTTGAACTTCCTGGTTACCGTAGATCTTCTGTCATGTTGCTTCAAGCTTTTTATTCCTACAAATTAGTTAACATATCACAAAACCTACATTAAAATGAAATGGCCAAGCCACCACATTTATTCAGTAATACTTATATTTCAGTTGCTCTTTATTTATATTCAGGTTTTTTATTTGCAAATTAAAAATTTTCTTGTATATTGCAGCATATGCATTGTTTCTCTTTTTATCAGTATATTTAATTTATAAGAACTGGTAAACCAAAAGCATTTGTTTTGTGCTTTGGGATACACTAGATGGTTTTTGTTTAAGAGATTGATATTTTTTATAAAGGGAAGTAGCTTAATGTGCACCAAGTAGCTATAGCTGACTTTCTTTTTCTAGTCTAGCTACTGCTTTTTAAGAGTACCTGCAGTTGTCCTGTTAGGATTTTTGAGATAAGGTAAAATTGGGTTTTGTTTTGTAAAGATTTTATTTATTTATTTTTTTAGAGAGGGGGAGGGAGGGAGAAAGAGAGGGAGAGAAACATCAGGTTGCTTCTCCAGTGCCTCCTATCCGGGACCTGGCCTGCAACCCAGACATGTGCCCTAGACCTGGAATCAAACTGGCAACACTTAGATTTGCAGGCTGGCACTCAACCACTAAGCCACACCAGCCAGGGCTGAAATTGGGTTTTGAACCTACTTTTTATTTCTTGTTGACCTGATATGTGATGAACTATACTACTTCTTTTTAAATATGTCTTCATTTAAGCACTGGATAACCCACTTTCAGTAATATCAGACTTATTATACCCTGTGTTCTTATGGTTTCAATGAGGAGCATTGCAATTTATATTCCCTTCTCTACTCTCCTTTTTAGAAAATTAAAAAAAAAATTGATCCTCACCCGAGGATATGTTTTTATTGATTTTAGAGAGAGAGGGAGAGAGAGAAACACGGATGTGTGAGAGAAACATCAGTAGGCTGCCTCTCGTACGCACCTTGACTGGGGATTGAACCAGTGACCTATGTATGTGCCCTGACTGGGAACTGAACCACAACCTTTTTGGTGTATGGAACAGGCTTCAACCACCTAAGCCACCTGGCCAGAGCTCTGCTCCCTTTTGATGATTTAAGTACAGGTAGTCTCTGATTCTGGAGAATGTGTTAAGTAGGTGGAATTTCACCCTTGCATACACTGTTATCTATACCTAGTTGAATTTTAATGCTAACATAGTAGCAAATACTTACATAATACATACTATGTACTAGATACTGTTCCATGTACAGTAAAAACAATTAAGAAGTGAATTTAGATTTAGATTAGTAAATTCTCATTCTCTTTTTACGGGACATACTGACTGATGATGGCCACTGCATTGCCTCCACCAATGAAGGATTATTTTATAGACCTATCAAGGATTATGACAACTTGCACTTGTATTATAATTATATAATTTAACACAAAATTACATAAACCAGTGAACTATGATTATAAAGTGAAAGAAATGTTGATTCTAAGCCCTGGCTGGGTAGCTCAGTTGGTTAGAGCATCGTCCTCATATGCTAAAGTTGCAGGATCTATGCCCAGTTATGGCACATACAAGAATCAGGCAATGAATGCATAAATAAAGTGGAGCGACAAATCAATATATTTCTCTCTTTCTCTCTAAAATCAATAAAAAATAAAAATGTTAACAAATTGTTGACTTTTAAGTAAACTGAGTTAACTACCTTAGAAAGATTAAACACAAGGTGAAATATATAGAAATGTATGTTTTTTTCCAGAGTAAAAATGTAGATCCTTGGCAAGTATCTTTTAAAGAAGTTGAAACTGGCTCTGGCTGGTGTGGTTCAGTGGATTGAGTGCTGGCCTGTGGAACAGAGGGTCGCTGGTTCAATTCCCAGTCTAGGGTACATGCCTGGGTTGTGGGCCAGGTCTCTAGTGGCAGGAGGCGGTGTGAAGGCAACCACACATGGATGTTTCTCTCCCTGTCTTTCTCCCTTCCTTCCCCTCTGTCTAAAAATAAATAAAATCTTTTTTTTAAAAATGGGGAAATATACCAAGTTCATGATTTAGCATTCTTATTATTACAGAGATGCCTAGTCCCCCCCCCCCCAATTAATCTGATTTCAATACAGTAAAAATCAAAATTCCAATAGGTCTTTTTAAAAAACTTTTAAATTGACTTTATTGGGGTGACATTGATTAATAAAATTATATAGGTTTCAGGTGTACAATTCTGAAATATATCATCTGTATATTGCATTGTGTGTTCACCACCCCATCCCTATCCTAAATTTTCAACTTTATGGCATTTGCCTGCTCCTCTACTTCTGTGCTGTACTACCTTAAACCATGACTGATCTGCTAACATGTAATATTAGTGAACAGATTCACGCTCTCACTTCTACTTTTCCTTTTTTATTTGCCTGATGAACTTTCAGTTTATTCGTTAAAGCATAATCCAGCTATTTTTATAGCTTTTCCAGGTACATCTATCAATCTAGTTGCATTATCTTATTAGCACTTGATAACCTATTTTTGTTATAACATGCTATTTGTTTTCTCTTTTTGTCTCCTTGAGAATATGGATAATATCTTAATCTTTGATTATTCAAAGCTCAGTACATTGTAAACATTGAGTAAACCTTTGTTGAATTGGAAAAGACTGTTGAGGGCAAAGATGAAAGTAGTGTTCATTGTCATCCATATAGGCATGGTCCACTATAGCTTTTGGTTTTAGTCCAGTCTCAAAACTCTTTATATTTTATTTTATTTTTCTATTTGAACTCTTATTTTTTAAAAAGATTTTATGTATATATCTTTAGAGAGCGGGTAAGGGAGAGAAAAAGAGGGGGAGAGAAACACTGATGTAAGAGAGATACATTGATTGGTTGGTTGCCTCTTAAACCCCCACCACAACTGGAGTCCTGGCCAGCAACCCAGGCATGTGCCCTAACTGGGAATCAAACCAGTGACTTTTCAGTTTGCAGACTGGTATTCAATCCACTGAGCCATACCAGCCAGGGCTTGAATCTTTGTCTTTTAGTTGGAAGATTTAGTTCATTTACATTTAATGCAGTAACATATATTTGGGCTTAAATCCTTCTTGTTTCTTTAAAAATCTCTCTTATGTTTCATGTTACCTTTTGAAATTTTTTTTGTTTATTCTCTACTCTGAAATAAATAAATAAGCATTTTTATACCTTTTTTGGGTCAGTTTGATTATTTATTTTAACATTCTATTTTTCCCTCTTTTAGTTCGAAAGTTATGTACTCTTTTATTTGCTACCACAGAAATTACGTATATCCTTAATTTATCAAAGATTAATACAAATTCCTTTGCCCTCCTTTTTGTTACGACAAGGGTCTTTAAATTTAACTCCATTATTCCTTTCCCAATGCACATGCTATTATTCTATATTTAATTATGTGTATATATTTTAAAGATTTTATTTATTTACTTTTAGAGGTAAGGGAGGGAGAAAGAGAGGGAGAGCTATATTGATTGATATCCTCTAGCACACCCCCAACTGGGATCCTGGCCCACAACCCAGGCATGTGCCCTGGCTGGGAATAAAACCTGCTACCTTTTGGTTCACAGGCTGGCGCTCAGTCCACTGAGCCACACCAGTCAGGGCAGTGTGTATATATTTTAGTTAATAGATTTATTTTTATTTATTTTCTGATTTTAGAGAGAGGGGTGGGGGGTGGGGAGAGAGAGAGAGAAACACCCATTTGTTCTTCCACTTACTTATTCAGTCATAGGTTGATCTTGTGTGTACCCTGACCTGGAATTGAACCTGCAACCTTGGCATATGTGGATGATAGTCTAACCAGTTGAGCTACCCAGCCAGGATTAGACTTTTATTTTTCAGATCAGTTTTAGGGTTACAGAAAATTGAGCAGATAGTACAGGGTACAGAGAGTTCCCATATTGAATTATTTAAATAAAGCACAGGTAGATCCTCCCTCAGCTCCCTCTCACAGCCTGCCAGTTTCCCCTATTATTAACATCTTGCATTAGTGTGGTAGTTTTATTACAATTGATAACCAGCATTGATACATTATTATTAGCCAAAGTACATCATTTAACATTAGGGTTTTTACTCTATGTTGTGCAGTTCTGTGGGTTTTGATAAATGCAAAAATGTCATGTATCCAGTACTTGTATATGTATGTGTGTATATATGCATATTTAAGATTCCACAGATTTACTATTTAATCTGTCTTATAGTCAGTGTTCATTTAGCTTAACCTACATATTTACATCTATGTTCCTCATTCCTTTTTGCATCTCTGACCTTATCTGGATTACCTAAAGTCTGAAATATATTCTCTGGAATTCCTTAAGTGTGGGCCTGTCTGATTGTCTTCCCTTTTTATCTGCTTCAAAATGTTTATTTTTGGCTTTATTCTTGAATGGTATTTTTGCTAGGTTTAAAATTTTAGATTGGCTGTTTTCTTTAAGCACATTGTTCACTTTTGCCCACTGGCTTTTTTTACACCCTTTTTATTTTTAGTCTCATTGCCATTTTGTTGAAGATAACCTATCTTTTCTTTGCCCATTCCATGAGGTGGCAGGCTGAGGGAGGATCTACATGTGCTTTACATCTGGGAACTTCTTGGGAACTTTCCAGTACACTTAAAAAAACAAACAAAATAGTTTTATTTTTCTAGAGCAGTTTTAGGCTCACAGCAAAACTGAGTAGAAGGTACGGAGATTTTGCATATGCTTCTTGCCCGGCCCCATGCATAGCCTCCCCATCATCAGGATTCCCTCACCTGAGGGGTACAGTTGTTACAAATGGTGACCCACCTACACTGACACTCATTATCACCCACATGCCGTAGTCCATGTTAGGGATTTCCTTTTGGTGGTGTACATTCTCTTTGGGTTTGGTTAAGTGTATAATGATACATATTTACTCTAGTATCATACAGACTAGTTTTTCTGCCCTAAAAGCTCTGTGTTCCAACCGTTCATCCCTCCCTCCCCTAACCCTTGACAAAAACTGATCTTTATATTGTCTCCGTAGTTTTGTCTTTTCCGGAATGTCATGTCGGTGGAATTATATAGTATGTAGCATTTTCAAATTGGTTTCTTTCACTTCATACAAATTTAGGTTTTCTTCATGTCTTCTCATGGCTTGTTACCTTTTTTTTATAGTACAGAATAAAATTCTAATGTCTGAATGTACCACAGGTTATTTATCCATATACCCACTGAAGGACAGCTTAGTTGCTTCCAAGTTTTAGCCATATGAATAAAGCTGTCAAACACATCTGTGAATGGTTTTGTGAATGGTTGACTTATGTATTCTCCTTGGGATTCTTTGGGCTTCTTGAATCTGGGTTGCTGGTTTTCATCCATTGTAGCTTATCCTTAGCAATTGTCTACTCATGTGTTATTGCCTTTATCTTACTCTCCCTCTCCTTCCACTCCATTTAAACATGTGTTAGGCCTTCTTACTGTATTTTCTCTTCCTCTTATCCTGTCTTCTGTAGTGCTGGTCTTTATTTCCCAGAACTGCATACTGGATAGTTTCTTCTGATTTACCTTTCACTTCTTTATTTTCTCTGTAAATTTGTAATCTGCATAAACCTATCTATGGCATTTTCATGAGGGCTGGTTTATTTCTGGGTCATTCATTCTGAGAGGGTAGACCTGTGCTACTTGTTTAAAGTATGGGGTGGGTTTCCCAGACTCCCCTTATTGGGCAGGTTCACTTTGTTCTCTTCCCCACACTCCCAGGCCTCCTAAGTACAGCTCAGTTTAAAAGCTTTTTCTTTAGAATTAAATCAGCAAAGCCCTCAAATAGAAGTTGTTGTTTTGTTTTTTTTTAAGTGCAGAATTCTTCTCATGGATCTTGGTGAAGTCCTTATTTTGCTTTGTGCAGTTAATAATATGAGACTACTTAACACTTAAAAAGTGTGCATGAATTCTTGTGCCACAGTGAGTAAAGAATTCCTGTCTAGCTCTCCCCCTGGTGATTTTTCACTTCTCATCTGTTTTTCCTCCCATCCTACATGTGGTTGGTGTTGTCGTTTTTATTACTCCTGACCATTGGAGTAATTTATTTCTTCTTCTGTTTACTTTTAGTTAAACAAATATTAAATTAGAATAGTTTTTTACTTTTAAGAAAAGCAAGGAGAAGGAAAACAAGTAAAGTATAAATGATTTCTTATTTGAAACCTGAGTTTAGGGATAATTTGGCTTAGTCAGTCTTGTTCTTCCTTTCTACCATGTCTGCATCCCAAATTGTTAGGTCCCTCTTTGTGGTGGGGTTGACCTGGCTCTCACTACTACCAGCTGTGATGGGATGGATCTATTTAGCATCTGCTTCCTAGTATGTTAGTCATGTTTGTTTTGTTTTGCATGTATGTTTTTCTCATTTTGTGTTAGCCTTGTTTAAAGACTTCTTATGCCATTCTGTTTGACTTTTTACAGTGCATTTGCCCTATTTTTCTAATCCAGAAGGAGTCTTGATTTTCCTATTCCCAAATATTCTTTCCTTAGAATTTAGGCACGTACAAAACAAAATAACATTCCTGTTATTTTGCCTGGCAGAAGGGTTCTCCTTCCCATCATTCTGTTCTCTTTGGTCCATTTGGGGGTAGCCTTTTGCCTTACTGTGGTGCCACAGAGCCTCTAGTGTAGGGTTATTTGTCCTAGAACCTGCCTGCACCCTGCTCAACTTTTTACCCTTATTGAGCCTCTTATGAGAAATCTTGTTTCATAATTTGGATTGTTCTTGCTTCCCACCAAGGAACACTTCTTTGCAGATTAGAGCAGTTTGAACACTCTGGAGTATCGAGGAAAGCTCTTCCTCTGTTTGGCATATTAGTTTTGCCTGTTCTCTGCAGTTCTCATGACTAAGTCCAGCTCTGTGCTCCCCCCCCCCCCCTTACTTTCCAGTACATTAGCTTTCTAGAATCTTTTCTTTACTGTTTAGGAGTAGAACATAGCAATGTTGCATTAGTCATCAGATATAAGAGAGATTGTTCCCCTCACAGGTGTACCTTGTGCTGGGGAATGTTTACAGTTAAATGCTCACAGACAGAGAGAATTTTGGTTGTTTTTGATAGTTTTAGAAGCTTAATAACTTCCTGCGCAATTTGAGATGCACAGCTAAGAATGAAATTTTGATTATAATCATATTTTAACTTTTTATGCTGCATATACTGCAAAGTATAATATACTCCATATACTGCAGTATACTCCATATACTGCAAAGTATAATATACTGAGATAGAAGAAGTTAACTAGCTATATGACATGTAAGTCAGTTCAACTTTGGCACTTCCAATTAAAAAAAAATTTCTGATGAACTACACCGAAAGGAGGAGCCATCTTTGGGCTAGGGGAAAATAAAACTCAAATCCCATTTAGGTATTAATACTATTAAAGATTGAGTAGTGGTATTAAATAGAAAACCCTCAGGAACAAAGGCTGGAAAAAATTGTGCCAAAATTCTTTCCTTCCTAAGCTCTCCATTATATATATATGCTTTTGGGAATTTTGGTTGCAAATACCATAGAAACAAGAAAAGTATCTTGGTCTGTCCATTAAGTATACTCTGAAGACAACTGAAAGGAAGACAGAGGTAGAACATTTTTCTAAAAATATTCTCAACGGGTGATGTTTGTTTCCTAATTCTAACTAGATGAGGGAGATAAAGAGGTTGTCATTAAACTTCACTTTTTTATTGTGATAAATATACATGGCATTTACCATTGTAACCATCTTTTTAAGCCTCACCTGAGGACCTGCTTATTGATTTTAGAGAGAGAGGGAGGGAGACAGGGAGAGAAACATCAATCAGTTGCCTCTCATATGTGCCCCAACTGCCCCAACTGGAGATGAACCTGAAACCTAGGCATATGCCCTGACTTGGAATCAAACCACCCTCAGCCTTTCGGTTTACGGGATGATGCTTCAGTCAACTGAGCCACACCACCCAGGGCAGTTCTAACAGTTTTTGAGTGTATAGTGACATTAAGTACAATCACTGTGGCACACAGCTTAGGGTGGATATGGAGATGTGAAGGTGTTATAAGCCTAAAAGAAGAGTATAGTTAATTTGCTCGGGGGTCAGACTCTGTGTAGAAGGATGAGACTTTCTCTGTGTTCAGAAAGATCACTGTAGACAAACAACCTAAGAAAAATTCTGATACGATGTTCTGAATAAGTCATAGAATAATAGTATTTAATAGTTTGGTTTTGAAGCTTAGCAAAACTTCTTAGGGTCTAGGGCAGAGGTTCTTCTTTAAAGAATTAATTTTGATTAGGTGATTTAGCCACATAGTAGAAAATTAAAAAGGTTTGAAATAACACAATGAAATATCTTATATGCCTTTCTTATATCCATTTGCTTTCCCTCCTTGGACACACTATTATTAGCAATTTCTTATATTTTTAAAATACATGTATATCACATATGTGATACATCATAAATATTTGATATCCATGTGATGTGTTTATGTGTGCAAATGCATGTATATTCACTCTCTCCATTTTTAAAATATAGACAATCATATACACTTGTATATTTTGCTTTTTGTGCATGAAGTAATTTAGAAATTGTTTTACATTACTACATATACAGCTTCCCTGTTGTTTTTTTCTTTTCTTTTCGGGGCTGCTTAATATTCCATGCTGCTGAACCAAAATGTAACCTGTTTGTTTGTTGTTGATGGACACTTAGTGACACACAGTGTTTTGTTGACATAAGCAGTGTTACAGTGAATAGCCTTGTACATAATGTCATTTCACACATTTACATATATTTACAGGATTAATCCCTAGAAGTGGAATTGCTGTGTCAAAGGAAGTGAGCATTTGTAATTTTGGTAGTTGTAGCCACATATCTCTCCATAGAGGGGAGGATATTTCATAGAGGGGAGGATATTTCTGTTTCAATGAATATTCGTTTCTCCTTGGTTACGTATGTCAAGGGAGTCTGTCCATAGACAGATGTCATGGTTATTGAACCTCGTAAAATGATAGGCAGACATTTGTATAAATTTATGGATGTGTCTTTTGTGGGGGAAGGGTCCACAGTTTTCATTACATTCTTCAAAGTTCTGTGGCTCAAAATAGGTTTAAAACCATTGTCTTGCAGTTAGTTGCCTCAAATTAGAACACGATTCTTTGGTGTTTCTCTTCTATAGGAAGTATTTGAGCAAAAGCATGTAAGTACATAGTTATTGGAGATGCTATATGGAGTGTTATTGTATGGGAGATGGGACTAAATCTAATTCCCAACCTTTTATTATTCTTTCCTTCACTTCTTGGGTAGGTATGTTTCAAAAGGCCTTTTTTTCTATTAAACTGAATTTATTAAGTAACACGTTTTTCCGGTTTTGTTAATCAGAGCTTTAGAGTGGTGTAAGGTAAATTTTACTGCATGGAGTTGAAATCCTTTTATTATATAGAGTTGATAATAGCTAAAGTCAAGTCAATTTGGCATTTTAAATAGTCTGTAGGTAAAAAATAGTTCAGAGACCCCTGCTATGACCTTTAGGATTTATTGAGAATCTAAGGAATGAACCTGTATACCAGATAACCTCCAAGGCCCTTTTGAGTTCTGTGTGTGCATGTCAGTGTAATGTCTATTGACAAGAGTATTTTCCAAGATTTAGATGAGGACCCATATTAAGTTCTCCTACAAGTACTGTTATAGATAAACTTTCACTATAGCTGATTCCAGAGGGTCTTCATATTTTGGGTTAATGGAATTAATTTGTAATATTATATGTTTTATTGAAAGTCACAATTCTGGAGCTTCTGGAGAAAAAATAGGAACTCTGTATAATGAATTAGAAAGTTAAAAGCTTTAATTTATTTCGAGATAGTTAATGGTGTTATATTACATCTTTTTAAAATACTGTATTATTTGGTGGCTTGTTTTGAAAGTGGATTTTTCTAGAGAACATCTGGAATATTTTATGTAGGGAAAAGTTGAGGTGAAACTATATCATGTACTGAAACAAAAGTTAGAAGGTCATAGTGCTCAGTAGGAAATTTTTTAAAAATTAGGTTGTTACTTATTCTGGAACAGAACTAGAGGAACCATTTGTTGTACAGAATTATTTGTTGTAGATAACTTATTTTAACTAGTTAGCCCAAGTGTTATTTATTTCTGAAATAGAAGCTTATAGCAGAATTCTTATGGGCTATTCTTAGGACTTTTTATAGTGACATTTGCTATAATGACATTCTGTTTTTACTAACAAACCTTTGATTACAATGAAGTTCTAAGATCTGCTCTGTTACTGATTTCAGATAATCAGATTATTGGGAAGTAGGCTATGATGAATTAATATGCATATCACTAGAAAAATAACAAAACAAAGAGATAATAGCTAATACTTTCTTAACAGAGATAAAATGGAATACTTAAAAATATACCTCAGTACTAAAGAAGGAAGGAAAGAGAAAAAGGAAACAAACAAAAAGATGTGACAGATAGAAAAATAATTAACAATATGGTAGATTTAAACCCGAATATATTGATAAATAAATTGTAAATGGTCTAGCACTCCAGTTAAAATAGATTGTCAGGTTAGATCACTGTTATATGATCCAACTATATGTTTTCTACAACAAACCCACTTTATTTTTCAGTCAGTATCTTTATATTTAAGAGGATGGAAAAAGGTATTATATAAACACAAGGTACAAACAGCCCAGAGTGACTATATTTGTATTAGACAAAGGAGACTTCAGAACAAGGAGAATGTTACAAAGGGTAACAAAACACATTTCATAATGAAAAAAGGATCAGTTTATTGAGAAGACCCAGTAGTCCTAAATGAATAGGCATCCAATAACATAGGAAAGCAAAAACTGATAGTTGAAAGAAATGATAGACAAATTCACAATTTTAGTTGGAAATTGCAACACTTTCACTCAATAATTGATAAAACAAGTATGCAAAAAAAATCAGTAAGGGTATAGAAGATTTGGACAATACTGTCAATGGACTGTGCCTAATTGACATTTATAGAACACTATGACCACATTTTTTTCAAGTGCACATGGAACATTTATCAAAATGGAGTTTATACTGGACTATGAACATGTTTCAACGAATTTAAAAGGATTGAAATCATATAGTGAATACTACTCTGACTACAGTGGAATTAAATGGGAAATCAAAAAGATATCTGTAAGATTACCAAATATTTGAAAGTTAAATAACATACTTCTTAATTATCTTACGTCCAAGAAGAAATCACAAGGGACATTAGAAAATACTTTGAATTGAATGAAAATGAAAACATGATGTATTAAAATCTGTGCAGTGCAGGTAAGCACTGCTTTAGAAGGAAACTTTCAGCTTCAAAAGAAAGGTCTAAGATTAATGACTGAAGTGTCTGCCCTAAAGAGCTAAAATAAAAGCAAACTTTAAGTAAGAGAGAAATAACTGAAATAAATGAAATAGAAAGCACATCTGAATAACACTAGTTATTATAGATACTAGGTTTGTAATTAAAAGCCATTCCACAAAGTAAAGTCCAGACCCACATGGCTTTATTGGTGATTTATATCAAACATTTAAGGAAACGGATAATAAGTTTTTCACAAATTTCAGAAAACACTTAATGAGCCCAGCATCATCTTATACCAAGCCAGACAAAGACATTAGGAAAAAAGGGAACTATAGCTCAATATTTCTCATGAAAAGACATGTAAAAATCATTAATAAAATATAAGCATAGTGAATCTAGCAGTGTGTGTGTGTGTGTGTGTGTGTGTGTGTATTACATTATGACCAATTAGGTTTAATCCCAATTGCAAGGTTGATTTAACATTAAAAGTCAATGTAATTTACCATATTATTAGAATAAAAGAGAAAAGCTAAATGACCTAGTAATAGATGCATAGAAAACATTTGAACAGAGTTCCACACTAATTTGTGATAAAAGCTCTCAGTTAGCTAGGAATAGAAGAGAACTTCCTCGGTTTGTTAAAAGACATCTGTGAAAAACCTACAGCAAATCTAATAGTTAATGGTAAAAGATTGAATGCTTTCAACCTAATGTCCAGAGCAAGTCAAGGGTAGCCATTCTCATGACTTCTATTCAACATGTTCTGAAAGTTATAGCCAGTAAATTAAGACAGATAAAAGCAATAAGCTTACAGATTGGAGAGGAAAAGTAAAACTATGTTTTTATATATTTTTTAGAAGTATTTTATAGATGACATGGTTGTGAATGTATGAAGTTCAGGGTAAACAACAAAGAGCTACTAGAGTTTAAGTTTTAGTTAGGGTACAAGATCAATATTTGAAAATCAGTTGTATGTCTATATTACTAACAATGCACTGTTGGTAATTGAAATTTAAAAAGCAATACTATTTATAATGGCACCAAATAGTATAAATTTTAAAAATATTCCCAGGAACAGAAGAGGGAGAACATTTCTTAGGAGGTTTTTGTAATAGAAGTTACCTTGTATTTGCATTTTGTGAATGAGGACATTGAGGTACAAAGGATTAAAGAAGATTGATTTTTTTTGTGGGCACACCTTTATTAAATACCTATTATGTAATAGGTTAAGTGTGCTAGGGATATAGTAGTAGGGAAAAGAAATGATTCTCTGTCCTCATGAGTTTATAATCTAGTGGAGGTTGAAGGGAGAAATAGTTTCAGGGTGGTGAATTTCTAGCTTTGGTTTAGCATTTTTTATTTTAGATGAATGGTTCAAAGCCTTTTCCTTTTAGTTAGATCTTAAATATTATGATTCATTGAATAATCAGGCCTCTATGTGGAACAAGCTATTTTATTCTAATACATGTTTGACAGTTGGCTTGGTTGGTTAAAATTTCATATAAAGGAGGGTTCATGCATGTCTTCCCATATTCCTTCCTATATAGGGGGAAAGAGGTAACTAATCTTCATTGAGCACCAGCTATATTTCAGGCATTGTTTTACCCCCACCCTAGTATACAGTATTATTTTATTTAATCCTTGCAATATCCCTAAGGTGGGTGGTTTTTCCTCTTTTATCACAGATGAGAAGACCAGAGCTCATAGAGCTTAAGTGATTTGCCTGTTTCATACAGTGGTTCAGTGATTCAGTCCCACACCTATCTGACTTTAAACTGTTGGTAGGTACCAGCTGTTCTCAGTCATTTTTCTATTGGTCACATCTCTGGGCCATCCCATTGTTTCTCATGCAGGAAATGCAAGTAAGTGAGATTAATTTTTATAATACTAATTTTTATCTGTTTATTTTATTTTAAAAGCAAGTCTCTCAGAAGAAAAAACAAACTGTTGGTGATATGATTAATGATACTCCTCACAGCTGATATATCAAGACACCACTTGTAAAGTGACTTTAATACACTTGAATCCAAGTCATTGTCAACCTGTTTAAATTGCCATGTTAGTTTAACTCTGACTCATGAGCTATGTGCATTGGGAAACAATGGTCTTTAGGGGCATAAGTAACAGTTACCTAGCTAAGAGTCTTAGCGTAGGTTATAAATGTGCTACCATCCTGCATGATTGTATAGTAGTATAATTTTTGGATTGGAAGATAAACACATGAGATTGCTGTGCTTTGGTGGAAAATCTTCCACCTGTCTTTTCCCTGACCAGATAGGTGGGAACTGGAAACAAGTTAAGTTGTGTGTGTAGAACGTAGAATCACTGATAATATAAACTTAAATTACTATCTTATACTCCAACCCTGGAAGGGGGGCATAAAGGGCATTCATGATGTCTTCCTGGCTTTTTATAGATGAGTAAACTGAGGCTCAGAGAGAGCAATTGACTTGCTGTAGATTGTACCAAAATCAGTGAATCGCAGAACTGTGATTTAGGTTCCTGCCTTCTATCATTATACCAATATATTGGTCTCTACAACAGGAATCTTGTTAACTGTTTCCTGTAGGAGGTGGCAGTGGGTTTGTTTCTCACAGATTCATTAATGAATCTTTCAAAAAACTGTAAAAGCCAGGAACTTAAACTTATTGCCATCAACCTTTCTTCAGGGTTATGTACCTTTTGAATATTTTAAATCCGGATTATGTGTGTCTTACATTTTTGTTCTTAGTTTTATGACCATTTCTTCTATGTTGTCTTTATTGTGAATGTACCCTAGGATTTTGTATAAAGTATCTCTTTAGATCTGTAAATACTGAACTTTAGTTTTTAATCTATGAAAGAGTTTTTTAGCATAAGGAGAGAGGTTAAAGGATAAATTTTAAGCTTTGTGGTGAAACCTATAGTAGTAGATCCATATGATTGTTGCTTCTGTGTTTATTGAAGTGATAACTTCTTTTCCTTAGGATTACGTTTTTTTAATGATTGGTTTTCAGTTTATAAGGAATGCATGCACACTTTTATAATACTGAGAACTAATAGTTCTCAGAAGTTTGGTATTTAGATTTTTAAAATACTGTACTTACTCAATTGCATATGTACTTACCCACTGTAAAACATACAATACCAATTTCAAATAGATGTTGCTGTGTGTAGACCTAGTGTAGATTCACTGTTCTGTAAATAATCATCCTGTAAATACATTTGTAGAACAGTGTTTTGTCACTCATTTTAAGAAATAATGAATGAGATAAAGGATAGGAAAATTAGGGGGAGAAACTGGTAACCTAAATCCTTTCCAGGGTGATCAGGAAGTGTTGGAGGGAAGGATTTATGTGTTCTTCTGTGTTTACCAAGATAGTGGTACTGTCCCACGTTGTAAGTACTTCCTGTGTTCAGCAAAATTGCACTGGATCCTTTTATTTTAACAGCTTTATTGAGATATATTTCATATACCATACAATGTTCAGTGGCTTAGTATATTTACAGAATTGTGTAACAATCACAGTAAATTTTAGAACATTTCGTCACCTCAAGATGAAACAAACCCTTAACCCCATAGCTGTCTCCCTTAAAACCCCCATCCCGTTCAGCTCTAGGCTACCACTGATCTTTTCATTTATAGATTTGCCTAATCTGAACATTTTATATACCAGTAAATGGAATCATACAATATGTGGTCCTTTGTAACTGGCTTTTTTCATTTAGCATTATGTTTTCAAGGTTCATTCATGTTACAACATGTGTCTGAACTTCATTTCTTAAAAATATAGATTTACCTGGCTGGCGTAGCTCAGTGGATTGACCGCGGGCTGCGAACCAAAGCATCACAGGTTCGATTCCCAGTCAGGGAACATGCCTGGATTGCAGGCCACAGCCCCCAGCAACCACACATTGATGTTTCTCTCTCTTTTTCTCCCTCCCTTCCTTCTCTAACAATAAATAAATAAAATCTATAAAAAATATATAGATTTATTCATTAATTTATTTGTAGACAGAAAGGAAGGTAGGGAGAAAGGGAGAGAAATATCTATGTGAGAGAGAAATATGGATTGGTTCCCTCTTGTACGTGCCCTGAATGGGGACCAAACCCACAACCCAGGAGTATGCCCTGATCAGGAATTGAATTGGTGACCCTTTGCTTTGTAGGAGGACACCCACTCAACTGAGCGACATGGGGTCAGGGCCGAACTCTATTTTTTTAAAAATTACCAAATAATATTTCATTGCATGATTGTGTCACATTTTGTTTATTTTTCAGTCGGTGGACATTTGGGTTGTTTCCTTTTTTTTTTTTTTTGGCTATTACGAATAATGGTTCTGTGTACAGCTTTGTGTGTGCATATGTTTTCATTTCTCTTGGGTATATTCCTAGGAGTGGAATTGCTGGGTCTTATGGTTAAGAGATACTCCATTAAAGGCTGGACCTAATGTAAAACTAAGGATCTCTCTGCCTTTTCAGTTATTAGTATAACCATTTGAGGAACCGCCAGTGTTTTCCACAGCAGCTGCTCCAGTTTTACATCCCCACCAGCAGTGCATGAGGGTTAAACTTTCTTCCTGTCCTTGCAGACATTTTATTGTTTGTCTTTTTGATACATATACACCAGATCTTGAGTAAATTAGAGACTTCTGTAGGCAGATTTCCAGGAGAGAAGACAGTTAAAGGATTTCATGTTCTAATTGTTGGGCTTGCTTGTTGTTTGGAAATGGATGTTATTAAATCACAGTTAGGATTTGGTGTGACTGAACTGTTACTGAAAATCATTCGTATTAGTTAAGGATATTTTTTTTCTTTAAATCCTCACCTGAGGATATGTTTATTGATTATTAGAGAGAGAGGAAGGGGAGAGAGAAACATTTCTGTGAGAGAGAAGCATTGATTGGCTGCCTTTCTGCATGTGCCCCAACCAGGGATTGAACCCCCAGCCTCTCAGTGCACAGGAGAGTGATCCAATCAACTGAGCCATCTGGCCAGGGGAGTTAAGGATATTCTTGATAGTATACTGTAATATTTTTGTTTGCTTACTAAAACACAAAATCATTTAAATTTTAAAATTATCCCACCTTTTTTTTTTTTTAGGGGGGTGCTGGCACTTTTTATTTTGATGCATAAGTGACATACAATGTAAAGTTAGTTTCAAGAATACAATAAAATTGTACCACTTTGGTCAAGATTAAATGGAAGTCAGAGTGGACCTCAGGCCCTTGTTGGGTAGATTGGTTAGAGTGTTATCCTGGTACGCCAAGGTTATGGGTTTAATCTTCTGTCAGGACACATACAAAAATCAACCAATTAATGCATCAGTAAGTGGAACAACAAATGGATTATTTCTCTCCCCCTCTCTCACTCTGCAGACAGTAAATTTAAAAAAATGGACTTCATCACTATCTCTTTGCCACACAAGTATGTTTGCTACTGTTGTTATTAGGAGTAAGCCAGTTGATTCCATTGAACATTTCTGGTTTTCTAGATTAGTTAATATTAAGGTTGGTTATCAGTTACCTTGGCTTATATAGTTATAAAAATTATACTGGGCTAGGTTGTAATGGTGCTGACAGTTTTAAAATAAGTCCATTTTTTTCTTTAGACAACTTTTTTCTTGAGGGGAGTGTTGCTGAAGATGATTTTATAAGTTAAAGGGGTACAGTGCTGTCTGCCAAATTGGGGTCATTTAGGAAGTAATGCGGGGATTCTGCTAGGTACTGAGAGTATGTCCTAGTTATGCATTCTGAAATTAGGGAAACAACCACAGGAAGGGTTCAGGGACACACTGAACTCACTGAACCCACTGTTAGACTTGAGCTAAAACGCTGTTGATCACCTGACCTCCATGAGCCTCTATTCTGACTGGGAGGACCACAGGGATGTTTTGGGTCTTCTGGAATTAGTGTCAATTCAGAACCAGTATCTAGTAATCCTTGAAAAGTCTTTATTCCATTTTCCCCAATGTGTAGTCATCCTGGTAAAAGGCTGGGAGAAGGACAGTGTAAATTGTTGGCAATGTAGTAGGATCTTTCCTCAATGATACCAGTCATTCAAAGGGCTCTGGGTCTCAGATCTTGGGATTGATTGAGAAGGTGTGACTCTCTCTTTTTTAAAAAGATTTTATTTATTTATTTTTAGAGAGAAAGGAAGAAAGGGAGATGAGAGGGAGAGAAACATCCATCCAAGACAAACATCTGGTTGTCTTTTGCACACCCCCAACTGGGGACCTGACCTTCAACCTAGGCATGTGCCCTGACCAAACCGAGCTTTTGATTTGCAGGACGACACTGAACCCACTGAGCCACACCAGTCAGGGCCTGACTCTGCCTTTTTAAAGATGCAGATTTAGTTTCTTGTTCACTTGACCTAAACCTGTGTACAGATCAATTAAGAGTTTCAAGCAATAAAACCATAGTTTGACTAGGAAAACAAAGAGTTTAGTACATGTTCCCATCTATTTCACTGCTAAGGAACACTGTGATCCACTAGCTAGCGTGATAGGTCTCTGGGAATCAGACTGTTCTAATTGCTAATTTGACTCTGTTATGGTGTGAAAAAGTGGTGTTACTAATGACTAAAAAAATTATAGAGACCCTTAGTTTTAATTTGCCATAAAGGTCTAGCCTTTAATGGAGTATCTTTACTACTGCAGGTACTTTGGCTCTGTTGTCACTTGTGCTCCTTTATACCTAAGTTCAACTTCTGCCCACTGTTCTCAGTCCTTTGTAAGATGCTTATTTAGTTCAAAAGAGGAAATGAAGACTTTAGAAACCCAATAAATCTTGACATTTAAACTTTTACAGGAGTAAAAGATTAACCTTTGGCTCCTACTTGTACAATTTTTTTTTAGTTTATGTGAGTTTTATTCCTGTGCTAAAGGCTGGTTGTCATTATTTGGATCTTAAACTCAGTTTTTATGGGTTTATAACTTATCCACAAAGTCTTCTTAAGAAACTTTACTGTTATCTATTTTTTTTTAGGATTTTATTTATTTATTTTTTAGGGAAGGGAGGGAGAAAGAAAGAGAGAGAGAGAGAGAGAGAGAGAGAGAGAGAGAGAGAGAGAAACATCAATGTGCGGTTGCTGGGGGCCATGGCCTGCAACTCAGGCATGTGCCCTGACTGGGAATCAAACCTGTGATGCTTTGGTTCACAGCCTGCACTCAATCCACTGAGCTATGCCAGCCAGGGCAACTGTTATCTATTTTTTAAAAATTGATTAATTAATTATTTTTGGAGAGGGAAGGGGTGGGGGGAGAGAGAGAGAGAGAGAGGGAGGGAGGGAGGGAGGGAGGGAGAGAGACATAAATGTGGGGTTGCTGGGGGTCATGGCCTACAACCCAGGCATGTACCCTGACTGGGAATCGAACCTGTGACACTCTGGTTTGCAGCCCGCGCTCAATCCACTGAGCTACGCCAGCCAGGGCTATTTTTTGAACTGTCCATTTTGTTTTTTACTTTAAAAAATAAGTAGTAGTAGGAGACAGGGTAAACAGTTTAAATGTTGGTATAGAAAATGGGGCTTTCTTAGGAGTCTAAATCATTATACTTTGTTTTAAAAATTCTTATTGGCTTCTTGAGACTGAGATGATTTTTTTAATGGACAGTTTCCTCTCTCCAGTGACTTAGATATTAGGGAGCATTCTCCTAAATAGCTATTGTATGTCAAATATCAAGTAACAGACTATTTTACTTCGAAAATAAGATATATGAAAATACCATGTAATTAAGTACCTTATAAGAGAATGAATTTATCATTCAATTTGAGGTTATAGGAAAAAAACTTTAAAGAAACAAGAAAAAGGAAAAATAATAAAATTGCAAGAAGAGATAAATATACAGCAAAACAGCAGAATAGGAATGAATCAATTCATAGTTGGAAAATTAGGAAATGGGAAAATAGAGGGAGGAAAAGGATGTAAGAAAAGATATGGGGGCTTACAAAGAGAAATAACTGGAAATGGGTGCTGTTATATGATATTATGGAAGTTTCAGTGAAGTAGATAATTTCACTCAGTAGTAGGAATTAATGTTGACTTAAATATATAAAAATCAGAAGACTCATATAACCAAGGAAAAATGCAGGCAATTATAAAGCTATTTTCTCCTAGGAGGAGAAAATACGATAGTTTTGTTCTTGTTCCTTGAAATGGGGCAAAAATCTACTCCCTAGTTACTGGTGGTCTCCTAACCTTTTAAGGAATAGATAATTCCTGTATTAAATAATAACATAGCAAGTAAATAATACATAAAAAACAAAAACTTAGAAAAAGCTTTTCATTTCAAAATAGTTACAGATTCAAAGGAAATTTCAGAAAAAATGTCCTTTATAGCTGCTTGGTTTTGCTTTGTTTTGATATCCAGGGTCATATCAAGGATCATACATTGAAGTTAGTCATGCCTTTTTATCCTTCTTTAATTTAGTTATTTTATTCCTGCCTTTTTTTCTTTTTAAATGATAGTGACATTTTTGAAAGATAGCATTCAGTTTGCCTAAAACTTCTTTGGTTAGCATCCTTACTAGACAGGAAGCTGTTTTAGAATAGGAAGTGTATGTCATTTATCCTTGCTAATTAAATTTTATCTAACTATTTTATAATAATTTGGAATGCTGTACTTCAGAAAAGGACAGGTCTTTTGGTTAGACACATACCCAAGGAACCACAAGGATTTCTGTGCTGCTTTGATTGAGATTTCAGGCACTACAATGTACACCACTGTTTTATACATGTTATAATTTATTTCATCATTAGTAATTGCTAATAAGAATAATTTCTTTAGTTCTCTTACCTGTATTTATCACTTGTTTCCTTTTTTTTTTTTAAGATTTTATTAATTACTTTTAGAGAGAGATGGAGAGAAACATTGGTATGTGGTTGCCTCTTACACACCCCCTACTGGGGAGCTGGCCTGCAACCCGGGCATGTGCATTGACTAGGAATGAAACTGGTGACCTTTCGGTTCACAGGCTGGTGCTCAATCCACTGAACCACATCAGCCAGGGCTTATTATTTCCTTTTTGAAAACAAGGGATATTTGGTGGGTAAAGTGTATAGTTAAAATATAGTATATGGTTTTATTGCTATTCAAGGGGGAAAATGCTTCATAATGGTTACAATAAAGATAATTCACAAAAATATTTTTAAAATTTAGGCATAGAAATACTCAATTTAACTTACTATAGAATTCTATATAAATAAAGCATCTTTTTTCATTTTAAATATACAAGAGGCGCAGAGAATTATTTCTCCTGCCATTTTCCTTAAAGAATGAATCCACTACATGTATTCTAGAAGGGAAAATCTGCACATGAGTACAGACTTTTGTAAAGGAAATGGAAATAATAGCTAGAGAATTTTAACATGAGGGTACTGTAGTTGATTTGATTTCTTTTCAAGTTGGTTTGGAAATGTTGCAGTTACCTTTTGGCTTCTAAATCAGGTAACTTATACATCAAAATTAACAAGTTTCTTCCTCAGTTTTGCTGTTATCTTAACTTAGTTTCTTTTATTTTCTTTTGTTGTTTTTCCAGGGGCCACTCAATAGCGAGTCTTCAAACCAGAGCTTGTGCAGTGTGGGGTCTTTGAGTGATAAAGAAGTAGAGGTAAGAATCCACATGTATTACAAGACTTTTCATATTCCTGCACTTTCAGTTTGGGATAAAAGCGTAACTCCAGGGTTGCTCTTAGGGTCTGTGCTCTTTGAGTTTTGTGCTGTGTGTGTCTGTATTTGTTTGATTTATTTATTTTTTTAATTTTTGCTTGTCATCAATAAAGGGTGAAATTTGCAGTTGTGCTGAATTAGCTTAGGTGCCATTGAACTTTAACACTTGTTAATACTTTAGCTGTAGCCTGCCAACTTGACTAATAGAATTTGAAGATTTTTTAAGGCAAAAAACCCACCTGCATGGATATGGGTCCAAATCTGCAACCACCTATTTTGCACTTCAAAGAAACTTTCAGTAAATTAGAGCCAGTTGGTTGATTATGCAGATCTTTGCTTTTTTGAAAAAAGAATTGGATTTCTGCAAGCCTCCTGTATGCTAGATATTTGTACTACCTTTGTGCTTTATAATCTTTCTTAGGCTTTGTAGCAGCTCTGATTTATAGGTAAGTAAATGGAAGCTCTGATATTTTAAGCATTTTGCTAAAAAAGTTGATAGATGATTTGGTTCCAGACCTTGCTCTAAGAACATGACACTGATTTAGGACTTGTCTGTACCAGTTAAATCTCCTTATAAATTTGATATTTTGTACATATTCTTTAATTCCCATAATACAAAAATTTTGACAAAATGCTAATTGTGATTTATATGGTATTTAACAGACTCCTGAGAAAAAGCAAAATGACCAGCGAAACCGGAAAAGAAAAGCTGAACCATATGAAACTAGCCAAGGTAGTGATAATTTCATATCAATAAAAATACTAAATTTTTGTGTATTTAGATAGAATTTTCCAACTCATACTAGATAATTGGTTTGTATACAGAGATTCCTAACAAAGGAGATGTATGTACCTTAAGGGAATATCAGGATGTTTATTATAGACTTGCCACTTGATATACACTTGATAAAACAGTGTCAGTTCTTTGGGGACTCTTGTTTTTCCTATTGTAAGTTAACGATCTTCTTGCCACAGGTTTTTCTTCAGACCAAAAATGTATTGTACAGAAAAGAGGTTACACTGGAGCTTTAACTATGTCTTGCATTAGATCAGTGATTTGTTAATAATAGGTGACCAGAAGTGGTTTTATTTTCTTGGCTGGCCTTTCCACCTACCCTTTTTCCAGGTCAATGATTTAGTAGGACATTGGTGCCCAGTGGAATAAATCTATAGATATGACAGTTCTAATGCTAAATATCTTTATATAATTAAAGAAAGAATAAATGGTTTGCCCACCCCCATGAAATGGAAGTGCCGGTCTTTATCACTTTTTCCTGTGTTGTTTTTTTTTTTTTTTAATCTATAATTTTTTTACTTTTGGGGTAGGAGGGAATTCTCCCAAAGTGATAAGATCATGTAAAGATTTTTTGTAAAATAGCATAAACTTTTTACTTCATTTTTTTAAAGATTTATTTTATTTTTAGAGAGAGGGGAAGGGAGGGAGAAAGAGAGGGAGAGAACCATCAAATGGTTGCCTCTGACATGTTCCCAACTAGGGACCTGGTCCTCAACTCAGGTATGTGCCCTGACTAGGAATCGAACTAGCAACCTTTTGGTTTGCAGACTGGCACTCATTCCACTGAGCCATACCAGCGCGGGCAACCTTTTATTTCTCATGCATTTGTTTTGAATTCTTTGTTCTCTTAGTTGGGGGTATGGATTATAGATTACTTTTATTTAGATTTACATTTGTGTCATTAAAGTATTTTTATAATGAAAGATTAAGAAGTCTTAAAGGGAAGCAGACTGTGAAATAGTCTTTCACTGCTTATTAAGTATTTCCTCATGGGAAGGAAATCCCCTGTTCCTATGATAAAGGTGTTTGGCTCATTTGTTAAAAGTAAAACGGGCCCTTGAATTGATAACAGTGTATGCAGTTATTGAATACATGTTATATTTTAGTGATTGATGGTTTACATGTGTGTTGTGGGAAAAACTATACTTACTTTGGTTTCGTTTTCAGGGAAAGGCACTCCTAGGGGACATAAAATTAGTGATTACTTTGAGGTAAGTTACATTTTGGGGAAAAAAATCTATAGTTTTTTTTTAAACCTAAATGTTTGCGTTTAAGGCTTTAGAAAGCAGTGTTTTGCCTTTACTGTGCTTTCCTCCCCTTCCCATCGTCATGAGTCTATTGCCGCCCTATTTCTCTTTATAAGAAGAAACTGCTGCTCACTTTCTAAATTTAAATTTGTATATGATGTATCTTGTCTGTGATGATATAAAAATTCACAAATGAGGTGATTTTTCTCTTGGCCAGACTAGGTTTCGTGTCTTACAAAGATTGAAGTTGAGTAACTTGGACTCTTCTCCTTAGTCCAGTGGAGCACATAGTGAACTACTGACCCATCGTTAGTGGTTACTAAAGAAGACACTAACATCTACTGTGCCACTGTATTCCTGCTTTATGTATTATGAGACAAGAAGGGAAAACATTCTTCTCCTATGTTTTTCAAAACCATTTCTAGTCATGTTTCCTTTATATCTTGGTACATTTCTGCTGGAGTTCCTTCTTAAAAATCTCATCGAAAAGATAGCAGAATTTGACTTCATGGTGTTTTCTTTCTGGACTAAGATGTATTGACTTAAAGGGGCCATATATAATACCTGTTTGTGTATTAATCTTTTACTCTCCTTATCTGAAGCATAGTACCGTTTTGAATTATTCATATCCATTTTTCCCTGTTGGCCAGTTTGCTGGGGGAAGCGGGCCAGGAACCAGCCCTGGCAGAAGTGTTCCACCAGTTGCACGATCCTCACCGCAACATTCCTTATCCAATCCCTTACCGGTAAGCATTCACCTGGAGAAATTTGACACCTGTTGCAGGAGACAAGAACCCAGGAACACTTCAGCAAAGTTTCTCTTCTGTTAATCATTCAGGAGGAATGAGGCATTAAGGAGAAAAGTTAATTATACTACCTCTGAATCACTCATGTAGCTTCAAATCTATGTATCAGTAAATCAACTCTTTATAAGAGCAAACCCTATTCTCCCAGTATAAAAAATTGCCTCTAAACCTACAGCTCAGTGTTCCTACCGAAACAGCAGTTTTTTTTCCTTGCCAAATTTGTATGTCCCTATAAGTAAATCCTTTTTTAAAATATTGGGTCAGCTCCTGACATTTGAATTATTTTTAAGGCTTAATCAGTGACATAGTAGAGAAGCTAATGCTCTACACATACAAATTTGATATATGTTTGTTTTCTCCCTATAAGTGAGATCTGAAGGTCTTAAAGACTTTATAGCTCAGTTATTGTTTCTCAACCCTGGGGTAGTTTTGCTCCACAGGGGACATTTGGCTATGTTAGTTAGAGACATCTTTAGTCATAACTAGGGGTGGGGGGGTGGTACCATTGGCATCTCGTGGGCACAGGCCAGGGATGCTGGAAAACCTCCTATAGTACATAGGACAGGTCCCCATAGCAAAGAATTATCTGGTCTAAATGTAACTGATGCTAAGGTTGAGAATCTCTGAGCTTGCTAATGTAGGATTTTGTGTGTTAATTTGTTTATGTGACTTTGGATAATTTATTGGTACCATCCAAGACCTCTTTATTCAAAAGAGTGTGTTGTGTCCACTGATAACTGAGGTCTTGGGGGACAAGGCGGTCTCTCTAAGATCAGGAGTTTTCATTCTAGGTCTCTGCTTAGGAAAATTGTTTTTCTCTGCCTCAGCAGAGTTGGTTAATGCTGCTTTATTCCTAAGTGATTTTGTTTTCTGTATTATTTAAGTATTTTAAAATGCACTTCTTCCCCCTCTAGATCTCATAAAACCATGTATTCATTAGGGTGATTGTACTTATTAAAGCAGTTATGAAAATGTATTCAACTTGAAAATTTTTGTCATTATTTTATTCTTGCCATATTCTACTTATTTTTAATTTTTAAATTGGTTTGTGTGAAGAGAGACAGACAAACAGACACATTGATTTGTTGTTCTACTTATTTATTCATTCATTGGTTGACCCTTGTATGTGCCCTGACTGGAGATTGAAACTGCAACCTTGGTGTATCAGAACAATGCTCTAACCAACTGAGCTACCTGGCTAAGGCATCTTGCCATATTTTAAAATGTTAGAAATGTTTGGTGTGTAGATTTGCTTGGTTAGGTTGAGGTTTGTTAGATAACTATTTAGGGAGCCTGTGTCTTCATTTTTCTTAAGTTTTATTTTATTTTATTTTATTAATATATTTTATTGATTATGCTGTTATAGTTGTCCCATTTTTTTCTCCCCTGCATTCCTTTCTGCCCTGTACCCCGCCTCCCACCATCATTCCCCCTCCTTAGTTCATGTCCATGGGTCATACATATAAGTTCTTTGGCTTCTCCATTTCCTATATTATTCTTACCCTCCCCCTGTCTATTTTGTGCCTACCAATTATGCTTCTTATTCCCTATAGCTTTTATCCCATTCTTCCACCTCCCCCCAGTAACCCTCCACCTGATCTCCATTTCTGTGATTCTGTTCCTGTTCTAGTTGTTTGCTTAGTTGGTTTTCGTTTTTGCTTTTTTAGGTTTGGTTGTTGATAGTTGTGAGTTTGTTGTCATTTTACTGTTCACATTTTTGATCAACTTCTTTTTCTTAGATAAGTCCCTTTAACATTTCATATAATAAGGGCTTGGTGATGATGAACTCCTTTAACTTGACCTTATCTGGGAAGCACTTTAGCTGCCCTTCCATTCTAAATGAAAGCTTTGCTGGATAGAGTAATCTGGGATGTAGGTTCTTGTCTTTCATGACTTTGAATACTTCTTTCCCGCCCTTTCTTGCCTGTAAGGTCTCTTTTGAGAAATCAGCTGATAAGTCTTGTGGGAACTCCTTTGTAGGTAACTGTCTCCTTTTCTCTTGCTGCTTTTAAGATTCCCTCTTTATCTTTAATCTTCTGATTCTCTCCTTATCTTTGATCTTCGATAATGTAATTATGATGTGGTGTGTTCCTCCTTGTGTCCAACTTGTTTGGGAGACTGAGCTCCCTGGACTTCCTGGAAGTCTGTTTCCTTTGCCAGATTGGAGAAGTTCTCCTTTATTATATTTTCAAATAAGTTTTCAGTTTCTTGCCCTTCCTCTTCTTGCGTCCCTGTGATTTGGATGTTGGAATATTAAAAGTTGGCCCAGAGGTTCCCTAAGCCTCCTCATTTTTTTGAAATCTTGTTTCTTCATTCTTTCTGGTTGAATGTTTATTTCTTCCTTTTAGTCCAAACCGTTGATTTGAGTCCCAGTTTTCTTCCCTTCACTGTTGGTTCTCTGTATATTTTTCTTTATTTCACTTTTCATAGCCTTTACTTTTTCCTTTATTTTGCAACCATGCTCAACCAATTCTGTGAACATCCTGATTACCAGTGTTTCGAACTCTGCATCTGTTAGGTTAGCTATATCTCTTCATCACTTAGTTGTACTTTTTCTGGAGCTTTGATGTGTTCTTTCATACAGGCCATAATTTTTTTGTCTCAGTTTGCCTGTTAGGTAGTGAGGGGTGGAGCCTTAGGTGTTCACCAGGGCAGGGTAACCCATGGCACTGTGTTGTGATGCTGTATGTGGGGAAGGGGTCAGAGAGGGAACAATGGCTCTTGCTCAGCTCTTGGGTGGCTTTCAGTCACTTCCCCACTACCCACAAGCAAATTGGTCCCTTCTAGTGCTGATTCCCAGGTGGGTGGATTTGTGTATATTCTAGGACTCTGTGGGTCTCTCCAATGAACTCTCTTGTGAGGCTAGGAGTTTTCTCCAGCTGCCACCTCATCCCCCACAGGTTTTTCCATTCAGAGGTTTTGAGGCTTTATTTCCCAGTACTGGAACCCTGGGTTGCATGGTCTGTCTCGCTCCTCAGTTGTTCCTCTTGATTTATCCTTATGTGAATGTGGGACTGCCTGGTCCACCAGCTGCCACCTTGCTGTGGGTCCTCTCAGCCCCAGCTGCCCATGTATCTGCCCCTCCTACTGGTCTGGATGAATGTTTCTTCTTTAATTCCTTGGTAGTCAGACTTCCATACAGATGGATTTTCTGTCAGTTCTGGTTGTTTTTTGTTTTTAAATTTGTTGTTGTCATTCTTTCGGTTGTGCGAGCGGGCAAAGTGTATCTACCTATCTCCTCCATCTTGGCTAGAAGTCTATTCTTCTTAAGTTTTAAACCAGAGTTTTAGAAATGTTAAATGAGATCACAGAATTATTTATTCGAGACAGATATGTTTTGTAGAATTTTGTTGTCTCTTGCTTTTTTCTTTCTGAAATACATATTATTTCACATCTTTCATTTTTCAGTTTAGGCCTAGTACCTGAAGACAAAAGAGATATACTCAATGTTCTGTAGACCTTTCTGCCAACTGCATGAATAGTGGCTGGGCCTCATTATCATTGTGCAAATTTAGGTATATTCTAGGTTTTGAAATAGGAACCAAATTTTAACTTTTCTTAACCATTGCACTGAGAAGCTCTTTCTCCTCCCACTTTAGGTTCTCTGCTTCTTTGTTGCAATCGCTGTTTTGTGTATGCCCCTTAATTCCCTTTTTTCACTCTCTTTCCATCATACTTGCCTGAAAAACCCAACCCTGGTTAAATCTAATTCTCCACCTTTTTCTTGCCTGCCTTTTAGCAGCTTAGCATGGTTAGAGGAAAACACACATGCTGACTGATCTCACTTTAAGTTTATGGGTATGAACTTCATGTGTACCCCTAGCTGCCTGCCAGTTCTACTGTATTTCTCTGGTTAATTCTCTTTTCTGGATGGACATTTGTATGAATATATTTTTTCTTTTCCTGCAGGCCTCCAACAATACTCTTTCCCCTTCTGTCTATTTCCAGCCATCTCAGTTGATGGCTTTGCTTTTTTATTTTACTGAGAAAATACAAGCAACCAGAAGAGAACTCTCACATGCTCCTACACCACAAATCTACCAAGCTATTTGCATCAGTAGGCATACCTGCCTTTTGGGATGAATGGATTTGCCAGCCTTCACTGGGTACTGGTCTCCCTCATATTTATGTATTCAACTCCCTACTTGACATTTCCATTTATATATCTAACGGACAGCCTAAAAATGTCCAAAAAAGAACTCTTGCTTCCCCTTCACTACCAGGACAACAGCAACAAACCACACCACCCTTCCTGCAGTCCACCCTGTCCTGATAAATGACAGTTTACATCCTCCAGTTTTTCAGGTCATAAACTTATACCCCATATCTAATCTATCAGGAAGTCCTTTTTATTTGTCTTCTTTATGAGTATCTGACCACTTTTCTATCTTTCTGGTTCTCTGCATTAGCCTCCAAAGGGGTCTCCCTGTTTCTGCCCATGTCCACCCATTCTCAATATAGTAGCCAGAGTGATGTTTATGAAAAAGTTAAGACAGATCCTCGTACTCCTCTGCCTAGCTGTCCAGTGGCTAGTCCAAATTGCTCTAGACTATGTGGCCTAGGATCTGTTTCCCTGCATACCTGGCTCTGACATCTTCAACTGGTCTCCCTTTCCCTTATGCCACTACAGCCATGCAGGCATCCTTGAAGTTCCTTAACACTGCAAAACCCTCTTTTGCTTCAGGGCCTTTGTGCTTGCTATTTCCTCTCCCAGGAACAGCATGATAGCAATGTCTTTATCAGGTTATTGACCAAAGATGACCTTATCAGGGAGGTCTCCCCTGGCCAAATTTAAAGTAAGCAGTCTCTCAGACTTTGTCATTGTGTCCCTAATCCTGCTTTATTTAATTTATTTATTATTGATTTGAGAGAGAGAGAGAGACAGAAACACTGCTTTGTTTTTTCATTTATTTATGAATTCATTGGTTGTTTTCTTATATGTGCCCTGACTGGAGATTGAACCCTACAACCTTGGCATATTTGAACAATGCTCTAAACAACTGAGCTAGCTGGCCAGGGCTAATCCTGCTTTGTTTTAATTGTTATTTGTACCACCTGGCATATATTCTTTTTAACCCTCGCGCAAGGATATGTTTATTGATTTTGGAGAGAGAGGAAGAGGAAGAGAGAGAGGGAGGGTGTGGGGGCAGACATGGACATGACAAATATCGATGTTATATATTAAAATTATATATTAAAATTTTGATAATCTATTTTAATTTTTCATTGATTCCTATTTATGTGCATAGAAGAGTACACAGATAAGTCTACAGCTTAGTGAATTTTTACAAACTGTACGGGTCCCCCTTGTTCTCTCTTCCAGTTACTAGCCCTCTCCCTGCCATCTGGAATAGCTGCTATTCTGACTTCTAACAGAATAGATGAGTTGTTCTGTTTTTGTACTTTGTGTAAAAGGAATCATATAGTATATACTCTTATGTCTGGCATCTTTTTTTCAGCATTACTTTTTAAAGATTCATCCATATTGTAGATCATTCATTGTTATTGGTGTGTATTGTCGTTTTAATACATTTTAATTTATGAGCTATATGTTTCCATTTTTTAAAAATTTTATTTTAATCATTGTTCAAATACAGTTTTCTCCTTTTTACTCCCAGTCCAGCCCCCTCCACCCCTCCCCACTTCCCTCCCATTATCACCTTCCCCCTAGTTTTTGACCATGTGTCCTTTAAGTTTGTTCCCGTGAACCCTTCCCAATGTCCCCTGAAATTCCCTCTACTCTCCCCTGTGGTCACTGTCAGCCTTTCCTCTATTTCAGTGTCTTTGGTTATATTTTGCTTGTTTCTTTGTTTTGTTGTTTAGGTTCCTGTTAAAGGTGAGATCATATGGTATTTGTCTTTCACTGCCTGGCTTGTTTTGCTTAGCGTAATGTTTTCCAGCTCCATCCACGCTATTGCAAAGGGTAGGAGTTCCTTCTTTCTTTCTGCTGCATAGAATTCCATTGTATAAATGTACCATAGTTTTTTGATCCATTCATTTACTGATGGGCATCTTGGTTGCTTCCAGCATTTAGCTATTGTAAATTGTGCTGCTATGAACATTGGGATGCACAGATTCTTTTGGATTGGTGTTTTAGTGTTCTTAGGATAGAGTCCCAGCAGTGGAATCACAGGATCAAAAGGCAGATCCATTTTTAGTTTTCTGAGGAAGTTCCATACTGCTTTCCATAGTGGTTGTACCAGTCTATAGTCCCACCAACAGTGCACTAGGGACCCCTTTTCTCCACAACCTCTCCAACACTTGTTGTTTGTTGCTTTGTTTATGATGGCCATTCTGACTGGTGTGAAGTGGCATCTCATTGTGGTTTTAATTTGCATCTCTCTGATAGCTAGCGATATTGAACATCGTTTCATGTGTCTTTGGATTTTCTGTATGTACTCCTTGGAGAAATATCTGTTCAAGTCCTTTGCCCACTTTTTAATTGGATTCCTTGTCTTCTTAGAGTGCAGTCGTGTAAGTTCTTTATATATATGTTTACATTTTTAACTCTACAGTTAATCTGTTGCCCATCTTCTCCCACTAGAATGTTCATCCCATGAGAGCAGGGGCTTTGCTTTGTTTGCTTACTACTGTTTTCGTCTCTCATAGTACTTCCTACTTTGCATAAAGGTATAATTATTTTAACTGTTTCCCTCACTTGACATAGAATATCTTGACAAGATAATACCTTGTTCAATTCTCAGTCTCTAACACCCCAAAACAGTGATGGCTCACATTGGGTGCTCAAGATCCTGAAAGGGAAGAAGATGGATAAAGAATTATTTTAGCTTTCCCACCTCAAGTGATTCTTTTGTATATATTTTTTAAATATAAAAGTACATAAAACATGAGCATTTTAATGCAGCAGTTGGTGAAGTATAGCTCACAGCTGGCAAGCTAAGAATGAGTTTTAGATTTTTAAAGAGTCGTAGAGACGAAGAAGAATATATGGTAGAAAGGATACGTGACATGAAAAGCCTAAAATATTCACACACAAAAATGTTTACAGGAAATCATTATAAAGTTAACTCTATGTAATCGTTACTTAGATCAAGAGGTAAAATGTTTTCAGTTTCCTAGAAATTTCTATGTGCCCATCCCTGATCATAATTCCCTCCCTCTCCACTAGAAACAAAGCATTCTAATTTTTGTGATTATCATTTGCTATTCCTTATCGTTTGACTACCTGTGTGTACACCCCTAACAAAATAGTTTACTTTGTCATTAAGTCAGTTTTATTAATCATGATATGTCTTGCTTTTGTATTTTTGTTTGTTTGTCTGGGAGGGGAGGGGTGGTGTCAGAGTATGTGCTTTTATTATTTTTTTTCTACATCATCTTGAGTGGAACTCTTTTTTTTTTGTTGTTAGAAATTATCCATTCTTTTTTTTTTTTATTGAGTGGAACTCTTAATCGTGATGTTTTAATCAGTGTTTAAGTCTTCTGATTTGTGGCTGTTTGTTCTATCAGTTATTGTACTATTTATCATGTCTTTCATGATTTAGAGAGTTGTCTGTTTCTTCCTGTTGTTTTAGTTTTGCTTTATGTATTAAGTGATTTTCTTCATGTCTTGTGATGCTTTTTGCTCTAAATGCAGTTTATTTGAGATTTAACATATCCAAACCATTGTATGATTTACATATTCAATTTATACTGTCAGCTTTTCATAATTATGTTTTCAGTGTATCTGAGAAATGCCATATAGTTGAAATTTTTCCTTTATTCTAGCATCTTTTTTAACTTCATTGTTTATCCTATTTACATTTAATATAATTATCATTGTATTGGATTTAAATATGTCATAATTTTAATGTTTTCTTTTTATCCTGCCTAATCTATCATTTTAAGATGTTTATCCACCTTTTCCTTTCTTGCTCTCATTTGGATTGATTTTTTTTTATTATTTCTTTTTTTTCTCCTTCACTAGTAGCTAGATCCTATTTGGTGTTTCTCTGAGAATACCACATCTTTAATATGCCAAAGTTTGATGTTACTAGTAACTTTACTCTCCTCTCAAACAAATGAGGACCTTAGAACATTAGCTCAGTTTACCTGCTACTGACTTGGTGGTGGTATTTGTTTTTATTTTGCCTTTTTTTTAGCCCTATAAAACATTACAGTTTTAAACTGTCACTGTTCATTCAGATTGATCTGTATATTTAGCTCTTTCTTTGTACTTCTTTAATGACATCTTATACCTTCTACCTATGGTCATTTTCTTCTGCCTGAATTACTACTCCTTTAGTATTTTCTGTATCTGTTAGGTGGTAACTCGCTAGGTTTTTGTTTTTTTAAATGCCTTTATTCTCTTATTCTTGAAAGATATTTTTCCCTGTTTATATTTCTAGATTGGCGCTTTTTTTTAAACAATTGAGAATTTCATTATCTTCTGGCTCCCACTGTTACTGTTGAGAAAACAACTTTCATTTACTAATCTCTTGGAAAGTATCTTCTCTTTTTCCCTTGATTGTTTTTGAAATCTATGGAGTTCTGCAGTTTTATTAAGATGCATCCTTTTATTTCTTTTGCTTGTGATTTATTGGGCTTCTGGTATCTGTGGGTTGGTGTCTTGTGTCATTTCTGGATGATTATTAGCCATTGTCTCTTCAAATATTGTCTCTCCCCTATTCTCCTTTTTTTCTTCCTATGAAATTCCAGTTAATGATATGTTAAACCATTTCACTTTGTCCTGTGCCCCTTAGCTTGTTTTTTTTTTTTAATTTTATTTTGGTCTCTATGTTACATTCTTGCCTTTCATTTCCCAAATCCTCTGTTTTGTTATATCTAATTTGCTGTAAGCCGCATTGAATTCATATATGAGTGTGTGTGTGTGTATTTTTTTTTTTAATTTTTAAAAGATTTTATTTTCTTATCTTTAGAGGGGAAGGGAAGGAGAGAGGGAGAGAAATATCAATGTATGGTTGCCTCTCACGTGCCACTTGCTGGGAAGTGGCTTGCAACCCAGGCATGTGCCCTGACTGGGAATCGATCCTGGCAACTCCCTGGTTCATAGGCTGGCTCTCAATTCACTGAGCCACACCAGCCAGAGCAGCCCCATTAAATTCTTAAGTGTTCTTATTATATAGAGTGGGGCAGAAGTAGGTTTACAATTGTGAATACTCGAAACACAGAGTTAAAAAAGCTATTGTAATAATCATAACCTGCATGTCTTTTTCAGTACAAACAATTGCAAATCTTTTACCTGACTCTGTGTTTCCCTACAGATGTTTGCAAGCCTGTCTTTTTATTTTATTTTAATGTAGTAGAAAGTTATTTTATAATCTGTATCTGACAATTTTGGTATTTGAAGTTTTTATGAATGTTTCTTGTTTTTCCTAGTTGTTTGGGGGCTTATTTCATTATGCTTCATTTTTTTTGGACAGCATTCTGCTTATTCTCAAAAAGTCCTGTGAAATTTCTTTGCAATTTAGGATAAAGATGCATTCCTCCAAAGAGGATTTCATTTGCTTCTTCCAAGTGTCTAAAGAGTCTACCAATCCAATACTATTTTTAAGATACTGAACCTGTGGCTTGCATTTTGTTTGTTTTTGATATTTTGCTTTCTGTTTCAAACACTCTGGCAATACTGATTTGAATTCTGTTAATATTTCTCAGGGGACCCCAGCCCCCTCATTGCCAAGGCAAGTTCCTTGCAGCTCCCTGAGGGTAGGAGAAATTTTTCTTCTGGTATACATTATCCCTGAGAGTATCTAGCTTTTTGGAAGCCCAGTTTGAAGTGAGAACCGTTTTCTATTGAACCTGGGTTAGCTTTTTCCTGTGACTGTTTGCTTGGCACTCTGGTACCCTGGAAATGGAAATTCAGGATCTGCAAGTATTCTTGGGGCAAATGTGACTTTGGTGTTTCTTTTACCTGTCTTGTGTTTCTCATTTCCTTTAGGTTTTACACTGGCAGATCCCCATTTTATCAAGTGTTCCTGCTTTCTAAGGGAAGGTGGTTGGTTCAAATATCCTAGCCTGCTCTATTTTCAGAAATAGTTTTAAACCTATTAGCTCTTGGAAAATACTTATTAAATATATAACAGAATGATTAAATTGAATATTGTAGTTTTGGTGATACACTCTCTCAAGTAGTGAGAATATCTGGAGCCTGAATTTGAACCATTCCCTTTGGTAAGGTAGGAGCGTTGGTCTTAAGGAGGTGGACTCTACTCATAGATCCTTTTATAGGATCATTTTGGTTATTTTTATTTTCTAAAATGAAAATGTTAGTTTTTCCTGATAAAGGGATATATACATACTTTGAAAGTCCAATAATTCAGAAGTGGTAAAATAGAAAGCCCCCTTGAAAAGAACTATTATTAAAGAGTTTAGTGGTCATATATGTATTTGTACATGTGTGTTTATATGGTGAATTTACTTATTTTGTTAGTAATTAATTTATTTAACCAGTATCCTATAAATATTTTATATTCTGTAAGTAAGTAGTACTGTAATGAATGTCCGTGTGTGTGTATAATGTATATTTATGCAGTTTTTCCTTTTGTTACATTTCCAAAGTATTATTTTCAAGTCAAAGAATATGCTCACTTTAAAATGTCACTACATAACTGCTAGCCAGTAATCAACAGTTTGAGAATCTCGGTTTCTACATATCCTTCTAATACTGAATTTTATCATTGTAAATTTGCCAGTGAGAAAAATACCTTGTTTTAACTTACATTTTTTTCATATATTTAATGGCCTTTCGATTTTTCCTTTAATGCTTATGCAGGTCTTTTGCCTATTCATTTCTTAGAGCATTTTTTTTTTTTAACTGATGGATAGGAGCACATGACTTATTAAAATTGTTAATCATCATTGCTATTGTAAATATTTTTTCCTGTTTGTAATTTTGTTTTTTAACTTTGTTTATGTTGACTTTCACCATTGAGAAGTCAAAAAATCTGAAGTGGTTGAATTTATCCATGTTTTTCTTTCTTACTTACTGGTTTCGTGTTATTCTTAGATGTTCCTACATGGTTTGTATTTTTAATGTCATGTTTAAAAAGTCCTTCACCACTAGAACGGCATAAAAGCATTTGTTTATATTTTCTTATAAAATTTTTATATGATACAAGGAAACAGTCTTTTCCTTTTTTCAAATACCTATGTAAATATTCTACCATCTTTTAATAAGTTCCTACTAATATGAAATGTATTGCTTTAATCACTAATTATATATCCATATTATATGGTTATCTTTCCAAATTTTCTATTTTATGACACTGATCAGTATATTCCTATATCAGTATTATACTGTTGCTTTATCAGTATTATAATGTTGCTTTGTATATGTTTTAATAGTTAGGCAAGTTTCCCTGATACTTTATTAAAAATTGTATGGCTAATTTTAATTATTTTTCCAAGTGAACTTCAAAATTCTTTTGTGAAGTTCAACAAAATCAATTCCCCAAAAGAGAGCAAGAGGGAACCCAGGTGATCACTGTACCACTATGACACTCTTGCAAGGAAAAGAAAACCAAAAATAAAGAAAAAGCACTAAGTATTGGCTTTTAAAGAAATTTGACATCTGTAAAATTTAAATACAGGAGCATAATATTGCCATTTAATTTAGGTCATTTAATTTTGCCATTTAGTTTTCTCTCTGTCAGTGAAGCTGTAGTTTTTCTTTATATGTGGTGTAATTTGCATATTTCTTAAGCATACTTCTGAGTATCTTACAGATTTTTTTGAAATTTTGAATCTGCTTTTTCTTCCATTACATGTTCTGATTATAATCAATTATTGTTAGTAAATGGGGAAGCTATTGACTTTTGTATATTTATTTTATATTTAACCATCTTACTGGACTCTTAGTTTGTTTTTCAGTTGATTTATTTGGTTTCCTTTGTGAATAGTTATATCATCTGAAAATGATACTTTTTAAATTTTTAATATTTTCCTGTATTTATACTTCATATTTTTCCTTATCACATTGACCAAAACTTTTATGAAAATGTTGAGTGATTGTGCTGTTACTGTGTTAACCCAGTCTACTTCCTAATGTTAATGAAAGTGTCTCTACTGTAGCACTATTACTTATATTTATGTTAATTTCTGAAAAAATAGTTTTTGTTATATTGAAGGTATTTCTTACATTAAAGTTGTATACTTCCAGTTTTTTTTTTTCCCCTTAAGGGTTGCCCAATAATCTGCAAATTGTTTTTGGCATGTAAAGGGAAGAATGTTGACTTTTTCCCACCCCTAACATTAATGTAATGAATTACATTAGTAGATTTCCTCATAATGAACCATCTTCATATTTCTGGAATAAATCATACATAATTGTGATATGTTATTCTTATAGTGTAGTATGGAACTTGTTTTGCTTGTATTTATTTCACCTTTTTTTTCATCTAAGTATAATATTGTGGGAATAGAATTCAGAGTAAAATAAGCTCTACCTATAAAGTAGGAAACCAATGTCTTAATCTTTATTTACTTGCTGGATAGAGAAAACATTTCCTTTGTAGGATTGAGGGTATTATGAAGTTGATTTGTTGAACTCTATAAAGTAACCTACAAATTCAGAGTTAAGTAAATATAGAACTGTTACACTGTAATCTTAAAGAATTTCAGTAAGATAGTAATTCTGGATTATAGATAGGCTGTAATGCAGTGATTATGTTACTATGTTCTCCATGGTTGTTTTCAGAGAAGGTGTTTGTTTTTTTCTTAATTCTCATCTGAGGATATGTTTACTGATTTTTAGAGAGAGAGGAAAGGGATTGGGGAGGTGGTGAGAAAGAGAGAGAAAGAGGATGAAGAGACATTGATTGGTTGCCTCCTGTAGACGTCTCAACCAGGGACTGAACCCACAACCTCGGTATGTGGCCTGGCTGGGAACTGAACCTGAAATCTTTTGGTGCATGGGATGACGCTCTAACCAACTGAGCCATCCAGCCAGGGCCAGAAGGTGTTTCTTTAAAAAATCATTATCATATTTGGTAACTGTTTTAATCTGTTGCATGTTTTGCAATATCAGATTTTCTTTCTCATAATTTGTGTTTTCTTTCATGTTTTCCAGCGGCGAGTAGAACAGCCCCTCTATGGTTTAGATGGCAGCACTGCAAAGGAGGTATCAGAGGAGCAGTCTGCTCTGCCAACCCTGATGTCAGTGATGCTAGCAAAACCTCGGCTCGACACGGAGCAGCTGGCACAGAGGGGAGCTGGCCTCTGCTTCACTTTTGTTTCAGTGAGTACTGAGCCTGGATTTATGCAGATCCTTGTTGTCCTGGAGCTCCTTGATGAAGCTGGAATAATTATTTAGGTAGAGAGATGATGACATTTCTAACTCCGTTGTCACTTCTAAAGGTAGCGATAGGCTTCTCAGTTTTCTTTGGTTCAGGGGGCTGAGAGAGACTGTTTTGTTAATGTCTGAGCACACCGCGGAAGGAAAATGAGATCTTAGGTTGACAAAGAAGCAAAGAAAATACAGATCGAATTCCATTACTACCATAGTACTTGTGTAATTAAAAATTAAATCTCCAAACTCCAGCCATCACTTATTTAAAGCAGTATTTAAGTCAGTAAAATTTTAGCATGTAGTCAGGCATTCTATAGCATGCTTACCAGTCTTTTCCCCTCTGGTATTTGGGTGACCTATGTGCTTGCCTTCTTTCACCTCTTCAAAGTGCTCATATGGTTACTTTTTCCAGGAATATTTGGTTATCTGTTTGCTCTTTTCAGCTTCCTCCTTTTTCTCCCCCCTTACTTTGATCCCATTTTTATTTGCCAAATTATAACACAGTTTGACTCAAAACTTTCTACTTTTCTTGGTTTCTGTACCATACCAAGTACCTGTTGGTGGCCAAGGATGCTATAAAGCAAGAGAAAGTCCTGTTGCTCTATTCTTCCATTTTTAGGGGCATTGTTTGGAGCTAAAGTCACCACTGATTTAAATTCCTCTCTCTCTTACTGGTTCATTTTCTTTGGTTATAATCTGAATTTCTTCTTTATTGGCTCTGGGTTTCGAGTCATTCATCCATGTGCAGTTGTATCCAAAAAGTCCATGAAAATGATGGATATCTTCAGGAATGGAAATAAAAATAACAAAGTAATTAGATGGAGAATCAGGGTGCATTATTCAGACTGTTTTCTTACAATTATTGTTTTCCCTAAAGAAAGAGATAATACAACTTTTAAAGAACTTACAGAACTTTTTGATCCTCAAAGGAATGGAGAAACTCAAAGGAAACATGGCATAAAATCAGAGAATTGACCAATATAGTATTGTGGGCCTGAGAGCAGTATGAAATAGTTTGTATGAGAATGCAGTAGTTCTCTGTGGTTTTAGTTTAGAGAGTGTGTCTGTCTGTCCCTCTGTTTACAATATATGTTTACATATATTTCATTGTGTGTTTACTGTTTGCTAATATTTGTTAAATCTTCAACTTAGGTCTAACTTTCCAGGCAATACATTGGATAATAGGAGGGATTATTTGTCTTTTTGTTGCCTTGAAAACTACTTTCATTTCACTTGAGGGGAGCTCCCTTTGTTTATTCCATAAATATTTTTGAATGCCCCCAGTGTGACAGGCATATAGATAATATACAGGATTTTGATCAGAAAGAACTCATTTCCCTAATGTAAGCATCCCCTGAAGGTATAGGCGTGTAGGTGTTGGAGGGTGAACATGGAGGACCAACCACCTGCTCATTCCTATCAGCAGGCACACTGAACCTGCTGCAGGAATTGTAGATGCTACAGCCAAATTGTTCTTAGGTAAAGCGACATGGCAGAGGGGAGTTAAGAAAATGGTGTATAAAAAAGAAACAAGCAAGCCCTGGCTGGCATAGCTCAGTGGATTGAGCACAGACTGTGAACCAAAGGATTGCAGGTTCGATTCCCAGTCAGGGCACATGTCTGGGTTGCGGGCCAGGCCCCCAGTGGGGGCCATGCGAGAGGCAACCACACATTGACGTTTCTCTCTCTCTTTCTCCCTTCTTTCCCATATCTGAAAATAAATACAATCTTAAAAAAAAAAACAAGGGAAAAAAAAAACAAGGAAGAAGAAAATGCTGTATGAAGAAAGGATATGTAAACATAAAAACCGAAGGCTTTGGTATACTTCTTTTCTCTTTGCTTCTCTGCAGTTCCAGCCAGGATATAAGCTTACTAACATGAAGTCAGAGAAAAGCAAAAGAGTTAACATTAATATACAATAAATGTGAATCAATAAAGACAAGCAGTTTTCTAAGAAAACAGGCAAAAGCCATGAACAAACACTCACAGGAAAAAAATAGTGACTGACCTCGTGAAACAAAATGCTTAACCTCAGTCATAGAGAAATGCAGAATAAAACAAGATAACATTTTTGACCTGTCAAATTGATAAAGTTAGTAAGTTTGATAATTCTCAATGCAAGTGATAGTTTAGACACACAAGCTGTTCTCTGTCAGTTGGTACAGTCATTTGGACAAGTTGGGAATGTATCTCAGTGCTAAGTTTACATATTCTTAGGTCCAGAAATGCCATTCCTATAAAAATGCACAAAGATGTTTATTATATTGTTTATAATTACAAAAATCTGGAAGCAATTTCCCTCTGCCAGTGTTTCAAAGGACCTTAAAAGGAGGATATCTGTGACTTCCAGTGTCAGAACTTCCCCAGCATGTTTCATTAGCCACGGCAATCACTGCCTTCTTCTCTAGCTTCCCCTCTTTTGGTTCTTTCTCATTTCCTAGATCTTTAAATATTGGAGTGCTGCAGGGCTCAGTCTTTGTCTACCTTCATTCTCTGCGTCATCTCATTTCCTTTCTTTGATCTAATTATATTCCTTATGGAGAAGACTTCAAGTTTATATCTCCAGCCCAGAGCTGTGCCCTGAATTCCAGACCTATATAGTCAGTTGCCACAAGTCATCTTCTCTTTTTGTATAATAAGCATATCGTATTTAACATGTACCAAACTGAATTCCTCATTTTGCCCCCCAACTTCCAAACCCATTTCTCCCACAGCCTTCTACATCTCAGTAATTGTCAGCTTTCCTTCTAATTGTTTAGAAACTCTGGAGTCGTTCTTGTCTCTTCTCTATTTATACCCCAATTACAAATCCATCAGCAAATCTAAGTGATTTTACCTTCAAAATATATTTAAAATCCTACCACTTCTAACCCCATCACTACCACTCAAATTTGAACCACCATCTCCCGCTGAGGTTATGGCAGTAGCCTAACTGGATTATGCTTATACCTTTGTTTTCTTTTAATTTGTTCTGCACAGACCAGAGTGATCCTATGGAAACATAAGTCCATTCATGCCACTCGCTTGCTCAGAAGTGCTTAAAGTGGTACATGGTCCATTTCCCATCACTCTTGACACATCTGTTACTATGTACTTGTCTCCCTCCCCAGGTTGCATCCACTCTGGGTACCTTGTTTCCTCAAATACTACCTGGCACGCTCACCTAAAGACCTTCATACTTACTTTAACATTCTTTCCCCAGCTACCATCATGCCTTGTTCTCTCAGTTCTCTCTAGTCTCTGCTTAAATTTACCGTATCAGAGAGGTCTACCCTGACTACACTGTATAAAATATTAATTCATCTCTGCCTACCCCACCCATTATCTAGCTCCCATGCCTTACTTTATTTTTTTCTTAGTCTTATCACAAGCTGACTTGATAATACAAGTTACTTCTTTGTCTGACTTCCCCATTTTCTACCAGCCCCCCACCCAGCCCACTGGAATGTAAGTTTTATCAGGTCAGGGATTTTGCTTTGTTCACTTTTGTATCTCCAGTGGCAGAACAGGATTTTCTCTGATAGACACTGTAGTTTTATGTTGCATGAGTTAATAATACACCCTTTATACAGAGACTAAATATAAATGATACACAATGGAATGCTATACATTTGACAAAATAAGTGAGATATATTCTAATAATGAAAGATCTCTAGACATGTATTGATAATAGCAGGTGGCAGAATATTATGTTTCATCTTTTAAATGTTAGTATTTGTTACATGATTATATATGTTTTACCATACAAACTTTGACTTTTTAAAATTATAAGCATTAATTTTCTAATTGTAAAAATAGTACATATACATGGGCCACAAAAAATTGAATAAAAAAGAGTAAAATTCTCTCCTTTGCATCCTTCAGGGGGAAACTAGTGTTAAGTTTGTGTTTTAGATTTCCTGCTATTTACCATGTTAACTTCATACAATATCTCTGTTATTTAATTAACTGTAAACAAGATCTATTTACTCCCCATTCTAAGAGTTGAATCTAACATACTCATAACTATGACCCATCTTCCTTTCTCAACTTTCAATTTTTTAATTATTGATACAGAAGTGTGTGATATTTAGTTTATGTTTAACTAAATAATTGAGTCTTTTCTGCTTTATAAATTATTCTAAAATTTCAAAACACTTTGGGAACATTTATACTAATTATGGTTTTTCACTATTAGGCATTACAAAACCCAGTGATTTTAATGGGTTCACTGAGGAAAGAAAACAGTCCTAGTCATTGAGTTAGTTTTGATTGAATGAGACAGCTCTAGTTGTCAAGGTCTACTTGATTTTTTAAAATATATTTTATTGATTATGCTATTACAGTTGTCCCATTTTCCCCCCTTCACTCCCCTCCACACCCTCTCCCACCCACATTCCCCCCTTTAGTTCATGTCCATGTGTCGTAAGTTCTTGAGCTTCTACATTTCCCATACTATTCTTGCTCTCCCCCTGTCTATTTTCTATCTACCATCTATGCTACTTATTCTCCGTACCTCCCCCCCCACTCCCCTGTTGCTAACCCTCCATGTGATCTCCATTTCTGTGGTTCTATTCTTGTTCTAGTTGTTTGCTTAGTTTGTTTTTGTTTTAGGTGTGGTTATTAATAATTGTAAGTTTGAGCCCTGGCTGGCGTAGCTCAGTGGATTGAGCGTGGGCTGTGAACCAAAATGTCCCAGGTTCGATTCCCAGCCAGGGTACATTCCTGGGTTGCAGGCCATAACCCCCAGCAACCGCACATTGATGTTTCTCTCTCTCTCTATATATCCCTCCCTTCCCTCTCTAAAAATAAATAAATAAAAAATATATATTAAAAAACCCACTATATTTAAAAAAAAATAATTGTAAGTTTGTTGTCATTTTACTGTACATGTTTTTTTCTTCTTTTTCTTAGGTAAGTCCCTTTAACATTTCATAAAATGAGGGCTTGGTGATGATGAACTCCTTTAACTTGACCTTACCTGTAAAGCACTTCATCTGCCCTTCCATTCTAAATGGAAGCTTGGTTAGATAGAGCAATCTTGGATGTAGGCCCTTCCCTTTCATGACTTGGCATACTTCTTTCTAGCCCCTTCTTGCCTGCAAAGTCTCTTTTGAGAAATCAGCTGACAGTCTGATGGGAACTCCTTTGTAGGTAATTGTCTCCTTTTCTCTTGCTGCTTCTAGGATTCTCTCCTTCATTTTTACCTTGGGTAATGTAATTATGATGTGCCTTGGTGTGTTCCTCCTTGGGTCCAACTTCTTTGGGACTCTCTGATCTTCCTGGACTTCCTGGAAGTCTGTTTCCTTTGCCAGATTGGGGAAGTTCTCCTTTATTATTTGTTCCAATAACTTTTCCATTTTTCCATTTGTTGCTGTTCCTGTTCCCCTTCTGGTACCCCTATAATTCAGATGTTGGAACGTTTAAAGATGTCCTGGAGGATCCTAAGCCTCTCCTCATTTTTTTGAATTCTTGTTTCTTCATTCTTTTCTGTTTGGTTGTTTCTTTTTTCCTTCTGGTCCACTCCATTGATTTGAGTCCCAGTTTCCTTCCCATCACTGTTAGTTCCCTGTACATTTTCCTTTATTTTACTTAGCATAGCCTTCATTTTTCCATCTAATTTGCGACCAAATTCAACCAAATCTGTGAGCATTCTGATTACCAGTGTTTTGAACTGTGCATCTGATGGATTGGCTATCTTTTCGTCACTTAGTTGTATTCTTTTTGGAGCTTTGATCTATTCTTTCATTTGGGCCATTTTTTTGGTCTTGATGTGCCTGTTAGGTAGTGAGGGGTGGAGCCTTAGTTGTTCACCAGGGTGGGGCAACCCATTCACTAGGTTGTGACGCTGTAGGTTAGACAGTGGTCCCAGAGGGAACAATGCTACTTGCTCTGCTCTCTGCCTGATTTCAGTCACTTCCCCTGCTTCCTGCAAGCAAATTGGGCCCTTCTGGTACTGATTTCCATGTGGGTGGGCTTGTGTGAGTTCTAGGACCCTGTGGGTCTCTCCAATGAACTCTCTTGTGAGGCTGGAAGTCTCTCCCTGCTTGTCAACCCCCACAGGTGTTTTCAATTAGTGTTTTGAGTCTTTATTTCCCTGCACTGGGACCCTGGGTTGCGTTCTCTCGTTCCCCAGTTTAACTTGGTTTATCTGGCCGAGAATGTGGGACCGCCTGGTCCACCACCTGCCTTGTGTGCCACACCCCTCCACAATCCACAGCCCTGTGCCCAGGGTCTGCCAGCTGCTGCCTTGTGTGCCTGCGTCCGCCAGCCACAGCTCTCTTTGCCATGACCCCTCTCCCCCTGGCTGCCAGACTCCACCACTTCTACTGGTCTGGATTAATGTATCTACTTTAGTCGTTGGACTTCCCTACAGTTCAATTTTCTGTCAGTACTGGTGGCTTTTTGTTTCTAATCTGTTGCTGTTCCTATTTTGGTTGTGCGAGGAGGCACAGTGTGTCTACCTACTACTCCACCTTGGCTGCAAGTTCTAGATTTTTTTTTTTAATGCCAGGTCTATTAGTCTATTATTTTCTTAAAAGTTTTATCTTTAAACATTATACAAGGTGTTCTTAAAAGCTTGATTTTTAAAAATGTACACGTAGTTTGCTTTTTTAATGCTGAAGTATTTTTAAGTGCATTTCAAAAATCTTGACCACCTATTTCTAAGTAACTTAACAGGCATTTTCTAAAAAATATTAACATTTTCCTAGATAGCCAAATTAACATTATCACACTTACCTTTTACTAGTGTCTTCACTAGTTCCTATTCTTTTATATATATATATATATATATATATATTTGATTTTTTAATTTAAATTTTTTTTTTAGATTTTATTTATTTATTTTTAGAGAGGTAAGGGAGGGAGAAAGAGAGAGAGAGAGAAACATCAATGTGTGGTTGCTGGGGGCCGTGGCCTGCAACTCAGGCATGTGCCCTGACTGGGAATCAAACCTGCGATGCTTTGGTTCGCAGCCTGCACTCAATCCACTGAGCTACGCCAGCCAGGGCACTAGTGTCTATTCTAATGTAAAATAAAATTTATCTCTCAATCTGGGCCTTTTGGGTTGCACCAACATAGTTCTACAAGAAAGGCAGGTTGAATGTTTAGTTCTTTCCATGTAATTAACAATTTTAACTTTTTAAATAAACTTGTGCCCTGGCTGGCGTGGCTCAGTGGATTGAACTCTGGCCTCTGCTTCACTTCCCAGTCTAGGGCACATGCCTGGGTTGCGGGCCAGGTTCCCAGTAGGGTGCATGGGAGAAGCAGCCACACATTGATGTTTCTCTCCCTCTCTTTCTCCCCTTCCCTCTCTAAAAATAAACAAATAAAATCTTAAAAATATCTATTTAAATGAACTTTAAAGTAAGAATCAGTAGCTGTATTAAATGGTGATAGCTAGCTTTCTCTTTAAAAATCATTATGGTCCCATGAGCGTTTATGGATTTATACAGTAAATATAATCACTCTTTGGTGCTTAGTTGGCATAGCCTTATTTTTCCTTCCATCAGTTGATGGACAGTTGGGTTGTTTCTACCTCTGGGTTATTAGGAATAATAATACTGTGAATATTTATGTACACATTTTTGTATAGGTATGTATTTTCATTTCTTTGGGGCATATACTGAAGAGTGGAATTGTTGGGCCTTATGGTAACTGTTTTTGAGGAACTGCTAATCTGTTTTCCAAGGGAGGTGCACCATTTTACAAGGCCAGCAGCAGTATATGAGGGTTTTCTATATCCTCATCATCACTTGTTTTGATGGTAGCCATCCTAGTGGGTATGAAGAGATATCTTACTGTGATTTTGATTTGCATTTCCTGAATACTAATGGTTTGAGCTTTTTTTTATTTGCTTATGACCATTTATATATCTTCTTTAGTTAAATGTCTATATAAATTTTTTTTGCCTGATTTTAAATTGGGTTGTCTTCTTCTTGTTGAGAAATCTTATAATATTTCTTTTTATATTTTGGGTATGTGACTCTTATCAAGTATGTGATTTACAGATATTTTCTCTTGTGGATTGTTTTACTTTCCTTTTTTTGTTTTGTTTTAATATTTGTTAAGAGTTTATTTGAGCCAAAATGAGCACATATGCCAGTGAGCAATAACGCAAATGCCCCAGAGAATATGTTTTTTTTTTTTTGTTTGTTCCTTGATCAACTTCTTTTTTCCTTTTCCTTTTCAAGAGAGAGGGGGAAGGGAAAAAGAGAGGGAGAAAAACATCTACGCGCGAGAGAAACATCCTTGCTAGAGAGACAGACAGACAGACAGACAGACATCAATTGGTTGCCTCTCATATGCACCCCAACTGGGGACGGAACCCATAACCAACGCATGTACCCTGGCCAGGAATTGAGTCGACATCACTTTGCGGGATGACACCCAACCAACTGAGCCATGCTGGTCAGGGCAACTTTTTAATTTTTTACTTATTTTGTAAATTAGTTTTTTACTTTTCAGTTACAGTTGACATACATTATTATATTAGTTTCAAATGTGCACCCCATTGATAGGCCATTACATAACTTACTAAGTGATCATCCTAATAAATCTTGTACCCATCTCATACCATACATAGTTATTAGAATATCATTGACTGTATTCCCTATGCTGTACTTTACATCTCCATGATTGTTCTGTAACAACTAGTGTGTACTTCTTAGTACCTTCACCTTTATCACCCAGTTCCCAACCTCCTTCCCATTGGGCAACCATCAAAATGTTCTTTTTATCTATGAGTCTGTTTCTGTTCTTGTTCATATATTTTGTTTTTTAGACTCAGTTGTTGGTACATATATATTTATTGCCATTTTATTGTTCATATTTTTAATCTATTTTTTTTTCTCCTTAAAGAAGACCCTTTAGCATTTCATGTAATGCTGGTTGGGTGGTGATGAACTCCTTTACCTTTTTCTTGTCTGGAAAGCTCTTTATCTGCCCTTTGATTTTAAATGATAGCTTTCCTGGGTAGAGTAATCTTGGTTGTAGGTCCTTACTTTTTACAACTTTGAGTATTTCTTGCTAGTCCCTTCTGACCTGCAAAGTTTATGTTGAGAAATCAGCTGTCAATCTTATGGGAACTCCCCTGTAGGTAACTAACTTCTTTTCTCTTGTTGCTTTTAAGATTCTCTCTTTGTCTTTAATCTTTGGCATATTAACTATGATGTGTCTTGGTGTGAGTCTCTTGTGTTCACCTTGTTTGAGACTCTGAGCTTCCTGGGCTTGTATGTTTATTTGCTTCACCAAGTTATAGAAGTTTTCTTTCTTTCTTTTTTTTTTTTCCAAATAGATTTTCAATTTCTTAGACTCTTCTTTTCTCCTTTAGGCATCCCTAGCAAATGTTGCCATCCTTGAAGTTGTCCTAGAGGCTCCTTATACACTGTCCTCATTTTTTTAAAATTTGTTTTTCTTTTTGCTGTTCTAATTAGGTGTTTTTTGCTTCCTTATATTCCAAATTGCTGATTTGATCTCGGCTTCATCCATCCTACTGTTAATTCCCTGTAAATTCTTCACTTTTTTTTTTTTTTTTGCAATCCTCACCCGAGGGCATTTTTTCATTGCTTTTTAGAGAGAGAGGAAAACATTGATCGGTTGCTCTAATACATGCCTGGCCTGGCATCAAACCCACAACTTAGGTATGTGCCTTGACCAGGAATTGAACTTGCAAACCTTTGGTTATGGCACAATGCTTCAACCAACTGAGCCACACTGGCCAGGGCTGTTCATCATTTCTGATTGGTCCTCACTAAGTTCATTGCTTATCCTTACAGAGTGTTTTGAACTCTGTATCTAATAGATTGATTGTCTTCATTTTGTTTCTTTTTCTGCAGTTTTGTTCTCTTCTTTCATTTGGGACATGTTTCTTTGTCTACTCCTTTTAGCAGCCTCCCTGTGCTTATTTCTGTGTGTTCGGTAGAGCTGCTTCATCTCCCAGGCTTGGTAGAGTAGCCTTATGTAGTAGGTGTTCTGTAGGGTCCAGTGGTACAGCCTCCCTAATCACCCAAGCTGGGCACTCAAGGTGTGATCCCCACATGGGCTGTGTACACTCTTCTCTTGTAGTTGAGCCTTGATTCTGTTGAAATCTCACTGGGAGGGATTTACCCCCAGGCCTATCAGCTGCAAGACCTGGCTGCAAACCACGAACCTGATCACTGACCTACAACTACTGTGGAGGATCAGCTGTGCAGGGCCTACTCTACAGAGCAGGACTTACTTTAGTGGACTCTGATGCCTGATGAATTCACCCCTTGAGTGTGTTGCTTGTAGAGGTGGTTGGGTGATAATGTTTTGACATGTTCTGAAACTGTCCTCTGGATGTACTGTCTCCGAGGTGCAAGTCATGGTCAGCTGCCGCCTGTGTTCTGTACATTGCCACCTAGCATGTAGCATGAAGTACAAAGCAAATCTGCAGATGGCTGCTATTTGTGCTGGGCTTGGAGGTGCCGAGGTGAGGCCAAGCTGTGAACCAAGGTCAGCTGTTTTAGTCCTGGGGCTGGGGCCATTTAGGAAGAGGTAGGGGACACTCTAAGGCCAGATGCTGCTTGGTTGAGAGATTTGAGAAAGTCTGATGTGTGAGCCAAGACAGGTATGGAGAAGCCACTGGAAATAGCTTGGGGGGACCTGTAAGTTGGGGGCCTCAGGGAAACACCAGGGTGGGGCAAACAGTGTGGGCCAGGTTAGTGGAGTCTCAGATATGGTGCTTGTCTTCTGGGTGGCTCTGTGGGAGAAGAGCTCATCAAAGGAACAGTGACCTCTGCCAGCATTTCTGTCTGGGAGAAGGCTGCCACCCACCTCTTGCCCTGATACTAGACAGTTTACTTTCTCCCCATATGTCTGTGGTGCCTTTCAAGTTGCTGCCCTTGTGTTGGAGCTCAGAGGGAGTAAGTCCATGCACAGACCCTTTAGGAGTAACTGTACTAGGGACTCCAGAAGTCCTCCATCTCCCTTGGCCTCAATCTCCATAAGTTTTTATAGCCACAAGTTATGGGGACTTTTCTTCCTGGCCTTGGAACCCTGGGCTGGGGGGCCTGGTTTGGGGTTGGAACCTCTCCTACCCAGGGGGGACCTCTGTGGTTGAGGTATCCCTCCTGATTTTTATCTGCCACACATGAGTGTGGGACCAGCCTGTTCTGCATCTCTGCTCATCCTACCAGTCTGGATGGACTTAATTCCTTAGTTATAAGACTTCCATTCAGCCATATTTCAGGTGGTTCTGAATGATGGTGGTTCTGTAGTTCAGTTGTAATTTTGATGTGGCTGTGCGAGGAGGCAAGTACCACATTTATCTATGTCGCCACATTATTTTACTTTCTCGATGGTGTCCTTTGAATCACAAAAGTTTTTAATTTTGAAAAGTACAATTTGATATTTTTTGTTTTCTGCTTATGCTTTTTAAAAGAAATGATGTTCGTTTATTTTTAGAGAGGGGGGAGGGAGGGAGAAAGAGGGAGGAAGAGAATCATCAATGTGAGAGAGAAACATCAACCGGCTGGCTCTTGCACACACTCTGACTGGGGACCAAACCTGTAACCCAGGCATGTATCGTGACTGGGAATGGAACTGGTGACCTTCTGGTTTGCGGAAAGATACCCAGCCAGCCGAGCCATAACTGTCAGAGCTGCTTATGCTTTTAGTGCTGTAGCTTTACCTAACATAAAGACATGAAAATCTACTCCTATATTTTCTTCTTAGTGCACATTTAGCTCTTATATTTAGGTCTGTGATATCTTTTGTGTTAATTTTTCTGTATGGTGTAAGAAAGGAGAGCCAAGTTTGTTCTTTAGCATGTGGATATCAAGGTGCCTCAGCATCATTTGTTTGAAAAGACTTTTTTCTCCATTGAATTGTCTGAGCACCTTTGTAAAAAAATCAATTGACTGTAAACATAAAGAGTTTATGTCTGGACTCAGTTCTACTCTGTTGATCTACATGCCTATCCTTATGCCAGTACTATGACTGTCTTAATTACTGTAGCTTTGTAGTAGTTAAGTTTTGAAATCAGGAAGTTTGATTTCTCCAAGTTTGTTTTTTCTAAGGTTGTTTTAGCAATCTGCTTGCATATCCATGTGAATTTTAGGTTCAGCTTTTTTTATTTTGTATTTTATTTAATCTTTATTGTATTTTTTCCAATTACCCATCAGTCCCCTTATACTCTCCCCTCCCTAGCAATCACTACACTATTGTCCATGTCCATGAGTCCTTTTTCCTTTTTGCTCAGTCTTGCCATTCCCTTAATTCCCCCTACCCCACTAGCTGTCATCCTGCTCTCCATCTATGATCTGTCCCCATTTTCCTTGTTAGTTCCGTTTGTTCATTAGATTCCACATATGAGTGAAATCATATGGTATTTGTCTTTTTCTGGCTGGCTTATTTCACTTAGCATAATGTTCTCCAGGTTCATCCATGCTGTTGCAAGGGGTAAAAATTTCTTTTTTACAGCCAAGTAATAGTCCACTGTGTAAATGTCCCATAGTTTTATCCACTCATCTATTGACGGACGCTTGGGCTGCTTCCATATCTTGGCAATTGTAAATAATGCTGCAATGAACATAGGGGTGCCTGTGTTCTTTTGAATTAGTGTTTTAGGTTCCTTCAGATATATTATCAGAAGTGGGATCGCAGGGTCAGAAGGCAGATCCATTTTTAATTTTTTGCTTTCCACAGTGGCTGAACCAATCTTCATTCCCACCAACAATTCAAAAGGGTTCGTCTCTCTCCACATCTTCGCCAGCACTTGTTCGTTGATTTATTGATGATAGTCATTCTGACAGGTGTGAGATGGTATCTCATTGTGGTTTTAATTTGCATTTTTCTGTTGGTGAGTGAGTCGAGCATCTTTTCATAGGTCATTTGGCCATCTGTATGTCCTCTCTAGAAAAGTGTCTATTCGGGTCCTTTGCTTATTTCTTAATTGGGTTGTTTGTTTTTTTGGTATGAATTTTATAAGTACTTTGTAAATATTAGATATTAACCCATTATTAGATGTATTGGTGACTATGTTCTCCCATTCTGTGGGTTGTCTTTTTATTTTGTTGATGATTTCTTTTGCTGTGCAAAAAACTTTCAGTTTGATGTAGTCCCATTTGTTTATTTTTTTTTTTCTCTGTTTCTCTTGCCTGGGGAGATAATTGGCTTTTAATTTCTGTAAACAGCAGTACTTTATAGCAATTGTGTTGAATCTATAGACCATTTTGGGGAATATTGACCTCTTGAAAATAGTGTTTTCCGATCCATGAATGTGAGATATCTTTCCTTTTATTTAGGTCTCTTTAATATCTTCCTATGTTTGCAGTTTTCAATGTACAGGTTTTGCCCTTCTTTTGTTAAAATTATTTGTATTCTTTTTGATGCTGTTGAAAATAGAATCATTTTAATTTTTATATTCAGATTGCTCATTGATAGAATATACAATTGATTTTGGAACCTTGCTGAACTTGTGTTTAGTTGTAATATTTTATTTTGGCAAGGACATTTTGTATACAATATCATGTCATCTATGAGTAGAGATAGTTTTACTTCTTTGCAGTCTGGATGCCTTTTATTGTATTTTATTGCCTAATCGCCCTGGCTAGAACCTCTAGTGCAGTGTTGAATACAAGTGGTTCAGGTGGACATCCTTGTTGTGTTCCTGATCTTAGGAGGAAAGCTTATTTTCTTTACAATAAGTATTATGTTAGCTATTTGCTTTTCAGAGATGGCCTTTGAGGGGGAATTGAGAAAGTTCCCCTGTATTCTGAGTTTGTTGAATGTTTTTATCATGAAAGGGTGTTGGATGCGTTTTCTTCACATCTGTTGAGGTGATTATATGCTATCTTTTTGTTCTTGAAGTCTAGATACTATTTATCTTTTTTTCTCCATTAATGCTGCTTGTTGTATGGTAGGCATTTTCACTATTAAAACATACCTTTTTATTGTATTTACTATTTTTTAAATCCTCACTTGAGGATATGTTTATTGCTTTTTTGGAAAGCAAGAGAAACATCAGTCGGTTGCTTTGCATAAATGGCCTGACAGGGGATGTACCCACAACCTTTCAGTGCGTGGGACAATGCTCCAACCAACCAAGCCACCTGGCCAGGGCATTTTTACTGTTCTTTGATTATTCCTTCCCCTCTGGAAAGCCTATCACATAGTTCTGTAGTCTCTGGCTGTTCATGTTTCTTAACTTTTCTTTCATGTTCTGTTTGACTCATGTTTTATCTTCTGGGAGATTTTCTTGACATTGTTCTCCTGGTTACTAATTCTGTGTTCAGTTATGTTCATTTTGTTATTTCGTTCATTTATTTAGTTATTAAATTTTTGATTGTCTTATTTTACCATGTTTATTTTTCATATCTTTGCTGCTTTTTCATTTTTATAGGTATAATATCTTATTGACCCTCTCTAAATATACTTGATTTTTAAAATTGTTTTTATCAAATTATCTGTTTTTCTCTTGGATTAGGTTTTGCTTTTTTCATGTTGGATCTTCCCTTTTGTGCTGTTGGTTTCCTTGAAAATGTGTATTTAGCTTTTGTTGAATGAAGGATTAGGGTGATTAATATAGATCGCTGGTATTGATTTTTCTCTATAGTAGCATAATACTGCTTATCAGAAAACCCTCCCCCTTAATGGCCAGAGGACTAACTATGATTTCTCTGTGTCTGGTAAACTCTTGGCAGAAAGATCCACTCCTTTGCAAGCATCAAAATAAGGAAGGCATTATTTTGATGGGTGAACTTTTTCATTTTTTGCATTGTGTTCTCTTTCTTCCTCTATTTTATCAGTTGTGGAAGGCTGGGGTATTATGCCCCCCTCCCCCCCTTAAGTTGCAGTATTCACTTCAGGAGCCCTCACCTGGACCCACTTATTTTTTTATCTTTAAATATTTATGTCTTTTAAAAATAAAAGTCTCTTTTATTCTTAAGAGACTTGTTCTTGTGCTTTATCCTGGGATTAGAAGCCATAGTATCTAGACCCCTTAGTATGCAGGGTGTGGAGGACGGTTAAAAAGGAACCCTATTGGACCATGTAGATTTTAAAGGTCTGATAATAGTCCAATGGGTTGTTTCTGGTTTTTGTAAATATAAATCTTAGCATGGAATTTTTTTTTTAACTTCTGCATCCATTCTGTCACCTATTGTTTTCTAAGATTGTATTTATTCATTTTTAGAGAGAGGAGAAGGGAGGGAGAAAGAGAGGGAGAAAAATACCAATGTGTGGTTCCCTCCTCGTGCCCCCTACTGGGGACCCAGCTTGCAACCCAGGCATGTGCCCTGACTGGGAATCAAACTGGTGACCCTTTGCTTTGCAGGCTGGCGCTCAATCCGCTGAGCCACACGAGCCAGGGCAGCATGGAGTTTTGCAGAAGCTCCCTTGGAAAGACTCAACTTTTTTATTGCTGATGTTTTAAGCTGTGAATTTTTTTATTACAGTAAACTACTTTTTATTGTTTCTTAAAAACAAAGCTTTTAAGAGTTTTCTTACAACATTCCCTTTTGTCTTAGTGTTGTTATGATTTAATTTAAAAATATTTTCATATTTTTAAAATATGATCTTAGGTCCTTGGGAAATCCAGTCTGTCATCATGAATTAGAAGCCAACATTTTTATAACAGGAACAAAGAAAACAGAAGTCTAGGGAGAATGGTTTGTGAGGTAGGGGTTAGATTGAATTCATAAGTGCAGTGGCCTGCTCAGCAAGGCCCAGCGACTTCTGTTCTGACTTACCTAGGGCATGATGCAGTAATCGGGGATGTGTTGGGGCACTGTAAGTGCTCTATTTCCCAGTTTTGCATTTCTAGTGTTTAACACAGGACTAGACGGCAGAGGGTTCTTGTTCTGAAAGGACTGCTTTTATTTTCATGAGAATTTGCTACTTCCTAACCTGTGTCCCATTTACTTAACTTTATTTTACTTATCATTAGGCTATTTATTTATACATACATTTTTGTAGAAGAGCCTTTTAGTCAGTCATATGCTTCTTATTTGGCTTTTACAAATATAATTCCAACAGTCTCATTTGTTTAGAAACAGATTTTAAAAGAGGATTATTAGAGCAAAGTAATGATAACTGAAGGACATAAAGCTTATATCACAGTGCAGTGTAATACTTGAGATTCATAGTGATGGCCCCTAATTAGTAAGAAGAGGTTAGATTTGTCACATTGCATAAAGGAGAGGGAACATTTTTTGTTACTTGAACTCTCCTAGACCTGGCTGTAATTGCAGCATTTAAAGGCTGTGCATGTTAGTTAACCTCTTTGAGACTGGTTCCTTATTCTTGACTTTGATCCCCACATCAGTCTTTTCTCTTCCTGTAGCGTCCTTGTACACATTCTCTCCCTGGACTGACCTATGATCTCTCTTTGACTGCTTATTTCCTTCACATCTTTAATGCCACTTTCTCAAGGAATTCATCCCTGACTCTCTTGGTTAGGTTATGTATGCTGTTATGTACTCTTAGAGCACTTATCCTAATTACAATTTTGTATTTATTATGTGATTATTTAACTGTTTCTTTCAACAAATATTTATTGAGTTGCTTAATAAATCTTCTTTTGGATTGTAGGTTTTATTAAGGGAAAGTAATAACTGGTTCTGTGAGTTTTGTTTCCGTTTTTCTTGGTCATTGTGTTCCTAGCAAGTAGCGTAGTGCTGAGACACAGAGTACTCTATGGGAGTATTCTATGAAGACATGAGTAGTAGTTGAATGAGTAAATAAAAATGGAGATAATGGTGCTGCCTACCTTATAAGGCTGTTGTGAGCCTTCAGTGTAAATATGTGTATGAAGTATTTACCTTGCTTGTGGCCTCGTTATATAACTCTCTGTAACTTAACGAGAGGCATTCAATCTACTGTGGTCAGGGAGAGCAGTTATTATGATGCATATAGCCCTCAGTTTTCTCCCACTCATTAGCTCTGTGATCCCACATAGGTGCTTAATATCTTTGATTTGCATTTTCTTTATCTATAAATGGAAATAATAATAACCATCTGATAAGTTTTTGTGGGGATTACATGTGATCATGGCATTGAAGCATATTGCTCAATAGGTGATGTTTATAGCATTGTTAACATGTTAATGAATAATAAAAATAAATATATAAGTACCAGAAAAATGTACATATGTGAAAACACTACATTATCTGATGAGATAGTAGTACTATATTTCATTAGCTAATAATCCTCAGACTGCCCAGTATTTCCTGATTATGTCTGTGATGGGTTGTGCTGTGTTATTGGGTGCCATCTTGTTTTTAAAAGGACTTTTGGGAGTATAATGATTGTATATTCCTAAACAGTTGAATCACATTAAATCCTAATCCTTCTAAATTTAAAAATGCCTTAGAATGCCCTATAAATTGTGTATAAAAGTTGTAGTAAGCAAATGATATTATTAGACATTAACCTGGGTTTTTGGACCAGTGTGTGTTCATGGATAATGTTTGTAGATTTAGGAGACTACCAGTAGAACCCCTTATGTGTTCCAGGACCCCCAGTAGATCCTGAAACCACAATTGTATTGGTACTGTGTTTTTCTTATACCGTTTCACTTAAAGGAGGCACTTTTTGGCTTAGGCACATCTGAATTGTGAGCATCACTACTTGTGGTGTTTGGGGCCACCATTAGGGAATGTTGAGGGCTATTTGAACACAAGCGCTGTGATACTGTGACAGTCAAGATGGCTACTGAGTGATTAATAGTGTGTAGTGCACACAGCATGGATACACTGGACAAAGAGATGATTCACGTCCTGAGTGGGACAGTACAAGATTTCAACACATCACTCAGAGCAGTGTACAGCTTCAAACTTAGGAATTGTTTATTTCTGAAATTTTCCATTTAATATTTTCAGACCATGGTTGACCACAGGTAACTGAAACTGTGGATAAGGGGGACTACTGTATTCTGAATAGTAGTTCACAGTCTTTTCTGCCCGGAGTCACTAGCATCCCCTGTGCATTGGATGCTTTGCCAGCCTTTTCTGACAAAAACATTGAAATACAAGTGAAAAAAGCCTGTTAGAACAGAAATAATTTTTAATTTTCTCTAATTTACATATTGAAAAAAAGTTTAGAAGCATTTGATACTTCACACTATTTACAGGAAGGAACATGATCCAAGCCACCATGTCTAGCCCTTGCTTCTCATTTGAATTGTTTTAGTTTTTTCTTGGCTACATGGCCCTGACTTCTGACTTTCATTAGAGTTTCTTTTTTATAGAGTTAATCATTTGCATTCATACAAATACTTTTAGAGAAAGATGCAAAACTTTCTTGTGATTGGTAATATACCTTTATTACAGGCTCAGCAAAACAGTCCCTCTTCTACAGGATCTGGTAACACAGAGCATTCCTGCAGCTCCCAGAAACAGATCTCCATCCAGCACAGACAGACCCAGGTAGGTCGGTGATTGGTAAACAGAGGAGGAAGCAAAGATCTGCTTAGGAATAAATGCCATACACATAAAATCTGTGAGTTCTCTCATTGTCTTCCCTTTAATTCTCTGACTTTACCTCATTATTTGTATTATTGTATTTAGAACTTGCATTATGAGTACTTCAAGTCTTTTGAAAGGCACTTTAACTTTTCGAGGTGTTTTTTTTTCCCTTTCTGGTATGTTCAGTGGAACTGTTGATGAAAGAGTGCTTGTTTGGAGACCTCTAGGCCTCAGTTCAAGTTCTGTCTTTGCACCTTATACTTTATCTTTTTGGACCTCAATTTTCTTGAGTACAAATCATCTGTAAAAGGTGTTTGATTCTGCCCTGGCTGGGTGGCTCAATTGGTTTGAGTGTCTTCCTGTACACCAAAAGGTTGTGGGTTTGATCCCCAGTTGGAGCACATGCCTAGGTTAAGGGTTCTATCCCTAGTTGGGGTGCATAGAGGGCATTGGGAGTGGGTGGCAACTGATGGATGTTTCTCTCTCTCATTCCCTTTCCTCTCTCTCTAAAATCAATAAACATATCCTCTGGTGAGGATTTTTTAAAAATGTGGTTGATTCTAATTATCTCGAACAATGGATATAAAATGCTTATTAGGACAGTACTGACTGTCCTAATGAATGTTAATTCACTACTTTATGAAAGGAGTTAATTTATTCCTTGTTACCTGCTCATTTGGTAAGATCTTGGTAAACTTCTTTAACATGTGGCACAACAACACAATGTTCTCTTTAAACATTCTTTAGAAACTCTTTTTAATTTAGGGAATGTAGTGAACATTCAAAGATACTATTTGAAAAGGATAGTAGATAAATATTCTGTTTTTTGATACTGAGTGAGCCAAATAGTATACCAGGTTTTCTTGGCACTGTGCTGCCTACAAGACAGGATGCTTGCAATCTAGGAGACTTTCTTAAGTCTCAAAAGCTATACAACCCTCAGGAGCAGATTTTAATTTCATTTGAATTAACAGCCTTTGAGCAGTAGAATAGATTTAGTTGAGCATTCAGGTCTCTCCCCTTCTAATTGTTCTTTTTTTCCACTAGGTGGCAGTTTTTTCTTTAAGAGATTTGGGTCATGTCTCAAAGTTAGTTTTCATTTCTAAAGTAATAGGTTTCTGTAATGTTCAATGCACAGAGATTTGAGAATGCATATATTTGATTCCAGTGTTAACATGTTTTTGAAGCGCAGGTATAACAGAATATAAAGCTTAAAGAATGAGATGAGGAAAGATTTAATTTCTTGAGCCATGTGATTCCAGGCTATTTGTGTTAGCAGGTTCTTTTTTCCCCCCCAGAAAAGCAATGAGAAAAGTATGATGGCATGTAATATTTTGAGACTAACCTTAAATTTTGTTTTTGTCTCTCTAGTCTGACCTCACAATAGAAAAAATATCTGCACTAGAAAACAGTAAGAATTCTGACTTAGAGAAGAAGGAAGGAAGAATAGATGATTTGTTAAGAGTAAGTATTAAAAGATGGTAAAAAGCTTTCACACAAGCACTGATTGATGTTAATGTGTATTTGGAACATGTGCATGTCATGGAGATAGTTACTGTAGCCAAAGAACAAAGTTAAATCATAAACATTTGGATATTTTCCTTTAATCTGAGGGAATCTGAGTAACAACCAGGATCCAACCTGAATTCTAAGCACTGTTTTTAAATTGGAAATCTTACATTATTGAATTTTAAAACTGTTTCACAGCCTGGGCTTGGTATTTTGTGTCCTTTAAAAAAAAAACATTTTGTTTATTTATTTTTAGAGAGAGGAGAAGGGAAGGAGAAAGAGAGGGAAAGAAACATCAGTGTGTGGTTGTCTCTTGCGCGCCCCCTGCAGGTGACTTGGCCTGCACCCCAGGCATGTGCCCTGACTGGGAATCAAACTGGTGACCCTTTGGTTTGCAGGCCAGTGCTCAATCCACTGAGCCACACCAGCCAGGGTGTATTTTTTGTCTTTCATAATGTATTCATCTAAAGTTTTTTATACTTGCATGAGAAGTTTTTAAAATAGCTAATCTGGAATTTAAAAGGTATCACCAGAAAATATACCATGGTATTTTAAATATATATTTTTAATATGCAATTTAGCTATTGACAGACCCACTGTTAAATTTTTTAAAATGCTTTTTATTGTTGTAATGAAAGCAATACCTGCTCTAAATAAAAAACAATTTAGAGAATACTGAAAAAATATGGCACCCATAATTACATAACTGAGATAAAACATTTGATACATTTCCTTCAGTAAGTTATGAGCCATTTGTAGTACATATATAAATGCATATGTACATAAATATTGATGATTTATAGCTAAAAGCATCTCACATTTTTCTCCCCTCCAGCAAGTTAGAAGAGGCGGGTTTGAGTCTTGTTTATAATGATGTAGGGGGGTGCAGATTTGCTCCATGGGGCCCTGAAGGTTCAATAGAACCTCAGGGCTCCCATGACACAGCTGAGTAGGCGTCTGCTGCCTTGCATTTTTCCATTTTACTTATTGGGTAAGACCGTATTTGAATACAGGGTTTAATTTATTACAAAAAATAATAAACATTACTGTATTTGTGGTTCTCTCCCCTCTGGAAGTTTTTACCTTTATTTCTGTAATTATCAAAAGATACAAAAATAGTGTATTTGACTCCCTTTTATGTAAAACTTGAAATAATAGCACATATCTAAACTGTAAGCTGATTTTTATGAGTAAAATCTGTTTTAGACTGTTATTATTAAATTATTATTTTAAATATTGTGTAGAAGAATAATTCTTATATTTACAGGCAGTTTTAAGACCAAATTTATAATAATTAGTTATACATGTTTGTTAAACTTGTTTCCAAATTCATTGCCAGTTTTCTTTTTAAATCATTCTTTCTATTTTATCTCTTGATTGACTGGAAAATATTTTTAAGTAATTGTTTCTCAAGAAGAAGCATTTGTCTTTTCAAATTTTCTATGCCCTTTCATATAATAGATAGCACTGTGTGCAAAATTTATGGGTCATGTGCATACATACATACACAAATACCCCTTTTCAGTTTTTCTGACATTCAATGTTTCAGAAAAGGCCATGACCAAAACAAGGACTGTAATCTGTTTTCTGTGATGACTATGAGTCCTCCCTTCTGCTCCTTCCCACCCACTTTATTCTTGTATTTCAAAACATTTCACTAGGGCACGTCTATATATGGGTCTATATATTTTTTTTCTGGAAATAGGTGGTAAAGCCTAAGTTTAGCCTTTTTCCATTTTACGTTGGCCTCTTCCTTGGTTTCTAGCTTGGAGCCTAGTCTTTAGTCCTTATTAAAAACTAGTTCTCTAGTCTTTATTCATATCATTTTATGTCTCATTTAATATGATTGCCTTTCTCTTCTGAATCTCCTTAAACATTGTCTTCCATATATTTTCTATTTACTGTAGCTCATCTGAGTTTTGATTCTACAAAATTACATTTTTAATTTACCCACTTTTTTCCTTTGTAATGCACTTCCTTCTTTTAAAATTTTTTATTTTTTAATTACAGATGACACACAATATTAGATTAGTTTCAGGCGTGTAACCCAGTGATTAGACATTTATGTAACTTAAAAAGTGAAAACCCTGATGAATCTAGTACCCATCTGGCACCTTGCATACTTATTATAATATCATTGACTATATTCTATATACTATACTTTACATTCCTGTGACTATTTTGTAACTACCAATTTGTGTTTCTTAATCCCTTTATCTTTTTCACCCAGCCCCTCTCCCCTTTGGCAGTCATCAAAATGTTCTCTGTATCTGTGAATCTGTTTCTGTTTTATTTAGTTTGTTCTTTAGATTGCACATATAAGTGAAATCATATTGTATTTGTCTTTCTCTGTCTAACTTATTTTACTCAGCACCATACCCTCTAGGTACCTTCATGTTGTTGCAAATGGTAATACTCCATTCTTTTTTGCGGCCGAGTAATAAATTCCACTTTATTTTATGTATCTACCATATCTTACTTATTCCTTCATCTGTTGATGGGCACTCAGGTTGCTTCCATGTCTTGGCTATTGTAAATAATGCTCCAGTGAACATACAGATGCATATGTCTTTTTTTAAAATATATTTTATTGATTATGCTATTATAGTTGTCCCATTTCCCCCCTTCACTCCACTCCACCCTGTACACCCTCTCCAACCCACTTCCCCCGCTTTAGTTCATGTCCATGTGTCATACTTATAAGTTTTACAGCTTCTACATTTCTCATACTATTCTTACCCTCCCCCTGTCTATTTCCTACCTACAATCTATGCTACTTATTCTCTGTACCTTTTCCCCCTCTCTCCTTCTCCCACTCCCCTGTTGCTAACCCTCCATGTAGTCTCCATTTCTGTGGTTCTGTTCCTGTTCTAGTTGTTTGTTTAGTTTTTTTTGGTTTTGTTTTAGGTGTTGGTTATTAATAATTTTGAGTTTGCTGTCCTTTTACTATACATGTTTTTTTTTTATCTTCTTTTTCTTAGGTAAGTCCCTTTAACATTTCATATAATAAGGGCTTGGTGATGATGAACTCCTTTAACTTGACCTTGTCTGAGAAGCACTTTATCTGCTCTTCCATTCTAAATGAAAGCTTTGCTGAATAGAGTAATCTGGGATATAGATCCTTGTCTTTCATGACTTGGAATACTTCTTTCTAGCCCCTTCTTGCCTGTAAGGTCTCTTTTGAGAAATCAGCTGACAGTCTGATGGGAACTCCTTTGTAGGTTACTGTCCCCTTATATCTTGCTGCTTCTAGGATTCTCTCCTTCATTTTTACCTTGGCTAATATAATTATGATGTGCCTTGGTGTATTTCTTCTTGGGTCCAACTTCTTGGGGGCTCTCTGAGCTTCCTGGATTTCCTGGAAGTCTATTTCCTTTGCCAGAATGGTGAGGTTCTCCTTTATTATTTGTTCAAATACGTGTTCAATCTGTTGCTCTACCTCTTCCCCTTCTGGTACCCTTATAATTCGGATGTTGGAACGTTTAAAGATGTCCTGGAGGTTCCTAAGCTTCTCCTCATTTTTTTGAATTCTTATTTCTGCATTCTTTCTTGTTTGGTTGTTTGTTTCTTCCTTCTGGTTCACTCTATTGTTTTGAGTCCCAGTTTCCTTCCCATCACTATTGGTTCCCTGTGCATCTTCCTTCATTTCTTTTATGGTAACCTGCATTTTTTCATGTAATTTGCGCCCAGAATCAACCAATTTTGTGAGCTTCCTGATTACCAGTGTTTTGAACTGCATCTGATAGGTTAGCTATCTCTTGGTTGCTCAAAAGGATGAGTTCTGGGGCACTGATTTGTGCTTCTGTTTGAGCCATCTCTCTCTCTCTCTCGTTTTTGTTTTTGTTTTTGGGTCTGGTCGCTCCTGTTATGGTAAGGGGCGGAGCCTTAGGTGTTCACCAGGGCTGGGCACCCCAGTCACTAGATTGTGATGTTATATGTGAGGGCAGGGGCGGGAGGGAACAGTGGCGGTAGCTCCATTCTCCGTGGGACCTCAGTCCCTTCCCTGGGATCCTGGGTTGCGCACTCTGCCCTGCCCTGCTCCACAATCACTGCCTCATTGGGTCTGCCAGCTGCCACTTGTGTACTCAGGGTCCACCCGCTGAGATCTTGGGCGCCCCAGATGCCTTATGTGCTCCCGGTTGCCTTATGTGCCCAATTCTCCCTGTTTTCCGCGCCGCAACCCCACACCCGGCTGCTTGTCTCTGCCCCTCCTACCAGTCTGGATAAATGGGTCTATTTCAACTTCTTGGATGTCCAACTTCCATTCAGATAAATTATCTGTCAGTTCTGGGTGTTATTCTGGCTCTAAATTGTTGTTGTTCCAATCTTGGTTGTGCGTGGAGGTACGGTGAGTCCACCTATGCCTCCATCTTGCCGGAAGCCGCGTATGTCTTTTTGAATATGTCTTGTTTTTTTTTCTGACAAATACCCAGAAGTGGAAATGTTGGGTCCTTCTTTGTCTCTTGTTAATAGCCTTTGTTTTAAAGTCTTATTTTGTTTGGTATAAGTATTGCTACCTCAGCTTCTTTTTCATTTCCATTTTCGTGAAATATTTTAACCATCCCTTTGCTTTCCAGTCTATGAGCATCTTTCGATCTGAAATGAGCCTCTTACAGACAGCGTGAAAATGGGTCTTGTTTTCTTATCTGTCCAGCTACTCTGAGTATTTTGATTGGAGCGTTAATCCCTTTGCATTTAAAGTAATTGTTATACCTGGCTGGCAAAGCTCAGTGGATTGAGCGTGGGCGGCGAACCAGGTTCGATTCCAGTCAGGGTACATGCCTGGATTGCAGGCCACGGCCCCCAGCAACCGCACATTGATGTTTCTCTCTCTCTCTCTCTCTATCTCCTTCCCTTCCCTCTCTAAAAATAAATAAAATCTTAAAAAGAAAAACTTAAAAAAATAAAGTAATTGTTATAAATATGTATTTATTCTATTTTATTCAAACTTTAAATATTCTATTTCTTAAAGAAAACTATAACATTTCTTATGATACTGGTTTGGTGGTGATGTACTACTTTAGCTTTTTCTTGTTGTGAAGCTCTTTATGTGTCCTTTAATTCTAAGTAATAGCTTTGCTGGGTATGGTAATCTTGGTTGTAGGTCCTTGCTTTTCAACACTTTGAATATTTCTTGCTGATCCTTTTTGGCCTGAAAGGTTCTGATGAGAAATCAACTGAAATCTTATAGGAGTTCCCTTGTAGGTAACTAACTTCTTTTTCTTGCTGTTTTTAAGACTCTCTTTTCATCTTTAATTTTTGTCATTTTAATTATGATATGTCTTGGTGTGGGCCTCTTTGGGTTCCTCTTGTTTGGGAATCTTTACTTCCTGGATTTGTGTGTCTGTTTCCTTTGCCAGGATTGGCAAGTTTTCTGTCATTTTTTTTCTTATTTTTTAAAATATTTTATTTATTTATTTTTAGAGAAAGGGGAAGGGAAGGAGAAAGAGAGAGAAACATCAGTGTGTGGTTGCCTCTTGTGCACCCCCTACTGGGGACCTGACCTGGCCTGCAACCCAGGCATGTGCCCTGACTGAGAATCAAACCAGTAACCCTGTGGTTCACAGGCCGGCACTCAATCCACTGAGCCACACCCACTAGGGCTCATATTTTTCAAATATGTGTTTAATTTCTTGTTCTCTTTTCTCCTTCTGGCACCCCTGTGATGTGAATGTTGGTACATCTGATGTCCCCTTAAACTAATATATTTTTCATTTCAGTTACTGTATTCTTCATTTCTGACTGGTCTTTTTTTATGTTGTCTATTTCTTTGTTGAGTTTATCTCTTCCTCCCGTAAATTCATTGAGCATTCTTATAAGCAGTGTCTTGAACTCTACATGTGGTGCATTGCTTATTTCCATTTTGTTTTGTTCTTTTTCTGGAGTTTTGTTTTGTTTTCTCATTTGGGACATGTTTCTTTGTCTCCTCATTTTGGTTGCTTCCCTGTGTTTGTGTCTGTGTATGAGGTAGAGCTGTTACGTCTCCTGGTCTTGGTAGAGTGGCCTTATGTAGTAGGTGTCTTATGGGGTCCAGTGGCACACCCTCCTTGGTCTACTGAGCTGGGTGCTTCAGGTGTGCATGGCCCTTCCCTATGTATGAGCCATGTGTACCCTCCTGTTGCAGTTGAGCCCTGATTGCTTTTGGCATTTCAGTGGGAGGGGTAGCCCTCCCCACCCCATGCTGATTGGCTGCAAGCACCAGCCGAGACTACAGCAGAGGAGCTACTGTGCAGCGGCCCACCCCCAGAGCAAGACTTGCTTCATCAAGGTTCAGGTGTCCACTGAATTCACCCCTTGAGTGTGTTATTTATGGAGGTGGTTGGGTGGTGTTCCTGTGTGGTCTGAAGCTGTCTGCTGGGTATACTGGCTCTGGGACCTCATGGGAGGTGCAGGCCAGAGTCACCTGCTGCCTGTTCCCTGCCTAGAGCCAACCGGCGTGAGCTACAACTCGATCTGCAGATAGTTGCCACTTTTGCTGGGCTTAGAGTTGCCCTTGAGAGGCCAGGCTGTGAACTGAGGCCAGGTGCTGCTGGTGCTGGGCTGGGCTGCTTAGCAAGATATATAGAGCATGCAGAGGCCAGATGCTGCTTGTTTGGGGTTTGTGGATCTTTGAGAGAATTTTAGAAAGTCTGTACCATAAGCCAAGACGATCCATTTGTGTGGAAACACAATTGGAAGTGGCTTTAAGTGGGCCTAAAAGTTAGTTGGGGTGGAGTCTCAGGGAATCACAGGGGCAGGGCTTATAGTTTAGCCAGGTTGATGGAGACTCAGACAATGGCACCCCCCTGCCAGCTCTGTGCAGGAAGGGCTCAGCAAAGGAACAGTGGCCTCTGCTAGCACTTCTGCCTAGGAGAAAGCCAACCCCCTGGCCTTCCTCCTTAAGCCAGACACTTCAGTTCCTCCTTTTATATATCCCTAGTTCCTTTCAATTGCCCAGTGTTGGAGCTCAGAGCAAGTGAGTCTGACTTGCACAGACCCTTTAAGAGGAAAGTCTAGGAATCTAGAAGCCCTCTGTCTCATTTATCCACAATCTTCTCTGGATTTCACAGCCAAAAGTTATGGGGACTTCTCTTCCTGGCACTTGAACCCTGAGCTGGGGTGCCCATAGGAACTCTGGCTTCTCAAGGGGGACCTCCAGAGCTAACATACTCTTGCTGATTTTCATCTGCCATATGTGGATGTGGGATCAGCCCATTTTGTATTTCTGCCCCTCTTGGTAGTTAGTTATAGGACTTCTCTTCAGCTAGATTTCAGGTGGTTCTGCATGATGGTTGTTCTGTAGTTCAGTTGTAATTTTGGTGTGGTGTTGGAAGCATGTGAGTGCCATCATCTTCACCGGAAGCCTCTGATTCACTTTCTTTTCCCATCCTGTACTTTCTTTATGGTTTTTGGCTTCTGCTTCGTAGATACCATATCCTTTTGCATTTTATGGTATGTGATAAACAATATTCTAAAATGTTCTTTTGATTTCTATAGGAAGATCATTTTCATCATCCTCAGGCTAATGTTCCCTTTTTTTAATTCAGAAATATTTTTCTTTAGTCCTCTTGGTTTGTTTTTGGGGAGGGGGTTATTCCTTTTCCTCCATCTTTGAATGAGGAGAGTAGTGTTCAGACTGAGTACTTCCTTCTTTCATTGTTAGTATATGTATTTGCTTGGGGCGGCTCTAATTCTTATTGTGTTCACTTGGGTACTGGTTGAATTGCTGAGATTTATAATTAGATATGTTTTAGGTTTAAAAAGCTCCTAGACCAATTCCAGTACTGGCAGGTGTTGCAGGACTGAAAAAGGATCACAGGCTCATTTTGTTCTTTTATTGCCTGACTCCTAAAATTGGAAGGAGGCATCCTCTCCCTCTTAGGAGCATGCCTGCACCTTTCCATTTCTGCTCTTCTCTTCCCCAGGTATGTTACCTTTGCCTTTCTCTTTCCTAAGTTCCAAGGGCCTTTCTTTTACTTCCATAAATTGTTTCTTGAACTTATACAGCCCAGCTGGCCTACTTATACTATCTTTGTAGTTTTCTAAATAAACTTTCTCTTATAATTTGGGGGGTGGGGGCAGTGGAAATTGAGAAGATGGAATATATGAAAAACTTGAGTGGTAACTTAGTACTTTTGGGGTTTAAAAAAAATTGTCTCCCTGACTGGTATGGCTCAGTTGGTTGGGCATTGTCCTACAAAGTAAAGGTCACCAGTTTGATTCCTGGTCAGGGCATGTGAGGGGCAACAGATGGATGATTCTCTCCCATTGATGTTCTTCTTCCTCTCTTTCTCCCTCCCTTCCCGTCTCTCTAAGACTAGATAAATAAAATCTTTTTGAAAAACAAGTAAATAAATTTCTGCTTTTGCTTTCCAGGAAGTGTTACACCCTCCTTACTCACACCACTACCCTTCTTCTTCTCCCTTGTTTTTTAAGGTTTTTTCTTTCTTTGGATGTAGAGCAGTACCAAAGGAATGGGTATGTCAAAAAGGAAGGTGCAGAATGATTAGAACTTGTGTTTCTGATTTGAAGGGACAGGTGGCATGACCACTGGTCTTTACACCCCCTTTTAGGCAGGTGTGGATTGGTTCTTGAGTTTTACCATTTCAGTGAGATGTTGGGAAAGGCTCCATCAGGGGCTGCTGGCCAGGTACTATTTTAAACCTGAATGCAGCATTGTTTTGTGTTAGAAAACACAAAAGTTTAGAGTTTTTAAAATTTTAAATAAGCTGCCAGAGATTTCTTGATATCATGCATTTGTTTACAGATTTCAAAGGAATCTCACTTTCTAAAAGTAGATTGAATTTCATATAAACATTGCACACAATCTTTGGCTTGCAGATTCTTTAGTATGAATTAGATAGTCACATTTACCCAAATGTACTTGCACTTTGCCTTTGATATTATGGTCCATGTAACTCTGTAAGAACTAATAGGAAGAGATTATACTTATGGGGAGAGCAGAAATTTGGAGATAGAAGGTGTTGTACTCTGGTGACTTTAAAAATGAAGTCTGGCCCTTGCTGGCGTAGCTCAGTGGATTGAGCACAGGCTGCAAACCAAAGTGTCGCAGGTTCGATTCCCAGTTTTAGGGTACATGCCTGGGTTGCAGGCCATGACCCCCAGCAACTGCACATTGATGTTTCTCTCACTATCTCCCTCCCTTCCCTCTCTAAAAATAAATAAAATCTTTTTAAAAAAGTTTTAAAAATATGAAGTCTGAAAAGTCTCAGAAATTGAGTGTGCTATAATATCTTCCACTTTTGCTTTTTACTGTCTCAGAAATGCTTCTATCATTTGATTGGGAAATACCAGATTTTTTTTTTCAGAGTTCAAGCAAGAGTAGAGATCATTTATTTAACACCAGAATAAATTCAGGAGTTGCAAGTCAAAATTGACCTTGGGTTAGTGGTTCTTTCCTTCTCTGTTATTGTAGGAGGCTTGAATTTTTCTAGTATTTCTGGCCACAGCTAAATTAACTGTGTATTTACATTCCGGCATTCTTGAACCAGGACCTTGTATTCAAATAGTTAGCTCTGTCTTATGTGGTCATGGGTGTGCCTGGCTTCTGTGGTAAGAAACATGATGTAAATTCATATCTCTTTTTCTTTGGAAACAAGAATTGAAAAACAAAGAGCAATTGAACATAAAAGAACCATATATTTTTTTAATTCTATAATTTTTTTGGTAAGTGCTTAATTACCCTTTGTTAAGTATTTAATCTGTAAGTACTATAAAGTACTTAATCACCCTTTTTATGTATTTTAAAGATCTCATTTATCCTAGGGTTTTTTTTCCTTCCATGATAGTTGAGGCATATGTGATGTACTAGATTTAGCTGTACCTGGCTATTGCGAGGAGTAAAATATGATCAGTAGAAAAACAAGCTCACTTCTAATAACAGAATTCATCTTTAGTAAAAAGGTGATATAAGTTTATTAAGAGAGAACAAAGTATTTACTTTTTTTTTAAAAAAAAGACAGTTACTTCTTTGAGTGTTAATTTTGCTTTTGATTTAATAACAAAAATGATTCTCAGACATTTCTAGAAATTGCTTTTGTATTGACCTGTCTTCTTTGGTGGTAATTAAAATTTTGTTTTCCATTGAAGGCCAACTGTGATTTGAGACGGCAGATTGATGAACAGCAAAAAATGCTAGAGAAATACAAAGAGCGATTAAATCGATGTGTGACAATGAGCAAGAAACTCCTTATAGAAAAGGTGAGTGGTAAATGGTGGCCAAGACACTCCATCCCAAAGTGCTCAGTGTGTATCATTGTCGTGGCTCCTTATCCCTTACTTGAGATGAAAGCATTTCAAACTAGGGCATTTTAGGAAAAGACTGAGTTTGACAATTTGAGTTCTTTCTTGCGTAGACACTTGAACCAAGCATCCGGAGGGATAATTTGGGACATTGTTTCTGGTTGTTTATTGCTTTTAGTTTTATGTAGATTGTACATAAACATCTTGCCCTAGTTGAATTTACGTGGGATGTTGGTCCCCTAAATTTTTATATTTGTCAGTTCAAGTGTGAATTATGTTACTATTACAAACATTTAGCAATAGTTACATTTCCATTTTAGAAATAGTATTTGGAGTAATGTATGCATATAATAATGTGATAATCAAGTGCTTTGTACTGGAAAATAGTTAAATTGGTGTATACTTTTATGTATTTATTTGCTGACACCTCCTATATTCAGGGTCCAGCAGAAGTAACACCACTGAGTGTGGTTGGTAGGGTACGTGAATGTCTTGGCGTGAGATAGACAGCAGTTTGAACATTTCACCTAAAATGTCAAATGGTGTCCTTGAGTGTGATATCATTATGTTACAGAGTTACATGCTTATGATTTTTTGTAATAAAAGATTTTGATGTAATAAAGTGTTATTTGTGCTAGAACCTTTAGTTGATTAGTTGCAACTTGCTTTTAATAGTTATTAGTAACCCTTTCTTGGAAGTTTTATCTTAAATTATATCCTTAGTACTTCTTTATCTTACATTGAAAGCTTTAAGATGGCAGTGAAATTATTACAAGGTATAGGTTTGAGACAGACTGGTTGCTGAAATCTTTGGAATGTTGTTAAAAATGATAGAACACTGATAAAACTGAAGTGGATGATTTTATTGATATCAGAGATAGTGGAGAATTTTGCTTTATCTTTTAATTGAGTTCTATTAGGAAAATAAAACTATTTTCTATTTGTCTTTTTTCCCTAAGTCAAAACAAGAGAAGATGGCATGTAGAGATAAGAGCATGCAAGACCGCTTGAGATTGGGCCATTTTACCACCGTCCGACACGGGGCCTCTTTTACTGAACAGTGGACAGATGGTTATGCTTTCCAGAACCTTATCAAGTGAGTTAATTTGCAGTGATTAAATTGAGAATTGATAAAATAAGTTGGCTTGGATTTTTAATGTTTTTTGTTTTTCATGATTTTTTAAAAATTTCAGGTGCATTTTTAAAAATTCTATTTTATTGTTCCCAGCCAGGGTACATTCCTGGGTTGCAGGCCATAACCCCCAGCAACCGCACATTGATGTCTCTCTCTCTCTCTCCCTCTCTCTCTCTCTCTCTCTCCCTCCCTCTCTAAAAATAATAAATAAATAAAATCTTTTAAAAAAAAATTCTATTTTATTGATCATGCTATTACAGTTGTCCCCTTGGCCCCCTCCACCCAGGACCCCCCGACTCTTTCAGACAGTCCCCACACCATTGTTCATGTCCATGGTCAATGCATGTAAGTCCTTTGGCTACTCCATTTCCTATACCGTACTTGACATCCCCATTACTATTCTGGAATTACTTATTTGTACTTCTTAATCCCCTCACCTCTTCACCCATTCTCCCACACCCCTCTCCTATCTGGCAACCATCAAAACACTCTCTGTGTCGATGATTCTGTCTCTGTTCTTCTTGTTTGCTTAGTTTATTTTTTAGATTCAATTGTTGATATGTATTTTTTGCCCTTTTATTGTTCATAGTTTTGATCTTCTTTTTCTTAAATAAATCTCTTTAACATTTCATACAGTAATGATATGATGATGATAAACTCGTTTAGCTTTTTCTTAACCTAGGAAGCTCTTATCTGCCCTTTGATTCTAAATGATAGCTTTGCTGGATAGAACCATCTTGGCTTTAGGTTTCTGCTTTTCTTGACTTCGAATATTTCTTGCCAATCCCTTCTAGATGACAAAGTATCTTTTAAGAAATCAGCTGGAAGTCTTATGGGAACTCCTTTGTAGGTAACTTCTTTTCTCTTGCTGTTTTTAAGATTCTCTCTTTATCTTTAACCTTGGCATTTTAATTATAATGTGTTTTGGAGTGAGCCTCTTTGCATCCATCTTGTTTGGGACTCTGTGCTTCCTGGACTTGCATGTCTATTTCCTTCATCATGTTAGGGGAGTTTCTTTCATCATTTTTTCAAATAGATTTCCGATTTCTTGCTCTTTTCTCTTCTCCTTTGGTAGCCACTGATGTGAATGTTGGAATACATGAAGTTGTCCCAGAGGCTGCTTATACTATCCTCTTTTTTTTTTTTTAATTCTTTTTACTTTATGTTCTGTTTGGTTGTTTTTTCCTTCCTTATGTAATCATCATTATTAATATTCCTAGTAGTTAGTGGCAGTCATCTTTTTAAAGATATCATTTATTTATTTTTAGAGAGAGGGGAAGGGAGAGAGGAGGAGATGGAGAGAAACATTGATATGTGTGGGAAACATCAATTAGTTGCCTCTTGCACACGCCCCAGCTGGGGACTGGGCCCAAAACTCAGGCATGCGCCCTGATAGCGAGCTGAACTGGCAAGCTTTTACTTTGCAGGACAATGCTCAACCAACTGAGCCATGCTGGTCAGAGAATCTTCTTTTCGGTGGTTACAGTCAGTTTTAGTCATCATATGTGTAAAGAAATGTAGGGAATGAGGTGATGTCCTGAAAGAATTTAACAGGTAATCAAAGGAATAACAAATGAGTTTTACATTAAAGCTTAAAAGAATGAGAATTGCCAGAAATCTCAAAGCAAGGTGTTACCAGGACCATGCTTCCTCTGAAGCCTTTAGCAAGGATCCTTCTTTGGCAGTTTGTAGCTGCTCCCTTGGGTAGTTCATACCATTTTCACAGTTTCCGATAGATACAGAACTTACAGGATTCTGGGAATCTTTAAAAATTCTTAGCTGGTATATTCAAGCACTATCTATAAATCACTGCTAAAATAAATTTTGGTGAAAATATGTGCATTGTTCTTAAGTACCTCCTATTAGTTATATATAATATGGTTAGAGTTAGTAATGTAGTTTTTTTGTTGAGAGTGCCTGAATTCTTTTTGAGCTACTGTGACAAAATCCCATAAACTGGATGGTTCAAAACAACATAAGTTTATTTTCTCACAGTTCAGAAGACCATCTGTTATTTTTGTAGCATGACAGAATCTATGTTTTGTTTTGTTTTGTTTTGTTTTGTTTTTTAACCTATTCTCAGATGAAAGCTCTTCTACCCTTTGAAATCTCTAGGGAGGATCACCCTTTGGCATTCAGTGGCAGCATAGCTTAGAATTCTACTTCCATTGCATTCCCCCATGTGTCTCTGCATCTTTCCTCTCTTCTTATAAGGAGATCAGTCATACTGGATTCAGGGCTCACCATATTCCAGTATGACCTCATCTTAACGAATTACATGTTTAATGACCCTATTTATAAAGGTTATATATAATGTGAGGTACTGAGGGTTAGGACTTTCACATACAATTTTGGGTGACACAGTTCAACCCGTAATGGTGCCTAATGCTTATTGTATTGTTTTCTTTTATAGGCATTGGCTTTCTAAATAGAGTGGTTAGGATTTGAGTGAGGTGGATTTATTAGGTTATCGATACTTCTGTAAAAGATAGTAGAAGTACTCTCCATGGGTGATGAAGAGCGAGCAGTCTAAAACTGATGGCATATAGGAAATACTTGAGGTTCAGCTGTATAAAAGGCACTGCCATATATGTTGGTAATAGAACGATTGATAAGACATAGTTCTTAAGAGAATTAAGACATAGTCTAGACTTAGTGTTCCAAAAATAAACCATAATGAAGTATCACTGATAGACTTTCTTTAGATACCTTTTATTTGTAAGTATAAATAGGTAAGTGGTTTTAAGAATATCAGGAATTAGTATAGGAATCCTATTATATATACTATTGATCTCTGGTACATCATTTTTTATGTCAAGGCAAGTTCTCTCCTTTTTATTTAAAAATGTGTTTTAAAGATTTTATTTATTTATTATTAGAAAGAGGAAGAGAAACATCAATGTATGGTTGTCTCTTGTGTACCCCCAACTGGGGACCTGGACCACAACCCGGGCATGTGCCCTGACTGGCAATCAAAACAGCAACCATTTGGTTCGCAGGCTGGCACTCAGTCCACTGAGCCACACACCAGCTAGGGCAAGCTCTCTCATTCTTACAATGTATAGTTTAAGATGTCCCAAAGATGTTTTGGCATCTGCATACCCTTTGTTTATGGTTTATGTTTATGTTGGTTGTGGGGCTCCTTTCTTGATAATCTGTGGAGGTTCAATGCATGGATTCTCCCTGAATACAATGGGAAATCTGTTTTATTTTTATGTTTAATAAAGGTGATTGCTAAAATTTCAGTCTTCCAAAAGCATTTAGTCTTCAGAGACAAAATGTTACAGCACTCCATTAGCCTACTGTAGTTTATCATTTAAAGTGCATATTGTCTTACAGTTTTATCATTTAAACTATGTATTGTCTGGTTGTCTCCAGAGAGTTCAGAGTACCTTTAACTCATGGCCTCTTATGGGGTAGAAATGGGCCAAAGTTTTTTTTTAACCATTTTCTTTCTTTCTTAATTGGGAAACTCTCATGTTGAGAAAAGGTAAATTTTTTTAAGGGCATCCACTGAATCAGAAGGAGGATTGTCATTTTACCTAAAGATTCTATGTCTTAGTCCAGAGTTTTTTCAAGCCAGGAATTATGCTAATACATATATTTTGGAGGGGAAGGCATATCTCTAATGAAAGTGTAAAGCTTTTTTTTTAGAGAAGCAGAAACTCTTGAATTAAAATTTCCATTCTGTTGTTAAATTGACATCTAATCAGTATCCCAGCCAAGAGAATTGTATTTTCAAATGAATGGTTATTTGCAGTAGTCAGATTACTGCAAATAACCCTGTAAATAACCTGCAAATAACCAAGGTTAACCTTGCTTACAGTCTTGCCCGTATAGTTACAGCAGCATAAATTGTATTGTGGACAGTTATCCTGGAGTCTGGTCTTGTTTTTCTGGTTGCCATTCTTCCAAGAAAGATGCTGAATCTGGAACAGTTCTGGAGGTGACAACTACAGTGTTCAGGGAAGAGGGTAGAAGACATTTCACTTGAGAATAGGTTAAAAATAGATTCTATTATTCTACAAAAATGAGGGTTGGATCAAGAAAAGGAGATGGGGGGAAGTGTGTTAAAGACAGGGATGGAGCTAGCATTTGGCTGCAAACTGTGATAGGTGCTTTAGCAATTTTAGTTTGTTAAATAATTGGTGAATCCCAACTCCTGATATATTTTTATGTACCAAATCTGTAAACCTTAATATCTGTTAGGTGGTGGGATACATGAGAGGAAGTAGTTTTCTTTTGTTGATATTTTATTGGCTCTAATTTATAAACTTGTTTACCATAGAAAAATTAGATCTCTTATTAGGAAATAGTCTAATGGTAGTGATGTTAATTAGATGTCTGAAGAATCTTTATATATGGTTTTTATTCATTTAATGTGCTATTCTTTAGGGAGTTTTTACTAGTTGCAAGACTTTATGCTTTTTCTGTGGATAGGAATGATGTAGGGGTGGTAATGGCTCACTTAGACTAGAATAAATGAAAATCCTTTTTTACTTTGTTTAGCATCCTTCACATTTGTATCTTTCTAGATATAATTTGAGGAAACTTTAATCCAAGTAGAAAGTAAAAAGTTACTTGGAACCTATAGCACTTCTATAAAAATATAAAATGTAAATACAGTTATTGAATGGTTTCACACCAGAGATTTGTTTTCTTAACTGTTAAAAAAGGAGTCAGAAAATTCTTCCTTTTTAGTCAGAAAACAAGCTCACAGCAGAAATTTGATAATTTTCTTTCCTGCCGACTTTTTCACTGAGAGACTGATCATAAACAGTGTCTTAAAGCACAGATTCATTCTACAAACGCTTTCTACCATCAATTATTTGGCTCTTTCAAATTGAAGATAAAATCAAATCTCTGCTTGATTTAAAGGGGCTTATTTTTTCTGACATCTATTAGATATGCAGATGACGGTGGATTTTTTTTTTTTTTGATCATCTTCCTCTGTGCCACATCTTTTATATCTCTAGGCAACAGGAAAGGATAAATTCACAGAGGGAAGAAATAGAAAGACAACGGAAAATGTTAGCAAAGCGGAAACCTCCTGCAATGGGACAGGTGCCTCCAGCAACCAATGAGCAGAAACAGCGGAAAAGCAAGACCAACGGAGCGGAAAATGAAACGTATGTTCTTTATTGATGTGAACTGAGATACACACTGTACTCCAACAACAGATGTTCTCTTGAATATCACTGGGGGAAAATGATAAATTATGGAGATTGCTAGAGCTTAAGCTTTTTTTTTATTTTATTTACATTAATGGATTTGCTCAAGTCATATAAAATGAACTCATTTTCTTAGTGCTGATCTTACTTGGGGAATTTTGAATGAGAGGGAGGAGTAATGTCACTTAACCTGACATCATGATCTTTGGCCACTGTTATAACAAATGTGATGTCGTGGTGTTCAGATGATGTGATTGCTTATGTGTGGCTGGTTCTGGGTTATGGCATGTTGTTATCTTACAGGGGTTATGAGGAAACTATTTCAGACTGAAGAATACACAACTAAAAAATGATCTGTACTGCTTAAAGAGCACTCAATTAAACAGCCATGAATTTAGCAGTAACCTAAGGAAAAATAAATATTTTAGGAAAAGGATATTTTCCCAATAAGCCAAATCTTATCACCTGTATTTTACTATTCTGGGGTACCTAAGAGAATCACCAGTGTCTTCAATTGCAGTACAGTCATCTTTTTCACTGCCAGTCAACAGTTAGTATTTAGGAGGGGTAGAATATCCTGAGCACAAATACTTTCCTTTTCCACCTCCACCCCATGTCAGAGTTTCCTCTTTGATCATTGAATTCTTGACCACTAAGAGTCTTACTCTGGGACAGGGATTGGCAAACTTTTTCCAAAATGGGCCAAGATAGTAAGTACTTTAGGCTTTGCAAGCTAGTGGGTCTCTGTTGCTCAACAGAATAGCCTAAAAGCAGCTGTAGACAATACATATATGAATGGATATGGCTGTGTTCCAGTAAAAAGCTTTACAAAAGCATACTGTGAGTTGAGTGGCTCACTGCTGTATGTAGTTTGCCAACTAGACAGGAACTACCAAGCAGAATTGGCATGAGAAATAAACCTATATGTTACTTACCTGTTTACAATATTTCTTATGCTTACCCTGAAGACATTAAGTCATCACCTGTGTTCAAGAGGCTTTCAAATTAAAAAGGAAAGAAAAGCTCTACTGGTAATAATGTAGGCAATATCTAAAGAATTGATGTTATCCATGAAGTTGGTTTCTAATTGGATTATTTGAAATTTAAAATCTATGTATATCTATGTATATTTATAGCCATTGGTACTGTAATTAGTGCATCTGTAGTGGCTTCATCAGTTTTTCAGGGGGGAAAGTTTTGTAAAGCTGTCATTGTGGGATTCGTCAATGGAAAATAAGTTTCAGATATAAAGATAGCCACAAATAGCAGATAGTATGATTTACTAACTAGCATGTCGTTTGCTATTTACGTTTCATATCAGTTTACAAAAATATATTAACCCATAACCTACCTCAAGTTTAATAATATTTGCATTATACCATTGTTCAAAGTCCATGACATTCCAGAAATGTATCCTTATTCTGGTGAGAAAGATGCTCAACACCAGTCCTCACCCCATACATACCTGATGTATTAAGGAGCCTTTCTCTTGACATTTATTTAGTAAGTCTGTGTTAAATGCTTATGATATACTCAGCTCTGTTCTGGACACGGGGGATACAGAGGTAAATGCTACAGCTGCAGTCGTAGGAGTTCGCGGTTTATTTATGGAAAATGAAAAGATGAATAAGCTAGTAATTACATTTAGTGTAAGCTTGGGAAACATCTTCACTCTTATAGCTCTGAATATTTTAAAACTAGTTTCGAAATAAAAAATAATTGCCTTTTAAAAAATCTAAGTAGGAGCCCAGACTTGAAAGATTGTCTGGGCAAATGCTATACACATTAGTCTGATCATTGTCTTTCATGTATTCTTTTTGGGAAGGGAATCTTCCTCCAGCATTAATTGAAAATTATTTAATTCTAGGGCATAAAACCATTCACTTAGGAGTATAAAGAAGGTATAAGTAAAAAAAAATAAAGGCATAGGTTATTTCCTTGCCATAGAACAATAATTAGAATTTAATCTGGGCCAATAGTATGTCAATACATAGTTGCCATTTGGAGTGCTGTGTAAAATCCAAGCTGGAAGACATTTGGTCCAGTTTTTAATTAGAGTATCAGAGGCTTGGCTCATTTCTTTGGCCAGAAACCAAAAACAGTCTTCTGGAGTTTGGAAGTGAGTCACATTATCCTTTCCTGGTATCGAAATTGCAGGCAGAGAAAGAATTCTTAGTTACTATTTTTTGTTCCTCCCTTTTTTTTTTTTTTTTACTAGTGTGATAAAGTAATATATATAAGTATTTTTGCAACTAGGAAGAGATTGCCAGAATAGCCCTATTGGGTGTATTTCTTCTTATTTTTACTCTTTTTATTTTCTTTTGGTCAGACCTTAAGGCTCTGTTTTGTAGTCCTTCCTGGCTGATAGGATAGCTGTTTCTTCTTCCTCCTGCTATTTAGCATGTATCTGACAGGGGCATCTAAAACTTTGAAGTATGTGGCTTTTAGCATGTGGAGGGTGAAGGTGAAGGAGTATCTTACATGCCCACTTGAGGTAGGAGCATGCGATTGGCGTCAGTGGAACATGAAACGAGTGCTTATTCATCCAGTCAGCCCTTTGAGAGTTGTGTTTAAATAGCATTTTACAAATTATATATTCTTTTCACATTCTCATTTAATAGTCAAAACACTTTTGTTAGGTGGATTTTTAGATAGGTTAAATTTGTTGGATGTTTAGGAAACAGAGGCTCAAGAGGTTCAAGTTGCTTCCCCAAGGTCATAGGGCCCAAGTTGCACTTTGAACCCTAGTCCTCACACTCCAGATTTTGGACTCTTTCCACTCTTGTTCTTCTCTTTGTTATTATAGTATTAAGGTCTAAGAGTTAACAAAAATAATCAAATCCATTGGCTTATTATTTTGCCTTTTAAAAAAATTAGACATAAAATTTCTGGCTACCTCTCCTAAAGGATTTTCACCTGAGTAACATTTGGGACAAAACCAATACCATAAATAATGTAAAATTATAGCACATTTATATTATTATTTTTTGCAAATTAGACTTTTGGCTTTGAAGCCCTTCTTTCACAGAACATCTGATAAATCACAGGAGTTTTCTGGTGTCATAGGACTGCAAGATAAACTTTAAGTTGGTTTAGCTAAGAGACTGAATGTATTATTCAGTCTCTGAATATACATATATATTCAAAGCATACTATATAGCATGCTTTGGCATTTCTCTTTAAATAGGTGCACTATGATTTAAAGTAATTTATTAAATTTCTACCATTATTTTCCAGGTTAACATTAGCAGAATACCATGAACAAGAAGAAATCTTCAAACTCAGATTAGGTCATCTTAAAAAGGTAAATAGAAAGACAGATAGAATTTTTAATTTACATGTGGTGTGGAAGCAAGTTGGTTATTTGAGCTAATGTATTAGTTTCACATACCTGCAGAAATCTCTTATAATACTTTAAATCACATAGCAGCTCATATATTTTGCCTAAACTAGCTAAGAAGAATAGGTCTTATATCAACCATGTTGTTACATAAAGGCACCTATACAGAATTTGTTACTGATGATGTTCACAGGAGCATCTTAGATATAGGTTGCTCAATTATTTAATTCAGCCGCTCATATATTTTTGGTGGGTGCTGCTTACGGTGGTGGTGATCAGTAAGCATTTAATAAACTGCTATTGACGCCTGTTTGTTTTCTTCCCACTGGGTTCTCAGATCTTGTTGCATAAAAGAAACTTAAGGCACCCAGTATAATCCATACTTGCAGAACAGAACTAGATAAAGAACCTGATTTTTGTTTTAAAAAGATTGTATTTTTATATGCATACATACAAAACATTTCTGGAAACTTAGACAATAAACTTAACAGTGGTTACACCTGGGGGAGTGGGCATAGAGGGGAGGGAGCAAAGGGTCAGAGGACTCTTCCTTTTGCTACTGTAATTTTTGTATGACTTGAATTTTATTATAGGCTTGGTTTTTAATGACAAAAAGTCTAGTTCTTTAAAAAAATCTTTTTTAGTACAAAACATCCTCCTATAGTGTTCATGAGAAAGATGTCTCTGCTCATGGTTTTGGTAATGAGATTCTGGAAAGATAACATTTCTTGTGTTCTGAGCTATTTCTTTTCTTTTCACTTTAGGAGGAAGCAGAAATCCAGGCAGAGCTGGAAAGGCTAGAAAGGGTTAGGAATCTACATATCAGGGAACTAAAAAGGATACATAATGAAGATAATTCACAGTAAGCAATTTGGGAGTATGCTGGGTTAGAGACTGCTGAGCACTTTCTGACATGAATTGAATGGTCTAGAACAGTGACTTTCAACCAGTGTGCACAAGAAGCTGTGTAGTCGGGAGCACTGACCTCTTTTCCTTTAGATTGTCAAATAAAAAAATGACAGCAGCCAATACAACAGTAGCTGTCCAGTGTGACTGAATCAAAATTATGCCTATTTTCTTGGTCAGATTGTCAAAAAATATATTTTTTGGTGTGCTGCAAATTTTTAGTAATTAGTTTATGTATGCCATGAGATGAAAAGGGTTGAAAATCACTGGTCTGAAATGATATTTTTGTTTAATAATAAATTTGGTAAATTGATTCCATGGTGTATGTGGTTCTATTGGAGTATGTAATGCAGTTTTATGAACAAAATTATGATTTGCTTTAGTTTAAATATATGTAAACATACTAGATTCATATAGTAAATATCTTTACATATAACATGTTTACACAAGTAGCGGTCACTTAAACTATAGCTTTGTAGTGTAAATGGTGGGGTATACTATGTATTCACATTTGCCTACAGAGCCTTACTAAAGGGAAGAATGGGTGACATTGGGCTGTTGTGGAAAGATTATTGAGTTGGGATGACATCTGTTTTTTCAGTGACCTTTAAGGACCATTCAACTGTTGAGATTTTAAGCAAGAGTGTTAAGTTCAGCACATTGATTTAGATAAATGTCCGCCTTTGTTTATAAGTCATTTAAGAGACTGAAACTGTGAAAAGGAGACGGCAAGTGGGAAATGGCTTCTGTCTGTTATCTCTTCCTTCCCACATGCTTTGGACTCTGAAACACCATTTTTGACGTAGCTACAACTCATGTATTTTTGTTTGGCTTGTGTGAGCCATGGACTTGTGTTTCTGTAAAGTGCCGGGCAGCAGCCGTTACTGAGCCCTCTCTCTGCATGAGGCATAGTGCTAAGCGCCCCTGTGTTCTGTCATGTAGTCTTCACAGTAACCTGATGAAGTAGATCATCTTCGATAAATAGATCTGGAAGCATACTTAGAAAAAATTAAGTTAACTTGACCAGGGACCAGCCCTGCCCCCTCACTTGATAGCAAGGGCTGTCAACACGTCTACAGGGCGGGAGGCCAACAAAAAACACAGGTCTGGTTGTGGCTGCGTGGAGACTGGCACCTGTGCCTCATGGCTCTACAGCTAATGCTGTTCATTGTAATTCTACTGTATCTTTGAATTCTATAACTGTCTTTATGCTCAGAATTAGCTAGATTGGCATTGATTGCAAAACTGTCAGCAGCAGCTATGGTCATGTGTGTAACATGTTAAATATTCTGGAAATTTTGCACATTTGGAAGATTGTGTAATGCTTGACCTCAGAATGTTATGTATTCCCTGTTCCCACAGATTTAAAGATCATCCAACGCTAAATGACAGATATTTGTTGTTACATCTTTTGGGTAGAGGAGGTTTCAGTGAAGTTTATAAGGTAAGTGTGAGGAGCGGGTACAGAGACTAAGGATTAAATTACTGATTTTTAACAACTGAGGGAACATTTAGAATAGTGTAACTGTGGGTTGGTAACTACTGGTTGAAATTCAAAACTTTGAAGAACTGCTTTTAATAAACTTCAGTCAATAAGTAGGATACAAGAGTTTACCCTATTTTCAAGTTTGAAAAATAAATAATTATCGATTTTTTTTTGAAACAGGAAGGAAAAACACTAATTTCTGGCCAGTGGACTTATGGTGATTTTTATTCTTGTTCTGCACTTTCAGCCTCATCTACATTTGCTAGAAATGTGTATGCGTTACTTTTATTCTCATGAGAATTTGTTTTAACAAAGTAGATATGTTACAGTTAATACTTATTTGAAAGACTGCCTTTTGATGTTCTCCTCTAAGTCAGAGTAGCACTGGCATTTTGAAGGAGTGTCCTTGCTTAGAGTGCTTCCATCAGACCAGTCAAGTACAGACTCCTGTGCTTCCAGTTGATTTTTACTAAATGAGGAATTCAGCCAGTTTTGAATATAGCTGCCATATCCATAACATATTCACCAGCCACAGCCTCCTTAAATTTCTCTAGATGTTCCTGGTGTCTGGCTTTTAAATGCTGAGTTGACTTCTTAAGTGGTCTTTACTGCATGGCCCTTGGCAATTCCCTGTTTCTAATGTGTAGCCTTCACTGTTAGGCTTTATGCCCATGTGAATTTATACATGGGAAATCTTTTGTGTAAAATAATTAGTTTTCACTTCACAAAAAAAAAAAACAGTAAAAACTAGTTCTGCTGTTTTTTCTCTTTTTTACTATTTTTTGAGGTAATATGTACATAAAGTTTATAGTTTCAATTAACCATTCTTAAGTGTACAATTCAGTGGCATTAAGTACATTCACAATGGTTGTGCAACTATCATTGCTATTCATTTCCAGAGCTATAGTAATATTTTTAGTGTGCTGCTAGGTTTGATTTTCTAGTATGTTATTTCCATTTCTTATCTGTGTTTATAAGTGGGACTGACCCATACTCATCTTTTGCGTGCAAGCAGCATTATCTAGCTTTGATGTCATGGTCATCCTAGAGTGAGCTGTGGAATTTCATTACATGGGAATTGTTAGCTTCCTAAAAGTTTCTCAGAGCTGACTCATAATCACCTGGGTAGGTGTCATTTTAGAAGAAACTGATCACCTATTCAATTCCCTCAACAAATACTGATCTATTCAGATTTTCTTTTCCTTCTAAAGTCAATTTTGGTAGTGCAATTTCTTCTGGAAATCTTTCATTTCACCTTGATTTAAAAATATCGTCCATTCCTTAGTTATTCCTCTTCTTGACTGGTAGGTCAGAGATTAGCCAGTGTTTTTTTCCCCCTCTAAGAATCAACTTTGTTTTGTCAATCAGATCTGTTGTTTGATTTGCTTTCTATTTTATTAAGTTTTGCTTTGAATCCTTTCTTTCTTCTACTTTCTTTGTTTTTATTTGTTTTCATTCTTGAAGCATATGCTTAGTTTATATTTGGTAATTTTTTATTGTAAAAAAAACACGTAAAATTTACCATTGTAACCATTTTTAAGTGAACAGTTCAGTATATTGGGTATGTTCATGTTACTGTGAAACATGCCCAGAATTCTTTCATCTTGCAAAACTGAAACTCTAATGGTTATCAACAGTTCTACTTTTCCTCCCTTCCCAGCCTTTGTAACTGCAATTCTTTCTGTTTCTTTGAAATTGGCTACTTCAGATACCACACATAAGTGGAATCACAGTGTTTGTCTTTTTGTGACTGGCTTATTTTACTTAGCATAGTGTCCTCAAAGTTCTCCTTGACTGGTGTGGCTCAGTGGGTTGGACATTGTCTCACAAAGTGAAAGGTCACTGGTTATATTCCTGGTCAGGGCATGAGCCTGGGTTGCAGGCCAGGTCCCTGGTTGGGGGCGTTCAAGAGGCACTGATTGATGTTTCTCTCTTACATCAATGTTTTTCTCCCTCCTGTCTCCTCTCTCTAAAAGTAAATTGTTTTTTAAAAAGAGTTCATCCCTATTAAAGCATGTGACAGGATTTCCTCTTTTTTTAAGGCTGAATAGCATTCCATTGTATGTATGCACCAAATGTTCTTTACACATTCAGCTGCCAGTAGACATTTTGGTTGCTTCATCTTGTTTGTTGTGAATAGTACGGCTTTGAACATGGTGCAGATACTGTATTTTTTGGACTATTAAGATGTACTTTCCTGGGGGGGGCATTAGGGAGAAAAAGGGGGGTGCACCTTATAGTCTGAATGTAGCTTTACATTGGTGAAATATTATGTTATTTATGTTATTAAATATTTTACCACATTTTTTGCTTCAATTTTTTTTTTCCTATTTTCCTCCACTAAAACCTAGGTGCATCTTATGGTCCGAAAAATACGGTAGTCTTTCAGTTCTTTTGGTGATGTACCCAGAATTGGGACTATTCCTTTTCTTTAAATCATCAAAATTGGTTATTGGAACTTCCTTCCCGGTTACTACTGTTTTTTTTTATCCTCTTTTTTCTTTATGTATTCTTTAAGCAGTCTAACACTTGTAAAATCTAGATGCTTCTTACAATGATGCATACATTTAATGTAGGGGGTTTTTTTTCCTGTTCTTCACTCACCAAAAGCCTTTCTTAAATCAGAGGTGGATCATAGTGCCTTGGGTTCAAAAATATGAAGAAAAATGATACTTATAATATCATTAGTGTTCTTAGAAATTAAATGGTATTTAATACGTCTTTTAAAGACTTGAAATGGTTCTCTACTCTTAAAGCCATGATGGTGTACATGCTTGGTGGACTTCAAACTCTAAGAAAAATAGAGTTCAAAAGTCTCCGTTTCTGTGAAATAAGATACTTTGTTCGAATGAAGTCGTTTTTATATTTTAAAAAATACTGGTTTATATTTAGTGTAAATTAGAAGTTTCTTTTATAAGCAGCCATCTCTTGAATGCAGTGCTTTCCTGCAGGCAACTTACATTTTTAAAGACCTGTAGAGCAGCCATGACTGTGGATGGTGTGTCTGCGCCTGTCGCCTTTATGTGCTCACACATTGGTAGAAACTAGCAGATGGGTGGTAATAATGTTGGAACTGATGTACTGAATTTTTTAATCTTAACTTTAAAAAGCTAAGAAAAACTATTTGTTCTAAAGGAGTTCCTCAATAAATTCTTTTGTGTGGGGGAAATTGTCTGTTGTATAAAAAGGCTATTTTATCAGATTGTGATTTACACCCGGCATCGTTATTCCCATGATAGAGGACCTAGCTGATGCTGGATTTGCCAACAGAGGTGGCCTTTGAGGAAAGCATGTCCCTTTGTTGGGACAGTGCTGGAGAGGTGACTTGGTGTGACTAATTTCAGACACTGTTGGGGACAAAAACTGCTTTTTTATTTACTCAGCATATATGAGAGGGATTAAAGGCAGGGATTTTTGTTTTTGTTTCTGTTTTAATAAACACAATGTGACAAATCACAAAGTTATTTTCTAAACAAATGTAGCAAAGAAGTGCATCCTGAGGGGTTATTTCTCAAAAAGGCAGTCTGTATCCCCAGCATTTCAGAAGCTGACTTGCCTTGGAAGTGTGTCAAGTCCCAGTGTCAGCTGAGGGACAAGAGACAACCTAAGGGAGAAAAGTCTCAAATAGGGCAAATGATGGAAATGTCCGGAAAGAGAATTGTTTGGAAGTGGCTGTGAAGGCATGGGCTATCTTTCTGTTTGTGGTGTGTGCTTGGTTTTATTTCCTAAACCCCTTGGTGCCAGTGTGTCTAGAGACCTCTGTCTGATCACAAGTTTCAAGAAGACGGTTTCTACTCTAAAACAAGTATGTGATGTGTTGTCTTCTGCTGTTGTTTTATTTAATAATGCATTTTGGACTTTGAATATATTGATCTGTTAAATAGAAGCTTCAAGTTAGTCGACTATAATTCTTGTTAGCATTTTTCCAGAATATAATTTATTCCTTTTTTTATAGGCATTTGACCTAACAGAACAAAGATATGTAGCTGTGAAAATTCACCAGTTAAATAAAAACTGGAGAGATGAAAAAAAAGAGAATTACCACAAGTAAGTGATACTAGATTGTTTGATTTGTCAAAATCTAGTAATAATAGCTTGAGTTTGAACACTGTGTTAGGAGCTTTACATACATTGTTGTTGTTTTATTTAATCCTCATAACTGTCCTAAGAGAGTCAACTTTCCATCTTACTATTGAGGAAACTGCTACTTAGAGAATTTGAGAAATAGTTAAGAAATGGCTGGGCTGGTATTTAAATCCATACTTCCCTTAATCCAAAACCCATGCTCTTAACCTCTTCTTCCATTGGCTACAGTAAACAAAGCCTCAGAAATTGTCGTTGCTTGTCTGTAGAAATCAGAGGAGGGTATCTTTAGTGGTCTAGGGACCCTGAGAAGCACCTGGTGGGGCTTTTTAAGCTGCTGTAGTCATTTCATTATGGAGGAGGCAGATCGTTGGCGGGGGGTGGGGGACCTGGAATGCCTCAGTGGTACTTGTCTGACTTGTTCGGCTCCTCAGTGCTGTGCTCACCTCCCTTGGCACAGTTTGCCCGTCTCGGGGTTCTTGGTCTTCAGTGTCCCACTTACTACGCTTGCCTCTCCTCAGAATGCCTCTAGTGGCAGCCCTCATCTGTACTTGTGGTAAGGGGGGCGCTGACTTCTTTAGAATGAATAGTTATTACATGTGCAGATGTGAATTTCTTTGTTCCACTAATGCCAGGTTTTGCTGGTTTCCTCCGAGCTTCAAAACATGGGAGTTCATGACTCATTTGCTTTGGAGGCCACACAGAATCCGTTTACTATTAGGATCCCTGCTGGGCTTAATATTGTTTCCTTGTTGTACGTACAAGTACTGAGTTAGACATGTTGTACCCCTGAAAGGAGGAGGTGGCCTCTTTTGATATGAAGAACCCGCTTCTTTTCTCTAAAAGCAGTTTTGGTGGTTTTCTTATAAAATGTTCTTTGGAGGGGAAAAAATAATAGACTTTGAAGTAGACTTTCAGTTGATTTCTAAATCTCAAGGGGAAAATAAACATTTCTACATCATCAACCCCTTCTTGGCACATGGACCAAGGCAACTTTTGCTTTTTACCTATGGGTCATCAGGGATCCAGGCGCTCTTCCTATTCCATGCAGGCTGGCAGTGGCTCTCAGCCCTAGGGAAGAGAATGTTCCTTTGATAGTAAGAGAAATAGGGCATAGCAGAGGTGGGAGAAAGGATAATACGTGGTTTATGCATGGCATCCTGCAATGTGTACCTTACGTGACAGGCAGCTGCAGTCCAGATGCTTCTGAGGCGCAGTTACATTATAAGTACATTCCAGTCACTTGACGTGCAGGAGGAATGGCAGGCTACAGTGAATGCCAGGAGCATTTCAGAGAAGGAAACCACATGTTGTTCTGACTAGTTATAAATGAGAAATGTCCCCATTACATCGAGACTTTCACAGTGCCCACGTGTGTTGGAACAGTATACTCTTCTCTTTAAAAATGCCCTCTAGCTATCCTTGGAGCTTGTTGTATAACTTGTGTATGCACTGACCACTCTAAACAGTTGACTCTATAAGGGACCAGCCTTGGTCGACCAAGACCAAGAGGTCAACCAAGACTGTCTTCCGAAGAAGACAGTTCCTGTGCCAGGATCTGTACACATTTTGCCTAGTCTCGTTATCCAGCTTTTAGGCTGACCTTAAAGAAAACTCCAGTGGGTGTTCACACCCCAGTATTTTGAACAGTGAGGTATTGAAGCCAGAACCATGTACCTCCTTGACACATTGGGCAAGTCCTTGTGGGTATGAATTGGTTGGCTTTCTCACATTTCTGTACCAGAGAGTCAGAGAGCAAGTGGGGGGATTGTCTCATGTTTCTGAGCTCTTTACCAGCCTAGCTAAGGCTCTAGGTGGTGCCTTCCTACTCCGTCTTCTCACTTGAGGTGGGAGTTGGCGTGCCTGAGCACCTACCTCTGTGGGGTCATCTGGGCAGAGGCCATTTCCCAGTTGACACTGGGGAGGGGGTGTGCAAAGTTATTATGATGTCCATTCATCCTTGGGGAGAAATTTTTAAGCACTTCCACCTTTTGTTTGAAAGATTCTTTTCTCGCTAAGTGTTACGAAATCATATTGATGAATTTTAGCCTACAGATAATAATGAATTAGCAAAATGTCATTAACTTCTTTGAGCTTAAAGAGGTTTAAATCAAGCACATAACAGATTTTAGAGAGTGCTTTAAAAATTCAGTATTGGTGATTGCTGGGGGGAGGGGGTATAAGGGGACTAAATGGTAATAGAAAAAAATATAATGAAGATATGTTTTTTAAAAATTCAGTATTAGTGTTGCAGGTTCGATTCCCAGTCAGGGTACATGCCTGGGTTGCAGGCTGTAACCCCCAGCAACCGCACATTGATGTTTCTCTCTATTTCCCTCCCTTCCCACTCTAAAAATAAATAAATTAAATTAAAAAAAAAAGAATTTCTATAATAATCAGTTTTCCAAGTTAGAAAAAAAATTAAAAACAAAAAAATTCAGTATTAAACTAAAAAGTAATATACTTTAGTGTTATGATAACATTATAAATATGAAAATGCTACTCTATGCAAAGTTAAGGTCTTTTGATTGCTTTTCCTTTCATGTGGATGACTTTCTAGTCCCATCTGGAATCAGGATTTTTTGTTTGTTTGTTTGTTTTTGTTTTTGTTTTTTTAGAAGAGAAAGTCAAAGAAAATAAAAGGCTGCTGTTTTGTTTAATTTTGGGTACTATTCTATACCTTCCTTACTCTCCTCCTTCCCCCACAAACAAAAAGTAAACTGATTGTTTTACTTTTGTATTATTAAAGTATTAATAGGTATTACTAGATTTCTCTGACTCTCTAAAATAATATATTACAAAATATACAGTAGGAAAATTTCATATAAAGCTTTCTGCAGAAGTAATTGTGTTTTATATATTCTTGTATGATACTCCTTTCTAGTCTTCGAGGATAACATCATTTTGAAAGTCTTAAATCTACATCCTACTTGTTAGAGAGTCAAAGACATTAACACTGGAGTGGATAAGTTTATTCCAGATTTCTTAGTGAAGTCTCTGTATTTACAGTGCATTTACCCCTTGGATGCTAAGTGCACATGTGAGGGTGTGGCAGAGCTGCTGCCTTGCCTGACAAAGCCTGAGAAGCTGGAGTGAGTGCTCTCAGTGATGCACAGCAGATTCCCTTAGTCCAGATTCCCTCAATCGGGGAGGAGTTTGAATGACACTTCCTTTCATTCTTAATTTGTGCCTCCTTTAGTTTTCTCTGTTTTCTGTAACTTAATAGAGAAATTGATCTCTATTCTGAAATGCACAAAATCAAATGTTAAAGCAAGAGTGCAGGAAACTATGGATTTACAGCATGCTAGAGTAAAAAATGACCTGAAAGTTATCTACTTAGTTCGTAGGTTTCTAAACTTGTTGTTTTTTAAAACAGCATCACCTTTATTTTACCAAGTGAAATATTACATGGAATCTTGAAATAGGAAAAAAGATAAGTGTGGAGCTACTTTGGTGGATGTGGCGGGGGTGGGATGGGCCAAAGCTACCTTTCTTTGCTCAGCATTTCTGCAAGGGCTCCAGAGGTAAGGCTCTCGGGTGAGCCCCCTTTAAAGCTGCCAATCCAGTACAGTGATAGTAAAGCCCAGGGAGGTGGGCTCACAAAGCCCAGACTTGAAGCCAGGTTTCTTGGTCCCAGTGTAGCATGGGTTTTGATACTACTCTAGGTGTGGCAAGACTTTCTTTTTAGAAAGACATAAAAACGATAAAATGAAGTATCAGAAGAAGCAGAAATTGCCAAAAGTGGCACCTTGAAAAATAAGCGTAGTCAGCCCTAACTGGTGTGATTCAGTGGATTGAGCACAGGCCTGTGGACCAAAGGGTCAGCAGTTTGATACCCACTCAGGGTACATGCCTGGGTTGCGGGCCAGGTCCCCAGTAGGAGGCATGTGAGAGGCAACCACACACTGATGTTTCTTCCCTCTCTTTCTTTCTCCTTTCCCTCTCTGTAAAAATAAAATCTTAAAAAAAAAAAATAAGCCTAATCAAATAAAGTTTCCATTGGGGAAAATATATTTAATTACTTTTATATTTCTATTCCCCCCTTCCCAATTGTTTTCTCAGCTTTTTGTTAGTTGAGTACTTTTCTGTATATTTTTGGTATGCTAAAATACACCAATTTCAGAAAACATCCCTTCTTTTAGCTTTATTTTACCACACTATGGAAAGTTTTTTTAATGACTCTTGCTTTATAACAGATTGTCCCAAACTAAATGGCGCTAGGTTACTTAAAATATAATAATTTCCTATTGCTCTTTGTAAATAAGAATGAAATACTTTTAAAATTATTGGTAATTATATTATATAAATATGTTCTATTATTTTAAAATTTAGTATATGACTGTGTCCTAATATATAGTACACTTCTGTTCCTAATTTTATTAAATGCTTCTAAATTGGAAAAGTACTAAAAAAATTGTTAACATTCTCACATTTTCTGAGAAGAAAATAAAGCTGATAGCCCTTTAAATCCTTTTTGTAAGGAGTAAAACTTAGAAACAAATACAAGTCCTGGCTGGGATAGCTCCGCTGGTTAGAGCATCATCCTGATGCGCCAAGGTTGCAAGTTTGATTCCCAGGCAGGGCACATACAGGAATCAACAAATTATTGCATAAATGAGCAGAACAACAAATCTCTCTCTTTCTAAAAATCAATAATTAAAAAAAATACAATTCACTGCTAATTGCCGTATATAACCAGTAGTCCTTTTACCCAAGGAATTTATATGCTAATTAATGTCCTTGATACAACACCTGGATATAAACATTTATAGATTTGAATTACCACCTTTAGAAGTTAAGTGGGAGCTGTCTTTATAATTTTTAAAGCTCTGATATTTGGCTATAAATATAAAACAGGTGAGATTGTCACAGAATGAACTTGAAAAGGATAAAATTTATTCATTCAACAAATATTTGAGCACCTACTATTTTCTCAACAGCTTGCTAGATACTAGTAGAGAAAATAGGATGAGGAAAGATAAGGGAACCAGATGGATCTGAATGGAAGGAGTGGAATGAGTAGGTGGAAATAATAGAGAAATAAGAGAATACATAGGCGTATCCTTGATGAGTTCTGAAAGGCCAGAATACAAAATGTTAATTTTCCATTTTGTTTACAGGCATGCATGTAGGGAATACCGGATTCACAAAGAACTGGATCATCCCAGAATAGTTAAGTTGTACGATTACTTTTCACTGGACACTGACTCGTAAGTGCTGTACCACTTCAGCTTAGTAATTAATACTAGTCGTGTGTTGACTACTCATGGAATAGAATTTAAATCTGGATTCAGGAAAAACTCTTTGAGGGAACCAAATATATTTATTTATGGCCAAATAATCATACGTAAATTCAGAACTGGGCAGCAAGTCACAGAACGGGTGCATTTGGTGCTGGTAAATGTTTAACTTTCAGCTTGGTGGGTAGAGGGATGTGACTAATTTGTGGTATTTGCCAATTTCTGTGGTATAAATACTCTCAACACGTCTGATTTCAATCTATCAATTAAAAAATAAAACAGCTTTATTGAGATATAACTTACATACCATAGTTCGCACTTTTAAAGCAGTGATTTTCAACCTTTTTTTAATCTAATGGCACATATAAAGTAATTACTAAAATTCTGTGAAACACCAAAAAATATATTTTTGTGCTTATCTGACAAAAAATAGGTATCATTTTGATTCACACTGGACAGCTATCATTGTGTTGGCTGTTGTCATTTTTTCACTTGACAATCAAAGAGAAAAGAGGTCAGTGCCCCTGACTACATAGTCAGGTATTGCACGTTTTAAAAATTTTTGCAACATACCAGTTGAAAATCACTGTTTTAAAGTATACAGTCAATTCTCTGGTGTTTAGGGTATTCAGAGATATGCACTACCATCTTAAGAGTCAATTTTAGAACCTTTTTATCACCTCGGAAAGAAATCCCATACCTTTTGCTGTCGTCTCCCTGTCTCTCCACCTGCCCTCAGCCCTCAGCAGCCACTAATCCACTTTTTGTCTCCGTAGAGTTACTGCCTTGGACTTCCATATGAATGGATCATACATATGTAGACTTTTGTGACTAGCTTTTTTCATTTAGTATGGTATTTTTTCAAGATTTATCTTTGTCATAGCATGTATCAGAACTTCCTTTTTATCATCAGATATATTTCATTGTATGGACATAACACTTTTTGTTTGTCCATTCATTCTGTGAATGGCTTAATAATCAGCTTACAAAATTCCTGAAAATTTAACTTCAGCATACCACTTACATGTACCAGTGAGTGTGGACTGTTTTAATAGAGTCTCTGCCCCACCCTGGCAAGCGATGAGCACTGACAGGTCTTTTAAGGAAGTGCCAGAGATGTGATTTTATCATAAAATGGGAATGAATATGGCATAAATTCATGAAGGCATTGCCCAGTGCTCTGTGTTGAAATACAGGTTCATAGGCTTATAGGATGTCAGAATTGGAAAGGATCTCTGTCCCCTTCTCATTTTGTAGGTGGAGATTTGAGGACCAGAAGTTATAATACTTAGGTATTATTGTATTTAATTACCAGGTATAGACAAGCTCTACTACTTTAGGGTTTATCCAGGAGTTGAGAAATATTTCAACGTTTGGAAACATTTTCTCTGCAGGAGTCTGAACTGAGTCAGAACTGCACTGGGTCTGGCGTGCAGGTGTTCCTCCTAGCCTCCCTGTGTAACTCCAGGAGTTTTGGCCTGTTTCAGGCAGCAGCTGTCTCAGAGATTGCTACACAGAGAACCAGCCCATATTTAGAAATGACCCCAAAAGGAGACCATAATTACCTTTGGGAACATGAACTATTTACTCTTTTATCCACTCTGGGGTTTCTCCTTTACAGTAGGGTGGCCATTGAATCAGTCATAGCCACGTGTGTGTGGCATGGAGTGGGGTTCAGAAAAATACCCAGGTACAGAGCACGTCTCCCCAGGAGGGGGAGGCTTTACTGTTGTGCTTGAAGTAAATTCCTGAACACTAGGTAGCACCTGCCCCGCCCCTGTGTAACTACAGAAACTATTTTAAAGGTAACTGTAATGATTTAGATTATCTGCTGTTTTGAATTATATACTTACTTTTAACTAACCTGAGAAATTGAGTTAATTTTGTGCTATTCTTATTGTTTTTGTTCTTCCTGTTGTGTGTATGATGAGTTTTCATCAACAATGTCAGATCATTTTAGAAAGTCCTCTGTGAGTTGTTTGAGTATGAAAAGTGAATTTTATTTTCAGCTTGCATTTGGGTCAAAGAATAGATTCACTGAGCACAAGAATCTGTATCTCAGATTTTAGTGTCTCAGATCAGAGAATCTATAAATTCAGACTTTCTCATATAGGGTGCTAGCATATGTTAGTATGTTTCATAAGAATCATAAGGCTGTTGTTAGTTAGGGACTCTGTGGAACTGTGTCTGTCCACATTTCACTGCAGTTCGTTTTGAAAATCTCAGATTGCCTAGAGGCCCATAGTGCTAGTCCTGAGTTTGTCTGCTCCTCACCCTCCTCTTCTGCAACTTAGATGAATTGGCCCTTGTAGGCTGTGTTTACCAGGCTCCTGTGTCAGTTCTTGTTCAACTAGATTCAGTCAGTGGGGAGACAGAGATGGTCATGGGTGGAGGGGACACATCCCCTTCACGGCGGTTCCAGTTTCCCTTGGTGACCCCTGGGTTCTGGTTGCACCATCTCCTCCCTCTGGCCCTCTGGCCCTAGGGTGTGAATGACTTCCTGCTCTGGATGATCTCTGGAGTGCCTCACTGGCCGGTTGTCTTCTCAGATCTTTCATCATCTGTGTGTTCAGTTCCCTGAATTAAAGCCTGTGTTTGAAATACTCAAGTGCTTTTTATTTCCTGGTTAGACTCTGGATGATAACACCCATATTGTCACAGCTCTGAATAGCTTAAAAGGTATTCATCTCTCAGGAATACTCAAACACTTCAGTTTGTAACTGCCTTGGAAGATACACACATGACCCTTAATGCCAGGAATGGTAATGCAGTTTTAAATCTGGGTCTGTTTAATGTACTGATACAAGTGAAGAAAGAAAAGCCATACTATGTAACAACACATTTGTAAGAACCATCGATACTATAATTTAAAAAGCTCTTTTATTCCTTGTGTTTAGCAAAGAGAAACTGTAGTACAGTATTGTGTCAAACTGCCAGGAGGCATGGTATGCAACTAGTTTCCGGGCCCTGGGCAAACCTGAGATTTTCCCTCGCTGTCAGCACTCAAGAGTCATAGAAAATGTGTGTAGTGAGAACTGTGTACTTGATTACAATATGTTTGTTTAGAAATGGGGCATGGCGTGGATATGTAAAGGAGACCCTTCCAAAAAGATACCCACCCTAAATACACTGCAGCTGAGGTGTGCCGTGCATGGGCTTCAGCACAACGGATTCCAGCATAGGGGGTATGGGAGCCCTTCACCAAGAGAGTAAGCTGTTTTCTTCCTGTGCCCACTCAAGTAGCTAAGACTGAGTAAAGAATAGAAGAGTATTTTAGGGAACAAAGAAGAAAGGAGTGAGAGGCTAATTACCTGAAGTTTTCACTGGGGCTGGTTTAGTCTTAATCTGTTTGCTCTTGTCTCATGGTCACATGTTGGTTCATTTGTCTTTAGGTTTTGTACGGTATTAGAATACTGTGAGGGAAATGATCTGGACTTCTACCTGAAACAGCACAAACTAATGTCGGAGAAAGAGGCCCGATCCATTATCATGCAGATTGTGAATGCTTTAAAGTACTTAAATGAAATAAAACCTCCCATCATACACTATGACCTCAAACCAGGTATGTCTAACTTTGAAGAGACAGTATTGGTGGCTTTTTGTTGGTCTCATAAGTGACTTTTAATTTTATAAAGTGAGAGAATTTGGCAGGAGCCAAGAAGGCCTAAAACCACCTGACTTTAGATTGCTTGAGTAGGTGTGGGAACAAAACAGCCCTGGCCACCAGTGGTGGGTTCGGAGGGTGGGTTGTATTAAATGCTCTAGAGAAACAATGCCCTGTGTTTAGAGCCAGGGCAACTCATGATGTCAGTCTGATTCAAGAAAGAACTGTTCTGGCAGGCTCCACTCTGTTTTTCCCATTGGTCACGCTGCACAGCAGTTCCTCCACTCCCGATCTCTTTGATAAATGCTCAAAAATTGACAACTTAGTTCTCACATATATCTCCTGTTTCATTAAATTCCACGCAGAGTTTCCCATCTTTTTGTCCGGTTACTATCTAACTTGGATAGTCATCAGCAAAAAGTAGAGGGCAGTTGGACTTCTTACCTCTAATTTTTGTTGAAGTCTGTGTGCGGTGTTCCCTGTGGACTGCTCTAACCTGTTCAGTGTTGGTGTGAGGAAGATGGCTCCCATTTACCCCCTGGTGTGGCACAGTTGTTAAGTTTGCTTTCCTGTTCTGGTAGCTGCATATTAACTCTTGCTATTCAGTATTCTTCAGTGTTCTAATACAGTTCACATGACTAAAAAAAAATTCATGTCAGTGAAGTGATTTTTAAAACAGATGGCCATTGTGTGATTGGGTTTTCCATCACTGAATTTAATACATTTTCCTGCCTTAGGAGCTGTAGGTGGCACTGTGGTACTACCTTTGATTCCCTTGTAAGTTTTCTTTGATTTTTTTCCTCCCAAAACTAATGTTCTAAACACGGTGGTTTTAGAGATCCTTATTGAAAGTTGAGATGAACCTTTCTTACCATTTCTGACCAACTGTACAAGTGCTGTTTGACTTTGGCAAGTTATAATTATTTCCACTGCTCATCGTGATGGTTTTGGCACATTAAGCAGGTGATTCTTGGAAAATAGAAGGTTGCAGCCAGACACTGAGGACTCTTGCCCCAGCATTCAAAGTCCAGCTCATTTTATTCCTGGGATTTAAGCTGTTTGATATCACGCATGCAAGAGTTTGAGATCAGTTGTCTCCCTCTTGTCTGTTATTACCTTAGATTGTTCTCTTAATCTCTTAGTAAGTCTCTTTTTATTCATGAAGATTTTTATCTTTTTAGGTAATATTCTTTTAGTAAATGGTACAGCGTGTGGAGAGATAAAAATCACAGATTTTGGTCTTTCCAAGATCATGGATGATGATAGCTACAATTCAGTGGATGGCATGGAGCTAACATCACAAGGTGCTGGTACTTATTGGTAGGTATCTGGGAGGTCTGCCAGGTTGGCTGATGGAGATGTGGCTGTGCCATATTGAAGCATTGGTGATTAATAGTTAATACCTGCATTCTGTCTGTTTGACTCTATTTATATTAATGTCCTAATTTTTCTTTTTCTTGAAAACCATTTAGAGAGCGGGATTATGTGTGGTCAGGTGTTTGAGTTGTGTGTTTCCTCTGTAGATTTAGCCCCACTGAGTAGGTAGAGAATGAGGTTGCTCATTTGTATATATAAAGAATGGCCCTAAATTCTTTTCATTTCAAATGCAGGTCTCACTCTTCGTGGGTTAATGGGGTGAGGAATTTGTTTCTAGAGTTGCCCGAGGATGATAGATTCTCAAGAACTAAGGACTTCTGAAGGTCAGGATATAAAAAACAACCCTTGAAATCTAAGTGGGAAAAAGCCTGCAGTTTTCCAAGAAATGTGTCCATCTCCCTCAGCCATGTTCTAAAAGGTTTTGAGTCACATTTCTTCCCATCTGTCCTCACACATCTCTCCCCACCCACCCTACCCCATCTAGCTCTCTACCTGCCTCTTCTGTGACCTATCCTACTTCTGTCTACTATGACTAGTATGACTTTTGACAGTGCGGACCATAAAAGGTACCTACAGCACAGGCATTCACAATAACTTTGTGATCGTATGTGTATTAACAGAGCAGTCTTTTCACATCTGTGGTGGTAACACAAAACCATATAGTGGAATGTGTGGTTTGAACATGAAGAAAGCTTCCAGTAGCAGCACAAGTGTTGGGTGACCTGTTCCTTTGGGTGACACATGCTGTTATACCCCAGGACCAGTTGGCCAGGTCATTTATGTGTGGGACTGGAGAATAGTGACTGTCTAGAAAGGAAGGTGTTGATCTGAAGCAGAGAAGGACAGGGGTGTCTTTGCCAGCACATAGGGTCAGTCCTGTTCTCATCAGTCTGATCATATGTAAGTTACATATATTAAAGAACCAGTCAAATGCTGCTAAAAACAAAATTTCTAGTTTCTCTTGCTCCTCATTGTTTGTGGAGATGGTGCTTATAGTGAAAATCAGTCACTGAATTAAAACTTTGAGATGCTAGGTTTAAAATAGAAGCTGCATTTACAGTGTTTATTCATATGGAGGTTATTGTGGGTTAGTGTTCCTGTCACTAAATGACATAAAAATAGCTGCTGTTGGAAATTCTGGAAGCAGGTCTTATACCTCTGCTATATAAGTTCCCTGGAACTTGGATTGGAGCTATTTGTTTGATAGCTTGTTCTTTTGAAAAGGTGAAGCCTTTTCATGTTTAATTAGTTTTCTCATTGCTACCTGTTGCTATATTTGCTAAGCTATAAAAATTCATTGGTTGGAATTTAAATAAAATTTATGCAGTGTTTGGGATTAGCTTCAAATCCACCTGTTTGGGTTGAAGTAAAGAGGGATGTGTATGACTAAGGGCTCACCAAGTGTTGATAGATACTGCAGCTAGATTATGATTATTTGGGGGTCCATTTACTGTTCTTTCTCCTTTCAGTTATACTGACATTATTTTCTTAGTGAATAGTAATGTAAAGAGGGGCTACTGAGAAGATGAAATTTTATGGGTTTCTACAAAGGTTTAAAAAGTCTTCATATCGGTAGAAACATTGACATAATAATCATCCTTAATATGTCATCTTATGATGCCCCAGAGAGACACCAGTAGATAGGAGGACATAATTCTAAGTGAGTGTACTTGGCGTTTGCTTGTTCCAGAATTATTCTGCTCTGAGTACTACTTTTAAGTAAGTGACTTATATGTAGAAGAGGCTTTGAGACTCAACATTTTTCTCTGTGAGGATTTTATCATCATGGAATATGCAACTATGTTTTTTTAAAAATTAGTGTAGTTTCCTAAAACTGTCATTTACTCTCCCTCCCAAAGTCCTCGATAGGGAATTAAAATGCTTATTATTTTTAGTATTTGGGTAAAGAACCGGTGTATTTCTTCATTTACAGAGGGGGAAATGGAGACTAGAAAGTGATTTTCCAGACTTCTATTAAGTGGCAGTGTCTTATGCATTCTAAATATTTGCCCAAATTGTTACTCTGCATGTGGTCAAGTTCAACAATTTCCATTCTTCCCCACCACCACCACAAAAAAGTTACAGATACATTAAAATGACCATTTTAGAGTCAATATTCTATTTGTTATATATCCAATATAATATTTGATATATATATATGCGCTAAATAATAACTATAAAAACTAGGGTTTGGGGAGGTTTTAGTAGCATTTGGAAGAACAATTTTTAAAATAAATTATTTTTCCTATGTTTCTTTGCCATTTTCGCCTTTGTAAGTTCTGTATCTATATGTTCATTTCTCAATGTGTGTTTTAGCTAAAAGTTTTCATTGTCAAATAGTAATCTAAGTCAGTGGTCTTAATTATCCAAAAATGTCTGTTAAAAATAATAAATATAAAACAAGAACATCAAACTAAACTACTTTAAAAAAGCTGGCCTATCTCTCCACACCATCCTCCTTTCTTGTATCTCTCCTTTCTTGGAGAGTGAATAAAAACTTGACTCTCTTTAAAAAAAACAACAACGAAGAAAGTTCATCATATGAACATTTTTTGCCTCTCAACTCTGTGGTCCCCTTCAAGCGTAAGTTTAGGTTTTTTTTTATCAGAAGCACAGCAGTGTCTAAAATAAAGAGTTTTTCACAGAATTGATTTTGCCAGCATGAAATCTGCAGATATCGATGTGTTACTTACAGAATTCTGCCTTCCAGCTGTGCTGTAGCTGAGCCTCCAGACAATGAGTGGAAGCATATTTGTTTGGTTTCCTAAATGCGAAAAGGCGCTTACCTTCCATACCATACAGTTTGGTGTGGTTGACTGTCCAGCTAGTCTTTTCAGAGGCCAGGGGTGGATGGGGAGGGAAGGAATTCAGATGGGATTGAGTTGTGCTAACTACTAGTTTGTTTAGCTTTTTCTGCACTATTAGTTAGTCTTCCTTAGTAAGCCCCTGGTCACCCTTAAAGTGGGAAATGTAAAATATCCTTTGATAATATAGACTTTAATGTCATCATTGATTATATACTGTCGTTATTTTTCAGTTCAGATTACCCAAAAAAGCTACAGACAGCCATTCTCCTCAAAGATTTCTTCTGGGCCCTGAAATCATTGGGACTTTTAAAATAGTTATTTTACAACATTTTCTTCAGCTAAAGCAAGACTGACACCAGTATGGTTATATTTGAATGTTTGTTGATGTAGCTGTCATAAAAGGGAGTGCATATCTTTTTTTTTTTCAATATATTTATTTTTAGACAGAGGGAAAGGGAGGGAGAAAAAGAGGGAGAGAAACATCAAAGTGTAGTTGCCTCCTGTGCACCCCACTGGGGACCCAGCCCGCAACCCAGGCATGTGCCCCAACTGGGAACCGAACCAGCGACTCTTTGGTTTGTAAGCCAGCGCTCAATCCACTGAGACGAACCAGCCAGGGCGGAGTGCCTATCTTTTAGGCCCCATTCCTCTTTCAGACTTGTTGAGTGGCACTTATGTTAGGCACAGCTCTTGCAAGGGAGGCTGGGATGAGTGAAATAGTTAACCTCTCTCAGTGAATTGAGAGATGTATTCAGTATTTTAAGTCTTTTTCGGACATTACTCTCTGCTTATTTTAGTGTGTCTTTTCACTGACTTTCTCCAGTTAGGTCTAAGTTGCTTTTTCAGCAGTTAAAATTCAGATATTTTCATTTCCAACAAGGTCATCTTTGCCTGTACATGTCTTAGTGTTATGCAGTCATTTTTCTAAAAACTTTTGTTTCCTCTTTGTCCTAGGTATTTACCACCAGAGTGTTTTGTGGTTGGGAAAGAACCACCAAAGATCTCAAATAAAGTTGACGTCTGGTCAGTGGGCGTGATCTTCTACCAGTGTCTCTATGGAAGGAAGGTGAGAGAGGAGGCCTGTCTTGGGTGGTGTGCGTACAGAGAGGAGCATGGTGTAGGTTATTCTCTTGGAGTTCATCATTGAATTATACAAAATGAAATCTTGAAAGTTGTGGTTTGAACAAAATACAGACTTAATAATAATAGCTTCATGTATAAGCAAAAATTTTCTACCCTAGAGCACATAATGAATTCTGCTGGGCTGTGGAAAACATGTATTTTTTTGCTGTTCTCAATTAGATCCTGGATATGTTTTGATTCTAATAATATGTTATAGGGAATTATGTGAAATAGTTTATTAAAGTATACAATCTTCACAGGAGCCATTCTTAAGGGTCCCCAAACTTGAATCTTAACTGTCTGCAGGGCTCTTTATTCCCAACCACTGCATTAGTCAAAGCTGTTACTGATAAATGCGTGCTTTGTATTTCTGTACTGGGAGGTGGTATCGGAAAGTATTTATTGCCACCTCTGGTCAAATGATATATCATTAGAACAAGTGATAACCTAGGTAGTCAAGTTCACCTCATGAATTCTCACATTTGGTGAGCATCATAATACCTTTTAGTGTATATATTGGGATCCAGCTGTTGTGTTTTACATGTTTTGGTGCTCCCCTTAGGCTGTGTATGTGAGCCATTTGGGAGTTAGGCAACTGCCTTAGACTCTTAATATTTTGATTACAATCCCCAAACCTAGCTCTTAATTCAGATTTCAGCTTCCCCATTATCTTCCCCTTGCTTTCTTTGTTTCTTATCCCACTTCTCTGCTGTGGGGAAGCTATGCAGAACTGAGAGGGGGTGGTTATGATTTGCACTCGGATAACATGAAAGTGCAGCTGGGAGTGGTGGCCGAGGTTGTCTTGGAAGACTTGTTTGTGACCTCTCAGTGGAAACGCTGTAGAGATGACACTAAGTCTGAACTTAATTTTTCAGAGTTTGTTAGAAAATGGCAGTTTGGGGCACAGATGAGATGAAGCCATTAAGCACCCTCAGTTCTTTTTTCCCCCTCGCTCTGGCCTTATCCCTTATGCTCTTTTACTTTCCGTCTCTTTTTATCTGTGTCTGGGTCTGCCAGTGGCACACGTGTATATTGCTTAAGCCCACAGGTATCATCAGGGCAAAAGAGGTTGCTGGTTCCTTTTCTGAATCATCTTCTTCTTCTTCTTCTTTTTTTTTTTTCCTGTAAGCAAAGTATAGCACAGATATGATATTGCAGATGCTGCTCTGGCTCCAACTCTGCCTTAGCCTAGATGTTGGACTCTGAGCAAGTCGCTTAAGCTCTGAGCTTTTTGCACCCTTTGTCTGTAAAATGAGAGAATTGAAGATTATTTCTGAAGTTCCTTATAACAATTCTCATTAAGATATCTTCTCCTTTCTTCCCTGGGGGTTTGAATTGTTCTTTTTTTTTTGCTTTAACCAGAGGCCCACCTTTGTTGTTTATTTTTGTTTTTGTGGTAGCCTTTTGGCCATAACCAGTCCCAGCAAGACATTCTACAAGAAAATACTATTCTTAAAGCTACTGAAGTGCAGTTTCCGCCAAAGCCAGTAGTAACACCTGAAGCCAAGGTAAGTTCTGACCGTTGGCCAGCAGAAATGACTACTTTGCTTTTTGTATTATTTCTCTGGGTAATAGTGGATAGATTACTCAGTACAAAATTCAGGAGTCATTAAAATGTCTTCCTCCTTCTAAATGTGTTCTCCAGCTCTTACCCTCTTCTCCTCCTCTCCTCCCATAACAAATATTTATTGAGTGCCTATTAAACAGTAGACAGTGGAGAAGGAACTGTGAATAAATGACAATGAACTATACAGACAAGGTCCCTGTCCTTAAGGAGTTTACCTTCCACTAGGTAAGACAAGCAAATAACTAAAAATGGCACAATTTAGATGTTGATAAACGTTACGAAGAAAATAAATTAGAGTATGGGGGTGGAGTGGTAGGAACCTGTTTTTTGATGACATGATCAGGGAAGGCCTCCATGATAAAGTGGGGTTTTGAGCAGTACTGAATGATGTGGAGGTGGGGGCCGTGTATGGATTGGGAGAAGAATGTTCGGAACAGAGAAAAGTGAATAAAGCTCAGATGGGAGTGTGAGCTTAGCAGGTCCATGGAGCTAGCAGAGTGGAGGGGAGTCTGGTAGGAGACACAGTAGGTCGGATTGTAAACTGATGGGAAGCAGTGGAAGGTTTCAATCAGGGCAGCTGTGTGATCTGATTGCTTTTGCAAAAGCCTGTATTGGCAGCTGTGTTGAGAGAAAATCCAAGGTAAAAGTTTATTTGACAGGTATCCAACCCAAGAAAATCTGTTTAACTCCAGTTCCAGATATCTCTCCAAGAAAGGTTTATTTTTAAAGGCTAAGGATCAGGCCCTGGATAGGTAGCTCAGTTGGTTAGAGCATCTTCCTGATATGCCAAGGTTGTGGGTTTGATCCCTGGTCAGGGCACATGCAAGAGCCAACCAGTGAACATGTAAATAAGTGGAACAATAAATCGATGTGTCTGTCTGTCTCTCTCAAAATCAATACATACAAATTAAAAAAACAAAACACAATTTAAAAAAATAAGGGCCAAGGATCATTACGTTCATTTCTGTGAATTTGTTTTTATCTTCCAAATGCTTTAATCAAGCAACAACCTCTAGGTGTCTTCTATTTTGAGAAACCAGGATTGGTATTATACTTTTGTGTTTTATTAATTAAACATGGGGGGGGAGTAGAAAATCATTACTTTATTTCATGTTTTAGATTTTTTTTAATAGACCTTATTTTTTAGAACAGTTTTAGATTCACAACAAATTCCAGCAGAGAGAATTTCCATATACTCCCTGGCACTCTCCCCACATGCCTCACCACCCTGCTCTCCCACATACAGCCTGCTCCACTGCCAGCCTCTCGCCCCAGCGCGGTGCATTTGTTCAGTCCTCGAACCTCCGCAGAGGTGCCATGATCACTCTCATGTAAAGTGTGGACTTTGGGTGTTACTTTAGAATTTTAAAGATTTATTTATATATTACAAGACTTTGATTAAATAAAACTGTCTGGTGAGAAAAGGCAGATCATCTATATAAGGGCCTATATAATAAGACTTGTAGAAACAGACTACATAGCCCTTCATACCTAGTGCCAAAGAGGCCTCGGTGTTGGCAGTAAATTAGGATTTTGAATCAAACCCCACTCTACAGGGTGTCTTTATGTCTCTTGGGGAGACAAGACCTGTTTGGGTTTTCCTTTACTAGGTGTGCATCTGCTCATTTGCTTAACGGTCTTTCGGGGAATAAGGAGACACACAGGGACAACATTTACCGGCCTGTGACACACTGTAGTATTAGTCAGTGTTGGTTTCCTCGCCCTGCACATGGAGATGGTTTGTCGTTACAATTCCCACTTCCTCAGGAAGTTCACGCGGGGCCATGGCTTGTAGATGCAGGATCATGACTTCAGACTGTGCCCATGTAAACCAGCCAAGACAAAAAAGGTTTTTTGTGCTGGTCTCTGTGCTCTGGGGACAGAGGGATTTAGAGGTCGTGCCCATTTCCCCTCAGGAGTGGCTCAGTTGCCTCTGTCTGGGAAGGAGTCAGTGACCACAGGCAGGTACTGCTGCCAGTGCGTGTCCTTCCCTGGTCTCCAGGTCTGCCTGGCCATTCCAGGAAGGGCCCTGGCAGCTGCTGGGGAGCCTCAGATTTCCTTCTGGGGGCACCAGGATTATCTGCCTCAGGCTTCTTCAAGAAACTTTCCTTTCAGGCATTTATTCGACGATGCTTGGCCTACCGAAAGGAGGACCGCATCGATGTCCAGCAGCTGGCCTGTGACCCCTACTTGCTGCCTCACATCCGAAAGTCGGTCTCCACGAGTAGCCCTGCTGGAGCTGCTATTGCATCAACCTCTGGGGCGTCCAATAACAGTTCTTCGAATTGAGACCCACTCCTAGGCCACAAACTGTTCAACACACACAGAGTGGACAAATGGCATTCAGCAGCGGGTTTGGAACATAGCGAATCCGAATGGATCTCATGAAACCTGTACCAGGTGCTTTTATTTTCTTGCTTTTTTTCCCATCCATAGAGCATGACAACATCGATTCTCATTGAGGAGAAACCTTGGGCACCTCTGGCCAGGCCTCATAGGAAAAGGCCCCGCCCGAGGTTCCGGCGTCAACGGCCACTGTCCGTGGCTGCTCTGAGTGAGGAAAAAATTAAAAAGAAAAACTGGTTCCATGTACTGTGAACTTGAAAACATGCAGACTCAGGGGGGTCCCTGATGCAGTGCTTCAGATGAAGAATGTGGACTTGAAAATACAGACTGGGCTAGTCCAGTGTCTGTCTATATTTAAACTTGTTTTTTTCTTTTAATAAAGTTTAGGTAACATCTCCTGAAAAGCTTGCAGCACAAAGGCTCAGCTGGGGATGGTGTTTGACTTCGGAGGAAAAAAGTTGCTATTGCCCGTTAAAGGCACTAGAGTTAGTGTTTTATCCCTAAATAATTTCAATTTTTAAAAACATGGAGCTTCCCTCCCCCCTTTTTTATTTTTGAAGAATACATTTGGTCATAAAGTGAAACCCGTATTAGCAAGTACGTGGCACTGTTCATTCCAATCAGATGCAGCTTTCTCCTCCGTCTGGTCTCCTGTGTGCAATTGCTTCCCTCATCTCAGTAGGGGATGGAGCGGGGACACCGAGATGCAAGGGGTTTTGCCATTGGACAAAGAATGAGGTTAGAAGACTGCAGCTTCGGTCTCTCTAGGTTTTCAACTATTTCTTCACAATTTGAACACTTGACGGTTGTCCCTTTTAATTTATTTGAAGTGCTATTTTTTTAAATAAAGGTTCATCTGTCCATGCAGTCCTCTTGGATTCTCTGAATGTAGTAACTGTTGAAACTGCTCCAAAGGTAGGCAGAAAACGGGCCGGGGAGCCGAATGCCCCAGGGATCAGGAGTCCCTACCACGGTCTCTGTGTGCTTGCTCGGTGGTGTACATTTCTTGTTAACCGCGATGTTAAAACTTGATCAGCACATAAGCTTTCCTCTGTTAGATCTTTTGGCAGGAAACAACCTCCAACCCTCTAAATTTCGTGGGTGTGTGCTGGTGTATGTCTGTGTGTGCATGTGCACATGCACTGTGTCTCACTCACTCTTAATAGATTCTAAGTGGAGTTAAAACGTGATCTCAAGGGAAACTGGTATTTCAAATATGAACTTTTTTGGAAACTTTTTTTTTTAATATGGCTGTTTCTGAGATATGTGATCAACTGAAGATGGAGCTGAAATGGGAGCTGCGTGGCCCCACCGTGCCCCTGAAACAGCAGAGCTCTCAGCAGTGGAGAGAGGAGGCCGGAGCCCGAACATGTGGTAGCCAGCTTGGAATGTCGCTGACACATGTGGCAAGAGGGCGCAGCCAGAAACACTTAAAGATGCAGCACTCAGGCGTGCAAGTTCCCTGGGTGGGGGAGTCAGGAAGGGCAGAGAGCCCTCAACTCACTCATGGCTCTAGTGTTTCTTTCACGTGTAATAAATGCCACTTTGTTTGTTTTGTGAACCCACCCCTCCCCTGTGTCCCTCAACCTGAAGGGAAAACGGAGTGTCCCACGTTGGAGGGAAGTTTGTGGGGAGGGATGGTCTTGTGGAACTCCGAATGGAAGGAAGTCGGCCCTGGGGCCCTTGGTGCCTCTGACTTTCCAAAGCTGTTTATCATGATATATACAGTGTGCACATATACACACATATACATGCATGTGCACACATGACTGTGTGTGTGATACCTTTTTTTAACTATTACAATCAAGCTGCTAAGCAAAGAGGACCCAGGGAGTCTCAGAGGTTGAGCACAATGCTGAAAGGAAGGTGTCTGCACAGGAAGAGATGGATGAAGTTGAGACCAGATTTAAACTTAACTCAAAATAAGTTATACTGGTTTTTTTTCCTCCTTCTATCTCAATAGTGTTGTAAAAAAATTTTAACTTGTTTAACAGTTGGAAAAATGCTGCATCTTTAAGCCTTCCCTCTAACTTCCCGCCTCCTTTTTCCCCGTGGGCTGAGTGAGGCTGTGAGACTTCATTCGTTGACTTACCTTTTCCACCCTTGTCCTGAAGAAGGGATGCCCGCTCTCCTTGCTGCCGTTGGGCCTGGGGCCTGTGTGGAGCTGCCTGGGCTCAGCCGAGTCTGGGCAAGGTCCCTTTCCACTGCATGGACCAGCCCCAGAGAGCATGCAGAATGTTGACCTTCACTAGACTCTCAAACAGCCAGTAGTGGGGTTCTTCCACGATATATTTTGTTAATATGGGTTTCACTTTTCCCAAGGATACTCCCTTACTGCCATGATGTTGACTTACTTTAAACAATGATTTTTAAAATGTGTATTAATTTGTAATTAAATCCAGCCAGACTGTTTTGGCCTTTCCCAATCTGGGGGGTGGAGAGGATATTAAAATAAGTTTTAAGAAGTGAATTTCCCAGCCTCTTGATTTTACTCCAGCTCACACAGAGCATTACCATCTAGGGTGGTAGATAGGGGAGTCCTGGCAGCTGGCCAGGACGCAGCGGGCATCACAGGCACCATGGGAATGTGTGGATTCACGCAGCACCTTCTGCACCTCTGACGTGCTAACACCTGTGCTTCTGGGTGGGAACACAGCAGTGAACAGGACAGGGAAAGGCCCAGCCATCAGCCCACAATTCAGGGGTGAAGGCACTGGGCCCCAGAAAGGGACGAATATGAGGGTCTGAGGGGAAGGGGTTGGGCTCTGCGTTGTCCACTGTGAGATGGGCAGCTGTAAAGAGACTCGCCGTTTGAGAGCCATGTTCACCCCACTTTTGCAGCTGACCTGGACATGTCTGCTGTGTTCTTGAGGGTTACCCCTTGTTTCCTGCCAGTCCAGGAAAGATAGGTTTTTCTCCAGCTGAAAAGATTACCAGGCAAGGAGCTCTGGTTAAGAGCCTGGCTTTAGAATTAGGTCTGGTTCAAATGCCACCTCTGCAAGCTTCAGAGATCACTTCTTGGATGGCTGTTTAAAGAGTAGAAATAAGATATATAATGTGCCTGGCACATAAGAGGTGAGTCACAAAAGGTGGTTTAGAAAGATCACAAGAGGCATTAAATGGGGTTGCTGGTCCTGGGAGCCAGGTTTGCTCAATAGAAAGGCTCTCTACTTGCCAGGTTATTGGGAAATCCTTTTGCCTTGGGTCAGTGATGCATACTTTTCAGGAGCCTTCCCTCTCTGGGTTGAGATTCAGTATCAACCTCTTCTGTGAGGTCAGCAGTCTCTCCTCCTGGATCCAAGACCACTTCCTGCTGAGTGTGGAAGGAGCATCTTACAGTCCTGTGTGGTCCCCAGGCTGGCGGCATCAGCATCTCTTGGAAACCTGTGAGAAAGGCATGCGCTCAGCTCTGCACCCCTACGCGCCCCCCCCCCCCCCAGCACTTCCCTCTGAATGTCACAAGTCCTGTTGACCTTCCTATCAGCCACTGCCATCAGGGAGGGGCATTGGAGAGGGTGGCTGTCAGGTCTTATCTGGTCTCATCCAGCTGGAAGACATATGAGTTATGTTCTGTGGCCTTAAGAATGAGAATCTATCTGTGCTCCAGGCTGTCCTAGGACCCATGTTACACGTGTGCTCTTCTGTGCCCCCCCATGTGTTCATCCCTTGGTACCTAACAACACGCTTCACTCCTTTGGGTACAGCTGCTTACGTTTGGCCTCTTAAAATATGACAACTTCAGTACCTTCCCGTGAATTAATTTATCATGTTCTTTTACCTAAGGGGTCCAGCACTGCAGGAGAAAGCTGAGCCCTGCGTCTGCTTAGGAAGCCAGCCTGGCAGACTGGATCAGGGTGAAGAGGGCCTGGGTCTGGATTGAAGCCTTTTGGAAGGGGTTGGGGAGGTGATAGCACAGAGAGGCTGCAGGGAGAGGAGGGTTAAAGGAGAGAGTGGGTAGGGACTCTGGCTGCTGCTGAGCTCAGCAGGTGGGCTGGGGGAACCTGCCAGAGGCTGGGAAAACAGGCCAGGGAGCAGGTCTGACCTGGTGGGGACAGGGAATACAAGAGCCCTATTGTGCTGTGGGGGCTCAGCAGGGGCCCAAGACCTGCTGGAGTCAGCAAAGGGGTGTGTGTGTGGGGGGGGGGGTGCTGGACCAGGGACCTGAGGTGCAAAGAGGTCAAAGGGCACCTGGCTGGCTAACCAGGCCCCACCCATCCCTGGCCATGGGTTAGGCCTCCTGGGTGTGCAGGGTAGTGCTCAGCTAGAGAACTGTGGTAACCTTAGTCTCATTCAAGCCTCCAGGCGCAGTCTGCAGCTGTGGTAGCCCTCTGTGCTGCCCCAGCCTTTTCACCCCAGGGCAGCTTGGGAAGGTGCCCCAGAGGGCTGGATCAGCAAGGGGAAGGGGCTCTAGCATTGCTGCTTTGCAGGGAAGTTTCTCTGTTGTGTCTTTCTTCACAGTGTAGGCATAGATGAGGTAGAAACATCTCGCTGGTCTTACAGATGAGAAAACTGAGGCCCAGAGAGATTTGGTGCCTGGCAGTGGGTAGCGCAGGATAGAATGGGGGTGGACTTCAGGCTTTAAAATGTGAGGTGGATTCTGAGTGCGGCTCCGGCGCAAACACTGCTGTGGGTGAAGGCTGCAGCTGGGCCCGGCTGCAGGCATGTCTCATCCTGATCCAGGGCTCCCTTTCCCCAGGCTGCCTCACTCTCCCCTGCCCCTCCCTCACGGCTAACCCTCAGACATCTGCTTGGAGATCACGCTGACCTTGGTATCAACCCAGCTTCTGCAGTCCTGGGCTGGAAGTGAAATTTGGGGAAGTGGGGGCACAGCTTCCCAGACCATTCCTGTTTCAGGTTCCACCTGATTGTGTCATCTTGCTGTATAAGGTCCTAAAATCCTGCCCCATGCCAGTCCTGGATAACTCTCTTCCCGTTCCTGTCTTAAGAGAGCATGAGACGCTTCTCCCAGGATTTCATTTACACTTCGGAATACCATTTTTGTATATACAGTGAACCCAGAGGTGTTCAGGCAGCAGGGGAGGCTACCATTCTCCTGGGCAAAGGAAAACAAGCAGTGTGGCAATCCCAATAAAATTGACCTGGGAAGCAATTGTGGGCAGTGGGGAGGGGATGGGCCGGCAAGGCAAGCAGGACCAAGAGTAAGGAGCCAGGGAGATACCTGTTGTCCCAATGGCTGAGGAAGATGAGAAGCAGGGAGGGGAATAGCATTCCTGAACATCTTTATCCAGGGGCCATGCCATCCCTTTATATCACAGGTCCGTGGGCCAAATCCAGCCCTCCACCTTGTTTTATCCGGCCCAGCTCCTTGTTTCTACCCAGGGGCAGTGCCAAGCTCTCGCTTAACTGTAACTACTTAAAAGGAGTAGTTACATTTATCCAGTCTTAAAATTACATTCGGCCCTTTGAAAGCAACCGCGAGGCTGATGTGGCCCCTGGTGAAAATGAGTCTGACACCCCTGCTTTATATGGAACATTTAATTTGGGGGACCAGGTAGGAAGTGTTACCCCATTTGCAAATAGGAATTGTGACACTGGAGAGCTTGAGGAACTCCCCAGACGTCATAAAGCTAGTCAGTGGGAGAGCCAGGGTTCTAGCTGGGGTCTCTCTGACTCTAAAGTCTGCTCCTTTCTCCACACTGGGTGGATGGAATCAGCAGACCCACTGATTCCAGTGTTTGGTTAACAGTGTCTTGACTGTTACTGATTCCACTATAGCAAATACAATCTTGGCAAAAATTCCCCGGACCAGGTTGTAGAGTTCACCAATAAGTAGTGGTTGCACAGAGCTTTAACAGGAATGGTGACGAGGCCATGGGCACGGAGGATACTGGCCTTTCTTTGGAAGTAGATGAGGGTCTGGGCACTGGGGAGGGGCTCTATAAAAGCCCCAGCCCTCACCACACCTGACACACCTGCAGACTGGGGTCATGTTCTGTTGGCTACTGATGCTGCACAGGATCTTTAAGTGGTGGGGGGCCAGTCTGGATTCTCCACAGGAGAATTGCCCAGATGTGGCCTGGCCCTTTCCCTTGTGAGCTCAAGATCTAAGACAGATGGTGGCCAGGGACATGGTCCCTCACAGACAGCAGAATGCAGTGTGTAACCCTGGCTGGCTGAGCAGGAAGTCTTGGCCTCCACAGAGACTGAAACAGGGCGTCAGAAGAGCAAGCATCATTCCCTGCTAATGAAACACACTTTCGTGCTCCTCAGCCCTCGAGTGGCCATTTCTCTGCCTGGAATGTGGCAAAAACCATGTGTTACTTGCCCCACTAAACCAAACTTCTAGGGCTGCCACCTAGTTTGCGCATCTTCGCTTTCCCAGCAGCTGGCACAGAGATAGCAATCGGTGGTTGAATTTTACCAGGGTAAATGAAATGAGAGAGCGTCTGTGTGCTGGGCAACTGGGGCTGGTGCTGGCAAGTGGGGGGCTTTCTGGACCCATGTCATTTTGCTGGTGATGCCTGGTAGTTGGCGTCTGCCCTGCTGTGGGAAGGAATGCCAAACCCTACTCAGGCTGGTGGAGCAGAGCCATCCAACCCTGTTCCAAACTTTGGGAGCCTTGCCCGAATTCCCTTTCAGGGGAAATTTGGTGAGGCCGGTGGCTAGCACTTCCAGAGATGGAAGCCTATAGGTTGACTTTGAGCAAACTTTTTTGGCTACTCAAGATCGGGATAAAAACAGTAGCTTAGCTAAAGCTGGCCAGTCCTCAAAACACTTGTGGGTAACAGGAGAGATGTGAGAATCAGGAGCGAGAGGATGATCTTTGAGGCAGCCCCAGCATAGCCAGTACCCTGCAGGGTCCTGGGGCCCCAGGACGTGCCATACTAAGATGTGTCCCAAAGGGCTTCGGTGAAGCAGCAGTTGCCAGAAGGGACGTGGCTCTGTCAGACCCGCCCAAGCTAACAACGGAGTGCCACCGGCTTGTAAGGTCTGATTGCAAACCATTTTTGTTTAGGGCAAAAATGTAGATAATGGGAATCTTCCTGGGTGACTGCAGAGTATTTTGGTGGATGCTCCCTCTGTGGCCCTTCATCCTCCACCCATCCTTGCCAAGAAATCTCAGCCCGGCGGAAAAGGGAAGAGGTACTCGAGCATCGTGGGCCCCACACCCTTGGCTGCAGAAATGGGGAAAGCTTTAACCAAGGCAAAAAAAGTAAAAAAAAAGAAAAAGTTATTGCCAAAAATATCACCGCGATGGACAGCACAGGAAACAATAAAACGTATGTTAGTTTCATAGTGTTTTTATCTGATTACTCATGGTGAGAGAACGTGAATCTTCTCCACATTTAGGGTCTCTAAATGTCTCAGTCTGGCTCTGAGCCCAGAGATCCCAAGCGTCTTTTCCAAGGTCACTCAGGGAATCAGAGGCGGAGGTGCGGTTCGACTCCAACATCCTGACTCCCAGTCCAGGGCTCTGTGCTGCAGTGACCTGTTGCATAATACGGAATAACTGTGGATTGTCTTCCTTTTTATGAAATTTCCATTTGGTCCTTTGCGACCAGCCAGCCATTCGCTGCTGGTGAGAGTGATGATGTCTTCTGGGGCATCCAGTGGACAGATTTGCCCTAGCTTTCTGGATGCAGCCCCAGCTAGCTATCGAAAGCACTACACTCCTCTGCGCCAGGGACCTGACATAGGGGTTGCACAAATGCTAAAACAAGAAGTGCCAAAGTTTGCGCTCCGCCCACGGTTCAGGGGCCCTGCCGCCCCTTCCCCCAATTTTTGTCCCGGTGGTCGAGCTCTGGGCCCCGCCCCTTCCCCACCCGACCAGAGGAGGGATCTTCCCAGGCGTGAAGGTAGCGGATGCTCCGTGACTAGAGAGAGCGGCGGAAAAAAGGCTGGATAGAGGGGGCGCCAGCAGCCGGAGTGTGGCCGCCAGGGTCAGCTGCGCGCCGGTGACCCCGCCCCCGCCCAGCCGGGCCTCGCAGTCCACGTCCGGCCACGCCGCGAAGTGTGCGGAAAGTTTTGCAGTTGCTTCCCCGCCCGCGCCAGCCGAGGAGTTGTGACGCAGCGTCTGGGGCTCCGGGCCCGGGCGGAGAAGAGAGGGAAGGCGAGGCAGGGAGAGAGAAACGGAGAGCTGGAGAGCGGGCACGCCGGGGCCCTCCTCGACCCGGCGGATCCTCCTCTCCGCCCCCCCTCCCTTTCCCCTCGGAGCTCTCTCTCAAGCCCCAGCCCCACGCCTCCCCCCTCCCCTCCCAAGCTGCCCGCTTCCCTTCCCCTCTGCCCCTCACACCCTCCTCCTGGGTTCTGCGCTCCTCCCCCCTGCCCTCCCTCCGCCGGGCCTGCCTCCTTCCCTCCTCTTCTCTTCTCCTCCTCTCCCCGGGAGGCATCACTTCGTCCCGACCGGAGGAAGACGCAGCCCCTTGCGGGCGGTCATCACACCCCAGTGCCCGGCTGCCACAGCTCACCGCACCCGTGCGCCCTCGGTCCCCGTATCCCCCGAGTGGCGCGCTGTGGGCATGGGGCCCTGCCTGCCAGCCCCCGAACTCTGGCTTCGTCACCTGCTGCGCTGTGCCCTGCTTCTCGGGGGTCTGCACTTGGGCCGCCCCGGCCCCCCCGGGGACACCGTCGCTCTCCCGGGTAAGGCGCTGCCAACTTGGCCAACTTGGGGGCCCGGCGGGGGGGTAACACCGGGAAGCGAGCCTCTCTTCTCAACTTTTCCCTCCTTTTCCCTCACCCCCTCCGCGCGCGCGCGCGCGTGTGTGTGTGTGTGTGTGTGTGTGTGACTGGGTTTTTAAAAATCGTCTCCGCTTTTCTAAAAGCGGGGAGGAGAGGGGGAGGAGCGTGCCTGGAGGTGGGGGAGGATCTGAGTGGAACCAGATGTGGCGGGCAGCGGGGGAGGGGAGCCCGGGGGTCTCGAACAGCCTCAGAGGAAGAGGGCGGGCTCCGGGAGGACCCCCGCTCCGGCCTTCCCGGACCACCCGGCTCCTGGACCTGTGGGGCGCGCCCGCAGGAACCGAAGGCTCCATACAGTAGACTCCAGTTTGGTCTTTTCGCTTCTTCCCAGGACTGATGGGTTATGATTGTTTTCTAGTGATTCGTAAAGGCTTGTGTGCCTTTCTGGAATCTCGGGGTGCTTATAATTTTCTTTTCCACACTTGGTCTTTAAGGGCAGCTTGTGGCATGCGGCATCCTCACTGCTTGAACGGAGATCTGTGGGCCAGTTTTGTGCCACCAGGATGCAGCAACAGGCTGGACAGAGCGCATGTGTGTGTGTTTGTGTGTGTGTGTGTGTGTGTGTGTGTTGTTTGGGTGCCTCTGATGAAACTGGCACCACTCCAGAGTAGACAGATCTTGGGCAGCCAAAGAGCTGCTAAAGATGCAAAAACCCAACTAACAAAAAACAAAAATCTTAAGCTGTACGTTCTCTTTCTGCTGCTCTTTCTAAAGGGTGACAGTGAAGTGTGGGGAAAGCCAGGCCCCTCACAGAGATTCTGAGCGTGAAAAAGGAAAGACCCACTTCCTGGGGGGCTGGCATGAGTCAAAGCTGGAATTGCCGGGGAGTGCGGTAATTACAGCCCAGTGGCGGCCCAGCTCCGGCTTGCTTTAGGTTTAATTTGGGGATGGGGATGAGTGAGAGGGGATAGTCAGTGCAGTGTTTGCAATTTTATGCAAAGTCCAGACAGCCCCATGGCCATCGCTTGCTGGGCTGGCCCACACACCAAGTGTGACTGTCGCTACCAAAACACTATCTGCCTCCGTTGTGCCGATGGGTGAGGCAGAGGTCTAGTCACAACAGGTAGAGCCCCCCACCCCTGCTGAATTTCAGACCCACCTGGAATTGAATGTGGACCAGCACCACCCAGGTCCCTAACTCCCTAGCCACTGCAGGACGGGGCTCAGTGGCTGCCCCTGCCTCCAGCACTCCTGCCTGTGTCTGGCTCCTCTGTGAAGGAACCCAGAAGGCAGGCGAGGGGGGAGGTGGAGGAGGAGCAAGGCAGTTCCAGAGTCCCAGAGCACATTTTAAAGCCAGGGCCCGGGAGGGTCGTGGCCAGAGAGCTGGCCCGGCCTTTCTCCCCGCAGTGGAGCTTTTGACAGAGGGACCTGGAATTATCTAGTGAGAGGCCCTGTTAGGGAGGTCACCTGGAGTGCCCCCTCTGCCTCCTGGTCTCCTCCCGGCCCCTGCCCTCCCTCGGGCTGTGTCCCTGCTCTTGCGTCCCCCACTTCCCAGTGGCAGTGCATCCACTGCTGCCCCCACTGAAGAAGCTGTGGGGTGGGGTGGAGTGGCCTGGTCTCCATGGCAGCAGTTACGGAAGAGGAAGGTGAAATCACACGGGGTTGCCCCTGCACATCATTGTATCCTCTGTCCAGAGTGCTCCTGGAGGCTGAATTCCTTCCTCATCCACTGTACCTGATGAATTAGGTGGTCACTGGGAGGAGCTTAGCAACCCCATGATCTGAACGGCCCCATTCGGCCCCAGGAAATGCTTGTGGAAGCTAGGATTTGGCTTAGCAGGCCACCACTGCTGGGGTGGACTTACCCTGGGGACAGGGGTGCCGGTGGGTGGCTTCTAGTGATTTGAGAGGATGGAGCACTTCAGCGCCCCTGGGCGGCCGGGCAGCAGTGCACGCCTAGTGTGGGCTGGCAGAACCCGTCTTTTCTCCACCTCCATGGGATGCCCCTCAGTGCTCGTGGCTGGAAGACCTTTCTGTTAATTTGTTCAATGACTGCATTGTACAAAAATATATTATTAGTTTATTTTTAGAGAAGAGGGGAAGGGAGGGAGACAGGGAAAGAAACATCGATGGGTTGCCTCTCGCACTGGCAGACACCCCAACAACGGGGGACCAAACCTGCACCCCAGGCGTGTGCCCTGACTGGGAATCAAACTGGCGACGTCTTGCTTTGTGGGGAGGATGCTCGGCCCACGGAGCTGCACCAGTCAGGGCTAAATGACTGCGTTTTAGAACAGCATTCACTGTTCAGTGCCGAGCCAAAGACCTGAGGAGGACGGAAGGTACAGAAAACTGTAAGGTGCATCCTTGGAGAAAAGGAGGTGTTGCTGGGGGGTGAAACGGGGCCTACCACACAGGGCGGAGGGGGGGGCAGGGGTCTGCTGGCGGGGCGCCTGCTCGCGGCCAGGAGCCATGCTCAGTTCTTCATGTGCAGTTTCTCATTTAATGCTGATAAGAACCCAAGGATGGAGGCCTTGTTGGGCCCATTTCACAAATAAGAAAATGGAGGCAAAAAGGGGTTTCATCATTCACTTCGAGTCACACAACTAGTACGTGGAAATCTGGGGCCGCTCGTACTTAGTGTCTGGAGGCTGGGGAGGCTGGGGCGAAGGTTCAGCAGGGCTCCCTGGAGGGAGGCTGGGTGGCACCAGGCTTTGCAGAGGCAGGGAGAGGAGCGGAGAGGGCGAGGCCAGGAAGGTGGGCTGGGCTGTTGTGGGGGTCATGTGGCAGCTGGCTGGGCCGTGGTGGAGAGTTACTGAGTGGGGTGGGTGCGGGGGGAACCTTGAGTGAAAGAAGCCAGAATGGGGGAGCGACTTGCCAGCTGGCAGTGGGGGTCCCTGGAGAATCCCTGCAGGTTTGCTAGCGGAGGAGTGAGGTGCAGATTGGAGAGTTGTCGGGAGCTCCAGGGACGCGGGTGGAGGAGTGGGGAGACCTGGGGAGTCTTCCTGTGAGGACAGATTTTGCTGTCTAAAGGACAGGGAGGGAGGGAGGCATCCCTTCTGAAAGGCATGAGGTACTTGCTGCTACTGCCAGAGTCAGCCCAACAAACTGCCTCCGCCCCCCCCCCCCCACCCAGCCCCGGCTCCCAGTAGTTGGTCTTATTCCAACCCAGTCCCCTTCTGTGAGCTGCCAGGGCAGGGGTGGTGCCCATCTGAGCTACGGTCGGTGCTAGCATCCTTCCTTGCACCTGCCCCCCTCCGCCCCCCAAGTCCCCCCGGCAAGGTGGGGGTGCAGGCAGGGGAGGAGGAAGCCCTGGTCTTGGCCCCTGTTTGTTCGCATGAGAGAATCTTGGCTTTCTGATGCCTTCGTGGTAGAGAGATTTGGGCTGATGAGATGATTTCAGGAATACCTGGACATTCTCAGAAGGGCATTTGTTTGCATTCACCACTAATTTAAGCATTAATTAGGTGCCCCCGCTGCACATACAGGCACGGCCCTTCTACACCTTGTCGCCCTGGGAGGGTGTTACTACTTGTACACACGGGCAGCACATCAGAATGTGAAATCGTTTGCTCAAGACCACCACCACCACACCACTTGAAAGTGGTAAAAGCAGTATTCGAACCCAGGTGTGGTCGCTGAGCCTGAAATTAAGCACTCCGAGGGTATTTGCTAGGAAGGACTGGAGAATTCTGCTTCATGGGCTTTCCCCATAGCCCTCAGCCGCCTTGAGCATCTCTTCCTGTGTCCTCCTGAGAGGAGCTCCAGGAACAGTGTAGAGGGCGCAGCTCTGTGACATCTGACTGCCTGGGCGCTTGTCTCTCCCACAGTTCAGTGGGCCCAAGAGGCTGGGCCCAAACCTTGCTAAGTGTTCTCAAGGTATGTGAGGTGCCCACCTTGAGGACGCCATGGATTAAGTGAGTGACGGAAGGGGCCTGAGGGAGGAGGAGCCAGCCCCAGCCCAGTGCCCCAGCCTCCCTGAGGTCAGAGATGCATATGTTCCCTCCTCTGGTCAGGGGATGTTCACTGAGCCTGCGCAGTGCTGAGAGCAGGGCTGACCGGGGCCTGGTCTGTGGAGTCCACCTCGTCGCCCCCCGCACAACTCCAGTGGGGGTCCCCTCCCTGGGAGGGCCTGAGCTTTGCTGAGGGAAAGTGTCTCTTCCTGTTTAGTCCTTCATGAGGTGGGGAGGGCCTCCGTCCTTGGACTGGATCCTGCAAGTCTGGGTGGGGTGGGCCATTGCAGCCGTGGGGCAGCTCTGGAACCTCACCTGCACCCTGCACATCCCCCTTGCTCCTCAGTCAGGGGTGGTGTCGGTGAACAGGCGGACTGGATGCAGGCATCTGTGGCCCCGGGGACCTGCCGGCATCAGGCAGCTCCAGTCCCTTAGGAGACAGATTGGGGTGGCTCCCTGAACTTGACCATGGGCCCATCGGGAACTTCACTGCATAGTTCCTTTCCTCTTCTTTGGACTTCTGGGTCTGTTCTCCCTAGCCCCTTGACTCTGCAGCCCCTGCCCACCCTGCTTGGCTGGGCCCTTGCTCTCTGCCTCAGCCCTGCCCCTCTCCCGGAGCAGTTTCTCCAACTCCGCATTCTGCAGCCACAGCTCTGGTTGTGCTGGGAGGGGATCTTTTTGGCTGTGGGATCTCAGCTTCTTCCCAGGTCACTAGTCCCCGCTTCCCCCACACCCCATGCCTTCTGTTCAGCACAGTCTGCTCCATCCTCCCTGAACCACCGCCTCCCCACCTCCAGGCCTTTGCACACAGCGGTCCCCCTGCCTGGGATGCCCTTCCCCTCTTGCTCCCTGGCTGCACCTGCCCGTTCCAAGGGGTCCTGATCACTGCCTCATGGGATCGAGTGGGCTGAGGAATGACAAGCACCCAGATGTCACTTGTGGATAAACCCCGGAAATAGAGGGAGTCTCCCTTTGTTTCTCCAGGATTACCACCAAGCGGACATGGTGAGAAGCTTCCGTGGTGGGCTTGGAGCTCCTCTAGGGAAACACGCAAAGCCAGTTTCCCAGCCTTCCCCGACAGCCTCAGTGAGTGTTAGGGAGGGGAAGCAGATGCCAGGCTCCCAGTGTAGACTGAGGCAGGAGTGGGCGTGGCCTGGAGTGTTCCCAGTCAGAGTCCTCTGGCAATGGAAACCGGGACAGGATTGGTGGGACCATCACGTTTTGTAAAGGTTGTATTTATTTTTATAGTGCAAGGGAGGGAGAAAGAAAGGGAGAGAGATGTCAGTTGGTGGCCCCTTGCAGGTGCCCTGAATGGGGACCGGGCCCACAGTCCAGACAAGAGCTCCTCTTGCGTTTTATCACTGCCACCCACCTGCGGGAGCCCCTTCCCCCCTTTGGTTCCTGCACAGGTCTCAGCACAGTGCCTTGGACACAGTGGCATCTAGTAAATATTTATGTATTCATTTAAGGTTTTATTATTTGTTTTTAGGGAAGGGGGGAAGGAGGGAAAGAAAATGAGAGGGAGAGAGAAACATCCATCAGAAACTTCGATTGGTTGCCTTGCATCCCGACCAGGGACCGAACCTGCAGCCCAGGCACACACCCGGGCCAGGAATCGAGCTGACGGCCCTTTGCTTTGTGGGATAATGCCCAACCGAGGCACACTGGTCAGGACGTGGTAAATGTCTATTGAAACAGAGAAAGAAAAATAAAGAAAGACCAAATAATTGTTCCAAAGAGCCCCCCCGTCCCAGTTTTACTGAGATATAATTAACATAACATTTATTAGTTTAAGGTGCCTAACATAATGCTTTGATATGATATATTACAAAATGATTGTCACAGGTCAACAGCCATCACCTCACATAGTTACAAAATATTTTTTCCCTGTGATGAGAATTTTCTGTTTGTAGTAGAAAGGCAGTGAGGAGAGTCATCCTTCCAGAGTTTCAGATGATGTCACAATCATAAAAAACATATGGCATTGAATACACAGAACATATTCCAATGGGCTGAAATAAATCCCAGCAGACTTAAGCTGTTATAAGAAGTTAATGCGAGACACACCAGAAAAAACACACTAATGGGGAAAGGAATCTTTCCTTTTATAGTTATTGGACAACTGGATTATAATTTAAAATTTTAGGGAGGGATGGTGGGGGGAGGGGAGAAGGTTTTCAGGAACAACAATAAAAGACACGTGGTCAGAACCAAGGGGGGTGGAAGCGGGGGTGGGGGGGGCAGGTGGGGGTGGCTGGGGCGGGGTAAGTGCGGACAACTATAACTGAACAACAGTGAAATAATTTTTAAAGATAATTTAAAATTTTAATTTCAACTATAGCTGATCACCTTTGAGGAAACTCAGATGGAAAGTTGTCACATAGAAAGTGCAAAGATCTCTAGGGGTTAAAGATGCAACTTTCTTTAAGTACATCGTTAAACTCGCAAAGACAGAAAGCCCAACCTCGGCAGAGCCACGCAAGCGCCGGGCTGTGGGCCGGGGGCCTGCAAACTGGGTCAGTCTCTCAGGACTCCGTCTCAGACGGTATGTCAGAAACCAGATATGTGACACTTCACAGCCTTTGACTTCCTAATTCCACTTTCAGGAATTCATAAGGCATGAATCCCGCAGAGAAAAAAAGTTCATAGAAGGGCTCTTCGTGGTTGCAAAAGAAATTGGAAACCACCTAAATGCCTGACAAGAAAAGCACAGCTAAGCAAACTGAGATACCCTAGCCCGATAGACAGTGTACGGGGCTTCCTAGGTAGCAAATACCCAGCTAGTGTCAGTACATAGGAAGATGTCTAAGAAGGAAGTTCAAGACCACAGGGCAGTCTTACATAATATGCACCCAGTAACAGTTGGGTGAAGATTCATGCCTGATCGCTGGTGTTCATTCATTCATTCATTCATTCATTCAGTTAACTGTTTTGTTTCTGTTTTCCTGAGCACTGACAGTGTGCAGGGCATGGTATTTGGTATTTGGTGAACAAATCAGGTGTGGTTCCTACCTTCCCAAAGCTTGTATTTTGAGAGCAGTTCCCCAAAATGGAGAGCATAGGGTCAATAACCTGCCTGACCCAAGAGAACTCCCTGAGCCAGACCAGCCTGGGGCAGTAGCCAACAGCCTTGCAGTCGGGCGTGGTCGCTGAGGGCAGGGTTTTCTGGTGTGACCCGGTGAATGCCTACCCTCATTTCTGAAGGATCCAAGACTATAAGAGCGCTGGCGTTTTGGAAAAAGCCTGGAAGCAGCACTGTTTAGAATAGCCAAAACAAAACCAAAAATGCACATCAAAAGAAATGTGGATAAGTCACAGATACAGACACACCATGAAATGCAATGCAGCAGTGACTGAGTGAACCTCAGCTACGTGCATTATCATGGGTGCATTTCAGAGATATATTGTGGAGTAGGGGAAAATCCCAGGACTACATTGGTGTTACACCCTCTGAAACCATTGGAAAAGGTGAAAAAAAAATACATAATGCAGTGAGGAGCTATGTAGTCCTCAGCTAAAGAACCAACTTTTAACATTTTGCCACATTTGCTCTACCTCCTGTGTGTGTTTGTGTGTGTGTGTGTGGTGAAGCTGTAGGCAATTGTAAATTGGACATTTCACACCTAAATACTTCACCATGTATCAACTAAAAACAAAGACATTCTGTAGAACCATAATACCATAATCACACATACAAGAAATATAACAGATGAAATTATTTTTTCTTTTTTTAAGATTTTATTTATTTATTTATTTATTTATGTATTTATTTTTAGACAGAGGGGAAGGGAGGGAGAAAGAGAGAGAGAAACATCAATGTGTGGTTGCCTCTCACATGGCCCCCACTGGGGACCTGGCCTGCAACCCAGGCATGTGCCCTGACTGGGAATCAAACTGGTGACCCTTTGGTTCCCAGCCCGTGGTCAATCCACTGAGCTACACCAGCCAGGGCTATTTTTTTCTAATATGCAGTTTGTGTTTGGATTTCTCCAGTTGTTTTCTTTTTTTTTTTTTTTTAAACAACTGTCCAGGGTCCAAAGTGGCATCATGTCTCTTTAATCTCCTCAAACAATGACTGTTGCTTGGCCTTTTTGCCTTTGTTTTTTAAAGATTTTATTTATTTATTTATTTATTTTAGAGAGGGGAAGTGAGGGAGGAAGAGAGGGAGAGAAACATCAATGTGTGGTTGCCTCTCGCCTGCCCTGCACTGGGGACCTGGCCCGCAGCCCAGAACCGGGGACTTTTCAGTTTATATGCCTGTGCTCAGTCCACTGAGCCACACAGGCCAGGGCTCCCGTTGTACAAGACGAGTTGGAGCCCTGGCACTGGTGGCTCAGTGGGTTGGAGCGGCGTCCCAGTATGCCAAGGTTGCAGGTTTGATCTCCTGTCAGGGCACCAACAAGAGGCAACCAATGGGTGTGTCCCTGGGGGGAACAATGAGTGAGTGCTGCTCTCTCTCTCCCCACCTCTGCTTCCTCTCTCTAAAATCCATACATTAATAAAGGACACGTGGGAGTTGGGCCTCCTCCCCTTGCAGGCCTTTGCAGGAGGCTCAGCCTTAGAGCATGTTCTCCAGAAGAAGCTCTTGGTCAGGGTGCTCACCGGTTCGGAGCTCTTTCCATGGACAGCCTCCCAAACACAAGCCTCCTCCTTCTGTGCTGATCAGCCGAGTGTTTACGGAGGAGGTCACGGGAGAGGACTCCCACACCGTAACACAAGCTTACACTTAGCAGCAGGACACAAAATTCTACAGGCGAGGAATGGCAGTACGTGTGGGTGAGGCCAGAGTACAAATGAGAAAAGCGAGGGGTGCAGGGTGGGCTTGCTGCATTTTAAGAACTTTATGATGCGTCTGTGTAACATCAGGCAACAAATGAGGACTGGAGACTCCGTGACTATTTACAGAGCGCACAGAACCCCCTGGGGTCAGTGTTACCCAACTGAGCCAAAGAGGCTGCGGTCCAGGATCACATATCCAGTGAGGGGCATTCTTCCAACAGCATTTTCTCACTTCATGTCACTGTAGTTCTCATCTTGGTAATTCTCATGATACTTCAAACTTTTTTATTGTTACTTTTTAAAAAAGATTTTATTTATTGATTTTTACAGAGGGAAGGGAGGGAGAAAGAGAGAGAGAGAGAAACATCAGTGTGCGGTTGCTGGGGGTCATGGCCTGCAACCCAGGCATGTGCCCTGACTGGGAATCAAACCTGCAACACTTTGGTTTGCAGCCTGTGCTCAATCCACCGAGCTATGCCAGCCAGGGCATATTATTGTTAATTTTTTATGGTGATCTGTCATCAGAGTGGCCTTTAATGTTACTATTGTAATTGCCTTGGGGCAGCACAAACTATGCCCATGTAAGGAGAACTTAATCCGGAAAGGTTGTGTGTGTTATGACTGCTTTGCCCACTAGCTGTTTTTCTCTCTCTCTCCCCTGTCTCCCCTCCCCCACACCCCTCAGGTCTCCCTTTCCCTAAGACACAACAATATTGAAATTATGCTAATTAATAATCCTACAATGACCTCTTAAGTGTTCACGTGAAAGGAACAGTGACAGGTCTCTCACTTTAAATCAAAAGCTAGAAATGATTAAGTTAGTGAAGAAGGCATATTAAAGGCCAAAACTGACCCAGGCCAGAGGTTAGGCCTCTTGCACCAAATCGTTAGCCAAGTTGTGAATGCAAAGGATAGTTCTTGAGAACAAATGATAACAAAGTAAAACAGTCTTATTGCTGATGCGGAGAAAGTTTTAGTGGTTTGGAGAGAAGATCAAACCAGCCACAACATTCCCTTGAGCCAAAGCCTCATCCCAGGAAAGGCTCTAATTCTTTTCAGTTCTGTGAAGGCCGAGAGAAGTGAGGAAGCTGCAGAAGGGAAGTTTGAAGCTAGCAGAGGTTGGTTCATGAGGTTTGAGAAAATAAGCTGTCTCTATAGCATAAAAGTGCAAGGAGATGCAGCAGTGCTGATGTGGAAGCTGCAGCAAGTCACCCAGAAGATCTAGGTAAGATAATTAATGACAGTGGCTGCACCAAGCAGGTTTTCAATGCAGGTAGAAGAGCCTTATATTGAAAGAAGATTCTATTTATGACTTTCATATTTAAGAGAGGAGAAGCCAATGCCTGGCTTCAAATCTGTAAAGGACAGGCTGACTCTCTTATTGGAGGCTAGTGCAACTGGTGACTCTTTGTTAAAGCCATTGCCCATTCACCATTCTGAAAATCCTAGGGCCCTTAACAGTTAGGCCAGATCTACTCTGCTTTGCCCTATAAATAGAACCACAAACCTGGATGACAGCTCTGGTTGGGTAGCTCAGTTGGTTAGAGCATAGTTTCGATATGCCAATTGTGTGTGTTTGGTCCCTGGTCAAGGCACGTAGAAGGAAACAGCCGATGAATGCATGACTGGAACAACAAATTGATATTTCTCTCTCTGTCTCTCTAAAAAAGCGATCAATTAATTCTTCTAAAAGCCTGGATGACAGCACGTCTATTTACAACATGGGTTACTGAGTATTTTAAGCCCACTGTTGAGACCTACTGCTCGGGGGGAAAAAAAGATTTCTTTCAGAATATTACTAACAATGCACCTGGCCACCCAAGAGCTCTAAAGGAGATGTTCAATGGAATTAATGTTGTTTTCACTCCTGCTAACACACACACACCCTGCAGCCCACGGATCAAGGAGTAACTTTGACTTTTCACACCTTAGTATTTAAGAAATGCGTTTTGTAAGGCTGTAGCTGCCAACATAGGAACTCTGATGGATTTGAGCAAAGTAAATTGAAAACCTTCTGGAAAGGATTCCACATTCTAGACGCCATTAAGAACAGTTTGGAGGAAGTTGATCCTAACCCTCTTGGGTGACATTCAGGTTTCCAGACTTCAGTGGGGGCCGTAACTGCAGATGGGTTGGAAATAGCCAAGCACTAGAAGTGAAACCTGGAGATGTGAGGGAATGGCTTCAGGGTAAAGGGTGAGGCGTTCCTTTCTGTGCATAGAATCTACTGGTGACGATGTTGTGAAGATTGTTCAGGTGACAACAAAAGATTCAGAGTGTCACGCATAAAAAAGTGTTACATAAACTTAGTTGATAAAATAGTGGCAGGGTTTGAGAGGATTGCCTTCAATTTTGAAAGTTGTTCTCTGTGGCCAAAATACTATCAAACAGTGCTGTATGCTTGCTACAGAGAGAAAGCAGTCGTGGAAGGAGGCGTCCGTGGGTGCGCCGGGCTTCGCTGGAGTCTCATTGTCAGACACTGCCACAGCCTCCCTGACCATCAGCAGCCGCCGCCCGGTCAGCCAGCAGCCATCAACACTCAGGCGAGACCCTCCACACCGAAAAGGGGGTGACTCACTGGAGGCTCAGGGGATGGTTGGCATTTTTAGCAATACAGTATTTTTAAATTAAGGCATGTACAGTACATTTGTTTAGACATAATGCTATTGCATGCTCAATAGACTACAGAATAGTGTAAATGTAACTGTTACATGCATGGGGAAACCAAAAAATGCCTGTGACTTGCTTCATTGCCGTGGTCTGGACCTGAACCCAGGAGATATGTCTGAGGAATGCCTGTGCTTATGTGCTTCTCTCCTGTCTCCCTCTCTGTGCTGCCCGCACCCACCACCAATCTCTATTTTGTGTTTATCTGTCCCTTGCTTTACAAAACTTTAATTTTTGCCCTGGCTGCTGTGGTTCAGTGGATTGAGTGCCAGCCTATGAACCAAAAGGTTACCTGTTCGATTCCCAGTCAGGGCGCAGGCCAGGTCCCCAGCTGGGGACGTGGGAGAGGCATCAGATCCATGTATCTCCTGTATGTTGATGTTTCTCTCCTTTTTTTCTCCCTCCCTTCTCCTCTCTCTAAAAGTAAATAAATAACATCTTTAAAATATTTTAAAATTATTTTTCCCCTTTATTGATTCCACAGAGAGGGGAAGGGAAGGAGAAGAGAGGGAGAGAAACATCGATGTGAGAGAGAACATCTACTGGTTGCCCCTTGCACGTGCCCCGACTGGGGGACCTAACAGGCAACCCAGGCACGTGTCCTGGCCAGGAATCGAACCTGAGATCTTTCGGTTTGCAGTTTAGCACCCAACCAACTGAGCCACACTGGCCGTGGCAAAAACTTTTAATTCTTGAAGTATAATATCGATATAGGAAAGTGAACACATCGTGAATGTTCAGCTCTGAATTTTCACAAACTGAACACACCATGTAACCAATGCTCAGATTCAGCAAATAGGAACACTACTAGTGTTCCAGACACTCTTAAACACTTTCCACAGGCTTAGTAGACATGGGTATTTCTTCTTTGTGAACTATCTGTTTAAATCCTTGATTATTTTTATCTCTTCAGGTCTTAGCACCTTACAATGATTGGGGTCTATATTTTTCTCTTTGGCTTACATGAGTTTCTTGCCATATGTGTTACAAATATCTTTCCCTTGTTTGTTGTTTATTTAAAATTTTTATTTCAGAGTATCTTTATTTATCCTTTCTCTTCCATACACTTGGCCTCTCTGGTGAAGTTCACAAAACCCTTTGGGGTCAGACTGGGTTCCCCTCTTCATGGAGATCTAGTGTTCACCCTGCGACATGCCCCAGCTGTCTGTTTGACTGGCCCTCCTTTCTCCCCTGGGCCCTCAGCAGGGTATCTGCCCTGGCAGGCGCTTCGGTTAGGGAGCTTGGATGAGGCTGCAAAAAGACAATGTTACAGACATATTTTCTTCAGGGTAAGAATACGTTTTTCTCAGGCTAGTGAAAAAGGATATCTATTCATAGTATCCAATTCAAATAATAAGTTATGAAATAAAGAAAAATTATCTGAAATTTTACCAAAAAACAGCCACCGCAGACATTTTAGAGAATATCCTTCCAAATTCTGTGTCCTCTCCTTTCCCTCCCTCTCTCTGTGTAAGACTTTGAATAGATGTTTTCCTTCTGACTCGGAACATTCTTTCACGTGCCATGTGTCATCAGTGGGTTTCCACCCAGTGCTCCCCCTGGCTGTCGAGGGTTCCGCTGTGCCAAGGCACCATAACTAACCCCTTGTTGGACATTCAGGTCATATCTCTTTTTATCACCAAATATATTTTTAAAAGATTTTATTTATTCAATTTTAGAGAGAGTGGAAGGGAAGGAGAAAGAGAGAGAAATATCAGTGTGTGGTTGCCTCTCGCACACCCCTTACTAGGACCCAGGTATGTGCCTTGACTGGGACTTGAACCAGTAACGCTTTGGTTCACAGACTGGCACTCAGCCCACTGAGCCACACCAGGCAAGGCTAATTACCAAATATATTAATTGAAGAAAATACAAAGAGAAGAAAATGAAAATCACCAGCTGTGCTGTAAGTCAGTAGTAACTGCTGTTAACACGGAGGCACGTACAGAGGTTCTGGGACTCTGGTGTGCTTCAGAATCTTGTTTACAGTCCAAATTTCCTTCCCCCTGCGATTAGACTCAGGAGGTCTGCTGTGGGGCCGGGGCACTGGCATTGCGAACAAGCTCCCCGTCGGATTTGGACACCCGAGTGCAAGAACAAGAATGCAAAACTGTCTTTTCAGATGTCACACGATTTAAGAGAAAATAGAAATGATGTCATACTGTACTTTCAGTTATTAAAAATCAGGCTGAACCTCTACCCACATCTAAATACTTTTATAAATTAATTTCTGTTGTCTGCATCATATCAGCAGTCCACTGTGGGAGTGTGTCTCAGTTTCCTCAGTCAGCCCCATACCACTGACATTCATTTTCCCAGTTGTTGCTATGACAAATAATGCTGTGTAATAGCTAAGTCTTTGCAAAGATTTTTTTCTTTTGTATTTCAATCTACTTATCTTTTAATGAGACTATTTAAAGAGCAGTTTTAGATTCACTGCAAAATTAAGAGGAAGCTAGAGATTTCCCATATAATCCCATGATCAACACCCCCCAATGGAGTGGCACATTTTTTATAATTAGTGAATCTACAATGACACATTACTGTCACTCAAAGTCGACTGTGTAGATTCTTAATTATTTCCTTAAATTCCTAAGAAGTGAGTTCCGGGGCCAAGTTCCCCTCCAGGAGGGCTGCCGGCTGGGGCCACGTCTACCAAGAGCGTAGGTGGTGGGGCGGTGGGGCAGTGTGCCCGGGGCGGTGCCTGGCCCGTGCCCGGGGCTCCGTGACTGTTGCGTGCGGCAAGCACAAGTGTGTCTCCACTGAGCAGATGAGGACGCTGAGGCCTGAAGGGGCTGGGTGACTAATCCAAGAGCAGGAGTCCAAGCCCAGCCTGTGCCTGGAGCCTGAGCTCCCTTAACCATATGACTGACTTTTAACTGATGCCAGAGAGGGAGGAGCAGTGATGGTCGTGGGGGCAGTCTTTTCTGTGGCCCCACAAATGTGTGGAAGAAATCAGAAAAAGAATGAGAGGGTGGGGAGGGAAAAGGAGCGGGGTGGACCGGTGCACCAGTGCTGGCATGCCTCTGTAGGTCACGTCTGTTGTGATGTTACAATGGGGTGTGTGTGTGTGTGTGTGTGTGTGTGTGTGTGACCCTTTGCCACTGTTCAGGGCCAAAGCAAGATGAACTCACCAAATGAGACCTGAGCCAGAGTCGGGTTCTGTGGGCGATGCAGAGAGCTTTTGTTGGCTTCAAGGATCTTTAGATGCCCCCTGCATCTCTCTTCCCTCGGCTTTATTTACTCCAGAAAGATTATAATAACATAATGGAAAGTTACATATAATCCCAACCTCCTGGCACAAGAAATAATTTCATGTTTCCCTTCTTTTCATTGTCCTTATGTAGATCTGTTTTTAGAGGAGGGTATAATTTAGAGGTTGTTAAACCATAGCCCATAGGACACAGGGCAGCTTGCCTTTCCACCTCTCATGGTCCAGCTCAGCTCAACATGCATGTATTGAGCACCTGCTGAATGCACTGAACTGGGGAGACAAGTGGATAAGACACAGCTCCTGCTCTCAAGGAAGCACTTAATGGGGGAGAGAGACCCTAAAAGGATCATGTCAGTATTCCTGTAGATCTTACCAGGAGCCTGTGAAGAGGCAGGGAGGGTATTTTATAATTCAGTTTACCGCTAAGAAAGTAGTTTGAGTCCCCTAAGCTCATTTAGTTTGGGAGGGCGGGATCAGATCTGAACTCCTGGGCTAGATTGCAATCCTCAGCCCTGCTCCCCACGGGCCCCGTGCCTGCCTGAATCCCTGTGAGGGTCCCTCGCGGCCGCTGTCCTTCTCCTTTGCAGCGTCTGCCGCGCCAAGTGGCACAGGCATTGCCCCACCTCCTTTCACACTCTCCCTTCCAGCGGCATGTTTTGTGACCTCATTTCCCCTCTGTGACTGCCCTTGGAGTTTATTTCTGTAGAACCAGAATGTGCTGGGTGTGCAGCACACCCCAGGTGGCCCTGCCCTCCCAGAAGTCCCTGCACTTTTCCCCCCTGCCACGCTGTCTGTGGCCCTTGCTCCTTGCATCTCCCTTCCGGGCACACCTGAGGAAGGGTTCAAATGTTCAGAGGCCAGAATCAAATGATGCTTGCCAGGGAGCAGGCACCCACGGGAATGGGAGGGGGACTCCACATCTGGACCATAGATTTATTTTTCTTTGAATTCTTCTGAAGAGCAGCTTAAACACTCAAGTCCTTGGCCTTATTTCCTCTTGTAATTTTCTCTCATCCAAACTGCAGTGTCTGCTAAGCCCAGTTCCCAGGCTCTGTGCTATGAAGCAGATTCTTGAGCTCAGGGCCCCAGTCCCGACAGAGGGTCTTGCTTAAATATCAGAAACGATAATGACCTTCTGTTACTGAGTGCTGACCAGCTACAGTGCACCTTCCAGGGGTTTCTTGCTTAATCCTCCAGAAACCCCTTAGACGGGTCTTAATTACTGTCCTTCCAAAAGTGAGGCTTGCAGAAGGGAGACAGCCAGCCCAGGGCCCGAAAAGGGTTGGTCCAGAGTCAAGAGCCACCCTCCACCACGGTGCCTCCCTCCGGAGAAGGTGCGGGTAGGTCCCATCGGCCTGTCATTGCAGAAGTCAGCAGGTGTTTAATTTTTGGCATACAGTCTTAGGGAGCTCCTGAAGGTTCCCTAGCAAAAAACACTCTAAGTTCAGTTAACTCCAGAGAGGGCCATGGTTTGCTCTTCGACCCAAACAAGTCACTCTTGAATGTCACCGAGTCCGAAGGTCAGGGAATTGCCAGCGAGTAGAGCAGAAGCTCGTTATGAAATGTGTTCTGCTGTCTCAGGACCGTATTGTGCTGTGTCTCGGACCCATTTCGTGAGGGGAATGCAGCATGTCACAGGGACACTAGTGGCAGGGCAGTGGAGCCTTATTTAGAGGAACTCACCCCCACCCGCCCCCTTTTTTTTCCATTCGAAAGAGGCACAGACCCTTGGTCATTCTTTATAGAGCCCAGGATACTGTCTCTATAAAGTAAGAATGTGGAAGAATGTTTCTCTACTCTGGTAAGAACAATGTGCAAGTCTAATAATATGTGGCCATTCCCCTTCCACCTCAGTGTTGGGGTGTGGGGCACAAAAGGGACGAGTGGGGACTCTGGCAAGCTGGTGAGCTTCCGCCCAAGTGGGCAGTGCCCCCCGGGAGCTGTGACTGGCTCCCTGCAGGTGCCCCAGCTCAGTGTGGTCAGGCCTTTCTGTATTTCCGAGAGAAGCTGGAAATGCAGACTTTCTATGTGAAATCTGTGCAGTTTTAAATGTTGGCTCGCTTTTCTTTCACACACTGTGAAGGCCAAGTACAACTTGCCTGTGGGTTACAGGTTCAAGTACCTGGGACAATTGTTTGGAGCTCAGCTCTGCAGCCAGTCTTCCTGGCTCCCCATCGGATTCTGCCCATATTGGCAGCGTTATCAACATGTTGCATCTCGGTTTTTTAGTATCAGTTTCCTTAGCTGCCAGATGGAATTTTACCTACTTCTGAGGGTTGCTATGTGGGTTAGCAAGAGGGTTAAAGAGAAAGCCTTGGAAGCCCAGTGCCTGGTACCTAGTAAGCACATGGTAAACTTGAACCTGTGTCATGATAAACTTTAATCTGTCTCTTTGTTTGTGTAAGTGCAGGGTGGCCATATGTATGTCCCAGTTTGCCCTGGGGAGTCCTGGTTCAGGCTTGTCGTACTGGTGTAATGATTGCGAACTCCTCTTCTCATTCCCGGTATAAGACAACTGGTTATATGGCTCACTCCCATCGGCCATTGCTGGCATGATGCTGTTGGGGACTCGAACATGTTTCACTCCCAATGAGAAGGTCATGGTTCCAATCGTATGAGTATCGGTGGACTACCCTTCGGCGCTTCCGTGCCCACGTTATAGAGATTGACAAGATAAAAGTTCTGAGATCTCTCAGTTCATGTTCATTCTGTCACTGGGCAAACATTCACTGTGATGCCAGGTGGTAGGGAGAGGCAGAGGGCGGACCTGGGCCTGCCCCCTACTCTTCTCTTCTGCTGTGTGAGAAACTGCTACTAGAAATTGTTCATAAAATGTTTCTGGTGAACTGAATGTTTATTCTTCAAACCTCAGTTTCTCACAAACAAATTATTCCATTTCAGTGCAATTCTCTGCACATTTCTTTTTGTGAGTGGGTAGTTACATTAAAAAATAGTATTGATTTCACTGTGGAAAATTGGAAAATAGACAAAGGCCTCACAAGTTTTTTCTTCATTTTTGTTGACTCTGCAGTGAGCAGGGCGACATGTTTTATTTAGCTTTAAATTATGCCCCCCCCCCCCACTGCTGCTCAAACACCTCTGCAGCCACATTGTCCAAACTAACTTTAAAAAATTACTCTTCTAAATTTGCCTGGTGTCTCCACAGCGTTCCTCACTCATTAATTCATTCTCAGCCAGCCAGCCAGGTATGGACCACCTAACGCGGTGCTGGGGTTGCCGCCCCCGCGGGCTCTCCTTTCAGGGATTTTGTGGAGTAATCTGCTCCCGACTCCCTCCCACGTGTACGTGGAACTGGTGTGGTTCGGGAGAGGCCTTTGGCGACCCGCTGTAACGAGTAGGTGGGCCTCGTTGTCGGCCGTGTGGTTTCTCCCAGCTGCAGGTGATTGCAGCGCCGGGGCGTGTGCACGCCCCCACCCACGCGCGCTTCCCGCCAGCGGCGATTTAGACCTGGGCCCAGCTCCAGTCTGGGTTGCAGAGTCCTGCCCTTCTCGCGGGTCAAGGAGGTTGGATTGTGCTGGCTCAAAAAGCCACTTCCGGACGCGACCGGAGCCGGCCGTCACTGTGAAAGTTGCCCCCGGGGAAGGAAGTGGCTTTGGGCTGTTTATTTTGGCTGGGAGCTGGCAGACGGCGCCGGGGGCCGTGCGGACCCGGCGTTTGCAGAGCTGGGTTGAGGAGCCCGGCGACCTCGGGGCCTCCGGGAAGGCTCTGCGCCGGAGCGCTGTGGAACCCGCTGGAGAGGGGTTGCCGGGAACCGGGGGTGCGGGACGTCGCGAAGATTGCGCGGCGGGGTGGGGGGGGTACGTCGGGGAGGGTCAGCGCGGAGGTGGGGGTGCACTGGGGAGGGGCGCTCGCGGAGGGGGCGCTGTGCCGAGGTGGGGCGTGCACCGGGGGCAGGGCAATGTGCTGCGCAGAGGTTCGCCCCAGCGGCCGCGAAGACCCAGAGGACTGGGTGGTCCCAGCACCTCATGTTCTGGGACAGGGGAAAGGAGGAAGGTAGGTCAAGGTGTGCCCGCTCTTAGGATCCTCTGGTGAGGTAGGGTCATGGAAAAAGGGCAGGGGAGCGAGGCTGTGGGACTTCCTGAGAGTGGAAGGTGCCAGGGTCAGGCCAGAGGTTAGAGGCGAGATCCGCTGTGGGGAGGGGGGGGCGGGGGAGGGTCATCCTACAAGATGGGCCCCGGGAAAGGACAGGCCGAAAAGGTTTTAGTCTGAGACTATAAAAACAGCAGGGGGTGTGATTAAATACCGTTCAGTCCAAGAGAAGACCCATGGCAGGTGAAGATTGTGTTCCAGACACCCCCAGGGGCCAGCTGCACTGAGCCAAGGACCACCTGGGGGCCCCGGGACCAGACAGAACCTGGGGAGGGTTAGGGTTGCCTTTCTGAATTTACATGAATTCCATCCCCCAGCACTCCCATCACAATCCCCTTCTCTTGGTTTATTAGGTGGAGGTGATAAGCCTACCCTGAACCCATTCCCTGCCAGAATTTGCTTTAGCATCTTCCTGGAGCACAGTGTATCACAATTGCCAGACGTACATTTTAACCGGTGCGAAGAGCGTCTCTAGATATGAACAGTAAAGGAAGCTCCCTGCAACTGGAGAAAAAGAGACACACACACACACACACACACACACACACTCACTCACTCACACTATACTTGTAAGCAGCAGAGTCCAAATGGGGCCATTTGTTTGTTTTTAGTCACAGGTACTTTTAAGCTGTGTAGGGTCTGAGGTTTGACCTGGCTGAGAAGGAGGGGCTGTTGGGGGTGGGGGAGGAGAGGGTGAAAAGCCTGGAGCATGGAGGGTATGGGAAAACGCACACAGTCCATGGTTTTGGTGAAAATATTGAACAGTTGGACAGGGTATTGGGGCCTCACTGTCATGTGACTCCCCTGCCCTCCACAGAAGGGATACCATCCCCCCACATGCAGATTCCCTGTGCGTGCCTGGACATGGACACAGGTTTTAGCAGAGGTGATGCAGGGTGGGGTGCTGAGTCCCCAGGATTGGCCTCAGCAGGGCGGGGCTGGCAGCTTCTGCTGACTCAGGGACATTTCTAGGCTTGGCCTCAGGGCCAAGCTGCTCATTGAAAACAGCTGCTCCTCTTGGCTGGCAGCCCTGTGGGCGGCTTCTGACTCTCCCTGGGATGACCCCTTGCCTCTGCGGGGAGGGGTGGCTGACTTCAGGAGAGACTCAGCGGCTGGAGGCCACCCTGCCATACCCTCTGGACCAAATCTAGTCCCCAGGGCTCCCCAGCTTGCCCCTTGTCCCCAGCTCTGTAGGAACCGAGCCAAGCTGGTTGTTGGGTCCCCAGCCTTTGCTCCTGCTGTTCCCACAACTTGGAACACCCAGCTTGTTCTCGTCTCTGCTCAGGCCTTTCATGGTTTTGACGTGCCTCATTCAGCAGATACTTGTTGAGAGTGTGCTGCGTGCCAGGAACTGTGCTAGAATTTACTTCCTCTGCGCTGCCTTCAGCATGATGTCTTCAGCTTGTAATGGAGAGCAGCCGTCTTATCCGAGGTCAGACCTCTGGCTGCCTCTGCTGCTGGGCTGAGTCCCAGGAAGCTGCAGGGACAGCTGAGAGCTTTGCTCCTGAGAGGCAGCCAGACGGCCTCTGCGTTCAGCCTCGTGACTCCACCAAAGCATTGTGTGTACCTTGCAGCAGATGGGAAATGAGAGGTGACAGTGACCATCAACAGGCAGGGAGGAGATGGGTTGCTTGATGGAGAGCAGATAGCTTTGACCCCCCAGTGCCTTGGGGTGGAGAACACACAATGCAGTATACAGATGGTGTATTAAGGACTCACACACCTGAAACCTATGTAATTTTATTAGCCAATGTCACTCCAATAAGTTCAATAAATTAAAAACAAACAACAACAAAAAACCCCAGTGGCCTCTGAACACAGGAACACCTTTCCAGGATGATGGCCTGGATGTCTTGAGAAGCAAGGAAGTATGGGTCACACACCAGAAAGATTCCTGTCACGCTTCAGTCGTCTGGAAAACCCGTTTCTAGCCTGCGGGTGCAGGTCACATGCAGCTATGCAGTGTACAGCAGACCTGACTTCTATTTCGCGCACTTGTGTGTTGCCTGCAGCTTTGCTATGGATGGCTTTGTGAGCTCTGCATCTCGGTTTCACTGTAAATGTCAGGAGCGCATACTATCTGATTTCCCGGTAGTACAGTGCTTCGCAAGTGCTTGTTACCTGCACGATTGAGGAAGTCTCTGGGGGAGCAGGGGAAGGGTGCTCAGGAGCTTGAGGTGGGGTGTGGAGGCTGCCGCAGGCCCGGGAAGCTCCTAAAGAGTCTGGTGGTCAGAGGGGATCCCGGAACACTGGCCCCAGGGAAGTAAGGAAAATGAGCCAGTGTTCCAGACTGGGGGCGAGGCCCTGGCTCCAGGACATGGGGTTGTGAGTTTATCAGGATTCTTTTGGTTACAAGGACAGAACCCAGTGCAGACAAGCCCACAAAATAAATGGGGATGTGGCTGCAAATGATCAGAGCCAAAGAAGAGCCTTAGGAACTCGAGGACTAGGACTGGCTGGTCAGCTCCACTGGAACTCACTTCTTCCATCTCGGTTCTGGGCCTCTTCTTGTGTGCTGCCCAGTCTTGCCTGCAATAGAAAGGTCTTCTCATGGTAGCAAACAAGGCCATTGGCAGCCCCAGCTTAGCGATCTCAACAGAGAAAGAAAACTTCATGTATTTCAAGGGAGGACCCTGATCGCTGTGGCCAGGGAGATGGCCACTCTTACTGGCCAAGAGTGAGCTTTACACCCACTCACATAGCCAGAGGTACAGGAAAATCCTTTATAAATAGTGATGAGAAGGGAATGGGAAGTTTGCTGGGCAGACGAAACAAAGGCCAGAGACTGAGCAGGCAAGGACGTGGTCAAGGATTCCGTCTTCATCTTCCACCCAGAGCCCAGCGCCTGTCATGTGGTGTTAGGGGCTAGATTAGGTCTACACTGCTCACGGCTACGCCTGGCACCACGCCAGCCTGACACCTGTGAAATTCTCAGTAAAGATCTGTTGAGTGAATAAATGAAGGACATCAAATGGGTACTTAACATGCAGTCTCCTGCCTGGCTTCACTCGTGTCTTCACTCGCCCTCTGTGCTGGGCCTGGTGTGGTTGCCAATGAAACACAAGAGGTCGTCTTTGTCTTTGGTGAGGACCGTACCGAGGTCCTAGCGAGGGGCAATGACACCTGCAGCTCTCACACTTGTGCAGTGAGGCTAGGAGGGTGGGCGAGGCAGAAGGGGGCCTTCTCAGAAAGGGGATGTGGCTGCAAATGGTCAGAGCCGAAGAAGAGCCTTAGGAACTCGGGGACTGGGACTGGCATGAGGCCTCCCCACTCTGAGCCCTCTCTCTGCTCCAATGTGGGTCCCTCTCAGACCCCTCATTTGCCATCTGTCACTGCTGCACAGCAGGGCTGGGGTTGCTGAGGCCAGTGTGTGCGTTTTCTGGTCAAGGAGGCCGGACAACATTGTGTCCTGGGCTGCAGTGGGCTCCTGTGACGTCTGGGGCTGTGTTGCCCAGTTCCACCTCTGAGAAGCGTCTGTAAAAGCAAGTACTGTTTTCTCTCTTTTCCGGTCCCAGGCCCTTTCCCTACCTCCTGCTGAGGGTCACTTTCTGTTCCGACTGTCTTCGCTGACGTGGAGTTTCTGAGAACCAAACACCCAGGCCCTAGAGGAGGCTCAGGCAGGCCGGGGTCAAGTCCTGGGGCCATTTTATGGTTCTTGGAGGGTGGCTGGAACAAGGTGGATGGAGGGTCCCCCCGAGGAGGGGTGAGCAGCTCTGTCGGTCGCCCTAAAGACCCTCAGGAAGTCACCTGTGACTTGCCCAGAGAGGATCCCCAGCCTGGTGCCGGTGAAGAAGAGCGTGACCAGAGTCCTTGCCCTGCCAGCCTTCCGAGGAGTTTTGAGTGCTCAGTGACAGGAGCCATGGGCACCCTGCTTGAGGAAAGTTAATCTGGCAGCTGGGACAAGCAGCAGGAAGGCAGACTGGTCAGCTGTGATTTCAAGGCATGAGATTCATGTATTTGTTCCTTCAGTGCTCATTAAACACTACTGTGTGTCAGGCAGAGCCGTGGGCACGGGGGACCCAGTGGTGAGGACCGAGAAAGTCCCTGGGCGTTTATGAACAAGAAGGGAGACAGAAAATAAACAGAAACACGTCAGCTCATGAGTTCTGGGAATGGCAGGATAGCTCGTATAAAAGGGGCCACCTCCTAAACCTGACAAGCTCAAGGGAGGTGGAAAATAACCACATGGGGAGGTCCAGACATAAAAATTTTTAACCTAGAGCTGGTCTTGGCAGGCAGTCCGGTCCAGGTCTGGACAGGGCCAGTCTTACCGTTAAGCATTGTCTTTTTACATACCTTTGAAATGTCAGGTAATCTCCTTCTCTAGACCCCTCAGGCCACAGCTGCCCTGGGAGACCACCGGTATTTTTTATCTTGTTGGCCACCTCTCTGCTGTGAACGTTCATGGTTGCCTACCCTGCACCCTCCGATGTAAAGAAAGTGTGCGTCTCGGTTTCACCCTTTCCCGGGTTCCAGAGATTGTCCCCTCTTCTGCTTTCTCCCGCCTCCTTAATCTACCACCAGTGAATTTCATGAAACCCTCCTTACAGCTTGTCCTTTGATTCTGATGTGTAAAATGAGCTGCAGAACGTCCATTCTCTGCAGCTTTTTCTCAGTCCATTGAGATGTTGCTTCCCGGCAATTGTTGTCAGTTTGGATCAAATACACTCATAAAAATTCTCTGCAGTTTTGGAGTTTCATATGTTGACATAGTCTGACTCTCTGGCCAAGAGTGCGTGGTAGACTAAGGACAACAGAAGAAACGCAGTGGTTAGGGAGCAATCAAAACCAGATGGATGCTGGGGAGGAAACAACCTTTGAGGGAAAAGAAGCAGATGAGGGGAATGACCCCTCGGAGCCGATTTTCCCCCTGGGAGTACTGCCCCCTAGGAGGTGATGGTGTAAGAATGTCCAGACCCATAAAGAATTTTTATAAAAACTTATTGGAGAAAATACAGACAACCGTAATTGAACAACAATAAAATAATTTAAAAGAAAATAAAATCTCAAAAAAACCCACCCCCAACTTATTTGATCTAAACAGGATATACCTGGAAGCAAGCTCTCAAGACTGAGAAAAATACTTCCAAGAAATGACAGTTTGCTGCTCCTTCTCTGCCTTTGGAATTAGGGAGGGGCTGTGAGGAAGATTCCAGGAAGGTGGGAGAAGGCAGGCGGGGATTGGACTGTGGGGTAGTTAACAAGATGCTGTGCTCTCCGAGGGAGGCCCGAGGTGTGTTAACCTGCAGGTACAGGGGCCTCGGACAGGCTCTGCTTAAGGCAAAGACAGGCCTTCTTCCAAAGCAGTTATTTGCCTGGGGTGTGACCACCCACCACACCGTGACCTGCCCAATTAGGAATTTGTGATCAGATCAGCCTGTGAAATTATTTTCCCTAGAAGCCCTTTTTTGTCCACAGAGGAGCTCAGACAGAAAGGTGCAGTTTTACTGGTCAGAGTTGGAGGCTGCCAGACAAACTAAAAATCGAGAGGGAAAACTCTGGAGAGGAAGGAGCCATAGAGACGTTCCCTGCAAATTCTCCTCGAGGTCTTGGTGACTGCTCACCTGGGCATGGGCAGTCTAAACTGGGAGGCTCTGGGGAACCCAGGAGGAAGCGGCAGCTGGGAGGCAGAGGTTTTTGTTGCTACATGGTGTTGAGGAAGCAGTTTGGAGTTCAAGTTCCACCGAGTTAGAGGCGCTTAGTAATTGCCTAAGGTTTTCCTTTTTTATTTTTTTTTTTAGTTTTGTTTTGTTTTTAGATTTTCCTTTGAGCCTTGGCTGGTGTGGCTCACCGGATTGAGTGCTGACCTGAAAACCAAAAGGTCACTGGTTCGATTCCCAGTCAGGGCACATGCCTGGGTTGCGGGCCAGGTCCCCAGTTGGGGGCGTGTGAGAGGCAACTGATGTTTCTCTCCTTCTCTTTGTCCCTCCCTTCCCCTCTCTCTATAAATAAATAAATAAAATCTTTAAAAAATATATTTCCTTTGAAACTCTAGAAGGGCCTCACCTTATGATTAAACCCAAGGCTAAGGGACACACCCTAAAACTAAAGGCAAAACAGCCCCACCCTCGCAAAGCCCAAAACCAAGCCCCTGCAGGATCGAGGTGGTGCACCAGTGATCTAACTGCCTGCCAGAACAAAGCCCAGCATTCTTCGTAGGAAGATGAACCCAGACTCCCTGACGCACGCCCTCCACAAGGCCCCACAGAGAAGAAAAGAATCCAGACTCCTTACAACATTATTTACAATGTCCAGTTTATGATCAAAATTACTAGACATGCAGGTAGGGGGAGAAAATGACCCATAATCAAGAGAAATAGTAGACGCAGATGCTGAACAAAATATCAGGTAAATGTCAAGAGAATTACAATCAAGGGATTGGATCACCCTGTGAAGTTCCTTTTGGTGTGATTTTTTTACAGCACCCCTTTTTGGTCCACGAAATTCATCATTGTTTTCTTTATGACTTTCAACACTCGAATGTCATTTTTAAAAGAACTTTAGAACTTACTTACATCCTTGAAAGGTCATTCTGGCTGGCTGTGGAGAATGGACTGGAGAGGGGTGACAGGGCCAGCGTGGGGGAACAGGAGGCTGGGACCGAATTTCAGCTCCATCTCTGACCAGCCTGGGACTTTGGTCACATATTCTTGCCACCCTTTAGGCAGGCTCTTTACCTCTAACGTGAACTAGTAACAGACGGTAACAGTCGTCCTAGTGATAAACACTGCGGCTGAGCATAGTCGGTGCGGACGGGGCAGGTGGTGGTCTGGTGTGCGTCAGTCATCCCGGGCGGCTTTATGATTGAAAGCCCGCACATCTCCCAGAGCTGGGATGCCCAGAGGCTGTATCTTTTGAAATTAGTTCCTAGGGTCTTAACAAACGTGATATTCATCTACAAGCTACATGTGAGTCAGAGTCAGCACTTACAACGTCAAGAATGGTGGGGGGACAGTTACAATTTTCCGCCGCTGCAGTGGTGCCCTTCCTGTGTGCTGGGCCCTTGTCCAAACACTTCACACGTGCAGTATTACCTCACTTAGCCTTTACAACAGTCTTGTGTTTAATTTTGTAAACTGATTTTTAGAGAGAGGGGAAGGGAGGGAGAGAGACAGGGAAACATCGATGCGAGAGAGAAACAGTGATCGGTTGCCTCTTGTTCGCACCCCGACCTGGGACCAAACCCGCAACTCAGGCGTGTGCCCTGACCAGGAATCGAACCTATGGCCTTTCAGTTGATGGGATGACACTCCAACCGAGCCACACGGGCAGGGCCCTTTACAACAGTCTTATGATGAAGAAGCTTGAGTCAGAGAGCAATTAAGCGACTTGTCCAAGTGACACAGTAAGAGGCAGAGCTGAGATTTGAACCCTAGCAGTTAGATTCATGCTTTCAAGGCATGAAAATTATCGTTTCATACTAAGTCGGGGAACAAGAGGAAGGTGGTGAACCATGGATGTCAGAGACACTGGACTTGCTTCCTGGCTGTAAGATATGGTCACTTCCTGTCTCTAAACTGTTCTCATGTTTTTCCCCACTCCCTTTCCCTTTAAAATATAATAACTTAAAGATACAACAGCTTTGAGGTATAACTCACATGCTATAGAACCCACCCATTTAAAACGTGCAGTTAATGGGGTTTCAGTATATTCAGAGCTGTGCGACTATCACAACACTGTAGTTTGAGAACCCCCCCCAAAGAAACCCGTGCCTTTCAGCCGCCCCTCCCCACCCCATCTCTGCAGCCCAGCCCCAGGCAACCACTAGCCTGCTGTCTAATCACTGAAGTCTTGGCTTCTTCATCTGTAACGTGGGTGCGCTGGGGGCCTCTTAGATTTCACTGTCTCCCACACAGTGCCTCTGCAGTGAGGTGATTGGTGAGAGGACGCAGGATGGGGGATCCAGAGAGCCACATGCTGTCTGGAAAATGGGAGTGAGATGGCTATGGGGCACAAGTGGTTGGGTGTGAGGGGTGGTGAGCGGTCTGGGGAGACTCTAGATGGGAGGAGAGGATGGCGCCAACAACGCCGAGGGGCGAGGGGGAGGAGCGAGGCAAAACGACGCAGGCCGGAGCGCTATGGCAGAAAGCCCTGCTCTGCGACAGCAGCGGGGACAAAGGTTGCAGTGTGTGTGATGGGAATGCCTCCGCCCTCCTAAGACCTTCAGAAAAGGGTGTGGGACCCACTTGCCATGTGGAGTGGGGTTTGCTTTGGGGGGTGGGACGGAGGGCTGCGACCCAGCACCAGACTCATGGTCAGTGCCTGTCTCTAGGTGGCGCTGGCCATCGAGGGCTCGCCAGGAGAGCCCAGGTGACGGCTTCATGTCCCGCCTTCCTTTCCAGAGCCCAACGTCTTCCTCATCTTCAGCTATGGACTGGAGGGCTGCCTGGAGGCCCAGGGTGGGCAAGTCAGGGTCTCACCACACTGCAGTAACAGCCTTCCTGCCCAGCACTGGAAGTGGGTCTCCCGGAACCGGCTCTTCAACCTGGGTGCCATGCAGTGCCTAGGCACAGGCTGGCCGGGCACCAACACCACAGCCTCCCTGGGCATGTACGAATGTGACCGGGAGGCAATGAACCTTCGCTGGCACTGTCATACACTGGGTGACCAGCTGAACCTGCTCCTGGCCGGCCGAGCCGGCAACTCCTCGAAGGCCGGCACCCCTGAGCGCGGCGACCAGACCCGCAGTGGCCCGTGGCGCATCTATGGCAGCGAAGAGGACCTCTGTGCTCGGCCCTACTACGGTGAGAGGCTGCTTGCAGGGGAGAGTGTCCAGGGCACTGCAGCCACAGAGGGATGGCTCCGGGGACACGGCCTTTGGCAGTCACAGGCCCAGTGACAGGCAGACCCTGACAGTCACATCTTTGATTGTGACGGGAAGCATTTTGAATAAGAAAATTAACTTCAAAGCGTTTCATTTACTTTTTAAAAACTTACAAAATTAAAAGTTGAGGTTTTTACTTGTAAAGACCTCAAACAGTATAAAAGTGTCTGCTGTAAAATTTCCTTCCCCAGGCCTACTCTCCAGGGAGACCCCCGGGTGACCCCCAGGGGCAGCTCCGTCCTGGGGTGCTTTTCCTGGAAGCCACCCTGACTTCCAAGATGGAACCTGGGGAGGAGGGGTGCACAGTGGAGCCCCCAGGCTGGGGAGCTGCATAGGGATTCCTTCAGGGTCAGGCCTCTGGGGGTGACTTGGAGGCCCCCTCTCCCAGCTGGAGTTTGGACAGCCGTCCGGGGCATTGGATCCTGTGGGGTGAGCAGCAGGACCTCTCTCAGGCTCCTGGGATGATCTGATGGCAGAAGGAGCCTTAAGGCCACTCTCCAGTGCCACTGCCCCTCCCCCTCCGCTGACCCCTGCCCAGCCCGGCTCCCTGTGTTATAGGGGGCGGGAACCTCAAGGATCCCGATGCCAAAGCCTGGATCCCTTCCTTGCAGAGGTCTACACCATCCAGGGGAACTCCCACGGGAAGCCCTGCACCATCCCCTTCAAGTACGACAACCAGTGGTTCCACAGCTGTACCAGCACGGGCCGCGAGGACGGCCACCTGTGGTGCGCCACCACCCAGGACTACGGCAAGGACGAGCGCTGGGGCTTCTGCCCCATCAAGAGTGAGAGCGGGGTGGCTCCTGGCGGGAGGCTGGCCACGAGCGTGTGGTGGGTGGCAGAACTTGCGGGGCTGGGGTGAGAGGTGGCCCCTCCTCACCATTTGTGTGGGGCCTCCGCACTCTGTGAGGGACCCCTGTGGCGAACCCTGAAGCAGAGGACTGGGGAGGGACCTATGCCTGGCTCTCCTGGTGGCAGGTAATGACTGTGAGACCTTCTGGGACAAGGACCAGCTGACCGACAGCTGCTACCAGTTTAACTTCCAGTCCACACTGTCGTGGAGGGAGGCCTGGGCCAGCTGTGAGCAGCAAGGGGCAGATCTGCTGAGCATCACCGAGATCCACGAGCAGACCTACATCAATGGTGAGGCGGTGGGCAGCCCCCGGCTGGGCTGGCTGACCGGGGTCTGACCCACCTGAGGACAGGGTGGGGTGCCAGGACCCTGAGACCTGCTCCTACCTTTGGAGGACGCTGATCCCTTTCTGCTTGTGGGAGTAAGGATGGCGTTGGTGGGGGCAAAGTAGGAGGGCTGCGGATGGGCAGCCAGCTTCTCACTGTCACCATCTTGCTGTCAGGGCTCCTCACTGGCTATAGTTCCACACTGTGGATTGGCCTTAATGACCTGGACACCAGTGGAGGCTGGCAGTGGTCGGACAACTCGCCTCTCAAGTACCTCAACTGGGAGAGTGGTGAGGCGCAGGGTTTGGGGTGCAGGGTGGCCTGGGGACCCTACAGGCACCATCTCATCAAATTGGAGGTGGGAGGGGGCAGATTCCCCACCTCCTGGAGTGGCCCCCCTGGCCCACGCAGTGCACTGGTGTGACTTAGAACCTAATGCTCAGGGCACAGGACTGGGTTTCAGGCCCGTGTACCCAGCCCACCAGTAGCCTGGCCAGGGAAGCTGGGTGGGGCTGGTACCAGTCGCTGAGCAGAGCCCAGGACACGTGGGCCCACAGCTGAGAAAGCAGTGAGGCCCTGCGTGCCCAAGGAGGGAGGGCTGAGTGGGGACCTGGGCCTCTCCAGCTGGCTCAGGCTTCCGAGGAAGCAGGAGGTTCAGAGAGGGCTCCAGGGGCCGGGGTGTGAGTCTCTCTCCTGGGGTGCTGGCGCCCTGCCCTCCCCACAGATCAGCCTGACAACCCAAGTGAGGAGAACTGCGGAGTGATCCGCACGGAGTCCTCCGGTGGCTGGCAGAACCGCGACTGCAGCATGGCGCTGCCCTATGTGTGCAAGAAGAAGCTCAACGCCCCAGCTGAGCCAGAGCTTCCCAGTGAGCCTCGGTCTGCCCAAGTCGGGGTGGGGCGGGTGGGGGTGGGGTTCCTCACAGCACAGCCACAGCCTCGCAGCACAGGTGACTCTGGTCTGCCCTGTTCATAGTTAACGGTTCGGTTGAAGTCTGAACTCACTGGGAAGTGCCATTAATTCATTTGGGGATTTGTTGAGAACTTTGTTAAATGCTGGTATTACCTTGTCCTTGTGGAAGTCACAGTCTGCGGAAGGTGGTAGACATCTCAACGCACAATTGGAATATCCTGAGTTATGTGCTGTTATAAAGACATGTGCAATAATGTCAGTGCAATAGATGCCTAGAGAAGGGATTGATTAAGCTTTTGAGAGTGAAGGAGAGTTTCAAGGAAGTAACGTTTGATTTGCGCCTTTCCAGTTGAGTGTAAGTTTAACAAGGCGAGTAGAGGTGGGAGGGAGGGCCCCTTGGCAGAGGGAACTGCGCACTCAGAGGTGTGGTGGTGCGGAAGCACACAACAGTTGCAAGGTTGGTGAGAGGTCTGGCTGGAGTACAGACTTGTGACTACTTAACCTATGATCCCGAGACCAGCAGCACAGCGTCACCTGGGAGCTTTTATAAATGCAGAATCTCAGGCCCTGCCCGAGATTAATTGAGTTAGGACCTGAACTTCACAGGACCCTGTATCTGTGATTCCTGTGCACATGCCTACCGTGTGACAAGCCCTGGCTGAGAGCATGGCGAAGAGAACGATTTGGAAAGGCAGGCTGTAGCCAGCCCGCCGGGGGTCTTGGCTGTTGGGGGCGGTGTGGGTGGGGCCAGGTGGGCCGTGGGAGCCTTTGCAGGTTTTTCAGCCAGGGAGTGCCTTGCTGGCATGTGTGATTCATAGGGGCCTCAAGGAAGAGTTGGAGGGAGTAGGAGACAGTGGGCAGGGCATTGCTTTGGGGATCCTGCCCCTCACTGGCGTCTGGTCTCTGATTTGCAAACAGTAATTTCGCGTCCCTTGGAGGCTGGTCTGTGAGGCTGGAGACCGGCCTGACCCGGAGGAGCCTTTGCAGCCTATCGGTGTAGGTTGCACAGGCTCCCACAGGGGGTCCAGGGACCCTGAGACTGGGGAGGAGGGAACTTTTCCAAGCAAAATACAGCAAAACCAGAAAAAAAAATACACAAACTCACCAAAAGTAAAGAGCTTACAGAGCGAAAGGTCTGCTTCTGACCATTAAAATGTCAAAGACTGATCAGGGCCATCAGCTCCTGCTCTCTCCCCTCCCCCCCCCACCTGGGGGGTGGTGAGAAGCAAAGGCTTAAACCCTCGAGGCCCACCCTTCACCTAGGGTACCTCACCTCTAGCACCAATTCCAGGTCTTCCAGAAGCTGCTTTCTGAGGGAAGAGGGCCCAGTGTGGGCAGGCCTAGCCCCTTTGGTCCCCCTAGGGACTGGCTCACCAAATCCCCTGTCCCCCGGATCTCCTAGGTGTCCCTGTGGCGAGTCCTCTCTGACTGTGGCTTTTGACTCCCTCTTTCATTCCAGGCTGCTCACCTCTGCGGACGCATTTCTCTGGGCAGTTTTTCTGCCTGTATTTCCTGAGCTCCCTTCTTCCCACGGCCGGAAGCAGGCCCCTGGGTCTGAACACCCACTAAACTCTGGTTCTGTCTGGGGCAGCAGCCTTGGGTCTTTGCTCGGTGGCCAGCAGAGGTGACTGACATGTCCAGAGCCCAGGAGAGATCTGCTTTGGCTTTCAGCCACGCCCACTTTGCTGGGCTGGACCCTTTAGTGCTTCCCAGTATGGAGTGGATCCCAGCATGTCCCAGTCAGGGGAGATGCTTTGAGTGGGCACACGCTATCCCGCCCAGCCAGGCAGAATCCTGCCCAAGCCTGACATTGTGGGTGGTTTGGTGAAATGCCAGGGCCCAAGTGAGGGCTTGTCTGTCTTAGCTGCCCTTGGGCCCCAATCCCCAGAGGGTAAACCTGAAATGCACAGAAGTGGGGGCGTGGAAGGGCCTGGGACCCATCAGTGTGTCAGCCCCGGGGAGCAGGGAGGGGAGCTGGGTTGGGAAAGCAGCATTAGGAGAAATCCCAGCCAGGGATGCCAGCCAGTCAGCAGGGACTTCACCTGCCGCCCACATGGTGGGGCCCCATTTCCTCAGTCCCTCCAGCCTGGACCACCAGGGCCAGCTCTGAGTCCACGTTCAGTAGATGGTATTTGAGATAGTGACATTGGTTCCTTTTACTGAGCAAGGTGGACATGAACTAAGTTTGAAACTTAGAGCAGGAAACTCCATTTATAGAAGAGGAAACCGAGGCTCCCGGGGCTGGACGAGCCCCAGCTAGAGGGGCCATCCTGTCTTGGCTGGAGTCTGCCACCACACCACCACCTCCCGAGTCTCTGCCACAGGGCCTCCAGCAGCCCTGGAAGGCTTTGTCTTTTCAGCACTATTCAGCACTTAGACCTGTTCTGACGGGAAGGGTTGGTGTGTGACAGGTTTAGGAGGAAATGAATTTGAGGCCCTGCCTGTGTTAGTGCCCAGTGGGTCTGGCACCCATGCTGGGCAGCTGGATGCCTGAGCAGCGGCCTCGGGGGTCTCTGCAGATGTGCGGGCCAACGTGAAGGTGGAGTGCGAGCCCAGCTGGCAGCCCTTCCAGGGCCACTGCTACCGCCTGCAAGCCGAGAAGCGCAGCTGGCAGGAGTCCAAGAAGGCGTGCCTGCGGGGCGGGGGCGACCTGCTCAGCATCCACAGCATGGACGAGCTGGAGTTCATCACCAAGCAAATCAAGCAAGGTGAGGGGCCGCGAGTCCGCTGCTGGTCTGGGGTAGAGGGCAGGGCCTCCGGATGCCCATCTGGTCCTGCCCAGGAGGCTTGGGGATTGTTGCTTCCTCCCCTGCTGGTGGCCAAGGCTGACCTCTCCGTGTCCTTCCTCCCCTCTCTCCTGCTGCACCCCAGAGGTGGAGGAGCTGTGGATTGGCCTCAATGATTTGAAGCTGCAGATGAATTTTGAGTGGTCTGATGGGAGCATCGTGAGCTTCACCCACTGGCACCCCTTTGAGCCGAACAACTTCCGGGACAGCCTGGAGGACTGTGTCACCATTTGGGGGCCGGTGAGAATCCCCTTTCCATACCACAGGGCTCTGAATGCACCCCAGCCTTCTAGTGCTATCCCAGTCATATCGGTGCCTGCTGGGAATCCCACCCCAGTGCCTTTTAGAAGCCCTGTCTTCCCCCCTCCCCCAGCCCCTTTCCACGTGGAAAGGTTGCCAGTGTTTGACTCTTCCCTTCTTCCCACAACTAGCTGGGTCACCTTGGGCAAATTACTTAACCTCTCTGTGCCTCGGTTTCCTCATCTGTCAGTGGAACACTAACAGTGTCTACCTCAGAGGGTCACTGGGAGGATTAAAGGAGCTAATTCTCATGAAGCTTTAGGATGTTGCCTGGAGCCTTGCTGGTCTCCTGCCAGCTGCTGTTCCGCCGGCAGGTGGCACCAGAACCCGCATTACGTGGACATGCTCCCTGGACGCACTGAGACTGCTCTGTTCGGGGTCCGGTCTCCTCATGAACTTAGGGGGCGATGTCTGTTCTCCATGGCTTTACCTCAGAGGCAGTGTGCGTAGGTGGAAGAACTGGTGCAAGACTTCGAGCAGAGATAAGAATCCCTTCGTGAAAGGGACGACACCATAGGGATAGACCGCCCACTCCAGGGACAGATAGGACACTCTCCTGTGAGACACCACAAATTGTGCCAGGGACTATAAAGACACAGCCATCTAGAGTAGGGGCTGCCATTTTCAATTTTAGAAACAATTTTTGCTAAGCGTCTGCTACACCCCAGGCATTCTCCTGGGGGCGGGCACACAAGCACCTCTGCCCTCGGCTGGAGCAGAAGGCAGACAAACAGCTGGCTGGGGGGCAGAGGGCAGGGAGGGGCTGAGGACTGCATTCCTGTTGAGCTCCATCATCCGAGATCCAGGTCTGGGGGCAGCGTCTCTGCCCGGCCTGGCTCTGCAGTTACTGGCTGGACACCGTGCAGAACTGGGAATCTCATCTGTCTGTCCTGCCAGTGAGCTATAAATAATCTAAAGGAGCGTCTCTTCCCATTTCGACAATGCTGGCCAACCTTTCAAGGCATTTGCGCATCAACTCTGTTTGCTCTCATCAGCCCGGTGAGGCTTATAGAACTAATCTCGCTCTGCCCGCTTTATAGCCTAGAACACAGAGAGGTCAGGCCTCTTGACCAGAATCACACAGCAAGCAGAGGCAGGCTCAGATCTAGAAACCTGGTTTGCTGAAGGGTTTGGGAGATTTGGGGGAAGGGGGCTGAGACTCCCTCGTAACCTGTGTCCCCAGGAGGGTCGCTGGAATGACAGTCCGTGTAACCAGTCCTTGCCGTCCATCTGCAAGAAAGCAGGCCAGCTGAGCCAGGGGGCCACTGAGGAGGACCATGGCTGCCGGAAGGTGAGGGTGCTTCTGGATCTGGCGCTGGTGGGGCCAGCCAGAGGGGCACCCAGGGGGAGGGTGTGGAAACCCCGCAGCCTCCCTTCCTCGGCACACCCTGCTTCCTGCTCTTCACACTGCTCCTTCGCAGCACTGGTGTGGGGTGGGGTGGGGGTGGGGGGGGGGCTGCTTGGGGTAAGCAGAGCTCCCCACCCATGTCCCTGAGCCCCTCTCCACGGGGAAGCCACCTCCGACAGGCAGCAGAGAACAGGAGGTGGCTGTGAGTCTGGCCAGTTGTCACCTGAGTGGAGGCTGCTGGGGTGAGCCCGTGCCCTTTCTGCACCCTCTGTCTTTGCTGGCACACGTCACGCTGTCTGATGTGGTGGGTGCTTGTCTGTCTGTCTCTCCTGCAGGGATGAGGCCATTCTGGTGTCTCGCTCCTTGTGCTCTCAGCCTCAGGAGCTACCAGACGTTCAGACAGGGAATGGATTAGGACCCAGGGTGGGAGGTGGGATAAGTGAGCAGGGGGTGCTGAGTGTACGAATGAGGGTGAGAGTGGGTGAGCGGCCCATCTCCCCCCAGCCCTCCCAGGGCCCCTCCCATGGCCCCTCCCAGGCCCCCGGCCCTCCCAGGCTGAGCGGAGGTGTGAGTGGGGTGGATGTGTCTGTGGGTTTCAGCCCCTGGCAGCTCCATCTGCCGAGGCCATGCTCCTCCAGCCCAGCCCCTTACCAGTCTGGCTCCACTGTCTTCCTTTGTATTAAGCCCCCTTACCATTTCCCACCTGACCTGCACCCAAAACTCTACCCGGGGTGGGGGGGGGCAGGAAATGACAACAGGCATGAGCTCTAGTGGGGAGGAGAGAGGGAACACACAGGGGCCCAGCTGGAGCTGGGGGACCAGCATGGTCAGGGAATGGCCTGGGGGCCCTGGCCTGGCCTGGGTGAGGTGGGGGTGAGAGGTGGAGAGGAATTACTGCCAACTGCCCCGGCACCAGGGCTGGTCTGAAATGTGTGGGGAGTGCTAAGTAGCCCTGGTAAATACCCCAGGAGAGCGAGGGGTCTTAGCAGAGCCCTGCTGGGCACACAGGATTCGCCCCCTACGCGTGAGCACCCACCCATACCAGCTTCTCTTGTGCCCTGGCTCCTGCCCAGAGAGCTGCATCTCACTCTCTCAAAACCTCGAGCTCCCCCACAAGGCTCCCCACTTCAAGGCCCGCTGGAGGCAAAGGCCCTGGCAGCATCTGGAATCCTCTTAGGAGGAGCAGGGCTGAGGACAGGCACAGCCTCTGCGGTGCGGGTTCCAGGCGGGGCTCCACCTGGCATGATCTGCACACAAAGTCGAGTCTCTCAACTTCTCTGAGCCCCCGTTCCTCATCGGAAAGGCAGGAACAGAGAGCCCCTCAGGGTGGCCCAAGGGGAAGGGGTCGGTGGGGGGGGAGGGCTCGCTGCTGCCCCTTGCTGAGGGTCTGCTCCCTTCCCCACCCCCAGGCCCGGCACACCCTCCACCTCAGTTTTCCAGGCCCCTGAGGATCACCCAGCCCCTCCACATCCTGGCAGCTTCCCCAGCGTTTTAGCTCTGGTTTCTCAGCCAACTGGCAATTTTCCCGCAGCTTCTCGTGGCTAAATGTTCAAGAGAGGTGTCTGATGGGCCACTTGTCTTTCTGCGCCAGGCCACAGGCTGGGTAGCTGCCTGCCTGCCCTCCAGCCACCACCCTCGGGCCGTGCTCCCACCCCTGGTCTGGCAGGTGGGGGTAATGGTGCGGGGGTGGGGGGGGTGTGGAGTGACGGGTGCAGAATACAGCATAGGAAGGCCACGTCTGGTGTCGAACGAGTCCCCTCTGTCCTGTGCTCAAGCCGACAACACGTTCAGTGGTGCTGCCGATGGCACCCCCCTGCCCCAGGATTGATGGGTGAGAGAGGGGTGCCCTCCCCACAGACACCCCTCTGCTGCCCACTCTCTCGAGCCAGGGTTGGAAGTGGCACAGCCCGTCCTGTTACTGGCTGGGAGAGGACCAAGTGACCTACAGCGAGGCCCGGCGCCTGTGCGCAGACTACGGCTCCCAGCTGGTCACCGTCACCAACAGGTACGGGGGTGGCGCCCAGACTGGCCTTCACCCATGTCCTGGCCTCACGTGGCCCCTCCATGGAACGGCAGGGTAGCACCTGGTCATCAGCTGGCTCCAGGGCCTTTCTCTAATCCTGTCACAAGGACTCCTGGTTATTGAGCGACTCCAGGGTGGGGTGGGCCCGGGCAGGGGCACAGGCAGGTGTAGGTGTGGGCCGGATGCCCGAGAGAGGCCTGGGCTGGGTCTGACTTCCTCTGTTTCTTCTCAGCCAGGCACAGAGGGCAGACGGTGGAGGGCGATCTGGGTTGCTGTGTGTCCTCTGGGGGGTCTTTAGGGATCCCCATTCCCTGGACATTTCCTGGTCCGACTTAGCACCCAGGCTCCTGGCCGGGCATCCGGCCTGCGGCGCCAGGAGGGTGGGAGGTGTGCAGCCTGCCCTGACCAGCCCCGTGCCCGCAGGTTCGAGCAGGCCTTTGTCAGCAGCCTCATCTACAACTGGGACGGCGAGTACTTCTGGACCGCCCTGCAGGACCTCAACGGCACCGGCTCCTTCCGCTGGCTCAGTGGGGACGAGGTCACGTACACGCACTGGAACCGGGACCAGCCTGGTGAGCCCCGCCCCCACGCCGCTCAGCCAGCCCCTTCCCTGACTTCCTGGGGGACCCGTCCTACCAGGACCCGAGACCCAGGGCTTCCCAGTGAACTGATCACTCATACAACACGGCGAAGCCATTAGGAGAACGGGGTGTGGGGCCACACCACCTGTGTCAGATCTGACTCTGCTGTTTATTCACTGCACATCTTTGGGCCCCTTTCCTCACCTGTCAAGTGGGCGCATTGGTAGTTTCCTCGAAGGGTTGAAGTGAGGCTTCAACGGTTAGTGTATGTAAAGCTCTTAGAATAGTGAGTGCCATATAAGTGCTTGCTGTTATTACCATTTCACATGAATTATCTTTTTTAATTAACCCTTTGAATAACTTGCTGAGGTAGGTGATGAGAGAAGCTCAGAGAGGTTAAGCCACTTGCCTGAGAGCTCACAGGAGTAAACACAGAGCTGGGACTCTACCTCTATTCCCGTCCTCCCACCCGGGCCCCGACCTCACAGACCGTCCCTGCAGAGAGGGCCGTGTCGGTTCCAAGGGCAAGGGTGGTGGTGGTACCCCAGGGGCACGTGAGGGAAGGGCCAAGCCATGAGTCTTCCTCGGTGTAAGGGTGTCCCTTCTCCCTCCCTCAGGGTATGGCCGTGGGGGGTGCGTAGCCCTGGCCACGGGCAGCGCCATGGGCCTGTGGGAGGTGAAGAACTGCACCACGTTCTGGGCTCGCTACATCTGCCGGCAGAGCCTGGGCACACCTGTGACGCCTGAACTGCCCGGGCCTGACCCCACACCCAGCCTTACTGGTTCCTGTCCCCAGGGCTGGGCCTCAGACCCCAAACTGCGGCACTGTTACAAGGTAGGCAGCCTGTTGCATGGGGGAGGGAAAGAGAGAGGAGCCAAGAGGCAGCTCACCTTGAGGAGGGGGTCCCAGTGAGACCCAGCCACAACCCACATGGTGGACCTGAAAACGCCTCTCGCTACAGTGGGCTACAGAAAGAGCATTTCTGGTGAGACTCTCATCAGTGCACTCTGAGACTTGGCGCATAGTAGGTGCTCAGTAAACGTTTGAGGACTTGACGAAACCATGCAGATCATTGGTTTCAGAGGTTTCCAAAGGTGGGGGCTGGGCTGGCTGCTCTTCTGGGAGCCTGGCAAAAATACAGTCTTCAGGCTGCCTCTGCAGAGATGGGGATGCAGCAGGTCGTGCGGCGCCTGGTAATCTGCATTCTAAAGCCTTGCTGGTTTGGGAGCCACTGATGTAGTCTTGTGTGACATGAAAAAAACTGAAGTCCAGGGAGGACAGGGGTCTTGCCCTTGGCAGACTGTGGCTCTGCTGCGGTGGGAGCTCACACTGGGCCTCTGGTTGGGGGCACTGGGCAGCGGCGTCCTCCAGGGCCTGTGTCCACCCTGCTCCCCCAGGGCTCTTTCTCTGAGGAGCAGATTTGTCTTTAACGGCCTGGACCCCCGCCTGGTGAGGCCCCAGTCCTGCTCCCCACTGCTGTCATGGGAGGGCAGGTGTCCCCTGGGGAAGGAAGTGGGCCATTGGGGACAGCTTGGACAGCTGGACTCTGCTCCTGCAGGTGTTCAGCTCTGAGCGGCTGCAGGACAAGAAGAGCTGGGTCCAGGCCCAGGGAGCCTGTCAGGAGCTGGGGGCCCGGCTGCTGAGCCTGGCCAGCTACGAGGAGGAGCACTTTGTGGCCGACATGCTCAACAAGATCTTCGGGTACTGAGCCTGGGTCGGCGCCTGTGTGTGCGCGTGGGCAACTCCTGGCTTTGCAGGGTCAGGTGAAGGCTACTCCAGGGTGACCTGTGTATCTGCTACTAGTGCCAGGACCATCCTGGCTCCTCAAGTGGCCCTGGTCTCCCTGGGGGTCGAGACCCAGTGCTGCCCACCAGTGTTGCAGAGCCAGCAACAGCCGCCTCCCCAGACTCACAAACTTCTACACAAGGAACCGCCCTCCCCAGCCCTCCTTCTCCAGTGCAAAACCTTGTTTTTACAAGCTGATCCAAGTTGAATGTTCCCCCTCCCACCCTACACCATCCCATCATAACCCACACTCCTCAACAAAAATCTTTTCCTGAAAGACAGGAGGAGAGAGGCTACAAAAGTGAGCATTTTCCTGGGGGTTTCTCCGGGACTCCATCTCGGTCCTGTGGGTCCGGGCTCCACGACCACACACGGCACCGAGATCCCCTTAGCGCTGGGAGAAGCCCGATGGACCCCGGCTTCCTGAGATCCCAGTTCCGGGGTACCTCCTCCCAGAAAACATCACTCTTACACTATTTGACTAGTAATTATAATAGCTCACATTGATCACTTCTCACCAGGCACCAGGTACTGTGCTAAACATTTAATCCTCATTTAATCCTCTTAGCAACCCTAGGGAGAGGGTATTATCGTTGACCTGTGGGCTGATAGGTTGGGTTATTTCCCTAAAGTCACAGAGCTGGTCGACAGGTGAACCGGGCTGGAATCCAGGTTTACCTGATTCCAGAGCCCAGGTGTACCCATCCCCATCCACCTCCTAAACTCCCTCAAGTGAGAGCCTTCAGTCTTGCTGGCAGAGCACACCCAGCCCAAAGGAAAGCCAGGGAAGTGAGGCAGACCACCCACCACCCCATGAACTGGGGCTCCTTGCCCTCTTCTCTGGTGAGCGTGATGCCCAGGTGGAGAGGCCCCAGGCCCTTAGGACGGCCCAGACCAGAGCGGCAAGGGGAAGAGGGCAGGTTTGATACCTTCTCTCACCTCAATCTCTCTGTCCCCACCCCTGGGTTTTGCTGAAGTGAATCTGAGCCCGAGATCCACGAGCAGCACTGGTTCTGGATGGGCCTGAACCGCCGAGACCCCAGTGCGGGCCAGAGCTGGCGCTGGAGCGACGGCCTGGGGGTGAGGGAGCCGGAACGGGGTGGGCGGGGTCCTGGGTGGGCGGGTCTTGGCTGTGGGCGTGGCCTTCTGGGGCGGGAGAGAAGAAGATGGGTAAGTTTTGTCAGAAGTAAGGCTTCTACCCTGGGCTGGAAAGTAAAGGAAAGGAGGGCGGTGGGGACGTCCAGTCCAGGTTGGGGGTTCCTCACTCAGGCCAGGTCTCTTGTTTGTTCTGGAGATGGGGTTAGCCTGCACCTCGAGCCTCAGAACCCCCTCCCAATCTAACCTCCGTCTTCAGTTCTCGTACCATAATTTTGACCGGAGCCGGCACGACGATGACGACATCCGGGGCTGCGCAGTGCTTGACCTGGCCTCCCTGCAGTGGGTGGCCTTGCAGTGTGAGACGCAGCTGGACTGGATCTGCAAGATCCCTCGAGGTTGAGTGGGGCAGCTCTGGGGGACTGGGAATAGGGTGAAGGGCTGCAGGCCGGGAACCCAAGGGAGGGTCTCCTTTTCCTGCAGCGTCTTTGTCCACATTGTCCCTGTAGGCACAGATGTGCGGGAACCTGATGTCAGCCCACAAGGTGAGGCCCCCTGCCCCCCACGACCCCCATAGCAGTCCAGAGAGGGGAAGGGGCATCACCTCCAGGGCAGGGCCTGGCAGGCACAGAAGAGGGTTAGGGGTTCCAGCTGAGAGATGGGGTGCCTGCAGCCCTATCAGCCTGTGTTGGGTGGGCTCGAAGGCCCACCTACCTGCCCTGGCTCTGCCCTGGAACAACCTTGTCACCCTCCAAGGCCAGGCAGGCAGCTCCAGCCTGGCCACCACTCCCACGCCAGCATTACCCCTGCAGGCCGGCGGGAATGGCTGCGTTTCCAGGATGCCGAGTACAAGTTCTTTGAGCACCACTCCATGTGGACTCAGGCCCAGCGCATCTGTACGTGGTTCCGGGCTGAGCTGGCCTCTGTGCACAGCCAGGCCGAGCTGGATTTCCTGGGACACAACCTGCAGAAGGTGGGTGGGCATACAAGCGGGCAGGGGGAGAAGTGGGCATGTAGTCGCCAGGGCCAGCAGCAGAAGAGGCCCTGCCAACACTGACCTGTCCACCTGACTTCCCTAGTTCTCCCGGGGCCAGGAGCAACACTGGTGGATCGGCCTGCACACCTCAGAGAGCGATGGGCGCTTCAGGTAGGGAGGGGGCAGTGGGCTGGAGGGCAAGGGCAGGGGGCAGGGGGTGGGGGAGGGCACTTGCATGCGTGGCTAGCCTCGATCCCAGGCTGGTGTAGGGGGGCTGCACAACACAGACATGGATAGACCTGGATTTGACTCTAAATCTGCCCCTCACAGGCTGTGTGACTTTAGGCAAGTGACCTAACATTTCTGGGCCTCAGTTTTTTCATTGGAATATGAGGACAATGAGGCCTGCCTGGAAGGGTTGTTGTGAGGATTAGAAGTAAGGTATGTGAGGTCCTTAGCACAGCATCCAGCTCATTATCAGGCACTGAATCATGGCAACTCATACTATGCTGGAGTCACTCAGGAATGAGGCCCCCTCGGGACATGGTGGTCCGGAAGGGGCCTCATTGTGTGTGGCACCCACCCACCCTGCACTCAGGCAGGAAGGACAGGACCGCACAGGCGTCGGCGCACTGCTGCCCTTGGAGCCCTGCCCTGGGAGTCTGAGACTTGTTCTCTAGTTAGAGAATTCGGTGCCCGGGGGAAGCTGGGCCTTACCTGGAGGCACCAGGTCCCTGGGTCCCCAGCTGCACTGAGCACAGTAGTTCCACTTCTTAGCCTTCAGATGAGCTCCTGAACTTGGGCCCTTCCCCGCCCGCTTGCCGGTGGCCTCCTTTGCTGCATACGGGGGTGGGGAGGCCAGGGCCCAGTGCTGGAGTCACCCCTGCCTGGTGCTGTTGCAGGTGGACAGATGGTTCCATCATAAACTTCGTCTCCTGGGCACCTGGCAAACCTCGGCCCATTGGCAAGGATAAGAAGTGCGTGTACATGACCGCCAGCCGAGGTGAGGGCGAGGTGGGGGCAGAGAGGGCGTGGACGCCCAGGCCAGGGTCGATGTTGGGGGCAGTAATGTGAGCCTGGGTGGGGACTGCCAGTCTCTTCTCATCTTCTTAGCTCCCACAACTCAAGGTCTAGACCAGAGAGCAGAGGGCCTGTCCCCACAGTCCTGCAGAAGAGAACTTGAGTTTAGAGTTGGGCACAGGGACCTGAGCCCCAGCCCAGCCTCTTCCCAGGGCAGGGGGTGAGGGGCTCTGAGCCCTGCCCCAAACTGGCAGCGACTCTCCTCCCCTTTCCACAGAGGACTGGGGGGACCAGAGGTGCCTGACAGCCCTGCCCTATGTCTGCAAGCGCAGCAACAACACCAGAAAGACACAGCCCCTCGACCTGCCCCCTGCAGTCCTGGGAGGCTGCCCCCCTGGCTGGAGCCAGTTCCTCAACAAGGTAGGAGGTGAGGGCATGCAAGGGATTCCGGGGGAGGGTGTCAATAGGAGCAGGCCTAGCCTCAGGGGTCCTGGCTTTTTGGCAACATCAACATCATGGCCTCTTGCCCGTGCCCTTTGCCCTCTCCTGCTTGGCCCAGTGTCAGGGCTGGACTCCTGGGAAAATGACCCAATGTAGTAGCACCCTCTGATCCACCAGTAAATAGGGTTGTCCAAATGGTTCTTGTGTTTTCTAGATCAGCAGTGGTTAAACATTTTGATAATGAACTCCTAACTTGTAAAACAAAATATGAACATACAAAGTTTGTGTGTACATCATATCATATATATGCATGTGTCTACAAGAACTATGTTTACCTTTATATTAATGTGACTAATGTTGTATATAAGAAAATAACACATAGGACCAAAACAATATAAAGCATGAGCTAAAAGTTTAAAGTATTTTTAAAATTTAAATTATTTTATTGTTGTTCAATTACAGTTGTCCGTATTTTCTCCCCACCTCTCCCCCCACCCCCTCCAAACCCACCTCCCTCCCTTGCTTCCATCCTCCCCCTTGGTTTTGTCCATGTGTCCTTTATAGTAGTTCCTGAAAAGTTTAAAGTATTTTTAAATTTTTAACTTTTTCTATATTAGCGGCATGAAAAAATCGTGCTCACTCAGAAACAACCAGTTGTAATCACTGTTAATATTTAAATACCTGCAAAGGGCACAGCGGCTGCCTGTCCTCACGTGAAAGGCTTGTGGTCGACACTGTGATTCGTGGCTCGCAGGTCTTGTGTGAAGGTCCAGTTATTTCCAAATGTGACTTTGCTGGTTGCTGCAGATTAAAAAGTTGCCCCGCAGAAGACAAATAGGTGAAGTGAGAAAAGTTCACCTGTTGGTGGCTGGGCTTTCTAAGGCTTCTCTACAGTTTACAGTCCTCTGCCGGTTAAACAGGGTTTTTTTGTTTTGTTAATTGGCTAGTAAATTTATGCATTTTAAACTAATCTGCCTCATAAACTAATCAGGAGACTTGATCAAGTAGGTTATTTATTTTTTAAAATACATTTAGAAAATTTTCTTCCCAAGTGTTTTGAGTGTGCAGATGGGAAAGTTTGGGGCAATAAAATTAATTAGAATGGATTTGTTACTAAACATGTTGTCTTTTTAAAGATTTTATATACTGGTTGATTTTAGATAGAGAGGAAGGAGGAGAGAGAGAGAGAAAGAAACACTGATTTGTTGTTCCACTTACTGATGCGTTCATTGGTTGCTTCTTGTATGTTCCCTGACCGGGGATCAAACACGCAGTTTCGATGTATGGGGACCACACTCCAACCAACGGAGCTACCCTGCTAAACATGTTTCCAAAGTGGTCCCTCTAGTGTGAATTTCTTTCCAAAAGTGGCTGTTGGCATCCTGGGCTGAGTGATCAGACCCGAGTAGCCCTTCGTTGTTTTTACAAGTGGCTGGAGAAGCTGACTCCAGGAGGGGCAGGCCACCGTGTCCTTGTTGTCTGCGCTGCCATCATGGGCATGGGCCTCAGCCGGGCTTCCTCGCAGGGGACTGTGAGGATTCGGTCAGGCGGCCTTAGATCATGCGACCCATCAGTCTTTGTCTCACACTGGAGTGCAGCCAGACACTTAGTGTCATGGAACCCTTCATCTCAGAATATTCAAGTGAGACTTCCGGCCAAGATGGAGGCATAGGTAGATAGACACACTGTGCCTCCTTGCACAACCAAAAGAAGGACAACAACAATTTAAAAACAAAACCAGAACTGACAGAAAATCAAACTGTATGGAAGTCTGACAACCAAAGAGTTAAAGAAGAAACATTCATCCAGATGGGTAGGAGGGACGGAGATAGGCAGCCGGGCAGAGAGGACTTGTGGCAAGGCAGTGGCTGGAGGACCAGGGTGGGCAAGGCGGCAGCTGGCGGGGAGCCAGGGAGGTGGCAGCTGGTGGAGTGGGCGGTTCCACATTCATGTGCAGATAAACCGGGAAGAACAACTGGGGAGCGGGATGGATTGCGCAACCCAGGGCCCCAGTGCGGGGAAATAAAGCCTCAAACCTCTGACTGAAAACACCTGTGGGGGTTGAGGTACTAGGAGACACTCCCAGCCTCACAGAAGAGTTTGTTGGAGAGACCCACAGGGTCCTAGAACTCACACAAGCCCACCCACACAGGAATCAGCACCAGAAGGGCCCACTTTGCATGTGAGTAGTGGGGGAAGTGACTGAAATTTGGTAGAGAGCAGAGCAAGAGCCATTGTTCCCTCTCAGACCCCACTCCCACATACAGTGTCACAACACAGCAACTGGGTTTCCCCGCCCTGGTGAACACCTAAGGCTCCATCCCTCACTACCTAACAGGTGGGTCAAGATGAAAAAAATGACCCAAATGAAAGAACAGATCAAAGCTCCAGAAAAAATACAACTAAATGATGAAGAGATAGCCAACCTATCAGATGCACAGTTCAAAAAACGGGTAATCAGGATGCTCACAGAATTAGTTGAATTTGGTTGCAAATTAAATGAAAAAATGAAGGCTATGCTAAATGAAATAAAGGAAAATGTACGAGGAACCAACAGTGAGGGGAAGGAAACTGGGACTCAAATCAACAGTGTGGACCAGAAGGAAGAAGGAAACATTCACCCAGAACAGAATGAAGGAACAAGAATTCAAAAGAATGAGGAGAGGCTTAGGAACCTCCAGAACATCTTTAAATGTTCCAGCATCTGAATCATAGGGGTGCCAGAAGGAGAAGAGGAAGAGCAACAAATTGAAAACTTATTTGAACAAATAATGAAGGAGAACTTCCCCAATCTGGCCAAGGAAATAGACTTTCAGAAAGTCCAGGAAGCTCAGAGAGTCCCAAAGAAGTTGGACCCAAGGAGGAACACACCAAAGTACATCATAATTACATTACCCAAAATTAAAAATGAGAGAATCTTAGAAGCAGCAAAAGAAAAGGAGGCAGTTACCTACAAAGGAGTTCCCATCAGACTGTCAGCTGATTTCTCAAAAGAGACCTTATAGGCAAGAAGGGGCTAGAAAGAAATATTCCAAGTCATGAAAGACAAGGGCCTACATCCAAGATTACTCTATCCAGCAAAGCTACCATTTAGAATGGAAGGGCAGACAAAGTGCTTCTCAGATAAGGTCAAGTTAAAGGAGTTCATCACCACCAAGCCCTTATTTTATGAAATATTGAAGGGATTTATCTAAGAAAAAGAAGATAAGAAATATGAGCAGTAAAATGACAGCAAACTTACAATCATTAACAACCACACCTGAAATAAAAACAAAAACAAACTAAGCAAACAACTAGAACAAGAACAGAACCACAGAAATGGAGATCATGTGGAGGGTTATCAGTGGGGGAGTGGGAGGGGGAGAGAGGGGGAAAAGGTACAGAGAATAAGTAGCATAGATGGTAGGTAGAAATTAGACAGGGGGAGGGCAAGAATCGTATAGGAAATGTAGAAGCTAAAGAACTTATATGTATGACACATGGACATGAACTAAATGGGGGGAATGTGGGTGGGAGAGGGTGTGCAGGGTGGAGGGGAGTGAAGGGGGGAAATGGGAGAACTATAATAGCAAAAAAATGTATTTTAAAAAATATTCAAGTGAGTATTATACCTTTTCTATTTAAAAAAGATGTGTCTTATTAAACCATTGGAAAATACAGAGAGAGAAAAAACTCATACTCTCCGGAGATAACCAGTATCAGTGTTCGTTGCTTCCCTTCCTGTCTTTTCCCACACAACTGAGTTTGTACTAAATAACACAATTTCATATCTAGTTTTTTGGTCAGTGTTGTATTTTGAACATTTTCTCATTTTGTTAAATTTCCAAAAACGTATTCTCTTGGCTTCTTCCACCTAGTATAAAACAGAATATATTTTACATATATTCGTTATCCCTGATTGCACTGCCTCTGAGCAGAAAATTACTGTAAATAATTTATTTTAAAAGAAACAGTCTTCACTTGATAAAGATTTCCCACATAGGAGGTTCTTTTGACCTTATGGAAGTAATAAAGGTGAGAAAAGAAACATAAAATTACGGGAGTTAGAACCTGCTCCCCCACAAAAGTCATTCAGAAATAAAGATAAGCCCTGGCTGGTGTGGCTCAGTGGATTGAGTGCCAGCCTGCAAATGGAAAGGTTGTGGGTTCGATTCCCAGTCATGGCACATGCCTGGGTTGCTGGGAAGGTCCCTGGCTGGGGGCATGTGAGAGGTGACTTATTGATGTTTCTCTCACACAACAATGTTTCTCTCCCTCTCTGTCTCCCTCACTTCCCCTCTCTCTACAAATAAATAAAATTTAAGAAAAGATAAGAGTATCCAGAGATAATCATATATGTTCAAAGGGCAAGGTAACAGATTTCAGACAACACTTCCGAAGACGTTTAGCAGAAAGCGAGACGGACCTTGTCCGTCCTCCCAGTGCTTGGCCCAGGTGCTGTTCCCACGTGTAGTAGAGCCCTTGGTGGCCCAAAGAAGTCCTCCCACTAACACTCCCCCAAGTGTGGGCAGTTGTGTGTGGTCTGCTGCGCCAGGTTGTGAAGGTGCTGGAGACTTGTCCCAGGAGACCCCGATGTCCTGGTTGTGAGAGCCCCCAAAGCCTCCCCAGGCCTGCTCCTGAGGGGTATGTAGGGGCGTTTCTGGGTTTGTGAGACAGGGAGGTGGAGCTGGACATCAGCCTGTCCTTCTTCCCCCAGTGTTTCCGAGTCCAGGGCCAGGCCCCCCAAGACCGGGTGAAGTGGTCAGAGGCACAGTTCTCCTGTGAACAGCAGGAGGCCCAACTGGTCACCATCGCCAACCCCTTAGAGCAAGGTAGGGGCTGGCCCCTGGGGAGGCCTGGGAGTCCTCAGACCCAGTCCCCCAAAATGGCTAGTGCAGAGTGAGCAGGGGCTGCCTGTTCGTTCATAACTCTCTTCTGGGGACCTCAGCCTTCATCACAGCCAGCCTGCCCAATGTGACTTTTGACCTTTGGATCGGCCTCCATGCCTCGCAGAGGGACTTCCAGTGGGTGGAGCAGGAGCCTGTGCTATTCACCAACTGGGCACCAGGGGAGCCCTCGGGCCCTAGCCCTGCTGCTAGTGGCAACATACCGGTGAGGAAGCCCGTCCCCCTCTCCTCCACCCACCCTCTGCCCCACTGCCCTAGCTTGCGGTGCTTGCCTTCGCTCCGCTCCCCGCTCCCCGGGGCCCCCTTCCAGCCTCTTTGCTGATAGTGCCTTTTGGGGGCAGTGGCACAAGGTGGAGGCAGCTGTGGGGGCTCCCCTGAGCAGCTCCTTTCCCCCAGACCAGCTGTGCGGTGGTCCTGCACAGCCCCTCAACCCACTTCACTGGCCGCTGGGATGATCGGAGCTGCACGGAGGAGACACACGGCTTCATCTGCCAGAAGGGCACAGGTGTGTGTCACCAGGGAACTCGGGCACCCAGCTCTGGGTTGGATGCCGAGGGCTCTGCCAGGAGGAGTGAAGCATGGCTCCTGACCTCACCCCCAGAGTCTCGTGTCCGCTTGGGAGGCGCCGGGGCAGAAAGGCCTGGTGGTGCCAATCAGAGGGAAAGGCAGTGAGCAGTGAGGGGTCTTGGAAGGCAGGTTTGGGTATGAAGGTCTGACCAGGGAGACCAGACCCTAGGCATCCACGGTGTCGAGAAACCTGAGGTTCTGTCCGAGGTGCCTGCAGCTCCCCACTCAGGTCCTGCTGCCCTGGGTGCCTGGGTGGGAACAGGTGAGGGCTCTCGCTTGCTCCTCAGTCTATTGGCAGGAGTACGTCATTGATCTAAGCAGCAGCTAACAGTCACTATCAGTCTGCCAGCCCCGTGCGCAGCGGAGGCCCGGCCTCTGTGGACGTCTGGCACTCCCCCAGCCTCACGCCCAGGGACCAGGTGGGGGAGGCAGAGCCCTCCTGAGCCCTGTCTCCTTCCCTGTAGACCCCTTGCTGAGCCCGTCCCCAGCAGCATCGCCCCCCGCCCCTGGCGCTGAGCTCTCCTACCTCAACGGCACCTTCCGGCTGCTGAAGAAACCACTGAGCTGGCACGATGCCCTCTTGCTGTGTGAGAGCCGCAACTCCAGCCTGGCACATGTGCCCGACCCCTACACTCAGGCCTTCCTCACACTGGCCGCCCGAGGCCTGCGCACGCCACTCTGGATCGGGCTGGCCAGTGAAGAGGTGGGCCCCCAAACTCCCCCGATTTCCCTCCCCGTCCCTTCCTAACCCCCTGCCGTCCCTGCCCCCGCCTCCCTGGCTGGTCCCCTTCCTCCCACCCTGACAGCCCGTCCTGCCCAGGCCTCCCGGCGGTACTCCTGGGTCTCGGAGGAGCCGCTGAGCTTCGTGGGCTGGCAGGACAGGGAGCCCCAGCATATTGGGGGCTGTGCCTACGTGGACGTGGACGGGGCCTGGCGCACAACCAGCTGTGAAACCAAGTTGCAGGGGGCTGTGTGCGGACTTAACAGTGGTGAGTGCTCACCTGCTGTGGGGGGGTGGGCAAGGCATAGATTGTTCCAGGGAGGACCCTGGGCCACTTCCTCAGTTCTGCATCCCCTCAGGGCCCCCTCCTCCCCGAAGAATAAGCTACCATGGCAGCTGTCCCCAGGACCTGGCCGACTCCGCATGGATTCCCTTCCGGGAGCACTGCTACTCCTTCCACATGGAGCTGCGGCTGGGACACAAGGAGGCGCTGCAGCGCTGCCAGCAAGGTGGGCAGGGCCGGCGGGAGCCCCCTCTCGCGTGTCAGATGGGGACCCCTCTCGTGGACACTCTGACCCCGTGAATGCAGTCCCCACGCTCCACCCTTCCCACAGACACTCGCACGCAAGTGCCCTGTCACATTCCCATAGACCACACGCGGCACCACACGGTGTGCCTCTATGGCGCACACACAAATGCAGGGACTCCACACCATCCTCTGCTCTGGTGGCCAGAAAGTGGGGTGGGACCTCTGGGGGCTCTGCCACCCCAGGGAGACCCCCTGTCCTGATGTGGACCTCCCCTGTGTCCAGTGGGGGGAACGGTCCTGTCAATTCGGGATGAGATGGAGAACGTGTTCGTCTGGGAGCACCTGCAGAGCTTTGAGGGCCAGAGTCGGGGCGCCTGGCTTGGCATGAACTTCAACCCCAAAGGTGGGTACCCTGCGCGTGGGTTGGGGAGGGCAGGGCCTCAGGCTGTAGGGGAGATGCCCTTCACCCGGGCATGGTGGGGTGAGGACTTTTTTTTGGCGGGGAGTGGGTTCCAGAGCAGGCTTGCTCTCTCCCACCTCCTCCTGCTCTGCCTCGTCTACCTTCCCCCATGCCCCTCGGTGTCTTCTTTCCCATAGGGGGCACCCTGGTCTGGCAGGACAACACCGCTGTGAACTACTCCAACTGGGGGCCCCCCGGCCTGAGCCCCAGCATGCTGAGCCACAACAGCTGCTACTGGATCCAGAGCAGCAGCGGTCTGTGGCGTCCGGGTGCCTGCACCAACATTACCATGGGCGTCGTGTGCAAGCTCCCTCGAGGTGAGCGCCCCGGCAGGCCCGCCGCTCAGCCTCCTCCTCCCCACAAAGCTGGGACTGGGGTGGGCCAGAAGCCGATGCTCATTCTGCAGTAGACACAGTGCAGGGGAAGGCATGGACAGGCAGGTCTGGGGTGCTGGAACCCTCTGCTGGGATAAATTGGCCTGTAGGAAGGACTGGCTCTTTCTACAAATTTCCAAGCCAGACAGCAAACCCGTCATTTTGTAGTAGCTAAGGGCAGGGACAGGGTTCAAGCCCCAGCAAACCACTTACCAGCTCTGTGACCTTGGTCAAGTTACTTAAACTCTATGGCCTCAGTTTTCTCATATGTAAAATGGGGATAATAACAGTACCTACAAGATTAAATGAGCTAATGAAAGTGTCTGGCACTCGGGGGCCCTGTCTGTGTTTGCTGCTTATTTTATTACATTATTACCACCACCACTACTGCCACTAACTGGCCCCTCCCTCTTTCTCACAGCTGAGGAGAGACGCTTCTCCCCATCAGGTGAGTGGAAGGCAAGGCTGGGACTCCTTTTCCCGGCATTTCGGCATTTCGGGAGGGGGCCAGTGGCCGGGCCTCTTGACCAAGTGTCTGTCTTGCCACAGCAGCGCTCCCAGAGAACCCGGCGGCCCTGGTGGTGGTGCTAATGGCCGTGCTGCTGCTCCTGGCCCTGGTGACCGCAGCCCTGATCCTCTACCGGAGGCGACAGAGTGTTGAGCGTGGCACCTTCGAGGGTGCGCGCTACAGCCGCAGCTCCTCCAGCCCCGGAGAGGCCACTGAGAAGAACATTCTGGTGTCTGACATGGAAATGAACGAGCAGCAGGAGTAGAGCCCAGGGCATGGGCAGGGCCCGGGCGGGAGGAGCCGGATCGGCCGGGCCCTCCCTGTCCCGGCTGCCAGGGCAGGTGGCCTGTGGAGGGGTCCTTGGGAGCCGCTGCTGGGGCTGGGGCTGGGGCTGGGGCTGGGGCTGGGCGAGACCTGGGCTGGTAGGGTCCCTCCCTCCCTGAGGGCTGGGCAGAGACCTGGCTGAGTGCAGCATGGTGTTTCCTTTTCTGGGGTCCTAGAGTCTAAAGTCTTGACCTGGACGTGTGCCCCCAGAGCAACCAGAGGCAAGACAAAGCCTCTTTCTGCCTCTTTCTCCCTAGACCCCCCTGCCCAGGCCTGCTGACCAAGCCCCAGGTCCCCCTTCTCACTGTGGAGCCTGAGGAGCCTCCGCAGAGCCCTCAGCCAGCCTCTGTCGCTTCCCTCCTTCCCGCCTGGCAGCCTCAGTGCTGAGTCCCGCGCCACGGCCTGCGCCCCGCTTCTCACTCAGCCCTTCCTTCTGAGCCAGGGCCTTGGGGCTTGGGGAGTCTTCTTGCTCTTAGTGGGGGTCAGCTTGAGGAGTCCAAACATCCATCACTCCTGTGCTTGCTAGGGTGGCCTTGGGGCATGGCAGGGGCGGCCTGGGTCGGGCCTGAGAACCAGGGCGCCACGGTGGTGTCAGGTGGGCTGGAGACAAGACCGAGGAGTGACTGGGCTAGGCTGGGGTGTCATCTCCTGCCGGTCGGGGGAGGGCTCTAAAAAGTCCCTAAAGAGTCCCCTGTGGGGACCAAAATAATTTCCTTAATGTTTCCAGCTCCTGGCTCTGATTTGGAGAGAGAGAAGGGGGTTGCCAGAGACCTGGGGGCCTCCGAGAAGCGGGAGCCTGGGTTAGCTCCAGGTGCGCGCCCTCTAGTGGGGTCCAGAGGAACAGCACCCATGCTCCTGGCACGGCCCCTCGCAGGGAGCTGACTCTGCCTTCCCGAGAGGCTGCGATCCCAGCCCCAGTGGAGTGTACGGCCAGTCCTGGCGCCTCGCAGGACAATGTGAACATGGACTCAAAGACATGGTCCTTTTTTGTAGTTCTTTTTTTAATGTGCCATTATTGTAAAAAAAAAAAAACCTAAAAAGAAAAGCACACAAATAAAACACCTTTAAGAGGCCTGAGAGAGGGGTTCCTGCCGTGTCCTGTGGTGGGCCTTGTTCCTCATATCACTTGGGATAAATGTCATGTTTCAGCCGGCATCTCCCGTTATTTCTGCAGTGAACCGTTTGGCTTCTGTCGCTGGGCCCCACGGGGACACCTTCAATTCACTCTGGTCTCTCCTTCTGGGACCTCACCTTTCTGGGCCTGCTCACCCTTCTCTCTATTCCTGGGGAGCTGTGTGGGTGTGAGCTCGGATGACTTAGCTCAACTTCCAGCAGGTGTAAAATGAGAGAGCAGGACTCACCTGTGAGGGCTGCTTGAAGGCTGTTGGAGGGTTAAGTGAGGTCATCTGTGCAAAGCAGTCAGCGCAGCGCCTCGAGCTCAGGCAGCGAGAGCCCACAAACGTCCCCTGTTACTGTTGTTTCTGGGCTGTGGCTCTGAGGGGAGCATTCGGGGTGCCCAGGCCAGCCCTGGGTGGGGGCTCCACGCCATCTGCCTTCCAGGGCAGCTTTTGAACTTCAGGAAGGCACACACTTGACCTTGGGAGCTTGGGCTCTGAAACCACCTAGAGGCAATGGATCGCCGGACTTCCCCCGACCCACCTTCACTCATTCAGAGGATGCTTGAGTTGGAGATACAGCAAAGAACAAAGAGACAGCCCTGCCAACACAGGATGGTCCACTCTGCCAGGTCAGCCAGGTGCTGTGAGGACAGCTAAAGCCAGCCGAAGGGAGGGTGTGCTGGTCTGGACGCTGGTTGGGGAGGGTCTCACCAGAGGGAGGTGAGGGGTGAACAGTGCAGACAGGAAGGTCAGGTCCCAGGCACCAGGAACAATAAGTGCCCGTGGCGCTGTTGTGGGGGTCCTGGAGCTTTAGGGGACCGACAGGGAGGCCAGCCTGGCTGGACCTAGGGGTGCAGAGTGTGGAGAGATGGAGGCAGGGCAGTTGGCAGGGGTGCAGCCGCCCAGCGGTGGAGAGCATGGGTGTTGGTTTAGGCAGAGTGGGAAGTCAGTGGGAATGGCTAATCCGATCGACCTTTTAAGAAGGTGGTTTGGCTTGTGGTGGTCAGATTGTGTGCATGTTGTACCTTGTTCGTGATTTTTAAAAACAAGTTTCTCCTGCTCTGAGTAGGTAATAGTGCCACATGGTTCAAAGCCTAAATGACATAAGAAAGATACACATTGAGAAGTCTCACCCTGTTCTTCTCCAGCTATTTTCTGAGTCCAAGGCTGAGGTCAAGTCTAAGGCCCTTCTGCAGCTTCCTTTTGGGGTTAAATCCCCAGTCATGGCCCACAGCTCAGCTGTAGGGAGTCACCCTAGGGCAAAAGCCCTCGCTCTGGGAGGGAAAAGCTGAGGGGTGAAGGCAGGGTTACAGGCTCCCGGGGTGGCAGGGGCAGCTGAGGAAGTGAGGACCCAAATGCCCCGGGCTGCCTGGAGGCAGTGGCTGGTTGAATGTCCAGAGGTTTAAATCACTCCAGTAATTAATACCTGTCCTCACTCCCGTCTGCTGGAGCCCTGCTCCACTCACAAGCGGTTCAGACAGCTTCTCAGGCCTTGGGGGCCCCCCACAGACATGTTCTGTGCCTTCTTGTTGGGAAGCTCTGCCCTGCCAGAGGAGGCTAAGGGCAGGAGGAAGGCTCTGGGCCCAGCCATTTGCCTCTGGCTCCAGGATAGCCCTGTGTCACCAGAGCACGGGACAGAGCTTCCTTTCTGCTCATGTCAATTCGCTAAGCACCAGCACCTCCGCCATAGGCCATCTCTGCCAGGAGGGGCGTGCCCTGAGACCCATCCCCGTGGGCCAGGCACAGGTCGCTGTGTGCCAGGCACTGTGCCCAGCCTGCCCTGGCAGGACTGGACCGGCCCAGCTCTGGCCACCTGGACATTCAGTGACAGCTCGCCGAATCCATGAATGAATGGGAGAGCAGTGTCAGGCCTTTAACAACCTCTTCTTGTCAGGGCAGAGAGGCCTCCTCCCAGGTGTCCTGGCAGAGCTGGCCCGGCCCAGTGGGCAGCGCTGTGAGGCTGCGGGGGTGGGGAGCCGGCCAGCCACACCACATGGCTCTCCTGGAACGGAGCCGCCTGAGCCTGCCGGGCGGCCTTGAGCACGAGGGCTGAGTCTATGGCAGGGACAAGGTAAAGATTTCATCCTGAGGTGGGACCCCGAGAAAGGAAGGCGGGAAGAGGGGGGCAAAGGGAAAGGAGTGGGGACAAGCCCAGAGAGGCTGCCGGGGGACCAGCGTGAGATCGGAGTGGCCGGGTGTTCGGGCCTGGCCTGATGTTCCTAATCTTAGGGGCCGGGCTGCCAAGAGCCCCAGGAAAAGGCTGACTTCAATCTAGAGCTGCGGATTTCAGTCTGCCCTCATCTGTAAGAGCAGGCGGGGCGCCAGCCCTGGAGAGAAAGGAAGGAGCGAAGCCACAAGCCGGCACTTCCCAACCGAAAGAAACGGAGTTGGTGCTGCAGTCAGTAAAAAAAAAAAAGACTCTCTTCTGTACTGGCTGATGGCAAAACTTCCATTTTAGCCCTTATAGGGAAATCCTGGTCAGTTGGCCTTTTTTCCTTTCCTCCTTAAAGTTCTGAGGTCTACGGGTGTCCAGAGATCTTGACCTTGTCGTCATATGTCCCTGCAGGCTAGTCCCTGCGGGCCAATGCAGAGACACCCTTCTGTATCTCCCTGGGGCTCGGGAAGCTGTGGGTGGTGTCTTTCCCGTTACTGGGGCTGCAGGAGGTTCCGGTCACTGCTCCAGACACACCATTCATTTCTCCACGGTGATGGTAGTGAAGAGAATGTTTATTGCGTGGTTACTAGTGCTGCCCTGTCCTAACTGCTGGCCAGGAATTAACTCCCTGTATCCTCCCAACACACCAGGAGGTAGGTGCTCTTGCGCCTTTTTGCAGATGAGCAAACTGAGGCACAAAGAGAAGAACTTGCCCCCTCCCCCGCCCTCCCTGTGCTATAGAAAGTGTTGGGGGTGGGCAGCCAGTACTGGAGAGCCCCCCATCCCTCTTTGCAATCTTGCAGTCAGGCTCTGAGACATAAGAACTTTGTCTCAACCTGCCATCTCTGCCGAGGGTTCCAGAAGCCTGTTTTGAGTGTAAGGGCTAAGAACGAATCTCTTTCCTTTTGTTCCATGCTTCCCTTCCAAGGTAGTGACTGTCGCCCCAGCTTTCCGAAAGCAGAGCGTTCCTAGGAGCCCTCCCGTAGGTTGGAAGGACGTGTGTGGAGTGAAGACGAGCACCCCCAGACCCAAGAGTCAGTGTGTACGTCAGGTCTTCGTGTCGTTCACCATGATCCAAATGCTCCGCTGTGTCACACCAAGTGTTTCACACCAAGTGTGGCAGCCTTACGCACTCTCTCAGTCTTTCCTGGCGCCTCAGGGCGCGTCCGGCCAGCGGGTGCACGGAGTAAGTCCAGGTGAAGCACGGCCCCCACAGACGCAGTGCAGGGCTCTAGCCGCTGGTGGCTGGGCTGCCCAGCTGGTTCCTGGGGACCGGGCGCTCTCACTGCTCCCGCAAGGGCCCGCTACAAAACAAACACGGAACACGATTTTCACTTTTTGCCTTTTTTCGTAGAAGTGCAAGTCCTCTTCAGGTTTCCTTGGTTTCCTTACTAGTGTAGGTCTTTCATAAAAGTGCAGTGGCGGGAAGAGAACTTTCAGAAAGCAGGGGACACGTAGGTTGCCCGGGCTGCGGTAGGACCCTGGGGTGTAATGTGGAGAATGCACAGAGATGAGGTGGAGGCTCGGTTGATGTGTAGACATCGACACGCTCTTAGATGTTTGAAAGCTCACATTCATTTCCCCAGTGAAGTCGGCCCTCCCCAAGCCACTGAGCAGCAGGCTCCTCTCTTCCTCTCTCCTCCTGCCTGCTCTTCCAGGTCCCCCTTCCCTCCTCTCTCCAGTCGGGGTTGGTGGCTTTTGGTGGCTCTCTACAGCTGTGTGTGGACCCTTCCTGACCTGACCTTGGAGGCAGGCGAGGGGGTGGGGGGGCGGGCTCCCCTGCTCAGTGACCCCATCCTAACCCACTGCTCCTGCACACGTCTCTGTGTCCCCAGCCTGGCCTTCCCTGCCCCGCCTCTCTGCTTGCCCGGGCCCACCATCCTCCGAGGCCCTTGCTCGTATCCCCCTGACTTCAGAGCTGGCTAAGGATGTTCTCTCTCAGCCAGAAGCCGGCCTTGGCCAACAGGCTGACTTACACCCTGCAGGCTGGGGTGCATCACTTCCTTCAGCCTAGATTTTGTGATGGTTCATTTTATGTGTCCACTCGATGGGGCCGAGGTGAAACATTACCTCTGAGAGCGTGTGTGAGGGTGTTTCCCGAAGAGACTGGCATTTGACCGGGTAGGCTGTGTGAAGGACATCGCCTCCCCAGTGCGGGTGGACATCCGTCTATCCGCTGAGGGCCTGAAGGCAGGGAAAGGGCCAACGCTGTCTCTGCTTGAGCCGGGCCATCATCTTCTCCTGCCCTCGGACACCTGTGGTCCTGGTTCGTGGACCCTTGGACCTAGACAGGACCCATGCACACCACTGGCTCTCCTGGTCCTCAGGCTTTTGGGGTTGAGCTGGAACTACAGCACATCGCTGGCTTTCCGGGGTCTTCAGCTCGCAGATGGCAGATCGTGGGACTTCCCAGCTTCCATAACTGCATGAGCCAGCCCTCCTAATCAATTTCTTTCTATAGATCTGTGTAAACCCTGTTGGTTCTGTTTCTCTGGAGAACCCTAATGCAGGCTTCCTCCCTTGTTATGAGGGGTTAATGACATCGGCCTCACAGGCTTGCTTGCGAGGATTGAAGATGAACGAGAAATGTCATCCCCAGGCCCAGCCCACAGTGGCAGCTGTAGACGCATTTCTTCCATCTGACTTTTTCTGTTTGTGTCCTGTGGCCCCAGTGTGACTGAGCTCCAAGAGGGTGGGCATCATGAATTTTTTTCCTGGGTCCTGACAACCTGGCATGTAGTTGATGGTGGGTAAATGTTTGAGGGTCGTGATGCCAGCTCGTTGAAGAGCCAAAGGCTTGGAAAGACCCTGTGTCCCAGCCACTGTGTGGCAGCCTTGTAGATTCTGGTGATACTTACCCAGGCGTAGAGGGGAAAGATAGCCCTTTGCATCACTTTTATTGAGTTGGCGAAAAGGTCCATTTGGTTTTTTCTGTGCGATGGCTCTAGTAACGCTTAGTTGTCTTTCACTTTGTTCGAAACAATTTGTGAGGTTGTGTTCTGACAGCTGCCATATCAGCATGAACTTAAAAAACTTCTCAAACTTGCTGAATTTTTGTGCAGTCATTTTAATACTGAAGATGGAAGAAAATGCGCAACATTTTCAGTATATTAGGCTTTATTATTTCAAGAAAGGTAAAAACACAACTGGAATGTGAAAAAAGAGTTGTGTGGTATATGGAGAAGGTGCTGTGGCTGATCAAATGTGTCCAAAGTGGTCTGCAAGGTTTCATGCTGGAGATTTCTCGATGGACAATGCTCCACAGTCAGGTAGGCCAGCTGAAGCTGATAGCAATCAAATCGAGACATTAGTTGAGAACAATCAACGTTCTACCATGGGGGAGAGAGCTGATGTACTCAAAATATCCACACTAATAAAGTTATTGGTGAAAATGAAAAGTATGTCTGTTATTTTACAGAAAAATAAATGTAACAGACTTTTTGGCCAACCCAATAATAAATAAGACTTGGTCTCATTTGGTGCCTCGGACCACAAGAAGCCCCAGTGCCAAACCCTGGGCTGCCACCAAGCTGAGCTGGTGACGTGGGCAGGTAGCAGTGCACCCCAGACCTCGCAGGAGGCGCTCCTGGTTGTGTTGGTAAGTCTCCAAAGACAGTTAGAAAGAGCATCATTTTCAAAAACAACACGGGCTGATGTAGACCCGTGACTATCTCAGCATTGCCGCCTCCAACACTGTCACCTTGCACCGTGGACTCAACTTGTCAGGATGTTTCCACAGTCACCTCCAACCCCACCCAGCTCTCTGCACGCTGATCTTTAAATTGGCATTGTCCCTTCTGAGCCGTTTCTCAGTAGTGGCTCCTAGATAAATCTCTGCTCCTCAGTTGGTTGACTTTGAAGTTCAGTGGAAAAATAAAGGCCCATTTTCGTAGAGAATTGTTAGGGCTTGCGGCTCCAGTTTGTGAATGGAGGAATTGAGGTTTTAGGAATTTTATTTACTTCATGAGATATTTTCCACTTGAATGACTTTTCTAGGCTCTGTTGACATTCAAAGGTGTTGACCTTTGATCTTGGATGCAGGCCGCCTGGTTGAATCTACTTGTTTGTGGTAGTTAAGTGGCTGTGTTTGAGGAACACAGAGGAATGGGACAAGATCCCGAGGGGATTCGAGTGCAGCCTTCCCGACACCCCGTCGGCACCACAGCTCCTCTCAGGTGAAGCCCGCTCCGCAGCAGAACCTGCAGTGCCGCTCCCGGTCGGAGGAGTGCGGCTCTCAGAGGCGGGGAAGACGCCCTTGTTCCCTGCATCGTACCCCGCCGCCACCCTTTCTCTGTTCCTCCAGATTTTAGAAAATGTTCTGGGGATTGTTTTATAGTTAGATCGGAGGATTCACCCACTGTACGTGCAGTTTAGTGAACTTGGGCAAATTTGTCCAGTTGTGGAAACATTCGCACGAACCGGCTCTGGGACACCTCCATCACCCCCAGACCCTCCTGGGCGGCTGCACTCCGTCACTGCTCCCAGCCCCGGCCCGTGGCCACCGAGCCTTCTGTCTTGCCTCGAAATGGCACATAAATAGAATCACACAACCCGCGTCTTTCGTGTCTGGCTTATTTCACTTAGTGCACTATTTTTGCATGTATCAGTAGTTTGTGCCATCTAGCCCCCCTCCCCCCACTATCTTTTCTCTCTTACACACACACGTGCACACACACACATGCACACACACACATGCACACACACAGACAGAAACACATCATTTTCTTACGAGCCGCTGGCATTTTGCACGCTGTTTGATCTAGTCTTTGGGCCCTAAGATGTAGTTAGAAGCATGGGGCCCACCCACCAAACAGGTCCTCGGGGGGCACCTAAGGGCAGCCAGGCATCCAGCAGAACTAGCCCATGGGTGTCAGGGACTCGTCACCCCTCCTGACGGTGATGGTGGGACGCAAGAGTGGAAGTGGGGAGGGGTTTGTGCTTCCCCCTCCTCCCAGCTGAGATGAGCCTTTGTCCAATAAGACTGAAAGAAGCTCAAAGTGAAGCTGGGTGAATTAAGTCAGTTTATTGAATATGTGGCTCGATGCCACTTGGTGGAGGCGTGAACAGGTGCCCTCAGCAGAGGAGACCCCAGGCCACTGGGCTTGACAGGGCTACTGGGCCCCTGGGGCTTCTGGGCTGAGAGCAGCAGCAGGGCAGCCCATGGGGGCCCAGCAGGGCCAGGCTGCCGGCCTGTGCTGTCTGGGACTGTTGCTGTCCCGGACGCTCAAGCCAGACCCCAAGAGGAGACTGGCATAAGGTGGAAACGGTAACTGCGGACACATTCGTTTCAGTTTCAGTAAAGAGGAGGAGGAAGGGGGACACTTGGGGACAGAGAGGGCGGCTGGGGGAGACGTCTCTGCCGAGCTCCGTGGCCAGCGCCCTTGCTAGACGACCCTGCTGTTGCCTTGATGAATGCCGTTTTCGGTTCCATCTCCCAGCTCGGCATCTGGAAAGCAAGGAGATCTCTCAGGCGGCAGAGCCTCAGCAGACTGAGGGATCTGGCACGGAGGGTGTGGCATTGCTGCACCTCTGCCCTGACCCCAGCCCGGTGGCCAGCCGCGCACAGAAGGGCTGGAACAGTGTGTGGGGGTGGCAGAGACCATAGCCTGGGGCCAGGGAATTTGCAGACTGCCCACTGGGCTCCCAGCCAGGCCAGGGCAGCTGGACTGTAAGGCCCTCAGTGAAGGTATCTTACTCATCTCCACATCTCCACACAGCCTGGTGCTGCAGATGTTTGCAGGATGAGGCGCTGAAGGAGCCTCTCACGGTAATACTGCCATATAAACTCTCACTTTCTTAACTTGTCAGGAAGGAGGGGAATTGGCCTACATTGTAAAGAAGTCTTCCAGAGACCCAGTGGCTGGAAGCAGAGGGTCATGTGATGAGAGGGAGGGAGGGAGGGCGGGCAGAGAGGCAGTTGGGTCTGAGTGAGGAGATACAGTGGGGGTAACGGCTCTTTATTCTTAGGGGAAACTCTTGTTCTCAATATGTCTTTTTTTTCCCCCTGGCTTGAGCGAGTATTCCCTGACTATTTGGATATGGTTGGTTTTTGAAAATTGAAGGAGGGGAGGGAGCAGCAGCAGCAGCAGTTGACTGTACCCCCCCCCCCCCCGACCATTCCTAAGGCCTCTCAGCTTCTACCTCTGCCACAAGGAGCCCCAGTCCCACAAGCTGCCTCTGTCCATTCACCTATCCTGTTCTTTCCCCCAAAGCTTTGACCTGAGCAAACAGTGGGGAAGTGCTCTGGCCCCGCCTTTGGCCTGAAGGCCCTCACACCTGCTTCTCTCCACACCTGTACTGATAGCTGCAGGGTGCACTGTTCTCCTTCCTGGCCTTGGACTTGGCTGTGGTGACAGTCATTTGTGCTACCTGGGAAGGGGCACTGGGTCACAGAGAGGTGTGACAGGTTGTCGGACCTGGGCATACCCACCCAGGGACACTCCCCAGCTGCCCTTACCTCTGGTCACCTGTGGCATTTGTGTGTGGCCTCGGTTACCAGGTGTAGGAGTCGGGGTACCTAGTGAGAAGGTTGGCGTGGGCACTACAGAACCACAAAGAGGCTGGCATCTCTTTATGCCACCTAGTGGGCCCTGATGTTTTGCCTTTTTCCCTTCCTGTTTGCCTGAACCGAGCCAGGTGGCAGGTCACAGCTGTGACTCAGCTCTGGCAACCCATCTTAACAAAGTGTTGCCAACCAGGTGAGTCATGACAGGCTGCTGGGGACTCAAGAACAGTGTGGCTCGAGGGAGGGTGGAAGCCATGTGGCTTTGCCTCTGGCTGCCCTGGCTCTTTTCTCCATCATGGCTCTGGCGGGAAGCCAGGCAAGGGCAGCATCTGATTCGACCCTCTGTGCACGACTCCACCTCGGCTGCATCCCCCAGTTTCTGGGGTGTGTTCAGGGTTGGGGTCACGCAGAGAGGACCTAGATCTACATTTCCAGCAGATAACTGGCTGCCCCGACTTTCGGGCTGGTGCGGGGTTGGGGGTCATCCTAGACCTCGTCCCAGCTTCCTTAAACAGATGGCAAATGACATCTCTCTCGAGCAACACAGGAGGGCAGCAGCGCAGCGCAGGGCACTGGCAGGAGGGCTGTCTCCCAGGGTCCCCTCCGCGGAGACTCCTTGTTAAGCATCACCCCAGGGATGCTCTCCTCCTGCTCTGCAGGGAGGTCAGTCTTCCCTGGGGCTGGGGCTGGGGCTTGGAGACCCGGATGCCTCTTTCCCACCCCTGAATCCGGCCCCCAGACTCCTGGGGGGAAAAGCTTCGTCTTCCTCAGAGCCTCCCGGGCAGCAGGGCGGCAGCGGCCTGAGTCTGGCACTAGGGGGCGCCCCTGCACAGCCGAATCCACCCGGGCGCAGCAGGTTTCTCCTAACCGGGAAGAGCCTAGAGCCTCCGGGGCTGGGGCTGGGGCTGGGGCTGGGGCTGGGGCTGGGGCTGGGGCTGGGGCTGGGGCGCAGCCGGGCGCTGCGCGGAGACCCTAGCCGGAGCCTCGGGCCTCGAAGTCCTCCCCCACGCCCAAAATCGGCTCACTGTCTCGCCCTTTCAGGAGCAGGGTCTCTCCCCAATTGCTGCGATTAGGATCAGCGAGGCGAGGCACTGAGGCGTTTTCTCCGAGAGGGGGTGTGTGCGCGTCCACCACACAAAGGTCTTTTCTCAACCGCACCGCTCCCTTCCCGCTCGCTCCCTGCCCAGCTGCTGGAGCGGGAGCAGCCGCTCTGGGGCGGCCCTAGTGACAATACTGGATGACTGGGGTGGCCTCCGAGAATGACCCCAGGAGGACATGAGGGGGGCACTGGGCCATCACAGGCTCAACAGGACACCGTGTTGCGTCTAGGACTGGGGCTCTATGGACTCCTTTTGTGAACCAGAGGGAAGGCCTCTCCTTCCCCTCCCCGCTCTCCCCACCCCCTGCCCGGGGTTCTCAGGGGAGCGTGCCCAGAATAGTAAACTGGGTTCTCTAGAGTCATAATCTGGGCCTCACCCTGTGCGGTTGTGAGGTGGTTTAGCTTCTCCTCCAGGTAGGTCTTTGGGGGTTCCCTGAAATCATCTTCATGACCAGCTGTGTCCTGATCACCAGGGGCTCACCCCTTGGCCTGACTCGGAGTCTCTGGGAGGGGTCCAGGAATCAACTTTTGGTTTGGTAAGTCCCCAGGTGATTCTGATGGCAAAGCCAGCGTGGGAATGACTGTTCTAAACCTTGTAGGGCAGGCAGTTGTGAAATTTCTCTCCAGAAGAACCTCTGGGGACGGAATTGTCACAGCCCGCCCTCAGTCCACTGTGATGTTGATTCTCCCTGATGATGGAGAAGGTCTCCCTGCGTCTGACTGCTTTAATGAACCGCATTCTTTTCAGCGGTTTTTTTTTTTTTCTCTATGAGATAATGAGCCTGTTTGAAGACAGGCTTGCCTCTTATGAGGGACCTTTTTTAGGAATCCAGCAGACCCACTTGATCGGGCTGAATAGTGAGGAAATCCAACAAAAGCCACCAGCCTGTGATTGAATGTGGTCCCTTCCGGTAGTGGCTAAACAGCCCTTCCAGGGTCTGCAAGATAACCCAGAGGCTCCCCAGTGCTGGAGGCTGGAGCATTCCAGCAAGGGAAAAGGAAAAAACCTGCAGCCAGCCATCCGACGCCTGACAATACCGTCTTCCTCTCTGTTGGCCCTTTTCCTTGCTTTCAGGATGAATGAAAGTTCTTATCTGCTCTGCATCCAGTGTACTTGAACTTGCCTTCCTGATGGCTGCAGCTAGGGTTTCCCAAGCTTTGTGGGGTTATTTTTGCCTCTGGGTGATGGTCATTACTTCCTCCCACAGTATTAGGTTCAACACAGTGACAGAAAAGGAGTAAATTAGCAAACACCCTCTAAATGGCAGGACTGACCCCCAAACCTACTTTCATTTTCTTCCGGCCTGGGTTGTGGGAAATTTCTTGACAACTATGAGAAAGAAGACAGTGAAAAATGAGTTGTTTTTCCAGAGCAATTGTGAACATCTGTATAATTCCCTAGTCCTGGGGATGTTCTAGGAATCCCTCACCATCACCTTAGGAGGGCAGGGGAAAGAGGCAGAGGTGCTGCGGGTGCACTGACATCCTGCACCCACAGGGCTCAGCCTGGTCCTCAGCACAGCCCTGCAGGACAACCCAGGTCACCTTTGCTTGGTCAGGGTTTCTAATTTTGTCAGTGTGAGCAGACTTGCTTCCTCTCTGCAATTGATCTGAAAAGCAAAATCCCATTCTGACAGTCCGAATCACATTTTCAGGCGGTGGGGGTGAAGGCCGCACTAATTGGCCACTTGCCTCACCACTGGCTTTTAAACAATCGCTTGTATTCTCTGCCTGGCAGGAAGCAGCAGGCCCATCAAGGCTCTGGGTTCCTTCTTTGTTCTGACTTTATGGCATTTTATGCCACAATAAGAAACACTGTGTACTCCGTGGGAGCCCATTGTGCCAGGCTGGGAGGATGTGGGCTCTTAGGGAAGGCTGGTGCGCTTCCCCCAGGAGAAGAGGGGTTTTGTGACAGGCTGGGGGACAATATAAGGGGTGCCAGACACTGTTACTGGGGCACCTGGCTGCCCAGAGTGGAGGCAGCTTTGGCCCCTGGAGCGCCTCTCACCCACGGGCCAGGAAGAGGGCAGGAGGAGGATGGAATTTCTCATAGAGGAGCAGTCCCGGTCACCTGGTAAATTATACATTAGGGCTCTGTTAACCCAGCCTCATCCTGCCTGGAGGCTCTGGGCCAGGTGATCGGATCTGTCTGAACCAGCTCTCTCACTTCACCGGAAACGCCATCTTGGTGAATGTGGGCCAAGCGTGGGCGTCCCATATTTTGGGTAGATTTGGCCCTTTAAGGTGAGAGTTTTGGTTTGGTAGAAATGGCATGAATGGGGAAGGCCTACAGGAAGTCCACCCAGCCTCACACATAAATGGATCAGTGGGATTTGAAGACCCCACCTGCCTCCCAGGCCAGCCGCTGTAATCTCCTCCCCTCCCCCCTAGTTTCTGACAGGTGAAAGTCTTCCTGCAGGTGCAGAGTTAACAGGCACACCTGGGGCAGGAGACAAAGGCAGCACTGCAATGATGGGAGGGCCTGGGGCCGCTCTGTCCTTTGCCTGTGCTGACTGGGATTCTCTCCTTTGTTTTAGTAATTTAGTGAATTAGGCCCCTCGGGGCTATAGAGGAGCTGTCCTGGGCAGGAGGCAGAGAAGTCCAGGGTACAGGTACGTTTCACTGGGGGATGGTGAGCATGGTGGAGATAAGACCTATGGCTATGAGGACACCCAGGACAGGGGAGTTTGGGGGAGCCGTCCCTGAATAATGGAGGGCCCTATGTGGGTGCTGAAAGTAAGAGACGACAGGGAAGGCAAGTGAGGCTGGAGGGTCCTGTGTTTTCATGGCGGGCACTTGCGGAGCACAGCAGTCACAGCTTCCTTCAGCCCCCGAGCACCTCCGCTTGTGCCCACCAAGTCCGCCCTTCCCTTCTCTAGTGCTCCCACACTAGCCCCTTGCTCTGCACCGTTGCCACAGCCACCCAGCTGGCTGGGTCCCCCTCCAGCCCACCCTCCTCGTGGCTGCCCCAGTTCTCTCTCAAAAATGCAAACCTCTTGGCCTGCAGAGCCCAGCTAGAAACCCTTGAGTGGCATCTAGAGCTGTAGGCAAACCCTTCACATCACGCTCCCTGCTGAGCCTCTAGGCTCACTTCCCGCCCCATGCAACTCCTTGACTTTCCCAAGAAGGCAAATCTTTTCAGGTCCCTGGACCTTTGCATTTCTTTCTGCATGGAATGGCCTCCGCCTTTCCACCCACCCGTGTCCATCTGCCAGGGTCTCCAAGATTCAGTGCAAACATCACCTCAGCTGGCCAGTGGCCGAGAGCAATGATGGGAGCAGCTTGGCCACCAGGCTCTCAAAGCAGTGGGAAGACTGATGGCAAAGAGGACAACCTACTGGGACTAAAAGTGAGGCCTGTAAATGTTGGCCGGCGTCCCTGAAGACCCGGCCTGGAGAGTCTCTCCTAGAGAAGAGGTGGCGGGGGGCGGGGGGTAGTCGGTGAGAGTGGTGGTTCCCCACATCATCTAACTTTGCTCCATGTTCCTCCAGATCTGGCTTCATCTTCCAGCAGAACACAGGGCCCATTTTGATACTCTTGTTACATGTCTGTTCTCTCTTTAGACTCTGAGTCCCTTAGAGGCAAGGAATGTCTTAATCATATTTGTATTCCTGGAATCTAGTTTAGAACCTGGCACGTAGTAAGCACACAGAATATCTTTAAATAAATATACCTTGAACTTGAGTGTTCCTTTACCTAGAATACCTTTCTTTCTACAGGTTTGTACTATCACTTTCTCTAAAACGTAACTCAAGACTCACCTCCTGGGAGAAGCAGGTTCTGGCTCATTAATGTGTTTGAGCATCAAAAGGTTACTGAGCACTGGGATCGGGTTGGGTGTTTTCCAGGCACTGGAGCACTGGGCAGGGGTGGGGGGTGGGGGTGTCAAAAGAGACAAGGGTTCCATCCCCAAGTCGTCTGTGAGACAGCCCACCACTTTATGTGATAGCCATTTAGCCCTTGTGGAATCAGGCGGTGCTCCTGGCACCCACGGTGTCTGGGGCGTGGTTGGTGCTCAGCCACGACTCACGGCAGCGTGGGAGGAGGAGAAGCCTGGGCTTCGCCTTCAAGTAGCTCATAAGCTCCCCGGGAGACAGTGTTGTTTATGGTACCATTGGAAGCCCCGGGGACCCCAGCCAGGGAAGACCTGGTGGTGTCAATGTCATAGCCTCTGGGCTTTCACTGGGTCCACCAGTTCTCTTGTCCAAGTGTGACTTTTCGGTTATTTTCTGGTTTTATAAAAATGGTGTTTTCTGGTTTTATATATCTTAACTTGACCACAACCTCCTCCAAGAAGAGGACATCAGGGCATTATTTCTGGTAGCCACTCTCCCTGACCCCCTCTCAGCATGTGACATGGGCCAGGGCACGAACAAAAGAGTGCATGAGGGACTAGCGCCATCGGCAGGCACTCGTCCCTGCGCACCTTCGCGAGGCACAGCCGAGAAACCCATGGTGAACAGGTTTTCCAGTTCTGGTAGGTAGCGCCTCTCTTGCTAAATGTTACCCACAGGCTCTGAATATTTTCTAGCAGAAAACACTGAGACTCAGATCCAAACATGGGAATTTGAGGAAAGCCCTTTGCCTTCCTACTTGCACCTGTGCGCCTCGTCACCGGTCACTGGCAGGGGCAATTGCTCGCTGACTGAGCGGGCCAAGCTCTTCCAGCGTCTCTCCAAGTAAATGGGAGCTGCTGTGAGAGAATGGAGCCCGTCCTTTCTGCTTCCTTCTGTCCTGGGTCCCAGCTGGCTCCTGCTGTCCCTACTCCTCCTCTAGGATACTTTTTCCAGAGGGTTCTTCAGAGTCCGTGCTCTGGAGCCTTGGTTCCCACCCGCCGGGCTGTACCGCCTGTTGTTGGCTGTGCTGTCTTGGGGGCTGGCGTTGCCGGCATCAGCCCGCTGATGTTGCCGCCATCTGTAACCTATATTAGCCCTGGGTGCTTTGAAGTTCAATGTGCAATAAAAAGTTCATTAAAAAGATGTGGAATCATGAAAATGAGGTCACAGAAATGTTAACAAAGGATCATTTCCTGCTTCCTGTTCTATTATTTTTTTCTTTTTTGAATGTATTTCTCTGAGGAATTTATGTCACCATTAAACCTACGGAAGAGTTAAAGGAAGGACAGGCCCAGGTCAGAAAGAGGGTGAGATTCCTGAGGAGATAACTTGGCAAAGACCCAGACTGTTTTCTTAATTGAGAGCTTAGGGTCTGAAGGGAGAATTTCAGCCCAAAAAAAAAAAAATGTAGGGACAGACCTAGAATCCCTATGGCCAATGGGCTGAGCCCAGCCTTTTCGTTTGGGATGACTGCAAATGGGCCACAACAGCCTCCAGCCATGTGGGGTCTGCAGCAACAAAAACGACACTTGGAATCGCTGAATTCCAACCTCCGGCCACGGACCACTGTGCCCGCAGGTGCCTCTTGCCTACTTAAGGGTGGGGGGGAGAGGAGGGAGGAGAAATAGAAGAGAAAGAGAGGGGCCTGGGCCAGGATGGCAGCGGATCACTGAGACTGCTTCGTGGCACCCTTTGGTGGCTTATTCGCTGCCAGCCGCACAGGCTTGCTTTCCAGTCATGACCTTCTGATGGGAGCAGAAGTCAAGTTCCCAGCCTCAAGGGATACTCTGGGAACCGGAAACACTAAAAGCGAATCAGCCCCTGGCATGACCTTAAGGTCGGGGAGGGGCTCTGGCCTGCCAGGGCTCTGCCCTGACCGAGCCACAGAGGAGCATTTAACTAAGAGGGAATTCCCGCCGGGCTCAGTTCTGACTTGACAATGACCAACACGGTGCGAGGTAGACCTGCCCACCTCCCACACTTGGGGTGACTCGGCTAAGGCCAGGCTGCAGTACAGGGCAGACCCGGGCTTCTCCCTCCAATCATGAAGCCTCCTGGAGCCAGCGCCCTGGTTTTCCTGTCAAATGAAGGGCAACCACAGATGATCACTCCTGGTGAGTGAGTGCCTTGTCACTTCTCTAATGACAAATGGTGACACCATCAGCACTTTTATTTCTTGGCCTGTAACATAGATGCTAGAGTAATGTACCCTGAGATCCAAAGCCAAATAAACAGCTCTCCCATTTGGGGGGGGGGTCCCTGTTTCTCACAGGCCCTCCATGCTTGGGTAGCGGGCAGGCCTACCCATGATGCAAACCCAGCCCCAGCAGCCTTGCTGGCCTCTGTTTTGGGGACAAATATTCCTAGAGACTCACTCGCCTATGTGATCATTAATGACCATTTAATTGCTACTCATGTTATTAGTATGCAATTATGTGATTATCACTTACTCTTCAGCCAGAGGGCCACTATGCATACACTTAGCAGCCACTATGTCTTAGTCCTAATGATGACAGTGCCATGTCCTACCAAGTGACCGTGAGGATCTCAACAGACTGCACATCTAATAAAACCATGCTGCAAGGTTGGCGGGGGTGGGGGGCTGCTGGATGGTCCAGGTCAGAGCCCAACTTACCCGTGCCCTCGCTGCCCGGCTATAGTTGAGTCTTATGAGTTCTGCAAACCTCTGCTCGTAGAGGTGAAGCAGCAGCACCAGGTACAGGCCTGAGTTCATCAGCTCGTTTTGCACCTAAATTTGGAAAAGAGCACTCTTAAGTTCATCTAGAAGCTATTCATGATTTAAATAGTGGCCAAGAGGTGACAAGAAATGGGACAAGAGTAAGTCCCAAGGCCAGACTGCCCTTGGGGACCAGACAACAGAACAGGAGGCCATCCGGGCGGAGGCCAGACCGCCATCTGGGAGTTATTAACTGCCTTGTGGGGTGTGCCCTGAGTGAGCCCCACACTCCAGGCTGTGTGCGGCACGGGGCAAGCCTTCTCTGATGGTCCTTACGGGATGGGGGGGCTTTGGCGCGTGGTTAGGAAGGGTATGAAGGGCCTTTCAGAGGCACCGAGTGCCAGCAGAGCGTGGCCCAGGCTCCCTGCTCACTGGTGCGGCTGGAGTATGTGGGGAGGGTGTTTGTTTTGGATTTTTGGAAAGTGTTGGCATAGGCTGGGGAGGTGGTGAGGTGGGGCCACATTCATCAGAAGTGAGGCGTTTGGACGTCACGTATGTAGCTGTGGCCTCTGAGCACGGCAGATGTGTGTCTCAGGAAGGCAGACCTTCCTGTGGGAGCGTCTGGGACACAGGGGCCATGGTGGGCAGGGTGCTTTATTTTCCTAGATCCCTCCTTTGCCCAGAGAAAGGGCCCAGGCCTTAGTTCTTTATGTTTCTTCTCTTACAATTGGACTTAATGATGGTTTCGGCTAAGCTCAGCCTCTCTCCCCTTGAGATCCAGGCTGATCTATTACCCTTTAACCCCCAGAGATCCTGTGCCCGGTTGCGTCTCAGGTGGCGCTGTGAACCTCCTTGCTCCTGTTCTTCATTTGGTCCATCGGCGTGTTTTCGTGCCTCCGATTGGAACGCCCCCTCCACCTTTCGGCCAGGCCGTGCCCACGACTTCTTTTACTGCAGTCCCCACATCGCCTTCGTGTGGGAGCCTTCCTCACAATCGTCCCAGTCACCCCTTCCCTTCATGACTCCTAGGCATTTGTTGTTATTTTGTACACTGCATCTTACACTTGTTAACAGTTTTGCCTTTTCTTGGTGGACAGGTTGTGTTTTATTTTTCTCAGGACCTGGCCACCTGGCTGACCATAGCTCCTCTGTCCTCAGCAATTCTGGCGGTTTGTGTTGTGAGGCCTCACCCTGTGGATGCTTCGTTGACCTTCAGTAAATTAGTGGCATTAGCGATGACGCCTCCCCTCTGCCACTTTAATCCCCCACCTGTCCTCCGGCCAAATCCCCAGGGGGCGGGGCCTTGGGAATGAGCCAGACAGGCTTGGGAAACCCCAGCTGAGGGCGTGGCCCTTTGCCTCACCCCTGGGAAAGGTCTGAACTCTGACAGGTTTCCCAGTGTAACTGAAGCTTGGTCTTGACAGTGACCACCTCAGCGCCTTTCCTTCCTCCCGCAGCAGCCAGAGGCACTCCATGGGCCGCCTCCCTGTTCTCTGTCCGTCAAGGGCAGCTCAGGAGGCTGGTGTGGAACACACCTTTTCAGGACAGAACAGCTGCCAGGAAAGGTGCCCAGGTCCAGCGAGGATCGGTGCCTCCTTCCTTCTGAATCAGGGACAGCCCCGGGTCTCGGGGACTGCTGGCCCCAAGGTCACCACTCAAGCCCCCTCCACTGCCCTATACCCGTCTTCAAAGGCTTTCCAACTGGCCTTAGCAGTTAGCCTCCTATTTTTAGACCCTAGTCATGTTTTCTATGTTCTTCTGACCTTGGCCTGGAGCAGGCAGAGAGAAAGTTGTTTGCTTTCACTTTTTTTCTGTTTTAAGTGCCTCCTCCCACCTTCCCCATGAGTGGGTGCCTCCTTTACAGTCTGTCTGGCAAGCCACCTCCTCTGGGAAGCCTTCCTAACCTACCTCTTAGCTCTTCAACACAAGCCTTGTTCTGTGTGGTGGCGGCCCGAGAGCTGCCACACCCTCGCCTGCACTCTCATCGCCAGCAAGCCTTCTGTGCCCAGAGACACTCCGATGCATAATGGCAAATCAATCAGCTAGAAAATGGCTTGGAACTATCAGGTTTGTCGAAGCATTCAGGGAAATCATTTACTTTTTATGACTCAATAAGGCCCGGAGACATGCAGATGGGAAAATATCCACTAATGTTTTCTGCAGATAATTTGAAAAGTCACTTCTAGCAGATTGTGTCTCTTCCCTGGCCCGTGGGAGGGAACCTGTCACACGGTGCCATAAATCTCACTGGCCAGGCTCCTCTGTGTGGCTGGTTGCCGAGCTTGGGATGCTCCAGAAAGGGGCTGGGCCGGCCAATCTGAACAGGCGTTTCATAGCCCGCGGGAGACATCCCTTCTACCTACGCAGAGCTACAAGTGGGAGGGATTGGTTATCAGAGAGATGAGTGAGCCGGAGCTGAGTGAGGTGTTGGAACCTTATTTACTGGGCTACTCCTGACCCAACCCTCCCCTGACCCAATCGCATTGCGCTTTGACCCCCGCCCCCCCGCCGCCTCCGCCAGCGTAGTGTGGGGGATGGATGGGAGGACAGGGGGCGGGGAGACTTGATTGAAAGGGAGAGGCACGTGAAGCAGTGGGCGAGAGCTCGGAAGTGCTCAGCCCTCCTGCCAGATGTTTCTCTTTCTTCTCTCCTGCCCCTCCCCTTTCATTTTGTTAATATTCATTTCGACGAAGAGATTTGCTACCGATGGAAATTCTCCATTTAATCCACTCCAAGAAGCGGGCAGGCTGGCTGCACGTTTTATCAAATGTGTTCAAATATCTTCAAATATGTTCAAGAGATGCTCCCGAGCGTGAGGGTGATTAGGTGACTGCATGTGTCCAAGGACATCCGCCGTGGCTGAGATGGCGCGAGGCCAGGCCTGCGCGTCGGAGCAATGACAGCCAGAGCCCCGCTGAGACCCTGCTGCGCCGCGCGGCCCAGATGGCAGAGCCCGCTCCATCACACCATGAGCCTGGGCCCCGGCCCCGGCATGGCAGCCCAGGGCCGGCGAGCACCACGACTTTGAGCGAAGAGTTTTAACTGTGCACGAACAGAGTGACCCTACATTTACAAAAAGGGGGCAGTCACCGCTGTTCCGCCTGTTTCCTCAAAGCATTATGGGAAAATGAGCTAATACCGGGGGACACGGTATTTTGCAAAACAGAAGTGTCCTGCAAGAGCCGAGAGTGGAGATGGGTTTTGGGGCAAGGACCACACATGCCTTGTTTGCTCCTGCGCTTTGAGTTCCCAGTCCAGTGCCGGCTCAGTAAATACGGGGGCACATGAAAGAATGAGGAAAAACTGTGTAATTCTGGACCAGACAGTGGCCCCCTCAGCCATGACTTTGACTCTGGTGGCTTCGACATTAATGAGCCTCAGAATTACTGAGAGAGCCTCTTCAAACAGAGTTGCTGGGCACCACATCCCCTCGCCCCCAGTTTCTGATTGAGGGGGCCTGGGTGTGGGGCTCAAGAACGAGCATTTCTGACAAGCCCCCAGTGATGCTGCTGGTCTGGCGCCACCATGTCTGAGAACCAAGGATGCTGCTGGAAACCAAGGATCCGCAGTAGGTAGTGAATCAACTTAATCAGGCCTGCAGAGGGGCCCTGGCTGGCAAGGAGGAAGGAAACGAACATCTCCTGTTGGAGAGAGGACTCTCCATTTGGCCACAATTGCCACCACTCCCTATTGATGACACTTGGGAGATTCTGGTCCTCCTGCACCGAGGTTACGGTCCTGTGCTGTCCTCCCCTTTGAAGGCAGAGCCTGTGTTAGTCTTGGCACTGTGGTGCCTCCGGCACAGACAGACAGTAGCCACTCGGTAAGTATTTTAAAAGTTCAACTTTCGTGTTGTGTGTATTTTGCCACACTTTACCAGAAAATTAGTACCTGGCCCCATCCCAGACCAATTAAATCACAATCTCTGAGGCTGGGCCCAGGCATCAGCAATTAAATAACAACAACAACAACAACAACAACAAAAGCATGCAGCTAAGTGTTCAGTTTAATTAGGGGAGGTATTTGTGTGTTTCTGATTTTTATAACTAAAGAAAAGCAAATTTTCTACCTGGGAAAAATACATGAGAAAATAAGTTAGTGCGTTAGCTAGTCACTGAGTTGAGGTCAGGTGAGAGGCGGGCTGAGCCGAGGCCGGTTCTAGGCTTCCTCTGGCTCTGTCCCCGTCTTCGTCCGTGTCTGTGTTTGGCATAGGCTGCCCATCTCAGTAAGGGGCCCTGTTTTCCGGGAGAGAACGGCACTGAGGGCTGGCCTGGGGGAGCCAAGGCGTGGGAGTCACGGAAGGGCCTGGCCCGCCCACGCGAAGGTGGGCCCGTCAACTCCACCGCCAGGCAGAGAGGCCTCCCAACGGGGGACGAGCCCAGGTGGCATCACATCTTCTAAATCTTTGTGTTGCACAGCAGTTGCAACAGCCGTGATCGACGGAGGGTTCCTGAATTCGTCTAAGTCACGCTTCCGCAGTGTCTCCAGTCTAACTCAGACGTTTAGCAAGCAGGCACTGTTAAGCCCACCGCGGGCCATGGGGACAGTCAGAACCGCTGTAAGAGCAACCCCTCAAGTGCTTTCCGTCGTCAGACCAGTACCGCTCGTTAGCTCTCATGGCCGCTGTCTCCCACCAGGGTAGGCCTGTCAATCTCGTCCCTACCTGTGACGATAATGAAGGGTATTTTCAGAAGGCTTTGATGACCTGTCAAGTTCTCCCTGAAACTAATTTCAACTCTTTTCTGCATCCAAGGGATGGACTTACGGTGCTGGGTATTGTCCATTTTCCTCACCAGATCCACGCTCTAGCCTGGTCTGCGGCCTGGAGGCGGATCTCCACAGACTGTGCTGCCTCGGCCCCCTTGTCCCCTGGCCTCCCCTGGGGTTTGGCCCGAGGGAGGACACGGCAGAACAGGTGGTGGGAGGAGAGAGAGGCTGGGCTAATCATTCCCCTTGTTCACTCTCTGCTGGGCTGTGGTGTGGCAGCGGCTGCTCCTCTCTACTGAAGGTCACAGGCTGTGAGTTGACGCTCTCCTGGGGCCTCAGCCGCCCTGATCCTGGCAACCACCCCCGCCCCTTGTCACTTCAGGCCTAGGGTGGTCCCATTGGCAGGTTCAGATGCTTGGTCACTTCTTGTTGATTTCTTTCACTGCCCACATTTTGCCCCTCAGCTCTCATCACTCACCCCTGTGAGTGGGCGTCGTCTCTCTGCTGCCCAGCCTCTGGCTAACACAGTCCCTTCCACAGTCCTTTGTAGAATGTGCGTGTAGCCGGCATCTCAGCTGGTAGGATGCAGTGAGGCCAAGGATGCAGGTGTGACCCCGCATCCAGTTGGCTTGGTTCGGGGTGGGCTCTAGTCTGGCCCTGCTGCACTTAGCTTTCTCCCCAGCGTGCCCAAGGTGCTGGGCGTCTCTGTGGCTGCCAGACGGCAGTTCTCATTTACCGAGAGGCTGCTCTCTCTGCACGGGTGCTGCGTTAGGTTACGTGCTGAGGTCTTTCCCCATGTCCAACCCTGCGAGGCGGGAATTGTCACCTCCCACTAACTAGAGGTGAGAGGACTGAGATCAGTTTCCCCAAGGTCACACAGAAACTTTGGGGAAGGCAATAGGACTTAGGTTCACGTCTTGGTCAAAGCTGTTGTGTTTTTCGGGGTGGGGGGGCTGCCTCTGGTTTCATGAGTGCAAACGTTTTAGTATGACAGGAAACATTTGCTGTTCGAGAGTCGATTCTACAGACACCACTGGAAAACCAGCAGTGTGCGGTGGCAGGGCAGCAGCTTGGCAGAGGGAGGCGATGTGGAAATGCTTGGGCCGGGCGGCGTGTTTGCTGGACGAGGCGTTCCCCTGGGCTGCACCATGTCTGTGATGTCTGCGGACCATCCTGGCAGTACTCCGGGTAACCCAGCCTCGTCTGGACACGTCCTCCCCAGGAAGCCCAACAGGCTCCGTTTCCTGAAATAATCTGTTCTTCGAGATGACCACATGGAAGCTTGTCCACACCCCGGCTGGCACCCTGACCTCAGGCATTCGGGGGGCCTGGTTTCTTTCAGAATTTTGACTCCAGCCTCCTCAGGGTCCAAGAATGTGATTTGCTTCTGTTTCTCATCTCAGACCTCAGTGCCTGGGGGTTGTGACGGAATGATTCAAGACCCTCAAAATGTGTGGATGGACTCAAAATCCTGAGTTTGTTTCTCAGGAAATTCTTTCTTTTTTGCCTCCCTTCCTCCCTCCCTCCCTTCCTCTTCCTGATGCCCATTCTCTGCAGTGTGACATTATGTCCATTGAATCAAACTTATTAGTTGCACTGTTCAAATTCCTATTCTTATTGGTATTTCGCTCTTTTGTGCAGTGGCCTCAGGATTTTAAAGAGGTAACTACAGCATTACCCAGACTCACATGCGCCACTCTGACTCAGCTGTGCTGCTTCCAAAAAAGGTCTGGATACAGGCTGATGATCCGACAGCCAGAGTGACTCCTCTGAAGGGGGACATTTTAGTCGTCAACAATGATTTTACAGCTTTAAAATGATGTGCTTTGCAGTCGTGATTATTAATCTTTCTTTTCTAATCACAGTGCGAGGGAGGTCAGCCTTAAATTATAATAGTAATGTGGGCTATTTTCATTCGATAAATATTTATTGATGCTTATCATGTGCAAAGCCCCTCTAGATCAGCACCAGCCGACCGGAACACGGTGTGAGCCACAGGGGCAAGCCATGCGGGTAACCTGAAAATCCCAAGCAGCCACATTAAAACAGAAAAAGAAATACTGGTAAAATTAATTTTAACAATGTATTTTATTTAACTCCAATATATCCCAAATGCTATAATTTCAACATATAATTCATAGAAATGTATTTGTGATACTTTGCTCTCCTTTGTTTTTCCTGAGTCCGAAGTTCAGTGTGTATTTAACACGTCTCTGTTGGAAGTAGCTGCCGGTTCCTTAGCCACATGTGGCTCGCGGCTTCCATATCATGCAGTGCAGCTCGGTGTTTGCCTGAGAACTGGGTAATTAACTGTTATCCTGGGCAGAAATCACCTTCCCTCCTAAGGTTAACTAACCCCTTCACTGTATGACAATTGCAATCCAAATGCCCCAGAAGGGTTAATTCACTAGGTGTTAAAAAGTACCCAGTAGGTGCTTACTACATGTTTATTACCCTTGAGTTAAGCCCTATTAGCGCAGAGTTATTTGATATATATATACACATATATACAGAGAGAGGACCATTTCCTCTAAGACCCTAATCTTTTTATTTTCCTCTCCTTTTGCTGTTAAACCTAAATTACTTCGGCAAATTTGGGTTCAGAGCTTGCCCAACTTTTCCTATTTCGGTATTATCTAGTCAGTTGCTGCAGCTTCCTTTGTTCCCGACAGCAGTGGGACCTCAAGTCAGGGTGATTCAGGGTGATCCAGGCTTTCCAAGCCTCCAATGGTCCAATTTATTGCAGTAACAGACCTCCTCAAAGAAGTGAGCTAAATGAACTCCCTGCTTCTCACCGTGCACAGGCCTTTTGTATTCTGTATACTGGGGAGAGAGTTCCTTCTCACCTTGCACCTGTCGCCGAATTAGCCTGCGGAGGCAGAGCGGGTGAGTGTGTCTCTTACCCGGGATTGCTGGTGCTTCCGGTAGAACTCGGTCAGGTTAAAATCATCCAGGTCGACCAGGAGGCCTTGCTTACACATCTCACAGGTCTTCACAGCACCCAGATCCGCTCCTTAAATTAAAGAATTCTTTGTTACGTATGACCCTGGGTCTTTCTGTGTTGACACTTTGGGTCTTTTGGTGTTGACATTTTGAGTGCCAGCTTGTGTGTGTTATGAATTCGGAGTCTCAGTGACCTTTTTAAAGTCAGCCATCTTCCATGGAAAATGACCTTGAATCTGGGATTGGAAAAATTTCCTTTGTAATCAGTTTCATTATTATACAAGCTCCATATAAGTGCAAGTCCCATGATTTTTAAATAACAGGTCTTGCTTTCAGTTTCCATATAAACATACTGGTTCATAAAATCGGATTTGCTCCACGGAGGGTGAGCGCCTGTAACGCAGGTGTTGGCAAAAAGAGTAAATATTGGGCCTGTGTTTTTGCTGTTTTTTTTTTTTCCTTGCAGACCTAACATAGGTCCAAGGAAATAAATTAGTGAGTACCAAATGGATGGCAGAAGCTATCCTCAATCTGTGCCTTAAACTCTGCCTTTACTCCCACGCAGGCGACTTCCCACCTGAGAAAATGAGGGGGCCGGGGCCACGGGTGGGAACCAGCACAGCAGTACGTGGGGCCAGCACTTGGCCCTGGCTCAGCCACATTCGGGAAAAGAAACACGAGAAGGCTTCCTTTTTTTGTGTTGTGTTGTTTTTAGAAAACGTGCTCTCTAGATCAGCATTTTTGCTCCGCTTGTCCCACTCCCAGCGCCAAAGTGGAGGAGGCAGACCTGTGGCCGTTCTGTCTGGGCAAACGTTCTGCCGTGCATTTCTCCCCCAGGGTGGCGGCTGCATTTTGGCTAGTGATGTGCCAGCATTCGTTTTGTGCATTAGAGAATACAGGGCAAATTAGTTCTCTGCACTTGGGTGGTAAGGATGGGGTTTGTGCTGTTCTAGAGCTCGTCCCCGCGGGGAATATAGAGAAATAGCAATAGAGAATTTCAAAGGACAGGGATGAACAGTAACCCCTTATCTGCATTTTGTTGCCTTGGTTTTTTTTTTTAAAGCATCAGTCTGTGATGCTGTAGGCTACTGATGTCCTGTGTATCTTACAGTCTAATCCTGCTCAACACACCCTCCCAGTGTCATCGCCTATTTCATGAGTAATTTTTTTCTGTGCTAGATATTTAATTGGTCTAAATTTCTGGTAGGAGAAAACGCTGCATGGCAGAGTCATTAGCAGCTGAAACCTGCTTGTTTCTTTGCTCCCTGAAGGACCGAGGCCCCTGCCTACTCTGCAAAGATCAGTTAGGCAGCGTGGGCAGTGGTTTTTGATTGCGCATGTGTGATCATCCCACGTTTGTTTCTCTGATCAAATGGCGTTCGGTTCTTGTTGAGGGGGCACAGCCATACCCCATGGGCACAGGGGACCTTTTAGGTCTCTAAAGGCTGTCCGGGAGGATGGTCACCAAGGAAGAGAAAGTGGAAGTGAGAGGAATAGAATCTGGCTAGCGGGTAAAAAGTTTTGGACAGGTGTGTCTGAAAGACATGGAAGCTATTTTCTAATTGAGTTGGTCTTTGTATTGGTTTTCTACAGCTTTTTGTGCAAGTGGCTCTCATTCCTGAAACCATGTTTTAAAGAAACCTTCCATTCTCTGTCAGGAAAGCTACAGCTGACCTACTAATGTGGCTGTATTTCGATTATAACCTCCCCAGGGATCTGGGGCATCATATCCAGTTGCAAGATCTGCTAAAGACAGAGTTGACAAAACTAGCACGTGGACATCACTTTGTTTAATATGGTTCTAGAAAATTTGACCAGTATTCTTTTTCTGCCCTTACTGCAAAAAGCCAGCTTTGCTCAGATTCTTCGGTGACCACTCCCTCCCCTCATGAAGAAAAGGAAGCAGAACTGTTCTGGTCAGGTGTGTACTAGCTGGCCTGGTGGCCGTGCGCTTGCTGAGGTTCCACTGCTGACCTTCTGGGAGGCAATCTTAGCAACTTTGCTAAGGCCTCAGGCAGGGGTCAAGTTCAATAGCATATGGTGCAGGATTCTTCTGTCAGCCTTGAAAAGAATCTCATTCCCCTCCCGTGCTTTAGAGGCAGCAGGCCGCCCCACTGCTCTCCACCGGGGCTGTGAGCAGCAGTGCTGGGGTGGTGGCCAACACTCCCCTTAGCTCCTGCTCCATGGAGGTGAGGGAGCTGCTGTCACGGCTCTGAGTCCCACATGGTGGGGCCTCCTATTAATTCCATGTCCTCGCACGTTTGCTGCTCGCTCTTCCTTCCCCACCTACCTGATGTTATTTTCACTTTCAGCCACCTTTTCAGGCACTCTTGATGAACAAATTGCAGGCTTCCCACGCAGCTGCAAGGCTCCAGGAGGGGGTTGGTTGGGGAACCCCCCGTCATCTGACAAATGCGACACAAGTCTCCCTCCTCCTCAGAGTCCTCCTCCAGGAGACTAAACGGAAAACAAGCCCTTATGACCAGGAGTCCACACATTTGCAGTTTCCACAAATACCAGTTCCCAGGGCATGGACGGGGGAAGGGAGAGGGAGCAGTCCCCCCACTCCTGGCCACAGGGCTCCAGGTCCCCCACTGTTCCCTCTGGTCCTGCTGAAGATTCTTATGTCAGGAACCCCTGCGGGAATGGATACAGGTGAGCTGGCCAGGAGAACCATCATGCTATCATACGTCTGGAGGTGTGGGGCAGGGCTGCTGAGGGGAGCTGCGGAGAAGGCAGGGAGCCCCTCTCCCTGCCATGGCCACTGTGAGGAAGTTGGCTGTGTGGTTGTGGTGAGGGCGTGGTGTCGGTGGTCAGGGGGCCTGGGTTTGAGGCTTGCCTCGACCGCTTGTGAGTTTGGTGACTTTAGACATGGGACTTAAGATTCCCATTTATCTGCTTTATTGTTGGTAAAGCCAGGGTGATCATGAGACTCCGACTGCCTGCATCATGGGTCATGGGCAGACTGGACAAGGATGATGGTGAACCTGTTCTGCAAACTGAAGAGCATCCAGTGTCTGGCAAAGTGTTTGCACAAAGCGGCCACTCAGTAGATATTGGTTGGGATGAATGATGAACCAATAAACCCGGACGCAAGCTCATCAATAACATGACACTTGCCAACAATTTTTGCCAGTGTTCCAGAATTGGATGGAGACGGAATGAGTGAAAATGTAAGCAAATACGTTTGTGTCTAATTGTGAATGAAGAATAGCTGGATGATGCTCGTGTAGGGAAGTCTTTGAAGAGCCTGAGGCTATTTTTTTGTTTGTTTTTGTTCTTTAGCATTTTCATGGGCCTGGGGACTGTCTGGTTGAGGAAAGGAAACTACTGGAGACTGAAATCAAAGGGGAGGAAGAAATGGACAGAGCTCTGTGTTGCTCTGGATGTAGAAGTGTATGCTCAGTTTAAGAGACCTTCTGTAGGAAGGGGAAGTTCAATGAAAAAGAACAGAATTATAGTTTTCCATTATGGATGCAAAGGAAAGGAGAGATATGCCATGTTTATCAAAGAAAGACTCAGTATCTCCAAGATGTCTCCCCAGAATAATCCACAGATGCAATGCAATTCCAGTGAAAAACCTACAAGCTGATTCTTAAAGGTAGTCAAGGGCTTTTAAAGAACAAAGCGAAGAGGGAGGCTGTGTACCATCAGTTATCAAAACCTAAAAGGCTGCAGACATCAAGACAATGTGGTATTGGGTTGGGGAAAAACAGAAATGGACCAATAGGACAGGACAGGCAGCCCTGAAACAGAGTCACACACTCACATGCCCGCACCTGGACAGAGGTGGTCTGTTGGTTGGCTGGGGAAGATCCTGGGACAGCTGGTGCCTGTGACATTCACCTCACACCACAGATGGAATGTCACTTCACAGTTAAGTCCCAAATTTGCTTCATGGTAAGTCCTCAGTGTGCAAGGTAAAACTGTAGTAATTTTAGAAGAAAATAGGAAGAGTAATGACCCCACATTTGGGAAGGATTTCTTAATCAAGACAACAGGATACAAAAGAAGATGGATACCTTTGACTACATTCAAATTAAGAATTTATTTTCATTAAAAGACATCAAGACAGAAAAGACAGATTACAAATTGCAAAAAGATACTTCTAAGATGTACCTGCCAAAGGATTAGGCTAGTAAGCAGAATAAAGAACTTCTAAAATAAAAGTATTCTAAAAGAAAAATAGACAAAGACATGAATGTGCATTTTACATAAGAGGGAACGCAAATGGTCATGTAACATTCCAAAGAGCACATAAAATACCTAACATCATTGACAGTCATGAAAATGTAAATTGAAGCTACAATATCATTTTAATTCCATTAAACTGGTGAAAATTTGAAAAGCCAATCAATACAAGTGCTGGCAGGGACTGACAATAGCATACATTACTGGTGAGACAGTAAATTGACATTAGTTAGTATGGTGGAAGGTGTGTTACAAGCTCGCTCAGCAGTGCCACTCCTAGAAAAATAACACCTCAGAGGACTCTTCCGTGTGCACCAGGAGATGTTTATGAGAATGTTTACACAGAGCTGTTTGCAGAAAACAGCAAAGAACCCAAGTGTCTCAAGAACGGCTGGATTGTGGTTTATTCATACAACAGAACACTCTGTAACAGTGAAAATGAATGATTTAAAGCCAAACATATCAACAAGGATGCATCTCACCAGTGATGTAAGGGGATCAAGTAAGTCATAGAAGGATAGATATCACATTTCACAGAATAGATATTCAAAAATAGTGACATTTCTACAGAATTCAAAATTATGCACAACATGTTTAAGAGTACATACATTCATATAGTAAAACCACAAGGCAAAAAACCCCCACTTCTGATAACAAAATAAAAAGCAAAGAATGATGAGTGCAATGCGTGAATGGTTTCCTGGGGGGGAGGTGGGAGGGGCAGAGGGAGGAGGTGCGGAAGGGTTGGGGAGGGCTCGCCAGCTCCAGCCATGTTCTGTTAGCTGCAAGGTGGACACAGGGGTGTCTGGGTTTGGTTTGGTTTCTAATTCTCTGGAAGGTGCACGTGTTATATGCTTATTTGTATGTATTAAAGTAACTAACCAAGGGGAAAATTTTAAAGAGTGTTAAGTGGCATTGAGAAATGGGCTTGAAATATTAAAGTAAGACATTATAAAATATGAACCAATGTTTACTCAAAATTGCATTTATATGCATAGATAAAAGACTGGAAACAGTTTTAACAGTGCTTATCTCTGGATTATAGGGTTACAGGTAATTTTTCTTTTAGGTTTATATTTAAATATTTCCTATAATGGATATTTTTGAAATGAGAAAAGCATAAGATCTATTACAGACAGGAAAAAAGAGTGTCTGATAAGCAAAGTACACAAATAATAGCTGTTCAATGCAGTACTGTCCCTAGAAGTAGGTGCGTTTTCAAAAGGAATCATTTTTAGCCCAAAGGCATCACTTGGGGCAGTGGAAGTTCAGACTTCTGACGAGCTGTGTGTTAGGGTGGGGGAGGCTGGGTGGGTGTGAGGCCTTTTGGAGCTCATCCATGGGCTGGCCTTCTGGTAGCTCGTTCAACGTGGGGAAAAAAAGGTGCCACTAACTAGAAACTTGCTTCGCTCCTGCGGTTGGATGAAAGACACAGGAGTATGTATGCATCGTACGTTCTATTTTTTCCTTTCCTTTTGCATGTCTAGTTCATTGCCATGGAACTTTCCCACTTACAAGTAAATATCAACAGGATAATTCATGGTCCGAATGAACCACACATACAGGGCTGGAATTCAAAGAATCAGTTTCTGGATCTGTGAGCCAAGATAAAGGCATGGTAACACCTGTCATAAGTGAAATGATAGCATCCTGACATGGTGCTTACTGAGAGCTTTAAAAGTTTTAGATCTGACAGTTGTAAAATATCCCAACATCAGCTCACAAGAAAGGAATAATCAAAGAAAAGGGTCATTAAGGACAGATCTATTTGTCTCTCATGCACGAGAAAGAGCACCTAAAATGGAACAGGGGTCACCCCAGAGCAGCCCTTCAGAGAACTGGGTAACTATGGCAGCCATTGGGGACCAGCCTTTTACTTTGGAAGATTCAAATTCTAGAAGTGTTGGTTGGATTTGTGCAAAGTCCCATGAGGGAGAACTGGTGAACTTCAAGTGCTGAATGGCTCCTTCTTTGGGGGAGACAGCAACCTTTTCGTAAAAAGTCTTGGTTCCTAATTGCCTGTGGAGCAGTCATAAACCCTTATGTCTAGCAATCTTGCCTTTCTTAAAGTTATGGTATTCAAGGGACAAAACACTTCGGGACTACTGAAGATACTGAACTGGAACACCAAACTTTTCTTCATAGATGCATGTATTTTAAAAGCAACAAAATAGACAGTGCTCTCCATATAAGTAGCCATGATAATGTCAAGGAAGGGCCTACCTATTATTAAAAATTCCCTCTAATAGCCCTGGGTGATGTGGCTCTGTGGATAGAGTGCTGGCCTGCAAACCGAAAGGCCACAGGTTCAATTCCCAGTCAGGACACAGGCCTGGGTTGTGGGCTGATGTTTCTCCCCCTCTCTTTCTCCCTGCCTTCCACTCTCTCTAAAAATAAATAAACAAAACATTAAAATAAAATAAAATTCCCTCTAATAAAAGCACTGCTTATTTCAGCATTGAAAAAATGGAATAAAAATATATGTATTTACATATAATCAGAAAAATTTCTCACCTTTCTTGAAATTTCTTGAGTTTTTCGGGGTCAGCCTTTATTTTAGTGGCTGCCTTTTCGTCTGTGAAACCAGAGACCACCATTCTGTTCCCACTGCCATTCTGATGTGGGAAATCAGATGCTGCGAAGAAAGTGAGAGGTATGTTTTCTTGCAGGGACCCATGCACGTACAAGTGGCCCTGTAAGTTCGTCCCTGATGCAGAGGAGCTGGTAGTCTCCACCAATGACAAGCTTCTTTGAGGATTTAGTAAGAAATCTTCTGTGTACAATGGAGCCCCCTGAGATTGGCTTGCTGAAGCACTAGCTTCTGCTCCCCTGACATCAAATTCACGTGCACCGTTTGCTGGAAAATAACTGTGGTTTTCAGGACTGGCAGATGGCTTCCTATTTCTAATGGGGGACAGTGGTCGGCGAGCATTAAGCCTTGAGGTTCCCTCTGAGTTTGAACTGTGAACTGAAGGGGCTGTCATCGACAAGTCTACTGGAACGTCATCTGTCAGGGCAGAGTGCGTTAACGATCCCGGGGTGTTATAAGATGAATTCATTGGTGATCTAGGTCTACCAGAAGGAAAGTAATCAAGAGGAGTGCTGGAGTTATTTAAATAGGTTTGCCATTCTCTCTCGTAATTATGGGTGCCTGGCCTGTCTTCCACAGAAGCGCAATCACTAAATGCATCTTTAGCACTGAGACCATCTTCTAGATTAGGGTTGAGTTTGGTGTCCTGTGAATGAAAGGTCTTGTCCTCGATTTCACTGTCACCACTGTCGTTCTCTGTGGCAGACCCCCCATTAGGCAGCCTGGGGTCTTGGGACATCCTTTGCCCGACGGGAGCCTGCTCTCTCACTGGCTCCATTACATTGCTTATTCTTAGTGAGCCATGATTGCACTTACTTTTTCTTACAGAATTAGCCCTGCAACTTTCAGGATTTTCTTCAAAATTTTTGTTTTTGGCCAGTAGGGCTGATGTGCCGAGAAACTGACTTCTCTTGCGACGGGAAGGAGAATGGGGTTCACACATACTGGCCAACAAACGCTCTTCCTCCTCGTGGGTTTCCTCCTCAGTGTCATCACTTTCTCCTCCACAGCTCAATGACAAGATGGAATAAAAATCTTCATCCCTGAACCTAAATGGCGCCCATCTCGACTCTCCCGTGGTGGTGGTGAAGGGTGGCGGCCCTGAGGACTCACTCGACACCCGCGGCCTGTTTGTTCCTGGGAAGGCCTGGGCTGGGGCCGGCTGGGGCTCCTTCTGGGAAAGAGCACGCTGGTCTCCTTTCCGGGCTCTCTCAGGGGTGTTCTTGGTCACGGTCATTGGCCGTGAGGGTGGGACCAAGTTCCTTCTCTCTCGCATTGGCCTCTTCGGTTTAGCGTTGCTTGTCCACATCGCACCTTCTCGTTGAACTGGATCTGCATTGAGAAAAGACAAGTTTATCATTCTACATAGGCGCCCACGGATGGAAGACCTCTAACACCAAGGGTGAGAGCCCCTTAAGGCAGCAGACAAGACTTAGAGGGGAAAATACATGGGGTCAGAATGGCTGGGGGGCACAAGACTTCTGGCCACCAGCCCTGGCTTCATTTTACTGCTTCAGAGTTCTCCTCTGCATGTTGGTGGAGCTCAGGCTGGCTTCTGGGGAAATGGGCTGACCTTGAGGCTACTGATCTTTTCTGCAGAAGCTTCGGGCAGACTGTCCAGCCCCCGGTCAGTCAGGGCTGGTGGTAAATCTCTCACGTGGTGGCTCTTGTTCCAGCATTTGATGGAGAGGAAAGCCAGCCTGAGCCCAGGAATGACTTCTGCAAAGGCCTCAGTACTTTGTCACCCAAATTCATTCAGCATGCATCTGCAACCCTCCTGCTCCACACACAGCTTTACAAACATCTTAAGGAAACTACAGTCTGCCTTGGCAGATCAGGAGGAAGATTCTAGAAGCTGGTGCCCAAGTAAACAGATGATCTGTGATTACATTTACGACTTAGTGCAGATAAAAATCATAGTGCTCTCATGATGTCATTATGTCCTCTTTGTCACTAGCCCCTAGCCAGTTTGTGACCTCTGGCTATAGTACAGTCCCACCCTGCTGTGCCCCGAATCTCAAGTGTGAGGAGATGTAGAGAGAGGAGAGGCAGGGAGAGCCCGTGTGGGAAGCAACTTCTACTGGTAAAATCATTTGGTTAAAACTTGCCTAATAAAAATAATGACTGAGCCTTTTATTGAGGGCTTAACCTGAACGGGTCAGGCACCACGCCGTCACCTGTCCACATCGAGGCTCCCAGCGCTGTGAAACAGGCACTGCAATCACACCACATTGTAACTGAGGGCACCAAGGCCTGGGGAGGTTATGTAACCTTCCCAAGATCATATTTCTAGCAAGTGATGGAGTGAACATTTGAACTCAAGCCTGCCTGAGACACGGTTTGTGTTCTTAACCACTACTGTGCGTTATGCTTCAGAAACTGGCTGGACTTCTGGTGAAAATGAGAATCCGTTTAATTCATTGTTGCCTGCGTGCGTCATGAAGGTTCGGTTACCATCCCAATGTGCAGAGGACACTGAAAGGACTTGTCTGATCCCACTTACCTTTGTTCCCCCCGGCTCCGGCCTCCCCACTCAGCTCCCCCACAGGATCTGACGAGGCCCCGTTATCCGTGTCATTCAGTTTCTAAAGCGGCTCACGGCGCGCAGTGCAGAGTGGACAGGGCTCCGCAGGCTCAGGAAGGCTGTGTGATAACAGCTTGGGCAGGTGAGAGGCAAATACTCCGAGCACGTCTGGCTCAGCCGAGAGCCAGGTCAATACTGACTCACTGTAATTGAGGGCTCCCGGGGGAGTGCCAGTGCGGTCCCAACGTCCTGATGCTCCATAAGCCTCTTTTACTGTGAGCTGCAGGGGACACTCAGCAACGCAGTGCAAATCTTTACTCATCGGCTCTTCTAGAAATAATTTGCACTGTGTGCCAGGCCCCTCACGGGCTTTGCAAACCCTATCAGAGACACACCAGCAATGCCAGGACACCCTGAGCACCTGGCTGTGACCTGCCGTGCCCACTGGAGCCTGGCTGAGTGCGGGAACCCGGATCTGCTGGTCGCTCCCTGAACACACGGACCCTGTTGGATGGTGGGAGCTGCCCACTCCTCCCAGAGCCAATTTCGTTCAGGCTTTGGGAGACACCTAATGGGCAAAAGAGTCAGCTAGAGCAGCTTCTGAGAAATGGAAACTGGGAACTCCACAGGAACCATCAGCTTATTTCACAGAAGCCACCGAGCTGTCACCTGGTGACACCGGCCTCTGGGGCAGGAGTCACAGGCTAAGTGCTGCACTGCAGCTCCTGCGGCTACGAAACAGCCCAGGAAACGCATCTCCACCCTTCCTTGTTACCGTGCTGCCTTCCTCTTTAAAAATTCCGTCAGCGCCTCGCTGGTGCGCGTGTGTGTGTTTCCCCTTAAGGTGGCAGACTGTGCCATTCTATATTTATGCTATTTTAACCCTATTTCGTGTGTCTATCAAATAGGGAGCAGATTTCCTAGCTCTAGGCCTGGGAATAAACACCCGGTTTGGTATGCCAGGGCTGTGCTATTCATAGAGCAGCCCCACAGACGCGACCGGGGCCTCTCTGAGGCCCCGCATGGGCTCCAGCTGTGCACGGAGTGCCTGCCACTCCAGGAGTTCAACTCGGAGCGACTGAACGTTCTAGGTGCCGCGGGAGGAGGCCAGGAGAAGCATCCGTCTCCCCTGAGGCTGTGTCAGTGGTCTAGACCTCTTTAGGTGCTTGGCAAGTAGTTTCCTACATTCTGATGTCATATAATTTTGTCTCCTCTGGTTATAAAAGCAATCAATAATCATTGTAGAACATTTGGAAAACACAGAAGAGGATGAAGGAGGAGTGAAAACCACCCAAAACCCAAAACTCAGATGACCATTGAGTTTTGGAGCTCAGGGGTGGATTGCAAACTCAAGATCCCTGGGCTGTTTTCACCTGGCAGCTGTGCTTCAGCTCAGATTTGAACACAGAGTTAATGCCTTAAGGTGGAGTGAGTGTGTACTGGCCTACCCTGGGCTCTGCAGCCCTTTTTGAGGGTTTCTCCTGCCGTACCCACCTCTTCCTTGGCGGCACTGGGGGCTCTCTCAGCTAGAAATATTGCTTTTAAAAACACAGTTGGGCCCTGGCTGGCATAGCTCAGTGGATTGAGCGCCGGCTGTGAACCAAAGTGTCGCAGGTTCGATTCCCAGTCAGGGTACATGCCTGGGTTGCAGGCCATGACCCCCAGCAACCGCACATTGATGTTTCTCTCTCTCTCTCTATCTCCCTCCCTTCCCTCTCTAAAAATAAATAAATAAAGTCTTTAAAAAAAGAGACAAAATCAAATTTAAAAAATTAAAAAAAAATTTAAAAAACACAGTTAAGATATTGGGGTATATACAACTTTATGTTCTGCTTTCTTTCTCTAAAACTTTGTGAGCAATAGCTCTTGCCATGATTTATTAAGAACATGATATTAATCACAGTATAAGGCTACCTTATAGAAATGTATTATAACTTGTTTAACTCTTTCCCTATCATTGGGTATTTAGATCGCTTCGAGGTTTTTGCTGCTACAAATTACATTATGATGAAAGTTCGCTTATACATCTTTGACTGCCTGTCGAATTTTCTTAGAACAGGATCAGAGGAAAGTGGAATGGCAAGGTCAAAAGGTACAAACTTTCTGAAGACCTTTGACACGTTGCCCAGTCCCAGTTTGCACCCAGTTACCCCACAGGGAGGTGTTTCGGGGCGTGGCCTAGCCTCCAGCCCAGCAGTGCCCAGGGAATGTGAGTTAGTGGTTTCACTCCCAGTACTGAGTATTATTTTAAACCACTCCCAGTACTGAGTATTATTTTAAAAACCTCAGCCAATCTGGTAGGCCAAACTGTCCTCATGTAAATTTACATTTATTATTCAGTGAGGTTGAATCCCCCCACCCAAATATTTATTAGCTACCTGTATTTCTTCTGTGAAATTGTCTGCTATGGCTCTTCCCCATTGTTCTATTAGGTGTTCATGTTTTTCGTATTGATTTGCAAGAGTTTTCTATGTATTACCTTTCTGTCACATTTGCCTCAAAACTCGGATACAATTCAAAGATCTGGCTCCCGCTCCAAATTATGCAAACCACTGTACAATGTGAGGAGAAGCACTAAAGGAGATCAGTAAGGAAATAATTAGGGGAAGAGAAGGAGCCCTGGATGTAACAGAAAAGTGGGACAAATTCTCAACGGATCTCTCAGGATGACGGAAGGTGTGTTCTCCGTGCAGGTGGAGGGTTGTCTGAGCCTCGTGTGCCCAGGAACGTTTTGTGCACAGGGAACCTCACCTTCGAAATAATATTTGAGAGTTCACGGAGGGCCGCTGGGGAAGAGGCAGGAGAGAAACTAACAGTGGTTCACTGCCCACTGTAGTCAGGTGCTGGTCAGCATATGATTTCCTTCAGTTATTAGAGCAGTGCGATGAGATAGGTTTTATGACCCTTATTTTAAGACAAGGGAACAGTAGCCCAGAGTGGCTATTTGCCCCCCCCTCCCCCCCCTCCCCCCCGTTCCACCTCTAGGAGGACGAAGAGCTGGATTAGAGGTGAGGTCTGCCCTTCCGGACAGGAGGCATTAGATCCCGGGGTCCTGAGGACATCTAGTCACTACAGGTTCACGTGTGCTCCAACTGCACCTAATTCCAAGCCACCCAGATGTTGCCCTGTTCTGTATTTCTGTGTCCACTGCAGTATATGTCGTATTTTAAAATACAGGCTACTGTTACCATGTTCAGTGGGTGGCGGGCAAGTGGGATGGATGCTCAGTGGTCTCCCCGAGGGAAGGACAGGTCCACAGCAAGGCTGGCTGTCGCCTGTGGCTTTCCCTGAGTCCCAAGGGAGGCTCCTTAGGGCCTGTCCTTCCACCACCACAGGCGAGGGCAACGAGGTTCGCAGAGCAGCATGGCTTGGGCCTTAGGAGGAATGCTCAGGATTGAAAGAGGTGGTGTCTACCACACCAGCATTTTAGAGTAAAGCGTATATTCATTCTGATGTTTCTCACACATTAAGATCTTGACACCTGGGTCAGAGGGGAGACCATCTCTGTGGGTGGCAAGTAGTCCGACTTGCACAGACACTCCTGGGAGGTGGGTGGGAGCTGCAGACCGCCTCCCCACCCCCACTCCCATCCAAGCCCCAGCCCCAGCCCCCCAGCCCCTAGATGCCTTCTCTGGAAGCCTAACAGCAGGCATCCACTCAAAACCATGCACAACCATGTATAAGCAGTAATGACAGAGAGAAAGAAAAAAACTTCCCCCTGCCTGCCTTTCCCCACCAACCTCCCCTGGAGAAGGGAACCGGAGTCAATGGTTTGCTTATTAAACCTGGGTTTCCCTTCACAAGTGTGTGCAAACCCTGTGGAATTCATCAGGTAAGAGCGCAAGTCACTTCTCTCCGGGGATCAGGACGCATGGGCGCATGGGCTAGGGGGTTTTACCTGCTCCCCGGAGGGCCGGCGCCTTCACGGGCAGCTGTGACTTCTGTCTGCTTCTGTCCCCAGGCGCTCCCGGGCTCTGCAGGTCTGGGCTGACCGTCAGTCTCCCCAGGTTTGGCCTCCTCTTCTTGGATAAAATCTGGGGTGACTGGGCTGCTGAGAGGTGCAAATGAATTTTCAATAATGTATTTTCTACAGACAAACCTGCCCCGTATAAAGAATGCTCATAAGGCCGGCAGGAGGGAAGGCAGCCCAGGGAACGGAGCCAGGAGTTCAGAGAAGAGTCGGATTTGAAGCCTGGGAACCCCGCCCGGTAGCCACGTGGGCGTGGGCAACTCACTTCACTTCTTAAAGCCTCACTTTCTCCACCTGTCCCATGGATTTAATACCCGCTTCCTACAGCTGTTGCCACCGTGAATGAGCACCTGGGACACCTGCAGTGCCTTTTCTTTTGCTAAGAAGGTTCTAGCTGCCAATTCATTGGTGCTGGGATGGGCCTGTAGGTCAGTCACACTGTGAAGAGCCTTCTGCAGTCGGGACACACGGAGGCCCCGCTCCTTCCGCGTCACCCAAGTCTGAACCACAGCCTGCTTTGTGCCTGCATGTCCATGTCCTTGGGTGTTTACTGGCAGCCAACATGGCCTCCCAGAGGGTCCCGAGTACCTGGGGACCGTGCTCCTGTCTTCCTGCTTCTGCTCTGCTTCCCGATGTGCTGGGACGAAACACTCACAGGAAGACAACAGCTGCAGTGCTCACGTGGGCTGAGTGCCCAATGACTATATATCTTTTTTAATTCACATTTTGAATTAGGCTGCTAATTGGTATGAATCATCTCATGTTCCTTCTTCACAGGTTTTAAGCATCAGTGCATGTGAGTTTGGGAAAGAGCTTTGGTATTTTCCATGCACCTCTACAAGTTCCTGGGTTCACAAACAGTTAAAATTGTGACTATCTGGACTGACTGACTCCTTCCAAGAGAATTTTCCTGGCTCATCCCCTTCTGGACAGTTCAGAAAATACACACACAGGCACCAGGGGGCGGGAAGCTGGGAAGGGTCCTTGAGCCGTGCGAGAGAGCGCAGCCTTTCCTGGCACGGCAGACAACTGGGTTTGCGTTCCAGCGTGGAGGTTGTGGTTGCACGAATACTTGTCATCCGGACTGAGGAAAGGGACAGAGTTCTCCTTGGCAGCCATGAAGCCTGGTTTAATACGACGGTCAGATGACATTTCCTTTTCCTGACTGTGACTGACCCCGGCAGGGGAAGGCAGCGGTTCCGTGTCCCGAGGCGGAGAAGACCAGGTTCCGCAGGGAACTTACTAGAAAAGAGGGAAGCTGCTGGTGGTGTTGGTTCCAGTTTAGGGCAAGCTGGTGGAGCTCCGAGAGGCCGTGGGCATGAGCAGAAAGGAGAGAATTCTCCAGAAGATGAGAATAGATTCTTTGGAGGGTGGTGATTTGACACAATTCAGTGACAAGAGGAGAGTGAGAGGAAGAGGGTGGCAGACAGGGACCAGGGACTGCACAGGAAGGGACCCGGCACAGAAAATGGTGGAGGCTCTTTCTCATACTACCCCCCCTCCCAACTCTCAGAATTCAACAGCTGCCTCCTGCCTCTCCCCTGACCTGACTGACAGGGTTTGAGGAAGCAGCAGGATTCTTACCGACTGAGGGAGAAACCGAGGGAGGACCAGGGAAGGGGCAGGCTTGGGGCTCAGGCCAAGTTCAGCGCGTGTTTGAGACCAGCCCAGAGGTCCTGGTCACAAGCGTTTTACTTTGATTCTCAGTTTCCTATTCAAAATTCCTTCTCAGCCAGGGCAGCTGAACATCACTGCGCCCACAGGCCCCGACTCCCCCGCCCCACCCCCATCCCCTCACACCATGGGGGCAGTGATCCTTGCCCTCAGGGGGCCTGCCGGCCAGCAGGTCCTCCAAGGTATGTTTCCAACTTTACATCTACCAAGTCTGCTCTGACTCTGCTTTGGGGAGAACTCACTGGGTTCTGTGGCCTTTGGCATTTAAATATTCTAACACTGTCTCAGGTGTGTGTCTTCTCTCTCTGGACTGTGAGGTCCTTCAGGATGAGGTCTCTGCCTTCGGCCAGCCTGTGTATTGCCTCGCACTCACCGTTAGGACAAATGAAAGTCGCCTAGCAGGGTTTGCCGGGCTGGAGAGGACACGCTGAGCTGAACTATGGGGATTTCCAAAAGTAGGACAAATGTTTTCTTGAGCAAAAACACCCACGATGGCTTACGGCAACAGGTTATTTTGTTTTCTTATTCAAAAAAGTGCTTCCCTCCCCCTCCCCAAAGAATCAGTTCTCTTAAATGATTTCCATTGCCAGTTTCTCTTCTAATCAAGTTATCAGCAAACTAAAGTAATAAAGCCAAATGATCAGAGACTGTTTTAATAGGTCTGGCAGCGAAGAAATCACTACTGATAGTTCAGGCAGGAGCCTCTGACCTTTGGCAATTTGAACCTCAGTATCTGCAACTATACAGTGGGAATATTCTTGTTGAGTTAGTGTGAAGTTTAGCAACAATAAATATCAATGGTCTAACCCAGTGCCTGGTGCATATTAGCTACTAAAAATGGTAGCCACTGCTTCTACCGTAAATAGTGATTATGACACCAGTGACAATGGGAAATCTGAGGTCACTCCCATGAGAGACCGGAGCTGGACCAGAAACTGCTCGTCATGCCAGCTCCATAGGTTGAGAATAACTTATTCCAATAGCCTTCGTTCCTGGCTCTCTCCCTCAATCCTTTTACAAAATCCAAAAGGCAAATAGCAACTCTCTTTTTATTATAATTTGTTCAACAAATACCTGTCTGTCTTTGCTATGCAGTAATTTGAAGGTTTACAAAGATGAGTAAGACATTTTGGTCATGCCCTTAAAGATTATAATCTAATTTGCCTGCACCACTGACTTCTTCCCTGTGGAGCCGTTTAGGTTTTATGGAAAGCAAACTCTTGTGAAATCTTACTTCTCCAGCTGCAAATGCAGTCACAAGTGACCGAGATTGCTTAGTTTGTATGTACCTGGACTCCAGTTCCGAATCACCTCACCCTCTCCCCAAACTGAACCAAAGTCAGACCTTCGGGGCCTTTCTGGGGATGCCCCTCGCCGTGGCATGGTTCATACATCAAGCCGAGGAAGACCAAGTGATAATTACACTGGAAGATGAAATACAGCTCCCTCTTCAGGTAGTAGGACGGGCCCTTCGCCTTACAGAGAAGGAAGGGGATTGATTGTGTTCAGGAGCTTCGTCACCAGGCAACTCGACATCCTGATGTTCGCCAGTGAGCTCTGGGAAGACTGTGGTTTGCTTTAGACAATGTGACCCCCGGAACTTCAATGTGGGGTCTGAGCAAGGTGGTGTCTCCGGTGGCAAAGAAACCCAACAGCTATTGAGATAAAGCGTGTCTTGCCTCAGTTCTCTTGACAATGTAATTGTTGACAGAATAGCTTTTAATTTCACCAAGAAAAGAAATACAGGTAGAAATCTCATATCTGCACGAGCCCCTGACCACCAGAACAAGGTCTATTCACTGAAAATTGTTCAGTGCCTCCCCTCACTTGTCGACAGATAAAGTGGAAAAGAGTGAGAAAGCGAAAAATACTGTTCCTGAGCCTTTACCCCTTCCCCTCTCTACCTTGATTCTGTCGCCTGGTGCCTAGGAGGTGCCAAGATTCTGTCTGAGAGATGCCTTTTTAAAAAGATTTATTGCTTCCTTTAGATGGTGGGAAGAATTACAGCTTAATTACCAGCGTTGGTGTTGCCGTGGTGTAATAGGCAGCTTTCTGTACAGTCACAAATAACAGGCCGCGGCGATCTGCCTGTTGGAGTGCGCGGGAGATGCGTGTCGTCTCACGCACCCAGAGGAGATCTTCATTAAAGCTTAATTATGTGCCATAAATATGTTTTATTTTGGAACCCAGGAGGTAGGATTTTTGATTTGGGGAAATGCGGTGTCTAATGAGTAGGCAGAAAAGGGAACATAAACAGCGACTGAGCCCTTTAATTTGTCCCTCCTCAGTGTGGTTCTGAACCGGTTTTCAGTTCCAGCGTGTGTTTTCCGAAAGCCCGGCCCCGGCGCCCCCTCCCAGGGCCGCCTCGGGTGCACACAGCCCATAGCCCAGGGGCCGATCAGACCCAGGGCCCGGCGGGTTTCCAAGTCCCAAGTGTGCCAGACGCAGGAGTGAAGAAATCAAATGAGCCCCGAGAGATGACAGGGTTTATTGGTCGCTCTCTCCTCAGTGCTGGAAGAGTTGAGTGAAGTGGCAGCCGCTGTCTTCCTGCTCCTCCCCTGCACACCACACCTCCCTACGTTTGTTGTTCATGACATTGCCCTCTGGGCCCCTCCCGCCCATCCACCTGCCTTCCGGAAGCCTGAGATAGCCCTCTCCCCCTGTGCTGTGTGCCCTTCCCCACGGCCACTTACCACATGAGGTAAATTTTACTGGGCCTTCTGGGGCTGGGCAGGCACAGCACAGGGGTCTCAGATGGGGTGGGAGAGGAGACTGGGAAATAGCACAGGGTTGCTGGAGACTCGGGCACGGGGCCAGGGGAGGTGGGGGTGGGGCTCACAGAGCTGGGAAAGGAAACCAGAGGGAGATGGGGGGAAGGGCTCTGGGCCACCGGGGAGGCAGGTGGCACGATGGGCAGGACAAGGCAGCAGTAATTGGTATTGGGCTGCAGGACAGGGGAGAAAGCAAAGACGGAGCAGTAAGGGGAATATTCAACACAGAACAGGGGGTGCTCGCTGCTGTCACCTGCACAAAAGAAAAAGAGCAGTCAGGAAGCGGCATGCACAATGGGAAGGACATAGAAACGTCTGTGAGTGAATCAAAGCTCAAAATTGGTTCTTCGGGGTGACCTCTCCAGGTGTCATGGGGCGGCAGGCACTGAGCTGGGACCTCAAGGTCGCCGAAGAGTTAACCAGGGAAATGTCATCAGCCATCACACCCTATTCCAGCCAATAGTCACTGGTGTCCCTGACAGATGCTGGAAAGTTCTTCCCCCACTAAGTTCCCATGTGGAAGCTCTCAGTCCCTTCTCGGCTCCCACAGCCCATCTAATTAGCTGTTCTGGCAGCAACATATGGTGGCCGGCGGGGTCTCACATAGGTAAGGCTCACCCCCTCAATCCTCCAGCTGCCCCCGGTTGGAGGTGGTGGTCATGCCTCAATCTGGCCTTTCTGCTGCAGAGGGAAAGCTCGGGAAAAGAGAAAGATGCAGAGAGACCCCCGGTGGCATCATGGGAAGGGAGAGAGACCACGGAGGGGAGAAAAGCAGGTGGATGAGGAAGGTGTCCAAGTGAAGTTAATGATTTGTTCGCTCAGCTCACACTCAATCTGCCAACCTGCTGGAGGCAGAATATGGGCACCTGAAGGAGAAGCCAGCATCAGAGCGACCCCCTCATGCATGACAGATCTCCCGGCCCTGCCACTAACCAGCTGGGTCACCTTGGATCAACTGTTTCCCTTCCCGAAACCTGTTTCCTCATCTGCAGAAGGAGACAAGAGCTCTCTCCAGCCTTGCCCCTCTGAGGCTGGCCCTTGGACTAGCAGTACGGACATCACCTGGGAGCCTCTGAGAAATGCAGAAACCCTGCCCATCCAGACCTGCCGAATCAGAACCTGCGGTTTATCAAGGTCTCTGGGTGTTTCTCGTGGGCTGTGAAGCTTGAGGAGCACAGCTCTGAGACAGGTGCCCAGACCTCTGTGATGAGCAACACCTGCAGTGCTTGTCAGAAGCCCGGCTCTGCAGGCCCCTCTCTGGAGACTGCTGTTCTGGGTCAGGACCGGGAACTGGGAACTGGTATTTTAATGAAGCACCTCCCGGGTGGTTCTTATCAGACAAGTTTAGAAAGTGCCACAGCTAAAATCAGTTCTAATTCCAAAAATGCCATCGTTTCACCCAGTTGAAAACCACTAAAGGCACACCTCGTTTTACTGTGCTTTGCTCTACTGCTCTTCACAGGTGTTGCTTTTTTTTTTTTTACAAATGAAAGGCAAGACCCTCCCACCAGCAAAAAGATGAGGACTTGCTTTTTTGTGATACTCGCTTCTTAATTCCAGAGGCCTGGGATCGAACCCACAGCATCTCCGAGGTATGCCTGTCCCCATAATGGAGGGGTCTCAGTCCTTCTTTACTTGAATCCTTTGTAGGACCTGATGCTGCCATCCAGACGCCTCCCGTGGCTCCTTCAGTGGGTGGTTCCTGCTTTTCGCATCCACTTTTTGGATCATTTCTCCAGAGTTGTCTCCCCACACTCTTCCCTTAACTGTTCTCACCCCCCAAGTTTCCCTCATCATCCCTCTTCTCACTGCATCCACTCTCGAGGGGGGCACGTGGCCGCAGCTGCTCTTGCTCACTGTAGTGTAGGCCCGTGGGTTCCTCCTGGCGGCTGGGATCTGAAGCTGAGCAGCAGCCCCGGGTATCTGGGTGCTTCCTGGCACTCCCCCCTGGCCCCTGCCTGCCCCTCAAAGACAACACCCACGGAATGGGACCCACCCTCTTCTCACTTTCTCAGCCTTGGCAACGGCAACCAGCATTGGCCTAGTTTCCTGGGCCGGGACCCCAAGTTTTCTTTGATTCTTCTTTTTTTTTTTTTTAAGATTTTATTTATTTATTTTTAGATAGGGAAGGGAGGGAGAGAGAGAGAGAGAGAGAGACAGAGACAGAGAAGGACATCAATGTGCGGTTGCTGGGGGTTATGGCCTGCAACCCAGGAATGTACCCTGGCTGGGAATCGAACCTGGGACACTTTGGTTCCCAGCCCGCGCTCAATCCACTGAGCTATGCCAGCCAGGGCTTGATTCTTCTTCTTTTTTAAAATCTCCACACCTAATAGTCACCACATTCGGCCAGGTTTACTTCCCTCAACATCCCTCAAGCCCAGCCCCTCCCCTATCCCCTCTGCTTTTGCTCCCAGTCAAGCCCTTCTCATTTCCCTCTGGGTCCTCAGCAACGACTGCTTCTCTGGTCTCTCGGCCTGTGTCTGACTGTCCTCACCCTTCCAGCCAGTCGGCTTTCAAAAATGCCAGTCTGATCACATCACTTCCTGCTCAGCCTCTGGCCGTGATTGATGCTCTACTGCCGTCAGCATGGCATTTGAGGCCCTTGGGCATCTGGTCCTCGCCTGCCTATAGGGTGTCACCTTTATGCTCTATACTTTCCAGTTTGCAGCCTGACCCTACACCAAAGCATCTCAAACTCAAATGTGCAGAGGTCTTGTTAAAGGCAGGTTCTGATTCAGTAAGTCTGAGCTGGGACACAAGGTTCTGTATTTTTATTTTCTTTTTTTATGTTTAGAGAGAAGGGGAGGAAGGGGAAAAGAGGGAGAGAAGCATCAATGCAAGAGAGAAACATTGGTTTCCTCTCATGTATGCCATGACTGGAGACCAGACCTGCAACCAGGCACGTGCAGCGAGCTTTCGCTTTGTGGGACAACGCCCAACCAACTGAGCCACATGGGTTGGGGCATGAGGCTTCTGTATTTCTAAGAAGCTCTTATGTGGTGCCTCTTTTCCCAGTCTGGGGACACTTGGAGACCAAGGCCCTAGGTGATTTGTAGTTCCTTGATGTCTGTCTGTTAGTCTGTCCCTCCCCTTCTTCCTGGCTCTCTGTCCCCACCCTGCCTTTGCACACTCAGCATATGCTGCTGGGCACATCTTTCTTGCCTTCCTCTCCTGGCTAAATCCCCTGTCCTTCAGGGTTTCCACCCCACTGCAAGCTCTTAGAACTTACCTTGGTCAGGACATGGTGGTGTCCTGCCCCCGACTAGGCTGTGAGCCCCTGGAAGGCAGGCCCCGTGGGTTTTGTGTCTGTATTCCCAGCACCCATGCCCTGGCTGGCAGGTGAGCATGCAGTGAACATGTGAGGTGAGTGAACAAGCAATGGGTGAGAAAGCAAGTGCACCCTGGCATTGTGCACCCTGGCACAGCGGGGTGGCTGAGTGTACCTGCTAGCATCCCATAGGTACTGGGTAAATGGATGTCATCATGGATAATCAAATAGTTAAAAGGCTTTCTAATCAAGTTATAACCTCTCTTACATCCCCAACTGTAATCTCTCTTATAAAGATGCTAACCTGAGAGCAGCATATGGGCAGGTAAGCCGAGGGGGGTTGAGAATTAACCTTTACTCAAAGCCTAGTCTAGGCCCAGGAGTTTAGCCCCCTTGTCTGGCTGGTGAGGTGGGTAATAACTCCATTTGCCGATGAGGAAACTGAGTTTGGAGAAGTTGCCGGTTCACGTCTATAGGGCTGTGAAGTGGTGCCTTACGATTCTGAGCCAGGACCTCCTGCTCTGGGCTCTGTGGCACCCCCGAGCCCCTCTGCCTTGGAAGTTTTACCATAAATGGGCTGTGAATTATGACAATCTGTATGAAAATGGGAGCATCCGCTTGTGTGGGTTGTTTTCTGACTTGGGCAGGTAACTTGGAAAGTTGTTGGACGCCAGCGGGCTTGCCTGGGAACTTGCTGACCTTGGCCTTTCAGATAAAATCTTCATCAGAATTTATTTGCAAGGTAGGTTATGGACATTTGGAATCTGCCTCAAATTTCTCTTCCAAGCTCCTCTTCTAGTGGATATTTCCCAATTCAAATGAGAAGAGTTATTTTAGATGTTTATCTTTATAGATGTGAGTTCGCTGCTTTTTCTTAGTTTTACAAAAACTTGTCTTCATGATAAGCCACTATTAAGCTGAATAGGTTTTGCCACTCCTACAAATCTGAGTCGGGTAATAACTAACATTGAACTCAATAAGTGAGGATAATTTCGGAACACTTGGCTTTGTTTTAAAGGGCAAGATTTTGGAAGCAGGCTCCCAGTTCTCCATCCAGATCCGTTTTCCTGGCACGTAACTAGGGGACTATGCCCACACCCTAGGTGAGGGCACAGGGCACCCTCACTTCCCGTGTGCCCAGCACTGGGGTAGGGCGTGCTTAAGGACTCCAGGAGCCAGAACCCCACAGCACAATGGCCTCCGGAGCCTGTGCGTGTCCTGGAAAGGAGAGGTGGCTCCTGTCCAACGCAGACTGCAGCTGAGAGGGAAGGAGTCCGGGAGCCTGAGGCCACTAACTCCCTGTCCCCCTGTACATGCCGGGCTTGCTGACTGTTCCACTTCTTACTTGGTCATACAGAATTCTGAAATCAGAACGTGTAATTTAGCTATGCTTTTTCTCACCCTATATTGGTGTTACCCTTGATCATGAGCTAGGATTTCTGAGTCAGTTGCACATCAGACCTAGCTGGGTGTTGACCCTGCCTGGATTTTCCATGTCTTTTTGGAGATAAAGCGAATCCCTGGCTTGGTAAATGCTTTCTGATCATTCCTCTCTTTCCATTTGGTGTTTTTCTTTGGAAATTCAGGGTGTGGTAAAAGTGTCTGGACTTGTATTTTTGTTAGGATTTAAAAAATTATAACTCTGATCTTTGGCAAAGGAAAAGAAGATTGGGGGGAGGTGGACAACATTCATACAAAGAAAACAAAGTTTTCTAGTTCACTGTCTCTACTGATTGCTGCTCTTACGTGCTAGATCCACAATGCTGCAGTGTATTGGACAAGGGCTTGTGGTGTCAGGCAGTATTTTAATGGCTGAGCACGCAATTTACCGTTTACTCTTCACAGCAATCCTAGCAGGTGAGATCTGTTCGATCCCGTTTTATAGATGAGAAACTGAGGTAGGGTAAGTTACTCGCCCAAAGGAACATAACAAGTAAGAAATGGGGCCCAGAGGCTAATCCAGGCATTTTGACTCCAAAGCACTTGTCCACCCATAAACCGCACAACTCTGCATGGACGGAAAGAGTAAGGAGCAGTGCAAGCTGGCTCATTTAGTTCCGTGGAATATATGACCTTAATTTAAAATGCGTGAGTTCTTTCCAACAGTGTGAAGTACAATGAGCATCTGATGCCTTCTCAGTTGTAAGTCTATTCGCAGAGGGCACGGATAGTCCCTGTATTGTAAGTCACCATTTTAGGGGCTCTGGGTGGCAATTCCCATGTAAGGAAAAACTCTTGTGACCCGGGTCGTCATTGCAGGGGTTTGCATCTGTGTCCAGCCACACTGCCAGCTCCATTATTTCATCTGGTACGGGTCTGGCGTAACACTGGGAGGAAGGTTAACCTGTGAGACAGAGGTTGCAGAGGGAGTTCACTGTGTCTGATGCTTTCGTTTTGCAAAGAATCTTTGGTCTGACATGGGAAGAAGTTCTGGTGACTCACTGCCAACTTTGTGTTTGCCCCAAAATGCATTAGGAAAATAATTTTTCTATAGAGGTGCAGAAAAGCAGGAAACTACAAATTTACCTGGTGAATGGGGTCGATGTGTCCAGATAATCCAGGTCCCAAACGCTTTTTTTCTGTAATACTAGGGCATTCATCTGAATTTTCTGAGTTGTCACCCTCAGCCAACTCAAGTTTTCCTGGAGAGACTCAGCTTAAATTCTCGCCACATCTCTGGGCTCCCATTTCGCTATGCTGATGAGGGAACTCTGAGGGGATCCGTAAGGGGGGTCTGCACATGTAAGTAGAATGGGTATTAGGACACAGAGGCGGTGCTTTCAGTCAGCTCTGTGACCAGCTCAGTTTGCTGTGCAACGAATTCAGCTTCTGTAGCGACGAGGCTGGTCACCGGGACTGCTACAGTTGCTGGATGGCCAGGCCACCATCAGGCTCACGTCCACATGGTCTGGTTCGCAGTCTGGGGCCACCGTGTCATGTTGGTGCTGGTGGTTTTTAAAGGCTTCTTATTACAAGTAACGTCAAATTTTCTTTGATGATATTGATCTTTCTGCCAACTTGGCTGTCTTGCCTAAACTTTGGTGCTTTGCAATCTAGTAATTCTTCAACTTCACTGTTTTATAAAATGTAAAGTGAATTAATTTATCCTCTTTGTCAGTGTTGTATGTTCCATAAGGAGAATTTACATCTGTATTAATTAGATGAAATGAAGTCACTGAGTGAGTCTGCCCAGTTCATTTTATAGTTTTTCTTCGTGGACGACAAAGCACACCATGTGAACAGTTACCGAGTTTTAGCAAGAAGGCTATGGAGTTGCATTATTTAAACTTAAATTCAATTTTTTTCCACTAAAAAACATCCTCAATTCAATCCATTACAACACGTATTTTGAAATATTTGGGGAATGATCTTATCTGCCTTATTTCATTCTTTAACAGCTGAATTAAAAACCAAAGTCCTACTTAAAATCTTCAAAATGAGAAATTAATTATGGTGCTACTCCCCCCCCAACCCCATTAAGTGAGAAGAGAGTTAGGGTTTTGCCTGAAAGGACATCATTCTAGAAGTAAATTTGTTTCCTACTTCATTAAAAGCAATAAAATGTGTGTGGTTCATCCGAGAGCTGCCATTTTCTAGAGATGCATTAAGGCTTAACTGGATGGGTTGCAGGACACAGGATTAGAAAGTATGTAGCTGTGACTCGGGAGTAAGTGAATTGCATACTCTTTACGAATTCTCCGGCAGTTGATCGGGATCACTCCTGTTGCTCTGCAAGCAGAAGGCTGGCTTTTCCTCCCAGTGGCCCCAGCTTCGCCGTCGTTCCTGGGGGAGTGGAGTTTGCCCACAGATGTTGGCTCTGATGGGGATGAGCCCGAGGGACTCTAAACTTTCCGATGAATTTATCCCCTTTCTGGATACCATTAAATCACTCGTGCCTTAAGCAGTGGACTGGTCTTCGCTTCAAAGGCAGCTAAAGAGTGACTTATTTACCAAATTGCACAAAAGGGAGGATTTATCAAGCCCCTTCTCTCCCAGAGAGGACAACCTCAGAAGTGGAGGACTTTATTACTCTCTTTCTTGGCTATAAATTATGCCATTCAGATGCTCATGAAAGCTTCTCTTCATGCTCTTGCTTGAGTCATAAAACTTGATACCTGGGGCCAAATGCCTTTATCCACACCCCCTGCCCCCAAGAAGGGTGAAGAAGATGAAAAGGCGGTAATTCTAGGCAAGCGTCACACAAAAGCCAATGACTGGGCAGAAAATGTGGGCAGTAGAGACAGTTCCTCTACATTATCCACGATATTCTCCTAAGTAAATTTTACTGTTTGCATGAGATCGCCGGCCCCTCCAAAACCTGAATTGGCCACTTGGAAAGCGCCGGGTGTAACCAACAGCACCAATTCGATGCTGGTCATTACCGTTGACACTGGGATTTTTGAGTTTGTGGAAGTTAATAAGGCAGCTACTCACCTGCAGAGGGTTTGCTGGGGCCCACGTTCTCTGGTTTCTTTGTGGTCATGGTGCTTTTATCTTTTTGCCTGATGGATGTTTGGTTGATTGCTGGAAGTCTGGACTCACACTTCACCGCAGAATTTTTGACAGCTAATTTTGGTTTGGCTAGAGGGTCCTCCTTACCAGAAGTCTACGGAAAATGAAAGGACTTTGAGACTCAGTGGCCTATTAGGTCATTTTTGCTAGGCAGAGGAGAAAAAGACAAGCCAGATGCAGTGACCCCTCCATCGATAACTCTGCAGCAACCCACCATGCATGGTCCCTATGCCCTTTCACCAGTGAGATGCTGATGGACTGGGCGTATCAATTTAGAAACAATAGCAAAGCGAATGAGTCTATGTCGTAGAGCGTTATAAAAAGAAGGCACATTTAGTGGGCTATCTTGTAGAACATCATGAAAAGACTGCATCTCTGACCCTCAAGTAATTTGTTCACCAGTAAACAGCTCACGTTCAAAGCTGCATAGGAAAGCAGGAGAGACTATCAGTGCTTTTAAATTTCTTGCTGTTTGTTATTTGAACTACTTTGGGGGTGGGTGAGGAAAAAACTTCCTTGTGATAATCATATACTTAACAATAAAAAGGAAATTTAGATAGCGTGTTGGGGCTGAATAAGTCAGACCTCAGTTTAAATTCTGAATTGCTGGGCGTAACATAAGACAGGCTAATCTTTTAAAAAAGTCCCCTACCTGTCATTCTGCTGTAAAGAAATCAGTGTAAATCTATGCACAGACAAATCACAGTTCCTGCTGTGTCAGAATATCTCCACACAGCCTTGCATACACAATAAAAGTTACCCAGGCATTCAACAGCTTGTATACTTTGCCACGCTTCCACCCACCAAAGAAAAGATGAACACAGTATAAATGGCTTATGAGAAACCTGGTCCTGAAGGGTGATTTAAGTCCTGCCTTATGTTTTAGGCCCTGGTGTTAGTATGATTTTCTAGGCGATACACTAAGCAACAAACAAAACCACAAGCCTTCCTCGTACTTCCCCACCCTCCCCACCAACACACACCAGGAATTCCAACACTAACGCTACATTTTATTACACTGTGTGTTAGCCTGGTATTGGAAAATCCAGCCTTTTGCAGACACAGAATGCTAAATTAATACCCGCCTCCCCTCCCCAGCTGTGGCGATTTGTATTGATCTTCCTCATCGGTCTCTCTGACAGTTATGGCATTTTCATTTCAAGGCTCCTGACTCAGGAAAATACTTCGACTGGCTTTGAATTACTGGGTGCAACATAAGACAAACTAAACTCTAAAAAATCCCCCTACTCGTCCATCTTCTGTAAAGAAGATCAAATCTACAGGTGGACAGATTGTTACCCTCCAAGACTGTAAATCATGTCTTGTAATTTAGGGTCTGGATACAGCCTTCCAACAAATAATTATTGTTTCTCCCTACATTTTCAGAAAACAGACCACCCTCAGATAAAGGGACAGGAAAAGGCAAGGGCATAATGAATCGATTGTTCTCTTTCCTTTTCGATTCCGGAATTAAATAGAAATCCTTGAAAATTATTCTGAAATGTCAAAGATGAAACATTAGGTCATTTTTGAACACAAAATAGGCTCTCCATTCTCAGAAAAGGAAATGTGGCCAAATTTTAATTACGATGCCTAAGATTGTCATGGGCAAGAAGAACACGAGCGGGCATGGGGCAGCGTTCCTTCCACAAACTGCCCCCCACAAAAAAGCTCACAAGAGTGGGTGGAGAAATCTTTGCTTGCCTCAGGCAATGGGGAACTGGCAGGAGTTGGTGAAGAGACTTTATTGTATGGGGTGCTAAGTCATGTTTATCTTCCCTTCACCCATTCATTCATTATGCCATAAGCCTTTAGTAGAACCAAAGAGGTGACAGAAAGCTTGGCTGATTAGACCATGCCTATTGCATATGGAATTGTGCACCTGTGTTCTGCATATGTCCATCTCTGGTTCTTGGTTCCATCAACCTTACCTCCAGGTGGTAATCATTCAGGGTCCAGAAACTGCAGCTGGGAGTGGGTGTTTTGTCAGTTAGTGACTAAATCTAGAGTGGCAAGAACAATAAAATAATACCTATGAACATGCCACTAAATCTTTTCATTGAGGAATCTTAAGCAAATGACTTGGAAACCTTTTGTGTCTTCTCATGTACTCAACCATTTTCATTTATCCTTTCTCATGAAAACCTATCATATTTCTGGAGAGGAGGATCCTTGGTGGGGGTTGGGTATGGGGGGAAGTTTTTAGTAATTCATTCTGGCACTAAAGTGTGGTGTTCGAGACTCAGAGTCCAGCTTTCTGGGAGTGCATCCTGGCTCTTTCACGTGCTATTGTGAAAATAGCACAGATCTTCCCAGATTTTCTCACCTGGGAACAAGAGTATATACCGGTTGGTGGTTCCGTGAGGAATAACTGAATTAAGATATGTTTGTAGCACTTAGAATAGTGCCAGGCAAATAGTAAGTGCCATGTAAGTGCTGGCTTTTGCAGTCAGCCATTAATTCATGTTCAGTCATTGCAAAGATTAATGATTGAATGTTACCCACTGTTGAAACCAAAACCCAAAACCCGAATGAGAATACCAATGGGATGTTCACCTCTTCCACAGAGGTGTGAACGGAGAGGTGGGTGGGTTCCTGCAATGGACTCTTCGTTTCTTCTGAAGGCGATTTATGATAGCCTTACAAGTAGCCAGTTGAAACTGATCTAGTCTTAAGAAAATACGGTGCAATTTCTGTTTTAGACAGTGAAGCTCTACTGGCCAATATTCAATAACATTTAGAGATTCTCTAACAATACTCATTATTTTGACTTAAAGTTGATTTTTAAACTATGTTTTTTCATCTTGTGAATTTGAGCAGTAATTGCAATGTTCACCCCTTCCTCCACGTGTTCCTCAGTTAAAATGCCACGTGGAGGTGGAGGCACCAGCACGTTGTTGCTTCTTTGGGGAAAGAAAACAAGCTCTCTCTTTCAAAATCAAAGCCTGAAACACAAAAAATAAAATAAAAACACAACACTACCGATACATGTGTTTACTTTAAGTTCACTATTGGTAATTTGATGAGAAAGTCCTAATAAAGCCATGTTAACTAAACAAAGTTATTGTCGAAATCAATAGTTTCCGGAATATTATTATTTTTGTACTTAACATTTTCCAAAGATTCCCAACGTGTGCCCCTGGCCTCATCCATACTGATGTAAGATATTGCCGTGCCCAGGGCTGGGCTCTTCTACGTTTGCTCACACCGGGAAAAGGAGGAGCTTATAGTAGGGTGTGTGAGCAGCCGGGGCACTGAAGTAATGACTCAGTAACTTGAGTTACTGAGTCCTAGTTAGACTCCTGGCAAATGGAGAACCAAGGGTTCCTCAGGGATGTGAGATGACTAGATATATATATTTTTTATTTTTAGAGAAGGGGGGAGCAACATCGATTTGTTGCTCCACCTACGCATGCGTTCACTGGTTGACTCCAGTGCGTGCCCTGACTGGGACTGAACCCTCAACCTTGAGGTACCGGGATGATGCTCTAACCAACTGAGCTACCCGGCCGGGACAGAATGACTAGATTCTGGAACTGGGACCGAGTAACGCTGAGTCTGAAATGGCAGTGTGGCCGTGAAGAGAGATGATTGGAAGAGCCAGGGGACTGAAGCAGTCGGGGACAGAAAAGATGGAGTTGCTTTCCAGTTCTTTTCGGATGGTTCATTTCCAATCCCCTGGGGAACTAGTTCTCCACCGGCAGGCCCCGCCCCACCCCAGGGTGTGCCCCTGAATCCAGATGGACATGTGCAGAGCCCATTTTTGCCATGTGTCATGTGATGGACAGCTGGGTTGAGCGGGCCTGATGACACAGTGGAGATCAGGGCATGACCTGCTGTGGATGAGAGAGAAGAGGCGAAGAGCAGTGTCAGCCTGGTGCCGGAGAAAGACCGTGTGTTTCTTACGTTTGAAAGAAATGTAGTCTCATGCGGTTCTAAAAGAGAGTGATGGAGGCAGTGACCCTCGACACTCAAACACAGCAACATGGAAAGCGTGGCTGAGGGACTGTGGATACAAATGAGTATTTTCAGAGTACTGTCCCCAAAGTCCACATTCAGATTGTGCCTCAAACAAAAACTGCCTTGGGGAATTGAGGACAGCTTGTATAAATAGCATTCTGGATAGGATGCATACCTTTATGTGTTCAAGAAATAGAAAGTTAGTGTACTCTGTGCAGAGTGCTGTCCTAGCGCAAAGTGGGCTACATTTTCTCTCTGAAAAAACTCTAAGAATAGCAAAGTGCTTCATGTGTTCAGGATAATTTTGAGCTTGTCAGAACTGTAAACTTGAACAACAATTAAATATAGGAATTACTAACCTTTACAGGCTTTTTTTCATGACTCAGGCCCCACCTACCCAAATGAAACGGTTGCTTAGCCCCATTTCTCTCTCCCACCTGAAGACCCAGTTGCCAGGTGGGGCTGACAAGACCAAGATCAGCAGCAGAAGCCCTCACTCTCCATTTGCCTCAAGATGCTTTCAGGAGTCAGCTGGGCTGCCGTGTGCATGGATATCCTGGGCACCTGTTTCTACCACTGACTTCTATAGAGAATGCTCCTGCCTCCTCCACTCTGATTCTCGTGCTAGCAAGGTGGAATGACCCAGTCTGGGACACTGATCTGAGAGCAACAGTGGCTTCAGTGACTACAGTCTTTGTAACGTTGAATGACCACTGGGTCTGCTCCCTGAAGAAGAGGCACGTGGGACTTCAGAACATAGACCGTGATTACTCTCCATCCCACTAAGGAACGGCCTCTGGGTGAGGCCTAGAGCTAACCCCTGGCGTTCTGCGGAAGTCACTGTTGGTTCACATGGGTGGTGACCACATACTTTATATTTTGAAGACAAGTGTGTACAGTGTTCTCTGGGACAGAGTTCTGTGTGGTGGCAGCAGGTAAGGAGGTGATGTGGCCCAAATTGTTGGATTTCAAAAAGTTAAACAATAAAGCGTAGTGTTTAGTAGCCAGCTGAGGCTACTCAGTTGGGTATGGGTTTGCTACAAGTATGTATTTCTCTTTCTTCCTTTATCTCAATTCATAGTCTCCTTTTTAGTGGGGAGGAGCATCTGAGGAATGCAAAAGGGGATCCATCAGATAGGTCTCACCCATTAAGATACCTCCTACTCAAAATAATAGGTCAAAACACATGGGAATTAACTGAGAAGCAGATGTACCTATGATGTCTTCAACCCCATGCTGGGCACTATGAGGGAATATAAAAACAAGACACTTACCATAGGAGAGATAAGGTTAGTACTATGCCAGCAAAACGCAAAATAACACTCGATGAAGGAGTACATTGTATGGCACCAATTCTAAATTTCAAGAAACTCAGAGAAAAGGTGAGAAGTCAAGCGAAGTTTCGTGATGGAGGTGGTGTTTTCTGGGACCTGAAAGGCGTGTAGAAAATGGCTTAGGCTGCAGGCAGCTGCGCCAAGGCAGGGATGGAGCAGGAGGTGTGGCAGGATTCTTGGGCAGTGAGGCAGGTGGCAGAGCAGAGGTCTGGGGAGGAGAGGTGAGAAGTGAAGCTGGACGGCAGGGTGGGGGCAGATCGTGGGGGGCTCTGGGATTTAAGCAAAGGCTTAAGACTCAATGTGTTAGAGAATGGGGTCCGACTGAAGGTTTCTGAGTAGAAAAATTCCTGAGGTGACATTGAAGATGAGCGTGTATGTTTCTTTCAGGGGGAGAACACAAAGCATCCTGCAAATTGGCCAGTGAAATAATCTTTCTGTAGTTTCAATGGCTGATTTTTGTAGAGTGTAATTCCTTTCTTATTACAAAAGAATTGCATGTTCATAATGGAAAAAGACAAGCAGAAAGGAAAAAAATTAAAACATTCAAAACCCCATTAACCTTGAAATTAAAACTGCAAATAGCTTGGCTTTACCCTCTTTTAAGGACTGTGAGGGAGACGACTAGCTTTCCACCAAAATCCCTTCTCAAGTGATAAGAGCTGAGGCTGGGATGTGGCTGCCTGCCCTGAACAGAATGGTTCGGCCTCCCCTGCAGCTGCGTGCGGCCTCAGGAGTAAAGTTGAACCAGAGGCATGTGAGCCAAAGTGATGTGTGCAGCCTGCTTCAGAGGTAATCTCTGGCCCTGCCCCTTTGCTAGAAAGACAACAGCTTTGAAAACCATGTGTTGAAAACAATGAAACCATCGTCAGCCCGAGTCTCTGAAAGTCCGAGTGGAGGAGAGCTGCCCGCAGATCTGGTTCAGCCAGCGGACTGTCGCAGGTGTAGGAAGTAAACTCTTGATTGAGTCACTGCATTTTTGGTCCCTTTTGTTACAGCAGCTAACTTTACCCTACCTTTACCCTATGTTTATGTAGATATATAAATATATTTTTTTAAGATTTTATTTATTTTTAGAGAGGGAAGGGAGAGAGGGGGAGAGAGAGAGAGAAACATCAATGTGTGGTTGCTGGGGGTTATGGCCTGCAACCCAGGAATGTACCCTGGCTGGGAATCGAACCTGGGACACTTTGGTTCCCAGCCCGCGCTCAATCCACTGAGCTACGCCAGCCAGGGCTATATATAAATATTTTTTTACAAAACGATTTCACTTCATACAGTGCATCAATACATCCCTTTTAATAATATTTCAACCTTACTTTGACAGTTTTTACATCTACAGAGAAGTTGAAAAAATAGCACAAATAATACCCAGTTTGCTTTATCTCTCTCTAGATCTTTTTCTGAACAATTTCAAAGTGACTAGACTTCATGATATGTCACCTCTAAATACTTTAATGTGCATGTTCAATAACATTAGACATTCTTCTCTCCTAAAAAGCCACAATGCCATTATATGACCTAAGAAGGCTTAATAGTTCCATAACATTATCTAATATGCAGAGCATATGCAAACCCCAATGTCCCCAAAGTATCTTTTAAGCTTTTTGTTTTGATCTATGATCAACCAAAGCACGTGCACTGTGTGTGGGTAGGTCTCTTTGGTCCTTAGCATTCTGTCCTTTTTTGCTTTGTTATGTTTTCTACTGTTTTGAAGAGTCCCAGACTCATAGAATAGTCTATATTCTGAATTTGATTGATTTCTCATAATAAAATTTGGGTTATAATTTTTTGGCACGAATATCCTATAGGGGGTGTGGTGTCCTGCTTTATAACATCACACCGGTACTAGACAATGCTGTTTGGTGATGCTGTTTGTTTATCTCTGCGGTCAGGTGGTGACTGCCAGATTTCTCTAACGTGAACCCCACACCCTTTTGGTAATTAGTAGGTAATTAATAGGTGATCTATGGGATGACTCTCAGACAGTAGCCTATTTCTAAACATTTAACCCAATGATTTTAGCATATTTTGATGTGCTTTGCCTGGGTTGATAATTACAGTGGAGTAGCAAAAGAATTTTTCTAATTCTATCATCTCTTCTACAATTATTAGTTGGCATTCTTCTCTAAAGAACTTTCCCCTCCCCTTTATCAATTATGTATGTATCTATGGATGGATAGATCTATTTAACTTGTTATCATCATGGTCTCAAGGATATGTTTTATTCAATTACCTCATGAAATGTTTTTGATGCTGAAATTGTACCGAGCACAGAGAGTGGAAGTTCATTCAACCTGGCATTTGACTTAAGGATTTGAGTACTTCTTTGCTCTCTGGTGCAATAAATATCATAGTCTCTCCTTGTGCTTCACCTACCTCAGAAATGGAGTCAGCTATTTCTCCAAGAAGCTCTAGCTTCTTTTACTTGAGAGTGGTATTTAGAGACCAATGTCTGTGCGCCAGGTGTGCTCATTGCTATGGAGTGGCATTGTTCTGGCATCGTTCCTAAATCCTTTCAGTGGGTGAACTAGAAACATGTGCTTTTAAACACATGCGTTCATAGTAATATCCCTAGTTACAATGTAATACAGTATGGGTTTTCCCCTTTTTATTTTATATTTATATCTCTTGTCTATTGTATTTAAAATCTTTTTTCCTTAATTATGTTGATATACTTTATTTGTTTTACTCTGCAACAAACATGAAATAATTTCAGAATTACAATATAAATATTACTCTGAGTAAATCACTAAGTAAAGTATTATTTCTTTGACATTCTCTTTGTCTTTAAAATATATTCTTCATTGTATGGATCCATCATAATTCTTTTTGTTGGTCAGGTAGGTTGCCTCCACCTTTTTCCTATTGTGGTAAATAGTGGCATGGTGAATGTCCTTATATATTGATACACATTTTTATCTCTTTAAATTCACAAAAGGGGGAATTCATACTACTCGAGTATCACAACGATTAAAATTTTTTTTCTCAAATTGTCTTCCAGAAATTCTGTACCAAGTTACATTTCTAGATGCACATAAGAATGCCAGTTCCTATGTAAATTTTCCAACTATTATCTTTTAAAATGCCTTTTTCACTTTGGGAAAAGATTATAATTTTAATTTGTAACTTCAATTTAGTTACTACACAGGTTCATTTATTTGTCTCATCTATTTAGAATGTATATTCCATCTATTTATAAAAAGGATCTGAGATGACTTAGAAGTTTGAACTCAAGCAGTTTTTTAGAAATGGAACAACAAAAGCAAACTGATTTATGGAGAAAACACTGAGAAGAGTGGTGGCCTCTGAAGGGGACGAGGGCAGGTACTGATGGGCAAGGGGCACCAGGGAACTGCATGGAGTGCCAGGAACCTGACGGGGGTTTGGGTTACATGGTTACATACATACATTTGTCCAAACTCATTGCATAGCCCTCTTAATGTGTGTACAGTTCACTGCAGGTCATTTTTACCTCTAAAACCAAAACTGGGAAAAAGACGAACAATCAAAACCACAAAAGTGTGACTACATGTGTTGGGCTGTGGGAGTGATTAATGAGTAAAACAAAGAAAACTTTGCCCTTACAGAGCTATAGTCTAGGTGGGGAGGCAGACATTTTGGTAAGTAATTATTCTATAAATGTAAAATTACAAGTCATACTTTTAGAACAAAGGAAATAATGGATGGTCAGAATAAGATGGAGCAGAGGGGTCTGGATCCAGCTGGGGGAAGGAGCAGTTGGGGAAACCCTCCCTGAGGAGGTGACCTGGGCTGGGATGGGAGGCACGGTGGGAAGGCGGGGTGAGTGTTGCAAGAGGAGGGAACAGCATGTACCGACTCCCTAGCAGGAGGGGACCTGGCACCTAAGAGGACCCAAAGGTAGTGTGGATGGAGCACAGGGCTGGGTGGAAGGCCAGCTTCCACAGGGCCTCATTGATTACAAGATGTACTTTGGTCCCCCTTCCAAAAGCCAAGGAAAGCCACAGAAGGGGGTTAGGAGGCAAGTAAAGTGGTGAATCCCAGTGATGGTATCACTTCACCTGTGGTAGGAAGTGTGGGACTTGGGGGCAGGAGTGGAGGTGTGGAGCCTTGTTAGGAGGCCTTTGCCTTCTAATAACAGGTAATAGCAGAGAACAACACACAGGTGCATCAAAAGATATTGGGGAAGTAAAATTGATAGGACTCAGTGATGCATAGTGAGTATAAGGGTGAGGAAGAGAGGGAGTGTCAGATTCCAACGATACAAAAGAAAGGGTGAAGGTCTTCCTTTGGCACTGGGCCTGTTGCATTTGAGATGTCTCTGCGACATCCTCACAGAGATCACTGAGCAAACAATGGAATATTCAGATCTGAAGATCAACAGTGAGGTTTGGATAGGAAATGAAGATTTGGGAGTCATTGGCAGATAGCATCTTGATGAACTACCCTAAAAAGGATATGGAGAGCAGGGCTTCTTGGGGACAGGGCAAGAACTCGGATGGGGAAAAAATTACATCTCTGTTTCCAACAATGTCTAACTGAAATCTAAGCATATTTTGCATTTACGAATGCAGGCAACAAGCCACAGTAGTATTCACGGTACCTGCAATTTTTGTCACCAATAGAAATCACAGAGATGTTCACATTTCATTAAGTTTGTTGCAGATGTCTCAAAATACCCTTTACACCCATCGCTTGCTATTTAATGTGCTAATAAAGAAGCACATACATTACTGAATCACAGATTTCTAAAAATATTTTGATGAGTATTTCAATAAAAGTGGTTTCCTTTTTATCTTGGGTTTTTTTCTTTGCATTTGAAAGTATTATTCTGAGAAAAGGATCTAGAGAGTTCACCATTGTGCCTAAGAGGTCTGCAGCACAACTGTAGGATAAAGTCACCAGGTATGGATTGAGGAGGGAACCAAGCCTCAAGAAATTCCAGGACTAGAAGCCGGAGTGGAGGAGCAGGAGACATGGGAGGAAGCCAGGAGAACACTGTGGCTTCACAGAAGCTCGGGGCCACAGTGTTTCGAGGAGGGTCGAGTGGCCCGGCCAGTCAGAGTGGCCGAGAGGTCAAGGACAGTGAGGACTGGAAGAGACATGCTGTGTTCGGAGACAAGGAAGTCATTTGACAAACAGCCATTTCTGTGGAAGGAGGAGCGTGGAAGCCAGATTGGAGTGGGCTGAGGAGTGAGTAGGAGGTGGGGAAATGGAGTCAGTCGGTGTAAATAATTATTTTGAGAACTTTGGCTGTGAAGAAGAAATAAGTGAAGGGGATATGGGATCGAGGAAGGGCTGTTCTGGGTTTGTTTGTTTTTTCCTTCCATTTTTGGTAGGAGACCTCAGATCACAATTAAATGCTGCCGGGAAGCCTGTGGTAAAGAGTTGGAGATCCAGGCAGAGAAGGGGTGGGGAGTGCAGGTGGAGAGGTGGTGAGGAGGGGAGGGGGAGGGGAGGGGGACTTGTGAGCTGAGGTAGCTTCGGTCTGAGGACGGAGAGGTTGAAGACTGGGGAAACAGATTTGAAGTGGAAGAGAGTTGACCAGGGAAACTGGGCAGCATTGAGGAGTCCCAGGAGGTTGTTGGCTGTGACCCTTCAGGGGACCATTTTCTAAAGTTGGGTGATTTTTCTCCAGTAGTTGCCAGTGGCCTGGGTGCAGCCCAGATACCAGGGATGGGCGGTGGTGGGGGGGGGGGCAATTGACAGAGAGGTGTGAAAAAAAGACAAAAGGCAAGGGAATTAAGAAAACCAAGCACAGAATCTGGGCTGCTTAGAAACAATGAGAGGGCACAAGGGCAGCAGAGGCTCCGGAGAGGCAGCAGGAGTGTCCCAGAAGTGGATGCGTGGGAGGCTGGTGCTGAGCAGTAGATTTTAGAGCTGGAGGACTTTGGGTGGAGGATGTTGTCTAGGGTGTGCTGTGGGTGGTGAGGGTGGCAGAGTGAAATGCAGGGGACACTTAAGAAGCTTGGGAACTGAGGAGCTAGGTTGTGGCTGGACTAGCTGGGTAGATGCTGAAGTCGTTGGGACTGTGGCAGCAGATTAGGACATGGGCGAGCAGAGATGGAGCCACTCCCAGAGTCTTCACTGAATAACAGAGACTGGCCAGGTGACAATAGGACAACAGTGGGGTGTGGGGTGGTGCAGGGGAGAAGGTGGAATCAAACAGATAAGCTTCAGTGGACCCGTGCTTCCAACAGAGCCTGGGGAGCAGTGGTCTGGGAGCAGCATGGGGGAGCAAGAAGGCTGCCCTCCTGCCTCCTGACCCTAAGGAAGGGGTGCAGGGGGAGCTGCAGGAGGGAGCTCTGAACTGAGGTCTGGCGCACCTGTCCTGTGCTGCAGAGAGGTCGGGTGGCTCACCCTTTCCAAATGTGCCCATCTCTCCCAGACCTGGGCTCTTCCTTCCACCTGTAATGTCCGCCCTCCCTTAGATCTCCACTCCCACTTCTGTCCCCCCCAAATCCTGCTCATGCCTTAAGGGCCAGGTGAAAGTCTACATCCTCTGTGGAGCTTTCCCAGGTTTCCCAGTTGCTTTTTATTTTTAAATATTTATTTATTTTTAGAGATTGGGTAAGAGAGAGTGAAAGGGAGAGAAACATCAATGTGTGGTTGCCTCTCTCATGCCCCCTATTAGGGACCTGGCCTGCAACCCAGGCATGTGCCCTGACCAGGAATCGAACTGGTGACCCTTTGGTTTGCAGGCCTGTGCTCAATCCACTGAACTACATCATCCAGAGCTCCCGGTTGCTTTTCATTACACTCAGTAGATGATGTCTTGGAGCACAGGCCCCGTTTGTGTAACGTCTTATTTCGCCAACTCTGAATTCCTGGAGTGCGGGGCTGTGGTTTATTCCTCACTGTGTCCACATAGCCTCTAACAGGATTTAGAATTGGACACAAAGGATTTAGAATTCCTTGATGAATAAAGCAACATAAAAAAATCCAAGATTTTATGATGAAATACTGTAAGTTGTAAATCACATTTAATGCAGTACGCACCTGAATAATATCTCGCAAATGAAAAAAATTTAATTTTGATATCTGAATTTTAATTTGTTTATAACAAGGGTTTTTTTTGGGGTTTTAAAAATGAATCATAATTATTTTTTAAAATGGGAATTTTTAATAAAAGGTAGTAAACTGAAATACATAGTGCCACATAAAATGAGAGAAAAAGCCATTTTATTTTAATCTTCCCTCATGCCATTTCTCAGCTGCTGAGTCCAATTAACACAGGGAACCCTTCCGGTCAGAGGCCGGCAGTCATGGCACCGGCAGTCTCAGTGAACTGGGATGACAGTTGGTGTTTGCGTCACCCGGCCCCATGGCAGGAGTGCCCCAGTGGACAGACTGACTCTAGGCAGTCTTGCTTGTCTATTGAAAAAGGTAGGACGGCATTCTGGAAGCAGCTGCGATTTAAACTGACAGTTGTCCCATTTTCCTGCCATGCCCTATTTTAAAATTACCTACTGGAACTCAGACAAAGCACAGAAATGAAGGCGAAATGACGCACTGCTGGCTTGGCCAAAGATACGGTTATAATGTTCGTTTGCTCCAGGAGCGCGGTTGAGGGTCTCCAGCACCCTGGTTTGCCCACAGAGGGGCCTGCACACCAGGTCTCCCAGCCAATCTACCATCTTGTAAAAGAAACTCCAGTGCAGTCTGGTAAGTTATCCGGCGCAACGTTCAGCCACAATTAGACAACATTTGTTAGACCGTACAGTGGACCCTGAGTCGTCAGCCTGGGGCCCCTCTGAGTTTCCCCGGTCCCCGGAGAGCTGCTGCCCAGCTGTTCCTGTGTCTTTGTGCTCTTGCCTACCTGTGACAGAAGGAACTACCCGAGCTTTACAGAAGCCATCTGTCCTTTGCAGAGTGGTATGCCGGGACAAGAGTGTCCTCTTTAGCTGGTTACTCTGGTCACCACCAGTGCAGAGGTTTCCTAGTCATTAATTATAATCGACCAGTCTTCCAGGCCAAACTGGCTGTCACACACAGGCAGCCTTGCCAAACTACTGACCTCTCAATAATTTCAAGCAAGGCCGGGGAGCATTCACTACTCCCAGTCACAGAGCCGCCTTTCTGCCCTCGCTCAGGGTGGGGATTCCTCTTCTGGCTGTTAGGGCTTTGTCACTGGGACTTCAATGTGGGCATATGCCTAAAATACTCCTGCAGGCGTCAGCCATGGAGCACTCACTGCATTCCTGTTATGTGGTGGTCATTGGAAATACTATATGACAATAAACACACCTGCTCTTGAGTAGCTCCAGCCTAGGGTAGGAGGCAGAGAGGAAGGTGCACCTGAAGGCCGATTTGAATCCAGAGGATGTAGTGGAAACACAAAGGAGGGACAGGAGCAAAGTCACCTGACCTCCAGGAAAAGCCTTGGAAATTCTTTCCAGAGGAGGAGAATTCAGAATTGAGAGTCTGGCAGCAGGGTCTTGAATACCTTGCTAATGTATTTGAACTTGATCCCAAGGCCAATGGGGAACCACTGAAGAATTTTTAATGGAGGAGTGACATGATCCCATTTGCTTCTAGTGGGGCCATTCTTACCACAGCCTGGAAGACTGGCTGGGATGGGGGAGGTGAGGACAAAATCACCAGGGGAACAAGTCCTACAACAATCCAGGCAAAAAAAGATAGGACCCTGGGAAAAGAGGTGCTGGTGGACAGATTCAAGAGAGAAGAGATAAGACAGTCCAGCTCTGGTGTCTGATTGCTGTGAGGTGTGGGGAGGAGCAGGAGGAGGAGTCTTAGGTAGTTTCCAGAATTCTGGCTTGGGCAGAAATAGATTCAGGAAGAGGAATAACTTGAAGGGAGAGGATGATGCACTCAGCACCTTGAGTCTGAGGGGCCTGAGGGACACGCCAAGGTGAGCAGATCAACAGCTAAAATGGAAAACAAACTCAAATGAAAATTCCCACAGAACAGGCTGTGCATTCCCTTTGCATGACGTACACGCTGGGCTGGAGACGCTGTGCGCAGAGCTAGCTATTACTCAGGTGCACCTCGAGGGCGCAGAATCTGCGCCAGAGTCAAGAGGGCGGCGGTGACGAACACTGAGCCAGGTGTCAGAGATGACTCACAGCTCTCCCAGGGTGGGGCCCTTTGGCGGCTGGAACCGGTGTGTGCCTGTGTGGCCTGTCTCCTCCGCACTGGGGCCTGGGGACAGAAAAAAGGGAGGCCCAACCCACAGGAATTTGACAGTGGACAAGTAGAAGTTAGAGAAAATTAAAAGTATGACTCATGAAATGCATATGCCATGTGCTAAACCCTGGCTGCTTTCATGACACTGTTAAAGGCATTGGTAGGCTGACATTGATGGATTAATGAGAGAACAACTCCCTAAGAGCTGTTTGAAAGAGGAGAAGCTAAAGATTTCGCAGACAGGATAGGCTGAATAAATAGGTAATGAAAGGAACTGTGCAAATATACCCACCCAGGTGATAGCAAAACACAAAATGCTAATTAAGCCAGCAGGAGCTACAGTGTTGTATTGCAAAGCAGTGTATTGAGGATCGGAGGCGGGGCCAGTATCTGGGGAACAAAACCCTCTCCTGGCCCCTGGGGTCTTGTCTTGTGTGCGTTTTGGACTTGACAGCAGTCTGAAGCAGGGCTGCCCCATATCTCTCTGTGACGATGGATACAGTCCATATGTGTGTGTGGTCTGATAAGGCAGCCACGGGCAACATGTGGCTCCTGAGCATGTGAAGTGTGGCTGGTGAGACCAAGGAACAACTGACTTCTACATTTTATTTTAATTCATTTAAATTTAAAGTTAAATAGCCCTGTGTGCTAGTGGCCACTGTATTGGACAGCATGGTTCTAGACTTCGGCTGCCTGGATGTATGGATGGATGTTCCGACCTTTTAAGCCTCTGCAGATTACTTGAAGAGGCTTTATTTTAGCCTCCAAAGTTTGTGTGGATTATGATGGACAGAGCAACGACAATGTTTATGTTGGGTAACTGCTTTCACCCTTTACCTCACCTGGCTTTCTGGGAGATCCAGGTGATCTCACCGATGTCAACATCCTGCTGAGCCAGGCCTGGGGGCAGAGCCAGCTGCTCAAGCTCACAGGGGAACTGCCTCCTTCACGAGGTTGGGTCCTGGTTACCTGAATCTAAATACTTAATCGCTGGATTGCTGATGGAGAAAGGACAATAATCCTATTTCTATTAGCTGAGCAAACCGTGCTCTTGAAAAACTGAGAGCTGGTCTCCACCTTCTTTGCCGATGAAGTAAATGCAGTGACCATGTGTCCCTCAGTCCTTGAGGTTTGTGCACTTGGAACAGTGTCCCTTCCAGCAAGGACACAGGATCTTGGAAGAGGAGAAGGGTCCATGGTGTTTCTCTTCACAGAAGGCTGCTGCCCTCCAGGTCCTGGGCTAATCGTTTTCATCATGTTCTATGGGGAAATCAGGGCTCCTGCCCCTTCTGCATGAAGGTTGGAGGGGGTGAAAGACCCTGGTGCCCAGGCCAATCACAGCCAGCTCCCGAGGCCAGCAGCTGTCCTGGGGAAATGATTTCCTGCTCATATCGAGAGATTGCTTTGTTTTTTAGTCTACTAAATCATCCAGCTTCTATGTGGAACTGATGTTTATTTATTTCCCTATTAAATTCTAATCTGATTAAACAGTTCACAGGGTTGTATGTACTTTGAGAAGGGTCTAAAATGAAGTTGCTACATTATATTGGCTTTTAGAAATCTGACCTAGGGCTGAACTGAGGTGAAAAAAGGTATTCTAGAAGCCTCAGAACCTGCCCTTCCATGGATATTTGTTGGGGCATCATTTGCAAAATAATTGGACACCAGGGCAATTTATAATGTATTGTAATGTTCGTATAACATTTAAGAGTCTCACCCGTTCTCATAACAACCCCATGAGATAAGCTTAAGGAGAAGAATCTCCTTGATGGGAAAAGTGCTTAGAAGGAGAGTGGCTTGCCTGAACTCATGTTGTCATGAAGGACAGAGCTGGCCCTTGGTGATAACCGTTCTTTCTCCTAGGCCACATCACCAATCGAAACCTCTTTAGGAGCTCCCACTCCACACAACATCTCAGCACAGGCTGGGTAGGTATTGCTTTATCTTAGACTTAGATGGAACACAACCTCTGCCTAGCTAGAGGTTAAAGGCACTGGGTAATGAAGAAGGTATGTCATAATGGAGTGGCCGCCACATTAACCATGCATTTGGGGACCTACCCACCGCTAGGCAGGTGTCAGGAAACTATAGCTGGATACTGGCTCTGTTACCTGATGGTAAAAGCCTCACTTATTCCAGACCCATCGGAACTGTGACACTCTGAGGCTGGGTTAAGGAATGAGCAAGGGACGGGAATTGCAATACGTGTCAAAATTTGGTGGTGGCATGTTTTGCATTGTGACTGTACAGTGGAAAAATGACCATGGATTAAGCCATGCACTTTCACAATAGGCACTCAATCCGAGAGTGAACTTGCCTTCAGAAATCAGAGGCAAAACGATCCTTAGAGTTTTCAGCCCCAGAAATCGCTGGCAGGAATTTACTCAGGGAGGTGTTCACCTAGGATAGAGGGCTTTGGTTAGGTTCTACTGTCTCATTGAGCTGTGCCTTTCTGCTGCCCTTTTCTGTTTGACCAAGGATCTCTTACACTCTAGTGCCTAATATGACACTCAATACACTGAGCTCTGGAAATTGGATCTGTCTGGCCTGGGTTCTCTGTGGGAGGTGCCAACGTTCCTACTCACAGCCTCCTCTGGGAGACCAGCTCCAGGACCTTCCTGCTTTGGAGAATCTTGGAGAAAGAGTTCTGACAACTTCTTCATTCCCTCAGGATTTGAGATATAGCAGGGCAGGCCCAGACTAGGAAGCTTTAAGAACCACCAACTTTTCACAGAAATGTAAGCAGGAATCCATACCTGAGAAGGGGATTCTCCAAACCAACCTATGATCCTGGGGGCTGAGGATTTCCAGGATCTGGTCTGAGTCTCCTAAGGGATCTCTGGCTCCCCTTGTACCAAGCAAACACTGAAGGACAGAGCCAGGAGGGATCCACTGTTATGAGCACACAAGTCAGATGGCTGCTGACATGATACATCCAGTGACATCTTTTCTCACCCTGCCTCTCCTGCAAATCCTCTAGTGTCCCCCAAAGAATATCCATGATAGAGAGAGCCACACAGAGAGGGTTTGACTATGGAAAGTTCTGATTTTGTCACTCTTCTTGATAGAGAAGATATGGCCTTGAAGGCACTGGCACAGCCCAGGCCCAAACCCTTGGGATATCATTATCTGGAAAGAATCGGGATCGTGTAACTAATGCTGTTTCAAGTTCTCAGACATACCAAGAGGCGACATGGTGTGAACATTGAAAATTCCTACCCTTGTACTTGAGGATAGAAATTGCTAGTTTTATGCATCCTACCACTTGTTTTTGTCTTTATTTCATAATTGCTTTTATATGTACAACTATGTCCTTTTTAGATGTGGTCTGAGTGTTTTGCAATGATGACTTAAAGAGCTGAAGAAAACTACAGAAATCTGTCACCAACTTGTCCCCCAAGTAACTTTGTAAAGAGAAACACGGAACTTTAAGTCCCAGAATGTCTCAAATGCATGAGCGCTGCCATACAAAATAGCCGTGACTATGGACATGGATCTTTCCTGAAAACTGAAGAACTCAGCTGCCCCTTGTTTAATAATTCCAACCTAGGGAGATCGCTACATGCTACCTATTTGGCTTAAATTGCATTACATTTTTCATATCTGTTCTTGATTTTTGTTCCCGTGTACAAAAATGTGAGACGTTACCTTAATGCTAAACATGTGTCTTTCTAGCCAAAGGAGATTTAATTTGGGGGTTAATCACACTCCCTACATTTAATCAGCACCGGGCACTGCTCTCGTAGGTAGTACCCGAGTGACAGGAAAGGTCCAGGCGACTTGTTCCTCTCAGTGCTGCCAATACTGCGAGACAGTCTCTCCTACCTTCAGACTGTAGGGGGGATATTTTGTTGTGTGACTGTGTGTTCCTTACTAGGCAGTATGGATCTCTCCCAGGGATACAGCTACATCCATAAACATCAATCACTGGTGTTTTTAGCTGTCCTTTGAACATTAAATAACCGCAGTGTGAACATCCCAGATTAGAGAAGAAATCCCAACAAGAACTTGATTGATATCAGGCATCCAGGATCTATCTCGGGGATCCATACCTCCAAAAGAAAAGACAGTCCATCCTCTGGAGTAAATTTCAGGCATAAAATATTAAGTAAGAATTCATAAAAGGCATATTACTCATCTTAAATCAATTCGCCATGCTAACAACGGGTGTTGAATGCAGCTTGTGGTATTTAGCTTTCATAGGATAAGTAAAATTCTTACGCAGAGAAGAGCTTACACGTGAAATATGATCGTTCCGCCTAGTGGTTCAGAGCACCCTGTCTGGGCTCAGACGGCCTGGAAAGGAATACCCACTCTACCACATACTGGCTGTAAAATCTGGGGCAAAATTTCTTAACTTTTCTAAGGCTCAGTTTTCTTCTCCATCAAAGGAGGCAAATAATATATAGCGACTTAAGAATATTAAATAAGCCAATGTGTATAAAGTCCTTAGCACAGTGTTGGAACATTGTAAGCACTCAAATAATGGTAACTACTAACTACTACTGTTATCATCCTCATTCTTGTGTTGCTATTATATTATACCAAACTTTTTATTTATTATCATCCTAGACAAAAATATTTGGACAATGGCTAGTTATTATGTGATGCAGCATTGTATTTTACTCTCTTCATTTAAACGAAAAACTGGATTTGCAGTGCAGTGGGTTAGACTCTGAGGAAAGAAGGGTGAGGCTGAACTGGAGTGACGGCGAGCGAGGGTCATGTGGCGGGGAATGGTACCCGGAATGGGAGTGCCTGCCCCGGCCTCTTCCGCCCTGACCTGTAGGATTCTTCAATATCTCCTTTTTGTGTTGGCTTTTTTCCCAGGTAACACACACACACACACACACACACACACACGCATGCACGCACACACACACACACACAGTAGCAGGAGAATGTCTTCCAGGGTTCTAGGTACCTGTTTGGAAGGTGTCCCACTTGAAAACCAGGATTTCTCAAAATTTGTCTCTTGCCCCCCGGATAGATCTCCATAGTTCTCGGCTGAGTCTCTTCTGTGTTCCTGTCTTCTCAGACAAGCCTGGAGAACAAAAGAGGCTTGTTTTGTTTAGTTTGTCACTTTGGGTCTATGACTAGCTTTGATACCTTTATGCTTACTTCCTATTGTGAAGAACATGAAATAAATCACAGAATAAATACATGAGGTACGTCTCCGGTGTACATCACTGTTACCAAGTACCAACACACCCACCCAGGCATCACTCCTCTTCCCTTAGCCCCAACTGCCAGAGCAATAGCATCAGTCATTGCTTGAATAAATTCAAACAACAAACATACCAAGAGGTATTTTGTCAAGTATTTCCCCAACAATCACCTTCTTAGGGAAGGAAGGAAGGACCTAGTATACCGCATTAACTTCTCCTGGTCTCTTTCTCTTCATGGCTCCTCCTTCATACTCACCTCCATCCACTCTACTCTATCCCTTTGGGTTACACCCTAGTTACAGGAGAAGAATTTTCATACGTGAGCCTTCAGCACGTGCTGCTCCCTCCACTGGGAGTGCCTTTCCCAGGATGTTCTCTTGACAAATCCTGCTGCTCTCCTCTGAGAGCTAGCTGGGTGGCATCCCCCATTTTCCCTGCCTCACTACTCTTCCCCAACCCAAATCAATTGCTCCTTTATACAGACATAGCTTGAATTATGCAAAATTTTCCCACATTGTATTTAGTTGTTTTGTGTTTGAGTCTGTTTCTCCTGCTGATCTCTGAGAACAGTGACAGTAAGGGCCACTTCTTTTCAATCCCCCAGCATCCAGCATTTAGTGTTAATTGAATTGCATTTTTGTTTTGGAGGAAAGTAACAATCCCCAAATGCAAAATGATAAAAATGTATAAACAAAAATGTTTTCTTTTCATTTTTAAAAAACAAAATGAGAAGAAAACTTAGTTCCAAAATATTTCTCCTCCCGTACGGGGATTGAACAAACTGAAGAATATCATGTGCTAGGGGGATTTCAACTGATAATGTAAATACCCCTGAGGAGTAAAACTTCTTGGAGCATTTCCAGGCTAGCAGAGCCAGTGACAGAATTCACCATTGCCCACCGCAGGCAAATTATCCATGTTGCAGTAGAGAAAGGCGGTGCACAGACCAGTGATAGTGTTTCTAAACCGGGCCCAACACATCTGCCTTCCGGGCTGGGCTGGGAAAGATTTCTCGGGCATTTTTTCATTTCTGTTGGAATAATGTCTCCTTCCTTTTTTTTTTTTAAAAAAAAAGATTTTACTTTTAGAGAGAGGAGAATGGAAGGAGGGGGAAAGAAAGAGGGAGGGAGGGAGGAAGGAAGGAAGGAAGGAAGGAAGGAAGGAAGGAAGGAAGGAAGGGTAAGAAAGAAAAGAGAAATGCTGATGTATGAAAGAATCATCCATCTGTTGCCTCTCCCAAGCACCCCAACTGGGGACTGGCCCGCAATCTAGGCACGTGCCCTGGCCGGTAATCGAACCAGCAAACTTTTGCTTTGCCCAAACAACTGAGCCATGCCAATCAGGGCACATCTCCTTCCTTGATGTAGAAGGACTTGCCAGGGCTTCCTGCCCTGGGGAAAGCCTGATATTATGCTACAAGGTTAAGAATAGAAATGACCTGATAGTACACAAACATTTTCCACTTTGGAAAGCAGAGAGTCGGTTACACTGTGCTTCACAACTGAGGTGTGAGGGAAGCGCCGGCTTCCAGTCTCCCGCACCGTGGCCAGACGGCACCTGGCTTCCCAGGAGAACGGTGCAGGTTTACCCCGCCTTGCTCAGAAAGGGAGAACAGCCCATAATGTTTTTTTTTTTCTAGCTCATAGTTTATCTTATTTCCAAAAACTATTTCATATAGATAGTAAGCCATTGTAATAAATCCTGGGCAGTGTTTGTTTTCATAAATAATTTAAACAAGAAAACTCAAAAATACTAGACAGTAACTATAATAAATAAGCACCAGAGAGGTAGCTGGAGAGTTCAGTGAAGTTTAGCTGAGTACAGGCCTCTTGTTTCTATTCCTTCTCCACTGACTTGTGACCAGAGCCGCTGATTGGCAGGAGCCCTGGTCTGGCCTGCTGTGTCCTGAAGCGGCAGATGCCTGTGCTACCCAACCTGCCGGTATCAAAGGAGCAAGAAAATGCTGATGGGCTGAAAGTGGAGGAGCCCGTCTTAGCAAAGGCTTGCAAGACCCAGGCAGAGTCTGTGGGATGAACAGAATTCTTGTGGGCTGAGTGTTTTTTGAAAATTCTCTCCAAGAATGCATGTGACTTAAATATTTCTTTACCAAAAGGGGATGAAGAATAGAATGGTTTGCAGTGATGAAAAAACCCTTTCCCCTCTGGTTCCTTATCCCTTCTTTCATAGAGGAACAGGAGAACAACACACCAGTGGCAAAGTAGGTACTTCCAATCTCTTTATTTTGATCCAGCCAAGCAATCTTTCTGTGTAAATCAAACATTAATCCTCTCAAGGTCATAGCTTTGCTGACAAAAACAAACACCGGGACAGAGTCAAGTCGAGGCTCCCAGTCCTAGAAAAAGCAGAATCCAGCCGTACTGCCCACAGGGGCTAGTTTTCCTGTTATTTGTAAATGTCATTTTGTTGGTGGTGGTGGTGGTGTTGTTGTTAATGACGTGTTTCTACTTTGGGGGTCCTGAAGTGACGGGGCAGAGGGGTGTGACATACAGAGGATGGGGAGGAGGAATGGCCTAGTAATTCAGAGTCACCAGGGGCACCCCTTACTCTGGAACTTTCGAAATATTCCCTTTCAAATTCACGTGCCTGGAGCCGGACTGCTATAAATAAGTTTCTGTTCACGTGACATAACTGGCTGAGAGCAGTCTTGAAATTGTAGGCGTGTCAGGTAACTCCTTATTCCTTTCTATTGGAGTACAGGGGCTCCTCCTTCACTCTTCCTCTGTGTTCTCGCCCCGCCCCCCACCGCACCTCGCCCCTCCCCCTGACAGCAGCTCCGGCCGTCAGGCGCCTTCTGTGCAGAAGCTAACGCTGCGGGGGTAGAACACAGAAGGTGCGTACATGCCTGTGGAGGGTGACGTGGGTTCTGTGACTCACTGTAACTCAAGCCTGGTAAACACGACAAACCCCCAGCGCTGCCACTTTCTAGCTTCGTGACCTTGGGCGAGCTCACTGACTCCATGGGTTGTCACCCCCCTCATCCGAAAGAGGGAGATGGGAGAGGGCCCTGGGCTGCCGGCGTGTTGGGGGAACTCCAGGCAGGGTGACTGGCCTCATGGTGAGTGTCCAATAAAAGACACTCATCATCACCATCACCATCATTATCTCATGACAATTTTAATTGTTTCCAATCCCATTCCTTGGTTTACTTTTATTTCTAACAGCCTTTGCCAAATAATGTGACTCTGATCTTAGTCACGGAGGAAGAAAGGCTCTTTCTGTCCTGGCCTGAGCATCGTTCTTGTTTTTCCACCCCGGAAGGAGACGGGTGTTTCCTAAGCCTGCTCATCCCGCAGCAGCCAACTGAGGAGATTCCGTCCTAGTCATTCAGGGGTCCTCTGTGAACCACTTTTCACTCAGCATTACAGCTTTCGAAATCCACAGGGATGCTCAAAACTTCTCTTGTTTCTTCTATTATCAGTCTCCTCTTTTACCTGGGCCCCTGGTGTTTTAAGAAGCCATCAGTGTATCACGGGAACACTTCTTCACCTCAAAGTCATGGCAGAAAAACTATCCTAAGACCCAGCTAGGGTACACCTCAGCCAACAATGACCCTCTGTCAAGGTTACTGTTACCCAAACTGCACAAGCTTTCAGGAAGTGGGAGTTGCCACTGCCTTCAATTGGTTCTTTTTGGTAGTGGTTCTTGTGACCTAACATGAGTAATCCACAGTTTGGGGTTTTAATTATCACTGGTGACATCATCAAAGTTCATTAGTTTTGAGAGGTTAAGTAATCAAATGAGTTGATTTCCTGTCCTATCTGAGGACAGTAGAGAAACACATACGTCAGAGGTGAGCAGAGCACAGAACGCTCCCTGCCCCCGACTGCCGCCCCCCTCTCATTCTCATGGGAAGGGAAGTTGAATTTTCTCCATTCCCTCAACTTTCTGAGCGGATGGTTCCAAACCCTCACCACCTGGCAGAGTCTCCGATCGTGCCCTTGAACAAGTTTATGTCATCATGCTCAGTGTTTGACCTATACTTGAAGGAATTAGGACGAATAAGTGACCTGAAACAAAACCCATTTGAACACATTTGATAGATTATGAAAAAGTCATGCTGAAATGCCAAGTAGAATCTTTCTCTCCAGCTTTCAGTGGACACAATGGCTAAATTCTGCCTCAAGTTACATAAACACATTTGACCAAAAGAAGAAGAAGAAGAAAGCTATGCAGCATAAACACCCTTGAAGAAATAGAGCCAAATTCTGAGATGGCATGTAATTATGTACTAGTTACTAGATTCTGAAATAGCATGTAATATGCCAAATAGATGTTTATTTCCTCTTGTTTTTTCAAAAGGGTCCCACCCAACCACTGAAAGGAGTAGCATCAAAATAACTCAGGGTGGGTTTAACCCTCCCCTCCTGCCGCTAGCACACAGACCTGTAAAGGCACTGCTAATTTGATGCATACCAACCCCTAGCATATTTTAGGATGTAGCAGGGATGGTGTGTACAGGAGGTTTCTAAGGGCTTCAATTTGAGCCAGTTTGTTAAAGACGAGCCAAGCACAGGAAGGAATATGTGGCAAACACATATGATTTGGGAGTCATAGCTAGTAATTAAGTCTTACACTATTTGTACACCCAGAAATGGGGACTCCTTAGTGTCCAAGCAGGTCACTGTGCTGTGAGTGAAAGCAAGATTTCTGCAAGTAACTGTCCAAGCTCATCAGTGACCCAGGATTTCAATATCCACCCAATACAAAGTCTACCTTAGTAAATTATCTAAATACAAATAGATCACATATGGACCAAATTATTGAGGGGTCATTAAAGTCACACAATTGATTCTTAACCCCCTACTTTAAATACTTTCTGGAACAAGGTAAGGGATAGATTAAATAATCTAACTAACTCATTGTGCTTCCCTTTCATGTAGTTTTGGTAGGTTGCTATATACTTACTTCAACAATACTCAGAACATCTTAAAGACAACCTGATTTATTTTTTGCAGACCTTGCGGTGAGTAGATTTGAAAATGCTCCATGAGGGTGGATTTGACTTATAGGAATAGTTACAAGTCATATGGACCTAAGTCTAGTAAACAGGGTTGGTTGTTAAGTAACACTGGCTCTCACCAATGACAAGGTGTTTGGTTCAACAGAGAAGAGTAAGTTTCCAACCCTGCCCTTAAGAAGTGGTCCCACACAAAGGGCACAACTTGAGTACCCAGTTTGGGTGACAGGGGAGGTTGTGCCCCAGGACTCTGCAGTACACCTACTAGATCAGGCCACACTACCAATACAGGGAGTCATAGCGGCTCTACCTAACTCATGGAAATGAACATAGGGAGGCTGCCAAAATGGGGAGACAAAGAAACATGGCCCAAATGAAAGAACAGCTCAAAACTCCAGAAAAAGAACTAAACTGAATGGAGATAAGCAATCTCTCAGATGCAGAGTTCAAAATACCAATTGTAAGGATGCTCAAGGAACTTACTGAGGACCTCAGCAGCATAAAAAAGATCCAGTCAGGAACCAAGGATACACTAATTGAAATGAAGGACAATTTACAGGGAAACAACAGTAGAGTAGATGAAACCACAATCAAATCAATGATTTGGAACATAAGGAAGAGAAAAACAACGAATCAAAACAACAACAAGAATCCAAAAAAATGAGGATAGTATAAACAGCCGCTGGGACAACTCCAAGAGGGCCAACATTTGCATCATAGAGGTGCCAGAAGGAGAGGAGAAAGAGCAAGAAATTGGAAATCTGTTTTAAAAAATAATGAAAGAACACTTCCCTAAGTTGGTGAAGGAAGTAGACATGCAAGTCCAGGAAGCACAGAGTGTCCCAACAAGATATATGCAAAGAGACCCACTCCCAGACACATCAGAATTAAAATGCCAAAGGTTAAAAATAAAGAAAGAATCTAAAAAGCAGCAAGAGAAAAGAAGTTACCTACAGGGAGTTCCCATACGACTGTCTGCTGATTTCTCAAAAGAAACTTTGCAGGCAAGAAGAGATTGTCAAGAAATATTTGAAGTCATGAAAAGCAGGGACCTACAGCCAAGATTGCTCTACCCAGCAAAGCTATCACTTAGCAGCAAATGGAAGATAAAGGGCTTCCCAGACAAGAAAAAACTATAAATGAGTTCATCATCACCAAACCATTATTCTATGAAATGTTAAAGGGACTTATTTAAGAAAAAGAAGAAGATCAAATATATATATCAAAAATTGAATCCAAAAAACAAACTAGCAAATAAGGAGAACAGAGACAGAATCATGGTTACAGAGAACATTTTGATGATTGCCAGATGGCAGGGGTGTGGGGGAATGGGTGAAGAGGTGAGGACATTAAGAAATACAAATAGGTAGTTACAGAATAGTCATGGGGATGTGAAGTACAATATAGTAAATGGAGTAGCTGAAGAACTTATACACATGACCCATGGATATGAACAATGGTGTGGGGATTGCCTGAGGGAGTGGGGGCTGCTGGGTGGAGAGGAGCAAAGGGGGAAAAATCAGGATAATTATAATAGCATAATCAATAAAATATAATTTTTTTAAAAGAAAGAGGCTGTGGTCCAGTTTGAGAGGAAGTCACACAAAAGAGTTTCATAAGCAATGGGAGAGAGGTATGAAAAGGGTGCTGTGGCATTGGAGTGACAGAAATGATCTCAAATCAATGATAGTGATGGCTGCAATTTGGTAAATTTACTAGAAGTCATTAATTATACATAAAATGGATGAATTTTATATGTAAGTTATACCTCACTGAAGTTGTCTCTTGAAAAAAAGGTGCTATAGGAGTAAAGAGGTCCCCTATGATTCTAAATTAAAACTGGGGTCCTCACCAACCTTGTGAAGTGTCAGGTAAATGAGGGTGAAGAACAAGTTAGAGACGTGGTTGTGGTTTAGGCTGTCTTGCTGTGGTTCTTGGGTCCTGGCCCGGACCTTAAGTGTGGGGAATCAACTGAAGGTTTTCATGCATTCCAATGGCATAGTCAAATTCACATTTCAGATAGATTTCAAGAAGGCAGGACTAGAGGCAAGGAGACCAGTGATAAGGATATTGTGATAGTCTTGGAGAGAAACTACAGAGGTTGAAACCAGGGTGGTGGCAATAGATAAAAATGAAGGCACAAGGTCATGAGCTTTTTCAGCAAACTTGGCAGGACATGGTGACTGGTGGGATGTGGGTGGTGAGGGAGGAGAAGGAGTCATCAGACAGGGAATAGAGGGGAGTGAGGCAGGAGGAAGGACATGCAGAGCGAAACTGTGGCCGTGCTGAATATGCCGTGCCCATGTGACATCCAGATGGGAATGTCTAATAGCAGGTGTGTGTCTGATTCCCACACTTTGGGGAGATTCAGGTTACAAGTCATTAGTATATGAATGGTGGTTAAAAACACAGGAGGGGAGCCCTGACCAGTATGGCTCAGTTAGTAGGGTGTCATCCTGAAAAGTGAAAGGTCTCTGGTTTGATTCCCACTCAGGGCATGTGCTAGGGTGTGGGTTCGGTCCCAATCGGGGTGAGTACCAGAGGTAACCAATCAATGTTTCTCTCTCACATGGGTGTTTTTCTCCCTCTCTTTCTCCTTCCCTTCCCCTCTCACTCTGTAATAAATAAATAAATAAATAAATAAATAAATACAATCTTAAACATAGGAGGGGATGAGATGGGTCTTGGAGACCTTGTGAATTAGAAGAAAATCAGGTGGAGGTTGGAAAACTGGTGGAAGTAACATCTGAGGGGCTGGGGAGAAGAATGTGAGAAACAGAAGGGACGTCAGGAGGTGTGATGTCAAAAAGCCAAAGGAGTGATGTTTCAAGAAGAAAGAAGTAATAGTGTCAAATGTAGATAAAGCTCCAGAAAGCAAAGACTTAAAAGGTGTCCACTGAATTTGGCTGCGGGTGACAACAGTTTCAGGGGCAGTGCGGTGACCTCCAGGCTGCGGTGGCTCAGGGAATGAGTGGGAGGAGAGAAAGTGGAGATAGAAATGTAGAGGACTGTTTGGGGACCTCTGGAGACTGGAAAGTGCTGGGGCTGTGAGTGGAAAAGGACACATGGTCCACAGGCAGCTTTGTTTTGTTCTCAGAATGGAGAGATTGGGCATGTTTGTAGGCTGAGCCAATCAGAAAGCACATCTCAAAGACAGATGAGAGGTCCATGGATGGAGAAGGGCTGGATACGGAGGGACATGGACCAAGACCTCAGGCTGAGCATTAGCATGAAGAGCGTCACCTCACCTCTCGGGACTTGAAGGCTAGATGGGGGTGTAGCTGGATGGAAGGGATGGGTGTCGAGTGGCCTCCCACCCATGGCCTTGGGTTCTCTGTTTTGTTTCATGTGTCTGTAAAGCAGGAAGAGAAATTCTTTGCTGAAAGTATGGAGAAAAGTTTAAAATAGTGATGGTATTTGCTTCTTTGCTTTGAAAGAAGTAGAGAAGTTTAAAATAGTGATGGTAACAGAGAGGGTTGATGGACAGGTGAACGTGTTGAAGCGAGTCATCCTTCACTCCTTTCTTTCTCAGTCCCGCCCCTCCAGCTCTCAGCAAGGGGTCTCTGCTGCTTCTGTTCTCTGGTCAGGCCACTTGTGACCTCTACTCCTGTCACCCTGGCCCGAACCACCAGAGTTTCTCTCCTAAATTGCCAGCGCAGTTTCCTTATGAGTTTTTCTGCTGCTTCTCTTGCCCCTCTCAGACCTTTCCCCACATAGCAGCCATGAGATATTTTAAAAATGTATTGGGTTGGCCAAAAAGTCTGTTTAGTTTTTTCCATAAGATCAAAGACACTTTTTTCATTTTCACCAATAACTGTATTGATTTGGATATTTTGAGTATTTCAGCTATTTCCTGCATAGTATAATGTTGATTGTTCTCAGTTAATGTCTTGATTTGATCGCTATCAACTTCACTGGTCTACCCGATTGTAGAGCAATATCCAATGAGAAATCTTTAGCACAAAACTTTGCAAACCACTTTTGACACATTCAATCAGTCAAATCACCTTTTCCATACACTGCACAAATCTTTTTTTGTGTTTCAACCTTTCTTGAAATAATAAAGCATAATATGCCAAAAATGTATATTTTCTTCCATCTTCAATATTAAAATAGCTACACAAATATTCATCAATTTTGATAAGTTTTTTTTAAATGCACACTGATATGGCAGCTGTCATAATACAATCTAACAAAATTGTTCTGAATGAAGTTAAAGACAACTAAGGACTAATACAACCATCTTATAGAAAAAAAAAAAACAAACGAACGAACTTTGGCCAACCTAACATATCAGATCATACCACTCCCCTGCTTAAAATCATCCGATAATTCTCATTGTGATGACAATAAACTCCACATACCGAGTGTTGTCTTGGTAAACATGACCAGGCCCTACCTGCCTTTCCCACACTCACCCTCGGTCAATGTGTTTCGGCCTCTCTGGTCTTTCGTTTCCTCCAATGCTCCAAAGTAGTTTCTGCCCCAGGGCCCTTGGACTTGCTTCCCTTCTGTTCAGGATGTTCTGGTTGGCTCTTTCTTGTCATTTACTTGCATGGCCAAAGTTACTTTCTCAAAGGGGACTTCCCTGTCTGTTTAGAGAAGCATCACCCCCAAACCCATTACCTCTGTTTTATCTGCCTCCGTAGCCATCAGAAACTGAAGCGATCTTACATACTTGCTTACTTGTACATATTGTTTGTTTCTCAATTCTAGACTAAGAGCTCCAGGATAAAAGGGACCTCATTCAGGACAAAGTAGGCACTTACGTATTACTATTTATGAGAACAGTGTTGAAAGTGTCCTTATAATAAGCACAGTGTTGAAAGCCCAACAGAGATTAGAAAATAAAACTGCAGTGGCTTCAAGTTGTTGTGATTTTTTTTTTCCAACAGAGATCCTAAAATAAGATTGATTATCTTAGGTGCCTGTTCTTAAGACAACTTCCGACAAGAATTTTGAAACATGGGCTGGGTGGCAGAGGCACCTTTGAGAAAAGTAGATGTACTCCAGCATGACCAGTTCGAATGTTTATGTTCTCACTATTTTATAGAAATTCCTTCCATTTTATGGTCTTGTAGGTATGTTGCCAAGTTGTGGGAGAAGTTTGCTGACTCCGTTTCTAGCCCCCAAGCTAAGCTGTGTTACACAGGTTACTGAGATAGGCCTGGTTTCCTTGGTGACCTGTGGGTTCAGTTCTATTCGAAATTGCTAGGGGGAAGGAAAACCAGATAACCGTCAGTTCTGTGTTTTCCTTGGGAAAGGAGTGCTTTTCAATCCTTAGTGAGGCTGAGGACATGCCTCCTGGGTGGATGAGGGTTGACCTCCGGGGCCAGCAGGCTGAATGACACTTCCTAAGTGTTCCCTGAATCCCACATTTCGTCTGGCAAGTTTGTCCTATGCTAGCTCTGGGTAATTGCATCACTGACTCCTCAGGCTCTCTGTCTGTTTAGTTTCTGCATATAAACACTGTAACTAAGGTGATGAATAATTAGCTTATTGTGGAATGTGCTAACCACCTTTCTTCTGGCAGAATGAGATGAAGGGCCCTGTCATTTTATAAATGGTAGGGCGACCCAATTTAGCTCCATAATGTCTTTTTCCCTGATGGCTGGTTTACCAAATTTAAGCTCTGCTGCCATTTGTTAACAAGGTTTGTGTGCCAAGTTCTGTACTAATACTTTGAAAAGGTTGTCTCATTTTGTATTCGTGACAATGTTATGAGGTAGGTACTATTATTATCCCCATTTTACAGACAAGGAAAGTGAGCCTCAGAGGTAAAGTGGATTTTTTATGGTCCCATGGCTTATAAAGTGGTGGGTTTTGGATTATAGAAAATTATTGCTGCTTATCATATATGCGTACTGACACTATCTGCTGAGTGCTTTTCTAACACTGCAAGCAAAGGGGGAAGGTAACTCCTATTTCCTGCGATTACCTGATATTCAGACTCCACCTTATGCTGCATTTCCCGCAGATATTGAACATCACTGAAGAACTTCTGTCTGTCCCTTGCTTCATGCAACATGATTCTTAATCCCCGACCTGCATATAAAAGATAAATAAACACACTGTGATAGAACCCTTTGTTACTTTGCCATATTTGGAATTAGTATAATTGTGTTTATTCTCTTTATTAATCTAATTTCCATTGTTTGAAAGACACAGATGCTCCTTTCAGACTGAAGGGGTTCTTTGTATGGGTGTGGATGCCCTTATAGCCCTCTCATTCTGGGTGCAAATAGTGCAACCATCAGCTGGCTTGCTAATGGAGCCATCAGCTGGCTCTAGTGACCCTGTCCCGGTTAGACATGGGAGTTATATTGACAGACACCTGATTCAGAAGTAGGTCTACAACATGATGACAAGAAAACTCAAGAACCTAGATAAATTTTAAGTGACTGAGGTTATGAGGCCTTGGGAATTTATTTATTTTTTATTTTTAAAAATATATTTTATCATTATGCTATTATAGTTGTCCTATTTCCCACCCTTCACTCCCCTCCACTCTGCACACCCTCTCCCACCCACATTCCGTCCCTTTAGTTCATGTCCATGTGTCATAAGTTCTTTAGCTTCTACATTTCCCATACTATTCTTACCCTCCCCCTATTTTCTACGTACCATCTATACTACTTATTTTCTGTACCTTTTCCCCCTCTCTCCTCCTCCTACTTCCCTGTTGCTAACCCTCCATGTGATCTCCATTTCTGTGGTTCTGTTCCTATTCTAGTTGATTGCTTAGTTTATTTTTGTTTTTGTTTTAGGTGTGGTTGTTAATAATTGTGAGTTTGCTGTCATTTTACTGTACATGTTTTTTAAAATCTTTTTTTCTTAGATAAGTTCCTTTAACATTTCATAAAATAAGGGCTTGGTGATGATGAACTCCTTTAACTTGACCTTATCTGAGAAGTACTTTATCTGCCCTTCCATTCTAAATGAAAGCTTTGCTGGATAGAGCAATCTGGGATGTAGGTACTTGCCTTTCATGACTTGGAATACTTCTTTCTAGCTCCTTCTTGCCTGCAAGGTCTCTTTTGAGAAATCAGCTGACAGTCTGATGGGCACTCCTTTGTAAGTGACTGTCCCCTTATCTCTTGCTGCCTCTAGGATTCTCTCCTTCATTTTTACCTTGGCTAATATAATTATGATGTGCCTTGGTGTGTTTCTTCTTGGGTCCAACTTCTTTGGGGTTCTCTGAGCTTCCTGGACTTCCTGGAAGTCTATTTCCTTTGCCAGATTGGGGAAATTCTCCTTTATTATTTGTTCAAATAACTTTTCCTCTTGTTGCTCTTGCTTTTCCCCTTCTGGTATCCTTATAATTCAGATGTTGGAATGTTTAAAGATGTTCTGGATGTTCCTAAGCTTCTCCTCATTTTTTTGAATTCTTATTTCTCCATTCTTTTCTGTTTGGTTGTTTGTTTCTTCTTTCTGGTCCATTCTATTGATCTGAGTCTCAGTTTTCTTCCCATCAGTATTGGTTCCCTGTGCATTTTCCTTCATTTCTCTTATTGTAGCCTTCATTTTTTCATCTAATTTGTGACCAAATTCAACCAATTCTGTAAAAATCCTGATCATCAGTGCTTTGAACTGTGCATCTGATAGGCTGGCTACCTCTTGGTCGCTTAAAAGTATTGGGTCTGGGGCTTTGATTTGTACTTCTGTTTGAGCCTTTGTTTTAAATTTTGATCTGGTCGCGTCTGTTACATAGTGAGGGGTGGAGCCTTAGGTGTTCTCCAGGGCGGGGCACCCTAGTCACTGGGTTGTGACGTTATATGTGGGGACGGGGTCTGAGAGGAAACAATGGCGCTTGCTCCTCTCTCCATCGGATTTCAGTCCCTTCTGTCACTCCCCCCAAGCAAACTGGGCCTTTCTGCTGCTGATTCCCGTGTGGGTAGGCTTGTGCAGATTCTAGGACCCTGTGGGTCTCTCCAACGAACTGTCTTGTGCGACTGGTAGTCTCTCCCAGTGCCTCAACCCCCACAAGTGTTTTTATCAGTGCCCCGAGGCTTTGTTTCCCGGTGCTGGGACCCTGGGTTGCGTGGTCTGTCTTTCTGCCCAATTTTGCCTGGTTTATCTGCACGCGGATGTGGCCCAGACAGCCAGGCGCCTTGTGCTCAGTGCCTCGCCTCACAGTTGCTACCTCTCTGGGTCTGCCAGCCACCTGTGCTCTTACGATCGGGATGCCTTACACACCTGGGATGACTTACGCTCCCGGTGCCACTGCTTTTTGTGCTGCAAACCCTCTTCGCCCGGCTGCCTGACTCCGCCCCTCCTACCAGTCTGGATGAATGTGTATGTTTTAACTCCTTGGTTGTCCGACTTCCATACAGTTCAATTTTCTGTCAGATCTGGTTGTTATCTTGTTTCTAAATTGTTGCTGACCTTATTTTGGTTGTGCGAGGAGGCATAGTGTGTCTACCTATGCCTCCATCTTGGCCAGAAGTCTGAGGCCCTGGGAATTTAAATTCATTTATTCAGCAAGTTTTACACCCTTATTCCAACCCAGGCACCATGTTGGGCACTGGGATACAGCAGTCAGCAAGATGAACACGGCCCCTGCATTTGTGGTGCTTGTGGTCTGGGGTGAGAAGACCGACAGTGAACAAGTGGACCCTAACTGTGATCAATGCTATGGAGACATATGTGGCTCCTTCAGAGAGTGTTATCATGGAAGAGCATAAGTTGGTCTGGCACACTAGGTTTCCCTTAGGAAATGACACTGAGTTTGCTAAGGAGTGAGCCAGGCAAGAAGTGTGACAGGGAGTATCTTGGACAGAGAGGACAGCAGATGCAGAAGCATCAGGGTAGCAAGGGACTGGTATGGATGAGAAACAGGAAGGCCAGTCCCAGTGGAGCAGAGAGACAAGGCAGAACAGCACCAAATGGCTGGAGGTAGCTACGCAGGGGCAAACTCATGTGGTTGGGGACATGAAGCTCAGGGCTCGAAGAGCCGTAGTAAGACACTGGAAGGCTCTGTCTGGGGAGTAGATGATTACCATTGCATTTTTAAAAGATCCCTCCAGCCTTTGTATGGAGACTAGATTGGGGGTTGGGGTGAGTATGGGGTAAAAGTAGTAGTGGAAAGACCATTGGGAACATATTACAGTAATCCAGATGAGATAAGATGGTGATCGGACCTTGGGTAGGAAAAAATAGAGATGAGGAGCAGGAAGAGGTGGGAGAGGAGGGGGAGGGGGAGGAGGAGGAGGAAGAGGAAGAGGAGATCACAGCTACTATTTACTGAGCCTCTGGAGGTTATAAGCACTTACACATATTAACTCATTCAGATCTTCATGACCACGCTACGAGGCAGGCACTATATCTCTATTTTTGCAGATGAGAAAACTGAGGCACAAAGGGATTTAGTAACTTGCGTAAGTTTATAGAGCTACTAAGTGGAAGAGTTGGGATTTGAGCCCCAAGAGTCTCACTCCAGTGCCCACATTCTTACCCATGAGGGATTCAGGGATGCTCAGGAGAGGAAGTCATCAGGACTTGGTGATGACATGGGTGGGCTGGGAGAGAAACGTGTGGAGGAAGCTGCCCAGGTGACTGGCTCAGGCAGCAGCAGTTGGTGCCAACACTCCCTTCAGAATCGGAGGAGGAAGGAGGAACAGGTTGTGAGAAAGTAACTTGGAGTTGTGTGTCTGGGGCACAGCAAATGGAGATGTCAAGTAAGTAGGTGTAGGTGTCCGGAGCTGACTAGAGAGGTGAAGATTTGGGCTTTGCTGGCATTTTTGCGAACAACTGAAGTTGAAGGCATAATGGGTCTTGAAAAGAGGAGGACCCAGGACAAAACTCTGAGGAACACTAAAATTTAAGAACAGGGAGCCAAAGAGAAACCCTGCAAAGAGACCAGAGAGGTAGGAGGAGAACCAAGTGGGCGTATTTCATAGGTGCCGAGAAGAGTGCTTTTCAAGAAGGAGGTTATTAATAACATTGGGGAGAGCATTTAGTGCGGGGACCGGGCTGAAGGCAGGTTGCTGTGGGCTGTGTAAAGGAGAGGTAAGGAAGTAGAGACAGTACTTTCAAGAGTGTGGCTCTGATTGGTGAGGCCTAAATTTATGACAAAGTATTTAAGTTCCTGAAGTTATTAAATGGCTCTATTAATAATAAGTCTGCTAGACGGATGTTAACTGGACATGAGGGCAATCATTTTGCAATATATACAAATATTGAATCATTACATTGTACACCTGAAACTAATATGTTACATGTCAATTAATACCTCAATAAAACAAATGGGTCTGCTAGACTTCATCTATAAGGTCATCAAAGTTTCCACATGATTTCCACTTATTGTCCAGTGAAGGTCTTTCCTTTATTTCTACATGTATTTTGGAGCGGCTACCATGTGACAGGTGCTTTCTAGGCTCTGGGGAAACAGCAGGATAAGACAGAGAACATTGCTGCCCCAGATGTTTACATTCTGCCACTTTTGTACCTTCTCTGATTTTTCAGTAGTGGACACATTGGTGGAATAGGCTCACCCCTGACTCATGGTGACCCCATGTCTGGTCTTGTTGCTCTGAACTCTCTCTGGCCTCGACTTCTCACCCTGGGCCACAGGGATGATCGAGCTGGTCCCCCGGGGGGCTATTTTGTCTTGAGCGTGGAAAACCACTCTTTGAGGGTCAGAATCCAAAACTGGTAGTTCCCTAATCTATACACAGAACCTAAATCTCTGAGCATTTTAATAGTCAATGATGAGGTTACATTTTAAGAGACCACTTTTAACTTTTCACATGAATTTGTACCCGCCCAAAATGAAGCTCCTACCCTTTTCAGGAGACAGTGGTGTTAAAACAGGCAGAAAGGTGAACCTCTAATGCTACATTGGACGGAGAAGCCTGTCTGAATACTAATCAGGCAGAGAACATAAGATTCATAATGTAAATATGTTAACAGTCACGGAAGGAGCACAACCCAGAGTCCACCTGGATGATACCTTTTGGTTACAAAGTGAATGTAGAAAAGCTAGCTAATCTATCCTGCCTTAATGTGGTGTTATTTTAAGGAGGCTTCTAAGTCAAGAGCCATGAAATAACTGTTTAAATAGGTAGGAAATAACACTATTTGAATTACCTGCTAGGTTACCGCTGACTTCACAATCACTTACCAAATAAAGGTCTTTAAAAGTGCCTACAAAAGTCTCTTTTCCCTCCCGTAAACACTCTATTGCTGTACTCTACCATAAAAATGAGCATTTAGAAGTATCATGATGCCACATGTGATTTCTTGTTTAAATACATCAATACTTTGTGAGATTAAACAAATACTCCAGGCACCGGGAAACAGATCGTTAGAGCTAGATCAAGAAGGTGGTCGATTACCAGTATTCTGGCAAACATTCTCCACGTTTCGGAAGTGTCCCTTGAACTTCATACTGTACTGCAGGTTAAAAAAAACTGACTAGGATGAACAAGAAACAGAAATAACTGTATGGAAATAAATCCACATGAGATAATGCTTAATTCGTGGGCCTCAGTCTTGTGGGCCTACTCAAGCAGATGGCCATTTGAAGCCAAGTTGTTTTTTTTCTCTCAGCAAACGCAGACAGGTGGAAGGGGGGAGAATGATAATAAAATGTGGGCAAGGCACATATTTCTGAAATAGCTTTCTGTGTTCAACTTGTTTCTCACCTTTGACCTGCTTTTCAATTTTAGATCCGCTCATGGTCATGCCCACTTCTGTTTTAAGTCTCTGGTGATAATATGGTATTCTAGATTTGTGCTTTAGAGACCAACATGGGGAACCATTTTAAAGTGGGAGGGAAAAGAAGAGGCAGAGGGAGTAGGAGGCAAGTGGGAAAGCAAGAGCGAATGATCCTTCTCGGCCTCAAAATTCTACGTATCTGTGAAATTTCAATGAGGAATATTCTAAGAACTTGGTGACATGCACATTCCTCTGTAGTATAAATTTCCAGTGAGTTCAAACCAAATTTCCCTGACTAAGGAGAACAGAATCTGGTTGCAGCAATGTTTCTCAGTTTGCTAAAAAAATCACATCTAATCTGTATCCAATCTGTATCTATGCTTCCTGTTTTGTGACCACACTTGTCAGAGTCGACTTGAAGGGATTTATTTTGAATAATAAACAAGCAAGCTATTTACTGTTTTCCTACTATGTTCTCAGAGTAGAAATACTACTAGAGTGAACATGTTATTGGTTCAGCAATAAAGAAAAATGTAAATTTAAGCCCCTCTTTAGGCTGAGGTTTCCTTCGAAACAAAATCTAAATGGCTACATTAGTACCTGACAACCCAGTGTATAAAGTCCCCCTAAGATGTACAAACTGCCTGTTATAAAAACAGTCACCGGGATGTAAATACAGCATAGGGAATATAGTCAATAATATTTTAATAACTATGTATAGTATCAGATGGGTACTAGACTTATCAGGGTGATCATTTCATAAGTTATATAAATGTTTCATCACTGTGTTGTACATCTGAAACTACTATAATGGTGTATGTCAACTGTAATTGAAAAATAAAAAGAAATTATTTTTAAAAATTCCTTCTTTTCCTCAATTGGGTGCCTAGGAGGATTCAAGACTCCTTATTCATCCTTTTACACAATTAATTTGTAATGACACATATATCGCCAGATTTGTGTAAGTTTTAGCTTTAAAAACCGTACAGCGTTTAAAAATCTTATTAAAATGTCTTGAGCATATGCAACAAAGTTGAATGAATGATTTGGGCCTAATTTGCCTCCCACTCTGATGCTGAGAGAATACTGTGACTGAAAAGAAAGAGGAGGAATCCAGAGGGGTCGGGGGATGTGATCAGACCTTTCCAGTCAGTTTGGCTTAGGAAAGCCAGGACTGGGGGGTGGGGCGGGGGCTTTTTGGGTGTGGGTCGCCTTGGAGGTGACTCTTCCTTCTTCTGTGAAACTGACAGAGATGGGCGGGCGCACACTGACCATCAAGCCCAGAAGGGAAAGGCTCCGTGCAACAGGGAAACTTCACTGGGGGACGGTCATGTCACGGGCTTGACAAGCAATTTGGTGTTCTCAACAATAATATCAACAATTTTGCACTCAGAGGCCGAGGGCCGTGTGTGCCTCTCCTGGACCGCAGACCAGGGCAGTCTGCAGACAAGTTATGTAGATGCGGGCGGCTGACAGCATGTAAATAAATTATCACAGAGTTCCCCAAACCTGTCTTTCTGAGCCAGAAAAAACGGGCGCTGTGCCAGCAAGAGGGAGTGGCCAGACACCCAGGCTTCAGGCCTGATTTCCCTCCGCAATCATTTTAGTCCCCTTCTCCTTCCCCGCCCGCCCCCCTACCTCCGCAGAGGACGGGGCCGCTGGGGCGGGCAGGCCGGCCTGGCGGTTACCTTGTGGGTCAGTCCTTTCTCCCCAGAGAGGGGTTAAGGGGCCGAGGGGCGGGGCAGGCGGGCTGGTCCCCGGTGGAGGAGCCGCCCATCAATCGCAAGGGGGTGGTCCCTTTGGTCCTCTTCCTCCTCCTCTCCTGTATCCCTTCCCACTACTGGCCCCTCTTCCTTCTCCTCCTCCTCCCCGGCGGCTTTGCTTGGCAGCCGGCCTTTCCAGGGGCGGAGGCGGTGGGGGTGGCTCCCTGGCGTCCTCCCGTTTCCCTGGCAACCGGCCCTCTCCCTCCGCAGCTGGCTTGGGGGTAGGGTGGGGGCTGCAGCCCGAGAGCAGGGGTGTGGGTGCTCTCCGGTTGCCGTGGGAACGAGTGGGATGCTGTCGCGAAGGCAAAGCGCTGACGGCCGAGGGCGGAGACGAGATGCTGAGGGAGGGAGGGGTGGATTGGCTTTGTCTTGACGTCCAAACCCAAACCTGATACCGAGGCCTTCACTCCTACCCTGAATCAGTGCTGTGCTTGATAAAGACAGACTACAAAATGAGAGGGAAACATTTTTAACTGAGTAAGACAATGTTAAAGTCACTACATGGGTACAGGGAAAGGGAGTGCAGCCCTGGAATCTAAGCTGTGCAGGGGGTCTCTGAAAGGCCTGCTTCCACATAGAAAGGAAGACACAAATGCCCACTGCGAGGAGCCCAGTTACCTCGCAGTTATCACAAATATTGGCTGCCTTTTCCAGGGAAGGAGGTTCTTTCAGGGTTAGAGCTGGGCCCGCAGAGCCTCGCCCTCTCTCTGCCAGGTTTGTTTGTCTGTGATTTTCATAAGTGAAAATGATTCTTCCGTTTATTGTGCATATGGGGTGGGGCAAAAGTAGATTTAGAGTTGTGAGTACAGGAAATACAGTTTATTCTTGTATTATTATTAATTATTGTGTTACTTTCCATATGAACAACTGTAAACCTCATTTGCCACACACTGTATTTAAATACTCAATAACTTGCCAACTGATATCAAATTAGCGCATTTTTGATTGGATAGAGAATAGGAAAAAAGGAGAATAGAAATTCTTGGACCTTTCATCAGTGCCCAGAATCTCCTGGTATCTGTGGTTTGTGGGGTCTTCTCAGCAATCCCCTACACCCAGTTGGCAGCTGTGTCCTCGTCAGCACTGCACCCTTTTTCTTTTCTCATCACCACCACTGGAGTTTGGGGCTCCATAACCTCCCAACTGGATTCTTGTAAGGGCCTCCTAACCGTACCCTGAAGCCCGTCTTCCACACCCTACTCCCACCATTCACCCTGTTCTGTAAGCAGCATGGGGCTCGTTGGTCCCCACCTAAGAAGCTTTCAAAACTTCTTCTGCCTCAGAGGTGAAGTCCAAGCTCTTGACCATGGCCTTCCCTATGCCTTCCCCCAGGGCACGATTTCTTCATTTTCCTTTTTCAGCACTTCTCCGCTCATATTTCAGCCAGATGAGACTATGTGTAACACCCTGAGCATCCCTTCCTGCCTTCATACCAACTTCTAAGGCATCCCCTGAGCCAAGCAGAATTCAGATAAAATGTACTTAGGTGAAGTTTTGGGGCACCTTGTCACTCAGCCTTCATTGGTCCACCAGCAGTCAGTACCTTTCCATTTGCAGGAGCCCAGCCCAGGTTCAGTTCTCAGCTGGCTATGGAGTAATCCTTGGTAAAGCATTAACTGGCAATTGAAACATTAAGTGATAAGTATTGTATTAAACTAAGACCTTTCCCCATGGTTTTTACCTTTCAAAAGGAGATGCCTAAAGATGCAAAATCAGTAAGACACACCAATTGAAATTATAATAGTGAAATAATAGATAGAGAGCTTGGTTTGTCAGAGCCAGGACCCCTCTTAAGTACAAAAATAATTATAATGATTAATGACTCACAGAGGAGGAAGTTGAAGCTGAGATCAGGGAGTTGGAGAGAAAAGACATGCCCAAGGACACACAGTAAGTGGCGGATCAGGGCTCAGAAGTGGAGCATCTCATTCCCAAATCCATGATGCTGCCTACAGCAAAAAAAGCACCTTCGTACGTATTGGGCCCAGATTTTCCTCCTTCCACTTCAAAATCCATTAAAAATAATACTACCTACCTCAAAAGATTGCTGTGAGGATTAAATGAGGGTTAAAAAAAGCGTTAACATCACACTTGGCATATAGTAAACCATCACTAATTGGTATCTTTCCTTTCCGAGGCATATTTTAAGATTTTATTTAATGCACATGAGAGTAAGCCATAGATATTTTAAAATTTTTAAATAAGGTTTGGAGATAGCACTTTCACGGCTCAGTTTTAAACTCTTCTACATTTCAAGTGTCTCCAAAAATTAACTTCTTTGAAAAGAATCACGTTGCCCTTGAAAGAGGGTGAGCATGCCAGAGGCCAGCCAGTGCAAAGTGACTGAGCAACTCCCAGTTCAGTGTATGGTGAGTCAACCACTGCTTGGTGTGTAAATTACAAGTAAGATCAGCTTCAGCATCGATAAGCCAAGTGCTAAGGAAAGGAAATATTAAAGTGAGGAAGAAACATAATTCCTGGTTGGCAAAGGAGCCTGTTTCCTATGGTTCTTTGTGACAGTGTCCCTGGTAAATGATGAATACATGAAGGCAAAAAACTTAGACTTAAATAGATGGTGGATTCTAATGATTGAAATACTTGGTGTTTACCAATAAGCTTCAAGAAGTTCTTTAAGAGTTCTGTAAGGGTCCACTTCGAGTATCAAATTTCAAAAGTAGACTCTGTATTAAAGTTCAGGAATAACATTTTGAGGGGAATATTGAATCCAATACAAAGAGTAAGCTGTCCAGAGGGCTGGCTATGCATCTAAGGCTCCCGAGGCTTGTAAGACCTGGCCCGGCTACTCACTTGACCCAGAACAACCCCTGCTCTCTTTGTCCACCTAATATTACCTCCTCCTAAGAGAGAATCTAACTAGGTCACTTTGTCACTATCTAATCAGAAGCTCTCCTGATGGGCATAGAGCTCCATGCCGAGTGGCCACAGAAGCAGATGACCTCCCTCATAAACAACATTGTCGTTTTACCTTGAGCCCTGCCAGAACTAATGGGTTTCTGTTCTTATCAGCTGAGGCCAGCGTGGTGAGGTGGCCTTCCTTCAGTGCGCAAGGCTGTGGCGATGGCTGTTTGTTTGCAGAAACACTCTCTATGAGTGGCTTTCCTGAGAAGGGGACTGTGGGCATGTTAGTCCTTTAAAGCTTCATGGATTCACCTCTGAAACCTCTTTGTGCAGGGGACTCATCTGATTAATTTTTAAAACTGGCTAATGGCTTATCGAACATGCCATGAGCCGTTATGACATTCTGCATTCATCCTGTAGCTATGTTTGGCCAGACTGTAAATATGCAACATGACAATCTCTTAATGCCACTTATTAAAAGTGTTCCTGAATCGATGTCATTAAGATAGCCAGAGAGCTAGGTAGGCTGTTACAAAGTGAGCCCTCTGGACTATGTATACATTTTTTTTCTTTTTAAAAAGATTTTATTTATTTTTAGAGAAAGGGGAAGGGAGCGAGAAAGAGAGGGAGAGAAACATTGATGTGTAAGGAGAAACACGTATAGGCCAACCAGGAACCCCACCCACAACCCAGGCATGTGCCCCAACTAGGAACTGAACCGGCGACCCTTCGGTTCACAGGCTGGCACTCAGTCTGCCGAGCCACACCAGCCAGTGCTATGTATACATTTTGATGGAAATCCATTGAAGACCCAGGATTGGATCCTTTGTAGGATTAGAAGCACCATTTTAGCTAATACAAAGTTGAACTTTTTAGTAATTGTTTCCCAGTAACTCAGTTCAGCAGAGACTAAATGTTCTCCTCCTGACCAAGGAAGAGAATATTTTATCTCCGAGAATAAAGCGGGTAGCCGACCAGCCCTGCCACGTGTGCAAGGTATTTTCTCTTGGTGGAAAGGCGTCCCCAGGAGATCAAATGAAAGATCAGGAGGTTTGGCGAATATTGAATTAGATCCAAGGGAATTGAGTGTTCTTAAGGGATATCCCTAGCAGGCTGCGGAGGACGTAAGGAGTAAACTTTCTTTCCTCCAGACAGGTTGCCCTCTGGGTAACTGACTTAGGTAGTTCACCCTAAAGCTTTTGGAGACTTTTATCACATCTTTGTTTCACTTCACTGCCTTTTTGTGCAACTTCATGGGACCATTTCTCTTCCACTTCATGCCATTAATGGCATATTTTGGAGTTGAGAAGAACTGGGTTAGAATCCTAGCAGTGGTCCTCACTGTGTGGTATTGAACATCTTTTATCCCCCTTTGCACCTCAACACCATCTTAGCCAGAGCTTCCTCATCGGATTAATTTTTTTAAAACTGGCAATGGCTTATTGAATATGCCATGGGCTGTTGTGACATTCTTCATTCATCCCACAGCTATATTTGTCCAGACTGTAAATACGCAATACAACAATCTAAAAATGAGTGTTAAATTGATATAATTGAGATGGCCAGAGAGCTAGGTAGGCTGTTACAAAGTGAGCCTTAATGGAACAGCAAGTGTGAAGTCTCTGGCATTGTGCTCGACACACAGTAGCTGCTCAACCAATGGTAGCCATCGTCATTACTTACAGTGTGGAGCTTTAATTCTCCTGGCCGAGATCTGAGAACATCTCGAGAACGTCAACCACAGATTTATAAAACACCTCTAAAGGCTTTTCACCTCTTTAAAAATCTTAATTTTATGTTACTAATATCATGGTGGTTAATGTCATATTGATTATCTTTTTAATCCCGAATTTCAGAGAATGGCATTCTATGACCTCACCCCTAAATGTGAGGGTGCATCCGGTCCGAGGCGTTTGGCCATCCATGAACTTGCATGAAATGGAGCAATGCCTGCTGGGCTTTCATAGGTCAAATATTTGAGATCTGAAATCTCTTTTGGAATAAAGTAGACTCTATTAGAGATTGGCAGGCTCCCCATAATTAATATTTTTAAAAAGTATGTCCTTTGCAGGATCCCTTAGAATTTTCCTCATTTGGAATTGTAGCTGGTCTACTGTGCTGTTGGACCAAGGAAGGCAAATGGATAAGTTTTGGGATCCCACAGCCTTGAGATACTTCTTGAAAGTCCAGACAGGCTTAGATTTGTTTGTCTGTTTTGGAGGCTTCAGGCTTCTCAAACCCTTCATTACGGCAGTTGATGCATCTGATACCAGATCGAATGTGATTATAAGAACTCGGAGGATATAAGGCATACCGCTTTTTGGAATTTCTGGGGAATTATTACCAAAGGAAAGAGTTTGACTTCTGTCCAGAAGAAGTATCTGATTTGTTTGGACTTTGGATAAACTCAAGCCCTACATGCTTGGCCAAGAGTTTAATCTGTGGGCTGATCACCAAGCTCTGAGCAAGACTCAGGCTTCAGAAAGCTATGACAACGTCAGGGGTCTCATGTGGCCATTAAACATGTTTCTGGACAGATAAATACTCAGGCCGAACAAACAATAACGCTTCTCATCAAGGGGGCAGGGCATCATGAGTGCTGAGCAGCTCCTGGACCATCATGAAGCGTGAGTGGCTCCGTGATATTTTGTTTGGATGAAAGTGCTGTGCCTGTGAGGGAGAGAGGGGCAGGGGCAGTGCTGGTTTGGGGGGCAAGCGGCCTCCTTTCTAGTCACCCACTTCCTGGCCTTGCAGTCTCGGAGCGTGTGCCCTGTGGAGTGGGGATCCCTCCGACAACTGTAGCACACAGAGGAGCATTCATCCCTGACAGATTTCCAGTGTGTGCCCTCTTCTCTCCCCATGGCTCTTTATTTTGTGATGCTCTTTTTCTGTTTTTCTAATTATATGGAAGGAGCAGCAGATTAGTTCCTAATTCTGATTTCTTTTTTTTAACCCTTTGTGGCGTCTCGTCGCCCCTGCCCTGCCCAAGGATAGCTGCTTCCCTTCCCCTTCCCTCCGGGGTGGTGTGCTGGGGATATTCGGATATTCTCAGGCAACGGGAACAGCTTGGATGATTAGGTGGGGACCAGGCGAGAAGTGGCAAGGGGGAGGAGGGGACACTTGAAGCAAAGATGGGTTGTTGGGGACAGTGTCTAAAGCAGTGAATCTGGAACATTCTACCCATTTACTGAACAAATATTTGGCTAGTTAGGTGCCAAGGACAATTTACATGTAGACAAACCAATAAATAGACACTGACAATTGATCACTAGTGCTAGGACACTAACAGGGTACAGTGAGAGTGCTGGGGCTGGCAGTGGAGTGGGTGGGGACCTATTCACACCAAGTGGCCAAGAGTGGCCTCTCTAGGTGTGGCCTGAAGGATGAAGAAGAGGCGGTTCTCTGACGGCGGAGAAGGGGCACAGGTGGGGGGAATGGCACCGGCAAGGCCTGGAGGTGAGAGAGGGACTGAAAGGAAGTCAATAACGGCCAGAAGACTGTTGTGAGGAAAGGCTGGTGAGGTTGTAAGACGTGGGGTTGGATTTTATTCTAAGTGCAATGGAAAGCCCTGGAGTGGTTTTGAAGTGTGTGTGTGTGCATGCATGTGAAAGAGAGAGACAGACAGACAGACAATGTAGAGGCTCCTGAGGAGGCTCCTCACCAGAACGGGTAGTTATGGCCTGGTGACCCCTATGCTAGCCTTTGAGGAAATGTCAAAATTTCATTCAGACATGTGCTTGCTCATGGACATGAGACAAGACGAGTGAAGAAGAATTATCAAAGACATTTCTCCTAGTTTCTGGACCCTGACCTGGCCAGATGCCCCATCATGGGCAGTTTGTCCTGACGCTGAGCTTCTAGGCTCTCACTGTGGGGCATTTCCTCCTAACGTCCTTTCTGTGCATTTCCGTCACCCATGGGGTCTGGCTCCTTCCAGCCCCCTTGCTTTCTGCCTTTCTTGCCCTCTACCACCTCCCCCTCTCCCCCTTCACTTCATCCCATTTCTTTCTCTGCCTTTCTCATTAAGTGTCAGCTACTTGCCAAACCACAGCTCTTATATTTCAGTTTTCCTAAATAAATATCTTGGCTGGTCATTTTTATCATGCCTTCTCGTTCCATGCTAGTCCCTTCTCTGTACCCCCTCCCCTCCCCTAGACGCTCCCCCAACAAGCCTAACCCCCTAGTGACCCAGTTTTGAAACCGTCAACAGGGAAAACCACTCCTGCTCTGGCCCCATAAGAAGAAGACATGAAGGAATTCACCTCGAAGGACATCACCCTGTGGCCCTCCGTCCGGTGGAAGGCAGTTCTTGAAACCAGATGGAACAGAGGGTATCAGTGTGCAGCCTCCTTTCTGTGGCTCATGCGCCCTCTGAGTCAGGATAATGAGAGAACATTCTTAAAACATGACTTAACCACTCTCAGTCCTCAAACAAATTCCTGGATGTGTGTCGAATGTGCTCGACCAGCAAGCCCGAGCACAGACGAGCGCGGCGGGCTTGTTAGCACTCTTCTGGGAGTGCTGCCTTCTGAACCAGTGAGTGTGTATTAAATACGCCTTTTTAAAATTACATATATATTTTAAAAAGGAAGGCAGTCAGCCTGCACGGCAGCACACTGTGGGGCCTCTCAAGGCTGCATTGTCTCAGTTTTGTGGTGACCGGGTCTCTGTCTTGGGGTCCTGGGGGCCCTGGACATCACACTTTGGCAGGAAGAAGTTACAGACATTTCTTGTCAGACACAGAAAAAAAGAAACAGGATATTGTCTGTTTCAGAAGCAGAGGCAGAGAGTCACACAGGAGTGTAGTTTGTCCTTTATTTCACATGTACCTGGAGGAGTGTGTGTGTGTGAGTGTGTGTGTGTTTAACACAGGCGGCTTATCTGAGTGCATTTTAAGAAATTAATTTAACTGAAAAATGATTAAATTACGAAGAGAGGAAAAAGCATTTGGTTGGCATCATATGGGGTCAGAGGCCGTTGCTAATGCAATATTTCATCAATTGACTCATTGGTATTCTTGCATTGATGTGATTTAGCTTCTCGAATAGCTCTTATCGTGGCAGGCTTGCACTGGGTACATTATACAGATGCATTATAATCATTTCAGTGTGTTTACTTAAAAATTTTAAAAGCAATTAAGCAAACTAAATATATCCGGGTGTGTGTATGTGTACACATGCATCCTCAGAGAGATTTTATAAATGTTCGGACAAGGGTTCTGAAGGAACACTAGGGCGAGTGTTAAATTTACACACTGTAGTGCCCTTCATGCATTTCAAAGAGCTCCATGCAGACTAATGTTAAGCTTTCTTCATACCCATTGAATATAGCATTATCTCCTTTAACACACTGAAGAAACCAGAGGACAAAGAGTCTCCCTGTGTTCCTTATCCAAGGCCACACAACTGCTGCTGGAACCTTGAGCTTTCCGAGTGACAGGCGCTTACTTGCAGCATAGCACAAGTGTGAAAAAGCATGGTGGGTCAGTTCATTAAAAAATATAATAATCTGCTATTGTTGGAGTAGGGTTTTGGTATGCTCTGCTTTTCATTTATTTTGTTACAAAATAGAGCAGACAAGTCAGAGTAGTCAGTCTTCCTCATAGAAACCCACTGGGGTCCGGGGTAAAACAAGGACACGTGTCTGTGGGAAAGGGCCGACAACGTTCTGGCAGCATATAAATAGGTCTGTGTGCGCACGGGTGGCAGTGCTTTCATGCCCTGACCTGTCCTCCGCCTTGCCCGTCATCTGTGTTTCAGACCGTTGTGCGCAGCCTTTGGAAATGCAGACACAGTTGGATGCAGGGGTTTGGAATGAGGTGCCGTCAGCAGGGTGACAGACTCTCCTGGTGCCCGCAGGGAGGCCCCCCAGGAGGCAGGGAGGTAGAGGCAGGTATTTAATCCTCAAGCGTTTAGGTGGCAGTTAGGTGCCAGGAGCTGTCCTAACCTCTGGGGACTTGGAGGAATAAGACGCCGTCTCTGTGCTTGTGGGGGAGGAAGGAAAGTAAACAGTCCGGGGAAGACGTAGGTGTGGGGCCCGAGAGAGGGCGAGGGGGAGGTGAGCAGAGAGAAACGCTCTCACGTTCTCACGGTGAGGAATGAAGTGCCTCCAAGTATTGCTTGAGGCCCTACTCTGTGTTGTCTGTCCGTTCCCGGCCTACAGAAGCCTTTCTCACGGTGCCAGGCGCTGGCTGGCTAGACTGGGTGACGCGGGCAGTTGGCTCTGCCAGCCTTCCGGTCTCTGCCCTTTTCCTCCCTCCCACCCACATGTTTCTTTCCCTCCCTGTGTGGAGGGGGTGCCTAAGAGTCTTATCAAATTCTGCTCGGGGCAGCCACGAAGAGTCGATCAATATTTACTGAGTGGTACTGATCTGAAAAGTCTTCACATGAAGGTTCAAATGACGGACAAGGGGGACACCAGGAAGCATGTGCGTTTAAGAGGCCTCAAAGCCTTGAGCTGAAAGAGCTCCAGCCAGCCAAGGAGAGGAGCGTTTGCTTGCCGGGCGCTGCTGCACCTCTGCATCCACATGCACTGGACAGCTGCCCACTCTCTCTGTGCTTGAAGCTGGCCGGGTTGCCAGACATTCAGTCTTACTTGTTTTTCCCTCCCGGCCCGCTATTGTGACTGGGTGATAAGGCCGGGCGGGGGCCTGATAACTGCTAATCTGAGTCCTCTGGGATGGAAATCCCACAGACTGCAGAAACAACTGCTCCGAGGCAATGAGACACCAGTGCTGAGAAACAGCTGGGCCAGTGGGATGTTTAGATGTTTTTAACAAATTTTTAAATGTATTGATGAGAAAGAGAGAGAGAAGGAGGGAGGGAGGGAGAGAGAGAGACATTGATTTGATCCATGGATTGATGCATTCACTGGTTCCTTCTTGTATGTGGCCTGACTGGAGATCAAACCCGCAACCTTGGCTGGTGTATAAGGATGAAGCTCTAACCAACTGAGTCACCCAGCCAGGCCTGATGTTTAGATGTTGACCCCTCTAACTGCACTCACTAATGTGTGCATTCTTGACCACTTGTGTATCCCCTGCTCCAGGACAGAACTGGCGTGCGTGAGTGCGTGCATGAATGGGGACAGCATGGGGAACAGGTAGCTAGATTGAAACCACATCCATGCTGTTGGGTGGGAGGAAGGGGGAAACGGCCAGTAGCGTCCACACTCTCCCTCCTAGCGTTCCCCTGGGATTCTCCCAAGGGCCACAGTGGAGTGTACAAAAGTGTCCTATTGGCATAAAGCACAGCTCTTGGTTGGTGCCTCTTCATCCAGATGAGACTGTGTAGGCTCACTCAGCTCTATTAAGAATAGTCCCCTTGTAGGAGTTTGTGCAGTGAAGACTAGTAATTAAATTCATTTCAAACCCCAACTTAGTTAATTCTGAAGAGTGGCCTTCTTTTAAACATTAGAAATTTCAATTAAAGTTTTAGAAAGTAGACACCTCTGAGTCGGCACTAATAGAAATCTAATGAGATCTACCTAAGTAATTTAAATTTTTCCAGTCGTTATATTTAGAAAAGTAAAAAGAAACAGGTGAAATTAATTTTGATAATATATTTTATTAAATTCATTATAGCAGAACGTTGTCATTTCGATGTGTGATGGATATAAAGTTATTAAAGGGATATTTTACTTTTTGGGTACTAAGTATACACACTTCAGGGCATCTCAGTCCGGGCTAGCCCAGTACTGGAGCCACACTGTGTGGCTGGTGGCTGGTTCCTTTATGATACTGGGCAGCTCTTGGTTGGTGTCTTTCAAATGGCAACAATTTAGATACCTTCTCTGGCTAAAAATATTTACAATGTGGGAATCAGAGCACCTTGGACAAGCGATGCCCGAATGTGGTGGTGGAGAGTGAATTTTAGGTAGCAGGTGATGGAATTTGGGCTTCTAGTCTAGGCCTCTTTTCGTGACTTAATAAAAATGATAAGCTAGGACCACATCTAACATCTCTCACTCCCTCTCTCTCTACCTGTAAGCTTTCCAATCGTAACCTTTTAGGTAAGTCTAAGTTGTCTAGATGCTTAATCTTGAGTTTTATTGGCTCACAAAATGTTGCTCTAATACCATCAGGCTTCTTTTGCCCTGGACCCTGTGAAGCTGATGCAAGTAGGCATCGGTACCAGAAGGAAAAGTGGTATTAAAAAGTACTGACTCGATTTCCTTAGAAATTGTATTCATTTTCTCTGTCCATATTCTGATATATCTTAAATTTTTATAATGAAATTGAAAGTAAAGGTCATTACAGTTCATAAGATCTAGTATAACATTTTAAAATTCTTTTGGAACATATAACAAGTCAGGCTATTACTAACATTGCCATGGAATAGACTAGTTCAGCCGTGCACAGCCGTAAGGAAAAATGCTTTTATCCACTGTGAAATGAGATGGAAGGTTCCACTGTAGTACTGGGGCAACCTCCAAGCCAATGCAATGATAATGTAATGATCAGAGTTACTCTTATGCTCATTCTTTGTTTCAGGAAGAAATTACCCTGGATAAATATACAATGTGACATTGAAAGCCCTTGATTGCTATATTTTTTATGTTCTTTATTTAAATTATATTTTATTGATTATGCTCATAGTTGTCCTGATTTTTCCCCTTTGTCCCCTCCACCAAGCAGCCCCTACTCCCTCAGGCAAGCCCTACACCATTGTTCATATCCATGGGTCATGCACATATGTTTTTTGGCTACTCCATTTCCAATACTATACTTGACATCCCCATGGCTATTCTGTAACTACCTATTTATACTTCTTAATCCCCTCACCTCTTCACCCATTTCCCCACATTCCCCCACCATCTGGTAACCATCAAAACGTTCTCTGTAACCATTATTCTGTCTCTGTTCTTTTTGTTTGCTTAGTTTGTTTTCAGATTCAATTGTTGATAGATATGTATTTTTTGCCACTTGATTGTTCATAGTTGTGATCTTCTTCTTTTTCTTAAGTAAGTCCCTTTAACATTTCATAGAATAATGGTTTGGTGATGATGAATTCATTTATAGTTTTTTCTTGTCTGGGAAGCCCTTTATCTTCCATTTGCTGCTAAGTGATAGCTTTGCTGGGTAGAGCAATCTTGGCTGTAGGTCCCTGCTTTTCATGACTTTGAATATTTCTTGCCAATTGCTTCTAACCTGCAAAGTTTCTTTTCAGAAGTCAGCTGACAGTCTTATGGGAACTCACCTGTAAGTAACTAACTTCTTTTCTCTTGCTGCTTTTTAGATTCTTTCTTTATTTTTAACCTTTGGCATTTTAATTCTGATGTGTCTGAGAGTGGGTCTCTTTGCATCTATCGTTTGGGACTCTTTATGCTTCCTGGACTTGCATGTCTATTTCCTTCGCCAACTAAGGCAAGTGTTCTTTCATTATTTCTAAAAACACATTTCCAATTTCTTGCTTTCTTGTCTCCTTCTGGCACCTCTATGATGCAAATGTTGGACCTCTTGGAGTTGTCCCAGAGGCTGCTTATACTATCCTCATTTTTTTTTTTTGGATTCTTGTTGTTCTGATTGGTTGTTTTTCTCTTCCTTATGCTCCAAATCATTGATTTGATTCTTGGCTTCATCTACTCTACTGTTATTTCCCTGTAAATTGTCCTTCATTTCAATTAGTGTATCCTTGGTTCCTGACTGGATCTTTTTTATGCTGCTGAGGTCCTCAGTAAGTTCCTTGAGCATCCTTACAATTGGTATTTTGAACTCTGCATCTGAGAGATTTCTTATCTCTGTTCAATTTAGTTCTTTTTCTGGAGTTTTGATCTGTTCTTTCATTTGGGCCATGTTTCTTTGTCTCTTCATTTTGGCAGATTCCCTGTGTTTGTTTCCATGTATTAGATAGAGCAGCTTTGACTCCATGTCTTGGTAGCGTGGTCTAATGTAGTAGATGTCCTGTGGCGTCCAGTGGCACAGCCTCCCTATCACCCAAGGTGGATACTCAAGGTATGCTCTTTGTGTGGGGCTGAGTACACCTTGTACTTGAGCCTTGGTTGCTGTTGGCAGATCAATGGGAGGGATTTACCCAGACCAGTCAGCTGCAGTGATTGGTTGTGACAACTTACTACCAACTTCCACCCTCCGTGGAGGTTCAGCTGTGTAGGGGTGGTCCTCTGATGTGATCTGTAGCTGTCCCCTGAGTCTGCAGGCTGTGGGATTTCCCAGGTGGTGCAAGCCAAGGTCAGCCCCCTCCTGTGCTCTGCCTGGGGTCACCCTGCTTGAGCTATAAAGCAACCCGAGGTGACTGCTACTTGTGCAGGGCTTGGATATTCCCAGGCAAAGCCAAGCTGTGAATCTAGGCTGGCTGCTGCAAATACTGGGCCTAGGGCTTACTGAGGCCAGCTGTTGCTTTTTTGAGAGGTTTTAGGGAGTTGTGAAGCGTGATCCAAGATCACCCATTCATGTGGAAAAGTAGCTTGGGTGGGCCTCTAAGTTGGGTGGGGCAAAGTGTCTGTGGATCTCCAGGGTAGGGCAAACAGTGTTAGCCAAGTTGATTCAGTCTCAGATATGGCACCAGCCCCCCAGCTCTGTAGCTCTGCTGGGGGAGGGTTTATAAAAGGGACAATGGCCTTTGCTCGCCTTGACACCAGACATTTCAGTTTTTCCCAACGTGCCACTGGTGCCTTTCAAGCTGCTACCCCAGTGTTGGAGCTCAGAGGGAGTGAGTCTGAGTAGGTGAGTCCACGTGTGGGTTCTTTAAGAGGAACTGCTTGGGGGTCCAGAAGTTTTTCCCACTGACTCAATCCCCACTGGTTTTTGCACCCAGAAGTTGTGGGAACTTATCTTCCTGGTGCTGGAACCCTGGGCTGTGGGGCCTGTTGTGGGGATGGGACTCCTTGCTCCCAAGATATCCCTGCTGAATTTTTATCCACCAAACATAGGTGAGGGACCAACTCGTTCTACGTCTCTGCCCCTCCTACCAGTCTGGATGGATGTGGTTTCTTTAGTTCCATACTTGTCAGACTTACATTCAACTCAACTTGTGACATTTCTGAGTGATGGTTATTTTATATTTTGGTTGTAATTTTGATGTGGTTGTGTGAAGAGGCGAGCCCTGTCTGCCTGTGCTGCCATCTTGACTAGAAGTCAGCCCTTGATTTCATTAGTTGCAATTTTATCTGCCAAAATGAACTATCAGAAATGAAAATTAAGAAAATAATTGCATTCACAATTGCTTCAAACAGAATAAAATATTTAGAAACAAATTTAACCAAGGATGTAAAAGTCCTGTACTCAGAAAATTATATGACACTGAAGAAAGAAATTGATGAAGATATAAATAAGTGGAAGCACATACTGTGTTCATAAAGAGGAAGAATTAATGTTATTAAAATGTCCATACTACCCAAAGCAATCTATAGATTCAGTGCAATTCCTATCAAGATACCAAGCTCTGTGGCTCTGCCACATTATCAAGATAATGATGTATTTCACAGAAATAGAACAAATATTTCAAAAATTTCTGTGGAACCATAAAAAACCACGAATAGCAACACTGATCTTGAGAAAGAACAACAAAGTTGGAGGAATCATGCTACCTGATATCAAACTATACTATAAGGCCACAGTGATCAAAACAGCATTGTACTGGCATAAGAACAGACACATAGATCAATGGAACAGAGAAAAGAGCTCAGAAATAAACCCACACCTTCATAGTAATTAATATTTGAAAGAGGAAGTAAGCATATACAATGGGCTAAAGATAGTTTATGCAATAAATGGTGTTGGGAAAACTGCACAGATACATGAAGAAAAGTAAAACTAGACCTTCTTCTTACACCACACACAAGAATAAATTCAAAATGGATTAAAGACTTAAATGTTAGACCCAAAAGCTTAAGAATCCTAGAATAAATCAGGCAGTAAAATCTTGGTATTGCTCATAGAAATATTTTTTTCTGATATATGATAAGGTCTGTCCAGAAATATCCAGCCATATAATATGAAAAATAGAGACATTTATTGAAGCAGATACAAGAAACATTGCACATAGGACAATGATGCCTCAGTCTCCTTCAAAGTTATGACCTTCTTGAGGAAATCTGGTTCATTGGTAGCAGTTTGAATCAAGTCATTAGCAATTGCAGCACAATGTTCCTTCTGCTCTGGTAGCAGAAGCTGTGGAGTGAATTTTGCCAGGACACATTTCATGCCAACATCCTGTGTCAAAATCTTGGACACAGTAGTTTTTGGAATGCCCAGATCAGCTTCTAGTTCTCTCACTGTCAGTCACCGACCTTTGTCGGTGGCAGCCTGTACACATTGAACATTCTCATGTGTTCTGCTTGTTGCTGGCCTTCCAGAACATGGGTCACTTACAACGGATTCTTGACTACCTTTGAAGCATTTGTGCCACACTTTTTTTCCCACTGCACTCATTTCATTGTCCCTGAGAGCCTTCTGAGTCATCTGAATAGTTTCCATGGAGGAATCTTCCAACTTAACACAAAATTTGGTGCAGATTCGTTGCTCTACTTGATCAGTCGTTTTAGACACCCAGTACATATGCTTACTCAACAACGTCTACCGCCCCCACTGACTAGTACAGTGAAGTTGTCATTATTCACGCATGTGCGTTCCAGTCCACTCTCCTTGGCTGCCAGGTTGACATTGATGTCACTCATTATATTAACAATGGCTGGACTTTTTCCAAACAGACCTTGTATCTCCCCAGGCAAAGGTAACAGAAGAAAAAAAATAAACAAATGGGACTATATCAAACTAGAAAGTTTTTGCGTAGCAAAAGAAACCATCAACAAAATAATAAAAAAAAAAACACTGAATGGGAGAACACATTTGCCAATACATCTGATAAGGGTTTAATATCCAAATTTTATAAAGAACTTATAAAACTCAACGCCAAAAGAACAAACAATCAAATTTAAAAAATGGGCAAAGCACCTAAATAGACACTTCTTGAAAGAGGACATACAAATGGCCCATAGACATATGAAAAGGTGCTAATCATCAGAAAAATGCAAATTAAAACCACAATGAGCTATCACCTCACACCTATCAGAATGGCTATCACCAATAAACTAGCAAACAACAAGTGCTGGTGAGGATGTGGAGAAAAGGGAACTCTTCTGCATTGCTGGTGGGAATGCAGACTGGGGCAGCCACTGTGGAAAGCAATATGGAATTCCCTCAAAAAATTAAAAACGGAACTGCCTTATGACCCAGCAATTCCACTTCTGGGAATTTATCTGAAGCAACCTGAGACGTTAATTTGAAAGATATAAGCACACCTCTGTTCATTGCAGCATTATTTACAATAGCAAGGTTTGGAAGCAGCCCAAGTGTCCATCAGTGAATGAGTAGATAGAACAATGGTGGTACATTTACACAATGGAATGCTAGTCAGCCCTAAAAAAACAGAAAATTTTACCCTTTGTGACAACATGGATGAATGTGGAGAACATTATGCTAAGTGAAATAAGCCAGTCAGAGAAAGACAAATACATGCTTTCACTCATATGTGGAATTTAATGAACAAACTGAACTAACAAGCAAAATAGAGACAGACTCATAGGTAGAGAGCAGGCTGACAGCTCTCGAGCGGGGTGTTGGAAGGTGGACGGATTGAACAAAAAGGTAAAGGACTCAGGGACATGGACAACAGTGTGGTGACTGCAGGGAGGGGAGGAGATGGGTAGAGGTAGAAGAAGGTATAAGGGGGATAAATGGTAATGGAAAAATTACAAGAAAAAAAAGAAAAAAAGAAATCCCTTGATTTCAAACAACCTAAGGCGTTAATAATAACAGGTGGAGATTTTTAGTTAACAGTTTAAGAGTTGATGCTAAATTACCCTTTAAAGTATTCATATAGCAAAAATAAATGTTAAGGTAAAATTTGTATGCCATTTTTATTTCGGTGATTCTACTTACACATAACCTTGAATTTTGCCACAGTTCTTTTTTTTTTAATATAAAATACTTAAAATTAGAATATATATCTGTGAGCATCTGTTTCAGGTGTATTTCTGGGAACAGTTCCACTGTCCTCAAGTAACCAGAGGTGGGTAACAGTTTCTGACAAGAGCTGAAGGGAACAGGATTAAACAAGAATTAGAGCAATTATATTTTCTTTATCTAAAAACTTCAAGTCTTTGGAACGCTGCTTGGTTTCTATTTTGAGGCACACTACCCACATATCCTAAAGACAGAATTTTTGCATAATTTTGCTGTTCCTCTTTTTATCTCTGTTTGGGTGTATTTATTATTTCATCTGTGATGATGCAGAGCTCATTAAAAGGTCCATTTATATTCTTGTTATCTGCATGGGATCTAACTGTTTTTTCTCTGACTGTTTATAGAAACCTTACTATAATATTCAGATTCGCTGGCAACAGGCCTCTCTAACACCCTATACATTTCATTCCCCCCTGTGGCTATATTTATGGGCATCTATGTGGTTTACTCAAGGCTAATAAAGACAGTTGAGAAGGATGGGTCATGGATTTATCCATCCATGGAACTGTAGCACTTTCAGGAGGGAGGTTCATCTCCTGCTCTCCCCACCCCCACACAATTTAATTAAAACAACAACAAAAAAAGCGTTAGTCCAAATGAGTGACAGTTGGCAGATCTGCCTCATCCAACTGGAGGGCCTCCAGAGTTTCCGATGCTTCGAGATGGACAAGTAATTACCTCCCGTCTGTGACTGTTTTCTACCCAGCTAAGCCCAGTGTTTATTGTAAACTATCTGCCATTAAAAGCTGTAAGAGCAAGCCTTGTGGTCCCACACCATAAATTTGACTCACACTGTTTTCTTTTTAAATTTACCTTTATGTTTTATTACATTCTTTGAAACGTTTCATTTTAAAAGAAGATAACCAAAGAATAAAGACTGAACAAAATCTACATTCACACTTGAAAAAAAGATATGCTCAGCGTATGGATTTTTCACACGCCCGCTCAGCCTTGATGGCCCTGCCTGGACATCAGCCACCTCTGTGGAACGAACCATTAGATGCAGTTGCTACGAGTGTATCGCTAGTGAAATGATCCAGAAAATAGCCTAAAAATTAAAGTTTACCCAGGTCACATAACCAGTGGTTCTCAAGCTTTTTTTTTTTTTTTATCTAAGGACACGAAAATTTTTATATTCTTAAAATTTAGAAGATCTCAAAGAGCCTTTGTGTGGATTATACCAATATTTAGTGGAAAAGAAGAGAGAACTGAGACCTTTTGAAAATATTTGTTTAAAAACAATTTTAAAGCCCTATTACATGTTAACGTAACATTTTAAAAGGAAAATAATTTTTTAAAAACAAAAGTGTTTAATTAGAAGAGAAGAATTATTTTACTTTTATGTGACTTAATGGAAGATGGATGGACTCTCATGTCTGCTCCTTCATTCACTATGTTGCAGTAGGTTGCTCTGCTGGAAGGAGATGAAGGAAAGCTGGCTCCACACAGGTAGGTAGTTGGGAAACAGAGGGTTTCAACAGTCTTTTCAAAGAGCTGTGGATGTTCCTCTTTGATCCCAAGTCCAGACTCGACACAAGTGGTGGTTCCCTAAAGGTTGGTTGCAATAAGGAATCTGAAACCTTGTCAGGAGGCCTTTTTTTAAACTAACAGATTTTACTTTTTGGAGCTATTTTAGGTTTACAAAAATTGAGCAATTAGTACAGAGAGTTCCCATATATCCTTTCCCCAATATTAAAATCTTGCATTAGTGTGGCACATTTGTTATAATCGATGAGCCAATATCCATACATGATTAACTAAAGTCCATTGTTTTCATTAGGGCTCACTCTTTGTGATGTGTAGCTCTGTGGGTTTAGACATATGAATATCATGTATCCATCATGCCAGGACCATACAGAATAGTTTCATTGCCTTGAAAACCTTTGTGTTCCACCTATTCATCCCTTTTCCTCTTCCCCTGAACCTCTGGAGTCATCCATCTTCTTACTGTCTCTAAAGGATTGCCTTCTACAGATTATCTTATACGTGGAGTTGTACAGTATCTACCCCCCTTTTTAGACTGGCAGCTTTCACTAAGCACTACATACTTAATGTTCCTTTGCATCTTTTCATAGTTTAATAGCTCATTTCTTTTGATGGCTGAATAATATTCCATTGATGAATTTGTTATCTATTTCCTTTTGAGAGACATTTTAGTTGCTTCCAGTTTTTGGAAACTATGAGTAAAGTTGCTATAAACATTTGTGTTCAGGTTTTTGCGTAGACATAAGTTTCCAACTCATTTGGATGAATACCAAGGACTGTGATTACAGAGCCCTCTGGTAAGATTATGTTTAGTTTTGTAAGAAACTGCAAGACTATATTCCAAAGTGGCTGTACCATTTTACATTCCCACCAGCAATGAATGAAACTTATAATTGTTCCACATCCTCACTTATTAGGTGTGTGTGTGTGTTTTTTAATTTTAACCATTCTAATAGGTATATATAGCAGTTTCTCATTTTTGTTGTAGTTAATAATTTCCTAATGACAATTGATGTTGAGCATCTTTCCATATGCTGATTTGCTGTGTATCTTTTTTGATGAAGTGTCTGTTGAGACCTTTTGACCGTTTTTAAATTGGGTTGTTTATGATTGTTGAGTTTGGAGAGTTCTTTGTATCTTTTGGATAACAGTCCTCTAGCAGATATGTGCTTTGCTGTTTTTCTCCCAGCCTGTGACAGCTACTGAAACATACGAAATCATTAGTAAATAAAGTCTTTTGTCCCTTAACATCTTAACCCCTATTGACATGAGTACAACAGGTCCTCCAATAATGTCATTTTGTTAAAATGCTAATGAGGGGGGAAAAGATCAATTCCTGGCAGGGACCTCTGTCTGTGTGGAGTCAGCACGTTCTCCCCACGTCCGTGTGGGTTTTCTCCAGCCTCTCCAGTTTCCTTCCACATCTCAAAGATGTTCACATCAGGTTAAATGGGCTTGTCTGACTTATCCAGTCTGAGTGAGCGTGGGGGTGTGAGTGTGCCCTGCAGTGGAAGGGCGTTCTGTCCAGGGTGTACCCTGAGCTGCCTGTAGGCTCCAGCCACCTGCCACCCAAAGCTGCAATAACAGGGCTGAAAAATCATTATCTCACTTAAAAAATATTTTATTTATTTACTTTTAGAGAGGGGGAGGGAGAGAAACACCCATGGTTGCCTCTTGAATGCCCCCAACTGGGACCTGACCCACAACCCAGGCATGTGCCTTGACTGAGAATTGAACCTGTGACCTTTCACTCTGCAGGCCAGTGCTCAATCCACTGAGCCACACCAGCCAGGGCCTCGCTTGTTTTTTTATTAATCTTTCTTAAATGTATGTACAAGTACAGTTCACATTTATTTCCATGTTTAATATTAGAAGTGTTTTGAGTCTTTGTTTAGTAGTTTGAAGATTTTTATTTTTTTGGCCAGAAATATATGTAGGAACTTAATTCTTGTTTATATCTATTAGCCTATCTATTGGTTTCCTTATACATTGTTTTGCTTAAAGTTGCCAATTCCAAGAACCTATATCAACAACATTCAGTGAGGACTCACTGTACATGGTTGTCCTTAGGCTTCACCTCCTTCTTGGGCCCAAGGAGAAACCAACCAGATGGTCTTGAAGGTTTTAAGGTAGTTGTGGCTGCTCTGATTAGGAGCAGAAGTGTCAGGCACTTCCACGGCACCGTGAAGCCTTGTTACCTGGCCATTTCCTTTCCCAGCCTTAGGTGAGCCCAGATCAGCTGTCCAGCTCCTAACAGCCAGGTTGTTTTGGGTAACCTGGATATTACCAGTCTCCTGGGCTTTGGTACCCATGTTGCATTGCTAATTCCTGCATTTCCCCATTGTTTTGGATGGATCCTTTCACTTGGCTAAGGTTTTCCAACTATGGGCACAGCTCTCCTGCTGCTGTGCTCCTTTGATGCTTCTTCCCAATAACAGCTCCACGCCCCCCTCTATTCAGGGATTTTATCACCTGCCTGGACTTGGACTGGACTCGTCCCACCCAGTTCCCTGCCTTTTCCCTCTCCCCCTGGCTTCCTCCCTGCTACCTTGCTTCCTTGGACAGGATGTCCTCCCTCCGCAGTAGAATCAAACTCTGGAAAGAGTTACTTGGAGAGGACATGTCTCTATTCCAGTGATGCCATTGCCCAAAAATGTATGTGTAACTCTTCTTAAGGTCTGTATCACATTATTTTTAACATCTTCAATGACTATATTTCTGGAATTGACTTTTTTTTTCAAATGGCCAAACATTGTTCAAGGTCATGCACAATAATGAGAACTGTGATCAAACACGATACCACTATTTGTGATGCTAAAGCAGTAAGATTGATTTTCTTTTGTAATTTGTAATCTGGGCTCCAAAGGAAATTCCACTAGATTGTCAGCATGAGGGCTGGGGCTGTGTTATTTCTGCTCTTCACGTTATGCCCAGCTTTGGACACGGTAGGTACTTAATAAATATTTGTCGAATGCCTGAGTAAGAGGGCTTCCAAGAGAGTCTGGAGCGGAGCACGAGCATTGGGACAAGCAGGTGACTTCTCAAGGTGGCAGGCATTCGAGGACCCCACTGGCTGAGAACAGAAATCCTGATGTGCATGTTCCTCTCCCTCATTCCTTTATAATCATGTGGAGAGATGACGAGTTGCAAGCCCAGAGGGTTAGTAACAATTAAATCAGGAATGTAAACCTTGGGATCATTCACATGTTGGAGCCATGTGTGCAGATGTTGTTCCCCAGGGAACTGCTGAAGGGGCCGATGGTCAGTACGTGTCTAAGTCTTTCCATTATAAATCATTATTACCAGAAATTTTAAAGAAATGTTTTCAAGTACAGCTCAGTGCTTTAGATAGACTTGCTTTTCTCTTCATGTGGTAGAATCACATCTGGACATTAGTTAGATATATTTCATCTAAAAATAGCTTTTATCCATTTACTGTCACTTGAGGAGAGATTTTTTTTAAGGCAGGCTCCACTTATAATTCTCTGCAGTCTTCCATGGCTCATTGCCATGTAATATTAAAAAAAAATAAAGATATCAGGTTGTGTGTGTGTGTGGGGGGAATACAATGAAGTAATTATTTTTATAGACTGAAAAAAATAAGGCAACTGCCTTGTCACTCCCCTTTTCTTCATTTTTTTCTTTAGAGTTGTCGCTGATCTTCCCGGTTATGTTGTCAAGTCCTAAACTCAGCATCAGTGTGAACGCCGTTGGACTTGTCTTAGTAATGACTTCAGGGCCACAGTATGAATTTCGGTGTTTTTTTTTTGTTTTTGTTTTTTTGGTTTTTGGTCTCCTTTCAGACTCTCTTCTTTTCATTATCATTGATTATATCCTCTCATCCATCTACCATTTGGGGTTTAGAAAGAAAGGAGAGAGATGGGAAAGGAATCCAGAGTAAGAGGTGGAGGGAAACACAGAAGCAGGATTAAAGCAGCAGGCTCAGGGAACCCTTCGGAGCAGCAGGCACACATTTAGAGGTAGAAACTGGAATTAAATCTGACTCAAGAGAAATCAGCATGCTGCTGCTTCTACCTAAGGCACTGACATTAATTTCGGTAAATCTGAGTTGGCTCTAAAAGAGACTGATTATAAATAAGGAAGCACTTACAAGTCAATCCCAATTTCACATCTGTCAAGGACCTTAGTAGTTCTGGAAATGTTTATCCTCAGGGACAGGACTTGGGCCTTTCTTGCCTTGTGACACTTGTCCTAGCTCCCTAAGAGAACTCTGGCTTTTGCCCTTTGTCTCTAAAGGCACATCCTCCCCTTCAACAGCCCCCACCCTCCATTTATCAAGGGGACCTTTGTTATCAGTGTGATGGAGACGATTTGTTTTCCTTTTCGACCCAACTTCCAACTGGAGTTAATGGATCTGACTTGTCATCGTTATGTGTTGTCACACACATGTCCTTGGTGCGGAACCTGTGCTTGGAGGTCCTTTCTACGCAGTGGGGAAAGGTTTGCCTGACTCCATCCGCATCCTCTACCTTTCTCATTTGTGACCTTCTGTGGGGTGTGTAAAATGTGAAACAGCAGGGAGGTATTAGGGCTATAGCCTGGGCTATGGATTGAGCAGTATTGGCTGAGCTGTATGGCGATTCCAGCCAGGACCTTGATATCATCAGTGCTGCGCTTTAAGCAAGTGTGCTAATAGCTCCTCTGCCCATCGAGATGAGCTTCAACACATCTGCTTAGAAGATTCTCTTCCAATCCATCAACACAGGGGCCTTCCAATTCCTGAGCATATCCAGCCTGTAAAAACATTTGCAACATCAACCCCAAGATTGGATCAGTTGAGCCATTTTAATTTTGTGAAAAATTTGTACAGGTTTTTCTTCGGGTACATCTTGGCATAAATGAAACAATGAACTTAATGCTTTAAGAGGAGACTATCATTTGAGTTTAGTTATTTGCAACCTTTACTTTCAACTATAAGAATTTAACAGATATATGAGTATCACGGGTGGAATGAAATTAATTTCTACCACCCACAATAGTTCATTAGCAAAATAAGGAAAGTATTTAATGGATTTGTGCTCGGTGTGCCTAAAATTATTTCACCATAACAAAAGGTCTTGAACGACTAAAAAAAAAGTATAATGACAATTAAATTGCCTATCTGAACAGGTATTACTGTATAGAAGGAAAACAGTCTTAAAATAGCTCACTGTAGAGCTGAAAAGATGGAGAAACCCATAAGGGAAGCATGAAGGTATTGCAAATGGACTGAAAATCTTTTTAAAAATACCAACACAGTACTTGTTCTTTGCTTGCACAGAGTCCCAGATTTTCATGATCTTTCACGATTCCATTTCATTTTTGTGGGGGTGTGACTTGCTTCGGTTAGATTCTTAAGCAAGCTCTATTTCTCTGCTCTGAAAGGTAAACCTTCAATCTTCCCTGATGTACAGTAAAGATTTGCATTCCTCATGTTTTAAGAATACAATTAAGAATTTGACACTCTATGGAAAAAGGCCAACAGGGCAGAAAGACAGCTGGAGGGTTGGGTGAGCAAACTTTGCCCAGGCCCTTACATAATGTCACAGCTCAAAGGGATTTTAGCAGCCCATCCAATCCAATACCCTCTTTTACAGTTGAAAACAGTGAAGCAGAGAGAGGGTAAGTGGTTTGCTTCAGGGCACACAGCCATTAGTGACCCAGTAAGAAGAAAAGGCAGACCAGTGCCTTCCCTTAATTGCTTGTTAAAGGCTTGCCAGGACTTCAGTGTGAATCCATGTTTATAGCTTTATTAATGCATCTAATTGAAAGAAGTAAAATTTCTTTTACATATCCTCTAATGGAGACTTTTCACAGATAACATTTCAGTTCTGTGTCCTTTGCTATACATCCCGAGCCAGGGTAGCGTGGTTGGAAGAGGTTCCCTTGCAGCCCCCAGCAGCAGCCCGTGGGTACCCAGCAGCCTTTGCTTTGTTTGGTCCTGGAATGGTGGCCCTCCTTCGAGTGAGGATGCTCTGGAAACCTCCTGGTCCCACGAGGCTTGTTTGTCTGTCTTACCTCCTGATCCTCTTGGCTCTGAGAGGAAAAAACAAGGAATGAAACCCAAATTTCTTTTCCATTACCTGGTAACCTTGTGTCAAGACAACTGTTTTACTTTTCTGGTTTTCCAGCTCCTTGTGTTTCTATGGCCTGAACTTAACTAATCATTAAAAAATATTTTTTACCTTCTGGAAAATCAAGAGAAGAGTAGGTGTGATATCTAGAATCCAGTGTGTGTCCTGACCTTTTGTTCTAATAGTTCAGTGCTTAACTCTGTGTTGGGAATTTGTTGTATGGGTGGAGGGATTAAAAAACAAAACAAAATAGACACCAGGGTCTTCATGCTCAAAGAATTTTCAGTCTGGAGAAACAAAATAAACATAACAGAAACAACTAGAAATTATAGGTAGGTAGCTGATCGTATAAGGACCATTATGGCTGGCCCTAGGAATTTTGTAACGTGGGTGGCTTTCAGTGTCTTCTTTCCTCCTGTCTACAGCGGTGCCTTCCTCCCTCACCCACAGGGGCTGGAACCAGGAGGCAAGCGAGGTGCTTGCCCTAGGCGCACACATTCATGGGCACCCCAAAGTCAGTAAGCAAGATTACTATTTTAATGCAGTATTTTAAAAAATCTAAATTAACGCAAAAAGTCCACAATAAGCAAAATACTAAGTACTTTAGAGGATCAGTATTACTGATTTTTTCCTTTTGCCTCAGGCTCTAATATGGCTCACCCTGACATTCAGTTAATATCCAGAAATAAAGCAGTGTGTGTGCATGTGTGTGTGTGTGTGTGTGTGTGTCTGAGAGAGAGAGAGATCATAAAGCTGGAAAGAACCTTTGTTCCAAAGAGTTTGTCCAATCAATTTTATAGGAGAGGACACTGAGAAATGTTTGGTCTCAAATCAGTTACAGACATCTTTCAAAATACTGAAGCTCAGGTCTCTTGACCACCAGTCCTATGAGACTTACACAGTGGTGGCTTCCAAGGCATGGGGAAGTCACCTCTCCCAAAAGGAGGCAAGCTCAACGATTTGGTCAGATTAGTCCAATTTATTGGGCCATAGTTTTTAAAACAGTTAAAAGTTCCAGAACACATGCATAATCTCTTTGGATACTGTACCTATAAGATTCCAGAAAAATAAAGCATGGCCTAGAGACCCGGCCACCATCTCCTGTTGGGTGCTGGTGTTTCCAGGAGGCTAAGGAGCGGGGGTGGGGAGGGTGTACTCTCATGATATTCCCAATGCCATGGCTAGGAGACCCTCCTGGCTTTGGCCATGGGGCAAATACTCTGTTGCTTGTGTACCCCTGCCTTGTTGTCTGGCTCTGCTCTCTGGTGACTTTTCTGGGTTGGCTTTTCCTCACATTGGCATAGTTTGACCTGAGGTTTGACTTTGTGCTTTCAGTGACCTAGGCCAGTGCACCAGAGTTTGACAACAGGATTTGGGGCCAAAGTGCCAGCTAGATTAAGGGTCCTTCAGCCTCCCTTTATCCTCAGTGAGTGTGGATTCCCTTATCACCTTATAGGAAGGGATGAATGATGAAGGGAAAAAAGGTTTGGGTGTTCCTGGTCTCTAACCCAATTCTGTACCCATCATATATTTCTCCATCTACAAATAACTATCAATATCCCATTTTGACAAGACTTAGAGTACAGTCCAGATAAGTGGTGGTGGTAAAAATCTGTTTCTCCTTTTCCTTCCCAATGCAAGTCTAGGGGGACAAAGACCATCCTGTGTGCACACAGGGGTTCTGAACACAGCAAGAATTCTGAATAGGCAAAGGACAGCTGTGGCCTGAGGTTGTTCCAGATCCAGCTCTTTCTTTGTCCTCCATGGATTTTGGCTAAGCCCTAGGTCCCATGGACGCTGGGGATTAAGTCTAAGAAGTCCAGGATCAACTTCCAGCCAAGATGGAGGCATAGGTGGACGCACCATACCTCCATGCACAACCAAGATCGGAACAACAACAATTTGGAGTCAGAATAACACCTAGAACTGATAGAGAATTTATCTGAATGGAAGTCAGACAGCCAAGAAGTTGAAGTAGACCTGTTCATCCAGAGTGGTAGGAGGGGTGGAGATGACTAGCCAGGTGCTGCGGGTCCCGGTGTGGAGAGCAGAGAGAGTTGGGTGCATAAGGCAACCAGGGGCACGTGGGGCATCTGGGGCACACAAGATCGCAGCGGGTGGACCCTGATTACGCAGGCAGCAGCTGGCAGACCCAGTGAGGTGGCGATTGTGGAGCAGGGCAGAGCACGCAATCCAGTATCACAGAGAAGGGACTGAGGTCCCACGGACAGCGGAGCTACCGCCATTGTTCCCTCCCGACCCTGCCCCCACATACAACGTCACAACCCAGCAACTGGGGTGCCCAGCCCTGGTGAGCACCTAAGGCTCCACCCCTCATTGTAACAGGAGCAACCAGACCAAAAAAAAAAAAAGAGAGAGAGAGAGAGAGAGAGTTAGAGATGGCTCAAACAGAAGAGCAAATCAATGCCCTAGGACTCATCCTTTTAAGCAACCAAGAGATAGCCAATCTATCAGATGCACAGTTCAAAACATTGGTGATCAGAAAGCTCACAGAATTGGTTGATTTGGGGTGCAAATTAGATGAACAAATGCAGGTTACCTTAAAAGAAATGAAGGAAAATGCACAGGGAACCACTAGTGATGGGAAGGAAACTGGGACTCAAAACAATAGAGTGGACCAGAAGGAAGAAAGAAACAACCAAACAGGAAAGAATGGAGAAATAAGAATTCAAAAAAATGAGGAGAAGCTTATGAACCTCCAGGACATCTTTAAATGTTACAACATCTGAATTATAGGGGTACCAGAAGGGAAAGAGGAAGAGCAACAGATTGAAAACGTATTTGAACAAATAATAAAGCAGAACTTCCCCATTCTGGCAAGGGAAATAGACTTCCAGGAAGTCCAGGAAACTCAGAGAGTCAAAGAAGTTGGACCCAAGGAGGAACACACTAAGGCACATCATAATTACATTAGCCAAGGTAAAAATGAAGGAGAGAATCCTAGAAGCAGCAAGAGGTAAGGGGACAGTCACCTACAAAGGAGTTCCCATCAGACTGTCAGCTGATTTCTCAAAAGAGACCTTACAGGCAAGAAGGGGCTGGAAAGAAGTATTCCAAGTCATGAAAGACAAGGACCTATATCCCAGATTGCTCTATCCAGCAAAGCTTTCATTTAGAATGGAAGGGCAGATAAAGTGCTTCTCAGATAAGGTCAAGTTAAAGGAGTTCATCATCACCAAGCCTTCATTTTATGAAATGTTAAAGGGACTTATCTAAGAAAAGAAGATTTAAAAAAAACATGTATAGTAAAATGACAGCAAACTCACAATTATTAACAACCACACCTAAAGCAAAACCAAAACAAACTGAGCAAACAACTAGAACAGGAACAGAACCACAGAAATGGAGATCACATGGAGGGTTAGCAACAGGGGAGTGGGAGGAGGAGAGAGGGAGAAAAGGTACAGAGAATAAGTAGCATAGATTGTAGGTTGAAAATAGACAGGGGGAGGGTAAGAATAGTATGAGAAATATAGAAACTAAAGAACTTATAAGTATGACACATGGACATGAACTAAAGGGGGGATGTGGGTGGGAGAGGTTGTACAGGGTGGAGGGGAGTGAAGGGGGGAAATGGGACAACTGTAATAGCATAATCAATAAAATATATTAAAAAAAAAGAAGAAGTCAGGGGTTCTAACTTTGGGACGAGTGATCTTCTCGTCCCAAATTGCTTGGGACTGAATGTCCCAAGTCCCTGGAAACCCCTTACTCCTGAGCAAACTGGCACAGTTGGTCAGCTTCCCCACAGTGATCTCTAGAGTCACAGTAAATGTGGAACATTTGACCTTTTCTCAGGAATAGGAGGGCACCACAAGTGTGTGGATTGAATGGGCACATGAACTAGCTTTTCAAGTTGGGTGCAGGAATCCCAATAAAACCTACCCTTTAGGTTCTGGTAAGAATCAGATCTCTTGGCTAGAGCCTATGCAAAAGGCTGCACTTCCAAAGTGGTAAGAGTTTATTACTACCATGGCCCTTGGGCACCAGCCTGAAGTATCTAATGAGGACCCTTGGGTAACAGACAAGCACTGATGCTGGCAACAGGCAGACTGTCAAGTCCTGGGCCTTTCATTCCTACTGCCATTGGAATCAGGGCAGAGGGAATAAAGGCAGGAGCTACGGTACCCAAAACTCCAGGGACAGGGCTTCCAGGATGATACACCCTTCTGTAAGGGCAACCACAGAGTACCTTCACAGTCATCAGACCAAACTTGTCCTTGGTGCTCAGCCTGTTTTTAAGGACAGGGCTGATGTAGATGTGTGAACCTGTCTGCAGCTGTGTGGCTTCTCACCTGGATGGGTGTGGACAGGAAGGCAAGAAAGGGAATGAGCATTGGCAAGCCCACCAGTCATTCTTCCCCTTGGTTTCCTCCCCCTCTCCTCTCCCTTCACTCCCTGGATCAAAGTATAAAGAATCCTTATGGTAGGAATCAGAACTGTGAAGTCTCAGATCAAGCCAGAAATGACAGTGGAGTAAGTATCTGGGTAGCAAAAGGGGTCTGGTGCCCAGCAGCTCAGTACACAGAATCTCCCCAGGAGACTTCACTGAGCCAGTTGACTCAGGGTATCTAAAGGTACCCCTTATCCTCCAACAGTAACTTCTGTCACACTGGACTGGAAAAAGCTGCAGAAGTTCCTAAGAGATCACAAGCTATGGAAGGATTTGATAAGACTACATGGTTACAAAATGAGTAACATGCAAGGATAGGTGAGATTTAGATAGAAAGATTGGGGATGAGGAGACGAAGAGGTGAGGGGTAGTCTAAGGCTGCAACCAGCTGGGATCAGTGAGCTAAAGAAGAGCCAGCACTGAAGCAGATAACACTGTGTAATTTGTTTACTGCTTTGGAGTTACTAGTGTATACGTCTGATTGTGTCTCATTCCCCTTCCACTCAAACTTTTCCCTGTCAAATTACAAAATCCGTAAAGACAGAGATATGTCTTATTCAACTCTTTATCCATATAAGCTTTAATTTCACATGTATTCAGGAAAAAATTCTGATAAAAATTAAAGGGAAATTTAAACACTGATTTATTAAAGTTTAGCTAACAAATTTTGGGAGAAGAATGGCCACCATATATATGAAATCAAACCTAGTGGAGCTAACTGACATCCACAGCTGGAGCACGAAACATCAGAGTGCCCAGAATAGAATTATGGATCATTTTTATATACATTTTCCATTTTCTTTTCAATTAGAGTTGACATTCAATATTATATTGGTTTCAGGTGTACAGCATAGTGGTTAGACATTTATGTAGCTTATGAAGTGATCCCCCAATAACTCTAGTGCACACCTGACACCACCATAGTTATTATAATATTATTGAATATATTCCCTATGCTGTATTTTGCATCCTCAAGACTTTCAATAACTGCCAACTTGTACTTTTTAATCCCATCACATTTCTTACCCACTCCCAAACCTCTTCCCATCTGGAAAACATCAATTTGTTCCCTGTATCTATGAGTTTGTTATTGTTTTGTAAATTCATTTATTTTGTTTTTTAGATTCCATTTATAAGTGAAATCATGTGGTATTTGTCTTTCTCTGCCTGACTTATTTCACTTAGCATAACACCTTCTAGGTTCATCCATGTTGTTGCAAAAGGCAAGATCTCATTCTTTTTTTTTTTTTTTTTGGCTGAGTAATATTTTCTTCTATGTATGTACCACTTCTTTATCCATTTGTCTATTGATGGGCACTTAGGTTGCTTCCATATCTTGGCTATTGTAAATAATGCTGCAATGAACATGGCTTGCATATATCTTTTAGAATTAGTGTTTTGGATTTCTTTGGATAAATACCCAGGAATGGAATTGCTGAGTCATAAGGTAGTTCTATTTTTAGTTTTTTTGAGGGAATTCCATACTATTTTCCATGAAGGCTGCACCAATTTACACTCCCACCAACAGTGCACCAGGATTCCCTTTTCTTTGCATCCTCACCAACACTTGTTTGCTGATTTATTGATGATAGCCATTCTAACAGATTTGAGGTGATATCTGGTTGTGGTTTTAATTTGTATTTTCTTGATGAAGAGGGGTATTGAGTATCTTTTGGTATGTCTCTTGATCATCCATACATCCTCTTTGGAGAAATGTCTATTCAGGTCCTCTGTCCATTTTTTAAATAAAATCATTTGTTTTTGTATGTGTGTGTTAAGGTGTCTGAGTTACTTATATGTTTTGGATGGTAAACCTTGTCAGATGTATAGTTGGCAAATATCTTTTCCCATGTAGTAGGTTGTCTTTTTGTTTTATTGATGGTTTCTTTTTGCTGTGCAAAACATTTTAGTTTGATGTAGTCCAATGTTTATCTTTTTTCTTTAGTTTCCCTTGCCCATGAAGACATATTCAAAAAGTTATTATTAAGAGTGATGTAAAAGTTTACTGACTATCTTTTCTTCTAGGATGTTTATGGTTTTGAGTTGTACCTTTATATCTCTAATCAATTTTGAGCTTATTCTTGTATATGGTGCAAGAAAGTCATCTAATTTCATTTTTTTACATGTATGAGAGTATCTGTCCAGTTTTCCTAATATCATTTGTTAAAGAGTCTGTCTTTACCTCATTGTATATTCTTGTCTCCTTTGTCATAGATTAATTGATCACAGAGGTGTGAGTTTATTTCTCAGCTCTCTATTCTATTCCATTGACCGATATGTTTGTTTTTATATTAGTACCATGCTGTCTTGATTACTATAGCCTTGTAGTGTAGTATGATATCAGGTAACGTGGTATCTCCAACTTTGTTCTTTCTCAAGATTGCCATGGCTGTTTGTGGTCTTTTGTGGTTCCACATATATTTTAGGATTATTGTCCTAGTTCTGTGAAAAATGCCATTGGTATTTTGATAGAGATTGAACTGAATCTTTAGATTGCTTTGGGTAGTATGGACATTTCAATGATATTAATTCTTCCTATCCATGAACACGGTATATTCTTCCATTTATTTATATCTTCTTCAATTTCTTTCTTCAGTGTCTTATAGTTTTCTGAGTACAGGTCTTTTACTTTCTTGGTTAAATTTATTCCTCGGCATTTTATTCTTTTTGATGCAATTATAAATGGGATCATTAATTTCTCTTTATGATAGTTTGTTATTGGTGTATAAAAGTGCAACTAATTTCTGAATATTAATTTTATATCCTGCTTTGCTGAACTCATTTATTAGTTCTAATAGTTTTTTGATGAAATCTGTAGGGTTCTCTATAATTAGTACCATGTCATCCACAAATAATTATAGTTGTGCTTCTACTTTTAAAATTTGGATATGTTTATTTCTTTTTCTTGTTTCATTGCTCTGGCTAGGGCTTTCAATACTATGTTGAAAGAATGTGGTGACAGTGGACACCGTTGCCTTGTTCCTGATCTTAAAAAGCTTTCAGCTTTTCACCATTGAGCATGATGTTAGCTGTGAGTTTGTCACATGTGGCCTTTATTTTGTTAAGGTGTGTTCCCTCTGTCCCCACTTTGCTGAGAGTTTTTATCATAAATGGATGTTGGATTTTGTCAAATGCCCTTTCTGTACCTATTAATATAGTCATATAATTTTATCCTTCATTTTTTAGGTGTATCACATTAATTGATTTGCAGATATATACCAAACTTGCACAACAGGAATTAATCCCACTTGATCATAGTGTATGATGTCTTTAATGTTTTGCTAAATTTGGCTTGCTAATATTTTGTTGAAGATTTTTGTTCCTTAGGGATATTGGCCTATAATTTTTTTTTTGTAATGTGTTTACCTGGTTTTGGTATTAGGGTAATGCTAGCCTTGCAAAAACGAGTTAGGGATCCTCTTCTTCAATTTTTTGGAATAGTTTGAGAAGACTGGGTATTAACTCTTCCTTTAATATTTGGGAAAATTCACCTGTGAAGCCATCTGGTCCAGGATTTTTATTTGTTGGGTGTTTTTTGCTTACTAAATCAATTTTGTTAGCAGTTATCAGTCTGTTCAGATTTTCTTTTTTTTCCTGGTTCAATCTTGGAAGATTGTATGTTTCTAGGAAGTTACTAATTTCTTCCAGGTTGTCCAATTCATTGGTATATGATTGTTTATAGTATTTTCTTATGATCTTTTGTATTTCTGGAGTATGGATTGTCATTTCTCCCCTCTCTTTTTTTCTTGATAAGTTTGGCTAAAGGTTTATCAAATTTTTTTTTAAAGAACCAGCTCTTGGATTTAGTGATGTTTTCTACTATTTTTGTAGACTCTGTTTTGTTTATTTCTTCTCTGATCTCTTTATTTCCTTTCTTCTACTTGCTTTGGGCTTTGTTTGTTCTTTTTCTATTTCCTTTTAGTATAAGCGTAGATTGTTTATTTGAACTTTTTCTTGTTTCTTTAAGTAGGCCTGTATTGCTATAAATTTTCCTCTTAGAACTGCTTTGGTTGTGTCCTGTAGGTTTGGTTTGTTGTGTTTTCATTTTCACTTGTCTTATGCTATCTTTTGATTGTCCATGATGGTTGCTCTATAATTCAGTTACAATTTTAATGTGGGTTTGAGGATAGACAAACATAGTCTTTACTTACTCTGCCATTGTGACTGAAAGATCAGTCTTTTTTATAATACATTTAATCCAAATTATTAAAACTCTAAAACTTAAATATAAAAAGTACAAGGACTTCATCAAGATCATATACATCTTTTCTATTAATATTTTATCTCTTTAAAAATAGTCCATAAAATCAGAATGTAAATCATGTAAATTAGAATGACCATTTTGGATAAATTAGAAGGGCTTTGTATTTACAATCTCTCAGTATCATGCAGGCTGGTTCTGAATAGGGATAGTTGATCTTTGCTGCCAGTGAGCTGCTGACTGCTGGCTGAAGCATGTATTGATGGTATATCATGACTCCTGAGCTTATGCATATCTTCCTTTTTTCTTTGGTTTGTCCTTTTAAATTCTTTTTCTACCTTCTATTCCTGTGTATTTCCCTTTTTGTTGTCCTGTATATATTAAAGAGACTAATTGCCCACATGCCCACTTCCTTCTAGGTGCAACTGTCCCTGCTCACAGCCCTGACTGCCCTTTTTCTACCACCTCACTCCCCCACCTCAACTGCTGCTGGTTCCCATTCCTCCATTTTGTTGGAGTCAGTGAAAGTAAGAGAGCTTAGAGCCCTCTTACTGGAGCATGTCTAAGTAGATTTTTTCTTGCAGTCAAAGTCGCCTTAAGCCCCTTCCTCCTCCTTCCTCTGTTGTCAGTACCCAGAGGAATCCTCAGCTTCCATGGTGTCACCCAGGACATCAAAAGGGATACCAGCCAGCCTAAATGCTATGAAGCATCAGAATTTTTAGAACTGTGTTGACAGTTGGTTTAATTTTCTACTCTTTATTGGAATGATTCAGCATCTTGTGGACGAAGCTCTTGGGCTACATTTAATCTCCTTGTTAAGGCCATTAAATGAATTTTGTCATGCAAGACAAGAAGGATTCACACTGATATTGCCACTAAGCCCTGCCTACTTGGTAGGTTTAGCTGGATATAGGTGGTCCGGGATTTCTTTCTTTTATTATTTTTAAGAATGGCAAACATTTTAAATTGGGAAATAAAGTAGACTTTATCTTCCTGAAAGGAATGACTGTCGAACAGCAAAAGCTTTTTCTATCTCCAGAAGGGAATTGTGGCAAAAGAATAGAAGCTTTACAGGGAATTACTGGCATTATCGAAAGCTTTTCAAAATAGACCTGAAATGAATAGTTGTGTGCTAGTTTTATTACTGCTTTGCGAGTTTACACTTTGTTTTTGTATGGTATTTTTCTCCCTGCTATGAGATGGTTGCTAGGACATGAGAGCAAATAACCTTTATTGTGTTGAATTTGGGACTAAACATAATTATCTTATAATTTGGGTTCATGGTGCCATTTTTTGACAGTTATATTATGAGCTTTTTGAGGAAAATTGAGCCCACATGCTGTAAGCTGCTTCCTATTCAGTTATCCTTCAAGTTACAATGTTTCTGCTCTCCCTTCCCCCATCCCTCTGCACTGGGCAGCCTCTGGACCAGATGTTGCTGGAGGCAAACCAGATGATCCAGGACGGGCACCGCTGAGCTCCAGCACTGTCTCCTCTGAAAAGATCCTTGTTCCCAAGCAGCATGTTTTTCCGGATGACTCCATGGACATGAGACTCAAGGGCTGCTGCAGTTCTCTCAACAGAGGAAAAGGGTGAGTAAACAGAAGTTTTGTAAATGGAGTCAGTATTTCTAACAAACTCCATGAGCATTTCAGAGGAGCTTCGTCTTCATTTCCGGTCTTTAGTACGCAGCACCTCTTGCCTAATCTATACCATAACTTTTCCGTTAGGGAAGGTAATGAACTGTCAATAAGTCTGAAGTGCACCACAGGAGCACATTGCTCATAGAAATCTTCTTTTTTTTAAAATGATAGTGATTGTTTTCTGTTCCTGCCTATTGCCCTAGCAGAAATTTGGGTTCCTTTAGAAGCAGTCCTTAAGATAAGGGTTGAAGTTCAAATGGTTTATTAGGGAGGTAATGCCAGAAAGTACCAGGAGGGGAGTGCAAAGTGACACAAGAAAGGAAAGAAAGTCAGTAAAAGACATGTCATAGAGTAGGTTACTACCATTGGTAAGTGAGTGGGGCTCAGTCCTGCTGGGGATTTCTGGGAGACGGTGATTGAGACATGCCTTGGATATACCTCACCCAAGGGTAAGGAAGATAGGATATTTATACATCAGTTTCTTCAGCCATAGATCAATGGCCACCTCCAGTGAGGGAGTGGGTGTTAATTTTCCAGCACTTCTACCTTCTACATGGGCAGGGGCTACTGCAATCCAAGAAAGCTCTTGGACTCTGAGTGCTGGTGGTTGGAAGCCAAGTGTGGATGGTGGAAATGTAAATGGCCATGGGCAGGACACCAACACATCTGCTGCACTTCTCTTCTTGGAGTGTGTGAGAGGAGGCAGGCTCTCTGTCGCTCCTGAAAGTCGCTAAAGCGATGACCATTGGTAAGTGCCTTCTATATGCATTTCCTTCAAATCAGAAAGGTTTTTGCAGACTCATTAACAGGAAAGTGAAGTATTTCTCTCAAAACATTTTCTTCATATAGAAATACTACAAAGGGAACCAGGGGCCCAGTTCCTAATATAGCATTACAGAGGGACCTTGGCGATGAGGAGAATTAAGCTCATGGAGTCTCTGTTGTACACAGATGCCACAAAAGAGTAGAGCTGAGCTTCCCTTGAGAGGCATGTTGATGGATTTTGACAAAATGGAATCCAGAACAGTTCTATGCCAAGTCTGCCTAAGGGGTGGCATGTACCCATATCAGGTTCATTGACCATTTCTATGGTTCCTAATTCTAGTCTCTGGTATGTAAATTGTGAGGTTTGAGAGCTAGAGAAAACTTTAAAGATTATCTAGCCAACCTATTTTCCTGATAAGGACACTGCATTCCAGTGTGGTTAAGTCACTTGCCCAGAGTCAAACAGCTGGTGAAGAGCTGGGCTGAGGGGAGGGAGCCAGTCTTTCCCCACTTCGCTGTGAAGCTAATAAGTTAATACAGCAGGATTTCTCTTGGATTCAGTGGAAGTAAATGTTCAGTTCCATGAAGTTTTTTTTTGTTTTTGTTTTTTGTTTTTAGATATCTGCTCAAGACAGTTCAAGGCATTACAGGGGTTTGAAGAATAAGTATCCTCATCTTAGCTCGTAGCAATACTGTTGTGGAGAAATAACTACACAGCCTAGCAGAAGAGCTTTATTTTATATGGGTCCATGTGACTAATTGAGGCACTCGCTCTGCAATTCATGTTCTGATGAGCCGACTGCCACCAGCAAGAAATCCAGCCTTCTGAATCTGTGCTGGGACATGGGACTCTAGGGGAGGCAGGAGAGAGAGAAGCTGACATCCATGTACAGTAAGAAAAGGCAGTAAACCCCCATAATTCTCAGTTCCCCTTGCTTAAGATGACTGTGAGGATTGGGGCCAGTTACCTGGAAGAAGATGCCCTGCCACCTGCAGCCACTTCTTGATGGCACAGACTTGAGCAGGTACCCAATCCTTCTAAGATTCAATTTCTCTAACTCTGATAATGCTGGAAATAACAGCATCTACAGTGTTGGATGACATAAAGACTAAATGAGCTCGTGCAAGTCATATTGTCAGTACTCAATAAATCATTGTTGTCATTATTTTCCCCAGTTGCTACCCTCTGTCCCAGTCCTACACACCTCCCCATTTCTCCATTTTTTTGTACAGGTCTGCCACCATCATTCCCCTGCCCCAAACTCACCTCTCACTAAAAATTTTCTCTCCCTGTTCTCATGTACTGTCTGCTAAGGCTTTTTGTTTCTTGCTTCCCAGCCCTCTTCTCATCCTGTTTCCATTCTCTGCTCTCTGGTCTTTATTCCCTTTATGCTTTTGATTCATCCTCTTTTCTTATAATATGTGCCCTTAAATTCCCCTATGTTTCAGTAGGGCCTGGACCTAGTAACTTGATTCTAATGAATATGATGAAAATGATGGGACATCACTTCTGAGCTTAAGTTAAAAAGACTGTGACTTCCATCTGGGGTGCTGTCTGGCCAGGAGGAAGCCAACTACCATGTTGTGAACCACCCTATTGAGAGGCCCACATAGCAAAAAAGTGAGGTCTCCAGCCAACAGCCACGTGAGCAATCCTCCCCTGGCTGAGCCTTGAGACGGCTGCAGCCCCTCTGACGCTGGATCAGAGCCTGTGAGAGACCTCAAGCCTGAAGCTCAGATGCTCCTGGACACCTGACCCACAGAAATTGTAAGACAATCGCTATTTGTTGTCATAAGCAGTTATATTTTGGGGTTATTTGTTATGCAGCAGTGTTAAGAATGCAGAGTTGTTTTATATAGACCACCATTCAGAAATGGTTGTCTTCAATGACCTTGAGCAAATCCCCACCCTTCTTTGGGTCTGTTCCTCCTCATCCTTGAGACTTGGGGGTTACAGTCTAGGGTCCCAAGTCTCCTGTCCCTGGGGATGCCATCTGTAATGTTACAGATGGGTCCATCTGTGCCACTGTTCAGCAGAGGAAGCCCAGCTTAGACCTGCGCACCTTCGGATTTAAGCTCCACATCTTTATATTTGCCTCACATTTTTCATCCCTATTATCTGAAGTCTGTTTCTAATTTCTGACAGAATTGCAGTGGCCTATTGTGTGCCTTGCTCTGCATGACATGCCAATTTCATTTTGAAGTCATGGCTATTGTCTTTTTCTCTGCTAATCTCTCTTGTTTTGTGAGATTCCAATAGAACGTGTGAACACAGAGAGTTGCCCTTGTGCCTGATCTTGGCACTGTGTGGCCCCCCAGACGGGTGGATGATAGACAGACAGCCTGTTGGCCATCAGGGCATCTTTTCTTGCTTGAAAATTTGCTTTTTAGATTGCAGCTCCCTTCCAACTCAAGCAAAGACTGGAACATACTAAATAAAAGCAGAGCTGAAATTGGATGGAATGTCTCAGCCACTTAGATTCAGACCTCTCTTTCAGAGGGAGCACGTGGGGCAGGGGTTTGGATGTGCCCGGTGTATAATGTAGGGCAAGAAGACTCCCTTCCATACCTTTCTCACACCACTCAAGTTTTAAGTGAGGTGACATATTTTTTCTTAAGCAGGACCTGTAACCCAGGATCCATCACTTATGTATGGTGTCCATGGAAACCAAGCAATGGTATGGGATCCCTTCTCACTGGGGAATTCCTTTTATGGCTCATTTCCGAAACCAGCATGGCCAGTACACAAGTCTGCAGTTTCCCAGTTGCCTAGCAACCAGCTCCTATGCTCTAGTCACTAGGAAAAGCAGACAGTTTTTTAAAAAAGTGTCGTCAGAATCATATGTTACATTCTCTCTACTTTGTCTCTTTAGAATAAAATAATTAATGTGTGATAAGGATGCGGGAAAGGGCAACCGCTCCCTGTTGTTAATGCCTCCGCCGCTCCTGGTGGGCTGCTGCAGGCTGGGAGAGGGAGGAAAATGTTCGCGTGCTTTCGGCTGGTAATTAAGCAGTGCGAGCCATCTGCACATTGAAAGGTCTACATTTTTCACGTCTCATGGGGGCATCAAGTAAGTACAGGGCCAGCAATCTGTGCTGAGTTCCCTCCCCCAAACTGGAAAAGCCAGACTCCGCCCACAGGTGTCATTGGACAGTCTCTCCTTGGCTCATATTCCTGGGGATGGATGTGAGAGGTTTGCTGGGTTTGGAGTAGAAAGGCAAGGAGACCATGTAGCCCCCTTGAGTTGTAGCAGTGGTTTTCAACCAGGGGGTGAGTTTGCCCCCCAGGCTACATTTGGCAAGGTCTGCAGGTGTTTTTTGTTGTCACATCTGGTGGAGCAGGCGGGGGTGCTACTGGTATCCAGTGGATCAAGAGACCAGGGATGTGGCTAAATGTCCTCCAATGCAAAGGATAGCTCCGGACAACAAAACAGTCTCCTACTTACAATGTCAATATGCCTGAGGTTGAAAAACCCTGAGTTAGAGAAATCAGAATATCCATCTGTCTTGGTAAAAAACCAGCAATGTAGCTAAGAAAAATGTTGACAAAGGTAAAAGGTGGGACTCATCAAAATCCATTCAACAGACGCAACTCCATCTGGAATTCTGCATGGCACGGACCTCCTCTGTCCCTGCCAGCCCTTGACTTAGCAAAAGTGAGGAGCTGAGGGCCCTCTGGAGTTGGTGGCAACAGAGGTAACCTTTGAGGGGGCCCCCCTCCAAGGAAGGAGAGCAGAGACGACTGCTCCCTCCCCCTTCCAGGGAGGTGGCGTTGGCACCAGGCAGCTCCGACTTCACATACTGGCTCTCCTGCCACTGTGGGCTCCCAGGTGTTTTACATAATCTAAGACTCAGTCTTCACAAGTCCAAAATGGACGTTAAAATGGGCATTGTGAGAATTTTGATACAGAATGCGAGAAGTGCCTGCCCGTTACACCCTCCAGTTCCTGTTCTTGTCTCAGCCCTAAGGACCCTAATCGTCTCCTCCCTCCTGCTACGTCCTTTGAACTTTTGAGGAATATGAACAAAGGCACGGCACCTATAATAACTGAGGTCATTTAGCAATGAGCAAAGGGCAAAGGCACCACTTTAGGAATTCTGGCTGGTAGTCTCAGACTAAATTTAGGCATGAAGAACAGGGCATGCCTGGGCTTCAAGTCCCAGTTCCTCCATTTTACTGGCTGTGCGACCTTGAGTAGTTATTGCACCTATCAGAATGATTTCTCATCTATGATGTGGGGGTCATTATCACCTCTTGTGGTATTGATGTAAGGATTAAAAATAATGTATATGGAAAATAATAATATATATAAAAGTGCTTAGCCTGAACTCATGCAGGCAATCTTACTTTTTTTTTTAAGTATGATTGGCATATATGGTCTTAACCTGAGATCTTTTCCACCGATATGAGAATGAAGCAGAGTTGTGCATTAGGAAGACACACTTGGCCTCCCTATCATCTTCTCTGTAACAGTCATATTTCCCTCAGTAACCTCAGTTCCAGCAGCCACGACGTTATGTAAGCAGTTCTGAAGCTATTTCCATTTTCAGCCTATGCTACCTCTTGGGAGGCTGGGGGTGGGGGAAGGTGACGAGTTCATACATTTAGTAACCAGCTTTTACTGGGTTTTGGTCCATGGTTACATTCTCCATCCCTTTCACAGTTCTCCAGCCGGTAGCACGTCTCCTTGTCAGTCTCCGGCCTCCACCCTGGCCTCGTACCGAAGCCCTTCCAGTCCCTCCATCATTTGAAATACTGGTGAATTCCATTCTTTCTTTCTTGAAATGCATCGGCTAGAAGTGAACTTGCCTTACAAAGTTAAGGTAATGTTTTTGTATTTTTGTTCCTTATTTTTCCTAACAATTTCTAAAAATCGGTAGGCCTTTAGGGCCTCGATTCTTGGCTGCACACTCTGGCAATGAATCCCCAGTCCTTTTTCTGGGTCACAACAGCTGGTTCAGAGTGGCAGCATCTTAGCTTACAGCTTTCATCTTCCCTCCCAGCAGAATTACGGACTCTGTCCTGGAAGCCACCACAATCAGGGAAGATGGCAGAAGGTATTTATCGGTTGTGCGTGAGTCTAGATCCCCAGAATATTGCACACAGGTGCCTTGTCTCTGAACAAGTGGCAGGAGCTGGAGCCACAGTCACCCAGAGCTGTGAGCAGCTGGTGACAGAACATCTCGAGGTTTACCAGGAGGGCCAGAAGCACTCAAAGTATGTAGAGGTCAGAATGGAGGCAAAGAATGAGTCCTGGGGGTCAAGGGGCATCAGGCGACCGAGCGGGGCAGGCAGCTCGTCTGGGACCCAGGATGACAGATGGGAGATTCAAAACAGGGCACCGCTGGAGCCCTGAGACAAGGCCAGTTTTCATCCGGTGGGAACTGAGCTCCAGGAGTAAGAGCCGTACAACTGGGCCTGGCCGAAAAGGGGGTCAAGAGTCAGCAGCTGAAGGCAGATTCTTGTAACAATGAAGCAGAGGGGCAAACAGGGAGGGAAAGGGGTCAGTGACTTCTTTGGGGCAAATAATTTTTTTCCCTATTCCTGCAACACTAGTACAGTTTTCTAGAAGATCAGCCAGTTGGTCATTAGGGAATGACGAATGTGTACTCCGTGGGTATCGCACCGCTGTGTAGTCACTACTTCCATAGAGCTCCTGTAGGCTGTGCTAATCCTGTGGGCCAAGAAAAACACGTCTATGATCATGAAGTCTGGGATTTTTGAATTTCCCTCTTGGAAACTCACAGCGTATATTAGCATTTGAAAAGCTCCGAAACCGCCTGTGCTGTAGAAATCCGTTTGTTTTGAATTTGATGTTTCTCCAACATAGTTGACAACAGGATCCTTTTGTTGCGTAAAAACTGTGAACATCCTGTGGACACACCTTGAGAGTCAAAGTTCCAGAACATTCCCAGGCCCTTTACAACCTGGCCTGCCCTGGTTTCCCAACTTCACCTTCCTTTATTTTTCCTACATTCCAGCCACACTGAGCTCTTCCCTTGTACGTGCCTGTTTCACATTTCCTTCTTTCTTGCCACAACAGGTGATTCATCATCTGCCCCCAAATGGGGAAAAGCTGAGCCTTCTCTACTTCGTCCCCACCAGGCATCCCTATCTATCCTTTAAGGCTCGCTGGAGAGGGGACACTGGATCCATCTCTGCACCAGCCTTCCTGCTACTATAAATAATCATTCTCTCTTTTGATGTGATGTCACACAGTATATTATTTTTAGGGCACTTAGCACTTTTTAATTTGTGTATAGCCATTTGTGCCTTTCTTATTAGGAGATAGTATCCATGCCTGATTCATTTTCATATCCCTGCTCCTGAACACAGCATATTTAAGGACTGTTCAAGGGAGCAGAAAGCGTGATGCTATGACCTCCAAGGTGGAAGTACGTTTCTCAATACTCAGGCCAGAGATGGCCAATGTCTGGCTCACCCACTGCCGATCCACACTCTCTTCCCTGCGGCAAACACATTCAGTAATCAAATGTGACCCCCTGGGGCTCCGATGACACCCTTCCCCATCCTTCTCAACACACTGCTCCCAATAGCTGTAGTCAATAGGTTAGGGTGGCATGACAGAGGAAGTCTAATCATCATCCTGCATCTGGACTTTTCCACAGTGGAAGAGGGAAATTTAGCAAGCTGAATGGGGGCACTGTGAATACTTCAGATCAGGACCATCCATGACAGAAAAGAGCAATTAGCAAAACTATTCATTATACTTTCATGTTCCTGTCTAGTCTCAAGGCTAATTATTTGTACAATTAACCTGTAATCAAATGCAAATAATTGATGAGCCTGATTTCTTGGAACGAAACATGAGTCCTGTGAAATGTAAATAGCTGTGAATTACTAACAGCTTTCCTTTACTTAGGCTTTCTAATAAGGCAACACCTGTAAATTACAAAAACAATTTAAGTATAATCTCATTTACATTTAAAACCCCCAACAAAATAAAACAATCTGATACGTGTTTAAATGCATAGATAAAAGCACAGGTTTTTAATTCTCACTCCACCACTTTCTAGTTGTGGGACCTTGGGCAAGTTACTTAATCTCAGTTTACTCACGTTACTTATAAATCTCAGTTTCTGCTTTTATAAAATGAGTGTAATAGCCACCCCTCGTTCACAGGGTAGCTGTGAGAATTAAATGAGTGTGAACTCCTCTGTAAAGAGAACGTAATAAATGTAAGCCATTGTTTTTGTTACTACACTTGTATATTGCTCAGGGTTTTTTAAAATTTAATTATGTAAGAAACATTAGGGGGAGACGGTACATATACAGACGTCTCTGTGCCTTTGTGTTCCTGAAAAACCCCCATCGTTCCGCAGACAGCCCGCTGAAAAATAGCTGGGCTGCTGGGGAAAGAAATAGGGTTGGGGCAGACCACTCAAAATCCATGTGACTTTGTAAACAGAACACAAACAAAACAGAGCACTAACAAAAACAATGTCAAAACTAAAATATTAGTCCCATTAAACCTAAGCTCATACAAACATTTGTGTGCTGTATCCCAACCTTGAACCCTCAGGCTCCTGGACTTCTTTTTGAGATAAAAGTCCTGGGCGGTGGCGGGGGGGGGGTGCGGGGGGGGCATTCATTCTAATAGCAACCTTGTTCATCGAAATTAAACATTCCATTTAAGGAATGGTGTTCACCAATCTGTCATTCTAGTTTAAAGAGAAATGTCTTTGCAGCTTCTTCATCTGCAAAAAGCTGGATAGGGGGAAACACGGTGATTCTTAAAGTTCCTAAATCAGTCACTTTCTGTGGCTAAAGAAGGCAGCTCTGTGTATGGTCAGCTTTTCCTTCAGGCCTTCATAGCGTGCTGTTTCCTCTATTAAAAGGGGTAATTACTGTGAGAAAGCTTGCCTCTGGTTGCTTCAAAACATGAATGTGCTAGAAAAAAATTTGTACAGGAACCAACATGGCTTCCATGTTGTACCAATTCCCATTTATCCGTGGCATGTGAGGTCATTCATATTTAGGAAACGTATGTTGTAGCAAAACAGTTTGTATTGACTATCTCCCACCACTTGCCATGGTCAGAGCTAAATATAAACCGTGTACTTTATATCTGCCCAATTAATCTATGTGGTAGCTTTCCTTATCACTGATGAGTCTCAGGGACATTGAATATCTTGCCCGAGGTCACACATTTTTAAGTAGCAAAGCCAGCATCCCTGGCTGGAATCCAACTGACTCCAAAACTCATGTTCTTAGAGACCACACTAACCCCTTAACAGTTGATGGAGGCAGGAAAGCAGACAGACATCCCGGCGGTGGTGATAAGTGAAAGCCTGCTTTCCAACCGCAAATCACTAACGTTTCATCTAATTTAATCCTCACAACAATGCTGCTACTTAGGTATCCTTACCAACATTTCACAGATGAAGAAACTGAAGCTCAGAGGAGTTATCATCGGTTGGTAGTGGAGCCAGGATATAAACCTAACCCCTAGCTGGTTCCTCAACTGGGGCGTTTCTCCCTACACCCTATTTAGGTTGGTCTTTATAATTAAAGGCACCATCCCCTGGATATAGTGATGAGTCTGCCTGCTTGTTTTAAAAGAGCTATACAAGTTGAGCACCACACTGTGCTGTGCATACACACATCCACACACTGGCAGTCCTCACAGGGGCAGTTTATCAAACATGTTTCATAGCACAGCCATACAGTTCCAGCCTCTTTATTTCAGTGTTTTAAAATTTTTCTTTGTGCCGATCCTCCAGATCAGCTCCAAGACGGCAGCCTAGGCAGACGGCATGCCTTGCTTCTTTGCGCAACCACATCAAAATTACAACTAAAATATAGAATAACCACCACTCAGAACCATCAGAAATTGAGTTGCATGGAAATCTGACAACTACAGAATTAAAGAAAACACATCCATCCAGACTGGTAGGACAGGGCATCGTAGATGCTGAATGGGCCGGTCCCACACCCACGAGTGGTGGATACAAATTCTGGAGGAATATCTCAGGAGTGAGGAGTCCTAATCCCATACCTCAGGGCGACAGTGCCAGAAAGAAAAGTCCCCACAATTTCTGGCTGCAAAAACCAGTGGTGATTGAGTTGATGAAAAAAATTGCTGGAACTCCAAGCAGGTTCTCTTAAAGAACCACACAAACTCACCTACTCAGACTCACTCCCTCTGAGCTCCAATACCAGGGTAGCAGCTTGAAAGGCACCAGTGGCATATTGGGAGAAACTAGTGTCTGGCATCAAGGAGAGCAGAGGCTACTGTCCCTTTTCTGAGCTCTCCCCCCACAGAGCCACTGAGACATTGAGGTGGTGCCATGTCTGAGATTCCATCAACCTGGCTAACACTGTTTGCCCAGCACTGGAGATCCTCAGAGACTCCACCCACCCAAGCTGCTTTTGCACATGAATGGCTGGTTTTGGCTCATGCTTCATAACTTCCTAAATCCTCTCAAACAAGCAACAGCTGGCCTCAGTGAGCCCTAGGCCCAGTACTTGCAGCAGCCAGCCTAGATTCACAGCTTGGCTTTGTCTGGGAATCTCCAAGCTCAGCACAAGTAGCAGATATCTCAGACTGCTTTATAGCTCACATAGAGTGGCCCCAGGCAGAACACAAGAAGGGGCTGACCTCGGCCTGCACCACCTGGGAAACCCCAGGGCCAGTGCACCCAGTGGACAGCTACAGACCATGTCGGAGCACCATCACCCTGCCCCTTTATAAGTGATCCCCCATGGAGGGTAGAGGTTGGTGGTAAGTGGTCACAGCTAATTCTTGCAGCTGACTGGCCTGGGTTAGTACCCTCCCATTGATCTGCCAACAGCAACCAAGGCTCAAGTACAAGAGGAGAAGTGTACTCAGCCCACATGAAGGGCACACCTTGAATACCGAGCTTGGGTGTTAGGGGAGGCTGTGCCACTGGATCCTACATGAAACTTACTTTATTAGGCCACTCTACCAAGACAGAATCATAGTAGCTCTACCTAATACATAGACACAAACACGGGGACGCTGCCAAAATGAGGAGACAAAGAAACATGGCCCAAATGAAAGAACAGATCAAAACTCCAGAAAAAGAACTAAACAAAATGGAGATAATCAATCTCTCAGATGCAGAATTCAAAACACTGATTATAAGGATGCTCAAGGAACTTAGTGAGGACCTCAGCAGAATAAAAAAGATCCAGTCAGAAATGAAGCATACACTAATTCAAATGAAGAACAATTTACAGGGAAACAACAATAGAATGATGATGCTAAAAATCAAAGCAATGATTTAAAACATAAAGAAGCAAAAAACAACCAATCAGAACAACAAGAAAAAAGAATCTAAAAAAAAATGAGGATAGTATAAATAGCATCTGGAACAACTTCAAGAGGTACAACATTTGCATCATAGGGGTGCCAGATTCTGGAAATTTGTTTTAAAAAATAATGAAAGGTGCTCGCTTCAGCAGTACATATACTAAAATTGGAATGATACAGAGAAGATTAGCATAGCCCCTGCGCAAGGATGACACGCAAATTCGTGAAGCGTTCCATATTTTTAAAAAAAAAATGAAAGAACAATTGCCTAAGTTATGAAGGAAATAGACATGCAAGTCCAGGATGCTCAGAGAGTCCCAAAAGATGGATGCAGAGGCCCACTCTAAGACACATCAAAATTAAAATGCCAAAGGTTAAAGATAAAGAAAGAATCTAAAAAGCAGCAAGAGAAAAGAAGTTAGTTACCTACAGGGGAGTTCCCATAAGGCTGTCAGCTGACTTCTCAAAAGAATCTTTGCAGGCTAGAAGCAATTGGCAAGAAATATTCAAAGTCATGGAGAGCAGGGACCTACAGCCAAGATTGTTCTACTCAGCAAAGCTATCTTTTAGCAGCAAATGGCAGATAAAGACCTTCCTAGACATGAAAAAACTAAAGGAGTGCATCATCACCAAACCATTATTATATGAAATGTTAAAGGGACTTATTTAAGAAAAAGAAGAAAATCAAAACTATGAACAATAAAATGACCAAAAAAAAGTATCTATCAATAATTGAATCTAAAAACAAACTAAGCAAACAAAAAGAACAGACAGAATCATGGACACAGAGAAAATTTTGATGGTTGTCAGATGGGAGGGGTGTGAAGGAGTGGGTGAAGAAGTAAGGGGATTAAGAAGTACAAATAGGTAGTTACAGAATGGCCATGGGGATGTAAAGCACAGTCTAGGAAATGGAGTAGCCACAGAACTTTCATGCATGATGCATGGACATGAACAATGGTGTGGAGATTAGCTAAGGGAGTGGAGAGGGTTGCTGAGTGGAAGAGACAAAAGGATAAAAATCAGGACAACTGCACTATCATAATCAATAAAATATAATTAAAATAAAATAGAATTTTTCTTTTTGCTATTTAAATTTGCCTTTAAACACCCAAGGAAAAGAATTTTCCTTGGGAACTAGAGTTTTCCTTAGAAACTCTAGAGTTTTCTAGTTCTTAACTGGAGAAATATTGCATATTAAGGGCCCAAGAAAAGACCTTTATTAGATGGACTACAATTTTTGATGCTGTTATATTTTTGAATTTGTAACTATTAAAAATTAACCATGAAGGAAGTATTAGTTTATTTTTAAATAAGTGACAGGGAACTCCTGGTCAAGATGGCAGAGAAGGTTAGTGCTGTGTTTGTCTCCTCCCATGACCACATCAAAATTGCAAGTAAAATATAGAACAACCATTATTGAGAACCACCTAAAGATTAGCTAAATAGAAATCCTATAACTGAGGATATAAAGAATCCACAATGAAACTGTTAGGAGGGGAGGAGACACAGAATGGGCTGGTCCCACATTCAAGGTATTGTGATTAAGAATCAGGAGGGATATATGAGCTGTGGAGGTACCTCATGAGGGAGAGGTCCTAAAACCACAAGACCAGGTTCCCCAGCCCAGGGATCCAGTACCAGAAAGAGGAGTCCCCATAACATCTGGCTTTGGAAATCAGCTGGGATTGCATCCAAGTGACATGAAGGCCTGGTGGAGCCCTAGGTGTTCCTCTTGAGGGGCCCACCAGCAGATTCACTCACTTACAAACTCACTTGCTCTAGGCTTCAGTGTAGGACAGCAGCTTGCAAACCACCAGAGTTATATGGGGAGGACTAACTTGATGAGCTTCAGGGCAAGGGCTAGAGGGGCAGGGGTTGAGGCAGCTCTCTCTGGGAGATGCCATTGCTCCTTTGTTGAGTGTTCCTCCCATCCAGGCACAGATGGGTGCCAAATCTGTGCTCTCCATTAAGTTGGCTAACATTGTTGCCTTGCCCCACCCAACTCACACACCCAGCCAAGCCACTTCCAGCAGATTGTCCTTATAAGTGGTTTGCCTTGGTTCATACTATAGAACTTCATAACATCTCTCAAAGGTCCACAAACCCCATACAAGCAGTGGCTGGCTGTGGCATGTCCTGTACCTCTTGCTAAGCAGTCCCAAGCCTAACATAAGAGTTGGCCAGTCTCAACTTGAATTGTAGCTCCCATCAGGTGCCCCAACCCTGGCATAAGCTAAGGCCACTGTTGGCTTGGAATGTGGCTTCAACTAAGCACCACAAGACTGGCACAAGTGGCAGTGGACCTCAATTCACAACCTGGTGCCCACCATAAGGTCCCAAGCCTGGCACTAGTGGCAGCCAGGTTTGGTTTGCAGCATAGCCTCTTCCAGGTAACTTCAAGCCAAACACAAACAGCAACCAACCATAGATCACTTTGTAGCTCCCACCAGGTAGACCCAAACTGGGCACAAATGGTGGGCTGACATTGGCCTGCAACAGAGCCCCTTGCAAGGGGCTTTAGAACCAACACACCCAGTGGCTGTCTTCAGACCATAGTAGAGTATCACCCAACCAGCTCTACAAATGACATATACAAAGGGTGAATTTGGCTTGCCCTAGAGTCTTACTAAAGTAATTCTTGCTCCATAGGGTCAGACCCCACACAACAGCTTGTTGCTGAATTCAAGGCTAATCCTAATAACCAGTGATCCTGATGGGAATCCCACCCACTGATGTGCCAACAGCAATCAAGGCTCAACTATAACAAGAGGGCATGCACAACCCACACAAGGGACACACTACTGTAGCACCTGGCTCAGGTGCCTAGAGAGACTGTGCCACTGGGCCCCACAGGACACCTACTATATAAAAATACTCTACCAAGATTGAGAGATGCAGCAGTTCTACCTAATTCAAGAAACAAACACATGGAGACAACCAAAATGAGGAGACAAAGGAACATGTTCAAAATGAAAGAACAGAACAAAATTCCAGAAAAAGAATGAAATGAAATGGAGACAAGCAATCTACCAGGCACAGAGTTCAAAATACTGGTTATAAGGATACTCAATGATATCAGTGAGAACTTCAACGAAGAGATAGGAAACATAAAAAGAACCAGTCAGAAATGAAGAATACATTAGAGGGAATCAACAATAGATGAGACAAAACATAGAATTGAATCAGTGATCTGGAAAACAAAGTTGCAGAAAACACCCAAATTGGAACACCAAAACCAAAAAAGAATCCCAAAAAATGAGGCTAGTTTAAGGGACCTCTGGGACAACATCAAACACACCAATATTTGCACCAAAGTGGCACAAGAAGAGAGAGAGCAAGGGATTGAAAACCTACTTGTAGAAATAATGATGGAAAATTTCCCCTAACCTGGTGAAGTAAACAGACATGGAAGTCCAGGAAGCACAGAGAATCCCAAACGAGATGAGTTCAAAGAGGCCCCCACCAAGGCACATTATAATTAAAATGCCAAAGGTTAAAGACAAAGAGAGAATTTTAAAAGCAGCGAGAGAAAAGCAGTTAGCTATATACAGGGGAGCTCCCATAAGACTACCATCTTCTTATTCAAAAGAAACTTTGCAGCCAGAGGGGAATGACATGAAATATTCAAAGTGATGAAAAGTAAAAAAAATAAATAAATAAAACCAGGATCACTCCACTCAAGCAGGCCTATCATTTGGCATCAAAGGAGAGATAGTTTCCCAGGAAAAAGAACACTAAGAGTTAATCAGTACTGAACCAGTATTATAAGAAATGTTAAAGGGACTTCTTTAAGTAGAAAAGAAATGATCAAAAGTGTGAATCAGAAAATATTGAAATAGAAAAGAAAATCTCACTGACAAATGTAATCACTTAGTAAAAGCAGTTGATCAATCAACTATAAAGCTAATATAAAGGTAAAAAGACAAAAATGGGAAGATTATGTATAATCAGAACAGTAAATTAAGGGATACACACAAACACACACACAATAATTTAAAGATAATAAACATAAATGTGGAGGGGGTAAGTAAAAGTTGTAGTGATTTTAGAAAGTGTACAAACTTAAGCAACCATTGACTTAAAATAGACTGCTATAAGCATAGTTTGGTTTATAGGAAGCACATGGTAACAGACAAAAAACCTACAAGAGACATACAAGAAATTGAGAAAGGAAACCAAATACAACACTGTAGAAAGTCATCAACATACAAGAAAAGAGAGCAAGAGAATAAGAAAGGAACAGAGAAGTACAAAAACATCAGAAAATAATTAATGAAATGGAAATAACTACATATCTATCAGTAATTACTATAAATGGACTAAATGCTCCAATCAAGAGACATATGGTGCTGAATGGATAACAAAACAAGACATGCACATATTCTGCCTGCAAGAGACCCACTTCAGATTGTAAGGCACATACAGACTAAAAGTAAAGGGATGGAAAAGATTTTTCATGAAGATTGAAATGAGAAAAAAAGTGTGACAATATTTATATTAGGCAAAATAGATGTTAAAACAAAGGCTGTTACAAGAGACAAAGAGGGCATTTCATAACAATAAAGGGGTCAATTGAACAGGAGGACATAACTCTTGTAAACATCTATACATTCAATAGAGGAACACCTAAATACATAAAGCAAATGCTGAGAGACATAAAGAGTAGTAACAGGGGACTTTAGCACTGTATTACCACCAACAGATAAATCATCCAGACAGAAAATCAACAAGGAAACGGTGGCCTTAAATGACACATTAGACCAAAGGAACTTAATTGATATTTTTAGGACATTTCACTCACAAGCAGCAGAATATACATTCTTTTTAAGTACACGTGGAACATTTTCCAAAATAGACCACCCATTAGGCTACAAAACAAGTCTCAATAAATCAAGAAGACTGAAATCATATCATACATCTTCTCTGATCATAATGGTGTGAAACTAGAAGTCAATTATAAGAACCAAACTATAAAACACACAAACACATGGAGGCTAAGTAACATGTTACTAAACAATGAATAGGTCAACAATGAAATCAAGGAAAAATCAAAACATACCTTGGGACTAATGAAAAGGAAAAAACAGTGACCAAAAATCTGTGGGTTACAGCCAATGCAACTCTAAGAGGGAATTTTATAGCAATACAGGCCTACTCCAAGAAGCAAGAAAAAGTCTACATAAATGATCTAACCTACACCTGAAGGAACTAGAAAAAGAAGAACAAACAAAGGTCAAAGTGAGTAGAAGGAAGGAAATAATACAGATCAGAGCAGAAATAAAAAGATGTAGAGTCTAAAAACACAATAAAAAAGATTAATGAAACCAAATTTGTTCTCTGAAAAGATAAACAAAATTGATAAACCTTTAGCCAGAATCATCAAGAAGAGGGCCCAGATAAAAAGTGAAAGAGAAATAACACCACAGAGGTGTTATTACAAAGGATGATAAGAAAACACTATGGCCCTGGCTAGCGTAGCTCAGTGGATTGAGTGCAGGCTGCGAACCAAAGTGTCGCAGGTTCGATTCCCAGTCAGGGTACATACCTGGGTTGCAGGCCATGACCCCCAGCAACTGCACATTGATGTTTCTCTCTCTCTCTCTATCTCCCTCCCTTCTCTCTCTAAAAATAAATAAGTAAAATTAAAAAAAAAGAAAAAGAAAATGTTTAAAAAAAAGAAAAGAAAACACTATGAATAATTATAAGATTGCCAACAAATTGGATAACCTGGCAGAAATGAATAAATTTCTGGGAACATGCAATCTCTTAAGACTGAATCAGGAAAAAAATAGAAAATCTGAACAGACTAATAATTTCTAACAAAATCCAATTGGTGGTCAAATGTAAGGGTCCATCGATGTGTAACAGCACATTGTGAGTAACAGCAAAATAATAGAATGAAGAGTGTGAGCTGTGAAGTCTGGCAGAACTGAGCTGGAATCCTGATCTACACTTATTATTTTTGGTGACAGAAAAGATTTTTTCTGATTTTTCTCAGCCCAAATTTCTTATTAATAAAATACTTTATATTAAATCAAAAAATTAAAAAACAAACTATTTTATGAAATAATACTTCTGGGCACATAGCAAGCACTTAATACATCATATTTGTTCTCTTCCTCATAACTCAGAATAGCTGTCTTGCAGAATACTGACTCAGTGTCAGAGTCAAACCAAAGGTCTAGAGTTTTTGCTCATGGTCTAATCACAGATTCCTCACCTTGAGTCTCTAGGATAGTACAATACTTCTCAAACTGTGTTCCACAGAGATGTTCTTTAGTGTTCTGTGATTAAATAATTTGGGAAATATCTCCATAGCTTATTTCCCTTAGAAGTTCATATTGTGCATGAACATATTTTAAAATTCTGCATTAGAGAAATTTGTGTAATTTTAAAGTACATTTTTCAGTTCTATAATTTCTATATTTTAATAGTTTCCATTTTTCTGCTCATATTTTATAACTTTACAGCCATTGTGAGCATATTTTCTTTTACATCATTGAGCATAGTTATAGTGACTTTTAAAATTCTTGCCTGCTAAATACCATTATCTGAGTCAGGTAGGGGTTGGTGTCTGCTAATTATCTTTTCAGTAGGAGTCATACTTTCCTACTTTGTATTTGGAATAATTTTGGATTGCACCCTGGATATTGCAATTGATACATTGTAGAAACTATGAATTCCACTATTTTCCTTTAAAGAGTTTTCAGCTTTTGTTTCAACTGTTCGTTCCCTGAGAAGGGCATCAAACTAAAATCTTAGTTTATTTTTTTCCATCTTAGCTGGGCTGCTTGCAGTCTGTCCCGTGCACACTTGGCTCAGACATCAAAGACCTGAGTAGTTTAACCTAAGATGTGGGCCTCCCTGCTTCTGATGCTCTCCTTTCTGAAATGCCTTCCATTTCCAGCTGCTGTGGACACCCAGAACTGCCTTCTAGTTCTTCAAGTCTTACTGACTTTCTATTTTCATTTTACCCTATTGCCTGGCACCGCTCTCTGTAGGGTCTGCTCTACACAAAGGCCAAAAGCTAGAAGAATGCAAAGGTCATCCAAAGCCATTCCCACCTTCATATAGTTGGCTTATGTTTAGTATCTGCCTGCTTTTGATCACTCTCCAGTGCTATCAAGTAGTTGTTTATGTTTTTTGAGAATTATATTGGATATTTTCTCAAGAATGGAGATTTCATCTGCAGAAATGTTGGTCTAACATGAGCTACTGGGCCGTTACCAGAACTGAAACCAGTGTAATTTTCTTTAATCCAGCATTCCCTAAAGAGATTCTTCATTGAGTAGAACCTTATTAGTATATCACAGACCTTAGTATTTCACTGAACTCATTTTAAGAAATGTTATTTTTAAGGTTTTTATCCTGGGAGATTTAAAAAAAATTGTGATAAAACAGAGATTAGATAGTTAAAAGGAAAACTGGGTTTTGAGGGGGAAATGGTGGAAATAAATGTAAGAAATGCATTAAAATGCAATCTTTCCCTTAATATTCTCCAAGTAACACTCTGTGGGGAAGAGGGGTGGTTTTGTGTGACGTTGCTCCCAGAAATGAGGGATGTGCCCCAAATCCCTCAGTTTCTTTTCATCTGTTAGGCAGCTGAAACCCATGTATTTTCTCAACCCTTCTTGAGCCTGTTTATGTTGTCAACTATCATCTAAGTTCACAACAGTTAAATAAAGAACCAAAATGTTTGTTTCAGAGAATTAAGATCCATAATTTGGTTTTGACTAAAGTCCTCAGGCCCAAAGGTTGAGGACTGACTATCGAAAGGAGCAAATAATACCAAGTACTGCAAAGAACCCACAAAACCCGAAGGCTCAAATAACTATTTCATGGCTTAATAAATATTTCAAATATTGTTTTCATGCCCTTTCATTTTATTAGAAAAGGCAATTAAGTAAATAATTTTATATTTGAATAGGGCAAAGGATCAGTATAGGTTCAGCCTAACCTGTACCTATTTTATTTCTAACCGCAATGGATATAAATGTAACAAGAGAAAATTAAGCCATGATCATTGTTGTTTAGAAAAATAAAATTTGAGGTAAAGTGCCTTATTGATTATAGTAGATTAAATTATTTGCGTTATGGTTTTACTGTCAAGTAAACTGTATAGTCTTCTCCTTCTCTGAAAATTGGCGAATTTTGTGTCATAATGGGGTATGGAGGGAGGGGTTCGAGCTTAGGAGCCAGACACCCTGGGGTTCAATAATTCTTCCATGTTTTGAAATTGAATTAGATAACATTTATGAAATACATACTGTACAAAAAGTACCAAACATAATGTCTGACACTCAGTAAGTGTTGGTTTTCTTCTCCTGTCTGGTTTTCTGGGACTGCAAAAAGGAATACTTTGATAGCAAACATGGATAGGAACATTTTATTATTTTTTAACTTCAGATAGGCAAAGGAATGAAAGAAATGTGGCTTTCTGTTGATAGGCTGACTGCCCATCCCAAACTGAGCCAGAATTTCCCAAAAACTGAACCTGAACTTGTAACATTTTAAATTCATTTTTGTATGTACCTCACAAGAATTGTCTTCCCATTGCTTATACCTGTATTGTCAAACTGTCAAAATAGCAACTTCCTACTTAAATTATAGTTACACATGCATATAATGTGCTTTATATTAAATTTACTTTGGTGGAATCAGGTGGAATCTTTTAGAGGAAATAAATCATCCATTATAACACTGAGGAAGTTGACCTTACGGCACCTTCCTGAGAAGGAGGTTTCACCAGTGCCTGATCAGCTCGGGGTGGCAGCAAGACAATCTGAGGTCTGGAGACTCTAAGCAGCACCTCATATCCACACTCCATCAGATTGGAAGGCCTAGGTCCTAACTCACCTCGACGGTGACTTACTTTTCGTCTTTAATATGTGTCCCTGTTACAATGACCAGTGCACTTGAGGTAAGACCTGTAAGAGGGCAGGAGCCAGGAGCTGTTCCCAATCTGAGTGTCCCATGTGAGAACAAAGCTGTTCTCTCTGCTCCATTGTGAAAGAGGTCATTGATACCATGTCACAAATGGAACATAATTTTTTTAAATGGGAAAAATGGAGTGAGGTGGGGAAGGGTGACAATTTGCAGAAATTATGAGGCAGGAGTTTAGACCTTATGATTAGATTTGGGTACACAAACTTTCCAAAGATTGCTGGACAAAAAATCACCTGCTGGCTGCATCCTTCCGGTTGAATTTGGAGGGAATGGGCTTTACCTAAGACCTAATTTTTTACTGCAGTTACATGTGCCAGAACCAGAGGAAGTGGATGGTAACTGATTGTCTAAGACTTTTGTTAGCACCTCTTTTCTCTTGTGCTGGGCTATGCAAGTACCAGAGCCCCTGAGAAAACTTATTATCAATGGGAGTAATTTCATATCCTGTCCCTTTAGTGAAAAGATGTGAAAATAGATCTTGGTCCTGTGGTAAGACTGGAACCAGAACAGAGGCTAAACATGCCTTGGAAGTAAATACATGCTCATCATTGTGTTTATTAGGTATTGCTAGTCCCACCTCCGGGGAAGTGAACTCGAGTCCTGCTGTCTTTCTGTAAAAGTTCAGATACATTCCCAGTCTGGTGACGTAGGCTGTCAGTTTCACTTACTGTTAAATTTTTGTAGTGATTGTCAAGAAAGGTGTTGGCAGCCCCAAAGAACATACGGTAGTTCTCTGTTTTAGCCACAGACAGGGTGAAAGTAATTTGACATTTACTGCCAAGGAGGAACTTGTCCTACCAATTCAGATTATAGTTTTCTTTCTTTTTTTTTTCTTATGGGCTTTTTTCCCCCTTAATAGTTTCAAAGGTCTCCTCAAAAGGACAGCAAAATTAGCCTTAAATTAGTATTTCTTGGACTGCTTTTAACAATGGCAATAAGGCCAAAGCTTCTAGGCTCGACAGAAGTGGTTTCTTTACAAGTTGTTTTTATCTTGCCAGTACCAGCAAGAAACTTAAAGATGTGCTTCTGTTATAACTAAAGACCATGTTTTAGCTGATAGCTTCTGCAAGGACAGAACAAACTCATTTATTGTGTGTCTCTTCAGTTCTCTGCTCCAAGGCAAAAAGTAGATGTTTTTGATTGTTTGTTTATTTGTTTGTGTTTTATAGAGGACTTCTACTTCCATTAGCACAAGTAACATATCAACAAGAATTTGTATTGCCATAAATTCTGCCTTTTGCCAGGAATCAGACTTTCACTTACCAAGAACTGCAATCAAGATGAAAATCTTCCTCTTAAAAATTAGCCTTGGAAACAGGAGGCCAAAGAAAAACACAATACAAACTGTTTTCTCAGTGTTCCTCCCTTGCAGGTGACAGGAGCCTGACTTTGATCTACAGACATGATATCATCGACAGGGTGTGCCCAGGGCCCAACCACTTCATTCTTTGGACCAAAACAGTGGTTTTGTGCCGCCTCACAGATACAGGCTGCGTGGCTTCCGGGTTGGCCTGCATCTTCACAGACGAACACGTCAGAGCAGATTCCTGTTTCACAACTCCAGACTGGAGCCTCTTCCCCCTTCATCAGCTGGAGAGTCTAACCGTTGTCGGTTACTTCCCCGGGGCCTGGCTGAAGATTCACTTCCCCCGAGACTCCCTCTCTCAGGAACGCTCCTCACTCGGTCCTTCGCTGTTACCACACCTGCTTATTACTCATCCAGTACTCTTTGTTCTGTTCTGCCAAGCCCTCAGTTATGTTTTACCTCATGATCATTCTCTAAATTTTTACTTTATCCTTCAGCTAAATTAAACTGGCCTTGAAAGTAGGGCCTGTCTGCTATTTCTTTTGTGTACTCCTGTAGCACTTAAGTATAGTGCTGTGTGTACAGTAGTTTCTTTAAAGAAAAGGAGCATTCTGTGGTTGCCGCACTGGGGTGGGATCCTGCCTTTGCCTTCTGTTCCTGAGAACCGAACTCACTGCTTCAACATCGTAGGATGCTATCCTAGTCTGCTCTGGCTATGGTGCCTTGCCACCCTGGCAGGGTCTTCTTGGATTTTCTTCTTTTTTTAAAAAAAAAAATTTTGTTTAAATCCATTTTTAAACAGAGGGGAAGGGAGGAAGAGAGGGAAAGAAACATCAATGTGTGGTTGCTTCTTCTATGCCCCCATTGGGGACCTGACCTGCAACCCAGGCATGTGCCCCTGGCTGGGAATCAAACTGGCAACCTTTTGGTTTGCAGGCTGGTATTCAATCCACTGAGCCACAGCAGCCAGGGCGTCCTCTCGGTTTTGACTGCAGAAACCTGTCACAAGTTTCTCTCTTAATAGCCCATGGATTTGATTTTTCTCAAAGGGTAGATTGACCACCACCAGGAGGGTAGGCATAAGGACGCAGAGAAGAGGGATGTCTGTGCAGGCACTGATACTAAGTGGAAAGCAGAGGGTTCAAGGAGACCTGGGAGCACACCTGTATTAGAGAGAACAGTGAGGGAAACAGAGCTGGGATGTGACAAAGCCAAGAGCTTGAGCTCTTCTTAAAAGGGCTTCAGGTTGGGGAGGGGCTGAGGAAATTCAGAACAGAAGTGTTCAGAATCAACATTGGTATGAAAAATAGTCAGAAGTACAGTTAAAACATCTCTGAAAAAAAGATATAAGGCCTGGCCCTGAGTGGTGTGGCTCCACTTGTTGGGCATTGTTCTGCAAAGCAAAAGGTTGCCAGTTCAATTCCCAGTCAGGGCATATGCGTGGGTTGTGGTTTCGGTCCCTGGTCAGGGCGCATATGAGAGGCAACTGATAGATATTTCTCTCACACGTTGATGTTTCTCTCCCTGTCTTTCTCCCTCCCTTTCCCTCTCTCTAAAAATAAATAAAATAAAGATATAAGGCCTTACACATTCCTAAGGAATGCATGATAATGTGCTGGGGGAAGTAGGAAGCCACAGGACAGACAAAGCATTTTTTCTGGAATACCTATTTTACTAAACAATTTGGAAATCTTTCCATTGCAAATGAACTAGCCTAAGCAAACTTAACCGCCCCAACCCCTTTTTGGGGGGTTCACTTGACAGGAAAGCCCCTGAAGCTTCAGGTACAGTTGGATGCAGGCACTCCATTTATGTTGTCACAGCTCTAGCTCTCTTTCTGGCTGGCCGCTCTGCTTGGCCTTATTCTGAGTGCAGGCTGTCTCCGAATTGAAGTTGGTTGCTGGCAACTCGAGGTCCTCATTTACTAATGCTTAGCCACTCACAAGAAGAAAAACAACTTCTTTCTCCTCCTGTCCATGTACCTATTAGCAAAAGAAAACTGCAGTAGGGCCTCGAGAGATGTGCCAGTGGGGCAGCATGACTGGCCTCGCTCATGTCAGCAGCCCAGCTCATGACCGGGGACCAGAGCCATTATCAGTGGCAGCCCACTGATGATAATGCAGCAGGGGACTCTGATTTCCTCCAGGGAAACCATGCTGGCAGACAAAAACATTATGTCCATAATCCTCAGTGTTAAGTAATTTAAAGATTTTATTTATTTATTTATTTATTTATTTATTTATTTATTTATGAGAGAGGGAAGGGAGGGAGAGAGAGGGAGGGAGAAACATCAATGTGCGGTTGCTGGGGGCCATGGCCTGCAACCCAGGCATGTGCCCTGACTGGGAATCGAACCTGTGACACTTTGGTTGGCAGCCCGCACTCAATCCACTGAGCTATGCCAGCCAGGGCCAGTGTTAAGTAATTTAAAATGTCTTTACATTCAGATAAACCCTCTTTGGGCTACTCGAAGGATTGGGATACCCGATTTACTTTTTTCTGCTGATAATGGAACTTTGGTGGAAAAGTCTGAGGAGCACCAATTGATACTCATGGCTTTTTAAACCCACATCTACTGTGTGGTGTTAGGTGTGACTATACTTATCACACTGCATGGCGACGCCTTTCAGAGGGAAGCCTGACATTGTATCTGCAGATGCTGTAAAATTAAAGGGCCTGTAGTCCCAGTCCCATAGACAGCATCAATCTCCTTGCCCCATGGACTAGACTGGCCTGAATTATCAATTTGTGGGCAGCTGCAATAAGAGCCAGCATGGGTGTTGCCACCCATCTTCACCTTAGGGGAATGGACACCCTGGAAAGTGAGATGAGGGGAGGAGAAAGGACTGGAAAGTCCACGGAAAAAGGTCCAGAATATAAAAGGAAACTGGTGTGGAGGACAATGCTACTGTGGTCAGCACACATGGAGTCCCACTGCTCCAGTCTGACCTGCACATGCTTGACTTGCCCAGCACCCAGTGTACTGTGGTTTCATGCGCTCCCCAAGTTGGATTAAAACCAGAACAGACGCTGTCAGTGCCCCACTCTTACCCCTTTGCCTTAGTTCTTCCACTGCAGGGCTACCAGACTTCTAGTGGCCAGCACCTCCTGCGTTTCCTTGCCTGACGGTGGTCTGTGGTCACTGCTAGTGTGGCTGGCTGTGATTCCCCCGTGGCCGCCCTTAGCCAATGACTGGCAGGAGCTGAAGGAATAGCCCAGCTCCCATCCCTTGAGTGGGATTACTCTGAGGCCTATTCTAGTTTGGTTCTCAGACTTGCCTGCTGGGATTAAGCTCCAGTTGCTCATAGTAGTTGGCTTGGTAACACATTCTTCATTGTGTGCTTTTCTTTCCTTGCATCACCCACTCCTACACTCGCACTGCTTAAATAAACTACTTGCTCTTGAATCCTTACCTCAGCGTCAACTTCTGGAGGCACTCAATCCAAGAGGGAGCTTTCAGATACAGTCTCAGGATTTTTTCCTTAAACTAGGGAAGTCTTTCTGTGATTTTTTTTTTGAGAGAGAGAGAATAAGGGAAAGGAAGGGAGAAAGAGAGAAAAACATCAATATGAGAGAGAAACATCAATTGACTGCCTCTCGTATGCGCCCCAGCTGGGGACCAAACCCACAACCTAGGCAGGTGCCCTGACTGGGAATCAAAGCAGTGACCTTTTGCTTTGCCAGATGATGCCTAACCAAGCAAGGCAACCCAGTCAGCACCCTTTCTGTCATTTTGAATAGGAATGATGGGCCCATTATGCAAATATCCACTAATGATTTTGATATAGATTCATTTGCTTATTAACCTTTATGATATTAGCACTATTCTAAGGTTATGGAACTACCTGGGGAGTCAGTATGATCCCATAACACCTCTACTGGTTAGTTATTGTATAACAATAGTGGTCCATAATAATAATTCTTTATTACTACAGCCCATGAATCTAGAGATTGATTGGGCTTGGCTGATGTAGACTAGGCTCACTCCTGCATGTGGATATTTGCAGAATAGGCCCACCATCCCTACTGCAACCACAGAAAGCCTTCCCTCATTTAAGGAACGAGCCTGAGACTTTATTTGAAAGTTCCATCTTGGCTTGGGTTCCTCCAGAAGAGCTGGGGCTGTCTTATAGTCTGAGCTTAGCAGGGCAACTCTCTCTGCTCCATGTGTCCTTCCTACCCTTCCAGGACCAGCCAGCCAGCCCGGGCACACTCTTCTCTTGGCAATGCCAGAGGTATAAGAGTAACACGTTCAACTGAGCATGTGCTTTTATCAGCCACTTTTCGCATCACAGATGTGAATGTTCCTTTGGCCCAGGTAAATCAGATGACCAAACTCAAAGGGGGTCAGTCCAAGGGTAGAAAAATCTACTCTTCTGCATTTGGGGAGGATCTTCAAGGTCACGTGGAGAGAGGGAGGGGTGAGGAACTGAAGCTAAATCTACTCAACACCTGTCCTCATACGTCTATCCTTCTGTTTGCCTGTCCCCTGGGAGAGTTCTTCAGGGAACACTTGGCTATCAACTTTGTAACTTCTGCAAATTACATCCTGATTCGCCTCTTTTTCTTAGGAAGGGCTTTTATGTTTTTTTTCCTCTTATACAATAAACAACCTCTTTTTATCATCTGAAATGGACCGAACAAAGGTGCCCATCTGAACTTGTCTTAGTACTCAACTAATGAATTCGAAGTCTTCAACAGCTGAAGCATGAAGGGAGCAACACATTAGCAACCTAAGCAGTGCTTCTCGACAACACACGGATTTCCAGAACTGTTTAATTGGAGGAATCCCTTTCATGATAGTTCAGACAGTCTTACTTCTTAAACTCGACGAGACCGTCCGCAGACCCTCCCCAGACGCGGTGAAATGGCAATGAGGTGGAAACGTCTATCGTCAGGATTCATGCCGGCCCTTTTGTGTATTCTCTGTTCATCAGTGAAGTTGAAAATAAAAAAAGATTTATGACTCATTGTTTTCTCAAGGATGCTGCTTCCTTTGCAGTCTTTCAAGTTGTTTTTGGATAAGATTTTCTCCTTGTTTATACACTGCCCGCTAAAGTTCTTTTTATATCCCAAGTTTGTGTATTTACGGGCCCATCAGCAAACTTTATAACACTATTTTCTGCCCCTTGGTTTTCTTTGGTGCTTTGAAACTGATTTGATGTACAAAAGGGAAAGAAAATGGACCTAGCTTCAGCCAGTGCCATTAAAAACAATCATATTGTTTGACCTGTCTTTCTGATGATAACCTTTTATGATAGCTCTGTTTTCTTAGATCTGCCTTTTGGGATTGTCTCTAGGCCATTTGTGAAGCAGTAGGTTCTCTAGGGAATTGTCCCATTATCTGTGGGAGCACAGCAAGGAATTTTACAGTAATTCTGCTACAGTGAAACATTTGCCTTGAGGCCAGAATCAAAAATAGCAGCTGGAAGGATATTGGGATGGGGGGTGGGGGGGGTGGTGTTGCAGGAGTACAGGGGAGGTGGCGAGAGAGAGCTTTTCACATTTGGATAAAAACACTAGGCACAAGGCAAAATGGAGATAGGGCTGGCATCTCCTGCCCTTGAAACCATCCCAAACTCAAATCTCCTTGGGCTTAGCTCTGAAAGCCAGTGATTTCAGTGCCGGGAGTGCTGGCTGGGGTCGGTGTACTGCTCTCAGCGATGAACAGTGAGCACCAAGATTCCTGGATGGCGACCAGCAGCACCGGCCTCTCTCCCGCCACTCTAAGAGGCACAGAAAATCTGCCGCTCCTCCCACAGTGAGTTAACCACCAAAATGCAGACCAGTTTCCTGGAGTTCCTGGAAATTGAATGACTAACTTCAGCCCTCTGAGAACTTGACGAAGAGATGCTCATCCTGAACCAATGAGGGTCATTGCAATAAAGGAGACAAATTATAGAAGGTTTGGGCAGGATCCTAAGAAAAATAAACAAAGGAATGTAAACTAGGAATAGAAACATCTACATAATCGTGATATAAGAGACTGTGGCTGCAAAGACAGCTCCTGGTGACCCAGGCGTCTCAGAACTAGTGTTTATGCCTTTGTGGAACCTTAAAGTGCCTCCTTGAATCTGGGCTGCCTTGCAACTTACTCGTGACTATTAGAATATAATGTAAATGACACTGTGGGACTTCTGACGATAGGTTTTTCCTAAAAGATTTTATTTATTTATTTTCTAGAGAGAAGGGAAGAGAGGGAGAAAGAGAGGAAGAGAAACATCAATGTGAAAGAGAAATATCAAGCGGTTGCCTCTCCTCTTGCACACGCCCTGACCAGGAACTGAGCCCACAACCCAGACATACACCCTGACTGGGAATTGAACTAGCGACCTTTCATTTTGCTGGATGATACCCAACCAACTAAGCCACACTGGCCAGGGCTGAGGCTAGGTCTTACAGCCTCTGCCAGGGTCTCTTAGGTACAAAGAGACACTTCCCTGGGACACTCTCTCTGGCACTTACCCACAAAGCTATGAAACGCCCAGGCCACATGGAGACTCCAGTCCACGTGTCGGTGCTCTAGTTGACAGCCCAGCTGTGCTCTCCACTGACAGCCAATGTCAAAGGTCACTTCAGATGACTCCAGCCCTAGCTGCCACTTGACTGCAGTCATATGAGATATGCCCCCAAAAACTGCCCAGTTGGGACCAATGAGCACACAGAACACGACAAATAATAAGTTGTTGTTTTAAGCCACTATATTCTGTGGTTTGTAAAGCAGCAGTGGGTAACCAGAGCAGAAATTATACAAGTAAACATGAGCATACATCCTTACAAATGCATCCATTAACTGATGGATTAGTTGAATGGCTGCTTATTTGTTCACTTATTCATTTACTCAACAAATATTCACTGAGTATACACATGTGCCAGGCACTGTGCTAGTTTCTGAGACTACAGTGAACAGAGTAATTATGGTCCCTGCCTCCAAGCAGCTTTCAGCCTAATGAGGGGAGAGGACAATAAGCATGCAAACACATAAATAATCAGAAATTATAAACTGTCAAGTTTCATGATAATAAACACACACAGTGCTATGCCAGGATAAGACAGGCAGACCCAACCTACCTGGGTAATCTGAAAAGGTCCCTCTGAGGAGGTAATTTTTAAATGGATATCTGAAATGGGGAAGTACCCAGCCGTGTCAGGGGTAGGGAGTGCAAAGAGCTTTCTAGAATAAGGGAACAAGGATCCTAACAGGGGAAGGAGCTTGGGTCATCGGAAGAACTGAGAGAAAGCCAGTGTGGTTGGGATGGAGGAACCCAGCGGAGAGAGGCCTGCGGGGCAGACCGTGGTGAGGAGTCTGGATTTTCTCCTAAATGCAGTGGGAAACCATTAAAGGCTTTTAAAGGGAGGAGTGACAAGATCCCATTTACATTTTAAAAAGGTCACTCAGGCAGCCTGTTGGGTAGCAGATTGGAAGGGGGCAGCAGGGGAATCAGGACAGCCAGCATCCAGGTGAGAGGATGGAGCCCTGCTTCCCACTGTGTCACTGGGGCCACCCCTCCTCAGATAGCCCCAGCAGCCTTTGTTCCAAGGCAGGTCGCTCTACGGAGTATACTTCTGACTGATGACAAATACCGTAGGCCCATAAATTCACATCCAGAGAATCTCCAAATTGTTACACTGATGGAAATGTTACCCTTGTTCTGGCCTGATGGAAGAACACCACTAACAGACAACCTCCCTCCTCCCCCTCCCCCCACCCCTGCACTCCTCCCCCAGTGAGGAAGTGGGTCAAAGGGTGCTCTCCTAAGCTGCCTCCCTTCACTCACCTCTCCAAAACACCCTCAGTTCACATAGGATACCACTCCAGGCATGGCTATGGGTGAGGGGCTGTTGGAACATCACCGCACCCAACCCCTACCGCTGAGCCAGAAACAAATCCTGCATCTTGGGACACTTGGTGTCTGAAGTGCCAGTCCATCTGGTTGACCAGATTTACTGCCTGGATGAAGCTGTCTTTCCTGACCAAGTTGGCTATTGTTACCAGCAGATACTGGGGCCTCGTGCCATTGTGAAATTAGTTGTGAATAAAAGGGAACCAGAGGAATGAAAGCCTGCTGTCCCCACAGGCTACAGAAAACCTGTCAATAGTAATTATTCTCCAGGATTGTCATTACAAAGGTATTTAGCTCTGCATGTTCAGTTTCCCTCTGACTTTCTCAGGATTTGTAGGTTATGCTTTCATAGAAACTGCTGGCCACATTTCTGACAAAAGTTTTGTATATGTACATAGCCAAGTGTGTGTGGCAGGGGCTGCACCGAGCTTTCTGGAAAACAGATCCCATCGCCTACCTCCAGCCCTCCCCCTCCCCACCAGTCTGCTTCCCCAGGGTTCGCACCTCCCCTTCTATCACTGCCTGCCATAAGTCTGGAAGCTGACCCTCTCCCTCCCTCTTTTTCTCTAAGACTACTCCCCGAATATCTCTCCAAACCATTCTTTTCTCCCTCTGCCCACCTAATTTCATGATGCCTACCAGCAGCATCCTCTTCAGTCTCTGCGTCCAGACTCCCCCCATCTGCTTTCTGCAGCCTTGCTCCTACCTCCCCATATTCATCACTCCTGCTTCCTCCCATCCCCTTCACCCCTGTGCATCTGATTGTCCATCCCTCAAGGACACTTTCTCCCAACTCTGGGCCTCTCCATGTATCAAGGGGTCAGCAAACTAGGATCTGCTGCCTGTTTTGTAACTGCAGTTCTATGGAAACACATCCACACCCATTCATTTATATATAGTCTACAATACATACCACAGTACAACCTTTACATACATATAATACTTAACAGCAGAGTGGACAGTTGCAACAAAGATTGTATGGCCAGAAAAGCAAATATTTACTATCTGGCCTTTCATAAAAAACTTTTCTGTCCCTGTCACATTCTATACTTTCTGCCTGAAACTCTCCTTCTCTTAAGTTTTTTCCTCACTTCCACCCCTTCCCTTCCTTTACCTGATTCTCAACTACTTACCTTTTAGCACTTAGCCTAGAAATAACTTCCTCCAGGAAGTCCTCCCCCACCACACCCCATTCCCTGTAGATCTTTCCCTAGCACCCTTTTGTTGTGTCACAGGAATAAATACAGAGCCCCACCAGTGTCCTCCACCAGACTGTAAGCTCCTTGAGGACAGGCACTGGGTCTATTTTATAGGCCTGCTTCTCCGCTCGTGAGCCCCAGGACCAGAGTATAAATGGAGTCCCATATAACATTTGTCTAAATATTTAAGAATTGTAAACTACATTACAAACTACAAGCTACCAAAGAGTTAAGTAAAATACCTTTATAGTAACCCTGACAAATATTTCTTCATATGTGATTAAAAAATAGATAAAGCTATGGTTTTAATGTGATTAAACATTGGCAAAATATTAAAGACAATTTAATTATTACTGTAAATGTCTGAATGTTCTACTAGCCAATATTTTGATAAGTAATGAAATGACATATGATTGAAGAACATTGTATATTTATTTTACAAAATTTATTTTTTTGTCTTCATTTTGGTGAATTAGTAATTATGTTATTATATTCTAGATTTTTACATAATGTATGTTCAAATGCTCTCAATAATCTGAAGGATTACAGATAAAATTGCTTTAACAAGTACATAAAATTTGGATCATTTTTATCAAAAAGTAAATTAAAGTAAAAATAAGAAAGCAAAACATGACAATATTTTATATATGTTAGTTTTCTTCTGAGTTATCAAACCTATATATTAAAATTAAGACAAAAATAAAGGTACAATTAAATGTCATTTAAATGAAAATAATTTAAAGCCAAATTTTAAATTTAATTTTGTGTAAATTTAATCAAATCTTATTAAATATATATGTAAATAAAAGGATTTCAATTCTAGCGCACAATGTCTGTACTAAAGAATTGGTATCACTCTTCATATGCCGTATCCAGACCTACACATGCACAAATACAATGTGAATTGTTTGATAGAGTTATCATACTACTTCCTAAAGTGCCGCCAGAACGACAAACTGAAAGAATATTAAGCATGAAAATAGACCCTCAGCCCCATGGGGAAATTGTAATTCTTTTCACAACATCTATTGCATTCACGCTGACAGGAAGGATCTGACAACTTATTTGTCTTTTCTCTTACCTAAGCCCTTCCACTGCTCAAATCCTCCCTGCGTGCCAAAAAAGTGTCTTCCTCCAACATCTGCAGTGGCATCACCCACAAACCTCTGTGGCATTCTGACACAGTCATCTTTAGTTTTGAGGACGCACTGCCAGGGATACAGCAAAGTCCTCTCCTGGGGCCGGAATGGTGTGAGTTGCAAGAGGAGCTGTTCAGAGTTCCAGGTCACGCTGTGCCAATGCTGAACACCTCGCATTCTTTCATGCCTTTGTTCTTCTGTGTGTTCGCAATATGCACAGTCCTCTAAAGTGAGGGGCTATAGTAGTGGCTCCACTTGCTTGAGTATAAGGGCAATATAGCTCACTTGTCCACTGGGGTCTGACACATAGTAGGTGCTCAGTAAATGTTGATGTGGGCATGCTAGTAAGGATTCTTATTCTCTTGGACCAGTGAGGCACTAATACATCAATGGCTGGTCTCTGGCTAACCACTAGCCATCTACCAGAACAGGGCTTGGCAAACCTTTTCTGTCAATGGCTAGATAGTAAATAGTTTGGACTCATGGGCTATATGGTCTCTGCTGCAAATCTTCAACTCAGCTGCCGTAGTGCAAAAGCAGTCCTAGACAGCACATAAGTGTGACTGTGCTGCAATAAAACTTTATTTATAAAAATAGGGACAAGCCACATTTGGCCTGTGGTCGTAGTAGAGCACAGGATAGGGACAACCGTGGTGGAGCGGAGGCAGCAGAAACAAAATATTTAGATGAGACTATCAGGAGCAGATGAACGCTAAGGGCACTGCCACCCTACTCCGATTGTAATTGCTCTGGTATGCCTGAGCTGAAACCGTGCCAAGAGGTGCTAAAGGCATCCTGGAGGCTGGCTTTCTTCCTCTGGACCGCTCCTCCTCCTTCTTGGCTTCCCTGCATTGTCACCCTGACTATTTATCTTTTTATAGGTGTCTCCAGTTTTCTGTCTAGCTGAGTGTTTCTCCAGCCTGGCTGGCAAGTGCATTGGAATCACCCAGGGAGTTTATTTAAAAAAAAAAAATTCCTCTTTGGACTCTATCCCAGATGTATTAGTCTGCTCAGGCTGCCATAACAAAATACCACAGATGAAGTGGTTTAAAAGACAGAAATTTATTTTCTTATAGTTGGAGAGGCTGGAAGTCTAAGATCACGATGCCGTCAGGTCCGGTTTCTGGTGCAGCCTCTCCTTGATTTACGAACGGCCAACTGCTTGCTGTGTTCTCACAAGGCCTTTTCTCTGTGCGTGGGACCGCGGATGTTTCTCTTCTCCGGAGGCCTCCGGTGCTATCTACAGGGTGAGGGCCCCAACCTTATGACCTCATTTAACCTTAATGAGACCTTATCTTTAAAATTACAATCACATTGGGGGTCAGGGCCTCAACATAACTTTGGGGGAGTACAATTCAGCCCTGTAACATTATGATTTGTAATAAGAAATATATATCTTTGGTCTCCATTCACTCTTTCGAGAACAGAGCCCCCAAGAGGCTTGTAATTCCCCATTAAAGAACCAGAGGGGTATTTCTTATTATAATATTTAGTTTTGTCCTCAGTCTTTGAAATAGCTCATAAAGGCGAAATAAGTGCTCTTGGTTATGCTTAATAAGACCCCTTCAAAGACAATGAGTTTATGTTAATGAGGTGAATTTTGGAAAGCCCCTAGGGATGGGGTTTGGGTGCCAAAGGAACCACATTTTTTTTTTCATTTATTTCCAAGGGGTTTATTTTGTTAACATTCAATCACTCAATCTTCTTTGAGGAAAAGAATACTTTTTAAAAATAAGTAAAAAACTGTTCTGAGTGATGCATATAACAGCCTTCTTTTATTTAATTTTCAATTATAGCTAACATTTAGTATTATTTTATATTAGTTTCAGGTATACAGAATAATGGTTAGACCTCTGTATAATTTATGAAGTAATCTGACTGATAAGTGTAGCACCTACCTTGCTCCCTGCATAGTTATTACAATATTATTGACTGTATTCCCTATGCTGCATTTTACATGCCCATGACTATTTTGTAACTACCAATTTGTATTTCTTAATCCCTTCCTCTTTTTCACCCAGCTCCCCAACCCTTCTCCAATCTGGCAATCATCAGTTTATATCTATAAGTCTGTTTCTGTTTTCTTTGTTTATTTTGTTCTTTAGATTCCACATATAAGTGAAATCATATGGTACTTGTCTTTCTCTGTCAGACTTATTTTACTGAGTATAATACTTTCTCGGTCCACCCACGTTGTTACAAATGGTAAGAGTTCATTCTTTTTAATGGCCTAGTAATATTCCATTATATGTGTGTACCACTCTTCTTTCATTTGTTGCCTCCATATCTTGGCTATTGTAAATAATGCTGCAATGGACATAGGGGTGCATGTATCTTTTCAATTAGTTTTGGATTTCTTTGGGTAAATACGCAAAAGTGGAATTGCTGGGTTATATGGTAGTTCTCCTTTTACTGTTTTGAGGAACCGTTATACTGTTTTCCATAGTAGCTGTACCAATTTGCAGTTCCATCAACAAGGAATAAGGATTCCCTTTTCTCCACATCCTTGAGAGCATTCGTAGTTTGTTGATTTATGGGTAATAGCTATTCTGACAGGTGTGAGGTGATGTCTAATTGTGGTTCTCTGATGATTAGTGATATTGAGCATTTTTTGTATGTCTATTAGCCATGTCAATGTCCTCTTTGGAGAAATGTCTGTTGAGGTCCTCTGCCCATTTTAAACTGGATTGTTTGGGGAGTATTTTGGAATTAAATTGTATGAGTTCTTTATAAGTTTTGGATATTGACCTCTTATCAGATGTATCATTGGCGAATGTCTTCTCCCCATTGGAAGGTTGTCTTTTCCATTCTGTTGATGGTTTCCTTTTACTATGCAAGAATTTTTTAGTTAGATATAGTCCCATTTCTTTATTTTTTCTTTTGTTTCCCTTGCTCGAGGAGATATATTATATATATGCATATATACATGTATGTATATATGCATGTATATATGCATATATATATTTATATTACAAAGAGCAATGTCAGAATTTATTGCCTATTTCTCTTCTATCTAGTTTTATGGTTTTGGGTCTTATTAAGTCTTTAATCCATTTTGAATTTATTCTTGTATGTGGTGCAAGAAGGTGGTCTAGTTTCATTTTTTGCATGTATATTTCCAGTTTTCCCAACACCATTGAATAGTGTTTACCCTAGTGTATATTCTTGCCTTCTTTATCATAGGTTAATTGGCCAGATATGCATGAGTTTATTTCTGGGCTCTCTATTCTGTTCCATTAATCTGTGTGTCTGTTTTCATGCCTGTACCATGCTGTTTCAATTACTATCAGATCTGATATCAGTTTTATATCGGATAGCATGATACTTCCAATTTTGTCCCTCTTTCTCAAGATTACTTTGGCTATTTGGGGTCTTTTGTGGTTCCATATACATTTTAGGATTACTTTTTCTAGTTCTATGAAAAATGCCATTGGTATTTTGATAGGCATTGCATTGAATCTATAGATTGCTTTGGGTAGTATGGACATTTTAATAATGTTAATTCTTCCTATCCATGAGAATGGTATATGCTTTCATTTATTTTTATCTTCTTCAATTTCTTTCTTCAATCTGCCTCTAACAATTTTTTTGAATACAAGTCTTTTATCTCCTTGGTTAGTTTTATTACTAGGTATTTTTTAAAGCAATTATAAATGCAATTGTTCTCTTAATTTCTCTTTCTGGTTGTTCAATATTGTTGTATAAAAGATACAACTGATTTCTGAGTGTCGAGTTTGTATACTGCTATGTTACTGAATTTATTTATCAATTCTAATAGTTTTATGGTGGAATCTCTAGGATTCTCTATACAGGATGGGGTAAAAGTAGGTTTACAGTTATTCATATGGAAAATAATACAATAATTAATACATAAAAATACCAGAATAAATTCTGTTTTGTGTACTCATAACCATAAACCTACTTTTGCCTCACCCTGTATATAACATCGTCATCTTAGTTTTTAAGATTTTAGTTATTTATTTTTAACAGATGGGGAGGGAGGGAGAAAGGGAGAGCAACATCAATGTGTGAGAGAAACAACATTCGGGTGCCTTTCACATGTCCCCAACCAGGGACCATACCCACAGCCTAGACATGGGCCCTGACAAGGAATTAAATCGGCAACCTTTTACTTTGTAGGACAATGCCCAACCAACTAACTGGGCCACACCGGTTAGGGAAGCATCATATCATCTCATTAGCATCATTTTTAATGGCTGCTCTCTCCAGGCCAGAAAGACCTCAGTGCACGATGGAACTAAAGATGTCTCTAAAGGAAGAAGCATAATCCATTCATTCCTCACCTCCCACCCCAGGTCCCACTGAGGTATTTTCTGACTCCACAATATTTTTAAAAACTACATTTCCTTCTCCCTCTGCCTCTGATTCCCTTTTCCCCATGCTTGCCTTCTCTTTCTGACCTATTCCTCTCCGAAAGCCTGTAATACATATATACAAAACAGTAAGCTATACTTTCAATTTCCCAAATTTTCTTCTTTCTCTGAGTCTGTGTTTGGAGGAGATGAAATAGGTAAGCTCCAGACATCCTACTCAGATTGTAATTTTTTCCTCTGTCCTACCTCATTCCCATCAGCTTACAAGAGAATTTACGTCTCCTAACTTTTAAAATATACCATAGTCACTATTTTTCAAAAACCTACTTTTTGACTCCATATGTTCCTGCAACCCTATTTTCTCTGTTCTCCATTACAGTTTCACCTTATAAAACATTGACCATAGCCACTGCCTTCATTTCTCACCTCTAATTCTCTCTTCAACCCACTTCATTGGCTCTTACCCTACTGTCTCTGCTGATACCTCCTGAATTTATATTTCCACCTCCAACCTTCCTTACCAACTGCCTATAATTTGGAAGTTTACTTTCCAAATTAACATGCCCTTGTTTCCCCAGCTTGATCTGCTATTCTCCCAGCTTCCTTACCTGGCAAAGAGCTCTAAAGGGGGCCCATGCCTCGGGTCTGGGGATCATCCATTCCCTCAACTCCCCCCTGTGAAATTTACCAAGTACCATCTACTCTCCTTTACCTCCCGAATTTCCCAAATCTGCCTGCTTCTCTTCATCTTTATTTACTTCTAAGCCACCATTATCTGACTGGAATTACTGTTATACCCACTTCATATAATCGATTCTCCACATGGAAGCCAGAGTAATATTTTAACATGATGAAAATCAGATATCACCCCTCTGCTGAATACCCTTTGATGGCTTTCCATCATGTTTAGCATAAAATCGGGATTTCAAGGTGTGTCCAACCTTTTGGCATCTCTGGGCCACACTGGAGGAAGAAGAGTTGTCTTGGGCCACACATTAAATATACTGTGACACGTAATCACAAGAAAATCTCATAATGTTTTAAGTAGATTTATGATTTTGTAGTTGGGCTGCATTCACAGCCATCCTGGGCCGCATGCAGCTCGTGGGCTGCAGGTTGGACACCCCTGCACGATCAGGCTTCTGGTCTCTCTGCCTGGGTCACCCCTTCTCCTGCTCTCTAAGCCCCAGCCATACTTGCTATCTTTCTGCTCCTCGAACATGTTACATTTTGGAGCATCTGTACTGTTTGCTCTTCCTCCTTAGAATATGAATTCTCTTGATCTTCTACCTCTGGCTTCTTCCCAATTGTTTGGTCTCAATTCAAATGTCACCTTCTCAAGAGTGGCCTTCCCTTGCCACCCAACTTAAAATACTCACTTACCTAGTCTCTATCACCCTTTCCTGCTTTATTTTCATATCAGCACTTATTACAACCTGATGCTCCATTGCTCTGTGGGGGTCCACTCGCACATTAGGATGTAATGAAATGTGATGTGTGAGAACTAGAACCTTGTATCTCCTCTGTTTTGCCATAGGCCCAGCATTTAGAACGGCCCCAGCATATAGCAGACTCTCAAGAAATATTTGTTTAATAACTTAGTGGAAAGTAAGATCCTTGAAATCTAGGGCCATTGTGAATTCAAACTTCTATACTTTCCTTGATGCCTAATAACATTGCTACACATCTTATGAGCTCTGAAAATATAACTCATGCTGATAAAAGCATAAGCAACAAATTTACCTTAAAAATTCTGGAAAAAAATAAGTCAGAGAAAAACAACTATCCTATGATTTCACTTACCTGTGGAATCTAAAGAACAAAACCAATGAACAAACAACACTGAAACAGACTCATAGATACAGAGAGTGGACTGGTGGCTGGCAGACAGGAGGATGGCTGGGGGGCTGGGTGAGAGAGGTGCCGGGACTGAGAAGCACAGGGCGGTGGTTACAGAACAGTCATGGGGACGTAAAGTGCCACACGGGAATGCAGTCAATAATACGTGACAACTATACATGGTGCCAGGTGGGACTGGGAATATCAGGGGGGACACTTTATAAAGCATATGATTGTCTAATCACTATACAGTACACCTGAAACCAATACAAAATGCTTAAAGTAAACTGTAATTGAAAAATAAAAATTAAAAAAGAAGTCTGTAAAGATAAGAGAAAGAGAAAACCTTAATGTATGCTTTCATTTGAAGGAAAATTTCTGATGAAAATCTGTTGTGATAAATCTAATAGTTATTTCAACTGCAATCCCCTGAACCTGGTGACCTTTTCTAGGTTTGGAGTCCCAACCTTTGCATGAATAAGTGGGTGACCAGGCCCAAAGGCCAAGCATTCCCCAATGTCTCTAGTCTGTCACTCTTGCCCTCCTTTCCCCCTCGACATTGTGAACTATAAGAGTAATGAGTATTTAGTTGTTTGAGAATTTTCTTCTACCAAGGAACACTGTCAATAATTCCATGCCCTGAAGAGTTTTCCAGGGTTTCAGAGTCTATATTATGAAAAACTTTAAAAGTGGGTTACAGGCACTTTTCTATCCACTCTGTACAACTCCAATAGATGGTGCGGTGCCTTACCAGGGGCCTAGATGCTCACCACCCACACCTCTGGTCTAAAACTAGGTTACGAATAAAATGAAAACTCTGCAAAAAAAGAAAAAAACCCTTCTGCTTTGTATCAAGCCCTCAGCTCGATGCGTATCTCACAGGCAGGGAAATCCAGATCATGTAAAGAGATCAAGAAACTAAATAATTATTCAGCTGATGAACAATAACAGACACTCCCTTTGAAAATGTGGAAATTCTCATTTCCACACTAAAGCCAAGAGAGCGCAGCCGTGACGTCAGCAGGCAAGAAGACTCAAAGGGTACTTTCCTTATGTACCTGATAGATCTTGCCCTGCTTCATCCTGAACAAAGCAAGCCCGCCACACCTACGGTTCAGAGAATTTTAGGCTGGAGGAGGGGTAAAATGGAACGGAGAGGCTTGATCTAGCCGAACTATGCATAGCGTGGGAAAGTACCCAAGTGAAAACAATTGAATGCCAAATCATTTTCCCACTGGGCTGGCAGTGTCGTCCATAGATGGTTTAGCATCAAGCACTCTGGAAACTCTGTGAAGACATCTTTAAGGGATGGTCCTTCCCCCGGCCTCCCCTGGGTAAATGTCTTCACTCCAAGAGGGATAGCCTGGAAAGATGGCGTTATCTTCAAATCATAACAACAAAGCCCTGAGTGCCCCCATAGTGAGATTCCTGTGCTCCGCCCTCACGGAGTTTAGGAAACTGATAAGACAGCTGTGAAAATAGAGCATAAAACATTGTCTCTCATCCTCTCCCCTGGCACAGTTTGTGCTTTTTAAAGAGGGGGCAGGAGGTTGTTATTTTCCATTTTTTTAAATGGTTATGGACCAAAACACAACTAAGCAGCCACACAAATTGCAAAGTGAATTTGTCCAGCCATTAGCTCATATGTAGCTTGTACCCATGTACATAATCATTTAAAACATTGTATTATCAATATTTTTAAATATCCACAAAAGTGGAGAGAATAATACAATATCGATCTCCAACAATTATTGACATAAACCCATTCCATTTTAATGTTCTTAAAATAAAATCTGAAATTGTGCTATGAGAATGTGCCCAGGTGTCTCTTATAGGCTATAACATTTGTTATGATACACAATGACTTCCTTAGAGTTTTGAGGCAAAAGAGTAAAAAGTTCATAAATTCTGACTAATTGCCTGCAACTCTGTCCAAACTATTGAAAAAGCTGCACTACACAATTTTTTAAAGACAGTTTTATCACTTCCATGTTTAAGAGCATCATAAAAGCATCGCAGACAAGGTCCCCTCAACAAACACACATAAATGGTAACTGTAAGATTATTAATTATCTTTTCATGCAAATAGGTATATTCATCAACTCAGCCTGCCATAACAAAATGCCATAGATTAGGTGGTTAAACAACAGAAATTCATTTTCTCACAGCTCTGGAGGCTAAAGTCTGAAATCAGCTGTCAGCGTGGTTGGGTTTGGTGAGAGTTCTCTTCCTGGCTTGTCTGTCCTTCCCAGGCGGGAAAGTGAGCAAGCGGCCCTCTGGTATCCCCTGATGGCATCCCAGCAAGAGAGCCCACTCTTGTGACCTGATCTAAACCTATCTCCCCAGGGCCCCACCTCCAAACACCATCCTGTTTGGGGTTGGGGCCTCAATATATGAATTTTGGGAAAACACAATTAAGCCCATAGCAGAAGACTTTTTTTTCTTTAGGCTTAACATCCTTTTCTCTTTACAAATTGCAAGTATGCAGACATTACTTATTTGCCTACAAACCTTTTTATTCATGGTGCAAACTCGAGACAAGTTCATAACAAAGATCCCAAATCTCATATTAGGTAAATTTTATTGAGTAGGTCTTATAGCATATGAAACAACTACCCAGTCAGTACCTGCCTGACTGTTACTTTTCTCTCTGGGAGTCCATTTCCACCTAAGTAAACTGACAGGGGACAAGAAGTAATGATGGAGAGGCAGGCTTTCTGATTCCGGCCCTGGGCCTGAAGATGGGGGCTGGGCAGGAGGCCATAGCTGCCTTCACAACAGATAGGTTAGTTCAGGGTTATTAGGGTTAATCATCCAAGCTTACCTAATAAGACTCAAAAATAAATGCAAAGGTCTACTAAAAGTAACCAGAATTTAAACTTTGTGTTTTTCTAAAGATTAGTAATTTTTTATTAACTGAAATTAGGATGTTAACCAAGACCTGGAAAAAAAAAAAGCCGGGCCCTCAAAATTCCCCTTGACTTTTCAAGTGGGTAATTTATTATTCCGCTCCTGCCCCATGGATGCCCAGCTGCTGGTAGCCGAACTCTCCTGCAAAGGTGACCCCACTGGAGAGATGCTGGCGTGATTGCAGAGCGCTGTTGAGAGCGCACGGTGCGATGAAATGGGGCATCAGTTCTCTTCAGAAGGATTCTCTGACTAGAGATGCAAGTGCTTCGAGGACTCAGGGCCAAACCTGGTGAACTAAGAGCAGGAAAGAAGGTGCTTCGTGAAGGGTATTTCAGTTGCCAACACCTGAAATATAACTTAAGAATGATTTGTAACTGACCATCGTGAAATTTCATCTTGACATTTCCCTGGAAGTTGGAAGTAAATACTGAAAATCAGAATGCTTAGGCTGAGAAGGAGCAACAAATGAACTAGACTGTAAGTCATTATTATATAGATTCTTATTACACTTAATACCCCATATTTTTGTGTGTGAAACTGAGAGTATGGGGGTGGGTTCAGGAAGTTCTGAATTCAAATCCTGATTCCAGCATTTGGTAGCTGTGTGACCTCAGGCTAATTCCTAAGTGTCCTCATTTTTTTTTCTTTTTTTAATCTGTAAAAGTAGAGATAATACTACCTACCTTCACTAGGTGGTTGTAAGAAATAAATAAGATAATATATGTAAATAGCTTGGCACAGTATCTGGTATAGACTAAGAGCCAAATAAATGACTATTGTTATTAGCTTAGCATAATTGAACTTCAACGAGTATAGTTAACTACACTTGCAAAATCTGAGTAAAAGACTGCTTTACCTATCTCAACAACTAGAAACATCTTCTCAAGGAGAAGGAGGTGAATTTTTAAAAACTCTTGTCAGTGTTAGTTTGTATTTCTTTGGAGTATTTTAAAAAACAATAAACAGTTTTTTGGCACCTGAGAGTATCCTTCTGGTTCACAGGATTTTGGTAGCTTATTTGCCACTTCCATAAGAAGCTGTGTCTTCAAGTCTCACTTTGCAGGACATAGTATAAATATTTACCAAGCATGTTTCAGAAATGAGAGGCAAGACATTTAACCAAGGTTCTAGGGATTCACATACAGTGCAATGACATGAATAAGGGGTCTCAATGTAATACACATTACCACTAAAAATAATAGTTGACTTCCCTGGTGACGGAGAAGTTGCCTGAATGAACTTCTCTGACTATTGCAATCACAGTGAAGACCAGCGTGAGCTGGCTGCAGCCCTGCGGTGCACCCAGTGAGTTAGCCAGGCCTGGATATGCCTCTGTTTCTCACTTATGAGAGGAAAGCAGTGTTTGTTTCAGAGTGTGCAATCATCTGTAGATTTCAAGGGGGAAGTTGGAGGCCAAAGCTTGTGAGAAGACACGAACTCTTTCAGTAAAACATCGTGAAGTGCTAATACAAAAATGACACTCTTGAGTCCTATTTCTCATCAGTGAGGTACTTGAGAATCGTGGGTCTGATTAAGAGAGGAAAAATTTTCCTGGGCCAGAAAACAAAAAGGGCTTAAGTCTTGCTTTGTGGTCTCCTTGCTCACACAAACATTTTTTTGCCTACTATTAAGAGCTATGAAGGGGTGATAGGAAAATCCTATATTTATGACTAGTGTAAATCCAGTTTTACTCATTGAATTCTAAAATGGGGATAATTTGAAAATTGTAGAGGAAAATGCTTCATCCGTGTGACAGAAAAGCCTTGCTGGTTGCTGCAGTTGGTATCATAATATGTCCCTGGGTAGAATTATGGCGTACTGGTACCGGGGGCAGCTGTGGTCAAGCTGGATTTGAGAGGATACTGACAATCACGTGAGCTCAGTGGGCCTGGGATGGTCTGTCACAAGTGATGTGTGATGTCACTTCATCCTAAAGGTTTTCACGGTGTTTCTCAATCTTGGGTAACATAACAGCCCCTTCTAAAGAGGCATGAAAATTCTTCACTGATCCTTACATTTACCATACTTAAATTATCTTTAGTCTAACTTTATCTTAAAATGTACAAAAGTAAAACTAGGGGCAAACTCCTAATATTTATAGCTCTTATAAACCAAAGGCTTTTTTTCATATTAAATTTAAATGAAACTTTGGAGCCAATGATATTTAAGTAGACATTCATTTAACGAGATGAATCATGTTATTTCATTGAAACTACGTAACTGATTGCAAAGTAAACATGGTACTGTTTGCCACAGGGGAGGTTCTTTTGATCTGGGTGCATTTACAAAATGATCTCTTTCAAATTTTCTTTCTTTGAACTATTAGATTGACTTCATTAATATAGCGGTTATTCTGTTCTCACTTGCTCGGGACAATGGAGAATGTGACGGCAGGCCGATCTGATCACAAAGACAAAGCGAGCATGTGCTGGATCATGAGGCAGTTCTCAGTTATAAAGTGATCCCTTCATTCTTAATGAAAATGTTCTGTATCCACACTGTTCAATATGGGACCCCTAGACACGTGTGGCTATTGAGTCCTTAAATGAGACTAGTGTAACTCAGGAACAGAATTTTAAATTAATTTCCATCTAAATCGCCACAAATGGCTAGTAGCTGCTGTGTTGGACAAGCTGAATCCTAGTCCATGCATTTATTGTGGTTTTTTAGATTATTATTGAAGTGAAATCACTAGTTGTTTGAGTGGGGCAATGTATTTAATCTCTCTAAACCTCACTGCCTGCGTCTGTAAATTGGGGGTAATGAGGTATAATGCATTTAACCACTCAGTACAGGGCCTGGAACAGAAATAACGCTCAACCACTAGGGATGTGAAAGAGTGATAGGCTGGGAGGAGGGCTGGCCCCGTGTCACAGTTTCCGTCGTTGCCTCTCGGGCTCCTCATGGCTGTGCGTGTTCTTTGAAATAAAAAAATTTGACCTTTTCTCCATTTCATCTGAAGTGCCAATAAAGACATTGTTAGACAACCTTCCTATTTTCATTAACCTATAACTAAGTAAAACCAGTGTGTTCTTATGTAAATATTGCTTTGATTAGTTACCCACCTTCCAATTAGATTGTCCCCCATCAGCCTCTGCCATACTGAAAGTATGAAACTGCCAGTGATCTCAAATAACTGTCACAGATGCATCAAAGAGCCAAGGTGTCTTTAGACATCATTTTCATCTCTCTGGAAGACAGGAAACTGAACCCCTCTTCAGGTTGTAGCTGAACATTCTGAAATTGTCTCTGTGGCTGCCTCTGCAGGGGATGCTCCTTCATTCCCCACACTCACCTTCCTCCCTATGTGTTCGAACATTCAGCATCATTTCTAGAATCTGCTCAAGTTTCACCTCACCTACAGAATCTTCCCTGACCTTCCCAAGTAAAACCTATTGCCTCTATGCCTGCCCTCACCCTGTACTTTACACAGACATCTGTCATAGCAACCATAATTTTTCACATTCATTTCACATTCATTCTTACCTTACGTTATAGACTCGTGTCCCCCAGAAAAGATATGTTAAAGTCCTAGCTCCCAGAACCTTGGAATGTGATTGGAAGTAGAGTCATTGCAGATGTAATTGGTTAAAATGAGGTCATACTGGAGTGGGTTAGGCCCTTAATCCATTATGATTAGCATCCTAATGAGAAGAGGAGAGGGACACAGACACGGACACACGAGGGGAGGATGCCACGTGATGACGGAGGCAGAAATTGAAGAGCTGCAGCTGTAAGCGAAGGAACACCAAAGATTCCAGGCAACCGCCAGAAGTGAGGGAAAGGCAAGGAGGGATTCTCCGCCACAGGTTTGAGGGGGAGCATGGGTCTGCTGACACCCTGCTTTTAGACTTCTAGACTTCTAAACTGGGGACAATAAATTATGTCTTTTTAAGCCACCCAGTTTGTGACACTTTGTTATGGCAACTGTAGGAAATGAATACATCTTACTAGACCATAAACTCCTTGAGGACAAAGATCTTATTTGATTTATTTATGTGTCCTTGGCACTTGTCATAGTGTCTGAAACAATATATGTCGAAGGATGGATGAAAGAACATATTACCTATTCCTTTGCCTTATTCTCACATTGGAATTGCAGAAAAATCACTTTCAGTGCTGTTGTGCATATGGCCACAGAGGTTAGGCACTGCATGATTCCAGAGTCCTGTGACCTTCACTTATTTATTATTGTACAACTTCATCTGCATAAGAAAAGTCAGTAGAACAGTGAACTCCCATGTTCTATGTTAGAAAACACACTACTCTTGTGAGATTCAGCTCTTATTCTGCCAAGTAGAACAAAGCATAAATAATTACCCCCAGATTAGGGCAAAGTCCAGGCTGCTGCCTGCTTTTTTAAATTAAGTTTTATTGAAACACAGCTAAACTCATTCATTCACATATTGTCTATGGCTGCTCAGTGATAGAGGTGAGAGGTTGTATATAATATAGACCTCAAAGACTAAAATAGTTACTATCTGGCCCCTTATAGAAAAATTCTGTGGAACCCTGCCTTAGATAATATAAATTGGTAGACATTGCAGAATGTTTTATATTAAGTGGTAAAAATTCCACCTTGAAACTGAAACCATTCATTTTATCACACTTTGGAAGATTCTATACCACTGCTACCAATGTCGGCATGCCAGAAAGAAAATTATGTGTAGAAAGTAATTTATTTATTTCTCAAAATGAAAGCCAGGGGTTCAAAAAAGAAAGAATTTATGAGCTTATTTTTGTGTGTATGTGAATAGGGGGTGTGGGTAGAGTAAATTCCAAGCAAATAGAATATATATGACTTAACACAATTAGGTGCTCTTGTTTAAGGAATTTTCTGAACTGCGTTCAGCTCCCCAAATTGGAGAGAAGTAATAACTGGGGAAATGGATGGAGATCTATTACAAAGTCCAGCAGAAAAAAAATGCTATTCTAATGTTTATGGGGAAAGTCCTGCCTGCAGTTTTATTCCGTCTGGAAAGAATTGTGGAAAGTCTTAGGTCTTTCTGAGAGGTCCCTTATGCATCAGGTACATCCCTGTCATGTGACCCGATCACTCAGCATTAACTGACTGGGCCAAGCCTGGATGCCTGATCCAAAGGTCAAAGGCCGATGTAATGGCCTGATACAAGAACTCTGCCCAACAGGGGTGAATACTAGCCACACCAAAACACAAGCTCACTTTTCGGGGAGTCTAGAGACTTGCGAGGCAGTGAATCTATGTATCAAGATTAGCAAAAGCAGAAACAGAGAGTACTCATCACCACAATGTCAGGACAATTGTTACCTTAAGAATAGGAAGAAAACCTGCTTATAAAAGTAACAATGTGTCCTGTGTGATGTGGCCATTTCACGAGGTCTGGCTGTGCTGGGTAGAGTGCTGGGTCTAAACCCATACCTCCCATGTGGTTCTGTGATCCTACCTAAGGCATGAACATGAGTATTTGTCCAGATCCAGTGATACCCATAGGCAAAAATTTATAAACTAGACAAGAAGACAAATCACTGCAAAATTTGACAGATATAATTCGAAAGAGGAATTGCACTTCTAGAACTAGAAATAATAGATCAATATGAAAAAAATTTAAAAATGTTTACAAATATAAAGCAAGGGATAAAATCCATTAGGCAAAAAAAGGGACAAGAAAGAACTTGAAAAAAACTATTTGAAAAGAATTCTAGAAATGAAACATGTAGTTTTTACAAATTGAAAGTCAGTGTTAGGTTGAAGAGTAGTCTAGATATAGCTGAAGAGATAATCCATGAATTATCTGAAGAAATGTGTTGGGAACCGCCTTGCCTGGTTTCAGAAGCTGTAATCCTGCCAAGGCTAAGGCTGAGGGAGCAACCTTGGACGTAAGCCACTAAGGAGACAAAAAGCTTATCTCCCTGGCAGGAGTGCTGCTTCTGCTCCTTTTACTTCATACATAACTGGCACCCGATGCTTGGTCGGTTAGCCAATAACAGGTAAGATTCCCCAAGGGGGGAACAACTTAAGACAGGCATGATCACGTGGGAGGCCCCAAAGGAAGGACTTGGGGGGCTACAACAAAAGGGGGTGATGGACCCTCGCCCCTCAGCTTTGACAAAGCCTGAGTCCTCCTTCTGTCTGTGAGAAATCTCCTAATCTCCTGGCTGCCTTACTTCCCTTGCTCCACCTAAGCCTGAAACAATGACAGAGGGTGGGGCAGCTCTGTGCTGGAAAGGGCAGGTTCCCTGGGGGATCAGGCCTAAGAAAGAATATGTAAAATCCTGTGAAACCTGCTTTGTTTAGAATGCTATCAATTAAATGATAAGGGTCCAAGCAAGAAGTAATTTTGTTCCTCAACATTTTACAGCTCTTTAGCTATCTGACCATCACTCAAAATAGACCCTCAGAGTTCTTTGTTATCTATTGTTTGATCCTTACTGCCTGACAATGATTAATGAGCTTTATCTGTATCCCTGTGCAAATGAACCCAATAAAAGCCCACTGAGGAACAGGCTCCTGGCCCTTCTCCTTTGAGAGATAGGCCACCTTTCCTCCCCAAGCAGATCATGTCTTAGTAGACTTATTCTCATCCGTGGTGGCAGGGAGGGGGGCCCTGTGGGCGGAGCTCCCACCCCACCCCCGCCCCCAGAAATGCAGCTCAGAGAGTGAGATAAAGGGATGACACAAAAGAGGAGTGAATGCACATGGAAGATAGAATGAGAAAGTCCAGTAAACATCTAATAGAATTCCAGAAAGGGAATGTGGTAGTCATTATTGATAACTATTAATATTTTCTGTTCTTCTCCTGGACACATAGGATAACTGTACTTCCCCAGCATCTGGAAGTTAGGCATGGCCATGTGACTTACTTCTACCAATGCAATGTGAGTGGAAGTGATGCTTGTCTCTTCTGGGCAGATGACTTAAGGCTCAATACACAATTCATCACACTCATTTTTTTCTTCTTCTGCCAAAGCAACCATTAACATTGCAGGCTGTGATTGTTTTATCAACTGCATCTCAGAATACAAACAACATAGACCAGAGATCATCAGTCAACCTTTAGTGGACATGTAACAGGCATGAGAAATAAACCTTGTTGTTTTAAGCTGCAGAGATATTGGTGTTATTTGTTCTGTAGCATAACATAGTCCATCCTGACTGATATACAAAAAAGGGCAAGCAGAGACTAGAGATATCATTCAAAGAGCTAATGAATAAGAATTTTCAGCCCTGGCTGGCATAGCTCAGTGGATTGAGCGTGGGCTGGGAACCAAAGTGTCCCAGGTTTGATTCCCAGCCAGGGTACATTCCTGGGTTGCAGGCCATAACCCCCAGCAACCGCACATTGATGTTTCTCTCTCTCTCTCTCTCCCTCTCTCTCTCTCTCTCCCCCTCTTCCCTCCCTAAAAATAAATAAATAAAATCTTAAAAAAAAAAAGAATTTTCAAGTCCTGGCCAGGTAGCTCAGTTTGTTACAGTGTAATTCAGATACACCAAAATTGTAGGTTTAATCCCCAGTCAGAGCACATATAAGAATCAACCAATGAATGTATAAATAAGTGGAACAACAAATCAATCTCTCTTTCCCTCAAATCAATAAATGAAAAAACTTTTTAAAAAGATTTCATTTGTTTATTTTAGAGAGAGGGGAAGGAGAAAGAGAGCAAGAGAAACATCAATGTGTGGTTGTCTCTTGCATGACCCTCACTGGGGACCTGACCTGAAACCCAGGCTTGTGCCCTGACTGGGAATTGAAATGGCAACCCTTTGGTTTGCAGTCTGGCACTAAATCCACTGAGCCACACCAGCCAGGGCTGGGGAAGTTTTCTTTTATTATTTTTTCAAATAAGTTTTCAGTTTCCTGCTCTTCTTCTCCTTCTGGCACCCCTGTTATTCAGATGTTGGAATGTTTAAAGTTGTCCCAGAGGTTCATAATCCTGTCCTCATTTTTTCCCCTTCTCTCTTCGCCTCCTGACCACACAGATCCTGTCTGCCTTCCCCACCCTCAACTGCCTATCTTGACAATAGTGCTATGCAGAGTTATAACATTTTCTAAAGGAATACAGGTGGACTGAAGTGGTAGAGCAGGGATTAAGTATTTTGGTATTCTGTTTTCTTCTAGTACGATTAAAGAAATGCTTTTGGATACTACTGCCAGAATTAAAGCAAAACCAGGGTAAGCTGAAGAAGAAAACAATGGTTATGGGGGTTTGGATGTGTGGAAAAGAAAAAAAAAAACAGACGAGGGAAGCCTCTTGGTTGTAATTAGGAATGTACCTAGGTATCTCCCTGAATTTGGGGGCGGGGAGGTGGGCCATGACAAACATGTGTTGGGGAGGGTACCCAGTGAGCACATCTATTTTACCCTGGTGTACTCTTCCTGGGGAACTAACTTGCATTTGGTCAACTGAGGGATTTACTTCCTCACATACATTAAACCATTTATTCACATACATTAATGTGAGTGAAATGATCTCGATGTTTTCTGGTTCTATTTTGGGGATTTCAGAGAAGTGACATCTCCAGGCCCTTTAAGCACATACTCTGCTTATCCTGTGTAAGCCAACCCTGTCCTAAATAGCTAAGACAGTTGGCTTAGAAGAGAGATGGCTTTTCAATCTACACTAGTTTCCTAGTTAGTTAGTTATCATAACAACCATAAACGGGGTGGCTTAGAACAACAGAAATATACCTTCTTACAGTTCTGGAGGCTAGAAGTCTGAAACCATACTTCCTCTGAAGCCTGTTAGTGAATCCTTCCTTGCCTGGTCCTAGCTTCTGGTGGTTTGTCTGCAATCTTTGGTGTTCCTTGGCTTGTAGACATATTACCCGAACCCTGCATTATCACATGGAGTTCTCCATGTCTCTTCTCATGTGTTCTTTTTGTAAGGACACCAATCATATTGGATTAGAAGCCCATTCTACTTCAGTGTGACCTCATCTTGACTAATTACATCTGCAGTGACCCCATTTCCAAATAAGGTCACATTCTGAGGTACGGGAAATCGAGATTAGAACTTTTACATACTTTTTCTGGGAGACACAGTTCAACCCATAATACCATTCATCTTATCTGAGTTCAAATGCAAGCTTAGGCACTTACTAGCTGTGTGATCTTGGGTAAGTCACTTAATCTCACAGAAAAAAAAGTCACTTAACTTCTCTGAGCTAAGATTTCCTCCTCTGTGCAATGGAGTGGTGGGGGAGGTCATAATACCTACATCACACAGTTGTGGTCACACGCAAGAGTGGAAAAGGAGAAAAGAAAAGAGCACACATGGTGGAGAGTGAGAGAAGCTCTGACGACTTGACCTTTCATAAGAGGAAACACTTCTGACCCGGTGAGTGAATGTCAGGGTATTAGAGGTAAGTGTCAGGCCATGTGGTCAAAGGCGGGTGAGCAAACCTCTTTACATGACACTGTTTGGGACAATTTAAAATAAAAAAGCATTTGATATTCTTTAAATTCAAAAGCAGAGGTGTAGTTAATACCTGTCATTTGCCTTCAGGCTGCCTAATACCCAGTCTTATTCTGTGATGAGGTGTGTTGCCCCATGTCTTCCCAGAGTATTTACTTTATGTTATTCTTATGAGGTTCAGGGGTGCTAAGTATAGACACCCTGTGGTTCATTTTGTCATTGTCTTTTATTCATTCAACAAATATTTATTGAGCAACTAGTATGTACCAGGCACTATTCTAGGCACTAAGGAAACAGAGCAAAGTAAAGAACCCACTGTCACAGAGATTTCATTAAAGAGGAGATATGATGAAATGATTGATGAAATCAACAAATATGTTGATTTCTAATGCCAGATATGTTAAGAAAATAAAGGGGAGTAAAGGAATAGAACATTAGGGATGAGGGTGGTCAGATATAGAATTTGAACTGAAACCTGAGGATCATTGTGCTGGCTGGGGAAAAGCGTTCTAGGCAGAAGGAACCATAAATGCAAAGTCCCTGAGGCTGGAACATACTTGATGTATTCAAGGAACAGCAGGAAGGCCACTGTGGTTGGAGAATAAATGTGTAAAAATTTAATAATACAAATATATAAGCCAAACTTTATATAAATTATGGGAGGCAGTGTGATATAGGAAAGAGTATCCAGGCTTTAAAGCCAATAAGACTTGGGTTCAAACCCAAGTCCTGCCATTCTTTAGCTTTAGGTGCTTAGACAAATAATCTAACATGAGCCTCAGTTTTCTTATGTGTAAAGGAGGGAAAATGAGTTATTTTGCAGGGGTGTTGTAAAGTGAGAGAGATTTTCATATGAGGTTTGAAAAAGGATGGTCTTTGGATTTGTGTTTGAATTCCAGTTCTGTGCCTGTCTTGCTCTATAGCCATAATTGAGATCTGACTTCTTCACATATAAAATAAGAATAATGACATTGTGTAATAGGGTTGCTATGAGGATTTAACTGGATGAAGCATGCTTTTATGTTCAGCAGTGCCATTATTATGTGCCTGAGTGTAGATTTGTTTTCATTTGTTTTTCTAGACTTATTATTTAGTCCAAAGACTTTTATCTTTATTCAATTCTGGAAAATTTTTTTAAAAGTTTCTTCTCCCTGACTAGTGTGGCTCAGTGGATTGAGTGCCAGCCTATGAACCAAAGGATCGCAGTTTGATTCCCAAACAGGGCACATGCCTGGGTTGTGCGCCAGGTCCCCAGTGGAGGACACGTGAGAGGAAACCACACATTGATGCTTCTCTCCCTCTCTGTCTCCCTCCCTTCACCTCTCTCTAAAAATAAATAAATAAAATCTTTTTAAAAACTTCCCCATCTGGTGAAGGAAACAGACATACAAGTCCAAGAAGCTCATAGAATCCCAAATAAGTTGGATCTGAGGAGGAACACACCAAGACACATCATAAGTAAATTATCCAAGATTAAAGATAAGGAGAGAATCTTAAAAGCCACAAAAGGAGAGAATTAGCTACAAAGGAGTTCTCATAAGACTATCAGTTAATTTCTCAAAAGAAACCTTACAGATAAGAAGGAGCTGTAAAGAAATATTCAAAGTCAGGAAAAGCAAGGATCTACATCCAAGACTACTCTATCCAGCAAAGCTCTCATTTAGAATGGAAGGACAGATAAAGTGCTTCCCAGATAAGGTCAAGTTAAAGGAGTTCATCATCACCAAGCCCTTATTTTATGAAATGTTAAAGGGACTTATCTAAGAAAAAGAAGATCATAAGAAGAAGATTACTGTTCATTTTACTATGAACAGTAAAATGACAACAAACTCAGTACTATCAACAACTGAACCTATACAAAACACAAACAAAAACAGACTAAGCAAACAAATAGAACAGGAACAGAATCACAGAAATGGAGATCACATGGAGGGATATCAGCTGGAAAGGGGAAGGTGGATAATGGGGGAGAAGGTCCAGGGAATAAGAAGCAAATTGGTAGGTACAAAATAGACAGAGGCAGGTTAAGAATAGTATAGGAAATGGAGAAACTAAAGAACTTATATGTACAACCCATGGACATGAACTAAGGGGGGTGGATGCTGGAGGGAATAGGGGTCCTGGGCAGAGGGAGAAAAAGGGGAAAAAAGAATGGGACAACTGTAATATCATAATCAATAAAATATACTTTGTAAAGAGAGTAACATGGAAGTAGACATGGAGGTGGGTGACTGAGAGTCGCCAGCCTTTCTTCCTGGAGTGGATGTGTGGAAGCCTCTTGACCCTTGGGAAATGAGCATTTTCCAATGCTTCCTTGCTTTCTGCTCTCAATCTCTGGTATTTTGATTTTTACAAGTAAAAAAAAATATTTTGATTTAAGCCATATGGCCTTTTTCTCCTTACACTGTAGCTGTAGAAAACTCAGAGGGGCAGGTGTGGAAAGCAGTGGCAGCAGAGTGGGTGGGTACATAGGGTCTGTGTGTCTCTAGCTTGTGAGGTCTGTAGCTATGGCAACTGTGCACAATGCCACTCACATAGTATCATAACATGGCCCTAGAGTTACCCCTGGCTCCTCAACTATTCCTTTTCAATGCATCATCTGTGCTGCCGTTTCCTAGCTACCATAGTTCTGTTATATTTTTTTGAAGTTGTGCTTAAGTATTGTTTCTGTTAGTGGTGCTTGCTGTCAATACGCTTCATCTGATACAAAACCAAAAGTCCATTTCTTATTGATACAGTTAATTGTTAAAACTCTCTGTAGTTAAACACAGTGAATTAGAAAGATTCTTAAGGATGCAGTCTGAACAATATAATCACTTGAGACTTTTTCTAGTTCTAAAGGTTCATACTGGATTCTGTTAGAGTAATTGATACTATCAGTTGACTTCCTGCCTACTGGAAATCATTTTTTTGCCAGTTGTTAGAATTTCCCAACTATAAGAGTAATAAAACTAAAATAAAATTTACAATGATATATGCAAATACATTATATCCTATGGAGCTTGTACACAAGTAGTTTATGTATATGTACCCCATAAAAGAAAGTTTCATTATGTTAATTCTGAGAATATATGCACAAATGTTTTCTTTTATTTATTGTTAAAAACAATCCCCAAATCCTCAGAAGTATTTCTGCTGTAATTAAATTTAAATGTTTTTTAAAAAATTCACGAGTTGGCAAATTACTGTGTTCATATTTTAGTTCCCTTATGTTTGGTCATTAATTGTGGTATCATAAACAGCTAAGATTTAAAGTCCTTAACCTTCCCAGGCCCAAGCAGAAGCAAGATGTCAACACTCGTAAGTTATGAGCAGTCTCCCAAAGGGACTGTCATATGAAATATACTTATAATTGAATTAAGTTAGGAGAGGATTCTGGGAAGATGACACAATCAGTAATATAGTTTTTCATTCTCTCTGGATACAGGAAAACAGAGAAAACTATTGAATAGAAAAACCTAAAACCTGTGAACAACATTTCAAAAAAAAGAAGTGAGGAAGCATCCTTACAAACTCCAAAACACATGTGTTTTGGATACAGACCACTAACAACCACTAGATGTGCACGGTCTGGGTGTCTGTGCTGGAGAAAGGATAAAGAAGCTGCATCTGATGGACCTGAGAACAGGAGGACTTCGATTGACAATAGACATTGACTGGAAAGAGGGAAGGCCAATTTGAGAACAGCAGCTGAAACTGGAAGAGGTTTTGACCAATACCAATATCAAGCGCACAGGAAAAAGGTCTGATGGGACTAGAGCAGCCTAGCTGCTTTGTAGGACAAGGCCTCACACCAAAAAGAAACTGTTTGAAGTGCAATGGAAATTGAACAGGACATGGACAACCAGAGATGAAGGAAATAAAAGTTCTAGGCCATGTGGTACAATATCACTCTCCAAAATCAACAGAGGAAGGTCTGTGATGTAAAGAGTTTTCTTGAATGCAACCTTACAACAAAAGTTCGAGAAAACTAATTAATGTCACATCATAAGAAGTAAAAATAGCCCTGGCTGGGTAGCTCAGTTGGTTAGAGTAGTGTCCCAACATGCCAAGGTTGCAGGTTCATTCCCGGTCAGGTCACATACAAGAATCAACCAATGAATGCATAAATAAGTGGAACAACAAATTGATGTTTCTTTCTCTCCTTACCTCCCTTCTTCTCTCTCTAAACTCAATTTAAAAGAAGAAGAAAAAATAAGCCAAAATATAAAAGCCGCATAGTTTTTATAGGGACAAAAAGGGAATAATAAAATCCCTACAAACAATAAAGCACCCCAGAAAGACAGCTCACAAAGCAGAACAAAACTGTAACCTACTATTTCCAAATGAGCTAAAAGACATAAATAACAAGTCATGAAATAACAGAAATATGAATTAGAAACTCAGAAATAAAGTGATAGGATTCAAGACATAATTAGAAATGAAGAAACAGCCCTTGTTGGTGCAGTTCAGTGGATTGAGCACTGGACTGAAAACCAAAGAGTCACTGGTTCAATTCCCAGTCAGGGCACATGCCAGGGTTGTGGGCCAGGTCTCCAGTAGGGGGCACTCAAATGTCAACCATGCATTGATCTTTCTCTCCCTCTCTTTCTCCCTCCCTTGCCCTCTCTAAAAATAGATAAAATCTTAAAAAAAGAAATAAAGAAACAATAATTTAAGAAATAAAGAGTATTCTAGAAAGAAAATAAAAGCAATAAATTCAATGGTAGTGCCTGAAGAGAAATCAGTGAAATTGAAGAAAAAATTTTCAGTGAAGAAAGAGACAAAAAAGGATTTGAGAGAAAGTGACAGATATTGAAGAGTGACAAAGGAGATCCAAATACAGAATGGAAGTCCCTAAAGAAGAAAACACAAGTGAGGGAACAGAACAAATTCTAAACCTTTCAAGAAATCCTTTCTGGAAAAAAATGTTTTGAAATGACATATTGAACACCCTAATTGGTGTGGCTCAGTGCCAGCCTGTGAACCAAAAGGTCACCAGTTCAATTCCCAGTGTCAGGGCACATGCTGGGTCGTAGGCCAGGATCCAGTAGCGGGTGTGCTAGAGGCAACCAAACATTGATATTTTTTTTTTACCTCTCTTTCTTCCTCCCTTCCCCTCTCTCTAAAAATAAAACAAGTTTTTTTATTTTTAATTTAATTTTTTTAAAAGATTTTACTTTTTATTTTTAGAGAGGGGAGGGAGATAGAGAGAGAAACATCAATGTGCGGTTGCTGGGGGTCATGGCCTGCAACCCAGGCATGTACCCTGACTGGGAATCAAACCTGCGATGCTTTGGTTCACAGCCTGCACTCAATCCACTGAGCTATGCCAGCCAGGGCCAAAATGTTTTTTTTTTAAAGAAATGACATACTGATAGTGTACACCACAAATACAGAATGGCCAATTCTAGTAAAATTACTGGATTTAAAAAAAAAGAAAAATTCCTTTGCACCTCTAGAAAATTCTTTTAAAAGATTTTATTTATTTTTAGAGAGAGGGCAAGGGACAGAAAAAGAGAGGGAGAGAAACATTGATGTGAGACAGAAACATCTATCAGTTGCCTCTCATATGCATTCGCACTGGGAACTGAACCTACAACCCAGACATGTGCCCTGATTGGGAATTGAACCAGTGACTTTTCAGTTTGCAGAATGACATCCAATCAACAGAGCCCCACAGGTCAGGGCTATAGTATTTTCAGTCTGAGGTTGGAATTCCATATATGCAGAGACCAATTTAAGTTATAGGTGGATTTTTAACTGAGCAGTGTGGATTTTGACCCCTGTGTTGTTCAAGAGTCAACTGTATATTATTTATAAGGGAAAAATAGGATTATCATCATGTTTATATTTTTAGATTGTTATAAATACAGTATAATATGGAGTAAAATCAAATGGAGTAATATTATCAAGATAATTAAGAAAGTATGAGTCAATTGTGAAGGATACAGGCAAACTGTTATCAACATTAAGAACTCAAGGAGTGAACTTCTGGCCAAGATGGAGGCGTACGTAGACACACTGTGCCTCCTTGCACAACCAAAATAAGTACAGCAACAATTTAGAAACAAGATAACAATAGCACTGACAGAAAATTGAACTGTATGGAAGTTGCACAACCAAGGAGTTAAAATAGACACATTCATCCAGACTGGTAGGAAGGGCAGAGTCAGGCAGGCGGGCGGAGAGGGGTCGAGGCACAAAAAGCAGTGGCATAGGGTGCGCAAGGCACCCTGGGTGCACAAGACCACAGTGGGCGGACCCTAGGCATGCAGGCGACGACTGGCATACCCCAGGCCTGGGGTGGCAATAGGCAGACCCAGTGATGCAGCAATTGTGAAGTGAGGCACTGCGCACTAGGCAGCTAGCTGACCCGGCAATCCCAAGGTCCCAGCACCAGGAAATAGAGCCTCAGGACACTGATTGAAAACACCTGTGGGGGCTGACGTGCAGGGAGAGACACCCGGCCTCACAGGAGAGTTCCTTGGAGAGACCCATGGGGTCCTAAAACTCACACAAGCCCACCCCTTGGGAATAAGCACAAGAAAGGCCCAGTTTGTTTGGGGGAAGTGACGGAAGGGACTGAAATCTGACAGAGTAGAGCAAGCACCATAGTTCCCTCTCGGACCCTGCCCCTACATACAGTGTCACAACACAGCAGCTGGGTTGCCCTGCCCTGGTGAACACCTAAGGCTCTGCCCCTCACGACCTAACAGGCTCGACAAGACAAAAAAAAAAAAATGGCCCAAATGGAAGAACAGATCGAAGCTCCACAGCAAATACAACCGAGCGACCAAGAGGTAGCCAACCTGTGCACAGTTCAAAGCACTGATGATCAGGATGCTCACAGAATTGGTTGAATTTGGTCACAAATTAGATGAAAAAATGAAGGCAACACTAAGTGAAATGAAGGAAAATGCACAGGGAACCAATAGTGATGGGAAGAAAACTGGGACTCAAATCAATAGAGTGGACCAGAGGAAGAAAGAAACAATCAAACAGAAAAGAATGAAGAAATAAGAATTCAAAAAAATGAAGAGACTTAGGAACCTCCAGGACATCTTTAAATGTTCCAACATCTGAATTATAGGGGTACCAGAAGGGGAAGAGGAAGAGCAACAAGTGGAAAAGTTATTGGAACAAATAATAAGGGAGAACTTCCCAAATCTGGCAAAGGAAATAGACTTCCAGGAAGTCCAGGAAGCTCAGAGAGTCCAACAGAAAAGAAGAAGTTGGACCCAAGGAAGAACACACCAAGGCATATCATAATTACATTAGCCAAGGTAAAAATGAAGGAGAGAATCCTAGAAGCAGCAAGAGATAAGAAGACAGTTAACCTACAAAGGAGTTCCCATCAGATTGTCAGCTGATTTCTCAAAAGAGACCTTGCAGGCAAGAAGGGACTGGAAAGAAGTATTCCAAGTCATGAAAGGCAAGGACCTACGTCCCAGATTGCTCTATCCAGCAAAGCTTTCATTTAGAATGGAAGGGCAGATAAAGTGCTTCTCAGATAAGGTCAAGTTAAAGGAGTTCATCATCAACAAGCCCTTATTTTATGAAATGTTAAAGGGACTTATCTAAGAAAAAGATAAAAAGCATGTATAGTAAAATGACAACAAACTCATAATTATTAACAACCACACCTAAAACAAAAACAAACTAAGCAAACAACTAGAACAGGAACAGAACCACAGAAATGGAGATCACATGGAGGCTTAGCAACAGGGGAGTGAGAAGAGGAGAGAGGGGGAAAAGGTACAGAGAATAAGTAGCATAGATGGTTAGGTAGAAAGTAGACAGGGGGAGGGCAAGAATAGTATGGGAAATGTAGAAGCTAAAGAACTTATGACACATGGACATGAACTAAAGGGGGTGAATGTGGGTGGGAGGGGGTATGCAGGGTGGAGGGGAATGAAGGGGGGAAATTGGATAACTGTAATAGCATAATCAATAAAATACATGTAAAAAAGAACCCAAGGAGTATTAGTCCTCTGAGCCCTTCCCAAAGAATCTTCTAATGAATAGGCTTCAAATTAAAACAAAAGTGACTGGAGAGACATCAATGTAAGGAATGGTGAGATGAGCATTAAATATATTAACTGGTATAACTAAGACTAAATGAGGGCTAAAATATAGATAGTATGCTATATAATGACTATATGCTCTGACAATGTAGATATAGTTCAACTACAAAAAATGGGAAGAGAAAAAATGCAAAAAATGCTCAAGTGTTTTTATTACGCATAGTGGAGGTAGTATTAGTATTGCTATTTTGAGATTGTCCTGGGGAGACAAAAAGTGGAGTCAGGGTCTGTATTAGGGTTCTCCAGTGAAACATAACCAATAGGATATGGAGATAGATAGATAGACAATAGATAGATAGATAGATAGATAGATAGATAGATAGATAGATGATAGATAGATGATAGATATGTAAGAAGAGATTTATTATAGGAATTTACTTAAGCAGTTATGGAGACCAAGAAGTCCCATGATCTGCCATCTACAAGCTGTAGAACCAGGAAAGCTGGTGGTATCATTTAGTACAAATTTGAAGGCCTGAGAACCAGGGGAACCAATGGTATGATTCCAAGTCTGAGGCCAAAGGGCTGAAAGTGGGGGCCTGCTGGTATAAGTCTCAGAGTCCAAAGGCCTGAGAACTTGGAGCATCAATGTCTAAGGGCAAAAGAACATGGATGCCCTAGCTCAAGAAGAGAGAGAGAATTCTTTTTTTGTTTGTGTCATTCTTTTTCTTTTAAAATATATTTTATTGATTATGCTATTACAGTTATCTCATTCCCCCCCTTTATTCCCCTCTACCCTGCATACCCCCTCCCACCCACATTCCCCTCCTTTAGTTCATGTCCATGGGTTGTACATATAAGTTCTTTGGCTTCTATATTTCCTATACTATTCTTAACATCCCCCTATCTATTTTCTACCACTTATGCTACTTATTCCCTGTACCTTTTCCCTGTCTCTCCCCCTACCACTCCCCTGCTGATAACCCTCCAGATGATCTCCATTTCTGTGATTCTGTTCCTGTTCTAGTTGTTTGCTTAGTTTTTTTTTTTAGGTTTGGTTGTTAATAGTTTTGAGTTTGTTGTCATTTTACTGTTCACAGTTTTGACCTTCTTTTTCTCAGATAAGTCCCTTTAACATTTCATGTAATAAGGACTTGGTGATGATGAACTCCTTTAACTTGACCTTATCTGGGAAGCACTTTATCTGCCCTTCCATTCTAAATGAGAGCTTTGCTGGATAAAGTAATCTGGGATGTAGGTCCTTGCTTTTCATGACTTTGAATACTTCTTTCTAGCCTCTTCTTACCTGTAAGATTTCTTTTGAGAAATCAGCTGATAGCCTAATGGGAACTCCTTTGTAGGTAACTATCTCCTTTTTTCTTGCTGCTTTTAAGTTTCTCTCCTTATCTTTCATCTTGGGTAATGTAATTATGATGTGCCTTGGTGTGTGTTTCCTTGGGCCCAACTTCTTTGGGACTCTTTGAGCTTCCTGGAATTCCTGGAAGTCTATTTCCTTTGCCAGATTGGGGGAGTTCTCCTTAATTATTTTTTCAAATAAGTTTTCAATTTCTTGCTGTGTTACAGAACAGACCCAGGGATGGGGGTATGAATGATATACTATTACTGAACCCATCCTTGTGCTCTGGGGGTCCCCCACCCCTGTACTGGGTGAGCCTTGCCCACCACGAGGGAAAGACATCTCTCAATGCCAGAGATTTTTGAAAAGGAAAGGAATTAGTTATTTAAAAAGTTATACAGACTTAGAGTAATGACTTAATGTCTTCAGTAAAAATACTAAAGTCCTTTAGAATACTGACAAACACACAGTCCTTCCTTCTCCTCTTTTCCCAGTCTGAGATACTGTATCTCAGGAAAAGAAGTAGAAGTAGAACGTTCAGGCAGTCCCTCGGCTCTGGCACCATCAGCTGTGTTATCGCCACAATCTCCAGTTAATTGGAGATTGTCATGGCCCACCAGCAAAAATCTTTTCATCCCTTTTCTTCCAGGCAAATTCTCCCCTGTTTCCTAACCCATGTGGCAAAAAGGGCACACCCTAAAGCTGCATGGTCCCAACTTTTGCCAAAGCCACGTGGTCCAAAAAAGCCCCCTCATGACTACCACACCTGGGTTTAAATCCCAGCGCCAATATTCCTCTGCAGCACCATTTCTGACTCCTCCCACAATCAGTTACACCTGCCAGCATTCCTGAATTTTTCCAGTTTTACTGGGCTACCATAGTAAGTCCGGGCAGGTGTAGTTTCCATGGTGTGGAGCCAATCATCTGCAAGCTTTTACACAGGTGCTGTACCCAGAGGGAGTTACCTTCCAGTTACCTCACTGGTTGAAGTCACTCCTATCCTCCTGGCTCAAAGCACAGCCACAGCTATTTAACATATCTATGGAACCTGTTAAAAGTTATAGATATGTTAAATGACCATTCTAGAGGTTATCTGCAAAGCTGTTGCTATTCAACAACAACTAGAGAGTTGTTCCTATTCAAAACAACTCTCAATGGCCCTGCTCCATGCATCCCACCCCCTAGCTTGTGGGGGTGAGGACATCATATATATAACCATATATACACACACATATATATATGTTTCTGATATTTCCTAGACACCCTGAGATCTAGACCCCATTACAAATCTCCATTTGGGGGCCCCCTTGGCTGCACCCTGTTACAAATCCCTTTTATTCTTCAGGCACCCTTATGATTTGGATGTTGGAATATTTCAAGTTGTCCTGGAGGTTTCTCAGCCTCTCTTCATTTTTTTTTGAATTCTTGTATCTTCATTCTGTTCTAGTTGAATGTTTCTTTCTTCCTTCTGGTCCACTCTATTGATTTGAGTCCTAGTTTCCTTCCTATCCCTGTTAATTCCCTGTACATTTTTCTTTTTTCACTTTTTGCAGCCTTCATTTTTTCCTCTATTTTGCAACCATATTCAACCAATTCTGTGAGCTTCCTGATGACCAATGTTTTGAACTGTGGGTCTGATATGTTGGCTATCTCTTCATTGCTTAGTTGTATTTTTTCTGGAGCTTTGATCTGTTATTTCATTTGGGCCTTATTTTTTTGTCTCAGCACACCTGTTTCATAGTAAGGGTGGAGCTGTAGGTATTTTCCAGGGTGGGGCAACTCATGTTGCTGTGTTGTGACACTGTTAGTGGGACAGGGGTCCAAGAGGGAACAGTGCCACTTGCTTAGCTCTCAGCTGGCTTTCATTCCCTTCCACCACGACCCACAAGCAAATTGGGCCCTTCTGGTGCTGATTCCCTAGGTGGGTGGGTTTGTGTATGCTCTAGGACCCTGTGGGTCTCTCCAATGAACTCTCCTGTGAGACCTGGAGTTCCTCCCACCCCCGCAACCCCACAGGTTTTTTCAGTCAGAGGTCTGAGGCTTTATTTCCCCACACTGAAACCCTGAGTTGTGCAGTTTCTCTCACTCCCTAGTTGTTCCTCTGGGTTTATCCCCACACAAATGTGGGACCGCCTGGTCCACCAGCTGCCACCTCACCCACTCTGCCAGCTGCGCCACCTTGCCACAAGTTCTCTCCCCCTGGCTGCCCATCTCCACCTCTCCTACCAGTCTGGATATATGTTTCTTTTTTAACTCCTTGGTTGTTGGACTTCCATACAGTTCCATTTTCTGTGAGTTCTCGTTTTTTTTTTTGTTTTTAAATTTGTTGTGGTTCTTCTTTTGATTGTGTGAGGAAGCACAGTGTGTCTACCTATACCTCCATCTTGGCCAGAAGTTCCTCATTCTTTTTTTATTGTTGTGCAAGTACAGTTGTCTCCATCTTCACCCCACCATGCCCCCCCTTCCCGGCAACCCCCGTCTCCACCAATCACCGTCGAACCTACCCCTTTGGCTTTGTCCACGTGTCCTTTATATATGTTCCTTGATGGCCCTTGCCCTATTATTCCATATTATCCCTCTTCCCCTCCTCTCTGGTTACTGTCAGTTGGTTCTTTATTTCAGTGTCTGTGGTTGTATTTTGATTGCTTGCTTGTTTTGTTGATTAGGTTCCATTTATAGGCGGGATCATATGGTATTTCTCTTTCACTGCCTGGCTTATTTCACTTAGCTTAATGCTCAGCAGTTCCACGCATGCTGTACATTTACACAATGGAAAGAGAGAGTTCTTAGGCTCTTAAATTGGATGATGCCTGTCCACATTGGTGAGAGCCATCTTTGTTACTCCGTCTACTAGTTCAAATGCTAGCATCTTCCAGAAACACTCTCACAGACACCTCAGAAATAATGTTTTACCAGCTGTCCAGGTATCTGTTATCCCAGCAAGTCTACACATAAAGTTAACCATAACACGGTCCATCAAGGAGAAAGAACTCTGATAAATAAGGTTTATAATTAAGAGTCCTGAAAAGGCTATGCCCTAGAATTAGGGAAAGCCAGTCTTACCTGGATAAAGGTAATGTGTCTGAAATCTATCTCACTGCAAAAAGAAAATGAACTCTTCTGTGGAGGATAATGTCATCACTTAGTGTCTTATAATTTTTCATATATAAAGTATAGCATTCAATTAAAAATCAGTAAGGCCAAGAAACAGGACCAAAGTCTGAAAAGCAAGAAATGGAACAGACCATAGAAATAAACTTACAGAAACAAACATACTTCAGTTATTTATTTAGTCACAATTAAAAAAAATAACTGGGTAGTATGGATAAGGGACTAGATGAAAAGATGGAGAATTCTACCAGAGAATTGGTACTCACAAAAAAAGAATTAATTGTAAATTCTAGAATTTAAAGATATAATAACTGAAGTTAAAAATTCAATAGTTAGGTTTAACAGTATTAGACCCTGCAAACGTGATTAGTGACTTGGAAGATATCTCTGTAGAAAATATCCAGATTCAAGCACAGAGGAAAAAAGTATGGAATACAGAGGAAAAAATATAAGAAACAAATGGGGATATAATGAAAGAGCTTATTGTGATGATTGTCAGTGGCATCCCAGAAGGAATGGAGATAAGCAATGTGGCAGAAGCCATCTTTGAAGAGACCCTGGCCAAGAATCTTCCCAAACTAAGAAGACATTAAGTCACAGGATCAAGAAGCTCTATGAATGTGAAAGAAATGAAGGAAAACCCTACCTAGACAAACCACTGAATACTAAATGCTAATATAAAAATATTAAAATTAGCCAGAGTAAAAAAAAAGGCACATTATCTTCAAATGAGCAACAGTAAAGCTGACAGCTAACTTTTCCAACAGAAATGATGGAAAACAGAAAACAATGGAATGACATCTTTAAAGAGTGAGAAAAATTTCTGCAAATTTAGAATTCTATACCTAGAAAAAATATTCTTCAAAACTTAAGGTAAAAACATACATTTTCATAAAAATAAGAACCTTCAGAGTTCATTATCAGCACATGTGCACTAAAAGAAATAATATAAAGAATTCTTCAAGTAGAAGTCAAAAGAACCCCAGCTACTGCCCAGAAATGCAGGAAGGAACAAACAGCACTGGAAAGAGGACATTTAAATTAGTATAAATTCTTTAAAACAACATCAATAATAATGATGCCTGTAGTGTTTACAAAGGTTTTCATGTACCGTTTCATACAGATGGACCAAAAACTCACTGTCACTCAAACAATGGCAACACATTCTTGCCTCTGCAACTTTGGTCTCTCCCTTGCCCATCCTTTGAGGCCAAGTTTATATCATAACATCTTCAGGAAGAATTCACTGACTCTTTCATTTATGTCTCCCCCTCTGTTTAACTTAGCATGATGTGGTGTGGGTCACTCATGTAGAATTTAAACTGAGAAAACTCTGTTTTTGTTCTATTTTTTTGTGTTTTTTCTCTTTGTGTTTCTTGGTTTTTCAAATACAATGTAAATTAAATATCTTTTCAAAGTGTTATCTAGATAGTATGTGCTCAATAAACATGTGTTCAATAAATACATTGAAGAATAAATTGGTAATGAATAGGTGGATCTTGTTATTTTCTAGGATAGAATTTTCTACCCATTAGTTAATCATTGTTGTTCTGAGATTTGATAAAGGCAATTACTATGAACATGTATAAGAAAAGCTTTAATAACTCTTGGATAAAAGATCCATGAGGGGCAGATTGGCAGCTCATATCACATCTTTAACTTTTTGAAATTGATTTAATGCCTGTTTAGTAAAATCTTTCTTGGTATCACTGTCAAACATACAAAGCTAGTTGGAGTATATCAGAGGTATGGCATTTATTTCATTTTAATGTGAGTCATTGTACTATTCTCGGATGCTAAAGAAAGGCACAGCTCTTGTGCTCTCCAGAGAATGGAAATTTTAATTGGAGGCTAAAACATTCATACACAAAACAACTTGAGATAAAATCCAAAGAACTACTTTAATAGCTGCAAAAAAATACGGTATAGTGTAGACTAAAGCTGAAACAAATAAGGAAACTAAAAATAATGGTTACACTTGGAATGTGATTATTAGGGAGGGCATGTAAAAAGAGCTTTGTTCTGGTTTTGAAGATTAGATGGAAATATATGGAAGAAAAGTAGCATAGAGTTTTCTAGGGAAAAAGAACACAAAAAGCACAGAGGAAAAATAGTAAGTCATGTTCAGGCAACTGTACACAAATAGGCTTAGGAATGGAGAGAATATGTGAGGCTAGAGAGAGGCAGAAGGGCAGTGATAGAAGACATCAAACATGTTTATTTTTTAAATAGTATGGAATTCTCTCTCTCTTTTCAGTAGAAATAACTTTCACTGTCAACAGTGCAGTCAGACCCCTTAGACGATCCCAACTTCCTAGGCTATTATTTGCAATAATTTATGCCATATGACTGTAATGGGAAAAACATATTGCCAAGTGAATTACTTTTGAAATGTACTGCATGCTGACATTTGGGAAATTAGATACTGAACCCAACACATTCTGATTATTTGAAGTGCCTTCCCATCATGAAAAGATAAATTCAGTCCAACAAATAAAAAATAAGTCTCCATGTTAAATTAAAGTTCTGTCCTTTGGCAAGGTTCTCCTCAAACTTTTGGTCACTGTTCAGATGATAACCCTGGGCAGGGATTATTCCTTGCCTAAACAGTTTCCATGGGTCTGAGGAGACCAGAAATGCCCCTATTCAAACGTATTTCAGGCTAGTCCCTGGCAGTGACTGCCAGCCTAACCCACCTTGGGAAGAATTCTGTGATGTCCATTCTCTATGTACCCAAATGTGTCAGTGCTATAGATGAACCTGCTCAGCTGGCTTCCTTTCCGTTTTCTAGAAAAGGCACAACCACGCTCTCTTATGAAGAACAAATGACTCTTCACTTCTCTGCCCCCACTCAGCAAATTCCTCTGGCACCACTGGCCCATCTCAACATGAATATACATTTGCTTTGGCCCTTCCTCCTCCTCCAATACATTTTCTGTGTTGCTGGGCTTCCGGACTGGGTCATAGTCAATTGAGCAGTCTTGAAACCAGGAGACAGACGAATGATTTTGATGAAGGGTCTTCTGAGATATACCATCAATGTGGGTATTTTAAAGCAAAGCCTTCCTTGTTTGCTGAATATCCAATTTGTATGCTGAACAGAACAATGTGATGAGAGGAGGGGAAGATGGACAAGGAGAAAATGGGACCTCAGTGACAATTAGAGAGTGAATCTGCAAATTATCTGGGACTGCTAAAGAGGATTAAGAACATAAACGTGATAGTGGAGCATCATCAATGTCACGTAAGCCAGACCCGACTGTTATTTTGATCATTACATTGACCTAAGCATTTACATAACCTCTGCTTTTCATATAAAATAATAGCTCTTTGTCATGAAGGCTCTACTTTGGAGTGAGAGAGACCTGGGTTTGAATCCTACCTTTCCTGCTTACCAGATTAATGATCTTGCTTCTATTATTCTCTCTAAGCCTTCTTTATTTATAAAATGAGAATGCTAATTGTATCTATCTGAATAGGATTACTGTGAGGTTAAAAAGATAATACCAAGAGCTTAGCACTTTGCCTAGCTTGCAGCAAGCACAAAATAACTGTTAGCTTTTATTGTTTTTGAAATTTATGTAAGCCTAATTTCTCTAAGGCAGACTGGTTTTTATTCACTAGGAGTAACACCTAGTTAAAAGAATCTTATTCTGAGTCTTTGGAGGCAGCAATTATCACCCTCTGACCTTTCTGGCGCATCTGTATTTCATTGAGTTGGCTTAAATCAAGTTGCACCCGTAAATATAAATATGCCTCTGATACCACTGAGCAAATTTTCTCGTAGAAAGCTGGGCACATATCTAATAAATAATTGAGTTTGCCAACTCCCCAAAGCAGATTATACCCCTAATACTCGAATTCTGATATGTATAAAATCAGAATATATGTATATCATATAGTAAAAATAATTGTTAGTCTTATTACAGTGTTGCCTTTTTATAGATCAGGAAACTGCATCAGTTACATTGCCTGCTGGACAGATTCACTTGATACTTTTCCAGGTGCCTTATACCTAAACATTGTCCAAAACCGAACCCATTATTTCAGCCCACAAACTTCCTCTTCTTATACTCCTTTTCTCAGTTAATGGCACTGCCATCTACTCAGGGACCCAAGCCAGAAATCAGTGAGTCATCCCAGCCTTTCCCCTCTCCCTTACTCATATCAACTAAGTCCTATAAAGTTTTACCTTTTAAATATTTTTTGAATCTTACCCTCTCTTTTGCATTCTTAATACCACTGCTTTTATTCAGGCTGCTACCATTTCTCACTCAAACTACTGCAATTGTTTCCTAACTGACCTCTCTGACACTAGCCATGATGCTTTCATGTATATGCTGCCAGGGTGGTGTGTCTAAACATAACTGATCATGTCAATCCCCAGCTTAGAAACTTTCAGTAGTTCCTTACTGCTTCTAGAATAAAGTCTAAGTTTCTTAGCATGGCCTTCATGATCCCAAAGCACACCTTTGACTTAGTCCTAACCAAGTTCAAGTAAAATGAAGTGAGTAGCCTTGGCCAGTGTGGGTCAGTTGGTTGGAGTGTTGTCCTTTAGACTGAGAGGTCATAGGTTCGGTTCCTCATCAGGGCACATACCCAGATTGCAGGTTCAGTCCCTAGTCAGGGCGTGTACAAGAAGGCAACTGATTGATGTCTCTCTCTCTCTCTCTCTCCCCCCGCCACCGTCATCTCTCTCTAATAGCCATGAAAAAAAATGTCCTCAGGTGAGGATATTAAAAAAAAATGGAGTGAGTATGTGAGTGTCTCCTCCTTAGACTCTGGGCTCTGTAATGGTCAAGACAAAGTTTTAATTTTTGTATCTCAGCATTCTATCAGTGTCAGTAAAAAATTGTTAAATGAAATAGTGTCATAAGGTTTGAAGTGAGGTGAATGAGTTCACACTTTTTTAAATGGTTTGTATACTGCAAAAGAAATTGAGATATAATTCATGTACCATAAAATCCACCATTTTAGTGTAATCAGTGGTTTTTAGTACATTCACAGTTATATACTATCACCACTAATTCCATAATACTTTTGTCATCTGAAAAAGAAACTCCTTAGTCATCAATAGTCGCTCTATTATCCCATCTTCCTCTTCACCACCAAGAAAGTGAAAGATAATCCACAGAATGGGAGAAAATATTTGCAAACCATATATCTAATAAGGGATTATTATCCAGAATATATAAAGAACTCTTACAACTCAACAAGAAAAGACAAACAACCCAGTAGAAGAATGGGCAAAGGCTTTGAATAGCTATTTCTCCAAAGGAAATACAAAAATGGTCAATAAGCACATGAAAATATGTTCAACGTCATTAGTTATTAGGGAAATGCATATCAAATCCACAGTGAAGTACCACTTTGCACCCAGTAGGGTAGCCACCGTCAAAAGGATGGACAACCACATCAAGTATTTGCAAGGATATAGAGAAATTGGAACCTGCATACACTGCTGGTGGGAACATAAAATGTTGCAGTTGCTTTAAAAAACAGTTTGACAGTTTCAAAAAGTTAAACATGGAGTCACCATATGACCCAGAAAATCTACTTATACGTATATACCCAAGAAAACTGAAAATGTATATTCACACACAAAAAAGAATGTTCATAGTAGCATTATTCATAATGGCCCCAAAGTAGAAATAATTCAAATATCCAAAACCTGATGAGACAAATAAAATGTGATATAGCCATACAATGGAATATTATTCAGCCTCAAAAAGGAATAGAGTACTGACATGCTACAGCATGGATGAACCTCAAAAACATTATGCTAACTGAAAGAAGCCACACACAAAAGACCACATATTGAATTATTTCATTTATATGAAATGTCCACAGTAAGCCACTTTATAGAGACAGAAGTGCAGGAGTGGTTGCGCAGGGCTGGAAGGGTTGAGAGGAAATGGGGTGGCAGAGTGACTGCCAACGGGAAAATGATTTCTTTGGGGGGTGATGAAATGTTCTAAAATCTATTGTGGTGATGGTCGCACGACTCTACAAATACACGCAAAAAAAAATCACTGAATTATAGACTTGAAGTGATGAATTTGATGGCACGTGAATTACAGCTCAGTTAAATATTGTATAAAAAAGGTTAAAAAGCGACTTAAATACAAAACTAGTCAGTTACAGCTAAAAAAGGAAAAAGAAAAATATGGTTAGTCTGTCTTTCTTGTTAAGTAGGGGCCACCCTGAGGCGCTGATCAGGTTCACAAGACTTAGCACTAGGATAACTTGCTTGGAGCAAGACAAAGGAAGAGGAATTTAAATATTCTTCAAATAAGGGATTGTAGTGGTCAAGGAAGTCGAGGAGGAATTTTACATTTTCAGGTTCACCCCAAAACTCTGGTTTGACAATTGTTTCCAATTTGGGCTGCTAAGCCACTCTTGGAGACAGCTATCTAGTCCTGCCTATTCTGATCAAGGTCTTGAAAGCATAGCTGAAAAGTGCTGGCACAGTTTATCCCAGTCCGGGCCCTGACTTCGATGCCAAATTTAGCCTTTGGCAACTTCATTGTGTTGAGAGTCCCTGGGGACTTGTTTGACCTAATTTTGGAGAGCTGCAAGGGAATTCACTTCTGGACGGTGGCCCAGCAAGCAGGGAGTGGCTCAGCAGCTGCCTAATCCTCTGCTAAGTTCATGATCAAGTGTACCTGGGCTCAGGCACTGGAAAGCCAGTTCCCTATTATGTGAGGCTTAGAATTTTCCAGATAACTGAAGGTAATTCCCAATATTAAATATTATGATCATCTTCAGAGGAAATCTTTCAGAATGTATTGTATATATTCCTGCCTTTTTTTACTTAGGCTTTTTTTTTTCAACTGGTAGTTTTATATTACATGGCCACTATGAAAAACTTGGAAAGTATAGTACTATCCTCCTTCCCTAGAATTAGCCATTGCTAATAGCTTGGTGTGTATTCTTTCAGACCATTTTTTTTAAATTTATAAGCATAGATACATACATATTCACACCCATAAAAGGATTTAAAATAAAAAAAAAACATAAATGTTATCATATCTACCTCTTGGTCTATCCTTGCTTTTCCATTTAACAATATATCCTAGAGATCTTCCCATGTCAGTTCATATGAATTAACCTTATTCGTTTTTATGCCTGCACACCATTCCGTGGTGTGTGTATACTATAATTTATTTAACCATTCCCTATTGATGCATATTTCCTATGTTTCTGTTTTTTCTTCATGATCAAATTTGATGAAATGAGAATTCTTATACATATATGACATTTTTTTTGTGTACAAATAAGAGTATTTTGGGGGGCATAGATTCTAAGAAATAGGATTATTTAGATTTTTGATATATCTGGAAATTATTTTTTAAACTTTTTATTTTAAAGTAATTTCAAGTTTACAGGAAAGTTGCAAGAATAACAAACTCCCATATCCTCTTCACCTTGATTCCTCAATTAGCATTTCATCAGTCTTTTCTCTGTCCCCCACCCCATGTATATATTATATATATACTGTATATTTTTATGATCCCTGGGGACATCTGATACATTTGGACATGAAGCCCTTGCCTTTAAATACTTCAGTGTGTATTTCCTAAAATCAAGGATCTTCTACTGTATAATCTGAGCACAAGTGTCCAAGTCAGAAAATAGATAAAACTTCAAGTTCACACTGATTTCTCCAATCCAACATCACAGAGATTATTTCAGGGTTCTCACTTTCCATATTTGTAACTCCCTTCTCTGACAGAGAGAAACCTGCTCTTACCATCCCCCATATATTTCCTCCTTTGCCAAATACCCTGCATATGTCACATCTCCCTGCCACGCTGGTTGTTTCCTCAGCCCCGCCCCTGCTGCGTGCTGCCTGCTTAGCTCCAGCTATGCCTGTCCCAAGAAAGAGGAAGTTAATTAATTTATTTTTGAATGATGTGATGCAAGAGATATATCTTTTTTCTTTAAAGGGTAACCGATTGTTCCAACACCTATTCTCAATTATTTGAAATGCTTTCACATATGTTTCTGTCAGTAGTAGAGGAGCTATTCTCTTTCATTAATCTATTTTTCTATTTCTGTAAGCCAATATTACACTTGAATTACTGTGGTCATATAATGTTTTAATATCTGGTAGGAAGAGGCCTCATTATACTAAAAAAAAAAAAAGTCCTACCTAATCTTAAGTATGTATCCTTCTAGAAGAATTTTAGAATTGGCGTGTCAATTTAGTTAATCGTGTTGTAATTTTGATTAGAAGTGCACTGAATTTGTAAATTATTTGGGTAAAGTATCCAAATAAAGTATTGGGCATCTTTACAATATTGAGTTTTCCCATTAGGAACATGGTATGCCTTTTATTTTTTCTGTATCTTAATTTATTGAATTTATTGGGGTGATAATGGTGTACAATTCTATCACACATCATCTGTATATTGCATTGTGTGTTCACCATCTCAAGTCAAGTCTCCTTCATCACCACTGATCCCTCTTTACCTTCAACTACCACCCCCCAAGCCCCACCCCTTTCCCTATGGTAATCGCCATACTGTCCTCTGTGTCTGTGAGTTGTTTTTCGTTGTCATTGTTTAATCCTTTCACCTTTTTCACCCAGGTCCCCAGTGCCCCTCCCCTGAGAGCTGTCAGTCTGTTCTCTGTATCTGTGAATTTTCTTCTCTTTCGTTAGTTTATTTTGTTCATTAGATTCCATATATAAGTGAAATCATATGATACTAGTCTTCCTCTGACTGGCTTATTTCATGAGCATAATACTCTCCAGGTCCATCCATGCTGTTGCAAAGGGTAAGATTTCCCTCTCTTGCAGCTGAGTGGTATTCCATTGTTTAAATGTACCACAGCTTTTTTATCCACTGATCTACTGATAGGCACTCAGGCTGCTTCCAAATCTTGGCTACTTAAAATAACACTACAATGAACATAGGGATGCATATATTCTTTTGTATTAGTGCTTTGGGTTTCTTCGGATATTTTCTCAGCATGCCATTTTCATTTATTCAGTTTTTTAATTTCTATCAGTAAATAGTTATAGTTTTCTTTGTGTGGGTATTGGACATACAGTTTGTTCCTAGGTCTTAAAAAATGTTTGTGGCTATTACTGAGATCTTTTTGTCCTATCTTCTTGCTATATATCTTGAGATTATGCTGCATATACAAGTCTGTATCCTATTTTTTAACTTAATATTGTGCCAAATTTTCTGACTAATGAAAATATAGGTTTTATGGTTGCATAATTGCCTATCAAATATTTATGTGATGCAATTTTTATAATCATTCCTTAAAGTTGGTAAATTAGATTGCTTTCATTTATTAGCTAAATTTTGTAAATTTTATAAATACTACTGTGATGAGTACCTCTATGCATAAATCTTTGTTCTATTTTGGATTATTCCTTAAAATATATTCCTTTAAATAATATTTCTCATATTCATAATACAGATATTCTCTGAAAGGTCTTGATAACACACAATTAGGGTAAACTGGAAAAATACTTCCACACTTGTTTAAAGTTTTAATTACTTGCTCTTACAGACTTGTCCTGCAAATGCTTCCTATCACTTAGCCACCTTTAGGGACAAGATTAGAAAGTAATAAAATGAGGAATAAACAAATAGCAGTGTCATGACAAGCTGATGCAGTGAGAATCTGCGTGGGTACAAATGCCATCACATGGGGAGGTCATTATTTCCTTGTACCTGCATCTCCTGGCCTTGCACACTTACTTCATGGTGTTCGTGTATACACATCTTCACAATTTTACTGTGTGCTTTATCAAACTATTTGCATGAAGTTGAATGCTGCATAATTCAGGGAATGTCTTTATGCTGAATGCAATTTAATTTTCTTGATTACTCAGGGCTAATGTAGAATCAGTTTTTAACAGTTCTTCCCCAATGCCTATAGGAGCAGGTAGGGCTGTTTTCCCCACTGCTCAAGGCACAAAATTGCTGTGCTTTTTATCATTAAGTCAATTTTTATGCCTTTTTTCATCGCTACCTGGCTTACAGCCTTTCAGCTTTCACTTCTCACTGCTATCTGCATGCCTGTGTGTGGTAGTTTCTTCTCTCTCTTCTAGTTTACTGCTTTCAATTTTTTATGAGTTTGGAAAGCAGATTGCCAGCCTTTTAAAATAGAATCCAAGTAAAAATTAATAGGCTCTGAGAAAGGGCTTTGGTGACTGTTTCGGGGGTCTAAGCAGGATCTTCAGGGCTCAGACCATGGTGATCTCTTGTCTGTCTTTCTTTTTTGCCTCTTTGCTTTGCTTCAAATAGATGAGATTGCTAGAGAGCCAAGTTCCATATACATGAAGTTTCATTACAGTTAGGTCGGTAACATAGCGTTAACACACTCCTTTCCTTTCACTCTACTGAATTCTGATTCTTGACTGTCTTTTGCTCCTTTGACATTGCGTGTCAGGCTGGGTTGACTGGCCTACAGAAATTGTCCACTGGGCTTCCGAAGTGTGGTTGAAGGTCCAATTTAAAACTGCATTTCCCCTTCCTTTTGTTCCTTCCATCTCTTCTTAATAATTAAAACCTCTCTACATTTCACATCAACAAAGCTGTAATTCCCTTATACTAAAAAATCATTTCTTGTCTAAATCCTCTTTTTGCTGAAAAGAAATTAAGTGCATTCCATCATATGAAAGAAAACAAAGGCAATTTACACATCCGTACTATATTTTTACCTTCACTTTCACTCGTGGCTAATTGATGAGGGCTGCAGTGCCGCACCATGATTGTGCAGTCATTTTCAGTAATGGCCAGTCATTTCCCCTTCGCTGCTGATGGCCCCTCCTCATATTTAGTGCTACCTTGTAATTATTTAGGTGCTTTGAGTGAGGGGATAGGGCAGGGTCAATAAAAACTACCATTAGAGAATCAACTTAAACTTCATGTCATGTTAATGGCAGGTCGGTGGGATCATCTTTGTATATACATAGGCACAATAAACACCCTTGATGATGACGGCATTGTGATTTCTTCAGCACGTTGCATTTGGGGGCAGAAAAGTCAATGATGAGCGCTAAATAGCTGTGCATCAATGTTTATGTTTTCAACTTTAGATCAACTTAAACTTCCTTACACAATGTCATTCCTCAGTTATTTTTTTAATACGTTGAATTGTGACATTCACGTATTTGCTAATGAATGAACATTCTAAGCTTTTACACAGTGGCATAGCCTACCAGTCAAGAGTTTATTTTCAGCAACATCACCATTTTTCGAAATTGTTTATGTAAAATTTGATTAGTTTATTGAACTTTTCCCAGTATTTGTAAATATGAGTAGAATGTGGAAAATTGAAAATGCTGATATTGTTAATAAGAAGCATAGGTTTCCTAAGCTTAATACACACATCTGAGAAAAGCCAGAGTTTTTAGCTATATATTGGGTTGGCCAAAAAGTCCATATGGTTTTTTTCTGTAAAATGAGACACTTTTTTTTCACTTTCACCAATAACTTTATTGATTTGGATATTTTGAGTATGTTGACTATTTCACGTATGGTATAATATTGAGTGTTCTCAACTAATGTCTCAATTTGATTGCTATCAACTTCAACTAGTCTACCTAACTGCGGAGCATCATCTGACAAGAAATCTCCAGCACAAAACCTCACAAACCAGTTTTGACACGTTTGATCAGTCACAGCACCTTCTCCACACATTGGTGGGGTTTTTTTTTTGCATTTCAGTTGTGTATTTACCTTTCTTGAAATAAGTAAAACATAACACACCAAAAATGTTGCATATTTTTTCCATTTTCAACATTAAAATGGCTACACAAAAATTCACCAATTTTGATAAGTTTTTTTAAAATGCATGCTGGTATAACAGTTGTCACAATACAATCTAACAAAATTGTTTCAAATGAAATTAAAAGCAACTAAGTGCTCCTACACCCATCTTACGGAAAAAAAACCCCAAATTAACTTTTTGGCCAACCCAATACAAAGCAGTGACTCTAGCCTTGGTCACATAGGTATTAGCTGACAAAATTTGAAAAGATAATACATGTTAGAAATACCTTATCAAAGACCATATCTTAAAGGGAAGTTGCAATTAGAAATTGAATACTATTTTTCAGCTCTCTGTGGAAAATGTAATACACAGTACATTTGATTTTTTCATAATCAACATTTGTACATGTTATGAGGAATGTATTAAGTAAGTAATTGGGTAGAAAATGTATAGTTTATATAGACCAGATATACTGTGTGAGAAATGTAGCCATGAACCAGGAAGAGACATTCCCTGTCTTCACGGAGCTTAACATATTGTACATCTAAATGTAGTAAGCAGGAATCCAAATAGGTTGTATGATTTGTTTAATGATATTCAGCTGTGGTGGCCTGCTGTATCCAGCTATACTGAGTATACGCTCACCACAGGACTGGACAGGTTGAGTCCAAAGGCCAGAGCACACCTGCCTTCTCCTGGCAGTGATCCTAATGTTTGACTCTTTGACTCCCATTTTCTATATTTTAAGGTTATCACCTCCCCTTATTTTGATACATTGACTCTCAGGATAGGTAGTATGCTCTATTAATTGTAGTAAAAATTATCCTCTTCATTTTCTATTAAAAAATTCTAGACCGGCAATCCTTTGGATGTTGTACTGTGGGAACTGTGGCAAGTTATCTTGAGCTTGTGTTTACCTCATAAAATGGGAATAAGTCCAATGCTGTAAAGTTTTTATGAGTATTAGATTAAATTAAATAATATAAACTATGCAAAATGCCTAGGCATGGGCCTGTTACATTGAATGATAATAGTCCACAGACACTTGCTGGGGGCCAGGTACTTCTGCATGTGTTAACTGAATCCTCATATCAGTCTTATAAGGGTGTATAGTTTTTAATCCCCAATTCAAAGATGCATATCCTGAGATCTGGAAATGTAGAGTAACTTGCTTGAGGTCACACGTTTAGTAAATGGTTGAACTGGGACTTGAATGAAGTAAGTCTGGGTCCAGGGTTCCTGCTCTTCACACCTGTGCTATATTCCCTCTCTGAGTATTCATTTCCTTCCACTTCTCACCTATAGTCCATCTGTCTACTCCTATTTCCACTTGGGTGACCTTCCACTATCTGACATAATGAGCTTTTACTTATACATTCATTGGTTGATTCTTTTTTTAAAAAAAGATTTTATTTTATTTTTAGACAGAGAAGAAGGGAGGGAAAAAGAGAAGGAGAGAAACATCGTTTGATTGCCTCTCACATACCCCCTACTTGGGGACGTAGCCCACAACCCAGGTATGTGCCCTGACTGGGAATTGAACGGTGACCCTTTAGTTTGCAGGCCAAGGAACTAAATACACTGAGCCACACCAGCCAGGGCCATTGATTGATTTTTGTGTGTGCCCTGACCAGGGATTGAACACACAACCTTGAATTATTGGGACAATGCTCTAACTACCTGAACTACCTGGCCAGGGCCCTCCCTCCTGTGTTTTATTTTTAAAAATTTTTTTAAAATATATTTTATTGATTATGCTATTACAGTTGTCCCATTTTCCCCCTTCACTCCTCTCCCCCCTGCCCACCCCCTCCCACCCACATTCCCCCCCTTTAGTTCATGTCCATGTGTCATAAGTTCTTTCGCTTCTACATTTCCCACACCATTCCTGCCCTCCCCCTGTCTGTTTTCTACCTATTGTCTATGCTACTTATTCTCTGTACCTTTTCCCCCTCTCTCCTCCTCCCGCTTCTCTGTTGCTAACCCTCCATGTGATCTCCCTTTCTGTGGTTCCCCTCCTGTTCTCTTTGTTTGCTTAGTTTGCTTTTGTTTTAGGTGTGGTTGTTACTGTGAGTTTGATGTCTTTTTTTTACTGTTCATATTTTTTATCTTCTTTTTCTTAGATAAGTCCCTTTAACATTTCATATAATAAGGGCTTGGTGATGATGAACTTCTTTAACTTGACCTTATCTGAGAAGCACTTTATCTGCCCTTCTATTCTAAATGAACGCTTTGCTGGATAGAGCAATCTGGGATGTAGGTCCTTGCCTTTCATGACTGGGAATACTTCTTCCCAGCCCCTTCTTGCCTGTAAGGTCTCTTTTGAGAAATCCGCTGACATTCTGATGGGAACTCCTTTGTAGGTAACTGTCCCCTTATCTCTTGTTGCTTCTAGAATTCTCTCCTTCATTTTTATCTTGGGTAATGTAATTATGATGTGCCTTGGCGTGTTCCTCCTTGGGTCCAACCTCTTTGGGACTCTCTGAGCTTCCTGAACTTCCTGGAAATCTATTTCCCTTGCCATATTGGGGAAGTTCTCCTTTATTATTTGTTCAAATAACTTTTCCACTTGTTGTGTGTTTCCTCTTCCCCTTCTGGTACCCCTATAATTCGGATATTGGAACGTTTAAAGGTGTCCTGGAGGTCCCTAAGCCTTTCATTTTTTTGAATTCTTGTTTCTTCATTCTTTTCTGTTTGGTTGTTCCTTTACTCCTTCTGGTCCCTTCCATTGATTTGAAACCCAGTTTTCTTTCCATCACTATTGGTTCCGTGTATATTTTTCTTCATTTCACTTATTGTAGTCTGCATTTGTTCATCTAATTTATGACTAAAGTCCACCAATTCTGTGAGCATCCTGATCACCAGTGCTTTGAACTGTGCATCTGATAGGTTGGCTATTTCTTGGTCGCTTAAAAAAATTGGCTCTGGGGCTTTTAACTGTTTGAGCCATCTTTTTAATTTTATTTTATTGTTTTCCTTTGGTCTGGTCGTGCCTGTTATGTATGAGAGGCGGAGCCTTAGGTGTTCACCAGGGCAGGGCACCTCAGTCGCTGGGTTGTGACCTTGTATGTGGGGGCGGGGTCTGAGAGAGAACAATGGCACCTGCTCTGCTCTCACCAGGACTCCAGTCCCCTGAGCCACTTCCCACAAGCAAATTGGTCCCCTCTGGTGCTGGCTCCCGGGCGGGTGGGCTTGTGCACTCTCTCGGACTCTGTGGGTTTCTCCAAGGAGCCTCCTGTGAGCCTGAGAGAATCTCCCGGCCTCACCTTCCACAGGTGTTTTTAACGGTGCCTTCAGGCTTTGTTTCCAGGCGCAGGGTCCCTGGGTTGCGTGGTCTGTGTTGCTGCCTGTTTTTGCTTATTTTGTCTGCACGCAAATGTGCGGCTTCAGACAGCCAGCTGCCTTGTGCGCCTCACTGGGTTGCCTCCTGTGCCCAGGGTCTGCCACCGGTCTGTCAGCTGCCCCTGAGCTTCTGGGGTCTACCAACTGTGGTCTGCACCCTGAGCGCGAGTGTGCGCGTCTGCCAGCCACTGATTTTTCCTGCCGGGACCCCCTGACCCTTCTCCGAAGGCCTCCGATTCTGCCCCTCCTTACCGGACTGGATGTATGGTATTCAGACTTCCGTTCGATTAATTTCTCTCTGTTCTGGTTGTTTTTTGTTTGTAAATTCTTGTTGTCCTCAGTTTTGGTTGCACGAGGAGGTACAGTGCGACCACCTATGCCTCCATCTTGGATTCTCTCCCCCTCCTGTGTTTTAGATGAATATTCTAAACACTGTCATCTCTTCTCCTTTCCTGGGCAGGACCCCCTGCAGTGTGGTCATGGCCAACCTTTCCAGCCTCTTACTAATTGATGTTTTTTTAATCTTCTGAATAGTAAATACTCCTCTATGCAACCACACTGCTGCTCATTTTTTTTTTTTAAGACTAGCAACATATCTATATGTAGTTCACACCAATCCTTGCCTTTGTTAAGAAAGACTTAGGTCATTTTTTGTCCTAAGAGTTGTTATGTTTATTACTGCTCTGAATGTGTGTTGATTCTCCAGGGCCCGCCCTGGAATAGTCCTTTCTTCTGTCCCTCTAAATAGTTTTCCTATTTTACTTTCCTTAAGCAGCAGTCCCATGCCATCCTCATCAAACTTCTCTCTTATGAATTATTACAGAACTTACTGTTTTACTCATGTTAACACCTAATTCTATAGTGTTGTGTTAATACTTAAATGTTTTAAGCATTTTGTTTCCCCAATAGACAAGACTTCTCTCAAATTAAACATGCCATAGTTATATACATACAGTAGCCACAAAACTTGTCAAGCATTTATAAATGTCAATGTAAAAATATGTGGAGTATTGCTTATTCCCATTATATGTAAATTTTTCACTTACCAAAAATAGAGATTTACTAGAAAATTTTTAGGTCCTCTATGCAGAAATGCTTTTTAAGTGTTAGTCTAGAAATTATTAAATATTCATCAAAAGACTGAGATGAGAGTTGGTGGGGAACACGTTGAAGCTGTCAAGTTAGAAGTCACCAACTGAAGATAAAAAGAAATGAGATTATGAAAAACTACCAACCAGAAAAATTTCTTTTACATCAACTTTTCAGAAATATTTTCATTGTGAAGCATAGTTCACATTTTTAAAAAGATGCACCCTGTGTTCTCATTTACATTTTTATACAGCATTATCCTGAGGATAACTGATACAGGGTGAAGTTTATGTTTGGGTTCAGACTGTGGCTCTGCCTGACATTCAGTGTGAACTTGACCTGGTCCTTTAACCTCTTAGAGACTCTTTTCCCACCCTCATCTAGAAAACTGAGAGAATAATACTCACCCGATTGAATGTTGTGAGAATTAAATGAGGTATTGGGTTGGTCAAAAAGTTTGTTTACTTTTTTCATACGATGGCTCTAGTAGTGCTTAGTTGTCTTTAGCTTCATTTGAAACAATTTTGTTAGATTGTATTGTGACAGCTGTCACATCAGTGTACATTAAAAAACTTATCAATTCCCAGTCAGGGTACATGTCTAGGTTGCAGGCCATGACCCCCAGCAACCGCACATTGATGTTTCTCTCTTTCTCTCTCTCTCTCCCTCCCTCCCTCTCTAAAAAAATAAATAAATAAATAAAATCTTAAAAAAAAGAAAAAACTCATCAAAATTGGTAAGTTGAATTTGTGTGAAGCCATTTTAATGTTAAAGATGGAAGGAAATATGCAACTTTTTGGTGTTATGTGCTTTATTATTTCAAGAAAGGTAAAAACATGACTGAAATACAAAAAAAAAAAGATTTGTGCAGTGTATGGAGAAGGTACTGTGAGCGATTGAACAGTTTGTGAAATTTCTTGGTATTACTGACATTCTAGCTAAATAGTTCTGTGCAGTGGGGCTGTCTTATGCCTTGGAAGATGTTTAGCAGCATCCTTGGCCTTGACCCACTAGAAGCCAATACTGAGACAGCCAACATACTTAAAATATCCAAATCAGTTAAGTCATTGGTGAAAATGAAAAATGTACCTTTTATTTTATGGGAAAAACTAAATGGACTTTTTGGCCAACCCAATAGTATCAATAAAGCATTTAGTAAAGTATTTAAAGCCTGTAGACAATCAATCGATGGTAGACGTCATTGCTCTTTATTTAGTAGGGAAAGAGTTGAGGGAAAAGGTAGAAAATGTAGGCCCAATGGTTTACCTAAGAGACTTAAAGGTGCCAGGGGAAGACATGTACAGGTGAGTGATTGTGCAGTGTTCATAGACCAAGAAAGGGCATTTTGAATGGTATACATGGCACTGAAAAATTGAGAGGTATAGAGTAAGGTTGGACTACTTTATGGACAATTATTTGCAGGTTCTTATATAGCATTCATCATGTTTTCAAGTTTATAAATTATCTGGACTAGACTGGATATTTAGTAGGTTAAAAAATAGCATTCTCAGGATTTCAGGTATTGGTGACAGAAAAGGAAATCAGGGGAGGAGTTAAGAATGGAGGTGACTTCTCTCTGCAAGGTTGCTTTCATTCTCACTGTAACCCACCAATACCTCTGTCAGGGACAGATTGTTTCCTTCAGAGATTTAGAGTGTGGCAGCAAATTGTAAGACTTAACAGCAGAATTACCTGGAGGAGAATTGGCTGAATAGAATCCTGTTAGATGATCAAAACAGTGAAGCAGTGAGTTCATTGTAGTGGGCAATGCCACTGTCCAGGGTGAACATGGGATTTGGGAAAGGCCAGACAAAAGAAATGGAGACTGATCTTTCGAAATACGAAGAGGGTAGTGAGTCAGTTACTCACTTCATGAGAGGGAGGAACCCTCTCATGTCACAGCTCTAAGAGCTGACTGTGGGGAAATCCAATAAAGAGCTCTGCTGCTAAAGTTGAACATTGTTTTTTTCTAATTTCAAGAAAAAAATGGATTTAAAGGTTTTCATCTTGTGAATTGTTATTCAACTTTTGGTATTTCTACTCTGTGAAAAGTTACAAACAAATTTTAAAGGAAAAACACAGACATTATTTTTTTAAAATACAGTATTTTTTATATGTGGAGATCTGCATGAACATACTATAGTTGGATTTCATGCCAGTAAAATTGTATCAAGTTCATATGGCAGAGTTAAATCTATCAATATTTCATGGTGTTCTACAATGAGCACCATGATTTCTAAATGTGGCCACCTGAATTAGTTTGCAAATCAACAGATTACACCCCTGACTGCTTTTTGTTAATTCTTAAGGGAAGGAATGTTCCTAGCCACAGTGAAACTCACAGGCAAGGCTTAGATACAAAGTAATGTTTAAAATAAGTAAAAAAGACCTAAGGAAAATTAAATAGAGTAAATTTAAGTGCACGAAGGGTAACATAATAGCTACTGTTTCCTGAGCACTTATTATATACTAGGATCTGTGCTAAGTATTTTTCAACCAATTTCATTTAATCTTTACAATTGTCCTCTGAAGTACATCAACCACATTAGACAGATGAAGCAAAGGAGGCTCAGAGACTGACTTAAGGTCACAAAGCTGGTATTAAACGGTGGGTGACACTGAGATTCTAACCCAGGTTTCCTAAGTCCAGTCATGATGACATTGTAATGTCTCTGTGTGTGGTGTAATTAAAAAAACAAACAAACAAACAACTGAGATACAGTAAAGCACACAAATCGTTTTGCACACACATTAACCCTTGTAATCAATAACTAGATGAAGATAGTGAATATTTGCAGCAACCTAGAGGGCTCCTCCTGCCCTATCTCAGATGACTCCCCGTAAGTAATCACTACTCTGCCACTATCACCATATGTAGATAGGTTTTATTTGGAGTCATCTAACTTTTTGGAGTTATCACCCAAAGATCCCATATATCACTTCTTCACCTTGCCATTTCAGCTGCAGTTTTCAAAGCTGCTCTAGCTCTAAATTTTCAAGCATTCACCACAGAGATATTGGAAATGGTCCATATTGAATTTCTTGTGTTATTCTGAAATTAATATTACGTTTGAAAAGCCAAAGAAACTCCTGCATGAAGTGGATTCAAAGGACTGTAATCAAACTAACCTGTTCAGATAACACCATACATAGGCTCCTTGACTGATGCGTCCATTTCCAACCATGGTAACCTGGTGCGTCCATTTCCAATCATGGCATCTCATAAGGAAATGGGGGACCACGAAAGGTCGTCTCAGTTTATAAAAGGAAAGACTAGTCAGGCAGAGCATGTAACAGTGATTGCTTCTCATCATCTTACAGCACACGGAAAAAAATTTATGTTCGCACAGCTTCCACAGTTGACGTGCTGTCTTCTGATGCAAGCATAAGGAAGAGTAAAGGGGAAGAAGATCTCGGTGGGGAGTAGCGGGGAAATATGACCTTCAAGGAAGGTTTGCTGTGGCGGCTTCCCTGCCTTGCCCACTAGCTCCCCAAACCACACTACTTCTTGTGCAACCTGGCAGGGACAGGCGCAGCTTCACAATCACACTTCAGGCTCTCAAGCTCGAGTCCGTGGACTTTCAGCAGTTTTAGAGAAGTCTCCAGTCGCCTCCCCGCACCCTCCCACCGCTGGTTTTCTTTATTTTGATTTCCACTACAGTCAACAGGCCTTTTGAAGCCATCTACAGATCAGAATTGAGCATAAATAAAGAGTAACGGACATTTGTAGGGTTTGATGACTCCAGGAGTGATAGGTGTATAAAGTGACCAGAGTGGGGGAAATCTATAGGCACGGTCTGGCCATCAAAGCAGCACAGGCCCAGAAGTGGGCGCACGTGACAGCGGCAGCACCTCAAGAGTGACATCACCCCTGGAGGCGGAGCCGACTGTCCAGGGCCTTGTCTGCTATTGAGCTTCCTCCCCTTTTCCCTACTAAATGCCATCGACCCCACCAGTCGAAGTCTCCCTGAGGGAACGAGAAATGCCGACCGCACAGAGCACGGGAGTCAGGGCCCGACCCCTCCGCGCTCAGAAGGGCCCAGTCCTCACTCTCTCTCCCAGTCACTCCCCACCCCCAAACTGTGGAGGGAGAGGGGGCGGGGGCGGGGTGCGCGCGCTCCACCACGCACGCGCCCCCACGCACGCGCTCTCCCTCGGAGCTCGCGCCCCTCCCCACCTCGGCCCGGAGGGGGCGGGGCTGCAGGCAGCTTCCGAGGGTGCGACGCCCCCGGCGCAGCGGCGGCGCTAGCGAGCGGCCGGCCGGTTGGGCGCGGGTTGCTGGGCGCGTTGCTCCGGTGGGGCCCGCTGGCACAGCCGCCTTACACGAGCTGCCTGCCTGGCGGGAGAAGCTGCGAGCTCTCCGGAGCACCGTGCCCGGGCCGCCAGCGCTGCCCTCCCGCTGCCGCCCTCTGCGCCTCTCCGGGCGGCCCCGCCCCCGTTCCCATCCCCCTCGCGCTCACCTCCCGGCTGTGCGGAGCGCGAGGCGGAGCGAGGCGCCCGCCTGCAGCTGCAGCCACCACCGCGCGGAGGGGCGAGAACCTGTGCCCGCCGCCGCTGACAGGAGGACGGCCGTGGGCTGTGCTCCCGGTCTGCGAGGCCCCGCTGCGCCTTGCCGAGGCGCAGACCCACCGCGGGCGTCGGAGCGCAGTGAGGTGCTCTGAGAATCAAGGGAGGCGCCGGCGGGCTGCACGGTCCTCCTAGGAGACCCCGGGGACTGGAACTTGACCCCGAGGTGCAGCGAGCCCCTCAGAGCGGCAGGTAAGAGACCTGGGGGAGCAGAGAAGGAAAGGTCGCTTAAGTGACAGGGACGTTCGCTTCCAACGCCCGGACTCCAGGGAGAGGGGCGGGGGCGAGCGGGGAGACAGTGAAAAGAGCAGCGAAGTGTCTCCGGTGTCCGAGGCTTGGGGACGGTTGACTCCAAATGTGGCACTGAGGTTGGCTTCAGATGGGCTGGGGTCGGTCACTTCGATGTCACCGAATGTGTCATGGAATTTGGTACTGAGTCTCCTGATGACGGGGACCCAGGAGGAGATGTGAGGCAGATTGCTAAACGTGGCAGGGAATGTGGTGCAGAACGAGTTGCAAAATGTGCCCCCAGAATGCAGCATAAAAGTAGTTGTGAGATGTGCCAGGTAAGGCACAGGATGGGTTGGCCTGTCTGACGTTGAAATTCATGATTGAAGTGTTATTAATGATATTAATTATTCCCCCCGGGGAAGGAGGCGTAGTATAAGAAAGGATTAATAAGGCTCGTTGCTAGATATTTTATCACAGGAAATCCAGATGAGCTATGATATGCAATTTTTGAGATAAGGATAGTACCCACGTGAAAGAAAAAAAAAAGCAAATTATGTCTGGTTGTGAGATGGGAAAGAAAAATAGGGGTAAAATGATTCCAGGTTTTGACATCAGCATGTAGAGCACTGATAGAATTGTATCTTGTCTTCTGTCCCAGGTGTGGAATGTTTAAAGTGTTTTCACAAAACATAAACAGTGATAATTAACATGAAGAAGATTTGGTGTTTTCGGTGTCTTTCACTCTGCTCCTTTCCTGGAAAAGAAAAAAAATCCCAAAACCCCCGTGTCTTGAGCACAATTCTGAGTTGAAGATCACTAGGCAAAGGGAAATTTTTTCATGTGTGTCCCTTTCTTCATTTTTACACAGGTGAAAATATCTGGAATCAGGAAAACAAAACAATATGGTGAACAAAAGGGATAAATTTTCAGGCATTTTGAGGGGCTGGAGTCAAAAGCTATTGTAGTGGTTAATTACAGTGAATGACAGTAGTGATATATTCGTGCATGTTCTTGGTGTTGTGGCAAAATAGGGGAAAACATTGTATGCAGTAAATGTGTCATGAAAAGCAACAACATGGATACTGTCAGTGGAGTGCTTCTTGCAGCATTTCCTAGGTATATCATCTTAAGAGTGTGAGCACAAAAAATGATTATTAAATTTATCTCTTTCTCTCCAGATGTATATCTATATATAGATAGATATCTCACATGCTGCAAAACATTGTGACTTCTATTTAAGAACATTTGTATTTTGAAAGAATTGTGAGAACAATTCTTTCAGAAGTAACAAAAGACACAAGCTATTTAATATAACTTATATGTATACATTCAATGAATGTCTGTATGCTATGAAACAAGCAGAAATGTCTGAAAGTGTTCATTAGGATATAGTTAATTACTGATAGACTCTAGTGTTTTATGTCATAATTCTTGTGGATAAATCGAATTACTTACCTGGATGTTCTCATGTTAAGAACAGTTAGTAATTTGCCAGATAATCCAAAAATTTATACTGATTGGCTTCTTCCTGGATCCAAATTCAGCCATTGAGAAATCATTTACTTCAAAGACAACAGTGAATTTTCCTTGAGGATTAATTTTGGGTTTTGGTTTCTTCTATAGATCTATCCCTCACCTAGAGGCTATGTTGGAGCTAAAGCAAAGAGGAGAGGGCCAGAGGAGAATAAAGAGCAGTTCTATTGGATCTTCCTGTTTTGTTCTGACTGTAAGCCATATGTACTGCCACCCCCTACTGTCTGTAGGAAGAGGTGTTGCACAGTCCCATTCTTTTCTTGTTATCACTGCCCCCTTGTGTAAGGGAAAAAATTGATAGTTGCACTTTGGCAAACCGCTCTCAGATTGTTCTTGACAGAATGCTTATGTAGATTTATTAATTTACCAGTTCTCTTCAGGGTTTTAAACTTACTGTTAATTAGCCTTCAGATTAAATGTCTATTTTTAATAGTATCTAATAGTAGTCAATAATGCAAATTTCTAAAGATATTTTCAATGTGTTTGGGAAGATAGTGCAATACTATTAGTAGCAGTAGTACCAGTAGTAATACCTCACTCTCACATTACACCTGTTATACGCCAGTCCTGTTATATACATTTTAATCAGTTTCAACCCCCAGTGAAGTATATGCACTGTTATTTCCATTTTACACTTCAGAAAATGAAACACAGAGATGTTAAATAACTCGTCCAAGATTATTTAGCCAGCAAGTGGAAGAGTTGAGTTTCCTTCGGGAACTCTGGCTCCAGACTCTGTGCTCGCTCTTTACCTGTATACTTTATTGCCCTTTCAGTCGAATTAGTATGGACACACATCATTAAAATGCTGGTGCCCATCCAAAAGCAAGTATTATAAACCTAAGTAAGTGGTAAGACGCATCAGTGTTAAGCCTACAAATACACAAAAATACAGTATGGACATTTCTCCTTAGGAATTTATTTTTGTAATTTATTTCTGAGATTATGAGTAGAGGAGCATCAGTACTTTCTATGTGGTTAAGGAAATATTTGTGATGGATTTTGGCCTTGGGGAAAACTTTAGAGGTAGAAAGTTACTTTCAAGTAGTTTGACATGTGTGCATGTGTGTATCCTATCACCAGTAAACCTTTATTGCTAATTTTCTCTAGGAAAATTGAGGAGCATTTATGTATGTTCTAACTACTCACATTTTTATGACCTCTATTTTATTTCTAAAAGTAATTAACAAAGATGGATTGGACACGTAAGAACATTTTACCTCTTCCGTCAACAACTGTTTGCTCAGATTTTTCTCACATTTAAACATTGTTTTATAGATACTGACTACATATGAAATAATATTTTAAAGTGTATAAAGTATAAAGAATAACAGTGCAGCCAGTGCTCACGTGTCTTCCACCCAGTTTAAGAAATGGAATGTCACTTTCCACAGTTGTAACAATTATTTTCTTCTCTTATGCAAACTCTCTGCCATCCTGTGAATCCCATATCCCATGTAATCAAATACTTCCTTCACTTTTATATACATTTGTTGATAGGGAAATGCAATATAATCTACAGGCTATGGCTAAGACATTCAAGATGATATTCATATACTTCAATAAATTATTGTAGACTCAGATCACGCTCTATTTATATTGGTTGATAGTTCATTTTAGCATATTTCACTCATCAAACCTGATTTGTTGTTTTACATCTTTATCATAAAGTTTTACTAACATTGTTAAACATTGGATTATTTCCACCTTCCATCGTTGATTCTTGACTGTTCTTTGCTAGCTCTCTAGCTTTCCCCCTTCCCCATAAATATCTTTGCTCTTTCAGTATTTTCTGAATTGATTGTGTGTGTAATATTTTGAATGGAGAAGGGAGTAGGCCTAGAAAGGAATATACTAAATCAGTAGTTCCAGAAGGGGAATATTAGTGTAGTTGATATTGATTAGTTATAAGGTAGAACTAGTGTGCATAAAAGAATGTGTCAAAATTCTCTCTGTCATATTTCTTCCACTTACAGTAGAATTAGAATGGAATCTTTGGGGCACACTGCTCGGGCACACAAATTGAATTATATTGGATTGTATTTACACAGAATCATCAGTGTTAGCTGGAATATTTTTACTTCTGGTATCCAGATTTTATTTCAAGGAGTTAGAGTAAACTTGCAGAATGCTGTTTACTTTTCTATCACTAGTCTGGACAAGGTAACTTATGTTATAAAATATTTCGGAAGGTGATTTAATTACCTGGCCTTTTTTTCCTCCAAATCAATTGGAACTTAGCATTTTCTTTTAGAGACTATTTTATCTTTAGTATTTAAGATTCAAGGTAATATTAGATAAAGAACAAGAAATTAGTTTTTGAGTTTTACAAAACTAGCACAGGTTGAGTATACAGTAGTGAAAAAGGTTTCTGTTAGGGATCTTTTTTATTCCAGAATGTTCTAAGTAAGCAATTATGATACCATAATTATTTATAGAAACAAATATCTTTTATTAGGTCACTTTTATTTAAAAAATCTTTATAAATCATTTGACAGCTGTTTCTGGATAAGTATCAGCTAGCTGTTTTTTTTTATGGGCCACACATTACAAAATATATTATGTTCAGCCTGTATTTGTTCTTGAAAAGTTGCAGATAAACAGTAGTTGAAGGTAAGTTTAAGAGACAAAAGAATCAAGTTGGTGTTCATGTTAATCATGCTCTGTCTTTACCCTTTCTTCCCCATAATACAGTATCAACTTCTGTCTTTATCCAGTGCATGGTATAGCCTACCTTTCAAACTCCTTTTTTTTTAAACAGAATTTGAGAAATTCTGATGTCAGTCATTTAAATCGAGTAGTTGCATTATAGTAAGTAATCTCATTGGTGTGTTTTTAAAAAATCCAATCGCCTAGTAAACATTTTTACTGTTTATGTCAAATTTATGTTACCTGTCTTTCATAGGGACTGTTGACATTAAACCAGCACACAGGGTTTATTCAGAACAGTAAAGAATTGCAGTTGGGTACCTGTAACTACTGGCAAACTGCAGGCAAGTCCAGAGAAACAAAGGGGAGGAATGTTCCTTTATGGACTGGGGAGGGGCTGTTGGAACAGTCCATTGGAGGAAACTGAAAGTTTGAAGTAAGGTGACTTTTCTTGGCTGAGTTATGGCAGTCTGTCATTGGGCAAACTGTTACTGAGCAAGGACGAGTATTTTCTTCATCCTTCTGAGATATTATAGTAATGGGGACTCAAGGTACATCTCTTCCTGTTGGGGTCATTAGTGTGTGTTGAGTGACTCCTGCATGAGGTGTCTCTCTTCTAGACTCCTGACTCCATTTTAAATGAGAATTCTGTTTATCAATTTTCATAGTACCTCTTTGCCGCCAGCATGATTTTTCTAACATGGTCATCTGATCATGTCATTCTTCAGAATTTTGCTATGGCTTCTTATCACTTAGTTGATCAAATGGAAACTCCTTAGCAAACCATGTGAGGTCCTTTATAATCCGATCCCTGCTTTTTCTCTTTGGACTCATTGTCTGCCATTCTTCAAAATTATGCTTCAAAAGTACTAAACTGCTTATGGTTCTTTCTGTATATAATATTCTCTTACCTTTCTGTGTCATTATATATGAAATTTTCTATGCATGCATTACTGCACCCCTCTCTTTTGCTCTATATGTAGACTGTTTGTCAGCCTTCATGTCTTGGCCCAACTAGTATCTTTTGAGTGAAGAAGGTTTGCCTACTTTCCTGGGTGGACTTGGGATGGCATTTTCTGTCTACCCTCCCATTGCACCTGTTAAATATGGACATTATAGTAGTTGTCACATCACATTTTGATTATTTATATGTCTTATCACTAGTGTGTGAGCTTCTTGAAAGCAGGTACAATGACTTTTCATCTTTTATTTTCAGCAAGAGCATAGTTAGTACATAGCAGGTGTCATTATCTGCCTATTGAATAAAGATTGTTGGCAGTTATCTGAATTATGCCTTTGAAACATCATCTCTTATTGTGGAATTAGAGAACATCCTAGGCATTAGGAGGTATGTGTAGAGAAATATACATACACACTTCATCTAAAATATCATTCAGAGTAACTCCTGTACTATAATTGAAACTAACTCTAGAGTTCAGCTAGGTTTTATTATTTTTTATATTTACTAGGGTGAAGGGAGGAAGGTTAGAATGTTTTCTGTGTGAACTTAGCTGAATTGTTTTCATTGTATATTACAGGAGTTGGCAAGCTAGCACAAATGGGCCAAATGCAGCCCAGCATCTGTTTTTATATGGCCTGCAAGCTAAGAATAATTTTTACATTTTCAAATGGTTAAAAAAATATCAAAAGAAGAATAATACTTTGTGACATATGAAAATTATAGGAAATTCAAATTTCAGTGGCCATAAAGAAAGTTTTATTGGAGTATAGCCATGCTTATTCATTTACATATTGGCTATGGCTGTGTTCTGGGTACAATATCAAACTTGGGTAGTTACAATTGATACCACATGGCCCACAAAGTCTAAATATGTATTTACTATCTAGCCCTTTACAGATAAAGTTTACTAGTGCTCAGTCTATCATATAGTCTGTGCCCATTAAATGTTCATTAGATGTCATGAGTTAGAGACAGACCAACCATGTCCGTTGAAGGCCTCTGCAGGGGATGCTTGCTTCTGTCTATTTACTGAGAAAAGATTGGCCACTTTGCCTTAATAGTGATTTATCTGACAGAGGCTTCTGTTGTACCTTCTTATAACACCCATATTATATCTAACTCAGTGAGTTTCTGACAAAGCATATTATTTGATTCTATTCCTTTTTCTTAGAAGAGGTATCCTAAGCAGAGAGGTTTAGAGCACTGCATATAAGAGAACATTTTTCTTTGTTCAGGTATTAGTTTCATTCATATTTTGCATAAAAAGATCCTTGTTATATGAAAAAAAATCCCTTTAGTTTATATATTAGTGTATTATACAGACACATTATGTTTAAGGAATGAGTTAAATTAGTTATGTTGGAAAAATTGGAGTTTTATGCATTGTATCAACATATTACATCATCACTTACTGAATACATATTCAATAAGTATTCACTTATATACTTATTGAATACGTATGGTAGTTTTACTGTTGTAGTCTTTCAGTTGAAGGTCGACGTTTTATATTCTTTGATAAAAGCTAAAATTTTAATTCAGAATTCTGTGTCCTAGATACTCATTGTACTTCTGGAAAAAATATAGTTAAAAATAATATATTAAAGTTTGTCACTTCCCTAAAATTTTACTGAGTTTTATAGTTTTCTTTAGGTGGCAAAGGTATTATGAAAAGGAAAACAGTGACTTACATACTCCTTTTTATAAATATTAGCAAGTATTACAGACACAAAATTCACAGGAAAGTATAAAAGCAATAGTAGCCCTGGCTGGTGTTGCTCAGTGGATTGAGTGCTAGCCTGCAGATCGCCAGTTTGATTCCTGGTCAGGGCACATGCCTGGGTTGCAGGCTTGGTCCACGGTTGGCAGCATGTAAGAGGCGATTGATGTTTCTCTCCCTCTCTTTCTCCCTCCCTTCCTCTCTCTCTAAATAAAATCTTCAAAAAAAAAAAAAAAAGAGTGGCCCTGGCTGGTGTGGCTCAGTGGATTGAGTGTGGGCTGCAAACCAAAGTGTCGCAGGTTCGATTCCCAGTCAGGGCACATGCCTGGGTTGCAGGTCACAGCCCCCAGGAACTGCACATTGATGTTTCTCTCTCTCTCTTTCTCCCTCCCCTCCCTCTCTAAAAATAAATAAATAAAATCTTTAAAAAAAAGTGTATAAGCAATAATAATGGAAAACTTTTGTTATTTCAAGCAGGTATCTTTGGACCAAGTAGCCATGCTTATTTGTCTGTAATACCATGCTTGCATTATCATATCTGATTCATAATCAGATGACATATCTGATTATAGAAATTGACAATGTGGAGAAATATGACACCAGCTTTAATTGCCATGGAAACTCCCTTTCCTCACCTATGTATTACAGCATTATTAGTAGATTAGTTAGTTATTAAACTTAGAAATGGAAGTGGGTATGTAGATATTGATTTAATCTTTTTAGGTATGGGGAATCTGCTTCAGATCTTAGTGAATTCCCTCTGTCTAAAAGAAGGAAATCTTGTTTTAGCCCTTTATTCCTAATCTTGTGTTGTAAGGTCCCACAATTTCTAGCTCTAGTTGCCAAATTTGATAAGCCAAAGCTAGGCAGGCTGTAGAAGCTTGATGGGTATTTGTTGTACTCTAGAATTCTATTCCTGTTCAAATTCCATGGAATCCTTTAGGGTGCCCCAGAATTGTGAATTAGGGTGAACAAAGGTAATTAGCTTTAGTAGACATGTGGGATGAAGACTTAGTACATATCCAAATCCTGCTTCAGCATCAGAATCATAGCTCTTACCTTTTTAGGGCTTTAAAGAGGAGGAGAGACTTCTTTTGCAAGTTGTTACTCAAACTTTCCTATATTATAGGATGACAATACTTTTGTTCATTTGTAAGAAGCTTTTGAAATTTAGCAATTATGAGATGTAGATTGAATATAAATTTTTGAGTTTTTGAATCATGAAAATAGGTTAGAATTATTGCTCTGTCACTTACTAAGCTCAAATGTATCTTACAGAGTTTGATGATGATAAAATGAAATAATGTCAGTGAAAATCCTTAGGACAGTGTCTAGTGCTTAATAAGTGGTCATTTTTATTAGGCTTTGGAAACTGTCCTGGGTTTCTCTTTTTGATGTGTGCTTCACACAGCTCTACGCCAGTGTTTTTACTAGCATTGTCAGTCTAGCTTTTTTCCTTGTTACCTTGTCTACCCTCCTTTTCAGCCTTGCAAGGCATTTTAAAAACCTGTGGTAATTTGGCTACTGATTTATTTTGTGTTTTGAAATTTTCTTTTGTGAAGGATTTGATAAGAGCTAAGAAAGAGTTCTTGAATAACTGTAAACTTCAAAATAAAAATTCTTAGGAGAGAGATGCTGTTGCATAGATTCCTACCTGGTATGAATTTCTTTTTGGACTGTCTTTAACCACCACAAACTTGACAAAAGTTAATTTTTAATCTCTTCTGTCAAATAGCAAATCACAGCATTTCTTGAGACAATGAGCTCTGTGACAAAATTTTTTCAATTCAGTCACGTAAACTTTTTCAACTTTCATAAACATATCTGACTTATGTAATTTTTCTTTTAAAAAAAATTTTTATGTGACAGTCAAGGTGGTTGATTTTCTTTTGTGATTTACTTAATAAAAAGGACTTGTTTATTTCCAGGGTAAAATAAAAGAAAAAATGTGACCATCTTCTTTAATATAACAAGCTAACTATTCAAAATCTCATTTTTTCCAAGCATTAGTTACTTCTGTAATATTTTGTTCATTTCTGCTAATCTCTGTATCATTATACAGTTAGTCAGGGTTTTTGTTAAGTGTTTTTTTCTTAATTATTTATTTTTAGAGAAAGGGGAAGAAAGGGAGAAAGAAAGAAAGGGAGAGAAACATGGATCAGTTGCCTCTCGCATGCCACTTGTCTGTGGAGTTTTTATTTTCCCCTTTCTGGCCCCTTTCCCCTTTCAAAACATGGGCATGTGCCTTGACTGGGAATCCAACCAGTGACCTTTCTGTTTGTGGGACAGCACCCAACCCACTGAGCCACACCAGTCAGGGCAGTCATTTCTTTAAATGGACTTGACTCACTATTTCTTCGTTTTATTCTTAGTTGTCCTAATATCCATGCTTGTGCTAGTTATAAAATAAAAACTAGTTCATTCTGAAGGCATCTTGCTTAATGCCCTTGGGAAAGACCACTTATATGCAACTTTGGCTCCAGATTGGATTTTGTATTTTTAAATAAATGAGCTTTATGATGATTACTCTTCTTGCTTTAGATCGTTTAATTCTTCCTTGTCTTTGGCTGAAAATGACTAATGGTAACCATTTATTAGTTGTCAACAAACATTAATTGTCATTACTTATAATAGATAACTGGTGTTTTCTCCTGTTACTCTGCTTGCAACCACTAAAATAAACAAAATGGGTGAATAAAGAAAAAAGTATTTTTCTCTCCCTTCAGCTCTCTTCCCTTCTCCACTTTTACTCCAACATTAACCAACACTGAGTATTTTTTCAACATCTGTCTCTTTGCTCAAAAACATATAAGCATACAGCCCTGACCAGTGTGGCTGAGTGGGCATCATCCTGCAAAGCAAAAAGTCACCGGTTTCATTTTCAGTCAGGGCACATGCCTAGGTTGTGGGTTTGATCAGGGCATCTATGAGAGGCAATTGGTGTTTCTCTCTCATGTTGATGTTTCTCTCCCTCTCTCCCTCCCTTCCTCTTTCTTTAAAAATAAATAAATAAATTATTTTAAAAAGCATATAAGCATACAGGGTGGGGCAAAAGTAGGTTTATGGTTATTCATATGGAAAATAATACAATAATTAATATAAGAATAAACTCTTTCATGTACTCACAACTGTAAACCTATTTTTGCTCCACCTTGTATATACATACATATACAGGCTTTTGTAACTTGCTTTATTCATATAAGAATATATCATGGCTCTCTCTCCAGTTTAGTAAATGAACCTCTAATTAATTTTACAAAGCTGAGTAACATTCTATAGCATATTACACTATAGTTTATTCTGTTCTTCCTTAACTGATGGATGTTAATATTTTACTTTATTTTTTTGCTATTATAAATGTTAGTCAACTCTTACTCATGACAGGAAAAGCAGACATTCTACATAAAATATTAGCAATATAAATCCAGCAGTGTATTTAAAAGACAGTACATCATGATCAAGTTGTTTATTTTAGGAAGTCAGAACAGTTAAATATTAACATAATTTATTAACATATAAGATAAAAACTATATGATTATTTCTCTCT